>NC_133560.1:17695727-20195727 GCF_048773025.1 Camelus bactrianus | reverse complement strand
AGCCAGAGTTGCATATTAAAAAGATCCCTCTGAAGTCTGCTGTGGAGGATGGGATAGAAGGAATGAGGGTGGAGGCTGCAGGAATGGCTCAGGCAAGCAATAGGAGAGGACCAGGGAAGCAGTGGGAGCAGTCTCTTTTTTCCATAATGACATCAAACTCTGGGGGGAGGGGGTGAGAAGAAATCCATGATTCCAAAGTCATGGTTTAAAGTGTATGAGATGCACCCCAATGTTCATAGCAGCATTAGTTACAATAGCCAAGACACAGAAGCAACTTAAATGTCCATCAACAGATGACTGGATAAAGAAATTGTGGTATATTTATACAATAGAATACTACTCAGTGATAAAAAAAAAAGAATAAAATAGTGCTATTTGCAGCAACATGGATGGACCTGGAGATAGTCATTCTAAGTGAAGCCAGAAGGGGAAATAAAAATACCATATGATATCATATGTGGAATCTAAAAGAAAAAAGAGACACTAATGAACTCATCTACAAGACAGAAACAGACTCATAGACATAGTAAACAAGCTTATGGTTACCGGGGGAAAGAGGGTGGGAAGGGATAAATTTGGGAGTTTGAGATTTGCAAATGTTAACTACTGTATATAAAAATAGATAAAAAACAAATTTCTTCTGTAAAGCACAAGATATTCAACATCTTGTAATAATAACCTTTAATGAAAAGGAATATGAAAATGCATATATATATGTATATACATGACTGGAACATTATTCTGGCTGTACACCAGAAATTAATACATTGTAACTGACTATACTTCAATCAATCAATCAATCAATCAATAAAAAGTGTATGAGAATGTTAAGAAGGGGCTGCAGGTCTTTATTTACTCACTCAACAAATGGTTACTGAGAGTCATTGATGTAGAATTTATGGATGTGGTAGTGATCATGGCAGAAAAAATCCTGCCTTCATGGCCCCCATACTACAGAGAGGGAAGCATAAAAGAAAATAAAATTGTTTCAGATCCTGGGAGGTAAAATAAATGATGTCATAGCAAATGACAATTGTGGAGACAGCTTCCTGGAAGAGGTGAAGATTAAGCTGAGCCTGGGGGATGGGGAGAAACTTGCCATGGGGAAAATGATGGGAAAAGCATTTCAAAGGAAACCACCAGTGCAAAGGCCCTGGGGTAGGAAGAAGCTTTCTGTGTTTGGGGAATTGCAAGATGGAGCCCGTTTTCCCTGCCAGGGGAAGGGGTGGTCTTTTCATTGGGAGCAGAGACAGGAGGCAGCCTTCTCTACACAACAGCTCCCCAGTTGTCCCACAGCAGGTGGGAGGCATTGGTGCCACAGACATTCAGGGGCAGGTCATTGACCTTGTGCAGCACAAGGAGGTAGTTTCTGGTATGGCTCCTGAAGGAGAGCTGAGGCCTGAACCCATAGTCAGAGCTCAGCATGATGGTTTAGCAACTCAAACTGATGCATCACAGGCTGATGTACCTGAAACCTCTTAAATTGGCCCCACCCTTAACCCCACAGTCCTTGGCCCAGGCCTTGACATTTCCTGTCTGACCCCAGCTCCCTGCTACCTGGGAGTGCTGAGAAACCTATAATAATCAGTGACAAGTTTTTCAGTGGTTGATTTATCTAACCATACTCCTCTCCTGCTATAACACCTACTTTGGCTCCCTATGGCCCTGTGGCAAAATCAAGATCCTTGTCTGGCCTTGGAGTTCTTGCCCTGGCTGACATCTCCACTGCCTTCCCACAGATACCCCACATGCCTGCCTTCCTTGCTCCACTTCTGGTTTCCTCCATCCAGATGCAGCTGGTCAACATGCCTCTTTGTACTCTCCTTTGTGGCTGGGGAACATCATGGAAGTCTTCTCATAGGAGGTGGCATTTTCATGGGTGGTTTGTAGTGGGGAGGGGACGTGGAAGCACACTGATAGTTAAAATTTATGTGTGAACTTAGCCAGACAATGGTGCCCAGTTGTTTGGTCAAACACTAGTCTATGTGTTGCTGTGAAAGTATTTTCTAGATGCAGTTAACATCCCCAATCAGTTAACCTTCAGGAAAGGAAGTTATCCTCGAGATTCTGGGTGGGCCTTACCTAATCAGTCGATGGCCTTAAGAGCAAGAATTGAATTTCCTGAGGAAAAAAAAGAATTCTCCTCAAGATTGCAACATAGGAAACCCCCCTGAGTTTCCATCCTGCTGGACACAGATTTCAGATTTACTAACCTGCACAATCACATGAACCAATTCCTTAAAACAAATCTGTCCATATATATAATATACATACATCAAGTAGATTACATTTCTCTGGAAACCCCTGATTGATACAGGTACCCAGAGGCCTGGCAGTGGATGGAGGCAAGGCTTGCTTTTTAGAGATTGTATTTCCTTAACAAAGAATGTCCAGAGGCAGGAGTTCAGCCTACCTTGGCCTATCCTGGCTAGACACAGGCCAGGCTCTTGGCCTTGGATGCCACCGAAGACCCCTGCAGGCCAAGGACATGCATTCAAGGCCTCAGATTTCATGGTCCTGGGCAGAAGTCGCCCTCAGCATGCTGACCCAGCCCACAACGCTTGACCAAAATAAACCCAGGGCAGGGTGCCATGCGATCAGCTCCCCCAAAGCCCCAAAGGCTGACTGGGGTCACAGATCTGGGTGTTGCCCGCTCCAAGGACAGGGCCGTCCTTGGCCCCAAAAGCCCTGAGAGGTGGAACAGTTGGCCTCAACGAGCAAAAATTTCATTTTGGAGAGACCCAGAAGTGGGGAGGTGACGGCTGACAACAAAGGGCACTTTCTACTCATGGTGCCCTCAGGCCTCTATGAGGTGCTCTGAAGTATCTAGAAGCCTCTGCAGTCCCCATCACAGATGAGCCAGTCAGGGCAGATTCCTGATTTCCAAGTCTGTAGGGTTCATCTACCCAACCCAGATGACTATTTGACTTCAACAGAGTTTAGTATAACCATTAGACATTTATTGTCAGTCCTCAGGATGTACCCAAGAGAAATAAAAACATATGTCCACACAAACTCTTGGACGTATGTGTTCACAGCAGCACTATACACAGCAGCCAAAAGGTGGAAACAACCCAAGTGTCCACCAATGGATGAATGGATGAACAAAATGTGGTCCATCCACCCAATGGAATATTATTCAGCCACCAAAAAGAATGAAGCGTTGATACACGCTAAAATGTGGATGAAATTTGAAGAGATAGTTAATGAGAGAAACCAGACACAAAATACTACATGTAGTATGATCCTATTTATATGATCTTATTTACATGAATTTGCCATAACAAACAAATCCATAGAGGAAGAATATAGATCAGTGTTTGCCAGGGGTGCAGGTAGGAGGAGTGGCAGTGACTGAAAGGGGCACAGGGTTTATTATAATTATTCATTATTTTATTTTTTAATTGAAGTATAGTTGATTTACAATGTTGTGTTGGTTTCTGGTGTACAGCAAAGTCATTCAGTTACACACATATAATTATTCTTTTTCATATTCTTTTCCATTATAAGTTATTATAAGATGTTGATTATGGTTCCATGTGCTATACAGTAAGACCTTGTTGTTTATCTATTTTACATATAGTAGTTTGTGTCTGCTAATCCAAACTCCTAAATTTATCCCTCCCTCCCTATTGTAACTATAAATTTTTTTTCTATGTCTGTGAGTCTGTTGGTCAATAAGTTCATTTGTATCATTTTTTAGATTCCATATATAAGTAATACAATGTGATACTTGCCTTTGTCTGACTTACTTCACTGAGTATGATAATCTCTAGATCCATCCATGTTGCTGCAAATGGCATTATTTCATTCTTTTTTATGGCTGAGAAGTATTCCATTG
The DNA here is from genome assembly GCF_048773025.1 of Camelus bactrianus. Lineage (NCBI taxonomy): Eukaryota > Metazoa > Chordata > Mammalia > Artiodactyla > Camelidae > Camelus > Camelus bactrianus. The sequence continues at coordinate 20,191,886 of NC_133560.1, read as the reverse complement.
GGTGTATATACCTCATCTTCTTTATTCAGTCATCTGTTGATGGACATTTAGGTTGTTTCCATGTGTTGGCTATTGTAAATAGCGCTGCTATGAACACTGGAGCGCATGCATCTTCTTGAATTAGAGGTTTCTCCAGATACATGCCCAAGAGTGGAACTGCTGGATCATATGGTAAGTCTATTTTTAGTTTTTTAAGGAATCTCCATACTGTTTTCTGTAGTGGCTGCACAAAACTACATTCCCACCAACAATATAGGTGGATTTCTTTTTCTCCATATGGCACAGGGTTTATTTTGGGGGTGGTGATAGCATTCTAAAATTGACTGTTGTGATGGTTGTACCTTTTTGTGAATATTCTAAAAACCATTGAACTATATCCTTTAAATGGGCTAATTGAATGATATGTGAATTATATCTCCATAAAGCTGTTTTTTTTTAAATGTCCCCCCAAAGCTCTACATTTACTGAATACTCACTATATGCCAGTCACTGAGCTGGGTGCCAGAATAGAGCCCAGAGATGGAGACAGAGTCATAAACAGATGACCATAGTACTGGAGGAGTCTTCTCTTAACAGCACAGAGAGAGGAAAGATGTAGCACTTGTGTGGACATATGAGGGGTGGAGGAAGGAGTATGTGTGTTGGGTTTTGAAGGCTGAATAGGAGTTTGCCAAGTTGAAGTTGGGGGCTGAGGGTGAATTCAACTTCATAAACTCTAATAAACAGAATAAAATAAACATTATTTTAAAAATGAAAATGAGTACATCCTTATTTGTCTACATGAACTGAAGGAGTGTTTATATTCAGAGACTTTAGAACTCACCTTGAACCATACTTATCTCACCCAGGTCAATTTCTGAGTGACATTGTTCATGTCCATTGTCAACACAGTGCTGTAAATGGCATGTCAATCTCTTCATTCATCAGGAATGTGGAGGAATTGGTAAATTTGGCCGCCAGCTCTCCTCGTTGCTGTCTATGAGGATAAACAAAAGATCAAGGGCCAGGCCTGACTGAGACCCTCCCCCTAGGACCCGCCTTCTCTCAGCTAGGCTGGATTTTCTCTGGCCTCCCGTCTCCCAGTGTGGCCAGCGCATGGCTCTGGCAGGTGGCCACGAGAATGAGGAGGACCAGCATTCTCATCCAAAAATAAATTGTGGCCCTGAATGGGTAAACAAGAAACTAGGGCGGAGGAGGAGGCTGGGGAGGGGCTGAGGGGAAGGAGAGAATTGTGACTTTCCTGGGAAGATGAATGCAGCCTTCAGAGGCTGGCCTCCTAGTGCTGGGCTAGCAGCCATGTGATCTGCCTCTGCTGTGCCCCCAGCTGCTCCCAAGCACCTGACATGGTCCCTGCTGGGTCTTGACCGTTGAGCCTGATATCTCTCCCAATGTGGACCCCATCGTCCCACAAAAGAATCCTTTCCTTGCACTCTTAATGCGGATCTCACTTTCTATAAACCCAGTGTGACCTTTGACGTTTCACAGAGTGCAATACACTCCCTCCCTATGGCCCATTTTACAGAGGAGGAAACTGAGGCTCAAAGAAGGGGAGAGATCGGGCATTGGGATTCGGTGGTGAGGGGCCTTAGGGGTCCTCCTCAGGCCTGATTGATGGTGATTTTGAAGTGGGAAGCACCTGAAGGGGTGAATGTGCTTGGTCAAAAGCAGCTGAGATTGGTACAGCTCAGGAAGAAGGCTTGGGTTTCGACCCTGGTTCTGCCCACCTGTGGGCTACCTTCCTGCTGCTTCTGGGAACAGCATCTTGTGTGTATAGGGCTGATCCTCGCCCTTCTAAGTGAAGTCTCCCAGGCCTTGCCAAGCAGTGTATTTTGGCCCTTTAGCCACTGTGATTGGTTTGGAGAGAGGCGTATGCCCTCTGGCTAGGTCAGTAAAATGCAATCTTGGTGCTTCTGCTATAGATATCAGATCACAGAGCTCCTTCATATTGCTAAGTGGATACCTGTCAGCTCAGAGTTGCTTAACCTGAAGCTATCATTTTCAATCTCATTAATCAATCAGTTCCCTTTTGGCCTTATACAGTCAAGAGTTCTGATGGATACGGTCCTTATTAGTAGTGTGATATGGATTGTTAAACAACCTCTCTGGGCCTCAGTTTCCTCATCTGTAAAATGGATTGTGCTTCTCTAGGTTGAAAAAAGCATGTCTGGTGAGTGCCCTGTGCTGTCTGGTGTTATAAAAACAACTTGTTCATCGTGGGCTCCTCCTGACTCAGATATGGGAATGTTATTATTATTATTTTTATTTTGTTGTTGGTGGTGGTAGTGGGGTAGTAATTAGCTTTATTCATTTATTTTTTAATGGAGGTACTGGAGATCAAACCCAGGACCTCATGCATGCTAGGCATGCACTCTACTGCTGAGCTATTCCCTCCCCCATTATGGGAAGGTTTTTTGAGGGATTCAGTTGAGCTTGGCTATCCCTGCCCTCTGCAACAATTCATCAAGAACACTGAAGGCCATAAGGAGGGAGAGAGTAGACATCTTAGGCTGGGCGCTGGAGTCAGAGGTTCCAGGGTGGGCAGTGGGAGAGACGAGCCATTCCCAGAAGGGGCAGGCTGGCTTTGGATTCCTCAGAAGTGACTTCCCCCAGTCACATTGTCTGCAGCCCTGTTTCAGGTCATGGCCTGAGACTGAGGCTTAGTGAGACAGTAGCATCAAAGCACTGATGGAACTGCTTGAAAAATCCTTCCTGGTGAAGCCATTGGGTTGTTTTGCCAAACAACTGTCCAGCACACTGGGTCTTTGGCCCTGTGTCTCTTGGCCCACTTCCAGGCAGGAGTGGTATGCACATTGGCATGGAGGACATGATACCCTCGGCCCTGGCCTCTTGTATCGGTGGCTGGCCCCTGGAGCAGAGCCTGAGACGAAGATTTGTGGCCAGTAATTTTTTAAAAAATTCCATGAGGACAGGGAAGAAAAGATGTGAAGCAGGTGGAGAGAGAGGTGGGTGGGGGGGGAGAACAAGTAAGGGTGTGCATCCAGCAGAGTCCCTGGAGGGCAGCTTTGGCTCTGTCCTGCTGGGAGATCTGGAAATGCCTTATGCCATTGGTCAGGGCTGCCTTGGGGGATGTCAACTCAAGGCACTTCTGGCCCTCTGGTAGGCATGCAGGCAAAGGGTGTTCCAGCAGCCCAGGGCAATCACACAGGTGACTTTTGTTAAACAGAGAGAAGGATGGAGGGGTGTGGATGGAGCAACACAGTGCCTACTGCCCTTCCTGCCCTTCCAAGTTGCTCTTTTAAAAGTATACATTGGAGGTTACCGGGGAAAAGGGAGTGGGAAGAGATAAATTTGGGAGTTCAAGATTTGCAGATATTAACTACTAACTATAAAAATAGATTTTAAAAATTTCCTCTGTATAGCACAGAGAACTGTATTTGGTATCTTATAATAACTTTTAATGAAAAAGAATATAAAAACTAATATATATATATATATATATATATATATATATATATATATATATATATATATATGACTGGGACATTATTTTGTACACCAGAAATTGACACATTGTAACTGACTATACTTCAATTAAAAAAATATATCCATTGGAGAAGTCAGATATAAAAGGTCACATATTATATGATCCCATTTATATGAAATGTCCAGGACTAGCAAATCCAGAGACAGAAAGCAGACTGGTGGCTGCCAGGAGCTGAGGGATGGGGAATGGGGAGCGATTGCTGATGGGTATGGGGTTTCCTTTTGGGATGATGAAAATATTCTGGCACTACATAGAGGTGATGGTTGTCCAACACTAAATGCCATGGAATTAAACACTTTAAAATGGTAACTTCTACCTCATGTAACTTTTACCACAATAAAAAAAAGTATAAATAGGGCTATGCACCTGCTGTACTATGAAGCCTCCCATGGTTGCCTACTGCCTTGGGATAAAATCTGTACTGTCGCCCACTCCAGAAACTCCAACCCTCATCGCTTTCTCCTCTCTTCCTCTCCCTCCTCATCCTGCAGCTGAGATCATTTGTACCTCAGGGCCTTTGCACATGCCACTCCCTTTGCCTGGCATGCTCTTCATCCTTCAGGTCTCTAGCGAAATATTATCTCACAGACCAGACCATATGGCCCTTTATTTGTGCCTTGGATGTTTCCTTCAAACCACTGACTGCAGTTTGTAATTTCACTGTGAAGGAGCAGTTAGGTGTTTATCAAATATGTAGTAAATGAATGAGTGAGTGAGTGAATGAATGAATGAGTGAGTGAGTGAGTGAACCAACAAGTAGATGGACAGAGGCTACTGAGAGACTGTCAGAGAGATGCTGGAGGGATTTTCATGGCAGCCTACGAACAGCAATCCTGGAGGAAGCAATGTTTAATCACCCATTTGACACAGGAAGAGACTGTCTAGATTCACACCTGGTGCTTTTTTCTCCTAAGACCACAGCTGCCTCTGAAACAAAGACCGACGATTGCTGCCAGCACATGCTTCGTCATTTGTTACTTCCTTTGAATGTTCTTCAATGAGTTTTCTTTTCAAACTGCACGGGTGTGCACTCTTGGTGTGCCCGGGCACACGGCTGGGGACAGGGAGGGAAGAGCTTCCGCCCTACTCCCACCACTTTCCCAGATACTCAGTTTGGAGCAGACCCTTCTCTGTACATGGGGTATCTGCTTACATTTTACAAAATTTCTACAAAAATCACATCACACTTTTGCAATTTTATCCTTTCGGATTCTACAAAAATCACATCGCGCTTTGGATTTTGTCTTCTGGGACCGAACTCCGTTGTGAAAAGGTTCATCATATTTCACATTCAAAGGTTCCTTAACATCTTCCTACCTTCCCTCTATTTGCTTTGTTCCCAGGATTCCGCCTCACATCTGTGGACATCGAGAGTCATGCCCTGGGTTGACCTCAGTGGGTTTGCCCCATGAGGGAGAGGATCATGGCTTTTAAAGACATTGGAGTGTGGCACAACGCCCTGGAAAACAGCTTGGCAGTTCCTAACAAGATTTAATAGAGAGTTGCTATATGATCCAGTAATTCTACTCTTAGGTATAGACCCAAAAGAATTGAAAACAGATGTTCAAACCAAAACTTGTACATGAGTGTTCTGAGCAGCACTATTCACAATTGCCAAAAGGCAGAAACAATCAAATGTCCATCAACAGATGAATGGATGAACAAAACATGGTCCAGCCAGGGGTGGGGTAGAGGGTATATAGCTCAGTGGTAGAGTGCATGCTTGACATGCATGAGATCCTGGGTTCAATCCCAGTGCCTCTGTTAGTGGGAAATAAATAAAGATTTTTTTAAAATATGGTCCAGCTGTACAATAGACTATTACTCAGCCATTAAAAGGAATGAAGCACTGATACACACTACAATATGAATGGATCCTGAAAATATCATGCTGAGTGAAAGAAGCCAGACACAAAAGGCTGCATAGTATATGATCAATTTCTATGAAATGTCCAGAACAGGCAAATCCAGAGACAGAAAGCAGATTAGAGATTCCTAGGGGCCGAGGAAGGGAAATGGGGAAAAACTACTCTAATGGGCATGAGGTTTCCTTTTGGGGTGATGGGAATGTTCTGGAACCAGACAGAGATGGTGCTTGCACAACACTGAATGCATTACATGTCACTGAATTGTTCACTTTAAAATCGTAAGTTTTATGTTATGCGAATTTTACATCAATAAGAAACAAGACAATTGCAGTGATCCTCATGGAAGCCAGCAAGGAGGAAAGTGCTGTTCCCACCAACACAGGCAAGCACTGGGTACGAGCAATTCTAACATGTACTTGGGCTTGTAGTCAGCGAGAGGATGCTTCTTAGGTAATTATCGGCTGCCTGCATCGATCTCCTCCAAATCCTTTGCTCACACACACTCTTTTCAGCTGATGATCCAGGATGGGGTAATATCCATATTCTACAAATGAGAAAACTGATGTTCTAAGGCGTGAAGTGAATTTTCCAAGATCACCCATTGTGGCCCTTCCATCACATCATAGGGTTCAGGCAAGTACTTGGAAACTTTATTTTTAGAAGGAACAGGCCAACAGGAAGCCTCAATGATAGGATCCCAGTGACACAGAATGACAGAAACAGTACAGTGAACATTTGTGATCTTCGCAGCATGTTGGCGCTGACTCTCAGAAGCCTGGCACTAGATACTGCCATTGTCCCATTCTATAAATGAAGCAACTAAGGCTCAGAAATGTGGATCACTCGTTCCAGGTCACACAGCACAGGGAGGACATGTTAGGACCGAAGATTCAGACCCTTGGGTTCTGCTTTGCTCTGAGCTACCTCTGGGCAAAAGCAACTCATCAAGATGTGGACACTGAAATCTCGCAGCTGAAACCTCGTTTCTCAGACCTGGACCAGGAACTTGAGGAACTGGGAGGTGGCGAACCCACGAGTCCAAATTGCACAGCCTCTGGAGGAAAATCAAGAGAAGCTCAGCTCGTGAGGTCCCCCTCCTGGGTCTTGAAGGAAGCAGCTGGTGCCAGATTCATCTTGGAGCTGCGATTCCTGAGTGTTCAAGTCCTCAGGGCCGCATGGGCTTGGTGTGAAATAGAAATGGTATGTATGTATGTATGTATGTATGTATGTATGTATGTATGTATGTGTGTGCAGGTGTGTCTGTGTATATATGCATGTGTCTTTTGAGTCTGCACATGCATGTCTTTGTGTGTACATGCACACATGTGTAAACAGGGAGCTTCCAAACCAGATGAGACCAACTGGAAATCCAGGCATTTAGTGTGAGTCTGGAGTCAGACTGTCCCAGGCCTCAGTTTCTCCACTGGGGAATGGGCCAGCTTCTGCTGGATGTGAGGATTAGAGTCCAGAGAGGCCACTGATTATTGAAGATCTGTCACAGTCTATAGCCTGGGTTACAGGCTATGAGGTCTTTATTTTTTATGTTATTTTTACATAGGAGTGGGAAGGAGGGAAAACTTCTGTGCTTTGTTCTGCAACTGAGTTTTGCATTAAAAAAATCTTTTACGGAGAAAAGATACTTGTGTTGCTTGAACGTGCATGTTTGCACGTGTTACATGTGCACAGGTCACATACGTCCGTGTGCAGGCAGGCATAGCAAAGGCCTGCTTTAACACTGGAGCTTGCAGCTTCTCAGGCAGCACCCTCTGCCTCTCAGGGTCCTGGGGTGTCCAGAAGGCTTCTGCGGGGGGGGGTGGTGAAGGGGAAAGATGAAGGGAGGGGCCCTCCAGGTTGAGACTGGCATGTTCAGGTTGCAGGTAGCCATAAATGACAAGGGAGCAGAAATTTACCTTCCAAACTGGAAGAAATTCTTCCCAGACTGCGAGGGGAAACTGAGGCCTGAGGTGGAGAGACCTGCTTGAGGTCAAAGCCTGAATGGTATCCCAGGCTGGAGAACCCCACTCCACGTGTCCTCATCTAAGTGACCTTCCCCAGCCCCACGCAGGAATAAAGAGGAGCTGGGCAGGGGGGCTGCTGGAAGCTATTCCCCACTGCTGTTCACATCATCTGTGGTCTCCCAAGAGGGAGGGGGGATGGGGTTGGTCCCTGTAGGTTCTGAGTGACTTTCTCAGGGAGTGGCACTAAAGCCCATGGTCAGACACCCATGTCCAGGGCTCTCATAAAGATGAAGGCAAATGTGTGGGAGGATCTTGGCTGACAATAGCTCCCATCATGGTCATGTGGGTCCCTGTCACTCCTCTGCGTGTCCTCTGGGACACAGTGGGGAGAAGGCAGGTTCAGGGGTCCTACATCAGATTCCTAAGGGGCCCTGCCTCCTCTGTCCTCCTCTAACCTGACAAAGCCCCCAAAACCTCTCCTGGGCTCCTTTCTGCCCTGGGTACAACCACACTCTGGGCTCCTGCCCATCATGCCGTGCTCAGGTGGAGGCCCCACAGGTCCTGTAGGTGCCAGGCTTGCCAGCTGTGTGCTCTTTACCCTCCCTCCTCCTAGGGAAGGTCAAGGAGCTGCTGATGGAGGAATCAGACACAGGCAGGGCAGCACTGGGGATAGCATGGAGCTTTGAAGACGTCCCATGCACTGCTTATTCAGTCAGGGGGAAGCCCAAGTGGGCCTTGGTCTAACTCTGGCAGCTGGAACCCTGACCTGCAGATCAGTAAGGTCTTGAGGTGGGCAAGTGAATCACGGGTGGCTCAGGTAAGGCTCCTACGTCCCGATACCCTCTCAAAGGCAGATTTCTGTGCCCAGCAATAAACTCTCCTCCCCACAGAACAGGGTGCACCCATCCACTGTGCTTGGCCCTGATCACTACCCAGTCTCTGGCACCTCCTGGGCTTTCCCGGTGACCTACCAGGCCCTCCAGCTGTGGCAGGCCAGTCGGAGAGGCCCTGGTAGGCAGAAGGCGTGCCTGGGAGGCCGCAGGGTTTACGGTCGTGTTCCATGTGGGCACTACAACACCTACCACGCATTCTCCAACCAGTCTGATTTAAAAACACATCAATGGAGACCATGGAAAATTGGGTTTCCTCTACATTTATTTCAACCGCTAAATGATTAACAACATTCACAACTTCTTAGATTAAAAAAAAAGAAAAAAAAACTTCCACTTTGTAACATCACAAACATCTTCTAGGTTTTACCAAGGACCAAAAATGCTAAAATTCTCTATATATGATTTCCAGTGATGGAAACAAGGCAGAGACAGTAAGCACCCAAAGTGGCGAGTTAACACTTTCCGGATGCCTGTCGTCCTCACGGAAGAGACCCTGGAACTAGAATGACAGAAAAGACACTGTGACTTTGACAAGGCTATGCAACTGCACATCGCGCTCGCTTGCACGCCCGCTTCCTGCAGAATGGCCTCTGCTGGAGAGAGCGAGGGCAGGTGCAGAGAGCCAGCGCACTGGTCTCCCTGAGGACGCACCACCATGCTCCACCCCGGCTCCCACAATGCCTGCACTGCCTCAAAGTCAACTCCATAGAAGCATCACCTGAGTGCTCACAGGACTTTCCAGGCTCAAGAAGTAGGTATTCCCTTTGACATCTGCCAAAGGCTCACAGTGTCAGCTCAAAGCAAGACATCCCCAGGGGGAGGAGTGGCTGGAGGCTGTGGGAACAGGGCTCAAACCCTGGGAATTCCTAAAGTATTTTACTCATAAATAAAAGCAGAGAAAGCCAAGAATAAGCCCACTAAGACAAAGGGAATATGATAGTCAGAGCTATGCTTGAAAGGGCCAGAACCCACGCTGGGCAGGGTGCATGCATCACTTAGGGCCAACAGGTGCTCTGTGAAAGGCCACAGGGGACCAAGGCCCTGTTCTCAAGGTTCTACCACTGACCCACAGCCAACATGGAAGGCTACAGGAAGGATTAGCAGAGAGGAAAAAATGAACCTCGAAACCACACCACGCCTGCCGGCTGTTTCAATTCTGCTAAGGCACCTCCAGCGTGTTGTTGGCCATTAAGATCTGCCAGTTGCCAAAGCAACAAAAGTGACCAGAAACAAGCAGAACCCTAGGGACTACACCTGACATGAAGAAAGGCAGCATCAGGTGGGCACATGAGATGCTGACAGGCCTGTGACACTGTGCTGATGAGCGCAGGCCAGACAGACAAGACAGAACCAGAGGAGCCTGGGACTTCAGCCCAGGAGATCCGCGGCTTTGAGAAAGCAAGGATTTCTTAACAGCCAATAAAAGTGGCCAACAGGGTAACTCACTGCTGTGTTCCCCAAGCTTGCAGTATCAGCAGGATCCCAAGTTTTCCAGATTTTGGCACATATTTAAAACTTCAACACTGCTGCTTTACGAGGAAGGGTTGAGAGATTCCCACAGCCTGAGAATTTCGCATGTAGCTGCAAGAAGCAGAGTGCGGGAAGCTGGAAGGGGCGGCCATCGTATGCCTTCAAATAGCAAACAGCTGCAGAGCCCACCCCAAGAGGATCCTTTCTGCTCTGTACAAAGGCCCTAATAAAACAACTCTTTACACTGCCACATATGCAAAAAATGAAGTGTCTTGAAGAGTTTACACCTCCCACCCCTTTGTAGGAGACTCCATATGTGGTTTAGGGAAAAAAAAGAAAAACAAGTTTGCTTTGTGGATTCTAAAGAGACATGTAAATTTGGGGAAAGTTTCATCAGTGTAATGATTACTCCCCACTGAATATAGCTGCTGAATACGTTGCTGAAATTTCATTAAGTCTCTTGGGATGCATTTAAGAGATGAGACTCCATAAATAACACGTTCATTGAACCAAGTATCTCCACTCGTTCAAAGGGCTCCAGCACTCCAACTGACAGGCTGTGGGACCAGAGTATGGACTTCATTATTACTGATTTACGTTCCCTATTTAAATTTGAGAAGATATGATCTGTGATTGTCTGTTTCAGCATCAAGTTTGCTAACAGATCACTTTTAGAGAGCAACATGTCCTGGGACAGGAAAACCGACAGGAGGTCCTGAGCACTTAAAAGGCACTGGTGCTTTCAAGGGCAGCCCCACCTTCTGAGGGGAACCAGGGAAAACTTGGAGAGGACCTGCTGCCAGAAGCATTTGGAAGAGGGGGGAAAAGGCCAAAGCAGACTGATGGTGCATTCTCTTTTTTTAAGAAAAAGAAAAGCCAGCAGGTGGACCCTCTGCACCAGAAACTGCAGTTTGTTTTCCACGTACACACCAAACCTACTTGGGCACTGGTTCCAGGGCAGATCCGGGACAGATGTGGCGTTATAAGAGTAATTGCTGCTTCAAGCTTATCTTTTTTCACCAAAGGTTTTCATCTATTTAGGGAGAGAATGATTTTGTTCAAAACTGAGTTGGAAATTAAGGGTGGAGAGGGCAACTAAAAAGAGGAGAAAGATGAAGATACTTATAGGCCAAGAGCCCTTCAGAAGGAAAAGGATTTGAAGACCCTCAGAAAGGCATGAGGCAAAGTGGCATCCTCTGCTGTGCCAGCTTCGAGGTCACCCTTACACTTGCAGGACACAAGGCCACTCCCGTGGCAGCTTGTTTCCACAAGATGGCCACGTGCAGTCGAGCCTGGGAGCCCTGAGCTGAGGCCCCGCCATGGGTTGCACGCAGCTGCGCTTGGCAAGCATGGGGCTCGCTCCTTCAGGCAAACCTGGAAGGTGAGAGGTGGAACACATCTGCATCCAAACACTCCTTTTTTTTCCCTCATGGAATTTTTTCATTTTTTGGGGGGGTGATATTTTGATGTTTGGTTTTTGAGGAGTGGGGCACACCAACTCTTCTGGAGGAAGCTTCTCTGCGAACCAGAACGTCAGCTTAGGCAGTCTGCCCCACACACTAGCTCACACACATACCTATTTGTTGGCCCGTTTGTGTCTGTACATCTGCATCATCCTCTGACGGAACACATCAAACGTGTCTTCTTTGTGCTCCTGCCCGTCGGCACCCAACCCCTCCCCTTCTGAGGCAGTTCCCCTAAGGAGCAAAATGGAGAGTTAGCCACACCTGAGCCCAGAGTTGGCCACCAGGAGACCGAAAACAGCCCGAGTAGTCAGAGTGGGACAGAGGTATGAGGGACACATAACAGTGACAGCAAGGGAAAGGGAAAGTAAAGACACAATTCACTGTGGGGAACAAGGGGTACTCACCTGTGCAGGTGTGTAAAACTTCTGAGGGGCATGCTCAGAAACCAGCCCCCGATTATAGCAGAAAGCCTCCCCAGCAGGTGATAAGCTCAGTTTTAACTGAAATGCTTGTTGGATGTTAATGGGGCTTTAACTCTGGGCCATGTTCTACCCTGGACCCAGGCTAGTCTGCGTATGGGTTCTCGGAAAAGGGAAGCAAGTGGTTCTTAGTGTAACTACCCAGTATTACTACTCCGCTTTTAGGACAATAATGAACGTGGCCAAATGCCAGGGACCAAGTCTACTCAAGTGCAAGGAGCTGTGTGAACACCTGCATGTGTCAATGATCTGCTTCAAGCCATGTTCAACATGAGAGAAACCAAGAATCAGGATGACCAAAGGACTGAGGACAAGAATCCCACAGAAAGCCTCATCTCCCCAGGCACGCTGCCCATCCCCACCCTTGGCCCCCAGCACCCGCTGCATACACGCTGACGGGCTCCCTGATGCCCTTCCCACAGGAGCCCAGGCCGTGGCCCTCCTTCCAGCCCATCTTCTGTAGCATCTGGAACCCCAGGTTCTTGTCGGTCAGCTTCTGCTGGGTGAAATCAAAGTCCTTGGGTTTCTGAGGAGAGAGAAGAGTGGCACGTAGGGTGGAGTGAAGAACGAGGGTCTGCCCCAGGTTGCACCTGGACATGCCCCAGTACTAATACCCCTAATGCCTCCCTGACTCCCCAGACGCTCAAGATCAAGCCATGGTCACCTCCCCAGTTCCTGGCAACATTCCCTGGGTAGGTTGAGGCTGCTAAAGATTGGAGGTCACCCGCCTGAGGTGCCCCTACAGAACTGAGCTGGATCAGCCTCTTAAGGCTTCACCGTGACCACTCTTACTGCCGTGGTAAGACTGTGAGTTCAACTTCATGAGGGGATGTGGGTCCTGGCGCCAAGGAGTCAGTAGGAAGAACCCAGAGTGGAGACCTGGATAAATAGGGTGGCCCTGTGATAACCAGAGGGCACATCCCAGGCTGGGAAAACAGGGCACAGGCCTTGAGGCAAGAAGGCCCTGGAGTGCAGGAGTCAGAGTGGAGGCAGGACTGAGGCAGGAGGGGCCAGATAGGTGGTGGAGAGAGGCTGTGCAGAAAATTGGCTCAAAGGGTCCTTCCGACTTGACCCCCTGCCCCGTCACCCCATTGCTTCATTCATTCCTATGGGCTTCCAGAACTATGAACAGTGTGACTCCAGCCTGGAAGCTTCCCTGGATGCCTTTGGGCACTGCTCAGCAAACCTGATTGACTCATGTGTGTCTGTCTGTCTGTTCCTTCCCAGGTCTGGAGCTCTGAGAGCTTCCTAAGGACAAGGACTGGGTTTTACTTGGACTTGGGAGTCCATGTCTACCACAGAGCAGACCCCACTGGGAGCCAGTGCAGCTGGGCAGGACCTTACAGGTGCAGCGGTAAGGAGACCTGGAGGAGATCTGGGCTCCAGAGCTGGCTGTGGGAAGATAAGTTAAGAGGCCTGGAGGCCTCTAGAGGAGGAGCCTGCCTAGGATGAGCAGAGGGGACTTCCATTCAATCATGAATATTCATCAGCATCCACAGTGTGCTGGAACTGCTGGGCAGCTGGGGGCTCAGTCCCTGCTGCCTGAGCCCGTGTTTCTCTTACCGATTTACTTAACACTCAACACAGCCTGAGGAGACCAAGAGGGTCTTACACACTCCTGGGAGAGAGCCCCTCTGTCCTGATCAAGGCAGCTGGAGTAGCAGAGGGGGTCTGAGTAGGGAACAAATGTGGGAGGGGAAGAGGGTGGGGGAGGCAGAGGAAAGGCTGGCCACGGGTTCCCCAAATGTCAGGAAAGCCACTCAGGTGGGAGCAATGGGAGGGACAGGGATCAGCTCAGCCTGGACAGATCTCTGTGAGTTTTCAATTTGTGTCTAAGAATCACCCTGCCTGGTCTCCTGGGGCTGGAGAAAAGCCGTGCACCACGGGCCAGGCTGAGGTGCACACAGAGAGCTGCAGGGGAGGTCTCCTACCTGCCTGCAGTCACCCCCCCAAAAAAACACCCACTTTGCAGGACAGCGGCTACACACCAATTAACATGCATTTTGTTTAATCCTCAAGGTATCTCCTACCTGCATGGTAGGTATAGCTGCCCCACTTTACAGATGTACAAATGGAACTTCAGGATTCAAATGCCAAGATTAGGTGAGCCTGAAATAGCTGTCCCCTCACCAGGCTGCGCCTTCACCCAGGCCACCAGAAGGGTACCTGGGTGCTATCTCAGCTTAAAAGCCAGCACACCATTTAGGACCACAAGCTTCGGGCACAGGAAGGTCCCTGCTCCCAAATGTAACTGGGGTCACACTGATACTTCCTCTGGCCATTGAGACTGACACAATGCACTTGGGTCTGAGCCACTACACGGGCTTTCCTCCCAATCTGACACCAGTAGAGACCTCACCAGCTACCTTACTTACCTTCCTGATCTCTAATGATCTGTGGGATCCTTAGATGTCCCCACATATATCCCTGGTTACCTTGCTCAGCTTCACCTGCTCTGACAGACGTCCAATCAGCTGTTTGGAGTGTTCCCCCATCTCCTTCCAATGACATGCCCCCCAGAGGGACTCCCCATTTCAGTCAATGGCAGCTGCATCCTCCTAACTGCCCAGGCTGACAACCCTGGAGTCACCCTGGACTCGTGACTTTATCTGTTCCACATCCAACCCATCAGCACGTCCCACCAACTTCACTTGGTCTCCCGAGTCTGCCTGGCCCCCGATCCCACAGGTTGCTCTCAACACAGCAGCCAAAGTGGCCATGCCTTCCACTCAAATCTCCACCATGGTTCCCTGAGAGTGTCTCCCAGAAAAGGGGCCACAGTGCTGACATCCATCTACAGACCTTAAAGTGACCTGAGTGCTTGCACCTCTACTTCCTCACCTCACCACCCCCATCACTCCACTCTAGGCATAAAGGGCCCCTGCTGAAATATGACTGCCCTGAGGCTTCTCCTAGGCCCCCCTGGTTAAAGAGTACCCCTCAACCCACATTATACCCCATTTCCCTTTGACCTGCTTCTCTGCACCCACAGCACCCCGATGACTGGGTCTTGTACATTTCTGTTGCTGCCAGCCCTGCTCACTGCTGCCTCTAGGTGGGTAGATGGGCTGGGCACATAGGAGGTGCTGATCAGTTAATGAACACACACGAGCGCGTGCTCCACTTACTAGCAAAGTAGTGCACTCTTTTAATCACAACTGTAGTTCACTAAATCTGAACTTCTCAATGGTTGAGACATCTTGTTCATCTCTTCAGACTCACCCATCCATTAAATGGACTAATTACTCCCTCCTTGGACAAAGCAAAACAGTTTTAAGAAGCCCCTGGAGAGAAAAGGGTGTGTGTTGTGCTTTGTACATTGACACCTGGCCTGAAGTATGAGTATAGCTTAGTCACAGCCACAGTATCCTTTGAAACGCTGGCAAACTCTGACTACGTCACACGGGAGGACTCACAGTCATGCTCACCTTCTTCTTGGACACGGGACGACCCCGAGGCCTGTCATAGGCGATTCGAACTGGTTCATGAACTAGAAGACAAAAGAAATATACACACACACATATATATGCGCTTTCCCCAAGTTACTAAGAAAGAAAATGAGGGTGCTGCAGTTTTGGCTAAGAGCCCCTCTGCCGACAGAAGGTGGCTCAGAGCTGCACCACAACACCAGCCGTTTGGCCCTGGCTCCTCTCAGGAATCGTGTGACCCACAGAGCAGCACAGAGGCAGAACACCGCCTCAACTGAGGGCTGCCTCACTGTGGTAGAGTCTACCTAAGTGTGACTCCCACATTTATGATGAAGGACTGGAAGCGGGGATCATTTTCCATGTGTAGGAATATATTTTGTTTCAACAAATGAACTATTTGCAACACTGTGCCCTCCTTGTGTCTCTGGGACTGTTCCATAGGTAATTAAAGTCCACGTATAACTTTCCAGTAAAACAACTATGCTTTTCCTACAGAGCGCCAAATCACATTATTATTATAGTTATTATCATATTTACACATGTTATCACAGGGGAGATCAGCAGGTCTGGTATTGTCTCATCAATCACCCTATCAAGCAACTGAGAACTTCTAAAACAGAAAGAACTCCACGTTTCCCCCATGGAGACCATCTTAGCAGTCATTCTGATGTGCTACCACCCTTTGTGCTAAGTTCTGAAGGACAAGATTTTGGCAGAACAGTCAGCAATCCATTGCAATGCCAAGGTTTCTAAACACAAACCACGAGAACTGTTCCATCAGCAGGAGAAACTGACACTAGTGGGGGTGAATGTGATGGCCTCAATAACGTGAAACACACAGGTTCCACACACACGACGGGGCGCTGTTCACCAAAACTGCCTCACACACAAGTACTGAAGCATCAGCCCTATACATGAAACATGGCCCAGGCCTGGCTGTGTGGAGACACCTGGGTGGGCAGCGGGCAGCCTAATGAAAGGCAGCACATGATGATGCACCAACTGACATTCTAGAAAAAGCAAAACCACAAAGCCAGAAAGTGGCTGCCAGGGCTGGGTAGAGGAGGAGACCCAAGAGGAACACAGAGACATCTCTGGGATGGGCTCCACCTCTGCCGTACTGGGGGCGGTTCATGCCTATGTACCTTTGTCAAAACTCCTTGCACTGTCCACTTTTTGAAAAGGATGCATTTTGTTGCTAGTAAACTGTATCTCAAGAAGCTTGACCCTCCCAACACATGAGCAGGAGATGGCCTTCCATGGCCAAGGCAGGCAGAGCAGGGAGTGCACAGCTCCCACTAACGACTACCCGAGACTAGTCCTGCTCCACATCCTCCTGTCTCATCGTCACTACCCTGGGGCCTTTGCGGGGTTCAGAAAGCTGGGCACCCCTCAAGATCACAGACAGCAAATAGCCACAAGGTGACCCAGGCCCATTCCTTCCACTGCCAGGATTCCTCTGCTGGAATCTGAGCAATTATGTAAAATAACAAGCAGCATGTGGGGCGCCAAAAGCCAAATGCAGTGTCCCCCTAGAGTGCTGACTTTAGACCAACTAGAAATGTCAGTTTCTCATGACATTTTGGACTGGTGCACAAAACTAGTAGCACTATTTTAGGTTAAAAATTCAAGACCAAAGAACCCCATGTTGTGTTGGCCCAGGGGGGATTCTGAAAGGTAACGTCCACATTAGCCAAAGCAATCAGAGGCAGGAAGGGTGACAGGGGCCAGCTGGTCATCTCACAGCTGAACCTGGGCTGAAGGCCAGTAAATTCTTCAAAGCAGTCAGGCAACGTCTCCACGATTTTCCATGGCCCACAATCAAGCACCATGACTCCTCCTCAGGTGTTAAACAGAAGACCCTTCTGAGGGCGCTGTGCTGATGGCTGTGTACTCACCTTTTGGCTCCTGGATGAGACATAGTCTCTTGGGAGCCGGAATCATGCCGACCTTCAACGACTTGCTGCTGACCCTCTTCCGGGGAAAGCAGGCCCCTGAGGAAGCATGTGACAGGGCGGGCGCACCAGCAGGGCCATCCTCGGCCACTTCACTCAGGAGGCCATCAGCAGGGGGGCTGCCCTCAGAGCACTCGGACTTGGTAGACCCGCCCACCGGCCTGGAGGCCTCTCCAGGAGTGGGGACCTCCTCACCCCCCTCCTCATCCTCCTCCTCTTCGTCCTCCTCGTCCTCGTCCTCCTCAGGCATCACTGGGCTCTCCAGCTCGGCCTCATGCTGAGGGGGTTCATCCTCAAACTCTCCTTCCCCTTCCATGGGTTCTAGGGGGCTCTCCTGAGAATCAGCGCTCTCGTTGGCTTGGAGGGTCAGTGGAGATGATGTAAAGCAAATCGATGGGCACAGTTCAAATACTTTCTTTCGATAGAATTTGAAAGCTGAACTATTTTGGTCATGTAGAAACCTGGGATAAAGATGAAATACACTGGTTATGGTTAATCAGACGGTTCTCTGAACACTCCCATTCGCTGAAACTTCCAAATGGACTCAACAAAGCTGGAGGTGGGACAAAGAAGCAAATAACATGACCTCTTTCTGCCAGCTACAGTTGATGGTCAGCTGTGCAATGAGATAGTTTGAGGAGTATTAGTAATTTAACAAAGGAGCCAGAACGTAAGAGGCCTAACTGCTTTTCAGGGGAGGGAGGTGGAGGAACAAGGTATGCAGGGACGACCAGGGAACATGCTAGTATGAGCTCTAACACTACAGCCAGAAGATCCGACTTGGGCCTTACCTCATCTTTCTAATTACATCACCGGCCACTCTGGGCCTGCGTTTGCTCACTGTTCCTCCCACACTCCAGCTATGAGATGGAAAAAGGTCTGCCACTTGCAGCACCTCCTGCCTCACGTCCTGCAGCAAAGCTGCGTGAATGTCATGGTAATATGGCCTCTTTGCACTGCAGAGTCCAACGGCCTGAGCCACTGGAGCTGCGGCTGGTGTGAGAAACTGAAAACACACAAAATATACTTGGGCCAAAGGAAAGACAGCCTTTGTCCTTAGATAGGACAACTCAGCTTCGTAATGATGTCAATTTCCCCTAATTAACATATTAAAGTATAAAAGTATCCCAGTAAAAGCATCATTTTTTTTCTGGATCTAAACATGATTCTTAATTCATATAGAAACACGGTGTGATTCTTAAGTTCATACAGAAACATAAATATGCAAGAATATCTGGGAAAACCCTGGACAAGATCAACAAGGGGTCCAGCTCCAATGGATATTACAAGGTGTATGAAGCCTCTATAGTCAAAATAGCAGAAAACCGAAACAAAACAAAGTGAAAAAAACAGCATGGTACTGGTCCGTGGACAGACAGACCAAGAGAAAGGCCAGAAACACAGTATTTGATGAAGGTGGCCTCTCAAGCCACTGTGAAAAAGAATCTTTTAAATGAATAGTGTTGGGACAACTGGGCAGCTTTTTTAGAAAAATATTTAAGTTGGATCTATGCTGTACTTTTTGCTCCTAAATAACCACACAAAGATTGGAAATCTAAATGCAAAAACCAAGCCATACAAGTAGTGGGAGAAAAAGTATAAATGTCTTTATAATCTGAGTGTTGGGAGATTCTTCCTAACTGTAACTTAGTATCCAGGTGCAATAAAAGAAAAAAATTGATAAATTTGACTACATAAAACATTTCTGCATTGCAGAACATACCATAAGCAAAATGAAAGTTAAATATCCAATTAAGAAGGAAATAAATGCAATTACATTACAGGTAAACACTCGTAGAAACTAAGAATAAATCCAAAAAGCCCAATCGAGAAAAGGGCAAAGATTAAGAACTTCTGCCCTCCAAAAGACTGCTAGAATGAGAAAACAAGTCGCAGACTGGGAGAAAATATCTACAAATCACATATCTGATAAAGGACTTGTATTAAGAATATATAACAAGCTCTCAAAATTCATTAATAAGTAAACAAACAACCCAATTAAAAAATAGCCCAAAGATCCAAAAAGACATTTCACTAAAGAAATAAATGAGCACATGCAAAGATGCTCAACACAGTTATCTTCAGGGAAACACAAATGAGAACCACAGTGTGAAACCCCCTCCTCCACACTGGGAGGGCTAATGTGAAAAAGACTGACACTATCAAGTGCTGGTGAGGATGAGGAAGAACCAGAACTCTCATCCAGGCTGCTAGACATGTAGAACTGTGCCACCACTTAGAAAGGCAGTTTGGCAGCCAGCCTTTCCCTGACTCAGTATTTCACTGGAGAGAAATAAAAGCAGACCTTGTAAATAACTGCTCACAGCAGCTTTATTTGTAATCATCCCAGACCAGGAACAACTCAATGCCATCAACAGCTGAAGGAGTAAATAACTGGTCCAGCCACACAATGTGATACACAGCATTCAAGAGTGAACTATGGATACACACAACATGGCTGAATCCAAGTAATTATGTGGAGTAAGAAGTTAGACAAAAGGAGAGAACAAACTGCATTTACATATAATTATAGAAAATGCCAACTATTTACAGTAAGAGAGCACGGATCAGCAGCTGCCTGCAGGAAGGGATGACAAAGGGGATAAGGGAACTTTTGGGTCATGAATGTGTTCATCATCTTGATGGTGGTGATGGTTGCACAGGTGTAAATACGCATTAAAACTAATTAGACAAATATGTGAAGTTTATGGCATGTCAATTATACCTCAACAAAACTTTTTTCTAAGAGGATGAAACTTTTTTCAAAATAACAAAGAGCAAATGATATGAACAGTTTACATAAAGATATAAAAATGACACTTAAGTTTATGAAAAGGGGTTCAAAATTTTACTTAAGAAAAATGCAAACTAAAACTTCATTGAGAAAATGAGGAATGTCTCATAATCCCACTGGTTCAAAGGCACATCAAAAGGTGGGGGGAGTGCGGACAGGCACTCATGATACTGCTGGGAGAGTGGACCCAGGGAGGAAAACCTGCACTACCTATCAAAACTTAGTTTGCATTAATCCCCCTTCTGGAAGATACCCAATGGCCACAAACACAAAGCAACTGTGCACGAGGCTAAACAAGCTACAAGAGCGTGCTGAGTCACTACTGGGTCCCAGAAACGCTCCAGGAAATGTCAAGTTTTAAACTGTATTCTTTTTTTTTTTCCCTTGGGATGGAGGTTTAAATTTATTTATTTATTTTTAATTGAAGTACAGTCAGTTACAATGTGTCAATTTCTGGTATACAGCACAATGTCCCAGTCATACATATACACACATATATTTGTTTTCGTATTCTTTTTCATTAAAGGTTATTACAAGAAATTGAACATAGTTCCCTGCGCTATACAGAAAAACTTTTTAAAAAAAAAAATCTATCTTAAACTAAGGCATGCCTCTCTAGCACACTGGGAGCAGGTGTGGCTGCATGTGGAGGATGACACAATGGAACAGAGATGAGGGTATAGGTGGGACAGGCAGAGGGGAACTTCTAGATATGCTGTAAAGGGAAAAAATCAAGGTGCAGAAGAGTCTATTACACATAGACGACTACTTACTGGTGTAAGAACTATGAGGGAACATACATACACACACACACACACAAAAATGAATGAAAATGGTATCCCATTGATGGGTAGAGGGCATGAGACTTCTCTGAACTTACCTCTTCTAATTTTTACTTTAGAGCCACATAAATGCTGTACTTATTTTAAAAACTGTTTAAAAGGATGTGGGAAAAAAAGCACCCAAACTGAATTTCAGCAGAAACAAAGGAACCTGAGTGTGTATCAAATTGATGACAACCACAAACACAAAATGAATTAACTCAAGCAGCTAAGGAGCACCTTAGAGATAAAAATTTTCTAAAGGAAAAGAAAACACAAAATCATTTGGCCTTTACTAAACAGGTGTGCTGTTCGGTGAAGTCTTCTTCAAACTATTCTACAAGCACTGGGGGACAGAGTAAATCACCTTATCTGATGCTACTGTAGTTTCCTGGGGTCTCCATGCGGGAAAGGAGGAGAAAGTGCTATCTGAGGAACACTGCTCAGAAAAGGCTGTCAGAGGGTAAGGAATAACCCCAATCCCTGGCAGTGCCAAGTGCCCAGGATAATGCAGAGTTCTCTTCCAAACTGTAGTTTTCACTGGGGAAAAAAAGAGAACTGATGAAATGCTCCTGGTTGCCCTTCACTGAGGTGTCCCCTTTGCCTGGTCCTGCCAGTGTAAGGTCCCTCATACGTGGGCAGCCCAACTTTGAGGTCTGTAAGGCCCAGCAGCCCCCAGGTCTGTAAAAGGCAGAAGCAGGCTGAAGTCCAGCAAGGCCATCAGTGCTCCATGTAGCTGGTCTGAGTCCCACAGGAAGGAGGCAACCCCAGTGCATGACTCACTCAAGGTCCCAAACAAGCTAGAACTGCACGCTTAGTTACCGCTGGGCCCCAGAAATGCTCCAGGAAACGTAAAATTTTTACCTGTATTCTTAATTAAACTAAGGCACAAGTGTCTAGCATGTTGGAGCAGGGCAAGGGTCTAGATTCCCTAGCCAGCTATAGGATACAATCCACAGAGCACGGGAACCCCACTCACTTCAAGGGGAGCCCAGCAGGGTTATGGCTCAGTACCAGGAACACATGGCCCTAGGGGGCCTTCCCCTGAAGGAGAACCTGCACCCCACAGGCAGAGTGGGCTCCAGCCCTGGTTCTGTCACCTTTGGGCTGCGTAGCGTTGAATGGCCACCCTATCTGAGG
This sequence comes from Camelus bactrianus, assembly GCF_048773025.1. Lineage (NCBI taxonomy): Eukaryota > Metazoa > Chordata > Mammalia > Artiodactyla > Camelidae > Camelus > Camelus bactrianus. Next base: position 20,170,109 of record NC_133560.1, on the reverse strand, counting down.
AATGGAAAGGACAATGGTGCCCCCTCTTGGCACAAGGGTGCCAGGCCTCCACACGTGGAGATGCTTGTTGCTCACACCCAGACCAGGACCCATCCATCATAGTACATGAGCAGAACATTCTCATCCTGCCCAGAGCTGCCAGCAAGACCAGGGACAGTGTCCACCCTCCTCCTCAGACTCACAGGCAAGGACACACCCTCCTCTTTGCCTCCACACAGGTTCTAGGGAACATACTAGTCCCTCTGCTGAGGTGTTCTCTCCCCCTTGCCCTGGCAAACATCCATTGAGTCTTTGGATCTAGCTCCAACTCCCCTCCAGGGAGGCTTTCCTGATGCCCCAGATGAGGGCCAATCTCCCAATAACCCAAACAGATGCTTCTCCCTAACAGCCCTGAGCTCAGTGGAAGTGAAGTCATGATTTATCCTGGGCTGATCTGTGGGGCAGGAGTGCATCTGCCAGGCTGTCCTGTGGGCTTTCAGGACACACATGGGGTGAACACACTCAAGTCAAAGGGGCATGATGGGTACGTACCACAGGTCAGGGTTATCGGTGCTGTTTTCTATGCTGAATTGTTCAATCTCTGGTCCCACCTGAGCAACAAATTTAGCAAGTTTCTCCGCAGTCTCCATTGTTTTCACATCAACTACAAAACAAAGCAATTGTCATGTATCAGTTCTGAGCTGTCAATTCCCATGTGAACATTATGGGGCTGTGGAGACCGACTACAAAGACGGCCCCTCATTGCAGCCTTGCCCTTTGCCACGTGACTGTGCAGCTCTGTCCAGAAGAGGTGAACTCTCTTTTCTCTCCTTGAACTGGGGCTGGCCCGGGGACTCTTGCTGGCTGAGAATGGGACAGAAATGTGGAGACCAGGCTTCAGAGGCCTCAAGCACCCCACTGCCTCTCCAGGATGCTGAATCCTGACTGTCAGGTGAACAAACACAATCTGGCTGCTAAAGGGGGACAGGCATGTAGCCCAGTCATCCCCATCACCTCAGCTGGCAGTCCCAGGCAACTACTCTCTGCCTGCAAATGCATTTGCAGGCCCAGCCCAGCTGACTCGGAGCAACACCGGATGTCTCCTCTTTGAAGCCACAGTTTGGAGTGGCTCGTTACATAGCAACAGCTAGAGAATGAAGCTGTTGGGTAGATTTTTTCCCTCTACATTCCCACTTAGTGCTGAATGGAAAGCACAGGCCAGGGGGCAGGCCTGTTGTGGAAGGAGACGTTAACGGCTGGGAGAAACATAAGAAACTGTGGGTCAGATAACCCTGAGAAGGGAAATAGAGGGACCCTGGCAGGGAAGAAGAAGCAGAATGAGAACAAGGGCAGCCTTACAGAACATACATGGGCAAGAATAGAGAGAAATGGATCAAGGAGCTCAAAGGCCCAAGCATGGGCAGATGGCACACCCTGCTGGCCAACAGGATGACCTTGAACAGAATCACTGGGCAGCACCTCATGTCAGCTCCACACTCAGGACAGGAGGAAACATGCAGTGGGATTCTAGGGCTGGCCCCTCAAGAAAGCAAGGAGAGTGCCTCTGTGAGCACCACCCTGGCCAGGTTCCTTTCACTACTGCCTGCTGCCCAGCCCAGTGCAGCCCAGCCCACTGAAGCCATCCACCTCAGCAGAGACCCCTGGACGTTGATCAGTGTTGGGGCTGGGGCTCAGAGAAGGGGAAAGGAGTGAGAACTCACTGTCAGTAGACGGGCAGGGAGAGGAAGTCTGAGGGGCTTCAGAGACATCCACGCCTACTGGCTTCGGGCATGGATCTGAGGCTTCTGGGCTGGGGTCCCGAGGAGAGGGTCTGGCAGGATCTGGTGGATAATCCTTGGCAGCATCATTTCCATCTGGCTGAGGCAGCTTTCCCTGCAAGAAGCCTGGAGCCTGCCGGCCATGGTGTTTCAACCTGGTGCCTGAGGAGAGGAGGGTCTGGGTCCCGGTGGTTGCTCTCCTCACCTTCCAGCCCCGGAGTCCTTGAGCTCGAAGCAGCCCCCGCCGCCGACCCGGGAGGAGTCTCTTCTTGAGGCTCCGAACTGCCCGGGCATACAGCATGGCCCGGACTGCACACTCGGCCGCCATCGGCTTCTGATCTGATCCTGGCAAGGTCTGGCTCATTCGCTGCATTTCTGCCAGCTTCAGCTTGTAATATTTATACTCCAGACTATTGTCATCAGACAAAAACCTATATAACAAAACACGCACAGCAGGACATTTGTGAATACACCAGCACGACCAAATTGTTGCTGTAAACATATTTCCGTAAACCTTTTGTACTTGGTTACCTCCCTGCTTTTGGAGAGTCCCTGCCTGGCTCCAACAAGTACCCAGAGCTGGGCCCTGGCCATCCATCCTGCTCAGAGTGACTATGGGGGAACCAGGAGATATGATGGAGCACTGGTCGATTCCTCCTCAATTCCTGTCATCAGCAGCCATGAAGGAGTTTGCAGCTCCTGGTGGCCTCACGAACCAGTCACCCTGGAACCATGGAAGCACTGTCCTACTAGGGAGTGGCAAGCATTGTTCTTGGACACTGTTTCTGGGAGGTGATGCCCTTCAGATGGTGGACACTCAGTGATCTTTTAACTGAATCGAGGCCAGTGTGGCACTGCTGTGAAATCATGTGCCAGAGTCATAATGAGAACAGTATAGAAAAAAGGAGTTTGAGTTACAAGTACTGACACAGAGAGAGATCCACAGCATGGAGAGCAAGCTATAGAAGAATATCAACATCAATACAGACCATGTGAAACTGCACTGTGTACATACACATATATTTGCCTTTTTCACATACGCTGAAAGAACACAAAACAAACTTAAGAATTAGCTCTGAGGAATGGGTTAGAAAGGAGCATGGAGAGGGACTTTCACTTTATTTACTTTGCTGACCATTTCATTAGCACCTTCTTTCATCTCTATTAACTCTTCGCTTCTAGTCTCTGGCCTTTTTTCACCATTTCTTTCTAGCTTCATGAGTTGAATGCTTATCTTCGGTCTATTTCTGATAAACACACCCAAGGTCGCACTTTTCCCCCAGCTGTTGTTGCGGCTGCATTCCATATGCAGTGCTCTCCTTGCTACTTCCTTCTGAAGAGCTTTTAACTTCAATTCTAATTCTCTTTCATTCAAAAGTTATTTACAAGCCTGTTTTATTTTGGCTGTTGCTGGTTGCAACTTTTATGCATTGCATAAAGTGGCCCACGTAATTCCTTTCCTGGGATGTGCTGTATGTAACTTTCTCCATGTCCTCATTCATAACAAGTCTTTTGTGAATGTTCGTTTTCAGTCTGTGTTAAAGAATGAGTATTGTTTGGTGAATACAGCAATACTTCATGTGGCTTTCAGACTGCCTGATGTTGAGATCACATTAGATGAGGTTCCCAATTACCAATAACAGAAGCTGACTGGAAGCGAGGTGGCAGTGCACAGCAGGATGCTGGCAGCACCATGTGATGCAGCATGTCCCTGGTGAGCAGCTCCATATGAAGCTCCTGTTGATGCTCTCTGCACAATTAAGGTCTGGGTGGATGTGAGGAAACAGGCTGTGTGCTGGCTCCTCCACTGCCCTGGACACTCTGTTGGCCAACAGCAGCATCCTGCAAGATTGAACCCTAACAAGCAAGTGTTCCCACATAAGGGAAAGCTGATCAACACATGGTTCTCAAGTCAAACGCAGCCCCAGCAAGGCCACTCCTCATCCAGGGCAGAAAGCACAGTCAGTGCCCAGGTGACCTGGATCCCACAATGTAAGTCCCTTTCCCCTGGATGGTTCTGATGCCAAGTGCAGTCTGAGAACATGAGTCACAAATCCATCTCCCCCAGTTCTAATGGAGCACATCAAGAGCACAGAATACTCCCAAGCTAGTCTGCCAGGTTCAAATCCCAGTGTAGCCACTTATTAGCTGTGAGATTTATGAATTTTTCTATGCCTCAGTTTCTTCACCTGTAAGGGACAGGTAATAATAATAACCTACTTATGAGGCTTGAGTTATATACCTTTCATTTTAAGGAAAATGCTTTGAATACTGCCTGTTCAACAATTATTAGTACATCATCTCTATTCATTTATGACCATTCTCTGTATTCTAAATTTTCCACACCTTTATTTGGATGACATCTACCCATCTCAGGGAAGTATATTCAAGTCTCCTACCACAGTAAGGATTTCCAGTTCCTCTTATACTTCCAAATGTTTACATAGCTCATAGCCACGTGTGGTTCCAGCAGTGAGATTCCCAACCATTGAAGCTCATGATGACTTTCCCTTGTCAGTAACCTCTTTTTGCCCCTTTGAATGTCCTTCTGTTTTGTCTGAAGTAACATTTCCATATCTCCTTTCTCTTCAGTAGCATTTGCTTGGTATATGTGTTCCATCTTTGTGTTTCACTCCCTATGTTTTAAGTGACTCTGATGAGGAACCAAGAGCTGCTGCTCTTATTGATTGATTGATCTACAATGTTGTGTTTATTTCTGGTGTACTGCATAGTGATTCAGTTACAGATACATACATATATTCCTTTTTGTATTTTTTTCATTATAGCTATTACAAGGCATTGAATATAGTTCCCTATGCTGTACAGTAGAACCTTGTTATCTGTTTTGTATATAGTAGTTAGTATCTGCAAATCCCAAACTCTCAATTTATCCCCCCCATCCCCTTTTCCCCCAGTAACCATAAGTTTGTTTTCTATGTCTGTGAGTCTGTCTCTGTTTTGTAAAAAGTTCATTTATGTCCTTTTTTTAGAGTCCACATATAAGTGATACCACATGGTATTTCTGTTTCTCTTTCTGGCTTACTTCACTTAGTGTAATAATCTCTAGGTCCATTCATGTTGTTGTAAATGGCATTATTTTATTCTTTTTAAGGGCTGAGTAGGAGTCCATTGTATAAACATACCATAACTTCTTTATCTGTCAATAGACTTTTAAGTTGTTTCCATGCTTTGGCTTTTGTACATGGTGATGCTATGAACAGTGGGGTGCACGTATCTTTTTGAATTAGAGTTTCCTCTGGATATAGGCCCAGGAGTGGTACTGCTGGATCATAGGATACATCTATTTTTAATTTTTTAAGGAATGCCCATACTGTTTTCCATAGTGGCTCCACCAAACTACATTCCCACCAACAGTGTAAGAGGGTTCCCTTTCCCCACACCCTCTCCAACAGCTGCTGCTTTCAAACTTGAGTCTCTGGCTAATAAAGGCAGCATCAACCTGCAGAAACTTGTGTATTCCTAGTAAGGCTGAATAAATTCAAACTCTTGTTTCCTATCTGCTGCTCTTTTCTCTTCATTTTTTTTTCTTTTTTGACTTTTCATTAGACTGAGTACCTTTTGCTTTCCTCACCCTTTTATACTAGTATGGAAGTTCTAAATCCCATTTCTATGCCTTTAATGGGAATAAACATTTAAGCTCTTATTTTCTGTTACTGTCCAGAGTTACTCACTAGCTGTATCCTTATTCTAAACAAGCCAAGAGCCCTAGCATCCACTTCCCTTCTTCCCCTTGCATATTTAATATTTAGATAATGTGGGATTTTAGGGTTTTTCTCCCCTAGCATCAATTATTTAGATTTTTGTGTTCCCTTTGGGGCCCTTGGACAACCTTGCTGAGGCTAAACAAGATTCTTGGCCACCTATTTCTTTCTGAGTCTATAAACACGTGGACCTAGTGGGCTGTCCCTGGAGTGCATAGTCCAGGAAAGGTAAGGGTCATTCCAATCCCAGGGACAATCTAGAAGATGCGAGAAAACAAAGCATAACATGTTCCTTCAGCTCTACTCTTGCACTGTTGGGACCATTCTAGAGGCTTGTTGCTCCACAATGTCTCTCACAGAAAGCGGAGGATGTCTACTTCTTGGTGCTCCAGATGAGGAAGCAAAGTTTGTGTGGTATCTGTCTGTACTACGGACATGCTAGTGCACCAGAGAGGCAGGCCTCTTTGGCAAGAGGCAGCAGTCAGTTCTGCTCACAAGGCTTGGCTGTGAGGCTGTGAACAAACCTAAGTTCGCCCCTCCTCGTGGGGAGAGGGAGTCACAAATTCCTGCTGGACCTCGGAGGGTGGAAATAATAGAAACCCTTCTTACATCTGCTTCCTAAGGTCTGTCCTAACTAATAAAAAGAAACTATTATTAAAAAAAAAAACAAACCCTATTTTCGAGTTGGGAATCTCCTGATCGATGATAGAATTCCTCAAACACTGGGGAGGAAAGTAAGCTAAATCCCCATCTATCTTCATAGGGTGTCAACACTAGTGCATAAAACTGGTAGATCAGCAACCTAAACGTCTACTGACAGATGACTGTGTGTTTATACACACATGTGCACACAAGTGTAATGGAATATTAATCAGCCATAAAAAAGAATGAAACTGCCATCTGGAGCAACATGGATGGACCTAGAGATTATCATACTAAGTGAAGTAAGCCAGAGAAAGACAAATATCATATGTTATCATTTACACGTGGAATCTTAAAAAATGATGCAAATGAACTTATTTACGAAACAGAAAGAAACTCACAGACATAGAAAATAAACATAGGGTTACCAAGGAGGGAAGAGGGGTAGGTGGTATAAACTAGCAGTCTGGGACTGGCAGATACAAACTACTATATATAAAACAGATAAACAACAAGGTCTTAATGTATAACAGAGAACTAAATTCAGTATCTTAAAATAACCCATAATGAAAAAGAATATACACATGTATATATTTGTATAACTGAATCACTACATGAGAAATTAACACAACATTGTAAATCAACTATACTTCAATCAAAAAAAAACTCAGACTATACATTTAAAAAAAAAACCTGATAGATCAAGAAAAGGTAACAGGCTTATCATTTCTAGAGATACAGAGGTAACTATTAAAAGCAGCTTAAGGAATTAACAGTGACCGCCTCCAAGGAGTGGAATTGGCATGGGAATGGATTATGGTATAAATATTTGCCGTTTGTGATTAGTTTAATTGATTTGGCGGGGGGGGGGGGATCACAAACAAGTACTACTTTGACTTAAGAGTTCAAACATACACACCAAAAACCTAAGTTTACTAGTTTCTTAACATTGGTTTTTTTTTGCATCACATTCTTTCTCCTTATGGTCTCGGGGTAATTTCTCCTGAAGGAGTTCACAAGTGATCAATGCTCAAAGTTTAGCCCCCTAATTTATTCTTCAACCAGGTCTATTCTACTAGCTAACAACTGAGATTTTTAATTCAACAATGAGATTTTTTTTTGGCAGGGAGGGTGTAACTCAAGTGGTATAGTGCATGCTTAGCATACATGAGGTCCTGGGTTCAATCCCCAGTACCTCCTCTAAAAAAATAAATAAGCTTAATTACCACCCCCCACCAAAAAAAATAATTAAATAAAACAATAAATAAATAAAATATTAACAAATAAAATGTATTTAAAAATGAGATTTTTCATTTCCAAGATCCTTAATTGGTTCTTTTCCATAACAAGCAGTTCCTGTTTCATGGATACAATATATTATTTTCCATTTAAAACTATTAGTTACATATATGCATTTTTAGACAGTCTTCTTTTTCTTATAGTAACTCTGTCTTCTTAGGTGTCAGCTCTATTGAGTTTGATGATACTCCTTCATAATGCTGATTTTCCTCAAATACTTGGTTTTTAGCTCAATGCTTATTCTGATTTGTACACCCCTCCTACCACCACCACCACCACCACCACACACACACACCTGACTCTGGCTATGGTTCTGTTTGCCATCCCAGGCTGTCAGTGATCATAAGCCTGCTGGCTAGTGTGCAGTGGTCATGCCCCCAGTCCTCTCTGGATCTGCTTCCCCTTTAGCCCAATCATCTCAGCAATCACCTGGAAATTGCCCCTGAGTCTTCCAAGTCTAGATGACATCATACCCAGAGGATTTGGTTTCTGCTTTCATCTGTCAGTCTGAGGCTATCTAGCTTCCTTTCTTCAGCATGAGCACTGGTTAAGCCCACAGAGCCTGAATGTGAATCTCAGCTCTGTCCTTTACTAGCTGTGCATCCTTGAGGCAAGAGACCTCTTTTGAGCAAGTTTTGTCTGTAAAATAAGGATGACAACATATCTACCCCAAAAGGTTGTTTATGAGGGTTCAGACAGCTTCAATCAGTAAACTGCTTAAAATGGTACTACATGCACAGAAAACAAGTGTTTGCTAAATAAAAGTATTCAATAAAAATGAATACACATATGTTCATGTATGACTGAAGCATTATGCTGTACACCATAAACTGACACAACATTGTAAACTGCCTATACTTCAATAAAAAAATACATATACAAAGACAAAAAAAAGTATTCAATAAATGATACTGGAGCAATTAGGTTATTGGTGTTTTTTTTAAAAAAAAAAAACTTCTAAGTTACATGCTTATCTTATTCAATACATGAACATAATCTAGATGAATTCCAGAATTCTGCAAAAATAAAACCATAACAAGTTCCAACTCTTCTGGTAAATCATGCTGGTTAGGACCAAAGCCCTGGTACCATTACACAGAAATTTATACCTTTCAAGCACCTTTAGTAATTACAACAGCAAGAATAGTTTGGTATGGATACAATGTTGACTACATCAGACCTAACAGACCACTCAAAAAGAGGAACTACAACTACAAGTTCTATGAGTAAACACATAATCTCTTTAATTAACAAAAGAACATAAGGTCAAACATCACACTATGAAACTATTTTTAAGTCAAAACACTTCTGTGAGGGCACGGAACATGTATGGAGCGGCAGTGAGAGTGTCAACTGGGACAAATAACGCATGGAAAGGAACCTGATGATAAAGACCAGTGGTCTCCACCAGGAGCAACTCAGTCCCCCAGGGGACACTGGGCAATGTCTGAGGTATTTTTGACTGTCACAGCTGGGATGGAGGGTTCTACTGGCATCCAGTGGGTGGAAGCCAAGGATGCCCACGACAGTTCCCACCACAGAGAATTATCCAGCCTCAAATGTCAATAAAGCTGCAGCTGAGAAACAGACAGATCAAATGCCTCTAAAACGAGCTTTGCTTTTAAACCAACAATTTCATTCCCAGATATTACTGTAATAAACTGACAGAAATAAAAGCAAAACTTTGTTCATCATGTTATTAGAATGTAAAAATCCACCAATCAGCAGTGGTTTAAGTGTAGGGTACTGTGTATGAAGGAATAGTACACACTAGGCAATAATAAGGACAATTATGTTAAGTTTAAAATAGGACACAACAACTGAGCACACACTATAGGGAAAAAAATGGGAGAGCTCTGAGTAACTCCATCTTTGCCTTTTTACTATTCTCTATTTTTACAAATGGCATATGCCCCTTTGATCTTTTTTTTTAAGTTAACAAAGCATAAAACTTTTCCACTTCCATCAATATAATCTAGAGATAATCCTAAACACACATGAAAGTGTGACACATTAAGCTTTTCTAAGAAAAAAAATTTTAAATAGTGTACAATCAAAAACATTCCCAAAGACCAACAAGAGAGGAATGGCTAAATAAACTGATCACCTATTCTATGGATCAGTAAATGCAGCCACCTGAAATGTTTACAAAGAATAAAGAATATGAGCATTTTCCTATTATCTAAAAGAAGCAGGGTATATTGTATCACAGCTATGTTACACATGTAACACAACTATGTTAAAAACCAAACAGTCCCTAATGAGCAGAATGACTAGAAACAGACACCCAAAAATGTCAATGGACGTTACTAGGCACATGGGTGGCTTCCCCCAACTTTCTGTTCTTCTTTACTTTCTCTAATAAGCAAGTACTATATTTATGGTGAAAACTTTAATTTTAAAAAGTTGTTCTGTTCAGGTGAAGAGACAATAAGGCAAAAGGAAAAGACAGTTTAGCCAACAGTAGCAAGAAATCACAACTGCTGTGACATATTCCTCATCTTACACTTGCTCTTTGCGTGCACCTCTCATGTCATCCTCAAACCAGCACAGCAGGGACAAGGAGCTCCACACCCACACAAGAAGCCACAGGGCAGGTCAGCAGCAGGGCTGGAGGTTGAACCCATGTGAATCTGACCCATCCTCATGCACTCCCCACTGACTGACACCACCACTCAAAATAAGCATTCTCACCCTCGGCTCTGGACATCATCACAGCAACACAAAACATTGCTGTGCACTTTATGGGAGGGATTGAGAAGAGCAACATCAACTATCAGAAGTGCTCAGGAGTCCTTGGGAAAAAGGAACAGTGTCAACTGAAAAACTGTATCAATCAGTGAGGAATGGAGGTATAAAACTATATGGAGAGCCCCAGTATTTAACGTACAAGGAAAAACTGTCTTTTCAATGGATGTCTGAAGGGCTGTACCAAACCAGGAGTCTAAGTTACACATCAGAAGAAATTGATACACTTGGGGGTGTTACTGTTTATACAACCTACATAAACATGCAAATTTATTCTCAAAAAAATAATAAACAAACAAAAAAACAAATAAATAAATAAATACCAGTAAGCAGGGTCCTCCTTAAGAAGAGCTCTCTCTTTGGGAGACAGGCTGCCTCCGACGATTCGTGTGACCAGCTGGTCAATGGTGTCCACCACCTTGTGATCTGCTCGCTGGGGGACCGCTGGAACATACAGAAGAGCTTTTCTGAGAAACGCACTTAACCACACAGGGCCTGGGAAAACCAGGACAGAATCAGGGGCTTAGGACAGAACCTAAGCAGGCACCAGCAGCTGAAATCCTCGTTCCCAAGAGACAAGCATTCAAAGGAGGAAAGGGGCCTGTTATTCCAGAAACCAATATGCAAACTATCCTCTCAAAAGCTGTAACAGCATAATCACTAGGAGAGAAACAGTCACAAAGTTACAATGACTGAACAGAGCAATATATACACAGTCTAGTCTATAGAAGGAAATGATGTGTAGCAACTCCGTACCACCTTTTGCATATAGTTCAACTTGAATGTTCACAATATTAAGGGGAAAATAGAAAGATAAAATGTATCTAGGTAAAATAGATAAATAGCAAGGTCCTACTATGTAGCACAGGGAAATATATTCAATACCTGTGGTGACCTCTAGTGAAAAAGAATATAAAGGAGAATGTACATATATGTAGCTGAATCACTGTGCTGTGTTCCAGAAACTAACACAGCATTTTAAGTCAACTATACTTTAATTAAAAAAAGGTATCTAGGTATAAAATATGTAAAAAGTATACTAGGTTGCGATTTCCAATACGAAAGAAGAAAGAAAAGATACATAAATATAGACACATAGAAAAAAGATTAGAAGGAAATATACTAGAAAGTTAACAGAGATTATCTATGGGTGGTAGATTTATCAGGGATTTCATTTTTTTTGTGTGCTTTATCTATAAAAAATAAACACACATGTGTTTTGTAATCAGAAAACACACATAAATTTACAAAAAAAAAAAACCTTCCCAATTAAAAAAGTCAATGGTCCCAAGGTAAGCGTTGACAGAAAATACCTGCTGAACGTATGAAAACATTTTTTAAAGTGTGTATTTCCTCCAATATGACTTGTAATTTACAATGCCACCAGCCAACACAGAAGTGCATTATATTCTCAAATACTAAGATTGTTTAGGTTTTCTGATATTTGCTAGTTTTACTAGCACAGATGGTCTATTTATTCATTCATTCAATAAAAATCACCCTTGAACTGGAGAGGTTTCCCAGTTTGTTCTGTGGAATGGTATTTTAAACATCAGTATGAGTTCTTAACACAGGATGAGTCAGTCCTTCAACTGTAATGTTATCTCCCCTCTGAAACTGCTTTCCTTTTTTTGTTACTGGATCTCATTTTATAGAACTGCTATTTTTACATGATTCTACAAAAGAATAAGAGGTTCAAAGTCAGAAGCTTTCAAAGACAATGAAATTTTGTGGATCACTGCAACCATCTCTAGAGATGACCATAGTCAGAAAGTAGGTCCTAGCTTTGACGCAGCAATTATTCTGAGAACACCTCCTTTAAAAGAGGATTTTTTTTTTAATTTTAGTGAAAATAATAGTAATAATAAATTCAACCAAAGAAGCATCTCTAACAGAAATGTAAGTAGTGGTAGGGCAGTGCCCCATAAAAGATGGACACTGGTGCCATCTACCTGCTGACCAAAGAGTCAAGGCTTGCAGACACCAATTACATGAGAACCCAGCTCTGCTCAGCCTCAGAAGCCTCTAGTAAAAAGCAGCATGAAGCCAACATCAAGGGAGAGGCGAGGTAAATTTACATTAAGTCAAATCATGACGCAGCAAATGCTGTAGAAATACAGAAAAGTATGACAAGACTGCAGCTACAGGCAGGCCTGCATAGCAGCACAACCAGGGGATGGTGGTGGGAAACTTCAGGTTATGGGGGACTTTTCTGTCCTTCCTACAAAGTTCTTCAGTATCATTGTTATACTGACTTTCCACCACACTACTTTGGGGGTGTGGGGAAGACGGTCCTGCTTCAGCCCTGAGCCCCCTTCTGGAAAGCTCCCTGTCTGGGAGTAGGTGTGGCTGCCTATCCATGGCAGGACCTACTCAGTGCCTGCTACAGTCAGGGCTCCACTAGGGTGGAGAGGATTGAAGAGATTCAAGGAAAAATGAGACTCCCCCACTTGGCTGGGGCAGTGGAAGCTGAAAACTCTATCGGGGGAAAAGGCACTTCCTCACTGGCCACATGGCCACTATGTATACACTTAACCTCTAGGATGTCTGGGCTGTGAGAACATCCAGGGACCTAAGAGGGAGAGAAAAGGGACACCAAACAGCCAGTTGTTTCTATTTCTATTACCTTCTTCTTGGCCTTTCCCCTTCCCAGTAAGCCAACTGGTTAACTGCAGGTTACCAGGTATACCTAAGTATCTCTCAATCTCCAGCCAGTCTAGAAAAGTGAGTGAATGAAAATGTGCCTCCACAACCTGGATCAATCTAGCTGATTTCTGCCTGTCCCTCAAAACAGCTCAAACATGGCCTCCTTGACTCCCCAGGCCGGGCTAGACTGGGTTTTGTGATTTCCTTCCCTCACAAGCCTAGGGAATCATTAGGGACAGTGTCCAGCATTTACTCTCCTTTCAGTAAAACCTTGGCGGGGGTGGGGGGAAGGGAGGGAAAGGGTGCTATTAGAATAAGCTTCTTAACCTTGGCTGCACGATGGTACAAACACCCCAGAAAGTGCAAGCAAAATTGTGCACAAACACATGTGCATCTTCTCTGGCAAGGACCATAGCTTTTCATCAGATTCCCAGCCACAGTCTGTGACCCAGAAAGCCTATGGACTTCTGTGGCAGACAGAAGATTCCTAATACATGCTTATAGAATGAATGGCAGATGGGTATACTGGTCACTGTGAGTTTTCTACTAAAATTCTGATTTGTTTCAGCTGGCTAAAGAACTTCAATGTACAAATCTCAAAGCGAATGAGAGACATTATAAAACATGAAAAACAATCACAACAAATAGAAACTTCTGTTACTTTCCTTACCATCACTCAGACCACCCAGAGCCTTGGCCTGAATTTCGGGTTTGGCAGGAGGAACCGTTTTCTCCTCATCTCGAGTTGGCTCGGTTTCGGCTTTCTTAACCTGGAGTGGACACCCACTGCTGACCAGCCAGGCCTTCAGGTGATCAATGTACTCTCTTCCAAACAGAGTAGAGTCCTCGAAGTTTGGAAATGAGGCAGGAGAGGGAGCTACATCTTGGAGGCCGACAGCTTCTAAGATTTTCTCTTGCCGGAAAGAAGAGGCCAAGGAGAATGTCTGTCCCAAAAGGGCTAAAGACTTCCGGCAGAGAGAATTGGTGGTCTCCAGGGCAACAGCCAAGTCCAGAGGGTTACTGAGGGTCTTCATCTTGACACTCAGCTCGTAGGCATTGCAGGCCATGAGCAGTGGTGTGACACTCTTCAGAAGCCGGTCTTGAAGCCTCATTATGTATTTATCAAAGGGCTTTATGATTTCAAAAAAGCAATTTTTGGTCTTCACAGCACCTTTGTCTAAAAGCATGTTTAAAAACTCATTATCAACTCTGGGTGTTTTCAAAGCAGAGTGCTTTAAAAATTTGATAGTAAAAAAGCAAAAATCTCTGTGCTCTGGTTTTAAAGAACATTTGAATGAGGCAAGCATTTTAGCACAGGTTTCGGTTTCAAGTTCAAAGAGAGTCTGGAAAAGCTGGGAAAATTTAACATCATCTTTTATGGTGTGGAATCCTGCCCATTTGATTATTTCTATCCCAAATCTCGAAAAAACATCAGACTTATCTATGAGGTCGAAGCTCATCTTTCTTCTGGGGAGCCGAATATCCTTCAGATTAAGCCCCAAAGGGATTTTCTGAGTGGGGAATTGGATATCTCCTGTTGCTGGGTTTGTCCCCAGGGTCACATCAGGACTTGGGGTGGTTTTCTGGATTTGGTTAGTGCCCTGAGTTTTGGGAGTGATACGACTTAGAGTGGGTACCTTTTTGGTGCTCACATTTCTCAGTGTGACAAGTTTCCCGACTCCCGCTTTAGGCGTGAGCAGCCCTTGGGTCTCCCCCTTTCCTAGGAGGGCACCTTCCTGGTCAACAATGTTTAGACCTCGGCCTCTGCCCTGGACTTGGCCACCGGCCCTGAGCACAGAGTCTGCCTCCCCTGGACGGTCCACGTCATAATCCCGACTCTCTTTCTCCAAACACTCTTTCTCAATCAGCCTGGAGGAACCAAAGTCCCCCAGTAATGCAGAAGGGCCAAAACTATACTCCTGTGACCAAGAGGATTCTTGAGAAACTGCGTGGCCAAAGTCTTGTTCCCAAGAGCCACGGAGTGCAAACTTCCAGTCCTGAGAACGGAAATGTCCCAATTTCCGGTGGCCAAAGACCTGGTCTCGGGAATCAGGGTGGGAAAATTCCAGCTCCCGGCCACATTCTTTGCGAAAATAGCTGTCGTCACTTACTGAAGAGTTGCTTGATCTGAAGGAAGGTCCTGGAAATACATCACCTCTCAGGCCTTCTCTCCCAGTGTCTCGAGGATGAGCTACAGATCCCCCCAGAGTGTATCTGCTGTCACTGTGAATGTCATCATACATATCTGCTCTGGCTCTTGGGACTGTCCTTAGAAGCTCTGAAATAAACAATCCAAAAAGAAATACAAAGGTACTTTAGACCAGAAGTTGCAAACAGATGGTCCACAGTCCAACAGCCAGGAGTACTTTATCAGCCAGAGTGCATTTTAGAAATGCATATTTGATGCCAACATTTAAAATGTGTGTGGTTTCACTTAAAAATCTAGATTTACTACTTATAAAAACAGAAGACCTACAAGCACTGGGCCTGCATTTGCCCTGACAAGTCCATGGAGGCTGGGCAGCAGTGCCCCTCACTCACTCAGATCTCCTGCCCTGGCTCTGTTTCACGAGCCCTCTTTTGGACTCAGGGAAGGACGTGTGGTCCCCCCAAAAACCTGGACTTTATCGTGACCAGACCACTTGTGTATTTCTATTTCTATCAGCAGACAGGTTTTCTAGAGGCTGCCTGCCTTCCCCACTTCCTAGGAGGAACTCTCAGCCCACAGTGCCACTGAGGCAAGAGCCACATCTGACACTGCACCCACTACAGCTGGCTAGGCCATGGCCGAGCACCTGACCCAAAGTTGGCTGACAGGCTCCCTCAGAAAGGTCCAACACTCTGAAAGAACAGAGACTGAGGCAGATAAGAGGGAAGGCAGAAGCTAAACAAGCCACAACAGCAGAGGCCATAATGGAAACTGAACAGTGTGTGCTTTTGTCCTCTTCTGTGTGGAAATGAGGAAAATAGGAAACTATATTTGCATTTTCTCATTCATGCATAAACTGTACGAAGCTAGGAACAGAAGTGAACTATGGGCATATGGCAACAGTGGGTCTCAGGGAGACTTTGCACAGAGTGCCTTTCTTATTCTCTGGCTTTTGAATCAGAATCTACTACCTCATCAAAGTCAAATGAAAAGAAAAGTGAGCGAGAGAGAGAGATGCTAAGAAGTAGTGATGGGCCGAGAGGCCACAGGAAGCCAGGGCTTTGTATAAATCTAAGTCTTTTTGTCCAACAAGTACTTACTAAGCACCTACAGTGTATGGGCACTGAAGTTACAGCAGGGAAAGGAGACAACAAAGTCCCAACCTTCCTAGACCTGTTAGTTGAGTAAGGCAAACAATAAACAAAAAATTCTTCAGGTGCAAGAAAGCACCTATAAGAAATATCAAGCAGGCGGGAACATGAAGAAGTAAAGCCACTTTCAGACAGGCTGGTCAGGTGGGCAGCTCTGACAACAATGTACCTAAGCAGCAGAGGCCTGGTGTGAGAGGCTAGAAAGTGCAGTTATGGGGAAAGCCTTCCAGGTAAAGGGAATGTGAGGACAAAGCCCTGAGGTAAGAAGAGGAGGGGACAAATGTGGCCAGAATGGAACAGAAGGAAGGAGAGGCAAAGTGGTAAGAAGGCAGCACCTAACTCTGCTGCACACTGAAGTCCCTGTGGACCACCCCTCTCAACCAGGCATTCTGATTTAATTAACTAGGATGAGGTGTGACTTGGGCATTAGGGTTTTTAAAAGGTAGAGATGTTTCCAAAACCATCTAGCATCCTATTGGGTTCATAGCCTCCCCTTCCCTCAATCTTTCTTGAAGTAACTAAGGTATGTATTGGTATATGAGTCTCTAGGAAAAGATAAATCAAAATTTTAAAATATATATGTATATACACAAACGTGTACACATACATATACATATGTATATACATATACACAGATATTTGGATGTATATGTATGAAAACATGTAAGTGTTTAGGATTATATACATAGGGCTAAAAGAATTGAAGGATGCACAAAATACCACTGACACGGTTACTTCTGAAGAGTAAAAGCAAAAAGGCTTTTTATATCCTACTCTTAACTACTTAATTTTTCTAGTCTTTTGAAATAGGAATGTTTTTGTGTACCATTATATAATTTTTGAAAACTCAGAATCTGGAGACAGTCTCTGAGCTTCAGTTTCTCCAGGTCCAAAGCACTTAGACTCATTCAACCAATAAGGAGGAAGCCTCCTCCACAGCTATACTAGCACAACAGCAAGCAGCACAGGCCCAAAGCCTGGATGAGGCCAGCCCAAGGCAGAGGAGCAAGTACACAGTGTAAAATCAATGCCAAGGCTTACTAAGGTCTCCTAGGGGGAGGCACCTGTGAGCTGGGTCTTAGTGCCTGAGGGAATTAACCACACAGAGCTGGGATGAGGGATTCAAAACACAGTTAGGCACACTATATCACAGAAACATGAGGCCCAAGGCAGGGGATGAGGGCTAGGAGCCTCGTGTGCCATGGTGAGGGACCTTCACACTGTCCTGCAATCTTTGCAGGCACCATTTTTGATTCTGCTGGTATGATGTTTCAAAACTTTGCAAAGGAAATGTTTTCAGGCAGAGCCTACACTCAGCAGCTCCACAGCCCCTCTGCACCCCACGCTCTCCTGTCTTGTATACACCAGTTACCTGGCTGCTCCTGTACTTGTCTGAGGCTCTAAGCCCAAAATGGGGAGCCCCAAGAGTCCAAGCAGATCTGTGGGGAGGGCAGATTCAAGGAGAATGAAGCCAGAAGCTGAAAGACCTTTCAGGAGGAGATTCTGCAATAATTCAGGTAAGAACTAGTAAGAGCTCAAACCTGGGTAGTGATGGTGAGCCAGGAGATTTAAGAACCCTTCTTTAGGTGGGGGAGGGTGCCTAGGGAAAAGCAGCTCTGGATAATGACAATACCTCCTTCTATATAATGATTTGACAGGTGGACCAAGAGAAAATTTTATCTCCCCTTAACAAATAAGAAGGTAGGATCAGAGGAGTTGCAATTTGCTTACAGCATTGAAATCCTCCTGCCCTGACCCTAAACACATGCCTCAATCCCTCTACCCCCAAAAAATTTACCTTGAGCTTTAAACTGAAGAGCTTCACCTACAGCCTCACCACTGGGGTCCATATGATATCGGTTAGCCTTTTCTTGCAATACAGCATCAAAAGTCTCCTGTGTGATTCTCCTTGCTGCCATGTTTCTCTGACCTGTAGTGAGAAGGGGGAAAAAAAGACACTAAGAGTGACAACTAATGCTCACAGAGCCTGCTCTGTTTCACCTAATCCTCAAAGTAACAAGGCAGTAATCCATAATCTGGCACGGTACTTCAGAGGGAGGCAGAATTAATTTGAGGGGAGCTCTGCCCTCATGAACCTCAAAGGTGTGTGTTGGCTGAGGAGCAAGGCAAGCATGTTGAACCTGGACAATTTATTCTGCTTCTCGGAGCCTATTTCCTCAGCCTCTTAAAAGTAGCTCTATAAAAGCAGTTTTGTCTCCTGGGGTTGCTGGAGGACTGCATGAAGCAATACACGTAACTGAACACAACAGTGTAGGGGAGTAGGAGCACAACCCCTGCAAATGGTGGTTAGGAAAGATGTGATCTTTCCCATTGCTATTTTCCCGTTTCACAGAAGAGGCTCTGAGAGCTGACTTCCCTCTGAGAGAGGCCTCTCAGTGAGTGGGTGGAAAAATCCCTGACCAGTGACCAGCTTACTCTGTGTCAGGTCTTGCTGCAGGGGAGGGACTCCCACGATCCCATTCACTTCTTGGAAACAACCCAGTAAAGAAGTGGGTCCTATTATGAATGAAATGATACAAAACTGGAAAAGGGAGATTCAGGCTAAGTGACCCACCCAAGGTCATCCAGCCCAGACTGTAACCTGGCAAATAGGGCACTGGTAGTGGGGACAAAGCCCTGAGGGCTGAGAAGAAAGAGACTGAAAAGCAACATTGAGAAAGCCAGTGGCGGTGTCCTTAACCACCAAGATATCCCTTTCATCTTGAAATCCCAGCTTCAAAACCCAAACCTATCCCAGCCATATAGCTATTTCTTACAACCATCACCCTCTTTTCCTATCCTTCCGTCCTTTTCGTGGGGCGCCCCTTGTTCTCTGCTGTCGAAGGTCAGGGTCTCCCAGCCAGGTGGCCTGGGATCAATTCAAGCGACCTAATCTTTCTGTGCCTCCGCTTCCCCATCTACAGAATGGGCAGCTAATGGTGGGGGTTGCTGTGGGGATGGAGCCAGTTTAAAAAATGGCAAAAAGCCAGATACAGCGCCCGGCCGCCGTTATCGCCCCACCAGAGGGGCTGCTCCGGGCTCAGGTGGAATGAATGAATGAACGAATGAACGAATGAACCCCTCTGGGCGCGGCCCGCCTCCTCTTGGTCTCCGAGAACGAAGAAAAGGGGACGTCGGGCCCGGGAGGCCTAAGACCGCCCCCCAAGCCGACCCGGCGGGACGCGGCCACAGCGCAGCTCAAGGGCCGAGCCCGCTGCGCCATAGCGGGGACCTGGGATTCCTGGGATCAAGCCCAAGCCCCCCACTCCGGGGCCCACCCGTCGACGACGCCCGGGCCCGGGCCTCACCCCGAGCCCACCGCGCGCGGAGCCGCCCCCGCCGTCGCCGCCTCCTCAGGTTCCTCACCCGCCGCCGCCACCGCGCGAGGCGGGGACATGCAAATGAGTCAACGGTCTCCGCAGCGCCGCGCCGCGCAGGCGCAGGCCGCCGCCGAGCTCTGATACACAGGCGCAGACAACCGCCGCCAAGCCCTACTTGCGCAGGCGCACTGCCCCGTCTTGCGGGCGGACACTCCCGAGGCAAAAAACTTCTCTGCCGGGGGCGGCGGCAACGGGAAGCGGCCCAGAAAAGGAGGCTAAGACGCGGCCGTCGCAAATCTGTTGGCTCTCTCAGCTTTACCTGCACTCGCGGTCACCGTTGGTCACGTCAGGAGCGGTTCACGGGACTAAGGGAGGCCGAGGCGACGCGGCGCCAACGCGCCTGCGCGCGTACGGCGGCCGAAAGGGACCGAGGCGGCGCAGCCGGTGACAGCCGCGAACCCCACCCTTTCCCCACGTGGCCACGAAGACCGGGTGAGAAATGACGGCTGCCGAGCCCCGTCTCGCGCAGGGCAGGGAGTGGACGCCGCGGGGTTTGTCTAGTAGCTGTGGAGCGACGCTCGGGGACTTGGTTTTGGGTAATGAAAGACTATTACGGAAGCCGCCCGGGGACAAAATCGCCCACCATCCCTGGCCTTCGCTTTCTTTTCATTTATTCATTCATTCATCACCTATGTATGTACTGAGTGCCTGCTGCATGTCCAGCCCCACCCTAGGCCGTGGTGGGGGTGGGGAAGGTGCTTAACAAAACGGCCCCAGCTCTCATGCAGGATAAATTTCTTTGGGGAGGAGGCTAGACAGTAAAAGCAAATAGATGAACCCTTTCTCTCCATGTTGAGATAATGTTAAAATAATAAAAGAATGTGATGCGATAGGAGAGCGGGGGCTGCTTTAACCAGAGTGGTTATGATGACCCTTGGATAGCTGGGAAGAATGAAAAAGAAGTGGAGAAGCACAAGTGAAAGGGTCTAGGTAGGGAAAGTCCTGGTAAGACTTGAGTTTCGTTCTGAGAGCATTGGGAAGCCACTGCAGGATTTTGAATAGGTGAGTGAGGTGGTCTCTGTGCTTTCAAGTCCCCCTCTGGCTGTCTTGCAGAGAATAGAGGCACAGGGTATGGCAGGGAGAAAGCAGATGAGGCCCCCTAAACCAGGGTGGGTGTGGCAGATGGAGGAAGATGAATCATTGAGAGTCCTTTGAGTCAGGGCACCGTTTTCTTGATAAGCAAAACCATGGCTTAGAGAGGGAAGCTAGCTATCAGCTGGGGACCTTGATAACTCCCTTCCCTACAGCATGCCTTGGATGCAGTTTGGGGGCTGGTAATACTGTTTCTCTCCTCTCCTGGCCTAGGCCGTTCCCCAGGTGGCTCCCAGATGTCCATTCCCAGGCACCATCTTTCTCATGAACTCCAGATCTTTACTTTCATCCCTGCCCCCACCCCCTAGGCCTATGTTGGACCTAAGGGACTGGCCTAAGGGGTTGTTCCAAAGCCAGACACTGGCCTCTCCAGCTCAGGGATCTTAGGGCTGGACAGAGGGAGGTTCTTGTAGGGGTGGGGAGAGCTGAGAATACACAGACTCTGAGTGGCCAGGGAAGGTGTCCAGGAGGAGGTGGCTTGGAAGGGCTGGCCGAAGCTCTGCAGAGGACCGAGGTGGAGGGAAGAGGTTAATAAGACAGGCTAGCATGATAGGGTCCCTGGAGAAAAGGGGTTAATGAGACGGGATAATATGATAGGGTCCTGGCCAGGCCTCTTATTGTTTCTCTGAGCTTCAGATTCCTCATCCTTAAAGTAGGCACAATGACATTCCCCTTTTAGGACTGTACTTCTGTGATAAGGGTAGCCAGTCACCATTGGCCCACTTGGGTCTGAAGCACGACCAGGGTGGTAAAAGCAATGTCTGGTGGCAGAGCCAGGAGCAGAGTCCCTCCAGCAGCACCCAGACCAGAAGTTCCTGCCCCTCAGGTCTGGCTAGGACCACTCCATCACTACCAGCCCAGGCTCCCTGCTGAGAAGCTCTTTAGCTTGAAACAGAAACCCTTATTCTTTTCCTCTAATTTTGGTCTTGGAAATTCTTAACTATTCCTAAACAGACTCCCTGTTCTTCTGGGGAATAAAAGGCAGGGGTATCTGCAAGGGAGTGAGGTGAGGTGTTTGATGCCTTAGTCCTCCACCCCGACAATAAACTGGCCGAATTACCTCTCAAACAGCAAGAAGAGCAACTAGGTGATGTTCATTGAGCTCTGTGCCATTCCTGTTCCAAGTGCTTTGTAGGAATTGATGGGTTGAATTTTCACTCCAGCCCTATGATTACATTCTGTATTTGTTCCTGTGTCACACATGAGAGAGTTGACCAACAGTGAGGTTAAGTGGAGGGCCTGGGATTTGAGTCCCCCTGGCTGGCCCTGGAGCCTGTCCTCCCACCTTTCCCACCCCAGGCATCTGCACAAACACAGATGGAATATTCGCATTCAATGCTACGTCCACAGAGAGAAGCGAGGGCTTGAGTGGCTCATTTCCCACACAGCCCAATGTAGCACATTCCCATACCACTGCCCTAGCTCCCCCTACGCCTTTGTCCCTGTAACACACTTTCTGTGCTTTCTGTGATTCTGGAATGGATCCAGGACCAGAAAAAAAAAAACCAACAAATTGTTTTAAAAGACAATATTGTGACAATCAAGAAAGTCCATCATGTTATGGACTTTCTAACATCATATGTTCTAACATCATATGTTAGAAAATAGTATTGCATCATTGTTAGATTTCTTGTGTTAAATTTCATTTGCGCTGTGAATGTATAAGAGAGTGTCCTTTTCTTGGAAGAGTCATGCTGATATCTGTAGGAGGGAAGGGATCCCATGCCTGAAGCATGCTCTCCAACAATATACGTGTCACACACTCACATAGGCACACACTCACACTCACACTCATATAGAGGTTATCATGCAAAATGTTAACCATTGGTGAAGCTACAAGACCCTTTTGTATAGCCCCTAGATAGTGCTCCTTGTACTATTCTTGCAACTCTATTATAAGATTAAAAAATGACGGGGGAAAGATAGCTCAGTGGTAGAGCACATGCTTAGCATACGCAGGTCCTGAGTTCAATCCCCAGTAACTCCATTAAAAATAATTAATTAATTAATTAAAAGTGATGTATTTTAAGTAGAAATTTGATATAATTCCAAAATGGAAACATGGTATTGCTACAATAAACAAGGTAGATACAGTAAAACAAGTAAGATTTTAAAAGTTGTTAACCTCTGTTAGGCTCTGGTCCTGAGGCCTGTTTGCCCTCTTGTTAAAAAGAGAGTATGGCAAATATTAGATGTTAAACTGCTTGCACCCTGGGGACCTTCTTGTCAAGACCATTGGCTAGTTTACTGAGGGTTTTGCATTATTTAATTCTATGATGTGCCCCCAAACCCCCAAAGGAGAAGTGACTGCCCAAGGTGCTGGGTAATCTAACTACTGATCCTGTTCCCTGGCTTCCAGTGTGTGCCTGTGCTGGGTTTCATTTGGGGTTTGTTTTTTACTGGAAGAGTATTTTTTAAATTGAACTGTAACTTACATACCATAATATTCGCCCACTTAAAGTGTGCAATTTAGTGATTTTAAGTATATTCATAAAGTTGTATAATCATCACCACTAATTCCAGAACATTTTCACCACCCCAAAAGGAAGCCTTATCCCCATTAGCAGTCACTCCCCATTCCCCCTCTTCTTCACCTCCCCCAGCTCCTGGTAAGCCCTCATCTACTTTCCGTCTGTATGGATTTGCCTGTTCTAGACATTTCATATGAATGGGTTCATACAACATGTGGCTTTTTGTGTCTGACTTCTTTCACTTAGCAAGATGTTTTTGAAGCGCATCCACCTCATAGCATGTGTGTCAGGGCTTCGTTTTTTATGGCTGAATAATATTCCATTATATGGACTTCACATTTTGTTTATCTTTTCATCTGTTGATGGACCCCCAGTCCTTTTCACTGTTCTTGCGATTTATTTGTTGAAAACGCTAGCTGTTTGTCCTGTAGCTGAGGTTCCCCTCCCCAGCCCCTTCCATGGGGATTTTGCAGATCACATCCCTGTGGTATTGTCTGTCTGTCCTCAATTTCCTATAAACTAGTCATTAGCTCTACAGCCTCTCTATCCAGTATGACAGCCACTTACCACATGCAGCTATTTACATTAAAATGAATTAAAATTAAATAAAGGTACATATTCAGTTCCTCAGTTGTATTAGCTCCATTTCACCTGCTCAATCCCATATGGGACTGGCAGCTGCCACATTGGACAGCACAGAGGTAGAACACTCCTTCATCGTAGAAAGTTCCATTGGACTCACAGTCAGATTCAGGTCTGAGTTTTCAGCAAGATGACTTCACAGGTGCCTTTTATTCTTGTTGGGAGGTAGATGGCATCCAGTTTCTCTTTTGATGACATGGAATCACACAGTGGATGCAGGTACTGTCCATCTGTTATCAGGTTCCCCATCAGTTTTGCACCTCACGGTTTTGCAGCCCGTGGAGATCGTCATCTAGATCTGTCCTGTCTTGGTTGGTTAGCTGGATTTGTGGCAAAGAATAACTTTCCCTTGTCCTGTCTTTATAACCTGGTGTCCACTTGCATGAGGGAGGCAGGATTAATGCTGGATTCTTTATATGCCCACTTTCAGAAGAATGAGCTGTTTCTTTTAGTACTATTGTGAATACACAG
The DNA here is from genome assembly GCF_048773025.1 of Camelus bactrianus. NCBI lineage: Eukaryota > Metazoa > Chordata > Mammalia > Artiodactyla > Camelidae > Camelus > Camelus bactrianus. The sequence goes on along the minus strand of NC_133560.1, from coordinate 20,145,939 downwards.
ATTTTGATTTTGGTATCTATTGGTTTTGTTTTGTTTTGTTTTAATGCTCACTTATCCCATCTTCCTTAGCTAGTAGGTGCCCTTTAGGGTAGTCTGAGTCCTTTGATGTGACCCCAGTGGCCTTTAGAAGCTTCTTTGCTTTCTGGCCTCACATGATGCTCCTGGCTCATTTGGCCCATTTCCTACCCAGACATAGACTCAACCATTATTCCAAGACCCCTGGCTTCTTTGGTGGAAAATGGTATATAGAGACCACAGCTGGTATTCAGGGTGCTCATTACTGCTGTGGTATCATTTCCTCCAGGCATTCTCAGTTCATATTAATAGAAAATTGGTTCTTTGTTTGCTCAAATGAAAATGCGTAATGATTCATCTTGTATTTCCAGTTCGAATTTAGGAGTTTTGAGTTTTTACTTCTTTGATTTTATATTAGAATCTTTTTTCTTTTATACTGGTTCCTAATGATACAAACACTACTACTTACTTGCTACATCTATAATAGTAGTTTCTGATAACATGATTACTGAAAATTGTTGAAGATTTTCTTTTGCGATTCTATCCTTAGAGTAGATCCCAATAAGAATATACCGTTATAAAAAAAAAAAAGAATATACAGTCATATCACTGTTTTAAAATTGCATTAAGTGATCCATGAAGATAAAATGTTAGATTCATTAGTTTCATTTTGCCCTTGAGTTTTAGGGATTGCTTTTATTTTTATTTTGGTTATTTTGGCATATTTATTTTCCTAATCACACAAAGCATTTATCTGAGTTCCAAATTCAAACCTGTAAAATGAAGTACTTTAAGACAGAATAATTCAACTTCTGTTCCTGCTCTCATCACCCTTTCTCTACCTCCTGTTACAGGTGACTATTTCTGTTAGCTTTTAATTTACTTTCATTTTTATTATTATTATTATTAAATTTTATTTTAAATCTTTATTGGTATAACTATATGCTATTGTAACGTTTTATTTCATTATGTAATTACATGTAAAGTCTATAACTGTATAACAGAGTAATATGTGAATAAATATGAGTAATACATATAATATTACAATCATGTAACATACAACATAATATTATTAAGATATTATTTTATCTTTATTATTACTACTTTTTACTATAAGGACATATGTTATATTAACATTCCTCATTTCTTAGATAAAATGTGGTAAACTACCTGCCCTCTTCTGTACTTTAGATGTTCTGTGGATGTTCGGATATCACCCTTTCCTGTGACTCAGGCTGTAAGAATTTTTCCAGGGTGGTTGTAGGCTGTGGCCCCTTGGTAGATGCTCCCTAAATGGTGGCCAGGTTCTCAGTTGCCTCTCCCTCTTGATGAAGCTTTCTTCTTACCTTCTTAGCTTGGGAGCAACTAGTGGATGTCCTTGGCCCCACGAGGAGAAGATGACGATGGCCTCCAAGCGTATCACCCAGGAAACCTTCGATGCAGCCGTTCGCGAGAACATCGAGGAATTGGAGATGGAGCCGGAGGAGGCAGTGAAAGAGGCTGTGGAGCAGTTTGAGTCACAGGGTAAGGCAGTGTGGCCCGGTCTCAGCGCTGCTGTGGCTCTTTGCCCGACAGTCACCTCCAGTCCGTGGCTCTTAACGTGCAAGAATGGTGTCCTGCCACGACCCCATCCCTCCTGGCATGGCAGCTCTGGGCTCTGCCCCAAGCAGGCTGGCCACACACTCCCACCTTGCTTGACACCCACCTTCTACTTGCCTGGACCTTACCCTGACATCTGAAGGGCTGGGTCCTTCAAGTTGGGTCTCATTTTAATTGTTGCTTTCTTGAAGAGACTTCTCTTGACCACCTCCCAAGAAACAGGGCCACCTGCCTCCCTGCCCCACCTGCACCCCAGCTTGAGTTCATGGAGGCAGAAGAGGTGTTGATGACCGGCCCATGGAAATAGGTGGCGTGCTCAAGCCAGGCCATGGAGGAGAGTGGTAAAGAGGGAGCTCTTTGCAATAGCATGAGCAAGGTTAGGAGACTCTGCCAGGCACAGTAGGGACTTCCCCTGCCCCATGACAGGCCATCGCAGGGGAGGAGGGTTACCTGACAAAGACAGAGGCAGGAAGCTGGGAATGAACACCCCACCTTCCCACTCCTCCTGCCCCTGATCTCAAGTCCAGCTTCCCATTGGCCAAATCCAGTCAGATGCCAGGGAGCAAGGGAGGCCGGGGATCCAGCCTTAGAGTTCAGAAGCTGGCATCCCGGGCACAGAGTAGGGTATAGACACTGGACAGGGGCTGGAGGACCATCTAGAAGTGTTCTGCACAGTAGGGGCTTCCTTTGGGGGTACCAGAGAGGGCAAAGATGCACCCAGGGTGAAGAACAGTGGGAGCCCCAAGGAAAGAGGTCATGGGTTCCCTTCCCCTCAAAGCCCACCAAACAGAATGTGTCCCTCACTGCAGCAATGGTGTATAGCCTCACTGCTCCTCTGTTCCCACTAGCTGGATGGGGCCAAAGCATTTGGGTGTGGCTGCTGGGCCCTGCCTGGGCAGGGAGCGGGGCAGGATGGGGAGCTGGGCAGATCTCTGAAGGCCCCCGAAGTAGGCTGGTCCCAGCAGAAGGGACTTGAGGTGTGACTCTGGCAGGCCCATGGGGGTGATGGCTGTCACTTGTTTCCTGACTCCCCCACCACCCACAGGAGTTGATCTGAGCAACATTGTAAAGATGACGCTGAAAGTCTCTGCAGATGGACTCCAGGAGCCCACACATGACGTCCTGCAGGTATGAGGGGGCAGCCCATGTTGGCCTTACATGCTGAGTCCCACATCACCTCTTAATTCTGTCAGGGGCATCTTTTCCCTGATTCCCACTGATTCCCAGTGGCAGATACAGACTCAGAAGGTCAGAGCCTGCCTGGCAAGCACAGGCAAGCCTGAGTTTGCAGCCAGGGCTCCCAGAGTCAACGTCTGAGGGCATCTCAGGGGTCGCCATGCTCTGCCCACCCACCCACATGCCACAGTCTGAGTTTGGAGCAGACGGCGTAGACAGGAGTGGATAGCACTCCAAGCCTAAGGGGTAGACAGTGTTCATTTTTGTTCTAGTGTTGGGAGCCTTGGGGTGGAGGGCGCCTTGGAGGAGCCTCTCTCCTACCTCCCAGTCACTGAGTTTGCTCAGAAAAATGGACAGGAATCCCAGGAAAAGAGAGTGGGATCATAGTAAGGCTGTCATTTACTGAGCACTGACTATTTACTGGCAGGTTACAGCCCATCCCCTTAGCACTTAAACTGGCCTGTGAGGGTGGTGATGTCATCCCTGGCTTTCTGGTGGGGAAGCGAAGGCCCAGAGCCTGCCCTTGCTCTCCAGTGATCCAAACAGGGAAAGCACAGCTCACAGAGGTTAAGTCCTTTCCTTAAGTTCATCCATCAAACTGGTAAGCTGTTGGTAAAACGTAGAAAGTTCTAGTGTTTATTGAGAACCAGCTGTGGACTTAGTTCTATGCCAGGCACTTTCCTCATGCTGTCTCAGTTATTTTCCCAAAGATACCTGCAAGGTTGGGCTTATTACCCCCATTTAACAGATGGTAAAATTGAGATCCAAAGAAAAAATATGATGCACTTTGCAGCAAAGAGCATAGGGGTAAAAGAGGAAGTTGGAGGAGACAGTCCTGGGTGTGAACCTAATTCTACTTCAGGGCAGTTGCTTACTTCTCCCTGTCCTCAACTTCCTCACTATCTCCTACCTTGCAGAGGTTTTGTGAAAATTATCTTGTTGTCTTTTGACTTTCTTTGCTACTGAGGATGAATATGTTTTAAATTGAGCCTCTCTCCTGGCAATTTTTCTATTGGGTTGCTCATGTTATTGATTTGTAGATGTCCTTTATATATGAAGGCTCTCAACAAAAATAGTCTCTAAGAATCAAAGTACTTCTTAAGTACTTGACATTGTGCTAAATTCTTAAAACATGTTATCTCAATCTATGATTAGTCCATTTTGCTGATCAGGAATCTGAGGCTTCCCAAAGATAAATGATTTACCTCTGGTGAGGGATAGAGATGTGTCCAGACCCAGGTCCCTCTCCCAGTGTAGCTAAGCTCAGAGAATGGCCCTGCTGCCTTCTACCAGCAGTACAGGAAACTCCTTGTTTGTTTACAATCTTTGCCCTTTTATTCTTTTTAATTTGACTTTTGAAATTTTATTTTATTTTTTAATTGAAGTATAGTTGATTTACAATGTTGTGTTAGTTTCAGGTGTAGAGCAAAATGATCCAGTTGTACATATGTATACATATTATATATATATATTCTTTTTTATAAAATTTTATTTTTCATTGCAGAAGAACATGAACACATTCTTGGCATAAAAGATTCAAACAATATTCAAGCATTTGTAGTAAAATCTGAAAGTCCCTGTCCTGTCCCTCCTACCAATCCCATTCTCACCTTCCAGAGGGGTGGCACCATGAGCATTGAAGTTCACATCCAACCAGAGAGAAATTAGAGAATTAGAAAACTCTAGTTCAAAAAGATACATCCACCCCAGTGTTCATAGCAGCGCTCTTTACAATAGCCAAGACATGGAAGCAACCTAAGTGTCTATTGACAGATGACTAGATAAAGAAGATATAGTGTGTGTGTACACACACACACACACACACACACACACACACACACACACACAGTGGAATACTACTCAACCATAAAAAAGAATGAAATAATGCCATTTGCAGCAATATGGATGGACGTAGAGATTATCATATCAAGTGAAGTAAGTCAGACAGAGAAGGACAAATATATCACTGATACGTAGAATCTAAAGAATGATACAAATCAACTTATTCACAAATAGAAATAGATTCACAGACATAGAAAACAAAAGGGGTTACTAAAGGGGAAAAGGATAGGGAATAAATTAGGAGTTTGGGATTACCAGATACAAACTACTATATATAAAATAGATGAACAACAAGGACCTACTATATAAAACAGGGACAACTATATTCAATATCGTATAGTAACCTATAGTGGAAAAGAACCTGAAAAAGAATAGCTATATATATATATATATATTTAAAAATTTTTTAGGGGGAAAGCAAATAGTTTATTTATTTATTTATTTGTTTGTTTGTTTAATGGAGGTACTGGGGATTGAACCCAGGACCTCATGTGTACTAAGCACACACTCTACCACTTGAGTTGTATCCTCCCCCTGTATATTTATATATATACACAACTGAATCACTTTGCTGCATATATGAAACTAACACAATATTGTAAGTTAACCATACTTCAGTGAAAAAAATGGTTGCCAGTAAAACTGGGATGAAGTCTGCAACTCTTTGAATAGAAACTAGTCCAGTTTTATATGTGAAAGTTCCAGAATAAAAGCCATCAGTCACAGAGACACAGAAAATGACCCCCAGGGTTGGTGGCCCAAGTCCCTGTCACCATGCTGACTTGTCACAGATGGAGCACAGCTGGCCCTACCACCTCTGCTTTAGCAACTGTGCTCTCCTCATCCAGTAGTGGGGTCTGGGGGAGTGACAGGCAGCACCTAGAGACCGTGGAGATGATGACCATAGCCAGCCAACTCAAGGACTGGGCTTTCTAATAAGATCCAAGACAAGAAGAGATTTCCTGAAATTTGACAGGTACTAGTGTGCAAATTTTGCTCATTTTCTTTGCCTTTCTTATCTGACTGAACATACAGTGGTTGTAACTCCAGTATTGTGTGTTCTCAGTGGCACTTGTATCACAAGCTTTTCAAGTTTCTTGCAGTATTTCTGCCAAAAGGCCACATCCTCTTTTTGGTTTTGGTTTTGTGGTTAAATATTCATAACATAAAATCTACCATCTTAACCATTTCTAAGTGCACAGTTCAGTGGCATTAAGTATATTCACATTATTGTGCAACCATCATGCCAGACTGAAACTCTGTCCCTGTTAACTAACTGCCCATCCCCCTCCTCCCAGCCCTGGCATCCACCATTCTACTTTCTGTCTCTGAATGCGACTACTCTACGGACCTCATACAAGGAGAATCATACAGTATTTGACCTTTTGTGACTGGCTCATTTCACTTAGCATAATGTCCTCAAGGTTCATCCATGTTGTAATATTTGTCAGAATTTCCTCCCTTTTTAAGGCTGAATAATATTCCATTGTATGGATATACCCTATTTTGTTTATCCATTCATCCATTAATGGACAGTGGGGTTGCTTCTGCCTTTTGACTCCTGTGAATGATGCTGCTGTGAACATGGGTGTACAGACATCTGAAACCCTGCTTTCAGTTCTTTGGGATGTATACTCAGAAGTGGAATTGCTGGATCTCCTTGTTTAATTTTTTGAGGAACTACCATACTGTTTTCCACAGCAGCTGCACCATTTTATATTCTCAGCAACAGTGCACAGGGTTCGAATTTCTCCATATTCTCACCAACACTTGTTATTTTCAGGTCTTTTGTGGGTTTTTGTGTTTTGTTTTGTTTTTTCTTAGTAGTAGTCACCATAATGAGTGTGATGGTGTCTCATTGTGGTTTTAATGTGCATTTCCCTAGTAATGTTGAGCATCTTTTCATATCCTTAGTGGCCATTTGCATATCTTTTTTTTTATTTGTTTGTTTTCCCTTTTGAGGGGAGGGGGTAATTAGGTTTTATTTATTTATGTTTTTAATGGAGATACTGGGGACTGAACCCAGGACCTCATGCATGCTAAGCACGCACTCTACCACTGAGCTGTACCCTTCTCTCTATGTATCTTCTTTAAAAAAAACATGTATTCAAGTCACACACTCTGGGGTTAACCTATTTCTTAATATTCTGTTTCGTCATAACGTATGCTCAGTAAAGTCCACTAGTCTGAGCTCAGCGAGGGTTGACCGAGAAGCATTCTTGTCTTTCATGGTAGTCGAGGCCAAATCAAAGCCCTTTGGACTGATGATGTCTGTAGACCCACCCTCACCAGAGCTGGATGCAAATGATACCTTAAGCTCCAGAGGTGCAGGCTCCTCTTGAGCTTGTGACTTTCATTATAAGTTTTTCCCCCAAGGGCTTAGAGTTGACTGTGGGTGAACCAAGTGTGTGTATAGTGTGGTTTCATTTGGCAGATGCTTGGTAAATATTTGTGGAGTGAATGAGAGAGACAAACAGGAGACATCTGATAATGTGCAAGGCCGGTGAAGGTGGCTTTCGCCTCCCTGGGAGAGCTGGCTGTTGGCAGGTGTATCACTTCGTTATGGCTGCATAACAAACAACCCAAAACAATAGCCATTTGGTTGTTTCTTGTGATTTGGTTGGGTTGACTGAACTCAGCTGGACAGTTCTTCTGCAGGTCTCACTTGGGTCCTCTCATGCCACAGCACCCAGGGCTAGAATGTTTAATACGCCTGCACTCATGTGTGTGGCTCCTTGGCAGGGACACAGAGGGTGGGGCCTCTCTCTCTACGTGGCCTCTCAAGCTCAGGGCTCCTAAAAGCACAGGTGCGGAAGCTGCCACAGCTGGAACTGGCCCCACCAAACTGCCACCACAGGCCCAGATCCCAGGGGAGGGAATCCCACAGGGATGCCACACTGTCCCCGTGGCCCTCTTTGGACTGAGCTGACATGGAGGATTCTCCCATGTCCTGTAGGCCCTGGATGACCTGCAGGAGTCTGTGGCCCACTCTGACCTGCAGGAGGCGTCAGCACACCTCACCCGCTTTTGCGAGCAGTGCAAGCAGCACAAGGCCTGCCGCTTTCTTGCAGCTGAGAAGGGGGCCTACCCCATCCTCCTTGCCACCTGGAAGTTGGCCGCCACAGGTGACCAAGGCCTCCTGCTCCAGGCCCTCAATGCCCTGTCAGCCCTGACTGATGGCCAGCCCGACCTCCTAGACTCCCAGGGCCTGCAGTTGCTGGTGGCCACACTGGCCGGGAATACCGACTCGACCAGTGTAACCTGTTCTGGGATCCGCTGTGTGCGCCATGCCTGCCTGAAGCACGAGCAGAATCGGCAGAGCCTGGTGAAGGCTGGTGTGCTGCCCCTGCTGACTGGCGCTATCACCCAGCACAGCCACTGTGCCGACGTGGTCAGGGAGGCTTGCTGGGCCCTACGTGTTATGACCTTCGATGATGACATCCGTGTACCCTTTGGCCATGCCCATGACCATGCCAAGATGATCGTGAAGGAGAATGGAGGCTTGAAGGTGCTCATTGAGGCTGCCAAAGGTAGGAGCAGATGTGGCAAGAGTGGGAATCAGGGCTTAGGACTGCTTCAGGCATGGCTGGCTCCAGGCTCCACTTGTCTGTCAGCTTGATCCCACTTGTGTGCCAGCCCTAGCAGAACAGTGTCCTTACTCCTGGTTGCTCCAGGAAAGTTCCAAGCCAGTACTCAATGGCCAGGACCAGGTCCCATGCTCATCTCTAGTGCCATTTGGGGAGGGGGCATGGCTCTGTCTAACAACACAGACTGAGAGAAGGGAGGACTCACCAAAGGGAAAAAAGAAGGGTACTGTTTCCTGAAGATGGGAAGTGTTGCTGGCACTCACCGTGGCTGCTCCCAGGTGGAGGTTTACACTTGAGTTCATACTTGGCCACAAATTCTTGTGCATGTCCATGTGCCTGACTCTGGGGTGACCCTGATGAGACAGCCATGGGAGGTCACAACACTGACATTTGGGCACCAGAACCCCTGCCCCCTGCCCACTGCATCCACTGGAAAAGGCCTGACTGGGGTCTGCTGCACAGAAGGTGCTAGAAGAATGAGTTCCCCTTCTCAGCCTAACCTGTGGCTCTGGCTCTGTGGCCAGGCCTATGTGCATGACTCTGGCCTTGTATATGGGGGAGATGGGCCTGCCTTGGTCTCCTCTCCACACCTCCGGAGAGGGTAGAAATGAGGCCTGACCATCTGCAAAATCAGGCTGCTTTTCCAAGGGAAAGTTTCCATCTTCCCTGTTTACGTATAGGAGCTCATATCAGTCAGGATGCTATGAGAGAGACAGAACCTTTAGGATGTGTATGTGTGTATACGAATGTGTATTTTTGTATATATGTGTATGTATATGTGTGTATATATGGGGGGAGCAGAGAGAGAGGAGAGAGATTTATTGCAAGGAGTTGGCTCACGTGGTTGTGGGGCTTTCGAGTCTGAAATCCATGAAGCGGGCCAGAGGCTCAGGCTGGAGCCAACACCTCAGTCCACTGGCAAGTTTCTTCCTCTTCAGGGAGACCTCTGTTTCCCTCTTGAGGCCTGCAGCTGATTGGATGCAGCCCACTCAGACCATCAAGGATCATCTCTTTTACTTACAGTCAGCTGGTCATGGATGTCACCACATCTAGAGAATACCTCCATGGCTCACCCAGATAGTGTTCATGGAGTCACTGGGGGCTACAGCCTGGCCAGGGGGACATATGAACTGATCATTACTGAGCTCTGTGTCACTGTGGCTCTCTGCATCCCCCCTGCCCCACACTCCCAACCCCCTAACTACCCCCTCATCAGCCTCAGTCGGGCCTCTCCTTGGTGCCTCTGAGCTCTGTCTTCAGCATCTGTGTTCAATTTTGCCCCAGTCAACTCTACCCATATGTCCCTCTGCAACTTCTAGGTGTCCTGTTGCACTTGGAAAGGTCATTCCCAACCCAAGATAACAAAAATAGTCCCGGATGTTTTATTATAGCACTATTATGGATTTCTTTTTTTAGTCAAGATCATCAGTCTGTCTGGAATTTATCTGGGACACTGTGGAGGGGAAGGCACATTCCTGTGTCTCCCCAAGGAGCCAGCAGGGGGCACCACAGGCCCAGGCAGCCTCTGGTGTTTCCTGGGGCCCTCCCGGTACAAGTGGCCACATGGCCAGGCAGAGGGGCCAGGCTTCCCGGGCAGAGCAGGATTCGAACCATGGCTGGTTCTCCCCCTCCTCACCCCGGTGGCTTCTTCTCCCCACTCCCTGCAGCATTTCCTGACAACCCCAGCATCCTGAGTGAGCTCTGCAGCACCCTGTCCCGCCTGGCTGTCCGCAACGAGTTCTGCCAGGAGGTTGTCAACCTCGGGGGCCTCAGCATCCTAGTGGCCCTGCTGGCCGACTGCAACGACCACCAGGTGGGCATCTGGAGCAGTATGAGGGAGCAAAGCCCTTGCACCTGAGTTTCAATTTGTCATTTCTCTCAGTCCCTGGGGAAGGCTCTGGGCCTCCCAGTGAACTCTGCCCCTTTGGGCCCCGGCCAGCCAGAAAGGCTTGAGTCAGAACACGCTGGCCCTGTCCACTGACCCCAGAACCAAAGTTCGATTTTCACTTCTCATGACCCATGAGCCACATGTCCCTTTCTGTATGTTGAAGGGGTGGTGTCAAAGTCATCCAAAAGCAGGTGGCCTGAACTCCAGGGTCCACCTCCCCAAGCCTCCCCTGCCTTCTCTACACAGAAAGTGATAAATAACCTTGCTGTTATATGCTACCTGCATGCCCCAGGGTGACCCCACATGTTGTCCAGGCAGCAGACATTGAAACAGCTCCAGACCCTCCCTTTAGACCCACCCTCAACAATCCAGCAACCAAACAGTTAGTGTCTGGGGCTGGCTAGGGGTGACCTATGTGTCACCTCCCTTCAGGACCTTGTGAAACAAGTGCTAAGTGCCCTGAGGGCCATCGCAGGCAATGATGACGTGAAGGATGCCATCGTCCGCGCCGGCGGGACTGAGTCCATTGTGGCCGCCATGACCCGGCACCTGGCCAGCCCCCAGGTACCCACCTTGGGGTTGGTGGGGGGCCACACAAGGTAGGGCAGCATGGCTGGAGTCCCATATCAGTATCTGTATCTACATAATGGCCTTTCCCATCTCCTGAAGCGGGGCGAGGCCTAGGATGAGGCCAGCCAGCAAGAGGCTGGGGGCAGGGTGACGGTGAGTGAGGGCTAGGGTGGGGTGAGCAGGGGGCCTGGGGTGAGACTATCACCCCTAAGAACTTGGTTGATGCACCCTGGCATCCTTTCTGGGTCCAGTACACAGCAGTCTGTCCAGGTGAGGTCACAGGGCACTCACCTGGGGAGCTGGTGATGATGGGGGGGTCTGTTTGCCTCCTCTCAGCCATCCTCGTGACCCATCCCACAGGTGTGTGAGCAGAGCTGTGCTGCCCTGTGCGTCCTGGCCCTGCGCAAGCCAGAGAACAGCCGGGTCATTGTGGAGGGTGGCGGGGCCCTGGCCGCACTTCAGGCCATGAAGGCACACCCGCAGGAGGCTGGTGTGCAGGTAAGCATGAGGGACAGGAGGAGGGGATGGGAGCCTGCTGGGCAGGTGGGGCAACAGGCTGGCATGCTGGTGGGGGAGGGGGCAAGGATGCAGGCCCTCTTTGTCCCTGTCCCATCTCCATTGTGACCCAAGCCCCAGGGTTTACTTCCTCCTCAGCACCTGAGGTCCTCTATCTACTTTCCCATCCTCCTAAAATGTGCTGAATTCTGCCTGCTGTTGTCTCCTTTCCTGTCCCTTTGCTCTATTTGTGTTTGTTCTTTCTCTTTCCTAACAGTCTCTTTAGAGGGATCTGGGGAGGAGGAGGAGTTGGAGGTACCAGCCGATGGAGATCTGCTGGCGTTTGGGGAAGGTTCCCTGCCCCACCTTGGGCTACTGCTTTGTGTTTTGCATGGTGGACCACTGTCCACACGTTGCTGAGGTGTCAGCAGAGCTGAAGTGTAGACAAGCAACGCACATGCCTGCCTGATACCCACACTCCTCCCTGCAGCAGCCCCCAGGGCATTCCCTGCCTCCCACCCTTCATCCCTTCCCAACCCAGGGGCCTCCTTGTGGGTCCTTAGACACACCAGGCTCAGTCCCACTGGGGGCCTTTGCTCTTGCTGGTCCCTCCTCCAGGACACTGTGCCCTTGGCTAGCCCATCCCCTTATCCATCCCTGACCACACTGGCCAGGCAAGCCCTCACACCTCACGTGCTTCTCACCCACTCTCTGACTGCCATGTTAGGATGCTTCTCAGCACCCATGCCCGGCAGATACACAGAGCACAAATGTTGGCTGAGTAACAGTATAATGGACAGATGGACCCTGGGCACAAGCCCGCTCTTCCCACTGTCTCCCTGCCCTTCTCCCCTGCAGTCCCTGCCAGGCTCTTGCCAGCCTCAGGGGATATTGCTCTGAGACTTAGGGTCCCATACCTGAGGGATCAGTCCCACCTGGCTACACCCTTGGCTATCCTGAGCTTCAGTCCCCTCACCTGGGAGATGGGGGGATTAGCCCTGCTCCCCAGGGCTGACAAGAGGATGAAGTGGGGACATGAGTCTAACCTGATGAGTCATAGCCTAGGCACCCACTGAATATTGGCTGCTCTCAGGTTGTGTTATGAGGACTTTGAGGTCAGAGTGGACTCCACCCCTGGGCCCCACCCGTCAGCTCACAGCCACTCACCTTCTACTCTCCCTTCTAGAAACAGGCCTGCATGCTGATCCGAAACCTGGTGGCCCGCAGCCAAGCCTTCTCACGGCCCATCCTGGAGCTGGGGGCCGAGGCACTCATCTCTCAGGCTCGTGCTGCCCACCGTGACTGTGAGGATGTGGCTAAAGCTGCCCTGCGTGACCTGGGCTGCCACGTCGAGCTCCAAGAGCTGTGGACTGGCCAGAAGGGTAACCTGGCACAGTGACCCCAGGCTCAGCCTGGGCCATGACTCTGGGTGAGTCATGTGACTCAGGAACGGTCAGGAGTGGAGGGCTGGGGCGCAGATGGGAATCCAAGTCCTGCCACTCTGCCCCTAGATTCCTCCCCCACCAAGGAGAGGTGTTTTCTGATGGGGACCAGGTATAAGCTAGGGGGTGGGAAGGGAGCATTAGTGAGGTGCCTCTACAGCAGAAAGCAGCCCCTGGGTCCCAGCCTCCCTTCACCCTGTTCCCCTCACCAGCTGACAGCATTGGCATCATTTGTCTTGCACTACCCAACCCTGCCGCCCTTTCCCAGTAGAAGAGCCCCCTCAGCATTGCTTGGGGCCAGATGTCTGTCTGAAATAGGGGAACCATTGCTGGCCAGTCTCAAAGCAGGGTAGGGATCCCACTTCTGTTCCTACAAGTCTGTTCTCATCCCTGCTACTGTTTTTCTCACCTGTAAAATGAATCAGAAATGCCTTGCTCTGCTGAACGGAGGTCAGGGACCAGGGCTCATTTGTCTCCAGGGGTCCCAGGCCAGCCAGTGGTGCCTGGTAATAAACGACTGTTGGTTGAACAATTGGGAGGTCTCTTCCATAGCATTGTGGGGCATGGGGGCTGCAGCCAGTGGCCTCAAAGAACAGAGGAGGGGTGGATGCTTGGGGAGGCCACACATTCACTGAAGAAAGCAAAGGGTTTTGAGAATAGCTTGGGATATATGATTTGCTGTTACCCTCAGAAGGGTGGGCTTCCAGGGCAATGGTCAGACCTGGGATCTGTGGGCACCAAGGTCGCTGTTTCTGAATGTGCATTGCCTTGGGAGGGCTAGAGCGCTCAACATGTAGCCCCCACTCAGCTCTGTGGCCTTGAGCTAGTGACATAACCTCTCGGAGCCTTGGATTTGATCCTCTGTAAAATGGAGAGTAGGGAGGGGATAGAGTCCCCTCTGAGGGGTGTTGGAGCAGAGCTAGGCACATGGGAGACACCCAATTGTCTAGCTTCAGCACCTGAGTCACCCCAGGAGAACCGTCCTGTGCTCTCCCACCTGGCCACGTCGAGGTCCTTGCTCACTGGATGGCTTGGGCAGCCCGCGTTCCCTCTCCGAGCCTCAGCTTCCCCATCTACAGGATGTGTATTGCTGTTGCTGCCCTCAGTGCCCACCCTCACATGTGTCCTGGGGGTTCTCAGGCAGTGGTTCCTGGCAGACTGCTTCCCTGCATTCACACTCGGGGTCATATTGTGGTCGCCTGGCAGCTCCTGTGGCCCACGTGGCCCAGTCAGTCAGGATAGCCTCATGCCCCCTGGCACCATGCCTGACACCTCTAGCCCACACACTGGGAGCCCCTCTCATCTCCTCTAGTCCCCACCCCCCTGCTTGTCATTAGTCTCCTCTAGACTGAAGAGTGTCTGAATTTGGTCCTTGACATCAGCTCAAACCCTTTCACAGAAGGCACCAGTTTCTATGGAAATAGCTGAGGGTGGGTAGGCATCACCCTGGAATCACCCCTCTGTGGTGTCCAAACCTCCCCCACCGCCAGCTGAGTGGGCCCTGCCAGCTCAGTGAGGCTGATGAGAACCTCTGACCCAGTCACTCAGCCCTGACTCCCATCATTGGGGACTCAGCCCACGTGTAGAAGGATCTCACATCTGCTCCAGGCTGCCCTAACTTGACTCTTGGCGTGGCCACCGGTGTGGCCTTGGGTCAGTCCTATGACCTTGGAGCAGTCCTCAGCCCTGTGAGCCTCCTGTTTCTTCAGCTGTCTCACAGGGATGGGTGCTGGTAGTCCACTTCGAAGGAAGCCTGTGGTGCCAGCCCCAGGTAATTCCTGCCTAAGCTCTGCTCTCAATCCGCCATTGCCCTCCCCATAAAACCCAACTGTCCTCCAGGCCCTGCCCACCTCCCACCCTCATCTTCTCCATGCTCCCCTTTGATCATGGTTCCAGTCAGACCAGCCTCCCCACGGCCCATGAGCTCCATCGGGGCAGGCTCCTGTCTTCCTGCTGTGCACCAGCTTCCCATAAATATTTTTGAATGTACACCTGAATAAATTAATAAGTACACAGGGCAGTTGGAGGGAAAGCCTCTGCCCAGCAGAGCCAGTCCCCTCCCAGTTCCCAGGCTCCTTCCTGGAGGGGTGGCTCCTGCTTATCAGTCCTTCCCAACTTGCCTGAGGGTGATTTAAGTGGGTGTGGGTCCAGGCCTGTTCAGACATCCCCAGTCTGGGTGGGGCCCCACCTCCAGCTGAAGACCCCACGTTTCACTGAGGTTGGCCATGCCTACATTCCAGTCCCTCCTCTGCCACCTCAGGTGAGCCTCCCCCTCCTCAACTGAAATTGGGCTAAGTGTGTTGCTGCACAGGGCCACAGCCCCCAGTAAGCCTGTCTCAGTGCCCCTCTAAAGAGTGCTTGGCACCCTGTCCTTGTTGATGACAGAAATGTGCGGAGGAGGAGACTGCTACAAGGGAGGGGCCAGCACATCCAGTTCTACCTCTACTGCTGTGTGCTTTTAGAGTGGTCAGACCTCTCTGAGCCTCTAGGAGGCTGAGTGAGGCTGCCTGAGTGAGGCAGATTGCCACAATTAGAAGGCTTGATGTCATCTCTGTTGTGTCCAGGATGTCAAGGATCTGTCCCTCCAGCCAGGGAAAGGCCCAGGGTCCTGGGAAAGGAACACTGTTGCTTTTTCACTGCAAACACATCTCTGAAAGGCATGGCCTGTGAGCACCATTTTCCAGATGAGAAACAGACTCACCGGCTTTTGAGGGCCTGGAGTGGGATGAGAACCCAGCTCGGCCTGCCTCCATGCCCCTCCTCTGTTGCCAGTGTTGCTAACCTGACCTTGGGCAAATGGCTCTGTAGCCTCGGTTGATTAAACCCTGTCACTGTGCCCAGGCCTGGCTCACAGCCGTCGTGTCAGATGATTCCTGGGATTCCCAAGAAATAGAGAAAACTTGGTGGGAGGTGGGTACAGAGAGTCAGTGTCCTCCCCAGGGAAAGCCAGGCAGATGGGGAAGAGCTGGGATCCCCCAGACACCCTCGCCAGGTACTGCAAGGTGCCCATGGTGGGGGGTATCAGTTGCTGATGCCAAGAGATACTGCCTGCCATTGTTGGAAGGTGGCAGAGAGGTTGGCTGGTGCCAGCTTACTGACAAGAGAACAGAAGCCAGGGCCCAGCCAGCGCCTCTGGCACCATCAGGAGAGACAACCCAGTGCTGGGCCACTGCCTGACCCCTGCCTCAGTCGGCACTGTCCCTGGGGGTACTGTGGAGCTTCCTGCCTCCCTCCCAAGGCCTGGCAGGTAGGCACTGCGGGTGGGGACTCCTCCAGTAGAAACATCTCCCTCTTTGGGTGGCAAACCACACCCATGGTTAGTCTATGTCCACAATCCATCAGATGCTATTTACAGAGAGGGAGACAGAGGCCCAGAAAAGGACAGTTTATCCAACACTCAGTGAGCACTCAATGGAGACCAACACAGTTGTCTTTTGCTTCCATTCATTTTGTTAATGCTCCCATCAACCCTGGGGACTAGTTGGAGAAACCAAGGCAGGGAGTTTGAGTCACCTGCTGAAGATTCTGTGGCTAGCAAGTCAAGAAGAGCAGGGATTCAAACCCAGCCCTGGGCCCTTCCAACAAGGAACACTTGTTGCATGAAGCTCAGTTTTCTCACCTTTAAAGTGGGCACCATCACCCCTATCTGGAAGTCAGGTCATGAGATGGCCTTTGAGAAGTGCCTGGCCCGGTGCGGTCCTAACACTCAGTAGGTATTCAGCAGACACAGCTTCTTCTTCTCCAGAGGGCAGACCACAGGTGGGAAATATTTGAGAGGAGACTCAAATATCAAGCGGGAATATCAGCAGTCGGACGGTAGCCTCAGGTTCCTGACTTCCACTTGTGAGCCCCAGGCATTTCCTCAACAGGGGCCCTTTGAAAAGTTATGGATTAAGCATTTAGCAGGGGTCTTGCACAGCCCTGAAACTGGAGACCTTATTACGTCCTAGCTCAGTCTTGCTCCCTCCTAGGATTTCCTGGTTCTGTACTTGATCTCCACCAGCCCCAGCCCACACCTAGAGGAAATAAGAGCCAGTATCTGGGAACATTTGTAATCCTTTCTGCTGGAGAGGTTAATGGAGTGCACTTGGTGAATCAGAGAACAGGGTGGCCAATGACACAATGAGACACTGAGGTGTCTCCCTATCGGCAAAGAATCCCATGACCCCACATCTTACAGAAAAGCTGGGGCTCACAGGCAAAATGTGACTTGCTGACAGTTAAATGCTTCCACCAGGTTAAAGCAAGTTCTGGAATATAAATTCTCTCAGGCGAGCAGCCCCAGAGAGGAAAAATCAAAGTGTAGGATTCATTGTCCCGTGAGGAAATCGAGGATCATAAGTGCCTTGCTTAAGGTTATGAGGTTGGACCTCATGGCACTGTGGTTAGGATTCAGTTAATTCATCAAAGTCTTAGCAGGGAGGTCCAGCTACAGGGATGTGGAAATTTTGATCCTGAGGAGAAGCTTGAACTCGCAGAAGTCAAACATTTCCAGAAAATCATAAAGCGCATTAGTAGGATTCCATCTATTTCCACGTCTTCGCACTACCCGGAGCTGCAGATGGCAGCTGAGTGACCTCCAGCGAGACTCTACCCTCTCCGTATCATTTGCAGGGGAATACAAGATAGAAAGAAGATGAAGAATTATCTACGAGTCCTTCGACTGTAGTCCTTCACGGCCCAGCTTGGAGGTCCTGCTTCTGCGCTTGGTGGCCAGAGAGCCTGACTTCGCCACAGTCTCAGGGGACCCTGTGCGGGACGTCCGAGGCCACCTCCGGCCACCGCGCTCAGGGCCAAACTCTGCAGCTCCTACGCTCCAAATCTTGGCCAGGGCGCACCGCCCATGGCCCCTGCGACTGGTCGCGAGGCTTGCCCATCTTTGGTTTTGCAGCCAATCTCCGTCACCCTCCAGGCTACGCCCTCCGTTCCTCTTGTGCCAGTCGCGCCAGCTTCCTCGGAGCCCCGCCCTTGCTCCCCGACGATTGGTCATTATGGCTGCCCGTTTTCTCCCAGGGCTCCAATCTTCACCTGCCCCCAGGCCCTCGCCTCCCAGCTCCTCTCATCCATCGGGACCACCCCCGGCACCCACAGTCTCTCCCAGTAGCCCCGCCTCTACCCGTGATTGATTGGCTTCAGGGGCTGTCCTTCTGTTTCATGCCCACCAATCTCTGCTGTCTCCAGAGATGATTGGCTAGAATCAGAGTCCGGCGAGGACCCCTCCCGCGGCGCGCGCCGAGGGTGCGCGAGGCGGGGCTGTGGTGGCTGGAGGTGGCGGCGGCGGCGGCGGCGGCGACGCGTCCCAGCCGGTGAGCGGGCGCGAGGGGCCCGGGGAGGGCGGGGTGGCGCAAGCGTCGGTGGGGCTTGCGCCCCTTGGGCCGACCTGGGGCGAGGCACAGTCTTGTCATGGCCCCGGGGCGGGGGCGAACTAGGCGGGGCGTGACAGCAGCATCGCGGGGACTGGGAGGTTAAAGCCCACCCCCCGAACCCTCATACCGCGCGTGTGGGGGTCCCCCACAGCCGAATCTGAGCCCTTCACTGTCAGCTCGCACACACCTAACACCACATCCCTTCTCGTTGACAGCTCCCCTCACACATCTGAGACTGTCCGCCTCGCTGACATTCCCCACACCCCTGGAGCCGTGCCCCTAGGTACCCCGCACAGTTGAGTCTACGCTCCCACATGCACCTGAGTCTGTGCCCCCATTTATATTACCCTTCACACACCTGACACCGCGCCTCGGCTCATGAACACCCCCACATCATCCTTCGATGATACCCTCACACCACAGAGCGATACACCACCAACCCCCCCGCCCCGTCCCCCGCGCCACCACACCTTGGCCTGCATCTACACACCCACACCTGAGCCTGTGACCCCAAACTCATCTGGACCAGTTCATATCTCCTCACTGACTTTTCTCACATCCAGTCCTGTGCCCCTCTCACTGCCCCCTCCCTTAAATAATCTGGGTCAGTGCCCTCAGGTACCCCCCAACACTTGCACACACTTGCCCTGTGCCCCTGACATCCCCCTCTCACTTGCACGCCCCTAGTCTGTGCTCCCATTCTTCCACAAGCGTCTATTTGTGACCCCTCCCCTCACCCTTTGCAACGCCCCTTCCCCCTCCCGGCTTCCAGCGTTTCACCCAAGCCTTGCTGTTTCAGGATCACTGCACCCTCCACCCTCTTCCAATTAGAGCCCACCCAGATGTTATGTTTTCATTTATGAAGGTCTATAAGATGATTTCTTAGCTAAGAATAATCCCATCGGCCAGACAAAACCGGAATTATCTCCATTTTACCAGCGACAAACCTAAAGCGACTTGAATTGGGGAGACTTTGCCCACCCCTTCCTGAGCATTGCCGACCGTTCTTTGCGAACCTCCCCCATTTTTGCCCATCTGTTATGTTTATCTCTGAGGGGTTGGCAGGGGAAGGGACCCCCACCCTCCCTGCAGCTGTTCCTCGGGAGTCATGACTTTGACTGGGTCCGGAAAGACTGAGCTGGAAGGGGCGGCCCCTGGTCGCTCTCTGAGCACATGTCTCAGAGCCCTGGGTCTGGTGGGGGCGGGGGCGCTGTTGGATCTGGGTTTCAACACCTAATATGCTGCGGCCCAGCTGGTCGGGTTGCCTGGGGGAAGTTGACTGGCTTCAGGCCTCTGGCTTCAACTCTTGCCAGTGGGCGGGGGTCCCTGGCTGAACCGAGAGAGCTCCTTGGGCCCTTGAAGCCAATAAACCACCGAGAGAATAAGGAAACACTCTTCAGAGTGAGAAAGCTAATGCTTCAGCCACTTAGAGATAAACTGCAAAACTGGAGTTTGGCATAATGCTGGGGATAAAGATTTTTCTGGAACTTTTCAAGTTCCCTGGAGTGTAATTTGCAAGTGTGCAGCATGGAAGGAGGCTGGTGGCCTTGTTGTTTTTTTAAAAAAAAGCAATAATATGTTGTTTCCTGTAAGGCTTATATAGTACTTCTTGCCCCCACGCTTGTCTGTCCCTGCAAAGATGGTGCTGGAATCTTCTGGAGGGTCACATCACCGTCAGCTTTTTCTGTGGAAACTGAAGCCATTGGAGTTTTCTGTCCAAATTCAAAAGGAGTCATTTAAAATGTGTGTGTGTGTATATGCATATGTGTAGATGTATATATGTATACACATACACACATTTTATATATACATATGTACATACATGTATGAATATATAAATAAACTTTGACAAGGTTATTGATGTGCATGGTAAAAAATAAATATCAAATAGTACAAGAGAGCATAACAGTAAAAACCAGACAGGTGTCTCTGTAACCTGTCCCCCACTGGAGGCCCCCATTGTTAATAATTTCTCCTGTCTTATAATGTTGCCTTCTAGAGATAGTCTATGGCTCTGTGGGAGGGGTGTATAGCCCCCCTCACCACCCCTTTTAAACCACTGGTAAATTTATCAGATTTTATCAGAAGGGTGGGTGATTTTATAACCAGTCCCTTACTGATGGCTGTTTAAGTTGTCGCTCATATTTTGCTTTCACAAACTAAGTTGCAATAAATAGATAGAAACTTGCATGAGCAAGTATGTAGTGAGCGTGTGCGGGGCTTCCAACAGTGCACAGACACTTCAAAAACCTCTCTGTCTTCATGGAGTTTAACATCCAACTGCAGCAACTTCCTAGGAGTGGCCAGGCCAGAGGGCATGTCCATGTAAAAGGCTACTGTTCCTCCAATGGAGGCTGTCATCAGTATTCTCTCAGTTGGGAAGTTGGAATGCTTGTTTCCTCCCCCAGAGGGCAGGACGGTTATTATCAAGTGTTCTGGTCTCTCCAACCTTCCTATCCATCTCTTGGGTGTTCTGGCCCGTGTGGTGGTGATTAAACATTACATTTCTGTCTCTCTTCCACAGTCTAAAGTTCAGTCCAAGAAATATTTGAGTCCCTCCTCTGGAAAGCTCTGAAGGAAACCTTGGGGTGGGGGGTGGAGGAGGCGGTCCTTTTAAGTGAAAGAGATATCTGCATTGCCTGGAGTCCCAGGAAGGGATATCTGAGATATTGGCTGTTGATTTTTTTTTCTTTTCACTTGGATCCAGCAAAAGAATGAGGGTGTCATGAGACTGAGACAAGTCAGATGTTAAATCTATTTGGGAAGCTATCTGAAGATTTTCTTGAGTTGTCAGCGATTTCCCACTGTTGGTCCAGGTCGGGGGCGTCACCAGACTGAGGTCGAGCCTTTTCCCGTGTGTCTTCCCATTTTTCTTCTTCCCTTCTATTTTGGTAATTTGACATTAGAGGACTATTGAGATGATCAGAGCTGTTACTTTGTTTGGGTTTTGCAAGCCAGCTCTTTTAAAAAAATGCATTGTATTTTTTCATCTTAAGTATGAAATACTTCATGAAAGTATGTAATGTGCACATGAAAAGAGAGTAGAAAGAATAATGAAACCGACACCCAGTGTAAGAAGTAGAATGTTGCCCCCACGGCCTCTCCCGGTCACTGTGCTATTTTTAAAATATGCTTGTCAACATTTGTTTTCTTCACTGAATACCTTTTGCTGCAGCAAAGTGCTTGGGTTCTAGGGTCTCAACCAAGATCGGGAAAAGCCAAGTTTTCTGTTGAAGCTCTGCCAGCAGGGCAGCCTGTGAGGTCCAGAGAAGAGTGCAGTGGCTTCAGAGCATGAGCAGGTCACTAGCAAAGGGGCAGGACAGCACTGGGTAGTGTGGTCTCAGAGTCCTGCTGTATTAGTGTTCTGGGGCTACCATAACACATTACCACAAACTGGGTGGCTTAAAACAACAAAAGTTTATTCTGTTGCTGCTGTAGAGTTCCGAAGTCCAAAATCAAGGTTTTGGCAGGTGCTGTATAGACTGAATGCTTTTATCTCCCTTAAAATTCACCTGAGACTTAATCCCCAATGTGATGGTACTAAGAGGTGGGGTTTGGGGGGGGGTTATTAGGTTGTAAGGGGGGAGCCCTCATGAATGGGATTAATACCCTTATGAAAGAGACCCAAGGGAACTCCCTTGCGCCTTCTGCTACATGTGGACACAGAGGAGTGGCCATCTGTGAACCAGGAAGAGCATTCTGAACAGATACTAGATATGCTGCCATCTCGATCTTAGACTTCTCAGCCCCCAGAACTATGAGAAATATATTTCTGTTGTTTGTAAGCCACCCAGCCTGTGGTATCTTTTTTTAAAAATTAATTAATTAATTAATTAATTAATTAATTTCTTTTTTTGGTGGGAGGTCATTAGGTCTATTTATTATTAATTTTTTTTAATGGAGGTACTGGGGATTGAACCCAGGACCTCGTGCATGCTAAGCATGCACTCTTACCACTTGAGCTATACCCTCCCCACCCCCGGCCTGTGGTATCTTGTCACAGCAGCCAGAGCTGACTAGGACAACAGGGTTGGTTCCTACTGGGGCTCTTTCCATGCCTCTGGTGGCTGCTAGCAGTCCATGAGTTCCTTGGCTTGTGGCCACATCACCCAAATCTCTGCTTTCATCTTCACACAGCCTTCTTCCATGTGTGTCCTCTTATAAGGACACTCATCATTGGATTTAAGGTCCACTCTTAATCTAAGATGATCTCATCTTGATAGCCTTACCTATACCTGTGAAGATCCTGTTTCCAAATAAGGCCACTTTCTGAGGGTCTGGGTGGAGATGAACTTTTGGAGACCTCTTTTAATCCCTACAGCTGTGAGGCCAGCATTCCTGTCAGGGCTTATCCAGCTGTCACTGCTGTTTCAGACAAGATGAGGCTGGCAGGGTTGTAGCACACTTCCCAGCCCCTCTGAAGGCCCACTGTGGGCTCCCTCACTCACCTGCCTCCCTGCTGGAAGATGGGGACATCTGCTCAGAGCTAGCAAGGTCCTAGACGAGTGAATGTTCTATCTTAATTTTGCCCTTTGCCACCCTTTGGCATGTGCTTACCGGACTATGAGCTTGGTCTTAGGTCATACCAGTTTTACAGAAGGCTGACAAGGCTTCAGGGGGCCTTTGCCCAAAGACACATAGGGAGAATGTGGGGGCGCTGTGACAGACCTCAGTTGTCCTGCATCCAGATCCCTGTCCTCCTTCAACTATGTCACCCTTAGCACCATGCTTTCCACCCACTATTAGACACAGACATTTATAAACCATCCTGGAATGCCACCACCAACCTCCAGGAGTGGCACTTGAAACTTTGCAACACAATTGTTCTATAATCCATAAATTTCTGTGTGCCACGGTCAGGGACAGGTGTGGAGGAGGCAGAAACACGGCTCAGAAGGTTAGGGGACACGGATGTGGATCAGATCTTCACCAAGTAGTTGGGGTGCTATAATTGATTGATCCTGAATAGAGGCTAGAGGTGCTCATTCAGGGGGCCAGGAAGACTCCCAAAGACTTGAAAGTCAGCAAGGAGTCAGCTAGGTGGCAAAGTGTTGTGAGCAGAGGGAACAAGTGAGCCTGGATGTTGTGGAACCCAAGTGAAGGCCGAGTGGCTGGGGAGCATGAGAGGGTCCTGAGAGGGAATTGGGTTGAAGGACCTGGTCCATGGTGCTGGTAAGAGAGGCAGGGACGGGCTCACATCAAGGCCAGGTTGCTATGACCAAGCCATGGTTAGTAGAGCCAGGTTCAAAGCCTCTGACCGCTTGTGCCTCCCCAACTGAGATGAGGACCAGAATGGGGAACTACCCCGTGAGTGGCTTTGAGGCTTCCCTGATGAAATGTGCCAGCAGAGCTCCTGACAGATGTCAGAGCCTCTAGGCTGTATACCTTTGCCGTGGCATGAGTTGGAAAAGTGAATATGTATGTTTCAATTAAGTATTAATTAGCCATGCTGACCCAAGACCTGCCCAGTCTACA
Source organism: Camelus bactrianus (assembly GCF_048773025.1). NCBI lineage: Eukaryota > Metazoa > Chordata > Mammalia > Artiodactyla > Camelidae > Camelus > Camelus bactrianus. The sequence goes on along the minus strand of NC_133560.1, from coordinate 20,122,484 downwards.
GTATTTGTCAGCACAGCTAATCTTGCCGTTATCCTGTCTGAGAGTCTGATACCTGGGTCTCACTCTATGGTGGCTCTGATTTGTCTGGGGGCGGGGGAGGGGTGGTGGCATGAGTCTTGCACAAATGTCCCCAGAAATTCTGGGACAGGTGCTCCTGGAAATACCTGGCAGAGTGGCACAGAGCTGGGGGTTTTAGACCCTGCCCCTCCCCTGCTTTGGGCAGATTCCTGCAACCCTGAGAGGGGAGGGGATGGGGTAGAGCATGTGACTTGCAGCTTTGCTGGTCACACCTTAGCCAGTGGCTGATCTAACCTCTGTTAGTGATGGGATGCATAAGAGCCAGGCTTTGAAGAACCAGCAGGTTTGGGGCCTGTGAGCAGCCCCTCTAGTCTGGAGTACATTGGTCAGAGCCGTGTGTTGACCAGCCGGAATGTCAGAGTTGGAAATGCACTGCTGGCTGTAATGGGCAGTGGTGGCCACATGGCAGAGTGCTTGGTAGAGCTCAGGCATCTGGCGGAAAGACCGTCATTTGATGGGCAGTGGGATGCCGCTATCCAGATTTTGTTTAGCACTTTGGGGAGATGAACCTGGAGGAGGCAGAACTGGGGGCTGGACCCCATTGGCCAGTGCTCAGCCTTAGAGGCCCCAGCATGGGGGCATGTGGGCTACATGGTGAGATGTGGGAGCTGGGGAGGCCTGCTCCGTAGGGCCAGGTTTTGGCTTCACCTGACTCATTAGGGAGAATGATACTTACCAACACCAGTGACCCACTTGAGCAGCACCAGCCTCAGAAGATAGTGACAGATGAGGAAACTGAGGCCCAGGGAGGTTTAGTAACACATCCAGGGTCACATGCTGGGCTCCACCTTGCCACAACACCAGCTTGGCATGGCAAGGAGCCTCAGCTTGCTCCAGCTTGGGGAACGAAGCAGACTGATAGAAGAGGCACTTTCCAGCTGTTGGGTGCATGATGCCTAAAGGATAGAAGGACAGACAGCAAAAGCACCTGTCTTCAGGTGTATGCCTCTGGCTCTTTGCTAGGCATGGACACTAAGCTTGACCCTGGCCCTTGCCTTCCAGGGGTCCCAGGTTAGCAGGGAAGGTGGGTGGAAAGCAGCCCCTCACAACACAACAGAGAACTACAGAGTGCTCAATACAAGGCAGAGCACCTAAAATTGGGGAGGTGAGGCCAGGACATTTAGGATGGGCTTTGAAGGATGCAGAGGAGTTTGCCAGGCACAGGGTAGGGGCAGGGGGAGGGGGAGTACAACAAAAGCAGAGTTAATTCAAATAATTGAGTAAGTGGGAGTGCATGCTGCAAGTGTCAAGAACCAAAGGCTTTGGGGTAAGGATATTACACACATGTACCCCATTAGCAGAGAAGTATGAGTACCTTTGAGTGCCTCAGTTTGTTTTAGATCATTTCATGTGCAGTTGGCCACAGGAATTGGCAGCACTGTCTGCAAGGACCAAGGACGGTGATTACCCATAGAATGTTCTGGATCTTTACAGACGTGGATATTTGACCCATTGCAGCACCAGGTTGCAATGATTGGGACTTGTCTGAAAGGCAGACACAGAAGAAAATGCAGCAGCGAGAGACATGCAGCAGCCAGTTGGGTCGGGGTTAACAGGGAAGACCGTTATGTAAGATGCTTCCCCTTTCTTAGGCAGAAGTTAATGCCCATTAACTGGAAAAGAAAACAGCCTTTATCAACAGGCCGATAGGATGTTAATTGGTTTCCCTTTAATTTACTGAGAGATTACGGGATCTGTTCCATGGCTGCTTATAGACCCCGTCTCCTGAGAAACTGCCCCTTGTTTGTGCAAACATTTACCTTGTCCTCCAGGGTGAAACACACAGCTCTTCGGTGTCCCCAGCACACGCTGGCATGACCAGTGGCCCTGGTCAGGGAGTTGCCTCTGTGTATATTTGTGTGTGTATGTGTGTGTGTGTGTGTGTGTGTGTGTTAGGATGGCTGTGGACACGGAGTGGCTGCACTGGGAGACTCACAGGCTGCGCTACCTGAGATCCTGTGACCCCAGGTTCACATTAACCAGTGCTGGTCAGTAAGTTACAGTACTGCATTGCCCCCCATCCCCACCCTACTTCACTTGATTTTTTGTTTGCCGAGTGGAACAGAAGTAGCCTGTGAAAAGATGAACGTTTGTTATTTGGGGCTGGCCCCTCTGCACCTGGCCCCGGGTTCTCAGCCCACCCCTGGGGAAGACTCTGGCACCCACATCCCAGTCTATGGGTACTCATTAAAGGTACCTCGAGAGCCCACGATGAGACCGGGCCCACTGGGGCCACAGGATGCCATCATCTGTGGTTGGAAACACAGCACAAGGCTGGAGGAATGTCAGGGAAATACACAGTTCTGGGCTCTGGGAGGAGCAAGGGACAGAAACCCATCCCAAACCGGCTGAACTGAAAGAGGGCTTTGTGGGCTCCGGGGTGGAAAAGTCCACGTGCTTCCAGCATCTTCCAGGTTCTTTCGGCACCATTGGGTTCCAGGACACCCCAAGTCTGCACACATCTGCCTCCCCCTTCTGTCCTTGGCTCTGTGTCGACTGCCCTTAGGCCTACCCATTCTCCTCCCTGGAGAAGAAGGACTTCTCTAGCACCAGGGGCTCCCTTGAAAGTCCCAGTCTTTGAATCCAGCACCCTGGACCCAAGATTGTGAGCTCTTATGACCCAAGTAAGGTCACCCAGGTCACCCAAGTCACCCCAGAGTCAAGGAGAGGGTCAGCACCCCCTTCTCCAAGGTGACAAAGAGTGGAGTGGGTGGCTGCCCAAGGTGCTGTCTCCAGAAGGGGGCTGGATGTCCATTGCACGTGTGGCCCACCTTCCAGAAGCCTAAGCATCTCTGGACTTTTAGTCATTGCCCAAGTCATCAGCAAGTGTTCTCTCAGGTGGAGAGGAAGGTGAGTAGTAGCGAGCAGTACATGTTGTCCCCCAGGTGCTGTCAGAGTCCCCAGGGAATTAGGAACATGGTGCTTAGGCTCCAGGTCAGCTGGCCTGGGTGGGTGGGCAGGAAGGTTTGTTTCTGTTTTGTTTTACTGCTTAAAATTTTTTACTGCAATATAACGTACGTCCAGTAAAGTGCATTATATAGCTCAAGGAATTTTTACGTTTGTTCACACACAAAGCCTGATCAAGATACAGAGCAGTTCAAGTCCCCGGCTGGCTTCTCCACACCCCTTTCTTGTCATACCCCTCGAAGGTAACCCCATTCTGATCTTTATCACCACAAATGAGTTGTCTGTGCTTGAATTTCATTTTCAATTGTGATAAGATACATGCAACAAAATATGCCATCTTAACCTGTTCTGGGCGTACAGCTCAGTGGCATTAAGTACTTTCACACTGTTGTGTACCCATCACCAACATCCACCTCCAGAACTTTTCCATTTCCCCAAACCGAAACTCTGCCCCCTTTAAACACTGTAACTCCCCATCCCCTTCCCTCAGTCCCTGGCACCCCTCTACTTTTTGTCTCTACGGATCTGACTGCTCTGGGGACCTCATGTAAGTGGAATCAGACAGCATTTGTCCTTTTGTGACTGGCCCATTTCACTTAGCACAGTGCCCTCAAAGTTCATCCATGTTGTGGCGTGTGTCAGGATGTCCTTCCTCTGTGTAGATGGACCACACTATGTTACCGTGCTTGGATTTTATTTTTGGTACACAGTCTTTTGTGTTGGCTTCTCTCTCTCCACCATTATGTCTCTGAGATCTGTCCCTGTCATTGCAAGTGGCAGCAGCTTGTCCTGTGTTGTCACATGGTCCCCACTGGGTGACTGTACCACCTGTGCAAACTCATTCTCCTGTGGATGGCTGTTGGTGTTTTGTCCATGAGGCATGCTCATCGGCTGTGAGAGCAGGGTTCAGAGCTCCCACGTGACCCAGATTCAGCCCCAGGGTCAGTGAGGAGAGGCCCTGGGAGCAGTGTGCAGGGAGGGATTCTGGCTGGGAAGGGGCAGAAGCTGAGGTCCAGAGGTGCGAGGTCCGGCAGCAGTGCCGGGAGCAGGTGGGGGTGGGGAGTTCTGTGCTTTCCCACAGCAGAGCCTTCAGTGGCCCACGCCTGCATTTATTTCCCTGGTCAGCCTGAGTTCACTCCCCGGGGGACGTGCTGGGAAGCGGGGGCCTCCTCCTTGCTGTCCTGGCATCAGATCCCAGGACAGCCCCCTGCCTTGCCCTCCTCATCTCTCCATCCACACAGAGCTCCACTCAGTGTCCTCCCCGTGGGGGTCATCTGCCCACACTCCCTACCCTCTTGATGGTGCCACCTCCCCAGAGTGTGTACAGAGCAGGCACCCAGTCAACCTGACCTGGGGGGGGGGCGGGTGTAGCTCAGTGGTAGAGTGCATGCTTCTAATGCATGGGGCCCTGGGTTCAATCCCCAGTTTCTCTATTAAAATATATATATAAATAAATAAACCTAATTACCTACCTCACCCCCCCCCCCAAAAAACAGCTAACCTGACTCAGTTAACCTAGTAAGGAGGGTAGGGTCGATGAGGAAAGGGAGGCCCGAAGTGTGACCAGCCTCCTACCACCCTGGGATCCTGATGGATCAGAGAATAGCCTCCCAGGGTAGTTGGAGGGCCAGGGCTGTTTTTTCATGTAAGATACCCATCGCTTAAAATTTACCATTTTACCCATTTTAAAGTATACAATTCAGTGGCACATGCAGCCACCACTTCAAAAGGAACGTTTTCGTCACCCTAAAAGGAAGCCTTGTCCTTATTAGTACTCACTCCCATTTCCCCCTCCCCCAGCCTCTGGCAGCCGTCAGTCTGCCCTCTGTTTCAGTGGCTCTGCCTCTTGTGGATGTTTCATGTCCAAGGGACCGCACTACACCTGGCCTTTTGTGTCTGGCTTCTTTCACTTGGCATGAGGTTTTCAAGGTTCATCCATAGTGGAGCACATGTCAGTGCTTCATCACTTTTTCGGGCTGAATAATGGACCACATTTTATCTGTTCATTTATTGATGGACATGTGGGTTGTTTTCACCTTTTGGTGATTGTAGCTAGTGCTGCTCTGAGCATGGTGTGCAAGGATTTGTTTAAATATCTGTTTTCAGTTCACTTGGTACAGGCCTAGGAGTGGAATTGCTGGGTTACAGGGTAATTCTATGTTCAACTAGTTGAGGGGCCTCCAGACTGATGTCTGCAGCCACAGCAGCTCCATCGCACATTCCTAGTATATGAGGGCTCCAGGTTTTTTGGACAAGTTTAGGCAGACTTTGGCAGAATGAAGTCGAGATAACATGATTCTTCGTTTGGGCTCACTCACCCCAGGTGGGTGCTGCCACCAAGCGCAGCTCACAGGTCAGGAAGCCCAGGTCCCCAGGTGCTGGGGCACCTGCCCAAGGGCACTCACCTGGCAGCCAGCCTTGACCCCATGACTCTGCCTTCTGGATTACACAAGGAGATACTTCCCTGACAGGTGACAGCAGGGAGGCCAGGGTGTGGCTTTCCACTGCTGGATCCATGAGGAACCCCGGGGATAACCATTACGACCAGCCTTGGGGGGTGGAGGTGGGCAATGAGGCAGAGCATGGGCGGAGTGGGTAAGGGGAAACATCACCCCCAGACAAGACCTACACTGAGTGGTTTCCAGTGTGAATACACTGGATCTGTTTTTTGTTTTTGTTTTGGGGGGGTGGAGAACAATCGTTTATTAGTTTAAATGAGTCTTTACATCTTAATTGCAGCCAAACATATGTAAAATGTTGAGAGACTGAAAAGGCCAAAAATATAAGACATATTGATGTAGGTTTGAAGTTCCAAGCACAACTAAGTTCTCAGTTTAATGAAATGCCCCAAAGACCAGAGATTTAAAAGGCTGAATGAAAACAGGAAATGATTGTGCTTACAATTTGAGAGAAAACATCACTCCATTAATAAATTTACTAATTATTTCTTTTTTATCAACCTCACCTTCCAAAGTAGGTAATTCTTTTTTTTTTTAACATTTTTTTAATTAAGTTATAGTTATTTTACAATGTTGTGTCAAATTCCAGTGTAGAGCACAATTTTTCAGTTATACGTGAACATACGTACATTCATTGTCACATTCTCTTTCGCTGTGAGCCACCACAAGATCCTGTATATATTTCCTTGTGCTACACAGTACAGTCTTGTTTATCTATTCTACATTTTGAAATCCCAGTCTGTCCCTTCCCACCCCTTGACCCCCTGGCAACCACAAGTTTGTATTCTATGTCTATGAGTCTGTTTCTGTTTTGTATTTATGTTTGTCTGTTTGTTTGTTTTAGATTCCACATATGAGTGAGCTCATATAGTATTTTTCTTTCTCCTTCTGGCTTACTTCGCTTAGAATGACATTCTCCAGGAGCATCCATGTTGCTGCAAATGGCGTTATGTTGTTGGTTTTTATGGCTGAGTAGTATTCCATTGTATAAATATAGCACATCTTCTTTATCCAGTCATCTGTCGATGGACATTTAGGCTGTTTCCATGTCTTGGCTATTTTAAATAGTGCTGCTATGAACATTGAGGTGCAGGAGTCATTTTGAAGTAGGGTTCCTTCTGGATATATGCCCAGGAGCAGGATTCCTCGGTCATATGGTAAGTCTATTCCTAGTCTTTTGAGGAATCTCCATACGGTTTTCCTCAGTGGCTGTACCAAACTGCATTCCCACCAGCCCACTAGATCTGTTTTTAATTAAACTTAGGTGCCTTTTCTGTTTTGCCCTCACATCCTTCCTGGTGATGTAATAGGACCACAAGGTGGGACCAGAAGGCTTGATAACCTCTTCTCATTTGAGTAGCTCAGACTAGGGCATGGGCAAGAATCTGCCAGGGGTGCAGCCCTAGGAATAGGGGCCACCTGCCCTACTGGCCTCCTTCCCCTCACATTGGCCCCACCCAAGCCACTTCAGCCCAGAAAACAACCCCACCACTCCAGGGCCTCAGGCAGGCTCCTGAGTCTCCCTCAACCTCCCTGCATCAGACCCCATCATCTTACCTGAGTGACCCCGCGGGCCTCCCAGCCCTGCTCGCTCCCCCTCACTCCACCTTCCCAGTTCGCAATCTTTGCTCTCACTGGCTGACTCATTCTCCCCTGGGGCCTTTTGCACTCCTCACATCTCACTGCCTGGAATGCAGCACTTGCCAACCACTCCAGCCTCAGCTCCAGCACCCTTAGGGAGGCCAGCTTGGCCACCCAGTCTTGAATCTGGGCCCCCACCACTCGGTCCATCTCCCTGTTCGCTTCCTTCATGGCCTTTGACAGTTCAGCTCCCTGAATTGTCTCACTCGTTGCATGAGTGCAGGTGTGGTGCCTGTTCACTGCCAGGCCTCCTCTGTAGGATGCTCTGAGCACCTATCATTATGTGAATGACCGTCCTCCCTGGGGGCAGCGGTTGGGCTGCCGTCAGTACTGGCAGTCCTGGCATTTTCATCATCTCATGTCGACCTGAAATCGGCCTCCTTGTGACTACCCTGAGCTGTCGCACAGGGCCACCGCCCCAGCTTCCTCCTGACAGCCTGTATCGGTTTACCTTGGCTGCTGTAACAAACGTCCACACACCTGGAGGCTAAAAGCCACACAGGTTTGTTACCCTTCAGTTCTGGAGGTCAGAAGTCTAACACAGGTCTGCAGGGATGTGTTCTTAATGGAGATTCCTGAAAATCTGTTTTTCTTCTCTTTTCTGGCTTGTAGAGGCCACCTGCGCGCAGCCACCAGAGTTCCCTTCTACTGCCTTCAAAACCAGCAGTACAGCATCTTCAGATCTCTCTGAAATCTGCCTCCATCACCACATGCCTTCTCTGACCTTCCTGCCTCCCTTTTAAGGACTTGTGATGACATGGGGGCCATCCTGAGACTCCAGGACAGTTTCCCCATCTCAAGATCCTTAACTTGATCACATTTGCAAAGTCCCTTTTGCCACATACAGTAATATCCACGGGTCTCCTCGGCAAAGTGGGGAGATAAACCAGAGATTGTGACACCTCAGTCATTAGCTGGAGTGATTACCACCATAGCAGTCTCCGGCAAGGACGCATGCTTCCCCATCTGTAAAGCAGCCCCCATGCTCGTTGGTTAAAGCTGGCCGGATTAGAGAACACAGGGGCAAAGGGATTCAATAAACAATAGATGCTATCGTGCCATTGTGTCGAGCACCTGCCTTCACCCCATCCTCACCCCAACATGCAGAGGCAGAGGGTGAAGGCCTTGGCCCAGGACCCCACAGCTGCTGACCCCCAACGCCCTGCTCTGAGAAGGGGCCAAGGTCAGGGTGCACCTGCCAAGAAGGGTGCTGGTCTCCCCTCCAACTAGGCAGCATTAATCCCTCACACAGGGCTCCCATGACTGCTGGCATAGTTCCCCAGCTCCAGCCCAGGATGCAGAGACCCTGGCTCAGAGGCCCCAACAGGACAGGGAGGAGCCAGGTCCCCGGGCCAACCCTCCATAGCCACAGACATCTGAAATGTCTGGGATGTGCCAAAGGTTTCTCTGAAGCTCCTGGTTTTCTCAAAGCTTTAAAAAAATTTTTTTATTTTGAAATAATTTTAGACTTATGGAAAAATGACAAAAATAACTGAGAGTTCCTGATACCCTTCGCCCAGCTGCCCCCATTGTTAGCATCTTACACAATACAGTTATCTGAACCAGAACATTAACACTGATGCAGCAGTAAGAATTCATCTCCAGACTGAATTCTGGTTTCACCAGCTTTCCCTGTAATGTTCTCATTCTGGTCCAGGTGCCTATGTTGTACTTAGACCTTGTGTCTCCTTAGTCACCTCCGATCTGTGATGGTGCCTCGGTCTTTTCTTATTGTCCTTGACCTTCACACACTTGCTGAGAACTGCTCAGTCGCTTGAAGAGTCTGCCTCCTTGTGGTTTGTCAGGTGTTTCCTCATGATCATACTGGGGTTGTACATCTTTGGCAAGAATCCCGCAGAAGTGATGTTGTGTCCTTCCCACTGCATTGTCAGAGGTACAGTCTGTCACTATGTCCCATCACCAGTGGTGCTGACCTTGATCATTTGCTCAAGGTGGGGTCTGTTAGGTTTCTCTGCCCAAAGAAATTACTAAGTGTCTTGTGGACAGATGTTTAGAGACCACCTAAGTACCCCATTTCTCATCGTATTATCACTCCCCCATTTTAGCATCTGTCCGCCTGTGGCTCTTGATGGCAATAGGGAATACTGACATTTGCCTATTGGTGATTTTCTGTGTCCGTCACTCCTCGTACATTTCTTAAGTGAAATTCTACTATAAGAAAGAGCTATCTCTTCTCCCCTATTCATGCAGTTACCTGTGGGAATAAACTAAGGCAACCGAAATGAGAACAACAGAGGCTTGCTAGAGCCAAGGTGTCCGCTGCGTTTGGCTGAGACTCAAAGGCCGGCAGGAGAGAGGGAGACCGTTATGGTGGAGCATAGGCCCAGGTGCGCCTGTTGGAGGCTGTTGGTATAAGAAGCTGGGGGCAGCTGCCAAGAAGCAGTTGCCTTATGTGATTGGTTGTGAAGGGTATATTTTTTTCCTTCTGGTTGTCCTGAGTTGGAAACAGGAACAAAAATTAGGGAAAATTAGGGAAGCTGCAGTCACTGACCAAGTCCCAGCTTTTGGGGCCCATTGCTAGAGGAGTTGTGATTTACTTCCCTGGCTGGGTGCTACAGAGGTGGTGGGTCAGAGTTCCACTGTCACACATAGCCTGGCCATTGTCCCTCTGTATATTCTGTCTCTCTTATCTGAAGGTTTTTGGGGCTTTATTTTGTTTTGTTTTGCATTTTTTAATTGAGGTATGATTGACACGTAACATTACCATCATCCCTCAGTATCTCCAGGGCATTGGTTCCGGATTTACCCCTGGATACCAAAATTCAAGGGTGCTCAAGTCCCTTATTATAAAATGGCGTAGCATTTGCATATAACCTACGCACATTCTCCTGTATACTTTAAATCATCTCTAGGTCACTTATAATACCTAATACAATGTAAATGCTTTATAAATAGTTGCCAGTGTATAGCAAATTCAAGTTTTGCTTTTTGGAACTTTATGGGATTTTTTTGTTTTTTTCCCAATCCTCAGTTAGTTGAATCCATGGATGTGGAACCTGCAGATACAGAGGGCCAACTGTATATTAGTGTCAGGTTTACAATGTAATGGTTTAATATTTGTGTATATTGTGTACTGATCACCACAATAAGTCTAGTTAACATACATCATTGTACACAGTTACAAATTTTTATTTTTTGTGTGCTGAAAATATTTTTAAGGAACAATCCCAGTGCCCTCCCTTCCCCTAAAAAACCCTCACATAAATCCTAAGCCCCGTAAAAAAGAAAACAACCCTTACTTAAATCCTGTCCCCCCTACATTATTCTTCATGGACGCCTGTTCTCTCTGCACCACCTGAAACCAAGCCGGTGGCTCACTTTAGAGGTCCCTCAGCTTCTACTCTGGATTGAGGAATGTGCACTTGAACTTAAAAAACAGATTCTCTTTTGGAAGTAAAGCCACAGGGCAGCGGGTTCGGCAGAGTGATGGCCAGGGCGTCATTTGGGGTAAATATTAACAGACATAACCTCTAGCCACAGAGCCGCCACGGGGCATGGGATGTTCAGGAGCTGTGGGAGGAGAGCGAGCGCGGGTCTCCCAGGTGAACGGGCACCCAGAATGTGGGACTGAGAGGTGGGCTCCCAGCCTGAACGCGGAGACCCTCAGTGTGACAGTGTCACCAGCACGAGGAACAAGAATGCGTGTGTCCATCTAGTCCATGAGATCTAGGCAGTTGTGCACCAGACATACAGTGTCACAAGAGGTCAGAGATGCCAACAAAGGAGCTGAGAGAGGGCAGCAGGATGTCCCTACTGCTGGGGGTCCTGGAGGGACACTGAGGGCCAGAGCTCTGAGCTGTCCTCTGTCTTCTTTAAAAGATTGATTTTTTAGGGGAAAACATTTACAACTGGCCTAATTTAATGTTCCATCCCCTCTCCCTACCCTATGTACTATTTTATATAAATACATCTTTGAACTTGGGAGTGACTTACATTTTGAGAAGGCCGAGTGTGGGTTTTGAAGCAAAACCAAAGATCTGTGTTCCCCGCCCAAATGATGCCTACGAGGTACTGTCTGGGTTTCACCTTTTTCCAAAAGTCCTGGCCAGGTGTGCATTTGCTTGTCAAGGAGCAAAACTTGAGCAAGTGGCTGCCCCGATCTTACCCTCACCCTCGTCCCCAGCACCAGGCAGTGACTTGGCTTCTCCCCTTGAGCTCCTGACCCCAGAGAACACACAGCATCCTCTGCTGTGATGAGAGGCCCAAAGGCGACTCCTGGGCCAGGTTCCTCTGAGATTCCCCAGGGACCTCCTCCCCCAGTTCTGCCGGCTGCACCTCCTGTTCTAGGATTCACTTCTCAGTGTTCTGACTTATTCATCTAAAGGATATTATGTAAATAGCAGAGACTGCAGGGGAAGAAGTCAAGAGGGAGGAGGCTCCAGGTTCCCAGCACCAGCTGAGGCCACCTGCCATACCCTGGGCCTCACCCTCAGCCACATAGGCCATTGGTCACTATGTGACCAGTGAGGATCTCCAGATAACACCCGAAGGAGCCCATGTTCTTGGGCACAGACATGGGGGGCCCAACCTGGGGCTGTGTGTAGAGAAGTTCTGACTACGATGTCCCTACTGGTGGAGGCCACTGGTGGCCGAGGAAACCTGGTGACTGTCCTGAGCATGGATGCTGTGTGGAGCAGTGGGAGCCCCAATTCAGGGAGGTGGGGGCCTTTTTTTGGGGGGGTGAATTCAGAATCATGTGACAGTTTCAGGGAAAGGGGCCAGGAGGGAGCATGGAGGGGATGCCTTAGGGCAGTGGGAGGGGTTCTGACCAAGGAAGGGCCACGCGTGGGTTCGGTCCTCTCTCTGTTGTTAATGGATAGGTAAGTGGGGGGCAGGGAAATGCCAACTGCAAGAGAGTCTGTACATCCACAGTTAGGCTCCCGCCTATTCTTGTCTCCTCCCATGTCCAGTAAGTCCCCATCACTGTTGACAGCTCTCTATAAACAACTGGACTGTTTCCAGGTCTTTGCATCTGGACAGCATCCCAGCTGGGTCCAGGTAGGTCCCACTCATTAGTGACAGGCTGGGTGGTGTTCTCCCTTGAGGGCTGCTGTCACGTGTTCTCCCTGTCCCCCACCCCCTCCCCCACCCCCGTGGCTTCCCATCCAGACCTTCATACTTTCACTGGGACCAGCACCTGGCCATGGCCTCACTGGCCCACGAGGCTTCATGCTTACCTGTTGGGGGCACAGCAAGGCATTTGCCAAGTCACCTGCAGAGAGGCGCACCCAGTGGCCGCTCCCTTGCCCACTCGCCTCATCCACCAGTTGCGTTACTGTCCCTACACAGTAACAGATCAGCCCTGTCCTTGTGCACTGTCCCCACATGTGCCAACGCCCCCCACTGACAGTTAAACCCAACTTTCTCCTTATGAGTGCAGTCAAGTACCTGTCATATTTTTAAGTTGTTGCCTTCCTGGTAACTTGGCTGTTTCTTTGCCTTTTTTGTCTTGAATTGTTTTTGTTTTTGTTTTGTTTTTAACTGATTTGAAATAGCTCTTTATTTCCTAGGAAATTAGCCTTTGACCTGAGAGACAAAATCTTGAGCCCTTCCCCCAGGGCAGAAATCCCCTCTTGACCCTGCAATCCTGGAGAGCTGCCTGGAGGCTCCAGGCCCTGGTGGGAACAGCTTGTGGGCTGTGGCTGCCCCTTCTGCTCAGGGTTGAGGGGGCACAGGGCAACCCAGATTCTCCTCAAAGAAGGGCGTTTAGTCTTAGTTTCCTGTTGCCGCTGTGACAGATCACGACAAACTGGCTTAAGACAACAAAACTCTGGAAGTTCTGGCACTCAGAGTCCCCAGTTAAGGTGTGTGGCCATGCCCTCCGGGAAAGCTCTAGAGGAGGATCCTTCCTTGTCTCCTCCAGATTTTCTGCTCCAGGCGTTCCTTGGCTTGTGTTATCACTCCAACCTCTGTCTCTGTCTTCACAAGGCCTTCCCATTTGTGTCTCTTTTTTTGTCTCTTATCAGATTACTTGTCATTGATTTTAGAGCCCATTTTAGGTAGGAAACAGTCATTGGGTAATTTTAAAGCATGGAAACGGAGACCTCCAAGCATACTGGTGCCCAGCGGCATCTCAATGACACCAGGCCTTCACCCTTTTTTCCTTCTGGTCCCCTCCGTGCAGTTGGCTGAGCTTTACCTGTGCTTCTTCTGGGAGGTTCCGTGTGGGTTTCCAGGGAGGAATCCTCAAGTATTAGGACCCTTTACTGTAAGCTTGGCTGCAAAGAGCAAGCAGCCACACAGTAGGAAAAAGATTAATTTTCTTAAAGTATTTCTGTGGACAAAATCTCAGATCTAAGATGGCATAAGCCCAGAAGGCATTGGGCTCCAGGCAGGTGGGGCCCCTCCACACCCCACAGCCCTGCCTCCTACTGTGACCTTGCTGGCTGCTTAACCTGTCTGAGCCAATTTAGACGGTTGGTACTAGGTGAAAAAAACAGACGACACAGAGGCCTGTGTGTGAGAATCAAAGAGCCAATGAGAAAAGCTTTTGTAAACAATTAAGCTATCAGCGTGATCAGCACAGGGGACTGGCATCAGGATGCAGGCTTGGATGTCTTTCTCCTGCAGGGAGACAGAAGCCAGGTTAGGAGGAGTGTGCCACTGGTTGGCGCGTTGCTGGCATCACGGGATTTGAGGATGAGTCACAGGCCCCAGGCCGGTGGGGGAGGCCACCTTTTTACTTTGCTCCCTCTTGCTCCCCAGGACCGAGTCCCCACCGTCCTGAGCAGGCCTGGAATGGGTAATGGTGTGAAGGAAGGCGTGGTGCGTTTGCGTGAGGATGCTGAGTCCGTCCTGCCCTCATCTGTCTCTTCAAAGGCAAGTACCCCAGCCTCCCCATGGGCGTTCTCACCACGTCCCTCTTCTGTGCTCGCACCATATTACAGATCCCCCTACACACACTGAGGGCGAGGCTGTGGGGGATGACACAGGCTGCTTTTGATTCCATTTTTATAGCCCCATTTGTGCTGTGGATCCGGGTGGCCCACCACCTGGCCAAAAAGCCAAAACCTCACCCACATTTGGCTGGGATGTCAAAGGTATCCTTGTGCCCCTTTTCTGTCTCAGGTTTGCCAACACAAAAGAATTAGCCAGAGGTGGGGTGGGCCTCGGGGGAGGGGGCTGCGGTGAGGAGTTTGCTCTTAGCTCTGAGGTTCATCTGCGATTATGCCCTTCAGTTGAAGAAGAAAAGGTTTATTCCCTCATAAAGAAATTGGATCAGCCCTGTCCTTGTGCACCAGAGAAGCTGTTAGACGTTCTCCCAGCTGAACCTCGAACACAGGCTGACCTAGCCCCACAGAGAAACCCACTTTCACTGCCAGGCTGGCTCAGGTGCCTGCAAGCAGTGTTCAAAGTCCGTGGGCTCAAAGGCCAAAGCAGCATCATCCCCGAATTCCACGTCACCCTGTGGAGTGCCAGGTGGGCAGAACTGATTCTCAGGGCCAGTGTCTGGGTCCACCATCACCACACTGGGCGGTGGGGGGCGAGCTCCAGAATGGTCACCTCCATCCCTCACAGTTTAGTGAACTTCCCAGCAGAGTATAAGGGAGACGTAGCCTTCCCTCCATCGGCCGCTGGATGTGGATCTCACCAAGCAGATGTGCCCAGCAAGGGCCCCCATGCTGGGCATGTGCTGGGACGCACACAGCACTGGTTTTCCCCCGTGCTGGCTGGCATGACCCACATCAATCTTGGTCTACTTGGCCAGCCCAGTGCAGGGAGCTCACTGTGCCAAGTCCCATTTCTTTGGTTAAGGAGCCGGGCATCTTCTTGTGGTGTTCACATGGATCTGGTTTGTGGATCATCCGTTTCCTCTCCATCGGACTGCCTGCCTCATTCTTCACCTGCAGGATCTCTTCATATGATGGATATAGAGACACTGACTGTTTGGTGATGCCGATGCCAAGCTCGTTAAAGAATAAGCGGGGCTGTGGTCGTTTACAAATCCCTGGAAGGGCATCCAGAGGCGGCAGTGGTGGCCTCCTCCACTGAGCGTGTGTTGTGGGCTTACAGTGGGTCCCCGGAGCTCCACATCCAGAGTTTGGGTTTAAGGACATGTGTGTTCCCGATGTGCAGAGCTGGCCTGTGATTGTAAGAACCCAGACTGCACAGGAAGTAACCTGGTGAAGGAGATGGAAGGGACACATTGGCCCTCCTTCTAGTGCCCACGGGGTGCACAGAGGGAATCCTCTGCTCACAGTGGCTCGAGGTGAGCAGTCACCACACTGATTCACAGACAGGAGATTAAGGCAGAGGGCCGGTTGGGCCTCGGAGCTGGTGCCAGGAACACCACCGAGCCTTCTGGCATCTGATGTCCACACCCCTCAAAGCCAAAGGGACCAGACACCCAGAACCTTCCTGTGTGACCCAGAAAAGGCAGGGGTCCCCAATAACAGGCCTGTGTGAAGCAAGAAGATGGACCCCCATGGTGAAGCTCAACCTCAGAAGCTGTGGGAAGTTGTTTGTTGTTTATAGGGACAGGTGGGCTGGGCTGGTGGAGGGGACACCGGGGGCATTAAGGGAAAAGGGCCAGGTTGTGGGGCACATGGCCACTGCGAGCATCTGGGACACTTGGGATAAAATCTGGGACCTGGGCCAGGAGACAGCACCTCACTGTATCAAAGATGAGGAACAGGAGACCAGAGGGGCCATCCCGTCACTGTGGTTAGTCAGGACAGAGCCCAGACTCAGGCCAGGATTGTGGACAGACCCAGCCCTTCCCCCTGAGCCTCCTGCTGAGCTGAGCAAACGTGGAGGCCCAGTCTGGACGCCGGCGTTGCCAGCTGTACCCACCCAAACCTCCTCATCCCTCCCCGCTCTCAGCCGCCCTGGTCCCAGCCTCTGCTGCCTCCATCCTGGGCTTTGCTGGAGCTGCCTTTTCTCTGGTTACAGTTAAAACAGCCTGTTCCCCTTCACACTTCTCCATTTCTCTTTAGGCAAAGACCAGCCTCCTTGCCCGGCCCCCCATGCTCTGTGGGGTCCAGCCCCAACCAGATTTCATCTCTTTTCCCTGTCAGCCACCCTGCCCACTTTGTGGTCCCCCAGGGCCCCCTACCCCTTCTCACCACTGCCTCTGAGTGTTCCATTCCTCCCCGTCTCTCACACACACACCGCAGTTAGCTGCACCTCATCCTTCAACCTCAGCCCCTTACCCACTACCCTGCATTCTCCCGGAACCCTGAGCCCCCTCCTCATAGCCCCTCCGAGACCGGTGACTGCACGCATTTGTCTGAAGAATTAGTTCATGTCTGGCTTCCCCTGTGGACTGGCAGCCTGGTGGCGGGGGGAGGGGGGCTCGTACATACCCCTGCCCCTCACTGTGTGTCCCCAGGCCCTGAGGGCACCTGGTCCTCATGGACTTCGCAGATTCCTGGGATCACTGAGCTCTCTGCTCCTCACCACCCCTGCTCGCTGCCGAGTGAGGACAGGTGGGGACAGGTTCTGTGGCTGAGTCAGCAGTGGAATGGAGACACCAACTGGATGAGCCAGTGGCTTCCTGTGCAACGACTCAGGGCTCCATGGGCCTCAAAGGAAGAAGGGCTGTTTGAGCCAGGGCTCAAGGAGCCTCAGGAAGACCTGGGAAGGCACTGGCTCTGAGGCTGGCCGCAGATTCACACAGTGCCAGTCAGCCACGTCACTGTCACCATCACCCTCGCCTTGGTTGGATGAAGAGCCACAGACATCCACCCTAGAAGTCTTGATAGAAAACTGTGGAAAGAGGACACGCTGAACAGAGTCAGGATCTGCTTGCCTGATACCCCCTGCCCAACCCCCTGACCACAAGGATCCTTTGCCCTGAAACGCTGCAGCGTGAGAGTCCCTCACAGACAGGCAGTGGGTGGAATCAAAGCTTCCAAGTGGGACAGGCCAGGGGTGACTCTTGCGTTTGTAGTCGGTCCCATTTTAGGCTGTCTCTGAGGACTTGGAACCTCACAGAGCAGCCCAGCCAGTGCATTACCTCTTGTGTGGATGGTCCCTGTGGCTCAGGAGGCTTTCCCTGTGGCACACCAGGCTCCGTGGCCACTGGACCCACCACAGCTCACCCTGTGCCCCAGCATGCCCAGGGCCCAGCAGAGCTGTGTCACTCCAGCCACAATGTATCTGGCAACCCTGGACCAGGGGGAGAAGGAAAATGTTCCTCCTGGAAATTGTCCTCAGCAGAGCAGACACCTCTGCTCCCTCTCCAACAACAGACCGCATGTCCGTGTGTTTTCTTGCAGAGTGATCACAGGCAAGTTCTCCGCTCCCTCTTGTCCGGGGCCCTGGCTGGAGCTCTTGCCAAAACAGCAGTAGCTCCTCTGGACCGAACCAAAATCATTTTCCAAGGTAAATGCTGCCTGTCATCTATGCCATGCAATAGAGAAGCTACCAGGCAGTCACCCTCCTCCATGGGCCCCCAAACTGCACTGCAAATTGGTTTTTAAGATGCCTCTTTAGAATCCACTTAGATAAATCTGAAATATGTGTGGTTTACTGTACAGGAATTATACCACAATAAAGGTGTTTTTTAAAAAACAAAAATCAACTTAGAAAGTCTATTAATGTTTAGGACTGGAGTCACAATGTACCACAAATCAGGCAGCTTAGAGCAATAGGAATTTATTCTCTCACTTTCTGGAGGCCAGAATTCCAAATTCAAGGTGTCTCTAGGGTTGATTCCTTCTGGGGCCCTGAGAAAGTATCCTTCCTCACCTCTTCCAGCTTCTGGTGGCTCCAGGCATCCTTGGCTTATGGCCGCATCCCTCCAACCTCTGCCTTACCCTCTGTGTCTGGACCCTCTCCTCTTCTTATAAGCACACTGTCATTAGATTAGGGCCCACCCTACTCTAGTATGACCTCAGTTTAATTTAATTACATCTGCAAAGACCCTGTTTCCACTTAAGGTCACGTTCATGGGTGCTGGGGATGAGGACATGGACGTATCTTTTGGGGGGTCAGAGTTCACGAAACCATCTCCCTCCTTCCTTAGGGTTAAGCAAGCACAGGGTCCCCTGAAGATGAGGCCTTTTTGTCCCACAGATGGTGACCAGTGCCTGCACAGCGTCAGGCAGAAGGACAGTCACAACCTGGGACCCTTGCCCCCTCAGCTGTTTGGGAGGAGAGAACTGCAGGCTCGAGCCAGTCCCTCCCCACTTCCTCAAGCTGGTCCCCTAGCCTCTCTGGGCCTGTTTCCTCACCGTAAAACAGAAACATTGCTGTCCCCACAGAGGAGTAAGCTGCCATGGGAAAGGGCCGGCGTGCAGCTGAGCACGCACGCCCTCCATCGGCTGTTTTGTTACTGGAACAACCGCTCAGTGTAGCACCCCTCAGGGAGCTGTGTTTAACTTCGAAGACAGGAGGTGTGCACATGTCCACGCAGATGGGAGTACAGGGGTGTCCTGGGAATATGGCAGACACTGGGGGAGTGAGATGGGGGCATTGCAAGACAGAGACCCCTCATGGCTTGTGTTTCTGGGTCCTTGTGGCCATTGTGGCTCCAGCCCCTGGTGACAGAGCTCACCATGGAGTGGGGGCCGTAAGCCAGGCAGCCATAGACGGTAGGATATGGGGATTAGGGCAACCTGTCCCAAGCCTTGGAGAAGACGGGGCAGACCCCAGATGTTCTGAGGGAGCCAGAGGCCCTCGGCTGACCCCGGCGTGGTTAATGGCTGGGACACCTCCCCCAGAGGGGTTTGGTAGAATTGGAGTCCAGTCAGGTTGGGGGCTGCTGGATGTCCACCCCCAAGAGATGCATCCTTGCAGCTCCTGCAGAGAACCTCACTATCCTGGAGGGTCAGGTGGCAGCTGGACTCCCCTTCCTGGGGAGAAGTTGGTGTGCAGAGGGGCCTGGCCGTGAAGAGGGGAGAAGGTTCCTGGGAGGAGGGTGACTTTGCAAGGTTGCCCCCACCTCAGCCCTTGTGGGGGTGGGGGGCATCCCCAGGGGTTGCTCTCACTCCCCATGCTCAGACCAGAACCCTGCGGTGGGGGTCAAGCAGCCTGGGGTGTCCCATCCTTATATCTCACACTCTGTTGTGTTTTTGGTTTTTTTCCAGTGTCCTCAAAAAGATTTTCTGCCAAGGTGAGCCGCTAGGTCATGGACCCCGGCTCTGGGGCCTTCACCTTCCGCCCTGCTGGGCTGGCGCAGGCAGAGAAGGAAAGTGGTGGGGGTTGGGGAAATGCTTTTTAAGGTGCTTTTTCCCATTGGTTCCCCCTAGGCCCGGGCCAGCTCCAGGGCTGCTGCTGGGTGACCAGGCCTCTCCTGCCAGGCACCAGGGCCACGGCCACCTGTCTCACACCCTGAGCTCTGCCTGGACACAGCCCACCCTGGGAATTGACAGGAGACCCACCTATCCTGGGGGCAGTGGCAAGAGGACTTGACAGTCTAAACTCAGTTTTCATATCTGATTTATTTTTAAGCACAGAGCAGGTGTCATCTTCTTAGTAAAGGAAAAGAAAGTAGTTTTAAAAGCTAGACTACCAAACACCAACAACGTCCTCTGGGCAGGGCTGTCAGTCTACTTTGCAAATGTGGTTCCAGGCTCACTTTACCATTCCCAAGGCCAGAGGATTGGCTGGGGCGGAGGGGGTTGCTGTCATGCTGGGCCCAGAGAATGCGGGGGAGGGGATTAAGGCGAGGTGGGCAGGGGAGGTCCGGGCTCTGCGCTCTGCTAGCATGGGCGATGCTCGGGAGAGGCAGGTGGAGGCTGAGGGCGTTGACCTTGACCCTCTCCCCTGTTCTCCCCCCAGGAGGCCTTCCGGCTCATCTACTTCACCTACCTCAACGAAGGCTTCCTCAGCCTGTGGCGCGGAAACTCGGCCACCATGGTGCGCGTGGTGCCCTACGCAGCCATCCAGTTCAGCGCGCACGAGGAGTACAAGCGCATCCTGGGCCGTTACTACGGCTTCCGCGGAGAGTGAGCCACCCCCCACCCCCCAGCTCTGCCGCATCTCCCTGGTCTCCGGTCTTCCGCATGGTCACCATGTCGGAACTTCTCTGGTATCCGCGTCTCCCCGCAGAACCTAAGTCCCAGGAGGGCCAGCGATCCCAACTGCCCCAGAGCGGGTGGGAAGGGTGCACGTCATCCATTAACTCGTACACGGAAGGGACAGGAAAGGCAGCCAGGGGAATTTAGAAATGAAGTCCATTGAGACCCCCGCCCACCCCGCCCCCGGCAGCTCAGCAGCCAGGAAGCCGGGCCACGCCTGTTCTCCCATCCCTCCCCACCCAACCCTGTGGGCACCGGCCTCAGGTCTCACCTTCTCCCCACCTCTTTCAGAGCCCTGCCTCCCTGGCCCCGCCTCCTCGCCGGTGCACTGGCTGGAACCACAGCCGCTTCACTGACGTACCCCCTGGACCTGGTCAGAGCACGGATGGCCGTGACCCCAAAGGAAATGTAAGCCCTACCACGGTGACACTAACACTGGCACCAGGAGCTCTGTCTAGTGGGGCTCCCAGGTTGGCTGTCTCCATCAAGAACCCTGGGGTTTGGCTCCAGGCCTCCACATCCGACAGCAGATGAAGCGGTGCCGAGACTGCCGCCCGGACCTTGCCGGGTACCATGGGGCAGGCCAGGTGTACAGCTCTACAGCAGTTCCAGAAAGACAGTAATTGGATCTCTTAGCTTGGGGGTCAGTTTCTGCTTCCATCAAACCCAAAGTCTTCATGTTGAGTTGGGCACAGACATGTTAAAAATGCATCCGACCAAAAGACAAGGGCTGAGCACAGCAGAGTGATGCTGATGTTGAAGGTGGAGTATGGCCTTAGGCCGCACGGCCCCCTCCAGTGGCAAAACTTCTACCAGGGGGTTCTGTCAACTTCTGGCCCCCCTGAAGTGGGAGGAGCCGAGAATTAGAGAGTCTCAATCCCAGTTGAGTCTCAGTGTCTTGCAGGTACAGCAACATCTTTCATGTCTTCATCCGCATCTCCCGAGAAGAGGGGCTGAAGACTCTATACCACGGCTTCGTTCCCACGGTCCTGGGGGTCATTCCCTACGCCGGCCTGAGCTTCTTCACCTACGAGACGCTCAAGAGCCTACACAGAGGTGAGGGGCGGGGAGCCAGGGCAGCACCTCCCTGGTCACACAGACCTGGAGGCGGGTGGAGGCGGGTGGGGGTGAGGGGCACTAAGGCTTCTCTGGGAGGGGCAGGCTGGGGGCCCAGGGGCTGGATCAGGAGAAGATGTATCCAGCCAGCCCTGAGGAAGCTGGACTCAAGACCTTTAATGCCTCATTTTGAGAGCAGCCTTGTGAAGTCCAGTGTCACTCAGAGTGCTAGCAGCCACTGGTGCACCCAAACACAAACCGGGAAAAACCTACATGGAGAGGAAGTGTCCTCCGTTTCTTTTGATAATTTTGAGAAACTGGAAAAGTACAAACACCATAACCCTGCTTTGTACCTGTCGCTTGGTATGATCAGGCATTAATATTCTGCCTTATTTGCTCCAACATGTTTTCTGTTAAAATGTTTCACGTAAAGCTGAGGTTCCCTGTAACAGATCCCCAGCCCCCTCCGCATTGAGGCCTCCTTATTAGGGGTTGGGCTGCTATTTCGGGTTTCTGGTGATCAGCTGACATCCCAGGCGCTCCTCTCTGTGTGGGTGTGAGACCCTGTTTTTGGTTTTCCTCTCCACCCTCTCCTCTTCCAAGGGCTGCGCTTGCCCTGGGGTCCTCCCCCTGACCCACGTCATGCCCCTCGTGGTGCTGGCAGGTCCCTTCATGTTTTGCCCGTCTGCTGAGGGAATAAGTAGTCTCCCTGGTTTTTAAATCCTAGTTTCAAATTTACAACACATTTTTAAAGGACCCCTGTTGATCTGTTGCTGCTCCTTCGTCCTTCCTGCCCACATGTCCTCACAGCGCCTGTTTGGATGGCTCCCGTAGGGCTGGCCAGGTGGTGGAGAGGGTTATGGACACAAGTAATGCTTTCCTTCTTTGCTAGACCCAAAACAAGAATGACTGAGTATGAGCTCGTTCTGGGTCTCAGGACTTGGTTATATAATTCTCTGTGCTCTTCTGTCTTAAAATCTTTTACTTCTCAAATTTGATTACAAACAAGTGACCTGGAGGTGTGGGAGTAGTGAGGCCATGGCCCAGGTGGGAGGACCCAGGCAAGCTGGTTGGGTCTTGAAACGCACTGTGAGTGCGGGGTGCAGGGGTGCGTGTGGGTGCCAGCACCTGTGGGTGCCAGTGCGCCTTTGGGTGCGTGCCCCCTCCTGCCACCCTCACCGCCCCTCCCGCCCCTCCCCCTGCAGAGTACAGCGGCCGCCAGCAGCCCTACCCCTTTGAGCGCATGATCTTCGGGGCCTGCGCCGGCCTTATTGGGCAGTCAGCTTCTTACCCACTGGATGTGGTGCGGCGGCGCATGCAGACAGCCGGCGTCACAGGCCACCAGCGCACCTCCATCGTGCGCACCATGCACACCATTGTGCGGGAGGAGGGTGTGGTGCGCGGCCTCTACAAGGGCCTGAGCATGAACTGGCTCAAGGGTCCCATCGCGGTGGGCATCAGCTTCACCACCTTCGACCTCATGCAGATCCTGCTGCGGCATCTGCAGAGCTAGGGGCCAGTGGGGTCGGCTGCTTTCAAGCTTCAGTTGGCGGTGGACCGCTGACCCCTTCGTTTCTGAGCCCCGGGAGCGAGGATACGCTGGGTTCCATCCCGGGCCGCACAGATGCACCTTGTGGAACAGGCAGGGGTTGGGGGGACCTGGGCTCAGTGTGGACAGGTCTGACGGAAAAGCCAGTGGCCCTTGAAGTGCATTGTTGGGACTGGGGGGCCAGGGCTCCCATGCTTTGCTCTTCCAGCCTCAGCAGGGCTGGGGCTGCCCCCGGAGGTATTACCCTAAACGCCCTGAGTCATGAGTTGCCAGCACTGCCTCCTGGTGCCCTTTGTGCCCTTGGACAGGCTCCTGATTCTAGTGACCCGGTCCCCACTGGGCTCAGGGCCAGACCTCGCCCGCCCCTTGCTGTTCTGAGTCTCTGCTCAGGGGTGGGGGAAGCTCCAGAGGGTGTAGGGGAGAGGCCTGGCCTCCTGCCCTGTCCCCAGTGAGACCAGCCTCCTGCTGAGCTATGGCTGCAAATGCAGCCTCTCCCTCCCCTGTCCTGCCCACCCCGCCTTTGCTGTCTTCACCATTACTTCCCAGATGACATGATTCTGTCCCCAGAGCCTCCCACTGGGGAACAGCCTTCTCCCAAGAGTGTTATCCCTATCCCAGACTCAACCTAGGATTAGGTCTTCCCCTCTGTTCCCCCACACGCCCCCCACCCTGGTTTGTAATGTTCCCAGGAGGGTCACGCCTCCTCCAGTCAACAGGGTTTGAGGAATCGCAATAGGTTTAGGTCTGAGCCCCAAGCTAGGGGCATCTGCCTGGGTTGCCTGCTCTGGGCCCAGAACTTCCTGTCTGCACCCCACGGGCTGCACTAATGGAGGCCAGGGCTTGGGCCCTGACCCTCTGCCCTTAGGCACAGTGGCTCCTGAGGGAGGCTCATGGCACCTGGCATATCCCTGGCTCCCCACCTGAGCGGTTACTTGGCTGGGACATGGGACGGTTTGAGGCCCAATGGCATTGTCTGGCTTCCCGTGAATGGAATACACAGAGGCAGCTGGCAGCCTCGATTCTCCCAAAGTGACAGCCGCTGAGACAGCGCCTGGCCTGGGGGCAGGAAGCTCGAAGAGTCAGAGTGCCCCAAGGAGCTGGTCTCACAGAGGAGCCCCCTGGGGCCTGCTGGGGACTCCGAGACACCTGGTTCCTAATGATGTTTAGAGTTTGATTTTGGAGGGGTTTGTTTTTAAATTTGACTGGCCCTGGGTCTAGACACAATAAACCTTGATCAGGTCAGTCTGGGTCCAGGACCAGGGCTACCAGAGGGTCCATTTTCACAGTTGGCTTAGCAGCTATGATGTGTGAAAGGGTCCGAGACGGTGTGTTTGTAGCCACACACGAATTTCCAATTGTGATTTTCATTTCCTCCCTTCATTCTGCCCCATTTCTGTTTTTCATGCCTTAGTCCTGTGGGCGTGAGGACCGCTCTTTCTGTGCTGCCTGCACTTTTCCACCAGCCAGCCCCATCTTTGTTCCCAGGGGCCTGGGCAGCCTGTGATGGCTGTCCTGTGGGGTGAGCGTTCAACCACCTCCTCCCAGCCTTGCCCAGTGCTCAGGGGAGGCAGAGGTGCCCTTCACAGAGAGATGGGATGGGGACTCGAGGGCATCCAGGCGAGAGCAGCAGTGATGGAGTCCACCCCAGGCGGGTGAGACCAAATGGATGGTTAAGCAGCGCCCCCTGTTGAACTGCAGGCTGGGCCGGAGCAGGGAGGGTCCCTCAGGATGACTGGCCCTGGCGTGCCTCCCCGAGGTGGCTCCCAGCCAAATGGGCCAGTGTAGCGCTGCCCCTCCCCCCAGCCCTGCACACAGCCGGGCAGGGGGCCCCCCAGTAGTCACACTGCTCTCCATTGGTTGCCTGTCCTGATTTGCAGTTACATTTTGATGCCATGAAGACACTTTGTTTATATATAATGTTTATATATTTTAAAGATTTGTGCCAAGAGAGTATATTTAATAAAAATTAAAATGACTTTTTCTCCTGCCCATGTCTCTTTTGCTCTTACCCTCACCCTCCCCAAACCAAAAACAGGTTTGAAGTTATTTTGGCAGATTTTTGAACAGAGGCTTCAATAAACCTTTTTTTTTTTTTAATGTAACTGTTGTATGGATTGTTAAACCAGTTTATGATTTGCTACAAAGTGCAAACTGCACAGTTTACTATGAAAAGTAGGTCTGCCTCCCAGTTCCCTTCACAGGGGCTGTTACCAGTTTCTCCTGTCTCCTGGAGAGATCCTGCGTACACACACTTGTCGCTTTGGATGTCATTCTGGATGGGCTGTGTCCTGCTTCAGTGAGCCCTGCCCAGAAGTCCTATGATTTCTCTCTTCTGAGCCCCTTGTCGGTGACCTGCTGGGGGCTCTGCTCCACAACTGGCTGAGGCTTCGGGCCTCAGTGTCACGTCCTACCCCAGGGTGGCTGGCCTGGATGAGGCCACCAGAGAGCTCCCAGGGGCCACTGAGACTCGGTTCCTCTACAGCCCATTGTCCAGGACCACTTACAGGGGTCACCCAGCCAGAGGCGGACAATGGGAACCTCCCTGTGCTCGCGGGCAGGCAGGGCAGCCAGGTGAGCACTAGTGTCTGCGTGTGCGCATGCGTTTGGGGGGCTGTGTGTGTGTGCGCTCGCATGGTGGTACGGGGTGCTGGGTGGCTCCACTGAGCTTCCCCCTTGCTGCTCTGCTCTGGTGATTTCATCCAGTTTATTTCTTGCACATTGGTCCCTGACGTGTACAGGTCTCACTGTTTAGTGACAGTTTAGTGTTTTCCTGGAGGATGGCCTGTGATGAGATCCACCAATCCCTGATTGACAGGCAGCTCGGTTGTTAGTAAGTTGTTGCCATGACAACATGGTAGTGGCTCCTGGGGGCTGCTGAGCTCACCCCCAACATCCACCCCGATTTCTGGTCAGCCCCACTTCTCGCACCAGCTCCTGAGCCTGGGGGGGGGTCAACACCTCCCCATTTCCCACCACCACTGTGGCATACCCTAATATGCAGAGGTGGGCACTTGACCCCAGCTGGGCCTGTGACAATAAAGATGTTTGCTAGCCTCTTCCAAGGAGAGCTATGGGATGCAAACATCCTCTCCCACTGGTCCCAGGGGAAGAAACCCCAACTCCAGGTGGTTGTTGGCACTATCTTGTGGCTGCAAAGTAAGAACAAATCCCAGCACGAAGCTGCTCTACTGCAGAAAGTAGAGCAGAGATGAGCAGAGAAATTGGATTCTTGGTGACATTGTCAGGGCTGCTGGATTCAGCTTTACCTGAAGCTGAGCTGCCTCTCAACTTCCAGCAACATGTCACTTTATCCTCTATTTAAAACAGGGTTGAGTTTCCTGGCACTTTCAATAAATTTCCTTGTATGTGAAAATTTGGCATTTAGTTCATAAGCTAGTGTGCCTGTGGGGTAAGCTTCTAGGAACAAAATTGCTCAGTAAAGATCAAGGATATATTAATAGTGTAGCTTATGTTGCCAGTGCCAGTCCCAGCATTTATAGTTCCCGCCAACTGCTCTTCCCTGGAAGCCACTTTGACTCAGCCTGGGGGCTTCCCCACAGGAGCTAATGACTGTAGACAGCTGGAGGGTACGTGGTGCAGCCCCTTGCCACTGGGGTGGAACGACTCTCAGGCCGTGTGCTATGCTTGTGCCCCTCAGGTCTCCAGCAGGACCCAGTCTAGATTGCCTAGAGTCACCTGCTCATTGACGCCCCCTGCAGGGCTCCTTCCCTCCCCGTCTCACATCCTCACCTTCATCGCTGCTTCCTGGAGTCACCTCTCAGGTGAGCCAAGGGCCCTGAATCCTCAAGATAGGGTCATCTTTGGGGGGAATCTATCCAAAGAGAAATAGAAATGCCAGATACTCCTGCAAGGAGATGGTGTCCATTTACATCACATGCCTTCGCTGTCCGAGTTTCCTGTGGCCACCGTGACAAAGTACCTGGGTGGCTTAAAACAACAGAAATGTATTTTTTCACAGTCCTGGAAGGCAGAGGTCTAAAATCTTCCTTCTGAGGCCACAAGGGAAGGATGTGTTCTAGGTCTGTCCTTGACTTCTAGCTAGAAGTCTGTCTTCTCTGTGTCTTCTCCTTGTCTTTCTTCTGTGCAGGTTCATGTCCAAATTTCCTCTTATAAAAGAAAATTTTAGTGGGGAGTTATAGCTCTGTGGTAGAGTGTGTACTTAGCATGCCTAGGTTCCTGGGTTCAATTCCACAGTACCTGCACTAAATTAATAAGTACACAAACAAATCTAATTTCCTCCCCCTCCAAAAAAAAGATAAATAAAATAAATTTAAATTAAAAAAATTTTATAGTAACCTATAATGAAAGAGAATATGAAAACGAATATATGTATGTATATGTATGACTGAAACATTATGCTGTACACCAGAAATTGATACAACATTGTAAACTGACTAGACTTCAATAAAAAAAGAATGTCAGGGGGAGTTTATAGCTCAGTGTAGAGCACCTGCTTAGCATGCAAGAGGTCCTGGGTTCAATCCTTAGTACCTCCATTAAAAAAATAACAACAACAACAACAACAACAATAATAATAATAATAAAATAATAAATAAATCTAATTACCTCCTACCCAAAAAAGAATGCCCTCCCACAAAATAGTGGAAACCAGAAAAGAAGTTTGCATTAAAAACAAAAACAAAAAAATGTTTTTTTCCTCTTCTAAGGACACCAGTCTTATTATAGGATCAGGGCCCAACCTAACGCCCTCATTTTAACTTAATCGCATCTATAAAGACCCTACCTCCAAATAGTCACATTCTGAGGTCCTGGAGGTTTCGGACTTCAGCACAGGAATTTGGGGGAGAACGCAATTCAGCCCATAAGCACCCATGGCTGGTCACCAGTCTTTTTGGTCTGCCATAATCTGACAGGGAAAAAATGGCATCTCATGACTTTACAGTGCTTTTTTACTTGTTTCTCCCCTGAGTCCATCTGGGAGATCTGTCCTCATAAGCGGCACTCAATCTTTTGTGTTCCTACCACCTACATAGTTTCTCCCAGGTGACCTACTCATTCCCAGGTCAGCTTTTTGCCCTCAGATGTAATGCAGTGAGGGTTGGGGTATAGCTCAGTGGTAGAGCGTGTGCTTGGCGTGCGCAAGGTCCTGGATTCAATCCCCAGTGCCTCCAGTAAGGGAAAAAAAATACAAAAATAAGTAAAACCCAAGAAAGTAAGAAAGAAAGAAAGAGAGAAAGGGAAAAAGGGAGGAGGGGAGGAAGGGAGAACTCAGTGCCTGCCGCCTTTGCACGATTCACCCATGGGCAGGAATCTCCCCAGGATGCGTCCCTAAGGAACCCGCTGGCCATGGGGTCACCATTTCCAAATGCTGCCAAAACACACCCCAGCGAGACTGTGCAGCGCAGGCACTGACCAGCCACATGCAGAGGTCATGGGTGTGCGCCGCGCGACGTGGCGTCTCCTTGCTGCTTTGCGTTGCATCCTTCCATGATCTCTTGTAAGGCTGGGCATCACTCCGTGATTGCTGGCCATTTATTCTTTCTTCCCCCTTCTCTTAGTCGTTCTGTCTGTTGCAGCCCCAAATACCAGGCCTGGTAGGAGAGGCAAGAAATGTCCTCAAAGAATATGAACAGGAATTTTGTGAGTGTGTTGTGTTGCGCCCTAGAGGACAGGAACTGGTGTGATATGGTGGGCCTTGTGCCCCTCTGGGAAGGGGCAAATCAGGGTTCCCAGACTTGAGTCTACCCTGAGAGACTTTCTCCACGATGGGCAATGCAGGTGGGTGATGCTACTCAGGCTCTTGCTGCAAAAAAAATTTTTTTTTTTTGCAGAAAAATTTTAATATGAAGGGAGGCAGGTGGGAATCCTGGAGGGCAGCTGACCTCGTGCATGCTAAGCACGTGCCCTGCCACTTGAGGTATACCCTCCCCCCAACAAAAGGATCTTGCCCACCCCCTTTCATCTTCCATATTTCCCTCTGATGGTGGCTGCACCTTATTTTTCTCATTCTTACATTCTTTTTTAAATTATGAAATGCGTCACATGAGTCTATAAAGAGCCTATGTGGTTTAAAGCACAGCAGTGAGAGCCTGGGACCCATCACCGGTGATCCCTGCCTTGGCCATCCCATGTGTGCCCCTCCCCCATCGTGCCTACTATGCTGGTGTCAGTCACCCTCTTGCTTTTTTTCGTTTTTATAATTGGAGGTACTGGGAGTTGAACCCAGGACCTCATGCATGCTAAGCATGCACTCTACCACTTAGCTATACCCTCCACCTTGCTTTGTTTTTAAATTGTAGTATAGTTGGTTTTCAATGCTTCAGGTGTACAGCAAAGTGATTCAGTTATACATGTTATCTAGATAGAGGTATATTCTTTTTCAGATTCTTTTCCATTCTAGGTTATTACAAGATATTGAATACAGTTCCTTGTGCTCTACAGTAGGTCATTGTTGTTTACCTATTTTATATATAGTGGTGTGTATCTGTTAATCCCAAATTCCTAATTTATCCCTTCCCCTCCTTTCCCCTTTGGTAACTATAAGTTTGTTTTCTATGTCTGTGAGTCTGTTGCTGTTTTGTGAATAAGTTCATTTGTATCATTTTTTTAGATTCCACATATAAGTGATATCATGTGGTATTTGCCTTTCTCTGTCTGACTGACTTCACTTAGTGTGATAATCTCTAGGCCCATCCATGTTGCTGCAAATAGCATTGGTTTATTCTTTTTTATGGCTAAGCAGTATTCCATTGTATAAATATACCACATCTTCTTTATCCAGTCATCTGTCGGTGGACATTTAGGTTGCTTCCATGTCTTGACTATTGTAAATAGTGCTGCTGTGAACATTGGGGTGCATGCATCTTTTCGAATTAGAGTTTTCGTCTTTTCTGGATACATACACCGGAGTGGGATTGCTGGATCATATGGTAACTCTATTTTTAGTTTTGTAAGGAATCCTCTTGCTTTTCTTTATGGTGTTTCTACCTTCCTATGTGCCCCTAAATTACATGGTGTTGAGCTCAGAGAGCGGAGAACATGCACAGCCCTGGCTAAGCAAGCGAAGGGCCAGGTGGCCTGAGGCACCACTGCAGGAGGGGCTGTGCCCTGTGGGGTCAGCACTGTCAGAAAGTCCCTGGTGACTCCTGAGGTGCTGGGGAGATAGAGCAAGGAGACAACACGCCATCATCTCTGGTTCCTGAGCCACTAGATGTCACTGTTGTGTCCTTGTTGGGAGCTGGTCTTCATTCTGAAACTTCCCAGAGGTGTGCCTTGGGATGGGGCTTTTGTCACCCAGCCTCAGGCACCTGGAAACTTCTGGTCCCAGGAATTCCCTTATTTGGCATCCCTGGACCAGGCGGTCAGTTGTGGCCCTCTCCCCCTTAATTCCTTACTTCCAGAATGTTCTGCAGCCTCTGTACTTGTACTAGGGTTTTGGACTGGATGCAGCCTGATTCATGAATCATTGAATAAGCCAGTAAGACCTTTAAAATTTACTCAGTTGAATTTTGTTAAACATGTACAGGAGGCTACACACATGTGCACACACACCAGTTTCCCACAGCTGCAGGAAAATGCTGGAGTCAGTAATGACCCCTTATCCTCCCTCCCCTGGGTCACCATGGCCTCAACAGTGTGCCCATTTGCTGTGTGTGACCTTGATATGAAAGCAGTCCCCCTTGACCTGTGGCAGAGAGTGGCAGCCACGGTGGCCCCCTGCCCAGCACCATGGGCTCAACGCCTCCCTCTCCCCTCATTTCTCTTAGTTCTTGCCATTGGTACATTTCATCTCTTCTCCTTTCCTTCTCTCACTTCTTTCTCCCAGGCCTTTGCTTAGGGTCACCCTATGCTCTCCCTCCATTGTTCCCTTCACTCAGCACTGAAGCCCCCGATGACCTCCCATGGCCCCCACCCATTCTGCACCCATGTGGCGGGACAGCATGCAGGAAGCTGCCTCCCATACCACTTGGATCCAGTTTGTAAAAAGCGGCTTGCTCCTTTATTTGTTCGGAAGAGTCTCCTACCCCCACCCCCCATTCCTGCACTGCAGTCTAACGGGCACGTGCAATCTAGGAACGATGGCTGGCCCTGGGACCTCTGCGGCTGGGCCTGGGGAGTCAGTTTCTCGAGGCAGAAGCTCGGTGTCCAAGGAGGGCCACGGCTCAGGCACTGTGGTGAAGGAGACGGGCCAGCCGGTGCAGCAGAGACTCCCAGGACCGCCTTGCACCTGGGGACACTGAGGGGTGGCCTGCTCCCGCTGGTCCAGGACCAGACCTTGGGGCCGCAGGAGTGTCTGCAGGTAGCTAGGAGCCCACCAAGTGCTGGTGGAAGTACAGGCCGAAGAGGCTGGAGAGCAGTTGGCAGGCGGCGATCCACCAGATGAGGAAGGAGAGGACACCTCGGAGGAAGAGGGGTGTGAGCAGGCTGCCCAGGGCCCCGGCGATCAGGGCCGCCGTCTGCTGGGCCTCGTCCTCTTCGGGGCTGACCAGGCCATCGCTGATTGAGGACGGGGTGGGGGACAGCGAGGGGACCGGGCCCAAGCCCCAGGAGTAGCCGCCTGCGAGAGGAGGGTGGAGGCAGGGATGAGTGGAGGCACTGGCAGAGGCACATACGGGGTTTAGGGACTCCTCCACCGTTTCAGACACTCACCCGCCCTGCCCCAGGCTCCGCCTCCCGCTACCACCCCCACCCCCCACCCCAGGGCCCCAGGCTCTGCCCCCACCCCAGGCTCCGCCTCCGACCTCGCCCCATCACCCCACCTCCACACCCCCAACAGCCGGGCTCCCCCGTCACCCATCTATCTCCTGCCCTCCCCTCCATGCACCCACCCAACTCCAACTCCAGACCCCGCCTCAGGCCCCGCCCCACCCCGCCCCGGCCAGTTCTCACCCAGCGTCTTGAGCAGTAGCGTGCAGTTGAGGGTGAGGATGAGCGGCGTTAGGTACTGCAGGCTCACAACCGTCACGTAGCAGTACACCCGCACCACCTAGGAGGCAACAGCCGTGGCTGCAGCCGGGGGCCTTCTGGGCTCCGGGTAACCCCACGCCCGAGGGACCGGGAGCCCCAGCCTCAGCCCCCGGTTTCCTCCCGGGCCCGGGCGCCAGTACCCGCCGCTGGATCTCGCGGGCCTCAATGCGGCCCGCCTCCCTCCTCAGCTGCTCCACGCGGGCCTTGGCCAGGCACAGGTAGGCCTGCAGGTGGGGCCGGGTCACCCCCAGCCGTAGCAGGCACAGCGCCACCAGCACCCAGAGGCGCAGCGAGTCGAAGGCCGAGTCCGACAGCCTGCACGAAAAGGGGTGACAGGACTAGTGAGACCGCTCTCCGCCCCAGGCTCCTCCCCCAGGACCACGGCTCCTCCCGTAGTCTAAGACTGCAGTACCAGAGGGGCCCCAGCTGCCCTCTCCTCCCAGATCACTCCCATACGCACAGACAGAAGGACGTGCTCCCAAGGGGCGCCTGGTGCAGAAAGTCCCGTGCAATGGGCTTGGTCCAGAGCCACAGTACAAACAGCGGGGACAGGAAGCTGGTGTGCAGGAGGAACCTGGTGGCAAGGGTGCAGAGGGAGTAGGCTTGGGCATCCACCATTCCCACAGCCCCTCCCCTAGGCTCTCTGAACCCCCACCCACCCGGCCCTCCACCTAACTGCAGCATGGGCCGGTCTTCTGACATGGTCAGCGCATCATGGTGCGTCTGAGCCAGCCGCAGGCCTGGGAAGGTGAGGAAGGCGCCCAGCATGGAGCCCACCACTGCCAGCCCCACGCGGATGGCCAGCTTGGCCAGAGGAAGACTGGGGAAAAGAGAAAGGTCATGGAGCTCGCTGAGGCAGGTCAGCACCCTCCTTGCAGGTCACAGCCAGCTGCTGCTCCCCCTCCCTTCCCAGGACTCACGTCCAGTCCCAGCCCTGTGTCTTCAGAAGTGGATCCAAGTTCTGGGTCATACTGGCCAGGCCTGGGGAAGACACAGAGAAGGCAGTGTCCAGTAGAGCCCTGGGGCCTCAGAGCCTACTCTGTCCCCACTCCCAGACATCCTTTTGCTCCCTAGGTAGGAACATATTAGTGGCAGCCAGGCCCTGTAACAAGCATAAGGACAATTTTGTTCTCCAGTGATGTGCACCTCAGGAGAATGTGCCAGGCAGACACCCTTGACCGGACTGGGGGGACATGGGGGCAGAAGGCACTGAGCCTGAGCTTCCTGTATTATACCAGGAAGCTGGAGGGTCATGAAGGGCTCCAAGGAAGAAAACCAAAGTTCTGGAGAGAATTCTCAGTTCAGGCCCCCAGATTTTCCATAGAGTAAAAGCAAATAAACAAGAGCTCACAACCAAAATCACCAAACACACAAGTAAAGAAATCACCATGAAGGTGGGTCTGTAGGGAAAAAACAAGACAAGTTTAGACCCAAGGACCTCAGAAATTGGCATTATCAGTTCTGTGTGAAATGACTGAGGGAAATAAAAGCTGGAATCACAGAACGGGCGACATGAGACCACCTCAGGTGACCAGGAGGGTTTGCAAAGAAACCAGTTAAGCTCTTTCAAAGGGAAAATATAACTACTGAAATGATAGGTTGTTAAACAGCATATTAGAAACAGCCAAACCAGATTCCAACCCAGAGACAAGAAGATGGGAAAAATGAAGAGAGATTAAGAGATAAGGAGGACAGAATAGAAAGTCCAGTGTAAGTCAAGTCAGGGCCCCAAAGGGAGAGAGGAGAGAAAATGAAGGAGAAGAGATATTGGAAGAGAATGATTGAAGAGTCTGCAGAATGGATGATACAGACAAAGTATATCAAGTCAGATAAATACAAAGAAATCCATACCTACACACACTGTGGTTAAACCGCGGAATACCCAAAATAAAGAGATCACAAAGCAGCCAGAAGTTATGACAAATCACCTACAAAGGAAGGACAATTAAGCTGGCAGCCATTGTCAACAACAATAACAGAAGAGAAACAAATAGAAAGGGGAAAGTAAGATGGTAGAAACAAGGCCAAATATGTCAGTGATCACAGTAAATGTAAGCAGATTAAACTTTGAAGTTAAATGACACAGACTGTCAGACCTGATTGAAAATATCTAGATATACATATATTTTAAAGTAGATACACCTGAATGTGAGATCACTGTAAGGTTGAAAGTAAAGGGATGTAAAGAAGATATAATAAATACTAATTAAAAGAAAGGTGGTATTTTATATTTGAAAGTTGCTAAGAGAGTAGATCTTGAAAGTTCTCATCACAAGGGAAAAAAAGGAACTATGCGTGATGATGGATATTAACTCAACTTAGTGTGGTGATCATTTTTCAAAATACACAAATATTGAATCATTATGAGGTATATCTGAAACTGATATAATGTTTTATGTCAATTATGTCTCACTTTAAAAAGAAAGGAAGGAAGGAAGGAAGCTGGAGAGGCTATATTAATATAAGATAAACTAGACTAAGATGGAAGTATTATGAGAATCAGAAGGGGTCAATATATCAAGAAAAAATGGCTAATTTGCCAGGAAGGTTTAGCAATTTTAAACTTGTAAATACCTTGTCAATTATCCTCAAAATACATAAAGAAAACACTGACAGAACTACCAAGAGAAAGTGAGAGCTCCACCATCCCAGAGGGGAGGTCAACCTTTAAAGACTGATATGTCAGAAATAAAAGTTAGGAAAGACGGAGATTTGAATTTATTGGACACTTAGAGGCAAGGAATATATGTTAATGAAGAACATGTGGAGTACACTTACATGGTCAATTAAGCTATAACAAAGGAGGCAAGATTATACAATGGGGAAAAAACAGCCTCTTCAATAAATGGTGCTGGGAAAACTGCACAACTACATGCAAAACTCAGAGTGGACTACTTTCTCACACCATATACAAAAATAAACTCAAAATGCATTAAAGACTCAAATGTAACAGGTGAAACCATAAAACTCCTAGAAGAAAACATAGGTGGTATGCTATTCGATACTGGTCTTGGTAGTATTTTTTTGAACATGTATTCTCAGGCAAGGCAAACAAAAGCAAAAATAAACAAATGGGACTACAGCAAACTAAAAAGCTTCTGCACAGCAAAGGAAACTATCAACAAAACAAAAAGGCAGCCTATTGAATGGTAGACGTGGGTAATGAGTGTTTACATTATCTGGTTTTGTAATTTTTATGTGTTTGTGTGTGTGTGTATTCATTACATAATTTAAAAATTGAAAGGTGGGAAGAATTGGTGATGATAAAGCTCAAGTAGTCAGCAGGGCCATGTTGGCCATGGTGAGGATTTTTATCTTTACCCAAAGACCATCAGAGTCTGGTGTCAGGCAGAGAAGTGATGTAATCCAAATTGTTTTTTAAAAGATCATTCAAGAAATAGAGAAAGTCCAAAGAAAAAATATTTACAATTCCTATCACACGCAAAGACTAAGTACCTTAATATATAAAGGGCTCCTACAAATCAATAAAGGATCAAAAGTCCAGTAGAAAACTGGGCAAAAGAACAAAACTTTTCTGGAAGGGAAATATAAATGGCTCTTCAACATATGAAAAGATGCTCAACCTCACATATTCTCACTCATCAGATCACTCAAGACAAAAATGTCTGAGGAACACATTGGAGACAATGTGGGGAAATAGGCATGTTCACTGATCTCTTCCTAAAAGGCAATTTTGCAGCATTATTAAAATTATAAATGCACTTTCTTGCACAGGGTCACATGCACGGGGCTGTTCTTGTAGCAACATGATTTCTGTGCAACAGCATTTAATAGTGGAAAGACTTAAATAAGTCCATAACTCAAGGCCTGGTTAAATAATCACAGAAAATCTATAAAGTGACATATTGTGTAGCTGTTACAAAATGTAGTATCAAGTTACTGTTACTATGCTACTGTAACATACAAGGGACATAGCATCAAGGGACAGTAATATTTATTGTTTTTAAGGGAAAAAAAACAAGGTGTAAAGCCAGATACACTACTGTTTGATGAGAGTATGGGAATGTGGTGCCCTAGGTTTCCTCTGGGGAGAACCAGTGTGGAAGGGTGATTTTCATTCTGTACCTTCTTGTATTTTACCAATTTTATACCATTTACCTATTTCCTCCCCCACATTAAATTAGAATAGGTAAATATTAAATCACTCTGGCTGCTGGGTAGAAGACAGACTGGAGGGGAACAGAAGTGCCTGTGTGAATTTACAGCTGCAGGCATTCATCAGGGACAGTGAGATGGGGTGTCTCCTGTCCTCAAAGCCCAAGGGGGTTCCCAGGGTGGCAAGCACCCATGGAGACCTCTTGGGCCCCAGGAGTCGCCTTCTCACCTACTGTGTGCAGGTGGAAAAGCCACCTAAACTCCACTCTCACCAGCTTACACGAGAGAGTGAGGGAGGTGATTCCAGGACCCAGACTGCACATACCTGGCTCCAGACCGAGCTCAAGGGTCTCCTCCTGTACCACCTGCACCAGCATGGCCAGGAGTAGGAAGAGGAAGGCAAATGTCAAGCAGACGGAGCGCTCACCCCCCTCCTCCGCACTGAAGTACAGTCGGGTGACCGTCAGGAACACCTTGCTGGGGGCAGCGCTAAGGAGGCCTCCAGTGCCAGTGGTGACCCCTCCCCCATCCACCACCCCACTGCCAGTGATCCCCCAACCCCAGAGCACAAACACTGAAGTTCAGGTTTAGAATCCCAGGGAGCAGGGGAGGGAGCCAGAAGAGTGAGGCTCTGGGCAAGCCCAGGACACGAGGCTCACTGCTTTTGGGGCCTGAGCGAGGCCTCCAGCTGGGCCTCACCACACTGCCTGTGTTCAGTTGGACATGGCCACCAACTCTGTCTCTTCAGGGGGTCAAGCTTCCCTGACCCACTCAGCCTCCTTCACAGCTTGTGAGTTTCCCATTCCTCTGAGAAGCTAGAGATACAAGGCTCTATCTGCAATCCGCCCTGAGAGACCCCTGGGGCAGTGTGGGCTGCAAGGTGGGCTTCCCTTCTTTGCGAGCCCATCCCACAAGGGCGTTTTTCTCCGACTTGGGTCCTCAAATTCACAGTTTTGCCTCTGCTCTCTATGCAACTTAAAAAAATTGCAGAGGGGACCTCTCTTTGCCAGCCCCTACATCTGGGCTGAACTGGTGACTTGCTTTGACCAAGAGAATGGTTAGAGATGGGATGTCACGACTTCAGGCAAAGCCTCAGGAGGCCTGCAGTGCCCCCTCTTTCTTACTGGCCGCTGTGGTGAGGAAACTTGGTCCAGCCTCCTGGAAGGTGGGCCCACCTAAAGCACAGGGAAGGCAAACTCGCTGAGTCCGGCCCAGAAAAACAAATAAAATAGCGACTACTTTACCCCACCGAGTTTTGGGGAGGCTGCGACACAGCAGTCGATCACTGATACACCGATTTAGCGGGGCACAAGAAACCTTGGCTCCAGCCTCCGCACGCTCCCGCCTCCCCAGGCTCCCAGGAGGAAGGATACATAGAGAAGGCGACGGTGAGCAGACACCAGAACACCGCGATGTTGGTCTCCTTGGCCGGGCCCAGCGCATAGTAGTAGGCCTCTGTGAAGAGGTACACGCCGCCCGAGTACACGGCGAAGTCCACAAACCACTGGTACTCCAGGAAGAAGCGCAGGACTGCGGAGAGCACGCAGTCAGCCCTCAATAGCCCGCCCAGGACACCCCCCCCACCAGCCTCACCAGGGCATGGGCCAACGGAGGCGAGTTGGGGACCCAGTTGAGCTATTACCCAGGGCATCAACGGCTGTGAGGGGGCAGGTCTCCAGCTGGAAGGGGGTGTCCCGGGGCACAGACAACGGCTTCTCCTCACTATAGCCATTGGCCCACCTGGGGGGAGCGGGGTCTATGTCAGAACAGCATCCTCCATTCTCCATTCTCAGCCTGGGGTGTCCCTGATTCTCCAGTGCCCAGAGCAGTACCTGGAAGAGGGCAGGGCAGGCCCTGTGCCCTCGAGACCACTCCTGGAAGGGAGCCGCTCACCTAAGGCTGCGGGTTCACTCACCGCTCCTTCTTGCCTCTGGGCTTCTGCTTCCCCGCCAGGGCCCGAAGCTCTTCCTCGGAAGGGTGCTTGTACCGGAAGAGACTGAGGGGAAAGAAAGACAGGCAGTCAGGAAAGCTAGGGCACAGGGGAATCAAGGCAGTGAACCTCGAAACTTGGGACTGTAGTCAGAGGGAAGGCTGGCCCTGAAAAGCCTGAGGACAGGATGTGTAGGGGCCATCCAAGGCCAGGGTGAAGCCTGGGAGGTGGGCTGGGGGTGGGTTAGGGGAGTGCAGCAGGGGTCCTAGACACCCCTGAATCTGCTGGCTAGCTCTCTCGGTGGAACTGGCACATGCATTGTCCTGGAGAGAGAGTTCACAATTTCCACCAGACTCTCAGAAAGGGCCTGAGACCCACACCAGGACAAAAAGTTTCAGAAACAGATCTACAGCTAGAGAAGGGAGGAAGGGGAGCAGGAGTGGGGGAAGCAGCCACTCTTCTGAGTGTGGAGATGGTCTCACCGGTGTGTACAATCTGTCAAAATAGATCCAACAGGGTAATTCAGATATTTGCAGTTTACTGTACATCAGTCATATCTCAATAAAGTTGTTAAAGAAAAAACTCAGCATGCAGGGCGTGAGGTGGGGCCTGGGGGAAGCCAGGGAGCGGGGCACTTGGGGTTCCTCCTACCGCCCAGGGAGGGGGCGCGGCTCACCTCCCATTGCAGAGCAGCCAGCGTGCAAAGGAGCAGTGAGGCGCCAGCCTGTGCATGAGGGTGGCAGTGAGCAGCGTCACTACCAGCTGCACTCCAAGGACAGCCTGGGGGAAGAGATGTGAAGGGCAGTGCCTGCCAGAGGGTCAGAAGCTCATTTCCTCGGAACCCGGGCTATTTATAGAGATGCTGGGGCCAGGTGGGGGAGGGAGGGCCTCCCTGGCTCCAGCTGAGTGTTAGAGAAAGGTCCTGAGGTCAGACCCAGCTGGGAGCCCCAGCAAAGTGCAGGTCCCACCCCACCACCTGGCTGGGGTGTGGGCTAGAGGAGAGCACATGCTGGAACAGAGACTGGGGTTCACTTTCAGCCTCTGCTAAGGATTTAACATATTAATCTCTTACGAGCCTCAGTTTCCTCATCTGGAAATGGGATGAAAGTGGTCTATTTCTGGCCACTACCTGTTTCAGAATCCTTACACATTTGAGGGGGATGACTTTTTTTAATTAGGAATTTTCTTACCAGTTTCTACTGACAACCTTTGAAACAACAATTCAACACATTTTCATACACTCATTTTAAAACGTTTTAGAGGAAATGTTTTTGGTAATCAGTCTGAAGCTGAAAAGTGGGTTTTTCTGCTTGAATGCAGTACATATAGATTTGCTGTCAGTAATTATGTAAAATTACATGCTCCGGAGAGCTGTCTGCTAGTATTACGGTATTATAATTAACAACTAAAATGAAATTAAAAAAAAAAAAAGAACAACTAAAATGAAACTAAGATTACATTAATATAAAAACCAATTATTAAAATTATCCTTTAATCAGGCAAAAATAAGCTAACTTTAATGGGAAAAACTCTAGTGTGATGGATATTGGGCTAGCACTGTACTTCAGAATGACTGCTGAGAAATCATCATTAAAATCACTAACAGGATATTTTCTCTATGCCTGTGACTTGTAAACTGAGACCAGGAATATTTTTTCAGAAGTGAGTTTGGGGTGCCATCTTTCTGGTCTCTAAATCTCACTAGTCTCCTAGTCCCACTCCCTACCCTCCCCTCCACCCAAGTGCAGACTGGTTAGCAGACATTAAAGACCCTGAGTTGGGTCAGGGTTGGGCCCCTCCAAGCCCAGTGGGCGGGCCCTCTAAGCAGCCCCGCCCTTCCTCCTAGGACCCCCTAGTCTACTCCTCCCCACAGTTCCCAGCACCTCCCATCAACTGCTCTCCAGAGTCTCCCTTGTTTTCCAGACGCCTCTCCCTTGTGACCTATCCCCTGGCAGGGTTTTAACCACCCACCCAGCCCAGCACGACTCCAGCTCAGCGGTACCTGCAACCTGGACCTCTCTGCCAAGCTTGAGAACCATGCCTCCTCCAGGCCCTTCCCAGGAGGCCCGAGCACCTACTCATTACTCCCATGGACACAGCTCTTGGCTCCTCTAGGCAGCCCAGACCTTTCCAGTCTCATAGTAAACGTCCAACTCCACTCCTCAGCCCGCAAGACCCTGCAGGCCTAGCTCAAGACAACCATGCCTCACTGCCCAGCTCTCTCCCACCGCTCCCCTGTGCCCAGCCATTCAGGTCTCAGAGGCCCTCCCAGACCACCAAGCTCTCCATCACTGACCCCATTACCCTTGGACACCTCCCAGGGAGGAGACTTGTAGTTCAAACTGCAGTGCTAGCACCTAGGAGCGGAAGGACAGAAGGAAGAAGAGGGAAAGAAGAAGGGGAAGAAATAAAGGAAGAAAGAGGGAAGGATGGAAGAAAGGATGAAGGAGGAGGGAAGAAGAGAAGGGAAGGAGGGAAGAAAGGCATGCATCCCTCCACTTAAGTCTCCAGAGGTCTGTCCAGGGATGCTTCTCATGTCCCTGCTCCCAGCAGCTTCTCGTCTTGGGGTCCACGGTATGCAGATCTCCAAAGATCTCTGGAGCCTCCTATCAGCCTATGTCCCTCCTCTGCTCAAAGCCCTTCCCTGGATCTATAATCCCAGAATCCAGAATTTTACGCAGTAGGATCAATGCGACCTTCCTCCATCCTGTTCTCGAGATCCCTTCCCCTCACCTCCCACAGGATCTTGCGCCCGGGCCTGGAACGATGTTCTTTCCATTAATGCTCTTACTTCAGGCCCACCTCCAACGCCCTCCTTGGTGATCCCCCACCCCCCGACCCCAGGCAAGGTGAGGCCCCCTTCCCGGCCCCCTCCAGCCTGTCCCTCCCTCTATCCAGTCCGAACCCCTAAGGGCTGGGGACGGGGGTGGGGAGGGTCTCCGCCCTCGCCTCGCACCAGCCAGGCTGAGCTTTAAGAATAAACTCAATGGGTTGGACCCAGAACCGCGTGAGACCTGAGGATTCCAACTGTGCTGTTTCCAGTTCTGGAACCCTCGCCTGCCCTGAAGCCACCCAGATCCCCTCGGCATGGCCCCCCTCCTCTCAAGATTCTCCCTGGTCCTTCGGCACAGCCCAATACCCGTAGGGACACCCAAAGGATCCTGTCAGCTAGGCCCCCACGTTCCCGCTGGAAGCCATCCCCAGAGTAGGCCGCAGGGGGCCCTAGATCTCCCTCGCGGGGCTCCGAATGTGTTCAGATCCCCAGTCCCCTCCACGGAACGACCCCTCGGCAGGGCCCCAGGCCCCTAGAGGGTCCCCCAGGGACTTGTCAGAAGCCCAGAACGCTCAGAATCTTCCAGTCCCCTTGTACAACGCCGAACCCCCTTATAGATCCCGCAGCGAGACTCTGACCCCAGAGAGGGACACATAGCCCTCAGACCGACCCCGAGACCCTCAGAGCGCTCAGTCCCCATAATGGGACCCTCGTCTCCTCAGTGTCTCCCTGGACCCCCTCCGCGGAACCCCCTGCCCCTCAGGGCTGCGAGTTGCAGGCTCACCATGTTGCTGGAGGGAGCGCTGTGCCCGGACCCAGGGGCATGGAGCGAGGAGCACCTCGCGGAACTAGACCAATCAGAACCCGACTTTGGTCTGACAAGCAGCCGGTCCAACCAATCATCAGGATTGGACCCGGGGCAAATCACGAGGCACAAGGAGCTGCTCACGTTGCATGCCGGAAGTTGTAGTTCGAAGACTCTTGACGAGCTCAGTCCGCGGTTGAGGCGGGACCGTCTCTGGGACTCCTGTGTGGCCACTGTCTCTGAGATTGTCTCCTCTCCTGCGCCTATTTCGCAGGTCTGCGGTGAACACACTAATTCATCCACTCACTGTCTCCCGCTGGAGAGGTCTGAGCGTGGAACTCCCCTGATAAAGAACTTTCGATGGCTCCTACTGACTAGACTTTCAGTTGCTCAGACTGAATTCAGACCCCTTTGCCTAATTTCAGTCTGTCTCCAACACTGTTGTACGCAGTATAGTACAGCTAGCCACCGACCATGGTTTCTAATCTCTCCAGGCCTCTGTAACGCCATCTTACATCTTGGAATGCCCCCTTTCCCCCTCCTTCTCTCTCTCTCTCTTTTTCTTTTTCACCTGGCAAAAGTCTTATTCATCTCTATCAGCCAGAACTCTGGTTGCAAGACCCCCCCCCCCAAAAAAAAAGTCCAACTCAAATAGGCACCAGCAGTAAAGGGAAATTTTTGGCTCATGTAACAGGAAACTGTAAAATCAGTATCAGCTTCAGGCATGGCTGGATCAAGGACAAAAATGTCAACCTCAGGAATCTGATGTTTTCTGTCTTAAGGCTTAGAGGAAAGGGCTTCAAACCTAAGTTTTGCCAGCTATGTTTCTATGGATAATTATGTTTGCTTGATTGTGGACGTATCATGTGGATGCGACTAAAAGTCTGAGAGTCTTTATGGGGCCTGTGAGTGGATCCTGTATAGTTGACTGCCTTGTCTCTGTGGATGTTTTTTTCTTTGTTTATGAGCACATGTAGATGTCTGTTTGCAAGGGATTCACTATTTGTTGACTTTGGTCCTGTGGATTCAGTGTGTCCACTTGAGAGACCGTGGGTCATGAAGGCAGTGAGGATCACTGAGATTTCCCAGGACCTACGCGGCAGTCATGAGATGCCCCTCAGGGCGGTAGCATCCAGATAGGATCCAGGGAAGCTGGGATTTGTCAGAGAAGAGGGACCAAGAAAAGGCGGGGGGGGGGGGGCGTTTGCTGCAGGCCCACTGCATGCCAGGATGGGGGTGCTAATCAAAGTGCTCCCTTCAGCATATCAGGATGCTAGGACAATTTTCACCATTAAATTGATAAAGATACTGAGGCTCTGAGTGGGCCAGATCTCTCCTTCACACCCAGACTTCTACCCTGGGCATAGGATTATGAGTACAGGTGTCACAGCACCCGGGCCACAGGCAGCTCACACACATCCTGGCCCCAGGAGCTCGGCAACTTCCCTCTGCAGCCTCCTTACTGCAAAGAAGGCATCTCCGTCCTCCAGGTGCTTATCCCCAAACTCTG
Organism: Camelus bactrianus; assembly: GCF_048773025.1. NCBI lineage: Eukaryota > Metazoa > Chordata > Mammalia > Artiodactyla > Camelidae > Camelus > Camelus bactrianus. Next base: position 20,079,725 of record NC_133560.1, on the reverse strand, counting down.
AAGTTGACCTTGAATTCTCTCTCTCATTCCATAACTAATCTGTCAGCCCCTCCTGATGGCTCCATCTTCCAAGTATAACCGTTGTCTCATCCAACCTCACTTCCTTCACAGCCTCTACCCAGTTCAGCCTCCATCATCTCTTACCTGCAGTCCTCTTCTCCCTGGTCTTCTGTGGCTTCCATCCCCTCTTCCCCACCCCACCTCCCACAGTCTGTTTTCCCCTGAACAGCTTGAGGGCAACTGTTAACACTTAAGCCAGACCATGTCCCTCCTCTGCTCCCACCATCCATGGCTCCCACCTCATACAGAGCAAATGCCAAAGTCTCCTCCTGGTCCATGTACTCCATCTTTCATTGTTTGCTCAACATCTCTGTTCTACATTGACTGTTCCTCACTCCCTGTTCTACGTTGCACGTGCTATGTTGTCTGTTCTCCACTGGGCATTCTTCACTGTCTAGTCTCCCTTGGGTGAATTCACATTCTCTGTCCTACACTGGGTATCCCATTTTCCCTGACCCTCATTGGACACTCTATGTCTGTCTACGCTAATGTCCCACATTCTCTGACTACACTGAGGTCCACACTCTGATTTCTCATTGGCTGTTTCACCATCTCTATTTATGGTGCCTAAAAAATGCATCTCTCAGATCTCTGACCTCCATCATCATGTTTGCACCCAGTCCATGCTTCCCATGGTGCTTTCAAACAGTGTCCAAGAGCTCCCGGGACAGAGTACCGCCTCTGATGGTTACGTTGGCCTTGGCCAACATCACCAGGGTGTCCTTAGAAAGACTGGTGGTAGAACACTTCCACAAAGCCTCCTTCTTCCTCTTCCACAGAGGCAGCAGGGCAGAGCTAGAGTCTACACCTAGAGGCATTTCCTGAACCCGGTAGCATGCCCACTGTCCCTAAAGGCCCAGGACACCCCAAGCTGTCCACGTATAACAACACACACCACATGTGATACAGCCCTTTTTGGTGTCTCCAGGCTCATAGAGAGACTGAAAACATGGGGTGAACTCCCTGGAATCCAAGAGAGATTTTATTTATTTATATTATTTCCACTTTATTTTCAAATTTTCAGTGGGGAATTCAGAATCCAAAGCACTCTATTGGGTGCCACCTAGTGGCAAATGCTGGAAGTGCAGCCTCCCAGGGATGGAGATGCAGAACCACACCCAATGGCCCTGGGGCCCACCCCAGCCTTTGAAAGCAACCCACGTTTTTATGAACTCCACTCTGGGCACTTAGCCTGTGGGCACTGACTTCAGGGACTGACCCACCTTCTTACCCATCGTTGGAGTGAGATTCAGAGGCTGAAAAGGGGCCCACTCTGGTCATGCCTCTGTTTTCCCCAGAAGACCAGCTGGCTTGGCTTCTCTCTTCCTCTTAAGCCCCTCCCTGGTCCTGTGTCTGGTTGTATGGGGAGCTGTGACTGCAACACTGTGGAAGGCCACCAGGTGGGCAGTTTATCCACCCCATGTGGATGGCCAGGGTCCTTGAGACCTGAGGAAGGGGATCCCCAGAAAGGTAACTGAGATGGAGAAATTTGCACCTGCATGGTGACCATGGTGCATGTGGTGATGGTGCTGCTGTGGCAGGGGCTGCGTGCTTGGCTGGATCCCCAGAGTCCACTGTCATGGGTTGGGGTGGAGATAGTGGCTCACCCCTCCTCTGAGGGTAGGCAGGGACAGAAGAGAGCAGGTGGGGATGATTTAGGACCTGAATCTGAATTGGGTGAGAGAATATTCCAGCCTAACTCAGACACTCCACAGATTTCACCCCACACCCTCTGCATTCTCTGCTGCCTTCCCTGTGCAAGAGGGGGCAGCAAGATGCCAATGACACCTTCTCCCCTTCACCCCACATCCCAGCCATCTGCGGGTCTGGTGCCTCTCCCTCCAAACACACCATGGGGTGTCCCTCCATCACCCCTCAGCCTCCTGCCTCTTTTTCCTCTGGACCTCAGTTCCACCCCACTGCCATAGAAGTCCCAGGGAGGGTGGCTTTTTACAAACTTTCATCATGCCATGTCCCTCCCCTGAAAACTGGAGCTCCAGAACCCCAGCTTCACTGGGGATGAAAGTGTCGAAGACTGGGAAGCTCAGAGGACAAACCCCAGCCTGGGTCTGGCATGTGAATGGTGCTATGTATATGGCCACTCAAGCAAATGCTCTCACTTCACCAAAAAGTCCTATCACTTTACACATGTTCCCTTCTCTCCTTGCCCCTCTAGGGAGTCCATCCAAATTCCTGGCTAGGGAGGGGGAGTACAGGAGAAAGGGAGGTGACTGATTTTGAAGCCTCTTATGCCTCTGTATCCACATCTAGGTCTGTGTGCCCTAAGGGTAAAATCCAAGGCATTGGAAAAAATCCAATTCCTTGCAAAAAGCCTTGGAAAAAGCCCCTCTGAGGAGCGCTGGGGTGACAATAGGGGACAAGTCTTGAAATTATTGGTCAAGCTGACTTATTCACCCCAAGCCAAACTGGACCAATCAGCTTTGGATCTTGGTAGAATGATGGGGAGAAGGGAGGGGACACACAAACCTTGGAAACACTGATACTAACACCGTATTTTTTTTTTCACATTCCTGTCCAAATCAGTGATCTCCACTAAGCAAACCCTTTGAGAATTGTCAGAGCTGTTTCTCAGTGTGGGGCAGTGCAGAGGGCTTCCTGGAGGAGGGAACATGGAGCTGGGCCTTGGAGGGTAGGAAGCAGTCTAAAAAGGAGGCCAGTTGGGAGTTGTGGGAGGTGGCCCAGGAGGAAGGACCAGCACAGCCCTAGCTTGGAACAGTAAGTATTTCTAGGGGCCTCAGGGCAGAGGACAGAGTGGGTGGGGGCAGCCAAGGAGTTCCAGAAGGTCAGGGGTCAGATCCAAGCGCTATAAAGATTCCACTGAGACCTGGGAGGTAGCTGGAGGGGAGGAACAGATGGAGCAACATTTGGCACCTGGACCCCCAAGTCTGCCCTCACACAGGACAGGCCAAAGTGGAGGGAGTTTGCATCATGTGGAAGTGGGTGGATAAATGACTGGGTCTCTCTTCCCTCCAGTGCAATGAAATTGTTAGGTCCAGAGATCAAGGGATCTGCCCATTTTAAGGATGAACAGTGTAGTGGCTGTTCCTTCACGCATACTGCTCAACTGTTTTTCCCTTGTTCACGTTTCTTAACTGCTTCTTGCTACAAGCAATTGTGACCTAGCCTGGGGCTTCCCCCGAGTCCTCCACTGGACACCTCCAGGAGTCGGAGGGTAAATAGTCCAGCTTCTTGCCCCTGTGGTGGAACCACTCTAGGTGCACACTCTCAGTGGTCCCCTAGGGCCCCCAGCGGGCTGAGCACCCACTGTCCACGGTGTCACCTGCTTGGTGTCACCTGCTCCTTGGGCTCCCTGCAGGGTTCCTCCCCTTAAGTCCCGGCCCCCACACCCCTACCAGCACTCCCAAGTCTTCTCAGGGTCAGATTCTGGAGGAGGTACCCCAAACCAAAAAAAGGCAAAATTGAGGCTCCTGGGGAAGAGATGAGAAGACCCAGGCAGGAGCGTGGCTCTGAGCCCCGACAGTTTCATCCACGGATGCCACGTGTGTTTTATTGATGGATACACACACAGGAAGGGGGAAGGAGCCCAGAATTGCGAATCTGAACCCAGCCTTCCCCTCTTACAACCACGGAGAGGGTCGCAACTGTTGGGTCTTCTCCAAGGACACAGGGAGAGAGGTTGAGACCCCACATGCCCTCGCTCCGCCTGGCCTGGGGGGCAGGATCGGTGCCACCCCCCGGGCCTACTACCGGGGCCAGCCTTCTGCAGTGGGCAGCCGGCGTAGCGGGGGGCCGGGCCGTAGGGGCTCTGCCAGCGGCCGGGCCAGGAGCAAGGGGTAGGGGAAGGTCTTTGGAAAGTCGCTGGGGCCTCCGGGCACCGGCGAGAGGCGCTCGGACTTGATGCTGACTGGGGGGGTGGGCGGGGAGGCGCCGCGGGCCGGGGGGCCTTCCTCGCCCAGGCTGCGGCCCCCACTGCAAGGAGAGAGAGAGAGAAGGGGGCCCATGAGCTCAGTGAGGAAAAGAAGGAAGTCAAGGAGGTGGCATGGCTTGGGCAAAGATTGGGCAGGAGGACCTTGGGAAAGGAGGGGGCGGCGATCCCTCTTGGGGCCTCCAAAATAGCCGCCCGTCCCCACCAGGACCAGTCGGGAGGGGCAAAGTGCAGAACCAGGAGAAGCCACCAGGGGTCAGCAGTGGCTACGGGCTTCATAAGGTTAGAGGGGCCCCACCCATGAACTCGAACTGGGGGCGGGGCTGGGAGGCAGTCCGGGCACTTACCTGGGCTGGGCGGGGGCGGCCGGGGGACCATCCCCCCTGGAGGGCTGCCAGGGGGCCAGGGTAGGGGGCTGCAGCAAGCCCGGGGGCGGAGGGGGGTCTCCAAGGCCATATTCTGAGGGATAGAAGGAGTAAATTGAGGCCCTGACCTCAGGGATCCCCTTAGTCAAGCCTGACCTACCCCACCTAGTTCTGGTGGTGGGGGGGGAGTATGGACCTCACCTCCCTTCCCAGGCAGGTGTGTGGATGCCTCCCACGGCAGGGCAGGTAGGGGGGTGCATACCTGGGGGGCCTGCAGGGAGAAAGGGGAAGCTCCCCAGTGGAGGTCCTGGGGTGGCAGTGGAGCATGGACTCTGCAGGCTACCATACAGGCCTCTCTGTGGGAAGACAGGGTGAGGGGGAAACTGAGGCACACACCCAGCTCGCCTGCCCCCACAGCTCTCCATACCTTCCCCTGACTCACCGAGGTGCTCAGTCCCCCTCGGGCCCCAGTTAGGCCACCAGGGAGGTCTGGCCTCCGCCCATCTGCTGCCAGGTACAGTGGGGGTGGTGTCTTGCTGGCGAGGTGGCTTGGTGAGAAGAGAGGGTGTGCCAGGCCTGGGGAGCAGGAGAGCCCCAAAGAGAGGGCAGGCGGCCACATCATCTAATGAAGTCTGAGGTCCAGAGTGATGCCCACAGCCAGGCAGTACCAGAGCCAATGTTCCTGCCCTGCAGAGACCCCCTGGGACCTCCACCTCCTCCTCCCCCAGGGCCTATGCCCCATGCTCACCTGGGGGCCCAGCTTTGGGTGCTGCTGGCCGGAATGGGGATGGGCGGCTCTGGGCAGGCACGGCCTCCCCAAGCCCACTGGGGTCACAGCTTGGTGGGGGCAGAGCCCCATATACCATGTCGGGGCTGGGCATAGTGGGGGCTGCTGGCTGAAGGCAGAGAGGATGGGATTGGTTGGAGGAATGTAAGGATGAGGGCATCAAGTCCAAGACAGAAAATCCCAGTGAGTTCAGGGGCCAGCCTCTACCTTCTGGAAGCTCTCACTACTGCTCCAGCTCACCTAATCCCACATGGCTTGAGGAGCCTACATCTGGCTCTGTCGTTCCTTGATAACTCAGCCCAGAATTGAGGCTTCTGACTCATCATAGGGTTCGCCCTAAAGGTGCTTCCCAGGGTGTTTGATGAATCAAATAAATAAAGAAGGAAGGACCTGTCTGCCTGTTGAACTCTTTTCCATCCTTTAAAGTCCCTGCTATAATGCCCAGCCATCCAGAAAGCCTTCCCTGCCCACCCAAGCAAAGATCTGCCCCCAAACTCTAGGCTTTCTGGCCCTAGGTCCCTCTCTCAGTCTTAGCCTCAACCACATAGGCCTAGGAGATGTGGGGAGGGCCCCATTCATGGAAGGGCAGGGAGTCACTTACATAGAGCCGGGGTCGCGGCAAGGCTGGGTCACCCCCGTCACCTGCCAGCCTCCGTAGCTTCTCTCCTGGCCCCTCAAGCCCCTCATCTGGCTCCAGCTCTGGCCCATCGAGGCCCACACCCCTCCGCTTCAGTGTCTGTGGGAAAAAGAGACATCAGGGTGACTCTTCCCCGATCCTAGCCAAGGAACCTGGCTCTACGGGAGAGGGGAGGACCCATCCCTTCCAGTTCTGTGGGCAGGCAGAGCGCGAGGAGAACAGCCTGCTCCAGCCAAATCCCACTGATGAAAAACCCCAGTGAGTTACCACCTAGTAAGTTCCAACTGTGTGTGAGAGAGGGACTGTCCTGCCCTGGGACCAGAGAGGCCCAGGTCACACAGGAGGGACGGAGATCCACCCAGCTCTGCTGGAGTTATCCAAACACTCCTCCTGAATGGGATTCGGTACCTCCACTCTGCACCCATGTGCAGCCTCACAGCCTGGTGTGCAGTCAGTGCTTAATGAATGATGGCACTCAGCACAACTTTGTAGGCTCTCCTAAGCTCCCACCCACCTGGGACCAGTGACCTGCACCCTCCTGGACCTCTGCTTCTCCTTTGCCAGTTTCTCCAAACCCTGTGCCACATTGGGCATCCCAGGTGCAGTCCTAGCCCGCTGCTCTCTTGAGCCCTGTAGCTTTAGCTTCCTGTCTGGAGTAGAGATTTCCACATTCAAATCGACAGTGATCTCACTCCTCCTGGGTAGTGGGTGTGAGGGCTGAACCAGCCAGTGCAGAGGTTCTTTCTCCTGAAGGTACAGCAGCTCAGACAAAAACATTCCTGGACCTCAGTGAGGTCTGTTTGCTTTGCGGTATCTTTTCTTCTCTGTTTCTGTACTCACCAAACGGGGAAGAGGAGCAAATGAGGTGATGTGTGCGAGGGGTGCACAGTGCAGCCCTCAATGCACAATGGTTGATTGTTTTTACTTCTGCTCTCGAGCCAGCTGCCCCTAGACAGGATCCTCCATTACCCCAAACCTGCTTTTATTGGCGGTAAAGCTGAAATGCAACACTCATCTTTCGTGCAAACCAAGAATCCCTAGGCTCTGAGCAAGCAGAGTGTGCTGGGCTTCGTGGGGCCGGGGAGGAGTGTCCCAGGGGTACCTCGAGGATGTCGGTGTTGGTGCGGCTCTCGTGGGGCTCACTGTACTCCGTGTATTTCAGGAGCACACGGTCCATGTCCGTGCTGGCGTACTGGAAGAGGCGGTTGGCGCTGTTGAAGATGATGAGGGCGATCTCACAGTCGCAGAGCACACTCAGTTCATAGGCCTTCTTCATCAGCCCGAACTTCCGCTTGGTAAATGTCACCTGGACCCAGGACCCACAGTTAGGGTGGGAGAAGAAAAGGATGTGGGTTTGTGTGGGGAGACCTGAGGGTGCCTGACTGTTCCCTGAACATACCTCACAATTCCACGCCTTTGCATGTGCTGTTCTTTCTGGCTGTTCTACTCCTTGCATCTCAACCTGGCAAACTCCCATTGATACTTCAAAACCCAGTCCAAATGTCCTCTCCTTTGGGAAGTTTTCCTTGGCCTCCAGGCAGAGCCCACACTCTCACTCTGAGCTTCCCCATTTCTGGGCCTCCCTCTGGTCCAGTGCTTTGAGTTGGGTGTGTTTGTGTTGAGTTCCATCTCCCCTGTGACTGGGGCTCCCATCAACAGGGAGAGTAGGTGAATAAATCATCATGAGAATGAGTAAATGCTACATCTCAACTCCCGATCCTGTATCAAGCCTCCTCATTACCTTGTAGTTCCCCTCAGTGAGGCCTTTGCCCAGGCCATGTCCTCTGCCAAGAATGCCCTTCCCCCAACCATTCTTCTACCCAGGAAACTCACCTGCCGGTTCCTTTGGTCCAGAATGCGGGAGATCTGGATTTTTTTCCTCCCCATTGTCCCTGGCTGGGTGGAGTGACCTTGGTCTAGAGGTTGGGGAGAAGGAGGAGAGAAGAGTGGGGAGGTGGAGAGTGGGGACAGGCACACCAGCCTACCTTCTGGCTGCCCCTGCCCAGTGCTGAGAGGGAGATGAAGGGGTCCCCACCCTTGACCAGCCCAGGATGCAGTAGATGCTCATTGAACACCTTTGGCCCAGGCCTTATAAGGAGAAGGCTGACCAAAGGGAAAAGATTGAGAGGTGCAGATGCTCTCACCTGAGGCTCTAAAGCGAGACAAGCTGGTAATTGTGGGGCCCCCTAGGGCTTCCCTATTTGTGCAGTGGTGATAACAGTGTTGTGCATTGCCAACAATGAATGCTAGAGAGGGTGTGGAGAAAAGGTAACCTTCTTACACTGCTGGTGGGAATGTAAATTGGTGCAGCCACTATGGAAAACAGTATGGAGATTCCTTTAAAAACTAAAAAATAGAGTTACTGTATGAAGTTATCGTATGATCTTACAATCCCACTCCTGGGCACATATCCAGATAAAACTCTAATTTGAAAAGATACGTGCACCCCAGTGTTCATAGCAGCACTATTTACATCAGCCAAGACATGGAAACAACCTAAATGACTATCGACAGATGACAGGATAAAGACGATGTGATATATATATATACATACATATACATACACACACACATACATATACATACACACATACATACACACACACACAATGGAATACCACTCAGCCATTAAAAATGAATTAATGCCATTTGCAACAACATGGAATGCACCTTGAGATTATCATTCTCAGTGAAGTCAGTTAGACAGAGACAGACAAATATCATGTGATATCACTTATATGTGGAATATAAAAAAAATGATACAAGTGAACTTATTTACAAAACAAAGACAGACTCACAGACGTAGATAAAAAACTTATGGTTACCAAAGGGGAAAGGGAGGGGAAGGGATAAATTAGGAGTGAGATTAGCAGATACAAACTACTATATATAAAATAGATAAACAAGGTCCAAGTGTAGAGCACAGGGAACTATATTCAATAGCTTGTAATAACCTATAATGAAAAAGAATATGAAAAAGGATATATATATATATATGGATATATATATAATATATATATATATATATGGATATATATATATATATATATATATATAACTGAATCACTTTGCTGTACACCAGAAACTAACACAACATTGTAAATCAACTATACTTCAATTTAAAAACATAGTGTTGTGCACTGCCCAATGCTCTTGGCGGGTAAAACGAGCTAACCCACATAGGGCATCCAGGTCTGCCCAGAACACAGCAGGTGCCACTTATGCGCTGCTGTTACGAACATAGACAACAGCCTAAAAGCCCTTCACAGGCCGGGCTGGAGGCTGAGCTAATGCCGGCACCCAGCGGTGCTCAGTGATCCTGAGACACTGAAAGTGAGCCTGGTCCACACACCGAACACCTTTTAACTTGTGCAATCCCACAATAGCCCTCCAATGAACAAGGCTGAGGGCTGTGGTTACCAGAAAACACACGTTAAAAATATATAAAACATATATTTAAAAAATTGCATTGAGAGTGGAAAAAAGACTCGAAGGAAATGCTCATGCTGGGAGTCACCGCTGGGTGGAAATTTACGGGTGAGTTTTTTCCCCGTTTTTAAAAATTGAGATGCCAGTCACATAATATAACATTCACCATTTTAAAGTGTGTGATTGAGTGGCGTTTAGAGCATTCACGACATTGTGCAGCCATCACCTCTGCCTAGTTCTGGAAACTTTCATCCTCCCAAAAGTAACCCCCAGACCCAGGAGCAGTCACTCCCCATCTCTCTCCTTCAGCCCCTGGCAACCATAATCTGCTTTCTGTCTCTGTGGGATTTGCCTGTTTTCGATGCTTCTTGTAAATGGAATCATATAATGTGTGGCCTTTTTGTCTTTTTTCTTTCTTTCTGATAATTGAAATTTTCTAACTTTTCTCCCTCAGTGATTATAGATTTCTTTTTTAAAAATTTGGAGGGGAGAACATAACAGAAACCCCAACCCCTGCCCCACTTTCCAGCAGGAGGAGGGGGAATGCCTTGGAAAGACCTTAGGCTTGGAGCCTTCAGACTGGGGGGCTTTGGGCCCAGGGCAACTGGGGAGAAACCCTGGACCCTCCTCATGGGGATCTCGAATCTCCCTGGCGGGGGCCCCATGGGTAAAAATGAACAGCTCAGTGAGGACAGCTTATCCCCAAGACAGGGTCCGGGCCTTTCCCCATGGCCCCCATGCAGGGCTCCTCGGAACCAAGGAATCATATTGCCGGTCCTGCAGCACCCACCTCGCCATACAGATGGCCACCTCGTGGCCCCCAGGACCTGAGACCCACCTCTGCCAACTCTACGACCACACTCCACCTCTCAGCCCTCCCCTGTCACAGGTGACTGGGATCACGCCACAGGCTTGCCCAGGGTGAAGTGGGTCTGAACTCAGGTCCCAGCCAGCCTCTGACCAGATGGACAGTCCTCAGCAAGGGAAGCCTCTCCCTTGGCCTCACTTTGCTGTTCTGTGAATGGGGTGGGCATGAAATGCCCAGTACCCAGAACAAGGCCTGGGGATGAGTTCTTGGGAAGCGTAGGGAAATGCAGGCCTGGCTGGAAGTAGCCATGCCTGCTTCCCAGACCCCAGCCCATCATTTGCAGCCCGCTATGTGACCGCAGGCACACCCTCCACCTTCTCGGGCTGGATCTCTGAGCGGTCACGATGAGGCAGCGCCCAGGCGGATGGAAGCCCCCATCTTAGCCCCACAGCTCCAGCTTGACTTGCTAAATTTAACCTCTGGGGCTAATTTTAATCCCCGGCCGGAATCAGGCTAGTTCCCACGGCTGGGATGCATTAGCCCCTCCCCGACGGGTCCCTGGGGACAGGAGGAGGGCACTGGCCCGGAGGTCTCCATGCCAAGATGACTCCGGAAATGCCCCCTACGCCTGGGGTCCCATGGGAACATGGGACTAGGACATGAGTCTCTGGGCCTGGAAGATCCAACCCTTGCCCCTTCTCCATCTGTCCCCATATCAGAAAAGGACATCCTGGCCAGGGCAGGGTTCACATAATGGGGGAGCACCAAGAGCTAGAAGGTCAGAGGAGGGTCTCTCTGAACTGAGACCCAAGAGTCAAGACAGGAAGTAAGTTCCAGGCAGAAGGAACGGCAGGTACAAAGGCCCTGAGGAGGGAGGGGACTCATCAACAAGGCTGGAGTGAGGAGGATGGGGAGAGGATGCTGATGCAGGGACAATCTGGGTCCTCTGAGCTGCTGGGAGAGCTGTGGGTTTTGGTCTAAGAGCAATGGAGAGCCATGAAGGGTGGGGTTTGGGTAAGAAGGGATGGGGTTTGATTCATCATTGTAAAACTTGGCCATGGCCATGGCTGCCACGGGGAGCAAGACTGCTGGAGGCAGGGATAGAGATAACAGGAGACTGGAGGGAGGCCAAGGCTGTGTCCGTCTGGGCAGAGTTGGGGGTGAGGCCCCTCTGTACTTGGCCTGCACCATGCACTTTAAGTCACTGTTCTCCAGGGCTCCTTGGGTCCTCCAGCAGCTACCAGAGCCTCTGCCACCCCTGGAGCCAGGCCTGAAAGGCGCAGATGGGCTCATGCAGGGGTTTGACTCTTCTGACCCTTGGTGACCTTGGAATTCCCAATCCTCACCCAGGAACCAAAGTCATTCCCAGCTCTGGCCTTTGAGGGATTTACCCACCACACGGTTCTGATCATGCCCCTCCTGTTCACAACTCTTCATGGCTCCTCACTGTCCTCAGGAAAAAGGAAGTCTCAGCCCCCAACCTGGCATTCGGGGTCGTGCCCCAATCAGCCCTTGCCTACCTTTCTTTACCTTTAACAAAATGTCTCTGCCTAAAAAGTCCCTTTGCCTCTTCTGTACCTGGCCAACTCCTATTCACACTTCAAAGCCCAGCTCAAAAAATCAATTCTTCCAGGAAGCCTCCTCTGCCCTCACTCTGGACTCCCACAGCCCCTGTCCTGCCCTTCCAGCTCTGACCCTGCGGGCCTGGGGGTGCTGTATATCCAGCTCTCCCTCTCCCCCAGACTGGAAGTCCCTCAGGACCAGACACAGGGGTGACAGGGAAGACCTGGTAAATGGAGCAGGTCAAGAGGGACACGTCTGAACTCCCCCCAGCTTCCCTCAACAACTTCCTCTCAGACTCCCCCAGCTGACTCCTTACCCAGAAATACACGCGCATGCAAATCCAGCCACGCAGCGTTGCCCTGCCTCAGGCCCAGGTGTAAAGGGTCAGCCAAGGAATGCGGAGGCGGAAGGCCCAGGGTGTGCATATATATTTGTACTCACATGCAAATCCCCACCCTGAGCCGCAGACAGACCTGGCGGCCCGTTCTCCAGATGTTGGCGTGATCGGAACTGCTGGGGGGAGGTGGCAGTGTGTGCTAAATGTGCAGGGCACGAGGGAGAGGCTGGGGTTGGGGGAGGCTGAGGTTGGGGGAGGCTTCTTCTGTGCACATATTTCCCCTACCCCCACCAATGTCCAGGTAGAAAGCAGAGAGCTTGTGGCATTGGCTCAGCAGAGAGGCAGAGAGATGGACCCAATGATCTGGGAACAGAGCAGGGAAGAACAGTCAGGAGAAATCCAAGAGGGCATCTCCAAAGAGGAAGCACATAGTTGGGCCTCAGTGGAAAGACTTGACAGGGGTCTGAGCAGATGGGGCCAAGAGTCCAGTATCTCCTCACCCCTTTCTTTGCACCTCCTACTTAGCATTTATCAAGCATCAACCACGTACCAAACATTGCGAGAAACTCACCTGAAAAGACATAGAAAGCTTAAATAGACCAATGACCATAGAAAATTAGAAAAGTGATTCGAGACCTACTATTAAAAGGGCAACATTCTTTGAATGGCCTCAGACCTTTGAAAACAATGGGAACTGCCTAAGTCATGATCTCTGAAGAGGTGACATTTGAACCGAGACTTGAAGCACAAGAGGGACATAGCCAAGCAAAGGAAGAGTCAGTCTGAGGACTATCTGAGGAAAGAGTGTTCCTGGCAGGGGGAATTGCATGGGTAAAGGCCCAGAGTGATCATCAGTTTGGCATCTTGAAAAAAGCAAAGATGTCTGTGTGGCTGGATAGCGTGAGCAAGGGGGAGACGGAAGGGGGATGGTGGTGGAGACAGTTGTGGGGTTTGGACCATGTAGGTCGTCGTGGGCCACAGTGAAGAGTGTGGGCTTTTTCTGAGGGCAAGAGGGATCCATGGAGAGTTTGGGGGCAGGGGAGGGTCAGAATGGGATTTAACAGTTTGCAAATCCCCTTGTACTTTCACGCATTGCTGGTGGGAGGGGAAACAGGTAGAGCCCCTCTGGAAAACTCTCCAGCATCTACTAAAGCGGAACACACATCTGCCCTCTGACCCAGCAACCCTCCCCTCAGTATTCACCTAAATGGGTCCATGTTTTACCAAAGGACACAGACAAGAATGTTCTCAGCAGCTTCGTTTGTCATAGCCCTGAACTGGAAATGACCCAAATGCTCTCCATTCAAGAATTGGTAAATACTTTCTGGTAGGTTCCATGGCAGACGGACTATATACAGCACAGGAAAAGGATGCATTCCAGCTCCACGCAACTACACAGGTGAATCTCCCAGACCTTGTGCCGATTCAACATTGGGCTTCATAAAGGGGACACAACATGTGATTCCATCTGTGTGAAGTTCCAGAACAGACAAAGCTCACGTACAGTGACTATCAGCACAGTGGCCCCGACAAGCAGACACTATAACAGCACAGCGGGAGTCTCAGGGCTGGGGTGTTCCGGTCCCTGATCCAGGGCCTGGGTACACAAGTGTATTTAGCTTGTGCAAACTTTTTAGCACTACTCCAATCATCTTTGCATTTTTCTCTGAGATTTATCTCAACCAAAAGATTTTTTTTAAAAACTCCCCTCTGCTCCTGGCTGCCGTGAGGAGCAGCGCCTGTCTGGGCAGGAGTGAGGTGACAGGGAGAGGCTGGGGCAGGTGTCCTGGTGGGAGATGTGGGGCCTGAACTGGGATGGGGGCCGCAGGCAGGCTGAAACAGATGGACTGTTTGGTGACGAAGGGGACAGGACATGCTAGTGGCATATGCCTGGGGTTTGGAAGGTGCTTGGGGTTTTAGACCTGAGCACTGTTCAGGGGAAAAGTGGGGGGATGAAGGAAGATTTCTTGAATGCCTGGAGCATTGTAAACTCTCTTAGGTGATACCTGTGGTCAGTAAATTCATCAACAAACACCCGTGGGGTTCTTCAGGCCATGACTGTCTCCTCTCTCTAAGATGCCTTTCTTGGAATTGGAGGTGGGGGGCTGGAAGGAATCCCACCCTCTCCTTGACCCTTCACTGCTGGACTCTCTCCATGGAAGGACTCCACTTTCTTGCCTGTAAATGGAAGTGAGAATTCTCCCACCAGCTGGGGAGGAGGGGGCAGTGGAGGGGGTTCTATGGACCTTGTCTTCTGGCCTCCCATTAGCCAGAAGGAAGAGGGGCCTTGGAACTGGGGATGCTGAGTCAACATGCCATGTTGCAAGACCCCGGTGACAGTCACTGCGACATGCTGGACGACAGCAAACCCCCATTTCCTCCTCTATAAAATGGGTCACAGCATCCTGATCTCAAAGGTTTTGCCATGAGGCTGTGAGAGAAAAGACCAGGAACAGTCAAGTTCCTCTTCTAGGCTCCCAGTGGGGCTTTAATGGAGGGCCAAGTGGCAGAGTCACGCTGCCAGACCCTTGAGCCCAGAGGCCTCAGCTTGGTGGGGGACCCAGGCCGGGAAAGGAGAGGGGGAAAGGAGAAGTGAGAGGCAGGTGGGTGGTGGGGGGGAGGTGAGGGCCTGCGGGACGCGGCGAAGCGGGGAGGGGGCGCTGCTCCTGGGCGCTGCAGCAAATCAGGCCTGAGGCCCCGCCTCACGCAACCCAGGCGGTGGTTTCATCACCTGCTCCCCAAGTACCTCATTACAGGCGACAGGAAGAGCCCCTTGGAAAGTCGGGACCCCCCCTCCCCTCTCTTGAGGGCTCAAGCAGCTCCGACCCCAGCTGCTGGCGACCCTCCCCCACCCCAGCCGGGGCCCCTGAGCCGCCTCTTCCCCTGGGGGCCTAGGGAGATGGTGGCCCAGGTGGGGGGGCATTGTAGGTGACCTAGGGGCTGGCTCAGCCCACAGCAGCCCCTCACCTGCCCTAGGGAGAGGGCGGGCTCTGGCAGTGACTCCTGTGTGGCCAAATTTCTCCAGGCCTCAGTTTCTTACCCCAGAATATGAGGAGTGGGGGGCACATCCCTGAGCTGGGGAGTGCTCTACAGTAGGTGCTCTGGAAGTGGCATATCTCTCCTTCCCTATGCGGGTGGCTTTTGTAATCACTGGGCCCTGACCTGTCCCAGAAGGTCTTGGGATCACTTCTCCCCAGCCCTGAGTGCCCAGCTCAGAGGGCCCCCTGCAGATCCAGGAAGGGTGCTGGGGCAGGGGGGCCAGGGAGAAGCCCTTTCCTCATATGTACAGTTGGGGGTGAGTTTGGGAGATTCTGCTCACAGGGAGATCCTCAAACACATGCATCACCCCAAACACACATGGATCCCTGCATACATGAGTCCCCAAAACACATGTAGTGCATGATACATGTAGACCCCTCCCAGACTCACACGGCTCTCCAAACACACATATCCCAAAACACACTCAGGTCCCCCTGCACACGCGGATGCCCAATTACCTGCAGACCCCCCGAGACACACACAGAGCCCCCAACACGCCAATCCCCCAAATGCCCACAGACCTCCCAACACATGCAGATGCCCCCAAACAGACCAGCTCCCCCACAACATGCAAACCCCCTAGACACAAGCAGATCTCCCCAAATCTGTGCTGGTCCTCCCATTACATGCAGGCCCCCAGACACAGGTAGGGCCTCCCTCCCCTGCAGTGGTTTTGCCCATCCTCTGGCTTCCTGAGGCAGGATGGGAGCACCCCCTGGGGGAGAGATGTGGGCTGGGGGGTGGGGGTCCTGAGGGTGAGGTGCCAGGGTGATGATCTCAGGGACCCCCATATATGGACCGTGCATGGGGACCACAGGCTACGTTGGTACAGGTGGCAGGGGATCATGGGGATCTGTGGGGTATTTCTGGAGACCGTGGGGGTCTGCGGGTGGGGTGTGTTACCCTCATGTGGCTCTGAATCCTAAAAACCCAGAATGTTCCAGCTGGAGAAGGTCCTTTGGGGGTCCCTTTGTGCATAGGTCTCTCTGGCATCCATGGGGAAACTGAGGCCCAGTGGGGGACCTTCAGACCTTCCTCCACAGACCCCTCCTTGGAGGGACCTGCCATGTGTGGCCATGTGCTGAGAGGTACGTGGGCCTGGCTGTGACTGTGGGTCTGGCTAGACCAGTATTCATATCCTGGCTCCACTCTACACTCAGTGCCTGACACGTTCCGAGTCTCAGTCTCCCTACTTGTACCATGGCCCCCTGGGGCTCCTCAGGCATCCATTCACCCGCCCCTCCTCTTTAGGGAGGCTTCATCTACTGGCAAATTTCCAGCTCACCTTCTGCCCCTTTCCAGACACCTGAAACACCCCCCAGACAGACCTGCCGCTTTCCCATCGCCAGGCCTTTGCCTGTGCTGCGCCCTCTCCCTGAAACACCCTTCTCAGACTCACCCAGGTCTGAGAAGCTGCTACACATCCTTCGAGGCTGGGCAAAAATCTCTCTCCCCAGAGGTGCGTATTTCCCCAGATCAGACTTCTCTCTCCCTGTGGCACTTAGTTCTACCAGATATTTTCTGTGCTTCTATGCTACTTTCTTTGATGATCATGTCGCCCTACTAGGATGTCGGCTCTATGAGGCCAGGGATGGAGGCTTCCCTACACCCGGCACACAGTAGGCTGGCAACCACCTTTCCTTGAATGAATGAGCAAACAACTGCTTAACAAACGGAAGAAACATTGGCAACTGGTTTAGTTTTCCTTTTAACACTTCATGGCTCACAAAACAAATATGAGGCCCTGTCTGGTCACCAGTTTGAGACCCCTGCTCTCAACAGTCAAAAGCACACCAGCCAACTGGATGGTGCTCACACTTCTCTCAGGCCAAGGGGCTGACCCTGTGAAGGTTCCAGCGCCCATCTCAGAAGGAAACTGTCATAAGGACATGCAGTACCCGGCTGCCCTCCCTGTCCACTGCCAACAGAGGCTCACCGCCCCATCCCACCTCCCATACGGCCTGGGACCCCTACCCCTGGGGCTGGGGGAGACTCCCCAATCTGCCATCTCACACAGATCAGAGCCCTGGGCCACCCAAGACCCTCAGTGATGTCCCCTAAGCTGCAGTGGCAGCTGCAGGAACAGCCCAAAGTTTATCTCTCTTTGTTCCAGAGAAAGATCTCCCTGTAGGGCCCCAGAAATTCATCCCCAGAGGTCCAGGCCTCCCTGCTTGGGAAATTAGCACATCTGTCAGCACTGGGCAGAAGGGACTCGGCCCATAGCCCAGCAGACCCAAGACATGGCCAGTGGGGAACCTAAGATGGGGCCTTTGGGGCATCCCTGGTCCCCACTTTCTTCTCCCAGAAATGTCTGGGAGCTTAGCAAGGTGCCAGGGATACAAGGACAGGGAGTGGAGAGATCCAGCCTGGACTTCCCCATTGCCCAGTCTGGTTGGGGAGACAGACACATAACTGTGTCAGGGACAGAGGCCTCTGATGAAGAAATTCAATAGGGGGAGGCAGTGGGGAGGGGTGGCAGGGAGGGAGCTGCTTTGGACAAAGAGGCCAGAAGGGGCTTTCTGAAAAGGGAACCTCAAGGATGAAAGGAGACCAGCCACAAAGGGATGTGGGTGAGAGATTGCCTGGTGGAAGGTATGGCAGATGCAAAGTCTCTGAGGTGGAAACATGCTCAGTGGGTTCCAGGTATGGGGGTGGCTGGTATGGCTGGGTATGGATGGGTGAGCAGGGGGCATCTGGAGACAGAAGAGGGCAGGGAGGCCACAAGGGGCCTAAGAGATCAGGTAAGAGAGTGGGCTATAGAGCAGTGGGGAGCCATGGAGGGTGTATGAGCAGGGGAGGGAGGGCTGTGGCATGATTCAGGGTTTTCAGAAGACCCTGTGGCTGCTGTGGGGAGAAGTCCTATGGGAGCAGGAGGCCAGGACGGCATCCAGCGGGAGATGGCAGAGTCTTTGGTTGTGGAAACTGAATAGAGGCAGACCTGTGCCCACAGCAGTGACTCGTTATGACAACCTGCTTGGATTGTTCCCTTCCAAGGACTCTACTTCAACCTCCAGTGAACGTGAACCTGGAGGAGATCAGGACAGAGAAGCTGAAAGGCCTGAGACTGCTTGGCCCCATGGGGAGCGGGCGGTGAGGGTGGGCCTGGATGGGGCTCAGAGGCACGTCCACTCGATCATAGTTCAGATGGCACATCTTGTTGTTGAGTGCCTACTGTCTGCCCGGGCCCACGCTCCACCTCATTTACACACAGGACCAGCCTGACTCAGATAGCCCAGTGAAGCGGAGACAGCTGACCCGGTTCTACTACACAGGAGGAAGCGGGCTTCTCCCCAGAGCCACTCGGCAGGACCCCAGATCCTCACTCAAGCGTGGGCGTGTACCCCAGGGTTGTCCGGCTGCACCCCTAACTCACCCTCCCCGCTGCCCAGTCTAGAAAGTAGGCCTGGGCATCAATGGGGTCCAAGACACTCATTCTTGGGTCACCTGGGGGCAACAGGCAGCCTCACAAGCCCCTAAGATGCAGGCCTAGGGAAGCCCTTGTGGGGGCTGAGAAATGGGACCCAACCTCTGTGTACACCCCATGCGGATTCATGGGCCAGGGCTGGGGTGACCTCTCTGACCCCAAATGGGATCCCAGGCATATGATAAATCCTCTCCGACAAATGACATCTGTCTCCATGTGCATATGTGCCTCGAATCTTCCGGAAGGTCAGACCCCCAACATGTCTACACTCATTGCATCTAAGTTGAGGTGACAAATTATTTTCATTCCCTTTCTCCTCTAATTTGCATTCTCCAGACGTCTTCCTGGTTGGGTAATGATTTAATGAAATAAATCATTAGTTGGAGATGGGAAGTAAGATTGGGCTCTACTTGCTTTCAGGTCACAGGAGCAGCCAGAGAGCTCAGAAAGGGGCAGCGATCTGTCTGAGGGGAGAGAGGAAGTTGGGGCTCCTCATTCCTAGCTTTTGTTCTCTTAGGAACTGAGGGGCAGCCGTGTCTCCACCTGGCCTCAGTTTTCCCTCCTGCCAAGTGGCAGCTTCAGACCAGATAACCAGTTTCCAGCTCTTGCAGGTGAGACCCCAGGACCCTAAATGTCCCCAAATTCCATTCCCTGGAGGCCAAGATTCACTCCTTGACTCAGACTGGTGGTGGAAGGCAGGTATGGGGACAGGAGGGAGCGAGGCTGACTTCTCCCAAAGCCCCTTTGACCTTTGGAATCAAACCCCACACATTTGTCCTTTCAAGTCTAAATACCTTTTTGAACCCCATTTTCTTCACCCCAAGAGCCTGAGAGTTCTCATCCCTGGATGCCAAATCCAGAGGTCCTGACCATCCCCAGTGAGGATTCTCAGCAAAGCCAGGCATGAGGCCTCAGCTATTCCTGACTTCCTGGGTATGAAGCTTGGGGACAGGGAATAGCCAGGGACCCCAGTTGGTGACATCTGCTGCCCTGGACTCTGAGAGGCAGAGGGTGGAGACCATGACCATGAAAGTTACGCAGCCACCAGCTTGTTATGTGCTGACACTCAGAGGGCTATGACTATTGTTCCCATACCCATGTCCCAGATGGGGACACTGAGTCATGGGGAGGGGGTGGCCCAGGCAGCTGTGGTCTCCCACTCAGGGCTCCGTGCCCACTGCCCTGCCCCCAGCTACACAGGTACCCTGAGTGCCCAGCTGAGGCCCCACATTTGCTGTATGAAGTGCAGGCCCCATGGGTGGGTGAAGGTCATGGTGGTCACAGGCACATGTGGATGTCATGCCACATGCAGGCCTGGGGCCTTGACACACGAGGGCATACCCACAGCAGGAAGGCATGCGGTTGTGCACAGGGGCCTCTAGGATGTGCAAAGGAGTGTGCCCCAGGAAATGGGGACACTGGAGCTTACTGACATGCAGCTCACAGACGCATACCAGGGGCTCATGGCAACACAACTTTATACACACAACTCCCGAACTGACATGAAAACCCTCAGACACATTCCCCTTGGACACACAAGCCCTCAGACATGATACATTCTCCTTCAGACATAACTCCTGGACATGAAACTCCTTGGACACTCATCCTTTGGTACACACAACCTCTCAGAAACACATCCCTTGGACACACACCCTTTGGACACACAACCCCTGGGACACACAGCCTCTCAAATTCCCAATTCTAGGACGCACACTACTTAGACAACTCTCCGATGCATAGCAAGACATCCGGACCTTCAAACTCAACCCAGCCCACAGAAGCTATTCAAAGGACACGGCACAGGCCTCGGCCCGACGCGACACGCACCTGCTCCACCTGGACCCTCGGACGCTCGCGCACCGACCCGGCGGCAGCGGCACAGAGCTCCGAGCACCCCGGCGGCCACAGGTGCCTTCAGAGTGGGAGGCCCCGCCCCCAGGAGCTGATTGGCCGGGGCGGTGGTTTGCATGGAGGGCGTGTCTACAGGCGGTGATGGGCGGGAACTTGGGCGTGGCCCGGCATCGCGAGTTCTGGGGCCCGGTACATAGACGCGGGAAGACGCAGAGGTTAGGGGAGGAGAGTACAGTGAGGGAAGAGGACCCGGGAGAGGGCTGGATCAGACGTGCCAGGCTTCCTACCCTGTCACTGGTCACTCCTGACCTTACTGCTGACCCTGACCCTAATTCGGACCCTGACTCTAACCACTGCTAGCTCCTGGACTTACTCCAACCTGACTTACTCCAACCTGAATGAACTATATCTCCGACCCCGGACCCTGAGGCCCCAGGGACCGAGGGCTTCTCGAAGCCATCCCTAACTCTTGCTCTTTCAAATAGAAGGACTGCAGAAAGGGGCTCTGGGGTCGCTGTGTGGACTATTCCAGCTGTGCCTCCTGCAGCTGGGCCAGAGGGGTCAGGGAGGGCTGCCCCCAAACAGGGGGCATTTGTACTGGGCCTTGAAGCATGAGTAGGAGTTTGCTACTGGTTGAAGGGTTTTCTAAGAGGGAACAGGACTTGCAAAGATGCAGAGAAAGACTGCAGAATAGTCTTTGGTGGAGGAGGATGAGGGAGATGAAGCCAGAGTAGTGAGTGGAAGCAGACTGAGCTGGGCATCCACGGAGAGGCTTGGAGATGAAGCCACGAGGTGGGATGGGGAAGTCCATTTGGGGCAGATGAAAAGGGGAGAGCAGGTGGGTTGCAGTGGCTGCCTGATGTCCACCTTCTCAGAAGACAACAGGAGATGGCTGGGCCTCTGGACTTGGTGGGGAGCATGTGGAGATATCAGTGTGTAGGGGACACTGGGGAAGGAAACCGAGACCTTAAGAAGATTTTGCCTCTCCCCACACCTCAGTTCCCCCACTGTGACATGGGCACTGTGGACCTCTAGCCTGGGCATGGATTTCTCTTTGGATATAAAAACTAGAGTTTGCACTGTGTCATAAAAAGGTGGGATTAGGGGTCTGTCTTGCCTCCCCCACCCCACCCTTGCTGTCCCTCAGTGCCCAACACCAGACACTCAAGTGTCCCAAGGCCACACCAGGGCCCAGGCCAGGTTGGGGGCTTCTGCCTGGGCTCCAAGCCACAGAACAAGGCTTGGGGATATTGAGGTGGCTGGGGAGGCCCCAGGCCCCTCGAGGGCCGCTCTGTTTACCCAAGGCCGCCCGCCTGCCTCTGATGCAATAGGCAGGCTCTGGTTACGTGAGGGCGGCAGCTGGAGCAGCTCTGGGAGCAGCCCTGGGAGCGGCCTGAGCTGAGCCGGCTGGGGCTGTCCACTATGGGCCACACCTCTTGCCTCCCATCACTGGGGCTCCTTCCCGTGTTCTTGCCCCTGCCATGTTGCCTCCTTCCACCACTCATGTTCCCAAACTCCCTTCCCATTTCTATCATTCTATCAATTCCATTTCTATCATTCACACTATGATTCCTATAACATCCCCTCCTTTTTGCCTTTGCCCCTCTTCCTGTACTGTATTCTCCATCACTGGCTATGTTACCCCATGTGGACCTCCATCCCCCACTGGGGCAATCAAGAGGTTCAACCTCAGTCTTCTCAGATGAGGGGATACCCTTAGTTGCTGGAATAAGAGGTTGGAGTGTTGAAAGGGAGATTTAAGGGGAGAAGGGAATGGAAAAGGCCATAGAGGGAGATCTGGGAAGGGGGCCTGGAAGATAAGGAAGGTAGGGGCAGGTGGAGGCAGGGGTGAGGAGGTGAGGAGATACAAAAGCTGCTCCCTCCCAAGTCTCCCTCCTCCAATCCTCTCCAAGAATGTCAGCAGGGGAAGGCTTTGAATGACCCTCCAAGGTAAGGATAGTGTGGTCCACCAGGTAGGGCTTCAGGGCTCCAGAACCCTGGGTCCCCATCCCAGCTCCGACTCCCACTTGCTGTGCAACCTCTGGCCAGTCACTTCACCCCTCTGAGCCTGTTTGCTCAGAGGGCAGGATCCTCTGAGAGTGCAGAGCAGGCCTGAAATAAAAACCAGGATTTGGATCTAAGGGGCTAAGAACAAAAAGCCAAAACTCTTCAATTAAAAAAAAAAAAAACGGCCAAAACTCAAGTCTGATTCCCATTCTGACCACCGTGACCAACCAGGGGCAAGTCGCAGCCCTCTTGGGCCTCCTTTTACTCCATCCACAGATGTGAAGGAGCCCAGGTGGGGCATCCAACACGTTACCCAGGGATCCTTTCCAGGCGGCCCCCACCCTCATGGGTGCTAGACTCCCTGCTTGAGTGCTCTGTGCCACGGGGAGCTACCTGCCTCTCTCCTGGCCATCTACCTATTTCTGGGAGTTTTAGTGAGCAGGATCTGGGAATGCCCACTCCCTCCACTCTGGGGAGGTAAGGCTGCCAGCGCATGGGAGCTGGTGCGAGGTCTTGCTGGGTAACCTGGCCTCGCGGAGCCTTGGTTCACTTTCTGAAGCAAGGACGTATGAGGTGAAAAAGGGCAGAGGGTTACGATCCACCCTCCAGTATCAGCCAAGACTGAGGACAACGACCGCTTGGAGGCAGAGTGCTGGGCCAAGGCTTTGCCTCTTGCGTCCCCTGGCGGCCAGCAGGGGCAGGACACTCGCCAGGCACGAAGGGCAAGGCGGCATAAATGAAACGCAAATTAACCATTACCTCTGTAAGCCCTAGGACTTGGGGTGGTGGAGAATTTGACAACCTAGAGTCCTCCACAGACCTCTTTGAGAGGACATATTAGGCATGGGCTGAAGTCGCGTTCAGGGCTGTGCGTGACAGGGAGCCCTAGGAAAGTCTAGGACACCTCATGACTGCCCCCCACTAGGCTCACAGCACCTGACCTGTCCAGGGCCGCCCCTGGGTAGTTACCTCACTGAGCTGCCCCTATGTCCCTTGGGTCTGTGCCCTGGGGCCATGGTTGGCCTGTCTGGCTCATCAGGACATCCGCTGGAGAGGCAGGACCCAGCTCAGAGAGGGTGGCCAGTGTTTGCTGGATAAATGGCTGCATGGTAGAAGGACAGATGGACAATGAGAGATGCCTTCGGAGAGGGTAAAGAGAGGGAGTGACTCTATGGGGGTCACACACCAGTCAGGGCCTAAAATAGGGTGAACCTGAGGCTCCTCCCTCCTCCTAAATTGAGCTGGGGCAGTGGGAAGGCAGGATGGTGGCAGGCTCCTAGTACACCTTAGAAGAAAGGGCTGGTCCTGTTGCCTGGTGGTTGGAGGTGGTTATTTCTCAATACCTCCTGTGTCCCTGAACCCCCTGCCAGGCCCTCAGTCCCTCCACAGCCCTGACACCCCCTAGATACACCTCTTGGTGTCTTTGCCACCCTTCTCTCCAGATCACTTCACAGTGCCAAGCTGGGGGAGATCCTCCCAGAGCAGTGGGCCTGGGACCCATCCTGGCTATACCCTCAACGACTCCATTCTGACCTTCCCGATACATTTTGCAGGGCACTGTATTGGCACACAGCTGGCTCTGGACGTGTACAAACCATGGGCCATGATCTCCCAGGCTTGGAATTCCCAGGGATCAGTGCAGGCTTTTCTGAACTCAGCAGAAACAGACTCAAAACAATTCTGGCAAAGAAATTTTAGAGACTCGTGAAACTGAAGAATTGGAATTTGCTAGTATCAGGTACAGCTGGATCCAGGGCGCCATGCAGTGTTCTCAGGCTGCCCCTTCTATCTGCCCAGCTCAACAACCACAGAAGGAAGATGGTACTTTTTGCACTTTTCCAGCAAAATTCCCAGGGGAAACCTCTCATTGGATCACATGCCCATCTCAAACCAATCACTGGGATTGGACCTGGGAGATGGGGGATTCTGATTAGCCAGGCCACCCCTGGAGCTAGGGTGGCTTCTCCATATGACCTGAGCTTGTGGTGGGCATTTCTGCTTGAGGTAGAATGCAGTCCAGGCAGGCAGGTACACAAATGTCTGCCTCAGCCTGTAAAGAAGGTCCAGTCCAGGGTTCCTTGTCCAGGTGGAAAAAGGTAGGACCAGAGAGGGTCAGCACAAGGCCCCATATCACACAGCATGTCAGAGGCAGAGCTGGGGCCAAACTAGGCTGGGGTCTGCTCTCTCTAGTTGTGTGACCTCACACAAATCATGCCATCTCTCAGAGCCTCTCTTTTCCCATCTGTATTTGGGGTGACATTTGCCTTACAGGGCTGTCTGAGGATGAAAGATGGCCTTGGTGAAGTCCCCAGCACAGCCCTGGGCACATGGCAGGTGTGTGATCAGGATTGTCATGGTGGCAGTTATTGGTCCAAGGGGCCATGGCAGTGTCCATCAATGGGCAGGCAGGTAAGAATCCAGGGGCAGCAAAGCCTTGTCTCAGGACATTCACAGCTGGCCTGGAGGCCCCAGGCAGGAGCAGAAGGAACACGCTGGCCACACTTGCTTGGTCTTCAGTCCCCTCCAAGTCCCACAAGGCTGTGTCCGAAGGCCCAGCTCTGGAGGAGCTGGGGGGCAGGAGATGGGTCAAGGCAAGGTCTGAGAGACTCCCCAGGGTGGCAGGGTAGCCCTGATGAGGTGGTAGCTGAGGCAGGGTCCTGGGTGGGGTCAGAGGAAGAGGTGAAGCACTGGGGGTTAGAGGGTCTGGGTGTGAATCCTGGCATTTCTGGTCATGGGCAGTGACCCTGCTTTGCCTTTCTGAGCCTCAGTTTCCTCTTCTGTAAAATGGGGCTGTGTGTGCAGCCCTGGGCCTGGAGAGGTAGGGGAAACCAGGGAAGGCCAAGACTTGACCCTGTGAAGGTCACCTACAACCCCAGGGGCAACAGGTTGGGGGAAAGTGGGGGTGGAGGCTCTGAGAGAGGAGAGTGGGGCCGCAGTTCTGCAGAGCAACAGAGCAGGGTCTGTAGGGACAAAGGTGGGATAGGAGCCCCAGAGCATTTTGTTCTGATGGGGCACAGCAGTGGAGGGACAGCAGATGATCCAGCATGTTTCTAGCTGGCCTGGAGGCTCCAGGCAGGAGCAGGAGGAACACATTGGGTGTGAAAGGTGTGGGAGGGCAGCAGGGCAGCATCCTTGAGGCTCGAGGGTGAGAGGGACCAGGGCACAACGTATAGAATAGGGAGATGGTGGGGTCTGGGCCCAGGGCTGGTGGGCAATGGGGTGGGTTTTCTGACCCCCTTGGCAGCCCCTCTTGCTCCAGGCCCTCCCAGATGTTCCCCAGGCGATCCCACAGCCTGTGGGATTCCTCGCCACCCCTCTTCCCAGAGCTAGGCCCTGCATACAGCAGGGGCCCAGTAAGACTCTCTGACTGCACACCCATGAATTCTGCTGCCTCTTGGCTCTTGGAACTGCTGTTCTAGGTGCTGTGGGGCCCTCTGCTCACCCATGCTTCCCCTGACCCTCTGAGAGGGCCTCCACAGCACGGAGAACCATCACAGCAAATGGGCAGGGGGCTCCGAAAGCTACACAAGTCAGGGGCTCCGTAAGTCCCCTGGGCACCTCCAATCTGCCCATGTTTGCCCGCATGAGCACAGAATAACAAGACACCAGGCTGTTCTTGGCGCCATGCTCTCCTCATATGGTCAACTACACCTCCCAGTCCTGAAGCCCTCCTGCAGTCCTCGCCCATCTGGTCCTGGTTCTGGCCACGTGACTGGCCGTGACCAATGGGACATCTGTAACCGTGAAGCAAGGGGAGGCTGGATGAACATGTGTACAACTGGGTGCCCAACCCCCAGGAGAAGCCTGGGCTGGCCTGCTGGAGAGGCCATGTGGAGAATTAGACCTGTTCCCTGACCTCTGCAGCAGACCGCACCAGTCAAGGGCCAGATGTGAGGCTACCTCTGCCTATCTGGCCCCATCAAGCTCTGACAAGAGCCACAAGTGGCCCCCAGTTGAGCCCAACAAAACTGCCTGGCTGAGTCCAGCCCAAATGGCAGAACTGTTAGCAGGCAAGTGATTGGCATCATAAGCCACAAAGTTTTGGGATAGTTTGTCATGCAACAGTAGCTGACTGCTCTAACACACATCACTGTATGCGGCAGCACCCTCTCTGCCACCTAATGAACCACTTTGACAGAAAGGAAAAGCAGAGACCAGAGTGGGGAGGGACTCGCTCAGGGTCACACGGCAGGTCAGTAGTGGAGCGAGGATTCCAGAGAGGGGTGTGGATACCTGCTGTGCTGGGCTCTGCCTGAGACAATGCGTGTGGGTAAAGCAAGCAGCTAGCATGTGGCCAGGCTGGGGAAATGTGGGCTCACCTCCCTGTCCTGGGGACAGGGGTCCTTTGGAATGGGACAGGGCCTATGGCCTGGATAAGGGGCAGGAAGATGGCAGAGAGAGCACAAGGGAGATGGGCTGACCAAAGGACTGAGCAGCAGAGGGCACAAGGTCCCCTTCCCCTCCAGCCTCCCACTAATAAAACCATCTTACAAGCTTAGGGAGAAAGCCCAAGTGGTTAGTCGAGCAGGTCCCTTCTTGGATGTCAAGAGGGTGGGTTAGTTTAGAGCACGGAGCACAGAAAGGCTTACAGCCCCGCTTGGCACTGACCTGGGTCAGAGGGGCCAAAGCACCTCCAAGTCTCTTCTGGGATCAGGCCGAGGAGGGCGGGGGCAGTTCCTCAGGGCTGGAACAAAACATGTGCAGTGTCCATGAGACTGAGGTCAGAGGCCCCGAGGCCTGCTCGGCTAGCCTGGACTGCACATTGGGGTCGTGCTCCAGTCCCCCAAGACCCCTGGCCTGAGCCTTCAGGGCAGCCTCTGTAAAAATGGGACCAGCCACCCACTTTCAGAGGTCATGGCTGGTACTCACGTAGGACTGGGGGCTTCAAACTCCCAGGACTTGCAAAGAGAGGTCTTAGCAGGTAAACAGCTACTACTCAGGCTGCCACTAGTGTCTTTCAGAAGCACGTATTTTCACAACAGCAGGCACAAGGAGGGCTTTTTGGAAGCACTTGGGAAACTGAGTTGAAAGTAAAGGCTATGGTTTTCGAGGACCTACTGTGTGTAGGGGTGTGCTGTGCAAAGCGCTTTACATAGTGAACTCCAGTCCTAATGGCTGTCACCAGCCTGGGGCCGAGCAGCCAGAGCCAGTTGGTTATTTGGTGCAAATGATCCCAGGTGAATCCCTCTTCATGCCACCCTCATGTGCAGGTCACCACACATCCATTCTTACACATTCACAAGGCTTTTTTGTTTTTGATGATTCTTGTGTCTTGGTTATCACAAATAGCAACACAGAGGGGTTTTTTTTCTTTCTAAATGCCTGGTCGGGGACAGGCATGCCAGAACCCGAAACTGCAGGGCCAGACACATCTCAAGGCTTACAGCATGTGCATGTATGCACAAATGCATGTTTATTAAGTTACAATGAAAACAAGACCAAAAAGATCTACTTCTCCAAAATCTCTCTCCCCAGTCGCAAGAATTATAAATACTTTTGATTTCTAGACCATCTGGTCATTGGCTCAAAGCCTCTTTCAGCTCTGGGCAGCCTCCTTGCTGCCTTCAAGGCCCCGCCCAACTCCCTTACCTCGCCTCCCCCTTGTGCACCCACTCCAGCCACACCCAGCTCACCAGGCCTAGGGCTTCTGCCCCTGCCACCACAGTGCCTGGAACACCGACCCTGGGTCACCTCTGCCCACATGTCATTCAAGCCTCTGCTCACACCTCTGTCACTTCCTCAGAGAGACCCCCGCAGCCCTCTTCCTTTACGCACGTCTGAAATGTTGTCTGTTCCGTGTTTACCTGGTTGCTGTGCGTCTCCCTGTGAGACCATGGGCACACCTGTCTTGGTCGCTGCCATGTCCCCGGCACCCAGCCCAGGGCCAGGCACCCGGCAGAGCTCAGGAGCTGGGTGCTGAGAGACTGAACTCTCCTGCTACAGACGCCAAAGGGCGAGAGGAAGTCACGAGACACCGTGAGGCGAAGAAAGGGAGTTGTCTAAGGAGCGAGCAGTGGCAATTCCTGGCTGAGCAGCGGAGGTCCTGACAGCAAGGAGGCTGAGAGCAGCAGGGGAGGGTGGTCCCGGGAGCTACCTGTGGCCCTGGGCTGTGGCGTTCATGTGGTCTCGGATGTTGATGGCCTGTTTGAGGAGACCCTCCACGCTGCGGAAGTAGACGCTGCTGTCGACAAGGTTCTTCACAGCACTGAAATGGGAAGATGGACTCAGTTGGCGCCATGCTGCTTCACCCCAGAGCCAGAGCTCCATGGACGCCCGCACCGGTGTGTGTCAAGCACCTGGGGAGTCCATGGGCTTCCCTCAACGCTCATCGTGGGCCAAAAGTTTAGTTTCCCTATGTGACAGAGCACTCAATGGCAACACGCAACTTCCACGCTGAGGCTGCTAGACCATCTAAAGCTTTGAAGGAGCCGTAAACGTACAAAGACGACCTAAAAAAATCTTACTTTCCTCAGGTCACCTATTCCTGCCCCTGAAGGAAGCCTGTCAACTCAACTGTGAAAAGCTCTAAGAGGTGAGTTTAGACTCATCACCATTTGAGAGGCGCTACCACAAAGCTGTGCTAAGCTCTGGTGTTGGTACCACACTGATGAATGTCTAACGAAAATGCTCCGGTTGTGGGGAAGAAGGGATAAACTGGGAGTATGGGACTGGCAGACACAAACTACTATGTACAGAATTGAGAAACAAGGTTCTACTATGCAGCACAGGAAGCTATAGTCAATGGGCTGTAGTAACCTGTAATGAAAAAGAATATGCAAAAGTATATATATATAACTGAATCACTAGGCTGTACACCAGAAACTAATGTAATATTGTAAATCAACTATACTTCAATTTAAAAAAAATTTTTTTAAAATGAAAAAAGAAAAAAAAAAGAAAAGAAAAGAAGGAAAGTGCCCCTCCTAACAGCACTACAGGAAAATATTCACCAAGCCACTCTGGCCTTGCTAACGTCAGAAAGCTGCCTGTGCAATGATACCTGCAGTAAAAATAAAAGGGTGGTTTTAAAGTCCTTCTATTAAAGACAAAGAAATCACTCCCATTTATTACCAGTCAGGGACCTGCTTGAAAATGGCCATGAGATCAAAGAGGGGGAGCTTGGTTGTCACCTGCTCTGTTGACAAACTCATCTGACACCAGCAAACAGGGTCAGCTTTTCTAGTGTCTGTTCACCTTGATAAAAAGCTGTCTAACTTATGTTACCATTGAATAGTAACAGATTCATTATTACAGCTCACTATTGAATAGTTCACCCCTACCAATATGCCATTTTAACATCTTTCAGATTATTTTTTAAATTTTAATTTTTTTTTTAAATGGAAGTACTGGGGATTGAGCCCAGAACGTTGGTCATGCTAAGTGTGAGCTCTACCACTAAGCTACAACCTCCCTTCACATCTTTCAGTTCTACACCAACCATTAAAGCATTTCAAACAACTAAAAGGGTGCTTTCATGTCTGTAGAGGAAATACAGTCTTTCAGCATTAGAGAAATTTACATCTCACTAAAGAGAAGTGCTGCGAGGACACTGGCCCTCTGCCTGGCCCAGGGCAGTCCAGTGGAACAAATGATGGACAAATCCTTTATCCACTGAAGTTGCTCTAAGCACCTGAAAGGTGGCTAGTGAGACTGAGGAGCTGAATCTTTCATTTTATTTCATTTTTATGCATTACAATTTAAGTGTGAACAGCCACCTGGGGCCAGGGCTCTTGTACCGGACAATGAGGCTAGACGAACTGGGACGAAGTATAGACTTCGATCTGTTCTTCCTTGAACGTGGGCCTTTCTGATGAGCCCTTGGCTTTCTGGGAGCTGCCAGAGAAACTCCCCTTTCTTTTCTCTCTTTCTTGAGCTATAAGGTAGGTGTTTGCGACCACCACCCTCAGGAAGATGTCATCTGTCTGGGTCACCTTCCCATCCCAGTGGAGAGGCCAAGGCTGCTGATGGTAGAACTCAGCTCAGTGCCCCCAGAAGCAGGACTTCCTGTCAAGGGACCTTCGACCACACAACAAACAGGCAAGCAAACCCCACAGCACCACACACAAGAACTGCTAGGGAGTGTCCAGTCTCCACCAAAACAATCCACAGCCTGTACCGGGGCCAACAACACTTCTAAGAAAAGTCACCAAACTCCCAAAGCAAACAGAATGAGCCAGAGCATGAAATACAATCATGGGGAACCAACAGAATCACAGGAGGCGAGGCCGGCAAAGCTGCTCTGATGGAGAGAAA
The DNA here is from genome assembly GCF_048773025.1 of Camelus bactrianus. NCBI lineage: Eukaryota > Metazoa > Chordata > Mammalia > Artiodactyla > Camelidae > Camelus > Camelus bactrianus. The sequence continues at coordinate 20,049,258 of NC_133560.1, read as the reverse complement.
TACCAACTACTGCTTTTTATTCTCAGGCACAACTTTCACTTGGGGTTAAGAAAAAATATCTGAATATCTAGAGAAAGTTAAATCAGCAAAAATAATAAATGGTGTACCTATGTTCATAGCAACTTTATTCATAGTAGCTAAAACATGCAAGCAACCCAAATGTCCATCAACAGATTAATACATAAGCAAAATGTGGTCCATCCATACAATGGAATATTATTCAGCCCCCAAAAGGAAGGAAATTCTGACACAGGCTACAACATGGATGAGCCTTGAGAATATTATGCTAAGTGAAAGAAGACAGTCACAAAAAGAGAAATATTGTGATTCCACTTATGTGAGGTGCCTAGAATTATCAGATTCTTAGACAGAAAGCAGAATGGAGGGTGCCAGGAACTGTGGGGTGGGGAATGGGAAGTTAGTGTTTAATGGGGACAGAATTTCAGTTTTGCAAGATGCAAATAATTCTGGAGATGGATGGTGGTGATGGTTACACAGCATTATGAATGTATTTAATACCACTGACCTGTACACTTAAAAATAGCTAAGATGATGAATTTTATGCTATGTGCATCTTACCAAAACACAAGAAATTGGAAAGAAATAAAAATTTAAAAATAAACAGTCATATTCGGGTTTTGGCCCGACCAGCTGCCATCCACGCCCCTGGCCAGTCTGTGGTCTTCACTGTCAGTGGGAAACGCTGGCCCCTCGAGGCACCGGCTTCCTGCCCAGGTGGCATCTCCCGGAATCCTTATCACCTCCCCCTCCTATGACAGATGGGGAAGGACTGAGTGCCAGAAAGAAGCCTGCCCCAGGCACATGGGGGTCAAACGGTGAGAAGCTCAAGTCTGGGCTGGAACCTGCCCTGTGGCCAAGTGAGTCCAGATCCATATGCCTCTACTCAGATGGGTTCGGCAGGGGAGGCTGACAGGGCAGTGGGCTGAGATGCCCCTGCAGGCGCAGGAGGTGACCCCAGGGCATAACAGGGCAACCCTGGCAGTGGGGAGGCTGTGGGGCTCACCTGCAGGCATACTCCACTGTGTAGATGGCTCCCTGGCTCTGCTCCTCCCACCGCTGCATGTCAGCCTGTTGGGGTGAGGGGGCTGTTAGCAGGGGTGGCTGCTACTTCCATCCTCCCAGCTCTCTGGGAGGGCACATCTGATCACCAGTCACCATGGCTATAGAGACCGGTCCCCTCCAGCCCCTGATCTTTCCTCCTCAAACTCCCATCCCTTACCAGTCTGGGCTTTCCAGGAACACATGGCAACTATGCCTCAGGGCCTTCACACAGGCTATTTCCTTTTCCTGGCACATCCTCCCCTTGGGTCCTCATATGGCTGCCTCCTCCTCACCACACAGGTCACAACTGATGCAGACCCTGCTGTTCTCTTCTTCCAAATCTGCCCCAGCTCTTTCCACCCAGCTCCAACCTGGGTCAGTGACCATGTTCCCTGACACTGGTGTCCCAGCCTTGACTGCTAAACCAACAGCCCCTGCTCCACACAGCAGGCCCCAGGCCACAAGGTGCAGACCTTGGGAGACATTGGGAGTAGGGCTCACCTTATGCTGGGCCAGCTCAGGCAGAGAGCGTCGCACGTGCTCCTGCAGCCGGTACAGGGCCACGGATGGCTCGTTGGCCAGGACATAGATGCTCTCAGTGAATTTGTCTGTGACTGGGTCCAGGATCGACAGTTGGCAAAATGGGGGGTGGGGGGTGGGGGAGAAAAAGAGGGACAAGGAGACAAAACATCAGACTCCTGATTGCTCATGAGTCCAGCTAGAGTAGAGAAGAGTCCAGTGTCCCTCCCAGCAGCTGGGTCACCTGTGGCCCAGGTGATGCGTTGTGGGAGTTGGTCACAGCAGGGCCTCAGTCTTGAGGACATCAACCTGTCCAGTGAACTCATGATCTTTCCCTTCCCAAACCCACTTGTAGTGGACACTGCTGCCACCCACTTGTATCCATTCACATTCCCTTTACCCCAGTGACAAAATTCCAAGATTCTTCTTCAGAGGATGCCCACTGGCTACTGGACCCAAAAGTGACAGAAAGTTGACACCCATGGATGGCTCTCAGCCATGACTAACCACCGAGGGGTATGAAAACCCATGTCCCGTCCTGTGTGCTGGAACATCTCAGAGGCACAACTCATACCTGTGAGCACCCCTGAGGGAACAGGCTGAGGCCTCCCTCTGTGCGATTTACCTGAGGTCATTCCTTGCTTAGCCTCTTCCCTGGCCCTGTTTTGTCTCCCCTTCTCCTCTGTGGGGTTCTCTTGGTAAGTTAATCGCACACAAATCCTCATCCCAGGGTCTGCTTCAACAAACAGCAGCTAGCTGGTTGTCCCCGCCCATCCTACCCCACCAATGAGCAGATCCTGCTGGCTGAGTCACAAAACAAAGCCCCAAACTCACTCATTCTTACCACTGCTCTGACCCCACTGATCTAGGTGTAGCCTGTCCCACTGAGATGGCAAACTCAGCTCCTCCCTGGTCTCCCTGCTTCCCCACCTGTCAACAATCCAATCCTCACGAAACAGATGGAATGAGCTCCTAATAAACATATTAGATATGTCTCTCCTCTGCTTGAAACACTCCCATGACTCCCAGCAGCCTGAGAATTAAATCTGCCTTCCTTAACATGGCCCAGAAGGCCCTATATGTCTTGCCTGCTGTTGCCCACCTCTGCCCCAGGCACAATGACCTCCTGCTTGTTCCTTACACTCTCAGCAGTGTCCAAGAACTTTCTGAGATGATGGGAAGGTTCTATAATCTTTACTGTCCAATATGGTAGCCATATATGGCTACTGAGCACTTGAAATGTGCTCACTGGGTCACTGACGTGACTCAGAATCCGAATTTTAAATTCTACCTAATTTAAATTAACATAAATATGCATAAGCACAGTGACCAGTAGCCAGTGTATTGTGGCACAGTTCTGAACACTCTGCCACCTCAGGACCTTTATACCTGTTGTTCCCACCACTGACATTGCCCCCACCACCCCCTCGTTTCTCCTCACCCCTCATGTCTCAGCTCAAATGTCACCTCCTGGGTAAAGTCTTCCCTAATTACCAAGCTTAATCAATCAGATGTCCCTTCAACTTCATTCTCAACCTCAGCACTTTGTTCATTTCCCTTATACTTAAATTCTCATTCTTTGTTAGGTTACATGTTTACCTAAAACTTCATTTGTGAGGGCAGGGGCTTTGCTGAGCCTCAGTTTCCTCATCTGTAAATATGGAATGATAACTGTACCCACCTCAAGGTCTGCTACAGAGATGGACCCACACTACTGCCCAGGGCATTGTGGTTGGTGAGGGAAAGAACCCACATGTGTCTGGGAGTCAAGAGAGGCTGTGCATGAGTCTGCCCAGTTTAGATGTGTCCAGTGTACCACTGTGCCCTGAGTTGGGCAGAGCCCAGCCTGTCACCTCCAAACTCTGTCCTCTTACTCTCTTAGGCCTCCTCATTTTGAAAGTGAGTGTAGTACTAATAGCTTACATTTCACAGTGTCATTATGGAGAATGTGGAGTTAAATGTACTTGTGACTTTTTTTTGGAAATAATAATAATAGCTATTATTATGATTGTTGTTGTTGTTGTTATTATATTATTATTAAGGAATCCACTTCTATGATTGTCATGAAGCCCAAGCTGGGTTAACAGTGACAAGCTCTGGAGGTAACTATAACCCACTCTGGACGTTCTGGTTATAACCACTGTCTCCTCTATCTCAACTGAAAACCCATACACATGAAGCCTCAATCTCGAACTTCTCTTCCTGGAAGATGCCAAAGCCAACTATGTGAGAGGTTTTATCAGTGGAGAAGACGACTATGTCTTCCCAGAAGACAAATCCTCTACTTTGCTTTATGAGGCAGATAGCAACCCCAAACCACCAACAGGTTGGGACCTGCGCAGGCCTCAATTAAATGTACTTGTGACTTCTAAATAATTAACTAGTAAAAACGTATATAATACAGTAACAAAAACATTTATACTTTAAAAATAGCTTGTGGCATTTTGTAACTTGTAACTCGGTCATATTGGATAAGTCAACGTAAACACACAAATGCGTAAATACAAGGGAAACCATACACATAGCAATTGCCACACCCCAAACGTTCTTCCAATGCTTTACAAATATCAGGTAACTGAATTCTCACAACAATTTTGTGGGGAGGAGGGAGACTATTATACTCCCCATTCTACAGATGACAAAATCGAGGCACAGAGATTTTCTAAAGGTTTCAAAACTAGTCAGCGGCCGAGTCAGGATTCCGCAGCAGCTCAACCACTGCCCCCTGAACGCTCTCCCTCCGTGCCTTGGCTCCTTCCTGCCCCCAGTCAGGTCGCCCTTCCGCCCCGCTCGGCACCCCGCACCACCTTTTTTCCCCTTGAGCTGCATCTCAGGTTCCTCCATCGCGGCCACGGCCTTGTTCCGACGACCAGGACCGGAAGTCAGGAGGTGGGGACAACTGCCTAAATCTTCCCTGCGAAACTGGATTCCGCACCTCTCCAGTTCCTGTGCTAATTGGCCCGCCTTCCCAGATCCTTCGTCTACCCAGACAGAAGAGGGTCCGTGAGTGAGAGACTGGGGAAAGAGGCACTTGGGAAGTGGGTAAAGAGAGGACAGCGACCCCTTGAAGTTCCAGGAGGGACACTCAGGAGGGGGACGGGAAAGGGCGCCCTCTCTTAACGAACACCTTTTTCGGGGGCAGACGAATTGGGGGAACACTCCACATATTGCCCACTTTAGGCCGTATAAACTCCCTTCTTGTACCCCTCCAGCTGCCATCAAATCCCTGCACATGCTCCTGAGCCTCCAGGATCGCAGAGGGCACATTGTTATGGACAGGGGCGGCAGTGGTGTCGCCCCTTTAAGTCCCAGACGCCCCACCTAATTCCCTCCCGCCCTCCTACTGGAGAAAGCCCGACCCGTGTTTCCGAAGGTGGAGCCGAGTGGCTCTGCCTGAAAAAAAAATCTGTGGGCCGAACTGGAGGTGAGGGAGGACAAGCGCAGTGAACTCTAGTGAGCTCTCTGAGGCCCCGCCCATCTCCCCGAACCTACTGGGCTCCCGCCGGAGCCACTAGGACAAGAACGCGCAGGCGCAATTGCATTTCTATTGCCCCCAGCGGAAGCCACGCCCCTCCCCCGAGCCTTAAAGGGCCAGAAGCAGCACCTACTGCTCCGGCCCTTCCGCACTTTTGTGGGGCTGGGTGCGCAGGCGCAGTGGGGGAACTCTGGAGTGGGGGTAGCGGTCGCGTATCAAGTTGCTCTCTGTCCGGGCAGAAGAAGCCAGGGCGCAGAGGGTCCAGGCTCCATCTTGCTCCCCCCTACATCAGTTGGAATAGAAAAGTTTGTGAATTGGGCCCCCAAGTTTGGGGGGACCCGGGATTGCGGCGTGGGGTGACAAAGGAGGCTCGTTAGAGGTGAGTGGACCTCCTCGATCGGTTTGGGAGGGGCGGATGGGATGCAACCAATCACATCTTTGTTGAGCCCTCACTCATTAACAGGGATTTCGACCCTCTCCCAAAAAAAACCCCACACCGAACATTTACTAAGTTCTGTCCGTGTATCAGGCCTCCTGCAGACATGATGTTTACAGACATGATTTTTTAGGCCTTATTTCTCTATTTTATTAATGAAGAAACTGAGGCTGAGAGAAATTGTCATGTGCCCGAGTTTTCACAGCTATAAAAGTGGAAGGATTCGACCCAGATGGCTGACCACAGAGCCAAGGCTTTTAAAGCAGTACATATTGTATATGTTCTGATGGTGCTCTGGGGAGGAGTGGGTCTGAGAAGCAGTTGGACTCTGTTGGGTTTTTTTTTGGGGGGGGGGTGATTAGGTTAATTAACTTTTTAATGGAGGTACTGGGGATTGAACCCAGGACCTTGTGCATGCTAGGCATACACTCTACCACCGATCTATGTCCTTCCCAGTTGGACTCTGGTTTTAATTTGCTTCTGAGTCCAAGTTTACCCACACTCACTGTGCAAGGCCAAAGTATGCAGTCAGTGCCTAATTAACGAGCTGATAATTATTGCTATCTCACCCTGTTTGGCCCTTACACCAGCTTCCCCCATGGAGCCCACCCAGCCTGCAGAGGATCTCAGCCTGACTCAGCAGCCTTCCACCCCAGAATTTGGGGACCCTGAAGACCCTCAGGATGAGGCCCCTGATGGCTCAGACACGGTGGTCCTCAGTCTCTTCCCCTGTACCCCGGAGCCTGGGAATCCTGAACCAGATGCTGGCAACTCCTCACCTCAGGGTACGGTACTTCCCCTGTACTCCTGCCTCTGGGGTGCAAGAATGGTGGAATTTCAGACCCAAGATGGGACCTCTGTCATTATGTCCCTCTCCACCCAGTGAAGGATTGCTTATCTGTTTGTTTTTTTTTTATTGTGGTAAAATCCATATAACATAAAAGTTACCATTTTAACCAGAATTGCTTATAATTCAATGGCAGTAAGTACATTCACAATGGTGTGTAACATCTACCTCTTCGTAGTTCTAGAACATTTCCATCACCCCAAAACAAAAACCCCAGACCCTTCAGCAGTCACTCCCCATTCACCTCCTCCAGCCCTTGACAACCAGAAATCTACTTTCTGTCTCTCTGGATTTGCCTTTTCTGGATATTTCATATAAATGGGTTCATACAACATGTGGCCCTTCCTGTCTGACTTCTTTCACTCAGCATGATGTTTCCAAGGTTCACCCACATTGTAGAGTGTCAGTGCTTCATCCCTTATATAGCTGAATAATATTGCATAGTGTGGATGGACCGCATTTAGTTTGTTCATTCAACCGCTGATGGACATTTGGATTGTTCCCCTTTTAGTGACTGAATAGTGCTGCTGTGAACATGTTTTTGTCTGAAAACATGATTTCAACTCTTTGGGGTAGATGCCTAGGAGTGGAATGGCCAAATCAGATAATTCTATGTTTGACTTACTGGGGACCCAAGGATTTCTTTTGATTGGAATCTAACTCAGTCTAACTGGAGTCTAACTCAATCTAACATGTCTAACTCAGTCCCCCCAGGGCCTTTGTCCCTGCTGTTCCCTCCATGTGGAATGGTCTTCCCACACCTCTCCCCAGGTTTCTTCAATTGGCCAAGCTCTCAGTTGGTGTCACCTCCTTGGCGTGGCCCTCCCTGACTACATTCTCTCAAAGAGACTCACCCCCTGCCCTCCCTTCTTTCCACCTCATTCTGCCTACGTTTCATTTCTCCTGAATGTGTATCTCAACTTGAGCTTTCATTCTGTTTCTCTGTTTCTGTCTGACTCCACGGCTTGTCCATGGGCCCCTTGAGGGCCTTTTGTATGCGCAGAACCTCGCCAGGCGCGGAGAAGTACATACCCTGGGTATCTGGGAGGGTGGAGTGAGTGGATAGTGGAGTCAGAAGCTGTCTTTGGTAGTTCCAAGCCCCTAGGGTCTGGCCTGAAGCCCAAGACATACTGAGGGGAACCTGAGGCCCTCCCTCTCTCCCAACAGGCAGCTCCCTGAAGCACTCCACAACCCTCACCAACCGGCAGCGGGGGAATGAGGTCTCGGCCCTGCCGGCCACCCTGGATTGTGAGTGGGCCTCCGGTCCCCAAGGGGGAGAGAGGTAGTGGGGTGGCAGGGGCTGAGAGGAGCAACTCTGGACAGGAATAAACTGAGGTGTGGAGCAGGGATGGGACAGGTGAGGACTCTGCCTCTCTCTGGCCCCCAGCCCTTTCCATCCACCAGCTCGCGGCCCAGGGGGAGCTGAGCCAGCTGAAGGAGCATCTGAGGAAAGGTGTGTGCCATGTGCATGTGCCAGTGTCTCCATGCCTGTATGACCTCGCAGGCTGGTGTGTGCATGTGGGTGCTGACGTGACCTGAGTCTCCACACGTGTACCTGTGTCTGTGTGTTTGAGCGCGTCCACGTATGTGCCTCCACATGTATGCCCCCCCAACGTCTGACCCCAGCCGCCTGCCCCACCCCAACTTCTGCAGCGTTGGGGAGAGTGGGCAGGGGTGCATCCCAGTGGTACCACCCCCCCTCCTGCCAGGCGACAACCTCATCAACAAGCCGGACGAGCGAGGCTTCACCCCCCTCATCTGGGCCTCTGCCTTCGGAGAAATTGAGACCGTCCGCTTCTTGCTTGAGTGGGTGCGTCCCAGCACGGCTGGGGGCTTCCTGGGGACTTGAGGGCGGGCAAAGGTCTCAGCTGAGTCTGCTGGTACTGTGTCTGTAAGACAGAGCTGCCTTGGGGACCCCATGATTGCAGGGAATATCCCCACACCTCACTCTGCTCCCTTCAGGGTGCTGACCCCCACATCCTGGCCAAGGAGAGGGAGAGTGCCCTGTCACTGGCCAGCACGGGTGGCTACACGGACATCGTGGGGCTGCTGCTGGAGCGTGACGTGGACATCAACATCTATGACTGGGTGAGGCGCCACCCACTGGCCCTGGGTTCCTCACAGGGTACCAGGCCTGCTCTGGGTGATAAAAACCCAAGACAGACCCATCCCCAAGCCTTACAGAGCTCCCAGTTTTTTGGGGTGGGGGTAGTTAGCAGACATATAAACAGTCAGCTCAGATGCAGTGAAAAACACTATGTTGGCAGATAAGCAAGACAGCTAGCTACAAGAGCCCAGAGGCCACCTGTACAGCCAAGGGAGGTCAGGGTGGGCTTCTTAGAAGAAGCTGAGACCCACAGGAGAAGCTAGTTGGGCCAAGTGTCCAACAAGAGGGGGATCCACATTAAATTGGAGGGTGTGGGGTTTTGTGAGAATCTGGAAAAGATGGAGTGTTGGTTGCCCCTGCCCCTACAGAATGGAGGAACGCCACTGCTGTACGCTGTGCGTGGGAACCATGTGAAGTGTGTGGAGGCCTTGCTGGGTGAGTGGGAGTAGAGGCTGGCCCTAGTGGCCTTAGAGCCCCAGTGGGCCCTGCAGGGATACTGAGGGCCAGGGATGGGTTTGAGCTCTGCTTGAGCAGCTCTTGGGATGGGTGGTCACTGCCTGCTTTCCCCAGAGGATTGATAAGGGGACAGGAGGTGGTAGGACAGCCCAGGGGTTTGGCCGACTGGGTTGAGCACCCACCCTCCTGCCTCAGAGACCCTGGAGGTGGAGATTCTATTGGCCACGTTCATCAGAGAAGTTAGGCTCTCATCTAAGGCCACACAGGCAACCGGCAGACCTGTGGCTGCATTGTGGTAATCACAGGACCATCCAGGTCTCCATGCCCAACCCAGGATCCCGGTCCCCAGGTCCAGCCCACTCTGTAGCCCTGCTCTGCTTTGCAGCCCGAGGAGCTGATCTCACCACGGAGGCAGACTCTGGCTACACCCCGATGGACCTCGCCGTGGCCCTGGGATATCGGAAAGGTTGGCCTGAGACACGTAGGGGCAGTGACAAGGTGCTGTAGGTGGGATGACCACAGAGGGGAACACAGGACATCACATCCCTCTTGGATGTCAGCAAACATCAAATGCCACTATGTACTTGGCCTTGGCACATGCTAAGCCCAGCTCCCAGGGCCCCTTTAGAAAGTAGGAAGATCCTAATGGATCCAAACCCCTGGGGTCACGGTGGGGCTTGGGAAGTATCCCACTTTTTCCTTCAAGGAGTTTTATTCCATGTGAGACAGAGATAATTCCTCGCGGTCCCTCTCATCTTTTCATAAAAGTCACAGTTTGCCAATTTTGTTTGGTAAGGAGTATTTTTTATAACTGAAAAACCTCAAAAATGCATTTTTACAACTTCAGGGAAATTAAGGTTCTTAGAATGGGGGCCTCTGTCTTCCTAGCTGTGTTCTGGCAAGAGTCTGAATTTCCCTGTGTATGAAATGGGTCCTCTGTCCAGGTTTTAGAGCTGAGAGGCCCAGATTCACACACTGAGCAGAGGTTACAGGTTGGCCTGTGCCTCTGCAGCTGCAGTCAATTCATGGCCCACCTTTTCCCTATCCTGTTTCCAGTGCAACAGGTGATCGAGAACCACATCCTCAAACTCTTCCAGAACAACCTGGTGCCCGCCGACCCCGAGTGAACACCGTCTGCCGGGTACTCAGACACTCAGGGAACAAAATGGTCAACCCAGAGCTGGGGGAACCCAGACCTGGCTTCAGAGGCAGCTCCTGGACAGACGGTGGGAGAGGGCCCTTTCTGAGAGGAAACAATAAACCTTCTGTGCAGAACTTGAAGAGCTTTGCTGTGCTTCCCGGAGGGCTTCCTGGAGGAAGCAGCCACAGGCCTCACACCTTTTTTTCTCCTAGTACTCGCAGGTGGTAGATGACTACTCGGCCGAAGAAATCAGTGGTGTTCTCAAATGTCACTTTCAGCCGGTCCACCTCAGCAGCTGGCACAGGGAAGGTGTAAGCAGAGCAGTCAAGGGAAACAGGTGCCTCACTATTTCCCACCTACCAGCCCCAGCTCAGATACCCCAACATGCTGGGCAACCTGGCACGCTATGGGCCACTCTGAAGCTCTCACTCAGAACAGATTATTATCAGCCCATTCTACAGATGAAGCAGTGGAGACCTAAAGGCATCTCGCTCCAGGTCACACACCAGGTCCCACAGCTTTCAGAGGCACAGACCACCCCACCCAGAGGCTGGAGCAGGATATCTGAAGCGAGTTGTTGTCCTCAGGGTAAAACTCCACAATCTTTCCAAAGGCCTCACTCCCCTGGGAACCTGCAGGGTAGAAAGGAGCAGACTGTGAGGTCGGTGTGCCCCCTCCAATCCCCCACCTTCTAGGACCTTCCGGTACCTTCCAGGCGGCCCTGGTGACAGGAGAAGCCCCCTTGGAACTGGATCTGCAGCTGGGAGACACAGATGCGCTGGGGAAACTCCAGTATCACCCACTGGGAGGGGCCCTGGAAGCAGATTGAAACAGAGGCCCATGGTCACTCTGGGCTCAGAGCCCTGCTATGCACGTCTCTCATTCACACAGTCTGTGGTGGGTGAGGGGGTACACAGGTTCCTTCCCTGGCCAATCTGACTGTGCCCATCTGGGGTGCCCTGAAATTCTAGGACCCTTGATTCTAACTCACACTTGGGGTGGAGGGTCCGGAGAGAAGGTGCCTCACCTGGTCTGAGTTCCAGCATGTCTCCTCGTCCTGGTCGAACAGGTGCTTCTTTCCAAACTGCCTAGTGTTACGATTCAGCACCGAACTCACCCTGGAAGCAATCAGAATCAGGGCGTGGAGAGGTGTTGAGCCCAGCGGCGAGGACCCACCTGCTATCCGGCCCACCCCTTCCTCACCACCGGTTCCCCCATTTCTGTCCACCCGGGTCTAACCGCAGGCCAAGAGCCTCGCCCACCATTGGCCGCCTCCGTTCACCTAACCCCACCTGGGCTCTCACCTGCTTACTGTCTCTGGACAAACCAAAGAGTGGGTCATCTCGGCGCCACAAGGCCTCGCAGGATTCAGGGCTTCGCTCAGCCCCGATTTGAATCTCGGCGCCAAAGCAGCCGCAGGGGCGCGATCTCATTCACGTCTCAGAGTCTGCACGTCCTCACCTGTAACACGGCACAAGGACCGTCACTGCCCCGTCACTTCACTCCTAAATGTCGCCGTTATCACCCCCTTGCCGGACAGATTAGGAGTTTCGGGGAAACTGTCAATGACTGAAGTCCAGAACTTTCACAGTGGGTCCAAGGAGGGGAAACAGGTTTCCTGAGGGGACAACTGCTCCCTCTCCGAGCCTCAGTTTCGCTGCTAACAGCTCGGGGAACCAAAACCCAGACCCGGAACCGCGTCAACACTGCGCAGGCGCAGTGTTACTCAGGTTCGCCCAGCCCGCGCTCCCGGGGCGCGGTTTATTTTGAGCCCCGCCCCCTCAGCGCCCACCTCTTAAAGGGCCCTTGTCCAGTGATTGCGTGTCCCTCGGAGTTGGAGGAAGAAGGCTGGCACCTAAAGCAAATGTGTTACGACTGTGTGCGGGGCGCTGTCCTTTGGTGCCCGCGGGCATAGAGCACTAGTTTTGGAGTCCGAGAGATTTCTTATAATGATGTCTTCCTACCGGCAAAATGAAGTCGGCCGGATTCATTCCTTAACTGCAACTGGAGCCTGGGAACCCCTGCACCTCACTGCCTCCCAGAGGCCGAAGGAAGAGTTGAGGAAGAAGCCAAGATGTTGCGAGTACTGGGAGTCTTTATCAGCCTCATGTGTCCCCAAATCCGTCTTCTCAGTTAATGCTGCCAGGGACAGGCGTCTTGGAGGAGGGGGAATGCGAGGTGGATTTTGAAGGATGAACAGGAGTTTACCAAACCGGATTACACAAAGCCTCAGATACATGGCTAAAGATTTGTTTCACTGATTCATTAAACAACTGCCACTCCCTTACTGCCCAGTCCTGTCCTGGGTGATGCTGGAGAATGAGAGAGGCCTCAGCTCCAGCCCCATACCTGAGGATCTCCCAATGTGGGTAAGCTAGACATATACACTCTCGGCCCTATGGGGCCAGGGCTGAACCAGGGGGGAGAGAGAGAGCTGGGATAGCAGGGGCTATACTTGGAGAGAGGGTTTCCTGGGAGAGGCGATATTAGGCCTGCACTTTAATGGATGGGCAGAAATTCACCAGGGTGAGGAAAATGGGGAGAGAGGCGTAGGCAGGGAGAACAGCATAAGCAAAGTCCTGGTTGGATGAAAGACCATGAATTTGAATAAAATATGTGGAGCCAGATCCTGCTAGGCCTAAAGCAGTCACGGAAGGTGTTTGAGAAAGGGCGGTTCACCATCCAGTCTGCATGAATGGAGGGCTCTGAAACAGAGCAGCCACTGGCAGGAGGTTGCAGTTCCTGGCTTTAACGGAATGGTCTGGGATCCAACCCCTTTTTTCAAGGGCTAGGGGAATGGTCCTCCTGGCATCCTACTAGTGTCTGGCCAAGTCCACACCAGGAGTGGGGGCTGGCTGGGAAACTGGGACACCAGCGGAAGGGCCACTCCATCAGCCCCTGCCTGCCAGGACTTCTTGCATTCAGTCATGGCCTGGTGCCATTCAGACCTCGTTCTCGTCTCAGGGCCGGGGCTGGGGGTGTCAAAAAAACACCTCCCTACCTACCCCTGGAGGAATTTAGGAAGAGCGTGGACTCCAGAGGGCTTAGATCTGGTTCAAATCCTGGTTGGGTCACTCACTCATGAGCTGTGTGATCTTGGACAAGTATGTTGAGCTCTCTGAACCTCAGTTTCCTCATCTGTGAAATGGAGGGGATTCTATTTACAGGACTGCTGGAGAATTCAGTGGGCGCTTCAGGCTGACACATAACAACAGTGGCTGACCTTTGTTGAGAGCCTACTCTGTGTTTAAGTTGAAGCCACGTTTTGTCTTCATCCATTAAAAACCTGACTCATTAAACCTGCTGTGCTGGTCCCAGTCACCACATTTTACAGCTGAGGATATGTATAGCCGCTTGGTCAAGGTTCCCAGGGACGATATGCATGGCCCCAGGGCCCTTCTTGCCAATCCTGGTCTTGGCATGGAGCCACCTCACCCATTGGGATGAAGCCAGCCTCATACCCTCTTCCCACCTCCCCACCCCACCGGCGCCTGGGCATGAAAGAGCCTCCTGTTTCTCCAAGGAATTAGCAGCTCTAAGCTCCCAGCAGGGCAGCCAAAAGTGGTCCATTCATTTGTCAGAGTGAGAGGAGACTAGGCACTCCCTCCCCCCTCACCCCAGGGGACGGGGTAGAGAGAGCTCTAGAAGAGCAGGAGCTGCAACTCTGGTTTAGTGAGGGAAACTGAGGCACAGAGAAGACATTTGGCTGAGGTCACCCAGGGGAACCGGGATTCAAGCCCTAGTCTGACTCTGGAGTTCCCACCACTGAATTGAGTTCTGCATTTTCAGGAGAGGAAATGGAGGCTCAGAGAGGGCCAGGGATTTGCTGAAGTCACACAGCAAGTATGGCTCAGCAGGGACTCTCTTTGAGGAAGCAGCCACACTCATGGCAGAAAACAAATAGCAATTCCCATGGATCTGTCATCCCAGAGTTGGGGGAGGGAGAGGCCCTGAGATAGCTTAGAACCTCCATTTCCCCCTGGGGAGTAAGTGTAATGGTTGCCCTAAGGTTCCAGCCTAGAGAGTCTATGATGGTGGCTGTGACAGAGTCTCCTGGGCTGGCAAGCCCCATGGGGCAAGTCCTGGTCTGATTTATCCACAGGGCCTGCATAGGTCCAGCAGGGCCCAGCTCTGAGTAAATGGATGCTCACTTCTTTCCATCTGGAATTGTCGGTCCTGGCAGGGTGCAAGCCTGGGTAAGTGGAGGTGACAGTGACATGAGAGCGGGTGGTGAGGCATGAAGGGATTGTGCTGAGCTCACATGGGAACACCCAGGGCCAAGATCGGGTGTGTTGAGTGGCTGTGCTGTGAATATGGCCCAGGGGGGACTGTCTCCATGTTGGTGACATGGTATCAAGTGATCTAGGTCAGGTGCTGGCTGTTTGTAGTATGCCCACGGCCATAAGCATGGCTGGGTGTAAACAACATGGGACAAATGTGGGCTGTGTTTGTGGCAGCAGGAAGGCTAAGTTTCAGTGGGTGTGCACAGCAATGGGTGTGTTTGAGTCTGAAAGGACTCCTGGTGTGGCCAGGCTCACAGCTGTGAGTTTGGTTGTGCAGCAGGCCTGACCTGTGTGCAACCAGTTGACGTTGTGTGTGGCCAGGGTGATCTATATGTGGCCTGGCCGGTATGGCTGTAGATGATCTGCCTATGCTGTCACTGTGTGTCTAGTGTATGACTTGGTATTGGTGATTGTTGGTGACATTGTATGTGACAGATGTGAATGTGGTTGCATGTGCCCTGTCTGTATGTCACCTTGGGGAAGTGAGAGGCACGTTGGGGGACACTGTGTACTCAGAGATGCAGCTCTCCTGGAGGGTCCTGCCTCCTTGCTCCTGCTCCAGCCCACCTGCCCCCTTCCCTGCTCCCTCCCCCACCTGCAGCAGCCCCTGTGGGGGCCCCAGATAGGGGGGATAGAGAGGGCACTCAGGGCTGGAGAGGGGGGAGCGGCTGGCCCATTCCCAGTGCAGGCCTATAAATAGCTCTTTGAGCCCAGCAGATTCCCAGGCGAAGTTGCCTCATTCAAGCCCCCAGCAACAGCCTGCCCTTGGGCCCCAGGCCAGCCCCTCTAAGCTCAGCCCTGGCACCAGCCAGGGGAGCCTGGCGTGGGGAGGAGGGGGGAGTGGAGGGGTAAGGGGAGTCAGGGTGGGAATCAGCTTGGTTCTGAAGGCATAGACCTGGTTCCCACTTGACCCTACTCATACAGTGCAACCAGCCTCAGGCAGGTGGTCCAGTCTCCCTGACCCTCAGTTTCCCCAGCTGGAATACGGGCCGTATCATGGTAGCAGCCCCCAGCTTGTGTCTTTACTTCCCATTTCATTCTCCCAGCAACCCTGTAAGGTGATTGCTCTTAATTATCCCTGTTTTCGACAGGGAAACGGAGGCACAGAAAGACAAAATGGCTGGTCCAGAGTCACAGTGTTAGGAGTTGCAGAGTTTTGAACTATGGACTCATGGAGGCCAACCTGCAGCTCCCACACACATCACACAACCATACCCAGACTTCTGTCACTGCTGCCTGTCACGTGCAGATACTTAATCAGTGTGATCCCCAACTTCCATCCCTCCTCTGTGTTGAGGAGTTGGACAGTAAGCATAGCTCCCCAGTGTCACTTTGGCCCTTAGGGCCACCACTCTCCCACTCCTGGAACAGCAGGCTGACAGAGATGTTCCAGAGCAACCTTGCTCCCTTGGGCTCTTCCCCCATCCTTCACTCATTCCCACACCCTTTTTGGTAATTTTGCCAAAAACATCTTGTCCTCCATTTATCTGTATCCCCCCACCAGACCAAGACCCACCCTCAGAGATGGGCATGTGTGCACACGCACGCACATACACGCACACACACACAGATGCAGGACACAAATGGAATGCACAGACCCTTTGCCCAGTGCAGCCCATTGTCAGTATTGAGAGACTAACACCCGGGAAGGGGCTGACCTCTTTAAGTTTTTGTCCTCCCTCATTTCCATTTTTCATCATGGTAAAATACACAGAACATAAAGTTTTCCATTTGAAGGCATACAATTGGTGGCATTAAGTATATTAACATAATTGTGCAGTCATTGCTACTATCTAGTACTAGAACATTTCCATCACCCCAAAAGAAAATCCTGTACCCATCTGCAGTTACTCCCCTTTCCTCCTCCCCCAGCCCCTGGTAACCACTCATCTACTTTCTGCCTCTGGATTTGTCTATTCTGAATGTTTCATATAAATGGACTCATACTGTGACCTTCTGTGTCTGGCTTCTTTCACTCAGCAAAATGTTTTCAAGATTCCTCTATGTTGTAACATGTATTAGTACTTCATTCCTTTTTATGGCTGAATAATACTCCATTGCAGAATTTTTAAGATTGCGGTTCTCCCTGCAAAGACACACACGTGCCCCCTGCTCAAAGCAAAAGTAACAACAGTACCTGGTGCACAGCAGTTGCACCATAAAAGCAGATTAGATAAGGAAATGAATGAATGAATGATAGTTCTGGCTGAAACTGTTTCTGGTGGCAGAAACAGCTCTGCGTGTGACACACCTGGGCTCTGACCCTGCAAGTCTTTTATCAGTGGTGTGACGGAGGGAGCTTTTGAGCTTCTCTGAGCCTCAGCTTCTTCTCTATGCATGGGATAAAATAGTAATTGTAGCCCAAACTGCTTCAAGTTTGAGCCCTGGAGAGTCAGGCAGGCCAGGGTTGGAATCCCAGTTCTGCTCTTCCCCTCTGCGTGACCTTGGGAGCGACTTCATTTCCCTGGGGCTCAGTTTCCCCATCTGTAAGATGGAGCAGGCCCCATCATGGGGAGTCCGGAGACACTTAACATGGCACCTAGGAAGACGTGAAAGGAGGAGGTCAGGCGCTGTCTTCCCCTGGGTGGGATGAGTGGTCGTAGGAGTAGGGAGAGGGTTTTAGGCAGGAGGAGCCCCCTCCCTCGCTCAGTTGGAGGCTTCGGGCTGGCAGGGGCGCATGCGCAGCGCAGCCCCGCAGCCCCTTTATAAGCGCTGAGGCGGCGCTGGGCGAGTGGAGCGCAGGGCCCAGGGGTGGACCCGGCGCGGATTGAGCCCAGCTGGAGCGTCCTTTGTGCCAGTCGACCGCCCCGGGATGCGTCCGAGCTAGGAGCCAGGTGGGGATCTGTCGTGGGGAGGAGGCCCCGTTGAGGGAGAGGTCCTCGGGATCAGAAGCAGAGCTTGGGTTTGGAGATGGAACCTGGGATCAGCGAGAAGCCCCCAGAATAGGGAGGGGGCTGAGAGGGGGAGGGAAGCCCCGGGGTGGGGAGGGAAAGCAAACTGGGAGGGAGCTTGGGAATGTCAGGGGGATTCGCGTTTTGGGAATAAGGTTGTCCAGGGGAATGCAGAGAGAACCCCGAGTTGGGGAGGGGGCCGGGCTTGGGGTGGGTCTTAGAATTGGGGAGGAGGCGCTGGGAGCCAAGGCTAGGGAAGGGCACCCCGAGTTAGGAGAGAAGACAGGGACACCCACATACTGTGTGTGGGACTCCGGAACAGGGCACCCTGGTGTCTGAGCTGAGACACCCCAAGATTTTAAGTAGGGATTTCCAATTTGCAGATGAATGGAGGAGTCCAGGCTGAACTGCAGCCGGGAGGGGCCCCCCAGACTAACCTGAGCCCAGTGGAAGGGGGTCTGCACTGAGAGTGAACCCTCATGGGGAAGGGTGCCCTGCAGTCTCCCTGTCTTTTTGGTTCAGATCTTGTCACCACAACCTGACTCAGGGAGGAGGCTCTGGAGGGGGTCCATTCCAAGGTGGTCCCTGTTGTTCCCTGGACCTGGAGTTGGGGTGCTCTTCCTTCCTCCAGGGAGCACACTGGGTCTCCCAGGTGAGTGCTGGGTCAGAGTCCCTTAAAGCCCCCAGTTATTGATCCCAGGACCAATAAAGGGCACCCAGTCCCAAGAGGGGAGCCACCCTCAGTACTTCCACATCTGGCCAGGTCCTCACAGCTAGACACAGACCTTTGCCTCACCCCTTCAGTTCCATCTGTCCATATGGATGCATGTGGAAGTCCTGGCTTGGCTTGGGGGCACAGGCGCTGGGAAGTAAAGGGCTGGGACCCCCAGCCCAGCCTGGGCAGGAGCGACCCCCCTCCCTGCGCCTGGGGCTTTGTTCCTCTCAGCAGCATTAATGGGAGACAGCCAGGCTGAGGAGAGGGTTGGCGCTGGGCCCCAGTGGGGGATGTGGGGGAAGGGCAGGGAGGGAGGACTGGGCAGACCGTGGGACCCCAGAACCCAGCAGCCTCCCTGGCTTGTGGATATTCCCAAATGGAAGGGGCCCCCCAGGAGGTGGTGACTTTGTGTATGTGTGTCTATCCCATACTGGGAAAAGGTGTGTGCTTATGGGGGTGCCTGGGGCCCTCTGTGAGTTGAATGTGACCCAGGTTGTGTCTTTGTCAGGAAACTTGTGCCGGGGGCCATGTCACCAGGTTGCAGAATGATGTGTGCTCACCAGTCAACAAGGCCACAATTTATCCAGCCCAGTCTGTGCCAGGGGCTGGCATCGATGTGTGTGAGTGTGTGTGAGGAGCTGTGTCTGACGGAGTGGCCTTATCGAGGGGTTTATGTGGGGAGCCTGAGACTGTGGGTGTGTGTCTTTGTGCAGAAGACGTGCTGCCTGCCTTGTAAGTGCCCATATTGTCTCTCTTTGTTAATGTCACTGTGACTCTGTGAGTGTGTGTGTCTCCTAGGCTCTGAGCCTAGAGTGTGTGGCTATGTATGTGTCCCTTGTGTACAGCAAGGGTCCTCTCCATGTGGTTGGCAGTGTGGACCCTGGGCAGGGGAGTGTGAGATGTGGTCTGTGTGCAGAGTTTGGGAGCTAATGTGGGAGACATTGGCAGGAGGGTCAGATCTCCAAGGGGGAGCCTGGGATGATTTACTGAGCCCAGCTTTCTTTCTCCTCCAAGGAGTTCCATGCTCACACCATGTACACAAATATACCCTGATTCCAGGGCTAATAACACATACACACATGTACTCATAGCTCCTGCTGAGCTCCACATGCAGAGACCACACTGGGTCCCCTACACCCCACCCAGTGCATAGAGCTGCTGTGGACTCTTGTACACTTTCACAAACCATGGAGCAAAATCTCATGAATATCCTTGCCTGGACACAGCACCCTAATGCACACCCAGTCACAAACACACAAAAACACCTGCTGGGAAACTCACCCTCACTCAGTGCCTTCTGAGACAGGAGGTGGGTGTGAGGGAGAGGGACATACACACATACACACACACACATACTTTCTCTCTCTCTGCTATCGCTCTCCTTCTGGGCCACCCCTCCCCCCAAACCCCACAGGCCCCTACTTGCATATGTATGAGGCTCATGCATTATTAATGAGGGGACAAGCCCCAGACAGCTGTGTAACTGCTCACCTCTGGTGGCCCTGGGAAAGAGCTATTTTAAGAGAAAGGGGGTGGGTGTGTGAGGGTCCAACTGGAGGGGAGTGGAGTGCATGTGAGAAGGCCTGTGTGTGGGCAGGGAGGGTGCATCTGAACCTGTGCCTGTCACCTTTTTGGACCCTATTCTATATAAGAGTATGTACACAAGGCTTTGTGTACAAGAAGCTGTTAGCATTCCGAGTTAACATTTCTTGGATTTCACAAGTCTTAGCTCATTCCATTCTCGCAATAACACTATGAGGTATGTGCTGGGTTATCCCCATTTTACAGATGGGGAAACTGAAACACAGAGTGTTGAAGCAGCTATCTAGGGTCATGCAACAAGTAGGGAGTACAGACAGGGCTTGAAGTCAAGTCATGTGGATGTAGTCTGAGCTCTTAATCTTTAAGAGTATGTATGTGCGTGTGTATATATGTGAGAATTCTCTGCACTTGCCCTCTCTTAAGGTCCTTCTGGAGCAGACACAGCCCAGAGTCCTGCCCCACCTTCTAATACCCATTCAGGTCTTGAACAGCCATCAGGGGATGCCGCTCTTGCTTGGGGTTCCGAGGGGGAGAAGTGTGGACAACCTGGGATAGAGACAGAGGTTGCGCAGGTTTACAGATTGGTAGTTAGGGATTATCATCCCAGGACCTGGCCTCTGACCTGCTGTGAAGCCCTAGGCAAACTACTAGCCCTCTCTGGACCCAGAGGCACTGCCCTAAGAAGGAAAGGAGGAGATCAGGAGGCAGTGACGCTGCACAGCTGCCCCAGAGTTCAGCACCACGGACAGGTCCCCCGGTTTCTCTCCCTACCGGGCCTCTGGGAGCTGGAAACGGGGCGCTGAGGAGGGGGACAGCTGTCCCCCACAAGACCCTATTCTGGACTTCATCCACACTCCCTACTCAGGGATATTCTTTTATCAGGAGGAGAGTGCAAGAGTTGGGTTTGTAGGTGATGTTCTAACTTCCCATCTGCCCCCACCTTAAGAACCCCATTGGCAGTATGAGGGGAGCAAGGACGTGGGGTTCCAGAGGAGTGGGAGGCTTTAGGGAGGAGCCCCTGGGTTTCTAGTGTCTGGGAGAATGTGAGAGCTGGGAGGGCCCTGCTGTGTCCCAATGTCTGTAATTGGCTTGGCTTACAGGTAGTGCTTATTATTTGTCCACATTATGCTCATGGGCCACAACCTCTATAGCAGGCTGGACACACAACTGTAGTTTCTCTGTGAACCTAGGAGGCATCTTCTCCAGTCAGTGTGAATTCGGGGGGTGGGGTTGGGGGTAAGGGCGAGGCCCCTTCCTCCAGCTGGGACTTGGCAGTGCCTCAAAAATCCCAGAAACCAGGAATAGAATCTTGGCAACAACCAAATCCTGGAATTGAAGTTGAGAATCGTGTCAGTCAGCAAACCCAGATTAAAGGCTAGCTTGGAGGCCAGCCTGTTGCCAGAACTGGGACCCTAGGCAGACTGGGACTGGCTGCCGCCCTCTAGGAGCCTGCAATTTGATTGGGGAAGCTAACTTGAAAAATAGGATTTTCATCTTGGCAGTGTTAAGGTTAATAATAACAGCTGAAATTTATTCCTTCATGCCAGGCAGTTCGAAGCATTTTATATGTATTGACAATATTGACTCATCTATTCCTTCCAACTGCCTGATGTTATCCCCATCTGACCTGCAAAGAAACTGAGGTATAGAGAAGTTAAGCTACTTGCTCAAGGTCACACAGCAAGGAGCAGGCAGAGAGACAATCCCAGGTTTGATTCACTCTAGCACTCATGCTCTGACCATAAGACTTTACTGCTGGGATTCTGAAGCCAGCTGGTCCTGGGTTCAAATCCTGGCTCAGCCCTTGCTTGCTGATTGTGCAGCCTTGAGAGACAAAGTGGCCTCTTTGAGCCCAGTTTCCAGATCTACAGAGTGGGAGGAATTGGTCTTTTCATGCCGACTGTCTAGGAGGGTTGTACTCACCCTTCCCTCCCTCTCCATCTTGTTTCAGGTCCAGGATGGGGGCCATGTCTGTCTGGGCTTTGGGCCTCCTGATTCTCCAGATGCTGCTTATTGTGGCTGGGGAACAGGGTGAGTTGGCTTGGGGGGTGGGAGAAGTCGGGATCTGGGGAATTGACAAGATGGGGCAGCTTTTTAAATTGAGAGCCTTATCCTGCTGGTTCTCTGGCTTGGTCTGGAAAATAAAAAGAGAATAGATGAAAAAAGTCTTTGAACAGTCAAAAGTGAACAAGACACCTGAAAGGTTATTTTTAGTCATTGCCTGCGGAGGCTAGAGGTTCCCGCCTCTCACTGTTTTGCTGAGATGAGCTGAAGAGAGAGAGAGAGAAAAGAGAGAATAGTATGAAGATTGATTAGTGATGCCTGCCATGGGTGGGGCAATAGAAATAAAGGTCTATGTGCCTCTCCCTAGCATCTCCCCAGTGGTGGTCAAAAGCCCAGACTTTAGAAATGCCTCCTGATTTGCTGTGACCTCAAGCAAGTGCAATGATATCTCTGAGCCTCAATTTCCTCAAGTCACCCAAAAGTGGATGAGCCATGGCTACCTATGCAGATGGTTATGAAAATCAAATGAGCTGATTGCTATTTATAAAGAGCCTGTTATATAGAAGGTACTCCACAAACACTACTCCCCTTTCAATGGCTGCCTCTCATTTAACTTTTGGGGAAACTGTGGCTCAGAGAAGACTTTCCCATGGCTATGTAGTGAGTCAGTGACACTGAGAGTCAAATCCCTGGCCCAGAGGATCTGGACTTTGAGTGGAGGCAGAACTATGAAGGGATTTCACCCCATTATTTCTTTTCTGCTCACAGATCAGGGTACAGATCACAAATCTGTGCATTGTGATGTTGTGTAGACAACCTAACCTCTGTGGCCTCAGTCTCCCTATCTGTAAAGTGAGGAAAATAGTGGTGTTTGCTGGCCCTTGCCACTGACTCAGGCCCTCTCTTCGCCTTCTCCACCCCAGGCACACAGGACACCACTGCTGCTGCTGCTGCCGCTGCCGAGAAGGGGCTCCACATGCAGAAGGTGGGGTCTGGGTCGGTGCGGGCCGCGCTGGCAGAGCTGGTGGCCCTGCCCTGTCTCTTCACCCTGCGGCCACGGCCAGGTGCAGCCCGAGAAGCCCCTCGGATCAAGTGGACCAAGGTGCGGACTGCATCAGGCCAGCGGCAGGACTTGCCCATCCTAGTGGCCAAGGACAACGTGGTTCGAGTGGCCAAGGGCTGGCAGGGACGTGTGTCACTACCTGCCTACCCCCGCCACCGGGCTAATGCCACGTTGCTACTGGGGCCACTGAGGGCCAGCGACTCCGGGCTCTACCGCTGCCAGGTGGTGAGGGGCATCGAGGATGAGCAGGACCTGGTGCCCCTGGAGGTGACGGGTCAGTTGGGGGAAGGGGAGGGACCAAGGCTGGGACGGGATGCCCATCCACTGAATGTCACCTTAGAACAGTGATGCGCTTTCAGTTCTTCTGATAAAGTCACAACGAAAATCCCTATGGGTCTTTAAGAAAAGTCTTTAAGCTAAGAAAGAGCAGCCTCTGGCTCAGTCTCTTATGACCACAACATTTCACAGGATTTCATAGCCTTATTTTAAGTCCATTTCATGGTTACCTACTTTCACATAAGGCAAAAGATATTGGCTTTTTACTTAAAATAGGAATACAAATTTCCTTTTAAAATAAATACATGTTTTTTAAAAGTGTAGTTCTTTTAAAAAAAGTCAATTGAAAATACATATTAAGTAAATAACAGTCCTCAAATACCTCTTTAAGCAATTCCTGTATTAAATTTTTTATGTTGAAATATCCAGTGTAGTTTGTTTTCCAAACTGATCAAGGCGAACAAGGCAAAAAAAAAAAAAGTTTTTTAATTATTAAAGCAAAGTCCTAGAACAGGACATGGCACACAGAAGATGCTCAACAGTAATTTGATGAATAACACAACAAATGTATTGTTGTGTGGAGAACATCCGGTGGACTCCTGGGAAGTCAATTTCCCTTAACCTATGTTGGCCATGGGCAAAGTCCCTGCACCCCTTGTTCTGGTGCACAGTGTTTCCCCATCCAACAGTGTCTCACTACATATTTGGGGGGTCAGTCATCCCCTTTCCAAGACCCTGGTTCTCATAACTGATAAACTTCGAAGAAAACTAAATGGTGAAAGAAGGGAATGCTACCTCCAGATTTGTTCAGTTCATTCATTCAGCCAAACATTTATTGAGCCGCTACCAGATGCTAGCCTTGTGCTGAGGACATGGCCATGACTGAAATGGAGGTGCTGCCTTCCAGGAGCTCTCAGTTTGATAAGATGGAGCGAAATGTTTAATTCCATCATCTTGCTTGGCCATTTCTCTCAACCTTAAGTCAGAATTTGAGTCACAGTGAACCCTGGCTTACACATCACCTCCTTCAGGAAGCCTTCTGTGACTCCATTTCTAAGTTGGGCAAGAACCACATTTGATCGCCCATTGCTGGCTGTGCTTCCCCTATCAGTGCATGTACTTAATTCCAAAAAGGCAGAATCTCTCTCTCTCTCACTCTTCTCCATGCCTCCTGTCACCTCCAGAGCCTAACCCTGGGCATGAAGAGTACTATCTTTGGAGTCAGATCTTCCAGGATATAAATTCTGGCTTCCCCTTATAATACTAGTGTGACCCTAGACCTATCCCTCACCCTTTCTGACCTTAGTTTCTTCCTCTGCAAATGGGGATAATCACAGGGTTGTTGTAAGACTTCAGTGAGATAATGTTTATAAATGCCTTTTACATAGCAAATATTTGACAAATTCTAGCCCTTTATGGCCATTGTTAATCAGTTTCCTCATCTGCTAAATGGGGGCATAGCAGTCTCACTTCCCATCATTCCCCATAGCGCTGTCTCTGGTGCTGAGTGAACAGATGTGGTACAGGGCAGTGTAGGGCAGTAGGTCTCTTATTATCAGACTGGGTAGTGGCGGGGCATTCTGCAAGAGGGAGGTCTGTTCTTGAAGATTCCAGCATAAATCAACCCTCTATCCTGGATGTTCCCCCACAGGTGTTGTGTTCCACTACCGAGCAGCCCGAGATCGCTACGCGCTGACTTTCACTGAGGCCCAGGAGGCCTGCAGTCTCAGCTCTGCCACCATTGCAGCCCCGCGGCATCTGCAGGCTGCCTTTGAGGATGGCTTTGACAACTGTGATGCCGGGTGGCTCTCTGACCGCACTGTTCGGTGAGGGGGTACACAGGGTAGGGAGATGGAGAGCTAGCCCCTGGAGAAAGATGGTCCTTGGGGGCCCCAGGAGCACACATCTGAGAGGGACCCCCACCTTGTCTTGTCAGGTATCCTATCACCCAGTCCCGTCCTGGTTGCTATGGTGACCGTAGCAGCCTTCCAGGGGTGAGGAACTATGGGAGGCGAGACCCACGGGAACTCTACGATGTGTATTGCTTTGCCCGTGAGCTGGGGGGTAAGTCTGGGGCTGGCAGAACCCCCACCTTCCCTGAGCTCTTTTACCCTCCCTAACCCCCATCCTTCCCTAAGTCCTTGCCCAGCTCTCCCAAGTCTCATCCCTCTCTAAACCTGCAGCCAGCACCTGGGCCCACCGGTTTCCTGAGCTTTCCTCCCCGCTCTGAACACCTCTCTTTCTCTGTGCCCCTTCCATCTTTCTGAGCCCCTTTCCTCTCTGAGGACTTTTCCCCTTCTCTGAGTCTATCCTCCCCCCGTCCCTGCCTCACTTTCCCCTTCCTACTCACTGAGCCCCTCCTCACCAAGCCTTTCCCTCTCTCTGATGTGCAACCTGTTGAAGGGCCTGAGTTACCTCACTTGTAGAAAAGAAACTGAAGTCCCCCCTCTTAGCACTGAGTGAGAGGTAACGGCATCGTGATGCTGTGGTGAAGGGGGTATGCAGCTGCGGCTGCCAACGTTTCATTTAACCACAACCCAAATCTGACCAGATCAGGGCTATCTGGAGTGGAATCCCCTTCCCGGGCTCCGGAGGAAGGCCCTTGGGGCCCCTCTGACCTTCTCCCGCGCCTTCCCACAGGCGAGGTCTTCTACGTAGGCCTGGCCCGCCGCCTGACACTGGCCGGTGCACGTGCCCAGTGCCGCCGCCAGGGCGCCGTGTTGGCCTCCGTGGGACAGCTGCACCTAGCCTGGCATGAGGGCCTGGACCAGTGTGACCCAGGCTGGCTGGCTGATGGCAGCGTGCGCTACCCGATCCAGACGCCGCGCCGGCGCTGCGGGGGCCCAGCCCCTGGCGTGCGCACCGTCTACCGCTTCGCCAACCGCACCGGCTTCCCGGCTCCGGGAGAGCGCTACGATGCCTACTGCTTCCGAGGTGCGTGTGAGGCCACGCCCCTTGAGGATGTGTCCCCTAGTAGCCACGCCCCAAGGGCATACATCTTGGTAACCGCCACGCCTCTAGAAGCTTGGCTTTCTGGTGGAGGCTAGGCAGGGGAGACACACGTGAAAACTTGCTCCGCCCCCTGGGGAAGGTCACGCCCCTGAGACAGTCTTTCTGTAGGACCCCCGCCCTGCGAGAGGACGACCCCAGGGAAAGCCAAGCTCTGGTGGGGGAAGTCCTGTTTAGCGGCTGAGGTCCCTGAGAAACACCCCTGGATGGACCGTTTCTTACTGGAGCCACGCCCATGAGTACCCCTTAGGAGGAAGCGATGCCTTGGCTAGCCACGACCCCTGAACGAGGCCCCACCCCGAGAGACAGGACCGGGGATGACCCTTCGGGTCGAGCCACACCCTCAGAAGCTGCAAATCTCAACTCCAAGAAGCTGTCTTACGTGTAAGAGGGGGAAAAAATCTCTTCGTCGGAAGGCCATGCCCATTAGGCTCTTCCTCTCCCAGGGGAAGAGCCATGGCCCTGGTCTGACCGGCCCCCCTGAGAGTTGTCCACTGCCTGAGCTTTACCCACCAGCCAAGCTGTCTCTTGATCCTTTTCCATGACCAGTTAACAGATCTTGACAGTGGGCCCTAGCCCGAACAGTGGGGATGATAACTTTATACCTCCATCTTTCAGTCCAGGGGATCCCAGGAACAAGCCAGAGTGACAGAGGGGGCATGGAGAGACAGAGATATAGAAGATCTGTGCTGCAGCATGCTGCAATGTGGGTAGACTTCAGGCAGAACATACCAACAGCTCCTGGGCCTAACACACCCTCTTCTGCTTTCTCCCACAGCTCATCACCCTACATCACAACATGGAGACCCAGAGACCCCCTCGTCTGGGGATGAGGGGGAAATTCTGTCGGCAGAAGGGCCCCCTGCCCAAGAGCTGGAGCCTAGCCTGGGGGAGGAGGAGGTAGTCACTCCCGACTTCCAGGAGCCTCTGATGTCCAGTGGGGAGGAAGAGCCTCTGATCTTGGCAGAGAAGCAGGAGTCTCAAGAGACCCCCAGCCTTGCCCCTGGGAGACCCACGCTAGCCTCAGTGCCTGCCCTGGAGGCTGAGGAGGAGTGGCTGAGCACTGTGGCCCCCAGCCCCAGCACCGTGGAGGCAGGCACTGCAGTGGGCATGCACACAGAGGCAACCGCAGCCAGCATCATGCCCAGGAGGAGGGGGCGCTTTAAAGGGTTGAACGGGCGCCACTTCCAGCAACAGGAACCCCAGCGAGGGCTGAAGGGGGGGCTCGAGGCCAGCATCCAGACCCCTACTCCAGAGGTTGCTGGGAATTACGTGGAGCCTCCCTTGGCCACAGAAGCCACAGATGCCTTGGGGAGTGGCCGGAGCCAAAGCCCCTGGGCTGTGTTGACCAATGAGGTGGATGTGCCTGGAGCTGGTGAGTGGGGTCCAAGGGGGAGATGGGACCTGCCTGGGAATCTAAGGGGAACAGGGGAGGAGGCTTTGAATCACACCTGGGTCCCCTGGCCTCACCAAGCCTCCAGAAGACCCCTCTTCCTCAGGCCTGGAGCCAAGGAGGCACTCAGCAGAAGAAGCTGCAGAGAGATAATTATGATTACTGTTGATATTTTTGCAGGTTCCCCTGGTGGCAGGACCCCCCCAGAGTCCTGGCTGTGGCCCCCAACCATGGTCCCACCCATCATCCCTGACCCCAGCAGAGCCCTTGACCTGGAGCTAGAGGAAGCCAAGGGCCCCAGTGTGAGGCCAGCCATCCTCGACCTACCCTGGTCTGCCTCAGAGGCTACTGGCTCTGCTCCCAGCCCCTTGAAGGGCCCCAGCACTGCCCCCTGGGAAGCATCCCCCATGGTCATTTCTCCAGACCTCCCTGTCATGGCCATGCTTCGTGCCCCCAAACTGTGGCTTCTATCACACCCTACGTCTCTCCCCACCGCCACTGGGGTCAAGGAGTATAGTGAGGCCATGGTCGCTGCCCCACCTTCCCCTGACTCTGACTCAGAGACCAGCCTCCAGGACCCCATTCATCCAGAAATGTACTCCCTGCCCTCCTCAGGCCTGACAGGACAAGGTGGAGAGGCCACATCCCTGACGTTCAGCAGCCACAGAACAGGGAGTACTACAGCCCCTTTGCAGGCAGCCACAGACACACGAGCTGGAGCCAGTCCTAACTCCCCCGAGACAGACTTCAGGAAAACGGAGGGAACTAGCCCTACTGGGCTCAGCAAAGCTGAATGCCCCAGAATCAGCCCACAGACTTCTGTGGACAGGAATGTGGTGCCAGATTCCACTCCCACTGAGCCTGCCAGTGAGCCCGTGGGAGCCAGAGGCATCTCAGGGCCTGAGTCTGGGGTCTTCAGCACAGCAGAGAACCCCACTTCCAGCTTTCAGGCCACCATGGATGAGGTACAGGACACATGGTCCTCACCTCACAGTGAAGGGCTAGACCCCCACCCCTCATCTGCAACCTCGGGGGGTCCTGGAGTCTCCCTGATGCCCAAGGTCACCTCAAGTTTGGAGCCTTGGGCTGCTGTAGATGGAAGAGCCCCGGTGGGTTCCATGGATACCACGGCCACACTGGATCCCAGTGATGCTGGTGGGATTTGGGAACCTGGATCCTATGTGGTTGAGGGAGCTGAAAGCCCCACTGTGAGCCCTCAAGTGGCTGTGGATACAAGTATGGTGACTTCCCGCATGTCCCAGGACCTGGGGGGCAAGGTTGGGGTCCTGGCCATGGCCACAATGGCCTCCTCAAGCTCCCAACCCCACCCAGAGCCGGAGGGCCAGGTGGTGACTCAGGAAACCCCAGGAGCCTTGGCACCTCTGGCTGACGGCAGCCCCCCAGGGGAGCCCGCTCTTCCTCTTTGGACACCGACAGCAGCCAGCCTGGACGAGCCCATCTCAGTTACCTCGGGGGAGCCTACCATGCCTTGGGACTCCTCCAGCACCCAGCTGCCTTCCTCCCTGGGCCCAGCGGAATTTGAGCTGGAGGTCCTGGCAGGGAGTCCAGGTGTGGAGGGCTTCTGGGAGGAGGCAGCAAGTGGAGAGGAGCCAGCCCTGCCAGGGACCCCTGCAAATGAGAGTGCAGAGGAGGGTGAGTTCAAAGCTTGCGGTCTCATCCAGGCCACTGTGGTGGTGCTTGGGGACCAGAGGCTGGGGTAGCCCAGAGCTGGGAGGAAGGGTTGTTCTTGGGTGTCTGGAAATGTTTCTAGCAAGGGATGATGTTGAAGGTGGGAGTTTATCAGGCAGAGTTTGAATTGCAAAAAGAGTGTTCCTGGCAGAGGCATTAGCCTGGGCAAAGGCCAGGAGGTGAAGTTGTATTTGGTGTGTTTCATGCACAGCGAGTAATGAGAGAATGATGAGGTGTTGGGTGGAGTTTGGTTTTGGGGATGAGTACGATCAACAAATCACGTTCATGTCCACTCTGAGCCAACAGTGCTGTGTATGCTCGAGTTCTACCTTCAGTGATGCCTCAGTCTGGGGAAGACAGAGCTGGACACAGACACACGCCCCAGGGTGGGGCTGGAGGGAGGAGGGATGGCAGGAAGGGCTTCCTGGACAAGTGAGAATTGCAACTGGAATTCAATGGTGCAGATAACCTCAAGCCACAGGGAAAGTGGGTGCTGGGAAGGAGTGGGAGTGGTGGGCATCACCCCCATTTTGTAGACAGCAAATTGAGGCTCTGGGAGATATAACACTACCAGCTAGTCGTGATTGAACTTCATTTGGCAACTAAGTCCACACGTGCCCAGCGGAGTCCAGAGAAAGCCTATTCTCCTAGGACCAGGTCTGCCCACAGCTCAGCCTGCAAATTCCAGCCCTTTATTTTTAAGGGCCTGCCACATTGAGCTATTTTTCTGGTCAAGTGAGCTTTAAAAAAAAAAAAAAAAAGAAGAAGAAGAAGCTAATTAAAAGGCACTTTTTCTGAGTTGGAGAACACTCTTATTAACACAATTGGTTTTACACTTGCTCCTTTTTTTGAAGGCAAAGTGTCGTGGTGATGGAAATAGCGGATACAGGGTTTCATCGCCCACCCTGTCATCTCTGGGCTGTGTCTGGGGCCACATCTCTTTTTTAAAAATTCTTTTTCACATCCTTCATATAATTTTTTTGTTCTGTTTTGTTGAAGGGGAGGTAATTAGGTTTATTTATTTATTTTAATAGAGGTACTGGGGATTGAACTCAGGACCTTGAGCATGCTAAGCACTCACCCTACCACTGAGCTATACCTTCCCCCTCAAATCTTTTTTTAAGATGCCCAGGAGGCAGGCGGACCATGGGCAGGGGCACAGGCATCAGTAAAGTCTGATGCTTATCAGTGACTGCCTGTGTATGTGGCTTGTTCTGAGCACTTTACTGGAATCACCTTGGTTAATCGTTTTAATGGCCCTGTGGAACAAGTTCTAGTATGGTCCTCACTTTACAGATGGGGAGACTGAGGCACAGGGAGGTCAAGTGACTTGTGCAAAGTCATGCAGCTGGGGAGTGTCAAGGATAAGATTTGAAACCAGGCTGTCTGATAGCAGTCTCGGTCTCAATCACAGAAATAAGATGCTTATTTCAAGGGTGGGGGGTATAGCTCAGTGGTAGAGCGCATGCTTGGCGTGCGTGCGTGTGCGCGCGAGGTCCTGGGTTTGATCCTCAGTGCCTCCGTTAAGGGGGGAAAAGGATGCTTATTTCATTGTCATTGAAAACAAAACAAAACAAAACCCTTGGGCCTTGGGGAGGGGGTAAGCTTACCGGGGTAGCTAGAGAAGAGACTGGTTGTGGGGGATGGGCAGAGGGAAGGAGGCTCCTTGCTAAAGGAACTAGAGAAGGGATGATCAGAAAGGCGGGAGGGAAGCCATGTAGAGGGATGCTAAGGAAGGTGCTTTGGGAGGAGCCCCCAGGGCCACAGCTGAATCTGTCTTGGACATTGCTGGTTTTTTGGCTCCAGATTCAAGCCACTGGCAGCCAGGGTGGGAGAGGCAGCCAGTGCTGGGGGAGACCCGGGTGCCTACCCACCTACTGCTTGCAGCAGAAATGCTAATGAAGCCAAAAATAAATGCAGCACCAGCAAGCGACTGAGTCACCGCCAGTCCGTGGGCAGGTGTCAGCAGCTCAGGGCACCTGGCGGGGCTTACACATCCCCACGCCTGGCAGTCCCACGCGTGTACATGCACGTGCTAGGGTGGCACCAGGCACAGACATAGCTACAGCCCTCTCGGCCATCCCCCAGTGGGTACATGCCACTGCCCTAAAGACAGGCTTCAGCCACTGCAGGAGGGACAGCGTCTACCTTCGTTCAATTAGCAAGCAACTATTGAGTGCCTGCTGTATTCCAGGCACCATGTTGAGACCAAGTCCCTTGTCTTCTGGGAGCTGACATTCTAGAGCAACACTCTAGAACTTTCCCAATGATGGAAATGTTCTCGAGCTACACTGTCTAATATGATAGCAACCAGCCACCCATGGCTACTGAGCACTTGAAATGTGGCTAGTGAGACTGAGGAACTGCTTTTTAACTTTTATTCCATTTTAATTAATTTAAACTTAAATAGCCATATGTGACTGCCATGTGGAACATCATTGCTCTGGGCAGAGACATGGATAAGAAACAATGACCCTAATAAATTATATTGGAGGTTAGAAAGTAATAAAGACAAAAGAGAAAGGTAAAGCAAGGAGTAGGGGATGCTAGTGGGTGGGTTTTGGTTTTGGAAGAGGGATTAGGCTGAAATTTGAGCAAGCCTGAAGGAGGTGAGGGAGGAGCCATGGAGAGATCTGGGGGAAGTGCAGTTCAGACAGAGGAACAGCTTGTACAAAGGCCCTGAGGTAGGCCTGTGCTTGGTGTGTAGGAGAAACAGCAAAGCCAGTGTGGCTGGAACGGAGTAAGTGAAGTGGGTAGAGGAGGAGAGGAGAAAGTAGGGCAGGGAGATATTGGAGAAGACTGCACAGGGCCCTATAGGCTGTGGTAAGGACTTTAGCTTCTCCTGTGAGGGCAATGGGGAGCCATGGAGGAGTCTAGGCAGAAAGAAGGACATGACCTGACTCAGGTTTACATAGGCTCCCTCTGGCAACTGTGGGGAAAACAACCTGTGGAAGGTGAAAGTAGAGGCCAGAAGACCAGAGAAGAGGTGACTGCTTGTGATCATCTCAGTTTCTTGTGAGGCCCCAGACCAGGACAAAACAGAAACAAATTCTAGGTTATAGGGGCTGGAGAGATGGCCTTTAACTGGGCTTCCAGAGTCCTTAGGCTTTTGTAGTCTTGGCTCTTGTACTGTCCCGCTATGTGGCTTTGAGCTAGGCCCTGCCCTTCTATGGGTCTCGGTTCTAGTATTTTGTGGTGGAAGGGTTGACACTGCCCTGACAAGGGGTGGATGTCATCTGGGGTACATGGAGGGATCTTGCTCTGCTCCTCCAAAGCTTCAGAATAGAGACCACCCACCAAGGCATCTGGGCCCCTGAGATGGGGAGGGGAGACCCTTCTGCCTCCAGGGAAGCCCAACTGCACAATGATGAGAGAAGGGGACAGGGCCTCACATTCCTCAATGTCCCCTGGGTGCCCTGTCCATGGTAAGCAACACTGAGTCCCCTCAAGAGGCCCCAGGCTGATATACACAGAGCCAGATACGGCATTATAGTCAGAACTGGGAGACAGGGAGGAGCTATTTTTATTTCCATTTTGTAAATGAGGCAACTGAGATTCACAGAAGTGATTTGCCCAGGGTCCCCTAGTGAGTGGCAGAGGTAGGGATTGAACCAGCCTCTCTGATTGCTCAGCCTATGGTTGTAACTGCTATAATCCACCACTTCTCCACACTATAACCACTGAGGTTGCATCAGCAGAGGTTGAACCACAAGGATGAGGGAGGTGATGGTTCCCTCTGGTTCCAGAACTGTTCATACCCATCTGGAACCTATGTCCCCTTTTTTGCCCCAAAGAATGAGAAGCACAGTGATCAGTAGGGCATGTCTAGATGAGGGAGACAAGTCAGGGGGGCACTAAACCCATGTTCTAGGAGACTTCCTAAGAGAGGCTGCAGGAAGCCCATTCTAGTTCAGTCCAAGGAAGGCCTATGCCACATGCAGATGCTTTGAGGCAGTTCCTAGAAAGAGTAAGCTCATCACAGGGGCATGCTAGAGGAAGTTCACAATCATTTATTGGGACGTTATAGAGGGGACTCCACAGAGAGGGAGAATGCCCTTAGGGGTCGGAGGTTTGGATTCCCAGAAGGCAGACCTGGCGGTCCGACTCCTTCCTGCAATGTCTGTCCATCC
This sequence comes from Camelus bactrianus, assembly GCF_048773025.1. Taxonomy (NCBI): domain Eukaryota; kingdom Metazoa; phylum Chordata; class Mammalia; order Artiodactyla; family Camelidae; genus Camelus; species Camelus bactrianus. The sequence goes on along the minus strand of NC_133560.1, from coordinate 20,016,220 downwards.
TTCAGTTCCCTTGGATCCGTGTGAGAACAATCCTTGCCTGCATGGGGGCACCTGTGAAGCCAATGGTACCATGTATGGCTGCAGCTGTGACCAGGGCTTCACCGGAGAGAACTGCGAGATTGGTGAGTACCCTGGACTCAGGATCTGAATGTAAACTTGTTTGACCCAGAGCCGCCATCCCCATGAGGACTCAGTGATCACAGAATACTGGCTTCGGATGCTCCCTTCCCCTCCCTCACTCTTTGGCTCCAGTAAATCAGCCCCAGCACCAACCAGCTGAGCTTTCATCCTGGGGGAATGCTCTGGTGTGCTACCTCCCAGTAGTACCAGGCAGGTGTCAGGGAGGGGACGACAAAAGGATGGTAAGGTTTAGATTCCTATGAGCAAAGGGCCCCAAGGGATCTCCCACTCTATCCTGGGTGGGCAGGGGTATAGGCACCACCATCAGAACTGTTGGATACTAGCCCCAAAGCGTAACACAAGAATTACAACAAATTATGAAAGTATAACAATAATTATAAGCAATATAATTTCTCGAGCTCTTCCATTGACTCTCCACTCAACTACCATTGAGAAGGTGTCATTTTTTAAAATATTGTTAATAAAGTGTAACATACAGACAGCAAAGTGCCCAAGTTTTTTTTAATACAGTTTTTTGTTTGTTTTTATTTTTCTAATGGAGTTGTTGGGGATTGAACCCAGGACCCTGTGCAGGCTAAGCACATGCCCTACCACTGAGCTATTCCCACCCCCTTGAGAAGGTGCCATTATTATTACCACTTCAAGAAGAAAGAAAGAAAGAAAGAAAGAAAGAGAAAGAAAGAAAGAAAGAGAAAGAAAGAAAGAAAGAGAAAGAAAGGGAGAAAGGGAGAAAGAAAGGAAGAAAGAAAGGAAGAAAGGAAGGAAAGAAAGAAAAATTGATTTTGCCAAAAAAAAGAAGAAAAGTTCTCACAGACAGGAAGTGACTGGCCTGGCATCATACATGCCTTAGGCAATAACTACCCAGGGATTGGTAGAAGGGGTGTTCAACTGATAGCTCCCTCTACTTACAAACAGCTTTGTGACTCTGTGAGTCCTTGCAGACGCTCTGGAGCCCAGTTGCTCTAGGTTCCGCATTCTGAAAAGACTCCAGCTTCGACATTCTATGGGTCTGTTTGCCAAGCCCGCCTTCACTGTCCCGGAGTCAGGTGGGACGTAGCGCGCACTCTGGCCTTCAGCCCACCCAGCGGCATCTGCTACCATCGGTGCTACTTCATGTTAGTGGTGTGAGATTCCACCCTCCTGACCTCCAGAGTCACTGGGCCATCTGTGCAGACCACTGCCGTTGCACTCAGTTTCTGGGATAGATGGCAGAATCGTGACCACATCATCTGCCTGATTCCCCAGGGGGCCTGGGAGCCAAGGGGAGGCTGACCTCTGACTCGGCCCCACCTTCCCCTCCAGATATAGACGACTGCATCTCTAGCCCCTGTGAGAATGGAGGTACCTGCATCGATGAGGTCAACGCCTTTGTCTGCCTTTGCCTCCCCAGCTATGCGGGCAGCCTCTGCGAGAAAGGTGAGTCTCTGTGAGGCCCCAGAAACAGTACCAGAAGTGGGGTTGGGTGCTGGGCTGCCAGCTTCCCACACATGATGCTCCAGGTCTCTGCTTCTGGTTCCATGGCCGTGGGTCAGACAGGAGGCAAATTGTTTTCTTGAGATAAAATTCCTATAATGTAGAGGTAATTTTTCAGAGTGTGCAATTCAGTGGCATTCAGTACATTCACAATGGTGTGCAGCCACCATCTCTAGCTAGTTTTAAAACGTTTTCATCATCCCCAAAGGAAATTCTGTCCCCATTAGCAGTCACTCCCCATTCCTCCTCTCCAGCCCCTGGCAACCACTAATCTACTTTCTGTCTCTGTGGATTTGCTTATTTTAGATGTTTCATATAAATGCGGTTATACACTATGTGTCTTTTTGTGTCTGGCTTCTTTCACTCAGCATAACGTTTTCCAGGTTCATCCACATTGTAGCACGTGTCAGTGCTCCATTCACTCCTTTATGGCCGAATAATATTCCATTGAATGGATGGGTCACATTTTGTTTATCCATTCATCACTTAGTGGAAACTTGGGTTGTCTGCCCCTTGTGGATAATGTAAATAGTGCTGCTATGAAGGTACAGGTTTTTATTTCAACACCTGTTTTCCATTCTTTTTTTTGCCACATCCTTTTTGGTGTCTACGCAGGAGTGGAATGGCTGGGTCATATAGTAATTCTGTGTTTAACTTTTTGAGGAGCTACCAGACTGTTTTTCACAGCGGCTATACCATTTTACATTCCCACCAGCAGTGCATGAGGGTTCCAATTTCTCCACATCCTCGCCATCACTCATTATTTCCCTTTAAAAAAAATTATAGCCATCCTAATGAGTGTGAGGTGGTGTTCCATTGTGGTCCTTATATGTTTCCTAATGATTCACAGCGGTAAGCATCTTTTCATGTGCTTCTTGGCTGTTTGTATATCTTCTGGGGAGAAATGTCTATTCGAGCTTTTTCCCAGGAGGAAAATTTTAGGCCTTCCAGAGACCATTTCTTGAGTTCCCAGGTCCACACAGAGAGTGTGGCCAGATCAGAGGAGACATCAGAGTTGGGATTAGAGTTGGGATGGGTGTTAATGATCTTCCAGTTGAATCTCTTCCTGCAACAGAAAGAAGTGAAAATGGGAGGAGAGAGGTGAAAGGCTCGGAGGACAAAGCAGGGGGTCGGGACAGGCCCAGGGCGAGGGGTCATCTAGCCCCGCAGTGACCTTGGATTGGGCTCTCTCCCTGGTGGGCTGGCTGTGCTCACGGCTGGCTCTGCCCAAGGCCAGCCCCTTTATACTCCCTTCCCACTTCTCAGACACAGAGGGCTGTGACCACGGCTGGCACAAGTTCCAGGGCCACTGCTACCGCTACTTCGCCCATCGACGGGCATGGGAGGATGCAGAGAGGGACTGCCGCCGTCGAGCTGGCCACCTGACCAGCATCCACTCTCCGGAAGAACACGGCTTCATTAACAGTAAGAACTCTGGGGTGCACAGGGGTGGCCTTTGCAGTCCCTTTGTTAGGGCACCCCCCAGGGTCCTGAAGACACCACCTTTCTGAAGCTGTGTTCGTTGATGCAAGCTCTGACCACTTTTTACTTTTTGAAGTATAGTCACTTTACAATGTGTCAGTTTCTGGTGTACAGCATAATGTTTCAGTCATACGTATATCTATATATATTCCTTTCCATATTCTTTTTCTTTATAGGTTACTACAAGATATTGACTAGTGGCCTGTGCTATATAGTATAAACTTGTTTATTTTATACATGGTACTTAGTACCTGCAAATCTCGAACTCCCTGACCACTTATTAATTCACTTGTCTATTTTTTCACTTGTCAGTTCATTCATTCGTTTCATTCATTCATTCACCAAAATATTTACTGAGCACCTGCTATGTGCCAGGCACCATTCCAGACACAGAGACACATTGTCCTATCCTTAGGGAGTGATGTTCTTGTCGGGGATATAGGCAAACAAGTAAATATCTAACTAAATAAGTCTATACTATAATTTAGCTGCTCCTAAGTGCACCGATGACAATTAAAATGGGGCCAGGGGATAGAGACAAATGGAGAAGCATCTGTAATTTGAGGGATGAAATGAGGAAGGAGCTGTGCAGAGACTTAGAGAAAGAGAAGAGTGTCTCATTAATTAATTAAATCCAGCATTTATTGATTTACTCCTTACCCCTTCTGCCCTTTTTCATCTGTTTATTTATTCATTGTCCTTCTCTGGTCCTCTGTTAATTCTTCCATTTGTTCATTCCCTGGTCCGCTGGTTTTTTTCCTCAGTGTGATCAAACACACACTCATCCAGCTGCTTCCTCCTTCCTCAGTGACTGACTGGGTCATTCAGACTCACCTGTCTGCCCTGTCTGGCCCCATCCACTGGCTCTCCTATCCCTTACTGTGTCATTTCTGCAAAGATATGACTTTGTTTATTTCTTCCTCGGGCATTTTGTTTAAGCCACAAATAGTGGCAAGTCTGGGAGCTTAACTCTATCCCTTACTGTGCCCCTCCTCCACTCCCCAGGTTCGAGGGCAGCCAGAGTCCCAGACTGCTAGGGAATGGGGTTATATGGCCTCCAGCCCACGGCCCCCAAGCTGGGGTCCTCTCCCCCCAGCTCATACTCGGAACTGGGGGAAGGGTTCTGGGTACCCCCTCTCACTCTCACCTCCATCCCCTTCCCCTTCCAGCCCACCTCCAGGCCAGGGATGGGGCTAGGTCACCCCTCCCATGCTCCCTGCCTGGCCTCCAGCCAGCAACCTAGGCTGGAGGAGGAGCAGGTGCCCAGCTCCCACGACCCCCTACCCTGCAGGTTTTGGGCGTGAAAACACATGGATTGGCCTGAACGACAGGATCGTGGAGCGAGATTTCCAGTGGACAGACAACACAGGGCTGGTGAGTGGCGGTAGCCTGGGGGCCTGGGTCCCTGCAGTCAGACTGCAGACCAGGGTCCTGCCTAGAGTGGAAAGTTTCAGGTAAGCTGCAACGCCTGCCCTCTGGCTTCACTTTACCCACTTATGCAAAACCACCACAGGTGGCCATCAAAGGCCCCCAGTGGCTCTGAGATGCCGGGGTTGGCAAAGAAGCTTCAGCAAAGCCCCACATCACTCCGACTTCCCAGCCCTGTAAACGGCCAGTCACCCAGTGACTGAGGCTACAAACCTAGGAAGGGGTTTGACGCCTCCCTCTTGCTCACTCCACCTGGTCCTCCAGCCAGAGACTCTCAAGTGTGTCCATTTCCCTACATCCCCCCCCCCATGTGGCTTCCCTCAGCACTTACTTGGATGCTGCAGCAGCTCACCTGCACTCCTGTCCCTTTACCTGGTGGCTCTGGGGACTTTTTAAAAATTTATGATGAAATTCACCTAACATAAAATTAATGTTTAAAGCATGTAATTCAGTGTCTTTTAGTACTTTCGCAATTCTGTGTAATGATCTAGTTCCAGAATATTTTCAGCACCACAAAAGGAAACCCTTGTCCATAGGAACCATTTAGAAATTATACATCAGATCAGGATTCTCCTGGCTTCAAGCCCTCCCAAGATAAAAAAAAACCTACCTCCTCCTGCTGTGGAAAACAGTCTGGCACTTCCTCAAAAAGTTAAGCCTAGAATTACCAGGTGACCCAGTAATCCTGCGCCTAGGTAGATACCCAGAAGAAGTGAAAGCAGAAACTCAGATACTTGTACACCCATGTTCAGAGCAGCACTACTCACAGTAGCCAAATGGTGGAAACAATCCAAATGACCATCCATGGGTGAATAGATGAACAAAATGTGGTCCATCCACACAGTGAATACTATTCAGTCATTAAAAAGGAATTAAAAAGGAATACATGCTACAGTGTGGATAAAACTTGAAAACATTTTGCTCAGGGAAAAATGCAGACATTAAAGGCTTCATTTGTATGATTCCACTTACATGAAATATCTAGAATAGGCAAATCCATAGAGACAGAAGGTAGATCAGTGGCTGCCAGGAGCTGAAGGGAAGGTGGATGGGGAGTGATAGATTAATGGGTACAGAGTTTCTGTTCAGTGTGATGAAAAATTCTGAGAATAGACAGTGGTGATGGTTGCACAACATTGTGAATCTAATTAATGCCAAAGAATTGGACACTTAAAAATGGTTAAAATAGTAAATTTTATATTATATATACTTCACCACAATAAGAAAAAAAAATCCACCTCCTCTCCTCTACCGTGAGAACTGGTCCCTACCCACTCTCTGATCGCACCCAAACTGGATCCAGCAGCTCCAGCCCTCCTATCCTCTGTTCTGTTCCTTAGACATAACCAGCTCAGTTCTGCCTCTGGGCCTTTGCACTAGCTGTTCCCTCTGCTTGGAACTCTGTCCCCTGCCTGCACCATTTCTATCCTTGAGTCTTCAGCTCTCCTGTTTTCTCCTCAGGGAAGTCCTCCTGGACTTCCAGCATGAGGTCACCATTTATTCAACTATTTACCTAACAGCAAGTGACCTATGTGGAAAACAGACTATCAGGGAGTGAGACAGGAGGCAAGAAGACCAGAGAAGAGGGCACTGCAGCCACACAGCCAGAGGAGGGTTGACTCAGGCTGCAGTGGTGGTCAGGGCTCCTCAGGTAGAACAATGCCCATTGTAGAGATGGGAACACTGAGTCCTTCCGAGTTTGAATGGTCTGGCCAGGAGAGTCCCGCAGTGCCAGTGCCAGAGCCTGGGTCAAGATGCAGGTCCCCTGAGCACCTGCTGCTCCCCATTCTTACAGCAATATGAGAACTGGCGGGAGAACCAGCCCGACAATTTCTTCGCCGGAGGAGAGGACTGCGTGGTGATGGTTGCGCATGAGAGTGGCCGCTGGAATGATGTTCCCTGCAACTACAACCTCCCCTATGTCTGTAAGAAGGGCACAGGTATGCTGCCACTCTCCCTTCCACCCCTTCCCCCTACCTTCCCTCCTGCCTTTCAGACTCACTGGTTCATTGTTTTATTTAATTTTGGAAATGTTAATAGTCAGTTCAGGCCAGTTTTCACTCTTCAGCTCTATGTGAGAGTGCCCATTTTTTCCCCACCGTTGCCAACTCTGTGTGTTCTCAAATTTTTTGTTTTTTGTTCATCGAAGTGGTGAAAAAACAGTATCTCGTTGTTACCATAGTTTGCACATCTTTGAGGATGAGAATAACCAACTGTTTATATGTTGATAAGCTGTTGGTATGTAGTCAATTTCCTGTGACTTGCCAGTTTATCTTCTTTGCCTAGCTTTCTACTGGCTCATTAGTCTTACTGACTTGTAAGAGCTCTTCATATATGAAGGAAACACTTATATGCCTTCTCATGTCTGCCTTTCTCTTATACTTTTCTTCATTCTTGCTTCTGTTTCTTTGCCAATTTTCATGTCCTTTCTTCCTTTCATTTGCTCAGATTATTCTTGCCTCCCATCTCCTACATTCCCATCATGCACAAGAATTAGGATGTGTCTAGGAGATTCCTGTGCCTGAGAGTCTCCTGGTTTGGGTAGAGGAGATGGACACATTTACTTCCAGCCCTTTGAGGTCACAGCCGGGCAAAGGGTGGGACATGTTAAGGGTTCATCACAAGAGATGAAACCAGTTCAGCCTCAGTCCTGTCCATTTCTCTAACTGGAGGTTCCTCTGTCCCCAGTGCTGTGTGGTCCCCCTCCGGCAGTGGAGAATGCCTCGCCCATCGGTGCCCGCAAGGCCAAGTATAATGTCCATGCCACTGTACGCTACCAGTGTGATGAAGGATTTGCCCAGCACCATGTGGCCACCATCCGGTGCCGGAGCAATGGCAAGTGGGACCGGCCCCAAATTGTCTGTACCAAACGTAAGTGGCTTCCCCCAGACACCCCAGCACAAGTTTCCACCTATCTGTAGTCTCCAAAACATCTCATCCCTGCACACATTGATCTGGCTGAATATCTGCCTTGCAGATAAGTGAGAACTTACCAGCTTGCTTGCTGTTTCCTTCATTTACCCTCCCCTGCGGAGGCCTGCTCCATCAGCGAACCCACCTCTAATCAGCTTTTGCCACTTTCCTACCTTCCCTCACTTCCCTGCAGCCAGACGGTCCCATCGGATGCGGCGACACCATCACCATCACCAGCATCACCACCACAAATCGCGCAAGGAGCGCAGAAAACATAAGAAACACCCAGCAGAGGACTGGGAGAAGGAAGAAGGGAATTTCTGCTGAAGAACCAGGCAAAAGAAAGCACAACCCCCTTCCCACACTTCCCCTGGAGCCTTCACCTGGGGAGACAGAGCCCAGAGAGAAACAAGAGGGTCCGAAAGCCCCTGAGCCCCAAACCACATCACCCCCCCCCCTTACATAACCATTTGTAAAAAGCTCCTCTCTCCTCTTTCTTACATACACAAGGTCCTCTTGGCAGGTGTAGCCATGTGTCTGAAAAATCAGTTCTAGTCGGGCTGAACTCTGGGAGCATTTTGCAGCGGAGGGAAGCGCAATCGGCGAAGACCATTCTTTGCACTTGTTTAGACTTTTGTTGGCAAGGCTGCCTGCCAGTTGTTGAAATAAGGCTTTGATGAGGGTGCAAGGACATGTGTTTGGATTCACACTAAGGAACTGCTTTTACCACCAGAGATTCAGATTCAGTAAACTGTCAGATGTCCTAAATGCAGGCTAAAGCCTTTAGTGAAGGTCACTGGCTTTGGGAGTAGGAACTACATGGAAGTACACTGAACTTGATGACTGCTCTCCTTTTACCTTGGACTTCAGCCCAAGTTTGGTCTTTAGTCTGGGTGGATAAACTGAGTGTGGAACTCGTAAGTACTGAATTTTAGGAATGTTTTTAGAACAACCTCCCTCCATGCCCTCAGAATTAGAGGTCAGAATGGTCAGAGCAATTTCTGGGCAATGATGGGATGGGAAGATGTATTGCTTGCCCTCCCAGGTCTAGTCCAGCGCTAAAATTTGGTGGTTCTGCATGTATGGTGAATTTTACACACACACACACACATACACACACACACACACACACACACACAGATGAGAGGATGTTTAGGGCTCAATGAGTCCAGATTTCTTCCCCCTCCATCTCTCAGGGAGACAAAGAACCTCCTTCCTGGACCAAGGAGGTGCCAAGTTTTCTAGCTCAGTGCCCATATCCATCCCTCAAGCAGACATTGGTAGCGCCCCTGCCCGGGTTCCACCCCTACTCACCCCATCCCTGCCTCCATCCATTGCCTGGTGGACTAGGAATGCTTAACACTTGAAGTAGTGACATCTACCTGCCGTCATGTAGAGGGATGTGCAGGGTTAAAAACTAAACACACACACACATTTTTCTCTCACAGTTTTTTAAATTTTTTAAGTGGTAAAGAACTCACTTTGCCTTCCTCCCCCAAATCTGCGACCTGTAAAAGGTCTTCCAAAGCCAGAAGTCAGGATGTAGCTTCCTGATCTCTGGCAGGAAAGAGCTACAGCTTTTCCTCCATGTTCTTTGTCCACTCTCAACTACCTAGTCTGGGTAGCATCTGTGGATTAGTGTTAAGAACCACAGTAGAGAATGGCCCTCTGTAGGAAAGAAAAGAAGCAAATATATGGTCCAGCTAAGAGTTCGGTAAAGAAAGAAATGTGTTGCCTGAGCATATATCCCTCCCGGGAAGTAGTAACTATGGAGTAGGTACCATGCTAAGGACTTACACACTGTCTCCTTGAATCTTTGCAACAGCCCAGTGACCTAGGAACCATTATTTTCCCACTTTATACAACACAAAACTGAGGCTCAGATTAGAGAAAGGCACTGGCTTGCAAGACAGGAATAAGGATTTGGTCCTGCCTCTGTCTGACTCCAAACCCACTCTCTCTGGGGAAAGGAACTGAAACATAACCACACTCTAACACACAGGAAGACTTAGGAAAAGATTGAGAAGTGCAAACAAGACCCTCATCCTTGGCTGTGGTCTTTAGTCATCCCTAAGACATTATCCACTTATCCATCCATTATCCAGGGATATTGGTTTGTCTTCTAGCTTTGATAATTCCTCTTGGTTTAAAAAGTGTAAAAATAGTAACACATCTTCAGACATCCATGTCACAAAAGAATTTCCTTTTGGAGTGGGGGGGCCTCTGGGGATGCAACTTTTTTTGGGAGGGTCTTGGTTTATGCTCCTTGCCCCTGGCCCCCTCAACCTGCCCCTACCCCTACCCCAGCTCCATGGTGGGAGGGGGCTCTGATCTTTTCTAAAGTGGGTGGTTTGTCTTTTGGTCTTTCCCTTTGAGATGTGCGTGTGTTTGCGTGTGCCACGTGTGAGGCATGCGTCTGAGTGTGTGTGCGTGTGAACAGCTTTGGGTTCTGTTGGTTTTGCTGTCAGCTGCAGTGTTCCGTGGGTCTGTGGTATCTGACACTGTGGACATTAATGTACTTCTTGAACATTTTAATAAAAATTTTTAACAGTTCAGCCTGCCTCCTGACATCTTCATTCATTCATTCACTCAGCAAGGACTTACTGAACTGCTATTATGAGCGATGTACTGTGCTGGATGCGTGGGGAGATAGTGGTGAACAGAACAGATATGGCCCCTGGGAGGTGATCAGGGAAGGCTTCCTAGAGGAGGTGAATGGACTCTAAAGGAAGAATAGCATTAACTAGATGCGGAAGGGAAGAAAAGAAGTTTCAGGCAGAGAGAAGAGCAAAGGCAAAAATCCTCTTGCAGAAGGGAACATGCTTCATTTGAGAAACAGCAAAGAGTAAATAAATCTCACAAGAGCGGGGCCTTGCATTGATCAATAACAATGTACTTGAACTGAGAAGGATTTATGATTTATTCAACTGCCTGCACCTCAGGTCGAAATGAAGGATGGTCAGCTTCACATAACAAGTGAATTGCAAGTGGCAACCACAAGGAGATATTATGTGTCACCTATCAGGTCAACTAAGGTAAAAAGTGATAACACATGATGCTGGTGAGGATGCGTGGAAAACAGGTAAGTACATCTCCAGGTGAGCCTGCAAGATCTCCACTCCAACAGTGCAGACCCCAGCAGAAAGAAGGTTCCCTTGGTCCTATTGGTCCGTCAAAATCCCAGGGACTGCATCTCATTGGTCTTCCTGGGTCCATGTCCCCCTGGGCCAATGAGGGTTGCCCAGGAAGATGAGCCACAGCATTCACTGTCCAGGGAGTCAGCCCCTCTGACTCTCACGGAATAAGAGGAGGGAAACTTACATACTCGAGGCAAAACCAGGATGCTGGAACCCGTGGAAGGGAGAAAGGATTTCAGCGGGGAAAAAGTGGGATGAAAGAAATCTCGTGCATTCATCTCCAGAAAAATACCCATTATCATTCCCTTATTCAAGGAAACTAAGGGCCAGCTGGAGCCCAAGGCAGTTTAACCAGGGGGCTAGACTGTGGCTTCAGACGAGTGGTTTGAGTCTCTAGGAGCTCTGTCCCATCTGATACTGAAGCATGAGCAATTAAATCGACCATCCCACTTCTATAACCAAGTAAGACTTTTACACTTCTTTTCTCTTGTCCCTTTCTTTGTGTCCCAGAAAGTTCCAATAGTCCTCAGCCCACCCTCCCCCAACACCACCCTCAGCCCCAAACCAGGGAAAATTTGCAACTTCTCTGCTTTCCTGGTGCAGGAACTCATCCAGTTTCACATACTTTGTTCCCAGGGGACTGAGAGGAACCACTGGATTTGTTAGTGACCCAATTAGGACAGGGCTGAGAAGGACCAGACTCATGGGAGGTGATTCAAGGAAGAGAGTGAGGGCAGAATAGGGGGAAGGGAGAAGAGAGAAAGACTGAGGAGAGGGGATGGTCCTGAAAAATGAAGAGAGATGCTTCCCAACCAAGTCATTCCCAAGCATCCCCAGCTGGGAAACACTGTGTCCACGGAAGTGCATTTATGAAGCAATTAGCTTCATAACCCACCAGCTGCCTCATTCATTTAAAAAAAAAAGAAAAAGAAAGAAAGATTTATTGAGCCCCTGCTGTACATTTTACACTCACTGGGACCTTAGAACAGCCCTGGGTACAGAGGAGGAAACAGGATCAGGGATTTTGTCATTTGGTCACAGAGGCAGGATTCGAACCCAGGCATACCTGGTTCCAAAACCCACAGATGGGTTTCCTGGAAATGAATGTAACAATAAGGAGAGCTCCAGGAGGGACCCCAGTGCTACTCCAGGCAAGATCTCAAAGCTGAGGTCTCCAACAGCTGGGGTGGCCTTGTTCATGAACCATCTCCCTGAGCTGGCTCTTAACACTGGGAAGTTTGACAGGGTCTTGACTTCTTGGCACAAATCACCCCTTAGAACCTGGAGCTCAGGGTGGGTTTTGAGGTTTAAAGACAATTCCATCTCTCCTGGATCTCTAAGGAGGGAAATGTGGGGGGTGAGAGATTAGGGGAAGAGAGAGGAGTTCAGTGAGTATGGGGATGTGGTCTCAGAGAAGAAAAGGGGAGCTTAGTGCTTGCACAGCACAAAGGGTAGGGGCACACCAGAGCTTCAGTTTGCTCACCTATACAGTGGCAGTGAAAACACCTGGTTGTCGCAAGGGTGTCTCATGCACATCTGTTATCTGGTATAGTTAGCGTGCAAAAGGAGGGTGTCCAGCTGCTCCAGAAGTCCAGCCGGGTCTGGGGTGCTGCCTAGGACTGGGCCCATCTGGTGAAGGGGAAGCCATTAAGCCCTATTGTGCACAGTTTCAGCCCATGGCTAGAAGTTCCTGAGAACTGGGAAGTCAGTTGTCATGAGGACAACGTTGACAGTCTCTGTGGTGACAGTTTGGTAGGGCAGGCTCTGCAGACAAGGGAAAGCCTAGGGGGGACATGTGTTCTATTACCTCAGACACCGGGATTTGGTCTCCATGGCAACGCTGGTCCAAGCCGCTTAGGGGCGGAGCTTGGAGGGTGGCAAGGAGCTGGGGCGCCCTGGGGAAAGGAGCAGACTGTTTCCACGCTGAGGCGAAGATCCAAATGTTGGGTCACTCTCGGCACAACGGGGGAGAGAGTGGTCTCTATGACTGTTGGTCAGGGTGAGGACAGTGGAAGTGGAGTTGAAAGGGTCTCTGGGGTGGAGGCCTGTGAGATGGGAAACGTGTAGTATCCATGGTTACAGCTGGAGGGGGGAGGCACTATCTCCATGGGTGTGACTGATGAAGGAAGGGCTGTGTGACTCTAGGTGACAGGTAGAAGCTGGGATGGTTGCCTTGCTAACAATGGAAAGTGGGGCAGCTTGTCTCCATAGTGAATGCCATGGATTTTATGGGTCCCTGGGCCCAGGAGATGGTCTCTTTGGTGACAGCCAGGAAAGGGGCCGTCAAGGCGGATTTGCTCCCTCCAGAGAGATACCTGAGGGATGTCGCATGGCCGCCAGTCATGACAGCCAGCTGGGGCGTGTCAATTTGTCTTAACAGTGACAGACAACGGTGGTTTCCCCTGAAATTGGAGGGGTGGGTCTATTCTCCACAGAGACCTGGGGACATAGTATGTTACTCTGGGAACTCTGGGGGACTCATGGGAGAAGGGGGGAGAATGGGAGTAACCAATCTCCAGGTCACCCTAGGGAAGAGGACAGGAGCCCACAGTCTTCATGTGACCACAGGGGCATGGTCAATTGACGAACTCTGAGGTTTTTGGTTCCTCTTCAGGTGATGGGGAGGAAGGGTCAGTGTCCAGATGACCTTAGAGGACCAGTCTTCAGTCTTCACAGAGATGTAGAGGATGTGTGGTCAGTCTCCAGGTAATCCCAGGGGTCCAGCCTCCAGGTGACCATGGGGGTAGTTCCAGAAGACCTCGGGGTCTGTTGGTCTCCAGGGATTCTCAGAAGGTGTCCCCCACCTCCTGAAGAAAGTTGGGAGAGGAGGGGAAATCCACTGTCCGGAAGAGGTGAGGCTTGGTCGGTCTCCAGGGGACTCCAGGGGACTTGGCTCCTGGGACTGGCCAGTTTCTGGGGGCCCTCAGAGGGCGTGGCCAGGGTTCAAGGACCGCAGGAGGTCTGGTCAGCTTGCAGGGCACCACAGGGAGCATGGCCAATCTCCAGGGGTGTGGTCCATCTCCAAGGGACTGTAGGACACTCGGCCAGCCGCCAAGTGCCCCAGCAGCCCACGTCCTGGACCTAGACGCGCAGCGGGGTCCAGGCGGCGGGGTCGCGCGCGCCTCCGGCCCACCCGCCGCCTCCAGCCCAGCCCCAGCCCCAGCCGCCGGGTGCGGGGTCCGGCGCGCCAGGAGCACGGTAGCAGTAGACGCCAAAGAGACGGCGCGCAGCGTCAGGAAAGCCGAGGCTGCGCACGCCCGGCCGGCTACCGCCGCAGCGCGGGCGCGGGTTCACGATGGGGTAGCGCGCGCTCCCGTCGGCCAGCCAGCCTGCGGTGCAGCGGTCCAGCAGCTGCAGCTTCCACGCGGCGAACAGCTGCCCCACCTTGGCCACGGCCGCGCCCCGCGCTGCGCACGCGCGCGCTGCTCCCGAGAAGGGCAATGGCCTCAGCGGCTTCAGGAAGAAAACGCGCCCTGCAGGTGGGTGGGGAGGAGTGATTAGAGCCGCTCCTGGGATGCGGCTTACTCAGGATTCAGGATGCCCTCCCGCCTGCAGCCCACGGTCTCAGCCTCAGGATTCGGAAACACTCCCTCCCCCTCAGCCCGGGACCCCAGCCTCGGTTAGAGCGGTGTTGGTGCCGGGCGATGCTTGATTGCTGCGCCCTGGCAGTACAGGGGAAGGGACCTTCTGGTTTGGACCACCGAAGGCGGATGTGGAGAGGAAGGGCGGGGAGAGAGAACTGGGCAGAGTGGGAAAGAGTACTAGAGGGAGGGGTACCCGGGAGAGGACTTTTGGGGAGGCCTTCAAGGGCAGGTCGGGTCCCCGGCGTGCGGTGGGCGGGACCTTCTTCCTAAGGGTGGGACATACGCACCTGGGAGGTTGGATGTGAAGCAGAAGGCGTCGTAGCGTTCCTCCGCGTTGTGGCGGTAGCCGTAGTTGCGCACACCCCCCGAGGCTCCGCCTCCAGCCCCGGCGCTCCCGGCCCCTCCCAGGCCGCCGCAGGGCTCCCGGGGCTGGCTCACCGGGTACTGCACCGAGCCGTCGCGCAGCCAGCCAGCGTTGCACCAGTCCAGGCCATCGCGCCAGGCCGCGTGCAGCTGCTCAGCCGACGCCAAGATGCCGTCCTGTTCAGCACACGCGCGTTGAGCCTCCGTGAAGGTCAGCTTGTAGCGGCCTCCACGGGGGTGGTAAGGGAAGACAACGCCTGAGAGGACACACGAAGGTCAGCTGGGGCCCCTCAGCTCGCTCCCACCCACCTGACATCTGGGGTACTGTGTGACTCTTCAACCCAGACCTTCCAGTCCATTCCTCACTGTGGCCTCAGACCTGACCATGCCTTTCCCCCAGTTCACATGCCTCATGACTCTTTGCCTTAAGTTTGGGATTCACTTGACCCTCCCCCTTTCCACCACTGGAGACCTTTGTTCATGTTCTCTCCACCTTTCCACCTGATGAACTACTATTCATCCTTCAAAATCCAGCTCCCACAACCCTCCTCCATTCAGTTCTATGAGCTTCTGACATCCTCCCAGCATTGGGACCTTCCTTCTAGCTAAGTCCTGAGCCCACAGAGCTGACTCCCCCACACAGGAAGCTCCTGAAAGTTTGACCCTGGGCAAAGACCTCTGATCTCCACCATTTTCCAGGAGAGTTCCCATTGGCTTCACTTACACCTTCAGTTCTTACAACTTGTCCCTTATCAGAATCACAGTCAACTCAGGTCACAAGCGTTCTGTTTGCCTGTGTTTGAGGGGCGGACTTTGAGGGTGCAGATGCAGATACATCTCTCAGCAGATGCAGGAAGGATCAAACAGGGGCCAGAGAGAAGAGCTGGAGCCTGACAGACCAGAGCTCAAGTCCCGACTCTGACTCTCATTGGCATGTGCCGTGGTCAAGGCGCTAACCTCTCTGAAACAGTTCCCATCTGCTAGTAATAGTGTCTCCCTCAGGGTTTGGGGGAAATTAAATGAGAGACTCCAGAGAGCACTTTAACCAAGTGCCTGGCACATAGAACACACCCAATAAAGGAGAGCTGCTTCTATTATTGTTGTTGTTATTTGCTATTGTTCAGCAGGTGAGGGCTCTGAAATCTCTCCTAGCATCTTCTAAGGTGGACTGAGGAAAGAAACCAGATGGGAGGGAATTCTTCAGATAGAAACCTCCCAGCTCCACAGTCAGCCAATCAGAGCATCCCATCTTCCAGGAACAGTGATTGGCTCATGGATAGGCACATGACTCAAGCTGGACCCATGAGGGACAACTCTGGGACTCTACCTAGCACTTCTAGGAAATCAATTGTCAAGCTGGGAGAGTGGAAGCCTGGCACTACTTTTTGGTTCCATCAGCGGAAACTTGTGCAAGAAAAGCCCACCCAGGGAAGCAGAGCTGAGGGAGTTTCTCCTGACATGGTGCGGGTGGCTGGCTCTCACTGTGCCTGGATCTTACCTCAGAGTTTCCCAATGTCTTCACTATTGACATTTTGGATTGGATTATTGTTTGTTGTGGGGGGAGTGCTCTTTATGTTGTGGGATATTTCACAGCGTCCCTGATATCTACCCACTATATACCACCACAACCTGCTTCTAGACATTGCCAATATCCCTGGGTAGCAAAATCACCCCAAATCAGAACAATTATCCTGCCCTACCAAGCCTCTAAATTCCTTCAGGCCAACTTGATTTGGTTTCTGCCCTTTGCAACACCCTTCCCTCTCCTCCCTTAGAAATGCGCCTCATCCTGCCCACAGGCTGGTCACCTTCCAGGTCCAGCTTGACCATGCCAGTGTCATCCTCCAGCTCGTTGGTGACCTCGCACTCATATCGCCCATAGTCCTGCAGCGTGACGTTTCGGAGAACCAAGGAGGCATCCCCGGGCCCATCGCCCTGCAGCTCAGCCCGCCCGCGGTAGCTGCCAAACGCCCGGTGCTGGGGCCCCAACGCCACGAAGACATCGGCAAAGGCCAGCGGATCCACCACCTTGGTCCACTTGAGGCGGACGCCGTCGTGGCCGTGGGCGGCTGCCTCGTAGTGGTAGCGGCAGGGCAAGACAATGGTGCCACCCCGGTGGCTGACCACTTGCCCTGGAGCCGTCTGCACCACCACCGAGCCCGACTCCCCCTCTGCGGGCAACCAAGGAGGGTTAAGAAGAGATCCTAGAGGCAGGCAGGAGAACCCAGGGAGGGGGACCCTGGGAAGATGTGGGAAGAAAACTTGGGTGGAGGTAAAGGGACTCAGGGAAGGGACTAGGGAGGGGGCGGAGATTCAGAGTGGGAAGAACGGAGAGGGAGGGGATTGTGGCCATCAGGAACGCCGGGGACCCTCCCTCCTCCCCTCTCCATGAATTCCGGCGATCCTACTTAGTCCCGGCTTCTGCGGGACAAGATCAGCTTCCAGGGCCCTGACTCACCCAGCACGTGCACAACCTTCTTCCGGCCGCGCTGCGCCTCCGCGGCGGCAGTGAGCAGCAGGACTCCCCATGCAGCGGCCCAGAGCGCCCCGGGACCGAGGGCCGCCGGAGCACACACCTGGGGGCACAGGGCGCTCAGTCCAGCCTCCTGGCCTTTGCCTTTCGGAGGAATAGCTCCCTGGCCTTCCTTCCCCGCGGCGAAGACTTCTTACTCGCCCAGGTCCCCACTCCGGCCAGGGTCCCAGAGGACTCCCTCAAGCGGAAAACTAGCAGACTCTCCCACCGACCCCCAAATCTCCCGGGACCTCACACCTCGCCCTTGAGCAAAGCCCACGCCCTGGCCTCACTATCCCCTAGTTCTGCACCCGCAACCCGCCTGACCCCCTAACCCCAACACCGGAGGCTCGGAGCCCCGCCCCTTCTCTCAGTCTCTGGCCGGGGCCGGGATTCGGGAGGAGGGAGGAGGAGCTGGAGCAGCGGCAGCGGCAAGGTTATCCGTGCGCCAGGAGACTGCAGCAAACCCGTGCAGGTGGGGGTGGGGGGCGAGGGGGTGGTAGAGGCAGAGAGGGAGAGACACAGAGAGAGGGCAAGAACAGGGAAAGAGACAGAGACAGAGAGAAAGGCAGGGAGAGGTGGAGACAAAGAAGGAAAGAGACACAGACAAGAGGAATGAAAGACGGAGAGAGACAAAGGGAGAGACAGAGAAGAGTGTGGGAGGGAGAGAAACACAGAGAAGGGTTAGGAAAGATGGAGAGAGACAGAGACAGAGAAACTGAAAGGGAGAAAGGAGAGAGCAAGAGGGAAGGAGAATAGGGAGACATAGGGGTTGGGAGAGACAGAGAGACTCAGAGAGGAGAGAAAAGGATCAGAAAAGAGAGAGAGAGGGAGAGAGAGAGAAAAGTAGGGAGAGACATAGAGGAATAAGAGAAGGAGAGGCAGAGAGAGAGTGGGAGGAAAAGAGATACAAGAAGGTGAGAGGGAGAGAGATGGGAGAGATGGGAAGGGGAGAGTGAGGAGAGAAACACTGAGGGATGTAGACTCAGAGACACAGACAGAGACAGAAATCCCAGAGAAGGATCTACTGTGCCCTTGGCCCCACTCACCATCCTGCTGGTGCGGCCCCCCGCCAGTGGGTCCCAATGTGCGGGGACTGCGCTCCCCCGCACACCCGGGAAGGACTGGGCAGGTCCCTGCAGGCGGCAGCGCAATCCTGGCGTCTGCCTGCAAGGGGAGGAGGGAGGCGGACCTGGGAGGGGGGTGCGTTAAAGGAGACGTGGTGTCACTTGCTCTGGAGAGAGGTGACTGTGGGCATAAACAGAGGAAGAACCACCCTGGACAGTGAGTGCAGAGCCAGGTCCCAGCCCCAGCTGGCTGACCTTAGACCAGCAGAGGAATGTCTCTGGGCCTCAGTTTAACTATCTTTAAAATGGAGGAGGGGGCCTGATGATGCCCTCATGGGCAGGAGGGCTGAGTAACCTGGGAAAGGAGCTTGTTTTCCCATCTGTCACTGGGTGACCATCAAGGGGTCCTGGGCTCTGGCAGCCAAAAGGTGCTCACTCTGTGGAATGGGGGGCCTACAAAAGTCACACATTTGGCAGAGGGGACCTGTAGCAACAGGTCCAAATCTGACTCTGCCCCTCACTCTATACCTCAGTTTCCACATCTGGGATATGGATTGCTGGGTCTTTGGGAGAAGATCCAATGGATAGACATACAGTAGGTGCCTAATAAGTGTTGGAAGGAGCTGCGATCAGGGACATCTGATCAAGTCCCTGACCCACTCTGGGCCAGAGTCACCCCTGAAACTGGACCTTCACTCAAGTTCAAAAATCAAACCAGGAAACAATGAGCCCTTCCCCCAACATTTTGGCTGCCTCCCCAACTTCAGTTTCCTCAAAATAGGGGCCTGCCAGACAGCAGAGGCAGGGTTATGGGCTCTGTGGTTGAAGGGGCTGGGGTTCGGTCACTAGCTCAGCTGCATCCAGGAGGCATGACCACAGACCAGGACCTTCACCTCCTGCAGGCTTAGTTTCCCCATACAGAATATGGGGTGAGATCCAGCATTGTAGCATGTGAGGTTAGGCATTGGCATGGTATACAGTAGGTGCTTAATAATTCTGCCACACTGTTAGTTATTATGATTTATTGGTGGAGCTTAGACTTTGGACACTTCTCTCCTGATTGTGACCTCAGGCCAGTCTCTGATCCTCTCTGAGCCTCAGTTTTCCCTATCTGGAAGATGGGGCTATGCACACAAACCAGAGGCAGACTTCTGCTGTCTGGCACCTCCAGCCCCTGATGGTTAAGCTGGCAGTGATAAGCGGGTCCTTGTGGGGTCTGAGAAGAGGATCCCTTGCCCCTGCCCACCAAAACACTCAGAACAAAATTTTGTGCATCAAAAGGGCTTTTACTAAAAGGATCCATGGGAGGATGATGGGTAAATCCTGGGTGTTCTTGTGGGGTTTAGAGGAGGTGACAGCTGAGCATGGCTGTGACCCTCTCTGCTGGAACACCTGGACTTTGGATCCCCCATCCCACCCGCTGGCCTGGAATCACCATAGCCAGAACTGAAGGCACCCAGAGATGCATCTTCTGCCTCTAAAAAACACAGCCCACCCTTCCAGGGGCAGGGCTCGCTGGGCATGTAAACGGAGTCTTGGCGTGTCCCACAGCCCCCTCAGTGCTGCTTCTTGTGGTGGGCTGGGGAGCCAGGAGGTGGGCGTAGGAAGAAGGCAGGCCACCATAGGCAGCGGCAGGCCAGCAACTGGGGGCCCAGCGCATACAGTAGGTTGCTCACAAAGAAGCAGGTCCAGGCATCCTCAGGCACACGGTAGGTGAAGGGCGTGCGCAGGTGCATGGAGGCACCCATGTGCGAAAACTGTGCCTGGTGGCCACAGAGAGAGGATGAATGTCACAGGTCAGGAGAGAACAAGTCCCAGCATCACCAACATCTCATCCTGGGGAGCCCAGAAGATCCCATCACTATCTTGCTAGCTTGGCTGACCTGTCTCCCCTCTTCAGTCCATCTGTCTCTAAATATCACTGTCCCCACATGTCCTGTCTATCCTTATCCATCTAGCCGTGAGCCTCTCCCCAGCTGCCTAACCAGAACCATCTTCACTCCATCTGCTGGACCCTCCTCCCTAGCTCTCTGACCTGCATCCAGCTCCTCCTCCTGGTCCTCCCCACCCCGGGGCAGCTGCCCTTGACACAAATCCTGTCAATTCTACCCCTAACAGAGGTCCTACTGGTCCCCATTGCTCTGACCTGGGCCCAGCCTTTATCACTTCCCACCAGGAACTTGGAAACAAGCCCCCAACTCCAACGGGACCCTCCACTGCTCAAACACCTTCCACGTTCCCCATCATTCTTAGCACAAGCCCTCAAGCCCGGAATTCAAAGCCCTTAGCATCTAGCTGCCAATTTATCTTGCCTCTGCCTTTACCCACATTATGGCTCTGCTAAATCCCTGTCCCCCTCTGTGCGTTTCTTTATGCTGTTCCCACTCCTGGAATGTCCTTCCCTGCCTGAAGAACTTGTACCCATATATCAAAGCCCAGTTCCTATGCTCCCTCTTCCGAGAGATCTGCCCCCTCTGAAATCCTTCTCAACCTCTGTTCTTCCCTTTTCAGTTCTGACCCCATAGGGTTGAGGGTGTCTGTGGCTCTTTCTCCACCACACTTGGGAATCCTGGGGTACCAAGCTGGGTCTGGGACCTGTCAGGGACCTAGCATCATCCTGCCCAGGGTGAGCACAAAAGCAATTGATGAGTATGCAGAAACTTGCTACCCTATGCACCCATTTACTACACCACATCCCACCCCACCTCACCTGGCCGATGGCTCCAGCAAACACCAAGGTCCAGTCTGGCAGCCAGGAGCAGCCGGGAAAGATGAGGGCATAGGCAGCCAGGCCGTAGAAGGGCAGAACATAGAACATATTCGCCAGCATCTGGGGGACACAGAGCTGATGGAATGAGTGGCTACCCTAGTTGGGTCTCCTGACACCCTTCAGGTGGTGGCCCCAGGGAGGATCTGGCCAGCCTCAGACCCCACCCAGGGGGCTCTGCACATCCCACCCCTGTGAAAACTGCTCCTTTGTTTCCCTTGGGTTCCCCCTCCTCACTCCCACACACTGAGCCCACCAACTTTACTCCAGAAGTAGCATGTGACCCTGACCTGGCCAATCAGAATACCCCCACCCCCTGGCCAGAATAATCAGCTATGGGCATGTGATTTAAACTTGGCCAGTCAGAGCCTGCCTAAGACTTGTACTTAAGCTCTGAGGAATTAAGGTCTCACTCCTCTGTGGTGGCTGAGTAGGGAGAATAGAAGCCTGGAGCTACCCTAGGCTGCTCTGCCATACTACAAAGGTACTACCTGGGAGTGGAGCCCATGCAAAGAAAGCAGAGACTAGAGACAGAGCTATCCTTGAGCTCCTGGATCCAGCCATACCTGAAGACCATATTGTACTTCTTTGGTAGGACAATAGATTCCATTTGTGCTTCTGCCAGTTTGATCTGTGTTTCTGGCACCTGCTTCAAAGGGGCCCAGTGGACCCCTAACCATGGCAAGACTGTGGCCCTCTCCTCCCACCTGCTCTCTCACCTGCACCTTTGGATAGGCCACAGGGTCCCGCAGGTATGGCTCATACTGATAGATGTAGACAAAGCAGGCATCCATGGGGCAGTCAAGCACCACCTGGGGCCCACAGACAAACCAACAACCTACCTCAAACATCCCTCCCACAGGAAGCCTTCCCCACCCTCCCAGGAGGGGCCCACATCCTTCGCTCTGGCCTGCTCCAGCCTTGGCTCTCTCCTCTGGCTGAGAATCCACAGATATTTGAACTGGGGAGAAGGCTACAGGGAATAGGGCTTTGTGACAGAACGTTCAGGTAGGCTTGATGAACGTCCCTGGATGATCAGGTGGGAGAGAAGTGACCTTTTTGCACTGGATAAAGGGACACAAAGGAGGGAGGGATGGACTAGGGCTTGGGGCTGGAGGTAGGTAGGCTGGCCAGCGCAGACTCACCAGGCCCCGGAAGAGGGTGAAGAACGCAGCAAAGACGAGGTAAATGATGAGGCCCAGGTCAACTGGGCGCTGCAGAAGCCCTTTCCTTTGCTCCTCTTGCACCTGCCCCATGAGAGACAGTGTGAGAAGTCTGGGATCCAACAGGCACTCAATGAAGACTCATCCCTTCTTCCCTAATGACCAAGACCTTTTCAAGAAGACAATGTCTTTGACCAGAAGCAACTCAAATGGGGGACATTCAAGCACTCGGCACAAGGCCTACCTGGGGGCAAGGCACTCACCATATTGGAGGTGCAGCAGGTTGGTGCCTGAGTCTGGTTGAAGACCCTCAAGCCAGCCCAGCATGGAACCAGCACGTAGGGGATGGTGAGGAAAAAGGCAGGCCTGGTCTCTGAGCTGTATTTGCCTGCCATGGTAGGACAGATAGGGTGACACTCAGTGAGGATCTCCCAGGCCTGGTTGGACACTTTTAGCTGGATCAGAGCCCCTGGCTGGAAGCTGTGATTCACAAATGCTATCCTTGTTCAAGCTCTAACACCTCCAACTCCCCAGTGCCCATAAGATGATGTCCATGATCCTCAGCCTGGCCTGCCTCAATTTACCTTCAACATGGCTCCCATACTTCAGCTATTCTTTGGTATTCCTCTTGCAAGCCATCCCCACATCCCTAACTGCCTTCTCTGCTCTACCTTCCAAGACTTACCTATGAAGCATTCATTCTGCCTTCTGGATCCCCCTTAAAAATTCCTTCTTGTGTCAAGAGCATTCTGGACTAAGTCACTGGGGTCAGGGACCAGCAGCCCAGGAAGGAAGTAGAATGTGCTTCCACTCCTCCAAGAGGAAGATAGGGAGAGGTTGCAGAAGGCTGCTGGCTTAGGCTGTGAATGGAGAGGCTTGGGGGGCCCTCCACAAACACTGGGGAGGATATGGAGGATCTGGTGGAGACTTCCAGGCACAGGGAAGCAACCCATCCCAGGGAGACAGAGTTCCTCAGAGCCAAGTCCATACCAAGGATGTTTCCTGGGAGGAACACCAGGATGCTCATGATGAAGGATCCCAGCCAGTACAGTCCAAGGTTCCGGTACCTCTTCCTGGGCAGGGGATGAGGGGTGACCAGTAGATACCTGTCTCCCAGTCTCAGAGCCCCAGCCAGGGCCCAGAGACCAATCTGGGCTTCCCAGCTCTGGGTCCCTCCCAGTTTCACTTAGGACAGATGGGACAACAGGGAGTTGAGTGAGGGAATGAACAATCAGATTGTCCATCCAAGGACAATAGCGGCTGCCCAGGCACAAGGTGGTACAAGAGAAGAAACCAACCCCCTCTGGCACCTGTGACATTCCCTGGATCCTTCTTCTGGCCACCCCTGACTAGAGCCCTAGAGAGGCCTCCAGGTTTCCCATACAGACACTTCTAGCTTCACCCTGGCCTGGGATCCCTCCCGCCTGAGGACTCAACTTCCTTCCCAGGGTCCAGGTGCCATGCTGCCCACCCCACGCACCTTTTACGGATGGCACCTGCCATGGCCAGGTAGAGGAGGTAGTGAACGATGCCATCCCAGTAGCAGATGAAGATTCCATGTGCCGTCCGCAGGTACGGCTCACCCTGCAGGAGCAGGTGCAGGGCTCAGGCAGGCAGTAGGGCAGGGGGCATCCCAGGCTGCTCCCTACATACCTCCTTGGTGTAGAACTCCATGAAGCCACTCGTGTAGCCATCTTCCTGGAGAGCAATAAGGAGGTCCACCACCGAGGTGAAGGCGAAGACTGCGAAGACTATGGGGAGAGTAGACGGGGCATGGGCTGGGTATGGGCAGGGCACAGACCAGGTATGGGTGGGCCTGAGACTACAGGTTAGGGGCCCAGATTCCAGGCAAGCACTCTCCACAAAACTGCTCCCAGGCCCCACCCTACAGGTCACACGACCCACACAGCTCTGCCTCATGATGAGGCACAGACCCTGCCTTTGGGGGTCCCCAGGCTGATGGAAAAGGCACTGTCCCTGCCCTCAGGAGCCCCAAGTCAGAAGGGGGAGGTCCCTTGAGGTTCCCCACTCAATGGGGGTTCTCCAGTCTATTTGAGTTTCTCTAGTCTGATGAAGGCCCTTCAAGAGCTGCCAATCTGATGGAGGGGGCCCTTGGCCAGACAGTTTTCTTCCCCAGGACCGTCCCACCAGCTCACCAGCATACAGTGGGTCATAGTAGATGTCACCTCGGGACAAGCTGTATATAGCCAAGAAGAACAGTCCCAGGATCAAGGCGCTCATCAACACCACCCCCAGGGGGCTGTGGAGAGGAAAACCAAGTCAGGGAGGCCAGGCCCATTGCTGAGGCCCCACGCATCCTGGTAACAGCAAAAGCAGACCCCAGAAAGCTCCAGGTGATGAGCATCTCTCTGTCCAGGAAAGTCCTTGCCTGAAACTCCCTTTCCTCAGCTGTTTCCCTCTCCTGGAAACTCCTTCCAAAAGTCTCCTTTCCACTTGGCAAACTCCTACTCATCCTTCATAGCCCATCTACATTTCTCCTCCAGGAAAGCTCTCTCTGACTCCTCAGAAAGGATCATTGCCTGACTTGGGCCAGGTACAGAGTGAGCATCTGTCAGCCTCTTCTGATTATACAATTTAGCTAGTCACTTGCTCATTCATTCAACAGCTCCAAGACTCTCTGTTGCCAGAGTCAGTGCCCACACCTGCTAGAGGGTCTCTAGTGCTCAGCTCTGTACACCTCATTGTCTGAAGCTCCTGACCCCTCCCAGGTAAAGTCCAAACGCTTCCATCAGCTCCACCCCAATCCTGCGCTGATCTGTCCCCATCAACCTGATAAGGCAGGTCAACCAGTTGTAGAGATAATAGAAGCCAGGACTCTGGACAGCCCCCAACACTTGGCAAACCAAGGCCCAGAGAGGGCAGGAGACCTATCCAAGGTCACACACTCTTCCCCATATTCTCTCCAGGCCCCTACCTTCTCCTGAATCCCTCTGATCCCTAGGATCCCCATTCCTGGCCCAATCCAGCCAACAGTGACAACTATAGTAATCAGATTAGACCACACTAGCATCTCGGCACACAATTCATAATCCTTAACTGTAAGTATGGGGTGACATCTAGGATTATGTTCATTACACAATGAAGAAACTGAGGCTCCCAGAGGCAACCTGGCTCACTCAGGATCCAGGGGGAATTTGTACCCAAGGAGCCAACTCCAGAATCAAGACTCCCTCTGCCCCATGTCTTGGGTTGTGCTGGGTTTTGGAGTGTGAAGGGCTTGTAGATGCCCAGTACCCATGACTGCGTGAGGTCTAGAGTTAGGAGATAGGGACGGGGGTAGGGGGAATTGAGGCATGCAGGGGAAACTGAGGCTAGGGACAGGGTGGGTCAGCCCTGAAGAGAAGAAAGTCCCAGGCCTGACACAGGCGACGGAGGGACTACATGGTAGGGGTGGTGCTGCAGACTGTGTGTGTGGCAAGAGCCGGGTCACTAGGGCCTTATCTGGGGCAATACTTTGACCCTTGGCGACTTTGGAGCCTGTGCTGGGCACATCCCTGGGAAAACTCCAGAAACCTTCCAAAATCCTGCTTTGTTGGGGGCTCTGCTTCTCAAAGTCCCTCCTCCCCAGGCCCTAACCATTCCAGGAGGGCCCCCAACCCCACCTCACAGCTCCAGGATGGCTGGAAGGGGGTTTCCGGTTGGAGGTGGTGAGGTTCCTCTGACCCAGCTCCCATCCTCCTAGGCCGGAGCAGCGCCAGGGCGCAGGTCTCCGGGGGGCCCGCGCATCCTCTCTCCCTCCCGGTTCGTACCCTGTATCCGAGCCCCGCCGCCCCTCACCACGAGGAGGCCGCCCCGGCCCCTCCCCGCACGCACTACGAGAGCGCCGAGACGTGGTTGAGAGCGTAGGACAACGGGAGTGCACCGAGCGACAGAACTGCGATCTTGCCCGCCAGCGGCGGGATGTCCATAGCGGCGGCGCCCGGACCCCGGCTTGGCTTCTGCTCCGCGGTGCGTCTGGGCGCGGAGTTGCCAGGGACCCAGACCCTCCCGGCCCCGCCTTGCGCAAAGGTCGCCACCCGCTGCACCCTGGCCAGGTCGCCGCCGCTGTGACTGCCCTGCGAGCTCCCGGGGAGCCTCCAAGGCCCCTCCCCCTCGACAGCCTCGCCGGACTCTGCGCGGTCCCCACTGGCAGTCCCTATCGCCCAGCCCGTTTCCCTCTCTACGAATGCTAGCTAGAACACATTCCTCAGGATGCTTCCGCTTCTGCGACATAGAGGCCCCAGCCAGCAACGTTACTCCAAGGGAATTCGTTCTTCGGGCCTCGTTCTGCACTTCTTTCTCCACCCTAAGGCACCAGCGTCCTATCTTCTACCTCTCCTCCCGAAGAGGACCGTTTTTAACTCATCACACTCCCTAGAACTCCCTCCTGCCCAGAATCAAGCATTGTCTGTGCGCACTGACAGAGGAAACTCATCCGCTTGGATGGAGTTCCCTTTAGTGCCCTTGGGTTTGAGTTTTCATGCCGTGGTCACAGACAAATTTAAACACGTGTCCGAGTTGAATTTTTTTTTCCCCAGATGTGAAGCTTTGACTGGGCGGGGGTAGGCAATTCAAGGCAGAGGGCCACAGCCCTGGGTTGGGGGTCCCTTGAAGGACTCCATGCTGTGCTCCTTCCAAGTAGTCTGCTCACATGGGTAGGGTCTAAGAGATGGTGCCCAAAGTGCGGCTGAGATTATTAAGTGGGGATGGAGCCAGTTTGGTGAGTTTGGGAATGGTGTTCCTGGCAGGGAGAATAGCTCAGGCTTGGGGCTGAGCAGCAGAAAGGAGGTACTTAGGGCTAGGGGGTGGTGGAAGGTCATGGAGCAAGGTAGGGTGGGCTTGGGAGGGTTCTGAACAGCCTGGAGAAGGCTGGGTTCCATCCAGGGGCAAATGCAAGGGGGCAGGGATGGACACAGGTGTCTCAGGGTGGAGAGAGAATTAGGAGGCAGCTTTTTGTCAACCCAACTAGCCTAGGATTCTTGCCTTTGTGGCACTTGTGGCTGCAGGAAACAGGGTGAGTGATGCCCACCTGATTATTGCCCCCTGGGTACCCAGTCTATGACTAGGGGAAAATTGTAACCCTCACATCCCCAACCCCAGTCCAGCCAAGGCCCCTTCTCCATGGGTCAGTTGGGTCCCATCTCTTAGCCTGGGTGACAAGATGACCTGGTCACTGAACTGAGAGCCTCCCTCCCCAAGTGCCAGGTGCCTGTTGGGTGAAGTTCAGGTTCCTCTGGGCTGACCTGAGTCTACAACCTTGTTTCTTGACCTTCCCCAATTCTAGTGGTGCCAGTACCCCACAGACTTCTCTCCCGTGTCTGCAAGATGGAGATATCTTGTATTTCCTCACCCCTTAAAGCAGGCCCCAGTGTGTCCTCCTCCAGGTAGCTCTCCCTGCCACTCCAGCCCCACTTCTCCCCCTGGAAGAGTATCTGGCCCAGCTCTTTCTAGGGGCCTGAACTTGTACCCCACATCTGGGAGATGCCTGCACACACATGGCATTTGGAGGCCTCCTTTTCCAACTCTCCTCCTGGCTAGGGCTAAAGTCCACAGTGAGTTTGGCAAGCCTCCTGGTCACTAAGAATTAAATTGAATATTGACTCTGACCTGGACAGTGGGGTGTTTGGGACCAATGCCCAGGGTCCCCATCACAGAACCTCTGGCTGCCGAGCTACACCCTTGTACTCAGGACTCCAGCCTGCCGGGCAGGCTCCATGTCACCCCTTTGCCCTGAACTGGATACAGTATCCATGGAGGGGAGACAAGGTTGTGTGTCACCTCAACCTGGGATTTGCCACTGAGACTCCCAGACCCTGGGCCCCCCTCATTGAGACACTCCCCAGGCCACCTCCACCACAGGTCCTGATTTCTCCATACAGCATCTCAGTCTCAGGTTGTGCTAGGGGTTTATGGCCACGTCCCCGGCAGACTATGGCTGCCTGGGGCAGATCCCATCCATCTGGTTCACAGTCAGTGTTCCGCGTTTGCTGAATGACCGTGTGAACTGCAGGCTGGCTCAGAAGCCTGATGCCAGCTAGAGTCCTCAGACCCTGTGAGCTCAAATGAGTTGAGCAGGGTGCATGTAAGGGGCAGGTGGGTGAGTTATAGGGGCCCCTCAGTTCCCCACACCGATACTCCAAGCGTTGCTCGCAGACTTCTGAGACCCTGCCTAAGATGCTCACGCAGCAGCTGCAGCTGAACAAGATCCCCAGGTGGTTTCTGCACTAATGTGAGGCACCAGCTCTGGATACGTGGTGAGCCCTTGGCACACACCTTGGCCTGGGCTACCCATTAGTCTCCCCTCCCCTAGGAGGTATGTCATATCTTGGTATGGTGTATCCGTCACAAAGCTGTCCCCCAAAGCCACAAGCCCTGGGGACTCATGTGTCCACCACGCTTGTAGGACCTTGGGCAGCTATGGCAGCAGCCATCACCAGCTGAGTTTGCTGTGTATAGGGGGCCCTGTCAGCGCCATCTATCAGAGGTCAGGGGCACAAGTGTGCCCTGGGTCCACCCGCCTTGCGGGTCTAAGGGAGGACCGGACCCTGCCTGGAGACCCTTCCCCAATCTCCTCCTGCAGTGCAGTGCTAGGCTGGGAGGTCCCTGAAGCCCCTGGCCCAGAAGCAGCCAAATCTTGGCCCTCTCTACAGGTCTTCCCCTCAACTCCAACCCAGGCCCCCAGGAGCAGACAAAGGTCAAGGTGGTTCTCCAGGGTCCTTGCCGCTGGGTAGCCTTCACAGAAGCAGCCTGTCCCCAACTGCCCAGTACGGTCCTGCTGCTAAGAAACAGAAAGGATTTCTGGTGATGGCAAGACCAGGCTGCCACGGCAGGCAAGAACTGGGATTTTAATACACAGCACGACACTCGAGACAAGGGCGGGCAGAAGTGCAGGCCAGAAGACTCCACAGTCCAGGGACGGTTGGTCTTTTGGAAAGTACATTTGTGCGTTTCTCCAGAATACTCAGTAGTAAGGCCGCCTTGGGTTGTTCTGTGGGAAGCAAGGTAGATAAAAAGGGGAGGTTTTGCTATGTTAAAGAAAGATAGCAGTTCCTCCCATCTAGAACCTACTGGGAACAGCTGAGCTCAAATCCTCTAAAAGGGAGGGCAGGAAAGCTCGAACACAGGTGGCGAGCTGGGGGTACGGGTTTGCTGGTGAGCCTAGCTGGACTGAGGAAGGACAGACACTCGTTACTGGCACCACCACCCATCTACAGTGGACTGTGAGGAACTGTGGCGGCATAGCCAAATGCAATATAGGGGGATAGGGACACACGCACCAGGGGGTTGGGCCGGAAGCGGTAAGCCAGCATCATCCTCTTGCGGAAGGCCTCATACTCGTCATCTTCCTTGGAGAGTTCAGCTGGCCGGTCAATGCCAAAGCCAGCACCATCTACCGTGGTGGTGCCCCTGCATGGGGGCAAGAGGCAGTGTGAGCAGGAGAGCGGGCTGGCACCAGCAGGAGAGAAGGTGAAGGACCTGAGCTTGGGGCAGGGAGGCCTTGCCTGAACTGGATGGGCTCAGCAGAGCACCCCAATGCAGTTTAATGTGGGTACTACACTGGGCTTGGCAACATCCATCCAGGACACTCCTGACATTGTGGGAAGATGGAGAGCCTAAGATAGCCCAGCCAGCAGAATCCATGCCCCTGACTGCCAGCCCAGCAATAGGACTGGACCCAGGCCCTGAGCCCATGTGTCCATGTGGGTCCATTCTTCCTGCCCTCCCCCTGGCACTGGAGGCCATACTCACTTGTTGACTGGGTTCTTGATGCCCTGGCCCTCTGAGCCCAGCCCATCGCCCTCCTTCCAGCCCATCTTCATCAGCATCTGGTAGCCAATGTTCTCTATTGTCAGCTTGAACTCCTTGTACTCTGAATAGTCAGGTTCACGGCCCTCCTGTGGGGGAGGAGGTTGATGATCATCCAACAGGACTGCAGCCATGCCCAGTCCCAGCTCTGGCCTGAAACCCTACCCTTACATAGCCTCAATGGCCGCTGGGACCACCTGCCGATCTGCCTCCCCACCAGCAGGTCAGACTCCTTGCGAAGAGATCAAGCTGCTCCTTCTCAGGGTCCCCAGGGCCAGAAGTAGTGCTGAGCTCCCTAGTGGCCTAGTCAAAGGGGGCAAGGTGATAGGTGACACAGGTTTTATCCACCATGGGAAAGATAAATGGTTCATCAATAAAGAATAAAATCCCATGTTCTAAGAGCAATTTAACACAGAGTGCTAAAAAGCAGCTGTGGTCAAGGAGGTGATGAGATTATGTAGTACAAAACAGTTTTACAAAAAACCCCAAAAGATGACATGGGACACTCCATGTGAGACCTCTCCTCTTAAGCACGAAGGCAGTATGGGAGGACTGTTAAGTTTTCATTCTGGAGAGCCCAGTACGTGGGGCATCTGCCTGAGAAATGCTTTGCCTGTAAACTGCACTTAATTGGCTCCACTGGAAGCAGTATTTCCCTAAAGCCCCAGGAAATGTTTCTAAAGCGGCAGCTGAGCTGCTATTTGCTAATTCCCTACACAGATGGTATTTGTCATAAACAGATGCCTCCCGTGGCAAGAGGGCCCAACTCCTACTGTGTGCATGGGGGGCCGTGAGGCTACTGCAGGCGCCTGCCGCGCGAGGAGGCTGCGGGAGGAGAAGGCCGCCTGCTAGTCAGGCCTACAGCCGGGGCTGGTGCCAGAGCCCTCCCGGCCTACCTTCAGTGCCTTGAAGGTCTCCATGAACTTCTCCAGCTCGTCTGGTGGCAGGAAGTCCCCGATGAAGTGCTTACCCCGGCCCATCTTCGTCAGCTGCTCTGCCCATTCTGCCCAGAGATGAGGTAAAGGTGAGAGGAGGATGGAGCGTGTGGCAGCCCCACAGCACAAGTATGAGTTCTGAGGGGAGTCTTGGGCCATGGGGAACGAGGCAGCCGGCTGAGACCTCGACCTGAGCCCCTGATCTCCCACGCAGCCCTTCTGTGTACCACGTTCAAATGCCAGTGAACTATCCTTTCACCACTGAAGAAACTGAGGAACAAAGAGGCCAAGTCTCCTGCCCAAGGCCTTAAGGCTGGGCAGGTGACTTAAGACCCCAATGTGGTGCCTCCAGGCACTTCCTGGGCAGGTGAATGGGGCTTCCTGAGCCTGCAGAGCCCTGAAGGCAAGGTCTCAGCCACACACCCCCTAGCCCACCCCATCCCTGTGATTCGCGCCTTGGCCCACCCCGAGTCTTGTCCATCTCCATGCGCCGCAGCTGGTGCTCCCAGGTGCCCAGCTCGCTGTCCACCTCCTCATCACTGTCGTAGCCGTGCTGGTGCTGCTGCAGTGCCTTCTCCCACAGCAGCTGCATGTCCTGCATCGCACGCTTGTGCTGCATGATCATGTCGTACATCTGCTGCATCTGTGGGTGGCACATGCCAGTGAGCAGGGCCGTGCACCACACATGCAGGAGGCTAGCCCCCACCTCCCGTGCATGCTGGGCACCCCTCTTCCCAACTCCCTGAGGCAAACTCATGAGTAGGACTTGGAGCAAGTGTTCAGAAAGACACTGAGTCCTGTGTCAGGACATGCCCTGGGTTCCCTGAATCTGTTTGGAGCAGGGAGGACACCTCTCTGCCTTGCCCATAGCCTAGGGCCTGGCCTGGAACCTGGAACATCATGGGCATCATCACTGTGGACCAAATGAGGGCGAGGTGGCTCCTGACCCCTGGGAGGGTTGAGGGTGATGTAACAGGGCTGCCAGCCTGGAGGAGGTGGCCCGGGTAAGCTGTCCCAGCTGTTCTGTCTTGTGTCCTGGCCACAGAGTTGTCAGCTGAGCCATCCCTCATTCCAACACTACCCAACACCAACTGAGCAGCTGTCCCATTGTTCAGGGTACCCAGTGCCAGACAGGCCTATCCTGTACTGAATGCTGTAGGGAACTGGAAGGAAAACCAAAATGGAGACTGTTCAGCTGGGACCAGCCCACAAGTGTGGTGGGGATTAGCTGTGGAGCACTGGCTGCAGAGGCTGACCAGGTAGCGCGACAAGACCTGGGCTCTGGGCTCAGCTGTGGGCTGGGGAGGGCGCTCACAGGTGGCATGCCATTGTCAGGGTACCTGCCTGCCCAGGAGCGTCTCCCTTGACCATAGGATCCAACTGGCCAGGGAGGTTCAGAAAGAATACACTGGGATCACTGCACCACAGGGCAGGGAGGGAGACAATATCCCACCGGCCCCTGCGGAGGCTGCCTACCCTGCCCTCCAAGGCCTTACCTCCTGCTGCTCCTTCAGCTGCTTCTTCTGAGCGTCTGACAGCTCTGTGACACCCACCAGACCCACAGGCTTCCCCTTCTCGTAGCCGAGGCCCTTGAGGTCCTGAACTAGAAACAAGACATAGGCTGGTCAACAACAGACATTGGCCTAGCCTCGCACCTGCATGCGAGGCAGAGTCCACGTGCTGATGACACCTGAGGCACCTGGTGCATGTGGCAAGGCCTTTAAGTTGGAACAGGTGGTATGCATGTCACTTGACGACCTAGGGGGGCCTTGCTCCGTTCTATTTGTGTACTTAGTTTCATCCCCACACAACCTCTCCGGGTAGGCTCTAAGACTCCATGCTGGGGATGCTGACACCAGAACCTGAGAGGTCTGGAGCCTCAGTAAAGGTCACATGGCTGATGGGTGACATGGTAGGGAATTTGGAAAGTCCAAGATATGAGAGAAGAGGTTTGTGTGTGTGTGTGCGTGTGTGTGCATGTGCACTGACTCTTGGAAGTTAAGCCCTGTGGTGAGCACAGCTGGTGTAGACACAGGTTTGGCAAGACTCAGCTGTGTGGCTCTGTTAGCTCCTTCCAGGGAAGCAGCCAACCATCTTTAAAGCAACTGACATTTAATTTGGCATCAGCTTCTGAGCTTGGTTGGAGACAACTAATTCACATGAAGATGCTGCAATAGCCCCATCTGGGTGGTGGAAACAACCATCGCTCAGGTGGTGGCTTCCTGAGGAAGAAGCCAGGCAGAACAGGGTGCAGAGGTCCCTCTGGGAGGATGGAAAGAGCCAGATCCTCCCAGCTCACCAGGGCTTGGGCTTCAACTGCGAGAACCACTCACAGGTGCTCCTGGAACCCTATGATTGTGCCCCAACCCCTCCTTGGGCTGTGGGGGCTCTGAAGGATGTTGGGCAGCCCCATGGACAGAACAAGGGAGCCAAGGTCTGAGCAGCTTGCTGTGTGCCTGGAGCATGTCCACAGTGCCTTTCCTCCATGGGCCACTCCCCCAGCGAGCAGGCAGGCGGGGGCTGCCCATGCCCCCTGGGGTGATGTGGGCTAGTGGTACCTGAACCTGAGACTACAGAGTCTGTACCTGTCCCCCACATGATGAAGAACACATCTTCACTGGCGGGGAGCTGGGACTGGACCTCGGGGACATGATCTCAGAGCTGGGGAGTGTATGCATCAGAGCAGCACTCACACTAGAGCACCCTCCTTTGCAGCAGGTACCAGCTTCGGCACTTGAGTGACAATCTGACCCTAGGTGTCCTCAACCCTGGGGAGAGGTGCTATCTAGAGCCCCAGTGAGTACTCAACTCTCCCATCAGTAGCTTTTCTCTTTGGGCCAGGGAGGCACTGAGCAAGAGACCTCTCTCAGAGCTGGGCACGCAGGGCCAACAGGCCAGCCCTGTGACCTGGGTGAGCTGCCTTCTCTCTCAGCCTACCCTTGTACAGCCGATGTAGGCACTGGCACCAGGGTGCACATGACTCCTCTGTGTGCCTCTGTGGCCAGTTCCAGGCAAGTTACAGGTGAGGGAGGTTGAGAGGGTTCTGCCCATGGTGCAGGCTGCATGGTGGGGTAGTCAGACAGATGGCATGAAACGGCCAATTATTAGTCACCAATATCATCGGCAAAATGTGATGACAACAGACACCCACCCTTGTGGGTTTGTGACAGAAAATGAGAAATGAAGCCACACAATGGCTGGGCCTGAAATTGTTGTCAAGGAGTAAGAAGTTGGAGATAACTGCAAAAATGACTGTAGCAATTATTGTGCTTGTCACTGTTCATTTCGTGAGTTTTCTGTGATAAGAATGAATCTAAGTACTTTAAAGCTTAAGAGAAAACAGGATTATCTATTTGTTGTCTATAAGAGACTTTAGACACAAAGACACAAATAGACTGAAAGGATGAAAAAAGGTTATTTCATGCAAATAGTAACCAAGAGAGAGCTGGGCTGGCCATACTAGTATCAGACAAAATAGACTTTAAATCAAAAAAGGTTATTAAGAGACAAAGGAAGATGTTATGTATTTACAAAAGATTCGATACAGAAAGAAGACATAACAATTAAATATACATACACAGGAGAACTACAAAACACTAAGGAAATGAAAGATGATTTAAAGAAATGGAAAGATATTCCACGTTTTTGGATTGGAAGAATTAATATTGTTAAAACGGCCACACTACCCAAAGCAATCTACAGATTTAATGCAATCTCTATCTAATTACCCAGGACATTTTTCACAGAACTAGAATCCTAAGATTTATATGGAATCACAAAAGATCCAGAATTACCAAAACAACACTGAAGGGAAAGAATGAAGCTGGAGGAATAACCCTCCCAGACTTCAGACAATACTACAGAACTATAGTAATCAAAATAGCATGGTATTGGTACAAAAACAGACATATGGATCAATGGAACAGAATAGAGAGCCTAGGAATAAATCCACAGACTTCTGGTCAATTAATCTTTAACAAAGGAGGCAAGAATATAAATACACAATGGAGTAAAGAGTCTTTTCAGCAAATGGTGTTGGGAGAACTGGACAGCTGCACATCAATAAAGTTAGAACAATCCCTCACACCATACACAAAAATAAACTCAAAATGGCTTGAAGATTTAAACGTAAGACAAGACACTATAAACCTGTTAGAAGAAAACATAGGCAAAACATTCTCTGACATAAATTTCAGCAATGTTCTCCCAGGGCAATCTACCCAGGAATACAAATAAAAGCAAAAATAAACAAATGGGACCTAATCAACCTTAGAAGTT
Source organism: Camelus bactrianus (assembly GCF_048773025.1). Classification (NCBI taxonomy): domain Eukaryota; kingdom Metazoa; phylum Chordata; class Mammalia; order Artiodactyla; family Camelidae; genus Camelus; species Camelus bactrianus. Next base: position 19,981,171 of record NC_133560.1, on the reverse strand, counting down.
TTTGCACAGCAAAGGAAGCCAGAGCAAAACAAAAATACAACCTATGGAATGGGAAAAAATATTTGCAAAAGATGAGACTGACAAGGACTTAATTTCCAGAATATATAAACAGCTCATACAACTTAATAATTAAAAAAAGCAAACCACCCAATCCAAAAATGGGCAGAAGACCTAAATAAGCAATTCTCCAATGAAGACATACAAATGGCCAATAGGCACTTAAAAAAATGCTCAATATCACTAATTATCAGAGAAATGCAAATCAAAACTACAGTGAGGTATCGCCTCACACCAGTCAGAATGGCCATCATTCAAAAGTCCACAAACAATAAATGGGGGGGGGGGTGGAGAAAAGGGAACCTTCCTACACTGTTGGTGGGAATGTAGTTTGGTGTAGCCATTATGGAAAACAGCATGGAGAGTCCTCAAAAAACTAAAAACAGACTTACCATATGATCCAGCAATCCCGCTCCTGGGCAAATATCCAGAGGGAACTTTAATTTGAAAAGATACATGCACCCCAATGCTCATAGCAGCACTATTTACAATAGCCAAGACATGGAAACAACCTAAATGTCTATCGACAGATGAGTGGATAAAGAAGTTGTGGTATATTTGTACAATGGGATACTACTCAGCCATTTGCAGCAACATGGATAGACCTGGAGATTATCATTCTAAGTGAAGTAAGCCAGAAAGAGAAAGAAAATACCATATATAACTTACATGTGGAATCTAAAAAAAAAGACAAATGAAGTTATTTACAAAACAGACACAGACTCACAGACACAGAAAACAAACTTATGGTTACCAGGGGAGAAGTGGGTAGGAAGAGATAAACTGGGAGTTCGAGATCTGCAGATACTGACTGGTATATATAAAAATAGATAAATAACAAATTTATACTGTATAGCACAGGGAACTACATTCAATAGCTTGTAGTAATGTATAATGAAAAAGAATATAAAAACGAATATATGTATGGATATATATGACTGAACTATTATGCTGTAACCAGAAATTGACAGAACACTGTAAACTGACTATACTTCAATTTTTAAAAATTTATAAATACATATATACATACATACACACACACACCTAACAACACAGGCCCAAGATACATGATAAAAATTGACAAAACTGAAGGAAGAAATAATATAGTAACTGTTGGAAATTTCAATACCCCATTTTAAATAATGGACAGAACATATGAACAGAAGATCAATAAGGATATAGAGGACTGAACAACACTATGAACCAACCAGACCTAACAGACACCTATTGAACAAGCAATCCAACAGCAGAATATAGTCCCCTCAAGTGCACATGGAACATTCTCCAGAACAGATCATAGGTTTGGCTATAAAACAAGGTTTAATAAATTTTAAGACTGAAATCATACCAAGTATGATTTCTTTTCTGATCACAATGGAATGAAACCAGAAATCAGTAACAGAAGGAAAACTGGAAAACTCAAAAATCTGGAAATTAAATAACACACTCTTAGTCAATGGGTCAAAGAAGAAATCACAAGAGATCAGAAAATGCTTAGAGATGAATAAACACAAAAGCATAACACACATCAAAACTTATCAGATGCAGCAAAAGCAATGTCAAGTGGGAAATTTATAGCTGTAGATGCTCACATTAAAAAGAAGATAGATCTGACTCAATAAAAAAAAATGTTAAAAAAAAAAAAAAGATAGACCTGGGGGCGGGGGTAGTTGGGAGGAGGGTATAGCTCAGTGGCAGAATGCGTGTTTAGAATGAGTGAACTCCTGGGTTCAATCCCCAGTACTTCTATTAAAAACAAATAAATAAAGCTAATTACACCCCCAAAACAAAACAACAAAAAAGGAAGACAGATAACCTAACTGTACATCTTAAGAAACCAGCAAAAGTAGAGCAAACTAATTCCAGAACCAGCAAAAGGAAGGAATAAAGATTAGACAGAGATAAATGAAACAGGAAATAGAAATAAAAGAGAGAAAAATCAATGAAACCAAAAGCTTTTTAAAAAGATCAACAAAATGGACAAATCTTTAGATAGACTGCCTAAGCAAAAAAGAAAAGACTCAACTACTAAAACAAAAAGTAAAAATGGGGCATACAGTAGTTCCACTTTATCTGCAGGGGATACATTCCAAGATCCCCTAATGGGTGCCTGAAACCACAGATAATACTGAACCCTGTGTGTACTATATACATACATACCTATGATAAAATTTAATTTATAAATCAGGTACAGTAAACTCAATTAAAAAAGTTAAAAAAAATTAGGCACAGTAAGAAATCAACAACAATAGCTAATAATAAAATGTAATAGTTACAGTAAAAATTATGTGAATGTAGTTTCTCCCTAACAATATCTTACTGTACAAATGTAATGCCTTTTCCATCTTAACTAAACCCTCAGCACACAATGTGGCCATAACTTTTGCAGTTTGAGGTATAACAGCAAAACTAGCATGAATTTCCTTTTCCTTCTTCACAATTTCATGGATGGATGATTTGTTCTTACTGTAGATCTTGGTAACCCCAGCTTATTAGGTCTTGGCCACCTCAGCTAATTAACTCAAGAATTTTCACCTTTTTACTTAAAGGAAGCAATTTATGGCTTCTCTTTGGCATGTTCAAGTTGCCAGCATCACTATTCATGTGCTTTGAGGCCATTATTAAGTAAAATAAGGGTTTTGTGAAGATAAGCACTGCAATACCATGAAAGTCAATCTGATATCTGAGTGACTAGGAATGACTAACGGGTGGGATACCCTGGGCAAAGGGATGATTCATGTCCCAGGTGGGGTGGAGCAGATGGCACAAGATTTCATCATGCTACTCAGAATGGCTCTCAAAAACGATTTACATTTTAATTATATTATTATATTATTTACTCCTGGAATTTTGCATTTAATATTTTTGGACCATGGTTGACAGTGGGTAACTGAAACCACAGAAAGCAAAAGCATAGATAAAGGGGGACTAGTGTGTTACTAATGACTTAACAAAAATAAAAGGCTTATGAGAGAATACAATAAGCAACTGTACACCAACAAACTGGATAACCTAGACAAAGTGGACAAATTCCTAGAATGGAACAAATACCAAAACTAACTCAAGAAGTACAGAAAAATCTGAATAGATTTATAACAAGTAAGGAAACTGAATCAATAATCAAAACCTCCCCCCAACAAAGAAAAGCCCAGAACTAAATAGGATCACTGGTAAATTCTACCCAAGATTTAAAAGAATAAGCATTAATACCAATTATTCTCAAATTCTTCCAAAAAAATTAAAGTAGGGAACATTTCCTAACTCATTTTATGAGGTCAGCATTACCCTGATACCAAAGGCAGACAAAGACAACATAAGAAAATTACAGACCCATAATCCTTATGAGTATAGATGCAGGAATCTGTACAAAAACACTACCAAACCAAGTCCATCAGTATATTAAAATAATTATTTATTCCAGGAATGCAAGGGTGGTTCATCATACAAAAATCAATGTAATACTCCACATTAATAAAGTGAAAGAAAAAACCACATGATCATTTCAGTTGATGCACAAAAAGTCATTGACAAAATCTAACAGTCTGATGATAAAAACACTCAATATACTAGGCACAGAAGGGAATTTCTTCAATAAGACAAAGGCCATGTATTAAAAACACAGCAAACGTCATACTTAATTGTGAAAGACCAAAAGCTTCCCCCTTAAGATCAGGAACAAGGCATGGAGAGATGCCTGCTTTTGCCACTTCTATTCAACATAGCACTACAGAGCAATTAGGAAAGAAAAAGAAAGGAGAGACATCCAAACTGGAAAGGAAGGAGTAAAACTATCCTTATTGCAGATGACATGATCTTATAGGTAGAAAACCCTAAAGACTGTTACACTAATAAATAAATTCAACAAAGGTATAAGACACATAATTAACACACAAAAAAATCAGTTGTATTTCCATACACCCAAACCAAATAATCCAAAGAGGAAATAAAAACAATTCCATTTGCAATAGCATCAAAAATAAAGCACTTAGCAATAAATTTAAATAGCAATACAAGACTTGTACGATGAAAATACAAAAACATGTTGAAATAAATTAAAGAAAACCTAAGTAAATGGAAAAACAGCCCATGTTCTCAGAGTGGAAAACTCAAATATTGTTAACATGTCAATACCACCCAAGCAACCTACAGATTTAATGCAATCACTATCAAAATCCCAACAATGTTTTTTGCAGAAATGGAAAAGCCCATCTGAAAATTTATATGAAAATTCAAGGGACCTGAAAGAGCCAAAGCCTGAAAAAGAAGAACAAGTTTGGAAGGCTGACACTCCCAAATTCAAATTTTACCAGAAAGCTACAGTAATCAAAACAGTGTGCTATTGGCATAAGAAGAGACATACAATCCAGTGTAATAGAATAGAGAGCCCAGAAATAAACCTTTACATCTATGGGATTTTTGACAAGGGCGTCAAGGCCATTCAATGGGGAAAGAACAACAGCTTCTCAACAAATGGTGCTGGGAAAATTGGATCTCCACAAGGAAAAGGATGAAGTTAAACTCTAACCTTGTATTATATATAAAAATTAACCCCAAATGGATGAAAGACCTAAAACTATAAAACTCTTAGAAGAAAATATAGGGGGAAATCTTCAAGACTCTGTATTTGGCTGGGGTTTCTTAAATATGACACCAGAACCACAGGCAACAAAAGAAAAAATAAACTGAACTTCATTAAAACTGGAAACTTTTGTGTATTAAAGGACATTAAGAGGGTGAAAACACAGCAGATAAAATTAGGGAAAATATTTGCAAATCATTTATCTGAATAGGGTTTAACATCCAGAACATATAAAGAACCACTACAATTCAACAACAAAAACATAAACAGCTCAATTGAAAAATGGGCAAAATAGACATTTCTCCAAATAAAGTATACAAATGACCAAAAAACACATGAAAGGATGCTCAACACCATTAGTCATTAGAGAAATGCAAATCAAAACTACAATGTGATTTCACTTTACACTTACTAGGATAGCTTCAATAATAAGGTGAGAGTGTGGAAAAATTGGAACCCTTGTGCATTGCTGGTCAGAACGTAAAATGGTGCAGCTGCTGTAAAAAACAGTTTGGTGATTCCTCAGACTTACCACATGACCCAGGAATGCCACTCCTAGGTACACACAAAAAAGAATCAAAATTAGGGATCCAAATAGTACTTGTAGGCCAACGTTCATAGCAGCAATACTGACAATCGCCAAAAGGTAAAAACTCAAGCTTTAACAACTGATGAAAGGATAAACAAAGTGTTGTCTATCCATATACTGGAATATTATTTGGTCATAGAAATGAATGAAATTCTGACGTGTGCTACAACACAGATGAATCTTGAAAACATTACGTGAAGTGAAAGATGCTAGACCCTTTCAATAGGCTGGGGGAGGGGGTCGGCCCACCTGACAGAGGCGAGGGAGAGGCATCCACATCCCTCTGCACCAGCTCAGCGGGTGGAAGCTCCACCTTGTCTTCTTCAGGCCCCCACCGGCTCTTTCGTTTCCTCTTCATAGTGGCTGTGGTGGCGAGCTTCCCTGGGGCAGCTGGAGACGGGCTGACGGCGGGCAAGGGGGCAGATGAGGTGGGGCATGTAGTGGCAGTGGGCATGGACCCCAATGGAGTCTCAGGAGGAGATCTGTGCTTCAGGCCAAGGTCAGGTGCTGTGGGGGTGCCTGTGGGACCAGCCTTGGCTTTCCGGAACTCCTCAAGCTTCTGGCGGTAGTACTTGTACCCTTGGCTGTTGGGTTCATACAGAAAGCTGCAAAGGAGAGTGGGAGGAACACCATCATTGAGCCTCAGTCCCCTACCCCTGATGTAGGGCAGGAGAAGTGTGGGCCTTGCATAGGCACACTCAGGTTGGCCAGGGTCACTTCAGGATCATGTCAAGATGGAGGTCTCTATCATGACCTCCTTCCCTGCCTAGCCTCAGTGGGTACTGGCTCTGGTGGCCCTAACTTATCGAACAGTGTGACATGCCCACAGTCTGTCATGATGCTGTTCCTGTGAGCTGTGAGCCACTCCAAACCCCGATTCCATCTTTACTGTATGCCCGTTAAACTATCATTGATCCTGTGCTTTGAAGGAAAAGGTGTGGACTCTCTCAGACCTTCCCAAGGCTCTGCAGGGATTTTTCCCCTGCTGCCCTAGACGAGTGCACCAGTGCCCACAAACCAAGAAATCCTGAATTGCGAGAGACACCTGGTGCCAGGAAGGGCAGGATTTGTCCCAAACCTAACAGCTGGGCACACTTGTGCTCCTTTCTGAAGCATCCTTAAGAGGCATCAGGAGTGGACAGAGCCAAAACAAAGACACTGAACACTGGAACGAACAGGGAACTCACTGCCAGCCTCGCTGGAAGCTGTGGGTTCCCAAGTGCAGAGCAAGTGGTGCTGGGTTCAGAGCTGGCAGAGGCTGCAGCTTCCTCTGCACCTGCCCGGCATCTCTCAGACTATGCACATACTGAGCCAACAGTCCCAACTCTGGGGTCCACACCAGAGAGAAGAGTCACAGCCCAGTTCCATATAGCAAAATCTATACACAGCATAGATTACACAGCCCTTGACAAGAAGAGGCTACACCTGTACTCATGAACCTGGAGGGACAGTCATGGCACAATGCTGTACTACAAGAGCAACACGCAGGCTCGAGGATGCTATAAATTCCTTCTATATAAGAGAAAGTTAGCAGAAAAAACCCACAGACTATTTCTACATGACAGCTGGGAAAGGGATGGAAGAACTCCTAGGTCTGTTAATAACATCAATACCTAGAGTGGGATGGAGGGATGGGGAGACTGTGGCCTCTATGCCACAAATCTGGTAACCTAGATGAAATGAACCAATTCTTTGAAAGATACAATCTGCCAGAACTCACACAAGAAGAAACAGACAATCTAAACAGGCCTATTTCTATTAAAGAAATGGAATCAATAATTAATAATCTTCCCAAAGTTCACTGGTGAATTCTACCCAACATTTAAGGAAGAGATCACACCAATTCTGTACAATCTCTTTCAGAGGACAGAAGCAGAGAGAACATTTCCTAACTCACTCAATTACCCTAATACTAAAACCAGACAGAAACATCACAAGAAAAGAAGACTACAGACCAACATCCCTCGTGAACAGAGATATAAAAATCCTCAACGAAACATTAGCAAACTTAATCCACCAATGTATAAAAAGAATTCTACACCACAACCAAATGGGCTTAATTTCAAGCACACAATGCTGCTTCAACATTTGAAAATCAAGTAATGTAATCTGGTGGGGGAGGGTGCAGACTGGTGGTAGAGTGCATGCTTAGCATGCATAAGGTCCTGGGTTCAATTCCCAATATCTCCATTTAAGAAAATAAATAAATATCCTAATGACCTCCCCCCACCAAAAGAAGGGGAAAAAAAAGTAGTGTAATCCATCACATTAATAGGCTAAAGAAGAAAAATCACATGATCATATCAATCGCTGCAGAAAAAGCATTTAACAAAATTTAATATCCATTCACAAGAAAACTCTCAGTAAACTAGGAACATAAGGGAACTTCCTCCACTTGATAAAGAATATCTATAAAAAAAAACCTATGTCTTAGATCATACTTAGATAAGAAACTTGAAGCTTTCCCACTGAAAACAGAAACAAGGCAAGAATATCCCACCCCTCCAATGCTTTTCATCATCATACTGGAAGTTCTAGCTAATGCAGTAAGATGAGAAAAGGAAATAGAAGATGTACTGATTGAGAAGGAAGAAATATGACATGATCATCTACATAGGAAAAAAACCAGATCAAAGACCAGAAAACCCATCCTGGAATTAACAAGCTATTATAGAAAGGTTGCAGGATACAAGATTAATATACCGAAGTCAATCACATTCCTACACACCAGCAATGAACACGTAGAATTTGAAATTAAAAACATTTACACTAGCATTTCTCAAAATGAACTACTCAGATATAAGTCTAACAAAATATGTATAAGATCTATATGAGGAAAACTAAAAAACTCTGATGAACGAATTCAAAGAACTAAATAAATGAAGAGATTACATGTTCATGGATAGGAAGACTCACCACTGTCAAGATGTCAGTTATTTCCAACTTGATTTCTAGATTCAGTGCAATTCCAGTCAAAATCCCAGCAGGTTATTTTGCGAATATTGACAATCTGATTCTAAAGTTTATACAGAGAGACAAAAGCCCTACAACAGTCAACACAATATGGAAAAAGAACAAAGTTGGAGAACTGACACTATCACACTTCAGGGCTTACTGGTTAGGAAATGTTCCCTCTGCTTGGTACTAGTCACTCTGGAAGACAGTTAACCAGTTTCTTACAAAACTAAATGTATCATACAATCCAGCAATCACTTCTTGGTATAAAAAGAGTTGAAAATTTATGTCCACACAAAAACCCTGCACACAGATGTTTACAGCAGCTTTATTCATAATTGCCAAATCTTGGAAGCAACCAAGATGCCATGCAGGAGATGAATGGGTAAATAAACTATGGTACATCTAGACAATGGAAAGTCATTCAATCTAAAAAGAAATGAGCTATCAAGCAAAACAAAAAAAAAAACCCCAAAAAACCACAGAAAACAAAACAAAAAAAACAAAAAAAACCAACTTTGGAGCAACCTTAAATGCATATTACTAAGTGAAAGAAGCCAATCCAAAAACGCAACATACTATGACTCCAATTATATGACATTCTGGAAAAGGCAAAACTACGGAGTCAGAAAAAAAAAATCAGCGGTTGCCTGGGGTTAAAGGAAAAGAGATGAATAGGCAGAACACGGGGAATTTTAGGGCACTGAGAATACTCTGTATGACACCACAGCGATGGATATATGTCATTACACATTTGTCCAAATCCATAGAATATACAGCAGGAAAAGTGAACCCTAACATAAACTATAGACTTTGGGTGATTATGATGTGTCAATACAGGTTCATCAACTGTAATAATTATACTACTCCAGCGGGAAATGTTGATAATGGGGGAGGCTCTGCATGTGTTGGGGCAGGGGGCACATGTGAAGTCTCTGCACCTTCCACTCAATTTTGCTGTGAAGCTAAAACTGCTCTGAAAAATAACATCTTAAAAAAAGTTAAGAGACAAAAGCAAGAAATCATTCAAAGAGGGAAGGGAGCAGATGGCTGGATTTAAAAAAGACTCATGGCAACCAGAGCATGGATTCAAAGCTATCCGGTTCCTCCAAGCAAAGAAGACTGGGGGATTCGCCCACTGGGGCAGGTGGGCAGCTCCTGACGGTGTGGGTCTCCTCTCAGCTCACAGGCTTCTTCCTGGCCTCAGCTGCCTATTCACACTGAATCTCCTCCAACCTGCCCTGAGAGCTATGCCTGTCTGTGAGGGGAGGAACAGCTCACTGTGGGCCCTGGGCACAGGTGCAAAGACCCCCTCTAGTAGGAGTGATCCCACCCTCAGGGTTAACCAAAGTTAACACTTTGGTGTCTTTCCTTCCAGACTTTTTTCCAGTGTGGATTTATATGAACAGAGCCATGATTCTATTTTCCACATCCTGATTTTTAAAAAATTTCTTAACTTGACAACGTAAGGCTTTCCTTTCCCGTTAGAATGCAACATAGCATGGTGGTGAAAGCACCTCCACTGACTGGCCTCCTTGCCTCGGATTCCTCACCTGTAAGAGGCCAGCATGCCAGGTTGTTGTACAGAACAACGTGGTTCACCCGGGTGATGTTAGAGCCACATGTGACTTGAGGTGTGCTGGCTGCTATCACCTTCTCCAACTTGCCTTCTGATGGCCACAATTCCACTGGGGAGATGCAGTTATAGAAGTTTAGCCCACTGGGGCTGGATATTGAATGTGTTAACTAATTTTTCATAACTATGACAGTACTACATATAACATTATTTCTGGGGATGGCATCTCTGAAGTGGGATGGCTGGTCAAAGGAATAGGTATTTCCAGCTACTTTATGGACACGTATAGCTGTTAACCATTGTTTTCCAAAACAAAGAGCTGCTGGGGAATCAAGAGGGCAGGAAAGGACCAGCAGTGGCAGGAACTTGAGGTGGCTATTAGATCTCGGGGTGCCAGAGGAGCTGCCTTGCACCTGACCCCTTGTGGAGATGTAACAGTCTAATTGGTATGAACCTACATGGCTTGCACAGGCCCGGACACCTGATCTTACCTCTTTCACTCTTCCCCAATGCAGAGTGCTGACTGTGGTTCAGCTCTGACATGGAAATGAGCTCGCCCAAAGCAAGCTGGTCAACCTCAGCTGCTTCTCTGCCAGGCACCCTCAGGGTCTGTCCTTACTCCTGGCTGTCACCACCCAGCATCCATCAAGGCCACACTCAACAAGCTGGATGCCTGCCAGCCATGTCCCACAAAAGGTACCATGGAGGGCCTAGAGCCACTTGTGGTAACATCTCTTTGCTTTGACCCCAGGGGAAAGGCTCAGCTGGAGCTGCTCAGCCCTGGGGCCCCTCTGACCAGGAAGAGCCACCTGGGCTCTGGGCCTTCTACAGAATTCCATTACCTCACCCACTCTGCCTATAATAGATTTTTAATCAGCTCTTCTCATGATGAGTGACAGTACACTACATTCCCCATTTAAATAAACTTATGTAAATGAAAAAAAAATAAGATGTGAATTAAAGTAGAATGTTAAGTAAACACTGGTTTGGGTAGAGTAGAGTGGTGGTGGCTGGTATCACTATGTTGTGGAGATCCCAGGTCTCCTGAACTCTAGACCCAAACCCCACAGCCCCCACAAAAGCTCCTAGCTGGCCATGCACCATACACAGGTACACCTGAACCCTTCAGCCACCACCTGATGATGCCCTCATCTGCCTCAACCTGGTGTGTCTGACCACCCTTCGCAGCTGTGGCCAGATGACCCTGGAAGCACAGCTGACCCCATCACTCCCTATGCAGACCCTCCAAAGGTTCTCAGTGAACACCTGAGCCCTCTGGGACTCAGCCCTGCCTGGCTTCATGGCCCGTCTTCACCATGCCAACACTCACCCTGAATCCCCACCATGGTGGCACAACGCCCCCATCTCTGTTGCCTCACTTCCGCAAGGCAGTCCCTCCAAACGCCCTTCACTTTGTCCCACGTCTAGCTCACGCTAGCTTGCATGTAGTAGATGCGACTGGCTGCCTGCCCAGCATCCACTCCTGCTTCCTTCTTCCTGAGTCCCTGATGGTGTCTAGAGCTGCTGAATCAACCAGCCCAGATGGCTGCTGCTCTGGCACTTTTTGTTACAAGCACCATCACATCTCCTCACTGACTTACTGGGGACTTGTGTTACTTGTGGCCAAAAGTGTCCTTACGGGTGCATCGCCCTCACAGCGAGTTCAGTGTCCACTTCACAAACCTCTTCGAGTCCCTGCCCTGCAGCAGCAATTGCCTCACCCCCACCTCCCCACCGCCCCCATCAGCCTTCCCCAGCAAAGAGCAGGTACTGAACCCACCCAATAAATGGAAGAGCGGGTGAGCACAGACCCAGTCTGAGGGGCTGGGGTGTGACTTCATGGCTGGGAACAGCAGGGATGCCAGGTGGCTTGTCCTACCCCCTCTGTGGAAAGTACACACAGGCTGGGGGTTGCCCCTCCCCAGAGTCTGAGGTACCACATTCCCCATTATCATAAAGATGAGACCCCAAAAATGTACACAGTGAACAATTCCGTGAGTTTCTGTTTGAAAGCTTGGCCTGCCCCCAGCCTGGAGCTGCTGTTTCTGGTATAAAGGGAGCAAGGCAAGTGCTAGAGACGTTCTCTGTGAGGCACCCAGAAAACACAAGGCCCCAAAGGTCCCCACACAGCCGCCTCAAGAGCCGATTCAGGGCAGCAATGTGCACTCAGGGAATGCTACGGGGTGGCAGGCCTAAAACCCTGTGGTCAGAACCTCTTGGACCTGAGTCCTGGCCCTGCCAACTTCTTGCCATGGGACCCTAGCACATCTCAACACCACACCAAGCCCATTTTCTCAGCAGGGAAGCTCTGACTAGGGTGAGGGATCACCTCCCCAGCAGGTCCCCTACCCTTACCTGAATGCCTGGTTCTCGCGGTTGTTCTGGAGGGCAATGGTTTCCACCTCGGGACCCCCATCTGCTATGAACCTGGCCAACTTTTCTGCGAGGTTCTTGACCTCTTCGTCCTCTGGGGGTGAAACTTTAAGCAGGCTGTCAGTACTGAGCTCAACTCACCACACCCAACAGCCTAATTTCTGCTAAGAACCCCACAGGCAACAAGAGGGGTTTATTTTAGGAACAATACAAAGAAAAACAGGCAAATGGGAATCAGATTACTGTACTGGAACCAAATACCATAGTTAACATAATAATATATCTTAAGCCTCCGCCCCACCACACCCCGACTCTTCCCACCCCACAGGTCTGTGGGCTTTGGGCACACACTAGGACATGGGAACAGAATGTAAGGGAAAGTCTGGGTCCAGGCTGGAGAGGGGATGGGAACCCCAACATCGGTCTTGCTGCTGGGAGCTGCAGCCCCAGGTCACATGGTAGGGGTGGGCCTGGCCCTCCTCTCTTGAGGACATCAGGGCAAGGGACTGCAAGTGACAGACACAATGAACCAACGTCTGTGTCCCACATTTAGCTTAAACATCAATACCCCTGCTGCCCACCAGCGCCTGGCTGTGATTTCACTTCATTACACCTGGAAACCAGCTGGCATCTCCCCCTCCCCTGACACATCCCACCAGGGTCTCACCAGCTGACCGTTTCTGTCCCCTGGCCCCTCTTCAGTGTTAGGCACTGCTTGTCTCTAAGTGTCCTCAGTGCTCAGCATGCAGCAGGTGCTCATTAGCACTTGTGAAAGTGACCATGAACCAACAAGGGGCAAGTGTACCTCCCCTATGCCCCCTTTACATGCACAGGGCTGAGCTCCTGGACATGATTCTGACCTTCACCTTGACCCTTAGATTTCCTTACCCTCAGAGTACCAGCAGAGAGCACAGGGCCAGCCCCAGCATGACCCCGCTGCCTGGGAGGGCACAGACCTGTGCTGTTGATGCCACCCTATGCCACAGCAGGCTCCAGGAAAGGAACCCCCATTCCACATGGGGTGTGGTTTGTCCACACGCCTCCCTAGAACCTCCCACCCCCTTCAACCGCCTACCTTTCTGAGAGGCTGCCTGCAACTTCTGTGCTTCCTTTCTTATCTCAGCCACCTTCTTTCTGTAGTAGAGGAATTCCCTGCTATTCTTATCGTGCAAAAACCTGGAAAGGAATTGGGCAAAACAGAGAGTGGAAGATGAGCGACGGGGATGGGCAGACCCATGAAGCTTCTGAAGACACGTTGTGCAAAAGCAAGCTGGTGAGCACAGACACCTTGATGGGGCCCAAAAGTAAGTCTCCACGCCATACTGGAGCCCCTTGCAACCTCCGGTGTGAGTAAGAAAGCACTCGAACAGTGTCTGGCTTGCGCAAGTAAGCACCCAGCCCCGGCCAGCCTGTCACCACTACGGCTTTACAAGAACGTCTGCATGTACTAACGTGTGACAAGAACATGAAGTAGCAGTGGCCTTCCCCTCCCAGAAATACTTACGAAAACGCCGGATTATCCTTGTAGTTCTCCATAGCTACTTTTTCTAACTCGGGGCCTCCTTCTGCCACAAAGCGGGCCAATTTCTCTATCACTTTCCGAGTCTCGGCTCCCTCTGGGGGTGAAACTTTAAGGAGGCTGTCAGTACTGGGGTTCAACTCACACACCCCACAGTCAACAGGCACACTCTCTCTACGGACCACAAGGACAGAGGGGTGGGGGGAGAAGAGGGTGAAATGCGGGAGGTTGTCGGGCGTCCCAGGTCCATGCACAAAGCACCATGATGAGGGGTGAGTCGGTCTAGACAGTCTGCGAGACACGCTGAGGGGAGAAAAGTGTGTAAGCCTCCCAAAGGCCAAGTCAATCCCCAGGCTGGGAGAGAGACGACAAAAAACACAGCCAGCCTCCCCTTCCTTTTTTGGAATGGTCAATTTTTTTTTTTAAACCAGTGTTCAGTATAATAAATTACTCCACTGTTATCCTTCAAAAATGACAAGTTCTTTTTTAAAAATATCATTACAAAGTCAGAAGCCCATCAGTAGGCTTAACAATGTCATCACAAAAGCTCAGTCAGCCCCTCTGTGGCCAGGGGGCCTCTGCAAGCTGGCTCCTGAGGCCTTTGGCCATGACCCCAGGAGTCTCTAATGGCCTCCTCACTATCTGCTGGGACAGGGTGCTTCAAGATCATCTCAGACACTTCCTGCCCAGACCTAGAGCCAGCCATTTCTCCAAGAAGCCCTGGTTTCCGTGAGTTAAGTGTGTTTCCAGACCAACATCCAGGCACCAGGGATGCTCACTGCAACAGGCTTAATCACTACTTTACAAAATCTTCAGTGAACAAAGCTATAAAAATATATTTTTGTACTTGTATTAGCCTCCGTTTTGAGCCACACGGAACTTGATTTTGTATTTATTACTGGCCTGTTTCTGAGGCTATCTGTCAGCCACCATACAGCTCATGCCCCTTGTATGAGAACTCCCAGGAGAAATTTCTTGATGTCAGTCAGTCCTTAGGAACATTTGTTCCTCTTGACAACGGGGCTAGACACTAAGCTTGTGGCCAATTTTATTCCCCCTGTTGCTTGTGCTGCCAGGAAGCTCAGGGGTGAAGTGAGGTGATGGTACGATGTGTGGCCTAAGTGGTCCTAGAGACATTCTGTGCCCAACTTACCCCTTAGCCTCACTTCCTCCCACATGCCTGGCAATGACCCTGACCTGGTCACTCTACAAGCACATGTGCTTTTTTGAGGTCACATCAACCGCAATCCATAATAGGCCTCAAGGGCCTCGAGAGACACCCATTGCCCTTTGTAAGGCGGCAGTTCCCAGCAGGGTACTGTTGGAACTGCCTGAGCATCTCTCTGAGGAAATGCCACCCTCACTGGCTCCATTCAACTAATGCTCCAAAGTTTGAGGTTGGCCACAGAGTTGCTCAGATATATGGCCTGAAGCCAGCACCCTTATCCAGAGCAAGGGGTCTAGAGGCTGTCATGGCATAACAATGTGGTCACTTCAGTCTGTTCTCACTGTTAGGGAGATATGACTGTGCCAGCCATCCTGGAGCAGAGGTGGCCCAATCCTCCACATAGCTTAGGTGGCACTGAGGTCTTGTTCTGAATGTGGACAAGGCTGGATGCACAAGGAGTGCCTCCGCTGCCACCTGCCTCTGCCCTCCTCCACCATGGGGCCTGAACTAGCTCACCCAAAGCCAATGACCATCCTTCCCTGGGCAGGAGAGCACATGCTCCAACCTGCAGGCTTGTTACCTCTGGCCCAAACTGCTGGAGACAGGTTAACATTGAGGAGCTCCTCCTCTAGCACTGGATGAGGACACAAGTGAACACTGCCCTGAGATCCCACCCCCCACCAGATGGAGACCAGCCCCCACGAGTGGACAATGGTCCCACAGCTCCCAGAATGAAGCCACATTCTGCAGCCCCTCCACACTACCCTCTCCACCCCATCCTTTACCTTCACCCTGAAGGGCTCCACCCTGACCTGTGGCTCAGCCTGGAGGCCTGGCAGCACCTCCGACCACAGCTCCAAACACGCTACGCCCCTGCTGACCAGGGATCCTGCCTGCGGAGCTGGAGGAGCGACTGTGGACAGAGGGTGGCAGCCCTTGCACCTTACCTTTGATCTCCAGCCACTGCTCATAGTCCTCCTCCTCGTCCTCATCAGGAGACTGGAAGACACTTGGGCGGCTGGCCACAGGCAGCTGCTTGGCATGCACGTAGTTCTTCACCTGGCCCAGAGGGCTGCTGATGAGGGGTGGCCTCTTCCCAGTGCGGGGGAGCACACGAGGTGGGGCACTAGGTGCACTGGGGGGGGCATCTGGGGATATAAGGAAGGATACCCATACTCAAAGTCTGTGGCACAGGTTTCCCCATCTTCCTGCCTAACCTGAATGCCCTAAGCCCCCGGGGCTGGGTTCTGAGCATGCAGCACAGCACCTGGCAGCCAGGGAGTGCTCAGAAGCACTCAGAGGATGCCACCCCTATTTTACAGATAAGCATGAGAGAAGCTCAGAAAAGAACAACCGGTCGTGGTCACCCAACCCGGGGAAGCCAGCCTAGGGCTCTGTATGTGGCAGCTCTGGCAGTAGGTGCCTTTGACACCTGCATCCACAGCCTATGGATGCAGCAGCTCTTCCAGATAAGACCCAAAGCCCACATCCAGCTTACAACCATTCCCTCTGGTTGTCAGTAGTGGGCTGAAGCCAGACTATTCGGGGCTTTGCTTTTCTTTTTAAAGCAAAATCTATTTATTTTATTATTAATTAATTAATTTTTTGAAGAGATAATTAGGTTTATTTATTTATTTACTGATTTTTTTTTTTTAAATGGAGATACTGGGGATTGAACCCAGGACCTCGTGCATGCTAGGCATGTACTCTACCACACTGCTATTACCCACCTCCCCGCTTCCGGGGTTTTTCAAGCAGCCTGAGACCCTGCAGTGAAGAGCTCATACAGCCCTTCTTCCCTCTCTGTGGGCAAATTAGACCTTGGGTTAATTTTCTTAGCTGTTACCTGGGAAACCTGACAAAGGTTGAAGGTCAGTTATTTCACCAACAACTTTCTTACGATAAAAATGAGACTGGTAATTGCATAACCAAAGATATAGGTGGGCTCCCCACAGGTGGTGATTATCACAGCTGGCATGTCCCATGAGGCTCCTGTCGGCCAGCTTACCACCCCCAGAACAGGATCCTGTTCCTTGCATCTGACTGCGGCTTTAAGTTAAACCACAATCTCATAACCCTGGGGCATGTTTAGTCATGGCCCCTACTACCCCGAATCAAACCCTGGCTTATTTGTCTCCACTCCTTTGGGGTAAGAACCGAGAAGGCAGGGTCTGCACTCTCCTGCTGGGCATTTAACGTGGGGACAAGCAGAATGAGGGCACTCAATGAACGAGGGATGAGAGGAACAAGTCTGAGGCAGGACCTGCCACTTCTGAGGTGCTGAGGGACCCTGGTGAGAGAGAGCCGGCAGATTGAGCTCTAGGAGGAGGTGACATGGGACAGGGGTGACTGCACTCACCTGTACTGGTCTGTGCCTTCTGTAACTTCAGAAACTGCTGCAAGAAGCTGCCGTCATTGGCAAACTTGTTGGAAACATTAGAGTTGTGTGCATTTTGAATTCTAGACCCAAGACAGAGGAAGAGAGGGTAAACTTTGAGAAGAGGGGAGGGAGCACACCTTGCCCATCTTGCCACCCTCCCCTGTGCTGTGTTCTCACCTAATGGGACCCAAAACAGGCCCCTAAAGATGTCGGGAAACTGAGTGCACAAAACAGCCTTCAGAGTTGCAAGATGGAACAATCTTGTTCTAGTCAAAGCAATACTACCTACACTGATGTCATCTCTGCCTGCATGTTGACCCCCAGGTCCAAAGGGCCTCCCCAACAAGAGGCTCAGAAGCACCTGTTCACCTTCTGTATGGCACCTGTCGTAACTTTTTTTTTTTTTAAAGTTATTTTCTGGGGTGGGTGGGTGGGTATTTATTTATTTATTTAGATACTGGGGATTGAACCCAGGACCTTGTGCATGCTAGGCACATACTCTACCACTGAGCTACACCCTCCCCTCCTCCTATTGTTAACTAATTTTCTGGGCTATCACTGTTTCCAAGTCTGTCTTACCAGCTAAATTTTAGAGCTCTCAAAGGCAGTGTCTGTACTTGTGTGTGACTGTAGTTCGGGCCTGGGTCAGCCAGTGCTTCTGTGGGTATCACATGTGCACAAGAAAACACCAACAGCCATCTCTTTGTGGGAGAACTATAGGGAGATTTTATCTTTTTATTACTTTTTCTCTCTTTTCTTTTTGCAGAGTATGTTTTACTTCGAAAATAGAAAAATTTATTTTTAACAAAGCACAAGAGCAAACCCAAGTGCCTATGTTTAATTCAAATTCATTTTTCATTATCATAAAAGTAGTAGAGGCTCATTATGAGCAAGTGGGAATGTGGGAAAACAAATATAGAAAGCAAGGAGAAAAAACAGCCCCCAAAATCTCCTCACGAGAGTCACTATTAACACTTTGGTATATTTTTTTTGATTTGACCCTTAGATTAGAAATAAGGCTGTGATTATAGTACACAGCCTACTTCTTCCATTTTCAGCTGTCATGTACCATCCTGCTCCAACCTCAGAAATTCCTCGTACGTGCTGCTTTCAAGGCCACATCCATCATATAGACACACCCAGTAATTGGTAAAAGCTCAGCAAGCCCATGGGTCTGAACCTTTTCCTTTAAAACTAAGTTTCATCCTTCTAGAAATCTGTTCTAATGAAGTAAAAGTGGAAAAAAACCTAAGTAGTCAACAAGGGGCATTGGTTAAATAAATTATGGGACATCCACAGGGCAGATGGAGGGGCCCTGAGAAGTTAAAATTTTATAAATAAAGCAACCAAGCACAACATTAAATGAAAAACAAAAAGGCAAGATATAAAACAGTATCTACAACATGGCCCTACTTATGTCAAGATATATCTGATTGAAATTACAAAAACCCATTAAAAATGTAACCAGCACTTGTCTGTGGGTTGCAGGGTTACAACTGAGTTTAGTTTTTCCTCATTTTCTTCCCTATTTCCCAGATTTTCTACCACACATAAAAATTATATTTAAAGCTAAAAAAAAAGTTAAAAAAAAGTAGTAAAAGTTATTTTATATAAAATGAGAAGATCCTGCTGATAACCAGCCTTGGCATTAAACAAGCAGGGTCTTCTAATGACCCTGGCCCTGTTCTCATGCTGTGTGCTCCTCCCTTAGGAGGGACAGAAAGAAGGCAGGGACAAAGACAAGAAAACACTCTAGGGCAACAGCACATCAGCAAAAGAATCCCACTTGAAAACCACTCATAACAAATGGCAGGAGGTATCACACAGCTGTTAATGATGGCTCTTGATGAACAGATAAACAAAACACAGTCCATCCACACAATGAAATATTATTCAGCTGCAAAAAGGAAGGAAGTCCTGACACATACTATAATGAACCTTGAAAACATTATGTCCAGTAAAAGAAGCTAGACACAAAAGGCCACATGTTACACAAAATATCCAGAATTGGTAAATCCACAGAGAGAAAATAGCTTAGTGGTTGTCAGAGGCTGGGGAGGTGGGTATGGGGAGTGACTGCTCATGGGCATGAGGTTTCTTTTTGGGGTGATAAAATGTTCTGGAATTAGTGGAAACAGTTGCACAAATGCTGTGAAAATGTTGGAAATCATAAACTATGTCGTTTTAAAGATCAATTTTATGGCACATTATATCTCAGTAATAAGTAAAAGTTAAAAACTATCATAGTTCTAAAGATTTGTAATGCAGCTGGGGGAGGAGCTTTTCCTTTAAAATGTTGGGGGGGAAGCATCACATGAAACTGATCACAATTTACTAAAATAAAGCAATGACATGGGAAGGGAATATATCAAAATGGTTTTTTTTTTTTTTTTGAGGCAACTTGAATGATTCTTATTTCTGCAAGAAATTCTAAGGTGCTCCACCCTTTTACAACCGGGAAAAACAACCTTATTTCCAAAGTTACCTATACCATGCACCCACCCACCTGATGTTCCCTCTTGACTGATTCTAGCACTGGGATGGTGCAGCCTCCAGGGGACCCTCTTGGAACCAATCCTACAGGCCTTCCCCATCTTGGTGCAAGTCCTTCATAACCCCAGGGGCGAGAACCCCCAAGCCCACCCACAGATCACTCAATATCTAGTCCCCATGTTCCTGAGAGCCTTGGAGGTGCCAGGTCCTGGTTGCAACAGGAATAGGGTCTAAGTCTCACTCTCAAGAAGCCACAGACTCTTAGAAAAGGTGTGAGCTAGAACAGAGCTTTCATACAGGGTTAACATGCTCTAACTTCAGACCACGGAGAAAGGGGCTTACCTGTCAATTTCCAGCCTGAAATTCTTGGATCCTGTCACCCTGATCACACACCTCTGCTCAAAACTCTTGGATGCCCTCAGAGTTTCTCAGGAAAGTCAGGAGGAAACCTTGCCTGAGCTATCTCCCACCTGGCTCAGAAACAGCCCCTCTGGCCTAGCAGCTCAGGCTGCCTGACATACAGGGGCTCTCCTCCCTTCCTGTCCTCTGCATCCTTTCCCTGCTTCCTCAAAGGGTTTGGGCCTTCAGAATGCAGAGCCTCTTCTGCATCTCTATGGCAGCTGCTGCATCTGGGAACACAGTGCCTCATGTTACCCACTGGCAGCTAGAGGGGTATAACTGGGCCTCATTTGCTAATAGACTGTGAGCCCCGTAAGGACAGGGATAGAATCTGGGTTTTCACTCTGTGCTATATTCTTGGCCCCTGAACCACAACTGGTCAGTGGTAAATAACTGCTGAGTGAAATGGTTGGCAGCCATCCTCTGGGCTTCCACACACCCCTCATTTCTCTCCTGCAACACTGAGCCTCCTTAAAGAGTGCACCTGTGTCACTCCTTGCACTATCAGGCTGTGGCTGGATGCACCCTGACTGCTCTCCCAAGCAAAACCCTCTGCTGGTGATCCTCTAAGACCCTAACCCAGCTTCAGGGGGGACTTACTCGCCAGGATGTGGGGGCTGAGGGCTGGCCACCTGATTCTGCTTGGCTTTCTGCTCCATTTTGGCTTCAATTTCCCGTTTCTTCTGAGCAATGAGCTCTTCTTGATGAAGGATGTTCATGTTCATTTTTCCAGACTTGGGAGGAGCAACACCAAACCATCGGTTAGCCTTTCCTGGGGAGGGAAACAAACACATCAGAAATCACCTTTACTCCACAAACATGTCCAGCAGCTGCTATGGGAGCAACCCAGACGCTGCTGCCTGCAGCAACTGACATTCAGATTGATGTTCACATGTCTGTTCCTTCATTTATTTACCAAACATTTGCTGAGCTATGAACCAGGTGCTGTACTTGATGCTAAACAAGGCAGATGGGGTCCCTGTCTATTTGGGATTCACTTCTGGCTGGGGAGACAACAGACTTGTAACAAAAAGTAGCTGCAAAATCGTGATAAGAGCTCTCTGCTGGAAACCAAAGAAAGGTGAGAAAAAATAACAGAGGAGCACCTATACAGCTAGGGCTGTAGCCAGAAAATAACTGTTAGAAGAGGGCACCTTTAAGCTAAAATCAGAAAGGTAAAAAGC
Organism: Camelus bactrianus; assembly: GCF_048773025.1. Taxonomy (NCBI): domain Eukaryota; kingdom Metazoa; phylum Chordata; class Mammalia; order Artiodactyla; family Camelidae; genus Camelus; species Camelus bactrianus. Next base: position 19,959,899 of record NC_133560.1, on the reverse strand, counting down.
CAGTTTCCTAAAAAGTCACATGGGGAGTGATCTGGGCAAAGTAAGAAGCAAATGCAAAAGCCCAAGGCTGGAAGAAGCCTGGTGCATCCAAGGACCAGAAAGGGTCCAGTGTGGCCACAGTGGATGATTCCAAGGATTGGCCGGGGAGGGCAAGATAGGGAGTCTGGGTTTAACTTAAAGGGCTTTAAGAAGCAACTGGAGAGTATTAAGCTGACAAGATCCAATTGGTATTTTTATTTTTAACATCATTCAGGCTACTGATTAGACAGAGTGCACAGGCAGCAAGGAGACCAACGAGGAGTCTTACTGGCTCTAAGCAAAAGATGATAGTGTCTTCAGACAAGGGTGGTAGCTATGGAGACGAAGAAGACACCAGGAAGGTTCCTCATGGGACTCAAAATGAAATCCAAATTCTCAACGTTGATTTTCAAGGCTCTGCCAGAGATGGCTCCTCTCTCCACTCCCACTTTATCCCTGACATTCTTTAAAATGACAAGCATTCAAGGCCTTTGCACTTGCTGTCCCCCTCTGCGTGGAAGGCTCTGCCCTGCAGGCCTTCCCATAGCTGGTATCTTCTCATCTCAAATGTCTTCTGCTCAAAAAGGCTTTCCTTGACCACCTAGTATCAGTAGCTTCCGCCCCTACTCTCTCACATCATTTTAACTTTCCGTAAATATTTCCTTTTTGGTGCATTGTCTGACACCCTAGTAGAAAGTAGCCTTCAGGAAGACAGGGCCCTGTTTTGGTTATCACTGCATCCTCAGAGCCTAGCACAGTGCCTAGCACACAATGAATATTTGCTGAACGCATCCCAGTCTGGGGAGGGGGTGGTTAGGGCTGGGAGAGAGGGAAGGACAAGGTCTGTGGTAAAGTGGGGGCTCAAAAGACCCAGGAAAGTGTGCACAGGGAGTCCGAGTGCAATTCAGAAAAGCAGCTTTTCCAGAAAGCGGGATACAGGCCAAACGGCAGCTGCTCCTAAGAGAGGGGCGCAGGACAGCCCAAGGTTGCCGCTGGCTCAGAGAGCTGAGCTCGGAGAAGCCCTGAAGGCGGCTATTTCGGAAAGCCGGCCCAAGGTACATCTGGGTGGCTGCCTTTAAGGCAAGCAGGGAGTTCTCAGCAAACCAAGCGCGGGGGGAGGGGAGGAGGGCAGCAACTAGGTCTGGGGTCTCGGGAGATGGGGGTGGTGCAGAAGAGGCTACTTCCGGCCGCCCAGAAGCTAAGGCGAAGGGCTTGCGGGCTGACACAGGCCCTACGGGAGGGTGAAGCAAAGACGCGTAGCCTGAGGACCCGGGCGGACGCTTGAGGGGAGAAGGGGGCTGTTACCTGCAACATCCCGGTTGTCCATCTTGAGACTCATCCAATCCCACAATGCTCCGGCGCCACCTGAGGGAGGCTTGTTATACTGCGCATGGCCTGATGGGAGATGTAGTCCGCATCGGCAAACCACACCATGCCATTTCGTGGACGCCTGCGGTCTCCCTAAACAGGAACGCAAACCTCACCCTATCGGCAATGTCTGGTCTCAGTCCCGCGGGCCAGAGTGTGTCGCCTTTTTCTCAGACCTTCCTGAAGCCGCGGCCACACCAAATACAAACTGCTTGTTCCAGGATGCTTGGTGTAGCAGCTCTCGCGAGAGACGCAAGGCGCTCCCAGCCCCGCCCCGTGCGCCTGCTTCCGCCTCCCTGTGGCGGCGGCTTGTTGTTGTGGAGGCCAAAATGGCGGCTCAGGCCGCGGTGGCTGCCCAAGCGGCGGCGGCCCAGGCAGCGCAGGCCGAGGCGGCCGAGTCGTGGTACTTGGCGCTTCTGGGCTTCGCTGAGCACTTCCGCACTTCCAGTCCGCCCAAGATCCGCCTGTGCGTGCACTGCTTGCAGGCCGTATTCCCCTTCAAGCCACCACAGCGCATTGAGGCCCGAACGCACCTGCAGCTCGGCTCGGTGCTCTACCACCACACCAAGAACAGCGAGCAGGCGCGCAGCCACCTGGAGAAGGCGGTGAGCGCTGGCCGGGTCGCGAGGGAGGAGGCGCGGGCTCTTTTCCGGGATTGGACTGACGGGCCCGCGACCCTGGCGGGCGGGGGCCGCTTTGGCCGTTCCTCGGGGACCTGGAGCGTGACTTCCGCACGAGCAGCAGGACCCCGAAGCTGTCAGCCTTTCGGAAGACCCGAGGGCCTCGCCTGTACCTTACTTAATGTATCTGGTGGCAGGCAGAGGTCTAGGACCGCGCTCAGGGTACTCTTAGAGGAGCAACAGGCTCCCCAAATTCTTCGGGTTTTCAGGAAAATGTCATCTTTGGGCACCCGTGGGGACGCCCCAAGATCGGCCAGTGGGTCCAGCAGCTTCTAGCTTCTCAGGGCTAAGGAGCGTCAGCCTGAACTGTCCTTTCTGAAGTCACTCGGGATAGGGGAGGGTCCAAGTGACAGTCCAGGCATCTCCCGAGAATCTGAAGTTTGGTCTCTGAGGAAATCTAGGAAAGCATCCTCTCCCAGGACACGGAAGTCTGATAAGGGTCTGGAGGGTATTGTGCCTCCACTAGTGATGCAGAGGAGTCATTGGTGGGAGACAGAGGCCCAGAGTTTAGAGTCGGTCAGTTGAGGTCCTTTAAGGAGGCAGAACTGAGCGGGGTCTGGATTCCAGGAGCAAGAGCTTCTTCTTTCTTCGTATCCTCCCATGATTTATCTTTCTCCCACTGCCCACTGATCCGCCCCCTTCAAAGGGCAGGCCCTGTCTCCTCATGTTAACTTGTGGGATCTTGGTGTCTCAAAGAATGTGGGAAAGTGGTTATCATTCTGCCCTTTCTGGCTGTGGAGTTGCTTCTTTTCACTGTGCTCCTGTCAGTGTCTCCATTTGCCATTTGCCCAACTCTATTCTGCTTAAAGGAAAAACATTTTGAATAGAATCAACTTCGATTTGAAAAGCGTCTTGATCTGAGGTAAATCTGAGCCCACCTGTAGCTAGTAACAAGTTGCTTCCGGGAGAGCAATCAGATCTTGTTTTGCAGACTGTAAAGTCCTTGCTTGATCAACTTCTTTGTTTAGTCCTTGCTTGATCAACTTCTTTGTTTCAGGAGTGAGGCAGTATGGGCCCAGAGGGGTAAAGTGATTTTCCCAAAACCACACAGCAAGTTATTAACAAAACTGGGCTCAGACCTAGGCTCAAGATCGCCAGGTTCCATGTCAAGACCATAAGTCATTGTTCTTTTTGTGAAGTTTTTTTCCTTTCATTCATTCAGCAGATATTTAATCAGCTCACATCAGATGCCAAGCCCTGTTCTGCCCACATAAGCTTATGTTTCTGTGAGGGAGACAAACAATGAATGTATAGTAAAAGGTTAAGCAGTGATAGGAGAGCTATCAAAAATGTGGACCATGATGAAGGGATGGAGTTGATGAGAGCTAGTTTTGGCAGAGATAGGGAGAAAGTCTTTATTTGTGGGAGTGACATTCAAACAGAGGACTTAATGGGGTGGTGGGGTAAGCCTTGAGAACCTCTCGGGGTATGAGGTCAGTCCCTTGCAGTGCCCAAGATATCAGTGACTGGTTGATGTCAGGGTCTTTCCTGGGAAGTGACGAGGCTTCAAATGAACTGTTAGGCTTCCTTGGGTGTTGGGGGGAGGGGGTGGGCTGGCGGCTGTGACTGCCCAGGCCTTGTGACCCAATACCTTTATGAAGTGGATGTGCTGATTCTGAAGCTCTCCCTTCTCTCAATTAACAACAGATCTTGCCACCTCCTTCCCCTTGTCTCAGGGCCATTCAGCCTATTTTTTTTCTTTTCTTTTAATTAAAATATAGTTGACATAAAGACATTGCGTTACCTTCAGGTGTACTGTGTAGTGATTTGACATTTGCGTGCATTATGAAATGATCACCATGATAAGTCTAGGAACCATCATTCCCTGTTCAGTTATTACAGTATTATTGACCATGTACTTTATGGTATATATTACATCCCCATGGGTTGCTTATTTTATAACTGGAGGTTTGTACCTCTTAACTACCTTCACCTGATTCGTCCATCCCCACCACCCAGCTGCCATCTGGCAACCATTGTTTGTTCTTTGTATTTATGAGTCTGTTTTCATTTTGTTTACTTATTTGTTCTGTTTTTTAGATTCCACATATAGGTGACATCATGCAGTATTTGTCTTTCTCTGTCTTACGTATTTCATTTAGCATAATACTCTCTAGATCCGTTTATGTTGTTGCAAATGTCAGGATTTTATTTTGTTTTAATGGCTGAGTAATAGTCCCTTGTATTTATATACCACGTCTTCTTTATCCATTCAGCTATTTGTGAACACTCAGGTTGCTTCCATATCTTGACTATTTTAAGTAACGTTGCCATGAACATTGGGGTGCATATATATTTTCAAGTTAGTGTTTTTGTTTTTACTGGGTAAATACCCAAAAGTGAAATTGCTGGATCATATGGTAGTTCTATTTTTAATTTTGGGGGGAAACTCCATACTGTTCTCCATAGTGGCTGCACCAATTTACAATCCCACCAACAGTGCACGAGGATTCCCTTTTCTCCACATCCTCACCAACACTTGTTATTTGTTGTCTTTTTGATGATAGCGATTCTGACAGGTGTGAGGTGGTATCTCGTTGTGGTTTTGATTTGCATTTCTCTGGTGATTAACATCTTTTCATGTGTCTTTTTGTCCTTTCGTGGCCATCTACATGGCTTCTTTTAAAAATGTCTGTTCAGGTCCTCTGCTCATTTTTTAATTGGGTTTGTTTTTGTTTTTGTTACGATGTTGAACTGTATGAGATTTTTGTATATTTTGGGATATTAACCTCTTATCGGATATATCGTTTGCAAGTACAATCGACCCTCCATATCAGTGGATTTCACATTCGCAGATTCAACCAACCAAGGATTCCAGGGCTGACTGTATTCATTGTACTACACCATTTTATATAAGGGGCTTGAGCATCTGTGGATTTTGGTATCCTCAAGGGCTCCTGGAACCAGTCCCCTGAGGATGCTGAGTGACAGCTGTATCTCCTCCCATTCAGTAGGCTGCCTTTTTGTTTTGCTGATTTCCTTCCCTATGCAAAATCTTTTGTAGTTTAATGTAGTCCTATTTGTTTATTTTTGCTTGTGTTTCCATTGCCTGAGGAGACAGATCCGAAAAAATATTGCTAAGAATGATATCAAAGAGCGTACTGCCTATGTTTTCTTCTAGGAGTTTTCTGGTTTCAGGCCTTACACTTAAGTCTTTATCTATTTTGAGTTTATTTTTGTGTGTAGAGTGAGAAAGTAATCCAGTTTGAATTTTTTTGCACATGGCTCTCCAGTTTTCCCAACACCATTTATTGAAAAGATTGCCTTTCTCCATTATATTTTTTTGCCTCCTTTGTCATAGAGTAATTGGCTATATAAATGTGGGTTTATTTCTGGGCTCTGTATTCTGTTCCATTGATCTATGTGTCTGTTTTTTGTGCCATTACCATACTGTTTTCATTACTGTAGGTTTGTAATATACTTTGAAACCAATGATACCTCCAAGATTTGTTCTGTTCTTCTTTCTCAAGATTACTTTGGCTATTTGGGGTCCTTTGTGTTTCCATATAATTTTAAACATTGTTGTAGTTCTGTGAAAAATGCCACTGGTACTTTGAGAGGGATTGCATTGAATCTGTAGATTGCCTTGGGTAGTATGGTCATTTTAACAATATTAATTTTCCCAATCCATGAGCACAGTATTTTTTTCCCATTCTGTTTTGTTGTTTTCAGTTTCTTTCACTGATGTCTTAATAGTTCTCAGAGTGCAAGTCTTTTATCTCCTTGGTTAGATTTATTTCTTTTTGATGCAATTGTAAATGGGATTGTTTCTTAATTTCTCTTTCTGATTATTATTAGTGTATAGAAATACAACAAATTTCTGTATGTTAATTTTGTATCCTGAAATCTTACTGAATTCATTTATTATTAGTTCTAATATTTTTGGCAGCATCTTCATGATTTTCTATGTATGGTATCATATAATGTGCAAACAGTGACAGTTTTACTTCTTCCTTTCCATTCAACCTGTTTCTAGCAGTGGTTCATAGTTGTTAACACCTTTCTTTCAGTCAGGTGCATCCCCAGCTGGAATTTTGTCCAGATTTCAGTTAAAGGCCATTCTCTGTGACGTTTTCTTTCTGCAATTGTTTGTGATCTCCTTTTGCATTACAATGCAGGCATACTGTCTTTAATCTTCATTCTTTATTAGTTGTGCATTTTTTCCAAACCAGGCAGCTGTCAACTTTTATTCTTTCCTTTCCCAAACTTACTAGGTAAAGAATCACATGTTCTCCATTTAGAAGTGGTTTGCTAGTTTCTAGTCCTAAAAAACACATGGCCAAAGAGATTCCAATTTCTCTTCAGGGAGCCAATCCAGAGCAACAACAACAACAACAACAACAAAAACTAGCAACTTTTTTAAAAAGAAGGTAAATGACTCTCAGGGATTTGGGGACTGTTTTCTTCTTGATCATTCCCCTTGCTGTTCTAACTTATAAGTGCTGTAGGTAAAATTTTAAGTGGCCTTGGAACTTAGTGTACATTCACCTTTACCTGTTTTTTTTTTTTTCTATTGTTTTCATTGTGTTTTTCTTTGTCTGTAAGAGACCTTAACCGTGTTGGTAATTGCTTTTATATATATTTAAGGTTAGATTATTAGTTCTGTTTCTTCAACTGTCTTTGTAAACTTTCTAGAAGTGTGTATATACTCATACTCACCCATCTGCTTTATCAATTCTACCAACTTTGAAGGAATCATTTGTGAAAGGTTCCTATCAGAGGGATAGAGGGTATTTCTCCCTTTCATCAGCAGCTTTATTGAAGTTGCAGCCATTGGTCTCTGTGGTACCTGCCTCTGCAGGCCTCATTCCCTGGGTCTGCTCAGCAGATCCTATAACTATTATGGTGCATGACAAGACACTTTACCTGGGAGCCTTCCCTTTTTGATTACGGTTTTGGCAGTGATGTGGATGTATCAGTAGGATCCTTGACTGCTCTGGGTCTCCTTTACTAAATAGTTCATCATTCTAAAGGATGCTTCTTTACTCAGAAATCTCTTGGCTAGATAATTCGTGAAGCTGTTTCTGCAGGTTGTATCAGATTGTGTTCTTCTTCACTTAATTTTTGCCTTGTTATCTTTCCTTTTGCTGCTCACCTATTCCTGTGTGAATTTTCAGTTTTGTCTTGTCTTATAGTCACTGTTTTTCAAGCAGACAGTCCCTTTTCAGTTATTTGCCCTTCCACTGTGGAATCAAGAATCTGCATGTCTGTACTTGGATATATATTTATCTCGCCCTTAACTTTCTTACTCTTGATTACTTTCCTTTTTATCCCTTGACCTGGAAAGTGCATCATCATCTTTAGACTCTCCTGATTTGAAAGCCACAGAAGAATAAGTACTATTTCTCTGGAATGGATTGTTTGTTATTTGTTATAATCCAGGCAGTCATTCTTTCCACAGTGGACTTTTCTGACTGCAGCATCCATGTTGATACCATTAATTGCTTTCTCTGTGTGTTTGCATTGGGGCAGCTTTTTAGTGATGGTTTTGCTTGTCTGACTTAGAAAGCAGTTCCAAACTGTGTTGGTCAGACACTCCTTAATTCTGTTTCCAGGTTAGGCTGGCTACCTTCCCAGCAAGTGATTAAATGCCTCCCTTTCTTTCTTAAGGCCTGAAAGGGCTCACTTCTGGACCTTTTATCATTAGGCACAGCTGGAGCAGGTTCACAGCTGTGTCCTGCTAAATTCCTTGCCACATCAGTTGGGAGCAGAACCTGGTGCAGAAGCCGCGTTTTCATGAAGAGTGGTCTGTGCTCCCTCCTGTTTTCATTTTCTTCACTCAGTGAGTCTCCTCTGACTTCAGGATGTGATACGTGTTCAGGAACCATCCCTTCGTGGTTCTACCAACTTGCCTCCTGCCTCCCCTGCAACCCCTAGTTCTTCCAGTTCCTGCCTGGGAATTGAATTACTGTAGTATTATTGGTGCCTTCCACATGCCAGGCCCTACATTCATGCTTCTTGGAGCATTGTCTCTTTGGATCCTCAACAAACCCACAAGGTAGGAATCACTTCCAACTTGCTGATGATACTGACCAGAATGCTTGTAGCCATGGTCACACAGCAGAGAGAGGCAAGGCTGGCTCCTAAATGCTGTGCTTCCATCCCAGAAGAACTGCAACTGATAACGATTTCCACACATTTTGGTGACTTAAAAAACCTGATTTTTTTTTAAAGTTACCTTAGTTTCAAGGTACAAGAAGCCTTGAAATGCTCTCAGCCCTAAACTGAATACGTTAGGGATGAAAAGTGTGCTGATTCCAGCCCTTCCACCCTTCAGGGCATGCGCTGGCCCTGTGGTGACCCTTGCTTTTCCTGAGAATCCCAAGGTGACCCCAGAGGCTTCTGGTAGGGTCATTCACATGTCTGCTTCACACCTGCCGGCTGCCTGGCAGTGAAGGGGTTCTTACTTTGGCTATTTTCCCATGACAAAGAAGAAAACATAAAAGCTATATTTTAACGTTACAAAGTGAAATACATGACAAGGTCACAACCTTTGGTAAGATATCCTACGTACTTTATTTGTGAGATGGGCATACTTTCTAATATCTATAGATTTCTGATTCATGAATTTATATTGCAAATGTTAAAAGATACAAAAGCAAAGTGATTTGATTGGCGTCTGACTGAAAATCCCAGACATTGGTCTAGTCCTGCAGCTTCAGGAATGGATCATCTCAGGGACAGCTCCAGACATCACTGACACTGATGCCTGAGCAAGAAACACTGATGTCTGAAGTTAGGGAGATGTCTGATGCTGTTTAGGAACTAGGATTTTGTGTTTGAAAGGCATAAGCCTCAGTTGTGTGACCATTTGTGCGTAAGGAATCCTTCATTTCCTGGTGATGCTAGATGAAGTCATCATTCATGCAACAATTGTTTCCCAAGTACCTCTTGTGTTTAAGTCCATTCTACGTACTGAGGACACAGAACCATGATGAGGCACATTATGGGGCATTATCTAACATCTCCCATTGGTGTGTGTTTAAAGTGGATGCCATGGTATATGCATGAGAGAATGGTGGCAGGTCATAGCCCTGAGAATGGATGCTAAGGACCACTAGGATCCAGCCCCTCCAGGTCTTCAAGTGTTGCTAACTCCCGCATGGGTCCACACCTCAGACTTCGTCCTCTGGCCCCTAGAACAGTGCTCCTGGCACCTCCTCACATTGGTAGACAAGGCCTTCGAGAGGGTTTGAGTCTTAGACCTTTGGACATGTTACTTTCTGGCTCTCCTGGTGGTCACTGAAGTCCCCAGGGTGATGTGATGCTTTCTCCTGCCCTCAGGTCAGAAAACAGAGAACTGGCAGAGACAGAAACTGATCATTGACAGACACATTTGGCTCATAGAGAAGAGATACAGTAGGGCCCAGCCTAAGTGTCTGTGGAATAGATGTTAACCACACAAAAGCCCCAAAAGGAGAAGGGATAAAAAGCCATAGCTATTAGGAGACATTTGATAGGCTCATTTAGTCCTGGGCCTGGCAACACAGGCCAAGGCACTGGAGAAGTGGGCAACTGGCTGTGTGTCCCTTCTCAGTCTGCCCACCATGGACGTGCCTTCGTGGACTGTCCTTGCCTCCAGATTTGGAGTGTGCTTTGTGCAGCAAGGAGAGCATCTCTGGGCCACAGACTCGAAAGGACGGCTTTTTTGCCACACCTCTTGTTGCCCTCTTCACTTTGGTTGAGGGGCAGTGACACACAGGTGAGGTCAGCGTTATGCCAGGTCCTGAGGCATGGCCAAGCTTGACTGGGAAACTCAGCTGTGCGTGGCAGGTTTACTGAGCCCACTCTGCCTTGGCTATCCAGGCTGGGTTGTTTAGAGCAAGCCGCACGGAGCTCCAAGTAGAAAGCAAATGCTTCTCACGTGTGTCAGAATTCTTTTTATCCACCCTGTACTCTCTCTAAAGGGCTCCCCTTGAGCCTGGAGGCCTTGTCCAAGGTAGGTCTTATACATGGAGATTGAATCATGGAACCGCAGAATCTCAAAGTTGGACCAGATCTTAACATGTCCCTAACCCAGTTTTTCAGTCACACAGTTACCTTCATGGTGTCCCATCCCTCCTCCCAGTTGGTGGCCTTCAGGAGTGTCTCTTGCTGGACTACCCTTCCCCATGGGGAGGAGTGACTTCTGTAGAAAACAAGGCCTGACTTCTGTGTTTACCAGCTTCGTGACATCATATATGTGTGGCTAGAGCCAGGCCCATCCCCACTCCACTCAGCCTCCAGCTGAGGAGCCTCATTACTTCTGACAGCAAGCACTGGCTCTGTTCTTCTGGGGGCCCTGAGTGCTTCCTGACCCTGTTGCAAGGGGCCTTGGGAGGGGACGCTCGGGCTGGCGTCCTGGGCTCTGCACACATGCATGTGTGCGTATGTGTATGTGTGAGAGAGAGAGACAGACCGGAGCCTGGTGGCTCTCCAGCGTGCTCTCTCTGTTCCTCTGTACCTTTCTTCCATTCCTACAGCTCCTCCTCCTGGCCCACCTGTGTCTTTCAGGCAGCTGGTCTCCAGACCAGCTTCAAGTCTTCCCCAGACTCTTTGGTGATTTCCCTGGGCACTGCTCACTCAGCCCCAGAGACATCTCTAGTCCCAAAGCTGCCCGCCTGGCCTCACTGGCCCTTCTCCCTGGTAGCCAACAGACTAATGAGCCTTCAGCCTCTGGCTCCTCTTCCTCCTCCCTCTGCATCCTTTGCTACATTTAGAATGCTCTTAAAACTCAGATCTGATTAGATGCTTTTTTTTTTAATGCCTCTGACTGGGTCAGTCTCCGGGGGTGACATTGGGGCATTCTGACCCACAGTCACCACTGCCACATGAGTGGCACAGAGACCCAACAGGGCTTCCAGCCTTACCTCCCTGGCCCTCTGTGCCATTTTCATAGGCTCTTCTTTGCCTAGAGAACCTCCTGTTCCCACTTTGCCTGGGAACACCTATCCTTGCATCCTTGCCCTTCAAGGCTGAGCCCCAGACACCCCCAACCTGCACACACACTGTTCTCCCACAGAGCATAGCAAGTCAGAGTCATCTGTTGGGCTCTGGATATGCCTTCCAACAACCGCCAAGGCTCTGTGAATGTTTGCAGGACGAGTGTGTCGGCAGGAACAGCATTAGGCTTGAGTCTTGGGTGGTCAGACAGACTACGGTCGGTGTTGTGTGCGGTGGACTGCCCTTGGACCTCTCTGCCTCCTGTTGGAATGTGAAATTCCAGGGCACAGTTATCCCCAAGCAGGAGGATGTCGTGTGAACCACGTCCCTGTATGTGTACTAGCAGAGAGGGATGGCGAGCTCAGATCTCAGAATCATCTCTGCCACCTTTGGCCAGGCACTGCCCACATCAGTCCTTCCTGGAGTTCTCCTCCCTCCCCTCTGAAGCTAAGTTTGCTCATTTCCCAGCATTTTTTAAATGTCATTTCTCCAGGAAGGACTGAGACATACCCTCTAATTGTAATTGATTGCTCATGTCATGACTTGCTGTTGGTGTACTGCAGTGAGTAGCATGTGGTGGCCCCTCTGTGCTCCTTCCCCTCCTGAAGCACTGCTGCTGTAGTAGGAGCGGGCCCCAGCTCTCACTCCGGAGCCTGGCAGGACAGGAAGCCCATCAGTAGGGGAGCAAGTGTATGTTCCCCTTCCCCCAGGCCCACTCTGCTGGATCAGAGGAAGAGGGAGCCCACCCTCTCAGGCTGAGCAGGCCATCTTTCTGCTTAACTGAACACCTGCAGCCTTTGGTGACAAGACCACCTGTGTAAACCCCAAAATGGAGCCAGTTAAGTGGGCACCAAGCATTTGGCTCAGGATTAATCCTTTTTTCTTTCTCTTTCAGTGGTTGATATCACAACAAGTATCCTTTTCTTGGTACTGTTCCCTGTAAGGAAAGCTCCTTCTAAGTAAAAAGAACTTGAACTTGAATCCCACCTATAATGCACCCTGTGGGTTTGGTCTTTGCCCCACAGACTTCCGGGAGCATCCCTGCTTGGCTGTGGCTACTCCTTCAGACCAACAGCTTCTGGGTGCCGTGTTCCTCTTCATGCCCCAGCATCTAGCTCCACACACAGCCAGCAGCAAGCTCAGGGATCGCTGGGGTGCATATGTGAACTTGGGGTTCCAAAGTGGGTGGGGATGTGCCTGTCCGGCCAGTCTCTGCAATATAAGAACCTTGAACTGTGGCCCTTTTAAACTGACCTTTTTGCAATGTCTCTATTTCCTCAACTGGACGTCATTAGATCCCACAGTTTGAAGATGTTAAATTTGAAGCAGCAAGTCTTTTGTCTGAATTATACTGTCAAGAGGTAAGAACATATGATGGTTTCTGAAAGCAGACTTCCTCTTCCTGTAGCAGAGACACAAAGGCAAATTGGGACTCTTAGGACTGGACTCCCTTCTGGCTTTTAACACTTCCCATCACTTTCCTATCCTGCACCTGGCCTAGGGTATCCATGGGTGATCCCTTGCAACAAAGGCCAGCCGAATCTTTTTCTGTCGAGTACTGTTGGAAAACAGCCTTGTTCCTAGGCTAAAGATGATTAGTTCCTGAACAAGTTCACATAGCTTACCTTCTTGATCTGTTTCCTGATACCAGGTACAGCTGAGAATCATCTTTCTCCCACTTTGAGCAGTATCCGTGTTTCATGACCCCAGCCCCTCTCTCTGGTTGCAGAACAGGAAAGATGACAATTGTTATCCAGTTTGATTTTGAACTAAAGCTACTTTTAGTTTAGTTGAATGGGGAGGGGTTTTTTTTTAAGTTTTTTTTTTGTGTTTTGAGGGGGTAATTAGGTTTATTTATTTATTTTTAATGGAGGTACTGGTGATTGAACCCAGGATCTCATTCCTGCTAGGCACTCACTCTACCACTGAGCTATATCCTCCCCTATATGGGGAGTTATTTTAAGATCAATGCAAAAACTTCCCAGCCAGTGAGTCTAATAAAATATCTTTTCTTCTTTAATAAAGCAAATTGGCAACCCACAGATCCTTTGGTAAGTGTGAATAGGAATGGCCTTCTGTCTCTGCAGCTGCTGCATAAGGAATCCAGCTTGCTGCCAGCTTGTTTTTTCCTCCCCAAACTTGACCATTTCCTTTCAGAATTCTGTTGATGCAGCAAAACCACTGCTGAGGAAAGCAATCCAGATCTCACAGCAGACCCCATATTGGCACTGCCGCCTGCTCTTCCAGCTCGCTGTGAGTACTTGGGGCCTGGCTGAGATGTTTGGGTGCCTGTTGGGGGCCATGACCTTAGGGCACAGTTGCCCCAAGTACAAATAAGCAGACTCCGGGACATACAGGTCTTCCTCAGGATGCTGCTATAAGCAGGTGGGGATGCAGGAATGTTTCTTTGAACCGCTCACAAGTACCCTTCAGACAGGCCTCTCAGCAGCACTCAGGGTGTTGGTGGGAGCTGACTTGGGGCCTAGTCATCATGTTCCCCTCCCTCCTGGTGCTCCCTTTGGCCTGCATTAATCAAAGTATAGGGAGCATTTCTTGCCAGATCCACTCTGTCTTCTAAGAGCTGTGCTGAGATTTCAAAGTGCTGCCTCTTGGGCAGCAGATGCTGGAGTCAAAGCTTTTCTCCTCGAGCCCACTTTTGGGCCTGCTTGGGTATGGCCTCACCCTGGACTCCACACAGTCCCTCTGCCTGCAGTCTCCCTTAAGCTCCTCAGATGGAGGTGGTGCCTGGTCCCTGTGGTCTGAGATTCTCAGGTGGTCGGGGGCTCTCTGGGCTGGGCTTTCCTGCTGCAGTGGAGGAGCCTGCAGGCCAGGGTCTGGGTTAGGCTCCACCGTGAGGAATGCCTCTTCATCCTGGGCTCTGCCCATACCTCCCCTTCACTGGCCAGCCTCCAGCCTCTCCTGACCCTGACACAGCCTGCCCACCAGGCCACCTCTTGCCCACCGTCCATGATAAATTTTAGCCCTTATCATCTGCCTGTGCACACGGTGGGCCCTGGGCTGGAAGTGTCCCCTGCCCTCTGGGGGAGCCCTTTATTGCCATGAGATTTGGCTCAGAGGATCCGCTTCTGAGAAGAGCTCACCCAGCCAGGGTCTACCCCTCGGGCTAGCTCCTGCCCTGCACCTGCACCTGCAGCATCTTCCTTTAATCCTCCCATGTGCTTTTGTGCCTGTTGGCAGAGGAAGAAGCAGGCCAGGCAGTGAGTCACCCTCCTCAGGTCACCGAGTTGGTGAGTGCTGTGAGCATGCAGGAGCCCAAGATCTCAGCCAAGGCCCTGCAGGTGTCCCTTCCTTTCATCTTGTTAAGGTTTCTAGGTTAGAAACTCCCATAGACACTTACCCCTGAAAGAGTCCCTCCTTGTTTGAGGCCCCTCTGGTTGCTCTCCTAGCGACTGGCCCCTGGAGGCAACCTGTAAAGCATGCAGGCACACTCACACAGCCCTGGAAGGGTCTGCACCCTTAAATGGTAACTACTGGCTCTATGAACTGTTAAGCTTAGATGATAAACACTGTAGGCAAAGTGGAATTCAGTACCCAAAGCAATTAATGTTGATGAGATAATATGCTTAATTTAGCTCAAAACTGACACTGAGGCAATTTTGTTGACGTGGGGAGTTAAACTCGCCAACAAAGCAGTAAGGTCAGATACTGTAGAGCAGACAATTTGAAAGTGAGGGTCATTGCTCTTTCTCCTTTTCAGCAACTGCACACACTTGAGAAGGACCTGGTGTCGGCCTGCGACCTCCTGGGTGTGGGAGCCGAATACGCCCGGGTGGTGGGATCCGAGTACACACGGTAGGCACCCTCTCCCTGGGCGCCTGTTCCTCTTACTTGGAAAGAGTTTGGCCGTCTTGATCCTGGACAACAAATAGAAGTGGCATTTCAGCATAAAATGATGGCCACTTTTATACATTTGCACAGACACACAAATTAAAGTAGCTCCAAGATGTCTTTTGCCCCCTCAATATTTGCAATGAGTTGTTGAATTGACTGAGGGTGAAGGGCAGCTGGCACTCTCAGCACCATTAGCACTTGCGTGTTTCTAGTACTTCTTGAAATAGAAAGGGTTTATATGGTTTGCTGGCCTGGTCCCCTTCATGGCTCAGGTGCAAGAGTGGTATTTGTAGAGTGTGGGCAGAGTGCTTGACAGCCAGTGTCCCCACTCAGGGGACACCCAGGAATTTTTAGATACATAAAAGGAGAAAGAGTAAGTGGACACTTGTGTAAAAGAAGGGACATAGGTTCATGTTATGCATGAAACTGCTCAGACCATCTGAGGACTAGTTCCTTGGAGTTGAAGTCAGGGGTCAGAGGCCACCAGTATTTCACTGTGTGCCCTCTAAGAGGGCCTCCATTCTGTGTCTTTTTTCCCCAAGGAGAAGAATCCTCTGTAGTAGACAGACTCCAGGCAGCAGTGCTTTTATTTTGTTGTGTGCATTGGGATTTTGGAAAGTTATATAACACAGAATCCAAGCTTGTCCCATGGGTTGCTGGTACAAAACAGCCCCTAATTCCGTTCTTTGAGCCCTAGACTTGT
This sequence comes from Camelus bactrianus, assembly GCF_048773025.1. NCBI lineage: Eukaryota > Metazoa > Chordata > Mammalia > Artiodactyla > Camelidae > Camelus > Camelus bactrianus. The sequence goes on along the minus strand of NC_133560.1, from coordinate 19,944,356 downwards.
GAGTGCTCACAGGGGTCCACACAATTCCCCTTGGGCTGTCATCCCTCTGCCACCCTGCCCTGGGATGACCCCGTGTTCCTGGCCCTTTTTGTACCCCTTGTGCTGCAGCCATCACTAGGTACAGGGTGACACTCACACCTTGCAGGGGATGGAGACAGCCACACACTGCATGTGTTCACTCACAAGTGTCCTCAGACAGGCCTCCGTGCTGCCATAGGTGGGCAACCTGGGTGGACTTCACCAAGGTGTGACGCCTACAGGTGCCTGATCTCAGAAGTACAGACTAGTGATGTGACAATTATGGAGACCTTGACATGAAGTTCCAGGCCTTAGATTTCAACAGTCAGATGGTAGACCCTAGAGTGTTCATGCCATGAGGGAGCAACAAGGAAAATGGCAAGGTGGCCAGGAGTGTAGACGTCTCTCACTGTATGACTGTGACCCACCCCCTGAGCTCAGTCTCCTCACCTGGAGTGATGCCCACTGGATAGGATGTCAGCTGCAGTACACAGGGACTCTGCACAGACTGGCAGGACAAAAACTTAGGTATTGAACAAGTGGGAGCCCTGCAGACTTTGCAGGACCACAGCCCCACAGCTGATCCTAAAAGCAGTGGTCCTGCCCTGACGCCAATGCACTAAGGAGCCCCTGGGGGCTGGGGTGGGTCTGGACTGCTCTGGCTCCCTCCCCTGTTACTTTGGCTGTTTCCTAAATGTTTTAATGTGTTTGTTTTATTATGTTTTTTTTCTTGCTGATGACAGTAGTACATGCTCATTTAAAAAGTATAGAAAGATTTTAGAGAGACAAGAGAAATCTGGCCTTGCCATCCCTGAGGGTGAGGACAGTGGACAGTGAGCCTGCTGGCGTGCCTAGGCTTCCTGAGTTTCATCCCCTCAACCCTCAGGAGAACCTGAGGGGGCTTGGCTGATTATAGGCAAGGAAGTGGGGTTACAGAGGGGCCACGGTGAGGCATGGATTTGGATTCAGGCACTTGGGCCTGATCACTCACCCCCCTTCTCCCTCTGACTACCCCTCTCTTTTCCAGAGCGCTATTCCTACTCAGCAAAGGGATGGTAAGTGGAGACTGGGTGGGATGGGGCCAGTGTGGTGGGACACAAGGCTGGGTCCCCACGGGTTTATCATGACCTTTCCTGCATGCCATAGTGTGGCCCCTTGGGCAGCCGACCCTCACACATGGCAGGCAGTTGAAAGGGGCAAGCTCCTTTCCCCTAGCTGGATTCAGAGGTAAAACTCAGATTCCAGGTTGTGAGATTGGTGCTGAGGAAAGAGCAGCCTGGGTTGGAGCTGCCAGCAGTCCCACAGTGGGTGGGTGGGTGGGTCGCAGCCGTGTCTACCAGCAGGGTCTCCCAGCACGTGCGCCTCTCCCTCCCCAGCTGCTGCTGATGGAGCGCAAGTTACAGGAAGTTCACCCGTTGCTGACCCTATGTGGACAGATAGTTGAAAACTGGCAAGGGAACCCCATCCAGAAAGAGTCTCTGCGTGTCTTCTTCCTGGTGCTTCAGGTGACCCACTACCTGGATGCCGGGCAGGTGTGTAGTGCCTCCCACAAGAGGGCTGCTGGGGAGCAGATGGGTGGTAGGTGGGCCTCGGGCTAAGACATCAGCTGTGTTGTTTCTTCCTATCCCTCACCAGCAGGCACGTCTGTCATTTGGGACTCAGTTCCCCCATGGCCCTGTAGTGCTCTGGCATAAGGGCACTCCAAGAGTGGGTCTGTCCCATTCCTGTCCTCGTAGCAGGAGTAGATGTGGCCTCACACACATCCACTCAGTGCATTAGCGGTCAAAGTCATCTAAGAGCATTTTAGGAAATACATCAGAATCAACTGGGGACTCTGGCATGGTGCCTGGCATACAGCAGGTACACTCCAGCATTGTCTCTCCACCACCGCCCAGCTGATGACAGCTTTGTGGGGTTCAAGTAGGGACTGACAGGGTCAGTGGTGTCTGAGACACAACCCTGTAACCCTCATGTGGCTGAGGAGCAGCTGTACCTGTACATGGGTGAATGTCTCAGCCTTTTGGAGGGGTGCTGCCCCATCTACCCTCTCCACCCTGTCACAGTGACCAGCCATAGGTGGAGCCTGGCAGCAGTGAAGGCCCCAGAAAGTGCAGAGTGGGTCTCTCACTGGTAAGGGGCTTCCTTTGATCCCCCCGCCCACACTTACCTTTGCCTGTTGCCCTGAGCACTTCACTCAACACAAAGTAACACAAAACAGACTCTCACAGGGTGCTGACGGCTACGGAGATGGCCTGTAGGGCCTTGGAATGGGGCTTCCTGGTGCAGAGGACCCAATCTGTCCGAACCACAACACCTGCAGGCTTCCCAGTGGCCACTTCCCATCCCCTAGGGTAACCAGCCCTGCCTGCTCTTTTGGAGTTGCTGCAGGAAGGAGGAAACTGGGCTGGAGCAGGGTCTTTGGACAGGCCTCCCTCAGGCCTTGGTGTCAGGCCCAGCAGTGAGTGGTAGTGGAGCCTTAGTCCCACAGATGACCTGCCTGGCCCTGCTGGTGCCTTGAAAGCTGGCTGACCCAGCTGGGTGTGGCAGGAGCTCCTGGGAAGGAAGGGTTGAGGGGTCGATGGGTGGGCAGGACCTGGCTAGCTGCCATTCTGGGGGCCTGCCTCCTAAGGGTGGGTGGCACCTGATAGGAGCAGACAGGCGCTCAGGTGTTCAGTGCTGTCCGCCTACTACAGGTAAAGAGTGTGAAGCCTTGCCTGAAGCAGCTGCAGCAGTGCATCCAGACCATCTCCACGCTGCACGATGACGAGATCCTGCCCAGCAACCCTGCCGACCTCTTCCACTGGCTACCCAAGGAGCACATGTGCGTGCTTGTTTACCTGGTGAGTCCCTGGAGGGTCCAGGGACCAGGGGCCCAGGTGAGAGAGGAGAGGGCCCTGGTGACCACTGCTGTCTGTTCTTGTTACAGGTGACTGTGATGCACTCCATGCAAGCTGGCTACCTAGAGAAGGCACAGAAGTACACAGACAAGGCCCTCATGCAGCTGGAGAAGCTTAAGAGTAAGTTAGGCTCTGTGGGGCTCAGTGGGTCGACTTGCCCCCTGGTGGGCAGCCGGACTACCACCTCCTATGCCGGGCCTGACGAACCTTGAAAGATGGCAGCATGAGTCCCTGCCCCATGGGTCTTATTACCCCAGTTGGCAGATAGGGGTGATCTAGGTTCTGGCAAAGCAGGCCAGGCCTGGGCTGGATCCTTGATCAGAATGGGAAGGGGTGCAGGGGAGTGTGTCTCTGTCCTGTCCCCCTCAGTGCACAAGATAGCCATGAGGGTTAGTGGGACCCCATCCAGGCCCGCTGGGGCAGCAGTGCTCAGTTGAAACAGGTAGTGGCTGCTTTTGCTGTCTGTCATCAGTGTAACATGGATCGTGCTTAAGATGAGGACTGGATTGGAACTGACCAACAGCAGATCCTCTGGAAGTGGTGGTTCTTCCTAGATGCTTGGCTAATCCATTCTCTGGGATCAAAAACCTTTGACTAGCAGGAACCCAGAGCCGCACGTGTCTCTGGCTGGCTCGGCACCCTAGTTAACTTCATTCACTCCCTGTGCCCTTGGCAGTGCTGCTGGGGAGGAGGCTTAGAGCTGGAGAACCAAAACCCGGAGGGACTGCGGCTCTTTTCCTCTAGATGAGTTGGGGAAGTGCTGTCTGGTTCCAGTGTGTAGATAGCGCTCAGGGCAACAAGAAGCCTGGGGTTCCCCAGTGTTGCCTGAGGCCTGTTGCAAAGTCTTTCCTGGGAGACTTCAGTGTTTGTAGAACCTGTTGTGTCCAGAGTGCCTTTGAGCACTCAGCTGGGTTGGGATGGGATGAGGATGGAAGACAAGCCCCTCCGGGAATTTCTTACTCTTAGAATACTCTGGTTACCAAAAGCTGACCGTGAGCCTGTTTCAACTGGACAGGGAGATGAACCCCCTTGCCTGAGGGTGCTTTGGGCACTGAGTTAGGTGACATACTGGGTGCTGGGCCATGCCCAGGAGGACAAGTGGGCTCAGACCCAGGTAGCCAAGGGGCCGGTGTGGCAGGAGGGCTTAAAGCCCACAGGAGGCATGGCTGGGACCAGTGTCTCCTCAGTTGTCTGCTCCACCTGAGCTTTGAGTGCTTACCCCTGCCTCTTGCTCCCAGTGCTCGACTGCAGCCCCATTCTGTCCTCCTTCCAAGTGATCCTGCTGGAGCACATCATCATGTGCAGGCTTGTCACAGGACACAAGGCCACCGCGCTGCAGGAGGTGAGGCCAGAGGGAGCCACACAAGATGGGAAGGCTGAGGAGTAGGGTGGTTTGAGTTTGCTGGGTGTTGGAGGCTGTCACACAGGAGAATATAAATTTGCCCAGTGCATGTTAGCAAGACGGTTTCTGTCATTTGACTGTAACATGACAGTTTACAACCCTAATGGACACAGTTAATCAGAGAATCTGATACAAAAAGCAACTGGCCTTTCCCTAAAAGTTTGCATGCCCAAGGAATGTGGGGTCTGGGGATTTAGGATCCCCAGATGGCAATTGTAGCTCCTCTCTTGCCTTATGATCTATAATCCCTAATGCCTACCTTCCTGAAAGGGCACGGGAGCCTTGAGTAGGGTGAAGGTGCTCTGTAGCTGAGACACAAGTTGGAGAGGGAGAAGGCAGGTGATGGATAAGGGTCACCATCCTCACAGAGGTCAAGGCTGCATCTGGCCCTCACAGTGGGCAGATCTGCTGGAACTCTGTGCCCGGGTTAGCATAGGTGGGACCTTTGGGGACACTGGGTCCCATGGTACAGGTCACGTGACATCAGACATGCTCTCTCCCGGCAGATCTCCCAGGTCTGTCAGCTGTGCCAGCAATCCCCTCGGCTCTTCTCCAACCACGCAGCGCAGCTGCATACACTGCTGGTGAGTGTGTGAGGCCTGCCAGCCCCCAGCCCCATCCCAGTGAGTAACCCCGTGACCACCACCCTAGGCAGGATCTTGAATCTTTCTAGTGAATAACTATGACTACCACCCCAGGCAGGATTGGGAACTTTCTCAGTGGACTTCATTCTGACGAGCATCTCATCAAGTCCAAGTTGACTTAGGTCCCAGGAGGCAGGAGTGATTAAGCATGCCAGCTTTCTTCCTCTTCGTCAGGGTAAAGCTCAGATACGGCTGGCTCAGTAGAGTCACGTCTCAGGCTCGCTTGGGTGCAGCTGTGTGGCCCCAGGCGAGCTGCACGTGGCTCCCAGCCTTCAGCACCTCCTTCTTCCAGGGCCTGTACTGTGTCTCTGTCAACTGCATGGACAACGCTGAAGCCCAGTTCACCACAGCTCTGCGGGTAAGGTGCCGGCCCTCACTTTATGGGGCAGGCGTTGCTTCTCAGTAAGGAGTCGGGCCTGGTCTGTGATGAGGACAGTGGCCACACAGAACCGTGGTCAGCGGGTGACTCCGCAGCATCCAGCCTAATGCCGGCTGTGACAGTGATGCATCGTTCATCCAGGACTTTCTGGGTCAGGCCTTGTACTGCTCAGATGCAGACAAGGCCAGCACGGGCAGCACAGCTTGCTGAGGGATAGCTGTGAACAAGGGGGCTCCTGGCTAGCCTGGGCGGGGTGTCCCCAGCTAACTCAAGAGGGCAGCTCAGGAGGAGATTGTCTGGGCAATAGGGATGCCATTTGGGCCAGGCTGGTTCAACCACTATCACTCAGGATTCTCAGTCCTCCCAACAGCCCACCAGGTGGCATTGACTTGTGTCACAGCTACTTTGGGCCCTAGTCAGCTGGTGCTGCTCACTACAGTGGTGCCAGGACCACCCCATGTTGCCCGTGGTTCTGTGAAGGTCTCTTAGTGCCTCCTTCCCCATCTTACCTCCTACAAGTGGCTGCTGCTGCTTTGGTTCAACATCAAAATTCCCAGCGGATGGTGTGTGCTCTAGCAAGTCCTCCCCAACAGGCTGGGAGGAAATGCAGCCAGGACTTAGACCCAGCCCCCTCATGACCCCAAACACATGCTCTTCCTGTGGCCCTGTGACAAACATCTCAGAGCATCTTTGCTCACTTCAGAAGACCCTCTGGACCTCCTTGGCACCTGCTGAGGTCCTTCAGCTTGGGATCTACGCTTCCTAGGCGCCCTCGGCCTCTTGTACAACTGTGCTCACTCAGCCCCATTGACAGCACTCAGCCCCACAGGGTCTGGACTGTGTGCAGGCTACACAGATCAGTCCCTCTTATGGCCATTTTTGTTTCTCCAGAGGAACCGGAGACAATGATCTGTCCCCCATTAGCCTTTGGCAATATTTCTGGCCAGCTTCGGCTTCCTTCCACGCGGGCTCCTTGCCTCCCCCAAGATCAGTGTGTCAGCACACACTGAGGTCCTGGGGTCACCACCTGTGGTGTGGAGAGGGGAACCACCCAGGTCTCAGTATTTAGAGATAGCAGAGAATAGATCCAACTATAGTGTGTTCTGAGGGCAGGATTAGAGGCAGCTGGCTTTTCTGTTTCCTGAATTTCCCATAATGTGAATGATGGTTTTATAATGAAAAGAACTAACAGTTTTGTTGTCCTTGGGTTCAGGAGGCAAGGAGTGTATGTTTGGAATGGAAAGAATAAGGAGATTCCAAGGTAGCCTCTGGAGTGTTTGGGTGGCTCTGATGTCACCAGGCAGCCCCTAGGTGACCTGACTGTGCCCAGCCCCCTAATGCCCTGTGTCTCCATTCCAGCTCACCAATCACCAGGAGCTGTGGGCCTTCATCGTGACCAACCTGGCGAGTGTGTATATACGGGAAGGAAATAGACACCAAGAGGTAGTAGGTGACATGCTTCATGTTTGGTATCCTTTCTTTCAACTCTTACTTGGAGGCGGGTGTTTGGGGGTGTTCTCCTGGGCACCAGCAAACCTCAGCAACCCCAGGGTATTTGCCCTCCAACAAGGGGTTCCATGCAGTCCGAGCACAGGTGTGGCTGGGGGAGTTCAAGTCTAGGACAGAAACATTTCTGTAGCCAATTAACACTTCTCCTTACCGAAAACCAGCCAAGCTTTGTTGAATCCCCCAGGAAAAAAAACCAAATTCTTCTACCCTGAGCTGTCTGTTCTAGAAAGTTAGTGAGGCCTTATAGCTCAGTTCTGAGGAGCAACAGCTTGGGCAGCCATCTACACTAGACTCCTAGGTTCGTATGGTGTCCCAGCCTCCTGGGGTGGGGAGGTAGGCTAGAGCTTGGCCTCGCAGGATGAGTACCCTAACACAGGGTTCCCCTTGTAACATCCCCTTAGCCTTGTGATTACCCTCCAGCCCTGGGATCCTGCCTGTGGAGTATCTCAGATTCGGCCACTTGTCTCTACCCCCGCTGTCTTCATTTTTTTAGTTCAGGCCACTATCATCTCTTGGCTATAAAAAGTCTGGCTGACCCCCCAGATTCTTGGTTGGTTTGGATGCTTTGGGCAGAAAGCCCAGTCCGTTGCTCCAGCAGTCAGGAAGCACAGTGGGCAGGGTCATGAGGGCCTGGTATGGCCTTGGTGGGTCTCAGAGGAGTTTGGCTCCCTTGTATCTAGCCCTGACCCCAGTGTCCGCCTCCTGAACAAACTGTAGGGGTTACTGGATGCAGCCTCAGCCCACTTCAGCCCTCATCCCCCACCTTCCCTCCATACAACAGCCAAAGAGGACCTAAAATGTCTGCGCTGTTGCAGGTCCTGCCTCTTCCCCCAGAAGGTTGCTCGCAGGCAGGGGATTTTAGGTAAAGGCACGTGCTGTGAGATTGGGTCAGGAAATTGCAGGCAGCCCTAGTCAATTTACTAGCATATTTGGGGCCAGACTCTCTCATGCTTAGAAATGTGGAATCATCCTAACTTGCAGATGTTTCTTTCACAGCTGTACAGTTTGTTGGAGAGGATCAATCCAGACCACAGTTTCCCTGTCAGGTAGGTGACTCCAGGCCCCAAGTTCCACTTTACCAACTATCTTGTGCTTTCTCTCCTCTTTGGGGTGATGTGAGCACTCGTGGGGTGCCAGACTGCCCCATGTACCCCAATGCCTCACACACACCCTGCCCACTCCCCTTTTGTAAATCTGCTGCTTTCACAAAAACTCCACCAAGGTGTGATACTCCGCTCTCCCCTCAGCTCGCACTGCCTCCGAGCAGCCGCTTTCTACGTGCGTGGGCTCTTCTCCTTCTTCCAGGGACGCTATAATGAGGCCAAGTGAGTACTGGGAGAGGGCAGGCGACCCCATACCCGGTACCTCCCGGCCTGGCTCACTGGGTGTTTCTCTTCTCCCAACAGCACATGCCCAGGTCCCCTGTCCCACCCTTCCCATCCCTCGCCAGGCAGGCTCTGCTCAGGGCCCCAAGGCCACTGCAGCCTTTTCCTCCCCAAAGCCCTCCCCATGGGGCCTCAGTGTCTGTTCTCACGTAGGCGATTTCTGCGGGAAACCCTGAAGATGTCCAATGCAGAGGACCTGAACCGGCTTACAGCCTGCTCCCTTGTGCTCCTGGGCCACATCTTCTATGTGTTGGGAAACCATAGGGTGAGTATTGGGGGCCAGGCTGAGGGACAGTGAGCTGGTGTGGTGCTTAGTGAGGCATGAGGGGGCACCAAGCAGCGGAGCGCCTCCCATTCTGTGCCCTGGAATGATCACATCTCAGTGACCCCTCGCTCCCCATTGTTCCATTAGGCTCAGCCAGGGCAGAGGCAGCCTGGCCAGGCAGGGCTGGGGGAGTTTGGGATTCCTGGAGGATGCATCTCTGTGCAGATGGGGCCAGTGTTGGCCACAGGCAGTAGTTCAGCAAAACCCCAGGGCTCGGTGGAGCTAGAGCTGGTCAGGCTGCCCAGAGCTGGCAAGACTAAAAGCAGGTTCCCCTTTCTGTGTTAATACCTGGGGGTGAAGAGGTATGTCCTCTCAGCCACAATCCCAAGGATTCCATCTCTGCCCATCACATATGGTCACCCTCACCAACAGTGCCCCCTGGAGCTGGTCCCCACCCATACCAGCTAGTCTCTGATGTGATCAGTTGACGCTGACTCTCCCCACCTAGGTGTGTACATTGTTGCCTGCTCTAACCCATCAACCTCACAAGGTCTTCAATTTTTTTAAGAAAATATTTATCGGTATAAAATATGTCATGTTCATCATAGAAAGTCTGAGACACAAAGGAAATCATCAGGTGCTTACTGTCTCCCAGATCTTTCCATTGCCCACCCCTGCCCATGTGTAGGTTTTATCAGGCCATTTTATAATTTTGTATCTTGTCTTTTTCTGCACCACTGTGTCAGAGCTTTTTTTTTAATGGCAATGAGAATTTTTAAGTGATATCAGCTCCATAGTTTAGCCAAAGTCACTTTAGCTGTTTTCATGGGATAGATAATGTAGGGCACTTGTCTTGGCCCATAAAATTTCATCTGATCAAACCCCAGGACTTCCGAAGAATGAGGTTTTTTTTGATGAGCATAGAGCATCCCACCTCCCCGCATTCGTGTGACAGGCATTTGCGAGGGCAATATGCCCTGCAGCTGTGGCCTGAATTCTGGGATCATCACCACCCTGAAAGGAGGAGGACCAGTACTGGGTTCTCCCTTCTGAATGTAGCTCCACTCCTTCTAGAACACCCCAGTCACTGAGCAACAGGGAAGGCAGTGACCTCAGTGTGCAACTGGGTGTTGAACAGGGACAGAGGGCTCAGCAGGAGGCCCCACTAAGTGCAGGTTGCCTGCCTTGTATGTCAGTGTGTGGCTGTGATTACATTTCTGAATGGGGAGATTAAGGTCACATAGCCCCAAACTGCAGACCCAGGCTTGGTCTTGTTTGTTCAGAAGCTTCCAGAAGCCACCTTTAGTGGAGCAGGATGGGCAGAACAGCTCTTCAGCTGTGGCTTCTGGTTCATGTTCAGAGCAGTCCCAGAGCGAATTACAGAGCTTATTTGGGAACCTTCCCTGCTCCCTGTGTACCCGGGCCCATGTTGGGTAACATGGAGCTACCAAGAGCCCTCAAATCCAGGCCCTGCCTCACACTACTCCAGGTCTGGGGGCAGACACAGCCTGCCCTGGGCCTGCCAGGCCAGAGCATCCACAGGCATTGCCAGTTTTGTGGATGGCCTCATGCAGGCCACCTGTCAGGATCACACCAATCTCTGAAACCAGATTCTGTGCGGGCAGCCCCAGACTGGCATGGGGGAGCCTGCCTGGGAGAGCCAAAGGGGACTCTTCCTCCTGGCAGCTTCCCGAGGCCCAGCCCCAGGTCTGGAGGAAGAGAGTAGTTTTTTCTGTTCTGCTGTACATTCTGAGGTCTTGAAAGGGTTTGTTTCAATTTTGAAAAGTTCTGAGACCCACCTGGAGCTTATCTTCAAGGTGCTGGCCAGGGGGCAGCATAAAGTCATTGAACTTTTGCGTCACTGTGGAGGCATACCCTGGACAACCTGGCTGTGTTGAACCTGGGTCCTCCAGAGTTGGTTTTAAGGATTTATATGTCTCTGGGCTATGTTATAAGTGTCCCCAGGGCTGCATGGGGTTGCCACATGGGGAGTTCTCTCTGAACCCAACATTTAGGCCAGCAGGCTTGTGGTCTGTAGGTTGGATGGAGTGAAAGCAATGCTGCTGGTCACTGTAGGGTCAAGGATGGGAGTTTACAGCCCCCAGTGGCTCTCGCTCAGCTAATCCTGGGGACTGAGAGGGGTGGCACTGTTGCAGTCACATGGTGGTGTCAGGGTTAGAGGGTTAACACATCCTGGTGCCCCACAGCCCCATGTGTCTGAAGTGGCTTCCTACAAGAGCTGGCTCCTATGTAAAAGGAGCTTCTCTCTTTTGTCCATTTAGCCCTTATCACTCCGACCAGGACAGACTGCTGCCTCTTCTCAGCCTTGGGACCCTTGAATCTGTATTTCTAATCGACTCTTGATATGGGTCCAGAGATGACTGCCACCAGTGCCTTTTTTCTCCAGTTAGAAAGACACATAGAGTTGCCTGTGGCTGTGTCCCAGTGAGGAGGCACATGCAGAGTCAAGGAGTGGGGGCAGTTTATTTTACCCCGAGGCGGTCGAGGAATACTTCAGAGAGGGTCCATTTGAGATAGGCTCTGAAGTAGGAGTAGAAATTTGCCAGGTTGTAGGAGGAGGTCACAGGTGGGGCCCAAGCTGTCCCTGCCACCAGCCCCAGCCACCCCCAACTTTCCTGCTGCTCTTGATTGACAGGAAAGTAACAACATGGTGGTGCCGGCCATGCAGCTGGCCAGCAAGATTCCAGACATGTCGGTGCAGCTGTGGTCATCAGCCCTGCTAAGAGGTAAGAGATCAGGACTTCTGGGCAGAGCCTAAGGCTAGAAGATGCTGGGTAAGCCCCGCTCGCCTCTGCTTCAGACTGAACCTCTGCAGGCCACAGCCCCAGTTCTAGCACATTCTCAGGCTTCTCAGGAGGCCCTGTTTGAGGGCAGTAGGCTCATTCATGTAGTGAGATCAACACAGGGTCTGATTCAGTCTCTCTAGGACCCACAGGGCTGGTCCTTGGCATGTGGGTGAAGACTTGGGCTGTGAGCCCTGGTGCTTGGCCTCAGTTTCCTTCCCATGAATGGAAGGATGCTCTCAGTACAGGGAGAGCACTCAGCAGGTGTCACTGTTGTTACTGCTGCTCCCCCATTTACAGATTGTGAAACTAAAGTCCAGAGACATAACCAGAGCCCTGGAGAGGAGGTAGAGGACAGGTTGCTCACATCTGCAGTCGTCCTGCCTCATAAGTGAGCATTGGGTGCCTTGCTCCCAGCTAGCCCCTGGGCGCCCGAGAGCTAGCCAAGAGATCTCTGGGAGGGCCAGCTTTCACTGCCCCACCAACCCTTGTATCTGCCCCTGTGGGCCTTGCTGCTCATCCACCTCCAAGGACATATGACACAGGAACATAGGAGGGCACATGTGAGGGCTGCTGGCAAGTAGGCTTTGCTGACCTTGAGACAGGGCTTAGGACAGGTGATGCTCCAGGCACACAGAAACCCACTGGTGGAGCTGGGGTTTGACTTAGAACTCCACCCATACCTGAGGGGAGGGCATGGGTGTGGTGGCAGGCCAAAGCAGGCCCATCCTGTGCGTGTATCCCACCCTCAGACCTGAACAAGGCCTGTGGGAATGCCATGGATGCCCATGAAGCCGCCCAGATGCACCAGAACTTCTCGCAGCAGTTGCTCCAGGACCACATCGAGGCCTGCAGCCTCCCTGAGCACAACCTTATCACGGTATGGGCATGGGGTGAGGGATATGAAATGGGGGTGCTGGTTGGCTCCTCGGGGCTAGCTCACCTGGCCTGTAGCCCGGGGGGCACGCTGCTGAGGCGGGAAGTACACACTTGGCGACCATCTCCTTGCATCTCTCCAACAATTCCTAACTTAGCCTGGCCTCAGGAGCCCCCTTGGATGGGCAAAATGGCACCACATGATTCAGGCTGCTTCCTGGGGTCTCATCTGACTTGAGTGTGGAAGACAGAGGGCCCTGGCTGGTGACCAGCCCAAGGAGGGCAGTATTCCAGGTGCAGACATGCAGCCCAGCGTACCCCTGCTCCTCTCTAGGAAGGACCTCACCTGTGTGTCCTCTCCCTCCTGCAGTGGACAGACGGCCCGCCCCCTGTGCAGTTCCAAGCTCAGAATGGACCCAACACCAGCCTGGCCAGCCTCCTGTGAGGCCCCTGGAGGCCACTCAGCTTCTCGGGGCCTCCGTGGGACCTGGTGTGTCCCTGACTTCCACCCAGACAGCAGTTGAGCTTTCCTTGGAGGCGTGCTGGCGTGACCATCCCCAGGCTTCTTTCCTGACTGTCTCCAGAGCTTCCAAGTCCCTGGGGAGTGCAGAGGGCTGATTCCTGTCCTCCCAGGAAGGGCCTGCTGGCCATTCTTGCCACGTACCAGGATCCAAGGCCTGCAGGTGGGATGTTGGAGTCGACTTTGCAGAACCATCCTTCAGAGTGGACTTGAACTGCCCATCCTGCTTTTACATCTGAGTCATCTTCGAGGGAGTGTTTCTGGGTGGGGACTGGGGTGCCAGCCACTGGCTAGGTCCTGATCCTGCGTGCCGAGACAGTTGGTGCCCCCAGGGTATCACCACAACTTCCATCGCCTAGACCTCTATGCTGGGCTAGAGTGTTTGCTCATGGCAGCTTACAGTGCCTAAAGGCAAGACACCAGTTTCTGTCCCAAAATTAGAGGGAAGAAGAAATTGCGCAAAAAATGCGTGTCTCACAACAGTGCTTTTCCCAGCTTGCCTTTCTCTCCAGTGTCCATCCTTCTGAGAGCTGGGGCCTCTGGTTAAGGACTCTGGGGGACCCAGGAACTTGGCTTCCAAACATCTGCACCTTGACTGGATTCACTGTCCAGCCATGGGAGTGCACGTGCTTGTATGGGGTGTGCATGTGTGTGCGTGCATGTGTATGCGTGCGTGTGTATGTGTGAGGTAATTCACAGAGCTGGAGCCTGTGTTTGCACCAGCTGCCTTCCCCTGTCAGTGTCCATAATGTGGGGCAGGAAGCAGGGGAGAAGGAGAGGACCTTCCTTAGCCCAATTCAGGGTGCCAGATCAAAGAGGCTTGCTTTCTGTCAGCTCTGCAGCCTCCTTTGCAGAACATTTGCAGATGCCTGAAGCTCCGCCAGCCTGCAGGCAGCAGCTTCCTTGGCCCCCTGCCCTGCTTTCAGGGAGAAGGAGGAGGAGACCTCCCTGCCCTGGTCTCAGGGCAGCATTGAAACCTCTTCTTAAGCTGGACCCCAGGAGGCTCTGCCAGGCCCAGTCAGTGGTTCTTGGTTCTGTATTCCTCTTGGATATTTGAGGAGGGATCCCAGGTGATGGTGGCATTGGAGGCAGTCAAGGCCCCCTTTAGCTTCTGGCTCCTGGGAGCATCTCCCCGCTGAGGGATGGTGAGTGGTTTTGCTAGTCAGGGCTGTTTGTTGGTTCAAGTCTTGTTACCCAGCACTGTGAGGGCTGCCTCTCGAAGCCTGTGTCTGTGACGGAAGGAATGTTGGAATCGCTCAGGTCAGCTGCTTGGGCCCTGAGGCCTGGGTGTGCCTTAGCCACAGGCAGGGCTGTCAGCAGGCCTCCCTGCCCTGGGCCACTGCCCTCACCAGGCCTGCATCGGGGCTATGCTACTCACTTGGGGGCCAGCAACAGGCACACAAGTGAACCACCAGTTGAAGGGACAGCTGGCTGAGTCTAGTCCTAAGGGGACTTGCCCCCTCTGTGTCATCCTGGGTCACCCAAAAGAGCCTGGCGCTGTCCCATCTCCATGTGGCTGCCCCCTCGATGACACCCCTGGGCCTTTGAGGCCTGCAAAGGAGGGTGTGACACCTGACTACAAGCTGTCCCCATCCTGTCTTCCTCCCCGCTCGAGGGTGCCCCTCAGGTCCTCTCCTCCACCCAAGGGACAGAGCCCCGGTCTCACTACAACTGCATCTGCAGGCCCAGACCCCACACTGTCCGACCTCTTCCGACCCACATTTCTTCGATCACGCTTTACATCATGTTTGTCTCTGCGTATTTATTTAAGCCTTTCTTTGCTTTTAGGGCATTTTGTACGTAGAGCTGTTGACGTTAAGAACCTCAAAACTTAACGTCTGTCCTGATGTTGAAGTGCTTTCAGTGACCACTCTGTTATCTATGTATATGTAAAGTTAAGGATAAGTTCTTAAGTTTACAGTTAAAAATTCAGTACTCAATATTTAATATTCCACTCTAGATTTATGGCAGCCAAACCGCGTGTATGGGCATGTGTGCATGTGTGAGCTTTGAACCTCCCCTTCGCTGCAGCACCTTTCAATTACATAAAGCTGTCATAAATACCTTCCTGTGAGTCCAAATTCAGTGCCTCACAGTTTCTCAATCGTAAGAATTGAAGACAGGCAGCAAGCAAGCCCCCAAGGAGACATTACACCTAATGCTATATAGCTAAGTGTTAAGAAGAAAACATAAATAAAAGCTCCAGATCCTTCAGCATACAGGGTTGTGAGGGAGTAGCAGAAAGATTCCTGTTGGCAGGTAAATTACTGAAAGCTGGGTCAGACCCCTTGTGTGCTTCTCCCACTTCCTCTTATCAGCAGTGGTGGCCCTCAGGGCCTCTGGGTCTGGGAACACTGATCCAGGAGGCACCTGACACATAGCTGCCTCCCCCCAGTTGGGTCACCACAGTCACCGATGGGAGAGGCAAGGGTCCTCTCCCTGGGGTAAGCACTCCCCATCCCGCTAACTGGGAACACAGGCAGGGAAATCAGAAAGGGCTGCCTGGCACAGTAGGTAAATACATTGATTGTGTTGTCTTTGTTTATCCTTAAAAGAATTTTAAGTATGTTTGGCATAATGTCTTTTAATGCATTTGTTGTAATATCTTCTATTTTTAGCAGCCTGTAACTTCAGCTGGTGCTTTTAATCAGGAAAAAAAAATTGTAAATATAAAACCTTGTTTAAAAGATACAACCATAGAACATAGCTTCTCGTTTGTAGATTTCTTTTGCTATATATTCAGAGTAAAATAACTTGCAGGAGCCATCACTCACGGTGTCTTTGCTGTGCTGTCTACCCCTCACATGTGCTGCCCCAGGGACTCTGACCTTCCCCACCCACCCAGCAGGGCCGCAGGGACTTCTGCTCTAACCTACAGGGTGTGAGGATACAGAGCCCCCCTATGCTGGACTGCCCGACCTGATGGAAACCTGAATCTTCTTCCTCTCTGATGGTGATATGCCTCAGTCCAGCCCTGCCTAGAGGGGAGGGAACCCTGAGACATTGCACACAGGCCCACGGCGTTGTCTCTTCCTGGTGCTTGCCAGACAGTCTTCCTCACGCGCCTGGTGTCCTAGTCCCTGTATTGTTAGAAAACACGTGGGCCAGCATTCATGTGGGTTTTTTTCAGTTTTGTTTTTGCTTTTTCCTTTTTGAAGTGAAAGTCACGTAATGTAAAATTAACATTTAATATTTATAATTTAGTGGCATTAAATACATTCACCATGTACAACCAGCACTTCTGTCTAGTTCCAGAGCGTTTTCATCACCCCAAAAGGAGACCCTATCTCCATTAGTAGTCACTCCCCATTCCCCTCCTCCAGTGCTCCCCGCCTCCCCACACACACTAACCTACTTTCTGTTTCTATGGATGTGACTGTTCTGGGCATTTCATATAAATGGAATCACGTAACATGTCATTTTGTGTTTGGCTTCTTTCACTGAGGCTAACATCTTTTCCATATTGTAGCTTGTGTTTTTCCACGTTTAGCTCCTATCAGTTCTTCATTCCTTTTTTGTGGCAAAATAATGTTCTGTTGGATGATGGATGGACCACATTTATCCATTCATCCATTGATGGGCTCTGTGTTGCTTCCCCCTTGTGGTTATTGTGAGTAGTGCTGCTGTGAGTGTGCATGTACATTTTTGTTTGTTTGTTTGAATGCGTGTTTTCATTTCTCTTGGGTTGTGCCCTGCTATTAATGTGCATGGATGGTGCCAGGCTGCTGCCCATGTTGCATCAAAAGCCTCATGTTGCTCTTGTTCCTGTGCCCCAAGATGACGTCTAGGTGGCCTTGACTGCTCCCTTCCAGGGGCACATCAGAGGACTCCTTTGGGCCAGGGTCCCAGGTCAGAACTGTGGGCCACTGGATGTGAGAGTGATTTGACACAGCCCTGACTGAAATGATCCCCAGCATAGTGACATGGTGCACAGAAGCTCTTGGGGTCTGCAAAACACACTTGGAAAGCAGGTGACAGGAACTCAGCCAAGAAGTGTCCACAGGGCTGAGGGAAGGACAGGAACAGGCTTCACAGAGGATAGCAGGTGGCCAGGGCAGCTGGCCTGAGCATCAAATGGCTGGGGAAGGGGTCACTACTAGTCTTAGACACACAGCCCCAATCCTCAGAAATCCTGCAGGTCACTCTGCCCATTCCTAGCCGTTTTGCCATCTGTCTGAGCCCCAGTCATGTCTCCCACCTAAATGCTGCCCAACCTCCTCCCTGAATGGTCTCAGAATGTTCTGTGGTCATTCCCAGCTGTCCCCCTGCCAGGGGCACTCTCCCTGTGGCTACTGGGTAACACTGGGGAATGTCCTGGTCCAGGCCTACCACATAGTGGGTGGGTCCATAGGGCAGCCCAGATGAAAGTGTGCATGGCCCAACTCCAGACAGGTTCAGCAGATGCCATCGTGAACTCCCGCCCACAATGACTGCAAGTGTCAGCATGCCCAGTCACTGTGGCTGGGTCCCCTCCCCCCCCAGAAATACCAACAAGTCCCTGACATCCTGCAGGGAATCCTGACCTTACCCCCACAAGCTGATGGGGGCCTGGGAGTTTAAAATATTCCTGATGTGTATTGGCTTCCCTCCTTGGCCTCCTTGAGCTCTTTGGATTTACATTTCCCCACAAAGAAAGCTATTTAGGGAGAGTCCTACCATGTTCCAGTGTGTCCAGCACTTAACATCGTCCTTGATTTGAACCACGCCATCTTCTTCCCCCAGTACAATCCCAGTCAGCTCAGAGCTGCCAACTGGAGACTAACCCCTGCTGGGGTCAGAGTAAGGCGGGGCCCCCACCCCACTGGGGACAAGGGGCGGAGGCTGGGTGGGCGAGGGAGTTAGACCCTGAGGGCCATGGGGGCCCCCTCCCCAACGCTCTAGGAAGGGCTGCTGCTCATTCCCAGAGGGTTGGGGAGGGGAGGAGGGATTGCTGACAAGTTAAAAGTTTATCTCACCACAAATTCATACTCATGTGATGAGATTACACTGCGATTGGTTGGGAAAAGAAGAAAAGATTCATTTCTATGTGAAGTTTATTTTCTTGGTACTTTGATATTTTTGATACTTGTTTTGCAAAGACTCAAAAATAAAGGGACTATTGCAGTGATGCTTTATGAAAAATACAATAATCTCAATGCATTAGAGCTGTGACAACAAATGTAATTTTCAAAATCACGACATTCTTATACTAAATTAGGAGTTTGTGGAAGACAGATCAGCATTTGTTTGTCCCATTCCTATCTGTATACAGAAAAGCTCTCTGAAACAGATCCCTAGAGATGGTCCACTTTGTCAGCGTGTGTTTGTTTAGCTTTGAGTGTCACTTCTAACCACGATTCTGAACATCTAGTGTCTATGCAACTTGGAGTTCAGGCTCCATCTGCAGTTAGGCTTGCTCTGTCCAGAGCAACGGTCTGTGTGGCCCTGAAGGATGTCTCACTACTACAGGGTTCAAAGGGTTAAGTACAAACTGCTCAGAAGTAACGTCGTGAACCGGAAGTGTATCTACCACTCTGTCATCTACGTGTGTCACCAGCTGCAGCTGCTGGCCCGGCCCCTCCATCTTCAGCCACCAGGGGGCGTGGGCACCCTGGGCAGTGTCCCCACTTGGCAGGACAAGCAGGCTAGGAAGGCTGGGCTGGATGTTGCCAGACTCCAATGTAGCCTGGCTCTGTCCTCATCTGCAAGGATGTGGACTGACCTTTACCTCAAGGCCTCTCAGTTCCCCTCCTGTAACATGCTGATCTCTGTGTTTCTCCAAGTGTCAGGCCTACACCATTCCCTCATTTACTCGCCAAACATTTATTTGGCACCTACTGGGTGCTGGGGACACAGCAGGAAGCACACCAGACAAAGTCCCTGCCCTCAGGGAGTGGACATTCTATAGGGAGCTCTATGATGGACCTCAAATGAGCAAGTGCTGGTCTGCCTGTGAGAGGAGTAGCACACTGTAGGATGGAACAACCAGGAGACAGGTTGGGGGCTCTGTGACAGGACAGAGGGGAGACCTCCCTCAGCCAAACCAGTGGGAGCTGGATGATACTTCCAGCTTCTGCTACACAGCCACTAAGACCATGGGGAGGAAATCGGCCAGCCCTCAAGTCTGGCCAGTCCAGATAAGATGCTGGGTGTGCATTGGGACTGCCTGTGGCGTTCCAGAAGGCAGGGGCTGCCGCCCGTGCCCGCTGCCATCTCAAACACAGCTGATGCCTGGGTCATGTCCAAGAGGACATTGATCGATATAGGCAAAGTGACTGAGGCCCCTTGTCCAGGCGAGGGTTCGAATCCCTGGGTCCCCTCAGGTTCTTCTCCCCTCTAAACTAGGCCCACATCCTGGAACCCAACTCAAGGGTGGAGGTGGTGCAGATATGGCTGAATCTGAGGCAGGGGTGTGGGTCAGAGGGTGACAGTGACAGAGATGTGGTCACTAACCCCCATGAATAACATGGACTCCAACAGTAGGTGACCAATAGCCAGAGCGCCCCTGACACTACCAGGAACTAACCAGAGTAGATGCCTCAGAGCTGGGTCCCCAAAATGAGTACTGTACCCCTAACACCCTGCCCAGTGGCCACCGTGCTGTTTCTGGAGACACCCCCTCCCCAAGAAAAGGGACCTCATCTCTCCAAGAAGTTCTTCCTGCCTGCGGAAAATTCCTCTGTCTTCTGGCATCAACAGAAGGAAGTCCCAGCAGGGCCACACCCAAATCCCTCTTTCATAGGATCTGTTTCTCTCTTAGCATCTAGTTTTCCTGAGACCTAAAACTTTGACTTAAGGAGATTATTTTTCAGGGATTATTTGCCCCTCCCTGGCTGTGTTCTGGAATAGCCACAGGTCATGCCCGGGGTTGCCCTGGTTGTGGGACACCCTTGTACCTTGTCTGCAGGGTACAGGGCCAGGTGGGCTTTGCACAGAGACAGACCCCATGGCAGCATCAACTCAGTCCCCAAGATAAGATGAGGAGCCCATGGCCACATCATCTCTCTCTGGATTCTTCCAACCTTCAAAACTTCACCTCCTCATTACTCACAGCCATACCCTTGGTGAGAATGATGGGTGAGTGCTAAGCATGCTCCCCTCTCCTCATAGTTCTCATGAAAAAGGCCAGAACCTATATCTGGCCACAAGAAACCTCCCCACACAACAGGATACATGTTAGTGATGCAAGGGACACCAAAGGCATTTTGATCGATGCCATGTAGGCATCTGACAAGCGTTGGGGCACCCAAAGGAATCACCAGTTCAAGGTCACAATTTGGGACCAAGGTAGATTTTTTTAAGCCAATTAATCTCTTTCCCAAGCCACACCAGACTCTGACCTTCATGTCTAACCAATTCCTCTGAAGGTACTAGGTTGTACTGTCTCCCTCTTCCAGATCTCTTGTCTATGTTTCGGCAACAATCCAGGAGAAAATTCTCATAAAGAGGGCCAGGGCCTCGGTGAGCAGATGTGTTAGAGGCCGAGCAGCAGCAGGAAGAGCCTGGCCTGGTCTGGGTGGAAGCCAAAGGCAGCGAGCCCTGATGGCTGCTTCCCCGCAGATTGGTCTGGAGGCCTTAATATGGAGGCAGGAAGCAACTGGGCAGTGACAAGGAAACTTCCCTCACAAAGGCACACAAGTGACCCACGGGGCGCGGCCCATGACTGCCCACTGGGGACTCCTGAATTCCACTTAAGACAGCAGACAGGACGCCGCCTGTTCTGCCACTGGAGTTTAACAACCACGAAGGTGCAGTGAGTGTCTGTGGTCTTTGAG
The DNA here is from genome assembly GCF_048773025.1 of Camelus bactrianus. Classification (NCBI taxonomy): domain Eukaryota; kingdom Metazoa; phylum Chordata; class Mammalia; order Artiodactyla; family Camelidae; genus Camelus; species Camelus bactrianus. Next base: position 19,923,903 of record NC_133560.1, on the reverse strand, counting down.
ATTCAGGCTGGCTCTGCCAAGAGACCGGCTTGGCTCTCGCCTTGCTGTTGAGCTTGCTCAAGTCATAAGCTCTTTGCATGCTCCTCATCTGGCAAATGTTGAAGATGGACTAGCTGATTTCTGAACTTCCTCTGGGTCTGACAGTCCTTAACATTGTATTATGTACAAGAAGAGGGGACCCAAGGGGGAGAAATGAGCAGGCATTCAGAAAAGGCAGATGATCCAGGCATTTATTGTTTAAACATAGTCTGCCGTGTATATATTAAATGTATTTGTCTACTATGTGTGTGTTGAAGAACATTGTTCTATCCTCTGAGAATGTGTTATCTAGTAGAGAAAGAAAGAGAAAGAGAGAGAGAGAGAGAGAAAGAAAGAAAGAAAGAAAGAAAGAAAGAAAGAAAGAAAGAAAGAAAGAAAGAAAGATGGAAGAAAGAAAGGCAAGCCAGCCTACCCACGTTGTGTGGTCACTTAATACAAAATGCACAAAAACGAGGATTACAAAAAGAAAATGTTAGTTACCAACATGCTCGTAGCCCTAGCTGGTAGAAAGGCTCTACAGGAGTCTGAGATTTTGTTCAGAATTGGAATTCAGACCTAGGTTCTGGTTTTATTTATTGGTGACTCTAGCTGAATAAAAAACCCTGAGCCTCAATCATCTCCCCACCAAAACAGAGCAATGTACCTTGACCTCACACAACTACTGAAAGAGGGCGATGCAGTAAGGGAGGAAGAAGCTGGCTTAGACAAGGGCAACGTGCTGAGCCGAACCAGCCCCATTCAAACCATGAACCATGTTCTACCAAATAAGAGTTCGCCAGGATATTAATGGGTGTTCTTAGAAAAAGGAAACAGCATGTGCTCAAGAGGGGTTGGAATATACCATAACAACATGTATTCTTAATATTAACAATTTAGTGAAATCTTCTTGTTGAAAAAAAATTTTTAAAGGGAAATTCATTACAGAATCCCTACTGATATCTTGAATCATTCTGATGTCCAGTGGAATTCAGTGTGGGAAATTTTGCAGTAATCAGCGTAAGGTATCATTCCTGAAGGAAGCATCCCAGGAAGAAACTGTAGTGAAGGGAGGGGCAACGAGAGGGCTTCAAATGGCAAGCCAAGATTCAGCCTTTATCTAGTTAATTTTTTTTTCTTTCTGATTACAAAAGCAACACAATACAGCCTCCCTAAAAATCAAAGTTTTTTGAGTAGGAGTGGTACATGTCTGATAGTTTGCACATAATAGTCCAGGTATGGGTGGTAACAAGAAATTGAAAAGAGTAGATAGAAAAGTGAGGGGACACCTCACAACATTTAGCAACTAAGTTTGAGCTTGGAGAGTGACGTTAAAAAACCTCTAAAGATTTAAGCGCTTTCTGTCTAGAACACTGGGAAAGTGGCACTGGTGCAGAAAAGAGAATGACAAAGGCCAGGTAGTTTAAAGAATGGGAGATGGGTCAAAGAGAGAGATACCAACCTTGGTGTGATATTTGGTTGGGTTTGAGTCACATCTTCATGGTACTATCTGGAGGCAAAGGACACCCTAGACAGGAACTTGGGTAGAATGGGAATACAGATCTGGGAGTTCTTACAGAGTCCCACTCCACCAAGGGACTTATTCTCTGAAGAAACAGAGAGGGCAAAGAGTTGCAAGAGATGAACAGCCTGGAAGAATTTCCAGGTAGAAGTTGCATGGAGACTGAACAGGAGACCAGAAGAGTCAAGTTCCCCAGGAGCCAATGAAAGACATTTCAACGGAGGAGGGAGTATCTTTTAGATGCTGCAGGTTGGAGAAAATGCACACCAAGAAGAGTTCCTAGAAGGGGGATCATTAAGTTCTCAGTAACTTGAGAGAGATTTTAGTGGTAGGATTAGACACCAGCCTGACAAGAGGAGAGAATGGTGAGGGAACGAAAGCAATGGGCTCCAACCACAGGCATGATACACATGCCACTTGGAATCACTTCAGTCCCTGGGCACAGAAAGGCACAGAAAGGTTGAGGGAAGGGTGTGAAATGCAGCAGGATGAAAGCCCTGACCTGGGTTTCAGGCTCAGATGTAAGTGCGTGTTTGGGATGCTAAAAGCCTTCAGATCCAACAGAATCTCATGGTGAATTCTCCACGGGCAACAGTGAGTCTCCATTCGACTTCTCCTTTCTGCATATAGTGGCCACACGTGTCTAAGATGAAGTCTCTCCTATCAGAAATGCTTTTCTTCCTAGATGGGGAAGTCACCATTTTGGCTTAGAGATCTTCTAGGCTGCAGGCATGTAGGTATACACTACATTTTTTTTTTTTGCCTCAGAAAAGGGTTATCACTAATTCCACTTAATTGTGTCAATAAGAACCAGGTAAGATCTGTTATTAGTCCAGGTTTTTGACCTAAAGATCTATTAAAAAAAAAAAAAAAAAGTGAAAGGATGCCTGAATTCCAACTGGACTCTATACTAGATTGTCTAGTCAACCAGTACCACTAAAGCTACACTCAGTTCACATATGTGAACCTCACAGTGCTTTATTGTGTGTACCTGAGTGGCTACTGTCATTGAGTGACACTAGAGGGCTTTAATATCTGCACTTAGTACCCTTCCCACTGGTATCAACCAGCTGTCATTCTTCTTTGTCAGTGGGCACTCTTCCTTGTCCAAGGCCACAACACCAAGAGAAGGTCTCTGCAGGCTGGCACCCACCAAGTCCTCATTTTTCTAACTACCACTGAGGCCCTGCCTTCTTGCCGCCTGTGCATTCACCTGGCTCAGTTTCCATTTCCCTATTTGGATGTGAATGTCACTTAGCCAGTTTGCCCACATGATTTCCCAGACCCAGGAAGGGACACGCCTTGATGCTGAGAGATACAATCACTGCTACCACCATGGAAAGGAAAGCCCATCCTTGGTATGGGTCACATGCTTTTCTTTTCTTTTTTATGTCAGAAGCTGTGCTCATGTCATCCATTTTGGTGGGGCATTTCTCTCTCTCTGACGAATGCTCATTTGCCTTTGATTCTTTGAGGATACAATTTTCCAGCCAAATGGGACTCTTGTTTATGCTTAGGATTCCAGACTTCAGGGACATCCCTTAATCCAACATCTCTGCCTCCAGGCAATGCCTTTTTCCAGAGAATCTGAGAAATTCTGTACATTCTTAAAATAAAAAGGTGAGATGTAATTATAGGTCCTGACATTTCCAGGGAATGATCTGGAAATTACATAGAGTAGTTCTGAAATAACCTCACTTCATTTGCAATTTCCCTTTGATAAAGTTAATTTAGGTGGTCTTGACCCTGGTCAGCGCCCCCACTTGCCCTTTTCTCTTGTGTTTGGGGACTCTATTAGAGCTATGTCTAGAACCTTCTCACAGCTTACTTAAGAGAGAGAGAAGGCTCAGGGAATTTGGAGTTCTTACATGACTCTGCTTTGCACAAGGACTCAAGGGCACAGGGCTCCTTCCTTCTCAACTTTCTACACATAGGCCCACAGTGAGATTAAGTCCATGCAAGTTTAGGATCCAGCCATAAAGTAGTAGTGGGATGTGAACAAGTCACAGTTGCCCTCTGGGGCCTCTCAGTTTCTCATGTGTAAAATGAAGTGGTTGGACAATGAGCTGCTCTTTCTTTCTGGTTCAGTTCAGAAAGCTAAAAGCACTGAGGGATTACTTAAATGATAAGGCTGGATTCTTGCTCTTGGAAAGTATCTTGATTAGTGCCTGGAATGAAACAAAAAGCTCTTGAGCCCTACTGCGCACGCACCAGGTACCATTCAAGGAAATTTGAACTCACAATTCTTAGTGCAACTTTTAGAGACAGGTGTTCTCATTTCTGATATGGCTAAGGAAAGTAACTGGCCTAGCTAGGCAGTGGCAGATGTGGGTTTGACCCCAGTTCTGCTAGTCACTAAAGTCCAAGTGTTTATTGTCCACCCAGACCATCTTAGATACTTGCAGAATGTGATAAGTGCTACAACAGACATGCAAACAAGGCACTCTGGGAACATGGTGTCTTCATGTTTCCAGTGGCTTCCTTCCCTAGCCAAGGACTCAGTCTTGCTGCTTGTGTCCTGGCTGAGCTTATTCAGGGAGTCAGGCATCACACAGCTCTCTGCCAACCTCCCATCACTCTGATGCTCAAAATAGAATTTATTTTTTACTTTTCTTCCAGGAATGTCAGCCCACTTGTAACAATAACAATAATCCTTTCTACACGGGTACACTGCTTCAAGGTTTACAAAGCACTTTTGCATCCATTATCTCATTTAATCACTCCCTCCTCTACATTCGTACGACATATTCTTGGTATCTCTGAGATATTGGTATTATAACAATCTGCCTTGTCTAATAGGCCTATTGTCCTTTATTGTGTTCATCTTGGCTCACAAGTTCGATCCCATGCTTCTATGCACAAAGTAGGGGCAATAAAAGTTCGCCATATTGAATCCTCAATGTGTGGATCCTTCTCATCGCTGCATTCATTCCCCCTGTGATTCAATGGATGTTTGTTTGCCTATGAAGGGCATGACTGGGTTCTTTGGGGGTAAATTAGGAGAGGAGAGGAGAGGAGTACAGACCAGCTGGAGGAAGACAGAAGTGAAGGCCTCCGACACCTGGTAGGCCATGGTGCATACTACAGCAGAGTCTGGAGTGACTATTTAGTTTTGTCTAGGGTAGGTGGGAAGCAAGAATGCTTCTTGGAAGGGCCACGCTCAGCAGAGATGGAAGGTGGGGGTGAAAAGACTGACAGGAGACACAATTTGGAAGGGCCACAGATTTGATCCTTGGGAAAGAGTAGGTAGCTGTTGGAAAATTATCCTAAAAAAAAAAAAATAAAGGGAAGGAGGTCTAAATGGGTAACTTTTCTAGGGCAGAGGAGTCAAATGCTTGCAGTTCTTAGGAAAAGAGGAACTCCTGCAACACTCAATTAACGCTTAGAAAAAGCGCAGGGAGCACAATTGTCTGGCAATTCTTTAGTAAAAAGGGTGAGGGGCCATCAGTCTCCTGCAATTCCTCTCTGTAGAGAGGAGTGCTTTAAGTTCCAAATTTCTTCTATGGTCGGAGGAGGGACAAGTTAGGAATTTTCCAAGTTTTCTTCAGAAATGAAGGCCGGGGGTATGCAGCCCCTACTGCCCTTCAGGGGAGGGAGCCGCCCAGTGACCCCCACCATTGCTCAGAAAAGAGGTATGTTCCCCTAAAGACTTCCAGGAAAAGCAGCGGGCCCTGAATTCCCCAAATTCTCCTTAGCAAAGGGGACAGGGGTCGGAATCCCGACAAGTTTTCTCTGAGCACAGAGCTTAAGTTCCGAATCTACAAAATCATTCTGTTCTTGGCAATTCTCTTCATAAAAGTGGGCAGCGCATGCATGAATCAGTAAAACTCTTCTCAGAAGGGGCCAGGGGCAAGATTCTTGAAGGTTCTCCTCAGAACGGGGGCTGGGGGGCAAGAATCCCCATGATTCTCCTCAGAAGAGAGTAGAACCCATGACTCTAGACAGAAAAGAGCCCAGAGGCAACGAAACCCCTCGGGAACAAGGCCGGGCCACAGCTCGCCCAGTGTCCTCAGAGCGCGCCTAATGCGGCCCCGCCTACCTCCCGGCGTAACCGCCCCACGCCCGCCCGGCCCAGACAGCCTCCGGTGCATTGTGGGTGGGGCGCCCCTGCTGAGCACTGCGGGGAACCCCCTGCCCAGCCAGTTGTCGGCCGCCGGGCAGCCCGGCGGAACCCCCCTCCAGTGTCCGAGCTAGCCGACCACGGATTGACGCGTCCCGTAGGCCCCGCCCCCTGAGGTGTTCCCGCCCCAAACCTAAAGTCCCGCCCCCTCAGCGCCCTGACTGGACCTGAGGCCCGCTCCACTCTTCCATTGGCCTTCCGCCCGTCAGTCACCTCATCCCGCCTCCTTGGGTCCGCCCAGGCCCCCGGCGCGATCCCGAGGGCTAGCCGGCACGTGCGCTCATTGGCCGCTGGGTGATGTCCGTCATGAGCCTGGCCATGCCCTCACCGGGGCGCGGATCCCGGGAACCCCGGCCGGACCTCATTGGCCTGCGGCGCCGCCACTCGGTGAGACGCGTCTCAACCCGGAAGTGTGCGAGACGAAATCTGCCTAGCAACCGGGGAAGCCGGGCTGCGAAGCGGGCAATTTCAGTGTGAGACGGTGCGGCGAGACCGAGCGGCTGCTCCGAGCGCTGCGCAGCGGCTCCTCCCGCCCGGGGTCAGCGCCCCGGCGCGCGCACGCGCACCCCCGCCGCCCGAACGCGGTCCGCGTCGCCCGCGCAGTCCGTCCGTCGACCGTCTGTGGTCCTGTCGCCGCTGCCGCCGCCGCCGCCGCGGGCGCCACCTGAGGGAGCTGCCGCCGCGGGACCCGAGCGGACCGGACCAGACCCCGCCACCCGAGGCCGGCCGGGGCCCGGCAGCCACCCGCAGAAGCACTGAGCAACTTCGGTGAGTGAGGGGCCGGCGCCGCCGGTGGCGGGTCCCCGGCTTCCGGTGCCCTGGGCTTCTCAGGGGCTTCCGCTTCTTCCAGGGGGCCGTCTCCAGTGCGTGGACCCTCTTGTCTGAGGGAACCCGCTTCTCTGAGGGACCTCACCTCTTTGAGAGGAGCTTCCCTTCCCAGAGCGACCCCCCCATCTCTTTGAGGGACCACTTCCCCGAGAGCCCCGCCTCTCTGAGACTACCCCTCCTAACTTCTCTAAGGGGACCCCTGCTTCTCCTAAGGGTTGCGTTCTCTGAGGGACTCCCTGCCTTTCTGGGAACCCCGTCTCCCTGGGGATACCCTGCTTCCCTGAGGGACCCCCGCTTCTCTCAGGAGACATCTCTGCTTCCAGGGGACCCTCCCCCTCACTTCTGTGGGGGACCCCCACCTCTCTGAGGAGATCTTTGCTTCTCTGAGCTGTTGTCCCACTGTTCTGTGTTCCTTTTTCGCCCTTGCATTTTTAAGGTGTCCCCCCCCACTTTTCAGAGGTCCCCCCCCCCAGCCTTTCTGCGATGCTCTCACTGCTTTTCTGTCTCCACTTCTTTGGGTGATCTCTTTCTTTCCCCAAGTATCCCCCAACTAATCTGAGGTGCTCTTCTGTCAGAATCCTTCTTGGAAATGTTCCCCACTTTTCTGAGCTGTCCCCATTTTTGATGGGGTCCCCTAATTTTTTTTTTCAGTGGAGATACTGGGGATTGAACCCAGTACCTTGTGCACGCTAAGGACGCGTTCTACCCTCAAGCTATTACTCTCTCCTCCAGCCCCACTTTTTGATGAGTACCGCCATTTTCCTGAGGCGCCCCCCACCCCCACTACTCTGAAATGCCCATACGTCTAATTGGATCCTTATTTGTCTGAGGAAACATTCCCACCTTTCCAAAGTTTTTTTGTTTTGGGGGTCCCCTGCTAATCTGTGATGCCACAATGTTTAGAGGCATCTCCAGAGGTTCTCTCCCTAATATGAGATGTCCCACTCCCTGTTAGGTTCCTCACATCTCTGAAATGTGCCTCCACTGTTCCAAGATACCTCGTCTCTGATGGAAGACACGGTAGATTTCTTCATTTCTTTGAAGGGACCCCCTGCATTCCCGGGGGTTCCTCTTCCACTTGTCTGAGGACATACCCCCTTTCCTGAGGTTCCCCTTCTGAGTCTCTAAGGGAGAAACTCTTCCCTCTGTTCTCCTTGGAGCCCCAACTTCAAGGTTCCCCTACTTCTGTTGGTGGTACCCACTTCTCTCCATTCTGGAAGGAGGGATCAGAAATATTCAAGCCCCCCTGCCCCCCAACCCCAGTCTTCTTGGAATGCCAGATTAGGGATATTCTCTGAACTTTTACCTCAGCTTTCAGGGACCTGGAGGATTGTGTGGCTGGAAGGAAAATTGGGAGTCAGGCGAAAAACGCTGTTTTCTCTTACTCTTTAAGACCTGCTAGGTTTAGGGGAGCAGGAGCTATTGCCAGATGACGGTCTTGGTTACTCCATTTTGAGCCATGAAGCCACTGCAGTGTTGTCAGGCGAGTGTAGAGGTGGGAGGGACAGGGCTGGGGCATTGTCCCCCCATTATCACACTTTCAAGTTGTGGGACCGACCCACTTCCTGTCCCATCCCTCGGTTCTCCCTCTGCCTAGTGTAACTCACTTCCCCCACCACACTCCCACTCCTCCAAAAAAAGGAGAAGAAAAACACTTCTTTAGGCTTTCCTGCTGTGTTTTCTCTCCCTAGGCCCTCTGATTTACCCCTTGATCTCTAGAGAATCCTCAGTTTGTGGGCCACTCTGGTTTGGAAGGCAGGGCAAGAAGCAGGAAACGGGTCACGTTAGATCCAGGAAGGGTGGAAGGGAGGCAAGGATCAGGGGATTTGAATTCATTTCTCTACCTTTTAGATGACTTCAGCCTGGCCCAAAGGAAGTTTTTACGTGGCCTTTACAAATCTCATGTGTACTTTTTTTTAATGGCCCACCCTGGATTCCAAGTTCACTCCAGTAGCTAATTTTATCTGTTTTGCCAAACGCAGAGCTCTCTGGAGCCCAAGTAGATGAATGCTGGCATTGAGAGATGGTCCAAAGGACAGGAATGAACTCAGTTTGAAACCTGAGTAACTTGTAACCACTTCGTGTCCACATACAAGTCTCAGGCTAAAAACGTGGGGAGAATGTTCCTGAAGTGGAGTTCTGAAATAGAGGCTAAACTTCTGTTTAGTTTAGCGTTTCAACAAGTTCCTCCCTCTGACTCTGCTAGAACTGCAGGTCACTTTACAGTTTGACTTAAGGCTGTCTCTCTCCTGTTCATTTCCATCTGGGTCTTGCTTAATTTGAGTCCTTTATGAAGACTCCTGCCGAGGCTATAATTTGAGTTCTAAATCTGTCGGTGGACCATGTGGACACAAGTTTCAACTCGAGCTATTTTCTTCTGTGGAGAAGTGCTTGGAGAGTTTCCTGGGCCCTCTGCTCCTGGGGTAGTCAAGTCCAGGCAGGAAGCTGCTTCAGACCTGGTTGCTCTTCTACCGCCTCTTCCTGGTCAGCTGTAGGCACTGCCCTGAGGGGAAGGGGAAAGATGGTGGGGGAGCTCAGGGCTTAAGGTGCCTTGTGACAGGGTAGAGAAGTGCTGGCACATATTTATGATTTGAAATGAAACCATTAGGACTAGCATGGTGGGCTGTTAGGGAAGGGGGATCTTTGAAGTCAGAAGGACCTGATTCAGTTTCTGGGTCTGTTCTTCCTAGCCATGTGGCCTTGGATAAGTTACAGCACAAGATTGTCATGTTACTAAATACTTGAGGGGGTCACATTTCCATGAATGTGTGTGAAGGCGCCTGCAGATGGGAAGTGCTTCGTAGACGTGTGAATGAATGAATCTGAGATAATGAACAGGAGGCAGCCAGCACAGTGCCTAGCACATGGTTGGTGTGCAGTAAAGGTTGATTGTTGTGCTCAGAAGATTAGGGTTCTGGCCTGGACTCCCAGAGCAGGAAGCACTTGACATTTTGCCAAGCTAGATATGCCCTAAGAGCAAAGAGAAAGAAACTTGATATGTCTCTTGAAAAACCCACTGCCCACCTGGGTCTAGTAACATTTTTCTGTGTTCAGAATGGCAGACGTGAGATGGATTTGCTATGTGGCAAGGGTTTGTGTTTGCTTTGGCCTTGCTTCCTCCCTCTGTAAAATGGGGTAATGTCTGAGTTAAGGCCAAGGAGATGTATTGCTATAATTAGATCACAGGCAAAATAGAAGATAACAGTGAACTTGAATTGTGGGAAGAAAAAAGAAAGTGAACCATAAACCTAAATATCCATATTTTGGGACTGCTTGAGTGAGTGATATGCAGCAATGACCTGGTGAGTGATCTCTTCTTACACATTAGAACCTTGAAAGAAGAACCATTCTTTTAGGGTAGCAGATCGGATTTGGGGATAAAAGACTGGGAAAGTGATGGACAAAGTCATTTTTTGCCACACAATAATAGTACATTGAGTTTGTGGCTTAGTGACCATGAGGAAATCAGAATTCACCTTGAGGTCTCAAGGATCCAGAGAGCTGTGAAGATGCTAACTTAACCTCTGGGGGTGGGGGCTGGGGAGGGCAGGACACTTTTTTTTGCTTTTTTTTTAAGAGGGTTCTTTCTTAGCAATTAGTGAAAGCCCATCATGGCTGGTGAGTTGGGCCCAGCCCTTTTCACTTACTCATGTGGGGACAGATGTCACTTGCCCCTGATAGCTAACACTTTGGAGGTAGGGGGAAATAGTGGGTGAAAAATCTGTTAAGGCTTTCACTGCACCACTCCCAAGTTTGAAGAAAAGATCTTTCCCCCACCCCTTAAAATATTCCTCTCGCTCTCGCTCTCTCGCTCTCTCTCTCTCTCTCTCTCTCTCTCTCTCACACACACACACACACACACTGAGTTTACTATTGAGCCCAAGAAGTATCTGCCAATCTGAAATAAATGTTAATTCGTTTAAAGGCATTTATTCCATTGTATAATCTTAATTCTTTTAAAGACATTTATTCCATTGTATAGGAAAGGAGCAAAGTTTATTATTTTTAAAATATAAATCATAAGGTAAACAACTTTAAAGGGATTATTATCCCTTTTGAAATTATGCTGTATCTCTTGTGCACCACAGACTTCACTCTGGTGGATGGTGGCGCCACCACCGAGTCTCTTTTATCTAACAGGAAGTTTTTTAAACTTTTTTTTTTTGAATTGAAAGATCCTTACAGCAATAAAAACCCTTGGATAGTTAGAAATGATATTGATCTAGGTACATTTATTAGATGTAATGTAACGTGGTTATCCGTTGGTGGGCAGCTCTAAAAGGCCTGTGGGTCCCAACACTACTGCTCAACTTCTAACTTGGGACGATAAACTGTTGATTTATATAACTGAAATAGCTAGGGAAGTCAGGGTTTCCTTCCTGTTGGAGACAGCACTTGGGGCATTAAATCCCTGTGGGATTTTGATGATAAGAAAGAAGTTGACCTCTTTTGGAATTGGGAAATAACTACTCTGTGGAGTTGTTCCATCCAAATAAATGGATGTTGTTATTTTCAGTTCCTAGTATTAAGTTTGGCTTTATCCTCTCTGCAGCCCGGCTGTCTTTATTTATACTGATGCATCTTTTGAATATGAATTTATCCCTCCAAACTGGCCTGTAAGGGACATTTGAACACTCAAGTAAGGGCTTTACTTACCACAGATTTTTCTGTGTAGCCATAAGATAGTTTTTTTTTTTAATGCAACTTAAATTGGATTGAAAAATAGAAAATGTTAAATCTTCTGGCTCATGTAACTTCCTGTGCCAGCAAATAATTCAGCAATAAATGTCTGCGTGCCAGTGATGCACCAGGCACAACATGCTCAGCTGGGGGCCTAGCAGAGAGCTGGACAGTGGCAGTCAGCCCTCAGGGAGCTTACATCCCAAGTAAGTAAACAAACGAATGAAAGAATATCTCAGAACTTCTTTGGGAATATCCCTGGATGTTTGGAACTTGGGGTGGAGTTTCTTGGAGGTTTGGAAGTGAAACCTATTACTCTTCTAATTTCTTCACTAGAGTTCCTTTCTTCTGTTTCCTCCCTCTGAAAGGAAGCAAAAATTATGGTGTTTTCCTGGTTGATTGTTGGCTGTTGGCACCAGTTGATCCAGGATGACTGACTGTGGTCTTGGAGAAATAAGAGAGAGTCTGGAATGGTTATTGCCAGGAGCATTTTCAGCTTTGCTTTTTCTTGAAGTTGGTGGCAGTGTGTTTTTGGAATCCTGTGGCATTTCTTCATGGCAGTGTGTATTATGCAAAGAGATAAACAGCTCTAAAAGCCCTTCCCACCTTATTTGAAATCTTAAAAAAAAAAAAAAAAAAAAGAGTTGCACAGAGTTTCCTCTGCTTAAGTGTTCCCTCTGGTACTGGGACTGGGGACCTGCTATATTGACTTTCCTATGTTTTGGCCGGATTTGATGTTAGTCCACATAGGTTAACTGTGTGACTGGTGCTTCTCTTAAGTAAGTGAGTAAGTGCACTTGTGAAGGGTGGAGCCAGAGAGCAAGGGTGGATACTCATTCAGGACCCAGGCTCCAGGAGAGAGGGAGCATATTATAAGGAGAGTTTCTGGCAGTCTCTTCTTTTTCTTTCCTTCTACCCAAGTACTGACTCCTGAGGTGAAGAGGAAGGCCCAGGCCGGAAGTGGGCGTGGACAAGTAATGCAGTGTACACGTGACCAGGCTCCCACCTCTGGGCTCTGCTGCCTTTGGGAAGTAGATGCTTGCTCTCTCTTCACTTCCTGTTCCCCGCCCTCCAGGCTGGGTTGTTGGGCTCCAGCTCATTCAGGTTTTCACTTTTTGCTCAGTAAGCTGCTTCGTCAGAGCTGGGAGCCACCAGTGGACCTGCACTTAGCAGTTCTGGGGGTTCAGCTAATGTACCCACAAATTCAGGACTATCTGGCAGGGTGGTTAATGGGATGGTTTCCTATTGTATTATCACAACGTTCCCTGCAGGAGCATGCCTGCAGAGGGCTGTTCTGAAGATGTGTATAGAATTTAAGGAAGCAGACAGTAGATAAGTCCTTCTGCAGGAGTGTGCTCTTAAAGACTGTTTGCTGTTGTCTTTGTTGCTTTGTAAAAGTACCATGGGAGGCCCTGTGTGCAGTAGAAACTTAAGAGCCAGAGAGCCAGATTCCGCCACTTGCTTGCTTAGTGACCTCAGGAAGGTGGCCTAACTGCAAGTGGCCTAACCTCTTTGAGCCTCAGTTTCCTCATTTGTGAGATGGTGATGGTAAACACCAGGCAAATGGCTGGATTGCTGTAGGTGCCTAGTAAAGGTAGTTGTTACAGAATCATAACAAGGCTGACTGTCCCTCTTGAGGTTGGCACCCAAGTTTGGATAGCTATCTATGGCAGTTAATACTGCCCAAGAGCAGATTGGTCTGCACTGGGGCCACAGGCTGCTATTTATGACTGAGGGACGATCTAGAGGTTCTTGGATTGGCTGATTTTTCTCAGTATGTTCCCTTAGTTCGTTGTAGCCTTATACTGCCACTGCTGGCAAATACTCATTTACCTTGCCAAGGGTCAGGCACTTGGCTGGACACAGAAACTCATATGCTACCAGGAAAAGACAGGTTCATGAACTGGTAAGTGCAGCAAAATGCTGCAGTTGGATTGGGGAAGGAGGGACTATTTGGAGAACCTGCAAAGGAAAGGGCGGTGGGGAGAGCTACTTGTTAGGTGGCTAGGCACTCCCAGAAGAGGAACAGCATGGGCACGGTCAGGGACCTAGAGGAGAAAAACAGCCTGGTGAGTTCCCTTGATCTGAGGAGTTTTTCTCATGTAAAAGTCAGAGTTTGAACTGAGCACCTTTGGCAAGAAAAGCCCAAAGTTACCTTTAGAAGTAGAGAGTCTTATAAAATACGCCATAGTAGGATTCAAAATTGAATTCAAATTAAAATAATGTCCCCCCAAGTAAATTAAAATAATATCTAAATTAAGCTCTGAATAAGCATTTTCAATCAGAAACCAATGATGACCAGTGAAATCAGACCATGTAGACTCTGTATGAGGTCAACATGGAGTTTAATCTCCTAAGGAACTTCCAGAGAACAGATAAGGGGGCTGCTGAATATTTTTCCTTTGAGAATTGTCGTTTAAGCTGGTCTGAAATTCTTAACACAGCAGAATGATTTTTTTTAAACTTGCATGACATTTTCAAGGTTTAGGCTTTATATTTGTATTTATATTTATAAATCTTTCAAATTCTTATTTAACCTCTTAAAGTATCTCTATTGAAGATTGACTTTTGACCTAGATTTGAAATAAAGATCTTACTGCTCCCAAACCAGGAGTTGGTAAAATTGTAGGCCTGTTATCAAGCGGTAAAGGAGAAAACTAGAAAGACCCGCCTCCTGTATTTTCTATAGTGAAATACTGGGCACCAGTAGAGGAGGGAGTACTCTTCCTATTAGGAAGACTTCGGGGAGAAATGTTTTCCTCCTTCCTATATCATTTGGAAGATCTGCCATTTAATAACTGGGGAGGGTGGTATGAATTGGATACCAGGTTTTTAAAACATATTTTCCTTCATGTCTAAACCAAGGATGTTTATTAGCAGACCGATGATGTGACTAACACTCTTTGCTAAGCAGGTTTGAATAGGTTGATCTTTAGACTTGACTGTCATGTAGCATTTTTTTTCTGGTGGTTTTCTGATTTTTTTTTTTCATTTTAATTCTTTAATTCATAGAAAACATGGTTCACTTGCTAACTTTTCAAAGACTTAAAATTGATCTAAATTAGGTGTGCATTTTTTTTTTTTTTGTAAGCCATGTATAGACACAAAAGAGATATTCCTTGCCAACTGGTGACACATGCAGATGAAGACAGAATGGGAGATACACTTCCGGTTCACAATGATACTTCTGAGCAGTCTGTATTTAACCCTTTAGGGAAGCATCTGTGCTCAGAACCCTGTAATAGTGTGTTATCATGGCTACACAGAGACTAACTGCAGATGGAGCCTGAACTCCATGTTGCATTGACACTAAGTGTTTAGAATCGTGGTTAGAAAAGATACTTAAAACAAACACATGTTGACAAAGTGGCTCATCTCTAGAGAGCTATGTTTCAGAGAACTTTTCTGCATACACGACAGGGATGGGGCAAACTGGTGCTGACCTGTCCCCCCAAAACTCCTGATCTAGTGTAAAAATGTTGTGATTAAAAAAATTGACATTTGTTGCAGCAGCCGTAGTGTTGGGAGTATTGTATTTTTCATAAGGCATAGCCCCTTTAACTATATCCTGATCCTAAAAAAAGTACCAAAAATATCAAAGTTCTAAGGAAATAAAATTCATATAGAAATGAATCTTTTTCTTTCCCATCCAATTGCATTGTAATCTCAACATCTGAGTGTGAATTTGGGGTGAAATAAGAAACTGTAAAATAATCCTCTTTTAGAGATTGTGATTACATTGTCCCTAAACTCAATGAAAACAGTTTTAGACTTCAGAGTACTAAAAATGTGAAGCATGGAAAGCAGTCAGTGCTTTTCTTCATAAGGATCCCTTTTTAAAAAAAATTTTAACATGGTACACTTTTGAGTGAACAACCTGTTTATTCCTTGGAGAGTATCAGAAAACAAATGGGAGCCTAATATCATTGTTTGATATTAGAAATCTAAAAATTGGTTAAAGTCTACATAACTAGGTCTGCTTATCTTGTAAATTTAATAAGTGGTTGACAGATCATTCTGTGTTCTGAGAGAGAAAGCCATCTAGAAAGTTTAAAGGATAATGAATCCATCCCTTTTCAGCCTTTTCTGCCCTAAAGCCCTCACACTCCGGGAGTAGCCAGTTCTGGTCCTTGTCTCTGCTGTTCTGGATGCCTGGGATGTTCATCCATTAAGAGATGGCTCAAACGTCACATCCATAGAGATTTCCCAGACTCCTCCTCAGGCAGGGGAGCAGCCCCTTCCTCTGTCATTCCTATCTTTCCTATGAATGCATCTCCTACATTGAAATCATTCTAAGTCTTTCTGTGCCACCAGCTTGTGAACTTCTGGGGCTGGTACCTGCAGGCTCCCCAGCCTCAAAACCCTTGGGATGAGTGGTCTTTTAGACAGTTCTTCTCGATCAGTGTTTTCACATAAGACATCTTAAATTTTGTCCACCAGAAAGAAACCTTAAAGAAAATTTCTGATTAAAACCAAAAAGTACAGTACCTTAAACATGCAATAGGTGATGCTACTGTTTTTCAGTCAGTTTCACACTACTGTGGACCAATTTCTGCTTTATAAAAGAGGACATGAACATTGAATTTGGCCCAAATTTGTTTTCTTCAATCCCTCTGTTGTAGAAGAATTAGCTCAGATGATGTTTAAAAGTTTATCTAATAGATAATATTAGAAAGATAATTAGTGTATTTCTGCCGTGGTTAGGGTGGAAGGAGGTTTGCCTATTGCTAACAAGGATTTGGTCTAAAGGATATGAAGTGAATTTGGCAGGAAGTTTTGTTTAACTTAGTAACAGAAGTGTTTTTAAAGGATTATATTAACTGGTATCCATAAGTATTAATTGACTGCCTTGTTCTTAAGGCAGAGGGAAAACTTCAAGAGAAACATGGTTCTTGTCCTAGTTGTCTCTTAATTAGAGTTTCTTCAGTTTTAGAATGGCATCTGAAGATGATTGCATCATATTTCATAATCACCCAGCTGAACTATTTGCTGTTTAGTCTGGTACTAGGCACTGAGGCAGCAAGGTCTTTAAGCCAAGCAGCCTCAGCTTTCACCTACCTGAGCATCAGGGACCCCAAAGGTATGGATTCACTATGGTTTTTTCCATCTACACACTTGGCCCTCTCTTCCTATCACAAAAATAAAGTCCAACTATTTCACCCCACCCTCACCCCTGCTTTTCCAGCTGATGTTGGCACTGTCCTCTGGAGCAGCCCACCTGTCACCAGTGCACACCTCAGTCCACGAGGGTGTGTCATTAATATGTCACAGCTGATGCCTCCCTCTTTAAAACAGGATGGTTGTCATCTTGGTGAACTCGCACAGGGTTTGCAAGCTCAGTCTCTGGAATCCCTACGTCAATCTCAAGTCTTGGGTCTCCCACCTGACCACACTTTGCTCTGTTTGTAGTTAATTAAGTTGGCATTAATCAAGACCCAGGTGAGGAGCAGTGAGGTAATATTTTGCTTGTATTGCTTTAATATACATCATCTGATTAATCGTCCTAGCATAAAGCAGTTCTCAAAATGTACAGCTGCTGAATTAGAATGAAAATCATGGATATTTGCTTTAACCTATCTTTGCATATGGGATCAGGGAGCTTCCTACATTCCTATACTAGGTCACCTGTTTGAGAATAAGACTTTTTTGTTTGGTTTTTGAATTTGTACATTTGAATTTCTTTGTAGCAAAGCAAACTGTTGACAAAACTGGGTCAGGGAAGGTGTTTGGGGGTCAACAATTTGTATTTTGTATCATTTTTCCCTTGAGGAATGCTTCTCTTTTAGCCTTGGGGAAGGCATGCCAGATGTTGGCACTAAGCTGTTGGAAGATTTTGGGGGTGTAGTAGGGGGTGGAATCAATGACAAAAAGTTGCCAATTAGGTGTGGAACTCAACACAATTAAAATGGGATTTTTTGGAACTTCTTTCTGGGGTGGGGGCTCATAGCAGAAAATTTTATTTGTAAAACTTACTCTACATTGTTTTTAAAGTTTGGGGTCAAGACCAATTGTGGGTCAGAATTACATTCTCTTTTTAAAAATGAAATAGAAAATATCACTACATTGCAAGTGGTAAACGTATGTTTGATGAAACTTGTTTCATTTGTATGAATATGTATTAGGATGTGTTATAAAAATTAAAAGCCGCTATTTAGGATTCTAGGTGTCTCATTATGAATTATTTGTTTTAACACTGTAAAAGAACGTGGAAAGGACCTTTTTGGTGATTCTTCAGAACCTAATCTTGATATTGAGAGCCTTCTTGTGATACTAGATATTTTATTTTCCCTATTAAAATTGTGTTTTGTTTTATGTAGTTTAACATCTCCAAAGCCCATCCTCTCTTAGGTCAGACTGTGTTTCCGCCAAGTCACTGGAGAGGGAAGGGTACAGATTTGTTTTCTTGGGAGGTTTCACCTTCTCCCAGAGGCAGATTGGGAGGTAACTAGAGAGGGAGAGCAGTCATCCCCCAAGTGTCTTTTCAGTGAGTGGGTCTGGATCTTACTTTGTAGAACTCTCTTCCCTGCGCTGGATAAGTGATGGCTTAGCTGATCCCCTGGAATGGAACTTCTGTGTGACGACCCCGAGGGGGTGGCATTCTGATTTTGGTTTTCAGAAGCAGCCAAGTTGCTTGAGGTCTCGCAGCTCAGTTGGAGCGAGGTCAGTAGTGAGCGCGTCGTGAGTCAGCCCTGGGCGCGGCCCGCCCTGCTCTGCCGCGGGAGAGCTGGCGACGACCCCTTGGCCCTGCGGCAGGAGCCCGCCGGAGCCCGCGTGGGAAACCGACGCACGGGGTCTGGCGTCCAGTGGGGCGCGATCAGGAGGGGCGGTGCTTCCGGGGCGGTGCCGGCCAACACGACCCCGCCCACATCGCCAGGCCCCGCCCTCCAACCGCCTGGCCCCGCCCAGCCGGGCGCGGGCGGGCGGCGTCGCCTTTAAGAGCTCCCCGGTGTTTTGGGGGCCGCGGGCCGGGCGCGCTGACCTGGTGCGCATGTCCCGGGCGGTGACGCCGGCGCCGGGCTCCATGTGTGCGGCCGAGGGGCGCATTATCTGGCCGGCGGCGCGGGCGGGCGGGCGGACCGGCGGAGCGAGCGCCGCGGGCCCGGGCGGCCCCACAGGCGGAGCGAGCGCGCGCGGCCCGGCGCCCCCGGCCCCTCGGCCGCCCGGCCCCGCAGGCGACCCCGACCCCGGCCCCGCGGCCCCTTGAACCCGCGCTCTGCTCTAGGGCCCGGCCGGCCCGCGGCCCGGTAAGTTCCGGACCAAACTTGGCGGGGGGCGGGGGCCGGGGTCGGGGTCGGGGTCGGGCAGTGGATAGTGGAGCGGCGGGGGCGGCCCAGGGTCGGAGGGTCGGGGGGCTGTGAGAGACCCCTGTGTGAACATGGAAAAGTGAGAGCGAGCGAGTTCTACTCCTTGTATTCAGGGAGCGCCTTCCTCGCGCTTCCCCGGAAAGTTCCGCGCTCCGACGCCGACCGGGCACGTGGGGGCCGGGCCGGGCGGGGGTCCCGGAAAGTCGCGGCGTCGCCGCTCTACCTCCTGCGTTTCCTTCGGGGCCGGGGGAGGGGCCGGGCCGCGAGGCGCCGCTTCTCAGAGGCCGGGACGCGCGGGGGGGCGGCGGCACGTGGGCGCGCGGGGCGGGGGTCCCGGGAGGGAGGCGGGGGTCGCGGGCGGGCCGGGCCGCGGCGCTGAACCCCGCGGCGACGGCGACGGCGGCTGCGGATCCCGTGTCAGAATAAGAGTCCCCGCGCGCCCACGCCTGCAGGGCCAGCCCTCCCCCCCGCTCGCGCCCTTCCTGCCTGACCCCCTGGAGCCCTGGGACCCTTCCCCCTCTCTGGGTTCCAGCCTTTCACAGGGCCTTACACTTTAAATTTGCCTCCCCATCTAGGCGGTGGCTGTATTGATTTCCTTTTTCCCACCTGGAACGGGTCGGCATCAGTGACTAGACAGCAGCAGCTGGCCTTTTAAAGGGATTATTGCCAAGAATCGGAATTGATCACTTCAACAAGGAAAGGCTTATGGGCAGGGCCCAAGCTTAGAGTGTGACTGACACTTGGTGTTTGCGCATACACTGGGACCCAGAAATGAATGAGGACCCCTCCTTTAGGAATTCGATGACACCTTAGGTGCACGTTTCTGCCCTACCCTGGGAGTTTTGCAAGGACTGCTTAATTTTGTGTATTTGGCCCTACACCTTTAGGTGTGTAGTTCATTCTTATCGTAAGAGCTTTGGATTCTTTAGATCAAAGTCCGAGTGAGTCACTTGAGCCTTTAATTTTCTCTCTTCCTCACCCTTTTACTTCTCTCAGTTTTCTTGGAGTACACAGTACTGGTTAAGTCTCTGGTTCTGTGTGTCCATTTCACACAGTGACACCTTCTGGCTGTGGTAGCACAGAGAAACGAAGGGACAATCAGCCTTGTGTGTAGTTGCTTCAGTCTTGGACCTATTGTCCTTTTGATGTTCTTTTTCTTCTGGTAGTGGTTACAAGTTTTCTTTTAAGTTAGATTGTATGAAATAATGTTTACTGGCACCAGATCAGTACATCAAGATCAGTAGCTTGTTAGATCTGACAGCAAGCTGTGGTGGAAAGCTAGTAGATCATACTGGTCTGGATTCTAGTGCCTACTATGTGTCAAGCTCAATGCATAGACATATTTCAGTGCCCCTAGCAATCCAGTGGGAGGGGAAAGTATAGTCCCCACTTTATAGATGAGGAAACTGAGGCTTCTGAAGGCCAGGCTGCTTGCCCAAGATTGCTGAGTAGTGGAGAGGCAGAGCTGGGCTTGCGTCTTCCCTGCGGGGCAACAGAGCCCAAGAATGCTCCTGTTTGCGAGCCCAAGGTGTGAGTATTTCCTGAGGGCTCCTAAAACAGAGGGACATTTACTTGTCCAGGCTCCAGTGCACCTCTCCTTGGAGTTGGGGAATGACCTGGTGACACCATTTCTAGCCCTGTTTTGTCCTCAGAGAGCAGAGTTATAACAGCTGACTTTTAAGAACCAAGCCACAAAGTCACTCCTTTGCTTTGCTTCCATAGCCTACAACTCAGAAAAATTGGCCCTTTTCTAGGAAGCAGTTTAGATTGGGGATTTTGAGAGTGATTTACTAGACCCTCTTCTTACATACTCCCTCCACTCTTCATCTTTCATCTTCTGTTTGTCCCCTAAAATTCTGAAGCTGTTTTTACAGAGGATTGCCTCTCATCTTGGATATGGTGTAGAGAATGGGATGGCTTCTGTATTAATGATTTGGATGCATTGTTATTTCCATTCAGATGACATCATTTTTTTGTTAATGTCAAGTCATCTCTATTAATGCAGTATCATTCGGCATGTCCTACAATCTTATATTTTGATAGTGAGGAAAGAAGTAATGCTGCTCTTGGTAGAAAAAATCCTGGAAGGATTTGTACCAACATGTCAACAACAAAATCTTTGGATTAGGGTTAGCAGTAGGGTTTTTGTTTGTTTATTTGTTTTTGTGTTTTGATTAAACTTTTTGGTATCTCTATTTTCTGATTTTTTAAAAGTCAAGGAACATTGTTTATTTCTGTAATAAAACATTTTAAAGACTCCAATTCTCAATTCTTCAGTAATTCTCACTTGTTTTGCATCATTTATTTTGTGAATTTCTGGTGTTGCAAGTAGTGATTTCTGGATTGATTTATTCAATAAATGTAAGTGTGAGTACTGTGCCTCCGGTGCTCAGTGGAGTTTGCTGTGAGATTAGTGGGAGAGAAGTCATAACTAATCTCATAAACTTGGGGAAACTTACAAAGGCCAAGGAGAGAGGACACTGTGACCTGGTGAGCAAGACTTGAGGGGGGCCTTCAACTGGGATCAGAGGATGTGTAGGAACTAAATAGGTTAAAGAGAAAAGGGAGAGCGTTTCCGGCAGAGAGAGTGCTTGGGACTGAAGGAAGATTAGTGTATTTGAAGCAGAGAGAGACAAACAGGCAGTCAGTCCCCCAGGGCTGAGGGGGTCTGGAATTTACCTTGAGAGTAGTGGGACCCCATTGAAGAGGATAAAGCAGGGACTGGTGCCGTGAGGAAGTGTTGGGGATCATAACTAGGACCTCATAGACCTTAGATAGCAGAGGACTGAAAGATGCACCTGAAGGACGTGAGTGGGGAAGTAGCGAAGCCTTTCTGAAATGTTGGCATTTTTTTCTGGTGTTTCATTCTCGGGAGAAAATCAAGAATGACCTGCAAGGTCTTGAATGTGTCAATTTCCCTGAATCCATTTAAGGACTGTTGGTGTGCTAATCTCTGAAAGCGTGGGCAACTCAAATGATTGTCTGGACAAAACTGCCTGTTTGGAGTTGGGATGTTTCTGTGCCATCAAATGGAACGGACAAGGCTATTTTCCTTAGGCTTATTTTTTTCCCCCTGATAATTGAGTTAATTTATGCTCGCTGTAGAAAACTAGGAAGATTATGAAATAGGTGAGTAGGTGAGGTCTTTATGAGCAGTTGTCCTGGGGGTAATAGAGCATCGTTGGGATTTGCTTGTAACAAGTGTCAGGTCGGGAAGTGTGGCAGAACCAGAAGAACGAGTTGGCAGTGTCATAGTTGGAGGCTTACAGAATTGTGCTGCCTGCTAAGTGTCGTTGTTTGTTAGAATGGATGCTCTTGAGTTATCTGAACTGTTTTAGGAGGTGAGTTAGATAATCTGGCCTCAGATTGCTATTCTTTCAGGTAATGAAACTTGTTTCAGGTGCTAACTATGCAAAGCTATATCTTTGCCTTGAATTAGGAAGGTAACATGTTAAGACAGTTGAGTTAAAAAAAAAAAAAAAAGACAAGGGACCTGAAGTGGTGGCAGTGAGGTGGAAATAGTGAGATGGTGTTATTAGAAACAAAAGTACCAGCTGGGGACAGATCTTGCATACTTGTGGATTCCAGCAAACATGATCCAGGACATTTTAGTCAAGAGGAATGTCAGACCACGGGCTTCTTGCCCCTCCCCTCGCTTTTTAGGCTGTATTTGTGACCTCTTTTTGTCTGATGAAAATGTAGGTTAGTCTTTTAGAAGACAAAGGAACTTACTCTAATTAAATACCTGCAAGTAGCCCTAGGAAGTGACTGGGAATCATCTGGGAACCCTCCAGGGTATGTGGGAAAGGGTCCTTGCAGCTTCAGTGTGCTGCACCCACTTTCTCTCTCTTTATCTTCCCAAAGGTACTTGTTTCACAGGTGAGTTTGTCAGAGGCCTTGCTTTCCTGTTCTCCTGATTCCCAGTTCGTGGATTCCTTACATAAAAGGACTGAGGACTTGATATCTGTCCAAGGAACAGAGGCCAGCATCTAAGGTAGAATGTGCTGGCAGGGGATGGGTTGTACCTGAAAGGGGGCTCCCAGCAAGTTGAGGCAGGACTCTGGGGGAAGGATAGAGGCTATAAGACTTTGAGGCTGCTTGGCCTCAAAGATAGACAGGTGCAGCTGCAACTGAGGGCAGAGAGGGTGGAGGCAGAGGCAGCACGGGGGACTGGGGAGAAGGTCTTCATTTGTTTGTGGTTGAAGAACCTTTTTGCCATTCCTCCTGCAATTCCATCTCTAGACGTGACACTACTTGACCCGCCTTGCTGGCCAGGTCTTTTGATTTGAACCTTCAAACATAATTAATCCTAAATGAGGTAATGCCTTTGGGCACACTTAAAAAACTCCTGCTGCATTATAGTGGCCAACCAGCTCCTCCTGGTGCCTGGGAGGTTGTTCCACATCCAGTGCCTGCTGCTGTTTGCCAGGTGGGGCTGTGGGCCTGTTCCCAGGCAGCAGGTCCCTAGAGTGGTGTTGTGGGCCAGCTCAGGCTTTGCCTTAGGTTGGGTGTGAGTGAGCTCCACCCGGCCACTTGCTTACGACTTGACCTTAGTGAACCTTGCCTTCTGTTTCCCATTTCTAAAAAGGGAATAGTAATGTCTACATTGAATGACAAGAGTTGGGAGTGAGATAATAAATGCAAGTGACATAGCACAGCACCTAGTGTGTGTACCTGCTCAGTAAACTGGAGTTCAGTGAGTGTAGCATCGTGACTAGAATAGAGGAGGCAGAGCCCCAAAGCATGAATGACTGCTCTGCTTCTCTTGTGTGGAGCATCTCCGTGGGAGAAACTATCACTGTCTGCTCTGTGTCCCTTGGAGCCACAGCCTTTCCCCACATTTCAGATGGAAGATGAAGTCCTTACAGAGGGTAATACTTGCCAGGATCACTTTGCTGATTTTTCTACAGCTGGCATTGGGCCCTAGCCTTTCTGATGTCAGACTATGAATGTTTTTGCCACCAGCCTTAGCACCTCCCTAGAGATACAGAATGGCTGGGTTGGTGATGCCTCACCAGGGCAAAGGAGCCACAGCCCCTTTTCCTGACCTGGGGCTTGCTGAGCCCCACATTCTGACTTTCAGGGAGAGCCCCTCCATCTGTAAGATGGGAATATGTTTGCCAGGCAGCTCTCTCATGGGGTCCTGCCTTTGAGAACCAAGAGGGTCCCCTGTACCTCTGGTTTTATCCTTGAATAGACTCTGGCCAGGGATGGGAAGTGTATTGCTTGATGGTGCTTGCAGTGACAAATGGGAAGTTCTGGGCCCAAATCTTGTCCTTTTTTCACGTTTGCACTTACAGCTCTCTAGCCAGTTTGGGAATTTGACAGGTCTGGCTTTGTCATTGACTGCAGCTTACTGCGCTTCAGCTTTGGGTGGGTTGCCTGGCCACCTGGCTTCAGCTTTCCCATCCATAGATGGGGATTGTATTTTTAACTTCATGGGATGGCTGTGAGGACAAGTGGGAAATATTTGAAAGTAGTCAGGGGTACCCTAGCCCTTGCTCCTCTATTCACCTCTGAGACAAAATCCTTCTCCCCCTAGTAGACAACTACATGATGATCCCCCTGGGGTGTTACATCTCAGTTGTCACACACAATGAATCACTCAGATGGAGGAACTAGATTTTCTTTATCATAAAATCGCACCGCAGCCTAACAATTTAGAGGTCTTCAGGACTCATTGTAAGGAAATCTCGACCTTAAAAGGTCAGTCAGGTTATCCCAGAAAGGAAGTGAAAAAACCCTGTGGCTTAAATCTACATATAATCCCAATGTAACATTTCCTTCAATCCCAGTTGTTCAGTGCTGTTAGCCTTTGAGTCAGTAGCTGTTAAACTTGACAACACATTCTTACCTTAGAGGCAGCTGCTCACCATAATCTTGGAGGTGAGTAGGTTTCAGGCCAATATCTTCACTTTAGTTTCCGTATGGTGGGATTTTGTAGCAGTGGCAATAAATTTTTAAGTTTTCTTGTGTATTTTGGGCAGGTTCAATCTGTCAGCCAGTTCTTTTGTTTGTTTGTTTTGTTTGGAGGGGGAGGTATATAGGTTTATCCATTCATTCATTTATTTATCTATTTTTTTAAACGGAGATACTGGGGATTGAATCCAGGATCTGGTGCATGCTAAGCATGTGCTCTACCACTGAGCTATACCCTCCCCCTGCCAGCCTGTTCTTAAGACTTTGCTGCTACAACCTTCATTCATCCTCAGAGGAAACACATTTTTCCCAGTTGCCGAATGGTTTGGGGAAAGTAGGAACAGGCAAACTGAATTCTTGGTTTGAAGGCATTGATTGAATTGGTTCTGTCACCCCAGACCTATAATGTTCTCAGGACTTGCATATTATTGACCGAACACATGAGCTTCATTTTCTGTTCTCTCATCTCCTATTGTGCATGTAAAGGGTTAATGCCCACCCCCTTCAATGGCAGGCGGTTCTTTCAGAGGATTCTAGAGTCAGATTCCTCCCTGGGATTCTCTTATATGCACTGGAACCCTGGGATATTTTGAGGGTTTGATTAGTGTTTTCCTTAACACTTTTATTTAATTAGCTGACCTCAGCAGTTTTGTATGTGGGTCATCTGTCTTTTGCTTCCCCTCTCCAAACTTTTTAACTTTTTATTGTTGAGTTTTTATTGTCTCTTTCAACCTTACAAGTGACATTTCCTGATGCTGAAGTCTGAGGACACCAGAGTACCCTCAGGTGTCAGTAGTAGGTACTGCTTGGTCTGCTTTTGAAACTTTCTTGGTCGAGGATGTTAACATACTGAGTCCAGATTGAAATGTAATTGCAGCTTTACTGTCAATTTATATTTTGTCAGGCAGAGCGTTAGAAATGTAACCATTTTTGGTCCTTGGGCAGCAGATAAGTTTAACATTCACCTGGAGCTGGCTAGCTTGCTTGTGTGTGCTGTTTTGTTGAAACCAGCGTGCAGCATACAGACTTCAAGATGAGCGGGGTATCTTGATGTTTCGAACTGGAAACTAAGGCCTGAGAGGAGGAGTGGCCTACTGTGGGTTGACCTGCAGAGGAGGAGAACATAGATCTCTGTTCCCTCCTGGAGTGGTCTGATCTCTGTCATTCTTATTTCTTCATGGCTTGGTTAGTTTAGTATTTTTTGTTTTTAGGTTCTTCTCTTTATTTATGTAGTCCATTGGCAGGTTTCCTTGTCAGGGCCTTGTCTTTTGGGGTCATTGTTGTGTTTCTAATGTGAAGATGGGTCAGGGCACAGTGAGGAATTCTGGAATTCTTCACTCAGGGCTGGTTCTGGAATCTCAGGGCTGCCTTAAACAAACAAACAAACAACCCCCCCCCAAAACTCAATTCCTGTTCTGAAATGGAGTGGGTGATGGCTTTCAATTTTGAGAGCATTAAATTGCTTTTCCTCATCTATTAAAAAAAGTAATGGCACTTATTATTGAACTTCAGGGGAACCATTTTGGGTGATCATTTCAGGATTCAAAAAAGCAACCCGTATAAATTAAATAAGGTGGAATGGGCTAGACGTCAGATCCTGTATCAGGTTCTGATAGTCAGCTGTGCAAGAGTTCAGGGCAAGAGTGAAGGGCCTTAGCACTCAGATAAGGGTGAGTCTAGAACAGCATAACCTAGCTGCTAAAAAGCTTTGAAGGAGGTTATTTTTCACATATTCTTTATATGTAGGGGAGTATGTTCTGCTTGCTGAAGTGGTCCTTAAACCATATCACAAGAGAACTGGTTAGAGGAATTGAACATGTTTTTGGAAGAGACAGTATTGGGGGTTGGGAGTGGAGAAGGGGTTCTAGGAGGCCCATTGGTGAGTTGGGATCTTGGCTCAGGATTGGCCGGTAGGCCTTTCCTCCTGCTGGTGCCATTAGGCACCCACTCACCCTCTCAGGGAGGATGGAGAGGTTCCTCTTGCTTTCTGTAGGTAAGATCAGGTGACCTTGCCACAAATGGCAGCAAAAGTGGACAGGTCACCACCTGGGGAAGGTGCTCAGCTTTGGGTGAGCAGATAAGAGACATGCACTGGCCTTTTAAGTGAAGTTTAAGATGGTGGGAGCATGTGTACTTTGTTGCCTTGGTTTATAGCAGAAGGGAGAAGGATACTTAACTTGCTTAGAAAAATTAGGGTCACTTTGATCAGTTTAACCAGTCTTTTGAATCTACTGAACCAGTGTTGGCTTTTTTTTTTAAAAAAGCTATTTTAAAAAGTTAACCCACTGACATTAAAAAAAAATCTTCTGAGCGTGTACTTTTTTAAAAAATATTTTTATAGAAGTATAGGCAGTTTACAATGTTGTGTCAATTTCTGGTGTGCAGCATAACGTTTCAGTCATACATGAACATACATTTGTTCTCATATTCTTTTTCACCATAAGTTACTGTAAGATATTGAATATAGGTCCTTGTGCTGTACAGTATGAACTTGTTGTTTATCTCCCATTGATGTTTAAGAGCAGAAACTACTCAATAGATGCCACATGGAGTGAAATGCAGCACAGGCTTCTCATTACCGCACAATGGAATGACCAGAGTAGGAGACGCTGGCTGTGTGATTCTCTAAGCAGAGCTTCTGAGCCAACTGGCTGAGATGAGTGGCAGGGATGTAGAGAAGTCCTTGTGACCAGGTGGTCCCAGCTCCAGGCCAGCTCCTCAGGCTTTGAGTAGCCCTCATTTTAACTGAAGTGCATTGTACAAATATAATTTTTGTTACATGCCATGACATGAGAAAGATGGGGCATCTGATTTGTGCCCTCCATGCACACTATTCTGAGGTGATTTTTCTTGGTCTTGGGTTCATAGATTCTGTGAAGAAGGTTTGTCGTGCTGGACTAAACTGTTCACAAGGAGTTCCCTGCACCGGAGTGTCAGTAAGGGATGGAGTTGGCGGATCAACTTCCTGGACCTCAGGGTTTATGGAAAGTCTTAGTGGAAAATAAGGTTGAGGAATGATTATTGTTGATGACCTTAAATGGAAGACTCTTTACACCTCATCCTAAAAGCATGGAGAGCCCTCAACATTAGTGAGGAGGAGAATGTCTGTTTGAATTGGTCAGGGAAGCCAGTGAGGTAAAAGGGTCATTGATAAGAGGCAGGCATGAACTAATATGGCCTTGAATTAGCCTGGTAGGGAATGAAAGGCAGGGACAGGTGCCAGAGACACTGTGTGTGGAGATTGGGTGGTGATTAACTGGATACCAAGGGCTGAGGACAAGACATCTGTCTATCCAACAACTGGGGTCCTTTCCCTGCTGGGCCTGTGCTGTGCCCCTGGGTTCTGGTGATGGGTGAGATGGCCTATTCCTATCCTTGGGGGTCTTACCACGAGACAGGGCAAGATGCCCTGGGAAAGAGGACGGGTAGGCAGGAATATGTCTGAGAGGTGGCAGCTGAGTGAGGACTGGAAGGTGACACAGGTCCTGAGATAGTGGGTCTTTGGTTTTAGGGATGCTGAGTTTGAGCAAAGGTGAGATGAGCTGAGTCGTGGAGAGGGTGGTCTGAGATGTGTCTACTGCCTGGGAGAATGGGAGTATTGGTCAGATAGCCTAACCTGTGGCCCTTGATGGCTACTCCCTGTTTCCCTGGGCTGGGAGAACACAGTGGGTTGAGGTGTGGAGGTCCTATGTGACCATCAGGACCTAGGACCCTCATGAACTGGAGGGGTATGTCTTTGATCCTGGCACATCTCAGCTGGCTCTGGAGGCTGGGTGCAGAACTTGATTTGTCCTTGTGTTTCCTCTTCCCCAAACTAATAGTGCTTTGTGTTAGATGGAAGTTTGATAAATAACAGGCAAAAGAATAAATATCTGAGGGACTATCTCATATATGAATTTGGTCTGCTCTGGAACAAGAATGAAGTAGTAACAAATGGATGGAAATTAGAGGGACATAGCCCTTAACTTAGCCTGAGAAGGAGCTTTGTGGCAATTAGAGGGACCAGGAAGAGGCTCGATGTAATTTCTGTGTCCTGGGAGCTGGTTGGTAACCAACATTTTCTAGATTCTGAGGATTTTCCAGCTTGAGGTTTTGGACACTTTTTCAGACAGACCTAGAGTGATTATGATGCCTCTCTGAAACATCCACATGAATTATTCCAACAGCTGCTGCTTCCTAGTTTGAGAAAGTTTCCCTACTTCATGCATTGCTCAAATGTTTTCAGATCCTGGCTCTTCTGGCAGAATTCAGGGAGAAGACAAGTGGGTGTCCTGCTGAGTGACAGTACTGGTGTTGAGAGTAGGGAGGGGTTGTCACAGGAAGGAAAGGGGCCTTGGGGATTTGGTACTTGGGAAAAAAAATGACTTGGGTCTGAGACTAACATCTGCCTGGTGATGACCAAGACATCATCAGGGTCCTGATTTTGAAGCCAGGGGTGGGAGCGAGGAATCAGGTGAGTTAGGTGATGGCAGCAGCTTGGTGCCTCATAATGTAGAGCTGGGAGGGCCAGCACATGCTCTGCCCACTACCCACCTTAGGAAGCCATCCCTATAGGGCCTGGGCTGTCCCCCAAGCTCCACGTCCCCTGGGCCTTGTGTCTTCCGCTGTTCTTACACTCTTCTTGGCTGTGTCAGTGGCCAGGGGATCTGTCTTCTTCCCACTGGTCTGTGTCTGCTCTGTTCCCCGCCATGTGTGAGTGCTCTGCTGTTCTAATGGAAGGAAAGAGTAAGTCTGTGCATGTGCTCCTTGCCAAGGACCCCTAGTTTGCTGTGTGGCATGCTAAGAGTGTGGTTGGCTTGTGTGTACATCTCATTGGAAATGAAGATGAAAAGATCCTGTTTTCTGGCCTTGGGGGCAGTTTTGTTTATTTGTTTGTTTGTTTAATTGAAGTTTTGTTGATTTACAGTGTTGTGTTTCTGGTGTACAACATAGTGATTCAGTTATACATATATATTCTTTTTCATTATAGGTTATTACAAGGTATTGAATGTAGTTCCCTGTGTTATACATTAGGACCTTGTTTATCTATTTTATATACAGTAGTTTGTATCTGCTAATCCTAGACTCCCAGTTTATCTACCCACCCCACTTCCCCCTGCTGGCTGTGTTGATCAGGTCCTTTAAGCCCCTTCTCTTGGCTTGTACCCTTCCAAGTTAGGGGCTCAGAAATACGTGCTTTGTCAACCTCTGAGGGTTTTAGCGTCTTTTACAGAATGTTAAGATGCACACGAGTCATGGAATTTGCTGTTTCGTCCGTGGGAAAAGGGTTTGCACAACAAGGGTCACTCCTCCAGGAAGTTTCCAGCAATTCAGTAAAGGCCTAAGTTTTAGTGTACTCTTAGAAGAGGAATCGAGGGTGTGCTGCTCTTTGCTTTAGGAAGTTTTTCCAGAGTCTTTGGAAAGATCCAGCCTTAGGATGGTTTCAGAGTCAGGTTGTCCTGGAAGGTGTGTTAGTTCAGATTTGAGCCTGGGCCTGGGAGATGGCTTATCTGGGTCTGGATCCCCATTTAACTTCTTAACCCTGTGACCCTGGCCAATCACCTTGACTTCTCTCAGCCTCAGTTTTCTCATCTGTCAAGTGTGGGCATCAGTGGCAGTCTCTGTGTGAAGTGTGAGTGGGAATAGTAGTACCCCGTGTGAAGTGTGGGTAGCATTGGTAGCACCTCATTCTGTGGTCATAAGGATTAAATGAAACCAAGCATGTAAAGTACTGGCACTACACTTGGCACCAAATGAAGAACTCAGTAATTGTTAGCCACTGTTGCACTTTTCTTTCCCTCCTTTAGTAACAAAATCTCTTGTCAGTGTGTTAAAGATGATTCTCTGGATGTTCCTGATATTGTCAGTAGTCTTTTCTGTGGTGGTTTGAATCTGTGTGCCTAGCAGTAGCTTTTTTTGTGGAGATGAGATTATGTTCATCTATTTATTTATTTACTTTTTTTTTTAATGAAGGTACTGGGGTTTGAACCCAGGCCTGCATGCCAAGCAGGCACTCTACTTACTGAGCTGTAACCACCCCTCTGACGAGCTTTCTCAAGAGTAAGGCCCTCCCCTCCCTGTTCTACCAAAGCCTGATAAACACTGACAAGGAGTCCTGAACCTGAACCCTCACCCTAGCAGTAGTGTCACGGGTCTTGGGGACAGACCTATGGGGCCTGGGTCTCAGGCTGGATCTTGGTGCTGGGTGGTTGGGTAGGACCTGGGTCTGTATGAGGCAGCTGGAGATAGAACATGGCAGGAGGGTGGGCCTTAGAGAAGGCCAGAGGGTCCCCTGCAAGGCTGGCCCAGTAAAGGCCGGGTGAGTGAATGCCCCCACCCTTGCCCCTGTGGCATTGCCCCTCTTTCTCCTTCCTTGCCCCTTTTGGCCTGTGCTGGCCTTGCGGCTTCCTTGCAGAGAGGGCTGGTAACCTGGGATATGAGGTGACTTCCCAGGAGGTGTCCTGCTTGCTTTGGCTTGTACTGGCAGGACTGTGCTTTGAGGATATTGGGATGAGGTGGACTTTGTGGGCTGCTTGAGAACCTGACCCCACTTAAGACAGTATTTCTCTGGGATGTGTGGTCTGCTTTCTCAACAACTGACAGTGGAAGTGCACATTTGCCTTGAGGACAAAGTGCATGCTAGCCTGGTGTGTGCACATGGGCTTGTGCATGTGCACGTGTGTGATGGCTCTGTATGTGCTTGCGTGTGTGTGCGGGACCTAGTGGCTGGAGTTGAGCCTGACACAACCACTCTGGTGTGTGCAAATGAAGGAAAGACATTTCAGTCCGTGATGAACATGGGCTTTGTGTGGCAGAGTCCTTCCTTTTGTGGGGCCCCTGGCTTACTCTGGGCTTGATGCTCAGGTACAGGCAAAGTCCCACTGAGGGCACAGCACAAGCCTGTGTGGTCCTTGCAGATTTCTTCAGACCTTATTTTAAGGCAGAGATTCATGTGACATTTTCATTGTACCTCACGGCCACATCAGTCTTTTTTTTTTTTTTTTTTTCTTTTCCCTCCTCTTGTGTCTCAGCTGACCTCTCAACTGGAGAGGGGGCTCCCCAGGGTGAGGGCACTTTTTCTCTTTCACCACTTCCTCCCATGGGTGCAGGTCCCTTCCATATTATCTTTTTTCTCTTCTTATCTGGTTTGGTGAAGATTTTTCTTATAGCTCCGCTTGTACAAGATCTTTTGCTAGAGTTCAGTAGGTGTTCTGTGAGAATTGGTCCACTTGTAGATGTATTTTTGATATATTTGTGGGAGAGGGTGAGCTCCCATACTTCTATTCTGCCATCTTGAAGCCTCTCTGAATTTTCTCAAGGCACATCAGTTTTAGTACTGGACTCTCTTATCAGCAAGGAAAACTCTGACTCAAGGCAGCAGCAGCCAAGCATATTTAGAAATTCTGGTCTCTTTGCCATTGCACCCCAGGAGGCAGGCCCTTCACTTTTCTAAAGCTGCAGTGGGGGTTGGGAGTTTGGCCTTTGCTGCTTCTCTCCTCTTGGAGCGGGCTTCTCCAGGTGTCTGACCCCCAGAACAGTTTCCTTCCTGCTTACTCCCTAGATGCTGGCTCTTTGGCCCAGTTGAGCAGAACTCTTCTCAGCCAGCAAGGCTCTGTGTCTGCCCAGTACTTCCTCTCCCCAGTGTGAGGATAAATGATGGGAAATGTTCATGCAGGCTGCTGGGAAGCTCTGATGGCCTAGAGAAGCCGGGTATAGCCTACCCTCCCCTCTTCCCTGCCTCTTCTGAGACTTTGGGGAGGCTCTGCTTCTTCCATCCTGGGCTCAGTCTGCCCTATAAGGGCTGAGGGCAGTGAGAACAGTTTGACAGTTCTCTGAAGCCCTCCCTGAGGAGCCACTCTATTCCTGACATCCTCTGATCATACTTTTATTGTTGGACACATTGTCAAGGAGATGTGGCCTCTTTTCATGTCCTTTCTCAATTTGCTCTTAATTGGCTTGCATAGTGCAGGCCATGATTTAAGATAGATGTGGCCATTGTTGCGGTTTCTTCCTTAGAACTTTCGCAGCATTTTAGTCAGTCACACAGTTTTTGTGATGGTTGTGATACATCATCAGAGTTTGTGGCAGTGATGAAGCTTCTGGGGCTGGGAGCTGGCTTATTGGCCTGGACATTGCTGTGAGGCCTTCGGACTCCTGGGCTGAACACGTGGCCTCAGTCTGGCCATCAGTGCTGCACCATTGCTCTAGTCACGTCTCAGAAGTTACCAATTGATTTTGACTGTTTGACCTGGCCTCTGATAGACAGTCAAAGAAACTGAATTCTGCCTCTTAAGGAAGCTTGGTTGCTCAGATGATTGTAGGTTGTTTTGTATTTGAAGACCTAGCATTAGATTGGATTTCTAGAATTCTACCAAGGCCTCCCTCCTGTCCAAAATTCAGCTTGGGGGCATCTGGAAGTTTTGTAGGTGGATGACACTGACCTTGCCACTTGCCTGGATACTTACTAGCTGCCCTGGATTTGGATCTAGGTGGACCCTTTGGTGTTCTGGAAACTACCAGCTTATGTAGACCTTGGTCACTCCTTCCCAGTGTCCTGTTGCCAGCCTGGAGGATCAAGATGGCAGAGGCCACCTGAGGCTCCAGGTCTGTCCAGCTTCAGTGGGACTGCTGGTGGGTGCTTTCCTCAGCAATGAGCAAGCAGTAGCCTTGCCTCCTAGGAAGTACCCAAGTGCCACAGGGACTCTTCTGGGCAGAGGTGAGGAGTGGGGTTTGGAGATGAAAACTGGAGATCTCCCCCCTGGCTGTGTGGGTCTGCCCAGTTTACATTTCTTTGATGATATTTCTGCCCATCCTACCTGCTGCTCCCGGACCAAAATGTCTTATCTTGGACCTTACAGGGATAAGCTATGTGAACTGCTATAGGTAGAGTTTGTTTGAATTTCAGAACCATGAAGCTTTTTCCTTTAAATTATTTATTTATTTGTTTGTTTGTTTATTTTTGTGGCGGGGAAGGTAATTAGATTTATTTATTTTTGGAGGAGGTACTGAGAATTGAACCCACGACCTCATACATGCTAAGCATGCACTCTACCACTTGAGCTATATATACCTGCGCCCCCCTCCCCAAGGTTTTTCCTTTAGCCCAGGTAGGTCTTCATTTGTATACTGTGGAGCCAGCACCGAACGCTGCTCCTGCTGCTCCCTCACTGCTCTTGAACAATAGCACGTTTCCTCTTTTTTATTCCAGTTCTGGAAAGTAAGATACTGGTTCTTAAACTTGTGGGGAGCACCTGCCCTAGGTTACCAGACTGCACTGGATTTAGCTTCTTGTTTGCCAGGACCACCTGTTTGAAGATGGCTGGTGAAGAAGTAAACTGGGCTCAGAGTACGGCTTTCATGTTGCTCCTCAGAGAGACTTGGGATAATTTGCTGGTCTTTGCCCTTCCAGGAATATGCAGATCAGGGTTGGTGCCTGTGCCATCACAGAGAGTTGGGGTCTCTCTTCTTGGCATGGAGATGGTGCTCAGCTCGTGGCTTTGCTTCCACCTTCCCAGCACACACGAGCCCACGGCCACTGGACTTGGGTTGAGGCAGCACGTGGCACCTGTGGCCAGGGCTGGAGGACACCCTGTCCATTGGTGAAAGGATTCTTGCCTTTCCAGGAGATTGCCTGTGTGATACATAAGGTGTTGCTTTTTAAAAAAGAAACTCAAAACTTGCCAGAATAGAATGGCTGGAGGTTTTATTTCTTGACGTGAAAATAAATGTGAATATAGCTAATACAGCTAATACAGCTGGTTGAGATGCTGTGTGACATGGAGGCTGCCTTGGATGGTGCCTTGTTGAAAACGAGGCCCACTGCTGTGGGAACCTCCTGTTCAGGCCTCCTGCTACAATGGAGGTCTTCTGCAGTTGGGGCTTTTTGTGATCCTCACTCTAAAGTTTTTCTGTTCTAACTGGTCCTGGAGACTCAGTTGCCCCCTCAAACTTCCCTCCCTCCTTGTTAATCCTCTCAGGAGGACCCTGCATATTTTGCAGTCACAGGTCACACAGGGACATGTCTGTTTGGAAAGGAGACTGACTGCTTCCCAAGCCAAACTATGTAGAGAACCCCAGAAAATCATTTTCACCCCTCTCCTTATTCTGGAGCAGTTAACCAAAGTGGCAGTTGGGGTGCTCTGGGTGTACCTATCTGAAATGATTGGCAATGAAATGCCCTCCCTCTGTGTGAGTTGGGTGCCTCATGTGGGATCACTTGGTGTTACTAGTTTTCTACACAGCGTCCACTGACTTGGCCAGTGTGGTGACTCCCCTGGGCCTGGCTCTGCCTCACAACATAGGTGGGCTTGGTGCTCACACCTTGATGGGGGAGATGCAGTGCTTTCCTCTTCAGTTATGTTGATTGGTGGGTGCACTGTTTGGACTAGTTGTCTGTGTCTCCCTTGTCTAGAGTTTGACCTGTTTGGAACTCAGGGCTCATACTCCCGGTAGGCCTGTGCAAAGTTTCTTAAGTCTAGCTCTCAACTGCTCCAGGGTGTAGGTTTGGGTTGTGCTGTGATATCTCTGGGTTCCACTTACAGGAAAAGATTGTGCCCAAGATGAGCTAGTCATCTTTGTCATTCATCTGACAGGCATTTCTTGACTCCCTTGGTTCATGCTGTGAAATGGGGCTGGAACGGGTATGTCCTGGGGAGACAGAGTGCTTTGGGAGGTAAGAGCTGGGGTGAGACAGGCGTACTTGAAGTCCATCTGAGGTATTAGATGCCGCTTTCATCTCACTGTTCTAAGTCTTTCCAGTACCTTTTTGTGCAGTTTATGTGGGGAGTGGAGGAAAGGAGTAGTTGATAGTGGAGCATGTCAGGGACATGGCTGGTCTGGGAAGCAGGGCTCTACAGCCATATTTTGGCTGTGGGTATACCGGGCCTATGGGATTTGTTCTGTACACACTTAGGCCCCAAAAGGTTATAAAATGATTTGTTCTGCCTTGAAGAGACATTATGCTGAGTGAAATAAGCCAGACAGAAGAGGACAAATAGTGCATGATTCTACTTACATGAGACACCTGGAGTAGTCAGATTCATAGAGAGAGAACAGAAAGTAGGATGGTGGTTGCCAGGGGTGGGAGAGTGGGGAAAATGGAGAGTTAGTGTTTAATGGGGACAGTTTCCGTTTTGCAAGGTGAAAGAATTCTGGAGATGGATGGTGATGGTTACACTAAAGTGTGAATGTACATATCACTGCTGAACTGTACATTTAAAAATGGCTAAGACAGTAAATTTTATGTTATATCTATTTTACCACATTAAAAAAGGAAACCTTTCTGAATTCAGAAATACCCTTCATCCTTACAGGAGTTACCCTCCAAGAGTTAAGCCTAGGAAGAAAGGAACAAAAACTCACATTTTGTCTACCTTATGCCAGGTACTAGGGGATTTAAAAAAAAAAGTATGGTTCTAGAAGGCTCATTGTAACATCATCTTGGGAGCATGATTCCGTGGGTGTTCTTTGGTTCCCAGGGATGGGGCCTGGATGCACTTCCTCCATTTGGTAGGGTGACACAGAACTGGGGTCTACAGGGGATTTTGGGAGAGCGGTGTCCAGGAACATTTGAGGTCTTCTTTGCTGCAGTGCTTAGCACAGAGATCGCAGGTATTCCTTGTTCTCCTGTGGCTCGTTGTTAGAGAATTCCCTTAATACGATGCATATTGGAGGATATACACAGAGGGGAGACATCAGTTTGTAGGTGCTTGTTACTAAGACAAATTATTTCCTCTTTTGTTCTTGTGACATTTTCTTCAGGGTGTCCTTTAATATCCTAATGCCCAAGTGCTAACCACTTCAAACACGTACCAAAGTCTCAGACTTGTCTAGATGTGGACATGTGATTTCTGGGCATTGTAAATATGGTTTATCTGAAGTTTTGAACTGCCAAGTGGACTGCCTGGGCAGCTGCTGGTGAGCGAGTATGGAA
Source organism: Camelus bactrianus (assembly GCF_048773025.1). Taxonomy (NCBI): domain Eukaryota; kingdom Metazoa; phylum Chordata; class Mammalia; order Artiodactyla; family Camelidae; genus Camelus; species Camelus bactrianus. The sequence continues at coordinate 19,887,604 of NC_133560.1, read as the reverse complement.
ACGCTGAAAGGAACCTCGTTTATAAGGAGTCAGAATATTTTGAGGAACAACATTAATCACATTAGTAAAAGTAAGAACTAGTTGCTTCTGTTTGAGAGCCTGCCTGGAGCCAGAGCCTATCACTTTGTACTTGGGATGGTCTCGAGGCCTGAGGGGCTGGGTGGGCTCCCACGGCTGGATTTGGCCGCAGACTGGATGGACTGTTGAACTATCAGGAGGGCAGGTGGTGGTGTGGGATTCATCGTGGGACTTGCTCATCAGCATCGTCAGGATGGTCTGGTGGTGTGAAAGAAAGGGATGCCTGGAATGTTCAGGAGAGAGGAGGGATGTAGTGGAGTTGAGTCTTCAAGAGGGCAGGGATCTGCTGGAAGGATTGTTGCTGGGTTTTTTAGGGAGGGAGGGATATGGGATCTTGGCAGTAGGAAAGGGAGGGGAGCGCAGGGTGTGGGTAAATGGGTGCTGTGGTAGCTCACACTACTCAGCGGTGACAGGGGAGGTGCTTCCAGATACAAGGCCATTGAGGCTTGTGGGACCCTCCAAGCACCTTTCTCCAAACATCTGTGTGAGGGAGGTGGGGAGAGCTCCCTGCTTATAAGTTCTGTCCCCCCTCCTGAAACGGGCTGTGATGATGCTGTGGCCTTGCCTGTCTCCATGTTGCTTCTTTCTGATGTTGACTTGATATTCTAATTAAGGATAGAGTTTATATTGTTATGTTTTTGCGTCGTTGATGGTGGAAACATAGTGGTTGAGTATTTATAACTCACAGAGGATGCCATTTTGCCATTTCTTCCTCCATGCCTCGTTGGGCCTTGGATAAGGAGATGAACAAGAGCCCTTTCTCTTATGGAGTGTAGTAGTTTGGGGGAGAGAACCTAGTGGGATGCTTAATGTCAAATGTCAGGATAAGCTATTCCAAGTGATGGGGCTGTAGTCTTCAGGGATGGAAGGGGAGAGGGTACCTGAGTAACATGTTTTGAGTCTGAAAGATGAGTAGGGGAAAGGAAGGACTTTCCTGGTGGTGAGAACAGCATGTGCAAAGGCCCAGTGGTGGAGGCAGGCAGATATGGTAGGTATGACGAATCAAAACAAGGCCAGTGTGGTTGGAGCCAGGAGCATGCTGTGTGTGTACATACATATGTGCATACTAGATGACTTCATAGGGTCACTTGGGCCTTAACCTTAACAGACAGCGTTAAAGTTCATGGTGAGGTGTTGGGAGCATTGCAGGGGCGGAGGGTTAAGGAGCTTTAGGAACAGCTGCATTGGCACAGTGTGGGGAGTGGACAAGTCAGTCCCTTGGTGAGGCCATGGTTACCTAGTGAGACCATGGTTACCGTGGCTGAGGCAGCACAGGTAGGGACAGACCAGAGGCCTGGAGAGCACATACTGGGTTGTTACCCCAGTAGAAGCTTTGCCTCGACAGTGGAAACCAACCACCTCTGGTTGCCAAAATAGGCTCGTGCAGCCGGCCTCACTGCCAGCTCCTTGGCCCTCGTGGGGCTGGTTCTTTGCTTCTCTCGTCTGCCTAGTCATGCTCTCCCTCACTCTGTGGGGAATATAGGGTTAATGAGGCCCCGTGCCTTGGGGAGAGCAGGTACTGCTTGGTCCCCAGGGGCTGACGTGTAGCCAGAGCATCTCTTTGCTGTCCCTCTGCTTTGACTTGTTGTCTCAGGCCTGCTGCTGTGCCTGAGTCACCTCTGTCCTCTAATGCTCAGCACAGCCTGTTAGGGCCACAAATTAGGTAGCCAGTATTTTTGACTTTGGGGCCGTATGGTCTTTGTCGTTACTAATCAGCCCTGCCCTGTAGGTGAAAGCAGCCAGTGCATACTTAAGTTGGCATGGCTGTATCTCAGGAAAACCATTCACCAGAGCAGGCCCGGGCAGTAGTTTGCTGACCCCTGAAATAGGGAATAAACTCTGGCCCAAGTTAATCCTTCCCTCACCAGGAAGTACATGTTGGAACAGTGTCACCTTGGGGCTTCCTTGAGATAATCCACTCTTGCCCTACCTCAGTTTCTCCCTTTCTGATGATTGGGCTGGCTAGGGAATTTCTCTCCTTGACAATTAGCAGTACAGTTGCTAAGACTGTTGGCAGAGAAGGTCTAGGGTGGCTGTTTTTAGGGGGTGCTCATTTTGTGTGGAACATGTGGACTTTGTGAACCTAGGGGTGGGAGAAGGTGAATGGTATTGTTGGGTTTCACCTTGGAGTTTTTTGGCTTAATGTCTTGTTCCCAGGACTGGATTGGAGCCAGTGTAGTAAATATTTGGGGGCAGATGCAATTGAAGAATTTTAAGAACAGGGCAAGTGTTTGATGAGTGCAGACTGATAGGAGGAGACCAGAGGTGTGCAGCTTCCATGGGGCCAGGCCTCAGAAGGGATGATGGGGCCCTCTGGGGTTGGGCACCTTGGAGAGCCCGGGTTTCCCTATCAGGTGCCCATGACCCCTGAGAGCTGTCTCTGGGTTGGCCATGAGCACTGCAACTTGAGCGTCTCTGTGGAACTGGAGCTCCCTAGACAGCAGCCAGTGTCTGGCCAGGGGCTCCTCTCCTCAAGTTAAAAAGGGAGCCAGCCTCACTTGTCTGAGCTGGGGAGGGTGAAATGGCAACAATGGACTTCTGTTGCCCAAAGTGCAGTGACTTGATTTCATGTAAATCACTAATCACTGCCTTCTCACCAAGCATGATATCCCTCAGATTGGAAATTCTTATGTTTGGGTAGGATGCAGACGCGGGGTGTTGTGTGTGTGCGCATGTAAGTAGAGTACCCAGGTGCAGGGTCAAAGCCAAACCATAATGATTTATCAAGGGAGCGGAAGAGTCTCTTATGAGTTGGTAATTGTGTACTTAAGGGTTACTTGATACTGTTTTAAATGTATGGGTTGGAAATAAAAACAGTAAAAGCTCTCTAAACCCAACCAGTGCAGGGTAATGGCAAAACAGCCCAAATGATATATCAGTGAATAGTGATTATAGTTTTAGAGAAATACGCCCAGTTCTGATGGTGCTAAGTGGTCTCTGCTTGGTTTCTGTTCCTTTGTGAATTTTGCACTAATTGTATTGAGGGGCTGCTGCTGTGTGAGCTCCTCAGATTGGTTCTTTCTCCCTCGATGTTTAACCATCTCTGTTCATTCATTCCATAAATATTTATTGAGCACCAGTATGTGTCAGACAGTGTTGTAGGTGCTTGAAATAAAATTAGGCACCAGGCAGACAGACACCACTTTCCTTGTGGCATTTATGTTCTTGCCAGGTAAGAAAGTCCATAGATATAGTAGCTGTGTTGTGTGGAGTTTGGGAAAGGGCCAGGGCCGTGAGGATGAAGGGGGCAGGGTGAGCAGGGTGGGCCTCTTCGAGGGAGACATTTGAGCAGTGATTTGGAGGTACACGGAGGAGTTAGCCATCAGGGGCAGGGTGATGGAGGAAGTGGGTGCAGCTAGCACAAATGCTCTAGCAACTACTGGTAGAGCAGGCAGTATACAGACATTTCTGAGAAACTGTGAAGCTGAATATGGACTAGGCGTTTGTTGACACTTAGGGATTATCATATGGTAGTTATGTTTTCAAAGGTCATTTTCAACTTGGGATACAAATTGAAGAATTGATAAAATCATGAAGTATCTGGGATTTTGTTGAAAATATAAAAGGACCCCAGGATGGGAGGGTGCCTGGTGTGTTGGAGGCCTGGCCATGTTGAGGCCAGCGTGGCTGGAGGAGAGTGGACAGGCCTCTGGGGCTAGGAGAGGATAGGGCTTCACTCTGAGTGAACATAGGGCCTTTGGAGGGTTTTGAGCTGAGGAGTGAAAGCAGGGGGTCCAGTTTGCAGACCTTTTCCTACCAAGGGGGGGAGGGTAATGTGGCTAGTGGAGGTGTGAGAGGTGGTTGGACCCCAGATATGTTTGGCAAAATCAGTCAGATTTCCTGATGGATTGAGTGATGGGTAGGTAGTCCGATCAAGAACGCAACTCCAGATTTTAATTTGAGTATCTTGGAAGACTGGATTTGCCATGAGCTGAGATGGGTAAAGCTATGGTGAAGCTTAAAAGTCTCAGGTGACCTTAGAACTTGCATGTTATATTCTGTCCCATGATGCACTGTGTGCATTATGATAGCAGATTAAGGTGACCTTCCTCCTCGCAGGGTTAAATTAACCCTTTAGGGAAATGTATGTCTTATGGTCTCGCTGAGTTAGGGTACTTGGCTCTTTGTCAAAAATCATTTGTCCACATGTGCATGGGTGTATTTTGTTCATCTATCTACTTGTCTGTCTTTATGTCCGTATTACACTCTATTGGTTGCTGTAACTTTATGGTATGTCTTGAAATCAGGTTGTGTTGTCTTCCAGATTTGTTTCTGTTTTTCGGTGTTTCACTGTACTAGGTCCTATGCATTTCCTTATAAATTTTGGAATTTATAATTTTTTTCCTGCAAAAAAGCATCCTTATAACTTTTGATTGGGGCTTTGACTCTGGATCAAGTTATGGGAGAATTGACACCTTCTGACCCATGGGAAGGTCCTCTATTTATTTAGGTTTTGTTTCATTTCTCCTAATGATACCTTACTGTAGTTTCAGGTTATAGGTCTTGCACATCTTTTTAAAGTCAAATTTATCCTTAAGTATTTCTCATTTATGCTAGTATTAATAGATTTTTTTAAAAAAGCTTTGAGTTTTGGTTGTTTGTTGTCAGTGTGTAGACATACTGTTGATTTTTGTGTATTGACCTTGAGTCTGAAGAGGGCAGGTGCTTGGAAAAGCCCAGGGCCCCTGCTTCTGAGACTTCCCCCTCTATGGCAGAGAGAAACCTTGGCTTGGAAGGTATGAAGGAACTAGGATTAATGGCATCCACTGTGTTTACCAGTCTGACTAGGGCCAAAAAGAGTGGCAGAAAGGGCCCCTCTCCCTAAGCAGCCCTGGTGGTGGCTGCAGCCAGCCAGCCCTGGGCCTCACTAAGGACGATGCTGTGTGTTCCTTGGTGCCCAAGGGTCTTTCCATAGAATTCACTGATACTTGCTTATTTTGCAAGTTCTCCTGTGAGAGTGTTTCTCGCCATCCATGAGCTGTGAATTGCTGTGAACCCAGTTTAAAAATAAAGGTTTCATATCAGAGCAACCTCCTGGTAGTCATGTGGATGCAAAGAATGACAACAGAGGTGATATTGACAATGTTCGGCAAGCTACAACTGACAGAACTGCCTGGGCACCTGAGATTTGGCTAGTTTGCTAGATTCAGCCTCTGTGCCCAGAGCCCTGGACATCTGACATCATAAAGGAGGGGAGTTCCTAGGGCCATACTTTCTCTGTGACCTTGGGAGAGTTCCTGAACATTCTTGAGCCTTAGTTTTCCTATCTGTGAAACAGGCAGCCCCTTCCTCCCTGGGCAGTGTAAGCCCTTTGGAGATGATCCCGTGGTGAAACTTCCAATTGCCCTGCAACAGTGAACCTGCCTCCATGTGAGAGGTGAAGTTTGCTTGTTCCCAGCACCTCATGCCCTCAGCTTCTTGAGGACAAACCCAGTACTGCCTGAAATGGTGGGTGGTTTCCTTGGGGTCTGTGTCAGGGAGTAGGCACTGGGAAGGAGAGAGATCATATCTAGAGAGGAAGACCTGGGTGACCCTGGGCAAGTTCCCAAATATCAGATGTGTTAGGTCCCTTATCTATAAAAGGGAGATGATTGTATAACTTACCCCTAAGATTGTCCTGGGGATTCAGAGAAATACTGAGTTTTAGCATAGTACCCAGAACTAACTAGTGAACATCTATTAAAAGCTAGTATTTTTATTTCTATCATGTGTCATTACTGTTATAGTCAAAACCTTGGATCATTTTCTGTGTGTTCAGTATGTTGGCATGTGCTTGTGTACTACCTCTTGTCTCCATCCATATTACTAAAGATGGGATCTTTAGTGTCTAGCATGTTAGTAATTTATTGGTTAGCACATTTTATTGGGTTATATGCCAGAGACTGATAGAAATTGATTTCTCCAGCTTGCCCTCCTGTGGAATGTAGCAGAGGCATAGTTCTGGTTGAAGTCTAGAAATTGGCTGTGTAATTCCAGGGATTGGAGACATTTAAAATTGCTGATATGTTCCAGAAATTTTCCTTGCAAACTCAGTGTTTCTTCCTCTGTCCTTTGCTTTAGGTTGGCCAGCACGTTGACAGAAGTTGCCTTTTGACTTAGTGCCCACCATGGCCGGTTGGTAGGACCATCGTCCTGTGCTCAGAAGCCAGGTGAGTGCTTAGGGTCTGACATTTGTGGAATGGAGGCACTGACTTGCCAGAAGGCCTCATTCAGGCCCTTGGACATTTGAAATGGAGTGCTGCTTCAAAAACTGATGGCCGCCTCCTAGAGGAGAAGGAGGAAGGCATGTCTCTCTGGCATTGCACGGTGGGCTATCTCCATGGGGCTGCCCAGGCCCTGCCTCTTCCAGGATAGCCATTTGCTCTTTCTTCGCTTCTCAGGGGTTGCTTGAAAAGCCCAGACCCAAGTAGGATGAGTCATACTCTGTGAGGATCAGGGGCAGAGGATAATCCTGGCCAGGTGGCCTTTGCCCTCTGGCTATTCCTGTGATTTCCCAGTGCTGATGGTAGTGGTTAGAATTTATCCTTAACCACCAATAAGTGGTGCAGGGCCCTGGTACCAGTGCTTGGAGTTGATTGCCCTTACTGAGCTATCCTCACACTGCTTAGGACTCACAAATAGAGACTCTGTCCAGGGCTTTCGGGACCCAGCAGGGCAGAACCTAACCCCAGGTGGGATTTTGTCTGTTATTATCAGGGCCTGGCCAGTGATGTTTTGGGCCAGGGCTGCCTACGTGGGAAAGAACATAGAACTGAAGAGACATCTTAGAACATGGAGACAGCTCAGAGAGCTATAGGGTTGGTTAGCTGCTTCCTCTTACAGGCCAGCCGGCTGGTGACTTTCCAAAGGTTGTATACCCTTCTGACAGTGTCACAGCTGCCCGGGGTGAGAACTGGCTTCTCAGACTTGTCTGCTGAGCTGAGCAAACTGTGTGACAAAGGTTGGGTGTTGATTTGTGAGGTTTCAGCTTTTATCTGGATATAGCAAGAAAACAGGGGCATGGTCAAGTAATCCTGAATGAACAAACTTCATTGGTGTTAAAAAAACAAAAACAACTTTAAAAAAAATTGAGATAATTTGCATATGGAACTTTTTACATCTGGAAAATGTCTTACCTGCAGCCCAGTGGGGTGAGTGACCATCCCTTGTCCTGCAGCCCAGAGCATTGTCTGAAGGCAGTGAGCTGTCTTAGGGTTCTCTGAGGTCCTGGGCTGGGTGCCCCTGCCTTTGCCTGGTCTTTTGTTAACTAAGAAGTACGTGGTCCAAACAATAAGTACTTGCTGAATGAATGAATGAAAACTTCATTTCCTATCACAGGGCCAGTAAGGAAGACACAGCCATAGCATTACAAAGCAATCAGTTTGGAGGTTCAGGAGGGAACTTTTGGAAGCCATATCTGGGAGCCTCTTGCCCTACCTCTCCAATGCCCAGTGCATGAAGGGGCTTGATGGGAAAGGATGGTCTGTGAATGGTAGTGGCAGGTGATGGTCAGTGTCAAACAATCAGAAGCAGCCTTGAGCAGTTATTTTTTTAAAGATGTATAAATATGTCAGCTTGTGTACTTTCTGTTGTGGGTGTAAATCAGCCCAGCAGATTGATTGATTGTTCCACTTTCAGTTGAACTGTGGCATGTGGTCAGCTGGGGTCTCCCCTCCTGCCCAGGACTCAGTGGGCACAGAGGAAGAGCAAGGCAGGAGGAGGGCTGGGGCCTTGAGAGTCCTTGAGGCCCACCCCACATTGTACATGGCTGTTGGTGTACGCACTGAGGGTCAGGCTGCCTGCTTGGGCTAATGGAAGTGGTGTCCACCCTTGAATTTTGCCTGTTAGTTGGTCCTGTTCGTTCAGCAGCTACATATACTGTTCACGTGCCAAGAGACTGCCCTTTTGCTTGATGTTAAGGATCAAAAATGGGTATGACTTATAGAGAGACAGATGATTTACAAGAAAAGCAAATGCAGATGACCATGGCATGAAAAATACTCAGTCTTTTCTGATACTAAGGATAATGTTCATTGGAGCTTCCCTAAGACAACACTCTGACCTTTTGTCCCGAGAGGTGGACACCGTTTCATTGGTGGCAATCAGGCATCACCATATGTTGCTTTTGCAGGTTCACAACTCCTCACAGGGGGATTTGCTTACTCTTTGGTTCAGCACATCCACTTCTAGAAATGTATCCCAAAGAGACACTGTCAAAAATAAGGATTGTGACAAGGCTGTTCATTACACCATTCTGAAGTAGCAAACTGGAAATGACTAAGATGTTTGTCAGTTGTGGCTGGGACTGATGGGGGTACATCTGCCAGTGGGTTGGAGCCAAGGCCCTGAGCAAAGGAAGGAGGGATGTCTTCGTGTCACAGTGACAGGATTTCTAGGGTAAAATGACGAGTAGAAAAAATAACATGGTGAAGGATAAAGAGATGTATTGCACTCACTTTTATTGCCCATCGGGAAAGATGGGGTGGTAGATAGCCGTATGTGTATTTGTTTATATTTAATTTTTTTTAATGGATATACAGACCATAAATAAACCACACTGTCACCTTCAGAAGGAAGAATGAGAAGGGGATAGGGTTGTCAGGAGACTCCTTCCAGTTTTCTTTCTGTGTAGCACCAGATGCATGTTTTACATAATTAGAAAACAAAATTATGTCATTTGTTGGGGGAGGGGATTCCTAAAAACCAAAAGCAGACTGAAATAAATGAATCTAGGTGCATGTCAGTTGTTCCTCAAGTTGGTGATTTAACCTCTTAGGATTTATTTCACATGACTTTAAAACAGTAGTTTGATTTGTAAATGTTTTAGTGAGATACACCATAAGGGCAACAATTAAAAAAAAACTTTATCCTTTTTTGGGAATCATATTTTTGGTGTCAGGTCAACAGTGCCAATAGTCTTACTAGTATATGTTGTAGGAGAAGACAACTAATTGATGTCTTTAAGGTCTAAAATTTTTAGGATGAAAGAAATATGCAAATAAAAGATCAAAGCACTTAAATTAAAATGTTTTAATTCTAAATCTGCATTGAGAACGTCCCAGTTGTGTACGATGGTACCAGGGTTGTGTCAGAAGGAACCATGGGGACTCCCCTGGTTAAGGGTAGGGCAGGTGAATGAGTTGAGAACGAGTCCCTTAGTTGAAGCATCAAATGTGTTTTAAAAAAAAAAAAAAATCCAGAGTTCATGTTGCTGCACAGAGGGAAGGAAGAGACTCACTGATACCCTTTCGCAGGTTAGGGAATCAACTCATTTTGAAAACTGATAGAGGAAAAGATGCAAGCATTTATCCTACCTCTTCTCTATGGACTGAACTTGCAAGGAACAAAATAGTGGGTAGGGGCAAGTTTCCCTCAAAGATGGATGGATGCTGCCCTACAGAATTTTCCAGGATGCTCTGTACTCACACCATCCAATGTGGTACCTGGAATATTGTGATTGAGGAAGTCAAGTTTTAATGTTATTTAATTTAAATCTATTTAAACAGCCTCATATGAAAAAAAAAATAGCCCTATGTGGCTAATGGACAGTGTAGCTATTGACATATTCTGGCTAATTAATGTGAAGTGATGGAATTATAAGTTCATATATTTGCAGACAACTAATGAAATGGTGGGTCAGGACAATGATTCTCAGTGGCTGCCAGCCCCTGAGGAAGGATGCACATGCTTCCAGAGGGATGTGTACTTGGTCGGGCCTCAAAATCTAGTTTATGGGAAATTGGGGTCATGTTACGTTGTACAACAGGGATGGCACTGACAAAAGCCAGTTGTGGGAAACAGGACAAATGGCCTAATTTCTGCAACATATGATTGAAAGGAAAGGGGCAGGGAAGCCTTTGGATTTCAACCAACTGTGACTTTGACAAAGATTGTGGAATGATTGTTTAATTGTTGACGATGTGATCATGGGATTGTGTTTTTGTGTCCTGTGGTGATAAATACTGAACTGTTCACTGATAAATAATGCATAGGATTCGCTTCATAGAGGCTGGTGGGTGTGAGGTGTGTGGAAGACCAAGGTTGGTCATCTGATGACCATGGAAGGTGGGTGGTGGGCCAGGGCAGTTAATTGTGCTGTTCTGTCTGCTTCTTTGGGTATGTTTACAATTTTCCATAATCAAAAGTTTGAAAAATGGGTTTGACCCTCAGGGGGCTTTATGATGCATGCCACCTAGATCAGGGGAAACACCTGTTTACAGAAGTGAGGGTGGTGGCCACTTGTGGCTAGTTTAAGTTCAAGCAGAAAACCTTCAGCAGAGATTCTGGAATGGCTGTGGAGGTCTTTGACCAGTAGCCTGTCAGGCGGGCCAGCCTCCCATTACAGCATCCTTATTTTCTGTAAAAACAGCACTCACAGTACGCTTCCTGGAGCCCTTGGAGAATTTTAGTGATACAGTGAATGCTGTTCCCATTTCACAGGTGAAGAAGCTGAGGTGCATGAAGGTGAACCAGGTATTCTGGTTTTGACCCGATGTACTGTGATGCCAGTGGCACCTTCTGTTCTTTGAGTCTCACCCCCCCGCAAGTACCTAGAATGCATCTTATCACCACATGTGCTTCTTCACTTCAATACCCTGATGCAGTAACATCCATAAGTTGTTTTCTGACATAAATTATATTGATTAAAAATCAGTCTCACCTCTCCATTGGTGTCTATCCATAGCAGCTGTAAATTAAGAGTGAATAATGAATAAAGTATGTAGGTAGCTGGTCTTCAACATGACTTTGTTTTATAAAAAGTAGTGTTTTACAAGTTTGATCCTTATGTGTAATCTAGGGATTACTGCAACTCCCAGTTTGGGAGGGACCTAAGTCCCATGTCTCTGCTTGCTTTGTGTCCACTGCCCACCCTACACATCTGTGTGTCTCCCTAAGGGCTTCCTCGGGCTGTGCTGCTCACCCATAGCAGGGTGAGAGCCTTTCGTTGGAACCCCCAAGGGTGTCCTTGGGGCCCACTCAGCCCCTGGTCCCTGGGAGAAGCTAAGCACGTGTGGGGATGAAATGAATGAGTGAAATACCTGTGAGATTGAGGTGTTTGGCACAGTCCCAGTGTGAAGCCTGTGACAGGCCTGACTTGAATCCTGCTCTGTGGTGGTGACCCATGTGACCCCAACCATCAGACATCTTGCCCTCTCTCCAAGTTGGCTTCCTGTTGGTAAATTGCCCCATTTGTGTCCCATGTGGTCACACCCCCATCTATACGGTGGGCTTGCTCTCTGGCCCCCTTAGTTGCTGTGCAAAATTGATGGTTGTTGCCTGTGGAGGGACTGCACCCAAGTGGACAATGGCTCTTCAGTTGTTTGGGATCTTGTTACACAGAGAAGTCTTTCCTTGAGGACTCTATTCTGTGTTCTTGGGGTCATAGTGAACCTCCTTTTGCCTTTTAGTAGTTTAATAACTGTAGATGGGTTATGGCTTTTGGGGTTAAGATTGTTTTGTTTTTATTTTCCTGCTTAAAAAAAAAAACTAAGGTAAAATCCACATAACATAAAATTCACCATTTTAACCAATTTAAAGTATATAGTTCATTGGCATTTAATATAATCATAATATTGTGCAGCCATCACCTCTAACTCTAGAACATGTTCATCACCCCAAAGGGAAACCTGTACCTATTAGCCTGTACTCCCCAACTCCCCCACTTCTTTGCCCCTCAGGGCCCTAGCAGCCACTAATCTACTTTCTGTCTATGGATTTGCCTGGTGCTGAGCATCTCAGATAAATGGAATCATATATAATATGGCCTTTTGTGTTTGGCTTCTTTCACTTAGCATATTTTCAGTTTATCTGCATTGTGACGTGAGTCAGGAATTTATTACTTTCTATGACTGAGTAATAGTCCATTGTATGGATATAACACATTTTGTTTGTCCATTCACCTGTTGATGGACATTTGGGTTGTTCTTACTTGTTGACTATTGTGAATAGTGCTGCTTTTTAACATTTGTGTACAAGTTTTTGTTTGAATAAGTGCACATCTCTTGGACGTATACCTAGGAGTAGAATTTAATAGCTGTCCTAGTGGGTGTGAGGCGGTATCTCATTGTGGTTTTAATTTGCACTTCCCTGATGACTAATGATTCTGAACATTTTTTTCATGTATTTATTGGCCATTTGTGTATCTTCTTTAGAGAAATGTCTCTTCAGGGCCTTTGCCCGTTTTTTGAATTGGGTTTGTTGTTAAGTTATAAGAGTTCTTTATATGTTCTGGACACCAGACCCTTATCAAAGATAGGATTTCAAATATTTTTTCACATCCTGTGAGTTTTTTCAATCTCTTGCACAAAGGAATTTAATTTTGATGAGGTCCAATTTATCTTTTTTCTTTTGTTGGTACTGAGCTTTTGGTGTCATATCTAAGAATCTATTGCCAGAGTGAAGATCATGATTTACCTTTATATTTTATTCTAGGAGCTTTCTAGGTTTCACTTTTAATATTTAGGTCTTTGACCCGTTTTGAGTTAATTTTTGTATATGATATGAAGTAAGGGTTTTGTTTGGTTTTGATCATTATATTTTCTATTGACATTGAAGACATCTTGCCTTATTTAACCAGGAAGGGGAGTGCCATAGTTCAGAGTTCTGAAAGTACTTTTTCTCATCTGTTTTAACAAATATGTATTGAACATCTATTCTGCCCTGGGCCCTGGGATGGCAGCACTGAACAAGGAGTTATTCCCTGTTCTTGTAGGGGGTGGAGGGATACATAAACAGAGAGATGAGTAAATAGATAAAATGTAAAGTGATGAAGAAGAAAGGGGGATAGAGCCCCATCGAGGGCCATGCGTGGAGGGGAGATAATGTCACTTTGTTGTCTCAGCTGAAACTTGAAAGAAAGAGAGTGGTATATGAGGCCTGGGGGAGGACGTTTCAGGTAGAGGGAGCAGGAAGTATAAAGGCCCTGAGATGGGAGTGAACTTGGCTTTCAGAGGAGCAGCTGGAATGTCAGTATGGCCAGAGCTGAGAGAATGGGGTTGGTGGAGGGAGGGGGAGGGGCGGGTGGCAGTAGACTGGTCAGAGAGGCTGGCAGGACCTTGGCTGAGGTGAGGCCTTGCTTTTACCTTGAGAGTAGCATGGTTTATAAAATGACCACTAATACCACTAATGTGATACGCTCTAGGTCAGCTCTGCTATTCCCTGGAGCTTGGTGTAGGTGTCTATACCCAGAACCAGCCCCCTGCCCAAGGGGTAGATTCCCACTTCCAGGGTGGAGGAGAGAAGTAGGATTTCTGTTCCAGCTCTTACAGCTGTGCAGGAAGTGTTGTGAGAACTGTTCATCGGTAGGAAATGTTTCTTAGGCCCATGGGCTTCATTGAGACCAGAAACTTACTTTCGTTCTAGAAGTAGGTTTCCCTGCTGGCTCTGATCCTTTTGGGGCGGCTCAGCCACTGCAGGACGCTGCAGGACGTGTGCAGGGAGGAGCTTGACAGTGGAGCCCAGGCAGGGCCTCCAGGCGATGGCGTCACCACATTGCTGGGCGTCCTGATGAAAATGACAACAGATGCACACTTGGCTCTCCCACTTTCCACTCACGTTTCCTCTCAGGAGTAGAGAAGGCTCTTCAGACCCTTTCTGGAATTTTCTGTGCAAAACCTCGCTGCCATTCCAGCTTAATGGAGCTGGTGGTCAGGGCTGCACCTTGGCCAGGCCCTGAGGGAGTCAGCCCTGGAAGGGTTAAGGACTCTCATTTTGTGATGTGACACCCGATAGGCATATTGCAGATGGCATGGAAATGGCAGATGTAACCCTTTGTGGGCTGAGGGGACTCAGCCTGGGAGGCAGTTGGAAGGGGACAGAGGACTGGGAGGGAAACTCAGCCAGCCATCTCTTACAGTGATACCCTGTACCAGAGGGTATAAATGATCACCATTTCCCTGTGGACATTTAATATTGTTCAGATTCCCCTCCATAGGTGGCACCTTATTTCTGTGTTATGTACTCCTCTAGTAGCATCTGTTTATCTCTCTGGGGCTGCAGGGGTTGGGCTTTGGGCACAGGCCTTGGCCATCAGAGGCTCAGTCACCCATGTGGGGCCACTTATAGGTGGGCAGCGTTGGGTGCTTACTGACCACTTCTGAGAGCGTTAAACACAAAATCCAAGTCCTCATCTCCAGGGTGAGCCTGGGTTGCTGTCAACAGTTTTAAAAACACTTGGTACTGATCTCTCTGCTTCTTAAAACATTATCAATTTTGAATTTGACACATTGTAAAATGACTATAACTCAATAAAAAAAGTTTAAAAAAAAGTTACCAGTTTAGGTGTACTTCGTCCTGCTGTGTGCTTGATTTGGAGATGCAGGCAGGCTTTCATCTCATGTCACTGGGAAGGGGCACTCAGAAGTCAGGGCATGGGGCTGAGGTATAGAAGGAGTGGAGTGGGATCTGCATGGCCTGTCTGGTCAGCAGTGTTCCTGTTTTCAGAAGTTTTTAGGAAATTACCTGTGTCTGGGGGAAGATAAAAACATACACCATCTTCCCCAGACGGGATCTACACTTTCTCTAGGGGCACCTAGAGCCCAGGAAAGCCTGTGGGAGGCCCAGTCATCACTGCTGGCTTCTCACACTGAATGTAAATGGCTTCTCTACAAGGTGGGGATGTTTTTTTCTTTGTAAATGACCTCATTCCATGTAAAAGTTGTTCATGTTTTGATCTCCTTTTATTTGATTTCGTTTACTTTTCTTAGAAATGGGTTTTCACATGCCTGTGTATTTCTGCCACTTCACCTTTTCGGCTACCATTTCTCTTTCCCTCTTCCATCTCTGCAAATCCAGATTCTCCTCTTGGGGCTCAGCTCAAATGAAGCATTTCCAGATTCTTCCCCTCCTCTGTGGACCAGCAGGGTGGATTCCTTTTCCAGTGTTGTAACAAAATGGCGATTGGCATCCATATTTCATAGCCCTTACATCTATGCTCCCATGAAAGTGGGGGACTCCAAGCTGCTGCTCTTGCCCTCTACAGAGGTGGTACCCCAGTGTCACTGGCCTCTTGAAAGTCACCATCTGGCACAGAATCAGTATTTGGAGTCTTTTGGCATCCACATCCTGGGCCAGACAGACTGTGAACCAGAAGGGTGTCCCTGGTCATTAGTTACTGACCAGATACCTTGGTGCTGTAGAAATTCCCTTCTGGGTTCACATATCACTCAGATAAACAACAGTAAACAGAAGTCAGTTCTTTCCCTTCTCTGGAAACTTAAATTACTGTGTGCACAAAGTAGTAGAAATGAGCATGGTTGCAGTGCTAGTGATTTTAAAACGCTCTGCTGCTCCACCCAGGTGTGAAATTGTTTGTCTTGGAGGAAGTGTGGGTTGGAGTGGCAGAGGTGTGCAGGGATCGAGATCCACACAAGGCCCTGCAGGGCTCTGGGCTCTTGCACATACTTTAGAAGTTGGTGATTCTGGTCGCTGTGTCTAATCTCATTTCCATACTTAATGGTTTTCCTTCTTGAGACAGTTGGATCAGGAGCTGAGTGGACACTGATCACCCAAAAGAAGTGCTGTTCTTTTGCTCGTGAATGAACAGAGAAGAAAGATCTTTTCTGAGATAATTGGACAAAATTCAGAAGTGGGAGGAGGGGGTGAAAACTGCACACATGAGTGTGTGTAGTGTGCATGTATGTTTGAGTACACTTGTCTAGGCATGAGTGTGGGTGTGTATTTGTGTGGGATTTGCTTGGTGGTCATCTAGCCTGGTGTGCTACATTTTGGGGGAATAGGGTGGTGTTTGTCACCCTGGTTTCCTGTGTCCATCCTCTGTCAATAGGATATCCGTCAAGTGGAGTCAGATGCTCCTCATTTCTTTTACTCCCTTCTTAACTGCTCCAGTCTACCCAGAGCGCAGGCACCGCTGACCACCATTAGAGGCCAATGGTAAGATTGCCCACCTTGTGAGAAGCCTTTGAAAGAGCAAGTGAGCCCCTTCAACAAGTCAGAAGAATTTGTTGGTCATGTCTTTCATTTTTGTAAAGTGACTGTCTACCTGGTGAGTAGCATTGGCTTCTTGTAACACTAGACAGAAGGCTCAGAAAACCTGTATCAAGTCCCCAGGTCCAGGGAGCCCCAGTGTGAGATGGACAGGATGCCACCAGGTTGGGGGTGAAACGATGTACCCACCAGTCAGGCCCAGTGTTCACATAAAGGTTAGGAGAATTGAAGGACCAAGGTGTTGATCGGGTGGAGGGTAAGCCCCAGTCAGGTTCCCAGGGTTCTCCTGGTGTTCCCAGGCTGGGGCTGAGTTGTGGAGCTACAGTTGCAGGCAGAATGCACCGAGGTTCAGGATGTAAGGTGCAGGACTGTGACAGCACTGCCCACCTGCCCTGGAGTGGGATAGTTGGGGGCAGTGTGGTGTGGACCTGTGTCCTCTTGGATCCCCCCTCCCCCCAAGAAACCAGGTAAAATGCCTTTCTTAGGGCTTCCCTGGTGTAGATGACCCCCTTCCCCTCCCCAGCCCTCAAGGGCAGGGGTGAGTCCTGGTTACTTGGAAAAGTCTGGCCCTGTGGCTCTTCCCAGGCGCCCCCAAGTCTTCAGCAACTCAGCCCCAGTGTGCTTGATCCACACTCTCCTTCCTGCCTCAACCCTCCTCTGCCTAGTCATATCCTTCTCAGCCCCTGTGCTTTTCCTTAGAGTTTTGGTCTGATGCTCAGGCACGTAAACTGAGGAACCACTTGTTTCTGTCTAACTGGGTTAAAGTTTCGTACACTGCAGTAGTGTATGAAATACAATTTCCTTCTCCTAGGGACCTATTTATCTTGAGAGTGTGTAGGATTTTTAGGATGGTATAAAACTGACCCGTGTAGTGGGACAGACTGACCCTACAGTATGCAGTCTGCACTCAGCACTTTCTGAACTAAATTTCTTCTGACTTATAAAGGGGTTAACCTTGAGTCCTGGGCTTGGATTGAATTTACACATTCACATCCTTTTTTTTTTTTTTTGAAACTGATTTTTCTCTGTAGTCAGTTTTGCTATAATGCTTGTTTTAGAAAAACAGATTTGTTCCAACACTATTGATGTATTGGGGCACATTTGGAGCATAACACACACGTTATGTTTGGTTATGTGTGATTTTGTCTAGGAGAAATGCTAGTCTAGGGGTTGGGAAGCTGTGGCCCGCAGGCTGGTTGCCTGTTTGGGTAAATAAAGTTTGATTAGGACACAGCCATGCCCATTTGAGAACATACTGTCACAGTTGCAGAGCTTGAGTAATTAGGGCAGAGACTGAATGGCCTGCACAGCTGAAAATATTTATTGTGTCCTTTTAAGAAAGAGTTTGCTGACTCCTGTACTAGGTAAATCCAGAAAACTGCTCCCAGCTAAAAAAGTACCTGCCGGTAACCCCAAGTCAAAATACATGTCAGATGTGTATAAAGCCTGTTGAGCCACACCCATCCCCTTCTGGGGTCAGACAGCCTCCTTCCAGCATATCATAGTAACTCAGAAACTGCACCCCACCCACAGTCATAGCAAACACCAGGACTTCCCCCAGGTGAGGCATCAGGCTTTAGGCAGTATTTGTGTATTTATTAGCTGTTTAACATGCTACCATTTTAAAATCAGTTTCCTGCCTTTATGTCACTGATGAAGTTTTGGAGTATTGTGCCCTAATCCCATTGTTCCCACAAGCCCTGTGTTTTTACTGCTTGATTTTGTACCATGTGGCAATTTTTAGGAGTGCATATGTTGTGCTCCAGCAGAACTTAACTGTACTTTGAAAGCAAACAGCGAAAGGTGTGGTCCTACTCATAACGCCCAATAAAGGTGTATACATTTAATATCTCGTCTGGACCCCATGGAGCCAGAGCAAGAAGTTAAGCTCAACATCCTCCTTATGAGGAGCTTCTAGATAATTGACAGAGTGTACCTGACTTGTACCTGACTCTAGATAATTGACAGAGTGTTTCAGTGGGCACTGTCTGAAGGGGCATTGGCTTCAGTTCCTGGCACTGTCCCATCCACTTGCTGTATGACCTTCATCTGCCTCAGTTTCCCTACCTGTAAAATGGGCTGATGGTAGCACTTACCTTGCAGGTGGTTGTGAGGATTACCTGAGATTATCCACGTTGGGTAAATGCTCTGTCAGTATTAGGTATTTTGTCTGTAAAAGAAGACCCTGCATTTGTTGACAACAGAGGAGCATTAAACTTGGATTGAGATCTGAGGATCTCAGTGTTGAATGGGAGCCTGAGGTGTCTGATCCGTGTCCCTCTGCCCCCTCCCCAATCCCCTGAGCATCTCTCTGTAAAACCTACATTTGTTCATTTATCAGATGTTTTGAGGTGCACCTACTGTGTTGCTGGCACTCTTGAAGCTGGGGATACACCAGGAACATTGATGGTATGGCCATGCTGTCACATGGCCTATTGTTACCTTGTGGGTGGTAGTGACATCTGAAGACAGGGGGCTCATTCCTTTCGGTTCCAGAGGTCTTCCCTGGCCAGGCCTCACCATGAGTGCTTCTATAGCCACTGGCAGGACAAGTCACCTCTGAGGTGAGGCTGCCGTGGAGGCATTTGAGGACAACTGTTCTGTTCTGTCTTCCTCCCCTCTGGCAAGTGTCATTTTAGCCCCAGCACAAGCTTGTGTATCCAGGTGAAAACAGACAATTTAAACATGATTAACAAAAGGCCTTTAGATTGTACAGTGGAACATTCCATAGTAGGCAGCTTATAAGAATGCCAGGTAGAAAGAGGAATGTTCACTTGGGTTCCAGGCCCACCTAGACGTGGATTTCCCCACGATGACAGGCTGGTCTTCTACTCATAGAGGCTGTGGATGAATGGCAGCTGTTCCCCTGCCCCTGCATGTATGGATGTGGCCTGTTCCCACTGAGGTCACAGGAGTGCTGCAGGGAGAGTCTATCCCTCTCATCTTCTCAGTCCAGGTCGTTGAAGGCCAGAAGGCTGACCCAGGGGCCCTCCTGATGATGTACAAGAGAGAAAACACTTGTTATTTCTGGAGCATCTTAAGTTTTCAGACAGCTAAGTGTTCAGAACCCAAACCTTTAGCACAGGACTCACTGTGGCCTCCCTTTCTCTGCCTGAGACTCACTGCTTGGTGGCTTGGCCTGGGCTGTTTCTCTGTCTGGACTGTCTCTCTGGATTTCCACCTTGGCCTCAATCTGTGAGGCTCCATGTCAGTATACTTGCCTTCCAGAAAATTAGAATTCAGAAGTTTTAATGAAAGCACTTGACTTGTTTGCTACATTTTTGCCTTGTCGGACAACCTCAGGAATCAAACTTCATGAGGCTAATTTATAGAAATGTGGTTTTAACTCAGTAGCACGTACTGAACATGTACTGTTTGCTTCCCACTCTAAATGAAGATAAAAGGGAAAAAGCTTCTGCTGTGGAAGAGTTTAACATCAAGCTAGAAGAGATGAAGCCCCTGAGTTATATGGGGGTGGTTGTTGCTGTGGGCTGTAGGCCCTCAGAGTGAGCCTACACTGATGCGGTGGCCTGGTGGCCACTTAGGACAGCTAGTAGCCCAGGTAGAAGGTGGGCTGTGGGGATGAGCTGAGGGGCTTGGGTTTACTGCTTAGGCTCAAGAGTCACTGTAGCAAGTGACATGGAAGGGGGACTTTTAAGCTACGTGAACATTTGCCAGTAGCAAATGGGAAAGTGACAGTGGCATCCCCTCTCAGTCCACCGGAGGTTACAGTTCGTCTTGTGTTCCTGTTTTGCCTGTTGGAAGAGCTGGCCAAGTGTCCTCCCTACATCCCTGCTACCTTCTGCCCAGGCCTAGGGGGCCTCCCTCCCCTGCAGGGCCTTCCTCCCTCACTCCTCCCCCGTAACACTTGTTCTTTCATTTCTCGCCCTCTGTAGGTGGGAGTGTTGTTTTATCTAGCTTTCTTTTTTATCTTTGTTTTCTTTGAATACAAAGAAACTGAGAGTCACTATTAAGGGAAATAGTTTAATGCAGAAAGGCTTAATACAGACAGTGAAAGTTTCTTAATAATCCACTCTTCAGAGATGAGTGTTGTGGATTTTAGTCCAGTTTCTTTCAGTTTCGATTTTAGCGAACTTTCAGTTTTTTTTCCTGCAGGTTATAAGCATTTTAAAACCATATGTATGACTGACTGGTTTCCTACCATTCTGCAACTTGATTTTTTCAGTCAAGTTATTACTAATGTCACTCTTGTCTTTTCACATAGCCCATCTGTGAGGTAGTGATGGAGAAACTGAGACTCCGACAGTGACAAGTTCCCCTGTCTGTTGCTCCCTGAAGTCCAGCCTCTGTTCTCTGCTATGTTTGCTGGTAGGATCTGGCTGTCGGGTTCAGTTTTTTAATTCCCAAGTTAAATTGCTTTCCTTATGCTCGGCCTTAACGAGATTTGACGTTTAAAACTAGAGAACTGGTGTTTTTGGTGTGAGTTCTTTCCAGAGCACAGCTGCTATATCCCTGCCACTGTCCCTCAGAGATACGCATCAGGAAGTAGCTCAGGTGTGAGCAGTGAGGTCTGGTCTCTGTTGTGGAAGGGAAGACTGAGGGCTGCTGGCACCAAAATACAGCCTGTGCATTCTCTCCTTGACCTCTCCCCAGGTACCTGGATTTGACTTTTGAGAACATGGGAAGCCCTGGAGGGTGTGCAGATCAGGGACTCGGTTTTGGGAGCCTCCTCAGGCCACTATCTTGGGTAGGGTATATGGGGTTCCTGGGCCTGGGGAGACCGTGCAGAGAGGTGGCACAGTCCCAGCCTGGGGGCCACCAAGGCACAGAGATTCACCTGCAGTGAGCCCTGCTTGGGGGTACTCTGGCAGTAGGCACCTGGCTGCAGGCCTGATGGAGCTGTCTGCCTGTGTGTTGAGAGTGGAGCTTGGCCAGTGGCTAGTGAGGTTGGCATCTGGAAACCGTCGTCACTCAGCTCTGTGCTCGTTGCGTCACAGGCCCTTCTCTCCATGCCTGAAGATGGTGGCTGCACTGTGTGCAGGCCTCCACCTGTCAGCAGACACTCCTCAGCCTCTCTGCGTGCCAAACTGTCCCACTCCCAACCTTCTTCCCCCAAATCTGCTCCTTCCCCGTCCCATCTTTCCAGTTGCTCAGGCAAAAACAAAACGAAGCAACCCTCTCTCACCTCACTCACATCCAGCTGTTGGCATGTTGTGTTGTCCATGTCCTCCTAAAGTACGTCCAGCATTTGGCCATGTCTCCCCATTGCTCTGTCCCCTTCCCTTCCTGAGCCATGAGATACAGAATTGCCCTGACTGTTCCCTCTGTTACCCCCTGCCTTAGTCTATTCCCAGATCAGCCATGGCTGCAGATCCCACCCCACCCCTGCCCTGTGTACTCCCCATGAGGTCAGTCTACACTTAGCACCCTCTTTCTGCCACCTCCTCTCGCTCACTCCCTTCTTTGGGCTCTGGAAAAAGCATCCCACGTGGTCAACTTTTTAGAGCATCAGCTCTATCATTTCTCCTAAGCACATTTCTAAGCTTCACTTCCCTCACGCTTGAAACAGGAGTATTACTAGTAGTGTTCCTGCTGCTTGTTAGTAACAGTGTAGTATAAATAGCATTTCCTAGTACGGAAAGTATTAATGATAATGCCTCAGGGTTCTGGCTCTATGACTTGTACTTATTTACTCTCTCTCTCTCTTTTTTTTTTAATCAAGAAACATTTACCTGGCCTGTGCCAGGGGTATTGGTCTCTTGAGTCCTGTTTAAAAATGTTGGTTCCTGCCACAGCATGATTCACCCTTTTGGAGCTGTTTTAGAATAGATTTTCCACCTGAGGTCCTCAGACCAGTTGGAAGGTGACATTTTACTAAAATAAAGCATCTTTTGGTAGAAGCAATTGAAATCTGCATCTGACCCAAAGCCCTGTGTCAGCATTCTACCTGGGACTTGGTAGCCCCATCATCCTGGGATTGGTCTGTGCTTGTGAAGCCTAGTGTGGCTGGAAAATGATCTTCCTGGGCCTGAGGAAGACCTGGGCTGCATCTTGTCCAGTCGCCACCCGTCCAGCCGGGATGTGTTTGGAGAGTGAGAGGGAGGGACTGAGGCCACCTGGGTTCCAGCCCTGCTCCCTATTTAGCAGCCTTGCAGCCCTGGGGGCTGCATCTTTACAGTGGGCATGCTGCTGACGGGATCTGCCCCTGCAGGCAGCAGCCAGCACAGGATCCTGCCTCAATAAGAGGGGGCTGCTCTGTGGGCCAGAAGTTCCTCGGCCGGCCTGTGGTGGAACTTACGCTGCCATCCCTTCGTTCTTCCCTCACTTGCCAGGAGTTTTGAAGCAGATCCTAATTTGCCAGTTGGGGTAATACAAACTCTTCGTCTGCTCTTTAGAAAGGGTTCTAATGCACCCCCTTGCTGCTTTTTGCAGAAATTGTTGGTCGTGCTTCATTCCTAGGTCATACTTTATTCTTTGAGGCTGGTTTCTTCTTGACAACTTTTTTTTTTTGCTGTCCCTGCAGCTGCGCCTGCAGGGCGGTGGCTGCCAGCCCTGATGTTCTTGGGGCATTGCTCCTTCCTGTTGAGAGGAGGGAGGAGCTGCTCCTTACCAGCACCTGCCCTCCCTAGGAGCAGTTGCCTGGCGGCACCAGGGATTGGTCAGTGGCAGGTCCCATGTGGACACTAGGGCAACCGCCTTCCTGTAGAGGAGGCTCCACCCAAGGAGGGGGAGGTCAGAGCCTGAGGCATCGTCCCCCATGGCTGGCCCCGCCTCTTCCAGCTGTGCTTGTCCTTCCTGTGGTGGGGGAGGGGTGCAGCAGGCCTCCCCCCCACCCCCCCCCCCCCCCCCGGCCTGCCAGAGGCACAGGGCGTGCCCTGGGTTGGCAGATTTCCAGCCCCTCAGCTTCCGAGCGAGCTGCCCTTATACTGCACACAGAGCACAAGCAAGCAGTCTCCCAGGTCCTCTGCTGGGGACCCTGACCAGAACCAGGGCCCTGCAAGGGCCCTGTACCCTACAGTGGTCCCTGGGACTGGAGGGAATGGCCCCATGGGTGTGAGGCTCTACTCTAGCCCCAGGAACCACATGTCGTACCGGTGATGATGAAGTGAGGTCACTTGGGCACCAGCTTGATGATCTGGTGACCTGATGCACAGTGACCTCGTCGGTCTCCCCCTTTTCTGGGCAGTTGGGAAGAAGGACTTTATGCCAAGTTAGGGGTTTGAGTGAGCTTCATAAATTGGAGCCTGGGGCTTACAGGGCTGGAGACTGTGGTGGGGGTGGGGGCCCTGCCAGGCTGGAGCAGCGGCCAAGTGGGGAAGCATGGTGGAGGGGATTCTGTGCAGAATTGAGGGGTGCAGTGTTGCGAAGTGGGGATTCATTCTCCTTGTTTATCTTGGGTCCCCTTCCCACAGTGGGTACCAGGCCATACTGGGAGCTCCTCCATTAGGGGTAGAATTACCTCTGACTCCAGTGGGGGCCCTCCTTGCCTGAGCTCCTGGTCTCCCCTCATCTTTTACCCAAGTAGCCTCCTCCCCAGTCCTGCTGTCCAGTGTGGTTGCCGAAAGTACTCCCCATCTAATACCCCAGACATTCAAGAAGCTCCTGTTATTCAGGCAGGGCCCCAAGGAAAAGTGACCCATCCCTCCCACAATGAGGAAATGGAGGGGAGGGTGACTGACACTCAGGGCAGTGACTTGTCTGCAGCTCATGGCGAGACAAAACAGACAGACTCAGTGAGCAGGCTGACAGCATCTGTGGTGAAGGCATGTTGAAGGAAGACCGAAATTAGAACTTTAGGCTAAGAGGGACAAGAAAGCATCCCTCACTTCGCTCGGACAGTGAGGAGACCTCCACACAGGGAGGTAGAGGAGAGACTGGGAAGATCTGGGTGAGAACAGAGGGATGAGTTGGTACAGGGTGGGCGGCAGGCATAGGCTGGGACGCCAGGGAGGCTTGGAGGCAGACAGAGGCCAGGTTGATGCCCTTGAGCTTCAGAGTTCCCAAGCCCTGCCTGGAGTGGGGAGCACCCCGGCAGTGACATGGCTATAGGGAAACCTGCTCAGTTCACTCCTTTTGTACTGCCTGTAGGAGCAGATGTCTGAGTGCCCAGACTGGACCACGCTGGCTTTACACGTGTCAGACGGCCGCTGTGCCTCCCGTGCCAGCGGCATGAAGCAGCTGTCACTTTCCTTCCTTTTCAGTCTCCGTCCAAGGCAGGGCCCTGCACTGTTGCTCATTTGTGGAATCAGCTCCTTTAAGGAGGTTGCAAGTGAGTCTGCTCAGGAGTGTGTCTCAGATGTGATGATGTGGCCCCTTCATTGCCCTGTGCTCCCTCTAGTCTCCCAGAAGGTGGGCTTTGGGACTGGGTTTGCCTGGCAGTACCTGGGACAGGCCTCCCAGGATGTTTGCTGCAGAGGAAACTGAGGTGCTGGCGTCCCTGCCTGCTTGGACAAAGACAGAGCTGGGAGAGCTTCAGTGTAGGCAAGCTGCAGGTGTTAATTGGGATTCGCTGAAGTGTTTGTATAGTGTGCTCCTCCCCGGGCCCCATGTTAGTGGATGTGGGTGCTGACTGTTTTATGGAGAATTGGTACTTCGAGAATTGAGGAGTCTGGCAGCCAGATTCTTTTTTTGTCCTCTAGTGAACTCTCGCATCACTTTTTAGACCCTGATTGTCCAAGTCTGGTTTCCTGTGTCCTGCCCTGTTGGGACATCAAGGCTGGGCCCCTTTAAAGCGGCCCCTTTAAGAGCGAGTGCTCGAGTCCCAGACTTGGTTGTGGAATGCCAGCAGTCTCCCTGCAGACAGACATCACTGCGGTCTTCCCTCCTGTCTCTGTGAGGGTTAACAACACTTCAGCTTGTTGTCTGGAACCGGTTCAGACTGGTTTTCTGGAAAGTGCTTTGTCTCTCAGACTGAATCCTGGGAAGGGTCATGTGGAGCCCAGTGATGTCATGGGATCAAAAACTGACTCAGCTGTTCTTTCTTTTCTTCCTTCTTTAAATCAAAATTTGTGTATGCTGCAGGTACAGGGTGCCGGCACGGTGATGGGCCAGGCCTCAGCCCAGTTAAAGTTCACCTTGTTGGCATTGGAAGGGTTAAATGTGACCCCCCACTCCTCACCCCCCTGAGATGAGCAGGGAGTGAAGAGGCCGCCTCTCACTGAAGGGGAGAAGAAGGGTCAACTCGCATCAGCGCAGTGCAGGGCTAAACCCAAGCTGTGATCCTGCTCCTGGGACAGCGTAGTCTCTGCTTCCTGGATTCCAGATACCTCCAATCCAATGTAGGTGCGCAGGATCCTGTAGGCAGGGAGTTCAGATCTATAAAGTTTTCTTCTATTTGCTCTCGAGTCTGGAGTGGAGAGATTTCCTCCTTCTTTCTGATAAACAGCCACTTTTTCCATTATTCGTGTCCAGGTCCCTGCTGGTCTCTGACCCCAGAGGGGTGGCACATAGCTTGGCTTCCCAGATGCTCTGCTGCTCCTGTCCTAGTCTTCCCCAAGGCAGGGAAGAAATGTCCTGGGCACACTTAATGGGCCCTTTGTTTGTTGTACCTACTTCTTCCATTGTCACATGGCGAGGAAAACACCCCATGCTGACACTATGAAAAGTTTCTAAGAAGGTAACAGCTTCATTATGTCAAGTTAAATGTCATGTTTTCTCCTTCCCCTAAAGTTCAGAATGACTGAAGAAGCATGCCGAACACGGAGTCAGAAACGAGCACTTGAACGGGACCCAGCAGAGGACGATGTGGAGAGCAAGAAAATAAAAATGGAGAGAGGAGTGTTGGCTTCAGATTTAAACGCTGACGGAGATATAAGAGTGACGCCTGAGCCAGGAGCAGGCCCAGCCCAAGGGTTGCTGAGGGGGGCAGAGGCAATGGCTATGGGCAGAGGCGAAGGACAGGTGGGCGATGGGCCCGTGGACATGCGAACCTCACACAGGTGAGCAAGAGGGGACAGGAACCAGGGAGAGTCCTGGGTGGGAGGAGGTAGGGGTGAAGCCTCCCTCCAGGCCTGCTGGAAGCAGCTTTTGGTGGGTTATCATGGAGATGGCTGTGGGATCCAGCCCTGTCACCTTCTCCATCAGTGGCCTCTCCCACCGTCCTAGCCAAGAGACTTCCCTCTTGGGGGCCTGGGGCCTAGACATCAGTAGCATGGGGTGTGGGTCTCACAAGATGGGAGCCTCTGTTGGCTCCTCTGCTTGGCAGCAGATCTTCACTAAAATTGTACTTGCTCTCCAACTCTGTGCTTTTGATTTGTAGGAAAACTTGAATTTTTCATTTGGTCCTGCCTCCCTGCTTTTCAGGTTTGGGGCATGGGAGACCAGGGATGCTTCATGCTGCCTGGGTCACGTGGCTAGGGGCAGAGTCTGGAACCCAGCCCAGGGTACCTCTCACATGCGCCACTGCTCCTCCTAGGCGGTGCATCATGGAAGAGGGGTCCACTCTGTTCAGGTCTTCTGTAAGATGCTCTGTTGGTTCCTCCTTAATCGATACTGATTGCTTCAAGAGTTAACTTTCCCAATCTTCAGCTTTTGTGAAGTTCTTAAGGAAAAAGTTTGAAAGAAATAAGACTCAACGTACCACCCCATTTCTTCACTCAGAAACCTTTCTCCCTGTAAAGAGAAGTTCAGACCTAGGTCCTGCTCCTGCTGTCACTCCTCCCTTCAGAGCTCTGTTGAGAATCAGAATGTTCACACCTAGATGTCCCATGGTGGGTATGTGGGTGTGGCCATGGCCTCCTGAGAAGCCCCACATCCTGTCTGGTCCAGTTCATCCCTATCTCCCTCAACAGCCTCCCCTGCCGACCCTCCTCCACGTCTGTTTGCCCCGGGTAGGGTGAAGGGTAGTAGGTGCAGACCTGGGGAATCTAGGTGCTCCTTGTCATCTTGTGCTGACTGACCCCACAGAGGGACTCCTACTTGTAGTCTTTGTGTTAAATTCATTTTGGGGCCCAGACTGTTGGCATCCTAAGGACTTCAGAGATTATTTGACCTAGCATTTCTTGGCTTTAAAAATTCTTACACCCTCTTGATAAATGGGAAAAATCTAATCCCCTCCTACTGGAAAAGCATCTTAGTCTGGGGGTATGTGCTTTGTGTTCCTGCTACCCAGAAAGGCCTTTCCTTCTGGGTCTGCTTTCTGTCCTTCCTGTTCTAAAACCAGAGATCTCCTTTAAAGTTCTAGAAATAAAACTGTAAATCTGGGTCTGCTTCTCTCCCTCCTTAGCAGTGTCTCAGGTGAGTGAGAAGGACGAGCCCACATTTGTGGGGGTTTACTGGGTCCCTCTTGTCTTCCTAGGCTTCTGGTATACATTTTCTCCTGTAATCACCATGCTCCCCTGCAGGACAGGCCAGTAAGTTGTGAGGAAGAGGTTAAGAGTTGAAGGAGCATAGAATAATTAATGCAAGGGAGCAAGAGAGAAATTAACCTGAGCACACAGAACAGGGGTCCTCCTGCAGGACTAGAGATACCACAGGACATCCATGAAGCAGTGTGAGATTGTGGAAAGAGCCCAGCTTTGGCAGAGTGGGGTAAGAGCCCGGCTTTGCCTGATTGATCTTGGGCAGATGATCTTAGCCGGTGCTTCTTCATTTGTAAAATGGGTGATAATTTCTGCTTTGCATCTCTGGATGACAGATGTATATCCAGAATTAACCCTGGTGCATGATGTGTGGTGAGGGAAAGAAGTGTTGGTAACAGCTACCCTTCAGTCTTAAGCTTCGCTTAAAATAATGATGTCGTGTATGGAGCATGTAGAGCTAGTGTCTCCCTGAGTTCCCACAGAGAACATTTTGTATAGTTTGTTGGATAAGTACAGTTGTGAGTTTTGACAGAATCATAGGATTAAGTCCAGCCTACAGTCATTCTAAAACTGTAATCCTTTCTGGAGTGAGTGGTCACAATTTCTGTGTTAGAAGCAGGCAGTCTTTGGATCCTTGTTGAGAGCGTCTGGCTCGGGACATCCTGTGGGAACCTCCATATAGAGAATTCCATTTAATTGAGGTATAGCATACATAATAAAAAGTACACATGTGCCACTTGATACATTTTCCAAACTGAGCACATCCTTGTAGCTCAAATTAAAAAACAACGTTACTAGCACCCTCATGCCTACTTGCTGTCACTACCCTGCAAGAGTAACCACTTTCTTGACTTTGAAGTTTTTCCTTCCTGTTTTTGTACTTAAAATAATTGAAATTATATAGTCTGTACCCTTTGCTTGCTTTCATTCAATATAATGTTTGTGAAATTTACTCACATTGTTGAGTGCAGGAATAGTGAATTCATTTTCAGTACTATATAGTATTCTGTTTCTAGAATTTATGTTTGGGTCTAAAACTGCCTCATTCTTTCAGGCTGTCGTATTCTTATGACCCCATTTGGGAATATTGGAGATCAGAGGGAGTTTCTGGTGGCTTCTATTATAGAGAATTTCCTTTTTCTTTAAGGAAGTGGCTGGTGAATTTAAATCACCAAGATACAACTTTTTTTTTTTTTAAACTACATTGGGGCTATTTAGAGTATGCAGAGATAGATAAAGGGGTGGGAATGAGTTCTCTCCTTCTCTGTGGTTCCCCTCTCCATCTCTCTTTGGCATTTTTTCTGACTTAGTCTTCCAATGTGTGTGTGTTTTACTTTCAGAATAAGGTTGGAGGACAACTACCAATAGTGATTGAGTGAGGAGAGACTGTCAAACCCTTTTCCTCCCAAAACAGTTATAAAGTAGGACAAAATTGACCCCCAAAAGTCAGCCATTTCAGCACTGTGGTAATCGACCAGAAGCAACAACAGCCTGAGAAGTGTTTGTGCTTAAGAAATGGCTGGATTTTGGATTACAACAATGAGAATCTGTGGTATTTGGCCTGGGGCTCTTCCCATGCTTTCTCCCCAGCTTTGTGGGTACGGAGGTTCTGCCTAGTCAGTGCAGGCTGTAAGGACCAACAGCTTTTCTGCAGGGGTGAGAAGGGACTCATTCAATTTAGAGTGGTCAGCAGTGGCCCTGCCAATGGTCTTGTTAGTTGAAGTGACAGTTTTGGAGATGAGCAAGTGGGGAGGGACAGTGACTTGATTAGCCCAAGGTTGCAGTCATGGTTGGGGCAAGACAGAAAAGCTCTCTGAAGAAAGAGTGGCCAAAAATGTGTTTGAGAAGTTTATCCAAGAAGCTCAACAGACCTCAAGTAGCATAAAGTACCATAAAGAGATCTATACATAGACACATCATATTCCAACTATTGCAAGCCAGAGAAAAGGGGAAAAGCTTGAAAGTAACAAGGGAAAAGTAATTCATCAAATACAGGAGAAGCATTAATATAATTAACAGCTGACTTGTTGCCTGAGACATTCAAATGGAAACCAAAAGGGAACTGAATGACATTCAAAATATTCAAAGAAGAAAACCGTCAACCCAGAATTCTGGATGCATCAGAACTGTCCTTCAGAAGCAAAAGCAAAAGGGCATTTTCAGATAAACTAAAACAGAATTTGTTGCTGGCAGACCTGCAGGTTCTTCAGGCTGAAAGGAAATGACCTGTTGGTAACTTATGTTCACGGGAAGAAATAAAGAGCACTGGAAATGGTAAATATGTGGGCTAATATTAAAAACTTCATCTTTTTCCTCATTTCTTCTTAGTTAAAAAGACATTATATCCTACAAAGCATTAACCATAACACTGGATAGAATTGATAAAAACAACAATTTTAGCTCTCTAGAAATTGACCAAAAGCATACAACAATCTGTAGATGTAATATGTGTGACAACAGTAGTATGAAACAGGAAGAATGAAATGGAGCTATATTGGAGTGAAGTTTCTACATTTTACTGGGGTCAAGTTAGTGTTAATCTGAAGCAGATTGTGATAAATTAATGAAATGCTTATTATAATCCCTAGAACAACTGTTAACAAAATAACTTTTAAAATATAGTTTAAAAAATTAGATGAACAGAAGAGTTTAGTGGTACATTAAAAAATATTTAACACAGAAGTCAATGAGGGACAGAAGAACAAAAATGGATGAAGATATGTAGAAGACAAATATTTGGCAAAATGGCAAATGTAAATCCCATCATATTAATAATTGCATTAAATATGAATGGTCTAAAAACCCTCATCAAAAGGCAGAGATTGTTAGAGCAGATAAAAAAGCAAGATACAGCTTAATTATGTATTATCTATAAGATACTCCTTAGATCCTTAGGTCAAAGAATAGGGAAAGAGAGACTGTAAGTAACCATAAGAAAACTAGAATGACTATTAATATCCAGTAAAATTGACTTTAAGACAAAAAATTCTGAGAGCCAAAGAGGGACATTTTTTAACGGTATGTTAGGAAGATTGGACAGTCACAGGTGTACATTCACCTAACCACAGAATCCCAAAATACCTGAGGCATAAGCTAGTAGGATTGCTAATAGAAACAGACAGTTCATCATTTATATTCACAAATTTCAATACTTCACTCTCAATAATTGGTAGAGAAACTAAACAGAAAATCGGCAAAATTCTGGAAAACTTGAAGAGCACTGTTGACTCATTTGGCTTATGGGAGTCTGTAGAAGACTCCATCTGGTGAAGGCAGAATACATCTCACGTGTGCATGGAACATTCTCCAGGGTGGACCATATGCTTGGCCATAAAACAAATCTCAAGGATGGCTGTAATAAAAAAGACAGTAGTAACAAGTGTTGGTGAGGATGTGGAGACACTGGAACCCTGATTCACTGCTGGTGGGAATGTAAAATGACATCAACAGTTTGGCAGTTTCTTAGGAAGTTAGACATAAACTTTCTCCATGACCCAACAATCTTATCTGAGGAAGGTACTCAAGAGAAATGAAAGCATGTCCACCCAAAGACCAGTACCTGGGTGTCCATAGCAGGATGATTCATAATAAGCAAAAAGTGGAAACAGTCCAGATAGCCATGGATAAACAAAATATGCTGTATCCATGCAGCATATTACTATTCAGCACTAAAAAAAAAGGAACACCAGTTTGTGCTGCAATACAGAAGAACCTCTCGACTCACTACGCTAAGAGGGGAGACACCAGACACAGAGACTACATATTATATACTTTCATCTACAGGGAATGTCCGAAAAAGCAAACTTACAGAGACAGACAGCGATCAAATGGTGGTCTGGGGCAGGAATGGGGGTGGGTAAGAGCAGTGATTAACAGCTCACAGGCACAGTGAATCTTTACGGGGTGATGGAAGTGTTCTAATATTGGATTGTGATGGTTGCACAACTCTAAATTTATTAATAATCATTGAATTATACTCTTACAATGGGTGAATTTTGTGGTATATAAGTTTTACCTCAATATGGATATTAAAAAAAAATGAGGTTAAACTAGTTTAGTTTCCTTTCTGGCATCCGTAAATGTGCTCATGGAAAAACAAAAACCCACAGAGGTGGAAATTGGGCCTGCTGGTCTTAAGGGGCCAACCCAAAGGTCATGAGCACATGCTGCCCTCCCCTGACCCCAAGTTGGGACCATTGGATGGGGCTGGAGCTGGGGCAGGTGGAGGAGGGTGTTTGGGGTTCTCTGTTTTGTTTCTTAGATAAGTAGATTCAACTCTACTTTTGTATAGATGAAGGTCTCTGTCACAAATTGTTCATCTTAAGAAATAATCTGGGCCAAGCACAGGTGAGGACAGCTTTATTTTCCCCTCTTGGGTGGAGGAATGTTTAACTTAGTAAAACATGAGACTCTTCTCCCGAGGTTCTGCACCTGAAAGGTAAGGACTGGGTCTCTTGGTTATGCCGGGCCTGTGTGGGGTGGAAGCTTCATGATTCTCCATCCCCATTTCATGCTTCACTGAAAACGTGTTTGTGTGTGCCTTTTTCTGAGGTGCCAACTCTCCCTGGATTGTCTGTGACAAGTACCTTGCTTGTCCCTAGGGGCAGAAATGATAGGACAGGACCTAACTTAATTATTTTCAGGGATACTGTTTTATGAAAGAACATGCAGAGGTGTTGGGGAGACTCGACTTTAGTGACTCACCAAGGGTGGAAGTCACTGGGCACCTAAGCAGATGATGTCTGTTTCCTTATTTTACCTGGGAGGAAGTAAGGCTGGGGCTCCTGGGGTCTCACAGGCAGGGCAGGGGCAGATTCGGAGGCCCATTTCTGCTTATTAACAGCCTGCCACATGGGCCTTGGTGGATGTGTGGGGCAAGTGTCCTGGTGACTGCCGCTCCCTGGCTTCCACTGGGGTGCATGGCCTTCAGGCAGCTGTGTGTCACCCTCCTCTCTCCCGTTTCCCCCTTTGCATCATGTGTCTCTCTTTCTGTGGGACTGAGCTTCACCTGGACCAAGGATCTGCCCCATGCTGTGGGTGGGAGGGACTCTGATGTGTATTCCATGTGGCCTATTGGATGTAGGCAGTAGCAGTAGCATCTGAGCTGCTAGAGCTGTTGTTTAGTTTTTCTGGTTTTCTGCCTTCTTGCAAGCTTTAACACATTATAAAATGCATCAGAAGCACCCTCTGTTTCCCGGGCCTGCAAAGCAGGGCACCTTTCTTGAAGCTGGAATCCTTGATGACAGAACCACTGCCCCATCTTTTCTTTTGGGACTTTGGTAGTAGGGAGCAACACATCCATATAGGAGCCAGTCACCTCTTCCTCACCCAGGAATCTCAGTGGCTGATCATTTGCTATTAAGACAGGGCTTGGCGACCAGCAGTGGTGAGTGTGGTGTGTGGGGCACATTCTCCACACCCACTTTAACGCCCGGGTTCTCTTCCAAAGCGAAAATGAATCTGAAAGTAACATGATAGTGCTTCCGCCTGTCGTCTGTAATGTGGGGCTGTGTGGATGGCCTTATTCTGTTCTGTGTAGAAATGGAACCCACATGTATGTATGTATGTATGTATGTGCATCACTTAACTTTTTCTAGGTGACTCCACGGGTTATAGGTAGAGTCCTTGTTTGAGTGGACACTCTTTGCAAGCGGCCTGTTGGGAGAGGAAGGATACAGTAATGCTGGGGTTGCATTACCCTGCCAGGAGGTACTGCTGGTGCATGCCTTGTGAACCTCTCCTGCTGCGGTTTTCACACATGCATCCACCTGTGTAATCCAAAGCCTTATTAGGATACGGAGCTTTATCACCCCAGGAAGTTCCCTGGAGCCATCCGTACATTTACTGCCCTCCTGGACTGGGTGTATTCTGCTTTCGACTTATCTTGCCTCTTCTCAGACTTCCTATGAGTGGAATCATGTAGTATGTGCTTGGTGCTTGGTGGGGTCTGCCTTCTCTCACTCCATGTGATTTCAGATTCATCCCTGTTGTGTGTATCAGCATTTTGCTGAGCGACTCCTGCATGGGTATGCAGTTTATCCACTCAACTGTCCTCTGATACCGTGTGGTCTCCAGTTTGGGGCTGCTGTGATCATTTCTGTAGAAGTCTTCACATGACATTGATCATCATTTCTCTCGATAAATAACTAGGAGTCGAACTGCTAGGGTCACAGTGTAGGTGTGTGTTGAGTTGTTTTAAAGAAACTGCCACACCTTCCCCCCAAAATGTCTCGGTTGTTTTATTCTTGCAGGTGTGGAGGTCCGGCCACTTCATCCTTTACAGTTTTAGCCATGGGGTTTCCAGAGAGGTCTGAGTCCGGGTCCTGGCCTGTTTGTGTGACTGTCATCGCCCCCCCCCCCCCCCCGCGCCGACAGAGGATGTGGCCAGCAATGGTGGCAGTGCTGGCTTCCTGCATGGGGGTGGGTAGGGGTCCTCCACAGCTATGTGCAGACCTGAGCCCCCTCCCACCCTGTTCTCTCGACCATGCTCCACTGCAGCTGTGCCTGACCCGCCGGCCAGCTGTCTGCTGGAATGTGCACCCTTGAACGATTTGGGGGAATGTGACACAGCTGTGGGCGTGATGGCTCCGGAAAGGGCTCTGGTTCTTGCACAGCCTCCGTAGGTGTGGTTGTGGCCCTCACCCTGGCTCTCTTAGGTCTTCTCGCCAGGGATTGACCCCCACCCCGCACCCCTGTCACGTGTGAGAAGTTTGGAAGTCCAACAGGCAGAAGCCTGTTCTTTTTGTGTGATCTTCACTTCCCTCAATCGCTCATTGGGGGGCTCTGGCACTCTGTGGGAAGGTCTCTGGAGGCCAGCCCCTCCCCAGCACCTGTTGTGGGCTGGCCTTTTACTTGCTAATACTCTGTCTGCTGCTGGGCAACTTCCAGGAGAGGCCGGGAAGCCTCAGGGAGTGGCTCCATCAGCTCCAGCTAGAAATCCATAGCCTTGCTTGCGTTTCAGCACGTGGGAACTAAGAGGTACGTTCCTTCAGAAATCGGTTCCTCAGTCTGGACTCCCCTGCCTCACTGCTACCCTGCCAAACCTCTAACCCCTCTCCTCTCCTCTCCCCTCTGGGCTCCCGATCCCAGTTCTCTGTCCACCTACCTTTACTCTGGACCATATCTTATACCAGGTTTGTAATAATTGAAATTTGAAGAGTTCACCTGTGCTTCTAAAAATCATTAGATTATTTTGGGGTATCAGAGTGACAGACTCTGGGTGCCCTGTTTCTAACTCTCAGAGTGACTTAGCTCATACCCGGAGCGTGAGCCAGCCTGGTGACTGTCGGTAAGGAGCTCTACAGTTTTGCCACTTCCCCATTGCCTTTATGGCGCCCTCCTCTGACTGTGGAGGGGGTAGTTTCTGGGGGGATAGTGCCAGCTTTCTGGGCATGTTTCTGTATGGCAGTTGTGACAGGAACCAGAGACCACTGTGTACAGTCATTGAGGTAAGTACCTGTAAGTGCTCGTTCGTTTATCAGTCAAGAACTCCTCTTCACACACATGTGAGTTAAGCAGATTTGCAGATTAAGGAGATCATTTCCTTATTTTGAAAATATTTGGTATAATTCTGCAGTTGCAGTTTCTGATACCCTCTCACAGCACGTATTCCTGTTGCTTTGTTTGTCACACGCTGACGGGCTCCTCATCTTGTGACTGGTATCCTGACTGCTCTAGTGGATCATTTAAATGTTCTACCTATGGGGGTGTATGAAGGAGAGTCTCTGACCAGCTGTCTGCCATGGAGCCTAAAACCACTTTTATGTGCATTGCTTTTTATCGTGCAGCCTGTTTCTCTGACTTGATGAGAGCAGGTATACCAGAACTGTAACCAACCTGGGACGTGGGGATGGCTGGCTCAGGGGATGCCATCCTGTCCTTCATGGCCACCTAATCTGGTGAAGAAGCAAGATGAAGGGAGCTCTGTATAGAACAGGTAGAAACAGGAGTGGATGCCTGGCACCTTCCAGGGGCATGTGTGACCCCACGTAGGGTAGGCAGGAGTTTCACCAGGAGAAGAGTATTTTCTCAGTTAGCAGAATGTGCCTTGGAAGAAAAAGAGAGCTGGCCTGGTTGCAAGAGATTTCTGGTTTTTCTCCTCAAGAAGATGGGTATGTGAATTATAATCTGTGGGCCTAAAGGGGGCAGAGGGGCAGCAGCTGGTTAAAAAAAAGAATATGGGTATCTGACAGCTTGATTTCACTCACGCCCCTGTGTAGCCTGGGACATTTTGCCCTACCCTCAGCGCCCACCATCTCCTCTAAAGTGAGGTTGGTCATTCTCAGGTCTCAGAAGCTCCCAGCATGGTCCAGTAAGGTTTGTCACAGTACTGATGGGAAGGAGCCTTGGGACTCAAGGGTGTCTAGGAATGGAGGGAGAGGGGAGCTGGGTTCCCAGTAGCTGATCCAGCTCTGTGGATGCTTCCCCCCAACCCCAAGAGGTGGGGGTGATGTTGGTAAGGAGTATTTGATGTGTGGGAGACATACCAGACGTTACTACGTGTCCCCTTCCTTGGGTCCCAAACCATAAGAGTGCTTATTTTTAGAACTTAAATCTTAAAAATAGTTGTGATGTAATCACATTGAAAAAAGCTTCAGGTCTTAGGGGGGACTGAGACCTGGTGGCATGCAGAATTCCTTAAGGCAGGGCCTTGATAGCTTTAAGAAGCAGCTTTAATGCAGTAGTGCTCTAAAGAGAACAACCAGTCCAGGCACATAACATTTTCTTCCTTCAGGAGGACTTGCGGTATCCGTGGGCAGTGTGGGAAATAGCAGTTGGGTGGCATGTTCTGGGGAGCTCAGGGGTTCACGTCCCTGGAACCATTGGCTTTGCTTGGACTCAGGGCCTGAGAAGGCCCACTGTGGTGGAAGTAGGGCCAGGTTGTTGGGCTGGAAAGAGTGGGTCATGGACCACCCTCTCTAGGGGGGGAGAGTTGATGCTCTGGTCCTGGTTGGAGCTCAGAAGCTTGCTGGATGTCTGCATGTGAGAGCAGAGGTAGACACACTGGAGGAGGGAAGAGTTGCCTTTGCCTGGAGAGTGGCAGTACGGGGTGGGAGTGGGGCATGAAATGCAGGATAGTGTCCTGGTACTGGGGGCCTGGGGTGCCCAACCTGCCTTCACTGGAAGTCTCTGCTTGGCTTCCCTATCTACAGATGCAGGGTGTCTGGACCACCCCGGGAAGTGCCAAGTTCTCTATGAATTGGGTAACTATGGGGCCTGTACAATTGCCCCTTTTAAGGCCACAGAACAGGGTTACCAAATTTTGTTGGCTTATAGCTGAATAGATTTATAGGGAAATTACAGCATATCTGTGGGGTGAGTCTGTTAGATTTTAATACGTCTTGCTTTTCAAAACAACTTTAGCAGCAAGAGAAAGCCACGTGGGTTGTGACATGCCAGGAGGACTCCCATTTGGGAGTCTTCGCTCAGACTGGCATCTGTGATGGAGTTGGGAAACCCTTTGCCGAAAACACTGGTGCAGCCCCTTCTCCATCTCTGGGCCCCAAGGACATTTGGTTGTGTGGGAAATATCTGTTGACATTTACTGTGTTAGAAAATTAGACAATACTTACTTATTTAAAGATGATAGTAATAAATTCATTACTTGTTAGCATGAAGAACTCTTTTAAAATAAAAAATAACTATTTTGCAGATCTCCTTTATACTTGGCTTAATAAGTAGACAGCTGGATTCTCTTATCTGCTTCTGCATTTAGTTTCTTATGGTATGTTGTTAGGGTTGAAGCGTGTGAAGAAAGTCCAACCTCACACCGAGAAGCAGTTGGAGCAGGGAGGAGTGTTTGGTTCGTCTTTTAGGATAATTGTGCGTTTCTTGCTTTAATGTGACACCAAAACACAAAGTGGCCATTCCTAACAGTTAGTTACACTATAGACTCTGAAACCTTGATTATCAGTGACGTTTTTGTTCTTGACTGTGTTAAAGTCCATCCGTCTTTCTTGCACTTTGAACAGAACATTTTTTTAAAAATAAACTTTACATTTTAGGATTGTTTTAGATTTACAGAAAAGTTGCAAAAATTGTTCCTGTACATCCCACCCCAGTCTCCCGGTTGTTAACAGATTACTCTGGAACTTTTGTCACAAGTAGTGACCCAATGGCCCATATGTTACTATTAACCAAAGTCAATACTGTCTGTTCAGATTGTGTTTGAATCTGTGTTCAGACTGTGTTTTTACCTTTTCTATCCCAGGATCCCATGTGGCATTTTGTCATCATTATCTCTTTAGGCTGGGCTGAGATGGTTTCTCGGACTTTTTTGGTTTTGACAGTTTTGAGGAGAACCAATCAAGTTTTGTAGCATGGCCCTCGTGTGGAATTTGTCTGGTATTTTTCTCATGGCTGGACTGGGATTTGGGAGGAGGACCACAGGTGAAGTGCGTTCTCATCACACCATGTCTAAGGCACATGCCATCAGTGTAACTTATGAGTGTGATGTTGACCTTGATCATCTGACTGAGGTAGCATCTGTCGGGTGTCTCCACTGTTGGTTAGTCTCTTCCTCCCTTAGGAAAGAAGTCACTATTTACAGCATACACCTAAGGGATGGGGAGTCACATTCTACCTCCTTGAGGGTGGAACTTCTACACAAATTATTTGGGATTCTTCTGCCTAAATTTGTCTTTTCTCCCCTTGAATGGTCTTTTACTTATGTTTGAGTTTATAGTACCATTGAACATTAGAAAATAGTAGTTTACTGAGTGACAGATCTTTCATATGCTGACACATTTCATTTTTCAGTATCACGAAATCAGATTGGTTAATTATCTGATTGGCTTGGCTCACAAGTTTCCCAAATACTACATTTTGTTTGTTGGAAGCTCAGACATTGTCATTGGTGACAAATATTATCAGTTGTTTTCCTTGAAGGAAAGAGGCTTTGCTTTGACCATTTTGGGGAAAGTGTGTGACAGACAACCAAGTCTGAATGACCACAGCATGTCTGTCAGTCCTCGTTCAAACATTGTCAACGCTCAAACGTGATTTTTTTTTTTCCTGGATGACTGTTCTGCTTTGGTACACAGCAAGAGTGCTTTATCTTGTCACAGAATATTAAAAAGACATGTACATAAGGGTTGAGTTTTAATAAAATCAATAGCTTGTACTTCATCCAGGGCATTGCCTACAGCGTGATGACATTTTGAGTCTTGGCACAGTTCGGTGCAACTATGCCAACCTGATGAAAAAGGCAAATCAGTGTTGCACCAACCAGGCAGAGCCCCTGAAGGGGTCCTGAGGACCACCCTGGGAGGAGCGCAGGCAGGTTAGAAACGGACTGCCCAGTGTGGGCACAGGCAAGGATGCCTGGCAGGGCTCTGAGCTCACGTCTCAGGCAGGACAGTGGTTAATGGCCTGCTGGGGTCAAGCTGTGGGAGGAAGAGAAGCCCTCAGCCTGCCACCTTGTCCCCAGAGACCTCAGATTGCAGGGCAGGTGGTAAGATAAATTAATTCAGAGCTAAATTAAAGCAGAAAAGGGGATGGGGACTGCCCTGAGTTGTATATTACGTTCTGCAAGGATAGGAGCGAGATAGGGTCATCATCCGTTGACTAGCTGCACTTTCTATGCTTTTTGTAGTTCACAACATCCTCTCAAGGTCAGCAGTGTCCCATTCTGCAGATGAAGAAACTGAGGCTCTTTGAGGTTTGGTGACTGGGTCAGGTCCCCGCAGCCACAGAGGAGTGCCTATCCCCAGCCCGCCACCCCATGGTCCTCGTGGCTGACTTGGAGGGATTCTCCCAGCTGTTTTGCTCAGAGCATCTGGAGCAGGTCTGGTGGGGCGTGGGGACACCTGAATCATGCTGGGAGGACATCCCCTGGGATTTGCCAGGGGCTGGTGGAGAAGGATCCAGCAGTGCAGAACATATTTAGGAGGGAACAAGAAACTTCCAGGAATTGAGCACTTTCCATTTATCATAAGAGTTTGTGGTCTTTGCAAGCTAGAAAGCGGTAGTATTTGTTTCTCATGGGTGGTTTCATCCACACACAGGTGACTTTTCTCTTGCTGTGAGTTGGTGAGGAAGCTGGCAACCCAGGAGGTGTGTTTGGGTTCATCTGATGTAGGGAATTGCCCTGCTCTGCAGAGTGCTCCTGAGCTCCTCCCTGGAGGAAGGTTGGTCTCGCATGTGGTTACGGTGACAGAGGACGGAGGGGATGCTAGTGTTGGTACTGTGATTGGCAGTTGGGGTCCCCCACTCCTTCACTTACCAGGCCTGGGCCCTTTGGAAGCTGGATTCCCGAGTACTGAAACTCCACCTAACTTCTTCAAGCAGGCAGCGGCCCACATGTAGCAAGAGTTGTTTCCCAGTCGAATCCGAGGACCACATCCATGTCCTCACACTGTCATCTCTTTTATCACCTCAGGGACTTGGCATGCAGATGCTGCTGGCTGTCCAGGATCCTTCAAGTATAAATAAAGCATTTTCCTCTTCAACCTAGCCCCCAAATGGTATTTGATAACCCGAGTTAGAGGCCTCAGAGTTGACAGTTATGTGGAACCCATTCACTCCCTGCGCCTCCTTTTCTAGGATACCATTGAGCCCCCTGCAGGCCATGAGTGCCCAGCTGGTCTGACCAGGATAGAGAGCCAGGACCCAGTGCAGTGTGGTGTGCCAGAGTTGGGCAGACCAGCCAAGTGTCCTGCAGGAGCCTGGGTCTGGTATAGGCCCTAGTTATCTGCGGGCCATGGGCATGGATCCTCAGGAAGTTACTCTCTTCAGACTCTATCCTCACCTGTGGATCTGGGTGACAGTTGAGCAGTTAAGAGGCTTACACGTGCATCTGGGTGGTTGGCGCAGAGATGGCTGTCGTAAAGGGTCAACAAATGTCCTGGGTGATTTTCCAAACCTCACTTGGTCAACGTTTCAGTTCTATGCCTGTGGTCATTTCTAACAAATGCCCCTTCCTAAATTTCTAAGCAGAGAGCGTGCTGAGTTGGATTTAGCCTTCCTGGTGGAGTCCCAGCTGGAACATGTTGCCTGCTGGCAGTGTCAAGCTGCAGTGACCTTGGGTGGGTGCTGGCCCTGTAGGCTGCCCCGTTGCCATTTTCTGTGGGGCCACTGCCAGCTGTGGGCCCAGGGAGCACTCTCTTCTGCCCATCCTTGGAATGTTTCTACAGTGACTCCACACATCCCCAAAACTGGCCCCCATCCCTGTTTTCAATTATAGTGAGGTCCTCTAGGTCTCCCTGGCCAGGCTGCGTGACTTCCAGGGGCTCCCATGTTCCTAGAAGGAGCCCCAGCAGTACAGATTGAATGCCTCCTGGTCTTGCTGATGGCACAGTGTTCTTCCACTCCAGCTGCCTGTGCCCTGGGACTGCCCGCCTCTGTGCTCGGGGCCCTGGATGTGGGGTGGGGGAGAGGGGCCAGGCCTTGGTTACACGTGCTTCTCCCTTTCTTCTGAGATGTTTGGCTGTATCTGAGGTAGGGTGGGCCATAATGGAGTCCCAGAGCAATAGCTGGACCTAGAGTCTCCAGGAAGAATTATGAGTTGGTTTCAAAAATCTCATCTCAGCTGCTCACCTCTATGGCCTCAGTGGCCTAGAAGCAAAATGTATTCTGACTTCCTGGCCCCCACAAAGCAGGCTCTGGGCTTTTGTCTTGACATCCCAGCCAACAGGGTGTCAAGTTACAGGGCTGGGAGAAGTGGTAATGGATGCCAAGAAGGGAGTCTAGGGAATCGCAGGGGGGCTGAGGGAGCTGAGTGAATCTCTGAGGGACTGGGGTGGGCAGGCGGGAAGCAGGTGGGCTCCAGGGGTGAGGCAGGGACCAGGCACTCGTCAACACCCACTAACCCCAAGGGCGAGCAAGTCTTTGGCTTAGGGGGTGCAGCCTGTGTCTGTGTGTAGCAGAATTCTCTTTCTAATTACATTGACTGTCTGAGTGAACAAGGCCACTTTGGAAAGGAGAGTGGGGTGTTGTGAGGTCCCAGGAAGAAGCTCCCATGCCCAGGTTCCTGTGAAAGATCCCATGAACATATCTTGAGATGTCCAGGATGCAGGGGCCTGCCAATGAAATGTTACCAGGTGGTAGGACTAACCCATGAACTGGTGATAACTGTCTTATTTTTCTCTCTTTAGGACTTTTCTAGCAGTATTTCTCAAATGAGGGTGCTTAC
This sequence comes from Camelus bactrianus, assembly GCF_048773025.1. NCBI lineage: Eukaryota > Metazoa > Chordata > Mammalia > Artiodactyla > Camelidae > Camelus > Camelus bactrianus. The sequence continues at coordinate 19,846,210 of NC_133560.1, read as the reverse complement.
TGGATAAATATGTGGAATTCCTTTCCAGCTTTGACTCAGTGCCTGAAGCCACCGGTGGTGGCTCCCAGGCCTGAGGATGGCCCCCTCCTCTCCTGTGGGACCCTCTGTTCATCCCCTTTCTTCGTTGGGCAGCTCTGTGTTCCTCCTCCTGGGCTTTCCTGGAGCTGTGCTCCAATCTCCTCCCAAATCTGCATCTGCCATAGGCAGCCTTTGTGTACAGAGAACTGCTGCTGGTCCTTGTGGTGGTGGTGGTGGGTTGTTTGAGGTTCAGCAGGGGTGGTTACTGGGTAAACCTTTTCTTTCTCGCCTTCTCTCTCCCTGCTTTGTCCCAGGGTAGTGCCTCGAGTGGGTGACCTTGTTGGGTCAATGTGAGGGAGGATGTGGAGTTACAGTAGTGTGGGCTAGCTCCCTGGGGGCAGAACTGGGCTATTAGCCCCATTAGTCGAGTGGCTTAAAGTAACTATATCAGTGTAGCATAGTCTGTCAGATCTGCTGGTTGGCTGGTCCCAGCTGGGCCCTGCTTCTTGGGCTCTCATCTTTGTAGTCCCATGTCAGCTGGACTGGATGTCCCCAGTGGCTTTGTCACTCACATGGGTTGGCTGGGCCCATCTCCATGTCTGTCTCTGTGACCCTCTTTCTGTGCAGCTAGCTTGGCATCCCACACCAGGGTGGTCTCAGCACAGTCCTAGTTGCCTCCCAGAGCATATGTATTCCAAGGGCCCAAGCAGAAGCTTTCAAGGCTATGACTGTTCTGTGAAAGCTTGCATCGTTGCTTCCTCTGCGTTCCTCACTCCTAGCCGCAGAGTGAGCCACAGAACTAGCCCAGGTCCTAGAGACAGAACTGACAATGAGAGTCTGAGCATGAGCTGCCTCCGCAGTGCTCTACAGAGCTGGCAGGGTGCCCTCTAAGGGTGTCGTGCAGTGGTCCTCTGTACAGGGTTGTGTCAACTATGAGTATTGGGACTCCTCCTTAATATCCACCAGAGTCCTGGACTCATCGGTTAGGAGTTGGACTTCCAGGGCTTAGCACTTGAAAAGATATAATGACACAGAATTCAGAAATCCTTTTAAGTGAGAATGCACATCCTTTAGTAATGCTGTATCTGTGTGCATGTGGGGAGAGCTGCCCACATGTGCAGGGTGATCAGTCAGTCTACAGGCATTGCAGATTCCTCACGAACTCACAGACCCCATCCTGGAGCTAGGTGCAGGGAAGAGGAGGGGGTAGGTGCATACCAATTGTGTCTCCTGAGCACCCATAGAGCAAACACAATCCCTGTCTTCACTGGTGGGTTTGAGAATATTCAGGTGTTACTCTTGGCGGCAGATTGATGGCTACATGTCAAGTTCACATTGACAGCCAGCAGCTCCCTACTGCTTTAGGAAAGGTTAGGCCCTGAACTGCCCTGATGGCCTCCTAGGGTGTCTGAGCCTCCTTGGCACCGAGGTCTCACCTCACCCAGCAACCCTGAGGGGCAGCAGGGCAGGAGTGACTATCCCTATCCTTGTAGGAGGCACAGAGAGGGAAGTGTCCTGCCCTGGGCTTTTCACTTGAGAGAGGCAGAACCAAGTAAGACCTGGATTTGTGGGAGTGTGACATCACCCCCCGCCCCTCAGTGTGTGTACAGAACCTTCTCTGGGAGGGGGCCCTGTGACCTGTCTCCCACCCAGCATGGCACCAGGAGGAAATTCCTCCCTCTCTGGCTTTGAGGAGTTAGGGAGCCTCAGCCTTTTTTGCGGGTTGTGGAGTCACATCAGGGCTGGACCTCTCTCTTTGCCCTTTGATTGCTGGGCCACCCTGGAAACATTCTGGCCTTTACTAGGAGCTGCAGTTCCCTGGCTTCGTGGAAATAGACCCCAAGTGGGACAGTGGGTCCCTGGCTGCTGCGCCTGTGATGACCCCTGCTTAGGATGGGGGAACCTGCTTGTCAAATGGGCAATGACAGCATCACCCTAGGAGGCTGTGAGAGGGTGAGCTGATCTGGCACAAGGCCACCATGATTATGCCTTATAGGAAGTGAAGGCACTTTCCTTGGATGAGCTTACTGGGGTGAGGTGAGTGAGCTGGTTGCTGGTGGGAGGGGTTCCTCTGCTCAGGCTCGCGCTGCCCTTGAGTGGAAACCCTAAGTTCTGCCTTGAGCTCCCTGCCCCCAGGGTGGGCAGTTGGAGCTAGGGCTAGGAAGGTCCCTCAGATGCACTGTTTTGCGGGGCCGGTACCATGAGTGCAGTGGAGTACTGCTGACTATGCTCCCAGGGCTGGGGTGGGGGGGTCGGGGTCAGGGGGCTGGGTCAGCCAGGGACTTTTCTAAGGGCACAGATGGTTTGAAGTGCATCTTGAAGTGTGAGTTGGGGCTCACAAGGGAGACTGGAGAGTGTAATGGAGGGAATGGTGGTGAGGGCGGGTGGAGCCCACAGCAGGACATACCTGTGAGCAGGAGCTTTGGCCTGGGAGGTGTGAACAGGCTCCAGTGGGAGGAGAGTCTTGGGGGAGGGTCTGGTGGGGCCAAGGCTAGTGTTTGTAGGAGCTGGTGAGACTGATGCTGGGTCTAGCAAAGCCCCTCACCCCATCTTTAAACACAGCTAGCAACCACCTGCCTCTCCCCGCCCAGCCAGCCCCAAAAGATGAGTGGACGAGGGAGGGTTCTGAGAGGGAGTAGTTGGCCCCAGCCCTGCTTGTCTTGCTGGGTCAGCCCTGAGGAGGAATTTGTTATCTTGAGGCCTCATTGGGCCCACAGTGATCCCAGACTTCTCCAATGTGTGTGCAGAAATCTCAGGGATCTTATAAAAATGCAGGCTTTGATCCAGCAGGTCTGGGGCAGTAAGGTGCTCCGGTGACGCTACCATTTTGCTCTGGGGGCTGAGGTGGGTGGTGGTCCATTCTTACCTGTGGATACACCCCACCTGCGCCTCTTTCTCCTGGCTTTGCATCTGCCCCTCCTGGTGGACCCTAAGGACAGAACTGCTTTTATCCAGGGGTTTCTCCCCACTTCCTGGCACAACACCTGCCCCTTAGGTTAGTTTTCAACAAATAGGAGTGAGCGAAGAAATGAATGAGTGTGGATCAACTGTGCCTTCCCTGGACATCAGGCAGGCCCGTATAGAGAATGACAAAGGTCAGATCTTCTTTTCCTTGAATGAAACCGCTTCCTCTGGCACGGGCCAAGGGGCACTAAATATTAACCTTGCACTGACCATTAATTGGTAAGCAACTGGGGTAGTAGTCTGGTGCTGTGGGTGAGGGATCTAGTCATGAGTTAAGTTTATAGTCCCTGCCTTCTCTCCAGGAAACTTGATGGAAGTTCCTGGCAGGTAACAGAACTTTGGTGTTTGTTTAGCCACAGCCGGCATACAGGGGAGGAGGTAGTGAGACTTTTTTTTTTTTGCTAACAGCCTGGCCTGCTTCCAGGGATTTTCATAGGTCACGTAAAATCTCTTCTGATTGTATTTTACATAAGGGTTCCCAAGGTGGGCATGATGGGCTTGTCAGATTTGTCCTGAAATCAGATAGCTTCCAAATAAACTTGGTGCTCGGGCACCTGGCCGTGACACTGTTCCCCTGGCATATTGGGCTAAATTTCCTCTGCTTTATTCTCCTGGCCTAAATGGTTTTATAATTTAAAACGCTTTTTAAAAAAGAATGCCCATAATAATTCTGAGCCTTTGTCAAGTGGGTATTTTTTTTTTTCCTGAATTAAAAGAACTCAGTACTGGGAAAGTACTGAGAGACTTGAAGCACCTTTGCTTTAAAAATTGAGTATAGGAAAGTTTTTTGTGTTGGAAACTAGTAGGGCTGGTGGCCCTTCTGTTTTTAGAAGAGGTGTCCTAGGTCCCAGTAACACAGGAACGGTCCCCTGTGGGCCGGCACCACACAGGAAGTGCCTGCAGCCCAGCAGCCCCAGGGTGATCTGGGTGCCTCCATTTTCTGACAGCACCTGAACCCTACCTCACTTCTCAAAATGAAGTCTGCGTGTCACAAACTGGTTAGAACTGGCTGTTGCCATGGTTTTCACGTTGGAAGGCACAGTTAAAGGGTCACATGACCAAAGAGGGAAATGCCTTTGTCACATGACTTTTTGGTGCCCTGATTAGCATACAGGAAGTTCACTCCCTGCTGGCTGCTGGGATGCTGAGTGATCATTGATGGGAGGTGATGTCATCTCTTGGAAGAGTTATTGATTAGTCTCAGTCCAAGATGGGACCTAGGAGTACTGTAGTCAGAGTGGCCATCTCAGGGAGCTTCAGCCTCCAGATGGTCTCAGTCCCTAACCCTCCCTGCTTCCCTCAGGCACATTTGAGCTTTATTAGACATCTCACCTTCGGAAGATGTGCATGTCCTCAATGAGGTAATAAAAAGTGATAAATCCCTGTAGATTACTGTTGTCTCAGTGTGCTTTTGCTCGGGAAATGCCTCCAGTCTGTAACTCTAGACGTGATTCTGCCTGTGTGCAGCCTCCTGGGAGCCCGCCTGGGAGCCCTGCTGGGCTGGGACCAGTGGCTGCAACTCCTGTGCTGGAGCCATATCCATATGTCTGCTCAGTGTCTGGGTGTGAGTCTGGAGAACTTGGAGCCCTGAGGTCATCTTTAAAGTTGATTTTGGGGCAGAGTTGGCAGTCAGCAGGGAGACATGCAGGCTTGAAAGAGTGGTGGTTCCCAAACTGCACTGGTTTTTAGTTTGAGGAGGCCCTAGTGAGGCATCCTGAGTTACTTTATAGACAGCCAGCCAGTTTGTGGACTTGAGAATGCAGACTGATAACCCTAGTGAAGGGATTCTATACCTTGAAATGGAAGCCTTTTTGTCCACTCTCCTGGTCTCTTGTAAGAGACCATTCAGCAGCTGTGCTGGTTAAATCGGATCAGGACTGGGAGTGTTGAGGTGCAGCAGCCATGCAACTCTGGGAGGTGGGATTAGGAGGGGCTGGGGGAGTCAGTGAACCGTCAGCATCTGGTCCTCTGTGCCCATCCTTCGTTGAAGACACAGCTCACTCCAGGAATGGAAAAGGCAATTCATTATACTGTTAAAATACCAATTTTCCATCTATAACTCTGTCCCCGCTCAGCTGGGTTATAGTGGAAGGGGTGGGACAACTTTGAGCTGTTACTCCCAGTTAACTTTATCGAGTTTGTTCTCTGGGTTACAGTGCCACCTAGTGGACACAGTCAGTTCTTGACAGGTTTTCCTCCTGATGGAAAGAAGGATTTGATTCCTTCAATACAAATGCAGAGGCCAGATATTAAGGGGAAATTTTACATTGTGCTCTCAGCAAATGGAAATGCTTGGGGGTGAAGCACCATCTCTGGGACCCAGTGGTTCTCATGTGTGGTGACAGCAACACCATAGCAGAAGCCCTGTAGCACTAGATCTGCATATATGTCCTAGGGGACTTGGGTGGTAGGATTGAGGTAAGAGTAATAGGGCAAGAGGGTGATGGGTAGGGGTGGCTGGGAACTAGTTTGTGAGCAGATCAGTTGAGTGGAAAGTACCCAGATCTGTGAGAGAAAAACATATTTTGTGTTCTAGTCAGTTTCAGAACATGCAGCCACTACTGCCACATTGCCACTGGCAGGATCCATCAGGCAGCCTTGGCCACCTTGGGAGGTGGTGACACCCCATGTCCAGGAGCTAGACTGTAGACCAACAGCATGTGTATCAGCCCTTCCATCTCCTTGGGGCAGGTGGGCTGTCAGTGATACCGAGTTGAGCAAAGAAGGCTGATTCATATGGGAGCCAGACTCCCCATCAGGTGGCTTCCAACATGGGCAGGTAGGAGCCCCAGCAGCAGGCCCATCCAGGACTGAATGTTTTTATTCAGTGTTGAGCCACATTGTAAAGGAAGGAGCTGTGGTGTTTTCCAAAATGACACTGTCAATTTTAGACACAAAGGCATCTTCAACCCTGGGGATGCAGAAGTGGGCACCTAGAACAGTCCCAGTGTTTGAGGGGCTCAGCCACCCACTGGCAGGTTTGGGTGCCACATGGTGAGTGTGGTGGGAGAAGGCAGCCTGGGCTGGCATGTGGTAGGGAGGTCGGGCGAGGCAGCCCTGCTTGCCGCCACCATGCTGTGTTTGTGTCTGAATCCAGGCATCTGTGGGGTGTGGGTGTGGAGCTCTTGGAAACGCTGTCCAGCACAATCTGGGCACTCTGGTAACAACCTGCTGTCCCGGCTCCACAGCGACATGAAGTCAGAAAGGAGAGCCCCTTCGCCCGATGTGATTGTGCTTTCTGACAACGAGCAACCTGCGAGCCCAAGGGTGAATGGGCTGTCGAAGGAGACCTTGAAGGAGACCAGCACCGAGGCCCTCATGGTGAGCCTTACTGACCCTGAATGAGCCTTGAATGACCCCGCAGTGGAGCTGGTGACAGTGGGGCCTGTGTTCCCTGGCCCCCAGCCTTCCCCCTCATCCCTTGTTCCCTTGCCCTTGTAGAAAAGCAGTCCTGAAGAACGAGAAAGGATGATTAAGCAACTGAAAGAAGAGTTAAGATTAGAAGAAGCAAAACTCGTTTTATTGAAGAAGTTGCGGCAGAGTCAAATACAAAAGGAAACCACCACACAGAAGGTATGTGTGTGTCTGTTCCTGCCTCGAGGGTCAGCCATTTAGAACCAAGTACGTAAAGACTGGTCGTGAGGGGGTCAGGTTTCCTCAGGGCCGTGAGGGTTAAAGTCTGAAATGGAAATTTGCAAGCTCAATTCATGTTTTGGATTTAGCTAAGAGGATATCAGAGTACATTTCGGTCTAGAATATTCCAGATCTGAGTATATAAAGCTCAACTCCTTGTGGACTAAAACAATCAAGGAAATAGAGAGCAGATGTCTTTGAAGGTGCTGGAAGCACATTTCTGGGGTTAAGAGCTCTGTCTTGAGCCCATTTCCAGAAAGGCCTCCTGCCCTCTGGATGGCTGTGCTGTCCAGCAAGGGCTGCTGTGGTTTTGTGGACAGATTGCCGAATACCACAAGGTGCACCATAGCACTGCCCCAGAGGCCCTGTCTTGGGGCTTCTGCTCCTGTCACCTCTGATGCCTCAGGCTCCTTATGCTGCTCTTAAATGTAGCTTACTAGGTAGGGAAGGTCAAGTTTGTTTTGTTGGGTTTTTTTGGTGCTCATTCTGGGAAGATTCCTGGACAGTGATGAAGCTACCCTTTCTTATATTCTAGAAAACCACTCTCTCAGTAAATCAGAAAATAAAAGCATCTTGGGCAGTACAAGTTGACAGTGTATAGAATGCATGTTCTCTTAAGGGAGCAAGACAGGAGGACACTCACTGGTCTGACTTGGGGATTTGCTTGAGCTCCCACCTGCACCTAGTAAACAAATGGACAAAGCCTGGCATCTGTTAATATCCTGATGGATAGAGCCTGCTCAGTACTTGTTTCCTTGTCAGTTGCTTAAGACTTGGTGAGGTGACCGAGTCTGTTACTCTTCCTCCTCTAGTGGCATGTGTGACTTTAAGAAGTGCCAGCATTTTCTCACTAAGGTTGGGATTATCCTATCCAAACCTGGGTCCTTAATTCAGCCACAGCTACAACCAGCCAGCCTTTCCTGTCCCCTAGAGGGCAGAGATGGCACCTGAACCACAGTGATGCCAAGTCCCTTTGAAGGGGGCGGGTAAGGGGTGCTGGAAAATCTCTTATTTGCCTTTTCCAAACATGTCAATTCCTGCTGCAACGAACTTGGTGGGTGGGAAGCAGAATCTTTGAGAGCCTGATGCCTTTGGAAGAGGAGGAAAAGCAATGCTCCTCTGCCAGAATTATGTGTGGGAGGAGCAGGGTTGGTGGCCCTCTCATTTCTCTTGTGTTCTGTTCTCTTGCAGCCCACAGGCTCCACTGGGAGCTCCGTGACCACCCCTCCCCCGCTTGTACGGGGCACCCAGAACATTCCTTCCGGCAAGCCATCGCTTCAGGTCAGTGTTCCCTCTGCATCCCTCCTGAGCAGTCCTGATCCAGTTTCTGCAAAAGGCCACCCCTTCTGATTAGACTGAAATGAAGTCTTCCAGCCGCAGGCCCCAAAATAAAGCATATTTGTGTTCCCACACCCAAACCCCACTGACATCTTAAACAAATCATGCATAAGCTCTGAGTGCCCCTCCCATTGCTGTCCCCAGTGAAGCTAGAGAGAGGACCAAGATCCTAGGCAGACTAGGTTTCCTTCAGCTCGACTCCCTGAGGGCAATTGTGGGGTCCAATGGGCCTTGTCCCAGCACAGCTCACTGCCTCCTCTGGCCACAGGGTGAGGTGCAGAGCTCCTGTTCCCGGCCGTAGGACAGAGCTCTGGCCGTGGCCCACCTCCCCTCAAACAGGCCCAAACCCCCAGCTCATACCAGGCAGGTTGTACTGTCCTGGTTAGCTAGACTTGCTGTGGTAGGACCGTGACCTGAGTGAGCCCAGGTTTGCATGGGTCTTGCCAAAATCTGTGTTCCTGGTTCTTTTCGTGTTTAGAATACACATTTTAGCTTTTGTTTTCTCTACAGCCTTACTTTTTCTTTTTAGTAATGAGCATGTACCTTTATAAAAACAGCAAACCTGTTTGTTTAAAAAACCATGTAAGATCTGAGAGTTGGTGTTGTTGACAGACCTCTTCAACTCGGATGCCTGGCAGTGTCATCCCACCACCCCTGGTCCGTGGCGGGCAGCAGACGTCCTCGAAGTTAGGGCCTCAGACAAGCTCACAGGTCGTCATGCCCCCGCTCGTCAGGGGGGCCCAGGTGAGCAGAGCAAGTGCTTAAGGAGCAGGGGTGCATCTAGGCAGCCCCAAGCAACCATCCACCTTCGAGAGAGACCCTACCCAGTCCTCTGTTTGGGAACCTTTTCTCTGTGCCTTCTTCTGTCATCCCTCTTATCGTTTTATCTCCTCCCCACCGCACCCTGACAGCAAATCCACAACATCAGACAACATTCCAGCACGGGGCCACCGCCACTCCTCCTGGCTCCCAGGGCATCGGTGCCCAGTGTGCAAATTCAGGGACAGAGGATCATCCAGCAGGGCCTCATCCGCGTCGCCAATGTCCCCAACACTAGTCTGCTCGTTAACATCCCACAGGTGAGGGTTGCGTATGTGCCCTGCAGCTACCCCTGTGATGGCCTGCAGTCCTGGGACATAGTCGTGTCTCCATGGTGTGTGACCTGCCTGCTCCCTGGGGGCCAGGCAAGGCCTTGGATAATCTAGCCCCATAGAAGTTTGTACTGTAGCTCCTTGGAGCCTGTTGGGACGTGAATGTCATGAGCAGGAGTCTTGTGTTCCTACCTGCCATCCAGCGGAGCTGGACAGCTGCTGAGAGGGTGAGGGGTGCACATCTCAGGGTGAGTTGAGATATAGGAAGGTTGAGGGGTGGGGAGAGTCGGCCTGTGGGACACAGCAGGTTTTAGGGGATAGATGAGGCCAGGCGAGGTGTCCGATGGACGTGGAGAACCTGCTTGGGGTGGGGAGGTGCACTGGAGCCTTCCCCGCCTACAGGCACAAGCATGCAGGGAGAACGCCTGCAGATGTCCTCACAGCACCAGCGCGTCTATTTTTAGTTCTGTGTCCCTTCACCTCTCTGCAGAGCCTTTGAGATGGAAGGGTTTGTCCCCACCCAACAGAGCAGAGAAGATGGAACCAGGGGTGGCAGGATGGAAGCAAGTTCCTCATTGGCAGATAAAATTACTGGGTCTGCAAAGGCTTTTGTTGATGTGTGAGTTAGCGTTTCTTCCTCCTTTGGCATGGTGCGTCCTTGCCTGCCTTTCTCAAATAAGAGCATGGCCAGCAGGGCTCTGGGCAACGTCCTTCCCTCCTCTAAAGTCAGGTTCAAGTCCAGTCCTCCCACTCAAATGGGGATCCTGGACAGAGCAAAAGACTGACCTGTGTAGGCAGTTTCATCCACTCCATAAACGCTGATGAAATTCCTGCTGTGTGCCAGACCCTATTCTTGTGCTGTGAGGACAGGAACCGGACAGGCAGCGGTGGAGCCTGTGACTGCTCCTTGTGGGGCCAGGGGAGCCTGCAAGGGGGAAAGGAAAGAAATGGCTGGTCAGCGGCCAGAATGGCCAGGCCCAGGTGCTTGTGATGGCATCCTCTGCATCAGGGAGTCTTGCTCAGCTCTGGAGAACCTTTGGATGGGGTCTTGGGAAAGTATCCTGGGCTCCTTGAGCCCCGTGATGTGTTAGGTACAGGTTGTCAGGTGTGTGCGTTTTCCAGGGGGTGGTATGTATACCCAACTTTTCTTGGATTTCTGTAAGAGTTCTCAGCCCCACAAACCTAAGGGCACTGGCTTGGTCAACTGCAGGTTTGGGGAAGAGCACTTGAAAGTGTTGAGGGGCAGGTGGACTGGAGCAAGGAGATGATGAAGGGTCAGTCACTGGGGTCCAGATGAAGATGATAAAGTAATGTAGGAGCAGTGATGGTCAAGAAGGGTCAAGGGCAGAGCCACGCAAAGATGAGAGAAATGCCATTGATGCCACAGTGAGCCACCATTGCAACCTTTTGAGAAAGCAGGCCGCCCAGACCTCTGCTAGAAAGAGAGCCAGTCCATAGTGACAAGACAGTGGCCAGGGTCTCTGGGTGGGGGGCGGGGGCATGGGCAATTGCCTGGGGGGTACCCACTATCCTGGTCATGGTGATGGCTTCATGGGTGTCCTCAGGTGGCCAAGCATAGCAAATTACAGACTTTAAAGTTATGGTTTATTAGATATTGTCTAGACCTCAACAAATGTATTTATAAGATTGGTCATCTTGTAGAGCGATGAGTTTAATACTCCTTTTCCTGTAGCCTGTCCATGTCAGGCAGCTGGGAGTTACTTTTATAAGGACTTGTTAGTGTAGCTACTGGTGCCAACCTGGGCTGTGGGTGCAGCATTGGAGTCCGCCTCAGAGTGGGCTCTACAAGCACTCTGACCCAGGTTGTTGTCTCTCAAAAGCCCTCCCCAGCATCGCTGAAAGGGACGACGGCCACCTCTGCTCAGGCCAACTCCACCCCCACCAGCGTGGCCTCCGTGGTCACCTCTGCTGATTCTCCAGCCAGCCGGCAGGCGGCTGCCAAGCTTGCACTGCGCAAACAGCTGGAGAAGACGCTGCTTGAAATCCCCCCTCCCAAGCCCCCTGCCCCTGAGATGAACTTCCTGCCCAGTGCTGCCAACAATGAATTCATCTACCTGGTCGGCCTGGAGGAGGTGGTGCAGAACCTGCTGGAGACGCAAGGTGAGGAGGCCCTAGGCCTGGGGCTATTTTCATCTCTTGCCTCTGAAGTTCCCATCATGTAGGTTGTTTCTGATGTGAGGCACATGTTGGCACGCCCTCTGTGTACTCACAGCTGTCTTAGGACGTGTTATGAAGGATGTTTTGTCATCAGTTCTTCACTTGCTATGAGGTTGGGATAGTTTTTTAAACATATCACAGGCACCTTCTTTCTGATGGGGCCACCTGTGAGAGCTGGGTCCTGGTGAGGCCCGAGACCCCTAGTATGTGTCCAGGGGAACAAGTGGCAATGGCCCTGTGATGTTGGTGTGCCACAGAGGGAGGCGAGGAGGAAGTCTGGAAGTAAAGCCTGCCAGACTGGGCTCTCAGGTAAGTGTGTGGTCATCATGCAAGGATAGAACTTTCTGGAGCTTTGAGTGCTGAGTCCCCAAAGTGGGAGAGGGACACACGTGCCTGGATCAGGTTCACTTTATTTATTTTGTTTCTTTGTGAGGGGAAGGTGATTGGGTTTGTTTATTTTAATGGAGGCGCTGGGGATTAAATCCAGGACCCTTCTGCATGCTGAGCGTGCGCTCTACCACTGAGCTGGACCCTCCCCCGGCCCCAGGTTCACTTTATTACCTTCCTTAGAAGCGGTTTGGAAAGCACACCTGTAGGTTAGGAGGTTTTAGGAATAAAAGGGCATGTATAGTGTAGTGATCAAAAGTGACATTGGATCCAGAGATGGGGGGCCAGATTGGCCCTTAGGGAGCCTCCAGCAGATGCTGAGCTGAAGACCTTACACCCTGGGTTTGAGCTGTGGTGACATGTGTTGGGCAGCCAGTGATCTTACCAGATGCTCAGGGCTGAGGAGGCAGCAGGGCCATAACCTGGTTAGGGCAGGGGATGGCCTGGTGGACTCTACCTGTCAGGTTGTCTCAAGGGATGGTGGGGCCTCAGAGCCAGGCCGGTAGGAAGGGATGTGGGCTCTGACACAGCCTGGGTGTGTCTGGATCCCTTTAATGCCTCCTCTGTGATGAGGTAGAGCTGGCAAAATTGCTGCTGCAAGGCTGGTGCGGTGCAGCAGGCCCAAGCCAGGACACCAGGTCCGCCCTTCCTGCACTTGCCTGTGCTGGCCGTTTGCTCTCCCAGATCAGTCTGTCTCTGCTTGTTCTCATCTCTGGTCAGTCACTCTCTCCTGTTGCCAAAATAGGACCTAACTGTGGGCAGAGGCTCTGAATCCTGCTTGAGATGTCTCTGCTCTGGCACTGGTCACGCAGGCCTTAGCTGCCTGGTGTGGACTGGACGCAGGTGCCACGTCCTCTGGAACTGGACTTGTAGAAGGAGAACACTTCTTACCAGAGTGTGTTATCTATAGGCTGGGGCTGGAGCTGGGGGTGGCTTGGACAGGTAACATCCTATCTGTTTATTTAGTGACTAGAAGTCAGATCTAGAGTCAGATCCACGCAGCTTCTCTGCAGTCAGGGGCAGCTCGGGCAGACCCAAGGTGGGATGGGGAGGCTGAGGGACTCTCAGCACCAAGAGTCCATAGTACCAAGAGGCAATTAAACTCTTGAGTGCTGAACACAGAAAAGATAGGGGGGAAATGCAAAAGGTACCCCTTATTGCACATTCAGTGGCAAAAATATTGACCCCACAGCTGAGTGGGCGCTTTTTGTGGCTTCCCCAGTCACCCCTCCTGTGGCTGATTAAGGAGATGCCGAGTTCCCATCTCCCAGGGCACTGGGTGTGCGTCCTGGCCCTGCCCCTGACTGGTTGTGTACAGGTTACTTCATCTCTCTGGCCTCGGTTTCTTCCCCAGGACAATGGGGTGAGGGTACCCTTTCAGAAGTTTCTTGTGAGAATTGGACACCCTGATACCCACAGGGCATCAGGCACAGTGCCTGTCGGCATGAGCACTCGCCTAGGCTACTAGTCCTTAGTTAACTTGCCCACTAGTAAGGGTGCCTGTCACAACAGGGTGGGGCCTGGAGTGGTCCTTGTCCCCTCTCCACTGGTGATGCAGTACAGGAGGGTTGGAAACGCTGCTTGTGAGGTCTCACATTGCACTGTGGGTAGGAGACACTATCAGGAGAAGCCAAAGCTGACAGCACTAACATCTTTGAGAGTTGGTACCAAGGATGCCTAACCCACGGTGTTTTCTAAAGTGCTTCAACCTTGCTTCAGCCAGCAAAGCTTCCCTGAGGCTGGCCCGGTGTTCGCACACATTTGGCACCCAATACGTGTTTGCCGAATGAACAATCATTAACCAAGGCTTCAGTTGGGCCACATGGCCCAGGATGCTGCCCCTGCTCCACCTGCATCCGCATCCCACCTTGAGGGTAGTAGGGGCTCTGGCTGTGATGTCACTGTTCCTTTGACATGAGCCACACCCGATTCTCCCTACAGCAGGCAGGATGTCAGCCGCCGTTGTGCTGTCCCGGGAGCCCTACATGTGTGCACAGTGCAAGACGGACTTCACGTGCCGCTGGCGGGAGGAAAAGGGTGGTGCCATCATGTGTGAGAACTGCATGGCATCCAACCAGAAGAAGGCCCTCAAGGTGGAGCACACGAGCCGGCTGAAGGCTGCTTTCGTGAAGGCGCTACAGCAGGAGCAGGAGATCGAGCAGCGCCTCCTGCAGCAGGGCGCTGCCCCCACGCAGGCCAAGGCTGAGCCTGCCACCGCCCCACACCCCGTGCTGAAGCAGGTGAGGGGCCAAGGCCAGAGTTGTGGCCTGGGAACATGGGCTGGGCGGCCTTGCCTTCCAGGAGAGAGGCCTCATTCCCTTGGCAGGGAGTTGTCGCTAGCAGGCAAGATGTTCAGACATTCTCTCCCACACTCGGCGATCATCTGCCTGGTTGTTAACTGTGCATCTAAATTGCATTTAATGGTGGCATTTGGTGGTGAAAATACTAATTTGCAGTTTCTTTAGATTTTGTAGCTTTCACTTGCAGTGTGCCGGCTGACAAGTGCTTCTTGTCTAAAAGGACTTTTCTGAAAGCCACATTGAGATACAAAAGGGGCGTTTGGAAGAAATGTTCTAGCTAAATTAAGGAGAGAAGCAAGTTTGAAGTCAAGTTTTTTTTTTGGCTGCTTTTTTTTTTTAATTGCTTTGCTTTCCCACCCCAATTTTTTTGTGTTCTTGGAAGTCATTTTGAAACTCACTAATAAACACATCTTCTCAAGATCCCTATGTAGTGGGTAGCTGTGCTGCCCTCAGGAAATTCCTATCCTGTGGGGACTAGGCCTCATGCAGCCACAACTGCTGCCCTTTGGTCACTCTAGGTCACCCTAGGCCAGCCTCTGGACAGTGCTGACCTCGATTTCAACCCCCATTTGTGTAGGTCATAAAACCCCGGCGTAAGTTGGCGTTCCGCTCAGGAGAGGCCCGCGACTGGAGTAACGGGGCTGTGCTACAGGTCAGAACTGCGGTGCCGGGAGCCCCCTGCACCGCGCCACCAACCAGCCCTCACGCCCCAGACCGTGACCACGTCCGTCGCCGACTGTCACGCTGCCTGCGTCTGTCTGTCTGTCTCTCTCTCTCCCTTCCTTCTTCCCCCCCTGCCTCGGTGTAACTTACCTAGTCTCCTGATTTTGGACTTTAGGGATCCCGTGTGGGTGGGGAGAGGTCAGCCAGAACAAGGAGAGGCCGCGCTGAGCATCTTGCCCTCTGTTGCCCCCTTCCCCACATGAGCTGTTGCACCCTCTCTCCACTGTAGGCCTCCAGCCAGCTGTCCCGGGGTTCGGCCACAACGCCCCGAGGCATCCTGCACACTTTCAGCCAGTCACCCAAACTGCAGAATGCAGCCTCGGCCACAGCCCTTGTCAGCAGGACCGGCAGACATTCCGAGAGAGCCGTGAGCGCCGGCAAAGGCAACGCCACCTCCAACTGGAAGAAGGCGCCCCTGAGTACAGGTGGGCAGCCCCATGGGGCTCAGAGCGGGGACCTTGCTGGGATTGGGTCCGTCCCTTCCTTATTTTTAACAAAGACGTGTGCACACACACAAGTGAATGGAAATGGCACAAAGGTTCCTGAACCCACAGACCTGCTTCCTGAGAGCAGCTGCCTCTGATTCTTCAGCTTTGTCTCTTCTACTCACTAAATAGGATCCCTGAGCAAGTGGTAGTCCTGTGTAAATACTAATCACCCTCGTGTCTCCACCCTCTACACCCAGACTCTCAGCGCTTGACCCCAAACTGGTGGCAGAACCAATTTAGGCAGCTCCATCCAAGATCAGTGCACTCTATAAGCATATATGCTCATTTCGCCAGCTCACCCCCTACCCCTCCTGCTATAGAGAATGCCTCTCTTTGCTGTTATAGTGTATCTTTCTCGGTGCACTAGCTTCATTTCTTGCTTATCCAGTGTCCTTCATTACCTGCTTTGTGGGAACCCTCTTCCTGCCCTTTGCCTTGAACAGGTCAGGTGGTGCAAAGTACAAAATAAAATGAGAAAGCAGGCAGGAGGAGAGGGACCCTGGGACGGGAACTGGGATTTTAATTGAGGTGGGCAGCAAAGGCCTCTGAGAAGCTGGCATTTGAGGAGCAGCCTCGGGGAGATGGAGACCCTTAGGTGGTTGTTCCCCAGTTTGCCACAGCCCCACTGTTCCTGGGTTGCTCTTGGGTCATCCTCCACACCATTTTTCCTGTTTTTTTATTATTTGCTGGTCTTAAGATGGAAGTTAAATATTTCTTGTGTCTATCAAAAACGGGAAAGTGAAATGTAGGCACAAAGCGCTGAGAGGAGGAGATGGGAGAGAGCTCGCAGTGGAGCGAGTGTCCTGTCTCCCCTGCCCTCCGTGGTCGCTGCATCCTTGTAGGAAGTAGAGGCACTGTTGTGAGGTCCATCTCACTAGTCAGAACTGGGAGAGCTGGGCTGTCTGTGCAAACAGAACACAGAGCCAGCTGTGCATGCAGCTGACCATGAGTTAGAAACACGCTCAAGTATCAGACCTTGCAGAGGAGAGTAAGCTCAGGCAAGTTCATCCAACTTCAGAAGAATTTGAGCTGCCTTCTTCAGAGATCAGAGAGCATTTGTAAACAAACCAGGCAGAGATACTTTTGCTCAGCATGTTTAAGATTATAGCTAAGAACTCCCAGCGGGTCAGAAATTCCTTTCATGGGAAATTTGAAAGTATATGAAATAAGTGGGTAAAGTCAAATACGAGTGTCCATGTGTATATGCAGTGATAGATAGTAAACTGTGTGAAAATTGTGCGCATTAAGGGTAATGTTTGAAAGGGAATGTGAAGGCATAAATAGTTGCTGTGTCCAACTATTTGTAGGATTGGAGGTAAAAGTGTCATGGCTTAAGAACAGCAATTCTCAGAAGAGTTCTGCTAGCACTCCTGGTCACCCTGGCTTTCTGGATGGTAGTTTGAGGAAAACTGGGCAGGACCTGGCCAGCAGGTTTCTGGAGTGCTGCCCTTGAATGCACAGGAAGGGCTCTGTGGTAAATTTGACTTTGGAACACTTGTTCCACAAAATATATTAACCCACCAGAAATACTTCTGGTGACACAGTGACTCTGGTCCCTGCTGCAGCTGGGACTCCAGGGCAGTCCTTACCCCCAGGCCAGCCCAGAACCTAAGTGTGCTGGTTGGAGGATGGGAGGGTGAGGTGGGGTCATTTCTTCATTTTCCAAGTATAAACGTGATTATGTGTTCACTGGAGATGTGGACAATACGGAGAGAGGATAATGGCAGGAGCTGTCATCTACACCAGGAGAGCAACTGCTGCACACAGGGACTTCACCCCCGTCTGCCTCTTCACTCGCACGTCACGTGTGTGTAAAGGCCAGCATGTAAATAATAAAGAAAAAAACAGGATGTGTCCTACAGAGGGATCATGCTGTATTTGCCATTCTGTGTCCTTCTCAATGTTTTAATGAGAGAATGTTACCATGTCATTAAAAAACTCTTTGAGGACGAGATAGGTTGTAAAGGCTATATAGTATTCCATCATACTGGATTGCCCTGTTGCACAGTTCAGTCATTTGTAGTTGTTTGCTGTTTTAAGTAGCACTGCGGTAAACACCTCAGTTTTCGTAGTTCTGGTAGCTGACGGAATCTCTGATTATTGCCCCACATGTAGGGCTACTGTGGCAGAGGCTGGGAACATTGTAAAGGCAATTGAGTTAATAAGCTCTCTTCAGCTTCAAGGATAAGATTTGTACCATCCATGCTCAGTTCGCCCAGCTGAGGCTGGGGTTCTCCCAGGAGCCTTCTCCGACTGGTGCCGTCGTGGCCTGTTGCTCTGCTCTGTTGCAGGTGGGGCCCTTGCATTCGTCAGCCCAAGCTTGGCAGTGCACAAGACCTCCTCAGCTGTGGACCGCCAGCGGGAGTACCTCCTGGACATGATCCCGCCACGCTCCATCCCCCAATCGGCCACGTGGAAATAGTGCGAGCCGGGCCCAGTGGAGGATAGGCTCCCTCCTCCCTCCCACCTGGCCCCACCACCCTCCACTTGGGAAGACACCCTGCTCCCCAAGAGGGCGAGCAAACGCGGGCCCAGCTGCAGAAGTGAGAGCTCCGATCTTGGCTGCAAAGTCTCGTCGCGGCTGGGGGGTTGCCGCTTCACAGGTGGACCAGGATTATTACTGGGGGACCTTTCCCGTGGGCTTTCTTCCTTTCTTTGCCTTTAGTTTGCCCAACACCAGCAGAAAAGCGGACCTTGGGGGCTGGTTCTGCTCCTGGCGCTCCCCTTCGGCCCCCATGGACGGCTCACCCTAGACACTGTGACACACTCGGGCAAGACTGGCGCCCGGGGCTTCTGAAGTTGAGTGGAGCGTTCTGTTTTGTTTTTGCTTTTCCCCATCTTAGCCTCCTAATCTTTGACTGCCTTCCTTCATGGCAATCTCTAGGTTGACAGATTTTTTTTTTTTAAATCACCTGATGATGATGGAGTTTAATGTAAACCATGCAGACCCAGGGTTCCCTGCCAGGCACGGCCCCCATGCCCTGGAGGGTGGGCCGCAGACCACCCAGCCCTTGCTCCAGCAGAAGGCCTCTGCTGCTGCTCATCCCGGAGACCCCCAACCTTCCACACTTAGCAGAAGAACAAACTGCAACCCAGACCCAGCCAGAGAGCCCGGGAACCTGGAAGCCGTGCGCCACCAGTGGAGGAGGGAAGAGAGAATTGGCAGCAACATCCAGAGCCTGAGTGGGAAGTTGGAGGGGCTGGCTGTTGTGTTTTTTTTTTGTTGTTGTGGTGGTTTATTTTATTAAATATCTTCCTTTTCTTTTCCTACTTATTTTGATGGACAACGTCCTAAACCCTGGCCTGTGCTCCTGTCAGGTGTGTCCTGGTGGGGAGGTGCCCCCCCCCCCCCGACTTCAGGGTTTATGTTCGGGTCTAGTTTAGAACCTTCCCTTGAAGCAGGGCCATGCTGCCAGGGTTTGCCTTCAGTTTTGTTTTTGTTTTTTTTACCCTCTAGAGTCTACAGAAATGTCTTACAAAGGATCAGGTCTGCTCTTAGTTGTGTTTTGGTTTGGTTTCTTCCACTCCTTGAAAATCAGTCCATGAGGAAAGGCAGAAGCTGTTATGTGTGTGCTGCACACGAGCTAGCTCTGTGCAGGTGCAAGGGTGTCATGTGCACGCACACGTGTGTGGAGATGGGGTACGCTGCTCCCCACTTCAGCCCCAGCCCTGGTTTTCCTATCCATGCAGTTAGGGACTTAATTTAAAATTCTTATTTTGTAGGGCCATATTCTTTGACTACACTGCTGCAACATTCTAATAAAGGCTCATTTAACCCCCCTCTCATGTTGTGTATCAGTGTTTAGAAAGCATTTTTGACATGCAGTAGAAGACCTAGTTTTGCAAAACGTTCTAATGTTTTGTTGTGTAAAACCTAAGTTTCTTACTGATTTTTGTTCTGAGTGCATAACGTAGACGGGCTGAAGGAGGGGAGGGCAGGAAAAGGGTGGCTTTCATTCCAAGATCCAGGGAATTGGGAGAAAGGAGGGAAACTGACCTTCAGGAGGGGGGTGGGGAACGGTGTGTTTTTACACCAAAAAATCAAGAGTATGCAAGCATTTCTATTCCTCGCATTTTTCTGTGTGCCTGGCAAATAAATACCTGTCTTATACTACTCTGAGCTGTTAGCTCTGTCTGTTCAATGACATGGGCCAGATTTTCCAAATCCTCCAAGAAAGAGTGCCCGGCTGGCCTCCCCTGGCAAACTGACCTCAGTTCTATGCAGCAAGTCGGGATCAGGTGTCTGGGCCAAGGTCACCTCTGCACTGGGAGGTGCACCACGGTTGTTGCACCCCCACAGGGATTGACTAGGTCTGTGACTCGAGGGCCCCGAGCCAAGCCACACACGCTGGCTCCCAACCCCATCTCCCTCAACCTCACTCTCCACCATGCTCAGGAACCACCTCACCTCACCTGGCCAGACTTTCCCAGGCTGTTGAATAGGCCGTGAGTTCAGTCTAAACTGATCACAGGCGGAGGGCAGGATGGCCAGGCTCTGACCCTGCCTCTGCCTCCTCCAGCCCAGCATTTCTGGAAGCATTCCCATAGGAAGGACTTGCTGCGACGTAAATGTAGCTTTTTAAAAAAAGGGGTCAAGAAGGTGAGATGCCTTAATCTTTATAAGTTCATTTCTACTGTCTCAAAACTTTTTTTTCCCCTTGAGTTTCCCCTTTGCACTGTAACTTCTGTGATAAGCCCCAAATGAAGTGGTTCTGTGATGAAATTTATGTTACAAGAAAAGGCGTTAAATACCTCTGGGTTTGGGAAGGACGTTAAGGGTATTCTCCCGGTCCCAAAGCCCACCCCTCAAAATCAGCCACAGCTCTGGGAGCCTGTGCTGAGAGGACCCGGTTCCCTGGAGCCATGAGAATGTGGGAGTCCCCAGTCCCAACTGAAGATTGTAAATCCCCAGTAATGTGTGATAGGGACCCCCAAAAGCAACTGGAAACTACTCAGAACCTCAGCTGTTACATGAACTGGGGTGTGGGGTTCACCGAGCTTACTTCCCCATTTTGACAGTGGGGGGAGCAGCTCTGAAACGGCTACATGTATGTGGGCCTGCGTGTACACGTGGATGCTCACACAGATGAATGTGTCTACGTGGAGCTGCCCACGGCTCTGGCCATCCTGACCATGTTGTGGGGAGTCCAGTCCCCAGTATCCCATGTGTGCTGTTGGGACCCACACCTTTGATATGGTCAAGAGTGGCTTTTCTCTGGGAGGTGGTGGGTGCAGGGATGGCTCTGCTCTTGTCTGCTCTAAGACCTACATGAAGCAAAAGCTCACTCTAGTGCAGAGGGAATGAAAGGCGACAATACACCCCTGCTGTGTCTTGTGGCTCTTGTGTCCCACATGTCACTCTCCTATGGGCAGAGAGACATGGGGAGGAGTTTTCTATATGATAAATTCTCATCACAGGGGTGTAAATAATGAAAGATAGTCCTTGCTGCTCTGCCATAGGGTTTTTCTTTGATACCTAGTCATGCTGCACATGGTGTTTGCCTAAAGAACTCGGATGAGCTTTTTTTTTTAAAAGGACCGCTTAAGTTTTATAATCCTTAACAAAGAAGGTGTACTAGACAGTTACACTAGTGTAGGATATTTGGGAGGTGGTTTGTTTTGGTTGAGGGGAGGAGGTTGTCACTTGTATTTATTGTGACTCTAAGTCTTTGATAATAAATGTGAAAAAAAAAAAGTCGGCCACTGAACCGGGATACGAGTTCTAATAAACAGACTGGAATCAATGGCTATACATTGTGTCATGAGGAAGTTTTAGAATCTGAAGGATAATAAAGAAATGGATGATGTGTTGGCTGTGTTTTTCTTTTGTCCCCTCCGCCCTAGTTTTCCTGCATTGTTTTTGTCCCCACTTTGGGGCAGCTTGAAGACTTGGGAAGGTACAACAAGGTACCTTTGTTAACAGGAAAGCAAAGGATAGGATACCCGCTTTTGGGCTGCTTTCAGACCTCACTTCCCACAGGTATGGAGTCCTCAAGCTTGCCTCTGGGCCTCCATCTCCACCAGAACCTGGAGCTTTGTGGCCTGTTTACCCACAGCATTGGGAGTGGGCTGAAAATCCAGTGGGTTTTGCCCCTCGGGCTGGCTCCTGGCCATCACCAGCCTCCGTCCCAGAGTGGTGGGCTTTTCTGGAGTGCTTTTCAGGCTTGGCATGGCACTGGGTCTGCTGCAGGACATGATGCTGCAGATGTAGATTCTAAGCACAGAAGGTGGGAGCTACCCAGCTGGCTCTGAAATCAACAATTCCTAGTGATTTACTTTTCACAGGCTGACACACTTTCAAGTTTTATTCACAAAATGAGATCTGTGAGCACTCTGACGAATTCCAAAGTGCATAAAATGTGACCCTATTTTCCTAGGTGCTTTTTGTTGTTATTTCATGTTACTGGGGCATCCCTGCCTGGGAGCTGAGGGCTCTCGCCAGTGGCCACAGCCAGCCTGGTCTCACCTGGGCAAGGCACAGAACTGGTAGAAGACATGACTGAAATTCAACCCAAGCCTGTCTTGCTCCTGTGACACTGATTGGTGCCTCACACCCCCAGAGACTGGCTGAGAGAAGCCCACCTCTGGGGCTCCAGTTAGCCCTCAAGTGAGTCTTTGCTGGATCAGGCACAGGCTCCCCCAGGGACCAAAGGCAAGTCTCAAGCAACTTCTCCAGCAAACAAATGGGACACAAGCCCTGGTCCCTGAGACCTTGTCCCCTCTGAACTGAGCCTTAAGTCTGTGGCCATAAGGTGGGAGGATCCCCAGGCCCATTGCTTACACAGATTAGTCAGTGCATGTGTCACACTCCAGCATTGGGATCGCACCTTGCGACAAGGGCACAGGAAGAAAGAACGGGGTGTTGGAGCGGGGGGAGGTGACCTTTTAGGCCAAGCCTTGAATGAAGAGAAGGGAAGAGGGCAGGAAGTGGGAGCAGTCTACACAAAGGGTCAGAGGTGAGACCACGCAGGGCAGGTCAAGGACAAAGGAGAATAGTGTGCCTGGACCTTGGAGGCAAGAGGCAAGGATGTGGGTTTTATTCTGAGTGTAGTTCAGAGCCTCAAGAAAGCTTGGGGGCACAGTCCTCCAGTGAGCCATAGCCCCTCCCAACAACCCTGAGGATGGGTTCCTGCTTCCATTTTCCAGGTTGGAAGCCTGAGGTATGGCCCTGGTCAGGAGAGGTGCTCTTCTAAACTAGGATTGGGTTCTTTGTCTCAGCTCCGAAATGAACCAGCCCAAATAGGAGCAAGGCATTTCCCCTCTTAGCCTCAGTTTCTCTGCAAAATGAGGGGGTTGGGGTCACAGCCTTTTTAAAGGGAGCGAGGGGGGAGTTGGCACCTGAGAGCCATGGAGGGTGAGTGAGCAGAGGTGGGGCATGGTCAGACCCATAAGCTGCCCACCACCCTCTTCAGGGACTGTGGGGCTCAAGTGGAGGCAGGTAGGATAAGGGCTTATGGTGGCATTTTCCATACACCCCAAATGACGACAACCATTGTCACC
Source organism: Camelus bactrianus (assembly GCF_048773025.1). Lineage (NCBI taxonomy): Eukaryota > Metazoa > Chordata > Mammalia > Artiodactyla > Camelidae > Camelus > Camelus bactrianus. Next base: position 19,823,590 of record NC_133560.1, on the reverse strand, counting down.
AAACCCAGTAAACTTATCACAGGCAATAACCCCCCAATCTCCCCCAGACCCTGTGGGGTCCCTCTCTAGGCACCAGACACACACCTTTCCCTCTGCACCTCCTTTCCCTCTCCATTCCAGCCATCAGAGCTTCCTGGCGTTCCTCAAACACACCAGCTCCATTCTGCCTTGGGAACACTTGTTTTCTGCAGTTTGCAAGTGTTTGATTCCTTCTGGGCTCAGCTCAAATGTTGCTTCAGTCCACCCCTTGGTCACCCCCACCTGGCATTTAGCACAACTTACAATTATTTTATTTCTACACTATTCTTTACTTTTGACTTGCTTCCTCACTGAAAGCAGGGATGGATTCAAGCCATTCTGCTGAGTCCCAGAGCCTGGCACACAGAAGGCACTCAAAAAATGCATGGATAAACAGAGTACACAATGAACCCGGCATATTCATGCCCCACCCTCGATTCTCCCCACCAGATGCTTACCCTCACCAAAGAAGGGACCCTCACTAAGGAGAGCGTCCACCACCTCCCCAACTCACTTTAGACATCTCTGGGTGCAAATCCCAGCTGTTCTTGAGCAAGTGATACCTATGAGGGCCTCAATTTCCTCTCTTGCAAAAGCTCAGTTTCTGTCGAGGCAGACGGTCTCCGCCCCTCATCGTTCCACCCTTAAAACACTAGAAGGGTGCTGGGGTCCTCTCTCTCTAGTCCAGCACCCACATTCCCAGGACCATCACAACGCCCAGGGACGACTCCAAAGCCCGCCAGGGTGGGGAGCCTGCAAGGTTCGGGTTCGAAACCTCCCAACTCCCTTTTCACACCTGGAACAAGAACCTCCACAAGCCTTTCTCTAAAATGGGGCTCCTGACCCTACCCCGGGAGCGATGTCCCCCGCCCCCGCACTCCGTTAAAGGGGGCCATCGCTAGAACCAGGTGCGAGAAAGAGCGCGTTTATTGCAGGTTCCAAGGGGAGCAGCGTCCCGAGCACGCCTTCCCTCACCGGCATGCGCAGCTGGCCGGGGACGGACGCCCTTCGCCTGCGTCCGCTCGCTGGCAGCTTCTCAGTGGAGCCACTGCCCGCCGCGTAGCCGCCGCTCATTCCGCGCAGGCGCAATGCTTCCGTCTTCTCTCGTCCCGCCCCCTCCCAGGGTCTTCTCGAGGGGGAATCGAGGAAGCGCATGCGCCCTCCTGCTCTCGGGATCCTGGAGGAGGAGCTAGATTCCAAAGCCAGGCGACTGCTGCGCCCGGCGTCTTGGGAGTGGGGAAGGGGGAAGAGCGCGTGAGCAGCGGCGCGCGGCGGCTTCGCGGCACTCCAGAAACGCGCTGCTCGCGCGTGCGCTGCGCTTGCGCAGTGCTCGGGGCGGCGGGAATAGTGGGAACCCCGGCTTCTAGCCGGAGTCCCCCGCACGTAGCCAGCCGTTGCGCGCTACTTGGCCCGCGGAGGGCCTGGCCGACGGGCTGAACTGCAGCAACTCGGCGATCAGGGCCTTGCAGCGCTCGGACAGCTCGAGGCCGTCGGGGTAGAGAACGCCGCGCTTCTGGCGCCGGGGCAGGCCTGCGATGTCTGAGTCGTCGAAGGGCATACACCCGGTGACCATGACGTAGAGCACGACGCCAAGGCTCCACACGTCGTACTTCTTGGGGTCGTAGGGAATGCCCAGGAGTACCTCGGGCGACGCGTAGGCGGCCGAGCCACAATAGGTGGTGCTCAGATCCGGGTAGCCATGCGCCTGACGGCCGAAGCCAAAGTCAGTGAGCTTGACGCGACGCTCATCAGGGCTCAGCAGCACGTTTTCGCACTTGAGGTCGCGGTGCACTAGGTGATGGTCGTGCAGGTAGCGCACAGCGCCGGCGATCTGCGCGAAGAGGTCGCGCGCTTGCCCCCCTGGGATACGCCCGTTTCGCTGCACGGCCTGTAGTAGGTCGGTGGCGGCAGCCTCCATCACGATGTACAGCTTCCCATTGCACACCTCAATGAACTCGAAGACGTGCACGATGTGCGGGTGCCGCACGCCTCGAAGGATGGACAGCTCCCGTGGCAGGAACTTGTTGACGAAGTCGGGCGGCGCGCGCCGCCGGTCCACCACTTTGATGGCCACCGTGCCCTTGTACTTTTTGGACGTGGCCACCTTCACCTTGGAGTAACTGCCCTCGCCTATTGTGCGGCCCAGCTTATAGCCGAGTTCGCTCAGAAGTTTGTCGCCCGACATGGTGGCGCCTGGGGCGCGTGGGGAGCAGGAGGCGGCTGCTGTCGGGGGGCGGCCGGACTCCGATCTCGGGCCTAACCCATGGTGCTTGGCACCTGCACACCCGCACCCCCATGTGCCCACTCCCGGGCCCCCGCCGCCGCGGTGTCTTTTATTGCCCAGGTAACAATTTCTGCCTTGTGAAGTGACCGCGGGCGTCACCCCCGCCTCGGGGTGGGGTCTCCCGCAGGACCCCGTCCCGTGGTGTCCCCCAAATCCCTAAGGCTTTGTGACTCATAATCGCTCTGGATGGTCTAGTTCCCGATGAGAGGAGACTAGCAAGAGGTCCCGACAACCACCGGGAGTGGAATCCGTGCCTGGGATTTGGGCGATTCCTCATGAGTCCGAACCTGAACAGCAGCCGCCCTCCAACTTAGTGTACCTAGCCATGACCCTGTGGAGCCCTGGACTGCCCGCAGAGCCTCCTTAGAGGGTAGAAAATGGTAAAGAGACCTGGCTCCCACCAGAGCTTGGGGTTTCCGACTGTCCCGCACATCGCTCCAGAGGGAAAGTGAATAGTAAGTCTTCTGGTGCAAGGACCTAGGCGACCAGACGGACTGCAGGCGTTGACACCGACTGAGCCAGCCCCATCTGGGAGAAGAGGAAATAAGAACTCTGCCGCCGCAGATGGGCCGCGCGGTCGACCCCAGGCCCCACTACCAGAACCCTCCCACGCACTGGAGTGGATGCACCAACGCCCTAGGTTTCCCAGCCGGGTCCGAGACCTGTGCGGCAGCTTCCGCCACACTCATCATGGCGGCGACAGTCGGTGCGTAACTTCCTCCCGCGACCGGAAGTGGAAAGGTACTGCAAGCATGGCGACATCGAAGGTGAAGCAGGACATGCCCCCGCTGGGGGGCTACAGCCCTATCGACTACAAGCGGAACCTTCCGCGTCGGGGACTGTCGGGTCAGTGTCGCCCTGCGCCGGGGTGTCAGGGTCTGGGTCTTCTGGGCGCCGCCGCTGGGGCGGGGCGCCGGGGAGTCTAGTGTACCTCAGTTTCCCCTGAGATATGACGGAAGGCGGAGCCCTGGGGACCCGGAGAGCTTCAGTAGTTACTACAACTGCTGCAGTTTGTCAAGCGTTTAGTAAGCCTTTTGCGTACTAGTTGTTCCAGCCCAGGAGGTCGGTCCCATTAATTCTCATTTTACAATTATATGGAGATTGATTTAGCCCGCACCCCAAGTCTTCCGCCACGCTGCCATTTCACAGGTCGGTAAACTAAGGCTGAAGAGAGGATGCGACTTTCCCCGAGGGCCACCGAGAGCAAAGCTGGGGCCGAAACCCGGAACACTGAGGGAATTTAAAAGATGTTCTGTACAGTGGTTCCTTGCTGGTGGCCCTCACCTACAGGATGTCCAAGGAATATATATTCTTCAAAATTTCGAATGTTCTAAGTAACGTTTTAAGCAATTTTAACACAAAAAAAAATGTACGAGAGAAAGTAAAAGGCGCCCATACTCCGCACCCAGGGTTAACAGGGAAATACAAAAAATAATGTGAAACAACTTAAGAATGAATACTTTGCTCTAACTCATCGAACTTTTCATTTAAAATGTGTGCATGTTATGCAAATTATGCCTCAATTAAAAAGCAAAAAAAAAAAAAAAAAAAAAACCGTGGGCATGGTTTAAAAAAAGTTGTAATTCAGACAGTAGAAAAGTTAACGTGAGGTGAAAACTCAAATCCTTTCCTGCCCCTGCTTGGCTTTCTTGTAAAGCAGAACAAAGGTTAGCAAACTTTTTCTGTAAAGAGCCAGATAAATATTTTATGCTTTGCTTGCTAGGTGGTCTTTATCCACTGATGCTGCTTTTTTAAGACTTTACAAACCTAAAAGTGTTCTTAGCTGGAGGACCATACAAAAACAGGTTACAGACTAGATTTGGCACCACATGGGCACTTGACTCATCCTAGAGCAGAGTCAACGAATATAATGTGATCTGAGTCTCCATTTCTTTTCTCGAAATGTAGCTACACCCAGGCCAGGGCACTCCTCTTGTACACTTGTGTGTGGCATGAGGTCTGTTTATGAATGTATACTTCTGTGACGTGAATCCAGAACAGGCTGCAGAAGGATTCCAGCCCCTGGGCCTCCCTGGCTCCCCACAGTTAGCATCTCTTTTAAGTCACAAATGTGGCCTTTATCCTGCTCCTCCTCCAGTTCATGACACAGCAGTGCCTCCCGTGTACCCTAAATGCCACTGCCTGGGGTTGGGTCTCCTAATCACAGCCCTTTTCACCAACTGTAATTATAGCACATACAGACTCACTCCAGTCTTTCCTGGCCTCAGAAGAGTGAGGAAGATAACCTCTTCTGGTGTGTAGTCTTTGTTTATGTACCTGCATTTAGTAATTATTGTTGACTTGGTGCTGGGCTCTGTCCTGGGGGGCTTATGGTCCAGCTGAGGAGACAGACATGTCACTCCATAATTTCCTGTTGTGGCCAGTGGTGAGGCCTGGGGTAACCAGGGCCTGCCTTAGCCTGAGTGGGCAGAAGGACCTCTCTGAGAAGGACTTCCCCAGGCAGGAGGAGCAGCACATGTAAAGGCCCTGTGTTCTCTCCTACACCCCACCCTCATCCTCTGTCCTGCAGGCCCTCTAGCCTTGCCTCTTTAGAGATATAGCCACAAAAGCTTTGTCCACGGCTGCCCCCTCTCAATCAGTCTTGCTCTTGTTAAGCTTGCCCCAGGCCTGACACCCACTCCCCTATTCTGCCTGGACCACTCACCGCCAGCATCCCAGAACATGCCAGGCTGACTCAGGCCACCTTTTATCCGTGCTGCCCCCAAAGTATCTGCTACCCCTACCTTTCCCTTCATCTCTCACACTCAGCTCTACTCACTCCTATACCTAGAGAGTGGCCCTTTCTTTTCTTCTTGTATTTTTAAAATTTTTATTGAGATTCACCTACCATACCATATAATTCACCCATTTCATGTGTACAGATCACTGATGGGTAGTATGTTCACAGTTGTGCCATCACCATGATCCAAATTTACATTTCCATCACCCCAAAAAGAAATCCAGGCCCCATTAGGAGCCCCTCCACATTCTTTTCCCCCACCCCTGACAGGCACTCATCTGCCTTCTGTCTCTATGGATTGGCCTCTTCTGGACATTTTGTATAAATGGGATCATTCACTGTGTCCTCTGTGGGTCTGGCTTTTCTCGCTTAGCATGATGTTTTTATTTTTAATGTTTATGTTGTGGTATGTTTCAGTGCTTCATTCTTTTTTATGGCTGAATCATATTGTATGGATGGACCACATTTTGTGTATCCATTTACCACTTGATGGGCATTTGAATTGTGTCCACCTTTTGGCTGTTAGGACCAGTGCTGCTGTGAATATGCCTGTATTCAGGTTTCTTTGTGAACGTGTTTCATTTCTCTTAGGTGGAGTGGAATTGCTGGGTCTCATGGTAACAACACATTTAACATTTTGAGGAACTGCCAAACTGTTTTCCAAATTAACTGTACCATCTTACATTCCCACCTGCAATGTATAGGAGTTCCAACATTTCTGCATGTGGACAACATTAATTATTTTATTTTATTTTTAAAAATTATTTTCTGTTTTTGAAAATTTTAGCCATCCTAGTAGGTGTGAGGTGGTGTCTATTCTGGTTTTGATTTGCATTTCTCTGGTGACTAATGATGTGGAGCATCTTTTCATGTGCTTATTGGCCATTTGTATAGCTTCCTGGGAAAAATATCTATTCAGACCCTTTACATGTTTTTATAATTCAGTTGCTCATCTTTTTATTATTGAGTTTTAAGAGTTCTTTATATATTTTGGATGCTGTTCCCTTATCAGATCTGTGATTTGCAAATACTTTCTCCCATTGTGTGGATTGTCTTTTCAGCTTGATGGTATCATTTGCAGCACAAAAGTTTTAAATTTCACTAAAGTCCAGTTCATCTGTTTTTTTCTTTTGTCACTTGTGCTTCTCGTGTCAAATCTAAGAAACCTTTGTCTTATCCAAGATCATAGAGACTCCTCTGTTTTCTAAGAGGTTTATAGTTTTTGCTCTTACATTGAGGTCTTTGAACCATTATGAGTTAATTTTGAGGGGGAGGAAGAAGGAGCACACTTTGTTCTTTTGCATGTGGCTATCCAGTTGTCTGATTTGCTGAAAAGACTATTCTTTCCCCATTGAATTGTCTTGGCACCCTTGTCCAGAATCAATTGACCATAAATTTGAGGGTTTATTTCTGGACTCTCAGCTCTGTTGCATCGATGTACATGTCTATCCTTACGCCAATGCCACAGTGTCTTGTACACACAGCTGTGTGAAAAGTTTTGAAATTGTGAAGTCCAAGTCCTCCAACTTTGTTCTTCTTTTTCAGAATTATTTTGGCTAATCTGGTCCCTTGCATTTCCATATAAATTTGACAACCTGCTAGTCAGTTTCTGCAGGACTTGGGAGGGGAAGTTGGGATTCTAATGGGGACTGCCTTGAGCCTATACCTCGGTTTGGAGAGTGCTGCTGTCTGAACCATGTTAAGTCCCAGTCCATGAACACAAAATGAGTTTCTGATTATTTAGGTCTTCTTCACGCATGGCCCACACCCCCTTCTGGGCATGCCCCTCGTTGGCCTCTCCGCAGACTGGCAGCTCTGGAGGCACAGACATCCTCTGAGGGCCTTGGGCCTCAGCCTCACCGCCATTAGCGAGGAAGAGATGAGTTGGAGCTGCATCATCATAAAGGCTGCCTTACCTCAGCCTTGGAATGTCTCTTAGAGATGAGCCCACATGTGGGTGCCAGATGTTGAGGGCAGGGACCTTCACAAGGACAGTCCAGGTCTATTCCCTGGGGCTGGGTCAGAAGAGGAAGGCCCTGGGCCTCTGTGCAGCTGTTGAAAAGAGTGAGGCAGCTCTGATGAAGCTCTCCCACCCAAGGAAGAGAACATTGGGTGCCCAGCACAGGTGGTCAGCCATCATCTTAGAGCCCTGGGTGCACTGGGAGTGGGTCCTGGGCACGTAGGCCTCTCAGGAGAGGTCCTGCCTCTGAGCACAGGAACCAGGGTGTGCTCGCTGCCATAGCCCCCATCATGTGGAAGTATCTTACCCGGAGCTCATGCTTTTAACAGGTTGAACTAAAAGGGTTAAAAAAAAAACTGAACCAGTTTCTCAGTTATCTCTGGATCCAGCAGAGGTGCCAGATAAGACTCCTGCCTGAGCCAAGCTGAAGAAGAAAGAGCCCCCACTTTGTACCCCCACGAGGCCCAGGGAGTGGCTTTACCCACTGCTTGCTGGTTCTTTACTGGGTGTTACTGGAGCTCAGCCTGGTTGAACTTGTCAGTTCATCCCAGCAACCAGGAGGTCTGTGCAGAGAAGAGACTGAGGCTGGAGAGATGAGGGGGTGTGGGAGAAGCCAGTCCCAGCCAGGCCCCGGCATCCAGACCTCCTTGAAGACCCCAGCAGGCCCACAGCCTGTCAGTCAGAATTACAGCACAGGTTCCCCTCGGGTGCTCAGTAAATACTCATTTTAGTCTCTGTCTCCTGGAGCCCTGGGAATGAAGTTCAACCCGCTGGGCTGGGAAGCAGCAGCACCCTGGGGGCCCAGGGGGTGGCTGGGTGGCTCCTGCAGGGCACTTCCTGCCTCCAGCAGCCCCATCCAGCCCCCTGTGGACAGCACACACAGGTGGCCCAGGCAGCCGGGACCACCATGGAGCTGGGACCAAGTGTGGACACCATCCTTCCCCTTGAACCGGCAGGCTGACTGGGAACCAAACAGCCTTCTAGTAGATGCTGGGGCCTGGATCACCCAACCATAAACATTTAGACCATCAGGCCCCCCTGCAGTCCCTGCCTGGCCCGTACCTTGCAGGAACCTGGTGTCAGGGCAGAGGTGTTACAGCCGCAGCAGCCTGCAGCCTGATGTCCCCTGCCCGCAGAGCCGGAGAATGGGATGAAGAGTGGTCTCAAGCTGTGGAGGAAGGGGGTGTCTGGGAGGGGGGCCGGGGTCCACAGAGACAGAAAAAGTAGTCTGAAGAAACCCACACTAGAGATGGCACAGGCCATCTCTGGGAGGGGGTCGTGGGGGCTTCCACCTTCTCCCTCATTTGTGTCTCTGGAGCGTTTGCACTATGACTGGATTATGCCTCACAAGAGGAAACAGCAAAGTGGCATGTCCCATGTGCAGGGGCTGAGCCGGCGTCCCCTTTCCCCACAGGCTACAGCATGTTCGCTGTGGGCGTCGGGGCCTTGCTCTTTGGGTACTGGAACATGACGAGGTGGAACCGCGAACGCAGGTAGGCTCTGCCCTGCTGAGGCACGTGGGGACGTGCGCCCATGGACTTAGTGTATCTCGGGGTGCACTCCTCAGGGAGTGCAGGCCATGACCCAGCAAGTCCGTTTCCGGGCTGTATCCCCAGGGAATGACTGGCCATCAGATGTTCACTAGGTGCCCCTTGACCTCCACTGCTGGGGGCCCAAGGGTCCTGGTTAGGACAGTCCCTCGGGCAGAAGTAGAGGCCCAGGATTCACTCTCCTAGCGAGTTCTTGTCAGTGGTGACCAGTGACGATACAAGGGCTTAAAAATCAGTTCACGCAAGCCATTGGCTGTGCCAGCCCAACAGGGCCTGAGGGACCCAGGCCTATAGTGGCCTTGGCTCGGACTCTGGCCGCCTCCAAGCTTGCCCAGTGCCCTGCTAGGTGGCTCCTTCTCCTTGGCTCCCGACTGCCTGCCCCCCTCCACCCTGTCCCACTCTGTGTTGTGTGTCCTTAGCACCCACTGTGGGCTTGCTTCCCCTCAGGAGGGCAATGCTGGGGGAGGCCCGGCACGTGGAGGGCATTCAGCATTGTTGAGTGAACTTAGGAGCACCTGTTGGGTGCTGGACACTAGGGCTGTGGTGGGGGCAGCGGCCTGGAGGGAGCTGCTACCCTGGGGGATGGGGAAGAGGTAGGGGGCACTGAAGTTTACCTAGTCCATTCCTTGGGCTGCCATGAGATTCCTGGTGATGAGGGGACAGGGCCAGAGGCCACTCCCTGGGCCACATCAGTGAGCACTGTTCTCCCCACTCCCCCTGGCTCAGACAGGGCTGGTGACTTGGAAGATGCCAAAAAGCAGGGAGAGAAAGGAGCTGCCTGTGTTACTCACACCCCATGGTTATTTTGAGATGAAAGGGATGTGGTTTTGTAAGGCCCAGAGCCCCATGATGAACGTCCCCTCCTGGTTCACTGCAATCATCAAGCCTGGGCTATTTTTAGGATTAAAAAAAGAGTTTTTAACTGAAAAGAAAATGTGAAGCCAGCAGTCTTGTGGACTGACGACGTCTGTGCCAGCTACGTGTTGCCCTCCCCCCGATCTTGGGCTCCTGGTGGGCAGAGCCCACCACCCAAGCCCTTCCCACTTGCTTGCCTCTTCCCCAAACCCCTTCCCAGGGTGACATGTGTCCATCGACCACATCATCTCCATCCACCGCATCCCACCTTGATCTGATCAGAGTGTTGGTTTTGGGGTTTCACAGGCGCCTGCAGATCGAGGACTTCGAGGCCCGCATCGCGCTGATGCCTCTGTTGCAGGCAGAGAAGGACCGGAGGTGGGCCGCTGGGACCAGGTTCAGGAGGTCACAGGCTTGAGTGCTTCAGCCTGCAGCGTGAGACAAGGCCAGAATGCACATGGGGACTGGCAGCTGTGTCCTTGCACACAGCTTCAAGGGCCATTGTCATCCTGGGAGAGGACCCTAAACTTGACTTGCAGCAGAGACCCGAAAGGGAGAATGGAAAGGCTTCTGGGGGAGGGGCATTGGGGCTGGGGCAGGACGGCAGTAAGTTTGCCGGGAGGAAGATAGGAAAGGAGAAGAGGGGTCAGCGTGTGCAGGGTTGAAAGCTGGGGGAGGTGATGGGGAGGTGGAGCAGGGACGGGTCTGGCAGTTTCCAGACAAGGGACCCTTGGGGTGGTCAGGCCTGTCCCCCAGCTCCCACTCTCGCTGCAGGGTTCTCCAGATGCTTCGGGAGAACTTGGAGGAGGAGGCCATCATCATGAAGGACGTGCCGGACTGGAAGGTGGGTCCTTGGCAGGGAGGGCAGGGGTCTAGGCCACTGCAGAAACGCAGCCTCCCCCAGAAAACCTTGGGCTGAGGGTTAGTGGGTGCCAGGTGTGAGAAGGGAAGGCAGCAGTTTTGGGTGTGGGCACTGTGGCCACCAGGCCTGGTGGGGTTCCAGCAGGCTGCATGGGCCTAAGGGGTTAGCTGCACCCCTACCCGTTCCCTACTCTCTCCACAGGTGGGCGAGTCCGTGTTCCACACAACGCGCTGGGTGACCCCCATAATGGGCGAGCTCTACGGGTTACGCCCAAGGGAGGAGATACTCAACGCCACCTATGGCTTCATATGGTACACATAGGGGCCTGCTCCCCTCAGACCACTGGACCTCCACCTCCCCACTGGGAGAGAATAAATGCTCTGGAGACTGCTCTGCCTGTGTCCCAGGGACTGAGTGATTTGGGAGGGGCAGCCAGGGGGTGTCACTGGAGGTGTGGGGACTAGGTAGAAGCTGCCAGTGGGATGGTCCCTGGGTCACCCTCCAGCCTCATCTACCAAATATGCTTGTACTTTTACTTCCACCCCTTTGGCAGAGGGTGGGGGGCTTCTCCACTAGGGTACCCGGTGGGTAGGGGGCCAAGGGGAGCAGAAGAGGCAGATCCCCTTGCTCCCAGGCCAGGATCCCATAGCAAGGGTAACCAGCCCGTCGCTGCCCCTCTGGACTTTGTTTCCCTTCCAATATCCGCAACTCTGGGATTCCCGCTGTCCCAGAGGGTAGTTACATTCCTGGCACAAAAGGGTTAAGTCCTCTTGCACTTTACAACCAATGGCTGCGCGCAGCGCCTTCGCGGCGTCTCCTGATTGGTGGGCACGCAGGGTGGGCGGGAGGAGAGGGTAGGCTCCCTCTGCCCAGGGACGCACTTAAAAGTGGCCCCACTGCGCATCAGATCACCTCCGCCATGAGCCGCGCAGCTGGTCCAGACCTAGCGGAGGCCTCAGAGGAGCGGCGTTTCCTCAGGTCAGCCGGGGAGGGGGACGGGAGGCAGGAGCACGACTGGAAGAGGGCCTGGAGGGCCTGGGGGGCCAGAGGTAGTAGATCAGAGGCAGAGGCATGGCCAGGATGGGGGGTCGGGGAGAATCCCAGGCCCATCCTGCCTTTTGCTGGAGAGACTAATCCTGCTCCTGCCAGCACCTCTGAAGCAGCGTTTCCAGGGAGACAGCATCTGCAGCAGGCCCGCCCCTCATGAATAATTCATCAGCAACACTGGCCGCACCCCCATCACCCCACTGCCCAACCAGGGCCCACATCCCCTTTCCATCTCTTCCAGGGACCCTGGAGCCTGTGCCCCTGGTCCTCCATCTGGAAAGAGCTCAGCTCTTTTAGCTCTTCAAATTCTCACACCCTCCTTGGTAGTCCACTGCTACTAATCTCTTGTCCAGAGAAGAAAACAGGCCTGGGGAGGGAAGCCACTGGCTGAGCTAGGGTGATACTTAAATACGTGGAGCACATGCGAGCAGGTGGATGAATTTGGGACCCGGAACTAGTGGCTGTGGTTGTGCCTTCCACCTTGTCCTGAGTCCTCCTGTGTCCTCCTCTAAACCCATGTGACATGGGACCCCAAGCAGGGCTGTAGACCTCACAGCAAACTAGATACATCCAATAGCCCCTGCTGTGGCCACCTGCCCACTGTCCACTCAGCCCCTCTTCTCAAGGCAGATACTGTGCAGTGACTGGCTAATGTCCAGACTCAGCCTTGAGACCCAGCACATCCTAGGCAGGGGGAAGAAAATATTCTAGAAGCTGGAGCTGTGACTCTTCACCTAGGGTTCAGGGGCTGGGGGGGCCTCAAACGCCAACTAAGGAGCGATGAGGTGCTGTGTCGTGGGTAGGAGAGGAACACGGGGAGAGGAGGCTGAGGTTGGATACATAATGGGGAGCAGGCAGGTACAGTGAGGAATATTCTCTGAATGCTGAGGATCTATGAGAAGGTTTGGGCTGGGGGTGGTGAAATCTGGTGTTCAAGTTTTCAAAGCCCTTGCAGCTCATGTTGAGTTTCGGGGGTGTGAGACTGCAGTAGGCAGCCGGGTGAGCAATGATGGAGGGCTGGTGGGCAGAGGCATGAGGGTGGAGAGAAGCAGGTGGAGCTGAGAAAGCAGCAAGTGTCACACACAGGCAGCCAGGCCTCAATCAGAGCTTCACCTCCAAAAGAGCCCCCTCCCGGAACATTTTGCCAGCATCAGGCCCAGTTGTCTTTGAAACCCAGTCACCTCAGCCCTCAGGGCTGGTGGGCAGATCATGGGGCCTCACAGCTCCTCTCCTCCAGGGACTGAGGATGGGAGAAGCAAGAGGCAACCTCACAAACTGAGCACTGCTCCCCAGTCCTGCAACAGTGCTGCCCTGTCCCGCTCCCCGCCCTGAGCAGCTGCTGTCCCCACACCCTAGGCTCCTAAGCCTGGCCCTTCTGCTGCCTGTGGAGTTACAGTTTTCACTCCAGTGACCGGTAAGGCAGGAAGATAATGTTCCAAGTGGAGGCCAGAGGCCAACAAAGCTTTGGAGCAGAGGAAGAGGAGGAGGAAGGGACGATCCTCTCCCAGCCCTCCTGTGGGGGCAGCAGCTAGAGCTGTCACAAGATGAAGATGGAGGAATGAGCCACATTCCCGAAGCACCTTCGATGTCATTCCTGGAGCTGGGCTGGCCTGCCCTGGAAGCGCTCTTCGTCTGGCCCCACCATGAGCTCCTTTTCCCCACCTGGTCCTTCAACCTCCTGCAACATCAGCTGCAGACAAGCAGGGGGTTGAATCTGGCTCTGCTCGCTGGAGTGACAAGGCATGTCACCTTGGCCTAAGCCTCCATCTCCTGCATTGATGTGGGACCCAGAAGTGTCTTTCTGACCAAATTTCTCAGCCTCGCTCACTCTGCTCTAGCAACACCAGCCTCTCTTTTGTCCCTTGAACCTGCTGAGTCCATTTCTACCATAGGGCCTTGACTTTCACTGTTCTTGCCACCTGGATTACCTCCCACAGCGCTCTAGGACAGCTCCTCCAGGAAGCCCTCCCTGACTCCCCATCCTACAGCAGCCCTCGCTTCCCACCTCCACCCCGCCTCTGCCCGGCCTGGTCACACCACAAAATTGGCCAAGGTTGTGGTCTCCTGCTCGCAGAATTGAAAAAAGGAACCTCAAGTTTCATCCCAACAAACCTCTGCCACCTGTAGGACTGCCTCTGCTTTGCTCACACCCCATCCATGGCTCTGGAGACCAACACCAGGGGTGGAAGGCTCAATTTGCCAACTTGCTGCGTGACTCTGGGCAAGCCATTTTGTTTCTCTGAGTTGCATGTTTTTCCAGCAGTTCTGGGCCTGGTCTTTTTTTTTTTTTTTTTTTTTATCATCATCATCATCATCATTATTACACTCTAGTATGTGCTGAGCTGGGGGCAGGTGGCTGTTCCCCAAGTGGAAGGGGTCTTGCCTAGGTGAAGCTGGCATCAGGCCACAGGCCCTGCCCAGCTACTCCAACCCCTGATTCTGGAGTGAGGAACATCTTCTGATCCTCAGTGCCAGCTCTTCCTTTCTTAAGCCCCCTAGCCCATGCCCCTTGGAAGGCTCCTAAGCCAGGGCCAGCTTGGGCCCTGCCCTTAGAAGGGCCCGATATTTGGTTTAATGCTCTCCCATCACCATCTTAAAATTCTTAATAACTTTTGATCAAGGGGCCTCAAATTTGCATTTTGCACTGGGCCTCAAAAATTATCTAGCCTGTTCTGCCTTCACTTTTGCAAAAGAGGAAGCAAGGCTCAGAGATGAGGCGGACCTCAGTCACTCAGCCACTTGGCTCCATCTCTCTGGCCACAATTATTTAAATTTTATCATTGCCCCTGAAGAGAGGTCCCCAAATGGGTCCCCTAGCGGCAGGTCCCTCATCCACCTCCCTCAGTGAGCCATCAAACTCCTCTGCAGCCTTTAAAACCCACCTCCCCTGGATTCCCCTAGTCCAGTATGCCCCCTCTAGTGTCCTGGAGCTCGCTCAGTGGTTTCCACTGCCTGAAATCCACACATCGCCCCCATCAATTAAGTCCTTCATGCTCCATTTCCCTTTCTGGGTTCCTCCCGCCTTGCGGGCTGGGGGCGTCTGGATCAGGCTTGATTTCCCAATGCTTCAGGGCAGCAGGACCAACCTGCGCCCCCTTGCGCTTCCTCTACCACCAGGGGGCTCCCGCGCCTCAGGCTCGTGCTCAAAAACTCCAAGGTCTGCGCGGGTTTCCATTCAACGGAGCTCAAGCTGGACGAGGAAACTGACGGCGGGTCTTCGGCTCGGGGCTCGGGGGTGAGGGGCTTCAAGGCCTGGATCGGAACATTGGTGGCACATCTCTGGCTCCATCTGAGTCTTTGTCTCTATGTCCTTCTCTCGATCTCTGTGTTACTGAGTATCTCTCACCACTCTGACCCTCAGCACGGCGGAGGCAGCCGCCCTGGAGCGGGAGCTGCTGGAGGATTATCGCTTTGGGCGGCAGCAGCTGGTGGAGTGGTGCGGCCATGCTAGTGCGGTGGCTGTGACCAAGGTACCTGACCCCTGACCCTTAACCTTGACCCCTTCCAGATGGGTAGCCCACCAGAGCAGAGGTCTAGCTGCATGACCCCCATGGCTAGGATGGTCATTTTTACCCTCAAGAAGCCCCTCTTTGGGGCCACCCCAACTCATCACTCAGATGGGGAAACTGAGGTCCAGAGAGGATCACCACTGGGCCAGGCCAGTGAGGGTCAGTGATGTCAGTGAGGGTGAGGACAGAGTTGGGGTCCCTGGGGATGTGGAGGCCACCACAGAGATCAGTCTGGTACCCTTGAGACATGACCACCCGCCCCTGCCGCCTCCTGGGTCTTGGGCACAGGGGACGTTAGCTCCTGAAGTCTGAGCACCCCCAAACAACTCCCTGCCACAGGTAGGGGAACTGAGACCCAGAGGTGAGGAGGGGTCTGCACACTGCCCCAGAGTGTAGGAAGCAGAGCTATGTCCAGCTCTGGAGCAAACCTCCAGGCCTGGAGGTTCCTGCAAGAGACGGGAGTGTAATAGCATTGAAGATACTAGTATCCAGTGTTGCCAAACCATGCAGGGCCTCAGTTTCCTCTTCTGAAGAAAGGATAAGCTGACACCAATTAGTAAACACAAATGCCTTAGAAAAGTGCCTGATCAAGTCAGGGCTCCAGCTTGTAATCCCTTTCCTCCTCTTCTCCTTCTTCCTTTTCTGATCCGTAGTCAGATGCACTATCCATTGTGCCACTGGTCCCCCTCCTTCCTTTTCTTACTACCACTGTGTACTTGAAAAAAAAAAACAACCCTCAATATCTTTCTTTATGTGGACTCAATTTTTTTTTAACTTAAATGTTCCTATTTCCAAGTGAAACATCCTGAGCGCGATGCTCAAAGGAGAGGAAAATGATGAAAATCCAAGCCACAAAAGCAAACTCAGTGTAGTAAACTCTTGCCTGGCTGCTGGTGACCAGCTGTCTGGTTTTTGCACTGAAAGCTTTGTCTGTCCAGAGGCTCTTCAGTCCTAGCCAGCCGGACAGTGTCACTCTCCCTGACTTGGTCTCGAGTCTGGGGCTCTGAGCATGGTGTGGTGGGGTCATAGGTACGATCAGGGTGGGTCAGGACCTTGCTGAAACCTTGGGGTGGAGACTCAAAAAGGAAATAACTTTCCCTCTGTGTGGTTAAAGGTTAGAGTATAGTTGGAGCCACCCTGGGCCTGGGAGAGGCCCCATGAGCCTGTTGGAGCCATTTTTCCTCCCATTTGATAGAAATGAACTGAGGCTGGGGGAAGGAGAGCAAGCTGGGGACCACGCAGAGAGTCAGGGTAGGGCTGAGACTCTTAGCTTCTGCGTTAAAGAGACAGACAGAGACACAGAGTCTGAGAGATACAGAGACCGAGAGAAAGAGAGACACAGAAGTGAAGACAGAGACACAGAGAGTCTGAGAGACAGAAAAAGGCAGGGAGGTGAAGACAGAGGCCAATGGAGAGGGACAGACGGAGACAGGGCACGGCGGGTTGGAAAAACACCCCCCTCCCCTGTCCCCCAACTTTGGGGCCTCCGGGAGGGACCGAGGCCTGGAAACATGGGCGGGGGAGGGGCAGCCACTGCAGTGGAAAAAGGTGGAAGAATGTCTGCAACTCGGGCCGAGAATAAACAAACCGCACTCCAGGCGCAAGCAGTGGCAGGAGGCACGTTTTTCTGCTCCTGCTTGGCAGAGCCTGAGGCAAGGACTCTGTGACTCCAGCAAGGAAACTGAGGCCTCTCTCGGCCCTGCTCCTTACCCATAGTGTCTCTCCTCCTGTCCTGCCCCCTCGTCTCCAGGCCCAAGCCCTATTCCTCTCTCTACTCCTGGCCTCAGTTTCACCACTGGAGTGAGGAGAGGTTCCAAGCGCCATGCTTTTGCGTTTGCTGTGCCCCTGCCAGGTGTTCCCTTTGCCTGCTGTCTCCCGGAAGCAGAGGACAGTGCTGGTGGTGTGCGGCCCAGAGCAGAATGGGGCAGTGGGGCTGGTTTGTGCCCGGCACCTGCGGGTGTTTGTGAGTAGCAAGGGTTCTCTCAGTCTCCCAGGGTCACATCCCCACCCCATCCCTGCATCCTTGTTGTTGTTGTTTGTTTGTTTGTTTTATGAGGGGAAGTAATTAGGTTTGTTTGTTTGTTTATTTATTTATATTTGGAGGAGGAGCTGAAGATTGATCCCAGGACCTCGTGCATGCTAAGCATGTGCTCTACCACTTGAGCTATATCCTCCCCTCTCATCTTAATGTCTTGATAGTGTCCCAGGGGGAGGTTGAGGCTGGACAGGTTACAGAATATGCCCAGTGCTTGCTCCAGCCAGGGTCTGCTGCCTGGTACCCAGATCTGGGCTCAGAGGCTCAGTGGGGACCCTGGGAGGGCTCCCAGTGCTGACCCCTTCCCGCTTCCCCCAGGAGTACGAACCAACAATCTTCTACCCTACACGCTCCCTGGACCCACTGCACCGGGACCTGACTACTCAGTGTGAGAAGATGGACATCCCCTTCCTGTCCTATCTGCCCATGGAGGTCAGCTCGGGTGGCAACTAGGGGGGAGGTAGGGGATAGTACCCCAGGCTGCCTCCTGACCCTGCCTGCCATCCCAGGTCCAGCTCATCAACAACGCCTACGGGCTGGTGGTGGATGCCGTGCTGGGCCCCGGTGTGGAGCCAGGCGAGGTCGGGGGCCCCTGCACGCGTGCCCTGGCCACACTCAAGCTACTGTCCATCCCCCTTGTGAGCCTGGACATTCCCTCAGGCATGCCAGGTGGAGGGGGGTGTTTCAGGGCCCTGGGGGGCTTGGGTGGAGGCACCCTGTACCCTGCTTCTGGTGGTCCCAGCCTGTCTGCCCACTCTGAGCCTTAGTATTCCCAGTGTGAATGGATCCTGCACTCTGGGTGAGGCTGAGGGTCACATCTATCCTTTGGATGGGGAATATCCAGGCTGGCACCCAGGTAACCCTCATTCCCCTCCCCTCAACACCCAGCACCGTGTGCCTGCTGCCCATCCTGGCCCGGTTGCCTGGGCAGACGTGAGCTCACTCGGCAAAGGCCTCACCCATCCTGGCCGCCGCCCCATGCCTGTTGGAGCCATTAGGCAACAGGCAGATGGAACAAACAGCCGCTGGCCAGCCAGACCCTCTATGGGGGTGACCAGACTCAGGGAGGTCCTCTGGCTTACAAGACCCCAGGGTCATACCAGCAGGATGCCACAGAGCTGGGGTTGGTACCCAAGGGAGGAGTGGGCTCCTTGGTCTGAGGAGGGGAAGCTGCAGGCTCATGTCTGAACAGGTAGCCTAGGACAGTGAAGGTTGCCCTGTTAGGTCAGAAGGGGTTATTAGGGGCCCCTAGTCTGAGGGTGGAGGCTAGTATCAGAGAAAGAAGGATTAAAGTCAGAGGGAGGTAGCTTTTAGTTAGTGGCCCAAGACAGGTCAGAGGCAGGAGAGAAGGCAAGGCCCCTAGTCTAAAGGAGGAGGTTCATTTGAGAAATGGCAGAGGCTGTGGCCCAATGATGGGGAGGCTTGCCTGAGAATGGAGACAAGTCTATCCTCTGAGTGGAGAGTGGGGATCTGGTCAGAGGGAGGAGGCTGGCCGGGAAGTCTGGGTGGAAAAAGGCTAGTCTAAGTGGAAGAGCTCAGGATTGATAGGGAGGGATATATGAGGACAGACATCAGTCAGAAGGCAGAGGCACGGGTCTGGCTGGGAAAGGGTAGCAGGTGGAAATGGTGTCGTCTGAAGACAGAGGCTGAGTCAGATGGAGGAGGAAGATTGGGTAGCAGCGATGGGAGCAGAGGCAGAAAAGTATGAGGGCAGAGGCTCTGGTCAGAGGACGGGAGAAACGAGGAGGAGGAGAAACTGGTCTGAGGGCAGAGGCTCCGTTTTATGGGAGACAGGTCTGACCAAGACGCATGTGTCAGAGCAGTCTGTGTCTGACGGGGAAGGGCTTCAGAACTCTTGTCTGAGGGCGAGCACCCCTCCTAGCTCCTGATCCCCCTTCCCATCCTTCCTCCTTCAGGCTGGGACCCAGAGACCGGCGGCGACGCCGAGGACGGGCTCCGGCCCGACGTGCTCGTGTCGCTCGCGGCGCCCAAGCGCTGCGCCGGCCGCTTCTCCGGGCGCCACCACTTCGTGGCCGGCAGGTTCGTGCCCGATGACGTGCGCCGAAAGTTCGCTCTGCGCCTGCCGGGCTACACGGGCACCGACTGCGTCGCGGCGCTTTGACTCCCCCCGCCCCGCGCCCACGCGGCTTGGACACGCGCCAATAAACAGACGTACCACCAACAACTTGTCTGAGCCTCCTCTGTGAGCAGGGTCTGCCGCGGGGGTGGGCAAACTCGAGGAGGAACCCACCAGCTCCCTGGTGGCCCAAGGCGGGAGGGATGGAGGGTAGAGTAAAATGGGACTTCCCGCTGGCCTACGAGAAAACTCGAGCCAGAAGGATGGAAGGCAGAATCAGGGTGGGATTTCTAGCTTGTTCGGGGATGTAAAGCCAATAGAATAAAAGTTAGACTCGATGGAGGATTTCTAGCCGCCTTAAAGGGCGGCCTAAACCATGAAGGTTTGGATAGCTTTAGGCTTCATTCCAAGAGGCACTTCTCGTAGGCTGCTTGGGACCCCACGTGGAGAATGGTAGGTGGGCTAAGGAAGGGACTTCCAGCCGGCGACGAGGGGACGCAGGCCAGCCTGAGGGCGGAGGTACAGCCGGACGCACCGAAGGGGGCGACTCAGAGAGGTGTCACCTCGGGCCAGGGAGCCTTGCTCGGACGGGGCGTGGCCTGGACGGGGCGTGGCCTGCGGTTGCGTCCCTCCCCCATCCTCAGCCCCAGCAGCCGCCAGACCCGCGGGAGTCCGACCCGAGTGCGCAGCGGAGCCGGGACCCTCCCTCTGACTTTTGGACCCGGTCATGGCGTCACTGCCGACACTGCTCTGCCTCTGTGTTGCCGCCGCGCACCTGGCGGGGGCCCGAGGTGAGGCTCCCCCAGACCCCAGACCAGCCCCCTAGGCGCCCGATCGTCTTGCAGAAGGCCTGGCAGGCAGCCGCGTCTGGAGACAGAACCAAGGGAACCCACTCGCTTCCCCAGGCCTGCATCCCCTTTGCCAGCCCCGGGGGTGGATTGAGGGGGGCAACGGAGAGAAGGAGCCCTGGGACCACCTGGGGCAGGAGCGGACCTCATCTGCTCTCTTTCCACGTCCAAGGGATGATAGGGGCATCTGGAGTGTGAATATGAACTTGGGGCTCCTCTGGGTTCTCGGGACTTCGAGGTGTCCATCTCAGTCACAGATTTGATCCTGAATCACCTGGTTCTGGTCCTGGTCCTAGGATGAAGGGATCATAGCTGTCCCCTCTCACCTAACTCCTCCCTTTCTTACACACACACGTACACCCCACTCAGAAGAGAAATTCCCATCTCTGAATCACTCAGTGGAGTGGGAACTGGGCCCATTTCTCAGATGAGGAGACTGAGACTCCAAGAGGAAAGGGACTTGTCTGAGGTCATTGCCCAGCCCAGCTATCTCAGATAACTCAAGGCCAAAGAAGCTAGGCTAGATTCCAAGGACTTCCCGCTGGCAGCTTGGGCCCCAAGTGATGGGATACAAGGTAGACAGAGGGAGAGACTTCCAGCCAGCAAACAGATGAAGAGGAATTCTGATCAACATGAGGAATTCAGATTACAGCCAGCTGAACTCAGCGATTGAACACACTTGGAGGAAACTGGGTCTATGGGAGCAGAATGGACACAGACTTCCCCAACCCATGGAGTCGGGGCTGTGTCAGAGGGAGGGCTGGGGATCTGGGAGACTGGGGGTGGGAGGGCGGGGGTCATAGGGAGGCTTCCTGGAGGAAAGTGGGCTGTAGTTCTTTGGGGCAACCAGAGCTGGATTCTGGCCTCTCCCCTGTGAAATGGGGATGATCATGGAAGCACCTTGTATAACAGAAGCTCACAGAATTTCCCATCAGGGCTCTTTCTTCCCCCAACTCCTCACCCCTTCCCCAGGCACCACCACAGAGGAGCCCACAGTGACTGTGTGGGGCCTTGAAGGTTCATCATTGCGCCCTGGCCAGCCCTCGCCAGCCCTGGAGGACTGGGAAGGTGAGTCAGCTAGGATCTGAGTCCTGGTTCTGCTGTGGACTCTGGCTGAGCTCTGGCTGGTGGGGACACAAGCTAGGTTGAAGAGCCCAGGATGGCCACAGTCCCTGGGCATGCCAGCCCCTGGAAGTGGTGCCCCAAGAGGTCTGTTTTAGGAGCGAGAGGTGAGAATCAGACTGTTTGTCCAGGAGGAAACCAGGGTAGGATGGGGTGGGGTGGGAGGTGGGACAACCCACCTAGTTCAGGCAGGGAAGCAGGAGTTCTGGAACCTGAGTCTCTAGCTTCCCAGCTAGGAAGGTTCTATTTGACTTGCTCTTGAATTAGAAGAGGAGTGAGCACCCCCTGGGGGATTGATGGAAGCAGAAGCTAACCTTTCTACCCTATGGCTTCTATGAAACAGAGGTAGCCTGATGTGTTCAGTGGGCAGCGAGCAAGATCCCACCTGGCCCTGAAGAGAGGGCTGCCAGGCAGCGGAAGGGCTGGTCTCGGGCCCAGCTTCTCGTGCTGCCTTTATATCCCCCCTCACCTCAGGAGTTCTGAACTCTGAGGGTAGGGGTTGGTAAGACAGTGGCAAGACCTCAGCGTGTACTCATGGGCCAGTTCAGGAGTCCAATCTCCCTTGATCCCTTTACATCTCCTTCTGCTCTCAAGGGCCCTGGATCTGGGCGGGCTGGGCAAGCCCCTGCAGTTTTGTGGGGAGGGAGGCCCGGCTTAAACAGCAGGTTAGGCCCTTACCATATAGATGGATGTGGGCAGGCCGCAGCCAGGGCCCCTGCATGCATTGATGGGGCCCGACCGACTGCGGCCCGGGTCCCAGCCATGCGGTGCCCGCAGAGGCCAGCGAGTGGACATCCTGGTTCAACGTTGACCACCCGGGGGGCGACGGAGACTTCGAGAGCCTGGCTGCGATCCGCTTCTATTACGGGCCGGCGCGCGTGTGCCCGCGGCCGCTGGCGCTGGAGGCGCGCACCACGGACTGGGCCCTGCCATCAGCTGTCGGCGAGCGCGTGCACTTGAACCCCACGCGCGGTTTCTGGTGCCTCAACCGCGAGCAGCCTCGGGGCCGCAGCTGCTCCAACTACCACGTGCGCTTCCGCTGCCCGCTCGGTGAGGGCGGGGCTCAGGGAGCGACGGGGACGGGCCATAGGTGGATAAGGCCTGACTGGGTGGTGCTGGGGAAGGGGCAGGGACGTGCGGATGTGGGCGTGGCTAGGATAAGGTGGCGTCCTTTAGGAGCAAGGCCCCAGGAGAGGGCGGGACCCGACAGGGGAGGAGCTGTGGAAGGAGGGGCTGGGAATGGCGGAGGCCCAGGTCCGGGTCAGGAAGGGGCCCCCAGGAACGTATCTCGCTCTCGCTGCCCTCATTTGCTCATCTATGACAGATCCGTTTGTGGGGGCGTGTTTTCATCCCCAGAAGTGTGTGAGCCGCAGGGAGAACAGCAGGGCTTATCTTGGCGGGGGCGGGGCGGTACCTCAACCGCACATTCGACTGGTGCGCCTGGGGGACCACTGATGTAGGAAATGGGCAGGACTTCTGTCTGGAGTACCGGCCCTCGGATGCTCGCGACAGAAGCGTCCTCCAGTCCCACGTTGTCACCAGATTTCCAGGAGGTGCTGTTCCTGGGGTGGGCGGCCAGCTGACCCCTCCATCCCTGCCCTCTCCGCAGAGGCCAAGTGGGGCGCGTGGGGTCCGTGGGGTCCCTGTTCGGGAAGCTGCGGGCCTGGCCGTCGCTTACGCCGCCGCCGCTGCCCAAGCCCCGCTGGGGATGCGTGTCCTGGGCGTCCCTTGGAGGCGCAGAAATGTGTGAGGCCTCAGTGTCCAGGTAAGAGGGGCGGGCCCTGGAGGAGAGGATTGGGTTATAGGCGGGGCCTAGGTGTAGGGGCGGGGCTGGTTGAGAGGAATACTTAGAGGAGCTAGTTGGGGTGGAGCCTGATGGGGAGGTGCCTGGAAGGAGGAGGCTGAGCCAGGGTGGAGGGGCAGCGCCTGGAGGGCGGGAACTTGCACCTCATGGAGACTGGCTTTTCCTTCCCTCCTGGGCCCTGAAGGACCATTGGTAAACGTGTGTATCTGGACGGGTGGACCCCATGGGGGTCGTGTCCAGGCACGGGCAGATCTGAGAGGTCGCTTCCTCTGTGTGCATGGCGGAGTGTATAGATGTCTTGGTGGACGTGGACAAACACAGAAGCTGGCTCACACACTCGGGGTGCACACACGCGTGGCATTCACAGGCCCCGCCCGTCCCCCACGCCCACGCGGACACGCGCTTACACCCTGGCAGACACGATGCCCAGGCCCTCCCAGGGCCAGACACCAGGCCAGCCAGGAGGCGACTGGAAATTCCAATCAGGCCTGGGCTCCACAAACACGGTCTGGACACTGCCCCAACCGAGCCCGCGGCAGGGTGGGGGAGCACGGTGGCCAATGGGGTGGTGGGGTCCCCACCCTACCCTGCTTGGCTCTGCCTTCTCTGTGCCTCTGCCCTGAAGTTTCCAGTGGAATTTTCCATTTTATGGAAAAACCGCAGGATTGGGACAGGAGGGAGATGTTCTGGGCCCAAGACCCAGCCCCCTACTGGGCCCCCAGCCCCTGCCTGAACACTTTCTCTCTGATGGAAGGAGACTCTCTGCCCTGTGAGACGCCTCTCCTCCAGGGCATCTTCTTCACACTGGGACCCTAGTTCCCTCCCCTTGGCCCAGCACTGACCACTGAGTCCCATGACCCCCTCACAATAAGGGCTGCTACAAGCAGGTCCATGCTGAGGACTCTGAGGGGCACAAAGTGGGGAGGATGTCTGGGTACCTTTGAGGAGTGACTGATCAAGAGGAAAGCCCTCCCTAGGAGGGGGTCAAGAGTCTCCTCTGCCTCCCTGTGTCCCCACAGGGTGTGGTCCCAACACCTGTGGGTGCCCCGACCACATCCTTCTGGGGTCGGTGGTCACCCCATCTGGGCGTCCGCTGCCAGGAGCCAGGGTCTCCCTGAGAGACTGGCCTGGCGTCGTGGCCACTAGCGATGCTCAGGGAACCTTCCGGATGCCTGGAGTCTGTGCCAGCAGCCGAGCCAACGTCAGTGCCCAAATGGATGGCTTCTCTGCAGGCGTGGCCCAGGCCCAGACTAACAGCTCCCTATCTGCTGTGGTCACTGTTGTCCTTGATAAGTTGGGTAAGTGCCTCAAGCCGGAGGGATGGGGGTGCTGAGGAACTGGGGAGGAAATTCTGGGTGACACCAAGCACTTGGGATGATGTGATGCAGAGTGAGGTCGATGGGGTGAGAAATAAGATGTAATGGTCATTGGAGAAGACTCGAGGTGAGACGTAGAGTTGCAGAGGGAAGCATTAAGACTAAGCATTAGGAGCACAGCCTCCAGCAGATGTGGGGTGAACTTGAGTTGGGGGAGACTCATCAGAAAAGGCCCAAGTGAAATAGGACATTACTGTAAGGGAAAGGATGGAGCCCTGCTCTTGGGGAGGGTTGTTGGGAGAAGCTGGGATGGGGCAGGGCTGTGACCTTTGCTGCCTCTGCTCCCAGAGAAACCCTATCTGGTGAAGCACCCCGAGTCCCGAGTGCGAGAGGTTGGCCAGAATGTGACCTTCTGCTGCAAAGCTTCAGGCACCCCCATGCCCAAGAAATACTCCTGGTGAGTGACCTGCCCCATGCTCAGGAGAGTTGTGCCTAGCTTTAGGGTTGGACTGGACTTCCCAGAGCTGCTCTGCAACCTCCTGTGTTGTATATGGGGTGGGACAGAGACAGCCCCTCCCTTGTGCCAAGGGCACCCATTGTATTGTTCATTCACCATCCAGGTTCCACAATGGGACCCTGCTGGACAGGCGAACGCACAGGTATGGGGCCCACCTGGAGCTGCATGGGCTTCACCCAGACCAGGCAGGCACCTACCACTGCAAAGCGTGGAATGACGCGGGGGCCGTGCGCTCGGGTACCGCCCGGCTCACTGTGCTTGGTGAGCATCTTCAGCACACCCTTCCCCCAACCCTGAGCAAGCCCTGACACCAAACTGAGCCCTATGTCCAGCTAAAACTCAACCTCAAATGGAGCCCCAACTTCAGACTGATCTCTGACCTGCTCAGACTGATTCCAGACCCCCACTGAGCCCTCAGTTTGAGCCTTTGACCCCAAACCAGGCCCCAACCTTGGCCTTGATGGAGCTCTCCCCTTTACCCTGATCTGGCTGATTTCTTGCTCCACAGTCCCAGGCCAGCCAGCCTGCAACCCCCAGCCCCGAGAACACTTGATCAAGCTTCCAGATGAGTGCACTCAGCCAGGCGGCAGCCCTGCCTACCTGGATGTAGGCCTCTGCCCTGACACCCTCTGCCCCAGCCCTGCAGGCTCGGGCCCCCGCTGTGGGGATACAGGCTCCCGCTGCTGCTCCGTGCGCCGCCTGGAGAGCAGGAAGATCCACTGCTCTGGCTCTCTCCTCCCAGTCAAGATAGTGGCTGAGTGTGGCTGCCAGAAATGTCTGCCCCCTCGGGGGCTGGTCCGGGGACGTGTGGTGGCAGCTGACTCCAGGGAGCCCTTGCGCTTTGCCCAGATCCTCCTGGGCCGGGAGCCCATTGGCTTCACATCCTACCAGGGCGACTTCACCATCGAGGTGCCACCTTCCACCCAGAGGCTGGTGATTACTTTTGTGGACCCCAGGGGCCAGTTCGTGGACACTGTCAGGGTCCTGCCTTTTGACCCTCGAGGTGCTGGCGTGTACCACGAGGTCAAGGCCATGCGCAAGAAAGCCCCTGTCATCTTAGATGCCAGCCAGAGCAATACAATATCCCTTGGGGAGCTGGAAGACGAGGACCCCTTAGGTGAGCTGGTCATCCCGCCGGGAGCCTTCCGCAGAGCCGACGGTGAACCCTACTCTGGGCCTGTGGAGGCCCGGGTGACGTTCGTGGACCCTCGAGATCTTACCTCAGCGGCCGCGGCCCCCAGTGACCTACGCTTCGTGGACAGTGACGGGGAGCTGGCCCCACTGCGCACCTACGGCATGTTCTCCGTTGACCTCCGTGCCGCTGGCTCCGGGGAGCAGCTGCAGACTGGGCCGGTGGCCGTGCGCGTGGCCGCCAGCCAGATCCGAATGGCCGGTCACGTGGAGGCCCTGAAGCTGTGGTCACTGAACCCCGACACGGGCTTGTGGGAAGAGGAGAGCGGCTTCCAGCGTGAAAGGTCGGCCGCCCCGCGGTTCCGCCGGGAGGAGCGGGTCTTCCTGGTGGGCAACGTGGAGATACGGGAGCGGCGTCTGTTCAACCTGGACGTGCCCGAGCGCCGCCGCTGCTTCGTCAAGGTGCGCGCCTACGCCAACGACAAGTTCACCCCCAATGAGCAGGTGGAGGGTGTGGTAGTCACTCTGGTCAACCTGGAGCCTGCCCCCGGCTACTCGGCCAATCCCCGCTCCTGGGGCCGCTTCGACAGCGCCGTCACCGGCCCTAACGGCGCCTGCCTCCCCGCCTTCTGCGATGCCGACCGGCCGGATGCCTACACCGCCCTGGTCACCGCCACCCTGGGCGGGGAGGAGCTGGAGCCCGCCCCGTCCCGGCCCCGCCCCCTCGCGGCCACCGTGGGCGTAACCCAGCCCTACCTGGACAGGCTGGGTTACCGCCGTACCGACCACGATGACCCCTCCTTCAAACGCAATGGCTTCCGCATCAACCTGGCCAAACCCAGGTCGGGCGACCCCGCCGAGGCCAACGGCCCCGTGTACCCGTGGCGCAGCCTGCGGGAGTGCCAGGAGGCCCCGGTGACCGCCAGCCACTTCCGCTTCTCTCGCGTGGAGGCTGACAAATATGAGTACAACGTGGTCCCCTTCCGCGAGGGCGCGCCGGCCTCCTGGACTGGAGATCTCCTGTCTTGGTGGCCCAACCCGCAGGAATTCCGGGCCTGCTTCCTTAAGGTGAAGATCCAGGGCCCCCAGGAGTACATGGTCCGCTCCCACAACGCAGGGGGCAGCCACCCGCGAACCCAGGGCCAGCTCTATGGGCTTCGGGATGCGCGCAGTGTCCAAGACCCTGAGCGCCCTAGCACATCTGCCGCCTGTGTGGAATTCAAGTGCAGCGGGATGCTGTTCGACCAGCGTCAGGTGGACAGGACGCTGGTGACCATCATGCCCCAGGGCAGCTGCCGGCGTGTGGCCGTCAACGGACTCCTGCAGGATTACTTGACCAGGCACCCCCCATCCCCACCAGCCGATGACCTGTCTGCCTTCTCCATGCTGGCCCCGCTGGACCCTCTGGGTCACAATTACGGTGTCTATACAGTCACTGACCAGAGCCCACGGCTGGCCAAGGAGATCGCCATTGGCCGCTGCTTTGATGGCTCTTCTGATGGCTTCTCCAGGGAGATGAAGGCCGACGCTGGCACAGCTGTTACCTTTCAGTGCCGGGAGCCACCAGCGGGCCGGCCCAGCCTCTTCCAGAGACTGCTGGAGTCCCCATCGACAGCGCTTGGTGACATCCGCAGGGAGATGGGCGAGGTGGCCCGGGCACAGGCCCGAGCCTCGGGTCCCCTCCGCACCCGCCGAGGCAGGGCCCAGCAGTGACCTGGGCCCCAGCCTTGCTCCTCTGCCTTGCTCCAGACTCCTCTGTCCCTGGGAAGTCTCACCCCTTGCTTCTCCAGACGCTTGTTCTCTCTTCAGGTTTCTGGGTACCCCCTTCCCCTGCCCAGATTCAGAGTAGGGCCTAATGGTGGAAATGCCAGGCAGGTGATTGTTGCTGTGTGACATGAAATGGAGTTCATCCCGTGTGGGAGCCAACATCCTGGGCAGACTGTCAGGACAGGTGTCTGAGGCCCCAAGAGAATCTTTCCCAGCTCACATTCTGGCTCTGATTTCATGTGTATTTTGACCCTGATTTCAGAGAGTCTGCCCCTTTAGATTTCTGCACTGAACTAAGTGCTTTATTGGGTCCAATGCCCTGAGCTCTGTTCTTGGGGTTATTTATTGAAACAAAGCCTGAAGGGCTGGTCACAGGTGTGAGTGGGGAGTCTGGGTGTGGCCCATTGAAGGTCTAGGGAAGGGGCTTCTTGGCTCTGGGGCTGGGAGGCATAATTCTCACATGTTTGGTGCTTGGAGATTCCCCAGGGGGTTCGGCGCAAGGAATCAATTAAAGATGCTTCATTTCCAACTCATGGTGTCAGTTTTAGGGAGAGAAGGACAGAGGCTGGGGCTGCCAGATCCAGACACCTTAGGCACCTTGGCAGGCAGGATCAGGCCTGAAACACACACGGACATGAGTATGTAAGTGGCACGGAGGCCCCCTTGAGGCCACGGAGACGCCTCAGGCAGGCATGTGGGCCCCAACCGCTGCCCAAAGTGTGTCTGTGACACGTGTGCACAGAGCCGAGTCATGAGTGGCCTGAGCCTGTGCAGCCCTGACCGCTGAACATAGCAGCAGCTGCTGCCCTGGCCTTCTCCTCCTCGCCTGGCTGTGGTCAGTGGCTCCCACCTGGCCACAGGCCCATGGGCTACAGTGGTCAGGGAGGGGCCCTGGCAGGAGCGCTTGCCCCAGGAGGCAGGAATTGAGGCCGCCCTGGACTTCCTCAGCTGGGGTCACAGCGGCCCTGCCCGGGGTCCCCCACCCAACTGAGGCTGGGCCACGCCTTGACCACACAGTGACTGGGCTGCCCAAGACCATGGTCCTGAACCCTCTGACCTCACTAGGCTCCTCAGTCTGGAGGTGCAGAACCATCGCATGCTTGCACTCTGTGCATGGCCAGGCGAGTTCTCCTGGCACCTCATGGGACAGGTGCTGTTCTGACCACACCCCCACTTTCCAGACTGAGAAATCGAGGTCCTAAAAGGAGAGGCGAAGAGCTGCCTGGGCCCTGGAGTGAATCCCGGCAGGAGCAGGGGCTCCCTGGATGGCCCAGCAGTCTCCTCAAGAACATGCCCTAGACTCCATTGGCCTGGAGACGTCAGCCCCTCGAAGCCATTGATGTGGCATTTCTGGGGGCCTGAGGTGGGGAGCATGGTGCTTGGCTGATTGCCCTGGGGAGAGGGTGATGGCAAGGATTTGAAGTGCGGGGTGTTCCCTTAGCCCAGCGCATGCTCAGGCCTCCTGCACACCTACCTGCCCGCCTACTTCCCCTGCTACCAGCTATCTGCCCTGCCCGCTCGCCTGCCCACCCCTAGCCCTCCCGTCCACCTTACCATGTGCCTGCTCAGCATTTAGAGGACAGCATTAAGTTTCAGCTCTGTGCCAACAATGGTGGCCCAGAGAAGGCCTTGGTGGGGAGAGTGGCTCACAGACAGACCCCGACATGCCTGTGGGGTTCATGCTCTGCCCATCGGAAGAACTCTCCAGTGGACAACCTCCAACCTCTCCAGCCCTCACGCCTTTACTCAGGCCATGACTTTCATGGGAACACCTTCCCCTGCCTAGGCGGCAGCATTAAGGGTCTGGAGGGTCTGGGAGAATCTGGCAAACCCGAGGGTACCAACCCATCTATGAGGGTGGCCCTCAGGGCTCTGCTTGGAGTCAAGGTTTGGAAGCCCCGGGTGCCGGCACCCCAGTCTCTCCTTGGATAGGCCGTGTTGGACAAGAGAGGGAAGAAAGCTTTGAGGCCCCTGGGAGCCAGGGACATGAGTATTTATCCAGACTTACTGTGTCTACCCCAAGCTGACAGGGAGGCTCAGAGAGGTAGGCCCCCACCAAGGCCGTGCAGACCCTGGGCCTGCCTACTGGGGTCCTGAGGAGCCACAGGAGTCGGAGGGGGTGTGCGTGGGGGGGGGGGCTTCCCCCTGCAGCCAGTAGGAGAGGCTGGCTTCTAGGCTGAGTGTGATGAGGTGTCAAGCCCTGCTGCCAAATACCTTTCATTGAGAGAGTGTTGGGGCCGTGGCCACTGCCAGGTCTAGGGCGGCTGAATTTGGGGCAGGCTGCTGGCACCCTGGTTCCCTAGGGCAGAGCAGGGGTGATGGGTGTTATCTGCAAGCCCCCTCCTCAACTGCTGTGGTTTGACGAGGCGTGAGAAGGGACTCCTAGAGGGAAGTGGGCCAGGGAGACTGTTCCAAGCAGAGGGCACAGCCCAAGAAAATGTTTGGCACAGGGCAGGGGCTGTTGCCCCAGTGACTCCCCATCCCTGCTGATGACTCTTCAAGAGGGCAGCACTTGGCCCCAATATTCAGATGAAGAAACTGAGTCTCCAAGAGAAGGAAGCCACGACTCTGAGCTGACAGCCTGATGCTTCTGGATGCTGCCTTGTGACCCCGTTCTAGCCTCTGAGCCAGGAGTCCCGCCCCCTCCCTCCTGGGGCGTTGGCCTCCTGGTAAATCCATTGCTCTCCCTCCAAAATTGTGGCTGCCAGACCATACCCCATCAGCCTTGGGCATGGGGGGCATGTGGCCCCCCCTGGAGACCCCAGCTCCAGCCACCCTAGGGTCAGCTCAGGGCATAAGGAGGCCCTTGGTCTCGCCCACGGCATTTTAGACTTATAATTTTAGAACCAGGGGTTCTTAAAATTCCTAGTACTGTGAGTGGGAGAAAAATCTTGGAACAGTGCTAAAATCAAGAGCATCTTCAACCCACAGAATCCAAGAGGAGGAAGATAAAAATGAACACGCATTGAGCACTGACTGGATACAAAGACTTCTCTGTCTCCCGCCAAAACCTAACTCAGTTTGAGGGCATTTAATGTATATTTATTGTCTTGGGGCCCAAATATGCTTTTAGGGAGGATGATTTTTCACACATACACACATCCATTTCATAGCTGAAGGGACTTGCCCAGGGTCACACAGCAAATGGAGACACCATGTACTGAAGGGAAGGACAGTGTTTCCCAGAGAAGGGGATATAGGCATGGGGTCTTGAAGGATGTGTAGGAGTTTGCCAGGTTGGCAAAGTAGGAAGGGCATACCAGGCAGCTGGAAATGTATAGGTGAAGGCTGAGGAGGGAAACTTCAAGCAGGCACAAAGAGCAGCAGCAGAAGGGAAACATATAGGGGAGATGAACAGGGCCTTGAATGCCAGCGAGGAGCTGAAGAGTCTCCAGTGGGTGATTGGGAGCCACAGAAGGTGCTGGAGCAGGGATAAGTCACACAATTTCTCATAACAAAGACTCCTCTGCTGGATTCAGCTTGTTGGAAACTATTTCTTTTATGGAACTAGGGTCTGCTCCCTCCCACATGGCAGCTCTTGCAGGGTCCAAACCGGCAGCCCAGCGCCCCCTCTCCTCCAGCTGCCTCCTGTCCTGGCTGAACGTTGCTGGCTCCTCCATCGGGGCCTCGTGGCCCTGGCGCGGCCACCCACCACTTCCCCGGCCCCGTCTGTCTCCCTCATCAGCCCTCAGAGTTGGGTATGACCCAGGCGCAGACCCCAAAGACTGGAGCCAGCCTGGCGGAGAGACCTGGCTTCAGTAGGGTGGGGGGAATGCTTGCATTTTAATAGTGGAAACAGAGGCGGGGTGCCAGCGGAGAAAGAGCTGGCCAGCTGAACGCTGATGTCCTGCTGCCTGACCCCTCCCACGGCAGGAGCTGAGGCCAGACCCCAAGGCCTAGGGTGATGGGTCTGGGCAGGCAGGAGGGAGGAGACCCCAGGGATAGGGGAGCAACAGACACCGATATTTTGGGATGGATGCAGGGAAACATCCACTGCCCTCCCCAGGGTCACAGCCACTGTGCAGCCAAGCGGATGTGACACACGGAGTCCAGTGTCTTCACCATGGGTCCCGCGGTCACACTGCCCTGGTGACGCCCTGTCCCTGTCATCCCTGGTCAACACTCCCTCCCACACCACAGGCCACCTTCTTGTCACTTATTGGGCTGCACTGCCTCTTAATTGCAGCCCCCGACAAGTCATCCCTTCAAAGTGCATGCAGCTGGATTTGCTGGTCACCCTGGATGCGACAGCCTGTCCAGATGCTGTCCCACCCCTCACAGCTGCCTGGGCAGACACTGTCGCACTGACACACAGGCCTACGGCAGGGTCCTGAGGGGGCGTGGGCAGCCGAGAGCACCTGTGCACAGCAGGGCATCAACACCTATAGTCACTCGTTGTCACCCCCTACTTGGGGACACTCTGGCCTGCAAACGCCCTGACCACCCAAGTCAGGGCCGATTCTAACCTGCCTCAAACCCTCACAATTCAGTCCCTCAAAGGAGACCGGGTGCAGCCAGGTGCATGTGGCACCTCCCACCCTCCAGCAGCCCTGGGGAGGGCGTGGGCTGGGGGTTGGGGGCCCCTCGAGGTCCCAGCTGCTTTTCCTGGGAAGTCCTGAATCCCTTCCTGCTGACTCAGCCCTGGGGGCTGGCTGGCTGGGTGCTGCCAAACCTCAGGTATGTCCTCGAAGGCTGCCTGGCGGGGTTTCCATAAAGGCAGTGGGGGGAGGCCCTCCCCTGGGCCCCAGCCCCTCCTTCATCCCAGATGGAGCTGAGCCATAATGGTGGGTCACAAAACATAGTGCCAGCGTGGTGGAGGCAGAGGCGGAGGCCAGCTGCTCACATCCCCAGTTCTTCCAGGCAGAGGGTCTGTGGACAAATGAGCTTCCAGCCAAGCCAGGCTTCCTCACAGGGGGCACTGCTCAGCCCATGCTCCTTGTCTCGAAAAGATGCCGCTGTCTCGGGTGGTCTAGGGGGAGTTGGCCTGACTGCCCCTCCCGGGGGCCCTGCACAGGGACAGGGACACAAACACACAGATGGCCACACATGGGCTCTCATGTGATGTCTCCATGTAGATCTGTGGGTTCAGATACCCTCCATCCTGCCCAGACTCAGCCCGGAGCCCCCTTCTGAAGAGAGAGGCAGAGCCAGGCCCAGATACCTCAGCCTGTGAGATCAGGCTTGGACCAGCAGGAGGGCCAGTGGCTGAAAAAATCCAGAGGAAGTTCCACAAAGGCTTTCTGGCAGAGAGGACATTTGATACAGGCTTTGAAGAGTGAATAGGAGTTTGCCAATTCAAAATTAGATGTCCAAAGGTCTTGAATGTTGGTTTTAGGATTGACTTTCTGTCTGTGAGAATTTTGAGCAGGGGAGAGACACCGTCAGATTAACTCCAATTCACTATCTCCTCTGGAGAGCCCAGACTCTCCCCTCAAGGAGCTTTTGGTCCGATGCAGGAGGAAGAGCCAGACCCTGGAGGCATAGAAGAGGCCTCAGGTTTGTGAAGCACCTGCTAGGCATTGGGTTGGATCCTGTCAACAACCTTTTAGGTAGGTTCTATTATTATCTCTAGCTTACAGCTGGGGAAAGCAAGGCTGAGAGAGAGAAATAGCTTGCCCAGGGTTCCGCATGGAAGCAAGGCTGTTCACAAGCACCCATGGCTTCTGATGTGCAATTGTGGCTGCTGACCTGGTCCCAAGTTGACCCTAAAATTTGAAGGTCAGCATTTATTGGGGCTCCAAGAAGTCAGCTTTGCCAAGGGTCGTGTCTTTATATCTGGGGTCCCGGCCCAGGAGGAAGGTCTCTGCTTATGGGACACACAAGCTCTCCTGGGCCTCCTCAGCGAGATCATGTCTCTCCCTTATTCTTTGTCATTGGCTGCTGAGTAGTTTTAATGAGCGGCTTCTAAGCAGAGGGATGTCTGAGCAGGAGGCTGGGGGTGCTTCTCCAGACCTTCTGGGAGGCCAAGGCCAAAGGCCCGCCGTCTGGCCCAGCTGAACACAAACACTTGGAAATGGCCGACCCGACGGAATCTAGGTTGTGGTCGGGCTGTGGCTGAAGAAGCCACTGGAAAAACACGCAGTCCACGGGGCCAGGCCCAACTTACGTTTTACCAGGCAGGAGTGGCCTGCCCGGCGCCTGGAGTGGAGGAATGTTCATTCTCTAGCTGCTTGGAACCTGCTGTCTCTGACCAGGAGATCCAGCTGCTGAGTGGTGCCACCCTTGGTCTCCTGTAGTCAGGCTGTGACCTGCCTCCTAATAAGTCCTTGGAGAATTAGGCCTCTTGGCTTGGGCCCTGGCCCAGATGCTGTTGGAGACTTCTTGTCTGCTTGCATGCCCCTAGCCACGGGGAGCTCACCACTTCACAGCTGTCATACCTGGAAGCTAGGAGCCTATAATTGGACCCATTTCCCACAGAAAGCTCTGGCTTCCTTAAGAACATGGAGGGGAGGTCACTAAAGCCTAGGCTCCCCTCACCCCACACCCCTCTGTGGGTCCAGCCCTCTCCTGGGTCTTTAGACCTTTTCCATGAACTTTGGATTCAGGGTGTTCTGAGTGGACCCAAGTGTCTCTTCCCAGAATGTTCTCCTTTCCCCCATGGCCACATTTCAGCACTGATCTGTCTGTGTACCTGCCTGAGCCACAGGCTGGGCAGGTGGCTTACACATCCATTGAGCACATACTGGATGCTGGAGCACTTTACAGGCATCTCTTCACTGACCCCTCCCAGTG
Organism: Camelus bactrianus; assembly: GCF_048773025.1. Lineage (NCBI taxonomy): Eukaryota > Metazoa > Chordata > Mammalia > Artiodactyla > Camelidae > Camelus > Camelus bactrianus. The sequence goes on along the minus strand of NC_133560.1, from coordinate 19,789,416 downwards.
AGGCTGTTCCTATCATTGCTCTCTTTACAGATGGGGAAACTGAGGCTTAGGGGGTTTACTTGGCATTCTGGGGTAGCAGGGGCAGATTCTGGAAGTAGGATCCATCTCCTGCTAGCACCAGGAGAGGAGCCTGGTGACCTTGTCTTTGGGGCTGGGGCGGCCCCTGGAGGCCAAAGCAGGGGGTGCAACCTGAGCCACAGGGGCCGGCCTGAGAGTCCTGGGCATCTCACAGGCTCTGGTCACGCCCCTGCTCACACACCCTCCACAGTTCTCATGATCCCTGTCAGTGGGGGCAGGGGTTTGAAGTGAACCCTTGCTGGGTCACCACAGAGACCTCTGAGCACAAAATTCAGCCTCTTGTGTCAAACCCAGGCCCTTCCCCCAGTAGCCCCATGGCCTCAGTTTCCCTAGCGTGGGATGGAACTGACAACAGCCTCTGCGTCTTCAGGTCTTGGTGCAGTAGATGCTCAGTAACGGCAATCATGACCCTCAGTAACATGCAAGAGAGGGGCAGGGGTTGCAGCTGGGCTGTCCCAGGCAGCCCCAACTCCCCTCCCTCAGCAACTGCCACCCATCAGGGCTTTGCAGTGGTACTGGATGGGGGAGATTAAAACCCCCCAAAGCACCTAAATCAGGGGCTCAATTTCTCCACTTGAGTCTGAGGGCCTCCAGACTTCCCCTAGGGCTCTGGGGTGGCTGGTCCTGAAATGCCTCCTGGAGTCTCGGGAAACAAACATCTTTCCTAGGGTTTACTAGGGTTTGGGGCCTCACTGGAACTGGCAGGTGCAAGTGCAGGAGTTTCAGGGGAGGGGGCGGGACCAGAATCGGGGGCGTGACCGAAGTCCCTAAGGGGTGGAGCCAGGGCTGGGGAGGGGCCAGATGAGGAGAAGGGCTGTAGAAAGGGTCAAGAATCTGAGTGTCGCTCGGAGGTTCCAGGAAGTGGATGGGTCAGGTGAGAGGTAGGGTCCAGAAGGACCGAGAATACGTGGCTGCCTGGTCTCCTGATTCTGCCCCGTCCCAGGAGAGATGGCGAAATTAAGCCAGAAGCTTTGGGGGACTTTGACGAACAGCCAACGTGGGGTGAATGAGGTCGCAGACCTCCCTTCCTCAGGACCGCAGGTCTCCTCACCTCTCAACCCTCCCCAGGACTCACTTTGGTCCCAAAAATCCCCATCAGCCAGGCAGGAGTAAGACTGAGGACCAGAGAGGGGCAGATCCTGGGTGGGGCTTGGTGATGCACCAAAGCAAGATTAACCGGAGCCACGCCCGCAGCTGCCCCATCTCTATTCCAGAAGAGAACAAGGTGCCAGGCAGGAGAAACCAAAACGCCCTTGGGACCTCACGTGCTCCTATCCCTTGAACACTGGCTGGCCAGTGAGGAGGGAGCGACTAGAGGGAGAAGAAAGCTGGGGAGGGGACAGTAGGGAACTCTGAGGGTCAGTGCGTGGGGAGAGCGGTTGTGGGGGAGCTGGATGGGAGCAGAGGTGAAGGAAGGGATAGAATAGTTAGCCTGGCAAAGAAGGGAAGAGGGTGCTCAGGCAGAAGGAACAGTCAATGCAAAGGCCCTGGGGTGGGAATGTATTTATGGGAGGGGTAGTGAGGGGGCCAGTGAAGAGGGAACTGACGTCAAAGACAGACTTCCTATGGGAGGAAAAGGTAATTGGATTTTGAGAGGGAGGTGAAACCATGGCCTGGTAAGTAAACAGTCCTGGATTGCATTCAAGTTGTCAGATTGCCCCCTGGTGGCCCAGTGGAGAACAGGCAGGGAGATGGGCCAGTCCACCCTCAAGTCTACCCTCTGGCCCTTACAGAGGCTCATAGAAATTGTGGCAGCCTGAGCCAGGCTGTCCTTGGTCAGACCACTGCCCTCCTGTCTTCCTGTCTCAGTGTCCCTCTTGGCAGAATGGGGACAAGATAAACCTAGACTCTCTGGGAACATGTACACCATCCTCAGTAATTTGGGTCCTCTGTACTCACGTGATTCCCACCAAGTCTTAGGAGGCAGGAGCTACATATATTTCCACTTCACAGGGGGAAGAACTGAGGCTCAGGGAGGACAGCTCATGGGAGGTAGAGGCAGGATTTGAACTTGGGCTCAGGCAGGGGTCCAGCCTCTCTTGACAGGTCTCCCTGGTGTGCGGAGGCCCTGGTAGGGCAGCTGGACCAGTGTTGGGAGAAGAGGCTTTCAGGGCCTGTGAGGGCTCCACGTGGATGTGCAGGGTAGGAGGCTGGGGAGTCCTGAATGTGGGGGATATGGCCTGCACACACGTCCCCAGGGCTAGCTCCCGTGCCTCAGTTTCCCCAGTGCTCTGGTTGAGGGAGTCTAGCAAGGATAGCACTAACTCCCTCAAACTTCCCCTTGCTGATTTTGGTGTCCACTGGCGATTCTAGTGGGAATCAGTTACGATCTTGGGCCAGGGTGAGGCCTGTCAGAGCTGCTCCTGTGTGATTTACTTTAAAATTCAGGTCCTCAGGCTCCTCCAAGTTTGGATGTGCATTTTGAGATAGAAAGTGCCATCCAGGGGGAGGGTATAACTCAGGTGATAGAGGGCATGCTTAGCATGCGCAAGGTCCTGGGTTCAATCCCCAGTACCTCCTCTAAAAATAAATAAATGAATAAACCAAATTAACCCCCTCAAAAAAACAAACAAAGATGTGTGGATTAGCGAGAATATTAGCAGCTCTCCCAACAAGACACCTGGCCAGAACTAGCCTCATCTGGGAGCTGGTAAAAATGCAGATTCTCAGGCCTGACCCAGCCCCGATGAACTGGAACTTGCCTTTAAACCTCCCTTGGGGTAGCCCCCTTTACTTGAAACTATTGTCTTGCATCTGTTTGCTTAGAACCCTGCCCAAGTTATGGTGACTTTTGCATCAGTGAATCTGTGGACCCTAAGCAGACAGAGTGTGCCTTCCAGGGGCTCCTGACCATGTGAGTGGAGATGCCATTTCATGGAACCTGGGGGAGGGGGAGCTTAACCTCTCAGAGGTGGCCCAGGACCTGGATCCCTAGTCTGTCTCCCATCAAACAGGCTTACAAAAGCAGGACAAGTCTACGAATAGCAACACTAATGGCATGCAAAGGTATGCAAATCCCACACATATTTCATTCAAATAAAGTAAGTCGTGCATAGTATATGCAAACGACAAACATATATGCAAATATGGGGGAGGGTGCCCGGGTCCAGGGTTGGGGGATGTCTGACATGTTGAGTATAATAGTAAACTTGGAGGTCTTATTTCCTGCTCAGAGCCCGGCCCTTTATATGGATCAGCCCTTCGACCCCACAGCTATAAGGTCTTATATCCTTGGGTCCCCAGCCCAAGAGAGGCAGGTCTTCCAGGCTTCCAGCTCTGTACTCTCTGCAGAGCCATGGCGACCCCTGGTGGAAAGTGGTGGGGAGACAACGGCTGGACCTCTCGTTCCACTGTCACCCTCATCTCCCTGTGCCCTGGTCTCCAGAGTTCTCTTTTGTGGGCCTCTTCTCTGGTAAAACCCCCAATCATGCACTTCCTCTGTGCTCCTGTAATCCTTAATAGCTCGATTACTGCTTTGTGGACACATTTAGGCATTTTTTGAATGGTGCAATATGAAGTGTTAGTAGAGTGTGACTTTATGGGCAGCATTTGCCCTTGGGAGTTTCCTGAAATTAAAACCCTCTTGGGGGGACGGTATAGCTCAAGTGTTAGAGCGCATGCTTAGCATGCACAAGGTCCTAGGTTCAATCCCCAGTACCTCCTCTAAAAATAAATACATAAACCTAATTACCCATACCCCCAACAAAACCAAACCAAATCAAACCAAACCAAAAAATCCTCCAAGACAAACAGCTAGAAGCTGGAGGCCAAGTGGACCAGCAGCTGCATACATGCCAAGGGCGCGAGTGAACAGGAGGCTCTTGGGACACCTGGGACCCATGAGTTGCTGCTTTGGCTGTTTCCCTTGGGACCGCCCCAGCATCATCATCTCCAGTACACACAGTCCATCTCCCCTCCAGTGGCTCTTAAAAGCCACAGAAACGGAGGACAGTGTGGTAACAGGCCAGGTGAGAGCAGCCAGCTGCTGCCCAGAGGCGGATGGGAGCCGCAGGGGCTGGAGTCCAGGGACCCAGCAGCGGGGCCGAGCTCCTCTGATCCCAGGAGACGACCACGCTCAGCCTTTCTGGGTGCAGGCCGGTCTTCCGTCATGCTGCATGGCTGTGACCTGGCAGACCCTCACTCCTGTGCCTCGTTTCCCCTCCGCAACCCTCACACTATCAGCACCACGGTGGTGGCACGCGCAGGGGTTGGAGGCAGGATGGAGGGATCTCTCAGGCCTGGGAGGCCTTGAGGCCAAGAACTGGGAGAACGGAGATGATTCAGCTGGCCGGGATCTGGGGGTGAGCTGGTGTGGAGGTGCACGGAGTCAGATTACTCTGTGTCCAGAGACCAAACACTCTGGGCAGAAGCTCTGATGCTGGTCAGGGTGGCAGCTGGCAGTGTGGGGTTAGGGCCGTGGTGACGCTGACAGGCCCCGAGCCGCCCTGAGCCCGGGCTTATTCAATTCTCCCAGCAGCCCAGCTCTACTGTCTTCATTCCTTACAAGGGGAGGTCCAACCTGAAGGCTGAAGCAGAGGAGGAACTGGGCGAGGGGACAGAGAGGGACACTGAGAGCCGAGCCTCGAGCCAGCAGGACTTCAAGAGTACAGGTGCGGGAAAGGTCTTGCGAAGTTTATTCTGTTCAATGACATTTCAGCTGAAAATGGTAGAACTTGTATTAACAGAAAAAAAGGAGGGGAGGGGTGCAAACCAAATCCCAGTAGAATTCTGAGCTTAGCACAGACTCAGGTCACAACCTTGTGAAATGACACAACAGAGGGAGTGTGGGAAGGCAGCGTCTGGGTGGGGAGGTGCAGGAAGGGACAAGTGAGCCAACAAAATCTCAACTCTCACAGTTGCGCCGCTGAGGCCCTGCGCCTGGCGGTCAGCCGTCACCAGGAACAAATCCGGGTGTGAATGACATCAAACTTAAAATCAGTCCAAAATTTAATGGGAGAATTTGTGCCAAGTCCTAGAGGAAACAACTCATAGTCTTAACCATAAAATTACTATTAAAAAAAGCCAAATGGAGTTAGGAGAAGGAGCAGTGTCTCCGCCCATTTCAAATCCCAGCTGACAAGCAGAAGATGGCATCATTGTCGCCTGCCACTGGCCCGGGAGCACCGTCTGGAGTCAGTCCTGGGTCTTCTGAGGTAATATGAAGGACAGAGAACCACGGCAGGTCACACCGTCCCCTTTTCTGCTTGTCCCAACATTTAATTAGATGCATCTGGGGTGACACTGCTGGGGTCTCCAACAAGTGAAGCGGTCGACCTTCGCTTCCCCCGCCAGCCGCCCCTGGCCTGAAAAGACAGAAACAGAGTCGGAGGAGGGCCAGGAGACTGACGACCCATCCCCGAGAAGGCTTAGAACGTGCTGAGAGCAGAGAAGAGGGGCCAGGAGACGGGGGAGGGACCAAGGGGTCAGTCCTGGGTCACAGCTGGCCTTGCACATGGCCGTGCTTCCTTGGCAGGACACTGGCCTCTGCAGGCAGGGATCTGGCAAGGGACTGATGTGGCACACACAGGGCCTGGAGCTGACTATGGTCCCCAAAACATCGTGGTGAGACTCGGTGAGTGGGAAGAGGCTCAGGAACCCGGCAGGACGCGGGTCTGGCTGGGTGGTCAGGAGGGCAGGGCCAGGGCCGCCGGGCATGGGGGCTCCGCCTGCAGTTGCAGGGACATATTTGGCACATGTGATCCTGAGATGTTTGTCCATAGGAGCCCCCAACCCACTGCCCATGGAAACCACCACTGACAATGGCTCTTCTCGGGCCGACTGCTCCAAGGCAAGTCCTGTTTGCAGCCCATGAGAGCAGGGCTGTTCCCCTTCCCAGCTCACACTCTAGGGGCAGCTCCTGAGCTGGCTGCTCAAGGCGCCTGGGCACCACACCCTCTGTGTGATCTTGAGAGCTCTGCTCTTCCTTAGGCCACAGCATGAACATGGTGGAGGGTCTGAGCCCAATGGGGCTGCACCTTCAGACAGTCAGGGCCTCGTCTGCCCACCCCTGGCCTCCCTGAGCGGTACAGACACCCTTGGGGAGGGAGGGATCCTTCCCAAAAGGCAAAGACCTCAGCGGCTGCCTCAAGTTATTGCGTCCTGAGGGGTGAAGGCACGGGGTCCTTGCCGAGCGGGCCCCACAGAGCAGTGCTCCCTGAGGGGGCTCCGCCGCCTGCATTCATCCCCAAGATGGACTGAGTGCCCCATGGGCTCACCTTGTTGCCAGGACCTTCAGGGGAGCCTGGGGAGACTGAGATGCGGCTGAGATGGCCAGTTTCAAGGACCGACCACCCACCTGGGTGGGCCCCAAGTGCGCCCTGTCACTGAGGCGGGGACGCCACAGGTGTCCTTGGGATTGTGCCCGAGACTCACCTGGGACAGAAGGCCGCCTACCCCAGGGGCGGGCCGGAGAGAGGCCAGTGTCTGCAGGGCGGTAAGTGCGCCCCCGGAGCTGGTCAGTGGAAAGGGACCAGAAGCACCTGGAAGGGATGGGAGAGATCAGGACAAATTGCCCTGGGGGCCACAACAACTCCTCAGGTGGGCTCTGCCAGCCCCCCAGCCAGGAAGGGGCCAGGAATGTGACGCCCATGGTCCCCCACCCCTCCCGCAGGCCTTTCCCTTCTCCTTGGTATTGAAGTTTCTGTCCCCACAGCACCCGCACAGCCCGCAGGGACGTGATCAGGATAATCACCCGTGGGAACAGGAACCCCACAGCATAAACAGAGGAAAGAGGTGTAGGCAGTGACCTGTCTGGAAGGGGCTGTGTGGCCCCCTCACTGCTTCCCCAAATGCAGCTCAGTGGGCCTGGCTGCGCGTGAGCGACTGTTGCTGGGCTGAGTGACCTCACTTACTGGAGCTGGGCATCGAGGGGCAGCTGGCCTGGCTCCCCAGGCCCCTGACTTTGGGGCTGTCCACTGCCGTCTTAGCTGTGTAAATGGTAGCCTCTTCTTGAAACTTCCCCATGTTCTTTTTATATCGGATTCTTTTGTTGCCAAACCAGTTGGAGACCTATGGACACACAGAGACAGAAGTCACTGGACGAGCTGACCTAGTGATGAGACACGATGTGGATGCACTTGAGGCTTCCACCGCCCAGGGGGAACACTGCTGAGGGAGACTGTGTGGCCCTGGGGTCGGGTGAGAGGATGGGACTGAGAAAGAAGGTGGCGCGCTGATGGAATCGTGGGCTCAGAGAAATGCTTGCAGTGGGCTGGGGACACCCCGGAGCTGGTGTGACTTGTAGGAGCCGGAGGAGACACACTGCCTGAGAACCAGATGCTGCTGGAACCTGGGCCCAGGGAGGAGCTGGAGGGAATACAGGCGTGTGGGGGACACGCTCGGATAGATGAGTGTGCGCTCACTGCAGGGACAGGAACAGACTGAATTCTGGATTCCTCCTGAGGCAAAGTAAGTGCCCGAGAGACACACATTAGCAACCCCATTTCTGGGAATTCAGCTTAAGCAAAGGATACAGCTGAATCCAAAACTTATCAAAGGACAAGGACCATCTGACAGGGCAGGGGAAGGTGCTGAGCACTGAACCGAGCGCCTGTGTTTGGTCCTCAAAGCCAGCTGGGAGGCAGCTGCAGGGACACACAGCCCCCCATCCAGTGAGCAAGGAGCTCGCCCAGAGCCAAGCGGGTCCGAGCCCTGCTCTGACTCCACACCTGCACCGAGACCTCCAGTGCAGGGCTTCTCCCTGCGGGTCACTCTCTGGGGTGGGGGGCTGCTGGGGAGCTCCTTGCTAAGGGTGCGGAGCAGCATCCCTGGCTTCCACCCACCAGATGCCAGTAGCGCCCTCACGTCCCCCAAGAATCGTGACAAGGCAAGCGTTCCCTGGGGGCAGAATCGGCTGGGTGAGACCCTGGGCAGTGCCCTCCTATGAGCATGGAGATGTGCAGCCTCCCAAAGTCAGGCACCTGGCCCTGCGGTGAGATGAGTGTGCATTTTAATAAACAGAAATAAACAGCTCAGTTACAGCCACAGGACTGTCGATGACCTTTTCTCCTTTAAAAATGAGTTTCTTTAACGTCCCGCCATAATCCTCTCAGTGTCAACCACGAAAAGGAAAAGCCCCGGTGTGCGCTCCCTGCTCCACGCCTCGGCGTCCCTTCCCTCCCGCCCCGGGTGTGAGGGCAACTTTCCTTAACCAAGCCAGGTAAGCACTTGGCTCCCACTTGTCTCTGAGGAACGTGCTGACAAGTCTTCGTGGAACTAAGTTTGCAGAAGAATGGCAGCGAGCAGTGTTCCATGTTGAATTCAAGTGGGGTTTTAGAGGAACCAAGGACAAACTTCCCATATGGGTGAGGGAGGGCGGCCACGGGGGATGTGGTCCGGGCCAGGTCTGCCCTCTCCATGGGGCATGTCCCAGCACCGGCACCTCATACAGGACTGGGATGGCCTCTCCGCCAGCTGTAGCTCCGAGCCACCAGCCACTCCCTCTCCGGTCCCTCTGGCCCCTTTGGCTGAGCCAGCTGAAGACGTCTGAGTTTGCTCCCATCACTGCGTGCTTAGGCTCAGCTCTCCTGCCCTTTTCCCCCTCAGGCCTCCTTAGCCTGGAGCTGCACTGATTCTGTCCTGAAAACGTCTGTGGCCCCATCTCCAACACCCTCTGCCCTTACGGTGCTCTCCCTCCCCACTACCTTCTCAGGTGAACCTCACAGCCTGCACAACATCCTACCATGAATTCGGGGCCCTCTCTCCGCAGACTGTCAGCTATTTTGCGCTGGCAGACCCACCAAAGTGGGGTGGGGATCTGAGCGTAGAATTCTGCTGCTGGTGGGTTGTGGGTGGAGGTCTCTGGTGAGTGGGAGCCCCTGCAATGTGGCTGGTGCTTTTCAAACTTTTGTCTGCAATGAACCCTCTCCTCAGATGAAGTCTAGACACAAGACCCATCTGCTCTCAGGAGGCGGCAGGCCCTGAAGTGAATCTGGCCATTTTCAGACAACTGCTCGTGGTGGGAACAAGCTTCCTTCAGCTCTCGGAGCCCCAGAGGTGCAGTCCTCCCTGCAGCTCCGGCCAAGGTGCTGAGGTCACCACTGCAGTCCTCGGGTGAGTGAGGTCCGATGTAACTGGGACACCTGTGAGGCTTTGCTGTCTGCATGACCCTGCGGGGCTCCCGAGTGCCCTTGTCCCCAGGTCACTGCTGGACTTGGCACAGACGGGGCAGAGGGTGCTGGCTGACGGCACAGGCTCTGGAGGCAGTCGGACAGGGCTGGAAACTCAGCCCCTCCAACTGCACAGCAGAAGGAGGTGGCTGCCTCCAGGTGGGTGGTGACATTCAGTGAGCCAGCGCATGCTCCAGCCCTCCCTGCCACCAGAGGGGGTGCTGCACACCTGGCCCCCACTCTGCCCATTCCCGCTGCCCTGTGGGTGTTGCCTGGTCCTGCCTCTCACTTGCGGGCTGCCTGAGCTTACCATTCTCACTTTAAAACCTTATGAAAGGTTTCCTGGACTCTTGCCTTAGCTCTGCATCCCTCACCCCAGTTCCAGTGAGAAGGGAGGCAATCCAGATGACCAAGGTTGCCCGAGGCTGTCCAAGGTTGTCCGGGTTCCTTCTCCAATCTGCACCACCATTCCCCAACTGGAGCCAGATGTCACCTGCCCTGCATGTCCCAGCATGGGCACCTTGTACAGGAGTGGGATGGCCTCTCCACCAGCTGTAGCTCCGAGCCACCGGCCATTCCCTCTGGTCTCTAGGGAGACTAGCTGAGTAACAAGCAGGCGATGCACACGCCTGAACTTACCCCAGTATAACTGAATTGGTACTTGAGCGCGAGAGCTGGTCTATCACTTTAAGTCCTGATTTTGCTCCAAGTTTTTTTCCTTCTCCCAAGTTTATACCCGATCCCTCTTATGCAACACAGCGCACCCTCAGATGCAAGAATGATAGTAAATCCTAAAGACCACAATTCACTGAGTACCAGATGCCACACTCGGTGGTGTCACCTCAGGGACCTCACAGTCCACGCTCATAGCTTCTGGGAGTCCCTTCACCTGGTGGGCGTGGCTTCCTGTCTGAGACCCACATTCATACAATAGACCCAGGATCTGGGCGCAGCCAGGCGACTCCAAGCCTGGACACCGGGCTCCAGCTCCACACATTTTATGAACTTTCCCTGAGTGTCCTCCTCACTGGGCTGAACCCTCCTTCCCTTCCATGTTCAGGGAGGCGGGGCAGGAAAGGACTGTCACCTGGGAGACCGTGATGCCACCCTTCCTGGCCAGCTCCTCTTTTGCTTCTTCGCTGGGGTAAGGATTGCTCAAATGGGAGTAAAAATACTCATTCAGCACTTCCGTGGCTTGCTTGCTGAAATTCTGCCGCTTACGCCTGCAAAGACAGAGCCTCAGCCGGTGTTCAGACACTGGGCCGCCAGTAGCATCCCTGACCCCCAGAGGTGGTAACAGCAGTGGTCAGCGCTTCAGCCATCTCCCAAGGCTGTGTGAGGGGCTACACCCGCAGCTGCGGCCAGAGCCCCTGGACAGGCTCGGAGGCCCCCCCTGACCGTAAACCCAGGTCAGCACCGACTTGGTTCCTCTTCCTAAGAGCCAACCCTGCAGTCGTGGGTGGGGTGGGGCCTGACCTGGCATCCAGGAGCCTGGAGCGCAGGGTCATCACGGCCTCGCAGGTGCTCTGCTTCAGCTGCATCTGGATGCTGCTGAACTTGCCGTGGATGACCCCTACCATGCGCTCGATCTCCTTGGGCGAGATGGGCCTGATCCTGCTCTGCTCCCGGAGAAGGTTGGTGACGTGCGTGGTGAACTCCCGGCAGGCCTGGGGTGGGGACACACATGCCAGCCAGTGACTACACAGCAGGCTGGCCCAGGGCTCTGTGTGGGACCAGCTCCCTGCCGCCCGCGACTCCCACACAGGCTGGCTACTGAGAAGTGAAGGCAAAGGGCTTCCAGTAAAATTGGCCACCTTTGCTATGAGACCAAGTGTGTGGACTGCCCGGTCTGCGCCACAGAAGGAAGGCGGTTTAGTGCTCCACGTTTTGCTTTGACAAATGCGCATTCACATGACAGAAACTCTTCCATGCAGAAAGATCACCTGTTCATATTTCTCTAGCTCAGAGTGGTAAATCTGTCGGATCTGGGACAGCTTGGCCCTGTAGTCAGAGTGCTCAAGGCCATTGTCATTTGGACAGCCACCTGGTGTTGCTGTGCTGGCCGCCGCCGCTGCTGCTCCTCTTCCTTGCTTCCCCGGCCTGCACACGCCCTCGGCCAACAGCATGTTATCCAGCCTCATGAGCTGATCGTCGGGGGGGCCCTCCTCCTGAATGCCACGAATGCTCAACACTGGATAAGAGAGAGGGGACCGAATCAGTGTCTGCTGTTGGAGCGGAAACAGCCACGGCAGAACATTAGCAGCCGCACTGCGTCTGAAAGAAAGTCTTTGTTTTATCTGGTAACAGACACTGTGAGGAGGCGCGTTCCAGATGCTCACACTAGCACAGGCAGGGGTACAAAGAAAGGTGCTGGCAGCCTGGTGTCAGACAAAGCTGTGCTAATGTGTGTCTGAGACTGAGTCCCCCCGACAGAAACTGATTTCTGTCACTGAGTTTTCAATCGATCCCCCTATCCAAAACTTTATCCCCTTTCTTGTCCCCTCTGACCTCAATCCTGTGCTCACTGAACATTAACCAACCACTCAGATGAGTAGGATTGCAATTGTTGATCACGTTGTTAATGTACTAAAATTGCTATTTAGATGTTGTCATTAATGTACAAACCCAGGTTGTTTCTCCAGGGCAAGATGAGCTAACAGACCCCCAAGCCATGGACGACCTGGCCAGAGAATCATAAACCAGAGACATTCTGATTCTCGAAACTGCTATTAAGAAATGTCACAACACGATTAATTCCAGCCTCTTTGCTCCTTCCCTTAAAAGAACTCCTCACTCCAAGACCAAAGTGGAGTGGATCTGAGGCTGGTCTTCTACTCCCTTGCCTGGAGCCTGTACTTTCCTTCACCACAACCCGGTGTCATTAGAATGACTACTGCGTATCGGGCAAGTGGACCTGAGTTCGATTCAGTAACAAGTCTGTTGTGTCCGTTTGTGTCTATTGTGTGTGTGTTGCGGGGAGGGTTTGTTGCTTTAGAGTCAGAGAGGAAAAGCCTGACCCAGAGGTGCCAGAAAAGATGAACTGAGAGATTTCAAGCAGAGAAACAAGACAATTGGCTTTGCAACTTGAAAAAGCTGTCACACCGGGCTGAATGGGCTTGGGAGGCAGTAGGGGGAGCTGCCGCCATCCAAGGGGATACAGGTCAGCTTTGGGGTGGTCAAAGAGAGAGGCCCCGGAATCCATGGCCCGGGGATGTGGGCGTGCGTGAGAGAAAGGAAGAGGCTGGGTGACCCCCACATTTGCCTTGGAAGGCGCCACTTTCTCCCAGGTGCAGCACACAGAGCAGCAGGCGAACAGGTGGAAAGACGGGTCAGCCTTGCCCCGACCCAGCTAAGCACAGATGTCTGGGTGGCTGAGAAGCAGCTGCTTCCTGGGAGCCGGGGCTGAGCTGACCAGTTGGGGTGGGAGACCGGTATACATGAGTCATCGGCATGAAATGTGTGTTGGGAAATCTGTAAGTGTCCACCTGTACATGCAGCCACACCTACGAGAAGAAGCCACGCCCCCCACCCCCACCCCCACCCCCACCCCGGGGCTGGAAAACCAACATTTAAAGGACAGGCAAGGGAGGAGACAGGAAGAGAATTATCAGGTAGGGTGAGGAAAAACCAGAAGTAGTCACAGAAGGGTGAAAGCATGGGCTTGGTCATCAGGGGAGTGCCGTTAACTTCTGCAAAAGCAGCCGCAGGGTACGGTGGCGCAGGACCTGACTGGCTAGTTCCAGGGCAGCGTGAGAAGCAGGCAGGGCGGGAAGAGGCTGCTGCAGGGGTTACAGAATGAGGCTCAGGTCAGAGGAGGGCGGTCCTGCAGGATCTGTGCTCTGTTTGCTTCCTCGGGAACGGAAGAAATATTTACAGCTCCAGAGAAATGAAGGCTAGGGGGCAGTTCCTGAGGGGATGGAAGGCAGGGAACAGGGAAGGAGGTTATGGTATATGATATCCATTTAGTTCTGACTTTCTAGAAAAACAAGGTTTAAACTGTTTCCTTGGAAACAGGCTCTCAATACTAACTACAGCTCCTAAGTGACTTAAGTGTTCAACTAAAATTTGAATGTAATCCTTTCATATCCATATTAATTATTTGTCCCTTTCTTGTTTCCTATGTAACAGACTAACCTTCTCTGTCAAAAATTCACAAGTGAAAACTGAGGGAGCTCAAGAGATCCTTGCAGGAATTTCCTATGAGACGAGGGACCTTCACCTCACACGCAGGGATCCCCAACTCACCCAAAGGAAGCCTTGCAACCTACTCAGTCCCGCGGGGTTATGATGGGGCTCTTTTTGAAATAACAGAAGGAAAAGTGCCCCTTTATTGGTTGCTAACCTTCCAGCTCACAGACCCAATTCTCTACTGACCTCACTTGGCCTCCGAGAAGCACCGGATATAAATGCTGGGCACTCCTGGGCAGAGAGAACCTGCACTGCCTGACCCTTATAAATAAGGCCCACACACTCCTAACCATTCCTAACCAGAGTAATAGTGGACGGCCTCCTCCTTCAATCCCTCTGTTTTCTTTTTTATTTATTGAAGTATAGTTAGTTACAAGGTGTCAATCTCTGGTGTACAGCATACTGTTTCAGTCATACATGTAAATACATATATTAGTCCGTCTGTTTTCAAATCCTATTGATTCTCCCTCCACGATCAACCCACCACCTGCCCCCCACCCCTCCTTAACACCATTCCTGGAAGCCCGCTGTGCTGACCCCTGTCCTGCCCTCGGTGACCTGTGAGGAAACCCTTCCCCTCTGCTCCATCGCGCACACCCAGCTACCTTCAAATGCTGTGTTGATTGAGCTGGTCTGTTGTTTAAAGACTTCAACCAGTCCCTGCATCCACAGTTAAAGCCTAGACTCTGACCCGTGGCACTCAGGGGCTTTCCTGACATCTTTCCAAGTCCCTCTTCATTAATTTTCTCTCTGCTGGGCCCTCCATGGTCCTCCACGGCACAGACACTCTGTGATTGTCTCAGGTTTACCCAGGAGCTCCTCCCGAGGGCCCATGGTCCCGGCCAGGGCTCAGGAGTGGCCTGAGAGGGACAAAGAGGACCTCGTCCCTCCCCAGAGGTCCCTCATCACACCCTGACTCCTGGGGCTGGAGAGGAACATCCTTATTACATTACAGCTTCCTTATTACAATGAGGGGCAGGAGTGGTTCAGGCTGGAACATGCGGCTGAATGAAGGGGTGTATGTGGGCACATGCATGTCTGTGTGTGTGTGTGTGTGTGCGCGCACATGGGAGTGTGGGTTCACGCGAGGGCAAGTATGTATCTGCGTGTGCGTGTGTGACTCTGGGCTGCTGAGGGGCACGTGGCAATCTTTCTCCTGTTCTTTTATTTATCCAACAGCAAGCATCTGGGAGCCCATCACAAACCAGGTACCCAACCAGGTGCTGGAGAGTTTAAAAAACACAGTAAAAAACCCTGGAACTTACTGTTCTCCAATGAAAGCTCTTAAATTACAAAGGTAAGCCACACGGATATATTGTACAACACAGGGAATATAGCTAATATTTTATAATACCTATAAATGGAGTTTAACCTTTAAAAATTGTGAATCACTACATTAGATGCCTGTAACTTACATAATATTATGCATCAACTATACTGCAATTAAAAAAATTACAAAGGGAACACCCCAGCCTTTTCTCATATATCTTTATAGGGTATGCATTGGTGTGGCCTTTTTTGGAGGGAGCTTTGAAATGCTGATTAACACTGAAAAAGCACATATCCTTTGTTTTTAAAAAAATATTTTAGAAGTATTTTATTTATTATTGTATTATTTTTTAATTTTTAGTTTTTTGGGAGGAGGTCATTAGGTTTATTTATTTTTAGAGGAGGTACTAGGGATCGAACCCAGGACCTCGTGCATGCTAAGCATGTGCTCTACCACTTGAGCTCTACCCTCCCCACAGCACTTATCCTTTGGTCTTCAGATTCCTGTTCTGAAAACGTATCCTACAGTAACACTGACATCAGGAGATGCTGTGTTTACGGGACACACACACATGACTACATCGTAACTGTGAGAAACCAAGGCCACCCGGAAACCCGTGAATGAGGAGACAGTCTGGCTGTCACACCCCAGGCCTGTGGTGCTAACAGTGCATATGTTATGACAGGCATTCACACACTACAGCTTTACTTCTTCAAGGCTGTACATTTTTGCAAATGTATGTGTATAAAGAGAAGCAAAACCTAAAAAAGCAAGTTACCCTGTGCCTCAGTCCCCTGCACCAGTCCCAGCTGTGGACACAGCCGTGCCAAGAGCTTTTCCTCTCTGTCAGAGGCCCCTCGCAAGCCCTGTGTCTCCCTCAGCGCCATGTATCTGCCTCCCAGCCCACGATCCCTGGCCTGATTATGGTCACTAGACACACATTACCGCCAATTACAACAAGCTCATTTCCGGTAGACTGTTCCAGAGCGCCCCAGCCATGCTCCCCAGCTCCCTCAGGGCCCTTGACTGGCGGGCAGGAGGCTTTGGAGACCGGGAGCTCAGCTCAGGGACACTGTCAGTTGGGGGCGCTTGGAAGAGGAGGTGGGATCAGGAACAAAGGCGCTCCCTGCCAAACCACCAACGTTCCTTCTGTCTCCAATTTACAGTGGGTGTGAAAACGCCAGTAAACCAAACAATGAAGTAAAATAGAATGATAAATCTCAACACATTATATTTTTTTGGAAGAAACAACATGGAACTGCTATGGACTGAATCGTGTCCCCCCAAATTCACACATGGAACCCCCAATGTATGTATGGAATAGAATCCATGAGGAGGTAATTAAGGTCAAGTGAGGTCATAAGTGTGGGGCCCTAATCCATAGAAGGGCTGTGGCCTTTTAAGAAGAGCAACGGGGGCCTCTTCCCCATCCCACCCACCTGTGAGAACACAGTGAGAAGGCACCAAGGCACCGGTCTGCAAGCTGGGAAGAGAGCCCTTTCCAGGAACTGAATCAGCCCTAGACAATAGCAAACCAATGAGCAGCTGTGTTCCAATAAAACTTTATTGACCAATACTGTAGTCTGCGACCCTTCTCCACAGAATGTGTCACAGAGCCTAACACGTGTCTGAGGAAGAACGTACGTACGTGCATGCAGGCCCAGGTAGGCCGACACCGCCCCACCCCTGCCTTCAGGTCCCCCCTTTCCTTGGAGGACCCTCTTGAGCTTTCCCCTTCAAGAAGAACTCCCCTTGAGTTCTTCTCTGGGTGCAGCACAAAGGATGAGATTTTAGCTCGTTTAGTTCAGTCCTAATCCAGGACGCCTTGAAAGGTGGTGTCTGGTTTGCCCTCTGTCTATGGAAAGGCCAACACGGACACAGAGGCTGCATGCAGGAACCTTCACGGCAACGTGACCGAGTAATTTTATGTTTATTGACTCTAATGGGGCTCTGGGGCTTATTCTTCTGCATGCCCTAACTTCTCTAAGAGGAACTGTCCCAGGGACTGATGTTAAGCAGGCTCTAGGTGACAGCAACAAGGAGCATCTTCTGTTAAGAAAGGTTAGTCACTTTCGTTTACTGGAAGCTACTGTGTGCCAAGCCAGTAACAGGGCTGGGACACACCGCAGGCACGCCTGTGCTTTTGTGGGCCAGCATTCCAGGGAGGGATCAGAAAACAAACCAGAAACAAAGGCACAAGACGGTTTCAGTGGATGGTTAAGCCCTAAGAGGAAGCCTGGATAGAGGCTGCAAGAAGGTGCTGCTTCACAGGCATCTGTGTCCGAAGGCCTTAAGCTGTGGGCTCGCTCTTCATCAGAGACCGGCCCCAGCTGAAACCCTTCAGTCCTTAAGTCGTCTTCATAACAGCCTTATAGAGACAGAATTCACATGACATACAGTTCACCCCGTTTACAGTGAATAATTCAGTGATTTTTAGTATATTCACCAGGTTGTGCAACCACCACCTAACTTTTTCTCCACCCCAAAAAGAGACCCCGTCCCCATTAGCAGCCACCCCCCCGCCCCGCCCCCAGCCCCTGGCAACCACTAATCTCTTTCTACCTCTCCTGCACATTTCACATAAATGGAACCACATACTATTGTGGCCTTTTGTGTCTGGTTTCTTTCACTCTGCATAAAGCTTTTAAGACTCATCCATGTTATAACCTCTGTCAGAAAAGTTCATTCCTTTTTATGGCTGGACAACATTCCACTGCAGAGAGGGACCACGTTTTCTTTCTTTAGTCGTCCTCATGGACGCTGGATTTTTTCCATAGTCTTTGATTTGTATATTTGTCTATACTCATCCATGTCTGTACAGCGGAAATTTCCCAGTGATGGAACATTCCAGATCTGCACTAGTATGGGAGCCACCAGCTACACATGGCTACCAAGCACTCAAAATGTGGCCAGTGTGGCTGAAGAATGCCTTATTTAGTTATGCTTGATTTTAATTAGCTCACATGTAAGTCACCCCAGAGGGATGGACCACAGCTCTAAACTCAATTCACAAGTCACCCTGCGACTGGAGGGCTGGGAAAGAACACTCCAAGCAACCTGAGAAATGACCCCCCAGCTCCAGGAGGTCTGTTCCCCGCACGGCCATAACGGAATACTGCACGTGGGTCTCAGCCCCCGGTCCAGCCACTCACAGAGGGGAGGAAGTCACACACTGGCCTGAAGGGCAGGGGCTGGGACAGACCCGACCAGAAGGCTGAAGCTATCCATAACGATGTTACGACTGCAACAGGCCTGAAAAGGAGAGCTGCACCAGTTCCAGGTGGCTGATGAGGAAGGGAAACAAAGGTGAAAAACTGCTGGATTACCTACGCCTGACAGCTCCCAGCCAGGCCCAGGAACGGTGGTGAGGAAATACGAGGGTGTTCCCTCGCGTGATGAGTTATTTACATCTACTCTGACAGGCCGCTGCCTGTGCTCCCGCAGCACAGAGAGTTCCTTGGCCCGAGAGCAAGGCTGGCGGAGCCGGCACTTCTCGTTCCTCAGAGACACAGCGAACCCGGAACCAATCAAACAGAGGCACAGATGTGCAGCTGAGACCAGCACAGGGGACAGTGACAGTTCAGAGAAGACAGAGCAGGCCCGTTTGTGCGAACTGCCCTGGATGCCGGGCAGCTCTTCACGGGGCTTGAAGCCACCTGCTCATCTGCAATCCAAGATCCAAAGGTTTTTACATAAGTTGGCACTCAAGTTCATTTGGAGGCAAAGCCTGACCCCACGCCGGTATGCGAGGCCCCACGCTGTTGTGCGAGGCGCCACACCAGTGTGCGAGGCTGTTCCTGCTCACATGCCAGAGGTCACTGCGCGAGTGCAGGCTCTGCCTCAGTCCTCGACAACACGATGGGCCTAAAATCCAAACAACACTGTGAATTCTGTGGGGCACCCAGCCCTGAGGGTTTCAAGAAAGGGATTGGGCTGGTTTTTGGTCCTCCCAGCTAAATTCAAAGCTCTCCAAAAATGGCTTATTTGTCCTCCTCAGGCCAGCTCCTCCAGATACCGTGGGAAGGATTTGGGAGCGGAGTGGACCCCTAGGGCTTCCTTGGCCAGCAGAGACTGCCGCAGGCAGGACCCCCTGAACGCGGCATAGAGGACACAGGTGGAGCCTGTACGCTGACCCTGGAAGATGCGCCTGCATCTCTCCTACAGGTCAGAGGAGGCATCAGAAGGCAATTCTTGGAACTCATAAGGTAGCGCTTCCAGGAACATCCACTAACACTGGGTTTACATGGAGGATGGCTTTCTTTTTACCATGATATGAACTATAAGCCTTGTGTTCATAGTCGGGCCCTAGACACACAATCTTCCTGAATCCTGTAGATGTACAGAATAAAAAGGATTTCACCTTTTCACCATTAATAGGTATCAGTCACCAGAAACAGTTCTTCATTCAACAAAAATATAACAAAAATATAAAGTCCATACACTGTGTGCCAAGTACCAGGGCACTCCCAGGACATAGCGCGTCCTAGACCCTGCACTTACAACCAAGGCTGTCACCCTAGAATCATACCCCTGCCCCTGGCCTCAAATGGAAACCAACTGCTCTTATCTAAGTTTCAGGAGAAAGCTGCAAATAGGGAAAAAAGAAAAAAGAACTGGTTAGAACAAACTAGGCCCACGATGGTGGAAGATCTGCCTTCCAGTGGAACTTGGGCCTCATTACACGCTCCTATAATACACCGGCATGCTCAGTGACATCTCCAGCCCCAAGACAGCTGACAAGGGGAAAAGCCCATACAAGGACTGAAAAGGAGAGCTGCACCAGTTCCAGGTCCAGACCACACCCTTGTTCTCAGGACACTCGTGGATGTTCCTCCCACTCTCTCCAATTCTCCCCTTTTACCTTGACCCTCCTCTATATTTGGTGTCTCTGCCTGATTTGGGTTGAGAAGTCGATTTGCAAACTAGGTTCCCGCTTCTCCATTCTTTGGCCATTGAGCAAAAGCCTGTGCTGTTCCAGTCTCAGCACTGGTTTCAGTGTTGGCTGCACAAATCTGATCAGAAAAAGAACCTCCCTGTCTCAACCTGGGCTGGGAGCATGGTGGGGGAGGTCCAGTCAACGAATGGGGTAACACACTCACTGGAGGAGACAGGTGGCAGAGGCCAGGAGCCACCGCGGATGCAGTGAGAGCAGCGGATGCACAGACAGCACCTGGACCTGTGGGTGCAGGGTTCCCTCCCTGAGCCAGGGCAGGGTGCAGAGGTAGCACGCAGCCTGGCTGTGGGTTACTGAGGTGCAACCCTGTCTCTCTGAAGCTTCACTCTGCTCATTTGTAAAGTAAGTGTCTGCCCTGAGGCTGTTGGAAGTTTGGGATAATGATGCCGGGAAGCTGGGAGCTGTCTGACTGTGGCCCATGCTCCACTGATGTCCACTGGGCTTTAAAAGCTCTGCGCAGATTTGGTTTTTTCCCTGAAGGCTTGCCGCAGACTTTAGCCAGAGGGGAATGTGAGATATGTAGGTTAAGTCAAGAAGCAGATGTGCCATCTCCCCACGTGGGCGCGCCAGGAGGCCCAGCCCGCAGGGTCGCTCATCGGGCACTGGCCGGGGAGAACCAGGGTCCAGGATCAGGGCCCTGAATAGTTTTCTTCAGGCCAAGACTTGGTCATCCCTGGTCCTGGGGTTGGGGGAAGCTGAGGCAGAACTGAGATCTCACTTACTTTCCTGCTACTGGTGGCCCATCCTGAGACTGGAAAAATGTGGAAACCCAGTGCTCCCGAGACTGCACTTCCTACTGGCATGAGAAGTCCCCTGGCCACACTGAACTTGACATTTAGGCAGCTGTAAGCAGCTGTGACGGCTTGCACTTTTCAAGGCTGAGCGGTGCTGCCCCACCTGTGCTGTGATGCCCCAAAATGTACCAGGCACCCCAATGTTTGAGCCTCTCAGTGGAAAGGAAGCATGGTTTTCTGAAGAAATGCTCAGATCTGATGTATGGCTCATGCTCTGAGCCCACAGCCGCCGTGGGACTCAGCCTGGGTGGAGTCAGAAGCCCCGAGTGTGGCCCTCGCAGGCTGGGAAGATGGGACAGGTCAACGGCGTGGGCAAAAATGGACACCTGAGCCTGTCCTGCTGGCAGAAGGTATCAATCCTTTCTTTTTGCCTGAAACCGCTGAGTTTGAAGCTGGCTGATGGCTGCAGTCACAAATACACGTCCAGAGTCAGATGGAGCAGACAGGAGGCGCGCCCAGACAGCACACCCACAGCTCTCAGGAACCGGTTTCCTGTTCACTCTCAGCATTTCATTGATGGGAAGAAGGTCGCCGAGAACTACAGCTTCCGGAGACGACAGCCGATTAAAGTACTTTTAAAAATTGCTTTTTATTACTACTAAATTCTGTATTTTGCACAGATGAGTTGTCAATAAAAATCTCAGGGGCCCACACATCCAAGGAGCTCTGATGATAGTCAACTTCTGGGGGCAGCGAGGAGGCCCCTAAAGGGCTGTTTTCCCCTGGGGGTATGGGGGCTGGGAGGAGGACAACACCTCATAGAGAGGGGCACCACCGGATTTTTATGAGGGTGATCAACACCACACAATTCAATGGTGCTGGGGCACTTGGCTGTAGCCAGTGTCTCCAGGGCTGGACACACAGTGGCGTGTCCCCTGTAGGCAGTTTCCTTCAGCCCAGAGGATTCTCGGGTTTTGTGGCTCCTGAAGTTGCAGGAATGCTGCTTATCTGGTTCAGACAGAGCATAAAGGGAGTGCGGTTGAGGGGTTGAGGGCAAGCTTGGTTAAACCCCAAAAAGCCCAGCCTTTGTTTACTGGAAGCCAGAATATGTGCTCCTTGTCATTTAAATAAGCAACAGACAACACAGGCCATTAGACTTTCAAGCAGCTGTGACAGGTGCCTGAGCAGGAGCTTAGCTTGGGACGCTCCAGCCCGACAGGGCAAGGGGCGTTGCGGAGGAGGGCGATGGGGCTCTGGGTGTTGGAGCCTAAGAAAGGCGAGCAGGGCAACATGTGTGAGCTGTCCACAGCGGCGAGCTTGCGGGGGACCCGGGTCAGGGGCTGAAGCAGTGAAAAGGGACCCATGTGGTGGAGGAGGATCCGGCACATGACGGGGGAGGGAACAACTGGTTAAATAAGTAAAAGAACTGAGGATAATGAGGACAGGGTTCTTACTGTCAGAGGAAGGAGTTTACAGATCCGGAAAGAGAGAAAAACAGAATGAACCCTCTGGTATTGAATAAGAATTAAAGGTACTGAAATGAACTCATGGTTTTCAACATATGCAGAAAAATATAGATGAGAATGTGTGCGTGTGCAGATATATGTATCACCCACAAATACTCCTTAGCTCTGTGCCCTGAGAGTGACCAGAGCAGTAACACCTCAACAGCAGTGAGCACTCCCAGGGCCAAGGTCCACTCTAAAGGAAGCCAGGGTTCCTGGGGAAACGGCCGATTCTGGCTGGGGCAAGGAGGGAAGAAGATGAGCCTGGAACATGTTCTGGCAGCGAGGAATAGTCCTCAAAGGCTGATGGAGACACGTCAGAAGGGCACAAAGCCAGCTTGAAGGGGCTTGCACTAGACGAATCTGGGACGGCCTGAGCATCAACACGAGTGAGGATAGTAACTGTGATAAGGCTCCATGAATCTACACTGATACAAGATACAAAAGTGAAAAAAATGGGAAATTTAATGAGGGATAGTCTCAGGGTACCTTCCACAGAATCCTCATTACAAAGGGGAAAGGAGCAACTGTGAAAAGGAGTCATCTGGCAGACACCCTCTCACTGGAGTGATCAAAGTCAATGTGACCAACAGGGACAGAGCAAACGTGGGCACCACTGACCAGCCGCTGCGTGAGAAGAGGCGTCGCCTCATTTTGAGGATGTGCAGTGGAAATCTAATCACGAGGAGACACCAGATAAACCCCAAAGGTGGGGCCTGCCTGTGATCTTCCTGACGGTCAAGGTCATGGAAGTCAAGGAAAGATGGGGGCTTTGTCACAAATGGAACAAGACAGAAGAGATGTGATAATTAAATTCAACTTGAGATGTTGCCCTGCGTCCTTTTCAAGGATGCTATTGGGACAACTGGCAGAGCTTGAGGATTCCCGGTGGTGGGTGTCAGTGTTCCTTTCCTGACTGTGACAGTTGTCTTGTGGGGAAACAGGACAATGTCCTTGTCTGTTGGAAACACGCTCAAGTGTGCAGGGGTCATGGGGAATTGTGGCAGCAACTCACTCCCCAATGAAAAGTTCAGGGAGAAAATGTATTACCACTATTCTTGGAACATTTATGTAAATCTGTAGTTGTTTCAAAGTAAAAAGTTAAACACATTCACCTACTACTGTGGAAACAAACGAATATATGCTTCTTCTTTTAAAAGGAAACTAAGAAATATGAATCTCCCTTCAAAGAAAGGAATTGACTTTTAGTTAAAGAAAACTATGAAGCAAATCACTTGACACTTAAACTATTTTGTTTATTCAAGCAGCAAATAGACTCTACCTGTGTAATATGCAGTGGTCCTCAAGTCAGGGCGTTGCTACCTTCTAATCTACATTTGGAAATTTACCTGGGGACATTTTTGGTTGTCACAGTGACTGGGGTGTGTCACTTAAATTTTGTGGGTGGGGTCCAGAAATTATAAATGTTATAATGTGCTTTATAGTTTAGACAGAAATTATAGAAACATAGTATTATTAGTATATTATACTGTATTGTGCTATATAAAATACACAAGATAAAGGAGAGTAAGTATATTGTAGTAGAGCATGAAGAAAGAATTGTTCCATCCCAACATGCCAGTAATGTCCCTTTTGGAAAATACTGAACTAAAGAATACGAAATATTTGCAACCCAGGGAGTTAATATTTGTTAATTAAATTGAGCTAAAGTTGCAAGTAAAACTAAATTTTACTCTCTTCTTAAAAAAGAAAAAATAAAGTTAAACACACACAAATGGACCTATGAGAATGAATGTCGGCCATGCAAGCTACCAAAGGCTTTTATGAAAGGAAAGTGGTGGTAGAGATAACAGGTAAAATGTTGGCTTCCATCTGGGTTAAGGAGGGATGCCATGAAGATCCATAATGAGATACTTCTTGAACTAATATGGCTCCCCACATCTGCTGTCATCAAACAAAGAGTCCTTAAAATACAAACAAGTATAAAAAAAATCATGTCCACCGCAATGAGAAACCATTTCATACCCACTAGGATGGCTATTATCAAAACAAACAAACAAACAAGCAAACAAACAACCCAGAAAATAACAAGTGTTTAATAGATGTGGAGAAACTGGAACCTCACGCACTGCTGGTTAGAATGTGAAGTGGTGTAGCTGCTGTGGAAAACAGTCTGGCATCTCCTCAGAAAGTTAAATATACAGTTACCATGTGACCCAGCACTTCCACTCCTGTGCATACACCCCAAATAACTGAAAGCAAGGTCTCAAACAGGTATTTGCACAGATATTAGCATCATTATTCACAATAGCCAAAAGGTGGAAACAACCACATGTCCTACAATGGATGGATAAACAAAATGTGGTCTATTCATACAATGAAATATTATTCAGCCTTTGAAAGGAAGCAAATTCTGACACATGCTACAATGTGGGTGAACCTTGAAGACACTGTGCTAGAGAAATAAGTCAGACACAAATGGACAAACACTGCATGGTTCCACGTATACAAGGTACTTGGAGCAGTCACATTCATGCAGACAGAACAGTGGTTACCAGAGGCCAGGGGAGTAGGGAACGTGGAGGTAGTATTTAATGAGTATGGAGTTTCTGTTTAGGAAGATGAAAATGTTGAGGAGATGGACAGTAGTGAAAGCTGCAGGTGTGAATGTACTTAATGCCACTGAACTGTGCACTTAAAAATGGTTAAAGTGGAGGGGGAGGGTAGAGCGCGTGCTTAGCATGTACAAGGTCCTCGGTTCAATACTCAGTACCTCCATAAAATATAAATAAAACTAAAAATTAAAAATAGATTAAAAATGATTAAAATGGTAAATTTTATGTTATATATATTTTAATCCAATAAAAAATATTCAAACTGGGTAGTGGGGAGGAGAATGTTACGTCCTTATAGCGT
Organism: Camelus bactrianus; assembly: GCF_048773025.1. Lineage (NCBI taxonomy): Eukaryota > Metazoa > Chordata > Mammalia > Artiodactyla > Camelidae > Camelus > Camelus bactrianus. The sequence continues at coordinate 19,764,703 of NC_133560.1, read as the reverse complement.
CTGGGTGAAACTTAAATGTAGGTTTAAAATGGAATTTCTCTTTCAGTCACCAGATTAACTACTGCAGGCCGGCACCACACCCATAGCCTTACATGTATGAACGCACAGTCTTCAGTAACCATGATCTAAGGTTTATCCATGTCCCAATTCACAGAGGAGGACTTGGGACAGAGAAAGGTTCAGTCACTTGTCAGGGTCATGTAGCCAGGGGCAAAGCAAAATTCAGACCCTGTCACTGCTCTCAGCCATTGTCCTCGTCAAGTGCATGTCAAGGTCACCCCAAAACTGTGATCAGAAAGAAACATACTTTTGTGTCACATTTGCACTTTCCACAAGCCCCAGCATCTCTGAAGTGCCATCCTCCACGGTGACACACAGCATTCAAACAGCTGATCTCAAGAGACCACTCAAAGAAATCAAGTGACAACCTTTTTCTTGACAGCTTTGTTTTTTTCAAAAGAAATTTTAAATATTTTTTGGGGGGAGGGATGTGTTTATTTATTTATTGGTTTGTTTATTTATTTACAGAGGAGCTAGGGATTGAAGCCAGGACCCCGGCATGCTAAGCACTTACTCTACCACTGAGCTAAACTTCCCCTCCCGCTCTTGATGACTTTGGTTTCAGTGATGTCTTCTTCTTATTTGGTGGCTTCTCTTGTAAACAATCTTCAAATTGTTATTCACGTTGACCAGGTGATCAAGGTCAGCACCACCAGTGACAGGACTTACTGGCGGTATACACCTCCGACATCATGTGCGGAGAAGGACACACCACTGCTTCTGTGGGACTGCGCAAAGATGCACAGCTCCAGTCTAGTCACGAGGGAACAACGGACAAACCACGCCGAGGGACACGCTATAAAATGACTGGGCAGTTCTTGGCCGAAGTGTGAAGGTCCTGGACGATGAGGAACAATGGAGGAAACGTCACAGATTGGTGGAGACTAAGGACACATGATGACTAAATGCAACGTGGGATCCTGGACCAGAAAAAGGACATTTAGGACAAAAACCGTGAAAATTCAAGCAGGGCCTGTTGCTCAGTGACAGAGCATCATACCCATGTTAATCTCCTGGTTTCAGTGACTGCACCACGGTTCTGAAGGTGCTGTCAGTAGAGAAAGCTGGGAGAAGAGTATACGAGAACGCTTTGCACTGGTGTTTCAACTTTTCTGCAAGTGTAAATTCATTCAAAATAAAAATATTTCTTGGGGTGGGAGGTAATTAGGTTTATGTATACATGCACGTATGTATGTATTTTTTAATGGAGGTACTGGCGATTGAACCCAGGACCTCATGCATGCTCAGCATGTGCTCTACCACTGAGCTGAAGACACCCCTCAAAAAGATTTTTTTTAACAAAAGGCTTTGCCTTGGCAGAAGCTTCCATGGGGATTACTCTGGATGCTTAAAACACACAAAACAAAATGATTATTCTGCTTTCCTAACCCTGTCACCTCAGATCCTTTTGTAAACAACGGAAGGCCTGGTGCTTCAGGTCTTGGACCCAGACTGCAGTGCTTGTTACTCACTGGCAGCAGGATTTCCCCGTGACAAGCTGCAAAATAAATGAGTGTGATACACCAGAAAGCAGGGCTCTGACAAGGCAGGAGTGAACCGTCCGCCGCCAGAGAGGGGATGTGATGAGCAAGATGGCCCATGACGCACGTCAGCGCTGAGCCAGGATCAGAGGTGGGAGGTTGTTGTGATCCTCAGTCTGCACAGGAAGTGACTTCTCAATGGCCTACCTGTCTTTTCCTTGATCTCACAGAACACACTGAAGAGAGCGGGTTTCATCCGATGGCAATTCAGAGCATGTTTTCTGAAAGAGAGGCAACAGAGGAGTATGTGAGAAAGAGTTATTCTGTGCATGAGAGTAAAGGTCTTCTATATTGAGTCTGCCAGGAGGGACAGCACCATAGCATTTCAAAGGAATTCAATTTGTACAAAATTCAGTGGGGAGGGTATAGCTCGGTAGTAGAGTGCATGCCTAGCATGCACGAGGTCCTGGGTTCAACCCCCAGTACTGCCATTAAAATAAAATAATAAATAAATAAACCTGATTACCTCCCCTCAACCAAAAAAGAAAAAAATTTGTATAAAATTCTAATAGAGTAATATACAACTATTTAAAACACTTCCCTTTAGACAATGCAAACAACGCAAATTTAAATAATGCAAATAACTCATAAAGAGCTATTGAAATCTCAAGGTCCAATAATCTGAAAGCTGGGTTCACACTGTTACCAGATAGCAGCACTCTGGTGCATGAGCAGAAGTCCCAGCCATCCTATCCCAGTGTCCTGTGACATTAATTGAGCAGGTGGTTAGTGAGCAGCTACAATGGGCCAAGTACAACCCCAGTGTCATAGCGACACAGACAGATAAGGTTCCTAGCCATGTGGCAGTCAAGATGGAGGTGGTGAGAGACACCACACACACATAAACACACACAAATGGCAAGTGTTTTGTGGTGACTTAAACTAGAGTGATGGCCAGAAAGTTTATGGGAGTTTGCATGTCTCTAAGGTGACACCAAAGCCAAGATCAAGGTGACAAGAAGTCAAGCAGGAAAAGGTCTGAAGAGAGTAAATATTTAGGCGGAGGGAACAGCCAGTGCCAAGGCCCTGAGTGAGAACATACTTGGCTTTTTAAGAGACCAGACTGCTGTAGAGTAAGGGGTTACAGAGAGCCATCTGGGGAAGTTAGAGAGGCATTGTATGAGTATATTTTGTTTATACGTTCATCAGTTGACGTGACATTTGGGGCTGACTGGAAAAGCTTTGTAGGTCAGGGGAATGACTCTGGCTACTGTTCACCTGTGATGGAAACTGTGGTTGGCAGAAGAATGGCCCCCAAAGATGTCCAGATGCTAATCCACAGAACTACTTACAAGGGAGAAAGAACTCTGCAGGTGATTAAAGATAAGGACCTTGAGATGGGAAGATTAACCTAGATTATACAGATGGGCCCAATCTAATCCCATGCATCCTTCAAAGTGGACAAACTCCCAACTGTGATCAGTGAAAGAGATGTGACCACATAGGGTCAGAGATATCACGTTGTAGGCTTTGAAGATGGAGGAAGGGATTACTAGCAGAGAAATGCAGGTGGCCTCAAGAAGCTGGAAAAGGCAAGGAAATGGACTCTCCTCTAGAAGGAAGGCCCTGCTGACCCCTTGAGTTTTAGCCCAGTGAGAGCCATGTTGGACTTGGAACCTACAGAAATGGAAGAAAATAAATTTATGGGTTTTTTTTTTTAGTTTTTTAATTTTTGTGTGTGTGTGTGTTTTTTTTTTTTTTTTTTTTTTTGAGGGTGGAGGTGATTTGGTTTATTTATTTATTTACTTACTTTTTAATGGAGGTACTGGGGATTGAACCCAGGACCTTGTGCACGCTAAGCATGTGCTCTACCTCTGAGCCTCCCCTCAAATTTGTGTGGTCATTTGTCACAGTGACAACAGAAAACTTACACAGGAAGCAATGGAGGATTTTACAGAGTGGTTAACACATGACATGTATTACATTTTTATTAGTGCTGATTTTCTTAAGATATAATTCAAACACCATAAAATTTGCCTTTAAGCGTATATACAATTCGGTGGCTTTTAGTAAATTCATGATGTGCAGCTATCACCACCACCTAATTTCAGGATTCATCACCCCAAGAAGAAACTCTGTTCTCATTAACAGTCATTCCACATTGTCCCCTCCTCCCACTCAGCCACCACTAATCTGTGTCTACAGATTTCTCTTCTGCACATTTCACATAAATGGAAATCATAGTATGCGGCCTTTTATGACTGGCTTCTTTCACATAGCGTGTTTCCATGGTTCGCCCAAGTTGTTGTGTATCAGGGCTTCATTCCTTTTATGTGGCCAACTAATATTCCATTGTATGAATATATTTTGTTTATACATTCATCAGTTGATGGACATTTGGGTTATTTCCACCTTTTGGCTATTATGAACAGTCATGTACACATTTTTGTGTGAGCACCTGCCTAGGGAAAATGGTTGGGTCATATGGTAACTATGTTTAACTTTTTGAGGAAATATCATACATTTGCATAGTGGCTGCACCATTTTACATTCCCATCAGCATATGAAGGGTCCAATTTCTCCAAATCCTCACCAACACTTGTTATAGCCAACCCAGTGGGTGTGAGGTGTGAGTGGGTGTGAGGTTTTGATTTGCATTTGTCTAACGGCTAATGATGTGGTCCATCTTTTTGTGTCTTTATCAGCCATTCTTCTTTAGAAAAATGTCTATTCAAATCCTTTGCTCATTTTTAAGTTGGGCTATTTGTGTCTTTATCAAATGTCTTTATCATTGAGTTGAGTTGTAAGAATTCCTTATATATTCTGGATACTAGACACTAATCAGATGTATGATGTGCAAATCTTTCCTCCCATTTTGTGAGTTGTCTTTTGACTTTGTTTATAGCGTCCTTTGAAGCACAAAAGTTTTTCATTTTGATGAAATCAAATTTACCGATTTTTCTTTTGTTGCTTATGCTTTAGGTGTCATATCTAAGAAATCATCGCTTAATTCAAGGTTACAAAAGTTTATGCCTATGTTTTCATCTAATAGGTTTTTTTTAAAATAGGTTTAGTTCTTACACTTAGGTATGTCACCCATTTCAGTTAATTTTTGTACATGGTGTAAGCTAAGGGTCCAACTTCATTCTTTTGCATGTGGAGATCCAGTTTTCCCAACACCATTTGTTGAAGAGACTATTCTTTACCCATTAAATGGTTTTGACATCCTTGTCAAATCGTTGGTTGACCATAGATGTGTGGGTTTATTTCTATACTTTCAATTCTATTCCACTGATCTATCTGCCTATCCTTAAGTGAACCACATTTTAAGAAGATCACTGTGGTTGTTCTCTGGAGCCTGGACTGAAAGGCAAATGTGGAGCCAGGAACACCAATTTGGAAGCTACTACAGCTGGAATAGTCCAGAAATGCTGCTGGCTTAGTTCAGAGTTATGGTAGGAGACACAAGAAGTAGATACATCTTTGGTTTGGGGAATGGAATCAACAGAACCTCCTGACTAACTGGTGGGGGGTTTTAGGGAAAGAAGAGATTCAAGGATATCTATAGTTTTAGGCCTGAGCAACTGCATCCATAGAAACACCATTAACTTCAACAGGGGAGCCTGGAGGGCGGCAGGTTTAGGGGAAGAGGGTCTAGAAAGGAGGCTTGTGCCTTGATCAGGTTACACTTGAGATACCTATGGGTAGCTACCCAAGAGGAGGTATCCCACACAGGCAGCTGGCACATGGACACGGACTGAAGGCTGGAGAGAAACAATGTGAAGACAGAGTCCTGGGCAGAGAGAGGGCACTTCAAGCCACAAGACTTGAGGGAATCACCATAGGAGAATGTAGGCAGAGAGGGGCCTGGGGCCCAGACTCAGGCACATTTCAGGGGTCAAGCAGATGAGAAAAGCCTGTAGGGGAGACTGGGCCACAAACTGCCTGTGAGGAGGAACCAGGAACAACAGTTTCAAGGTAGAAGAGTAATTTGTGAGAAGTGCTTCTGCGAGATGAAGCAGGAAACGACCCCGGAAGAGACCTTGGATTTAGCAACATGGAAGTCACTGGTGACTCAGCAGTGGGAGGAGAAGGTTGGGAGACTGTGGGTGGATATGGGAGAGGAAGTGGAAGTAGCGACCACAAACTCTTTCTTGACATTTGATCACAAAGGAGAGTAAAGAAATGCAGAAAACGCTAAGAGAGGGCGTGCGTTGATCCTGTTTTAAATGTTCTGTTTCTTATGATGTCTTGACATCCTGGGGCAGGGAGACGGTCCTTCTCAGGGCTAGCTAAATCCAGATACAGCAAACAGCTTGTCAGAGAGTGTGCCTTTCATATGCAAACGCAAATCCAAAACCTACACTCTTCCTTTATCTTTACCTCCTTATCTACCTTTAACTACATCCTTTAACTCTCAGCACCAGCCAACATCCCCCTCAGCCCTAAATCACCCCAGGGCCAGGTACAAGCAGAGGTCACTCCCTAGCCCAGAGCCTGCAGAAATTATTTAAACTATCCAACCCTAAAAGTACTCAAATTGTCTACCTTGCCTCCCTGGAAATCACAGTAAGGGCTCCAGGCCAGGCTTTCCCCTCGCTCCTTCTGCCTCCTAACTTCCCCACGTGGCCCTGTCAGGGGTGGCCTGCCTCCTTCTTTCAGGAACTGTAAGTGATGAACTCTTCTTTCAAAGTTGTCTCCTCATCTGACATCCTATCATACCTGATTAAAACAAACCCCAGGTACAAATCAGGACAGGGTGAGTCAGGGGAGGTTTTTGTTTCTCTGTGTGTTTTTAAAGATAGGAGACACCAGCACGTGTTTAAATGCCCAAGAGCCAGTCTAGGGAGAGAATTTGATCATGTGAGAGAGAGAGCATGAAGGTAACTGCAGTCTCGATGGTGTGTACACCTGTCAGAACTTCAGAGAACAGCTCTGATGAGTACTATGCCATTATTTTTAAGTTGACTATTATTATGATTTTAAATCCTGTAATGCAGTCATCCAAGCATCCATTATTAAAAGATACTGCAAGGGCCAGGTAGTGTACCTGAAAATCAGTTAACTTCATGGAGGTTCAGGGTGATTAACGTCATGAGAAAGATCAGACATCCACCACAACTGTTAAATCTATGGGAGGATGTCCTCATTTCCAGGTGCCTTCCGAATTCACCACGCGTCCCTGTGGGAGGCCCTCCAAAAGGCTAGAGTTGGGGTGCAGAACTCAGATACACGTCTCTGAACCCCAAATATGAAAATGTTCATGGGGGATGAGATTTGGTGTTCTGTAAATCGAAACCCAAACGCTAGTCTTTCTTACACAGTATACAGTAATTGATCACACATGGTATCATGCCAAAATGTTTTCCTTCCATAGAAGCAGTATTATCATTAATGAAAATGGACTCCAGTTAGAGTTTGTTATCTTCTGTAAATGTAATTTGAAAAATATGAGGAAAGAGAATGAAGTTGGCTGCTCTCCTTCCCAAAGGGGACTCTAGGAAGTTTATTCCCAGGTCAGTTTCCTGCTTATAAAACATCACCTTGTAATGAACACAAGAGTAATTTCACAGAATGTTTTTGTTGTTTATTATTAAAAGTACATAACCTTTTAGCATGTTCTTAACCTTGGAGCATGTTCTTAGCCTAGAGGCGATAAAGCAGCTGACAGCAAGCCATCAGTGATTAATTATGTAATTAATCACATAAAGTAGGACAGACCAGTGAGTCCACAGCATCACCAAAGGGGATGAATACATTTCTGTGACAGACAAACCCTAAGGTGGCCCCCACTGCATATAATCCTCTCTCCTTGAGTTTGGGCAGAATCTGTGACTTGCAAAGTGGCAAAAGTGATGACATAGTCTCTCTCATAATTATGTTAACATTGTCTATGACTTCACCTTAGTGGCCTGGAGAACGTCACCTGCTGGCCTTGAAGCCAGCTGCCACTTTGTGAGAGGGCTGGGGGTGGGGAACTGCAGGCAGCTTCTTGGAGATGAGAGCAGACCCCAGCTGACAGCCAGCAAGAAAACAGGAACCTCAGTTCTAAAACTGCAAGGAACTGAGTTCTGCCAACAACCCTGCAAGACAGGAAGAGGAGCCTGAGCTTCAGACAGGAACATAGACCAGCCTTGTGAGATCCTGAGCACAGGACCCAGCTTAGCCGAGTTCAGAAACTGAGGTCATAAACATATGTTGTTTTAAGCCACTAGGTTTGGAGTAATTTGTTACACAGCAACAGATAGCTGAGACAACTGAACAGACTGTAAGCAAGTGAATGGGGTCTGTGGGTAGAGAAACAAGGTCTGCCTGGCACCCCTAGCAAGGACATGCCATGTTCTACCCAACCAAGTATCTGCATTAAAACGAAACAAAACGTTAATGTTTATGAAGTAAATTCCACTGAAGGAGAAATAATAAATCTTTTCAGTAAATAGACATCTGAGAAAATCGAAATTAAAAAATGGATCTGTGAATATCCTTTTAAAATCAATGCTCAACAAAACCAGCCTGTAACAGAACTATTGAGAGCCACACAGAATCATGCCAGAAAATGAAAGCATGCAGCTGTATCATCCTCCAACGCCACTTATTCAATATTTACAGGACAAACGTTTACTGAAGGCACAACTGTATACTGGTCACTGTAGAAGGAGAAAGGAACGTGGGGATGAATAGAACGTAAGTCACCTCCTGGCTTCTACCAACAGCAAATTATAGCTCCTACTTTTAGCTATAATTTATTTTTCCAAATTACGGAACAATCTGCTTTCCTGAAAAAAGTATCATTTAATTTAATTTAATTATTTTGGGGTATTCACTTCTTTACTTATTTTGTTATTGAAGTATAGTTGACTTACAACGTTGCATTAATTTCAGGTGTACACCATAGTAATTCAATATTTTTATAGTTTATACTCTGAACAAAGTTACTATAAAATATTGACTCTATTCCCTGTGCTGTACATTACATCCTTGTAGCTTATTTATTTCATACCTAGGAGTTTGTACCTTTTAACCCCCTTCACCTATTGAGCCTCTCCCCGCCACCCCTTCTCCACTCTGGTAACCATGAGTTTGTTCTTTGTATCTGGGAGTCTGTTTCCGCTTTGTTATATTTGTTTGTTTGATTCCACATATAAGTGAAAACATACATTATTTGTCTTTTACTGTCTGACTTGTTACCAAAGAATGTGATTCAGAGATATACTCAAGAGATCGTATCCCTACAGCATAGGATCCTTCTTGAAAAAGCTTCTCTGAGAGCAACAAGGATTCTAACACCCCAACCAAAGATTGAATCAAATCCCTTAATTATTCTCATTTCTACGATTATCTTAGCTGACAAAAACTGTTAATAACATCATGTACCTCCTGGAGACAGACTTAAGTACAGAACAAAAATTAGAAGACATGTTCCTGACCCTGAGGAAATAAAACCTTGATGGAAAACCTAGAAATTCAAAGAGGATGCCAAGTTCCAGAAAGAAATGCAGCCCACGAGTCAGATGCCCCTGGCATTTTAAAAGAAGCTTCTTTGTAAGAGGGAAACTGGGAAGAATCAATCCGTAGTGAGTGTAGTGGGTGCGGTGATGTTTGTAGAGTCATTCTAAAAACAAACCTCCAAACAATGAAACAAAAACAGCTAAGTAAATGGGGGTTGGCAATGTGTACCGATACCCAGGTACAACTGTGGAAATTATTATGGTCATTTTAGCAAAATGAAGCTTTGGATCAGGGGCTGGCTTGGGCACCAGGAAACAAGGAAAATTATTTAATATGATGCAAGAAAAACCCTGCAGGACCTGAATAAAAGAGCAACCTTTAAATGAAGTAAGTTTAAGTCTGTGAAAAGTTCCTAACTTGCCCAAGGATTAGTCATGACCAACACTACCGCTAAATTTCTGACTCAAAACCACAACTTCTCATCTCTCGCCTCACCCAAGGTGAAATGGCTTCTCACTGCCTGTTCCAGTACACTCAGACCCCTTTGCAAGGTTTGAGGCTCTTCACCAGCGCCTCTCTGACCTCCTCCCTCCTCTGGACTTGGGGAAGTCCTCCTCTGACAAGTCCAAGGCTGATGGGTTGGCCTGTCTCAGCCTGGATTCATTACTCCCTTCTCTGTTCTGTTTAAGGCGTTTACCACGGCTGGCCCGGGCATGACGAAGGCCTCAGCCTACTCATTTTGGAAACAGCAGGCCGGCACCATACTTGGCACACTAACTGGGCAAAAGTTTGTTGAACTGAACTGAAGGAAAGGTAGAAGCTAGAGACGTCAAACTGGCAGAGTAGAAAAGAAGAGTTTGAAGGCAAATGTCTCTAGACTTAAGCGGGGCAAGTGGAGAAGTTAAAAACTCAGGTGAGAGCTGCTGGGTTCCACAGTCAAAGGAGGGAGCAGAAGCCAAGGCACATGGAGCTCGGCTGGGAGTCCCTCTTCTTGGTTTCTGTGCTAGGGCTGAGCCCACAGCGGGCACTCATCCGCTCTAGGAATGAAGGAGAAGAGTTAAGAGGTTTAATAGTGCTGCTGGAGAAAAGAGACGATCAAAAAGGACAATGGCCAAAAGATATTACATTTGGGCAGGAGGAAGTGATGAATAAAGGAGAAAGCAACTTTAATGAGAAGAGCAGGAGCCCTTAAACCACTGAAGGGCTCAATCAGAAAGATAAATGAGTGTCTCAAGACATGTCTGAAGAATGGATGGTAAAGAAGGGCTTATGACCATTCATCTTTCTTCTGATCCAGGACCAATACCTTAGAAAGGCTGGAGTAGTTTGAGAAGTACTTATACAAGGAATGGAATAAACTTCATGCTCACTCCTTGCTTAGTGAGGAGTTCAAGGCCATGCTGGATCAGACAGCAGCAGTCACCCTACAGAGTCTCCCTCCCAGTGCCATGCCCTCTACACACACCTGGTCGAACCACACTGCTCCATGCCTCCCCTGCACACGTGCTTGTCCCCAGCCTAGAATGCCATGCGTTCTCTGCCTAGACAAAGCCTCTCATCCACATCACAGTCATCTTCTAGGGGTGTGCTTCTGTCCCGCAGCCTGACTTCAGGTGGATTCTAGTGTCCCGTCATCCACACACCACAAGCTCTCCTCTGGCTGACAGGTTGTCTCCCTCTCCCTGGCTTCATCACCCATTCTCTGGTCACCCTCTCTCCCGTGTCTGCCTCTCCTGATTTGTGAGCTTTCAGGACTCCCTGCTGCATCCTCAGATCTGGCACAAAATGAAGGTTTACTGAGCAAGTGAGATTAAATTAGTGAGAATGACCTTTTAAAAAACATCTTCTGAAGCCTTAGCCCAACTGTCTACCCACTAATTGCACTGGATCACCTCTGAGCTCCTCAGAGCTGGAAGTGATGTTAAATACCAGTGAGCCTATTGGAGCACTGGGAAAGCAGGGAGGGTGGCAGGTTGGCACCAGAGTTCAAGAGAACAAGGCCAAATCTCCATCCAACCGCCATGTCCTCTCCACTAGTTGTCTGACCTCAGCCAAGTTCTTACTCATTCACGTCAAGTTCCTCATCTAGAAACTCAGTGAAACTACCCACTTCGTAGGGTTACTGGGAAATTTAAATGAGAGAAATCATGGTTTCCATTGTCATCAACAACCACTGTACTCTAACAGAGGCACTCAGTAACTGTCACTTAAATGAATGAATAGTACCTTCTCATTTACGAGACTTTTCTCAAACATTCTGCATGCTGCTTTACTTACTGATAAAACCACTTCAAAAGGGATTTTGCTGAGATCCTAGATAACTTTAGGAAACTGTTTTAAAACCAATAAAATCCAACTCTTAGGAAAAATACACCAAGGACAGCAAGACCTTCCTTTGGCTCTAGACCAAGCCAAGCTAAGCATGCTACCCTAGGAGCAAGGCTAAAACCTGCAAGCAGGCTAAGAACAAGGACTGCTGGGCACTAAGTCGGCTGGTATCTACCAAACCTCCCTAGGGGTGATGAAAAAGAAAAAGAAAACGTCAGCTCTGAAATCTACTTCCGGGGTTCAGACTGATAGATCCTCTCGTGCTAATGCTACCTGGCTTTAGGAAATTCCAAACCATAAATTCCTCTTCTGACTCCTTGCGTTCTTTGGTGGTTGTGCTGAAAGTTGGAAGCTCGCTGACGTGCATTAATGTGCATCCTTCTAAAGGTCTACGTTCTCGTATTCATTGTCCCAGAGATACCGAAGCAGGGGCACACCATTCAGTTGATAGTACACGACTTGCCACTTGGGTAAGTTCTAAGGGTAGTCAAAATTATGTCATTATCTCCTTTTAAGGTTCAGAATTTGATCCATATTATAAATAAAGTCTGCAGAAATACCGGAGGAATTAAGTAAGGCATGCAAATTTTTACTAGTAGAAAATACCTAAGAAGACATATATGTAAAAATCAAATTGAAAAAAAGTTCAGAGAAAATAATTTCCTTTTCTTCCTAAGGAAAGCTATGAAGGCCCTAAATGTAGTATCTGTTATGTTGTCCAGAAGCCAACTTCTACATATCATCTTTTTAGTTTCAGGTACACCACCCCACTACCATACAGCTTACTCCTAAAACACGTATAAAAGTGACCATTCTCCATCATAATTTTATTTGTTATATGTAAAGCTTCTTGCTCTAAAAACCTTATTACCATTCCCCAGTGGACTTTTTCTATTACACTCAAACTCTACAAACTAACACAAAGTTGAGCTATGGTTTTATAGACTACGTAAAGGAAATACAGAAACAACCCTGGAACCTCTAAAACCTGATTACCTTGGATTGAAAATGGAAATAGACCCTGAAACAACAGGGCCCTGTGGCCCCAGATCAAATGTTTCATCTAGAAAAAAATCAACTATTTTCTGAATTTTATTTGTTCATCTAATTTTCTTTCTATTTTAAGTGGGCAAAACAATGCTAATTTGTGACCCTTGTGATTAATTTAAAATCCATATGCCCACAAACACACTTTAGGCTCAAAAATAATTTCCATTTGTCAGATTAACCATCTACTAGATAAATTGATTTATGAAAATTGAAATAAATGAGACACTCTCATCTCCACTCCTGAGAGACCAACTTCTCCAAGTGTGGTCTGGGGTCAGCAGTGGCCCCTTTGGGAGATGGTTAGCAATGTGGACTCTTGGGCCCCGCTGAGATCTGCTACATCAGAACCTGCAATGCAATAAGGTTCCCACAGAGATCTGCTGGTCCCGCTGAGAAGCACTGCTCTAGAGCACCGCTGTCCAGAATTTCCTTTTATGAGGGATATGTTCATTATCTGCACTAATATGGTAGCCACTAGCCACACGTGGCTACTGAGCACCTGAAATACTGTTAGGCTAACTGAGGAGCTGAGTGTTTAATTTTATTTCATTTAAACTCATTTTAATTTAAAAAGACACATGGCAAGTGGCTACTGTATGGGACAGAATAGCTCTCCAGAGAACCCGCATGCACTTCCAAGTGAGGGGTCAGGACGTGGCCACTGGAGCCAGATCTGCCAACCTTGTGACACCACCACCAGAATGACTTGAAGGGCCAGCCCTCTTCAGGTGCCCCTCCCAGAACATCAGGTATGGAGCCTGGGGCTCCAGGACAACACTGCTGATCACTCTGCTTCCTTTTTCTCCCAACTTTTTTTCCCCCAAACTCACCCCTCAGCATTCCCAGCTCTAGAGTTTTCACACTGACTTCCTAGGAATCTCGCTACTAGGCAGAAAGTGAGTCTAGCAGCCTCCGATAAGTGGCAACTTCCAGGCCCCAGGGCAGTTGAGGCCTGTGGATTCTCAAAGGTGTGTTACACAAGCATGCTGTTGAGGGTGGTGGAAGACCCAGAGCTTGCCCCAGATTCTCCAACGGGCCTGTGATTCAAACACTGGTTAAAACCACTGGGAGGAGGGAAGATCTTTGGAGCCCAACAGACCTGACAGGCTTGACAGAGGAGCCCTCAACCCTAGTCTGATAACCCTCATGGACCCCTCAAAAAGGCAGTCAAGAGAAGCCAATGAAAAATATGAAAATGAATATATGTATGTATATGCAAGACTGGGACCTTGTGCTGTACACCAGAAATTGACACACTGTAATTGATTGTACTTCAATAAAAAAAAAAAGAAAATAACTAAAAATATAAAACTTTTTAAAGACAAAAAAAGTCAATGAAAAAACCTATGCAAACTGTAAAGTGTTATAAAAATGCATTATTGTAAAAAAAAAATAAGGCTATGCATGGTAGTGCAAAATACTCAGAAAAATCCTTGGCAAATGAGAGAAAATTTTCTGCTTTCTGGGTCCCATATAAGAAATGAACGAGATCAGGGAGGGTATAGCTCAGTGGTAGAATGTGTGCTTAGCATGCACAAGGTCCTGGGTTCAATCCCCAGTACCTCCATTAAAATAAATAAATAAACCTAATTACCCCCCCCAAATAAAATTTTAAAAATTAAAAAAAGAAAAGAAAAAAAAAAAAACCAAAAAACGAATGAGAATGTGATCAGTGATAGGTCCAAATCAGAAGACACAAAATTGTCCCTTCTCCAGGAAAAGCTCAGGCTGTAGCCAAAGAAGGTCAGAAGATCGTTCAAGGAGACTGGTTACCTCTTACACAGGAAGTCTCCGGCTGACTTGGGCTGAATTTAAACCAAAATGGTTCGTTCCAAAGTCCCCAGTGTCCCTTCACTATCTGGATAGCCAGAAGGAAGAGCAACAAACAGTTCTCTACTCTGAGACTATTCAGCTATAATGACAAAATGAATTACACACAAGCGCTTAGAGTTGCTTTCTTAATAATGCAGAAAAGTGTAAGAATCCAAGTTTAAGGAGAATAGGTGTGCATTCCTTCTTTAAACACAATTATGGTGACAAAAAAAGTTGAGAAGGCCTAATATCTGAGACAAAAAATTCTTTCTTGCTGGCCAGTTGAGCTAAAATTATTTCTTGCTGGGGCTGTGAAGGGGTCGGCAGGGCAGAGAGAGGGTAGCGTCAGAAAGACTTGCAGAGGCCTCCCCCACTCGGCTGATCAGGAAAGACACAATCCGCTTCCCCACCCAAGTGGATAATCTACCAGGCTGCAGGCTTTATTATTGAGGAAAAGATCTACCCAAGCTGTGTTTTCTCCAGAGTGGAGTAAGTGGCCCACCTGAGGACTGAAGACTGGTGTCTGGGCTTGGGTGACATTTAGGACCTTGAATTTATCTAAAGGCTATGCTGGGGGGAAGGGTATAGCTCAGTGGTAGAGTTTATGCTTAGCATGTGCAAGGTCCTGGGTTCAATCTCCAGTACCTCCATTAAAAAATAATAATAATAAATAAATAAATGAACCTAATTACCTCTCTCTACCTAAAAAAAAAATAGGCCTTCCTGGCTCTGGAGACAGCCACCTGCAGGTGGGGAGAGGAAAGCAAAGCTGGACAGCCCTGACCCTTAAAAACAAACAAACAAACAAATAAAACTTAAAAGATGATGCAAGGAGTAGGGCAAATCTGAAGCTTCCAAAGTCTCAAATAAAAGCCCAGGGGTCTTTCTACCTCAGAAAGAGACCAGGAACCAGTTGCCTAACAGCTATGTTGCCAAGCAAGTATAATGTTTCTTAGCCTTAAATGAAAAAGAAGTCTTTCTGAGAACAGCCAAGACAAGGGTGACTGGCTGCATTCCATTCTAATGCCTATCTTGGGGAGCCTAGGACCTCAAAAGACTGCTACCAGAAAAAAGTAGCAGCCTCGGGGCTGTGCCGGGGTGACCGAAGCCTGAGGAAGGTCACATCTGAGCGGAGTTCAGTCCTTGAGCAGCTCCTTGCCTAGGACAGAAGAAATACACCACTGGGTGGGTGTGGCTCTGCAAACACCCAGTGCACTGCCTCTGTGCTTCCGGACTGTGAAGAGCCCATTTCCCAGCTCTCCCAGCTACCACCAATCCGTCCAGAATCTAAGTGCCACAAAACTTTACCTAATGCTAGGTGCCAGGCATTGTGCACAGCCCTGGGAATACAAAGGAAAGTTACAATGAAGTCCTTGCTCTCAGACTGCCCTGTCTCAGCAGACAGGGCACCACAGAAGGGGACCCTCTCCTGGCCCAGCTCTTTTGTGCCAGGAATTATCTCTACTCAGCACATTTCTATTATGATGACTATTTATAAGTTAGTCTCTCACACACCCTACTCCTGAATGAGCTCTGAGAAGGCAGAGAACATCTTAGCCATCTTGGTTTCTGAAGTACCTAGCACAATGCTCCACTGGTCGTGGTGGTGGTGGTGATGGTGTGTGTGTATGACACTCTTAACTTCTCAGAAAGAGACCATGAAATTGTGGAAAGAGTCAACATTATACAAGAAACAAAGGAAAGAAAGTTTGAAGAACAAATGCATGCCATATCCATCTTTTACTTTGCCTCCTCCTTCCTGGGGCTGCTGTTCACCTGGCTTTGTAACCCCTCTTTACTAGAAGGTTCTAGGCACTGCCCAGTCCACACCACCAGGCCCTGGTCCCATCCACAGGGACCATCCCTCATCCCAAAACAGGTCCCATTCAACAAGGCCTCATCCTCCAAAAGGAGGTCATTCAGTGCTTTCCTACTTTCTAACAATTTAAGCAGGTCCCAAATACAATGGGTGGCTTTGTAAAGTAGATTCTACCAATCCTGGCTGCCTGACAAGTGGGACAGGTGATCTTAAAACTGCTATGATTTTTTCTACTGCAACTGAAATAAAATGCAAACTCCTTCCTGAGACTTGTAGGCCCCATGTGATCTGGTTCCAGACTCTCTTGGCTCTACTCAGGGCTTTTAGTCCTTGGTTCTGCTTTCTTCCCCGCCCTTTCCCACCTCCGGGCCTCTGAAGGTGCTGTACCCTCTCCACCTGGCTTCCCACAGTATGCCAGCCATTTACTTACAACTTTTCTCACAACTTACACTTGTTTTTGCTACTTATTTTCTCTCCCTCAAACCATGAGCTTGAGAGCCATGACTATGTCAGCACCCAGCTCAGTGCCTGCACACAGTAAGTGTCTAAGAAATATTTGCCAAATTAATTTTAAAAAAGGGTCTTCTGTCCCCACCCAGCTCCCCCATTAACCTTTTTTCCAAATGGTTCCCACACCGAATCACCCATCTGGACATTCCCGAGTCCTGTTTCCCACTACTAACTCTCCATTATCTACCCTCGAAACTTCCTACCTTCATAAATCCCACTGATCCATCCATTTAGTGGTCCATCCTTCACAGATCCCGTGTGCACCCATCTCTCAGAACTTACGCCTCCTCAACACTCTCTTTCCCTTACATGCCATAAACCCTGCAACCACTTTTCACCATAAAGCTCTCTTCTCCATCCACAAAATGTTCTCAAACCCATCCTTCTCACCTCAGGACGAGCTTCTGAAACCCATCACCCACTACTGAGCCCCATAAGCCTCCTTTCAATCCGTTCCATTTTACCCCCATACATCCTTCCGGCCTCGGAACCCCTCTTCAGTCCTCCTCAAGCCCCTCACATCTGTCCTCTCCCTCTCTGCCCAGAGACTCACCTTATCTCTCACCCTGCACCCTCCTCACGACCCAACCGCCCCGGCCCTGGCCCCTCGGTCCGCCCCCTTCACTGAAGCGACTTTGGGTGGCCCTCGCCGAGCCCGCGCAGCACCTGGCCTGTGCCTCGTCCAGGCTCTGGTCGGTGATGGCCATGATCTGCTGCAGGACATCACTCGTGTGGGAGTCCGGCGAAGGCCCGGGCGGCGGGCGGCGCGGGGCAGGGGGCGGCGGCGCGGGGCGCTGCGGGTCCTCCATGAGCAGCGTGGCCCGGCAGAAGCTTAAGGAGGAGCCGACGAGCTTGGAGAGCTCGCGCTAGCTCTATACCCAACTGCCGCCGTTTATGCTCCGCACGCGCGCGCGCACGCGCGCGCCCAGGCCCCGCCCTCCGCCACCGCCTCTGGCCAACCGCCGCCAAATAGGCGGCCGCGGCCCGCCCACGGACACACCCCACTGTCGCCGCCAGCCATCCGCCGGCTCCCAGGAGGCCGCGCACCGCCCACAGACACGCCCCTAACAGCCCGTCTCAACCTCCGGGACTCTGTTGGGGGTTGCCGAGGCAACAGCGCTTTCCACGCCCCTCCTCCCCTCCAGCCAGAGAGCGATGCTGGCTTTTCTCTGCTTCAGAGGCCCCCTACCCCCTACCCACTACATCTCTGCCTCCTGCACCTCCTCAGAGCAACCACTCCCGCTCAGGGGCACTTTACTCCTCCTCAGAGCCCTTCACGTCTCCTCACAGCCTCCACATCTCTTCAGAGACCCTCAAGTCTCTTCGGAGCCCCCACTCTTCCTCAGAGCCTCTACTTTTTCTCTTTAGACCCCCAACTCCTCAGGGACCCACACATCTCAGAGTGTGACTTCTTCGAGCACCCCACTTTTCTCCCAAGCCATCCCTTCCTTCTCAGCGCCCCCCATGCCTCTCAGAGCCCATCAACACCCCCTCATTGATCTCCAGAAGTCAAGCCCCAGACCCCTGCTCAGTCAGCCAATGTTCCCCTCATCCTCAGTCCCACAGCAGCCACTAGGGCTCCCTTTCTCCTGACTTCCCCTTCCCCGCCAGCACTCCAGAGGGGATACAGGTATATGCGGTGATGGTGGCCAGGAGGATAGAACTGAGTGATTTTCCCAGCCGCAGAAATCAATTTTATTCCCCTTTCAAGGTCTAGTTTAAGAGTGATCTCACTTGTTTATCAAGTTTTTTTTGCTTTGCTGCATTCCACTAGCACGTGGTTACTAAGTGAATGAAGGATGCTTGCTGAGAACCTACCCTGTGATGCACCCCAAATCAGAGTGGCTCTTCACAGGCCTTCGTTTCTAGCTGTTAGGACTCCTGGCATCAGAGAAGGATTCTTGTGAGAGAGAAAAGGAACAGATTGGACATAAATCACTTCTCCAGAGTCATGGGACCTCCTAGAGCCTCTTTGTTCTGAGGACAGACTCCAGATGCAGGTTCATAAAGGGACCTCAGCATCCTGGGAACCCTTCAGGATAGGGCCCATCTTCTTCCCATTGCTGCTGGAGAGGAAATGCAGACATCTCCATTCCCTTTGGGTTTGGACACTCCAAAGGTAACGGAAATGAGTGATGTGAGCTAGTGTAAGAACAATGTGGAAAGCTCCCTGATGAAGGAAACCCAACACTTGGCCCAGGAACCGGAAGTACTAGAACAGGTGGGGATCATGGAGTGCTGGTACCCTGTACAAAAGGTCAGCCACTAGTGTAGCACTACACAGGAGGCCTGAAAAGAGTCGGTAACTTTGGCGTCTTTCAGAGAACAGCGGTGTGGGGAGGGAATTGAAAGCTTCAGGGATCATCTGAGACAAAAACTTGAAGTCACCTGGTTGAGAGGAGAGGCCTCTAAGAGAGGGAAAAACTGATGGGACAAGATCCCAAAGGAGACCAGAGGATTGTAGGTTAAAACCTGGATGATGCTGATGCAAGAACAGCCGGCTCAGAGCAGGTGAAACAGAGCTACATTTTGGTGACCACTGGGGTTTGCTACGCTATAGGAATTGGTTGGCTGCCTCCGTGCCCTAAGTGATACTTCTGTCCAACAGGCCTGGAGCTAGCTCCATGGAGACAAGGACTGTTTCTTTCTTGGGTGTGTGCCCATCCACATGTGGAAGGTGCTGCCTGGGTCATCACTTCTGGAGTCAGGTCCCAGGCCCTAGGAGCCATGCTGCCCACCTTGGACCCTGGAGATGCACCTTGCACCCCAGTTCATTCTTGCCTCCTCACAGAGTTGTTGTAGGGCAGAAGTTTTCCCAAAGGGAAACGCAGCCCCATTTAATGTAGAAAGACCTACAGGTTTTTGGTCCTTCAGCAACACATGCTTTAGTAGTTTATGAATTCAGTCTCTGATGGGAGGCCTAGGTTCAAATTCTGGCTAGGTATGGAAGCAGAGAATCCAGACCCTGGTTTACACTATGCTTCACAGAGTGCCTCTGTAGTATCTGAGAGGGGGCTCATCATGGGTCTGGTACATCTGAGGCCTCAGGGTAAAGTTGGGAAAGCCAGGCTGTACTTATGGCCAACTCTGGACTTTGTGGGAATCTGAAGTCCTTTCCCCAGGGGCCTCTTTAGTCCCTTGATGCATCTCTGTCTCCTTTTGAAGCTGTGGAACCACAGGCCAGAGCTCAACCTCTGAGCCACTGTCCTCACGGAAAAATAAGTATAATCCCTATGCCACGAGATGCAGGTGTTGCTTAAATAATGCACCTAAAGTACTCATCAGTGTGCCAGGCACATCAGAGGAGCTTGAGAAATGGCAATTCTCAAATCCTGCATCCTGCTCCATGGAGATCACTACCCCTAGCCCACAGGTGTGTATGTAGGTGATGGAGTGGGGGATAATGGGATGAACACACCTCTGTTAACATCCTGGACTCAAAGGGGCAGGCGGGAGAGAGAGGGCTCACAGGGGCCAGAGACCACTCTGGGCTCCAAAGGATGAAGACAGAGGCAGGTGGCAAGATGAAGGCAGGGGAACAGGTGGAGGAGACGGAGGCAAAAGGGAACAGACACAAGACTCCAACGAGAGAGATGGAGCAACAGCCATGTAGAGACCAAAGGGGAATGAGAATGGGGCCAGGAAGCCATGCTGAAGGATCCCAGCTCAGTTTGAGCCAAGGTGGACGATTCTGGGACATAGAGACAGACAGACTGTATTAAGTTGACAACAGAAAATGCTTTGGAGACCTCAGAGTGGAAAGAAAGGTTTATTCCTTATATCATGCCCTCCTTGTAGACCCCCCTCAGTTCTAATGGGGACAGACAAGAGCCCTGGAGGCTGCAAGGGGCCAAAAACCTTTCCCAGCTGATGCTCAGCACTCCTCAGTCTGTGCTCCTAAACAATCAGCCTCAGGCAGATGGAGCATCCATGGTCCGTCCTTGTTACCCTGTTGCACTGGACAGTGTGGCCTGAGAGAGACCTCATCTTTCCCACTCTTATCACTCACACCACCAGGGACAAGGAAGCAGTCCACAGGGTTTACCAGGGATGTGCAGTAAAAATAGAAAAATGTCTGTTAAAAAGCCCCACAACCTGAGATGATTGAAGAGGCAGATTCCTGCACCCCACCTAACTCTCTCCTGTGTGCTTAGATGACTTCAAACCCCCAAGCCCTGGGGCAGGCACAGTTATGTGCCCAGGTAGGGGTTGGCAGTGGTTCCATGCCATTCTGGGCTGAAAGTCTGCATTTAAGTCTGGCCTGCGGGTTGGGTAGAGCCAGGCACATCCACAAGTGGCCAGGGGTTTCGATCTGGCATTCATTGTACTCTGCTGATGTCCAAGGTTAGTTAAAGGGTGGAGTCCATCAGGGGATGGCCATTCTCGGAAAGCATGATGCGAGTGCTGGTGCCTGTCCGGGTGGAGGGTGTATAGTGAGCAGACTCGTGGGTGGATCGGCGGAGGCACAGACAGCAGAGGAGGCGGCGGAAGGTGCGGCGCATCTCAGCATCTCGGCATGAGTATACCACGGCGTTGACCAGTGAGTTGGCCTCAGCCAAGAGTAGGAAATACTTCTCCACAGCCAGGACATTGCAGGACTTGCAGCCCAGACCATCCAGAAGGAGCACCACCTGGCCCGGCGTCCAGCAGACCACAAACGCCCCTGCGGGATGGAGCCTGACGTGAGCAGGGCCAGCTGTTGCCACAGCTCAGAGCTGGAGGGGTCTCAGAGCTTGGGTTGACAGCTGTGCAGTTTGCAGGGAAGAGCTGCCTGTCTTGCTGCCTTTGTGGTGTGATGGGGCAGAAATGCTAAGAGGGGAAACTTTCTCTGATTTGTCTGCCAGAGGGACACCTTTCCTAAGTGGGTACATGGTGGACCAGACCCTGGAGATTTCTACATGGAGATTTGTTCTGTGGGGGAAAGGAGGCCACTGTGGGACCAGCCAATTACTCGGTTGGGGGAAAAGAATGATTGGGAAGAGTTGCTCTTTGTTTCTTGGGGGTGGTGTGTGTGCCTCTCTCACTCAGACCATTATACTTTCCACAGCCAGACTGAACTCAATACTCCTGGCTAAGAACTCTTAAGAGCTTCCCACGGAACTCAGAACAAAATCTGACTCCTATCTGTGCCCTTCGATGTCATGCTGAACTTCTCTCCTCGCAGACCAGCCATGTGGGCCTTCTCTTTGGAGGTGCTGGGCTGGTCCTGGGCTGGTCCTGTCTGGGGCTCTCAGCTTCTGGTCCCTCTGCCTGGTAGTCTTCCCTTGCCCAACATTCAGGTCTCTGCTCAGGTATCACTTCCTAGGAGAATATTCCCCACCCAAATCACCCCTCCCATCATGCTCTATCAGGTCTTGCAGGAGTTGGGGGGAAGCAGGTGCCACTCACCCAGGATGATGACAACAGTCTTGACCAGGCTGAGCGTGGTTTCACGGTAGCGGGGGTGGCAGCTGACATGCTCTGCCATGCGCTGAACCCGCCGTCTTACATAGAAGAAAATGCGGGTGTAGACGGCCACCATGAGCAGGAAGACGAGCAGGCTGGACAGGGCCCAAACGGCCAGGTAGGAGCGGCTGAGTAGGGGGGCCATGCGTGAGCAGCGGTCCAGGGCGCAGAGGCAGTGCCAGGAGTGGGCAGGCAGCAGCCCCAGGCCCAGTGCCGCCACCCACACGCCCACGATGAGCATGATGACCCGGCCTCGGGGCAGGCGGCTGTGCAGCTGCACGGCCATCACGCTGCGGTGCCGTTCCACGGCAATGGCCAGCAGCGTGGCTACGGATGCCGTTAGGCTTGTGTCCAACAGGCCCTGTCGCAAGAACCAGCCCTCCAGTGAGAGCCGGGCTGTGCGCGGGCCCGTGTGGAACATGAGGAAGAGGTAGGCTACACCAGCAAAGAGGTCAGCTGCGGCCAGGTTGCCGAGCAGGTAGTAAATGGGCTGGTGGAAGCGGCGGTTGGAGGCGATGGCTGCGATGATCAGCAGGTTAGTCAGTAGCACCAGCACGCTGACAGTCAGCCCCAGTGTCACCACAACCACATCCTTGGGCCGCCAGTGGGAGCTCAGCTCCTTGCCACTGTTGTTGTAGAAAAAGCCGATGGTCTCGTTGTAGTAGCACTGGCCCATGGTGACCATCTAAGGGCACAGAGGGAGAGGTAAGGCAGCCCTGTGTTCTTGTGGAAGGACACAGGAGGGAACAGCAGCCAGAGGGAAGGTTAAGACAGGAAGGACAAGGGTCTCAAACTCAGATGCCTCGGGGCAAAGTGGCAGTGGTGGGGAGCAGAGTGACCTAGAAAAGCGAGCTCCTTGAGTTGGGGGGTTGGGTAGGGCAGCTGTTACTTAATTACTAATGATTTTTATAAAGATGTCACCCAAATCAAACAGCTGGTTGGTTTTGTTTTTTTAAACTAAAGAAGCAAAATAAAACCCATCTGCCCATGCACCACCAATCTGTGCTGGGGGCGGCTAGAGCAGGACAAAGGGGTGTGAGCCGTGAAAATAGGTAAGGGAGGGTCAGTTTGGTTTTGGGGGTCAGTGCAGGGAGCAGAGCCACAGGGTGGGGCCACTGCTAGGACCGGGCAGGCGGTCGGTGCTGGGGCGTGGAGGTGACCCGGGCAATCAGATTGGTAGTGAGTCAGCCCCATCAGTCGGGCGGCGGTCTTTGGGCGTGAACGCTCCCGAAGCGGACGGGGAATTGGGCCGGCCTGGGTGGGACCGAGGACCCCGACGGCCTCTGGGACAAAAGGGGCGGTCAGGGAGGCGGCGGCTGGCCGGGTCTCCCGGAGCCCTCAGGCTGGGGGAGGAGCAGAACGGAGGAGAGGAGGGGGCGGTGCCCGGGCCCTGCGGACACGTGCCGCACCCTCCCCGGACCCCGCGCCCACTCTCCCCCGTCCGTGCCGGCCTCACCTGGGCCGTCCGTCACGCCGTAGACCGGGCGGCCTCGCGTGGGAGACCCATGACCAGGAGACCGCCGCGGGAAGAGGAGTGTCTGGGTGCGCCGGGCGCGAGAGGCCAAGAGAGTGCGGGAGGCGGGGTCCCGCGCCCCGCCCCCGCCACCTGGGGGAGCCCCGCCCCGTCCCCACCACCTGGGGGAGTCACGCTTCCGCCTCCTTGGCGAGGACAGGGTCGCCCGGAACCACAGCTCCCTCATTTCCTCCCTGCCTCGCTGCCCCTCGGTCGCCCCCTCCACTTCCGGCGGAGGACCCCCACCCCTCGTCCCCGCACACCTCACGCGCCCGCAGTTTTGGGCCTTCGCGGGGTTGAGTCACTTGCTGCCGGAGAATTCCCGCCGTGACCTCGCGCCGCCGGGGCCCACCTCCGGGTGGTCTCAGGGTCCGCGCCCCCGCCCCGGCCCCACCCCTCCCGCTTCCTCGTGTCCAATCCGTCGCCGAGTTCCAAGCCACGCCCTGATCCGACCCGGCTCCCACCGCCGAGACCCCAGCGCCGCCTCGGCTTCTTCGGCCCAGAGCTATCGCGCGCTGCGGCTTCCCTTGCTCCGTGGACCTTCTGGCGGCAGCTGACCGTCCGACCACACTCAAATTTCTCGAAATCCCGCCCCTGGCAGCTCTGTTCCCTGCTCGGCCCACGCCTGTGGCGGCCCTGGGCTCCCACGGCCCAGAGCACACAGCCCCATTGTCCCAGTTATCTGCACTTTGTTATATTTGTTTGATTATGCAGGACCGGATCAGGGACACGGAGCTCTGGGAGGGCGGCCCCGATGTGACTCAGCCAGGTGCCCAGGCACAGCCCCTACTGCTGGTAGGTTCTCGTGGGTGTTCTGGGATGAAAGAAAGGGGGTCTGTTTTTCCTGGTCGGTAAAATGGAGCGGAAGGATTTCACCGACCTCTCCTCTGTCACTCTTCCCTAGCACTCAGGGGTATAAAGGCACTCAAGGGTATAAAGGACTCAGTTTATTCAGAGGCCACCAGACCCCAGGCACCACCAGGATGTTAAGTCTGCGTTGCTCACACCCTCCAAGAGCTGGTCACTTGGGATCAGCTAAGGAGGCAGACAGAGATGGGGAGTGGCCACAACCAAAGAAGCAAAAAGCACCTCTGTCCCAGGGATTAGAGACTAGGGTGACCTCAAGGATCCTATGACATGTTTTGACCCTGAATGTTGACCCTGAATGACCTTTGAACCTGAGTTGCCCTGATGCTTGACATTGACTTATATCTGTTGGGGGGATCCCTGTACATTGCCCCAAAAAAGGGTTTTAGTCCTCCACTGGGTGGTGTAGTCTTTCCACATAGGAATGCTCCGGACACCGCAACACTGAACTCCTGGGGAGAAGTGAATCCATCTCCTCAGTCCTGGGCATCTTGGTCAGAGATGGTCCTCAGCTTCCTCAGTCTGAGGGTCTGGGCAGCAGGTGGCCTTGGGCACAGACTCGTACAGCTTGGAGAGTAGCCGGGCTGTCTCCTGGGTAATCTCAAAATGCTTGGGCAGTGGAGTGCGGCGCAGAGGGCTGCCCTCACGGGAGGTGGCAGCAGGGCCCGGTCCTCGCCACCGCAAGCTCCCTTGGGGCACTGATGTGACAGGGGTTTCCTCGCACAATTTGGATGCTACTAGGGCCAAGCTGGACAGCTGGTGGGTGACAGGCCGCATGCCCCCCCGGGGATACTTCACAGGCTGGCGGCTGAAGTGGCCACGGGATTGTGTCCCCAAGAATGAGTCCTCGGAGCCTTGGCTGGACGCTGTGAGATGGAGTGGCCAGTGCTGAGCACCCCTAAGTCCTCTGGATACTCCTCCCTTTCCCATTGTCATCACTCAGCCCTAGAACCCTGGGGCTACCCCCAAAACACTCACCTTCCCCTCCCTCATTTTTGGTGTCTTTGGCTATTTCCTCTCCCTGGTCATTCTGCAGGGTCGGAATCTGCAAGGAGAAACCCAAGAATGAGAAACCCAGCAATAAATTCCCAGTTCTTCCAGACTCTTGGACCTGCCAAAGTTACTTTGCAGTTCTGATATCTGGGGAGAAATGATGTCCTTAAGAGTGTATTGCTCGCCCCGCTGCGAAGAGCAGTGCCATTAATCTCAACTGTGGACTCTGTGAGGGCAGGAATGCCTTTGTTCAGCAGAAGACCAGCCCAGAAAGTGACAGCCATCTCTGCATTCAGAACAAGTAAACTATGGTCTCCATCCTTCTCTGCTTTCTGCAATTTTAGACTTGCTTTTTAGTTTATCTGTATATTTTTTAGTTTATCCTTTTGCTAAATGCTAATAGCACTTGGAATTCTTCCTACATGTCGTGAGCACTTTCTGAAGTATTCCAGTTCTCAGAGCCCTACACCTTGTTGGCAGCCCCCTTTCCCAGCTCTGGGGTGCTGTAGGAGAGATCCAAACTCTCAGGAATGCTGGGTGTAGCTGGATCTGAGGGACAGGAAGCCCCCCATAGGTGTCTCATCTGTAAGTGGTTTTTACTAACGGTATTTGCCTCTCATGACACTTACTGGGCAAGCACCCATGCCTTATAGGCATGCAGCCAGTGGTGGTTGGAACACCCCTCTTTAGCCTCCCTTCCTGCCACTGTCCTGTCACTCATTCATTACAGTGTGGGGCTGTGCCCTGAACACACTAGGCATGGTCCCATCTCAGGGACTTTGTATTGGCTGTTCCCTTTGCCTGGAACACCCTTCCCCTGATCTCCACCTGGCTTACTCCCCTCTCACATCCTTCCAGTCTTTGCTCAAACCTATCTTCTCCATGAGACCCACCCACAGCATCCTATTTACTACTACAAACTGCCCTCCATCTCTTACCTTGGTGCCTTCCATGTCTCTTACCTTATGTTACCTTTTCTTTTTTCCATGGTACTCATCACCTTGTAACATCCTGTATACCTGACTTTGTATCATATTTATTGTTTATTGTTGGTTTCCTTCCCACTAGAATGTGGGCACCAAGAGGATGGGGCCTTTGAATATTTTGCTCCCTGATGTATCTGTCATGCCTAGAACAATGCTTGGCATATAGTAGGTGTCCAAGGTGTTTAGTAAATATTCTGATGAAGGATTGAATGATACCCATGTTAGTATCTCTGCAACGTTGTACCCAGTTGTCACTCCATTATTTCCTATCACTCTGTTCCTCACCTTTCAGAATGAGCACAGGGTAAATAAGGAGAGGAAGGAGGGA
Organism: Camelus bactrianus; assembly: GCF_048773025.1. Classification (NCBI taxonomy): domain Eukaryota; kingdom Metazoa; phylum Chordata; class Mammalia; order Artiodactyla; family Camelidae; genus Camelus; species Camelus bactrianus. Next base: position 19,738,062 of record NC_133560.1, on the reverse strand, counting down.
ATGGAATAGAAAATTTTAAAGGGAAAGGAAGGAAGGCAGACAGTAGAGTGAGAGGATTAAATGGCGAGAAGGGTCTCCCCATTTCTGTGGGCCCAGCGGGTTCTTACCTCTGGAGGCGTGACTTCAGGATGCTTCTCCAGGGCACTAAGGGGCATGGGGTCTGGGTTGGGGTCCCAGGTTAGGGATGGGGGCAGGGAGTCCTGGGCAAGTTGTGGGTGTGGCAGCTGGGGACTGGGTGGGAGGATCTCAGTGGGTGGGCTGGGGTCTTGGGGCGGGGGCTCAGTGGCCAGGAGGAGCTCATCAGTCCCAAAGATCTGCTCATGGTGCACAATGAGGAACTCGATGAGCTGGGCCTGGTGCCCGGAGTCCAGCAGGCAGGTGACAGGGCCGGCAGTGGCTTCTCCTGTACCGTCCGGCGGCCGCAGCAGTGTCGGCCCAAACACGATGCCCAGGTTGTTGGCTGACATCTTGTTCTTCTTAAACTGTGCAGCCACCCTGGGGACAGTGTGAGGAGAAGGGTCAGGGCAGAGTGCATGGTTATTAGTGATCAGGTAGGACCTACAAGCCAGGCTAGTGGCGACTTGCCCAAGTCATGAGTAAGTAGTCTCAGTCATTGTTGGCAACTAGCAGCCACATGCCTAGTGATGGGGATTGGACTCAGCACCCAAAGTCAGGAGTCATGTATTGAGTTTCAGAGCTCAGAAAACACATGCAAGTCAGAGGTCAGTGTCAGGCGTCAGTAGTTGCATGTCCAGGGAAGGGGGTCACAGATCCGTGACTTAGGTCAGAAGTCTCATGTCAAGGTCAAGGACAGTGCACACCTGAACAGATGGGCCACCAGGTGCCGCAGGGTGTTGTAGTTAGAGTCAGGCAGCTGCACCAAGAGGGTCTTCAGCGAGCAGATAACCTCAGGGCTGGGGCTGGGGGTCCCAGGGTCTTGCCCAGGGTCTGCATGCAGGGTCTTAGCCAGAGAGATGAAGGCGTCGTAGAGGTGGAAGGGGACCACAGGGTCAGTGAGCTGGGGGTGGAATGGCAGGGGGGACAAGGGTATGGGTGGGCTGCAGAGGGTCCTCAGCCTGAGCCCACCTGGCCCCTGACTCCTGAGCCGCTGAGCACCCACCTCCTGGAGGAATCGCTTGAGAACACTCGAGACATCGTGAGGCGAGTTCCCTGACAAGTCAACCAATTCTCGGCCGTTCTCAAAAGCCTGGCATAGCCGTTCCACGCGGACCCGGGATCCGCTGACCCGATAAATGCCCTGCAGGGCAGGAGTGGGAAATGGACATCTGGCTTGCATTCCAGCCATTGAGAGGGCTGGATCACTATTGGGGATGGTCAAAGGTCAAAGGTCAAGGGTCAAGGTGGCACCTGCACACCCAGGGCACGCTGTTCTATCTCGGCCGTGCACCTGCTGATCACAAAGGGCACCTCCTCCGGGAAGACCCTGGGCAGTTGCAGGAAGTTGACCCCAAAGAGGGGGGCCCTGGCTGGAAGCCGCTTATGTCCGCAGAAGATCAGTAGAGTCTCAAGGCAGCGCTTGTGGCAGGTCAGAAAGCACTGAGGGGAAGATCACAGGGATAGGGAGGTCATCAGGGGTCAGTGGGGGAAGAGAAGGTCATAGGGATCCACAGCAGGAACAGGGGGCTCATAAGAGATCATCAGATCAGGGCAGGTCCCAGGGGTGGGAAGGTCTTAGGGATTTCAGGTCAAGGAGGTGCCTGGATTCAGGTCACTGAGGGTCAGCAGAGGTCAACAGGTCATTGGCCCAGGCCGCACCTCCTCGCACTCGGTCCCGCTGACCATGAAAGCCTCACACTCTCGGCACTTGGCTGGGCCCCGCAGCCGGCGCAGCCGGTGGGTCTGGGCTGCGCAGGACAGTGTCCATTTCTTGAAGGGGGTGCCTGGCCCATTGTCCAGCCCATCTCCCAGATCTGCGGGAAGACAGGGTCAGCGGTGCCTAGTCCATCCCCACTCCCCACCCCTTCACTGCTTCCAGCCTCACCAGGGTCTCGCTCCTCAAAGTCATCAGAAGATTCGGTGCCTATGGATGCGGCTTTCACCAGCCGCCTCGTGCCAGAGCCTGGTCGGAGGGGCACAGAGCTTGAGGGTCACAGAGGCCATGGGGAGGCACCACGGCTAAAGAGACATTCCTGGTTTTTAGCCTTCCAAAACCACCCACAGATGCCTTAGGGAAAGGGTCAGAAGTCAGGAAGAGGGTCAGACAGGTCAGGGGTTAGGGGCTGGAGAATAGGTCAGCAACCTGAGGGGGGTGGTTCAGAAGTTGAATCAAGAGAATGGGTCAAGGGGAGGGTGTAGCTCGGTGGTAGAGCACATACCTAGCAAGCACAAGGTCCTGGGTTCAATCCCTAGTACCTCCATTAAAAATAAGTAAATGAATAAAAACCCAATTACCTGCCCCTCAAAAACCAAAAAATAAAAAAATAATAACAAAAAAAGAGAATGAATCAGAGGCTGAGAAAATAGGTCAGGGGTGTGGGGTAGATCAGATGTCAAAGTGTGGGCTTGGGACTGAGGGTCAGAGCCTAGCCAGGGGCTGAAGGATGGTCAGAGGTTGGGAGTGGGTCAGGGCTAGGTCCTGGCCCCACCTGGGCTGGAAGTGGGAGAGTCCAAGGGCTGAGACTCACTGCTACCACTCACGCTGTCCACATCGCTGCCCAGAGTTCCTAGAAGGGGACAGGTCAGTTAGATACGGCCCCCTGTCCCAGCACCACTCCAGCCTGCCCCTCACTGCACTCACCCTGCCAGCCTGTGCCAGTGTCCTCCCAAGGGCCTGGCTCAGCTGCACTCTCATCCAGCCGTGGAGGTGGGGGACCAGAGAGCTTTTTTTTTGTGTCCAGAGGGGAACTGAAAGGAGATGTTTGAGGGCTCTGATAACTAGGAAACTAGGCTGGAATGACATCATCCAAGCAACCCATCGTGGACCCAACTCCAAGCACTTGGGTCTGCCAAGCCTTTACACCCATTAGCATTGTGGTCCTCAGTGCAGTAACCCCAAATTTCCAACCGTCCCAAGACTGGGACAACGCTGCCCAAATAAAGAGTGCTTGGCATTAAATCCAAGTACTGAGCCTCAGGGTTCTCACTCTGAGATTCAGCCCCACAGTGCCAATAGCCTGGCACCGTGTCTCCGGGACTCCTACCTGACCCTGCTCCTGGGGACCCACCTGTACATGAACTCCTGGAAAGAGAAGGCGGGTGGCGGGGGAGGCGGGGAGGCGGGCTGCAGCACCCGCACAAACTCCTGGTATCGCTGGCCGGGTTCGAAGGGTGCGCAGCACTCCGCCAGGGCGGCGAAGGCACGGGGGCCACGCTCTGCCTGAGCCCCTCTCAGCCGGAACAATCCCAGGGTCACCTGTGGGGCGGAGACCGCGTGTGAGAGGGGCGGGGCCTGACCCTGACAGACACCAGCATGGTCCAGGCTTGGGGGCGGGGCCCGGCAGTGGGAGGAGGCTTGGGGACAACAGCACGTAGCTGGGATGGGGGTCTGGTCACAACCCAGGTGGGGCATCCTGGAGGGGGGCGGGGTGTGTAAAACCCCATGGGAGGGGGCGGAGTGGGAAGTGCAGTCAGGGTCTGGGGGCAGGAACTGTCTAGAGAGAGGGAGTTGGTCCTGGTGCCCTGGAGGCGGTTGAGGGGCACGGGGCGCCCAGCCCGGGTGAATGACTGTGGCGGCAGCCTTCGGGTTAGGATCTCACCCGCCTCAGCACTTCGTCGCCCTGCAGCACCAGCTTGCGCACGTGTGACACAATCCGCTGCTTGGCGGCCTCCAGGTCCTGCTGCCGAGCATTGGCCTCCCGGACGCAGGCCTGGTACAGCGCCTCGGCCTCCTGAGCCTGGAGAAACCGAGGCCCCGTGCGAGTGTAGGGGAGAGGGTGGGGCGGGGGGCGCCGAAGCACGGGGGCGCGGGGCAAGGGGCCGAATTCTCACCTTGGCCTGGGCCTCCTCTCGCGAGCGCCGCCGCCGCTCCTGCTGCTTGTTGGGTCCCGGCGAAGCCTGGGGGCCCGAGTCTTCAGGGGATACCTGAGAGCGTACTCGCAGGTCCTCGCTGCGCTGCATGTACTGGAGCTGGGCCCGCCGCAGGGCCTGCACCGCCTCGTTCTGAGGGCCAGGAGAGACGTGGTCATTGCTTCTTCCTCTCCTCCAACAGCCTGCCCCCCACCACCCTGGGCCTCACCATCCGCTTCTGCTCCTTCATCCACTGCTCCTTGAACTCCTTCCGCCACTTCTCAATCTCAGTCCGTTTGGCAGCCAGAGGCTGGCAGGGATGGGGAACAGGGATGCTGTCTCAGGTACACTCGGTCTTTCCATTCACTGAGGCTGCGTATCTTTCATTGTCTGGACATTTTTTCTGGTTCTGCACTCTCCCTCCCAGGTCTTCTCCCTCAGATCTGCTCACCCTCACCCCTGTGTCTCCACAAAGCCTCAATGGTCACTTCATCCTTTGTGCCTGGACTCAGATGCCAAGGCTCTCTTCCTGGGAACACTCAGCGCTTTGCCCCTTGGTCCTCAGATAAACAAAAGCACAGTTTTGCAATCGCACAGGAAGCCTAGTTTGAATCTCTGCTGGGTAACCTTGGGTAAGTTCCTCAGCATCCCTGGGTCTCAGCTTCCTCATCAGCAAAATGGTGCTGATGGTAACAGTGCATCCCGTGGGGGGTAGTGGATGGAATGATGCATGGAGGGTCCCCTTACCTGATAGTAATCTCTTTTCTGCTGGGCCACTGTCTCCAGGGCCAGGGCTCCCAGGCTGAGGTCATGCTCCAGAAACAGGGCGTAGATGTACTGCAGTGGCATGTGGCTCTGGTGTGGGAGGGGGAGGGTGATGGGTGTTGGAGGATGCTGAGGCTCTAGGAGGGTCTGGCTGGGGTTCTGGAGGGCCTGGGCCCTGGGGAGGTCTGCTCATGGCTACCTGCTGGTGGATTGTCATTTTGCCAGCCTCAGCGATCTTCATGATGCTTTTGGCAAACTCCAGCTCTGGAGGCAGATAGCAGGGGTCTGAATCAGGCAGGGTGTGGACACTGCCTGCAGCCTGGGACCTGGCAGAAGGGGCTCTCACCATGGCTGGCTCTCTTCTCAGTCCAGGACAGCAGCTCCTTGGCATAGCGGCTCCAGGTCTTGGCATAGTCCAGGGCTGCATCCACGCCACCCTTGGTCCGAATGAGCCGCAAGTCCAGTTCCTCCCCTGTGGCAGACAAATGGACCTCTGACCTTTGAACTCTCCCTTGGACGCCTTTCCTGAGTCCTCAGACTATACTGGTAGCCCCTGTTCTACACCCTATGGCTCCCCAAACACCTCTTTGCTTTCACATGTCCAGGCTGAAATTTTACACTGATTATCCACCCACACTGGGAGCTCCCTGAGGACAGGTGTTCAGATCTGCTGTGTGCACTGCTGTCCACAATTCATGGAACAAGTAGTTGGTGATTACTTGTTGAGGGAAGGACCCTTTTCTGCCCCTACTCCCCTGGCCTCAAATTCTCCTACCTGTAAGGGGTGCAGGACCCTCTGCGGAGGAGACACTCCAATGGCTGGTTTCACTGGTCTGAGAGGGAGGGAGACAGCACTCAGGAACAAGCGGAGCAGGAGCCCCACCTCCGTAAATCTCCTCCTTCCAGAGGCCTCCCTCCTCTCTGCCCCCTTGGTCTTGCCCCTCACCGAAGTGGCTGTGGGGGTCTTGTCAGGTTCTGGGTCTCCTGAAAGCACAGGGTCTCCAGCCAGCATCTCAAAGGTCCTGGGAGGTAACAGTGTCAGGATGCCACCCTCCACCCAGCCTGTCTCACCTAAGGATGCTGGGGACCCCCAGGGCAGTTTGGGGTTGGTCCTGAATATCACCTCTGTGACATTTAGTGTATCTGGGAGTCCTGAGGGATAAGGTTTTGGGGGAGGAAGTAGGTGATTTTTTTTAATGGGACTTGAGATAGAATTTGAAGGGTCCCAGGTAATTTTGGGGTTCATAAAGTGGGGTAAGGTTCTCAAATATTTTAAGGGGGACCACTTTGGTGATTTCTAGTGGATTTGAGGGGTTGAATTTTGGGATCGTCAGGTGTTCTGGAGGGCCCTATCTTAGACTTCTTGGGTTATTAGGTAAGTGGATCCAGAAATTGCAGGTCCTTAACAGCGTTAGGGATATGGGGGATCCCGGCAGAAAATGGGGGTGACCCAGGCTCAGACTCACACGTTCCCCAGTGAGATCTCGAGGTTGTCCAGGCTCCGGAAGATATCGCTGTACCTCTTTCTGCTCTCTGGAGCCGGGGGTAGCCCTTGGGGAGGGGAGTATCACACATGGGCCAATGGAAGCCTCCCTCCACCCACAGCAGCTTGGTTGGTTGTTTGGCGGGTGAGAGAGTGAGAGAGAGAGAGGGAGAGAGAGAAAGAGAATTCTGGCCCCTGGGGGGGGGGGGAGTGTGGGATGGGGTGGGTATCTGAGCTGGGACAGAGGGAGCTTGGGCTTGGGTGGCACCGACTCTGGGCAGGCAGATGAACTCAGGCACAACCCAACACAGAGACAGCTGCTCAGAGAAGCAGAGACACCACATATGCACGGGCCCAGAAGCAAAGTGACAAAACAGATGTCCCAGATACAGCCATACTGTCTCCGGGGAGAGAGCTGGCTTGACAATGGGACCACATGGACCTCGGGCTAGACAGATGGAAATGCACGTGGGACAAACCGGCATAAGGGCCTGCGGCAGAAACACACAGGCAGACTGAAACCAGGAGAGGCATGAAGACCAGATGACACAATGTGCACAGCAGAGACACAAAGACAGGAAGAAACAAACTCGGACCTTGCCACATTTCTGCCGCAGGCACCCCTTCTAGGGGGCCCAAATCAGCATTTCCCCCTCCCGGGGCAATGGAGGAGCCGGGTGGGGATCCTGCCGCGTTGCCCTCTCCATCAGCGGTCGTGACACCCTGCCCCCATCACAAATATCAGAAGCAGAAGCAGCCACTTCCCCTTCCTGGCCCCCCTCCCCCAGGCATCAGGGGTGAAAACTCCAAAGGGGAGAGGGTCAGGGACTGGTGTCCCCGGCCCCTCCTCAGGTTGGGGGGTCCCCACAGTGGAGGATCCCCGTGTCCTGGGAATTCAGGAACTCCTCTCCCAGCTTTTGAACGGAGAGGGGCAGGGAGGGGGTGCTCATTGATTTAGTAAGGAGGGTATTGTCGGAGGAGGCCCCTCTCGGATCCCATAACCCGGACGGCCTACCCGGCTCCGTTGTGTCCATGGCCCGGCCTGAGGATTGCTCGGCTGGGACGGGGACTGGGATGCGATCGCGCGGGCGCCGTTGGGGCCCAGCCCCGATTTCCTGCAGCCGCCGTCGCCGCCAGCCGAGTCCCACGTCGCCCCGCCCCACACCGTGGAGGGCCCGCCCCAGACAACGCCTTTGCCGGTCGGCCACACCCCCTAGCCCCGGAAGCGCGGACCGCGCCCCCTGTCCCAGACGCGGGGAATGCGGTTGGGCCAGGGCCTTCTGAGGCACTGGCCAAAATGATTCCATCCCAGTCAGGGTTCCCGTTACCGGCTCTCGGCAGGTTCCCAAAACCCCAGCACACTCCCTCTATAGTGAGCCCACGGAGTCGGGCTGGCCCGAGAAGCCTCCTGTCGCCAAACCTTCCACATTTTATGACCCAGTGACGCCCCCGCCAAGGGTCTCTTGGACCTCTGAACCCATCCCAGCCCGACTGGGGCCATGGGAGCCCCCTAGTGGAGGTCGATGTCCTGCCGGATTCCAGCCCACTTTCAAATCCTCTAACACTATGCGGCTGCAGACACTACTAGGGGACCCCCGGTAATGCTCAGTGCTGTATCAGGCTCTTGAGGCCCTGATCACAGCCCAGCTAGAGCAACCCTAGCGCCCCTCTCAGGCACGGAGGGCAGAGACCGTTGTATTGAGCCCCCCCAAAATCCCCAGCAGACCCTAAGTCCAGAGTGCTCCCCTTCTGATGGCTTTAAATTGCCTTAAATTGTCTTCTGGATTCCACATGGCCACAGCAGCCCCTATGCTGGGTGGGGTCTGGCACCCCTACCCCTCCAGAAACCCTGGACAGTGCTCAGGGCCCACGTGATGCTCACAGCTGGTCCCTGCCCCTTCCCTGCTTTGGCTCCCAGGGCTTTCCTTGGGCTGTTTGCCACACTCTTGATGGGGAAGCCAGTCAGGGATGGGCTGCTGAGGATGACCAAGGGGCAAGAGCAGGAAAAGGCAGAGAGCTCCTCACTGAGCGAAGGGCGAGGTTGTCCAGAAGCCTGGGCCTGGGTTCCCTGGCCTAAGGTGGTCACATGCAGCTTGTCAAAGTTATAAAAATGCACCCACACCACATACTCTGGCATTTCTGGCTGGAAACAAAGTTTTTGGCTGTTGAGAAGGCAAGGAATCTGACTGTTGCTTCACTTTTGTGCTACCTACTCCACAATTCCTGAGCTGCAGCTGCGTGAGCAGCTTTTGAAAGGAAGGATAGTATCAGTAAAAGAGTCAGGCTGTAGGTCAAAGTCTGGCTGTGATGTGACAAGGCAATGGCACTCATGTGGCACAGAACCCTGAGTGGGACCTGAGTCAGTATTTGTAATGATTCAGACTAAACTTCCTCATCCTAAGACACCATGAGAGGAAGGCATGCTGTTATTTTGCAGATTATTGAAAAGGGAAAAATGCCAATGATCCTAAGACTCCCCTCAGTGCCTGAGGTTGTCAAAATGTGAAGCCAAGAGACCACAGAAATGTGGCAGTGCTTGTGAAACCAGGAAATGTGCAGAGCTCTCTGGGCTCTGAGCTTGGCCTGTCCAAGAGCTGAAATGTGTTGCAGAGGGAGATTAGAACTTCACATGGCCCAGGAGGGTGCCAGGACCTTCCTCAGTGAACACCCTGCCTCCCACCCACCCAATGACCCCTTCTGTGGCAGAGAGAGATGGAGGCAGAGCTTTTAAAATCATGGATGCTGCTTTATTTACCAAAGGTGCTGGCCCAGGGCTGGTTCTGCCAGCCAGGCCCTCAGACGGCCATAGTAGGTAGGGTGGGGGTGTCCCAGTTCAGTCTTGGTGGGCAAGGCCAAACCAGCCTCACCGTGGGGGCAGTGTTCCCTCCTGGGGCCCTTGTAGGGCTCCTGCCCAGCGGCAGCAGGGTGGGCAGCAGGTGCCAGCACCGCCGTCTCAGGAAGGCACTTTCAGCTTTGGGGTCCCCAGGAAGAACTGCAGGACGCGGTCGGCCAGGAGTGCCAAGCAGAAGTCCAGGAGCAGGACCTGGGCGATGACCAGCTTGAACTGTGGAGCAGGGAGTGCTGGTGAGTCGGGTGCCTGCTGATGGATCCAGGTTGAGTCCCAGGACCATGTCTAAGGGGCCACTCACCTCCACAGGGATGTCCACGAGTCCAAACTGGCTGTTGAAGTCAGGCGAGGAGCCAACTAGCAGGCCCACGATGGCCAGGAGAGACACGGCCAGGCTCCACACCAGAGGCCTGTTCTCGGGCAGGCTTTCCATGAAGGGTGGGCCCTGTGGGGACAAATGGATAGACAGCTGTGTGTTGTGGGGGCCCAGAGGGTGGGCAGGGTGTGCTCAGGCAGGGGCCAGGCCTCACCTTGTAGTTGATGGCGAAGGTGGCCATCTGCATGGCCATGGCCATGATGTACACTGTGCTGTTGACTAGGCTTGGCTCAAATTCTTTGTACAGGTCCACAAACTGCTCCTGCCTGCAGGGACACATGGGGGTCAGGGCCCCTGCAGAGAGCTAGGGCTCTGCCTGGAAGACCCTGCTGGCCTGGCCCTGGTCACCCAGGCCAACGCCAGTGTGTTCTTCCTGCCACCCTCTACCACAGGGATGCTGCCTACTTTGGGAACACCCCATCCTACCCCAATGCGGGAACTCACTTCTCAGGGCTCCGGGCCTGGGCCTCACTGTACAGGTAGACGAGACTCACGAAGTGCACGCAGAACTGGAGCAGGACCGTGAGGATGGTATAGAGGTTGAAGATGTTGGGCAGGGGCCGCTCTCGGGAGAGGGTCTTGAGGGGCTGCAGCAGCAGGGTGGAGGTCAGGGCCCAGGCTCACCCTGCGGTCACCTGCCTACCCTGCTTCGTGGCAGGACTTATAGAGAGTAGTCACCAAACTCTGGGGGTTATGGGTTGGCACCAGTCTCCAGAACCCTGTGCACCCTCTAGACCTGCAGCCCAGATGCCATCCCGGCTTTGCTCAATGCCTAGGCTCTGTGCAGCAGCCACAAGGGGCTTAAGTTCCACCCCATCCTGGCTCTGGAATAAACTTAAAGCCCTCATTGTGGCTTATGGGGCGTGCATGGTCAACCAGTCCACCTCCCATCCTCCTTAGCCACCAGGGCCTCCTCGCATCAGCCCATGACCATCTTCGGAACATGCCCTTTCCTCCTAGCTCCTGTCCGGCTCCCACATTGGTTATGCACTGGTCTGAATGTCAGCATCACACAGGCTTCCCTGACCCATCCTGAGGCCACTCCCCACAGCCCGTGTGACTCACTTGGTGTTTTTCTCAGCACTGCGTACTTTCTGAGTGGCCTTGGTATTTGTTTCCCCCAGCTTCCCTCCACACCTGTGTGGCCCACCCGAGAACGCAGCCTGTGGACAGTGCTGGGTCCAAGTTGTGACACTCTGAAGCGCCTCAGAGGGCACCTACCCTGCCCCGATTCCCATTTGTAACTTGGGGATGACGGTTCCCACCCTGAGGGCTGCTGTGAGAACAAAACGGACAAGCAGTGAAGCCTGCAAAAGCCTGCTCTGGCCTGAGCGTTACTGGTCATCAATCCAAAAAGCCTCCCAGCACCACCGGGGCAGGCGCTATGGCTCAGAAAAGCACAGGGCACTGGGGGCTGGGGCGGGAGCCCCTGCTTTGCTCAGGGTCCTGGCCCACCTTGGAGCGGGAGATGAAGAGGAAACAGCCGGCCAGCAGCAGCCCCTGCAGCGTGGCCTGGAAGTCACTGAACTTGACTCCCTCCAGGTAGAGGACACTCTGGCTGTAGGCCAAGATGAGGGCATTGAGCGCCAGGATCTTGAACATCTGCAGCGTGGTCACCAGCGTGCAGCGGCCCTGCTTGATCACGTGGCAAACTGTGAGGGAAGGCAGGTGTGGGCATGGGTCCAGGTGGGACGGGTCTAGGGATGGGACAGGGGAGGAGCAGGGAGCAGGACTCACTGCACTGGATGGAGGAGAGCTTGGAGGTGAAGGGCGCTGCGATGCTGGCATCCCCCAGCTTCACGATGGGTGTGCTCTCGTCCTCCAGGTCCCGCAGCACCTGGCTCAGGCGGTCCTGTGAGGCAGGCAGCAGGGGGTGAGACCTGACCACAAGGGGGCGCTAGTGCTCCCCTTCTGAGACTCACCCGATGGGAGGCCAGCTGCTCCTCTGGGGGTGGGAGCCCAGACCTCTGCTTGGCTGCCCTGGAGGTGGCCCTGCCTCCACTGTTGCTCAGGACGGGGCTGTCCCGGGGCCGCCGCCGCCGCTCGATGACCCGCTCAGGAGCGTTGGCCAGGAGGGCCACACCTGGTGGGAGAGTGTGTGTCAGGAGCCAGAGGGAGCCTGTCACCCCAGGCACCCCCGGTCTGCGAGGCCAGCATGGAGCATAGACCGGAGGGTCTGCTCAGTGCAGCTAGAGACCTCCCCATCTCACCCGACCACCCATCCCCAGAAGTGCCTCAGAGAGCCTGTCTTACTTTCCACAAACTACCTGAAAAACAAAACCCAGATAAAGCATGTAACACTAGATAGATCAAAACTGATTTCCAACAAAGGGGGTTCCCACTCTCCCAGAGGTCCTGGTGGCCCCTGCCACACTGTTCCTCACACACTTGTGTCCCTTCCTGGCCTTAGAGCCCTTCGGATCCCTAGTCCCACTGGCCCCTGACCCATCCCCTCACTACTGCCTCCTGGCAGAACTTGCCCAGTGATGTGTCCCTGATGCTAAGCCAGTGTTGGCAGACAGTTAAGGAAGAAACAGCCCTCAAGCCCACGGCTCACCCACGTCAGCGTGCTTCAGGGCACCCACGTCATTGGTGCCATCCCCACACATGAGGGTCACGTAGCCCAACTCCTTCAGGCTGGTGATGACAAACTCCTATTTGGGCAGAGATGGGCCAAGTGAGGGCTGTGTGCTGTCCCCAGGGCTCTGCCTGCCCTCTGCCACCCCTGGTACCCACCTTCTGTTTGGGGGCCACTCGGGCAAACACCTGCACGTAGGGGATGAGGCGAAGCAGCAGCTGGGGGTCCTCAGTCTGCAGGTGGGCCAGGCCATCGCCCGTGAGGCACAGTGCATGCTCCAGGGCCAGCGCCTTTGGGGAGCCTTGGGCCAGGGGCAGCACAATGCTGCCATCGATGGAGCGCCACTCGCATGGTTGACCTGCAGGGCCAGCGCCCAGGGTCAGGGATAGGGCACAGCTACTCAGGTGGACTTCCTCACTTGAACCCCACATGTGCAGTTCTAGCCTGTCCTCTCTGGAGCACCTTTGCGGCCCCCATCCCACCTTATTCCTCCCAACCCCGATCCATACCAACCTGTACCCCAGACCCTGGGCACCCCGCAGAGGGCATCCACAGAACCTTAGACACAGACAAAGGATCTGAAAACCCAGGGCTTGGGCCACTGACCTAAGATCATATGACAGACTCAAACTCAGGCAGCCTGACTTCCCCCTACCCCTGGGGCCCTGCCTGAAACTCTGTTCTCCTAGGGCCAGGGCACCCGAGACACTCCCCCTGGGCAGACTGCTTGTTAGCCACTTCCTGTTTCTAGCTGGCTGATCTAGGCACAGACACTGAGCACCGAGGGCAGCTGAGGGCAGCCCATCAGCCCTCTCAGCACTGGGCAGTTTGCCCTGAGCTGTCTCAGCCTGGAGGGAAAGCGAGCGCCACCTGGCTTTTGTTGTGGCTGTTTTGTTAGAGCAGCTTTGCTGGCCAATCAACAGTCTTGGCAGCCACCCCTGGGCCACCTGCCTACCATCTCCAGGCTCTGGAAAAGCCTAGAGCCTGGGACTAGGACAGACACCTGGGATCAACAGTGCAGACTGAGAGAAGGGCTGGAGATTCTGGAGCCCTCCCTAGGCCAGGCCACCACACCAGCGCCCACCCCTCGTCTGCAGCCTGGTGACACTCCTTAGGAACAAGGTATATCCTGCTCCTAAGCCATGCTCTGCACTGGGTGCCGTCCTATGGCATTTGACAGACTCCCTCCCCACCAGCCAGAGGGGCTGGGACTTGGATCTACCCCTTAACTGGTCCAATTCTGAGGCACCACTTGCAAGCAATTTGGTTACTCCGGAGAGGCCAGAGACCATGAGCTCTGGAGTCAGGACATCTGAGTTCAAATCCTTAGTTACAGTGTCACCAAGTGATGTAGGTGGGTGGGTTTACTTCTCTGTTTCGTTATCTTTAAGGGAGAGGTCCCAACCCCTAACCTGGCTGGCTTCCTCCTATGTGGTATGGAGACAGCAAGCCCTCCTGTGTGAGGTAAAGGGGCCAGCATGGTCTTCCAAACCAAGCCCTCTTCCCCAGGTCTGGCCATGCCAACCATGAGCACCAGCAGTCCTTGTGCTTAGGAGAGGAGCACTTGCTATGCACAGGCTGCCAGCCAGGCCTAGGGTGGGCGGGAGGATATGAAATGTGGGCTGGTGTGATTACAACCAACTGCCTTAAGATTGTTAAGTCATCGCTAGTCCTGGAACCAGTGACCGCCCACGTGCTGCTGCACAGGCTGGTGGGGGAGCTCCTTGGCCAGACAGCCCAAGCCTGAGCATGGGGCAGGGCTGTGATCCACAGGCCTGTGTCACGGGTACTGGATGCCACTGGGTGTGTACACAGGTAAGCCACTAGGTGGGAGCTGTTTCTTAGACTCAGGGTCCCCCCAGCTCCTGACCACACGAGGCCTCACCTTTCTCCGTGGGAGGATGCAGGATCAGTGTGTGAGCCTTTTCAATGAAGTGCAGCTCCTGAGCCACGTGGCAGGCAGTGAGGGGGTTGTCACCGGTGATCATGACCACCTGAAGGGAGAGGGTGGAAGCTCAGTGGGTCAGAAATCCAGCCTAGAGACCTGGAGCCAAGTCCCCTCTAAGGAAGCCATAGTGGGAGTTCTTGGTCCCCTGAGAGGGATTGGGCTTCCAAGGGCCACAATCTGCCCCACCTGGTGGTTTTTCCTACAATGGATATGTTTATGTGTGTCTTTCAAAGAACACCAATAGCCTTCATCTGCAATGCAAACTAAGACCCAGCTCTCGGCATGGACAGGCATGGGCACTCTGGGCTTCGTAGATGCCCTAGGCAGGGGTTGGGGATGGGTATGACACAAGCTCCAGCCTCCTGGCTTAGACCCCGGTGATGGGAACATGGGCCTTCACTGCTGAGGGCCAGGTGAGGACTAATCATGTCACCTCCCTGTTACACTGCCGGTTCACCTCCCACACCCTAAACTATATCCTGACTCCCAAACTAGACAATGCAAACCGCCAGGACTGACAGATAAAAGCCACTGGGTCAGACATGGCCTGTCTGCGTGCTGCCTCCACATCCTCCGACCCAGCCCTCATCTCCCAGGGATACTAGGGGCCCAGGAAAATGATGTGCAAAGGGTGGACACAGGCCGGGTCCCAGAGCATCCTCAGGCCCAGGATAGGACTAGTACCCAAGCCATGGTGGAGCTCAGCCAAAATCCACTGAATCTTTGCCTCCAACACCCGAGACACACTGAGGGTGGAACTGTCCTCTACTGTCACATCCCCCCTCCCTGTAAGGAGTGGCCAAGACTGCCCACCCATGGGGCTTGCTGGGGAGGGGTCCAGTGGCCGTACCCGGTGGGAGGCATTCTGGATCTCGCGGATCACAGCCTTGGAGTCAGCCTTGAGCGGGCAGGAGACCACAATGAAGCCGACGAACTTGAGGTTGCACTCCAGGGCCTCCCGCTTGACCTCTCGGGCCTGTGGATGAACACAGGAGTGCCCTCATGACCTGTCCCTCCCTCTCCATTTTCCAGGCTCTAACAGGGAAGGCCCCATCTTTGCAGGAGGGACACTAGAGGGTCAGAAGGTGACAGGTGTGGGGAGGGTGACAGGCACCCTGGTGGTAGAGGGGCTCAGTGGTGGCTGGATGGTCCTGGCCGCCCAATGGTGCCTCTATACCCCCTAGTGTGGACAACAGCGAGCTCCTCTGACTCAGCTTCCAAGACAGGAAAGTTGGGACTCTCCTTTGATGACCACTGAGCATGAGTTCACCCTCTATTTTATACCAGAAACCAAAAAATCTCCGCCTTCAAGGAGCCTGCCTTCTCTTGCAGGAGACATGTGATAAAGAAAACCACAGAAATCAAAGCACTGAGTACCCTGAGAGAGAAGGCAGGGGAACGGGGCAGAGAGGGTTGTGAGTGGCACAAAGCACGGTGGTTCTGAGGGTGTCTGTGACAAGGCTCAGGAATGGGCCTTGACTAGGGCTCTGAACACAGAGGTGTGACCTGGTTAGTGTATATTCTGGAAGGCTCTCATGGCTACTGGGTCCAAGCAGATGGGAGCCACTTGGATGAGGGCCAAGATGGAAGCAGGTAAAAGAGCAATGTTGGTGGTGGAGGTGGGAGGAGAGCCTACAGCCGATGGGACGTGGGATGTGACCAAGGGCTGGGGATGTCCCAAGACCATGCAGTGACCAGGTAGTTGGGCAGGGCAGGGGTGGAGTTGGGCTGGAGATGGAGTCCAAGGTGCTTCCAGGAACTCCCCAAGGTGGTGTGAGGATAGCAGGTGAGGCCTGGGTGTGCTCTCTAGGGAGCAGTCCTGGGCTCTGGGATGGGATGGGGTCTCATGGAGGGTGGGGCATGCATGGGAGGAGAAGGTATCAAGGACTGAGTGTCACTGGGGCCTCCAAGGTTAAAGTCTGGGGAGGAGGAAGACAAAATTGTACATGCTCACGGTGGTGCTACAGGGGACTTAAGGTGACATGGACGATGGGCTGGCAGGTGGGGAGCCTGGACCCTTACCTGCTGGTGGGTGAGGTGCCCCAACTCCTTGTACCCCAGCGCCAGGACACGGGCTCCTTCCCGGGAAATCTCCGTGTGGATGTGGTGGTAGTCATTTGGGCACTGGGCGAACTGCAGGGAACGCAGGGGGATGTCACCGACCGCCCCACCCCCCCCACCTCCCCCCGGGCCGGGGCTGGCTCACCATGGAGTGCAGGGTTTCGGGGGCCCCCTTCACGGCCGCGATGTAGCAGAGGTCGGTGGAGCCGAGCTTCTCATAGGAGGCGAGCACGGACATTCGCTTTAGGGCACTGGCAAAATGAAAGCGCTGGTGAATTTTCAGCCCCTGAGTTTTAATACTTCGGGGGAATACTTTCTCATCTGGAAACAAATAAGCACGAGTCCTGAGGGCCTTCGCTCCAAAGAGGCAGCCAAGCCCCCGCCTGCCCCCTCCGAGCCCTTCCTCCCTCCGCCCCCTTCCTCCCACATCCTCCAGATCCGGGGCCTGCAGGAACTCCTGGCTCCGGGAGGGGTCAGAGCTGGGAGATCTGGCCGTGAAGGACCCTACTCCAGGTCAGAGGTGAGCCTGTACCCACCCGCTTGCCCCTGAGCTGGACACACAGGTGTCTGAGAGGTACAGCCCGCCTGCATAAGACCTGATGGTGTGCCCGAGGCTCCAGCCCCTCACCTTTGGTCAGCGTCCAGTCTACGGCCGTCAGCATGGCTTTCTCAAGGGGGTCACCCACAAGGGTGCCGTCATCCAGCTGCATGAGGGAGTGGCACGAGGCCAGAGCCCGGTGTGTTTCTATGGGGATGTGGGACACAGGGGTCACCTCCTTCCCATCTCTGCAAGGATGAGGAACAGCTCGTTACAAGGTGGAAGAACCCCTGGCAAGTGCCACTCAGGATGAGGGACAGGCCCCCATGCCCCTTGCCAGTCACTGTGGGGAGGCTGCGGGGTGTTAGCTTGATCCTTGTGACAACTGCACCTGTCTCACAGATGCCCCCAGAGGTCACGTGGTTGTCTGGGGCCCAAGCTGAGCCCCTGCCACTGTCACTCACATTGAGGACTGCCTGGGGAGTGGACCTCTGTGGTAGGGTCTGTGACAGGCCCTCACTTCGAAGGCTTGGGCTGGGCAGCTGTCTGTCCCGAGCTCCCAGAAAGCCTCGCCACCCAGACTCCCCATGCTCACCGGAGCCCAGCCACTCCGCGCACCACCAGGCTATCGCTGGTCAAGGTCCCTGTCTTGTCGAAGCAGCACACCTCCACCTTGCCGGCGAAGGGGATCCGGAACGGCTCTGTGCAGTACATGTCTGGGAGGTGGGAGCCAGGGTCAGGGGTCCTGTCAGGGCCCAGCCCACTCGGGACCCCAGCCCTGCCCCAGAAACTCACAGAGCTTGGCCAGAGCAATGAGGGAGGTGTTGACGGCCAGAGACAGCTCAATGGGCAGCTCAGGGGGCACGACTGAGGTGAGGATCAGCGTGCATTCCAGAAACAGCTTGTAGCGGTTCCGGCTGGGGTCCTTGGTACCTGCAAAGACAAGGCCTGACAGCCTGGGGGCCACAGGCATGGGACCCGGCAGATATGGTGGAGGAGGTCATGATGCTTACCTTCGATCCACACGTAGGCAGCTGCTGCAATGGCAAAGACCAGGAGGAAGAGGATGAAGATGAAGGTCTCCAGGTTGTTCGCTGTCACCCTCTTGACCCCGAAGAGGATCGTGCGCAGCAGCTTGCCCTGGAGGGACGGAGGGATGGAGGTCTTTCCTGGGAGGGTGGCAGCCTCCCAGGCCTAAAAGCATCAGGGCCAGATTCTCCCTCTGCTGAGGAGGAGCGCCTGCCCTGGCCTGACACAGCTATGTGGGCAGCTGCAACCAAGCTTACAGCACATATAGAGTTAGAGACCAATGGCTGAAGCCTGGGGGTCAGGGAATGAAGTGGCCAAGATGAGGGGGATGAGTTATCCAGGAGGTCTGACCATCACCTCTACCAGAGAGCCCTCATGCCACCTGAGTAGAGTTTACAAAGACTGTGATCACAGATCCCCAAGCTTGCTGCTGTCTGTGCTCCTCACCAGAACCTGAGTGGGGAGAGCGGGCCTGGTCTGGGGCTTGTCTCTGCGCTCTGGCCCTCAGCCCAGTACAGGCTGTCAGGGAGACTGTGGGGTGGACATTCTGGGGTCTGAAAAAGTTGCCTTTGCAACTGTCCACCATCTGTCCCAGGGACCACCCTCCTCAGAAGTGGGCAAGGTGCCGCACCTGGGATGTGTTGAATCCAGTCCTCAGGACATACGCCACACACCCGTTGTCGACCGCTGGGGAGACAAAGCAGAGCCATCATTTATGTCTGCTTGTCCTGATTCTTTCAGAGCCAAGCAGATGTCGGAGGTGTGGAGACGGTGGGGCAAGGATACCCCCAGACGCCCCTGAGGCACCTACGCTTCAGGCCGGTGGTGGCCTTCTGGGGGGGGATGTGCTGAACCACCTTGGTGCCCCCAAAGATGACATGGAGCCGGGAGTCGGCCTGGAGGTCCAGAACTCGGCTGGGGCTGAGGTCTTCGATGGGCTCCTGGGAGGAGGGTAGGATGGTAAAGTCGATGGCTAGTCCCACCTTGGCCTCTTTCTCTGACCCCAGTCTGGAGAGCTGGACCCTGGGGCTGGGAGGAGCCCGCCTGACCCTTACAGGGCTCCCCACCCAACCTGGTGTACCTCGTCAGGGGTAGGGCCCCGCTTTCTCTTCTCTCCTGCATGTGCAACAATGACTCCCTGTAACCCTGAAATTGGACTCACCCCAGATTCACAGCTCCCCCACCCCACTCCTGTCAGCCACCTCAGCCTGAGGGCTCAGGATGCCTGATACCCCACGATGCTCCTGACCTCTTATCTTCATCCCTCTCCTTATTACCACCCAGCTCCCCTCTGTCCAGCGTGCTGACCCGCCAGGAAACCCAGCATCTCCATCAGATGCTGTGCCCCCTCTACCTGCCTCCTGTCTCCTGGGCTGGGGGCTCGTCCCTCCTCCATCTGCATCTGGGCAGGATCCTGGCCCAGCTACCTGCCCTTCCCCGGCCTGTTTCCTCCTCAGTGAATGGGACAGTGACATGCCTGAGCAGACTGAGGACCGCCTCTCTCCCCCACTCCTGACCCAGCACCTTCATCTGGGGCACTGACTCCCCGGTGAGCATGGCCTCGTCCACAATGCAGCGGCCCCGCAACAGCAGCACGTCGCATGGCACCAGGTTCTCCTGCGGGGAGCGGCCTGCAGGCCAGGGACGGGAGGTTTGTACAGAAGCCCGAGGCAGGGGCTCCCACTGGCATGGAGCAGGACTGGGCCTCACCGATTGAGACGATGTCTCCGGGAACAATCTCATCACTGGCGACGGGCCTCCACTTCCGGCTTCGGTAGACCTGGGCCAGGGTGGTGAATCGTCAGCTTTAGGGAGCACCCTCACCACACCCACCCCAAGACCGCAGGGACCCTCCTACCCACCCGTCTCCCTACTGGCCACACCTGGATCATGTGGGGCTTGTTGCCCATCTTCCTGATCTCTGACATGTTCCGCATCTGCTGCTGCACCAGGGAGGCCTCGAAGGCCACCAGCATGGAGAGTGTGAAGACACTGTAGTACCAGTACTCATCCAGACACCAGAGTCCCACGCAGAACACCTGCGGGACACGGGCCTGTCTGTTTCCGGGAACGCAGGGAGATGCCTGAGGACTGGATGGCACACCAAGGGCCGCTCTCCCCATGGGCTCTGACCACGAGGACAGGGAGAGGTTTTCAGGTCTGGAGGTGGACACAGGTTGCTCTGGCTGTGAAAGCCCCAAGGAACAGGGTGGGGGGAAGGGCCAGAGCTGCTGCTTTACCTGGAACACAAAGAAGGGCGCCGTGGCTCTCTCCTTGAACAGCTCTGAGAAGTCAGGCACCACCATCTCGGCCCTAAAAGAGATCAGACGCCATGCCCTGTTCACAGTGGGAGGACCCACCCGACACCTCTACTTGGGGGCACCAGAGGCCTTCTTGGGAAACTAGGAGCCCTGGCGAGCTTCCGGACACCTGGGATGCTCCATTCAACTACGGCTCTCCTCGTCCACGAGGCACTGGAGCAGGCACACTGACTGCCCCTCTGCGTGGCGCTGGTGCGAGGTGAGGGAGGCAAGATACTATCTTCTGGATGAATGACAAGGGAAGAGGAGAAGGAACGACGGACTGTGGGACAGGACCCCTGAAGCTGCACAGGGGAGGCCTGGCAGTGGGTGCTGTGGCAACTCCCTGGGGCCTGAAATACAGGGCCTGAGCCCCACCCAACTATGGAGCTGAAATTTGCCAAAGACTCCCTGAATAAAAGCCCTGGAATTCAAGGAGCGGGGCCCAAGGCATGTTCTGCAGCACTGTGTGTGGTGGCCCTGTCTGGCCAGGTCCACTAGGGCCACCTCACCCTGTCCTGGAGAACTGGAGGGATGTCCAGGACATGGGATTTGAGAAAAAGAAACTGCAGTGGCCCCACTGCAATAAAAATTAACGGAGCCCCACCCTGGATTGTGTGGGGTGCCTCTGCATAAGGGAGGGTGGTGTGAAAGGAGACATCTCAGGCTGCCGGGGGTGGCGGGAGGATCAGTAACCGTTTTCTATAAACCTTCCTATTAGGTCACTGGTTGTGGTAACGTGTTTGTAACTTGTGAAAAGCAATTAGGTGAAGAAATGATTCCTGAGAAGTTCTGAGCATTTTCAGGTCAAGGGCAATTATCACCATGACCAGGACGGGGGCTTTGAAATCCAGCTCTGATCTCTCCCAGCCTCGTGTCAACACTGGTGGTTTTGGGGGAGATTAAAGGAGTGTGTACAGAGCATCTGTATTCTACCCTGTACAAATCAGAGCTGTTCTGATTACCGACATCTTTTGAAATCACCATTCATAAAGTGCTGGGATATGTATGATTAAGAATGGCAGGAATTCACATTTATAGAAAGAATTTAAAAGAGGGAGTTTACAACAGCAAGACAAGGATGAGCAGCCCCGGGCTAGGCTCCGGTGAAGAGCTACACACGTGATGGGGAAGGGCTCCCAACTGTGGCCCTCCAGGGGGTTCCTATCAGCAGGGAAGTTTAGGGGAGACTAGACTAGAGCATGTTTCTCAAAGGACATCTGCCACATTACCTGGGATGTTCTGTTGAAAGGTGGACTCCTCCAAACCACAGGGCATAAATGAACGGGAAAGGAGCCACTAGTTGGGACAGGGACCTGACCTGTGACCACAAGGCAGAGCCCCAGCCCCGTGTCAGCAGGGGCAACGCACGAGGATGTCAAGACTCACTTGTTGCTCCCAAACTTCTTCTCGGCTGCGCGGATCTCCGAGTCCTCCTGGAACCCCCTGTTGCTCTGGTAGTATGAGAAAGCGTTTCCCACAGGAAAGGCCACGGGGAGGAAGCGCTTCTTCTCCAGGGCATCGTAGGAATACTTGATCTTCTGGAATTCGAAGGACAGCACCTCCTGCCCGTCTTCCCCCTGTGGGAGGTGTGTGTGTGGCAGAGGCCCCTGATCTGGGAATGGCAGTGCCTGGGGAATCCCACACAAGCCCCACACTGGGGAGGGGGAAGGTGTGTCCAGCAGGTGGTCCCTACCTCATCACGGTGCAGGGCCACGAGCTCTGTGGAGCCATTGTTGGGAGTCGGCACCACCTTCACGAAGGTCGCCTTGCTGGGGTCGTACTCCTGACAGGGGCAAAGTGCTGCTCAAGCCCCAGCTCCACTGCCTCCACTGGGGGGAGGTGGTGGGCCCTGCAGCCCTGTGGACATGTTCTGGAACACGCCCCTGGGCTCTGGGTGCTGGCTTGGCCACTCCCCTGCCTGACACTGGGACAAGGGACAGCACTTTACTGTGCCTCTGGCCCCGCCCAGATTGTAAAGCTAGGATCACGAACAGCACCCAACACCCAGGACTCTCCTGCTGAAGACCAACTCAGACAGGAAGAATGCTGTCCCTAGGAGCCAAGCCCTGTCACAGCCCACCTGGCCTGCTGCTCCTGCTCTGCCCTCCGCCCCCACTGCTATTCTTGCTGTTTCCTTGAATGACACGGGAGAGGCGATGAGGCTCATCCTTGCTCAGCGAAGGGGCTTGGCACATGCTGTTTTCTCTGCCTGGATCGCATGGTCACACACCTGCTTCAAAGGCCTTTGCTCCAACATCACCATCTCAGGAAGCTGCCCCTGATGCTCCATATAAACTTACCTCACGAAGTCCTGGTCCTATTTTCTGTCTTTAGAACTGACGGCAGAGTACAAGTTCTAGCACCCCAACTAATGCCAATGAAAGCAAGGAGTTTTGTGTTTGGTTCACTGCTACTTCCCCAGCACCTGATAGGTGGAGGGGCTGAATGGAGCTGAATTAGTGCTCCCTCATTCTGTGAGCTGCATCCATCCTAACTCTGCTCCACCAGAGGCGGTGACCCTGAGAAACAAAGCCCTGCCCCTCTAGGAGTTCACGGGCCACCAAAGCAGGCAGAACATAACGACAAAAGACATAACTATAAACTCTGGTGACGCCATGGAAAAAAGTGCAAAACCACGGAAAAAAGTGCAAAGCCGGGCAAGTCCATTTCAGGCGCTTTGCAGATGTCACCTCAGTTTCTTCTTACAATGGCACCCTGAGGGAGGTGTTATGGTTCTCACTTTACACAAGGGGAAACTGAAACCCAGAGAGCAGAAGCACCCGTCTGAGATCTCTCATGCAAACCCAGACCTGCCTGTCCCAACCCCATAGCTGCTTAGCTCTTCTTTCTTCTCCATCCCCAGAGAGGAAGTTAATAGTCACACTTTTCAGCTGCAGGCTAAAAAGCAGTTGGAAGTTTTGGAGTGTCAGCCCCCTTCTCCCAACTCCTCTCCTTTCTTTTGTCCCTTGCTGGGGTCTTAGTTCGTCCTGACTTGCAGCCACTAACTCCAGAAGGTTCAGTCCTGCCCCTGGATGAGAAAGATTTCGCTTTCTCAGAAGAGAAAGCGGATTCAGTCTACATTTGCAGTCAAAGACAGGGGGCTCCTTCTCTGTAGCCCTCGGTGCTGTTCTGTTTCTTCCTTCAGCAAACGCATGCCTGGGATCAGAGGGGAGGCTGGCTGGAGGTGGACCTCAGGGCCCATGGCTCCAAACAGGCCGGTGTCATCAGACACAGGCCCAGAGGGCAGTGACAGTCACTGATATCAACTGTTCATCCAGATCTCAGGACTAAGGGTCACGTGCACTACCTTGCTCTTGTATTCTGGGGGGAGTGCTCACTACCATCACCCTCCTCTTGCAGATGGACATAAAGAGACCCCAAGCAGTTAAGTCACTTGCTCACAAATAGCTCCTGCTCCTCTTAAACGCTCCTATTAACTGCATTTCAAGCTCATTTGGGTCGTGGTGGTGGGATAGGGGGTGGCTCTGAGCACTGGCCAGCAGTACTGATGCTCAGTTCTCAAACCACGCACCACAGACGGGAAAACCCATCCCACAGATCTAGCCTCACATCTGAAAAGCAAGATAGGAGACAGACAACAAAGAACGTAGGAACGTTTACGGGATAAACAACCGAGTACTCGCTAGCATGGGAGCTAGCTTTAACAAGCCCTACCAAAAGGCGACACATGCTAGGCCCTGCGCTAAGCTTTTAACAGGTATTACCTTATGCAATCTAAATGACCACCCCACGGAAGGGAAGTAACCTGCGCAGGGCTGCACAGCCAAGTCAGCAGCGGGGCCAGGACTTAGGTAGCGTAAAAGGGCGGAGGGTGCCGCTGGGGACCCAGGCCCTGCAGATTAGGGACCAGACCGGGATGGGGACGGACACGAACGCAGTGGTTGGGATCCGCGGTGAGACACAACCATGCCGGGGGTCAGGCTCGTGCGCTCGCACTTACCGGGGTGCAGGTGAGCGCGCAGTGCGCGTGCACGGACCAATGCCCCGAGAGGACGGTGAGAGCGTGCGCGAGGCAGATGGTGGCGAGCACGAGCAGCGCGGCCTCGGGGATCTGCACCCAGCTGCTGCCCCAGCCCCAGCAGCCGGCGGCCGCGGCGCCCAGCCAGGCTGGGTAGAGCAGCCCGGCGAACGGCAGCACCGAGAGGCGCCGCAGCAGCGCTAGCCGTCTGTACGGCCACACGGCGGCGACCAGCTCGTCGCCGCTCGCTATGAGCGCCGGCCCGGCGGCAAGGAGAGTGCGCGGATGCGGCTTGGGCTTAGGCTGCCCGGCGGGCCGGGCCCCGCAAGGCCGAGCCCCGCAAGGCACCGCATTGCCCGCCGCCGCCGCCGCCATCTTTCCCAGCGCCGTGCTCGCTTCCGGGCAGAGGCACCGGCTCACTTCCGATGTTTTACTTCCGGTAAACCCTGGGCGCCGCCATAGCAGCAGGGACTAAGAAGAGCCAAGGCAACGTAGAGGTCTGGGTCTGGGAGTGGCTGCTCAGGCCACCGCCATGACAGGCTGTGGCCGGAAGAAGAGTCAGGACGCCGCCATGACAGAGAGGGCTTGAAAAGGGCTAAGGCAGCCTGCTTGCTCTGCCACGCCGGACTGAGACCGGAAAAGACGAGGCAAGGCGGGCGGGGGGCCACCATGACAACCTAAACCGGAAGAGGCGAGTCCACCTCGGAGAAGGCTCTGTAGGGGTCATGAGGGGCGGAGCCTGGACACTGAAGAGGCGGGGCCAAAGAAGTACCAGTGTTCGGGGGCGGGGCTTGTTGTGAGGGCGGGGCTTGTGAGGGGCGGTGGTCGGGTGGGGTTCCAGGTCGAGCTAGACCGGCAGAGAGGCCCTTTCTTCGAGGTCTTTAGCTTCGGGCTGGTGGCCTTAGGGAGTGAAGACCGGACAGCCATACGTGACAAGAGGCATCATGTAATAAATAATAATTACACACAGATAACTATGTTAACCTAAGAATATGGAAAATTGGTGTTTATTTGAAATGATGCATTTTTCTGTATTATTTATTCTCCTGTTATGTAAATGCTATTGTTTGAACAAAACTACAAGTGTCAATTAGTGTTATAGCACTTAGATACTAGTAGAAAACACATCAGACAGTATGCTTAAGAAAAATGTGTCTATATATGTTTATAATGTTTCTGTCCTCTGATACAGCAATTCATTTGAACTACTTTTTAAACTCTGTTGGATATAAAAATTGTAGGTTATATTGTTGCATATTCTTAAGATTTTTAAAAACTTAAGTTTAGTTGATTTACGATGTTGTGTTAGTTTCTGGTGTACAGCATAGTGATTCAGTTATATATATGTGTTCTTTTTCATATTCTTTTTTCATTATACATTAAGATAGTGAATGTAGTTCCCTGTGCTATACCTTAAGACCTTGTTGCTGATCTATTTTATATATAGTAGTTTATATCTCCTAATCCCAAACTCCTAATCTTAAGATTCTTAAGATACAGTATGTAAGACTGCAAAAGAACATAAATGCTATAGGACTTAGATAATATTCTATAATTAATAAAAATAACATGACATTTCTTGCTGTCCCATATTACACAGTAGGATATTTTTACTCTTTTAAGTTTTCTGTTCCAGTAACACTTCTCTGAATGGACTGCAACCTTTACATTCTTTTCTTTTATGTAGTATTAATACTGAGATGACATCACTTTGACTTGCTTCTCTGCTCTTAGTAAGCCCGCAATTACTCAGATTCTCGATGTCATTCCAGTGTGATGACATCAAGCTAAATATTCTCCCATCTAAAGCTTTTCAGCATGAATTTTACTAACTAGCAACAATGAGCTTTTTGACTTGTAGGAGTTCGTTCAGAGGTCTCCAAAACAGGTTTGTTTTGTAGACCAGCTATTTGTCAGTCAGGTCTTTGCATCTATAAATTCATCATACACCACTCTTAGTGTCCAAAATATTCATCATTTTTGAACACTCCGAAGCACATTGGATACCATAAGTTTAACATCCCTTTTTTAGGGGGTATGGTTTTAAAGCACAGAGGCAATTTGAGATTGTGAAATCAGAGTTGGATTCCAAATAGTTACATTTTAGTAAGGAAACCGAGAATGTCGCATTTGACTGCCCCTTTCTGGTGACTTTTTGAATTCCCAAGCAGTCTTATTTAAAAATCTGAGTCAGTTTGCCACGTGAGTTTTTGTTACAATCAACACATAATGTCCAATTTAGGGGCAGTTAGTCCTTGTCTTGCCTCTTCAGACATCATCTAATTGTTTTGGAGAAACAGCATGTAAATTTCTGCTTAACTATAATTGTTTTCTCCATTCTAATTTTCAATACATTTTCAAATTAGAGAAAGACATTTTATTTTCTCCCACTGAAAAGAGATTTTATGGCGGGCCAACTTAATAAAAAAACCCTTTATTTCATGCTAGTTTATCAACATCCTCTACCAGAGTGGTACATTATTACAATTGATGAACCTACATTGACACATCATAATCGCTCAGTCTATAGTTAGACCTAGGTTTCACTTTTGGCATTGTACATTCTATGGGTTTGGACAAATATATAATGAGGTGCATCCATCATTATAGTATCATAGCAGTGTGTAGCCTTTTCAGACTGGCTTCTTCTCTTAGTACTGCATTTTAGGTTCTTTGAGGTCTTTTCATGGCTTGATAGCTCATTTCTTTTTATCACTGAATAAGATTCCATTATCCAGATGGACCACAGCTTATTTATCCATTCCCCTAATGAAGCACATCTTGGTTGCTTCCAAGTTTTGAAAACTATGAGTAATATTACTAGACACATCCATGTTTCCATTGAGATATAACTGACATATAACGTTGTATAAATTTAAGGTGTACAACATGGTAATTTGATACATGTATGTATTACACAATGATTACCATAATAAAGTTAGTCAATACGTCCATCACCTCACAGTTACCTCTCTTAGCAACTTTCAAGTATACAGTACAGTGTTTTTAACTATCATCACCATGCTGTATGTTACCTCCCTAGAACGTATTCATCTTATATTTGGAAGTTTGTACCCTCTAGCCAACCTCTCCTCATTTCCCCAACCCTTTGGTTTTTGGCGACCACCATTCTACTCTATGAGTTCCATGTTTTTAGATTTCACGTATAAATCATATTGATCATGCAATATTTGTCTTTCTCTGTCTGACTTTCACTTAGCATAATGCCCTCAAGTTACATCCATGGTGTCTCAAATGGCAGGATTTCCTTCTTTTTAAGGCTGAATAATATTCATATGTGTATATCACATTTTGTTAATATATGTATTTGTAATATACATATTTGTTATATCTATACATGTATGTATATATGTTTGTAATATGTATATGTTTCACATTTTCTTTATCCATACATTGGTCAAAGGACATTTAGGTTGTTTCCAGGGCTTGGCTATTGTGCATAATGCTGCAGTGCGCATGGGAGTGCAGCTATCTCTTTGGGATACTGATTTCATTTTCTTAGAGGTAGTGATTTCTTTTGCTTTGGATATATACGCAGAAGTATGATTGCTGGATCATATGTTTGCTCTATTTAAAAAAATTTGCTTTACATTTACTTATTAAAAAAAAATTTTAAAACAGAGATACTGGGGATTGAACCCAGTACCTCTTGCATGCTAAGTATGTACTCTACCACTGAGCTATACCCTCCCCTGGTAACTCTGTTTTTAATTCTGTGAGGAGACATCATGCCATTTTCCACAGTGGCCTCACCAATTTCCATTCCCACCCATAGCGCACAGTTTTCTCCACATTCTCACCAGCCTTTGATATCTCTTGTCTTTTTGATAATCGCCATTCTAGGAATGAGATGATATCTCACTATGATTTTGATTTGCAATTCCCTGATGATTAGTGATGTAGGACTCCTTTTCATGTACCTGCTGGTAATTTCTATGACTTTTGGAAAAATGCCTATTCAAATACTCTTCTCATTTTAAGATTGGATTGTTTCTCTTTTTGGCCATTGAGTTGTATGAGTTCCTTTTACATTTTGGATATTAACCCCTTACCATACATCTTGTGTGCAGCTATTTTCTCCCATTCTGTATGTTGCCTTTTTTTGTTATTTTTGTTGATTGCTTCTTTTACTGTGCAGAAGTTTTTAGTTTGATGTGGTCCCCCTCAT
The DNA here is from genome assembly GCF_048773025.1 of Camelus bactrianus. NCBI lineage: Eukaryota > Metazoa > Chordata > Mammalia > Artiodactyla > Camelidae > Camelus > Camelus bactrianus. The sequence goes on along the minus strand of NC_133560.1, from coordinate 19,709,999 downwards.
TAACTTTTATTTTCGTTGCTTGTGCTTTTCATTTCATAGTCAGGAAATCACTATCAAGATCAATGTCAAGGAGCTTATTTTCTATCTTGTTTATACTGTATAGCACAGGGAACTATATTCGATATCCTGTAATAACTTATGGTTAAAAAGAATATGAAAATGAATATATGTCTGGTCCTATATGACTGAAGTATTGTGCTGTACACCAGAAATTGACACAACATTGTAAACTGACTATAACTCAATTTTTAAAAATTAATTAATATTTCAAGATGTAATAGTTTGACAACTCTATCAAATTCCAAAAAGAAAAATAAAAGCCATAGATAAAATTGCTTCCATTATCAAGTGTATTCATTACTATGTATTTGGTATTCAAGTAAAGTTCAGTTTTAGTTTATTAATCCCTGATCCTAGCATTTGTATCCTTTTTTTTTTAATTGATGGAGACTTGCATGCTCCAACATATATCATGGATCAATAAAAGCCTCAGAAATTAGAAATTAGTCTTTAGATTGCTATACTTTGACTAGCAAAATAAAAATGCCTTTTGGCATATAGCAACTGAAAAAACAACTCCCAAAGTTAGCGGAAGAAAGGAAATAATAAAGACCAGAGCAGAAATAAATTAAATAGAGACTTAAAAAAGTAGAAAAGATCAATGACACTAAGAGCTGGATCTTTGAAAAGATAACATTTGTAAAGCCTTAGTTAGACTTGTTGAGAATAGAAATGTGATGGCCAAAATAAATAAAATCAGAAATGACAAATTAGAAGACACAACTGAAGCCACAGAAATACAAAAGAGCTTAGTGACTACTACAAACAAATATACACCAATGCACTGCACAACCTAGGAGAAATGGACAAATTCCTACATATATACAATCTTACAAGACTGAATCAGGAGAGAAAATGAATAGACTGATTACCAGTAATGAAACTGAATCAGTAATTTAAAAATCCCCAGCAAACCAGATGTTTTCTTGGGTGAATTAAACTGATCATATAAAGAAGAGTTAACATGTATCCTTATCTATTCCAAAAATCTATTCCAAAAATTTGAAGAGGAAGAAATGCTGTCAACTCATTCTATGAGGCCATCACCCAGGTAGCAAAACCAGGCAAAGGTACCACATAGAAAGAAAAGTACAGGAAAGTATTATTTGTCAACATAGATGTAAAAATCCCCAACAAAATATTAGTCTACTTTATTCAACAATACATTAAAATGAATACCACAATCAAGTGGGATTTATACCATGGATGCAAGGATGGTTAAATACCCACAAGTCAATCAATGTGATATACCATGTTAACAAAAGATGCCCCTCAAATGTTAGAACTAAAACATAAATTTACTAAAGTTGTAAGATACAAAATTAGTATACAGAAATCTGTTGCATTATAAAACTAGGAGTGAAAAATCATAAAGATAAATTAAGAAAATAATCCCATTTACAGTTGCATTAAAAAATACCTAAGAATAAATATAACAAAGAGATAAAAGTTCTGTACTCAGAAAAATACGACTATGATGAAAGAAATTGAAGATGACAGAAACATTAGAATCACATATTATGCTCATGGATTGGAAGAATTAATATTGTTAATAGACTATACTACACAAAGCAATCTAAAGATTCAATGCTATCTCTATTGAAATACCTATGGCATTTTTCACAGAATTAGACAATAACTATAAAAATATCTAATAAATCTGAATGGCCAAAACAATCTTGAGAAAGAAGAAAGCTGGCGATTTAATGCTCCCTGTTTTCAAGTCAAACTACAAAGCTACATTAATCAAAACAGTATGGTACTAGCACAAAAATAGACACATAGGCCAATGAAACACACTAGAGAGCTCAGAAGTAAACCTACTTGTATATGGTCAATTAATCTATGAAGAAAAAAAGAGACAACGAAATACAGTAGGAAGAAGAACATTTTCAATAAATGGTGTTGGGAAAACTGGAGAGCTACATGAAAAAAAATCCACTTGGACTACTTTCTCACAGTATATATGAAAATGAACTCAAAATGGGTTAAAAACTTGAATGTATGATATGAAACCATAAATCTCCTAGGAGAAACAGTAAGTAGTATGTTCTTTGATGTCAGTCATAGCAAAATTTTTTAGCTAAGTCTCCTTGGACAAAGGAAACAAAAACAAAAGTAAAAAATAGGACTGCATCAAACTAAAAAGCTTTTGCACAATGATGGAAACTATCAACAAAAGGCTGCCTAATGAATGGGAGAAGATATTTGCAAACAATGTATCTGACAAAGGGTTAAAATCAAGACATACAAAGAACTCATACAACTCAACATCAAAAAACTTGTAACAATTTGATTAAAAAAATAGGCAGAGGACCCAAATAGGTATTTTTTCAAAAAAGACACAGAGATGACTAACAGATACATGCAAAGATGCTCAGCTTCACAAATTATCAGGGAAATGCAAATCAAAACCACAATAAGATGCCATCTTACAGCTGTCAGAAAAGCTATTATCAAAATGCAGTGAGTAACAAGTGTTGGTGAGAATGTGGAGAAAAGAGAATATTTGTGAACTGCTGATAAGAATGTAAATTTGAACAGTCACTAATGGAAAACAGTATGGAGATTCCTAAAGAAAATTCTAATACAAATATATGATTCAGCATTTCCATTCCTGAGTTTTTTCCAAAGAAAATAATCACTAAACAAGCCAACAATATTACAAACAGAACATCCAGCCATAACAAAAGCACTGGTAGAGGTCTGATTTACAGATTTGCCCTAAAGTATTATTTCACACATCTTTTTTCTTTTTTAGATTCCACATATGAGTGTTACCATATGGAATTTTTCTTTCTCTTTCTGGCTTGCATCACTTAGAGTGATGATCTCCAGGTCCAAAAAAAAAAAAAAAAAAAAAAAAAAAAAAAAAAAAAACAAAACCACACAAATGAACTTATTTACAAAATAGAAACAGACTCACAGACGTAGAAAACAAACATGTTTTTTCTTTTTTTGGTTTGATAATTTTCTTTTGTATTAGCTTGGCTTCTTTTTTGGGTTTTGTGACTCTGTTGTATGCTTTTGATTTGTGGTTAACCTGTTCTTTTTATTTTTTATTTTTAATTTAAGTACAGTAAATTACAATTTGTCAGACTCTGGTATACAGCACAATGTCCCAGTCATGCATATACACACGTATCTTTGTTTTCATATTTTGTGGTTTTTCAGATATGTTAACCCATTACTATATTTGTTTGCTTTAGATTGGTAGTCATGTAGGCTCAAACCCATCCTAAAAAGAACGAAGAAAAAAAAGAGAGAGAAAAAAATTTATATTTTCTTGCTCCCCTCTCCCACCTTTAATGATTTTGATGTCTTTTTTTTTTTTTTTTTACATCTTCATGTTTATTCCCTTGCAGCTCATTGTAGTTACAACATTTCCAATTATGGTGGTCCTCATCTCTATAGCTTCCTGTTTCTTTTCTATTTAGAGTAGACTTTTCAATATTTCTTTTAGCACAGGTTTAGTATTGCTGAACTCTTTTAGTTTTTGCTTGTCTGTGAAATTCTTTATCTCACCGTCTACTCTAAAGGATAGTTTTGCCAGGTAGAGTATCCTAGGCTGCAGCTGTTTCATTCAGGGCTTTGAATATATCTTGCCACTCCCTGGGCAGCAGTGTTTGTGTAGAGAAATCAGCGGAAAGCCTTATGGGGGTTCCCTTGTAACTAACTCTTTGTTTTTCTCTTGCTGCCTTTAGAATCATGTCTTTATCTTTAATTTTGTCCATCTTAATTATAATATGTCTTGATGTAGGTCTGTTTGAATTCTTCTTGTTTGGGACCCTCTGTGCTTCCTGTACGTGGATACCTGTTTCCTTCTTTAGGGTTGGAAAGTTTTCAGTCATAATTTCTTCAAATACCTTTTCAATTCCCTTTGCTCTTTCTTTTCCTTCTGGGACCCCTATTATGCTTGGGTTGGCACGCTTTATATTATCCCATATGTACCTTATATTGTTTTCATTGGTTTTTACTTGCTTTTCTGTCTGCTGTTTTGATTGGGTGACTTCTGTTATCCTGTCTTCTAAGTCACTTATTTGTTCCTCAGCTCTTATCTCAGCCATTGAGTTTTTTAATGGGATTTTTCTTTTTTGTGGGGGAGGTAATTAGGTTTATTTACCTTTAGAGGAGGTACTGGGGATTGAACCCAGGTCCTTGTGCATGCTAAGCATGCACTCTACCATTTGAGCTATACCCTCCCCTTTCAGTCATTTAGTTTTATGTTTTTAATTGTCTCCTCTTTATATTTCCTTTTTATAGTATTCTGCATCTCTATTCATAGTCTCTCTTATTTCCTTCAGTGCTTTTAACTCTTTTTGAAGTCATGATCTAGTAGACAGTTGAGGTATATCTCATTGTTCGTTCTTTCAGGGGACTTCTCTTGTTCTTTTAATTGGGAGTGGTTCCTCTGTGTCTCCATTTTACTTATGTTTCTCTGGCTCTATGGATTTAGGGGTATCAGTTATCTACTGCGGTCTTGAAGGGCTGTTTTTAATTTTTTTTTACTAATAGACTTTTTTTTCTAGCGCAGTTTCAGGTTCACAGTGAAATTGAGCAGAAAATACAGAAAGTTCACACATAGCCCTCCCCACCCACACATATATACTCCCCTACCTTCAACATCCTTCATCAGTGTGGCATATTAGGTATAACTGATGAGCCAGTGTGGACATATTACTATCAACCAAAGTCCATAGTTTGCAGTAGGATTCACTCTTGATATACATTCTATGGGTTTTGACAAATACATAATGACATGTAGCCACCACTATAGTATACAAAATAATTTCGTTGCCCTAAAAATCTCATGTGCTCCATCTATTCATTCCTCCCTCCCTCCCTCTCCCCAAACGCCTGGAAACCACGATCTTTTTATTGTTTTTGTAGCTGTGCCTTTTCCAAATGTCATTTGGTTGGAATTGTACAGTTTGTAGCCTTTTCAGACCGGTTTCTTTCATTTAGTAATATGTCTTCTAAGTTTATTCCATGGTCTTTCATGGACTGATAGCTCATTTCTTTTTTTTTTTTTTAACTGCACATATATTCTTAAATTTACATATATGAACTCTTCATTGTTTCTAAGAATGTTTAGAGCTGTAGCTTTTTAAACTTACATAGTTATCAAAGGAGTAAAACCAACCACAAAGTAAGAATTAATTCAGAAAGATACAAACACCCTGCTATTAATAGCAATGAAATAATTTAGGGCTGTTTTTAATTTAAAGTTTAAAGTTTTTTTTAAAAAAAATCTAATTCCTGTGTAGACTGTGTGAATCTAATAGTTTTGTTTTGAGGGCTGTTCTTAGTATGGATGGTTGCCACATCTTTCTTCCATGTGTGTTGGCTGTTATCCCTTTGATTGGGGGTGTGGTTGGTGTTGTGATTGGCGCCTGCCCTGATCCTTGTTGTTTTGTGGGGCCTCCTTTTTTGTTCTGTGGTTGTCACAGCCTTGATAGGTTGGCTCCCCTTTTGCTGGAATAGAGGCTTCTAGACCTGTGTCTGAGCTGCAGTGTGTGGTGGGCAGGGTTGGAGTGCTTTAGCTCGGAAGAAGTCGCTGAGTGTACCTCCACAGGAGATGTCTACCAGGAGGTGCCCTCTGTGGTGTTGTCTGTCACTTGTCATGAGGGTTTACAAAGTACTCTTTGTTGACGCTGTGCTTGTCCCACCATAGCTGTGGGAATGTTGGCCACCTGCTCTGGTGTTCCCAGGTTCTGGGCCCCCTGAACCACCAGCACAGCTCTGCCAGTGTCAGGTGCTAGGACCCACTGTAGTGAGCATGCAGTCACACACCTGAGTCTATGCTGTACCACAGGGTCAATGCCGACCCCAGCCCCGCCTCCGCATACAGTACGGTTCACTAAGTTACACTGGCCTGTTGTCAATACCCATAATCACCCACTCTGGGCGCCAGAACTCCGCTCACCGCCTGTCCCAGAGTTGCAGGTTTTCAAAGGCACCAATGGAGTAAATCCACCCTCTCTGCCTGGGGATCTAAACAAATCCCCCCTGTGAAGCTGCAGGGCCCCTGGCTAAGGGTTCGGCTTTCAGCCCCGCCTCCACGCAACCCCCGAGAGGCTACGACCAAGTCCCACCTCTCTTTTCGCGAGAACACGCCAAACATGGCGTCAGGAGGAGGCAGCGGCTACTAGGCGCGGCTGCTTGCGCCCCAACTCCGTCTACACCAGCAGTGGTGCTTTTCTATGGGGCTTCCATGGTGTTCTGTTTTGCACCACCCCCCAGCCAGAGCCCACAATGCCACCACCAGTCCCCTGAGGCTGCCTTATGCGGTGGGCCCCAGGGCTGCCCGCCCCCCCACCGGCTCATCACAGATCTCCAGCAGCCAGTACCAGCTCGTCCCTGCTGGCTTGTGTCCAGGGCTTAGGATCACAGGGACCCTCCGTTCTGTCTGCCAAGTGGTTGCCTTTTTCTCCTCTGAGCCTTGGAAACTCCATTTCTGTCCCTGCTGACCTCCCAGCTGGAGAGAGACCATCCCAGCGTGAGGGCGCTTTTCTTTCTTTGCTGCTCCCTCTGCACGGGACTGGTCCCACACCAGTTTCCTTTTTTCTTTTTTTTTTCTTACCGGATTTTGTGAGGAGAGACATCTTACATGTATTTTGAAGCGAGAGACATTCTGCCACAGTTCAGTAGGTGTTCTGTGTGACTCAGTGGGTCTACAGATGTAATTCTTGGTGTATTTGTGGGAGAGGGTGAGCTGTGTGTCTCTACTCCAATATCTTGGCACCTCTCCAGCAAAGAATTCTTTATACAACCAAATTATCCTGCAAAATGAAGGAGAATTTAACAGATTCCCAGAAAATCAAAACCTGAGAGAACTGATGAATGCCAAACAATTCTGAAGAGATTTCTTCAGGTGTAAAATATAGACGCTGTTAGTAACTTATCAGCATGAAGAAATAAAGAGCAACAGTAAAGATAAGTACATAAGTTAATTTTAAAAATGATAAAAATGTCTTTTTTTGTGTGTTTTAGTTTTAATATATTTTTAATAGAGGCATAGTTGATGTACAATATTATATAAGCATCAAGTGCACAGCATAGAGATTCTCAATTTTTAATGTTATATTTATAGTTGTTATAAAATACTGGTTATATTCCTTGTGTTGTACAATATATCCTTAAGCTTTTTGTACATTTATTTCGTACATAGCAGTTAGTACCTCTTAATCCCCTACCCTTTTCTTTCTCCTTTCTCCTTCCTTCTCCCCACTGCTAAACACTAGTCTGTTCTCCAGAATCTGAAGTCTGTTTCTTTTTTGTTATGTTCATTAGTTTGTTTTCTTTTGTAGATAGGTGATATCATACAGTATTTGTTCTTCTATTTCTGGCTTAATACCCTCAACGTCCACCTGTGTTCTGCCAATAGCAAATTTTCTTCTTTCAATGGTTGAGTAGTATAATGTATGTATATTACATCTTCTTTGTCCTTTCCTCTGTTGATGGACTCTGAGATTGCTTCCATGTCTTGGCAGTTGTAAATAGTGTTGCTGTGCATGTATCTTTTCAAATCATTGTTTTAGTTTTTTCCAGATATATACCAAGGAGAGGAATTACTGGCTCATAAGATAGTTCTGTTTTTAGTTTTTTGAGGAACTGCCATACTGCTTTTCACATTGGCTGCACCAATTTACATTCTCCACATCCTGCCAACATTTTCTATTTGTGTTCTTATTGATGATAGCCATTCTGACAGGTGTGAGGGGAAAATCATTGTGGATTTAATTTGCATTGCTTTGATAATTAACGATGTTGAGCATCTTTTCATGTGCCCATTGGCCGTCTGTACGTGCTCTTCGGAAAAATGTCTATTCAGGTTTTTTGCCTACTTTTTAAACTGCGTTGTATGGTCTTATGATGTTGAGTTGTGTGAGTGGTTTATATGTTGAATATTACCTCTTATCGGCCGTTTTATTTGCAAATATTTTCATTCAGTAGATTGTCTTTTTTTTTATTGATAGTTTCTTTGTGTGCACAAGTTTCTAAGTTTATTTAGTCCCATTTGTTTATTTTCACTTTTATTTTCTTTGCCTTAGGAGACATAAAAATAAGGGTACAATTTATGTTAAAGAGTGTTTTGCTGATGTTTAATCAAGGAGTTTTATAGTTTCCATTCTTGCCTTTGATCTTTAATCCACTTTTAGTTTATTTTGTATGTAGTGTTATAAAATATTCTAATTTCATTTTTTTACATGTAGATGTCCAGTTTCTCAGTACCACATACTGAAGAGTGTTCTCTAATGTATATTCTCGCTTTCTTTGTTGTAGATTAATTGACCACAAGTTTGTAGGTTTCTTTCTTTTTTTTTTGATGGTTAATTAATTAATTAATTAGTTATTGAAGTACATTCAGTTACAGTGTGTCAGTTTGTGGTATACAGCACAATGTCCCAGTCATGCATACACATACACATACTCATTTTCATATTCTTTTTCACTAGAGGTTATTGTAAGATACTGAACATAGTTCCCTGTGCTATACAGAAGAAACTTTTTAAAATTTAATCTATTTTTATATATAGTGGCTAACATTTGCAAATCTCAAACTCCTAAATTTATCCCTTCCCACCCCTTTCCCTGGTAACCATAAGATTGTTTACTATGCCTGTGAGTCTGTTTCTATTTTGTAGATGAGTTCATGGTGTCCTTTTTTTTTTAGATTCCACATATGAATGATATCATATGGTATTTTTCTTTCTCTTTCTGGCTTACTTCACTTAGAATGACGATCTCTAGGTCCATCCATGTTGCTGCAAATGGCATTATTTTATGATTGGGTAGTATTCCATTGTATAAATATACCACAACTTCTTTATCCAGTCATTTGTTGATGGACATCTAGGTTGCTTCCATGTCTTGGCTATTGTATATAGAACTTTGGGGTACATGTATTTTTTAGTTAGAGTTCCCTCCAGATATATACCCAGAAGTGGGAATGCTGGATCATATGGTAAGTCTAATTTTAGTTTTTTGAGGACTCTCCATACTGTTTTCCATAATGGTTGCACCAAACTACATTCTCATCAACAGTGTAGAATGGTTTCCTTTTCTCCATACCCTCTCCAGCATTGATCGTTCATGGACTTTTGAATGGTGGCCATTCTGTGAGGTGATACCTCATTGTAGTTTTGATTTGCATATCTCTGATAATTAGTGATAGTGAGCATTTTTTTCATGTGCTTATTGGCCATTTGTATGTCTTCACTGGAGAATTGCTTGTTTAATTCTTCTGCCCATTTTGGACTGGGTTTTTGTTGTTATTAAGTTGTAAGAGCTGTTTATATAGTCTGGAAATGCCTTTGTTAGTCACATGGTTTGCAAATATTTTCTCCCATTCTGTAGGTTGTCTTTGTTTTGCTTATGGTTTCCTTTGCTGTGCAAAAGCTTAAGTTTAATTAGGTCCTATTTGTTTATTTTTCACTTTTATTTTTATTGCTTGAGTAGACTGACGTAGGAGAACATTGCTGACATTTATGTCAGAGAATATTTTGCTTATGTTTTCTTCTAGGAGATTTATTGTGTCTTGTCTTATATTTAAGTCTTTAAGTCATTTTGAGTTTATTTTTGGGTATGGTATGCGAGAGTATTCTAACTTCAGTGATTTATATGCTGCTATCAAATTTTTCCAACACCACTTGTCTTTTCTCCATTGTAAATTCTTGCCTCATTTGTCAAAGATTAATTGACCATAGGTCTTTTGGTTTGTTTCTGGGTTCTCTAGTCTGTTCCGTTGACCCATATGTCTGTTTTTGTACCAATACCATGCTGTTTTGATTACTGTATCTCTGTAGTATTGTCTGAAGTCTGGGAGGGTTATTCCTCCAGCTACATTCTTTTTCTTCACTATTGCTTTGGCAATTCTGGGTCTTTTGTGATTCCATATAAATTTGATGATTTTTTGTTCTAGTTCTGTGACAAATGACCTGGGTAATTGATAGGGATAGAATTAAATCTGTAGATTGCCTTGGGCAGTATGGCCATTTTGACAATATTGATTCTTTCAATCCAAGAGCATGGGGTATCTTTCCACTTCCTTAAGTCATACTTAATTTCCTATATCAATGTTTTGTAGTTCTTCATGTGTAAGTCTTTCATCTCCTTGGTCAGATTTATTCCTAAGTATGTTATTGTTTTGGATGCGATTTTAGAAGTGACTGTTTCTTTGCTTTCTTTTCCTGCTAATTCATTGTTAGTGTAAAGAAATGCAACTGATTTTTGTATGTTGATCTTGTATCCTGCTACCTTGCTGAATTCTTTGATCAGCTCTAGTAGTTTTTGTGTGGAACCTTTATGGTTTTCTATATATATAGTATCATGTCATCTGCATATAGTGACAATTTTACCTCTTCTCTTCCAATTTAGATCCCTTTTGTCTCTTTCTTGCCTGCTTGCTGTGGCTAGGACTTCCAAGACTATGTTGAATTGAAGTAGGCATCCTTGTCTTGCTCCAGATTTTAGTGGGAAGACTTTCAGTTTTTCACTGTTGAGTATTATGCTGGCTATGGGTTTGTCATAAATAGCTTTTATTATGTTGAGATATGTTCCCTCTATAACCACTTTGGTTAGAGTTTTTATCATAAATGGGTGTTGAATTTTATCAAATGCTTTTTCTACATGGATTGAGATGATCATGTGATTTTTACCTTTTCTTTTGTTGATGTGGTGTATCACATTGATTGATTTGAATATGTTGAACCATCCTTGTGTCCCTGGGATGAATCCAACTTGATCATGATGTACGATCTTTTTTATGCGCTGTTGGATTCTGTTTACTAATATTTTGTTGAGGATTTTTGCATCTATGTTCATCAGTAATATTGGCCTGTAATTTTCTTTTTTGGTAATGTCTTCATCTGGCTTTGGAATCAGGGTGATGGTGGCTTCATAGAATGAGTTTGGGAGTACTCCTTCCTTTTCAATCTTTTGGAAAGACTGGTATGAGTTCTTCTTTGTGTGTTTAGTAGAATTTCCCAATGAAGCCATCTGGTCCTGGACTTTTGTTTGCAGGGAGGTTTTTTTAAAATTACTAATTCTGTTTCATTTCTAGTGATCAGTCTGTTCAAGTGGTTTATTTCTTCCTGATTCAGTCTTGGTGGACTGTATGTTTCTGGAAACTTGTCCATTTCTTCTGGGTTGTCCAATTTGTTTCCATATAGTTGTTCTGTGGGTTTATTTCTGAGCTTGATTTCTGTTCCGTTGATCTATTTTTCTATTTTTGTGCCAGTTCTGTGGCATTTTGATTACTGTGGCATTGTAGTATAGTCAGAAGTCAGGGAGCATGATATCTCCAGCTCTGTTCTTATTTCTGAAGATAGTTTTGGGTCTTTAGGGTCATTTGTGTTTCCACACAAATTTTAAAATTAATTGTTCTAGGTCTGTGAAAATGCCATTGATGCACTGAATTTGTAGATTACCTTGGGTAGTATGGTCACTTTAACAAAATTAATTTTTCCAATTCATGAACACAGTATATCTTGCCTTCTCTGTGTGTTGTCTTCAGTTTCCTTTAGTAACATCTTATAGTTTTATGAATAAAGGTCTTTCACTTCTTTAGGTAGATTTATTCATGGTTATTTTATTGTTTTTGATGGTAACAATGGGGTTGTTACCTTAATATCTCTTTCTGATAGTTCATTGTTTGTGTGCAGAAGCGCAGCCCATTCCTGTATCTTAATTTTGTACCCTATAACTTTACCAAATTCATTAATGAGCTCTAGAATTTTTTTGAGGGGGGAGCACCTTTAGGATTTTTTAATGTATAGTTTCAGATCATCTGAAACTGACAATTTTACTTCTGGTTTTCAAATTTGTATTCCTTTTATTGCTTTTTCTTGTCTAATTCCTGTGGCTAGGACTTCCAATAGTATGTTGAACAAAACTGGCAAGAGGAGGCATCCTTATCTTGTTCCTGATCATAGAAAACCAGGGGAGCAATAGTTATATCAGACAAAATAGAGTTTAAAATGAAGACTGTTATAGGAGAAAAAGTAGGACATTATGTAATGATCAAGTGATCAATCTAAGAAGATGTAATAATTATAAATATACATGCACCCAACATAGGAGCACCTAAATACATAAAGCAAATATTAACAGACTTAAAGGGAGAAATCAACAGTTACACAATGATAATAGGAGACTTTAACTCCCCCCTTACATCAGTAGACAGATCATTCCCAAAAAATCAATAAGGAAACACTGACCTTAAATGGCACATTACACCAGAAGGATATATATATCCTTGGTTGATATATTTCTTTGATTGTTCCTGGGAAAAGGCAATAGTATAATTACAAATTTCCTATATTAGGTGTTTACAGTGCTCCAAGTGTCGTATGTAAGGAAAGATAGCACCTCCCTTTTCTCGATGAGAAACCCAAAGCTCGGGGAGGTGACATCCTTGTGTAAATTTCACACACTACAAAGTGTCACAGCCAGGATGTTGATGAAGGCTGCCACATCAGAGCCTCTGTTCTTTTCACTAAAGTTTGTACTGGGCTTTACAATTTATAAAGCACTTTAACACACATTATCACATTTGCAGAACGTGGCTTTCCTGGTGAAGCAGATATATGAACCATAATTTTAGAGGTGGGAAAATGGAGTTTTCAAAAGATTGCTCACCTTGTCTGACCTCTGTGTCATATAGCTAGTAACTAGTGCGGCTGAGCCTCCAGTGCAGAGTCTCTCAAATAAAAACATAATTTTTATCTAAAACATTCATAGAAAGACACACCATCTTAGAAGAAAGGAAAGAAAAAAAAAATCCCGTGCCTCAGTTTCCCTAATGTGACAGAAAACAGAATAGCGTGCATTGAGGCCCACTCTGACTAATTCCCCTGCGCATGTCTTTGGGAAGCAGGAGTGAGCCCTTAAACACGGCCACTTCCACCCTCTGAGGCACAGTTACACTTTCAGATATATTAAAATTACATTGTTGGTAACTTTAAAAAAACCATCATGTATTTTTGCCTTGGGTCTTGCAGTATTACTAAGACTGGTCAGATTCCATCTGCCTCTGGGCAACAAGTGTGTTTTGTTTAAAAAAGTAATTTATTTTTTATTACATAAGTAATATGAATTTACTCAAGTGAATTCTGAAAATGCAGCGAAGTGTAAAAGGGAAAATTTTTCAATTAGCATTTTTTTTAATTATACAATTTTTTTAACTGGGAATTTGGAAAATTCAGAAAATCATAAAACAGAAAAATAACTGTCCACAAGCTTATAGATTACCATTTTGGCTTCTTTTCATTTTCACTTTTAAAAAACACAGTTGGGTGATCCTTTCAAAGTAATTTGTGTGTTTATGTGTGTGTGTGTGTGTGTTCTGTTTTTTGCTATTAAACATTTTGTCATAAGCATATCCTCATGCCATAGGATTTTTTTCATGCATTTTAAATGGCTGCATATGTAGTTCATGGAGTTCATGTGCATTTGTTTGAATGATAATTCCCCTCTTATCGGACATTTAGAAACTGAATCTCCTGAATCCAAGTCTGCAGCCTCCCCTCACCCCCGTATCTGATTTTATTTCCTTTTGGCTTTTTGCTTACATTGATTCAGGCATTATTTGTATTTACTTTAGGGGTATTTAAAAAAAAAGCCTAGTAACTTCTTATTCATTAATATGTAATGATACTAGTGTTAAGGATTTACTATGTGCCAAGTTCTATTTCAAGACCTTGAACAGATTTTTATTAAAGTTACCACTTCTCACAATAGTAGATACTGTTATTCTTCGCATTATACAAATGAGACCACAGAGGCACAGAGAGGTTAAATATCAGACTGCACTCATTTGTACTGAGTAAAATATCCAGATTACAGAGCCTTATACAAACAGGCATTTACTGTTCCTCATCCTGTCTGAAAATGCACAGCTATTGGCATTGGTTTGGAGGCTCAGTGACATTAAGATTGCTGTCACTGCAATCCTCTTCTCCCATGCCTCTTGGTTTTAAAATGGCTGCAGCAGCTCTGGACATCATCACATCACAATTCAGGGCAGGAAGAGAGTGAAACAGATGGTGCTGACTAATGACTTCTGCCCACTTTTCAGGAAAGCACATTTTATTCTCAGAACTCCCTTCTCCACTCGGCAGAATTCCACTTATGAATTACTGTGCTTTACATGACCACTGCCAACTGCAGAAAGGTCAAGGGAAAAATTTACTAACCCCCGGAGTGGAAGCTGACTAGATGGGAGGGATTTGGTAAGGACTGTTGGGTCAGTCAACCAACCATCGCCACCACAAGATACTTGCCAAAGTCAAGTGTTGGTCTTATTTGACCAGCCAGCCTGTTTCATATAGGCGCTAACACCTGTCAGCTGGGAATTGCTGTTTCTCACATCTCTGGCCTAGACTAGAACTGACCTGGGGTCTGCCAAACCTCATCTCTCGCTGAATGTAACACCATCTAACACATGCTAACATTTTTCATCAATATTAGTGTCATTGCAAAGAGCCGTCAAAGTAGAAGTGGTTTTCATACATTATTTATCTGCATTGTGTCCACCAAGTCATTCTTTTGCTGGAGAGCTGTCTTCTTGGCACCTACAAACTGAGTAACAAATCTGCAGCTCCCTGGGTTTGTATCATCAGGCTGTGGCAGAGCTGGAGAGGAGCATCCGTGAGCTACTTGGGCCAAGACAAGTTGCTGCCACTCTTTTCTCTCAGCCCCCAGGATGTTCATTAAGTGCCTGGTGGCATGTGCACCGGGCTAGGGGCTGCACAGTGGCAGTTCTGAAAATGATGGCTGTCCCCTACGTCTTAAAAATATGGCTTTATCTCATTAGCAGGAGGCTCAAAAAGGACCCATCATTTACCAGAACCTTTCAATTATGGTTATTTCTAGAGCAGAAGGATAAATAGCAATTAACAGGAGTGTTTTGTTCAGGGCTGGGACTGGGGTGAGTGAGGTGCTTAGGGTACACTGTGTAAAGGGGTGTTTGCTCTCATGGTCGTGTGTTACTTGCATGGCCCTGGTTTTGTTTTGTCCTCACTGGTTGCTATTATTTAAAAACTGGAATGATTATTCTACAAAAATGTTTTGATCACTTCTATGTGCTGGGCACTATTCTAGTCACCGAGGATACAGTAACGAGTCAAACAGTCATCATTGTCTTCATGGTACTCATATTCTAGTAAAGGGGAGATTTCATATAGAAATCTGGATTTTTGGCGTCTTCAAGTATCAGAAGAACTGACAGCTGTGGGCTGGCTTTTCTTCATGACAACCATCACTCAGATCTGAGGAGCTGCTGCCTCCTTTTAGTTGAGGTTTGAGTTCATCGCACCCTCCACCACTCCCTATTGTATCGTTGGAGCCTCACGGGATCTCCGTGAGGGGATACTGCTGTTATTATCATTGCCAATTATTATTATTGCCATTTTGCAGATGAGGAAACTGATGTTTAAAGAGGTAAAGTGACTGGCCCGGGGTCTTCTAGCTACAGAGGGTGGAGTGGAATGTGAACCCAGTTCTGTGCAGCTTCAGAGGTTGAGGTGGTTGGCACTGTGCAGAGCAGAGATTCAGAGGGGCAGGAACACAGAAATACCAGCAAGCAAAAAGCTCATATAAGAGCTTTTTATAAGCTCATATAAGCTTGTATAAGATCAAATTAGAGACGTGTATCAGCAGGAAACAGATGGCACCCTAGAATTAGGGTAGCTCAGGAAGAGTTTCATAAAGAAACAATTTACAACGGGCTGGGCAGCGTGTAGGGAAACCACAAGGTATAGTGCAGAACCCCAGATTCGTAGTAGCGAGGCTCTGTTGCCACTTCTAAGCCTCCAGGGGCAGGTGAGGGGGTGGGTGCCTGGAACTAGAGGGATGGGGCTGTAGAGAGGGCTGCCTTACTTGAGCTGAGACCTTTGGATGCAGCTAGCTCTTAGGGACCCCACAGGGAGGGAACTCAGAATAAATACATTAACCTCACCAAGTTCTCTCGGCTCCTTCTCACTGATTTCTTGCCAGTGCCAAACCCACCTGGAAGTCGGAGAGTCAGGAACCCACTGATACATCCCTCCAGCTTCTGGGGGTACAAAGCAGGGTGGAGAAGAGGGTGAGTGGCTCAGGAGGGGCAAATAAAGGCACCTAGCACAAAGGGTCAATGCCTAGGGCATTTTAGAGAACAGGCAGTGATGATGGGGAGGGGAAGAAACTAAGATAACGGTGCATCCAGGGTCAAGCTTTGATGGGGCAGGGGGATCTCTTCCTCCTCCCACCTGTCAGCCGTATTCAGCCACCTCCTGTACCAGAAAGATCATTGATCACATGCCAGAGATTCCTCAAGGTTGTAACACAGGGCTTGAGACTTTTGACGACTTCCCAGACGGACAAAAGCCTGAATGATGCAGGGAGGTGACTTCCACCAGTTTTTCAGGAGGGGGGCGGAGTGCATCGAATCCTACCTAGAGGGAAGCTATACCTTCAAACATGCAAGACAAGTCTGTCTGTTTTTAAATTGCTCCTCTAAAATCTATTCAGCTTCATCCTTCTTGTCAAACATGGTATATCCTGCTAAACTGAGCCATATATTACCACCACTAAAAATCATTTGCTTACTTGCTTTCAGAATTCTCAGCGTCTGAAATTAACTAGACCATGGCTTTGGATCTTCAGTGGGTTTTAATCGGTGTGTTTCGATCATCTTTACAGTGACATTTCCCACTAGCCATAGAAGGTGGAGTGGGACATGAACCCAGTTCTGTGCAACTTCACAGGCTTTTATGATTATCCCTGTTGGCATAAGCAACAGTAACAAAATCAGGAGCACTTTAATACCAGTAGTCTAGAAACCGAGTATACATGGCTCAGAAACAGTGCTTCTGAGAACACGTGGCGCAGGGGGGGACACAATTGCTGGGTGAGAACACTCATTAGAGGAACATGGTCTTTAGGGAACAGTTTTGACACCACTGGTTGTGTACTGATGAGCCTTTTACCTCCTTTTTCCTTCTTAGTAGAACCACAATATTGTTCAAAGAGTAGGCAAGCCATGTACCTCAAAGGAGGCATGCCTCTCCAGTTCCAGGGAGCAAATTATTTGTCCATTTGAAGCTGGATGACCTCGCCCCCTTTACTAATGATTGGATTAGTAGGAGCATGGAATGCTGTTCTAATAGAATGTGAGAAGTCTGCTGTGGATGTTTCTAGAATAAGTTCTTGTGAAAAAAAAAAGTCTCGTAGGAAAAAATAGTTTCCTCTTCTTTTACTGGACAGTATCTAGCAGCTTGTGATGCCTGGAACTGCAGCAGCCAGGTAATGCTGTAAAGGGAGCCACATCTCAAGCCGAGGATGGGGAAGTGCAAAGATGCTTTAGGATATCGTAAGTCAGTTAACCACTGAACTCACAACCCGGGTCCCGTCCTGCCTCAGGTCTCACCAGGTGAGACAGTGCGTTTCTGATGGGTGACGCCACAGACACAGGTGGCTCAGATCTTTATGTGTCGTAGAGATGCATGAAATTTAGGATTTTTAGGGAAGATTACCTGATGATTTTAACACTTTGTTTTCCTGAATTTTTTGGAATTCCAAAAGTAACACATACATGTAAAAATGCAATCAGAACAGAAATGTTAAGGATAGAAACTGGAGTAAATTCTGAGTTTTCATCACAAGAAAAATTTTTTTTTAAATTTTGTATCTGTATGAGATGATGGGTGTTCACTAACCTGACTGTGGGAATCATTTCATGATGTATGATTTTTTAAAACAAGTATAGTCCGTTTCCAATGTTGTGTCAATTTCTGGTGTACAGCATGTTTCAGTCACACATATACCCACATTCCTTTTCATTATTTTTCATGATAGGTTACTACAAGACTTTGAATACAGTTCCCTGTGCTGTACAGTAGGACCTTGTTGTGTATGCATTTTATATATAGTAATTAGTATCTGCAAATCTCAAACTCCCAATTTATCCCTTCCCACCCCCTGTCTCCCTGCCGATTAACTGTAAGTTTGTCTTCTGTATTTCATGGTCATTGTGCTTCACACCTCAAACTTACACAGTGTTGTATGTCAATAAAACTGGAAGGAAAAAAAGACAGAAGCTAGATGTCTTCTATAATTCTTCACCTCTGACCTACATACATTAGGATAATGTAAAAGAAAAATAAGATCCAAATAGACATCCTTAACAGAACATCCTGGCTGTCTGGTAAATGAGTACATGTTGATCTACCCCATTCTTTTTAGTAATTATGTAATATTCCAAAGTATGGCTATATCATACTTCTAAAGACCTGGTATAGGTGGTACTTTTAAAAAATGTGATCCATGGGGAAATATTCATCTCTGCCTCCAGTTATCTCCAGCAAGTTTTGCTGTGGTTCAGAGGGGCATGCCCAGAGAGCAGGTGACTGGCATACGGAGGGGACACAGGATTTGGGGTCGGACAGATTGGGGCTGTGTGAACCTGGAAAGTGATTAAACCCTTTATGTCTCAGTTGTCTCACCCTGCTCCCCCGCGAAAGGGATACGAAAACCTACCTCTTCAAGTTGCTGTAAGGGTTAGAAACAGTGTATGACATCATCCACCACCTAGAATGATACTCAACGAACGACAGCGATTGTTCTGGATTGTTCTATGAGAGGAGCCGCCTTCATGGACCAGCACAACTGTCTCTGTTATCCTCACCGAGGACAAATATGCATGAGTACTTGTGGGCCTAAAACAATTTCTTGAAATTATTGAGCCGTTGTCTCCCAAATGGTGCAAAGTAGTTCCATGGAAAACAGTCTAAATTCATGTTTGTGTTCTCCATTTCAGAGCGGTGGTTCTTAAAGTGTGATCCCCAAGCAGCAGCGGGGGCGGTGGCAGTTGTGTGTGGTTTGAGAATGGTTTGGGCCTGGTGGGTGGCAAGCTTCTTGTCCCTGGTGGTGTTCAGTGAGGGGGCTGCATGACTGCAGGTTGGTAGAGATTGTAGAGGGCTGTGAAGGCCGCAGGAGGCAAGAGGAGACTGAAAGAGGTAGTGGGAATCAGGAAGCCTCAGTACCAGTAAATCAGAAACAGTGATTGAGGACTGGCAGCCTAGGTCCCTTGTTGCCATGGTGACTCTGGGGGGCGGTAACAATTGCCATGGTGACAGTGGGGCTGGGGCGGTATCAAGCCAATTGGGCATATAGGAGTTTCAGGTGGGGCTTGCTGTTCCAGGCAGATCCACAATCCTCTATCATGAAACAAATCCTCACGTCTCAGACTGGGATCCCACTTTGGGATTTGCTTACTATCCCCGTCTCCAGATTCTAGCCCCTCATGAAACTGCCTTAAGCAAAGGCAGAGACCGTGATATTGGGGCAAACATGTGGAGGCAGTCTGTTCACTCACCCAAGCCTCTTGGGAGCGGCAGCTGCAAGTAGAATGATGAATACTACTATCCAACTGGCGTCTTGCATTTAGTGGGGAAGTGTTGGCCATGGAGTCAGAAGGCTGGATATGTAATTGCGTTACCTTGAGCAAGTGACTTCTCTCTGCCTATTTTTCTTGTCTCTTAAAAGGAGGCTAATACTAGTTGCTATCTTGTAGTATTGTTTGGGCCTTTGACTTGTCAGCCCTTTTCAGGAAGGCACAGCAGGGTGGCCTGGTGGCGTGAATGCTGGACCATATCCCCAGCTCTGAGTTTGGCTCTTTTCCCTTTGTTAAGGTTCTGCCATGCCCCCTGCTCCTCCCAACCTGCTTGGGGAAAGCTGATGGGGAACCCTAGGCCCCAGGCTGCTGGATCATCCCGCCTGGGGCACAGGACGGGGTTGAGGGGTGTACAGGTCACGGAGGTGTGGGTCACCGGCCCGGGGCCAATCTCCTTGGCTCTTACGCTTTCTCCTAGGGCCTCTGCTCAGCCAGCTTCTGGGGGAAATGTCGGACTCACTCAGCTTTAGTAATCCTGCCACCGTCCCAGCTTAGAGGAACAATCTCTGCGTTTATATTTATTACTATTGTTATTAAACTTCTTGAATGAACATTCTCTGACAAACACAGTGTATTCTTGGCTGACACCCACTTCGGTCAGGAGACGAGGGACGGAACCAGCGGAGAATGCAAGTCCTTCCCTGGGTCCGCTTGGCGAGCAGAGAAGGCTGTACACCGAGACCGCCCTCTGTCAGATCCCCTGACAAGGTTCAGGGGTCAGGACAGATTTCTTTGCTTGCTGCTTTCTGTGTCTCTCCAGCCTAAGTTTCTGGTTTCCCCTTTCCCTGGCCTGGAGTTTAAAAGGTTTTGCATGAAAGCCTTGGTGGGTTGCTTCTTTGAGCTTCCCTCAGCAGGGTCCTGCACTCTGGTGCCTGGAACTATTTAAAAATATCCCTATCAGTCAGCTCCTTGCTGGCCTATGCAGGCCTGAGAGTGTCCAGTCCTGGGAACTGACCACTCGTGAGTCTCTCCATCTCATTCTTAGGTGGTTCTAGAGGAAAGAGCAGAACTGGACTTTGTGGCCAGGGCAGTTTGAATGGACACTCCTAACCTCAAATTCTTCTTTCACTTAAAAATCCTCTGGGTTCTTGCTCTCAGGATGTCTAGGTCTTTGAACATTTCTCTTAGGGTCAGGTTCCCAGACAGCCATCTAAAACTTGGATGGGCTGGGCCGGGCCCAGTGCTCATGGGAAGGGGTATAAGTGTGGGAGAAATTCATCTGTCACAAGAGAGAATCAGGTAGGGGACTGACAAAGTGACTTCTAAGGTCCTGCCCTTATGCATTTGGGCTCCACGTCCTCTCATTCTCTCAAGAAGCTAGAGCCTACAATTTGGGGGCTTTACCCTCAGTGCAAGAACTAGCTGGAGAAGTTTCTGTGTCCTGGGATGAGCCCAGCAGCTTTCTTCCTTTTCTCACTTTGCTTCTCTCCTTCCGCCAACAGTTTCCTGCCTGTGGTGGGTAGAGCCAGCAGCCAGAGCTCCTGAGCCCTGTTATTTAAAATTCAGCCGTCACCATGGCAACCTGCATCCTGCTCCATTTCAACCAGAGATACAAAGACACAGTGAAAGGGAAAGTTTAATAAGATTTCTTTTTTTAAATGAATCTCACTGACAGTGTCCATCTTTTTGGGAAAGAGAAAGGTTGCATTTTCGGGGCGTTATCAAAATGCCATTCACTTTCTGCTCCTTGGCTTCAGGAGGGTCAGCCTCACTGCTTGCTGTCTAAGGCCTTCTAGTGTCATCCCTTCCCTTCCTTCAGAATGGGTGATGGGTCTTATCTGGCGTATCGGCTTTTTGAAAGGGTCTAGGGCTGGATGAATGCTAGAGCATGTCCACGGCTTTGTGCTCCCTTCCATTTCCCTGACATCAAACCGGAGTCACATGAGAGTATTCAAAGCTGGAAGTCCTTCAAGATCACTCACTCTGCAGAGTCATTTTTGTTTTTGCATGTCTAGCAACTCTTCCCCCACATTCTGAGAGTACTTCCTTGATCACCCCTGGGGGTGCCTGGTCTCTGGCCGTGTCAATCCATGTGATTCAGGTGGACTCCAGAACGTCCCCTGACCACAGTGACTGGCTCATGGATGAGCATGTGACCTAAAGGCACCTGTGAGGGCAGTCTGGGGACTTTTGTCTACTACTGCTGAGAGAACCCTCTGTTTTTCTGCTGTGAGGATGAAAGCCTGGAGCTGCAGGAGACCCCATATACAAGGAACCTGCCCACAAGGGGACCGACACGGAGGGAAGCAGAGCAGATGGAGGAGAGAGACCAGGCTCAGAGAACGTTGCTTGGTATCCTGGACTGAGTGTGTCCTGAATCCATGGCTTTTCAGCTTCATGAGTAATATACAACCCCCTTTTACCCCATTTAAGGCAGTTTAGGTTGGGTTTTCTGACACTTGAAAACTAGTGGCTTTGATTTTACATATCCCAAGATTTTAGAAATGGGACAACAGAGAGCCTGTGCAGGAGGTACTATCCAAGTTCACGCAGAGAGGCAGCCCCAAAGGTCAGGTCTCCTGATGTCCTGCAGCCTCTCAGCCTGCTGTCCTTCTGTTCTTGGGCTGATTTCCCCACCACGGCAGGCATGAAAGCTGAACCAGTGGGGGCTGACTGTTAATAAGTGCAATTACGGTAAAGACACCTGCCCAGTTCCCTGCCCTAAGGGTGATGATGAGCATTTGTGGGGAGGTCTCCACCCTCAGAAGATTTTTGTGCCTTTTATAGGCTGGAGGGGATCCCAAGTCATGCCAAGAAAAGCACTAATAACACAGCCAGAGCTGCTTAGCCTTGAAGCCTCGAGATGTAGCACGCTGCCTTCTCCACTGAGATGAGATCTGTTTTCCAATTCTGTAAACAGACGTCATACAGTCATTCAACTAACACTTGTGATTTTGAGTCCATTGAAAAGTATTCATTGAGAGCCTACTGTGTAGTAATCATTATTTTAGGGACAGAGATCCAGTAGTTACCAAGGTAGCCTCAGCACCTGTCCTCATGGAAATTAACACTTTAATGTGGGCATGAAAATAATCTGAGAAACACAGACTGATGGACTGTGAAAAGTCTTATGAAGAAAAAGTACCCGGAGCCAGGAGAGCATATGAGGAGGACCCATCTCGTCTGCTGAAGCAAGGGAAGCGCTGGGAAAGACGGGCAGAAGGAACAGGTGTTAGCTAAGCAGAGTTGGGGTCAGGATTTTGAATACTGGGCCGAGCCTGGGCAGAGTTAGGGAGCAGGGTTTTGCATTCATTCATGCCAGTGTTTGTTGGGGGGCACCATATGCCAGTGTTCCCCTCTTCTGCTATTTTAGTTCCTTTTGTTCCTGCCCCATCAGATTCTCAGAGCCCCGTTGGTCCCACGAGGTCTCGAGTCAGTTATATAATCTATCTATAACTTGGTGCTCTGGCCTCACCTCTCCATAGGTTCAAATCTGCTGCTGGCTACGTCTAGTCACGCTTTAGTGTGTGAGGTTAAAAAATTCTGCATCGTAACCAAACCTGCTTTTTTAGAGGATGCGGCTTGCCTTTATTCCTCCTCAAAAGTGTCTCTTTCTCACCCCATTTCCCTTTCATTTAACTGTGGAAGAATGTGGCTGCAGTGAAGTTTTCTGCCACTAGAGGGCAGGAGCGCCAAAGCAAAGGGATGAAGGCCTGGAACGAAAGCGCAGGAAGCCCGCAAGTGAACACGCAGCCTGTCCCACAGGGTTTGCGCTGCTGTGGGACCGGACAAGCTCCGGAGCTCAGGCTCTGCGCGTCTGGGTTTGGATACACCAAGTGTACTTCAGGGCTGATTCCCTCCTGCACACTGATCGCTACAGATGCCAGTGCCCGCAGAGAAATTTTAAAAAGGGGCTTTTGGTGGGGATGGTTCCTATTGTCTGTAAAACAAAGGATTGGGATCTTGGATTAGAATTTAACCTTTAAGAGTCTTTCAAAATGTGCATAGGGGCCAGAGAGCCCCAGTCCTGGCTCTCAGTGTGCTGTGTGACCTTGCTTAAGAATATAACTCCTCTGGGCCTTAATTGCTCCTTCATAAAAGGATGACACGATGTGACAAGTCTCTTCTGGTTCAAAGAATCTAAGTGGTGAAGACAGTTAAGACTGGAGAACTGCTCCCTCAGATGCCTCCTTGTGTAATGTCTAATTTTGGGGGCTTCACACCACAGCAATCAGAATATTCTTTTCCTTTGATGAGGAGGAGGCATTTGGCTCTGATATGGGAGACCAGCTGAATATCTTCAAGGAGCAAGTCTCTTCCTGATACTCAGATCAAACCCTCCATTATCCTGGAATCCAGAGCCTTATTGAACTGGCGCATGAGGCATCCAGCTTGAAAACAGCATGGAAATGCGACTGCTCTGGGACTGAGGGATGCTCTCTAAGGCCCTCTTCTGCCCTGTCATTCTAGAATTAGAAGATTCATGCCCAGACAAGACTCTCTGGGAGGCCCCACCAAGAGGTGGAGCGTCTGCCTAAGGCCATAGTCTTGCTCTAAGAGCCGCCCCCATGGGACTGGCCCCTGAGGACCTGTGCTGTCCACACAGCCCTGCTGCCTCGGGCTGGGGGAAGACGGTGGATGCGCCTAGCCTTGACACATCAGAGACAAAACACACACACACACACACACACACACACACAAAACACCAAAAAAACCCCCAAACAAACCACACCCAAAACCAAACAAATCAAAACAAGCAATAACAAAAGCCCTATATTCTCTGGCAGCACTAATTTCAGAGATTCACAACTTTGTCCCAAAATCCAGAGTGGGAGGGGCCCGCAGGGGCGACACGAGGCTTCCCTTGGAGTCTCCTTCCTCCGGTGAACCTTTGCAGAGCCCTTCCTGCCTTGGCGATCGCTCCCTCCCCTCCCACCACGGCCTGATTGACAACAGCCAGCTGCTTCAGGTGGCTGCTTCTCACTTAGCAAGACAGTATAGATCCCTTCACTCTCAATGAATATAGATCAGCACAACCGCTTGGTTGTCTCTAAAGATTATTTTAATATTGACGTACATTTTAATGGAAGCTCTTTTTTTTTTTTGGGTTGGGTGGCATCATCGGTATCAAAATTTGCAATGACTGCAGAATATCCCAGTTACGACTGCCCCGCGGATTTAACTGGCAGCTTCCCAACCACCCGACCCACCTCATCCCGTAGGTTGCTTTGCTCTGCCTTGTCCCAGGGGGAATGTCCGCACCTTCCACATCATCCTCTCCCTCCCTTTCATTTCACAAAGCAGGGACGTGGCTTCTAGCTGATGGCAGACCAGGGCTGGAATTCAGGTTTTCTGAGTCACCACCCCTGTCAGGCTTACTGAAGGCAGCCACGAAAGGAAGAAGAGAGGACTTCACATCCCAATGCCTGGCAATTCACTGATTATCAAGAAGAGTGTCCCCTCTTACACATTTTTGCATTCTCTTCCATGTTTCTACAAGTGTCCAAAATCCTGTCCCCAGCTGCTTGCTGATTAGGCAGATTTGTTCTAACCCTCCTTCCTGTGCCTGAAAGTGGCATTTTAACCCCCTCCTTCCTCTCTCTCCGATCTGTCCCACCTCTGCATCCCCCAGGATTGAATTTCCCAAGGGCAGGCGGCTGCCCAGTCACAAGGTGGCTAAGTAGAAACCATACAGACTGCAAGTAAGCCTCTGTGACTGCCTCCTCCTTTGTTTGGCTTGTGATCCTCTCAGGTCAGACTGGCAAGGAGGCACGCACCACGTTCATGCTGGGCAGGACCCAGTGGGTGTTCGTGTCCGTGTACCGAGTCGTTCCCTTCTCCATGGGGCAGGCCCTGCTTTGCAGAGAAAGCCAACAGTCCCCAGGCTTTGATTTCCAAAGCAAATCGCTGCGAATCACATCACTATTGGGAACAGATGCAACAGTCTGGCTGAGGGCTGAGTGCAGCCAGGGACAGAGAGACGTGGCATGGCGTGGAATGTGTCTTATCTTCATCTCCTCTGTGTCTTATCTCCCTTAGGGAAGGACAGGGAGGGGGGACAGTGATGTGGGATCTTGAGTTCTGGGCTGTACCGCCATCCTGGGACAGGACATGTAGAGACAGCGACCCTCAGAGGCACACGTTTTTAAGTGGAGACTTCTGATCAGTTGGTGATGTCTGACACGACCCCAGGGTTGGTGGGTGTGAACAGGCCCGCTGCATATTTGCCGCCTGTGTCTGGAGGAGACCAGTCTCGGCAGGTAGGGTTTCTTGGTAGGTAGGGTGGAGCAGTGGGTCCAGAAAGCTACAAGCTCAGCTGAAGCCTCAAACTGTCGTGTTGAAACAACCAGAGTGTTCAGGACCCTGGGGGTGGCTGGTTTCTCCAGAGATTTGAGATCCATTTTGAACCTTGGATAGTAATGGGGACAAGGAACAAGAAAGGACCTAGAATGAGCTGCTATCATGAAAGGGAGTGGGTGACCTCCACCGCTAAGCAGTCTTCATCTTCAGTGAGCCCTTATCAGCACTCGATACTACTGGCCATTTCTTCCTTCTTGAATTAATGCTCTTCCCTCGGTTAAAAACACTTTTCTGCTTTTCCAGAACTCTGTCTCTCTGGTCTCTCCTGAATTTCTCTTGAGGTTCATCTTCCTCTGCTCCACTAAATACTATGATCCCGCAAGACTTGTCCTAAGCCCACTTCTTTTCCCACCTTGTATTCTGTCCCTTGGTAATCTCATCCTACCCAACTTTTTATATAATGAACTACATGTGAATCCCTCAGCTCTGATGGCCTATTTAGCATATCTGCTTGGGTGTCTCAAACTCAACATGTTCAGAAACCAAGCCTGTGATCTCCCCTCTGTGCCTCACCTACCTGGATCTCTTCTGGTGTTTCTCATCTCCAGTTAAATAAGCCAGAAATATCGCCCTGAACATCCCCCTCCCCCTCTCTTCCCATGTCCAATCCATCACCTGGCCCTGATTTTTTTTTTCAATTTTATTGAGATATAATTGACATACAGTGTACCGACTTGCCGTGTAAGCCTGAGGGGTCCAGCAGGATGACTTGGCATGTGTATACTACAAAGTGATCACCGCAGTAAGTTTAGCTAACATCCATCTCATCTAGTTACAAAACTTTTTTTTTCCTTGTGATGAGAACTTTTAGGATTTACTCTCTTAGCAGCTTTCAAATATGTCATATAGCAGTGTTAACTACACTCATCATGTTGTACCTTAGATCTCCAGTATGTATTTATCTTATAACTGGAAGTTTGTGCTTTTTGACCACCTTTATCTAATTCTCCCCCTCCCCCGCTTCTGGTAACCACAAATCTGATCTCTTTTTCTGAGTTTGGTTTCTTTTTTTTTTAGATTCTCCATAAACATGAGATCATACAGTATTTGTCTTTCTCTGCCTGACTTATTCCACTTAGCATAACATTCTTAAGGTCCATCCATGTTGTGTAAATGGCAGGATTTTCTTCTTTTTAATGACTGAATAGTATTCCATTGTGTGTATATGTATCTATGTCTATATATATGGCTCACATTTTCTTTACCCATCCATCTGCTGATGGGCACTTTGCCTGTAATTTTACGTCATAAATATTTTTGAACTTGTCCACTTGTTCCTTCTATGGTCATCATCCTAGTTCAAGTTACTATCTGCTGTCATCTCTTGCTTGGACTACAAATGTGCTAAAACACTCCAGTTCCTTTCCTTAAATTGATTCTCAGCTGCCAAGGAATCACAAAAGGTCTTTGTCAAAAGGCACATTGGACCTCCTGCCCCCACCCCTTTCTACTCCCAGGGCTTCTGCTCTGACAGTGGCCTCTGTTTACCGTCAAGCTGAGAAGGACAGTTAGAATCCCAACATTTACATCATGCCTTCATTTTAAAAGCACTTCTGTTCACACAGTCACATTTAATTCTCAACTAGCCCTGTGAGTGGGTCACAATCACCCCATTTTCGGGGTCGGGATCCTCCCTGTCTTCCTGGGAGCCAGTCTCAGAGAGGTAGGTGAGCACTTCTCAGGTCATCCAGTGGTTGGTGAGGGGACCTGAGTCTTCTGACTCCTCACACTGCCCTCACCATTTCCCCCACTGCTCGAAAGAGACTTCTGAATGAACCAGATGTCCTTTAAGGCCTGTGCTAGCGCTAACAGCCTGTGATTCTGTGGTTTGCAAGGACCAAGAGGAAGTTGCAAAGGCATTTCCAAGAGAACTTTAGAGATGAGGTTGAGAGGAAAGGTTCAAAGTGAAACTTGTGTTTCTCCAGGAGTGAGTTTCAGATCTGAAGCCCAGAGACAACGGATCAGTTCTCTCCCTGTCGTGGCCGCTGCTTCTCTGGCCTCTCAGTGACCGTGACTGGAGGCTGACCTATGGCCTCATGGTTACCCAAGGAGGGCCGAGGGCTTGTGATCCTGCTTGGGGAGACACGGACCGTGGGAGGGATGAAAACCTCACTGTTTTGACCAAGAGGGTGATGAGAAGTGAAAACAGCTCACTGCGAAGGACCCTCGTGACAACCTGAAGCAGAAGCAGGTGACCTGTAAGGGTGACCAGGTGACGTGTGAGGGAAGAGAGAGTCAAAGCAAAGAAGGGCCAATGACTCCAGGTCCCTCCATGCAACCCACATCGGTTACGTTTGAGAACACACCGCAAGTTTCTCTTTGTGGCACAGGTTGCTGCGTCTTCTCTTAGGAGGTGAGAATTAAGGGCTTCTCAAGCTGCAAAACGATTGTTAATGGACTGAATGAACAGGAAGGACTTCCTTTGATGTGATAGTCATTCTTCATGAACTTTTCATTAGGCTGGAAACAAAAATAGAGGCATTTCCTTATCCTGGGCGTGAATATGACAAATGACCAGACTGTGGGCCATGTGGAGTAGGGGTGGGAAATAAGTTTAATTTCCTGTGGTTTCCCTCATGTACATGGTGGTAACTGTCTGTTTTTTTTTTTAAATTTAAATATATGAAATGTCCGGAACAGGGGAGACAGAAGACAGAAAGTAGACTAGTGATTGTTTAGAACTGGGGGTGCAGGGGGGCGAAGACTAGGAAGATGGTTGGTAAAGGGTACAGAGCTTCTTTCTTTTTAAAAAATTTTACCATTTGACCCCCCCTCACCCATTTCTCCCACCCCCACCCCTTGCCTCTGGCAACCACCAATCTGTTTTCTGTATCTATAAGCTTTTTTTTTTTTTTTTAAGATTCTATATATAAGAGAGATCATATTTTAATTTGTCTTTTCTCAATCTGACTTATTTCACTGAGCGTAATGCTCTTAAGATCAATCTATGTTGTTGCAAATGGCAAGGCTTCATTCTGTTTAATGGCTGAATAATGTTCCATTGTAGAGATATAATCCCAATTTCTTTATCCATTCATCCATCAATGGACACTTAGGTTGTTTCTGATATCTTGGCTGTTGTCCAAAATGCTAAAATGACCAGGGCGGGTGCAGGTATCTTTTGGAGTTAGTGTTTTTGCTTTCTTCGGATAAATACTGAGAAGTAGAATTCCTGGATCAAATGGTAGTTTTATTTTCAGTTTTTTGAGGAACTTCCTTGTTATTTTCCCTAGTGGCTGCACCAATTCACATTCCCACCAACAGTGCTTGAGGGCTCCCTTTGCTCCACATCCTTGCCAACACTTACTTCTTGTCTTTTTGATAATGGCCATTCTAACAGGTGTGAAGGGTGGTGGCTGTCCTGAACACTGGGATGGGAATTTTAAACCAAACATGGGCTTCATGGGGAAATGCGTGATGACTGGTTAGCAGTGTCTCTTACGGCTGACGAAGGCGGCGGTGGGAGAGCCAGTACTGACTTGCATCAGTGCTACTCCGGGTGTGCTTTGCAGGTGGATGTAGGTCTGCACATACTTGTTACTCATGAAGAAATGAGTCCAGAGATGGAAAGTAAGCATTCAGAAACTTTTTTAAAATTGAAGTAAAGTCCATTTACAATGTGTCCATTTCTGGTGTACCACATAACGTTTCAGTCACGCACATACATGCAGATACTCCTTTTCATATTCTTTCTCATCATAGGTTACTACAAGATATTAAATATCTTTCCCTGTGCTATACAGTAGAAACTTGTTCATCTATTTTATATATAATAGCATGCATTTAGAAACTTTTATAGCAGTTTGACATTGCTACCACATCTAAGTGTATAATTCCTGTATTTTATAAAGTATTGATCTGTGATGGAATGAAAATGAAATGAAAACCTGGCCCTTTACCAGAGATAGGTTGAGAAGCACTGACCTGGAGGACGGTATTGGACCCTATTAGTTCCTATAAAAGACTTTGAAGGGCCCTGGACTTGAAAAGCTTATGAATGCAGCCAAAGTCCTAGACACATCAGCATTTATATGGACTTGTTGACTGAGCATGAGTGTTTGCCAGCTTTGTTCCTCTTTCCTGGCAGAAAGATTAAGGTAATAACTACACAGAGATTGCCAGAAATGCCTCCCAGGCCTGCTCTACCCATTTCTACTTTCCATTTATTCCATAAAACCTTCACTAACATTGGTTTTTTTCCCAGGGAGAGTCAGCGAGGCCAGCAAAGAGGTGATGTCACTGAAGGACCTGGAGGCAGATCTGAGAAAGGTGTCCAACATCAGGTGTCGAATTGGCCTGGTGGCCACTGGGGTCGTACCTGAATGCATCCATCCGTTTACCCATCTGTGCATTCTCACTCCTCCATTCTGTCATTCCACTGCTCTTTGTGGAATGGCAACTGTGAGCATCAAAGTGCCACATCCTGGAGAGATGATGGTGACCAAGATAGATAAGTTCTCTGCTTTCGTGAAACTGACAGTGTAGGAGGGGAGACAGATATTAAATCAATAATGTAGATAAGTGGTGATATAAATTTTGATAGATGCTCTGATGGAAAAGCATTGGTTGCTCTGTGAGTATTTAGCAGGGGCCCTATCCTAGCTAGGGCATCTTGGAAGGCCCCTGGGGAAGTGACACATCTCCCAGAGTGGCTGGACCATGACGAATGACTGGAGAGCACAGGAACTGACTCAGGAAGGTCCTGGAGAGGTGGGAAAGGGACAGAGGGTGCAAGGCCTTGCAGGCTGCAGAAGGGGTTTGCGCTTGACCCAGGAGCAGTAGGGAGCCTGGTGGAGTTACAAATATGGTTAAGACATGGTTCTCAGGTAGCCATCAGCCTGGCAGAGGGGAAAGATATACAAAGAACTAGCTCTGATGTACTGTGATCTGGGCTGTACAGAGGTGTACACACAGATGGGAATTGGTGGGTTAGGAGGCTGAGATGTTTTAATAGATGCAGTTTGACCCTGTCACTCTCCTGCTGTAGACACTTCTGCGGTGGCCTGTCGTTCTCATAACAGAGACAAGAGCTTTCTGTATTGGCCCACAGGATCTGGCCGCTTCCTCCATCTCTCTTCTGGGACACTCTGTTTCTTGCTTTCTTCACTATGACTGGCACCCTGACTGATCTTTCTCTATGTTCTCAGAAAGCACACACTTTCTTCCTGTAGCACCCTTTGTTTGGAAGGCTCTCCCTCTGCCCCCATCACACCCCTGTCTGCCTCACTCACTCTCTGATTTCTCAGCTCTCAGCTTAAATACCCCAGGCTCTCCAGAGGACCTTGGACTGCTCCCTCCTAGTGCTTAGGACAACTAGAATTCTTTATTTGTGTGGTTAGTTGTTTAATGTCTGCCTCCTATGATGCAGTAAGTACTCGATACATATTGAGTGGATGGATGAAAGCAGAAGGAGACAGCTGGTCTGGCCTGGGTGATGGGAACGCTGGTGTGAGAGACGGTGGACACTGGGGGTGGGGTTTGGGCCGAACATGGAGGAGTGGGTGTGGCAGGTCTCTGAGCACAGCCATCTCTTCTCTCTTGGCTTTTCCTCTCTCCCAAGCATGTGTGAAGTGGGCCACAACACAGTGCGACTCTCTGAAAGGCCACTTTAAAGGGATTGTCAGTGCCGATCCTTAGCTCTTCAGGGAAAGCAAACATCCCAGGTGGATAAACTCGGCTTGGTCCTGTCTCTGTGAATTATGAGAAAACCCTTCAACTTCAAACTGGCTCAGGACTAAAGAGATTCTTTTGGGGTATGTCATTCAGCAGGTGATGGGCATGTTGGAAGGCTGGTGGCCGGGGCAGCGGTCAGCCACGGCTGAGCCCTCTCCTCACTCCCCTTGGTCCCGTATTGGTCAGGCCTTGCTGGCCTTAAGGTTTTGATTCAAGAACTGGGAGGCCCAACATCTGTAAACTTCTCTGTATGGCTCATCTGCTGCTGTGTACAGCTTATCTCCAAATTTTGTGGCTTCAAATAATGATGATCGCTGACCATCTTTCATGGTTTCTGTGGGTCAGGAGCTCAGAACATGGGGCCACGACTTGTGTCTGATCCACCAGGCCTGGGGCCTCAGCTTCGGGTAGAGGGTATTGAAGGCTAGGTGCTGGAATCCCTAAAGGATCCTCCAGTTATGAGTGTGGAAGTGGTTGCTGTTGCCAGCTGGGGTCCTCGCTGGGTCTGTTGGCGGGGACACCCAGGTGTGTCCTCTCCATGTGCTTGGGTGTCCTCACAACCTGGTGGCTGGATTCCAAGGGCCTGCATTCCAAGAGAGAACCTAGTTCTCGAAGTCACACAGAATCACTTCTGCTACTTTTTTTTTTTTTTTTTTTTTGCTGTTAGAAGGGAATCACTCAGTCCTCCTCATGTGCAAGGGAAAGGAAATGAGACTCTGCTTTTTACAGGCATATTTGAAAACTACCAGGTTCCTATCATATTCCCTTAAACAAAAGGCCGGAGAGTACCCTTGAAATAGCAGTCTGCTCTCACGGGTGAAAGAATGACGTCACAGCAAATTTTCATTTCTGAGATTCTGTAGGTCCTTATGCTGGGCAGTGTTTGGGCAGCTTCCCCAGCCCCCGTCTCCTTTCAGGGAGATGCACTAGCTTCTGAGAAACTTCTCTATCTCTGATTAAATAAATGTAGGACGATCTGATTGGACTGTGTGCGTGTTTGTGCGCGCGTGCGTGTGCGTGTGTGGTGGGGACCGGTCACAGCTCACCTTAAACTTTGCAGACAGGCTGGTCACGGCCCTGGAACACTGGGCAGATTCTCAAAGTGACTATACATTTGTGATATTTCAGAGCTGCCCAAAGAGAAAATAAGCCACGCTAATAGTGAGGAGTTACATTTAAGGGAGGGTTGTTTTGACTGAACTAGTTTAAATGTTAATTTTATTACTCAAGAGGGCACTTAGAACTCCCTGTCATTATCAAACAATTAAACTGTAGTTCCTTATTAATTTTTACTGCTTTCCTAGGGTAATTAGTGGCACGTAATGTGAATTGCTTCCTGCTGATGAATCGATTTCTGGATGTGAGTGGGCAGAGCCTTTCATTTGGCTATCCAACAAGACAAGGCCCACGGAAGGGGAAAAAGTGGGCCCTTCCCAGAAGAGAGGGCCTCCGTACACCTACCTGGGTCTAGGGTGAACCCCAGCAATACCCTTTATCAAAATCACAGTCATCAAGCTTTCAGGAAGGTGTGATGGTCCTGGGCCCCGCCTTGAACTCAGAGTCGGCAGTCAGAAAAAGGAGAGTTCTTTTGGAACTAAGATTGGGAAACCAAAACCAGGATATTGAACAGGAGAAACACAAATATCTGGGGTGGCATGGTTTACAGTTCCAAAAGGAAGTCATCATCTGAATCACCAGGGGTGCCTTTCAAAAATGCAGACGCGGGGGACCCACCCGAGCCCAGAAATCCAGTTTCTGCAGATATCGGGGTCGGCCCGGGAGTCTTCTTCTGTGTGTGCACAGCGAGGATCTGCTGCAGGCTTTTGGAGCTGCCCTGGTGGATGTACCACCAAGCAATGGTAGAAGAGGGATGAGGAGAAACATTTTTTTCCTTTGTATTTTGTAACGTTTCCACAGTAAGTAAGAATCTTTTTTTTAATAATTGAAAAAAGGTAAACATTTTATATGTATAAATACTCAGCTCTGCCCCTTCAGTCTGCCTCGCCCGCCCTGCCCAGCACAATCCTCATTTCTTCCCCAATAGCAGAAGCATGTCGCATAGACTCCAGATTAGGAGAGGCCTCTGGGAGCAGAGAGCGGGGCTGTGATTCTCAGATAGCTGCAAAACCACAAGGGAAGGTGGAAAATTTCTTGCCCAAGTCATCTACTTTTCCTGGAATCTGCTTCGGAGCAGCCTCTCCTATGCAAAGGGACCTCTTTAAAGATGCATTTCGTTTGCTTGCTTTTTCCTGCAGATTCTCCTGACCTTGAGATTTCTCCAGTGGTTCTAGTAATTGGTGTGGTTTCCAGAGTCGTTTGTATGGACACTATGTGAGGCGGAGGTAGCGGGGAGAAGCCTCCACAGTCATCCTGGGCTTGTAGCAGGTGAATTTATTTTTTATGGCTTTTGGTCAGATTGATTTTTGTGAAACACCCTGGGGTGTTTGCAAATATGAAAGTTCTTGTAGTGCTGGTTGCTTGTTTGCATTTACAGGAAGAATAAAAAGAAAAAAAAAAATCGCTCCCTCTGCCGACAAACTCCATCATCCCCGGGAGTGTGGTTGGGAAGCAGGCACAGGGCTTCCAACAGGAGGGAAAATTAGAGGCAGGGAGACCAGAGCTCAGAGTGAGAAGCTGCCGGTGAGGGTTGATCTGCACCAAGAATCATTGGAAGGTGCAAGTTTTTTAAGTCCTGGGTCGGTCGCACTAAAGAAATAGGATAAGATACACACAACTGCTGTGATTAAAGGCTTTAAAATCCCTGAACTTTTTCTGAGTGTGCTCTGTGTTCCTATCTTGAGTTCATCCTGGGGAACAACATCCTTTTTTGGGATGATCTTAGTAATTACATAAATATATAGAAGGAGTACCTGCCAACGTGGTTAAATAATTTGAAAAACATACCTTCCTCAACCCCAAACCAAACCAAACCAAGCCAGGACACCTAACTTCCTGCATCAGTTGGTTCTAATGCCTGAAATACTTTGTATGTGGTTCCTTTTGGTAAAGGTAGGCATAGTAAGTATGTAGCACGCATAGCGCTACTTCTCACTTCTGAGCCCATGGCAGACATCACTAATCAATTATAGTATTCTCTACTGCCGAGGCCAGATGTCAGCACTAGTGCCTGATAGTCTCCCTTATAGTCTAGGGCAGAACATTCTCTTCGGGTTGGTCTTTAGCATAGATAGGGCTGGTGGTTAGCCTAGCCTGCAGAAATTGTAAAAGCCTTCCCTGCTCTCCCACCCTTTTTCTCCATTAAGCAACCTCCATGCCTGAATTTCTCATCATGAGAGCCACTCCTTTTGGATAAAGCACCATTGGCAGATGCAAAGCACCTGCATTGCGTTTCTTACTGCCATTCCTCCCTGGTTTATCTTTAACAGGCACCAATTATAAATCAGAACATGCAAGTCAGGTGTGACTTTAGCATCTTTCTCAGCACAGCTCTCCTTGCAGCTTCTACCGAGAGAGGGGATTTTGTATAAAATATGAGAGATATTTGCTGTCCTTGAGTTTCTGAGAGTGAGGCGGTAAGGCATCTGCCATGAATCCCTGTTTGTGAGTTTTTCCATCCAATTAGTGTCCCCAGGGAATGGAGGAAATTAGCGCAGGTGTAAACTCTTCAGTCTGGTATTTAAGACCCTTCGTGGCTTGTCCTCAGTTTCTACCTCTAATCAAACAGCCGAGGTCTGCTCAGACAAGCCTTCCCACTTGCTTCCATACTTCTTGTCTTTTTCCCTTTTTGGGTCCTCTGTTCACTGTTTCCCCCACCTAGGATACCCTCCTTTCTGTCAATCCAATTCTTGCTCTTATTTAAGGCTTAGTTCAAGGTCCATCTCTTTTTTGCTAAGTCTTTTCTAAATCCTAGCCATGATTTCTCTGTTTTGAATTCCCAGGGCATTTACAATTCATTTTACGCACTTGGCATCGAACATCTTCTCCTGAAACATTTGTTCCCTTTTACTGTCTATGTTTGAATATTTTAGCCACTAGACAGTAAACCTTGCCAGCAGGGTCGGAGCCCTCGTCTTCCTTTGTGTTAAGTGTATATGTCAGGCAGGAACTGTTTGTTCAGGGCTGGTGGGAGGAGGGGATGCTGGTGGAGGGAAAAGTGAGCCCCACTTCATCTGCTTGGTGCTCTGGTCGAAGCCCCTCTCTGTTTCCATTTGAGGCTTTTTAAATAGGATTCAAAACATAGGCTAGGATGCCTGTGGGTTTTCCCAAGGAAAGCTGCTGAAGTACTGAGAGATGATTAAAGGGGAGGGTCTGCAGGATGCTGAGCAGCGAAGCACCTGCCCCGGGTAGTGGGATGGAGCACTGCAGTACGTTTCCCCTCCCCTCAGTTGTTCCAGCCTTAGTAGAAAGTGATGATGATATCTAATAATCAAAATCATTTAATCTTCAGTCTTGCCATTAGTGAGGGGATTGCATTTTCTCAAAGCAACTATTTTCACTGTCACTCTGCCCTGCTCAGAATCAGGTGTCAGGGCAAGTACAGCTTATTTTGTATATTTGAAATGTTTTATAGTAAATTTTTAAAAATAAATCTTTAATGCTCCGTAAAAGTCATGTAAATTTCATTGTTTCAAGCACAGAGAAGATAAATAACAGAAATCAGACTTAATGTTTGTTTTCTGAGTTTTTGTCCTATGGATTTCCAGGTTACTTAAGGATGTTTTTATTCAGAATGATTTTCCTTAATTATAATGTCAACATATTTGTATTTTTATTCTACTTAGAGAATAAATTCATACCAAATCCACAAATTTGTAGAAATAGTCAATGAGAAATTGGTACAAGTAACTGAGCTTGTGAATGATCATTCTTTTCATGGTGATGGATATTAAGGCATGAGTTATTAAGAACCGAAGGTTCAGCGGAGGAGCTGAAATGCAATGGGTGTGGTGCTTGGCTAAGAACCAGGCTTTGTTAACATCATTTGAAAAAAATTAGCCCCAGTTTTCTTCCACATCCTAGCATGCATCCATCCAATTCCCATAGCTATTTGGTAAATTCCCTGGCATCAGAGATCCAGCTTCTAGCCCAAGCAGTCTGTCTCTGATTATCTGTGTGACATTTGACAAGCAATTAGACCACCAAGCCCAACCGTCTTCATAAGATAAAAAGATTGGATGAGCTATGGTTTGCAAACTGTGCTTAGTGGTACCCCAAGGTTCCCTGGGAAGGGCAAAGGGGCAGTTCTTTACCAACTTCTCCCACTAGAGAAGCTTGATCTTTAAGTACTCTGTGTGTGTGTGTGTGTGTGTTACAATTAAGATTTGATTTGGAAAAAACGGACTGGATATCTAACTTACTGTTCAAATTCCAAAAATTCTGTGTCCAGTTTTTATTCCCAAGGTCTAGTTCAATAAACACAAAAGGGTTTAAAACATTCTACTGGCTAAGAAAATAAAAGGCAAAGTGAGTACTGGCTGACATTGATGGGCTGCCTATAATGTACTAAATGCTTTGTAATTATTATTTCATTTATGCCTCACCACAGCTCTGTGGGGTAGTTCTACTACAGTCCTTACAGAGAAACCGAGATTTTTAAGCAACTTGGGTAGAGAGCATTGCTGGTAAGTGGAGCTATGTTGATATATTAAAAGTATTTACAAAGTACTCATATTTGGGTTCTACTCCCAAAACCTGTGCGTACAATGGTAGTTTTCCCTTGAGTTTTCTCATCCCCTCTGTTCAGGAGTTCATGGCCCTCCTGAATCAAAGAGTCTCAAGAAAAGAATGGGAAATCATTTCCCTGGATTGGTGCTCTTGAGGCTCGTTCAACCCAGGGGAGGCAGAGGACTAGATGAAGGGACCCAGGGAGGTTAATTCCCAGGTTTCTCATTCTGTGTTCTCCTACAGTGACGGCCAAGGTGTCTGTTGCATCTAGGGCCGTATTTCTGAATTGATTCCTGTCTTCAGCACCCAGGGAGTTTTTGCCCTCTGTCAACCGCCCCCTCCTGGAAATACAGAGAAAATGTGCCTCTTTGGGGGTTTGAGATGGGAATTACGGAGGTAGGTGGTGAGGCTAGGTCAAGGGCAGTACGTCTGAGTTCTTCCCCCATGGGAAGAGCTTTAATTAACTAATGTTTCCAACACATCCTCTGTAAGTAGGAGGAGGCAGAAAGACAGCATGTGGGGTTTCCAGGAGCCTTGGAAAACAACTCCGCGTAAGTTCTCTTAGGAATCAGTGTGATGGCTTCTTGGGGGTTTATCCCCAGGAGTAAGATGGGGACGTGGTAGGTAAGCTCCACACGCTAGCCCCTGGGTGAGACAGGGCAGGCTACGTGGTGGGCGCCGATACAGTGCCCTCCAGCACGACCTTAGCTTCTCACTCCCATGAAGATCCCATTCTCCCATATCCTCACCCCCAAATCTGATGAGTCTGCATAGGTTTCTCACTGCCATTTTAGTTTGCATTTCTCTGATTACTAGGGGAGTTGAGCAGAGGATTAGCTTTCTCTTCCATGAAACTGTGTGCTCCCCAAAGGCTGTGGCAGAACCACGTGTGTGTCCTTGGCCTCTGTCATCCAGTGGGATTTTCATAAATGTCTCTGGAATTGCATGTGGCTTGCATCATTGCCAGACTCTTCCCTCAGCAAAGGATTCAGTTTTTCCAAAAAGGATTTTTCTTGAATTTTCTTTGAGTTGGAAGCATGTGTGTCTGGCTAGTGTCTGCCAGAACCGCATTCAGGAGAATGACAGGAGGATTAGTTTGTTTCTGTGAAATCTGAGAATTGGGGAACTTCAAGGACCCAAAGAGGACCGGTTGGTCAGCTGGTGAATCAGGGTCCCTCCGTAAACTCTGATCTCTCTTATTTGTCCTCAGTGTGACATATCCTTTTGTCAGGTCTGCTACTCACTTTTCTTTGATAGTTAGAAATAATCGCCGGGGGCATCCCTGAGAACTCGTCTCGTCCCCCCACCCTGCCCCTGTCTCTACACCAGTGTTTCTGAGCACTTTGGGGTCATGTGTCCCATTGATAATCTAATAAAAGATTAGACCCGTTCTCTGGAAAACGTACATATGCACAGAATTTTTCACACAATCTCATTGGACACTAGATCACCTAAAGACTCATGTGGCGACCATTTGTTTATTCATGCACCCATTTATTCATTTACTTGCTCATTCATTCACTTACTCATTCGTTCATTCCTTTACTATTAGTTAAGGGCTGTGGTCCAGGTGCTGGGTTAGATATTGGAGACTCCTGAACAACGGTCCCTACCCTCAAGGAGTTTATAGTCCAAGCTGACAGGTAAATTTTATGTGTGAACTTGAGGGGGTGCCCAGATAATTGGTAAAATATTATGTCTGGGTGCCTGTGATGATGTTTCTGGAAGAGATTAGCATTTGAATTGATAGACTGCATAAAGATCACCCCCACCCCTCAACTGCCCCACCAGTGCTGGTGGGCATCATCCACTCTGCTGAGGGCCTGACTAGTACAAAAAGGAGAGAGCAGGGCAAATGTGTTCCTTTTTTGGGGGAGAGGAAGGTAGTTAGGTTTATTTATTTATTTTTAATGAATGTGCTGGGGATTGAACCCAGGGGCTCGTGCATGTTAAACACATGCTCTACCACTGAGCTATACCCTCCCCCCAGTGTTCTTTTTGCTTGGCTGGGACATCCATCTTCTCCTGGGCCTTGGTCCTTCAGACTTGGATTGGGACTTACACCACTGGTCCCCTGATTCTCAGGCCTTTGGACTCAGACTGAATTACACCACTGCCTTTCCTGGTTTGCCAGCTTACTTTTTTTTTTTTTTTAAATTGTGGTAAAATATATACAACATAAAATTCATCATTTTACCCATTTTTAAGTGCACAATCCAGTGACATTAAATAAATGCACAGTGTTGCACATCCATGCCACTGTTCATTTCCAGAACTTTTTCATCACCTCCCAACGGAAACTCTATACTTATTAAACAGTAACTCCTTATCCTCTCCTCCCCTCTACCCGGCCCCTGGTAACCTTTATTCTACTTTCTGTCTTTACAAATTCGCCTATTTTAGGTAGTTCATAGAAATGGAATCCTACAATATTTGTCCCTTTGTGTTTGGCTTACTTCGTTAGCATGTTTCTGAGATTCATCCATGTTGCTGCACGTATCAGATTTCATTTTCTTTAAAGGCTGAATAATATTCCATTGTATACTTAGCCCACATTTTGTTTATCAGTTCATCTCTTGATGGGCACTTGGGTTATTCCCACCTTTTGGCTATTGTGAATAATGCTGCTGTGAACAATGATGTACATGTAATAGTTTAAGTCCTTCCTTTCAGTACTTTTGGCTCTGTCTCCAGGAGTGGAATTGCTGGATTCTGTGGTAATCTTATATTTAACATTTTGATGCTATATATTTTTTTCTCAGTAGAAATTTTTAGAAGGATCTTCAAATTGTGCTTTGTAAATTACTTGGCTGCTTATTATTTATGACTTATTTTAATTTTAATTATATAAGATTATTATCCTTTTATTTTGGTAACCATCTAGCACAGTGGTTTTTTTTTTAATTGAAATATAGTCAGTTACAGTGTGTCAATTTCTGGTGCACAGCACAATGTCCCAGTGATGCATATACATACATGTATTTGTTTTCATATCCTTTTTCATTAAGGGTTATTATAAGACATTGAATATAGTTCCCTGTGCTATAGAGAGGAAATTTGTTTTTTTAATCTATTTTTATATATAGTGGCTAACATTTGCAAATCTCAACTCCCAAATTTATCCCTTCCCACCCCCTTTCCCTGGCAACCATATGACTGTTTACTATGTCTGAGTCTGTTTCTGTTTTGTAGATGAGTTTGTAGTGTCCTTTGTCTCCCCCCCCCCTTCTTTTTAGATTCCACATATGAGTGACATCACATGGTATTTTTCTTTCTCTTTCTGGCTTACTTCACTTAGAATAATAATCTCCAGGGCCATCCATGTTGCTGAAATGGCATTATTTTATTCTCTTTTATAGCTGAGTAGTATTCCATTGTATAAATATACCACAACTGCTTTATCCAGTCATCTGTCGATGGACATTTAGGTTGCTTCCATGTCTTGGCCATTGTATATAGTGCTGCTATGAGCATTGGGGTGCATGTATGTTTTTGAATTGGAGTTCCCTCTGGATATATGCCCAGGAGTGGGACTGCTGGATCACATGGTAAGTGTATTTGTAGTTTTTTGAGGAATCTCCATACTGATTTCCTCCATAGTGGCTGCACCAAACTGCATTCGCACCAACAGTGTAGGATGGTTCTCTTTTCTCCACAGCCTCTCCAGCATTTATTGTTCACAGTGGTTCTTATACTGAAGCACATGTCAGAATTGTCTGAAGGGCTTGTACAAACAGATAGGTGGGCTCCATCCCCAGAGTTCCTGATTCAGTAGCTCTGAGGTGAGGCCTGGGCGGTTTCTTTCCTAGCGAGTTTTCACACGAGGCTGGTGTTGCTGTTCTGGGGACCACATTTTGAGAACCACAGACCATGTGTACTTGGGAGTTCTTGAGGGGAGAATATAACTTACCAACTGTTTTCAGGTGTAACAACAGTTTTATGAATACTAAACCTAATAATTGCTGAAGTTGACATGATCTTATATTTTATAGGCAAACACATTTGTTGTGACATTGCAGTTTTATTTTTCTATTTTGTAATCAATAATTTTTTTTCAGGTCTCTAACATTTTTATAGTTCTCCCTAAAATGTATAGGCTCTTATTGTGCCCAAAGTATTGCTGGAGAGAATGCCCCATGCCTACAGATTTGCCTTATTTAAAAAAGACTGGTAAGCATCCCATTGTGTGGATACATCGTAATTTAATTAATCACACCCAATCAATAAACTATGTTATTTGCATTGCTTTCCTCCTAAGCCATGCTTCAGTGAGCACCCCTCTCTACCAGGGGTTCCCACTTCTGACTGCATGTTAGAATCATCTTTTCTAATCAGATTTTCTCTTCCTTCCTTTGGACCTCACCACCAGAGGTTCTGATTTTATTGGTCTGAGTGCTGCCCAGGTGTGAATTTTTTTTCGAAGGTCCTTAGGTGATTTTAATGTGCAGCCTGGGTTGAGGATCACTGTTGTACGTGCATCTTTGACGGCTTCTGCTGTGTCTTGTCTGGGTCAGGATGTTCCCTTGAGATCTGGCGCTAACCCAGAAAACAACTCATCATTATCTTTGTGAAAACTGATGCTGCAATGATTCGCCCATAAGTCAAGACAGGCTATGTTTTTACAGCCTCGGCAGTGACATAAACTGTCCTACTGGTCTTCCTCGGCTCTAAGACGTGCACACGCCCAGCCTCTCATGGCACAGGTGCCTGTCTTTTAACTGCCAGGGAGGAGCAGAAAAAGCATTAAAAAGACAAGCTTCATGGAAGG
This sequence comes from Camelus bactrianus, assembly GCF_048773025.1. Taxonomy (NCBI): domain Eukaryota; kingdom Metazoa; phylum Chordata; class Mammalia; order Artiodactyla; family Camelidae; genus Camelus; species Camelus bactrianus. Next base: position 19,668,138 of record NC_133560.1, on the reverse strand, counting down.
AATCAAGATGGTATTTTCATTCCTTCTCCTTAATAGAGTCTCTGAATTGAGTTGTTTTCATTATTTAAATTCTAGCATTGAAGAAATATTCAGAGTAGAAACATTAGGACAGATTAATAAGTGAAAAGAAAAAGGCGTAAGTGCCAATTTTCTATTTAATGAAGAATAATGAGCATCAAGTCTAAACATCTTGATCAACCGTGGTCTTCAAGCACAAATGTTAACCTTCTGGGTTGGAGAAGATGAATGACTGGCCACAAATGCAGAGATTTTGTCACTGTTGCACGTACAACAGAGGAGACAGACGTGACTCTATGCACCAAGCCCAAAACACAAAGGTGAAGTTCAAAATATGCAACAGCTGGTGTGGCCTGGGGCCTGGGGCTGGCTGGGACACAGTTCTGGTCGGTTTTGACCCAAACCCAGCCCTCCAAATACATTTGCTGGAGGGGTATTAAGATTTTTCTGCTTTCACCAGGCTACCCCACTTGCCTGTCACATTGCCTGAAATTCCACTCTTTACCCGAGTAAAAGTTTTATCTTACCTGGATAGCAAATACAGATACCTTTTAAAGGAGAGCATGTGTCTACATGCGAGATCTTCCTCTCTTACTAGCTTTTGAGCCTTGCAATGGATTACTTTATAGTTTATAACATGAGCAGTTTCCCTGTTGGAAAGGTTCCCTGGTGGACAGGACACAGGAGAGGTCAGTGTTGATGGGGAGAGAGAAAGTTCAGGACTTTGGGCTTCTGCTTGGGGAGAAAAGGCCTTACTCATGAAGTGACATCTTTAGGGACGGGGGTGGAATGGGAAGAGGACTTGGAGATCAGGGTGGCCTGTGTGTATCATTTTGCGAAGTAATTCACTTGAGCAGAGATGACCAGATCTGGAAGCAACTATAGAGGTGTTCTCTTCCACATATTCCAGTTTCCACCTAAGGAAGCTGAGCCCAGAGAAGGAAAGTGACTTGGTCAAGGCCACACAGCTATTTAGTTTGGCAATGGGAGAAGAACTTTAGTGTCAGAACTGGCTTTAAGGTCTGGCTCTGATCCTGAGGAGGGGGGGCTCATCTGCTGTCCCTAAGACTTAGATTTCCACATCTGCAAAAAGGAGATGAAGAAGTCCAAAATATGCCATTGTTGCATAAAGATTATTTTGAGCTGAAGGCGTTTGAGATCTTGAAATCCCTTATCTGCCTAAAAGCAGAGCCTTTCAAAAGAACTCTTGTCACAAATCTCCTCCGTGGGAGCAACTCTCTAATCTTCTTGGAGACATAAAGTCAGCAGCACACCAAAACAGACATTGTCACAAAAGTATCATTTCCCCCATCTATTCTAAGTGCCTTTTCTTCCTTCTAAGACATCAGTTGTTTCCCTCAAGTATCCTTCTCTCCCCTCTCCTCTCCTGTTAAGATAGTATATAAGCCCCTTTGTGTCACATTTTTTATGAACTCCCATACATACATGATTAAACTCTATTTTTTCTCTTGTTAATCTGTTTGTTTCAGTTTAATTTGCAGTCCCCCAAACACAGAGTCTAAGAGGATAGGGGAAAAGTTCTCCTTGACATATGAGTCATACAAAAGACAATAAATGTGTAAAGATTGTATTCAACTAATTCATTAATGAATGATTTAGTAAAAGGTAGAGCTGGTTCAAAAAGAAAACTTAGGGAACACACATTTATATAGTATGTTCATCAAAGGAATGTGGAGATGAATTTGCTAAAAGATACAAAATTGGTTAATGTTCTACAGGGCAATGAAATTGTAACCTTTGGGAGAGATATCTACAAGTTAACATTATTTTCACAATGTTTGTTTTCTCAACAAGTAGTGGATAGTAAAAGCAAACAAAGTCCTAATTAGATAATCCTCTGTTAAAACAATGATGTTGAAATACATGCATTTATCACCTTAGTTTATTTCCAAGTTTTGGATAATTTTTGAGTTAGTATGGGGATGTGATGAAAAGCAATCTGAAATGTTCCTCATATGTTACTATTTAGTGGAAAATAGGTGCTTCTGGACTTCTCTGGGTCTTTGATTCTTTGAAAGTTCATCCATCTATTATCTCCTAGGCACCCTTCCTTCTTAGAACTACTTACTGTGAGAGGATTTTATCCTAGGAAAGAAAAAGTCTTGTTCTGTCATTCCTCTCAGTATCAATCAGCGAAACTACTGAGTGTTTGAAATCCTGGACTCAGGAGGGGCCTATTCTTTGCTAGAGGCTGGAGTAAACAGGTTTAGTTGTCAGTTTGGCCAAGAATGAGTGGAAATAAGCGAAGAATTGGGGGTGGGGGCTGGGCAAGGACAGCTATCCTCTTCTGTTTTGGGAGAGGTCAGCAGTGCCTGAAATCATTTCACTTCCTTTTCTCACCTCCGTGACTGAGTATGGCCACACACCTTTGCGATTCTCCAAGTCTAGGACTTGGCTGTGAGGTCTGGTCAGGCCTGAATCAGCCCCGGTCAGGGTTCTCTTGGGATTGCCTGTTTCTGAATTTGCCTCTGTTTGCATTTAAAGTACTTTAATTCTTTAGTTGGAAACTGTCCCTTGTTCTTAGGCTGGCAGTGACCCTACTGAAATAGAGTTTGGCAATATTGCATATGTTTGTATTTTTCCAGCTCCTGTCTCTGAGCCAAACTCTGTGTTTACTTTCTCTCACGTACCTGCAGAGGTAGGGCTGTCTTTGGCTATTTGTAAAATGTTCAGGGAGCATATCTGTCCTTGTGCCTTTGGCCCTATGAAGGCATAAAGGGGGATGCCTTTGACAGCCCCACGTCAGTTCTCGTATCTTCCACCTGTCCTTTCACAGGGGGTGACAAACAGTCTCTTCATTCACACCAAGGGATAAATGACTGACAGCTTTTAATTTGTTAACTATCCCAGACATCTCATTTTTTAAAATTGAAGTACAGTTGATTTACAGAGATCTCATTTTTAAGAAATGCATTTTTTTCATAAGAAAAGTTCTTGTTCATTATGAAAGGCTTAGGAAATACACAGAAACATATTAAGAAGACAATTTAAATCACCTAGAATGCCACTATCCTGAGATAACAAATGTAGTTAACATTTTGCTCTATTTGCTTCCGGATATACACATACTTAAAAAAAAATTAAGATCATGGTATTTTATTAACTTTTTAATTGTGGTTGAAGCCAGCTCCGAAGGTGGAATTTCACACATCAGTCAGGGGATGGCAGAGATGTTTTTTGATCTGCGGAGGAGTAAATGGGCGCTGGAGCGGGCAGTGGGAGCTCATGGGTACCCCGGAAGTAACACCCTAGAGGCACCTCCATCCAAAGGAATGATTTTCTGGCCACAAGTTGGGCTGGCAGAGATGGTCTCTCAGAGAGAGAAGATTTTTGGAGCTATTTACATTACTGTGTGTGCAGGGGGTAGGTGAACTCAAGGCATTCTTTCTCCCACTTGAGAATGTATGTACTCCAGCCTTCCCCAGCTTTCTCCATGGCACCACTGCCTACCCAGTTATTCAAGCTAGAAAGTGATGCTCCCTTTCCCTCCCTGCTTACATTTTGAAGGTTCTAGAATATGATCACTTTTTGCTGTCTTCACTGTTACCACCTTGATCTCAGTCTCCATCATTTCTAACCTGAACAAGTTCAGTTAATGCTTGTGGAAATAAACAAAGATCAACCCAATGAGAACAGACAAAAGGTATTTATACAGAGCTTGCTGTAACAAGGGAGCCGGCCACTGTCACTTGTGTTTTGGCTGAGACTCAAAGGCAGGCAGAGGAGTGGGAAGCTTAATAGTGGAGAAATGGGAAGATTGCAGGTATGCCCCGATGGGAGGATGTTAGCATGGGGAAGTTGTAGGTGGGACAATTAGAGGCAGGACATCTTCTGTGGTTGGTTAAGGGTGCATATTTGTCTTTCTCTGATTGGTCCTAAGTTGGAAGCAAGGACAACATTTAATGAAGCTGCCAGTTATTAATCAAGTCCTGCCTTTTGGGCTGATAGTTACTGAAGTTATTTTTTGGCTTTGTGGAATTTTTTTCTAGATAGTGGTCTGACGTACAAGTCTGACTTATAAATAATAAGCACACTGGCTGCCTGGGCTCCCTAGATAATGGGTCGGATTCATGGGCTGGTTGCAGATAGTAGGTTAGAGCTCTATTTTTACATATGGTTTGGCCATTGGATATTCAGTCTCTCACAGTGCATTCAAAGTTTAATGGTGTTTCTTTGGTGACCACTTGGAAACAACAGGATTTTGAAGTAGCTACTCTTATTGTCAGCCCCATTTACCTAGAATGAACCTGAGGGTCAGAGAGGTCAAGTAGCTTGCCCAAGATCACACAGTAAGAAGAGCCTGACTTTAAACCTTTGCAGTCTTCACTCCAGAAATCACTGCCTTAGACTACCCACCTTGGCTGCTTAGAGACCGGAGTCACCAGGTCCTTGCCAGCATGTCAGCACGTAAGAATTTAAAATGCACTCTCTCCACCAGCAGCATTTGCATTTTGCTAATATTCTTCCCGAGGAAGTCAATCCATTCTGTATGACCTAACTGGTCTTTTATTTTCTCAGTGAAACTTGACCCCATTCATCCCATTTTCCTTTTAAATATCCAATGGACTGTAGGACATAAAGGAGTGAATCTCTGACAGGAAAATGGAAAGTATTGTGACATCCCTCATGTACACACTCAGGAGTCAGATTGCCTGGGTTTGATTCTCAGCTCCCCTACTTAGTAGCTAGAGACCTTGGGCTGATGGTGGAATTCATTTAAGCCTCAGTTTCCAAATCTGTAAATGGGGACAATAACAAAGTACTACCTATCCTGGGAAGACAATCATAAAGATTCAAATAACAGCCATAAGGCACTTGTGTAATGCCAAGGCAGCTGGCAAGTGCTGAATGTCAGTTAAAATGCAAATACCCTTAGTAGGCTCTTTCCTGTGGTTTTTACTCACAATATGGAAAGTGGGAATTTAATGGTGGATAGTTTGGGCTGGCCAGGAAGAAAAGAAAAATCATCCACAGTATCTTTTTCAGAAATTGTCTGGGAAAATTGAAGACTTTTTAAAAAGCGGCATTCCTGCCCATCCCCACCCCCCAGACGTACTTCCCACTCCCACACTCCTCACTTTTGAGATCCTCCAGTGATTACAGGTGAAAAGACTGAATATGATTTTATTTTTACTGATTGAATCGAACAATTGGTCTTTGTAAATCCAAATAAGTACACAACACATTAAGGACTTCAAATCCCATTTCATTTGTCTTCTCTGGGTCACTGTACTTGAACTAAGTCGGAGCCAGATAAACAGGCACCCACCGGAGGAACTGTACAGGGAGGCCCAGCCTTTTGTGTGTTGAAATAATTGCATCTCAAGGGCCTTATCCTCTACTTGGGTACAAAGCACAAAAGAATAATTTAAATTTCCAACTTAACAAAAGAAAGATCCACACTCGCCACCGCAGTTTATTTTCTGCCTTAGTGGTATCATCCGATCTAGGGGAGCTTGGGAATGTGGCACAAAGAGGGCACAAGTACCCCACAAGTATTGGCTCAGTGGCGCTGTGGGGTCTGGAATCCCTGGGTGGCCAAGGGGAAGGTCTCTGGAGTCCTACCCCAGAGCCCTAGGAGGGGGCGGTGAGAAGGTGGGTGCAGGGGCAGCAGACTGAAGAGAGGTGGAAGCTGGCAGACATTCCTCTCTTACTACCTTTATTGTCTAATGGTTTAGAGAAGCAAAGCCAAGGGCTGAAAATGGGAATGGGGACTTGAGGTTTGCAAAGAGAGGCAAAAGCTTGAAAGGAGCATGGAGGAGGTGGGAGCGTGAAGGGACTAGCAGTAGGAGCCACTTGAGGTTCATGGTCACGGCCTTGCAGTGACCTATCAGTATGGTTGTGTGTTTCTCTAGCCCCTCTCAGCTCTCAGGGTACAAGTGAGGAGCAGGCAGGCTTGGTTTTAACTGAGACGTGGTTTAACCAAGTGAGTTGGACAAAGTGAGAAGAGGCCAGGGGACTGGGCAAGAGGGAGCTGTGATAACAATGGGCCTGGGAGCTGAGCCTCTGTGTGCTGTCCCCCCCCCTCCCCCCACCACGTCCTCACTTGGAGAGGGGGGATGCTTGAACATGGGATTTTGGAGGGGTTTTAGTGATTGGTGATGATGCGGTCTAGGGTCTGGGGTGAGGCCATGGGAGTGACTGGTGAAGTGGGTAGAGACCAAGCTCATTGTTGGAGGCAAGAAAATCAGGGAACTGAGTGAACACAGCACATTGGAAGGGTCAACAGTGCAGATATTGAAATCTTCAGTAATGAAGACAGAACTGGTAGTGGAGAGGGGTTTGTGAGCCAGGAATGAAACAGGCAAGGAATAAAGGGGTGACGCTGGGAGGAGGACTGTAACAGGGAGGGGTGGTGGGTGGTGCAATCTGATAACACGAGATTCAGCTGCGGGGGTTTTCCCAGGAAAGGAAGCATGGTCTGGAAGAGAGGAAGAACTCTATCTCCAGGTCTAGGGGACAGGAGTGAGCACAGTCCTTCCTGGAGGGGTCTTCAGGGAAAGTTGCATTCTCAGGGCAGAGCCAGGGTTCTCTTAGAAAGGTCCCTTGGGAAATTCAGCGAACAGATGCAGGGGATGGGGAGTGGCCCAGAGTAGCTCTAGGACAGAGTGTAACACACATGCCGTCGTGACGGCTTCGAGAGGGGGTGTGCGGGAGGATTATAGTAGGGTGTGATTGTTGACCCAAGTTTTAAAGGATAGACAGAAGTCCTCCAGGCAGATAAGGAGGGAGGAAGGAGAGAGAAGAGCAGGGATGAAGGCATGGGGGGAAGGTCGGCTGTGAGGAACTGAAGACAGGCTGGTGAGAACAGAAGAGGAGGGTCAAGGGAGGAAGAGTCCGAGGCAAGGGACCCATCAGGAAGGGCCTCCAATGCCTCCTGTTTGGAGTTTGGACTTTCCTGGGAAGTGATTATGAGCCACGGAAGAAGTGCAAGGAGGACAATGGCTGGATTTTAAAAAAGTATTGAATTCAGGAAAACAACCATTCTCTGATTTGTGTTTGTTTTTTTCCTGTATGTATAATGCAGGTCTCTATCTATCTCTTCCCAAATATGAAGTTGATTCCCATTGTCCCAGCTCAGACTGGTGACATCTGGACTCAACCAAATACTGAAGATTTAAGGCAGGGACCAGAGCATTAATTGGACAACCCTAAAGGCACCTAGTGGTTAGCAGGCTTTGCACAGACAACGACCTGAACTGACTCTCAGGTTTTCACTTTACCAGAATGGCCTAGGACAAATGACTTAATTCCTCTGACTCTCCTCGTCAGTAAAATGAAAATAATAGTCCCTACTTGAAAGGTCCCTGTGTGGTGTGAATGAGACCACGCAGTAATGGACTCGGCAGGGTGACTGGTGCATGGTAAGTGCTCAGCGAACATTAGCTGTTATTAAAATGGTGTCTGAACCTCAAGCCCACATATGTGCCGACACTACTTTCTTTCTGGTTTGGCTGCCCGTGGCAATCCCCTGGTCCTGTAAGAGCAGGCAGGGAGCTAGATATGAGCAGGGAAAGAGGGTCACAGGCCAAATGTCAAGAAACCATGCATCTTGTGAACAGTGGGGGTCCTTGGGCAAGCAAAGAAAAGCAGGAACCTCCAGACTGACAGGAAGCCACATTATCTTGAGGTGACAAGGGTCCTGGAGGCAGACAAAGGTGGGAATCTACAGCATGTGAATGTAACCTTTTGCTCATTATGCTCTCATTACAATAAAATTAGCCTTGCAGGTAAGAAGTACCCATCAGGCACTGACCCTATGGCATTCTGATCTAAGGCTAACTAAGGACAGAAATTCCCCTTCCCCTTGGGAAGGTGCAGCTGGGATGAAAGTCAAGAAATATGACCAAAACCCCTCCTTCCACGGTGAATATTCTGCCCATTGATTTTTATACCTCATATAACCAGTTTGCCAAAGAAACTCTGTAGCCACTCACCTGAAGCCCCTTGAGAGCGTATTACCATCGCTTAATAAATCCTAGCTTTGCTTTCTTGACCTCTGTGTCTCCTCTCTGAATTCTTTCAGTGACAAGACAAGAACCTATTCGCAGGTAACAGTCCTACTTTTTACAAACAGACACAGCTTGGTTCCGCTCCCAGGAACTATGATAGATTTGATCAGGGGTCTGGCCTGGGTGTTTCTTATAAGCTCCCCAAGGTGGTTTTAATGTGCAAGTAAGGTTGAATGCTGTTGGTTCTCAGAGGGCTAGACCCTGGACCAGCAGCATTGGCATCACCTGGGAATTAGTTAGAAATGCAAAATTGCCCTGATCTACTAAGTCAGAAACTCTGGGGTTGAATCAGCAATCTGTGTTTTAACAAGCTCCCCAGGTGGTTCTAATGGACACTCAAGTTTCATCAGTACTGATCAAGGGTAGCAGTTCAGAAGAGGATGGTTAGATTTAGGGTTGAGATTTCTTTTGCTTCCTTACGTTCTTTTAGGTACTCTTCCATTCTCCCAACAAAATGTAGGCGCTGGATACTGGGGAGATGGAGCTGAATAAGAGAGACCCAGCTCCTAATTCCATGGAATGCCCAGTTGTGATACTGTTATTTGTAATAAATGTATATTTGCCCTTTGTCCCCACTTCTGGCACAGAGCTCCCGAACTGGAATTTCCCTTGGCATCCTGTGATGAGAGCATTAGAAGTGTCTTTTGTTGTGTTGATGGTGACTTTTGGACCATATCTAAGGATGGAGGCTGGGTGCCAGGAAAATCAGCCAGGTGATTAGAACTTTTCAATTCTACTCCCTGACCTTCGGTCGGGGGAGAAGGGCTGTGGAATGGCCAGCTGTCAGTGATTTAATCAACCATGCCTATGTAATGAAGCCTCCTTAAAACCCAGAAAGGACTGGATTCAGAGAGCTTCCGGGTCACAGGGAACACAGGCAGGTGCTGGGGGAGCGGTCTTTCAGAGAGGAGGCCCTTCAGGGAAGCTCTGCGCCCTTTGCCCGCGTTTTGTGCGATGCACCTCTTCCTTGTGGTCGTTCCTGAGTTACATCGTTTCATAATGATGGTACTCTGGTAAGTAAAATGTTTCTTTGAGTTCTGTGAGCTGCTTTAGCAAATTAAATTGAACCTAAGGTAGGCGGTTGTTGGAACCTCCAATCATAGCTGGTCAGTCAGAAAACCTGAGCTTTCAACTGGCATCTGAAGGGGGTGGGGGTAGCCTTGTGGGACTGAGCCCTTAAACTGTGGGAGCTGATGCTACCTCTGGGTAAATAGTATCAGAATTAAGCTGAATTGTTACGATACCTGGCTGATGCTGGAGAATCGTTTGGTGTGGGAAAGAACTCCCACACATCGGAATTGGAGTCAGAAACTTAACAAGCATTAAAAAAAGATAAAAAGTACCTAACTGGGCCAGTCTTGGGCAGACTTGTGGAGGGTGATTTCAGGTCCTCGGCTTGCCTGTTTCACTTCCTCCTCTTCCTGTAATCTTGTCCTTTCTATCCTGCCCATGTGAAAACCTGTTCTCGGGTGTGGATCTGATCTCAGTCATTTGTTATTCAGTTTGAGCTGTTCTGAGTATAAGCCATATTTGCCCACCAGACTGCATACTCCTGAAGAAAGGGACTGTATCTCTGTTTCTTGGTATGTGCACACTTCTTCAGTTCAGATTCCTGTAATAACATGCCACTTGGATTTTAAGTGCTGCTCAACACTGGCTTTGGCACCACAGATGAGGGTTTGAGTCTGCAACCTGCTAGCCAAATAATCATGGGCAAGTTATGGCACTTCTTGGCACCTCAGTTTTTTCATCTATAAAATGGGTATAAAGTTGTGAAGCCTAAGATAATGCATGAAAAGTGCTTAGGTCAGTACCCTACCTAGGATATTCACTGAGAGCTCTCAGCGAATGGCACTTGCTAGTGACTGTTGCTTAATTTCACTTGCTGCTATGGGAGGGGAGAGTTTATCCAGGGCAGGTTTTATTCAGGGCAATGTGCTAAAGTGAATCTCAGACAGCAGTGAGCTGTTGGGAAGCTTTTGGGCTGAGTCGGTTTTCCCTGAGTTCCTCCTCTGACAGACAATCCCCTTTCCAAGCAGCCAGAACTCACCTCTGCCACCGGCTCGAGAAACACCCCTCGCTGAGCCCTTCTTAGGCTTTCCTGTGGTCTCACCAATGCTGCTGCTGAAGCTGCCTTGAGCGAGTCCTAAATCTTCTCTTCAGGGAGTTTAATACCTTGCAAAAGCCTCAAGCCTATTTTAATTGAATTATTTCATTCAGTGTCAGGCTTAAAGAGCACCCTACAGGGTCTCAGCTCTGAATGAATGCATTAAAAAAAATCAAATAGTACAGATTATGGCATAATCCTCGAGGCAGATATAAATAGAGTCTTCTCTGCTGCCCTTTCATTTCTCCACGTTACTTAATAAACACACTTCAGTAGCGTCTGCTTTTCCTTTTCGTCCCCTAATGTTCTTTAGTTGCCTTAGAAAGAGAACAAAACTCAGAATATAGCAAGACGTTGGGGAAGAATTTACCATCTTAAAAAAAAAGTTATTTTCCTTTTCTTTTTAAAAAATATTTTATTTATTAATTATTGTATTATTTAATTATTTAATTTTGGCAGGGGGTGGGGAGGTAATTAGGTTTGTTTATTTTTTACAGGAGGGTACTGGAGATTGAACCCTGGACCTTGAGCTATATGCCCCACCCCCTTGCCTAGAGAATTTACCATCTTCATTTTCAGGGCTGGAAGGGATTTTTGACATTACCTACTCTAACCCTCCACATAACTGACCTGGTATGGGGCAGGGGTGTGGAGAAGGAGATGACTTGACCAAGGTCACAGAACTTCACCTCTGATGAGCTCAGCTTGAAAAAGACACCATCTTAATCCTGGAGAAGTATTGGGAGCCACAGCAAAATATGGTGTGGAAAAATGACTTCAACAGAGCGGTGGTTAAAGTGGGGGGCTCTGGCCAGGGATTGAATCTTGGTCTCCCTCACACAGGCTGCCTTTGGGCAAGTGATGTAACATTGCTGGAGCTTGTTTCCTTATCTCTGATAATTAGTGATATTGCGCATTTTTTCACGTGCCTGTTGGCCTTTTGTATGTCTTCATTGGAGAATTGCTTGTTTAGATCGTCTGCCCATTTTTGGATTGGCTTGTTTGTTTGTTTTTCTTTAAGTTGTATGAGCTATTTATATATTCTGGAAGTTAAGCCCTTGTCAGTCTTAGAGGATCAACTGGTAGTTCTGGTTTTAATTTTTTGAGGAAACTCCATACTGTTCTCCACGGTGGTGTCACCAGTTTACATTCCTACCAACAGTGCAGGACCGTTCCCTCCCCCCACGTCCTCCCCAGCACCTGTGGTCTCTCGTCTTTTTGATGACAGTCATTTTAACTTATATGAGGTGCTGATCTCACTGCGGTTTTGATGTGCATTTGCCTGATGATTAGTGACACTGAGCACCTTTTCATGTACCCGTTGGCCATCTGTATGTCTTCTTTGGAAAAAGTCTATTCAGTTCCTCAGCCCATTTTTAAATTACACTGTATAATTTTTGAATTATATGGGTTATTTTTTATATTTTGGATATGAAACCATTATCATATAGGTGGTTTGCAAATATTTTCTTCCATTCAATAGGTTGCCTCTTTATTTTCTGAATGGTTTCCTTTGCTATACAGAAGCTTTTTAATTTGATGTACTCCCATTTGTTTTCACTATTATTGTTTTTGCATTTGGTGTCAAATCCAAAAAACCATTACTGAGACCAGTGTCAAGGAGCTTACTGACTATTTTTTTTCTTAGAAGTCTTGTCATTTCAGGTATTATGTTCAAATCTTTACACCATACACATACAACAACTCAAAATGGATTGAGATAGGGGTCCAGTTTCATTCTTTTACATGTGGCTGCCCTATTTTCCAAGCACCATTTATTGAAGAGACTGTCCTTCCCCCATTGTATGTTAATGGCTTCTTTGTTGTAAACTGGCCATATGTGTGTGGATTTGTTTGAGGGCTCTCAATTCTGTTCTGTTGCTCTTGTCTTTATTTTTATCCCAATACCATACTGTTTTGATTTCAAACTATTACGAAGCTATAGGAAGTATGATACCTCCAGCTTTGTTCCTCTTTCTCAAGATTGCTTTGGCTATTTAGGATTTTTTTGTGGTTCCATACAAATTTTAGAATTGTTTGTTCTATTTCTGAGAAAAATGCCATTGGCATTGGGATTGGCATTGCACTGAATCCGTAGATTGCTATGGGTAGTATGGACATTTTAACAATATTCTTCCGATCCATGATCATGAACCATCCTTCCCTTTGTGTCTTCAGTTTCTTTTAAACGTGTCTTAAAGTTTTCAGTATATAGATCTTTCACCTCCTTGCTTAAATTTGTTCTTAAGTATTCTTTTAGGTGCTATTGTAAATGAAATTGTTTTCTTAATTTCTCTTTCTGGATAGTTCACTATTAGTGTTTTGGAATTCGATTGATTTTTGTGTATTTTTTGGTATACTGCAACTTTACTAAATTTTAGTTCTAATAACTTGTTTTGGTGGCATTTTTAGGGTTTCCTATGTATGATGTGTCTTTTGTAAATAGAGATGATTTTACATCTTTCTGATTTGAATAACTTCATTTTCTTACATAACTACTCTGTCTAGGCCTTTAAGTGTTATGTTGGATAGGAATGGTAAGAGTGGGCATTCTTGTCTTGATTTTGATCTTAGAGGAAAAGCTTTCAGCTTTTTACTGTCAAGTATGATGTTCACCATGGGCTTGTCATGTATGGCCTTAATTATGTTGAGGTATGGTCCCCTCATACCCAATTTGTTGATTTTTTTTTTTATCATGAAAGGATGTTGAATTTTGTCAAATACCTTTTCTACATTATTGAGATGATCATATGCCTTTTATTCTTCATTTTGCTAATAAGGTGTATCACATTGATTTGTCTATGTTGAACCATCCTATTCCAAGTGGAAAAAATTCCACTTGATCAATAATATATGATCCTTTAATGTTTTGCTGAATTCTGTTTGCTAATACTATGTTAAGGACTCTTACATCTATGTTCATCAGAGATATGAGCCTATGATAACTTTTCTTGCAGTGTCATGGTCTGTCCCTGGTATCACCGCAATGCTGGCCTCATAAAAGGAGTTTTGTAATGTTTCCTCCTCTTCTAAGTTTTAGATTTTGTTGTGTTCTTTCAGCTCAGCTGCCATTGGCTGAGTGATGCCTGTCTGAACCATGATTTGACATGAGGTGCTGCACCAATGACTTTCACTGACTGCCCCGATATATGGCTGGTAATTAGGTCCCCAGAACCCTGCACTTTGCTCTAGCAGGAGTGTGCTCAGGAGTATTTCTCATGAGTCAGGAGATGGGCACATCTGTGGATGCCAACAGTTCCCATATGGCTTTGATCCTGAAGGCAAAGACAGAGGCACAGGCTGACTACACTGTCTGCCTTGATGTCCTCATGATGCTGGGCCTCTGCAGGATGGTGGGTGGAGCTGCACAGCCTTGCCACCACCACCATTCCCGTTACACAGCTGCAAATGGCTGTCATATCCACGCAGGCACTGCTGTTAGGCAGGCCCTGCTACTTGTCTCTGTGGTCATAGCTGGGCAAAGTTATTAGGTAACTTGTCTCAGTAACTAGAGAATTCCTCTTTATCGCCCAGCCTGGAAGGGTTTCAGTATTTTAACAATTGACTTGATGTGGCAGACTGAATTACTCTCAGATCTTCATTCCCTTCAGATCTTCACTCCCTCTCTCTGTTACATGACTCTGCAATGCACTAGAGTGGGAGGAATATGTTTCCTCATTTCACTGATGTTGGGGGCTTGGCCCCTGGTTGTGGTCAGTGCAGTGTGGGAAGGATGAACAGTTTGCCAGGTCTTTTTGAGAACTGTGTGCTCCAGATGGCCACTGCCCCTTCAGCCTGAGCCCAGAAAGAGACAAATGGATTAGATGCACACTAAATGGATTAGTTGGAAACTAAGCTGAAGCTGGAGCCAAAGGTAGCTGCTCTAATACCTGAAACAACCTGCAGTCTTGTGAGTAAGAAAATAAATACTTTCTATTACAAGTTGAGTTTTGGAATGTTTTGTTATGCAGAAGTATTGCAGCAATAGCTGTCTAATACATAGGGCCAACATGGTGTGCACTAGTGTAAGTTAGAACTGCGAGTAAATAACAAAAGATTTCTTGTTGCTACAGTTGTTATATTAACTGGCTGAGAAAGCATCAAGGAGGTGGTGGGAAGGGAAGAGGCAGGAGCCAAGATTCAGGGGCAGCAATGATCAAGGCTGATACAGGGACAGGGAGGAGACCAGCTTGTTTGAAGGAAAGGATAAAGCACCAGCATCCAGGGAGAGGTCTCCACCCTTTGGGTGAGTACTTTGTTCTTTCTTTCCACTAGAGTTCAAAAATTCCCTCTTGTGAACACTCATGTCACTGATTGGGTGTCCACTGGTCCAGCCCTGATGGACAATTTGACAAAATATATAAAAGCATTAAGTGTGCACATTATTTTCCTTTGACTTCACACTTGCTCTTTAAGAGTGTATCTTAAGGGAATAATTGGGCAAGTGAGAAAGTTGGTACAAGAATGTTTTCCCCTTGTTTTATAATATTGCAAACTGGATATCCAACAATAGAGGATATTGGACAGCCCAGGTGTCCAATGGAGAATTACTTAAATACATATATTCAGTGAGATACATCCTTAAATGAAATTGTAAAGGAATATTTATTGACAAGTGAACGTATTTGTGATAGAGTAAATGAGACTAAGAACCATATGCTATGTGTGAATCTAGGTACAGTCTTCACTGTGTTTTCCTGGGATTTTAATGATAAAATATTGCACACATACCTCATTGCAGACAACTCCATTCATTAGGATCTCTTTGGGGAGCATACTTTGTCTTTAAAAGAAATACTTTTGTTGGGAATGGGGTATGGATCCTGAGTTATTAAAAAAAAAAAAATCCTAAGTAACAAAAAATGGTTGCTAACCTGCCCGAAATAGTAACTGAGTACTTTGGAGGGAAGAGGACCCAGCAAGCCTGGACGTCATACGTGAGAAAGGGAGAGAGAAACTATATTCGACCTTGGCCTTGCTCTACCCTCTCCTACTTGACTTTCCCCCCTCCCAGCCCCAAGCATAGCCAAGGAGAGACTTCGAGAGAACAGCAAGAACTAATGAGGGGAATTAGAAGTGGCTGCAGTGGAGTGTGTGATGCAAACTCCCACCTCCACCCGTCCTCTGAGAGCTCAGTCTGTGGTACATTGTTTCCTGCTCATTTTGTATCGGTATTTGTTTGGGGGGAAGGGACTGAAGGGAGCTTGAAGTTGATGTTCAGGGAACAACTCACAGAGTGTGGAAGAATATACTTAAAATATTGACAGTTCATGACACAACATTGTAAAATGACTATAACTCAATAAAAAAATGTTAAAAATTTGACAGTTCAGTGAACTGTAAGACAGTAGTGGTAGTGGAAACATTCAAGATGAACAGGAAAAAAGAAAAAGGATAGTCTGAGAGACCTCTGGGACAATGTAAAATATAATAACATTCACCTTATAGGGGTCCCAGAAGGAGAAGAAGAATATAAAGGGGGAGAGATTTTATTTGAAGCAATAATAGCTGAAAATGTCCCAAAGCTGGGAAAGGAAACAGATACCCAGGTCCAAGAAGCACAGAGAGTCCTGAACTGTCAGCTGACTTTTCAGCAGAAACTTTGCAGGCCAGAAGAGAGTGGCATAATCTATTAAAATGATGAAAGAAAATGAAAACCAAGAATATTCTATCCAGCAAGGCTATCATTCAAATCTGAAAGAGAAAATAAAGAATTGTACAGACAAGCAAAAGCTAAAAGGGTTCAGCACCATTAAACCAGCTTTACAAGAAATGTTAAAAAGATTTTTCTAAATGGGGAAAAAGACCATAACTAGAAATATGAAAATTACAAAAGGAAAAATTTCATTGGTAAAGGAAAACATACAGTTATACACTTACACACTTAAAAAGCTAGTTGGAAGGTTAAGAGATAAAAGCAGTAAAATCATCTGTATCTACAGTGAGCAGTGAAGGGATACACGAAACAGAGAGGTGTAAAATATGCAAAAACATTAAATGTTGGAGCTGTGAAAATGCAGGGCTATTAGACTGTGTTTGACCTTAGGAGATCATCAACTTAAAATAATTGTGTGTATATATAGGTAGTTGTATTTGATCTCATCACCAACCAAAAACCTATAATGGATACACTAAAAAGAGAAAGGAAATCAGACATAGCACTAAAGATCGTCATTAAATCACAAGGGAAGAGAGCAAAAGAGGAAGAAGAGAACAAAAAGAACCCACAGAAAAGAATGAATAAAATGGCAGTAAGTATGTACCTATCAATAATTTAACTAAATGGACTGAATCCTTCAATGAAAACACGTAAGGTAGCTGCATGGATTAAAGAAAGACCCACATATATGCTGCCTCCAAGAGACTCACTTCAGATTTAAAGACATACAGGCCGAAAGTGAGGAGTGGAGAGTATTCTATTAAAATGAAAATGAAATCTAGGGTAGCAATAATTATATTAGACAAAATGGACTTTAAGACAAAGATTATAACGAGATGAAGAAGGGCATTACATAATGATAAAGAGATCAATTCAAGAAGATGATAAAATTGTAAGTGTATGCACCCAACATAGGAGCACCTAGATACATAAAGCAAATATTAACAAACACAGAGATCAGAGAAGGAATACATGAAATACAGACTAAATAAACAATAGAAAAGATCAATGAAACAAGACTAATTGAAAAGGTCACAGGGAAGAAAACTATCAACAAAATGAAAAGGCACCCCACTCAGTGGGAGGAGATATTTGCAAACGATGCATCTAATAAGAAGTTAATATCCAAAATCTATAAAGAACGCATACAACTCAACATCAATAAAACAACCTGATTAAAAAATGGGCAGAAGACCTGAATAGACATTTTCCAAAGAAGACATACAGATGGTCCACAGATATATCAAAAGATGCTCAACATCACTAATCATCAGGGAAATGTAAATCAAAACCCAAATGAGATAAGATGATAACCTCATACGTGACAGAATGGCTATTATCAAAAAGACAACAAAAACAGGTGTTGGAGGGGATGTGGAAGAAAGGGAACCCTCGTGTGTTGTTGGTGGGGATGTAAGTTGGGACAGCCACTATGGAAGACAGTGTGTAGAGTTCTCAAAACATTAAAAATAGAACTGTCATATGATCCAGCAATTCCACTTCCGACTATTTTTCTGAAGAAAACAAACACTAATTCAAAAAGATGTGTGCACTCCTATGTTCATTGCAGTATTATTTACAATGGCCAAGACATGGAAGCAACCTATGTGTCCATCTGTAGATAAATGGATAAAAAGAAAATGTGACACATACACACACACAATGGAATATTCTTCAGCCATAAAAGGAATGAAATCTTCCCATTTGTGACAAGGATGGACCTAGAGGATATTCTGCTAAATAAGTCAGACAGAGACAGATACCATATGATTTCACTTATGCGTGGAATCTAAAAAACAAAACAAATGAACAAACATAACATAACAGAAACAGACTCACAAATACAGAGAATGAACAGGTGGTTGCCGGAGGGGAGGAGGGGGCGTGAAGGGATGAGTGAAATAGGTGAAGGAGATTAAGAGGCACAAACTTCCAATTACAAAATAAATGAGTTAGAGATGAACTGTACAGCGTGGGGAATACAGTCAGTAATGTTGTAGGAACTTTGTATGGTGACAGATGGTAACCAGACTTACTGTGTGGATCATTTTGTAATATATAGAAATATCAAATCACCATGTTGTGTACCTGGAACTAATTAGATCCTTCTTTTTTAATTCCAAGTGGCCAGAATGAAAATTTTAAGAAATTGGCTGGGGCTATTTAACCTAAGGGGTAAAAAATGTTTTACTTATAGAAAATATCTGCCAGCCACTAATTTTTTTTTTTCCTTCTGAGCAAAAAATAAGTTGAAAGAGACAAAAACTGCAGCTTGAGAGAATGAAGCTAGCAATTATGGGGGAAAAAAAAAAAAGATCCTAGACAGTGCTGTGATGTTTCTTAGACATTGGAATTGGTTACCAAGAATCTGATCAGTCTGAGCTTTTGCCTAAAGGTGATCTTATCTCTAAACTGCCTGAGAGGTGAGAGTCTAGATAAGGTAATTTCCAAAGCCCCATGAAAACTGTGTTTGGCAAAGAATGTTCTGAGGCCACATATTGAAATTGCCTGGGGTGCTTCAGTGGGGGTTCTGCACTTTTAACAAGTTTCCTTTATCAATCATGATTCAGTTAAACAGCAATAAAAGGGATCAGTTATTGTATGAGTTATCAGTTGTGGGGTTACAGAACACCCTAAAACTAGTAGCTTAAAAAGAACAACTGGTTATTACTGCTCACCAGTCTAGTGGTCAACTGGGTTGTTCTGGTCTTGGCTGGTCTTCCTCATGTGTCTGTAGTGGTGTCAGGTCAGCGAGGTGGCGCTGGTGCTGCGAGCTGACTGCTCACTGGCTGGGGCACTTGGTTCTCCTCCCTGAGGTCTCCTGTCCTCCAGCAGGCTAGCTCGGGCTCAGTCACACGGAAGCTCAGTGGGATTCCCAAAGGAAGCACGTGAACTCTTTAGGTCTAGAACCAGAACTGGCATATTGCTTTTGCTGCCATTTATTGGCCAAAGCAAGTCACAAGGCCAGCCCTGACCCTAGAGATGGAGAGAGAGACTTCTGTTGATGGAAGGCGCTTTATAGTCACTTTGCAAAGGGAATAGGTAGTCAGAAGGGATTAACTGAGAGCAGTTTGCCTGCAGTCTATCATAGTAATAATGCTGTTCAGAGAGCGGGAGGAGTAAGAGAAATGAGGGGTATGTTAAAGCTGAGTACCTTTTAAAATAGGATCTTAATAGATAAAATTTGCTGCTCCTTTTTAATAAACAAAGTGTATATGTGTGGGGCTGTAAGCCAACTGGAAAATAACTTCCACACCCCTGTGGCATTCTCATCACATTAAAGTTTTGAAATCTATTGCTCTGATGTGCTGTGATTCTCGGGGAGTAGTGAAGCAGAAGCACCATTCCACAGATGAACACTGGCTGAGCCAACTGTGGGCTGGTGAGAGTTCCTGGGGTGAATTGCACTCGCTGATTTTGACCTGTAACTAGGCTGGAGAGAGGGGTGTGGACAAGACTACTACTTTGGGCAAGAAAGTCAGATTTCAGTCTCATTCAGCATTAGCTCAAAGGAGATTACCTGTATGGAGAAGCAGTAGATATAAAAACCTAGGTGCTTGTCGTCTGAGAAATTGATTGGCCAGTGGTCTCAGACGTCAGCACAGAGAGGATTTGCATGACGACATGAGTGAGTGAGGTACCAAGAGGCAGGCAACCAGAGTGAGAAAGAACAAGAATGTTAACCAAGTGGAGATGAGCAGGCAAAAAGTCAGTCTGCTAAAGGTCTGCTTAAAGAAAAAGTCAGACTCTGAATTCTTTAATGAGAAGAGGGAATTGACACATTGTTAGAGAAATCCAGTAGCTTCCATTTAAGAGGCAGAGAATGACTAAGCACCGCAGCTGTGGGGACATCCAAAGGATGGGGCAAGGGGCAGGAAGGCAGAGGCAGGGCAACAAGTAGTACAAGGATGCCTCTGCACCGGGGAGTTTAGAAAACTTCCACACTGAGCACCGCAGAAGCTCAGTTACGGACCCTGAAGACATTTAAATACATAGTGGACTGACCTGGCATGAATGTGCCTTAAATATGCATTACTTTCTTGTAAGAACTATTTAATGGTGATTATATATACTGAGGCTTAATCAATTAGTGTTTGAAATTGGCCTGCAAATGTGAAAAAAAAAAATAACTACCTAAATTTAACTCTTTAAGACACTTTAGACATCACCTACCCCTTCTCCCTTCATTGTCTGTATAATGAAACTGGGGCCCAGAAAGCTGAAGTGGCTGGTCTGAGGTCACACAGCTGATTAAAGACAAAATTAGGGGGGAGGGTATAGCTCAGTGGTAGCGTACGTGCTTAGCATGCACAAGGTCCTGGGTTCAATCCCCAGTACTCCCACTAAAAAATATAATAAAAGAAATGAATTAAAAAATACATAAAGAAACCTAATTATCACACTCTCCCCCCAGAAAGAAAATCAGGACTAAAACTTGAGCTGGGTGATTCCCAGTCAGATAGGTTTCTATCCCCTTTACGATAATTTATACCTTGTATTTTGACAGAGGGGAGGCCTGTATCTCAACAAAACTTGAAGACAATGTTTTCTAGATTCATCAGAATCACCCATGGGTGCTTTTTCAAAATAGATCTGCCTGGATCCTAGCCCAGAACTTCAGATGCAGAATTCTGGGGTGGCAGAACAAAACCTTAGGAGTATGTGTTAAAGAAAACCACCCCCTTGATTTTTGATTTCCAGTTCCCCCTTTCCCTTGCCCAGTTCTGTGTGAGGATATGTTTTTAGGCGTTGATTGGCAGGAGAGAGAATTCTTCCACAATGTCTACATACTTTCAGTTAGGTAAGGCCTTTTCCTGAATCCCCTGTTTGACCGGGTGACTTCCTGAGGAGTTCGTGTGCTGTGCACTCTCATTAAGGATTTCCATGGGCCTGTCCTTTGTCCTGAGAGTGATAACACTCAAGGGGCAGCGTTAGCCATTGGCAGGTTGGCTCCTCCAAGTAGCTTCAGTCCAGAAAATTGTAGGATGATGTGCAGTTCAGGCCTCTGCAAGTACTGATCCCGCAAGTACCAGGCTGTTGGTGGGTTTGACCAGTGGTGTGTGAGTTTTCACAAAGGGAAACCAACTCGAGGGATAGGTGAGTCTTTCCTGTCCAGTGTCGTATCTGCAGCTCCAAAAACAGTATGTGGCATATGTTAGGTACTCATGAAGTATTTGTTGACTGACTGAATGAAATGGAACCCCTTACTGGGTGCCAGCTGTGAAATCACTGTACTTAACGCATCTTGAGTCATTGTGTCCCCTTTCCGGAAGTGTGGTTGGATTCTGAGTGTAGCTGGGACTCGTCCTGTAAGGCTCCACAGGGCCTAATGTATGGTGATAAATCATAACTCTCTTAGGTGTTCAGAATCAATTTCACACCTCATCTGTTATCATGAGCAGAACGTGTGCAGAAGTACCCTCACTGTGGTAATACATCAGCTCACCAAAATAAAAAAATGCCTGAAGATCAGAAAAGAGAACACTTAAGAGTCCATGGTGCTTAATCAGCTACCCAGACATTGATGGATTTCAGGGGATATTTATATTTGAATCATGGCATCCAGAATGTCTCAGTACAACCCATAGTTTATGGGTGGCGTGGAAGCAGTTTAAAGAAATCATGTCTCATTATCTGTAGTCAGAAACTAGGTCTCTCTCTGTAGAAACATTCGTTCTACAAAAATGAAAAACAGAGGATCAAGTCCTGTTTATGGCACTGATAGGCTGGGCTGCCAGAATCCTCACTGTGTCCCTGACGACCATCCCTAGCTGGTCACAGTATGCTTTCCTGCTGTGCCAGTGGTCTTACTGCTGCTCCATCCCAGGTTCTAGAAAGCCACTGCTGAGTTTTTAAAAAATTTTTATTTTATTGAGTTATAGTCAGTTTACAACGTTGTGTCAGTTTCCAGTGTAGAGCACAATTTTTCAGTTATACATGAACATACATATATTCATAGTCACATTCTTTTTCACCGTGAGCTACCACAAGATCTTGTATATATTTTCCTATGCTATATAGTATAATCTTGTTTATCTATTCTATATATACCTGTCAGTATCTACAAATTTTGAACTCCCAGTCTGTCCCTTCCCACCCTCCTCCCCACTGGAAACCACAAGTTTGTATTCTATGCCTATGAGTCTGTTTCTGTTTTGTATTTTTGTTCATTTGTCTTTTTCTTTTTTCTTTTCTTTTTTTTAGATTCCACATATGAGCAATATAATATGGTATTTTTCTTACTCTTTTTGGCTTACTTCACTTGGAATGACATTCTCTGGGGACATCCATGTTGCTGCAAATGGTGTTATGCTGTTGTTTTTTATGGATGAATAGTATTCCATTATATAAATATATCACATTTTCTTTATCCAGTCATTTGTCGACAGACATTTAGGCTGTTTCCATGTCTTGGCTATTGTAAATAGTGCTGCTATGAACATTGTGGTGCAGGTGTCTTTTTGAAGTAGGGTTCCATCTGGATATATGTCCAGGAGTGGGATTGCTGGATCATATGGTAAGTCTATTCCTAGTCTTTTGAGAAATCTCCATACTGTTTTCCACAATGGCTGCACCAAACTGCATTCCCACCAGCAGTGTAGGGAGGGTTCCCTTTTCTCCACAGCCTCTCCAGCATTTATCATTTGTGGACTTTTGAATGATAAGCCACTGCTGATTGATCTTGTTGGCATGCTGAAGGGAAGCTCATCGACCATCGCTGATCCAGAGTTTGTCTTTGACTATTATTTCCCTGACAGGCTATTATTAGTTGATAATATGAGGATGAGGGGAAAAGCAAATGAAATGCTTTCAGTTTGGAAAACATCTTGAATTAGTCAGCTGATCCTCGCCCTTGCTTCTGGACAGGGTCATAGCCAAAGCCAAGGACTGAAGATGATTTTCTCGATGGCAATGTTTCACCAACTGAGAAATTGGGGGTCAGGTGCATCAGAATCAACCTTGGGTGATACTTTAGGTACTTGTGCTTCACTCAAGACCTACTGGATCAGAACCTCTGGGTTTGAAGTCAAGGACACTGTTGGGACAAGTATGCAGGTGTGTCTCAGTCACTCTGCAGTTAGAGAACCACGGTCCTGTGGAGTTCGGGGGCCTGGCTCAGCTCTGCCCTTCACTTGCTCTGGGAACGTGTGCCCAGATCTGACCCTCAGGTTTCCTGTCTTAAGGAGACATGATAACGTCTGGGCCATCTACCTTACAGGGCAGCTGTGAGGCTCACGCTGAGATAAGACACCTGAGGATGCTCTGAGGTGAAGTAAGTGCCGTAAACATGGAGTAGATTGCTATCCACCTATTAAATTTGGTGGGGAATTGGAGTAGATTTTCAAAAGTTCATTTTCACTTTTATCAGGAGTCAGGGAATGACTGCAAAGCAGAATGACACAGGAGAAGAAGAAGACAGCTCAACTGAAGAGACGAGAACGGCAGTTGTCAGCCATGCTTACAAACGGGGGTCATCTGGGCAAGGTTTTAAAGTTAAAATGTAATTATTTTACTGTAACAATTTCTAGGAAAGAAACACACAAAGTGTTTGATTTTCTTGTTAGGTTTGGTTTTTTTTTTTTTTTTTTTTGGAATATAGTCAGTTTACAATGTTGTGCCAGTTTCTTGCGCACAGCCGAACAGTTCAGTCACACATATATATACGTACATTTGTTTTCATGTTCTTTTTCATTATAGGTTACTACAAGATCTTGAATATAGTTCCCTGTGCTCTACAGCATAAACCTGTTTATCTATTTTACGTAAAGTAGTTAGTATCTGCAAATCTTGAACTGCAAATTAGGGAAGTTTTAAAACTACCTAAGCCAGGGCCCCATCCAGGACAGAGTTACAAGAGAATCCAGGGAGCAGGCTAGGGCCTGGGCGGCTCTCGGGGGACTTACTCTGGTTCCCAGCCTTCCTGAAGAACGGCTCACCTGTTTGTTTTTCAAGCCTATCGACATGTCAGTATTTTGCCTACGCATTTCATTTTATTAAAATGACGCAGGCTCACATTTGCTGCTTGCAGCCAGGAAACCTGAACCAGCATCTCAGGAGCCAGGACTGAGGGTGTCTCATTGACCTCTGGATCCTTGGGACTAGCACAGCTCCTGACACGCAGTGGAGATGAAACATTGGCTTACCAAATAAGCTGAGGGCTACCCAAGTGCTGATCCCAGCTGGGGCAGGTTAAATCTAGATTTCCTCAAAGTGAGGAGATTATGCAGGTGAAGTTCCTGGCATTTATACGTGGACACTCACGGGATGACTGTAGTGCTTGTTTTTGAACACTGTGGAGACAGAAAAGTGGGTAAGACTTCAATGAGTTTGCAGGAAATAAAATTTTATAAAGAATGAGAGAAAGTCAAAAAAATTTTTTTTGTCCTCTGCCCATTTTTGGATTCGGTTGTTTGTTTTGTTATGAAGTTGTGTGAGCTGTTTATATATTCTGGAAATTAAACCTTTGTCAGTCGCATCATTTGCAAATATTTTCTCCCATTCCATGAGTTGTTTTGTTTTGCTTATGGTTTCCTTCTCTGTGCAAAAGCTTGTAAGTTTAATTAGGTCCCATTTGTTTGTTTTTGTCTTTATTTCTATCGCTTGGGTAGGCTGCCCTGGGAGAACATTGCTGAGATTTATGTCAGAGAATGTTTTGCCTATGTTTGCTTCTAGGAGGCTTATAGTGTCTTATCTTACATTTAAGTCTTTAAGCCATTTTGAGTTTATTTTTGTGTGTGGTGTGAGGGACTGTTCTAACTTCACTGATTTACATGCTGCTGTCCAGTTTTCCCAACACTACTTGAAGAGACTGTTTTCTCCATTGTATAGTCTCGTCTCCTTTGTCAAAGATTAGTTGACCAAAAGGGTCTAACCTGTTCTGGGAGGGCCTGTGGGTTTATTTCTGGGCTCTCTGTTCTATTCCATTGATCCATTTGTCTGGTTTTGTGCCAGTACCATGCTGTTTTGATTACTGTAGCTCTGTAGTATTGTCTGAAGTCTGGGAGGGTTATTCACCCAGCTTCTTTCTTTTTCTTCAGTAGTGCTTTGGCAGTTCTGGGTCTTTTATGATTCTATATAAATTTTAGGATTCTTTGTTCCATTTCTGGGGAAAATGTCCTGGGTAATTTAATAGGGATTGGATTAAATCTGTAGATTGCCTTGGGCAGTATGGCCATTTTAACAATATTGATTCTTTCAATCCAGGAGCATGGGATATCTTTCCATTCCTTTTTCTTTTTCTTCCCCAGCCTAGGGCATACTTATTTATTTATTTAAACACCTTTACTGTGGTATGGTTCCTATACCATAATCTACACATTTCAGATGTGCACTTTGATGATAGATGTATCCACCAATCAAACCACCACCACAGTCAAGATAGGTAACATTTCCACCACTCCCCAAGAGGTACAATTTTCAAATTCCCAATTTATCACTTCCCTCCCCCTTTAATCCCTGGTAACCATAAGGTTTTTCTCTGTGAGTCTTTCTGTTTTGTAGATGTTCATTTGTGTCCTTTTTTTTTTTTTTTTTTTTAAGATTCCATATATAAGTGATATCATACGGTATTTTTTTCTTTCTCTTTCTGGCTTACCTCATTTAGAATGATGAACTCCAAGTCCATCCGTGTTGCTGCAAATGGTATTATTTTATTCATTTTTATGGCTGAGTAGTATTCCGTTGTTGAAATATACCGCGTCTTCTTTATCCAGTTTTCTTTTGATGGACATTTAGGTTGCTTCTATGTTTTGGCTATTGTAAATAGTGCTGCTATGAACGTTGGGGTGTATATGTCTTTCTGAATTAGAGTTCCCTCCAGATATATGACCAGGAGTAGGATTGCTGGATCATATGGTAAGTCTATTTTTAGTTTTTTAAGGAATCTCCATACTGTTTTCCACAATGGCTGCACCAAACTGCATTCCCACCAACAGTGTAGGAGGATTCCCTTTGTTCCACACCCTCTCTGGCATTTATCGTTTGTGGACTTTTGAATGATGGCCATTCTGACTGGTGTGACCTCATTGCAGTTTTGATTTACATTTCTCTGATAATTAGTGATATTGAGCATAAAATGAGTGATTCTTAACTAAGACATGCTCGTGGGACAAAGGCAGATAATGGGTGATCTGGATGTGGCAGCCTCTGTTTTCTCCTGATGCCCCTTTGAGGTCAGACATGGAAGTTGGATCTGTCTCCCAAGTAGATAAAGCTCGAAGGAGTGTCCAGGAGAAGTGACATTTAACGAAGATTGTGCATGGTAATTAGAAGAGGGACCTGCCTGGATACATCTTGTGCTTCTCCCTAGAGTAGCTCTTCCTTGCAGACCACCTTTTGCATCCTTCCTTTTCTTTCTTAATCACAAATCTCCAATATTAAAAAAAAAAAAAAAGACCTGCTCTGTCTCACCTTGAGCCGTTTCACCCTTGCGCTGTGCTTGCACACCTCCACTCAGTAAACCCACCATGATGTGTGTTACTGATTCTGCTCCTTCCCCTCTGCCAATGCACTGGGGTGGATGCAGTTAACGACGGCATGCACCCTACTCCGGGGGAGTTCGGCTATTGGTGGTGGCGATGGAATTCCAGATGGAAAGGTGTTGAGTTGTGACTTTGTAGGGCAGGGGGAGAGAGTGGGTCTTGAATACAATGGATTTTTCAAAGGACGATCTGCTGGTCCTCGTTCGGAAATGTTTTTTCTTGGGCTAGTCAGCTTTCCAAAAAAGAGCTCTCTGATTTCCTGCTTGGGAGGGGCCTCGGGGGTTTGGGGGCTGCCAGCACGCTAGGAGCTGAGGGTCTAACCTTCTGTTCTGGGAGGGCCTCACTCCCAGCCTGGGCTCTCCCCGTGTTACCTCTTGCAGAGCCTTCATTCCAACCTCTCTGGAGAAGAAACCTCCCACCTGGTGGGGGAGTGGCGGTTCCATGTCTAAACCGGTTGGGGGAGTGGAGGTGGCTGGGGCTTTCAGACACCTGTGTTCAGCTCTCCTCCCCGGCCCCGTCCTCAGCTTACCTGGTGTTTCTGATTCCCGAGCCTTCCTGAGGTCGGTTGGCAGGCACTGCCTGGATTCCCATTTGGTTTCTCATCCTGCAGTTCCTTTGCAGAGAGAGGAAAGCTGAAATCGAATCCAGTTACCCTTCCTGCATTTCTTTTCCATTTCCCTAAGTTTTGTTGGCCCCTCTCTGGCGTCTACTTCTTTCCCTTTCTCTTTGTTCTTGAGGATTGATACCTTTCTACTCCCTTAACTCACAATCTAGTGGGATTGGAGTAGAAAGCGGAAATAAACGCGGATGTCAGTCCACCATGTTTAACTGGACGTGAAGCTGAAGTCTCTTTTTTTACGTTTCAGAAGTTAACCTTGCCTGCCATTAGTTGTGTGAGTCTGTCAGGCTTTCATTAACCAGAGTCATTTGTTTTCATTTTGGAAGACCCATGGAGATGGCTTTTAGGTTTCAGAATTTGTCTTTAGAAGATTTTTAGCCAAGGAGCTACCACCTTCCCTGGTTTCAAAGCTTGCACAGGGGAGCAATGCATCCATTTAAGAGAGAAGGGGTAGAAATTCTTGTCAGTCTGGACCGGGGGGCCTTCCCTCTGCCCAGGAAACCTGCTGTGGAACGATGCTGAGCTGTATTAGTTATTAGACAGCCTGCACGTCATTCAGACCACTTTTCAGCTCCCCTGTGCTCTGTGTTTCTGTATCTACAGGCATTTGTGTCATCGCTGTGTTTCTCTGCTTCCTTTGCTGGAGATTCCTTATTAATCTGCTTTTATCTTGTCCCCTCGCATCCCTTTTACCACTCAAAATACACAGCTGCTCTGTCCTACCATGTGGGTTCCATAGACCATTTCAATTCTTACTACTTCAGAGGCTCAAGAGCGATGAAGGATTTTAGAGATCACCCAGTGGCCTCAAACTTGTAGTTTACAGATTAAGAAGAAGAATTTTCTTTAAACACAATCTTGGGGGAAAGCTTGGCATGTGAAGCAGGCAGGCTGAAAGCTGCTCTGAGTACGTAGGGCAGGGAACCCCCTCCTGATCACATCTCCCTGGGGAGATGGAGGAAACACCGCTGATCCTGGTTTAACTCTCATTTTGAACGTGAGGGGCTGAGTCCCCGAGAGGGGAAGTCATTTGCACAAGGTCATGTAGTGGATTAGTTCAGGATTTGAATCAAGGCCTCCTTACACTCTCCCACTTCCTCTGGATCCACAGATAATGAAGCCTGCAGGGCGAATGGGGAGACTTTCAAGCCAGTGATCAAACAGCGGCTGTCCCCTGTTAGCCCGACGGCCCCCTTCCCAAAGCCCCACAAACCCTCCACTCCATCCACAGTCTTGTATGAAAAAGTCATAAATAATAATTCCTGCTGAAGCGGCCTCCTTCCTGCCCCAGAATTGGTGTCCTGCTGGCTTGTTAATTTTAGTTCAGGAGTCAGAGACTTGGTGACAACTGAGCTTGCGTAGGGCTCCTTTGCTGTTCGATAAATGCTAACAAACCATAAGCTGCAGCCCTAACAACCGCTGCCGCCCGGACCAAAACGCAAGGGCAAAGATGACTTTGGTCTGAATTGGATTTGAAAAGGCTGAAAGAACAGGCTTGGAGTGCGCAGTGGAAATGCCAGTTGAATATTAATTACAGCGGCACTGCCGGCCTGCAGGAGGCAAGATGGTTCAGCCACAAGGGCTGGAGAGGGATGTTGAATGCAGACGAGATGCTTCTGCCTGTGGACTCCAAGAGCGTGGCTTCACACAGAGTCCAGGGAACCTCGGGTGGCTTCCTGCCGCTCTCCCGGTGTTCAGAGAGGTCTTTCTGGTCTCCCAGCTCGCTCTTTTTGTTTCTTCCTCAGCATCACCAGGATGACTTGGCCACGAGCTGTCTTAGGGGTAGGTTTTAATCAGTGGCTTGGGGATTCAGAAAGTGGCAGCAAGGTAGATGTGGGCTCCAGAACATCCTTGCCCCACGGATGATTTCCCACATTCCAGGAAAGGAATGTTTATGTCCACAGTGAACCAGACACATAATTACAAGTAGTCTCTTTACACAGTAGGCGTCTGCGTGCAAACACACAGCAGTGACGGCATGGGGGGTGGGGTGAGGTGGGCAGGGATGGAGGTTTGCTTATGAACATACTGAGCCATAAGTGAGAGGTAATTTCCATTTGTCTCAACCTCTGGCAAACTTTTAAATTATGTATACCAAATAATTTCCTACAGATCTAACTCCCCAATAGATTGTGGGATTAATCTTAAGTGGGTTGTTTCTTTCCACTTAAAATGGGAGCCTCCTGGTAGGCTGTATGTTTTGGTACAATTACATTGGCCCAGAGCAGGACCGGAGTCATTCGAGCCACCTGTGGAGTGTGCTAATTGTTCTGAAGTGTGCTGCCTGGTGTGCGCCTCATTGCTGCAGTGGATTTAATGGAACTTCTAATTAAAAATAAGAAGTGAGACGGGGCTGGGCACACTCCTCCCACATCAGGAGTTCAGGCAGGGCCCCTTTGAGCACGACAATGTGAACATGCCCATGGTGGGAACCAGCTGGGGCAGAAATTAATGTGTCTCTGGCATGGTTTGCCTACCGGGCATGATGTGGGCTGTTGGTGCTGTAATTGGAGCCAGGCCAATGTCAATATGATGTCCATGGTGCCAGTTCCTCTCCTAGGCTCTGGTTCAGTGTTTGGAGGGGGTGCCTGGGGAGAAGCTAGAGGGGAGGAGGCTGGAAAGGTTAAGTAGCTGGAGGTACAGCCTGGGACCCTGAGGTAGTCTGTGAGACAGGACTGTTCTGGAAAATCACAAGCCCTGCCACATCCCAAAGACCAGGCTTCCCTGGTTGTTAATTATAGTGGGCCGGGAATCCTGTGTGGGTTTTGGAATACTGACTCTGCCTCTTATTAACAGTGCATCTTTGGGTAAATGACTTAACTCTTTTGAGCCTCAGTTTGCTTACCTGCAGAATGGGGATAAAACTACCAAATATGTTTGAAGGTATTTTGGCAGCATGGACACAGAACTCAGGAATGTCTGCGTCCCACGTGGACAATCACTTCTCCCTTCTGTGGGCCTCCACCTCCCCATTTCCTACTCCCTTCTCTCCAGACTAGTACCTCCAGGAACATGAGTGAATGGGAACAAAAGTAATTTATTTATAACTGAGCCCAGTGGCTCAAAGTAGAAGAAAAGGGGGGCAAAAAGAGGTTGGCTTTCCCCATGAGATGAGTCTCAGCTTAGTGTGCTGACTGGCCTCATGGAAGGAAGAAATGCAAGAGAGCCCAGAACGTGTGTGGAACTCTTTGAAGACACAGGCCCTCAAGAACCCACTGATTTGGCTGACACTGTGACCTCTGGATCATCCTCTGATCTTTGCTTATAGGGAAGAGAAAAAGGGGAGGCTGAGACAGGCCTCACGGTACAGGAGAGGCAGAGGAAATGTCTCTCCACCTATGCCTTCTGGGTCTGTAGTCAGGACTAGATGAGAGGACATACTTAGGAGCCAGTCCACCACTGTCAGTGACTTGGCTAGCCCAAGAATGACCTAAAGTTGAATCACTCATGACATGTGACTTCAGGCTCTGACATCCTACCAGGAGTTATTTAAAAAAAAAAAAAAAAAAGCTTGAGTACCTAGAAGTGAGTCTGTATTGAGTTCTGTAAATGGTGTGCAAAGAGGCCTGGGAGGTCAGTGACTGGGGAAATCTTCATGGAAGAAGTGGTCATTAGAGGTCTGATTTTGAGCTTCTGGCTTTGAGCAGGCATTCTAAGTAGAGGAAATGGCCCGACCAAAGGCACAGAGATTGGAAAGTGTGAAATGTGTTCAGGCTCTGAGCTTGGCGAGGTAGGTCAGGGTCAGGCAGTGGGGGCCCGGTGAACACCAGGTTCAGGAGTTGGGGCTTCTGTAGAGCGCTTGGTTCCCGCTTAGCGCCTTGGGAAGTTACCTTAATACCCTTCCCATTCCTTCCCTGCCACCTGCTTCCTCTCCCTGCTCCTCACCTTCCAACTCTTTGTGATTTGCTGATGCTCAGCCAGTCAGCAGGTTTTCAGTTGATTTACTAGTGGCTTTAATTATCCTTTCCAACAGCTGATTAGTCCAATTTTAAACACATCTACTCAGAAAAAGATTTCATTGATACCTTGAGTGAAAGCTTCAAGGGCATTTAGGAGTCCATGAGTATGTGTTCTTACAGATGAGTCGTGAATTCAGAAACACTTAGAGGCCTTAGAAGCCTCCAGGCCACCCCCTTCATTGCACACATGGAGAAGAATGAGGAGGGAAAGAAAGCTCCACGATAAGAAGTGTGCAGATTTGGGAGCCAGACCTTGCGACTCTGAGTTCAGCCAGAGCTCTTCTCACTGCATTGTGGAAAGAGTGCAGCCTAGGGGTTCACATTTTGGGCCCTGAAGTTGAGCAACTTGGGGTTGAATCTTGGCTCTTTGCCCCATAATGGCCTGTTGTGAATGGTATCAAGCCTTAGTTTACCCATCTACAAAATGGGGCAAGGAAGCCAAATGGAAAAATACAGTATCATTTGCAGGGAACAAAAAAGGCGGTATATTCCCGGTTTGTCCTCTGGTACAAGAGCCGCCTGATGTGTAGGCAGTCATGTCCTGGTGGATCAAGGGTCGTCTTAAAGGGTAGTCTGGCTGAAAGTGTCTCCTTGCTCTGGCTGGCCACCCTGCCTGAAGAGCTCCTAGACCTGCTTCTTCTTTGGGATAAAGTACCTCAAACTTCTGTTGAAACAGATGAATCCCCAAGACGGGGTCTCACATTAGGTTATGATGTTCTTGAAGACTGTGGCCTGAATGATGTCATCTGATTTATCCTGAGCCAACTGACTGGCGGTGAGGTCAGGAGGGTGGTATAAGGTCTAGCCTGGGAAGGCACCAGTAGGTCCACTGGTAAAAGCACCTATTGAAGGTACCCCAGAGGTTCCATTTTCAACCTGTTACCTATCTTCAAAATCACTCTCCTCCAACCACCGGGGTGACTGAGGGTAGCAGAGGTGATTCTCAACTTCCAGCAAGTTCACCTTCCCTCTTTGGGTTATCCCCCTCTCTGGTTCTTTGCTTTTTAAAAAAAAAGAAGACTTGGCTAGAAGCCTAGCGAAAGTTAAGCTGCCCAGGATTCCTGTACCCCCTTCTTGCTGCCACACAGGCTGGTCTGTTATTAATGGGGAGAGCAAACCTGTGCTTCTCTTTATACTTTCTGTCTTTTGCATCTACTGAAAGGGACAAATGCTCTTTCTTTTTTGTGGGTAAAAAGGTGGGTTATCTTAAAGGCAGGATTGGAGACCCAGAAGCAGCAGTTGGTGGGGCTTCAGAAATCTTTTCTGCCTTTGCAGGTGGGAGAAGAGAATTCTGAGAGGTGAGGTTTTTTGTTTTTTTTTTTTGTTTTTTTTTGTTTTTTTTAATTGAAGTACAGTCAGTTGCAATGTGTCAATTTCTGGTGCTCAGCACAGTGTGCCAGTCATGCATATCCATAGATATATTCGTTTTCATATTCTTTTTCATTAAAGGTTATTACAAGATATTGAATACAGTTCCCTGTGCTATACAGAAGAAACTTGTTTTTTTTTTTAATTCTATTTTTATATATAGTGGCTAACATTTGCAAATCTCATACTCCCCAATTTATCCTTTCCCATCCCCTTTCCCCTGGTAACCATATGATTGTTTACTATGTCTGTGAGTCTGTTCTGTTTTATAGATGAGTTCATTAGTGTCTTCTTTTTTCTTTGCTTTTTTTTAGATTGCACATATGAGTGATATCGTATGGTATTTTTCTCTTTCTGGCTTACTTCACCAAGAGTGAGCTCACAGTCTGTATGAGGGAGAGGCATCCTAGCTCAGGCTCCCTCCTGATAGCTGCCCCGGCCCCCTCTTTAGGTGTTGCCAATTCCTTAATTATCTCCCGATCTAGAAAAAGCCTCCAGGAGGCTTGGGCGGGGGGTCCATTATCTTCCCAAATAGAGTTGCTTCCTTCCTGCCTTCTATGCTCCCTCTGAGACCAGCCTCATCCATGATTTTCTTCAACAGCAAGAGTCACCATGTTCTTCAGGGCTGCCATGTGCCGCGCACTGGGAACACGACAGAGAACAAGATCACAGGCTCTCTGCCTGGTGGGATCTTGTGTGTGTGCATGCATGTGTGTGTGTGTGCGTGCATATGTGTGTGTGTGCCTGTGCGCGCATGCCCAAGAATCAAACAACTGCACAGCTAGTAAATCGATTTCCTGGGGGTCGTTCCTAAGCTGTAACCAGCCTCCCCAAAGTAGCCCTTAGAATCACAGAATAGTAGAACCAGTCCATTTCCCACCTGGAGCATTTGGGGAAACTGAGTGACCCTCAGTTTGAGGTTGAAACCTGGGGAAGAAATGTGTCCAGAGTCATAGCAGAAACCGTGGGCAGAGCCGGAGTTGAAATTTGGCCTCCCCGCTCCTGGCTATGATCCCTCTCCGCCCTGTTTGCCCCGCTCCCGCCGCAGGAAGAACCCTCAGGTGCAGCAGCTCCAACACCGACGCTAGACACTAGGTGGCGCCAGCACGCCTTTGAACAGACAGGCTCCCCTCGGAAAAATGCCTGAATCCTCACCTCTGGTCGGGTCGTAAAGTTGGGGCTGGCGCTTTCCTCCGGGGCGGGCGCAGCCCCAGCCCCAGCCCCAGCCCCCAGCCCCACCTCCTTCATCCTTGGAACCCTGCCTGGGCCCCTGATGCCTTGGGGACGTGTTGGTTGGTTACCTGGAAGAATTCGCTCCTGTGTGATTGATTTCTTCTGGGGGTTCTCTGTGCAGAATGGAAAGACCTGGCAGGGTGGTCAGCTCTGGGAGAGATGTTTTAGGACAGGGCAGGCACACATTCTCCTTAGGTGCTGGTGTCTTTCTTACTGAACCCAGTGGAACATGGTGTGGTCTTTCTGCAGGGCACATTGCTAGGCTGTGACGGCTGGGGGAGGGGCCCAGGCTGGCTGGGCACCCAGCTCCTATGTCTCTCAAGAGACTGTCCAGGTAGGTGACAAGGCCCTCTGTCATCTGGTCCCTACCTGCCCCTCCAGCCCCATCTCACAGTCGCCCAGCTGTGTGACTAAGAGTGCGGGCTCTGGTTTCCGACCCCCGGGATTGGAATGCGGCCTCCCCACTTGTTAGCTGTGTGACTGCGCCACACTTATGGATGCTTTCTCTGCCTCGGTTTCTCCCCTCTGTCAGTGGGCTGAAGCAGGTTATATAGGAGCTCAGCTTTCTCTGCAGCAACTCCCACGAAAGGTGGAGTATGTTTTCCCACCTCCTTCAAACCGGGCTGGCCTGGCGACTTGCTTCCACAGGAATGTGGTGGCAACGATGCGTGAGTTCTGAGCCTAGGTGTTAAAAGGCTTTGCAACATCTGTTTTCTCAGAGCATTGCTGCCGTGCGACAAGGCCAGCTGACATCACTGAGGATGAGACTGGTGGAAGGAGAGCCCAGCCACCCAGCCCAGGTTGCCCACTCCCAGCGCTGTGAGTACTGAAAAATTGTGGTGTTAATCCACTCCGTTTTAGGGGTGGTTTGTTATGTGGTTGAAGCTAACTAAAACAGGGGAGAAAAATAGTACACCAGCCCCCCCTTACCTGTGGTTTTGCTTTTCATGGTTTCAGTTCCCCCTGATCAGCGGTGGTCCAAAAATACTAAATGGAAAATTCTAGAAATCAACCACTCGTAAGTTTTAAATTGCATGGTGTTCTGAGTAGCTTGATGAAATCTTGTGCCGTCCCACCTGGGACGTGAATTGTCCCTTTGTCCAGTGTGTCCACGCTCTGTGTGCTGCCTCCATTGGGCACGTGACAGCCGGCTCAGTTATCACGTTGGCTGTCTCGATAGCGTAGAGCTTGTGTTCGAGCCACCCTTATTTTACTTAGTGGTGGCCCCATAGTGCAAGAGCAGTGAGGCCAGCAATCTGGGTGTCCTGTCACTGTGCCTAATTTGTACATTTCACCATAGGCGTGTATGTGTTATCTGTGGTTTCAGGCACCCACTGGGGGTCCTGAACATAATCCTCCAGCATAAGGGGAGTGGACTGCTTTACCTGCCTTGAAGGGTTCGGTGAGGTTTAAGGACAACGTGAACTTGGATCAGCGCCTAGCGCAGAATTAGCGAATGCAGTTGTTCCTACTCACATCATCACAGAGTTCCTTTTGCTTATTGGGTTCTAGTCGCACTAACCCCCTTTCTTCTTTTTCTTCTTCTTTTGAATACACCGAAATCTCTTTTTCAAGGCTTTCATACTTAATTCTCTCCATTTGCAACGGTCCGTCCCTGAGGACTTGTTTTCATGGTTAGGGTCTCAGCTGAAATGCCTTCTCCTTGGAGACGCCTTCCCTGATTACCCTGGGAGCCACCAACCTCCCTTCCTCTCCATCCTTGCTTCCTTTCATTGTGTGCAATGATCACATTTATTGATTTCCTTGCGTAGCGTCTGTCTCCCTTCCTAGATTGTAAATCCCTTGTGGGCAGGCCCTGGGCTTTTATCCGTGTTGCCCACCACAGTGCTGTGTATGGCAGGCGCTCACTTGATATTTGCTGAATGAGTGAATGGAAAGAGGCATCTAATGAATGAGTGTGAGATTGGAGTCAGGCTTCCAGGAAGAGGGGCGTATGCAGGTGAGAGTTTGAGAGAGAGAGGACTATGTATGTTGTGTCTGACAGCCATTGCGGTTTGTGTCACACGCTTACATTGGATCAGATATATTCCTGATGCTCTAAGTCCCACAAGGCTATGAGCTGCTTTAAGAAGGGACCGACCTCCTCACAGCCCCACGCACATTGCCAGGCGTCTAGCAGGGGCCAACAGAAGTTTACTGGAAAGATAGATGGATGGATGGGTGGACGAACGAACGAGTGAATGCAAAGATGGATGGATGGATAAGAATATTCAAAACTGCAGGCGACAGTGGAAAACCATGTTTATTTTTTCTTCTAATAAAGGGTAATCCATTTCCAGGTAATTCCTAAAAGGTCATGAATGTATAAAAATGTATTAAATATCATCATTAGCATAATGTTACAGGGAAATAGTTGTAATAACCTTTTCCCCTAAGATGGCACTTGGACAGTCACAGTTGGTTTGGTTTTCAAGGAAGGACAAGAGGAGGTTGACCAGCTGGCCTGGCTGGCCCAGGACTGAGGACCTTCCCGGGATGTGGGGCTTTCTGTGCTAAGACTGGGAAAACCCCAGGCAAACTGGAGGGCTGGTCACGCAGGAGAGAGGGCAGCAGCACAGTGTTGGGTCGGGTTTGGCATTAAGGTACAGGGGTCAGATATTTTCTCAGCTTCCCATCACCTCAGTCCCTCTTAGCTCTGAAATAAAAATCCCCGGTTACTGTTGAGGGTGTTAACATCCTCCTGCCAAGCCTGGGAGATAGGGCAGGTAACACCTAATACGCAGGTGTGGCAACCTACGTAGGTGCTCCTGGCTCCTAGAGCGTGCGGGGCAGAGAAAAGGCTCACAGCCCGATCTCCTGCGGCCAGAGTTCTTCCCTCTACTCCGTTCTCTTCTGAAACCTCCTACTGGTCTCATCTGGCTTTTAGGAGTGGGAGGGAGTCATAGGGGGAAAGGAATGACCCTGAGATAGAAGCTTTGGGTCAGTCCCTTCATTTGGGACAATTTATATAATTACTGCTGTGCCCGATTTGTTTAGCTGCTCCTCCTCGCGCGGTCCTCACGTAGGGCTCCCCTGAACACCCACCAGCCGGCCAGCGCTGGCATCACTCTGTGGCAGAGTCAGCCAGAGAGGTCCAGGGGATTGACTCTAGGGCGATGCCCCGAATGGCCCAGTGCAGGTTTGCCAGCAGGATTACCAGCTCAGTCTGCCACGTGCCAACTTGATTGTTGAGCTGTTTTGGGGGCACATTTGCTGGGAAGTTACTCAAGTGATGTCAGCGGTGGCTGGGACTTGCCACACTTGTATCCATCCCTGTACTTTTCCCCTAATATGTAGCAGCAGCACCTTAAGGAGGGAGGACTCAGTCGTCCTCCTTGACTTATCTTAAAAGACTAGGGACAGGCTACCCTTGCCCACAGGGGACCTTGCTTCTCTTGACGGCGTGTTGTCATCCATTCTTTTTTTTCCAGCACTGTTGTGAGCTCTTACATTTTTGGCATTTACGACCTCTGGCGATAAGGAGTCTCAGGAATCCTGCTCCCTGTGAAGTGAGGCGCCCTCTGACTCTCCCTCATTCATCTCAAGCATGTGATCTTCTGGGACAGGCTTAACGCAGGGGGTTTAACATTCCTCCCCCCCTTTCAGACGCCGTCGTTTGGGTTCAGGGTCGCTCTGTCGTGTAGGTCAGCTCTTCAGGTGCAGACGCGTGAAGATCCGGTCCCCGCGTTTGCCTGTGCGGGGAGCTGACCCAGGATGGCACAGGTTCCCCTGCTCGCTGAAAGCACAGTGTGGCTGTGAACGTTCTCGTTAAGCTGAAGAGGCGTAAAGCAGAGGAGCAGCTACCTCAGGAGACGTCTCACTAAGGGACGCACAAAATAAATCCAGAGGCAGCACAGGCGCTCAGACGCGGTTCGCAGCCACGGCGGTTCGGTTCTGCGCTGCCAGGTGCAGCTGCCCCGGAAGGAGCCTCGGGGTGCTGCTGGGGGGGGGGGGCGCCTGCGAAACAAATGCTGAAGGCTGCTTTTGCGTCTCACTGTTTGTTTGTTTTTGGTAAAAGCAAAAATCCTCTTTGGATGTCTTTTGGTTAGCAAAAACCAGCACCCAGGTAAGTCGTAAAAGTGAAATGGCGTAAGGCAAATTTCTGAAAAGTGGGGGACACCTATACTTTTATTTAAAAATTAATAAATATCTTTAGGAAGAGAGAGCTGCTCGGCCTGCGTGCCCAGACCGAGGGCCGTGAGGCTCACTAGCTGAAGCACGGGGGTCTGCTGCGCCCGTTCCTTTTCCCATGCCTGTGTTCCTTCTGCTTCCACGACCCTCAGAAGTGTCTGTCGCACT
Source organism: Camelus bactrianus (assembly GCF_048773025.1). Classification (NCBI taxonomy): domain Eukaryota; kingdom Metazoa; phylum Chordata; class Mammalia; order Artiodactyla; family Camelidae; genus Camelus; species Camelus bactrianus. Next base: position 19,630,362 of record NC_133560.1, on the reverse strand, counting down.
GAGTTCATGTCTAGTTTTAATCTTTAGACATGGTTTTCTTTGGCTAGAGCAGACCCAACTCAGAATGGAAGGGATGCTGACCCCGACATGCCCATCACTGCCGTCTGCTTGAGATGAAACACTTGTGTGTGTGGGACGCTTCTGAGACTTTTAACTTTGGGCACCGGGAGGCGAGGTGATGGTCTGACATGCCCGGAAGCTTCCGTATCTTGAGATATCAGCTGGGTTGATGCATTTCTTGGAATCGTGGAAACTGACGGCCCAGTGGCACTGGGCTGTGGCGTGTGCTTGTCTAGAGGGGCAAAGAATGTGGGCTAAAAAATTAAAAAAAAAAACTCAATGCAATAGAAACAGAGCCTCCTTGTTAAAAAAAAAAACAAAAAACTCTGTTGTTGGCAAGACGTGCTGCCTGGCAGCAGCAGAACTAGAGGTCAACTGGTTTCCAGTCCATTTTGTCACACCCCGTGGGGCCAGCACTTCCTCTGTGGAAGCCAAGCCTGGTGGCGAGGAAGCCTGGCCCGTTCTTTCCTCCATGAAGAGGAAGAGTCACGGTTAATGAAGCCCGGGGTGGGACGGCTGCCTCTGAGTTTGCACAGATCTCCGCACGCCCCTCATACGGTCAGGGGCGGGGAACTCTGGGACCGGCGGTGGCTGCCTCCGCTCAAGGGCCAGTTGGCGTTAGTCTGTCCACCTGAGTAGGCTCCGGACGCCACCATCCTGTGAGGGTCCAGAAGAAGGTGCTCCCTAGGTGAGAATGTAACTGAGGTGTCTCCTGAGCATGGGTCATCCTTGATGTGGTCCCTGCTGCCTCTCTCCCCAGGCAGCACCCAGTCCCGCTTGGTAGGGCGAGAGCTCTTCGGGGTGCTGGCTCTGAAGCCCTGTTCGGGGACAGGTGGCACTGGACAGTGGGTAGACCGGGCTTCTCTGGGGACACTGACAGGCCTCTGCCTGCTTCTCCAGCTCTGGATTTCCAGGTCTCTTTTGTCCATGGGGAGTTTGTCAATTTTCTGAGCTCTTAAGATCGGAGATTTCCCGTATGTCCCTTGCAGAGACAGGAAGAAGTACCTGGTGGGCAACGACAGAACGAAGATATTTTCTGACTTTGGTTGACCTCTTGAATTTCAGCATTGAAAGGGTCCTAAGAACCCAACTCCCCACCCAGGGAAAGCTCCTCTCTGCTGCTCTCTGGGCTGACGGATCACATCTACGCCTGGGCACCGCTGGTTCAGGGGGTCCAACAACAGAATGTAACAGCTGGCATTTAGGATGTACCAGACCTATTCCAAGAGCTTTACATACTATTAACTAATATTATCCTCGCCCTAGTCTCATACTGCTGTCCTTTTGTTTTGCCCTGTGTCCAGGCACGGAATTGGCGGTACCGAGAGGTGATCGGTGGTTTGTCCAGAGCCACACACAGTGGTCAAGCTGTGGTCACAGCCACGTGCTCTGGATTCTGAGGTTTTTCTCTTACCTACCATGCATGAGGCAGCCCATTCTGTTTCTGGGCTGTTTGAATTTAGGCACAGTTACTTGCTTTGTCATGACAACTCCTTGTGGACATTAATTTTTAAGTGGTTTTCACAATGCATATTCTTTTCTTGAGTCCGTGGGCGGCACTGACTACACAGCATCACTGTGTTATGTCCCTGTTTGCCAGATGAAGATACTGAGGTCCCAGGTGATGAGGTGGGCTTCCTGGGGGTCTCCTGAGAAGTTAAGAGTTCCCTGACGGCTAATTCAGGGTTCCTTTCCCCTGCCAAGCTGTGTGTCGCCTGCAGTGGACTCTGGAATTGGGAGTCTCTATCTGTGCCAAGAACCTTTTACCTGTTTCAAGTTTAGGGAGGGAAGGGGTAAGGACGTGACAAAAACTCCATGATTGATGGAGAAGACATACACCGTCTTGTGATACTGGGCAACTCATACCCCTCTCTGGGTTTCAGATTATCTAAAAAGTAATGCAGTTGGCCTAGTGGACATCTAAGTTCTTTAAAAAAAAAATCCTTGAAAAAATTTTATTTTGAAAGCCTTAAAAGCAGAGAGGCTCCCATCCTTCCACTATTTCTAGAAGTTTCAGGATGACCCCACAGTGTGAAGACTACAGCAGATCCTACGGATCAGAGACCTTCCCAACTCGCGCTCATGTCACCCGGGGCGGCAGTACAGGTGGCCCCGCATACGTGTTTGAGGGAAGACTCAACGTCTTGCCTGGAAACCGGACTCTCCTCAGTTTAAACCTTCCTCTAAGCTACCCTTCTCTGTCCGTTTAGTCAACAAATATTTGTCCAGTCCCTACAATGGTCCAGGCCCCCATAGCACAGGAATAGAGTTAGAAGCCAAGGGAGCAGTGAGAGCGTCAAACACCTGGCCTGATGTGAGAGACCCTTCTTGGTGAGGAAACATTAAAGCTGAGGACTGAGGGACGCACCGGAGGGAGCCAGGTGAAGAGGGGGTGAGAACCAGACCCTCAGCACGACGGTGGGCAGATACGACACAGAAGGTGGCAGGGACTGTGAGGGATGTTTTGGTTTTTGTGGATTATTGTAAAGACCTTGGGAAACGCTTGGAAAGTTGTAAACATGACATGATTACACTTTGACCCAATTATAATGAAGGAGAGTAAAACCCAAGAGGAGACTTTTGAAGCAATTTGGGATGAAAGGAATTGTAACCTATCCATGGTGAGGGTTGTAGAAACGGAAATGGTGGGGGATTTGAGAACTAGGTAGCAGATAAAACTTGATAGGGTCTTGTGGTGGTGGGTGGTATCAGGGATAACTGTCATGGGCCTGCCTTGGTCCCCAGTGGGTGACACTGGATGAGAGGGACTCTGGAGGAGGTTCAGGTTTCCGGGATGGTGGTGGATCACGGAGCTGCAGATGTCTCCCACATCCCTCAGACTTCGCATGCCCAGTGCAGGCGATGAAGAGGCGGCTATAAAGAGGCACCTGGGATTCAGAAGAAAGATCTGGGCTGGGAGTTGATGTTGGAGATTCATCTGTTACAAAGGATATTTAACTTCACAATAGTGGTTGCTATGTCTCTAGAGAGAATTAAAGTTGCAAGACAACCTAGGATGAAGGCTTGACATACAGCGTGCGAAAGACATGAGCTAGCAAAGGGAACAAAGAAGGGGCAGCAGAGAACCCGAGTGCTGTGTTACTGAAGCCACGCGAAGAGCGTCCAAGGGCTGGTACCTTCTGTTGCAGCTCATTACGGGGCTGCATTGTGTTTTAAAGTTTGTATGTTAGTTATTTTACAGATAAAATGAAAGAAACTTACTTGCTCTCAGTTTAAGAGAATCCATACAGTTCTTTCACACTGGTTGAATTAATTAGACTGAGATTAGTGAGGTCATGGTTAGTGGCTAATTATCACCAGCTTGGTGAGTGAAATCAATCTCTATTATAAATGCAGCAAACAGTTTTAAGTGAACAAATACAGTTTTCTACAGCAAACATTCTCTCCTGTAGTGTCCTGTAACAAAAATTAATTGTCCCAGGGTTACAAGTCAACAGTCCTTGGGGCCATTAAAATAATCCTTTCTCTGTCAAAGGAAATCTCTTTCCTAGTAAACAGAATTAAAGAGAAATTCAAGTTTACAATAATTATATAGAATAAGCAAAGATCGAACTTGCAGGCTATGGTAACTGGCAAGAAAATATTTGCTAGCTTCTCCCTAATCGGTCCCTCATCTGTTTAACAAGCTATAGTGTGGAGTGCTTGTCTTTTTCAAGAACGTTCATACTTTTCATATTGTCTTCATCAAGTTGGTAGCCTTTGGCTCCAAGTGTGTCTTCGAGCCAAAGGTAAGGCAAAGAATATGGGGGCTGATGGTTATTTCCATGCCTCAAATAAGACACAGAACGGAGGAGGTCAGTCCTTGGTTAGAGGTGATCACAACTGTGTTTAACCCCCAGATTGTAGACAAAAATATTTAACTGACTTATTTGACGCCCTTTTCCAATGAGGGCATGGTCTTCGTGGTCTCTTCCAAAGTCCGTCTCCCAGGAGGCTGGGCTGATGAAAGGGTGGGGTGGCAAGTATGTCCTCTGAGGCTGGGCTTAATTGCTTCTCACTCTTAAGTCTTGAGGTCCTTTATTAATACTAGAATTCTAGACTTCCACCTGTATTGTGGTCAAGCTTATGTCTGAATTGTCTGTTGGATGTCAGGCTTCTTGAGAGCAAGGGTCCTGTCTTATTCATCTGTTTCTTTAGTATCATTTGCTACGTGACAGAACTGTGCTGGGGGTAGGGTATATGCTGGTAAGAAGGATACCGTCTTCCCAGGACTTAATGGTCAGACCAAGACAAACAGATAAAACAGATACTAAGGAGGGTAAAGGGAGGGACAGACAGACAGGGCAATGGGAACAGAGCAGAGAGAGCGGATCTGCTTCAGCCCGAGGGAATTAGGGGAAGTCACAGCAGGTTTCTGGAACTGGTCACGCCTGCAGTGCTGTCGAAGGGTGAGAGGTTCTGTAACCGGAAGGGCATTTGGAACAGAAGGAACAGCATGTCCAAAGGTGGGAGGGTGAGAGGACATGGAGCCTTGAGGGAAACGGAGGAAGCTTGGTGGTGCGGAGCCCAGAGTCTGAGGCAGGGAGCGGGCAGATGAGGAGAGCAAGCAGGGAGGCTGTGTACGCAGCGCATACTGAGAACTCAACCAGCGTTTGTGAAGTTGACAGTAGCATCTGTCCTCCTGATATCCTCAGCCTCTGAACTCTGCTCCCGACGTCAGGGCCCTGAGACGGCTTAGAAAGAAGAAACGGAGACCCAACTGCCAAACTTATTTAAAGGAAGCAACACCTGCTAATGGCCCTCTGCTTAATTTTGGTTTAGGAAAAGGTCTACACAATGTTGCGATGGCCTGGTGACTACAGCTTATAATGATAAAGTGGCTGAATTTCAGTGCTCAGGGAGGTGAGATCCTGAGGATGGAGAGGGGCTGAGCCTCACCTCGGCGCACGTCATCGTTAAGCTCAGCGATTGTTGCGACTGGAGCGTGCGGGCTGGAGGGCGGGACACCGGCCTCTGGGTTGGGGGGTCCAGCTCCCACTGTGACCTGTGGCGGTCTGCTGGGCACGTTCTGGTCCCTGTTGGGACTTGAGCTGTCCCATGAGCAAGTGGGACTACAGCTACGGCTCTGCCTAACTTCTAGGTGATTTTGCAAAAGCAAATGAGCTAGACAGAAGAGCACAAGTCAAGAGTGAGCTCCGGGGAAATGCCAGGCATGACTTTTGTTACTGTTGCTGTTTATCTGGAAAAGGCAAATGCAGAGGATTTAAGCTGCAAATGTTAGAAGTAGCCAGATTCATGACCAGGGACTAATATAGGGTGTGTATATGTGTGTGTCTGTGTGTGTGTTTTAACAAATTCGAGTAATATTAAAACATTGGCTATGTCATGCAGAATTGGAATTCCTGGGGAAAATCAAAAGCTCTGGAATGCTAGTCTTGATGTTTCCTTGTGGTAGTGATGGTGTGAGACCAAGTCCCTTCTCCCAATGTCTGTGCTTTTCCTGGTTTGCTTCAGTTGCTCACCTGTCCTTGTGGGCATTTGAGTGTGAGGCCACTGGGCTAACGAAGAAAGGACTAGAGAGCTTTCCAGGATGATTCCTTAGACACAACAATATTTGTAAGGCAGGAGGGGGAGTTAGTACTCCCATTTTACAGATGTTACAGCAGAGGCCGGGCCAGACTGGGTGACTTCGCTGCTCTGTGGCTGTCCTGGGACCAGAGTCCGTGCTGTCTGCCTCTAAGATCGTTGTTCTTTCTGTCCTAGCTCCCTCTCTTTGAAACAACAGCCTTAAGCATCCCAAACAAACTCCTGACTCTTGAAAGCGACGGACTGAGAGGAGAGTGGTAGTTCTAGGCAGAAAACAGCCCCCCCTGCCCCGCTCAAACCTTGGCAGAAGGGCCACGACCGGTGTAAGGAGGCAGACGAAGTAGAAGGTGGGCTCTGAGAGCTGGTCTTCCATCACCCAGTAGGGATTGGTGGGGCTGTTGCAGGTGACGCAGGTGGCGTTGTACACCAGGGACACCACGAAGTACATCAGGAAGCTGCCTATGAGAACCAGCCCGTGGATGATGGTCTGCGGGAGGAAAGGGGTGAACGCCGTTGAAGGGACTGCAGTCATGCTACTCGGCTGACTTTGTCATAAACTTTTTTGTGGAAATGCAACATACACAGAAACCATTTTAAAAAGCGTGCCATTTGACAGACCAGTATAAAGTAAACACCCATGTTGCTACCACCCGTCCTCCAGAAACCCCGAAATCTTCTGTCTCAGCCTTGACTTGGGTGATAATTTTCATACTATTCTGTAGTTTTACCATCTAGCTACAGTTCCCTTGATAGCCTGTTTTTAAAAATCGGATAGTCATATTTGGGGTGACTTCTGTCTTTTTTTCCTCAATATTATATTTGTGTGATGAGCCGTGTTTTCCCCACACGTGGCTGTCGGTTCCTCATTTTCAGAGCGGTGCAGTGTGCCGTGGGCTGATCGTATTTTGTCCTGCCTGTCTTGTGTGTCTTGCCTTCCGATTCTTGTCTTCTTTTAAACTTACTGATGATTTCGTAAAATTGCATCCGCACCTTTACTAGTTTGAAAGTTAAATGCTCCATTTCTGTTCTTTTAGTGATTACTCAGTAAATGATAACAAGCAGTCTTGACTTACTGCAGAGTAAAGTTTCTACGTCTCCCTCCTCCTGAATCATGCAAGGACTTCTGAGTACTTGACAACTCTGCCTCCTCTGAAGTATCTCTTCCTGCTACTGGTTTATTTGGTCTTTTTTCAAACCTTTTAGGTTTCTTTGTATGTTTTACCAATCCTCGCAGATATTTTAAAGTTTATTCTTCTTTAAACATAGCAAACAGAGCTTTTCTAGAATTTATATCCAGTAATTCCAGTGCTCGAAATACTTGTGACTGATGCCTGTGATCTTCATTTATGAGCTCTTGTTTCATTTTGAGCTTCCTTATTTTTGAATGTGCGATGCTTCTTATCCTTGGAAAGTTGGGGATACTGTGAAGCTTAGGATAACTCTCTGGAGAGGGTGTGTGTGTGGGTGTGTATTTTGCAATAACCTAAGGCAGTGTCAAGCTAGTTTTTTCTTTTTAATTGAAGTATAGTTGATATACAACATTGTGTTAGTTTCTGGTGTACAGCATAGTGATTCAGTTACACATATATTCATGCATATGTATAAAATATATATTCTTTTATAGGTTATTACAAACTATTGAATATAGTTCCATGTGCTATACAGTAGAACCTTGTTGTTTATCTATTCTGTATATAAAGTAGTTTATATCTGCTAATCCCAAACTCCTAATTTATCCAGCCCCTCCTTCCCCATTGGTAATCGTAAGGGTTTGTTTTCTGTCTGTGAGTCTGGTTCTGTTTCATAAATACGTTCATTTGTGGATGGATCTAGATATTATCAGGCTAAGGGAAGTAAATCAGACAGAGAAAGACCAGCATCATATGATATCACTTATACATGGAATCTACAGCCATTTTAAACTGAATTCATACATCAAAGTTTGGCTCACCCAGGTGATACAAAGAATCTGGGCTGCACATCTGTGTGAGGACGGCCCACGGTCCATTTCCCAGGAAATGGTTTGGATTCTCTCTGCTCTGTTCAGCACAGGGGGACCGATCTCTACAGTCCCTGCTGGGGAGGGAGTGCAGGCAGGTCCGCTTTTGCGTGTGCCTTTACCCTGAGGGTACAGCCTCTGGGGTCCTAATTTAACACGGTCTCCTACTAGACTCCCACTTAGAAGTCTGGGTTTTAAATTCTGAACCTTATGCTCCATCAAGTCTGCCAAAAAGTTCGTTTTGGGCGGGGTTGCAAGCACCCTCAGGAGAAGAGAGGCTTTGGCTCTGGCTGCTTCTCTGCGATCCATCTTTCCCAGAGGTCCTGGTCTTTTCTATCCTGCCGTCTTTCTCATACCTTTAGTCTGTATATATCCATTAGCTTGTTTTCAGTGGGAGAGATTGCCTGACCTAGCCCCTGTTCCTGAAGAAGAAAGCAGTTAACATTTTCAGTTGCTTTGGTGAGGACTGTGAAAACCGACACAGCTATTAAAATTCATGTGAAGCTTTCTACCCAGCAAAGAGAGGCACCCTCCCCTCTGCTCCAAGCACTTTCAAAAGGGAAATATTTTTCTATAATGATTCCAGTAGCTGACTCCTTTCCCAAGAGTATCAGAAATCACCTGTAACCACTGGGATTCCTGGTCTAGAGATGCACTGGGTGGGTTAACAGCACTGAATGGTGAGTGAAAGGAACAGTTTCCCTCTTTTGAAGCAGGTGGATGCAGTGCTCTGAGGAAGAGGGCTGGACGACCAGTCGGAGAGGGTACGGAATCTCTGGGGCTGGATGAGACTTGACAGGGCATTTTGAAAGGTTAAAAATACCTAATGATTAAGAGGATGGTAGGCAGCAGAGTTCCTCTTGGGAAATATCTTGGGCTAGTGTTTTAAAAATGTAATTATGTCATTGTGAAATATTTCAAGCACACAGACAACAATCCTCATATACTCAATACCCAGCTTCATGAAGTTGAAACTTGAACCACATGGAGTAGACTGTCACCGCAAAATACATCTCTGACATACGGATTATTTTTAGCTTGTTATTTTTAAGAAACAGCAGACACAGGGTAAGCTCTGCAAACTGAGGAGCAGTTATCTTTTTGTAAGAGACATTTACATTTATAAGGGTGTCTTCCTCTCTACCAGAAGGAAAAGGATGATTCTAAACGTCTAGAAAATCTGTATTAACTCCCAGAACTGGCCTCCCCTAACCCCCAAAACTTCTCTTGTCTTTAGCTAGAGATGGTATTTAAGGTGGTGACTTGGGCAATTTTCAGGGAATTACTCAGTTTCCTGTGTCTCTCCTGTGTGTATAGGAGGTATTTATAAACTTGTGTTTGTTTTTCTCCCATTAATCCGTCTTTTATTACAGGAGTATCTCAGCCAAGAACCTAGAAGGGTAGAGGGAAAATTATTTTTTCTTCCTCAACACATATTTGCCTCAGATTTTATTAAAAGGTTAAGCCTTACGGATATAATTCAAGCACCCATGTCTGGTAAATGCCTTCTCTTTAATCCTGAAAATAAAATCGGTGTTCATCTTTCTTTCATGTATGTTATATTTACATGTTTACATACTGATGTTAATGGATGCTTTTTTATTGTATCATGTATATGTATCCTTGCGCAGTTTTTTTCATTAGATGTTATGCTTTGGAGCTTTATTTATGTTGATAAATGCAGTTCTAGTTTAACTGTTCTAGTATATGAATATGCCACAATTTATTTTCTTGTTGATGAACATTTAGGTTGCTATAAGAAATATTTTTTTTTTTTGCTACTAAGAACAATGATGGGTTAACAGGGAAAAGGGGGTGGGAAGGGATAAACTGGGGAGTTTGAGATTTGCAAATGTTAACCACTACGTATAAAGATAGAAAAACAAATTTCTTCTGTACAGCACAGGGAACTATATTCACCATCTTGTATAACCTTTAATGAAAATGAATATGAAAACAAATGTATGTATGTATGTATATGCATGACCTTGACATTGTGCTCTACAGCAGAAACTGACACATTGTAACTGACTATACTTCAATTAAAAGAAAAAAAAAGAACAATGATGTAGTAAACATTGTTGTATGTAATTAGGTATATCCATGTGCAAGAGTATTGTCCAGGGTGCATATTTAGAAGTAGAATTGTGTCATAGCATAAGATTACTTACACTTCTCTAGCTATTTTCAAATTGTCCTCCAGAGTGGTGGTATCAGTTTATAGTTTACCAACAGAATATAAAACTTCCTTGGTTGGACTTTGTTATCTTTATCTTTAACATACTGCTGAGTTGATTTGCCAACATTTCATTTAGATTAGAATTGTTTACATCTATGTTCATTGAGGAGATTGGTCTATGATTTTGTTTCCTTGAACTGTTCATGCCCATTTTGGTATCAGAATTATTCTAGCCATGAAAATTAAATTGGTTACATTTTTTGAATCCATAAAAAAATTGATTTGAGATAGGAATTATCTGTCCCCTATAAATTCAGTCAAACTCACCTTTATAGCCTTTGGCTTGGTGTTTTTAGGGACAGGATTACCAGTTGAATTTCTTTCATGGTGATTGGTTTATTCAGGTTTCTTGAATGATTTTGACTATGTTTTGGTAAATTTTACATTTAAAGAAATTATTGACTTGGTTTAAATTTTCAGGAAAAATATTGATTACATGGACTTTTGTATACACGAGTTCCAAATTCGTGGATATGGAAGGCTGACTGTTCCATGCCATTTTATGTAGAGGACTTGAACATCTGTGGATTTTGCTATCCGTTGGGGTCCTGGGACCAGTACCCCGCAGGTACTAAGAGACAACTGTGTATCTATAATTGAAGTCTTTTTCATTCCTAGTGTTATTATTTTTGTGGTCTCCTCTTTCTGTGTCTTTTCCTGAATCAATTTTTCTAGAGATCAGTTTTCATTAGGGTTTTGAAGAGCTCAGTTTTGGTCTTACTCATCTTTCTTGTTTTCTTGTATCTCCTCTCATCTTTTCTTCCTCTATCTTCTTTAGGTTTACATGGTAAGTTTAAGTTCCTTGAGTTGAATTCTTAGCTTGTTTTTCATCTTTTTGTTTTCAGTAGTAAAATCTTCAGCTGCATCCCATGAGTGTATATATATAATACTTTTATAGTTGTTCGGCAGCAGCAAGTATAGTTTCCATCATGATTTACTCTTGACCTATGCCTGTTTCTGATACATGTATAAAACTAGACATAAATTTTTCAATTTCTCTTTGTATTTTTTTCACCCAGCAAATATAATCTGATAATTTTTCTTTTAGTGGATGAATTAAACACATTTACACTTATGTGAGGACCGATGTATTTGGATTTATTTTGAACATATTTTGAATTTTTTGCCACCACTTTCTTTACTCTTACTTTTTCATCTTCTCTACAGCCTGCAGGATGGATAGTTTCCTATATTCCTCTTATTTCCTTCCATTCCTTTATGGTTAAATGTGTATTTCTATTCTCTTCCTATTCATGATGAAGGCTTTAGCATAAGTTAATTACCTAATGATCAGCCCTTTCTTACCATTATATTGTTTCTTATAGTTTTAGCTTTTATGATGTTCTTGTATGTTTCCTCCTTTAGTGAGCGTCTATGGGTGGTAGACCTCATAGAGTTTATCTGGAAATGTCATTTATCACTTAGGTCTTTGAAAATAACTACTTCACTGTTTTCTCATTTCCATTGTTTGCTTAACTGCTGTTCCTTTTCAAGTAATTTGTCCATAGTCTCCATCAGACTTTAAGATTGTCTCTGTGTCTTTTACCTGTGCAGTTTTTTTTTTGATTGCACATATATGTATTTACATGCAATATATTGTATAATATACTGCACATAGTTTTAAATTCACATATGTGTACTGTTCATTGTTTCCAAGAGCAGTTTAGAGCATTAGCTTGTTAAACTTACATAGTTGTCAAAGGAATAAAGCCAACCACAAAATAAGAATGAACAGAATTCAGTAATCCAATCATAAAGGACAGTCAAATGTGCTTACATGTATTCAAGGAATCAATCATCTAAGTTATAACTAATAAGTATTCATTTGTGTCCTTTTTTAATATTCCACATGTAAGTGATATATGGTATTTTTCTTTCTCTTTCTGGCTTATTCTTTTTTATGGCAGAGTAGTATTCCATTGTATAAATATACCACAGCTTCTTTATCCAGTCATCTGTTGATGGACATTTATGTTGCTTCCAGGTCTTGGCTGTTATAAATAGTGCTGCTTTGAACATTGGGATGTATGTGTCTTTTTGAATTAAGGTTCTCTCTGGATATATGCCCAGGAGTGGGTATGCCCAGGAGTGGGATTACTGGATCACATGGTAAGTCTATTTTTAGTTTTTTGAGGAACCTTACTGTCCTCTACAGGGGCTGCACCAATCTACATTCCCACAAACAATATAGGAGGGTTCCCTCTGCTCCACACCCTTTCCAGCATTTGTCGTTTATAGACTTTTTAATGATGGCCATTCTGGCTGTTGTGAGATGATATTTCACTGTAATTTTGATCTGCGTTTCTCTGACAATTAGCAATGCTGAGCATTTTTTCATGTGCCTATTGGCCATTTGTATGTCTTTGTTGGAGAATTGCTTGTTTAGGTCTTCTGCCCATTTTTGGATTGGGTTGCTTGTTTTTTTAATATGAAGGTGTATGAGCTGTTTGTGTGTATATTTTGGAAATTAGTCCCTTGTCGGTCGCATCATTTGCAAATATGTTTTTCCCATTCTGTAAGTTGTCTTTTCGTTTTGTTGATGGTATCCTAGCTGTGCAAAAGCTTTGAAGTTTAAACAGATCCCATTTCTTTATTTTTGCTTTTATTTCCATTACTCCAGAAGCTGGTTCAAAAAATACATTGCTGTGATTTACCTGTGCAGTTTTTTTTACTGTGATACACCAGGCAGTATATCCAGATTTATTTTGATTAAGTGTCATTCCCAATGATTATCTCTTCAGATACAGCTTCTCTACCATTCTTTCCTTGACTTACTATGTGGCTGCTGGAGCCATTTATTCTAGCCACCATTCCTCTTAGTTACATTTTTATGTTTGTGTGGCATTCTGTGGAAGTTCCTAGTATTACCTTCCAATTCGGTAGTTTCCTCTTAGTCAGTGTTCAGTCTAGAGTGGATCCCACAAATTGCATTTTTAATTGCAATGACAAACGTGCATTTTCAAGAGTTGTAAATGTTTCCTTAGCTTGGCTTAATTCCTAATATTAAAGGTATGACTCTGGTCTACCTTCCTCACAGCTTCTGGATAAAACTAGAACTCCAGATAGCTTGTCATCTTTCCTTCTTGAGTTGGGAAATGCTGGTCCAAACCTTGGACCCAGCAGTAAATGAGGCTCCTGTGTGTCTTACTCCAAAGGAGCCAGATTCCCCATTGCCAGGGTCTGCTTCCTGCCCTGGATTCCAGAGAGCCTTCAGTTTGAGCCAGTACCTCCTCTCCCCACTATGTGGCTGCCTCTTCTGGTGCTGGTGGTTTTGAAAGAAATTTAGCCTGTGGTTTCCTTTGCTGTGCAAAAGCTTGTAAGTTTAACTAGGTCCCATTTATTTATTTTTGCTTTTATTTCTGTTGCCTGGGTAGACTGCCCTGGGAGAACATTGCTGAGATTTATGCTGGATAATGTTTGGCTATATTTTCTTCTAAGATGTTTAAGTCGTTAAGCAACTTTGAGTTTATTTTTGTGTATGGTGTGAGGGAATATTCTAACTTCACTGATCTATATGTAGCTGTCCAGCTTTCCCAACACCATTTGCTGAAGAGACAGTCTTTACTCCATTTGTCAAGGATTAATTGACCAAAAGTTTGTGGGTTCATTTCTGGGCTCTCTTTGCACAGCAAAGGCAACCATAAGCAAAACAAAAAGACAACCTACAGAATGGGAGAAAATATTTGTAAAAGATGAGGCTGACAAGGGCTTGATTTCCAGAATATATAAACAGCTCATACAACTTGATAAGAGAAAAACAAACAACCCAGTCCAAAAATGGATCACAGGATCTAAACAAGCAATTCTCCAATGAAGACATAAAAATGGCCAATAGGCACTTGAAAAAATGCTCAATATTGGTAATTATCAGAGAAATGCAAATCAAAGCTACACTGAGGCCTCACACCAATCAGAATGGCCATCATCAAAAAAAAAAAAAATCCACAAATGATAAATGCTAGAGAGGCTGTGGAAAAAAGGGACCCCCTCCTACACTGCTGGTGGGAATGTAGTCATTATGGAAAACAGTATGAAGATTCCTCAAAAGACTAAACACAGACTTACCGTATGATCCAGCAATCCCACTCCTGGGCATATATCCAGAGGGAACCTTAGTTCAAAGAGATATATGCACCCCAGTGTTCATAGCAGCACTATTTACAATAGCCAAGACATGGAAACAATCTAAATGCCCATCAGATGACTGGATAAAGAAGCTGTGGTATATTTATACAATGGAATACTACTCTGCCATAAAAAGAATAAATGCCATTCGCAGCAACATGGCTGGCCCTGGAGAATGTCATTCTAAGTGAAATAAGCCAGAAAGAGAGAGAAAACTACCATATGATATCACTTAGATGTGGAATCTAAAAAAAAAAAAGACAAACTTATTCGCAAAACAGAAACAGACTCATTGACATAGAAAACAAACTTAAGATTACTGGTGAGGAGGAGAGGGAGTTGGAAGAGAAATTGGGAGTTTGAGATTTTCAGATACTAACTAATATGCATAAAATACATAAGCAGCAAGTGTATATGGTACAGCACAGGGAACCATAGTCAATATCTTGTAACTTACAGTGAAAAAAATATGCAAACGAATGTATGTCTCTTCCCATATGACTGAAGCACTGTGCTGTACACCAGGAATTGACATAACAGTAAGCTGACTATACGTCAATAAAAATATATTAAAAGAAAAAAAAATTTAGCTTGTACTTAAGCTTGCCGTACCTTTTTGGTTTTATCTCTTTGTTCCATCTGTCATTGGCATGAATTGGAGCAGAGCGGGTTTCAAATGGGAACTCTGTGATCCGGAAGCTCCTTTGGGTGGCCCTTACCCACCAGTGCTCAGCATGTCAGGGCCGGTCTAGCTCATGGTGGTGGAGGTAGGGGGTGGGGAGGAGATCCGATTGCAGAATGTTGGGAACACATTGAGCCTGCTTGGGGCAGTTTTCTAGATATTTAATATAAATGCTTTCAGGAAAGCCATTTCAGCTTGGCTAAGGACACCTTTCTGTAAAGTGGGCTCCCTGAAACCAGTCAGTCTTATCTCCTCACACTATTAGCATGGAGTTTAGAGGTCAAGAGTCAGCTGGCCAAGGTTCAAACTTGCTTCAGTCCTGAACTAATTGGGGAAAGCTTCCTCACCTCTTTATACCTATTTCTGTTTCTATGTATAGCTCTATAAAATGGGAATTAAAAAAACCCCTACATGCATGTATTGCAAAATGCTTACCATAATAAGTTTAGTTAACACCTGTCACTTTGCTGTACAACTGACCCTTAACAGTACAGGTCCTCGTAGACACAGATTTTTCTTTTTTCACTAAGTCTCTACCACAGTGCTACCCCACCCACGGATGTGGAACTAGGGATATGGAGGGCCAGCTGTAAAGTTCTACGTGGAGTTTCCACTGCATGGAGGGTTTGGGGCTCCTGCTTGTTCAAGGGTCAACTGTGTATGTGTCAAGTCGTCATGCAGTACAACTTATAACTGACATACAGCACTGCGTATCTCAATCTCAAAACCCCTCCAAATCCTATCTAACATGAAGGGCTCTGGGAGGTTAAATGAGATAATACATTAAAAGATCATGTAGATAGTTACCGGGTATATAATTTTAAGCATTTTGTCTTTATAATTATCATTGACTAGTAGAAGTTAACGAGAAAGCTGGTGTTGCCTTAGACACTAAAAGGTGATATTTGGAGATGCTTGATATGCTTACCTGGAGACAGTCTTTACTCCTTTACCTGCAAATTAAATGTGGCGCATAGCTCCCTAACACAGCCGCGAGTAGTCAGTCTACTGTTCTCCTTGTCTCTCAAACACCCCTGAATTTTTTTTTAACATTTTTTATTGATTTATAATCATTTTACAATGTTGTGTCAAATTCCAGTGTTCAGCACAATTTTTCAGTTATTCATGGACATATACACACTCATTGTCACATTTTTTTCTCTGTGAGTTATCATAACATTTTGTGTATATTTCCCTGTGCTATACAGTGAAATTTTTTTTTTTAATCAAAAATACCTATTCTGGTAACAGATTGTCTCATTGTCTTACATGTGTCAATTTTATCATCCTGGCCAGGTGGTAAGCACCTCTTTATCCACGGGGAACACAAGGAGTTCAGTGTGTACTTACCGAGTGGATCAATGACATGGAGTAGAACAACTCAGAAATCTGAATGTGGCTGATGGCCAGGAACATGATTTTCAGGCCAAAGGAGCTCTGGGGTACTTACCCAGGTCTTCATTTCCATTGCCTGATGCAAGAGGATTGTGGCGAGGGAGACGGTGTTGACGGGTGTCCCGAAGGTAAAGACGTCAATGTCAGAGCCCTTGTAGGTCTTCAGAGGAGAAAGAGACACTGTCAGATGTGCCCGTGGGCCGAAGGCCTTGGCTTCGACAAATGACTGTAAAGCATCAGTGAGGGCAGGTGTGACGGGAGGGGGAGGAGTGGGGAGGAGCTATCCAGCTGCCATGCACATGGAGCTGAGCCACGGAACAGACAAGATGAGGGATGAGTTGACAGGACTTAAAGATGCATTTGCAAAGGAAGCCACAAGAAGTATTCCAGAGCACTGCGGAAGGAGGGGGGCAAAGGATTTATCGAGTACCTACCAGGCACAATGCCAATTGCTAAAATTCGTCTCCACTTGGAAGGAGTGCACAGTCTCCTGGGCAGGGCAGATGTGGTACAACTTAAAGGGGTAAATGCCAGAATGGAGGCAAGTACAAGGCACCCTGGGAGCAGAGCAGAGCAGTCAGCTGAGGCCCTAATAAGAGGAGATACTCTCTTGCAGAGAGAGAGGAAAGGCTGACCAGGCAAAGGGAAGAACCGAGGGTGAAAAGTCCAAATAGTCCTAGGTGGTCGGTCTGTTGAGTACACAGGAAGGGCAAAGGGTGAAGCAGGAGAGGCAGGCAGAGGCCTGGCCAGGGAGGGTACGTAAACCAGGAAATGCACAGAAAGCACAAAATGCTGCCTCCTCAACACCCATCACGTTGCTAATTGCAAAAGAATGTCAGCCCAGAGGCCGGATAGACACCACTGTTCACCTGGTAGCGATTACCCCACATCTTAGTTCCCTGTCCAGGAGGAACACACACACACCCATGCTGTATAAATTCTCACTCTTTAAACTGAGGAATGAAACTGAGATGGGACTGGTAGCCCTTGCTATTCTTCTTTCTATTTCTGATCAGTGAGTATCCCTTATTATAAGACTTGCTGCCTTGACCTTGGAAGCACAAATATAGATAGAAATCAAGGGTTGCAAATTCAGAAACCTTCAGGGCTCAAGTAAGAAGCAGTCGGTGAGTGAAGAAGGCCACGTGGAACACAAAAGGGCATGGTGAGGACTATGGCAAAGTGGAGAACATGCACGCCATCAAAGCAGGGCAGTGAGTCAACTTGGGATTTTTGCTAGGAGGGAAAAATGACCCAGTGTAATGATAGCTTTTAGTTTTTCAGAAGCTGGCAGAAATTAAGATGTTTTGGTAAACTATTCTGCCTTTTCAAATATCCTGGGTTGGATGGAGTCTGTAGGCCACCTATATGGAGCCTCTGCTCTGAAGTGTCCAGAAAGATACTGTTAGTCTGGGATTTCATATAAACAGGACCAGTTCCACCCTGCTATCTGTATGGTTAGAATGGGGTCGTGCAACTTACCAGGTAGGGGATAAAGAAACAGACGAGGCTCTGGTAGAAGGCATCTACGATGGACAGCCAGAAAGTCCATGGGTTATAGCACTGCCAGGAGAGAACACATCGACAGTCCCCACCATCAGAGCAAGCCTCTCATCTACAACACCAACTAGTTCCTTGGGTTTCAAGAGGTCTCAGTGCAATTGGACTTTGGTACCTAGTAAGTGCTCAAGTATTGATGGTCATTCATGAGCTGCCCATGCTCATACGAACAAGAAAGTTTAGAGATTCCAAGGGTTCTGAATAGCATCCAAAAGGGAGCACTCAAACAGAGCCCAGGATCATGGGTTCCCAAGACAGAGCTGAGCGGCTTCAGAGGCCACGTCTCCCTCGCCTGAAGAGCTGGGGTTCCTGGCTGGCTCTCCAGCTGTCTTTGGGTTAGGACTGGGCTTGGCTCTTTGCTGACTGTCCACAGAATATCACCAGCTCGCCAACATCACATCTGGCTTTGCCCTCCTTTCCCCACCTTTCCCCCAGGTGCAAAGGATCCCTTATGCCTATCAATGTCCCTGCTC
Source organism: Camelus bactrianus (assembly GCF_048773025.1). Taxonomy (NCBI): domain Eukaryota; kingdom Metazoa; phylum Chordata; class Mammalia; order Artiodactyla; family Camelidae; genus Camelus; species Camelus bactrianus. Next base: position 19,612,282 of record NC_133560.1, on the reverse strand, counting down.
CAGAGCTCTTCCTGGCCCGAGTCTGTGCAGGTCGGAGTGCCTGTGTTCTGACTTCTCCAGATCATTTGGCGCATCACTGTGTCCTCTCTGTACCTTCTGAGAAACCATCCTGATGGCTTCTCAAGCCTTCTTTAGTCTGTCTGATACCAGCAAGTTCTAAACTGTGTTTAATACTGAGTTCTAAGTTTTGTCTCTTTCTAAAAAAATTTTTAAATTATTTTTTAAATGGAGGTGCTGGAGATTGAACTCAGGACCTTGTGCACGCTAAGCATGTGCTCTACCACTGAGCTATACCCGCCCTCCCTAAGTTTTGTCTTCTCCGACATAAAGTGGGAACCCTCCCTTATGAATGCCTCACCCAGTGACAGGCAAACTAACTTTTAGTCTCCGGGGTTTCCCAACTCAGCTGTGGGGGTTCCGTTGAAGGCGAGAGGTGACTAAGGGGGAGGGGACCTTTCTGCAAGCCCTCTCCCCATTCCACTAGGGAAGGCCCATATTAATGTGTGATGTAATTAAGAAATAACTAAAAAGAAGAGTGCCCACTGGTCTGGTCCATCACCTTCAACAGCAAATGAGGAACAGGCCAGGAAGAGGGAGCATTCCTGGGTCACGTGGGAGGCCAGTGGCAGAGCGGTGACCAGGACACACAGCCCCCAGCCCAGAGCTCTTTCTCTGACACCTCCAGGGAGGAGTCGGAGGTCAGCGGCCCCCTGCCAGCCCGAGCCCCTTACCTCGGAGTTCTGGCCACTCTTGTACAGCTCGGGCAGCGCCAGCAGTGTTTCCATAGAGAGGTCTTTATCCAGGATGCCGAAGACCAGAGGCGGCAAGGAAGTGAAGAAGAGATTAAAGAAGATCATCTGCCAGTAGTCGATCATGGTGGAGCCCGAGAAGCCGCAGAAAAACTGGTACCAGAAGAGCAGGTTGACGTAGCACTGCAGGCAGAGAGGGTGGCTTTGTGAGTGCGGGCCCGCGGGCAGCCAGTCCCCAAGCGCCGCTCAGGAGCCTCTGACAATCACTCCCCGCACACTCGGAGCGTCCTCGTTCGCGCCAGGCAGGGGTGTGAGGGTGGGGGGTAACCGCACTCCTCCCGCAGTGACGGCTGCCGTGACTCCTACTCCGACTGTGAGCCTTCTTCAGGTGCGGAGGGGAGCCCTGCCAGTTTGCTAAGGGAAGTGTTCTGTGGCGGCCAAGCCCATAGGCTTTTGGAGGCAGAGAGGACTGGTTTCGAATCCTGCTGTCATGTGCTAGCTGTGTGACCTTGGGCAAACTGCTTAGCCTTTCTGAACATCACCTTGCCATCTTCCTGAGGGGAGTAGTAGCACCTACACCGTGGCACGTGATCCCGAAAGGCAGCAGTTGTGACTAGCAGTGTGGTAAGAGGAAAGGGTGTCCCCGATGCTGGGAAGACTGGCGGGAAGACTGACGTCATGAGGGGGCTGACCTCACCACACTTTCCTCATGGCCACGCAACTCACAAGGGGGAAGGAGAAAATCTTATGCCAAAGTGTGGCTTTATGCTGCTCTCAAACGTCTTCCCCACTTAAGACCCCCCCCCACCAGAGAAGGGCATTTTGAAGAGCCTATTTATTATTTAATTATTATTTATTATTATTAATAGTAATAATATTAATAATAATAAATAATATATAATTATTATTTATAAATAATATTATTTATTTAATACTACTACTATTACTATTAACACGTTCATATTATTAAACCATAATTGCTACCTGAGCTTCTATTGGCGCCCGGTGTGTGATAGATCATAGTGTACCAGCATACAGTACGTTAGCAGATGTACAATATGTATGTATTATAATTTGTCCCAACAGCCCAGCAAGGTTAATGTTATTGCTAATATAACAGCACTATATTTATGCATTATTATATTCAATAATACAACTTGGTAATAATATTAATGTTCTTAGCCCCACTCTACAGATGAGGAATCTGAGGCTCTGAGCTGTGCCCGAGTTCAGAGCTAGAAAGCGGCACAACCAGCACCTGACTTGTTAAAGCTCTTCCTCTTCAGCCGCGCCCGCGCCTTCTCAGCTCCGTCACGGGATGATGCAGTGACAATGCTGACCGAGATTCCTCCCGCCAGGGAGCCCCATCCTTTGGCTCTTCTGCCCAGATAACCAGTGGGAACTGTCCTGGCTCTGAAAGAGACCCCCGTGCCCTGAGATACCCCGGACCGTGCGTCTGTCTGTCTGAAAGCCGGGCTCCCTTCCACTGCCGCTACGGGGCTTCCGGTCGCCTCCTCCCTCCTCCAGCCTCGTGATGCCGCGAGGACCTTCCTCCTGCGGGTTTCGGTGAAGGTCCTTCTCAGAGGAGATTTAGGAGAGAGAGGGCTCGTCTGCTACTGTGCTGCAGGTAGGTTTGAAATGCACTCTGGGCAAATCAACGGCAGCCGCTCGTGCCCTTGACACGGTGGGTTTCAGAAAAATTGAAGTGCTGAAGTCTTGGTGCTGGCGTCCAGCCCCTTCCTCCCTGCTGGGTGAGTAAGACAGTAACTCTTGTCTCCACGTACACAGAGGCGGCTTGAGTGGCTCAGCCGGGGTGAGTCACCGCACCCCAGTCCCTCGGCCGGCCAGTAGGGGCTGGCACTGCCACGTGAGGCTGTAGGCTCCGAGGACGCCAGGGCTGGAAGTGACGCCATCTACACGCGATTCAACAGTAACAGCAACAGAGACTTCTAAAGCGCTTCCTGCGTCCGTCCTGACCCACCCAATCTACGCAACAGCCTTGCGAGGCAGTCCCTGCTCTCCTCACCCTGCGGCTGAGAAAACCGAGCCTCAGCGAGCTCAGACCACAGGGCTGGGGTTACAGAGCTAGTAAGCAGCAACGCCCAGATGTTCTGGCTTGAGAGCCCACTCTCAAAATCACTACGGAAGTGGATGTGTTTGTTAGCGTGAATTCAGGTTCTGAGACGACAGCCCGGTCTGCAGCGCCCTGGTCCAGAGCCCTCCATCCCACGGCGGGAGAGGCCCAGCCCAGGGCGCCGTGTCAGGGTGGCGCTGAACACAGAATGCCGGGCTGGCGCTTTCTGCCGCGGGTGCCAGAGGCAGCAGGGCATCCTCCAGTGGTCACAGTGTAGGTCTGCTCCTTCTGCCTCCAACCCTCGAGCTCTCCTCTCCGGACCCTGAGCATCAACTTGGTCTTTTAAGGTGCACAGTCTTGCCATCCAGCAGGTGCTGTGGCGCCTGACCCCGTTTTCACCCACGCTCTGGCCACAGCCGAAGCCAAGGAAGGAAGACGGGCAGTCCCCGGCGCTAGGGTCGGGGAGGCTGAGGCTCCATGGCCAAGCGTGATGATATCATGTGACATTTCTTGAACAGTTTACGCTGAGACATGGCACTAGGGACGCTTGGAGAGCAGACAGCACACTGCCTGTATCCCGGTGACCTTTGCCTTCAAGCGATTTGGCAACATACAGGGAAGAGCATGGCTGGGTTTCTCGGAGGCACCGAGTGCCGTGGTGGTGAGGGCAGTGGACTGGAACGGAGTCCCATCTCGACTCTGGCTGCCTTATCTGCGTGACTTGGGCTCTGGCCCGTGGCTGTGTGTCTATAAAACAGATAATAAACGTCCCCACCCCCGAGGCTGTCAGCACCTGCTGCTGTTGTCATGGCCACCGTCACTGTCACCATCATCATGTAGTTTAGCCCGGACAAATGAAACATTTACTATGTACAGGGTGCAGTTCTGAACACCTCACACCTATTAACTCGTTGCTGCACACCATCACCCCGGGAGTTAGGTGGCATTTTCTCATTTTACAGATGAAGACACTCAGAGAGCTTAATAGCACTTAAGGCCACAATGCTATTAAGTAGCAGAGCGGGGCTGGGATTCGAACCCAGTCTGACTCTTAACACGTTTGCTCTTAACCTCCGCCCTACAGCTAGCTGTTACAGTTACACAGGCATGGCAAGTTCCCAGCACAGTGTGTCTGGCACCTGGGAAGTTCTCTCTTAATGGCGGTGGGTATTCATGCCAAACAGCCCCAGGCAGGACTGGGTATCAGGGCATCAGCACGAGAACAGGCGTGTGCGGAGAACCCTGGCGACCCGGGCAGCAGAGAGCTAGCATTTGCCGAGCTCCCCGCCCTACACTGTGCACACCAGAGGCACTGAGGGGCTTTGTCTAAGCCCTAGTGGAAGCAATCAGGTGTTCGTGCTTGGACACCGTTGGCTCAGTTTCCTATAGAGATGTCCTCACTGAATTATATTTTAATGTTGATTTTTATTGAGTTACTTAAAAAAAAAAGAGTGACTCTGTGGGAGTTGGTTTTCATTTCCTACAAAAATGCCATTGAAGACAAGTTTCTGATGGTGGTCATGTGACTTTTTTCCTAAAGGTCTGCTTGACAAGTTGACCTCTGTCTGAATTTAGAGCAAAGAGAAAGTGTTTCTCCTGGAGAACTGGTCTGCTTGTTCTAACCAGACATTCAATACTCAGCATCTCATCCTAGGTTCCTGGTGGGACCCACCTCCTCCTCCCTTTTCTGCGCTTCCTGACCTACACTTTTTTATATTTTCTTTATAACTTCCCTATTGATTTTGTGTTTTTACTGTAAACTGCTTACACTTCATTTTGGAATTCGATACAACGTATGCTATAAAATTATAAATAAACTTCCTGAAATATTTCCTGTCAGGACTCGGCTGTCACACCTCTCCTCCTCAGCCAGGAAACTGGTCAACGCACAGTTAAATCTCCTTTTCTTTCAGGCCATAGCTTAACTGCTATTTCCTTCTGGATTCATTAGGTTGAGAAGTCTTCTGGCGATATGTCTGTAGCGCCCTGACCTTCCTCTGGGGAGACAGATCGAAGAAAATGTTTTTTAAATGTTAATTTCTTTTTCCCTGTACTAGTGCTTGTCAGTCTCTAAGGTCCACATGAGTCGCATTCACACGATGCTCTTGTTGCTGCTCCAAGAACCACGTTTTGAGAAGCAAGATGCACTGGGACCCAGAGATGACAAACTACATCCTGCAAGCAGGTCAAATCAAGCCGTAAGGAAGGTTCCCTGGGACACAGCCACATGGATTCAGTGGCACATGATATTGTCTAAAGCTGCTTTCATGTTGCCACGGTGGAGGTGCGCTGGTGTGACAGCAGCTGCACGAACTACAAAGCTGAAAACCTCTCTCATCCAGCCCCTTGCAGAAGAAGTTTGCTGAACCCTGATTTAGACTGTAAGCCCCATGAGAGCGGGGACCACGTCTGTCTCAGTCTCTGCTCTACACCCAGGGCCTGCTAGTGTTCCTGACCCAGAAGACGTTCCAGAACGATCTGAACAAAAGAAGTCAACCGTGGTGGTTCTGTTGTCCTAAGACTCATCCTGGAGTTTTACCATGAACGCGTGCTTCCTTCCTCCGCAGGTCGTGGGAGGACCTTGCTCCTTGCCAGTTGCTCTGCCTGGCTGGAGTCCCTGCACCCCGGAGGGGACGCCCTGAACCCCTGATGGCATCGCTGAGATGGGGCGCCTGCTGTTGCTCCCACGCAGCTATAGTGTGGTGATTAATTCACTGTTCACGTTCCAGAGGAGGTGGGGTTTTAATCCCGTCCGAAATTGGTTTGGGATGTGGAAGTCATAGTTCTCTGCCCTCTAATTGCAAGGGGGGGATGATGCGGCATCAGTATTGCAGTTCCGAGCGTTGGGCTGGAAATAAATATCATTTCAGCTCTGAAAGCATGGCTGGCTGGAAATGTTTCCTTTTCTATTTCAAAAATTTAATGTGGAGAAGAGGTTGTGCTTATTTGAGAGAACAATTCCTTTGAAGGCGAGAAAAAAAACATTGAATGGGGGCATTTTGAATTCTAAGTAAACAGTCTTGGAGGTCACATAGAGACTTGTTTGCATAGATTTGCTGAAATAATAGTACCATCCAGTTTATCGAATTTATATTATTTTTTTTTGTCATGCATATACATTGAACTTGGCACAAAAATGCTTAGTCCTGAGTCAGAGTAACTGTGACAGTGCCTGAAAGCAGGCGTGGGAGAATGGAAAAAAGATGGAAAAAAATAAAGCCATTTTGTAGCTGCACTTGGCCGATGTGTTTCTCTTCCATCAGCCTGGACTTAATCCCTGCTTTTTCCTTATGCAAACGGGAGTTGGAGTCTGTTTAGAGTCTCTTGGGATTATTCAAAGGTCCTTGAACTAGATAATGAAAACCTCAGGCCCTGTTCCCTCCCTGAGTGTGGCAATGTTCTGACTTCTTCCTCTACCCATTGGTAATCAAGGGCTTTGCAGACAAGTGCCGCTGGTGGTTTTAATACCTCAGATGATCTGTGCCTGCTTTGGGCCCTTATCAACAAGACAGAAATAAACATATTTTTTCGGAGAAACAATAATATCTTCATATGATTGTATTTGTATTCGGCTACATGCTACCCAGAGCTCAGACGCTGAAGCCTCTCGATAACACTGCTACGGACAGAGCATCCCAGCCTCCCTATCTTATTGATGAAGAAACCAAGGCCCAGAGAGGTTAAGCAACTCTTTCAAGCCCACAGAGTATGCTAGAGTTAGGCAAGACCCAGATGATCACCCTGCTCTGAACATTATTGCAAACAGGTATTTGATTTAGAGGTCCTTGTTGAGAAGGCTGGTGAGCCTGCAGTGATGTGTTGGGTTTTGAGTGGAAGCCAATGACTCCAGCCCCAGACCTCCCCCTGTCCTCTCCCAAGGGGCGGGGTGGGGCTCTTGTGCTGGTGGCTCTCTCTGGGGAGGATACCGAAGCTATAAGTCAGGCTAACTGTTCTTCAGGGCTTTCTTCCTTGCAGCCAGAAAAGACATCTCATTTATAGAGCCCCCAGAAGAGCAATGACAGCAGCAACAATGATAAAAAAGAACTGCTGACTTCATAAGGTGATCACTACCTGCCGATCACTTTCTACACAAGCTGTCACCTCGTCCTCATAGCAAGTGTATGACAAGAGTGCTATTAGCATCTGCATTTTACAGGTGGGGAAACTAAGGTGTAGGCTGATTTACCAAATGCGGGAGCCTAGATTTGAACCAAATATGATCTGACTCCACAGTCCATGCTTGTAATTCTACTCATGCTGCTGCCCCTAACCTGCCAGGTGCCTTCCAGACAGTGTTGCCAGTCTTCACCATAAGCTCACAAAGTAGGATTAGCCTCATTTTATCAAAGAAATTAAGACCCAGAGAACTGAATTATCTTGCCCAAGGTCGCTGAGCTAGTCTGGGACAGCTTCAGGCTTCAAAGTCCAGATCGGCCGGACTCGCCCCCTTATGCTGAGACACTCTGTCTGTCCTGGTGGGAAGAGCTGGGCCCCCCTGGCAGGGACTCCCAGGGTCCCGTGGGCGGAGGTGACCAGAGGGTGACTCACCACGTTCTTGTAGAAGTAGTACACCACCATCCTGGCCAGGCGCGAGTAACACCAGTGGCCGTGCACCAGCAGCAGCTTCTTGAGGTGGCTGAAGCGGGAGATGGCGAAGTCGCTGGACATGACGGCCTGCAAGGGCAGAGCGGAGACATCAGCTTCCCCCCACGGCTGCCAATACCCGCCCCACCCCAGGCTCCCTCGAGGGCCGTGCTCTGTCCAAGGCCATAGCTGGAAGGGTCTGAAAGACCCTTTCTCATAGGTAGCACCCTTGAGTGGCTTTTGGGTCTCTGACACCCCACCCTCTTTTCTGGGAAATCCAAACTTCACTAGAATCCAAGAAAGGCAGGCCAGAGGAGACCGGTGGTCTGGTCTGGCCCTTCACCTCCTTCTGTTTATTCAACAAGCATTTACTGGCAACCAGATGTGATGCTCCACCAGACAGAAGGGGCTTCCGAACAAGTGACCCTCAAACCCCTGAACACCCTTGGCCCCTCCTGAGGCAGGCCGTTCGCTCACTCCCCGGGGGAGCTGACGGTTGGCTAGCTCTTCCCTTCCGTGGAGCTGAAGTGTGTCTTCGGCCCCTAGGATTACTCAGAACAAGACCCAGGTCATAGGACTTTGAAGAGTCTGAGGCTTGGACGTGCCTGGTTGCACATCCTGCTGTGAAGCTTGGTCCAGGTGTTTAACCTCTCTCAGCCTCAGTTTCTTCATCTGAAAACGATGGAATAACAATCCCTAACACACAGGGTGGGGCGACTGCTGAAATTAATGGGATAGTAAACGTCACGTGTGAAGAGACTGCTGGCCTACGGCACACTCACCAACAAATATAGGCCGTGCCTAATGTCTGCACTGGGGGTGAGAATGTAATTGTTCGTGGTTCAGAATCACAAAGTGGCGTCTGTCTTAATGGGGAAACATAAGCACCTCAAGTTCATATGCTTGTCCCAAGCTAAGTTTTGAGTAAATTGGGTAAACTTTTAAGGTGAACCAGGCAATTTATAGGCCCATCTGGCCATCAGGGCTGAAATGGCAAATGAAACGTGTTTTCCAATGTCTTTACATCCCTCGCTGCTCACAGACAGCGCCACGACCTTGGCTGTGGGTGGAGATCACAGGGAGGAAGCGGGAGTCAGGGGAAGGCGTGGTTTCCCCTGAACGGTTGGGCACTCTGCGGCTTTAGAATACAGAACACAGCCAGCTGACTGTTAAAAGCCAAGCAGCCTTTGATCTCCCTCTCTGTTCTGCAGGACCAGGCAGTAGGGATGTGGTGATGGAGGTTATGAATAGGCATGGAAGTCCCCTGCCTTTCGGATGATAATTCTGCAAAGCTCTCTGGGAGAAGTTCCTCCAACACTGTGGGGCAATTCCTTATCTCGCCAATAAGGATAAAGGAGAGTTAAGAGAGAAAGGAGAAGAATTGAAGGGGACAGTACCTGCATGCCTTCCTGTCCAGATATCCCAATTCCAATATCAGCAGCTTGAATCATGCTGACGTCATTCGCTCCATCACCTGAAAGGAGAGAGGGTGTAGGTCATGGTCCGACTGCTGCGTGCCAATGAGAATTTTTATATGAGTGCCTCCTAAAGTGTCCCCATTTGTACATAATCGAATCCTTTAATGCTGCTCTGAAGAGTCCTACAGAAAAAGTCATCACTACAGTCATTTAGCGCAAGAGATGTCTTTTCTTCTTTGGACAAGAAGCCCTACTTTTTCTTTATCACTCAGCAAATAATTATTGTGTCCTTTTTCTAGGTACAATGTTAGGGACTGGGAGTACAATGGTGAATGAGACACAGGCAGTGTTTTACAGTTTGCCAAAAAGGCCTTTGCAGATGTTACCATGGACATTTTTTTTTTTTTTTTTTTTTTTTTTTACCGAGGAGCAAATAGAGAATTTGAGCAGCACAGGGACTCGGCAAGGGTGATTCAGCCAGTGAAGGGACCCGGGAGAACCGGCTCTAAGATCTTTCTAATTCCAGGGCCAGCAGACCTTCCCTCGCTCAGGATAACTTATAATACTGACCCTATCAAGACAACTGGAATCTTGGATAGCTAAACCATCAGAGACTGTCAGTGGTGTCCAAGGACAGGGACGGTGTTCAGTTATGTCTCTGAATATAGGAAAATGGAACTGACTCAGTTTTTGGGTGGAGGTCCAGTTAGTCACATTGAGTTGCCATTCAATGGACTCAGTTTCAGGAAGCCGGAGGTTAGGGCGTGGACAGACACACACCTGCAGGTGCCAACTTTTACATCAGCACTGTCAAACAGATTTTTTCTGTAATGGAACTGTCCTGTATCTTTACTGCCCACTGTAAAAACCATGAGCCACCTATGACTATTGACATGTGGCTGGTGAACGTCTGTTTAAACTTAAACATACAGCAGGTGGCAACCATTCTGGACAGCACAGCGCTACACGGCGAGGTCTTCCTCACAAGCCTGGCTTTTCCCAACGCCTTATCCTTCAGACTAGAGTTTAGCAAGCTTTTTCTAGAAAGGGCCAGATAATAGATATTTTAGGCTTTGTGAGCCAAGAAGCAAAACTGAACAACTGGTCTGCTGAGAGGCAAATCGTTTTTACACATTTTACAATTAAAAACACAGAAACTGTGCTCGGCCCCTCTCTAGAAACACGCGGTGGGCTGAACTCAGACTGAGAACCATGGTTTGTGGACTGAACTGCCTTCCGTGTTCTCGTGCCCCCGCCTGTTTTCCCAGTAGGTTCTCATAATCATACACCACTACATTCACATGAACCATTCTAGAGAATATGGAATTGGGAGAGAGAATTTTCTTCCTCTAATTATTTGGCAACAGAACGTTGTCCATCTTAAAAATTTTGTCATTGTAAGTAGCCGTTCTTTTTCTAAGGATCCTTTTTTCCTTGACAGCATAGCAGTGCATAATTTTCATCTTCCCCAGGGCAGAGCAAACCCACCCTTTAGCCTCTTCTGCTGGCAAGCCCGCGGAAGGAGAGGCGTGGAATCGCGCTATTTCTCGCTCTGCGGGCTCCCTTGCTGCTGCCGCCGCGGCCGTTAAGCCAGTCCCCGACCTCAGCGAGTCAGTGCTGGGCTGGTGCCTTGAGTGTGCCTCAAGTTTTGACGAGGACAATTCAGGGGATAAAATTAGGATGCAGTTGCTAAAGCTGTGCCCCCCTGTGTTCTCCTGTCCACTCCCCACTTTTTTTTTCCCTTTTGGTCTTGAACTGCTTTTACTTCAAGATCAGGAGGAAAAAACAAAACAAAAAAAACACAATGTAAAGGAGGAGATCTGTTATTTGAAATGTCAGGAAAGAAAATCTCTTTCCATGTCTGTGAAGGAGGATGAGAACCATCGGTAAAAATGTCCCTGAACGAAAGCAGCGTTTACTATGTGCTTGGTGTGTGCTGGGCATGGGATGAAGCTGACTTTGTCCCTCTACTTAAGAATCTACCAGGCCTACTGAGCAGGACATCCCTGAAGGCATCATAGCTCCGCGGGAGCCCCAGGGAAAAGGAACAGGAGGCGGGCCCGGAAGGAGGTTTTACAGAGGAGACGGCTTGAGCAAAAGCCTGGAGAGAGAGAGAACGAGGCTCATGGCGAACGGGAAGCAGTTTCATCTGGTTGGAACACCGAGAACTGAGTGATGGGGAGAGGATGGTGGCCATGGTGAGAAAGATGGAGAGCTCAGGGAGACCAGACTGTGAAGATTCTGGTGAACCAAGTTGGGTTGTTTCTAGAAGGTTCGAAGTAAGGACAGTTTTAATCTCTCTGCCTCAACCACGGTTAAAGTTGAGTCTCTTATCAAGGATTCGTCCTCAACCCACAAGCCAGCGTGTATGACGGGTGTGCATCGTGTTGAGTCTTGTATTTAGAAACAAACATACAGCGTTAAACACAGGACAAGGCTCAACTTTTAAAATCTCCCCACCAGCCATCAACACTTAGCAGAATGTCGAATCCACAAACATCTGAGGTTCATAGTATTGTGTCATGTGTCAAGTACTGAAGGGGACATGGTCTGCATCGCAGAACTGAGTTGGCCTGAGTGTCTGTCATTGAGCGACCTGGATGTTCTGAGCTTGAGGCTCCTCTTGGATTTGGCCTCCATCCAAGTCCTGATTTTTCCTCAGTGGACCGGCTAATCCTGAGAACTGGGGTTCTCACTCCCCACTCTTAGCCTCTGCTTCATCTGCTGGCTGCTATGTCTTGATTGCCACATTGAACTCCCTCCCTCTAAGACAGTGACCCTCAGCCTGAGCATCCCGACTGTGACACCTGGCCTCCCCGCTCTGGGCCAGGCTGCCCCCTCCCTCCGCAGGACGGGTACCTATGGAAAGGGTCATGGCTCTCAGCCTGTCTCGCACCAGCTTGACGAGCATGCTCTTCTGGAGCGGGGTGGAGCGGCAGCACAGGACGGACCGGCAGTACTGAGTCAGCTCCAGAAATTTCTTCTCCAGTTTCCCCTGGGAAATGGTGTTCAATGTCTTCCCATCGATGACCAACCCAACCTCTGGGGCTGTAGCTCCTAAGGTGGGGGGCGGTGTCTCGGAGGGGAGGCAGGACCCAAAGTGCTTGCGGTCCGGCTTCTGTGGTCCATGGAATTGCTTGACCTCTTCCAGTGCAAAGTTGAGGATGGATTCACAGGTTTCCTAAAAGAGCAGAATAATGAATTTGGTATTAGTGGGCAACACTGGAAACGCAGGTTAAAAATCTCACTTTCTCCTTTAGTAAAATAGTTAATAAAACACTACCATTTAAGAGATGACCTACGAATCGCTCTCTGAGTTTTACATTTCTCTGCAATATTTCAAACAGCATCAAAGCAATATGAATTTGGGACCAAATTAATGGCCAAAATAGGACAGACAGCTTGGGAACGGGAATGGAAATAGCTCAGCAAGATGGGGACTGATACAGGCATGGTGTAACAGAATAAATAATATCGATACATTAGTAAATTAGAACCATATGTCATGCCGGCAGAGTGCTTTTCATTCCTCACAAGTCATCTCCGTTCTCCTTTGTTACTCAGAACATTCCTGTGTGGTAGGGTAGGGTGGGTATTACTGGTTTTAGTTTAGAGATGAGGAAACAGAAGCAGTGAAATCCTTAGTAACTGGCCCCAGATCATCCAACCAGTAGAGGCAGATCACTACGACTTGACTGTGGCTTCTTAATTGAAAAAACAAAACAAAAACATACATTGACTGTGTGTTTATCCATTGATATAAATGCATTGCTAGTACTGGTTAAAACTGATCATGTGAGTCTTATTGATTTAAAGAAACTTATTTTTTCTGATGTTTACCTTGAAATGCAGTGAAGGAATGATTTCCTCCATCAGTTCCCTCCACTACTTTTGATTACATCAAAGATAAAGACAGATTTTGGATCTAAATATATTCTTGATACCTCTTGTTTCTGTCAATGTCACTTTGAAATGAAGACAGACAACAGTTATGGCAGTCAACTGGGTTCTCAATTTTAATAGCATTATTCTGTTCACATGGTCTTTGTTCAGCAGTGTTCTCTTAGTGGTGAGGGAGGACGACTATTCATTCACTATAGTGCTAAAAAATTCTTCTAAAAATAAATTCTAAAATGTTCAAAGTGAGTCAATTTAAATGAAATCATTAAATCAACAACAGTACAGGTAATGTGAGGATTTAGGCAAAAGACTGTGAGGTTTGTTCTGAAATCACAGGTTTGGAGACCAAGGATCTAGAAGCTTCTGAGAATGTTGGGAATAATTTCTGCTTAAGTAGAACCACAGTTCATGATTCTGGAGTCCTCCTTTAGGGGATGCTAAACAGCATTGCAAGCAACTGGGTGTGCACAGAGCCTGGGGTGCAGGGCACACGAAGTAGCTCCAGGAGCAGGTGGTTATGCCTGAAGCACTTCTCCGGGAAAGAGGTCAAGACGGTCCCTACCGGAGGGTGGGGTGGCCACACATTACATACAGGCAGACCTCGGAGATACGCAACATGTGTTCGGTTCCAGACCACCGCAATAAAGTGACTGTTGCAACAAAGTGAGCCACGAATTTTTTTGTTTCCTAAGGCATGTAAAAGTTATGTTTACACCGTAGTCTATTAAGTGTACAATAACATTATGTCTGAAAAAACAACGTCCATGTATCAGTTTTAATATTTTATTGCTAAGAAGTGCTGTCATCTGAGCCTTCGGCAAGTTGTTCCCTTTTTTCTGGTGGAGGGTCTTGCCTCAGTGTTGATGGCTGCTGCCTGATCAGGGCAGTGGTTGCTGAAGTTTGCCACATCGATGGACTCTTTCATGAGCGGTTTCTCTGTAGCATGTGATGCTGTTTAATAGCATTTTACCCACAGTAGAGTATCTTTCACAATTGGAGTCAATCCTCTCAAACTTTGCCACTGCTGTGTCAACTTAGTTTATGTAATATTCTAAATTCTTTGTTGTCATTTCAACAATCTTCACAGCATCTTCACCAAGAGTAGATTCCATCTACAAGAACCACTTTCTTTGCTCAACCATAAGAAGCAACTCAGCTATTAAAGTTTTATCAGAAGATTGTAGCAATTCAGCCACATCTTTAGGCTCCACTTCTGACTCCAGTCCTCTTGCTGTTGCCACCACATCTGCAGTGACTCCCTCCACTGAAGACTTGAATCCCTTAAAGTCATCCATGAGGGTTTGAATCAGCTTTTTTCCAAATTCCTGTTAATGTTGATATTTTGACCTCTTCCCACGAATCATGAATGTTCTTAATGGCGCCTAGAATGGTGAGTCCTTCTATAGAAGGTTTTCATTTTACCTTGTCCAGATCCATCAGAGGAAGCACTACGTATGGCAGTTAGAGCCTTATGAAGTGTATCTCTTAACTAATGACTTGAAAGTTGGAATTACTTCTTGACCCGTGGGCTGCAGAATGGATGTTGTGTGAGCAGCGTGGAAACAACGTTGCTCTTGTGACACGTCTCTGCCAGAGGTCTTGGGTGACGAGGTGCACTGCCCATGAGCAGTAATATTTTGAAAAGAATCTTTTGTTCTGAGCAGTAGGTCTCAGAAAAAATCTGGATATGCTGTCATCCAGGCTTTGTTATTCCATTTATAGAGCATAGGAGGAGCAGATCTAGCGTAATTCTTAAGAGTTCTATAATTTTTGGAACAGTAAGTGCGCACTGGCTTCAACTTAGAGTCATCAGCTGCACTGGCCCCTAACAAGACAGTCAGGATTGGCGTCTCCTCTCTAGCTATGAAAGCCCTAGAGAGAATATTTCCCCAAGGCCATAAAGCTGTTTCGTCTCCACTGAAACCTGCTATGTAGCACAGCCACCTTTGTGACATCCCTTAGCTCCATCGTCCGGATAATTTGCTGCAGCTTCTGTATCAGCATTTGCTTCATCCTGCAATCCTGTGAGATGGAGACGGCTTCTTTACTTAAACCTCATGAACCCACCCCTGCTAGCTTTAAGCTTTTCTTCTGAAGCTTCCTCATCTCTCCGAGTCTTCACAGAATTGAAGAGAGTGAGGGCCTTGCTCTGGGTTAGGCTTTGGGGTGAGGAAGTCCTGTGGCTGGCTTGCTCTTCTACCCAGACCACTCACACTTTCTATCAGCAATAAGGCTGCTTCTCTGCCTCACCGTCCGTGTGCTCCCTGGAGTAGCACTTGTAACTTCCTTCAAGAACCTCTCCTCTGCAGTCACCACTTAGCTAACTGGCACAAGAGGCCCACTTTTGGTCTGTCTCAGCTTTTAACGTGCCTTCCTCGCTAAACTTAATCATTATTTCTAGCTTTTGGTTTAAAGTGAGAGACGTGTGGCTCTTCCTTTTGCTTGAACGCTTATGAGGCAATTGTAGGGGTTTAGCTGGCCTAATTTCTGCATTGTTGGGTCTCAGGAAATAGGGAGGCCTCAGCAGAGTTGGGGAGACTGGTCGGTGGAGCAGTCAGAACACACATGAATGAGAACCCTGAGGTCTTGCTTATAGTTTTAAGATACGTAACAAAGAAACAGTAGCCCTAAATCAATTTATAGTTAATCAGGCAGGTTCAAACCCTTGGAAGAAACATCCACCGAATATGCAATTACATTAAACTGGAGTGTAGAGAAATCTGAGACTCAGAATGGATTTCCCCAGTTTCTATCTTAATGCATCTGTGCACCCACTACTTTTTCAAGGGGATGAGAAAGACTAATCTTTCAGGTTTAGTGGGCCCAGGGGTGTGGGCAGGGTCCAACACTCAGCAACCATCTTGGAAGGTTGCAGACAGCTTTAAAATTGTTGACAGTGACCGAACTCAACATGGAATGTGGCCCACTGTTCTTTGGGAACTTTGGCTAATTAATCAACCAACATCTTCAACTTTCTACAGGGATGCACTGCACTTAACAAAACCCCCAGAAGCCCACTCCATCCACCTCACGGCCATGCAGACGCCCTCCCCCTGGGATCAGCTGGAGTAAAGTGATCATTGCAAATGGAATTTCCATGGCAAGCGGGGCAGGCAGACGTCCACACTGTCACAGGGATCAAGCACCCAAGCAAGCTGCTAATTACTTCCTTTCCTAAGCATGATATTAACGCCAAGATTTCCCCGAGATTACTTTCATTTTGAAAATTCACTGGGGTTTAATCTAATCATAGCATAGCCTGCGCACCTGACAAGAAAGTAAATGATTTTTCCAATTCATCTAAAGGGCCTCTGGCACTTTTTATCTGTGTGCATTACCTTTTTTATTTAATGTGCATGTGGATTCTTCATGGAATGAAAACCAAATTGAAACCTTACAAACTTCAGTTCCGGGTCCAGATCAGCCTCAGGCAAAAGTGGAGGAGGGAGATTCCGTCATCCTTCCTGCCTCTCTTTCTGGGCTGTTTCTTCCCTTTCTCATCTTCCTCCCTCTCTCCATCCTTCTCCTCAGGGTATGTTCTAGGTCTCCAGGTGCCCTCCGCCCACCACCCCTGCAATCCAGTGCTTCCCTTGTTACCTGCCCACGTCCACCCCAATCCCTGCCCCCTTGTGGGAACACACAATGCCCGGCCCGCTTCCCATATCCATCAGCCAAGAAGACAGTGGAACTTGACTGCCTGCAGTTTGCATTGTGAAGATCGATGCTTCCCTCCTAAATGGAAAAGTGTGTTACAGCTTTAAATACAGTTCTTCAGACTTCACGCAAACCTCGCCCGGTGTCACTCACAACCTGTTCAAGTTGAAAACTGCGGTCTATTTTTTTCTCTCTCTCCCATCAAAACATGCTGGTTTCATGTATCATTCCCTTTGGGTTTTACTCAGTGGCAACCAATTTGACATACAAATTGGAGCTGAAATTTTAACCTCAGAATAATTTCTATTTAATTGGTTTTTTTTTTTTAATGGATGAGTTAGTCCAAAGTATAAGAAACAAACAATTAAGGTTCTGTCTGGCATACTGCGAAGAGTGCTGGCCTGTCAGAAGAGCATCCTAGACTTAGTCTATCTGCCAGAAACCACCAGGGTGGCCCTGGGCAGGGGATTAGCCCGGCGGTCACAGTTGCTCATATGTCGACTGTGGAGATTGGGCCAAGGGATCTGAGAGAGGCCCAACTTTCTCACATGTACTGCTGGACATAATATGAACAGACTGGTCAAGCGTGTGTAGGGATGAGGTAGAGGATACTGGGCTGGATGCCTTCCAGGGCCCTTTGAATTCCAAGATTCGGGGGTAGGAGTGCTTCCCCTGCAAACCCAAATCCCACCCACGAGCCCGCCTCCTGTTGGCCTAGGGGCTGCCCTGCATGCAGACATCTGGGCCCCGCTTCGGCCTCACCTGACTTTCTGTGTTAATGGAGTACACGGTGTCCGTCTGGTCTAACAGTCTGCAGGAATAGGCGATGTTGACCGCTGTCTCCTGCTTATCGCCAGTCAAGACCCAGAGCTGGATCCCAGCCTCCCGCAGAGCAGAGATTGTGTCAGGAACGCCTTCCTGCAGCCGGTCTTCGATCCCAGTGGCTCCTGGAGTGATGATTAAAGACACCAGAGCTCACATTTCGGTTCAAAAAGTAGCTGCATAATTTCCCCAGAGCCCTATCAAGCCAGGCAATGATTATTAACTGTCTCCCGTGTTCTAGGCTGTGCTGAGCACCCAGGACACAGCCGTGAAACAGACGGAGCTGGTCCCTACGCCCTCGCTGCTCAAAGGTCTGTTGAATCAGTATTTTTTTTTTTTTTGGGTCCAACTATTTTATTATTATTATTAAACTTTTCATTTAATTTTTTTTAATGTTTTGGGGGGAGGTAATTAGGTTTATTTATTTATTTTAATGAAGGTACTGGGGATTGAACCCAGGACCTCATGCATGCCAAGCACACACTCTACCGCTGAGCCATACCCTCCCCCAACTCAGGAGTTTTAACTGAGCTATGTGAGGAGAGGAGCCCAGGGTGCCGGGCAAACGTATACCAGGAGACTCGAACTTCACCTAGAAGGTCGGGGAAGGCTCTTGCTGAGGAAGTGCCATTTATGCTCAGACCTGGAAGATAAAGCCAAGTGGTGCAGAAGGGGGAGAATTCCAGGCAGAGGGATCCGCATGTGTGAAGGCCCAGAGGGCAGAGTAGAAGACGACACAAAGGGAAGCAGAGTCAGGGGAGAGGGGAGGCCAGGCAGAGGGGGGAAAGTGCTGGGTCATGTAGAGCCTGTCCGGGCATCAAGGGATTTCCCTCCTGTGTGTTTGATAGCAAAGAAGCTGAGAGTGATGGAATCAGCTTTGAGTTTTAAGAAGATCATTCTGGAGAATGGATTGGAGGGTGGAGGAAGCAGGATGAGACTGAGGGCTAGTGGTTCAGAGGAGAGCAGATGGGGGCTGGACCAGCAGTGCGGCAGCAGGAGTGGAGAGACGGAAATCTTTGCTTGGCAAGTGCTCGCCGCAGAATAGTGACTCGGGTTTTTAATATTATTCTTGAGGGAATTAAAGATGCAGATTCCATAATTTTTCAAAAGGTGTCAGGCTTTGAGCCAACCTAGATGATTATCTACCCAAATGTCAAATAGGTGCCAAGTGATTAAGCAAAAATAAATCTGCATTGACATTGAGATTCATTTCGAACCACAGACTGATGGCTGCCTGTGTCACTGTGGGCAGGAGGGCATGCCAATTCATTCCACAGTCCTGAGTGACAATGGGTGGTCAAAGCAGTTATGCTGGATGCATCTTGAAGAGATCATTTCATACTGTGGAACCTTGGTGTGAATGCACGGCAGTTTCCTGGTGGTGAGATGACATCTTCCCAGCCCTAGTCCTCTCCTTCCCAAACCACCTTAAGGGAAGAAAAAGAAACCTCTCCATCCTGAAATGTGCCTGCTTTGTATGTCAGGCCCAAGCACGCAGGCAAACAAGCCCACAGAAAGCAGGGCCGAGCCTCACCTTTCCCTCCAAGTGTTAGCCTGGAAGCTGAGACTGAAGCTGATGTGCATTACAGGGCGGCAGAGTGAAGGAGAGAGAGGGAAATGCATTTATTTGTGTGAAAGAGAAAATGAAACAGGTAGGTGGTGAGAGCCTTTCTCAGCCAGGGAAGCTGACAGGTCCTGAAAAGTGTGTTCTTTTTTTTTTTTTTTTAAATTCTTATTTATTTTTTTGAAGTGTAGTCAGTTTATAATATTAGTTTCAGGCATACAGCAAAGTGATTCAGTTATACATAAACATATATTTTTTTTTCCGATTTTTTTTTTTCCATTATAGCCCATTACAAGAAATTGAATATAGTTCCTGGGCCATCCAGCAGGTCCTTGTTGTTTATCTATTTTATATACAGTCATGTGTATCAGCTTGTTCTCTTTCACACAGAACCAGCTCAGGAGTGTGCCTCACCAGTGGAGACCAAAAGGCTCCCCAGAAGCAAAAGAAACCTCAGGGGCATCGAGGGGGTCAGTTGCTCAAATGGGGTGCCATTCTGGTGGCCTGGAGTGGAGGATGCAGCTGCCTGGCTGACCCCCAAAAAATGAGTTCTTGAAGCTATGGTAAATTTATACAATGGAATACCATTCAGCAATAAAAAATAAAATAAAATAATGCCATTTGTAGCAACATGGATGGACCTGGAGATTGTCATTCTAAGTGAAGTAAGCCAGAAAGAGAAAAGAAAAATACCACATGGTATCACTCATATGTGGAATCTAAAAAAAGAAAAAAGAAGACACTAATGAACTCAGCTACAAAACAGAAACAGACTCACAGACATAGTAAACAATCTTATGGTTACTGGGGGGAAACAGGTGGGAAAGGATGAACTGAAAGGTCGAGATTTGCAAATATTAACTACTATATATAAAATAGATAAAAAATAAATTTCTTCTGTATAGCACAGGGAACTATATTCAATATCTTGTAGCAGTCTATAATGAAAAAGAATATGAAAAGGAATATATGCATGTATATGTACGACTGAAACATTGAGCCATACACCAGAAATGGACACATTGTGACTGACTATGCTTCAATAAAAATAAATAAATGAGTTCTTGAGGCCAGCTTTCAAGGCGGCCTTGTGAGACAGCAGACAAAGGCTCCTATAGCCAAGACACAAGGAACAAAAGGACGTGAGGAGCAAAACTGTCTCCCCCTGCTTGTCACCCATCCCACCAAATCTTGATATGTCAAGAGGTGTTACCACCTCCTTACAGCCAGCCTGGGTCTTCCCGCCTTGCACCCCTCCTGGCTGAGAGCTTAGCAGAGTGTGATTTATCCAGAGGATGAGTGAAGGCTCATCGGGGCACAGGGATGCATCCCTGGGCAGACAGCCGGGTCTTGACGGCGCCAGGGTTTGGCCCTCGTCCCCTGGTTAGCACTGCCTCCCAAGATGAAAGAAGGCTTCTCCACACGGCCAGTGCCTGCTGGCTGTTCAGGCACATTGCCTCTCCTAGATCCTGCTCGTGAGCTGTGACATTAATCCTGTTGAATAAAGCCTCCCCCTACTCCCTTGGCAATGCTTTTCCTTCAGCGGAAATCCAACCCCGTCTCTTCGCCAGTCCCCGGGCTCCCTGTCTCTCCCCTAGCATATCCATCTAACGTCTATCCAGCAGCAGAGTAACTTTTGTAAAACACAGGTCTGTCCCTACCTTCACTCCTTTCTCCTCTCCAGACCTTCAGCATACGCTTCACATGGCCCTTCATAACCTGGGCCCTGCTGACCTCCTCACTTCCCGTATCCGCCCCACATCCCGTGGCCTAGTCATAGAGGACCTCTGAGTTTCCAGCCAGACTTTCTTGTCTCCATGCCTTCATTTGGGCCCTTCCCTCTGCCTGGAACATCCTCCCACTTTGACCAGAGTCCTTTCTCCACTCACTTCCCAGTGTCCTGCACCCTCCTTGGCCCCGAGCTTGGTTGGCCCCTTCAACTTTGTGCTTCCACCCCACCAGGAACATCTTCCAGCCCAGCCCTCATCACACGCTGTTGAGGTTGCTTGTTTAATCATCCAGGTTTCCTTGTTTGACTCTGAGCCCTGGGAGGGCAAGGCCTCTGGTTCTTGTTCCCTGCTGTAGCCCTAATACCTAGCACCCGACTTGGCACACAGTCGGGGCCCAATCAACATTTGAATGACTGGAGGCCTCCCCCAGCAGGGGGTGCAGGAATGCTTCTTGGACATCCTCAGGATGCTGAGTGTGGGCTGGATACTGGCACAGCCCATTGGTGCCAAGTGCCAGGAAGGGCACCCTGGGGAGGCTTCTAATTGAGACACATTTGTAGCAACTGTCAAAATCAAGGCCAAGAACTCCCTTTCCAGTTTGCAACATTCCTTTTTTTAAAAAAAATTAATGTTAATTTATTTTTAGCTACCGAGTAAGGTGAGCTGATTCTCCAGACGCTCTGCTGTCTCCATGAGAAGCTCATCTCTGTTGGTGAGGGACGCCTCGGCCTCATGCCGGAAGCTGGCCCATCGCTGGAAGTCTTCTTCACTCAGGACCTGTGGGATGGGAACAGGCTCCTTTACAATTCTGGGTGAATCCCTCGTCCTTCCTGTGTGCTGGGCCTCCTACTGGCCAGTTAAACGTCACTACATAATTAGATGAGGCTTTCCCCTCAATGATTTTTTTTTATTTTTTGGAATGCTTGAATCAATAAAGGATTGATCCTCATGTTCCATTATCACCAAACTTCTGTTGAGCCTCTGTGATGCTCTGGGCAGTAGAGATACAACAGTGATCAAGACAGACAAGAGCTGTATGGAGGTTCCTTAAAGAACTAGAAATAGACTTATCATATGATCCAGCATCCACACTCCTGGGTATATACCCAGAGAAAAATATACTTCAAAAAGACACATGCACCCCAATTTTCACAGCAGCACTATTTACAACAGCCAAGACATGGAAGCAACCTAAATGTCCATCAACAGATGACTGAATAAAGAAGATGTGGTGTGTACACACACACACACACACACACACACACACACACACACACACACACACACACACAATGGAATACTACTCAGCCATAAAAAAGAATAAAATAATGCCATTTGCAGCAACATGGATGGACCTGGAGATCATCACTCTAAGTGAAGTAAGCCAGAAAGAGAAAGAAAAATGCCATATGATATCACTCAGATGTGGAATCTAAAAAAAAAGGACACAAATGAACCACTTATTATTTATAACTTAGATGACTGATTTCTTGAATATGTGTAAGCATATTTGACTATCATTTACGATTGGATTACTGCATTCGGTTGATTCTTATTTTGTGGTTGGCTTTATTCCTTTGATAACTATGTACATTTAAAAAGCTAGAGCTCTAAACTGTTCTTAGAAACAGTGAAGAGCTCATATACGTAAATTAAAAAATATGTGCAGTATATTGCATGTATGTTTTTACATACAATGTATTGTATATGTGCAGTCAAATTGTATCCATTTTATCTAATAAAACTGAAAAATAATTAAAAAAAAGAAAGACAAGAGCCCTGCATGCCTGGGCTTATGTGCTAGTGGAAGGCGAGAGACCTTATCCAAGTAAATAAAGGAACAGACCATTTCGAGGGGTTCTATACAGATAGTAAAGAGGGTGATATGATTATGGGGTGTGACTAGGTCGGGGAGATAACTGTGGGAAGGGAGACTATTTTATTTGGATCTTTGGGTCCCTTAGACAAAGTGACATGCAATTTGAGATACAATGACAAGAAGAGTTCAGTCAAGGGGAGGGGCCGGTTCTAAGGCCATGAGACAGCAATGAACTTGGCTTTATTTCTGATCCTTCAACGCCGCAGCTGGATAAAGGATGGAGAGCCAGGCGGACGGGGCCGGCAGTGAGGCGGGAAGGGCAGCCGGCAGCCAGACCTTGCAGAGCCTATTCTGCCACCACTGGGGGTGCCCAGCGGCTGAAAGCACCCAACTAGGGGGCAAATCTCCCTCCCCTGGAGTTGGTAGCACTTTTAGACCCCTCCATTGGCATTACATGCACACTGTCTCTTATAGTAATGAATAATTCTTTTGCCCAAGCATCAAATATTTTTTAATTTTTCCTCCGTGCATGGCACTGCAGGGAAAACCAAGGGGAGGCAGGCCCCCTTCGCTCTTGAGGGATAACAATCATTAGAGGAGGCAAAAATGGGAAAAGATAACTTCAATGAAAAATAGAAGGTGGTAAGGATATATTTACAATTTATAGAGTAGTAAGCACTGGTCGTGGTCCCAGGCACCGTACCCGTATTATCTTAATCTCCATGACAACTGTATAAGGTAGGGGACACCAGCGTCATTTTACAGATAAGAACATCTAATGCTCAGAGAGGAAACTTGTCCAAGGTCACACCAAAGATCCGTGGTGAGATTGGGACTTATGCCTTGGTAGGTCTGGCTTTCAAGTGGGTGCTCTTAAACGCTGTTGCACCAAGCACTATGTAAGAGATGAAGCACTCTGGCGATTTATGGAAGAGCAACCACTTCCAGCCATCTAGAAATGCATGCCCCTCAGAGCTCCCCTACCTGATTTTAGGCGCCCCCATTAGATGCCCTGGCTCTGGGATTCATAGCTCTTTGCCTGCTTTTCTGTAGAAGCTGCAGAGTGAAAGACCTACAGGGCGTGAGCTGGGCCATCTACATGCCTGTAGCCGGGCCCAGGGCGATGCAATAGGAAATGGTAGGGACTGTGACCAACTGCAGAACACAGCACAATATATCCCCCAAAGGGATCGGCTACCGTGGAGCTCCAGCTATTTGTGGCTCTTCAGGAATGGAGATCCAGTTTTCCAGATCCTCTATATTTTCAAGAGAAACCAGAAATCTAGATTTGTATGTGATCATGCTAAATCTCCCAAATTCCAAATCTAGGCAAATAATGCAAACTTTAAAAAGATACCTTGAAAGCAAACTTATAATGTTCAAAGGTTATTTTATGAGTTGCAGGTGACCAATTGTATAGCCAATGAAAAGCAAGTCAGATTTCTGCCCCAGCAAAATTGTCCAGGTTGTGGGTCTTTGTGGTCAGGATAGTTGATTTTGAAAATATGAGAACCACCATTAATGATCTTCTAAAAAGACATAGAAAAGACAGAAGCAGGGTTGAGGCCTTTCATCTACTAAACAAGGAATCTGTTCTTACCTTCTTGGCGACGCACAGTGTTCGAAGGCCATCTCTCGCATACAAGTCTAGGTGCTTCTGGGTCCGGGCTTGGATTTTCCTCACCTTCCTTTCCATGTCAGTGTCAGCTGCTGTCAAACAGTCATCATTCCCCGTGAAGTCACGTACAGATGCTAAAGACATCCTCGTTCCTCATATTCTGGAGTCTTTAGAGGAGGGATTCCCCGACAGCCCACCCCAGAGACAGGGAGGAGCTCTCCCAGGTTGCCCTGGAAGGTGATCACTTCACGCATCCTTAAGTTATCTGCTCTCTCAATCTGATCAAAAGTCTGTCTGAGAGAGGGTACTGTTTAAGGAAGGCAGGTGGTTTTAGGTATTGTTGCTAAACATCTGTTTGCATCAGAATCACCTGGGAACTTAAACAAATACTAGACATCTCCAGGTCCAGTTGCAGACCTGCTGAATCAGGGGACCGGAAATCTGCATCTTTGTCATTACCTGTGGAGTATTCCACGGGGTCAGGTTAGTCCTGGATGACCAGCTGTTCACTAAATCTTGAACATGCTTATCTGCTCCCTTCTGTGTCATCTGCTTCAGTCCCTAGAGCAAGTTTGCCCCCAAGATCGCGACAGACTCAAACTTCATTGCTAAGGCCTTTACCATACTGGGTTTGCTGAGTTAGGCTTAGAAAAAATATTTTTTAGCTTCCTACAGATCTAGTGTGAAAAATATTTCATTGTGTTGCTCAAAGTCCCCTTTTCTGAAGTCCTACATAATATGTTTCTCTTAGAAGAAATCTGTCTTCTTTTCTTGAAATTCCAGTACTTTTATCTGTCAGATAAAAAGAATTTTTGAGCCTGGGTTCGTGGTTATGGGGCAGGATGGATGTGATCACCACTCCCTTTATCTGACATGTCACAGACATCACTACACAGTGGCAGCACTTTGTAAATCTGAGCTTGGAAAAAGCTTCAGAACCCTTCTTTACCAGGGCTGGATTGCGATCTTTAGAAGCCCAAAGTAGGAAAAAGATCTTGTGTACCTTGCCCATCCCTCCATATAATGCAAAATTAAAAACACAATTCTTAACAGTAAGATAAATATAAGGAAGTTCAACAAAGCTCTGATTTTCCCCATGATACTATCGTAAGGCTGCTTTTATGCACTATAAAGATCCCTTCAAAAATTATTTTCTCATTTTTCAGTGCTACTGGTTTCCTGGTACCTTAAGTACAGTCTTTGTGCTTTGTCTTTTTGAGCACTATCTACAGTATTTTATTTTCAATGATATCAGCTCCTGAGATTAAACATATTTTGCCTTCTACCTGTTTGAGTTTACCTTTTTGCTTGGGCTACCAGGAAGCTCAGGGTCAAATAGAATGTTCAAATGCTGTAAATACATTAAACCTGAGGTTGTTTTGTTCCCTTCCTTTTCAAAGCTTTGCTTCTCAAATCTTATAGGAACATTGCTTATGTTATCTTTTACTGGAGCCATCTATAATCCATTTTGGAATCAGGTGAGGAACAAACAAACATCTCCAGGGTAGCTCAGATGGCTGTTGCCAGCGATAGAGTGCCGTGGCTCCTTTGACTCGGAAACACTGAATTCACTTGTCTGCCAGAGTCTGGGGATGAAGAGACCTAATTAGCTCCCTTCCCATTCTAAATAGTCATCAATCCCCATGAACCTCTTGGCTCTGATCCACAGCTGACAATGCAGGAGTCACAGTGCTGCCCGGGCAATTCTACAGTTTGGCTAGAATCTACTGTCCTGGGAGAATCATCGCCCATAACTGTCCTCTCCTTGTTAGCAGCCCGGAAGCGGCTGCACACCAATTCACGCTGCTCCAAAATTGGACACTGATATGTAGGGACTTTGGAACATTTTTCTGGCTTGGAGCAAGTTTAAGTTTATGAAAATCCATTTTAGGGGAGACTGGGGAGATGGATGAAAGAGAGGAGCACCTGAGGCTTCCCAGAGTGAACTGAGCCTGACGCCGAGTTCTAGGGGCAGGGAGAGTGCTCTGAGCCGGGGTTCGGGGTACCTGGGCCCAGGATTGACCATGTGTTCCCTGCACCACTTCCTTAAGTCACTCCCCTCTTTGGGTTCAGTTGGCTTCTCTCCCAAACTAAGATTTTGGACCACAGTGTGTTTGATGGTGTGTTAATGGATGTCCTGGTGGAAAAAAAAAAGTTCTGTATGGATAATCCAGATTTAAATGAGTTTAGAAAACTAGAAACTGGGATAAATAAAGAGGTTCCTCTATGACAAGACTGCCCCAAGTCTTTAATAAGCTAACAGCCAGCTCTGTAATTCTCCAGGTTGAGGAGATGTCAAAAGCGGCATGTTTTAAGGATGCTGCTTTGAGGAGAGCATCTTGTGGGCCTGTGTTCCAGCTGCGACCTGCTGGATGGAGTGATGCTAAAAATCCAGCCCCTCATTACCATTCTAGGCCACCTCTTAAACTATGGGGCCCTCTCCTCCCAGAGCCCGGTGGGGTGGACTCACCGCGGGCCGGGTCTTCCAGCAGGTCCATGATAACGGAGTCGGCACCCTTGGTGTAGACGATGATCTCATGGGTCAGCGGGTGCCTCACCACCACGGACATTCTTTTCCTGACAGAGTCAAAATCCAGGGTGCAGAGGACTTCGAAGGTGAGGCAGGTGCCCTGGGGCAAGCGCACGGTCACCTGCTCTGGTGTCCGGGAAACCAGGGTGAAGCTGTAGGCGTGGGCAGCGTGCACCAGGGCGGCCTCATCAGGGCTCTCGGCCTCATAGCAGAGCTCGGGGCCGGCCAGGCCCGGGGCTGCTGCCCCCAGCCCCGCCTCCAGGCAAGCGTCCGGCCCCACCCCTGGGATGTCACCCTGCTCCCACGTGCTGCTCTTAGAGCCACCGTCCGTGGAATAGCCTCCACTGCACACAGATGCGTCGTCTCTCTCTTCTGAGTCTGTGGTGGGCATGTGGGTCCCCAAACTCTCTCCCAGGCCCACGTCGGAGGGCGCGGTGGATGAGAATGACTGGCTGAGGCTCAACAGCTTCAGCCTGTGGAACAGTAGTTGAATCTTCTCCAGGGATGTCCCCAGGGCCTTGGTCGAGGGCGGCAGGGTGACCTGGTGGTCAAAGGAGGGAAGCAGAACATTACCCTCCATGGTGTAAAAAATAACAAGCTGCCCTGTGGCAGAATAGAGAGATTGTTTTGCAATCAGAGATGGTGGGCAAGTCTTCTCCCCTCTCTGGACCTCAGTTTAACCACCTGTAACACAACGGGAGTAGGCCATTTGTTTCCTTCCAGCCCTGGCATTCTAGGGATCGGCAACGCTCACCTTCCTCTATCTTACGACCATCCCGCTCTGATCACGGACAAAGGAAAGAAAAGGAGACAAAAGCCAGACTCACAGTAGGACTTCCCATCCCCTGCACCCTTACCATCACCTTGTCTGTTTATTTCTGCCCATGGCACAGCTCACTTCATCCTTCCAGCACCTCCAGGGGATACTGTCATCACCCCAATTTATGGTGGAGGAGACAGAGGCATGAAGAGGTTAGACTGACCGCGATCACCCCGAGTGGAGGTGGTAGGGCTGGGACTCAGATCTGGGAGACTGGGCTCTCAGGCTGCTCACCAACCAAAGCCTCCTCATTAACTTGGAAACTGAGAATGGGATGCTGTCCTTCCCCACATGGTACTTCTTTCCCTCTTGAAAATAGGGTGCATTCCTCAGTTAACGCTTCACGCCTCCCAAAGCTCCCTGAGGACCTCTGGTCACTTCGTGACTTTTCAGTGGTTGAACTGACTCTTTGGGGTGGTTGAGAATCTGGGTGTAATACTAGGAGCCTCTGGTTTGGCACCCGAGTGAACCCTCTTTTTCTTGATTTCATAGCCCCAAGTTGTACCACCTGATTATTCTTATTAGTCACTTACAAGGGAGCTTGGGTGAGAATTTGTGCATATAAGTGGAAGATAAATCTATCTTCAGTACTGAAAATTAATTCAAAGTATAGCCTTCTATAAATGGCCATCCAGCTGCATTATCTCTAAATTGGCAGAACTTCACACATGGTATTAATTGCTTTTAAAGCCTCCATTAAAAAGCAGATACCAGCATACCATGATAACAT
Organism: Camelus bactrianus; assembly: GCF_048773025.1. Classification (NCBI taxonomy): domain Eukaryota; kingdom Metazoa; phylum Chordata; class Mammalia; order Artiodactyla; family Camelidae; genus Camelus; species Camelus bactrianus. Next base: position 19,584,270 of record NC_133560.1, on the reverse strand, counting down.
CACAGAATCATCCGGATGGTTCTGTTGTGTATTAACCATTGTCCTTCACTAAGTTACTCAAGCTCTCTGAATCACTGTTTCTCCACTTGTTAAATCCAAGGCCATGCCTCACAGGGTTGCTGGGCTGCGAGGATTAAATGACACAGCAGGTGACGCATTTGGCATGGAGCCTCGTGCACAGCAGCAAGTGCTCAGTAAATGTTAACTTTTAACATCTACCCTGCAGACAGATAGACCCAAGGTTTGAAAGCTACACGGAGAACTCATATGTAACATTTTTCCATTTTATTTTAAAAATGGGGGAACTGGGGCCCAGGAAGGACAAATGCTCTGTTCCAGATCTCAAGAGTGAGGAAATGGCGACTGTGGGGCTAGGCTGGGACCTAAGTGTATTGTCTCCCTGTGCAGGGCCTCACCCCTCCGCCCCTACCCCTCCTCCCACCCATCCCAGCTCCACCATCACCAGTCCTCACCCTCTGCCGGGGCTCGGTGGTCGTGGAGACCATGACAGAGTTGCAGATGGTTAAGGCAAGGAAGAAGTCAGCAACGGAGGAGGCGGTGGAGAGAGAAGGCTTGGCGGGCCTGGTGTCTGACAAGCTCTCCAGCCACAGGGCTGCGTCCTGCACCTTGGTCAGTAGATTTTTATCTGGAGTCACGTCTTTTTCCTGGGAGATAAAGGTATGGGTCAGTCTTTTTTGACACTGGGGAGGAAGGACCCCCCCCTCCCCAGCAGATTCTCTTGTTCCCAGGAAAGGCCAGCGCGGTCCTTGCTGCGTCTGGTCCTGCATGCGGTCCATCTCCCCTCCCGCAGGCCTGCTCACTGCAGATTCTTACTGGATTCCTCCCTTTCCCTCACCGCCACACGCCCATCAGCTGTAAGCTCTGGCAGCTCTTCCCCCACAAAGTTTCCGCACCGGTTACCCCTCCTTCCTGATGCTTCCAGCCTGGTCCAGCCTGGCCCTCCAGCCCTCAGTCCTGGACTTCTGCCGCAGCCTCTACCTCTTTTGCTGCCTTTCAGCTCTTTTCTTTCTAACCATTCTATGTATCACCCATACATCTTCCTCAAACCCCATCTCCCTGAGTATATTCTCAAGCGTGAAAAGCCTTCGGGAGGACTTCACTGCTAGCACAGTCATTTCAGTAGGCATTTCAGTTTCTCCCCAGTTTGCATCTCCACCCCTTATCCCCACCACTCTGCCACGTGGACCCTCAGCTCAGCCGGGTGGTCTGCTTGTTGCCTCCTGGGAGATGTATCCCTCTCCTGTGCCTTGTATCACACCCTGTTTGAAAAAGTCCTCTCCTGTCTGCCAAGATCCTACCCTGACTTCAATAACCATGAAAACGTCTACATGTCTGTAAGATCCTAACCAGCCCACGATGAGTTCTGCTACTTCTGAGCCACAATAGCATGTCCTTGAACTCAGAATGTTCACAGGAGTCAGGCAGGTAAGGTGAATGAGGGAAGTCACCCAAGGTATGGAAGAGGACACCATGGGATGGCAGGGGCTGTGAGACCTGGCAAATCCTACCCCATGTGAAAAGTGGCAACTGCTCTGCTAGTGAGATGCTTCAGGGAGAGTGCATGTTACCAAATCTCTGGAGAGTTCAAGATAAAGTAGAGATGATATGAGAACTGTTTTTTTTTTTAAATTTGTGAGCTGCCAATGTTCCTAGCAGCACTATTTACTATTTAGTCAAGACATGGAAACAACCTAAATGTCCATCAGCAGATGACTGGATAAAGAAGCTGTGGTATATTTATACAATGGAATACTACTCAGCCACGAAAAAGAATACAGTAATGCCATTTGCAGCAACATGGATGGACCTGGAGATCATCATTCTAAGTGAAGTAAGCCAGAAAGAGAAAAGAAAAATACCACATGATATCACTCATATGAGGAATCCCCTGCCCCCGCAAAAAGATAAACTAATTTACAAATCAGAAACAGACTCACAGACGTAGAAAACAAACTTATGGTTACTGGGGTTGGGGGGGAGGGAGTGGGAAGGGATAAATTGGGAGTTTGAGATTTGCAGACACTAATATATACAAAAGAGATAAATAACAAGTTCATACTGTATAGCACAGGGAACTATATTCAACATCTTGTAGTAACCTACAGTGAAGAAGAATATGAAAATGAATACATGTATGTTCATGTATGACTAAAGCATTGTGCTGTACACCAGAAACTGACACACTGTAAACTGACCCCACTTCAATAAAAACATATATACAAATAAAAAAACACTGTGGGCTGGATCTGACTCCTGGGTTTCCAACTTTTCATGTCACTGTAGAAGTCCCCACTTCCACCATCCCTCTAGAAATCACTACACATTGACCTGTATTTTAAATTTTCTCACGTCCATGTTTAGTCTCTCTAGAGATAAGCCAAAGAGATAAACCAAGAACCTCAAAGACAGAGGCTGCCTTCTCCAGGAGGTGGTAATTTCTGGAGCCCAGCTGCTGGCGTGTTTGAAGCAGAAGTTCAACACACACCAGCTCCTCCTAGATACGGCAAAAGCCATCCTACAAAGAAGTTTTCACATAGAACCGTTTCTATCAATGTTCAGAGTTCACAGGTTAATTGAAGTTTAGAAGGAAGAGAGTCAATGGTTGAGAAGGATGGGCTGGGGGTGGGGGGAGCCTGATTGCTTTGTGCAGGGTAAAGACCGAGGGCTGATGAGCTAGAAAGTTGTACAAACAAGAGCCCACGCCGAGACTGAAAATACCCCTGTGGGTAGAGAGTCCTCAGACTGTGTCTTCTTTGACTCCCAACTGCAGCGACTCCAAAGGACAAATTCTATCCTCCCTGGGGCTGCTGGCACAGGTGAGAGCCACAGGGGAGGAAACCCAGACAGACACGGAGGTGCTGGATGGCTGGAGGGACGAGAGTCAGGCTTTCCAACAGCCCAGGAAGCTCAAGGGACACGGACTGGAGCTGAGGTGGAGCACACACTCTTCAAAGGGTCCCAACCTTCCTTTGGAGGGCTCTCCCAGAGCCAACACCTACACTGTCATCTAGTTCATACCATCGTAAGAGCACAAAGTCCAGAAAAAATTCTGTTTATTAAAAGGAAGAGTGTGGCGTGGGGTATAGCTCAGTGTGTAGAGCTCATGCTCAGCATGCATGAGGTCCTGGGTTCAACCCCCAGTACCTCTATTAAAAATAAATGAATAAATAAATAAATGAATAAATAAGTAGACCTAACTACCTCCCTCCTCAAAAAAAAAAAAAACCAAAAAAACAAAAGAAAAAACCCCCCAAAATTAAAAGGAAGAGTGCTGTAATACTGCCACCAAGCCTGCACTTCCTTCCATTGCCCTGTAACCGGCGCTGCCGAGCCGTCCTGACCACGCGGGGCCCCTGTCTTCAGAACGCTCAGGAAGGGAGCCCGCACCCTCCGTCCCCTCTGCTCTGAGTGCAGCTGTCAGAGCAGGAGCTCACACGGACACAGCTCATCCTACCTTCCAAGCAGTGCCACTGATGTGACCTCCCTGGTCTCAGTTTCAAGTTGAGATGAAACTAGTCCCAACTTAATTGAAATCCAGCGCGACGGGCTGACCTGGCCAGTCACCCAGTGAGTCAGTGTAATTGGATGTCAGACCGCTTGACTGTGAGTCTAGGGTCTTTCTTTCTGTGGTCAAGGTAAAGTAGCTCTGTTCCTTTACTGACGCTCCTGTGCAAACTCCTCTAAGCAGATCCCAGGGTCCCTCCAGTGCCTGCCGCCAGTTTACCACACCACTCGAGGGGCTCTGAGCCAGTTTCCCGTAACAGTAATGATCGTTCCTATTCATGTAGTGCTTCTTACATTCTGCCTACATCCATCATCTCCCTGCATCCGCTCCACACATTATCTGTGGAGTACCGTTATCTTCCCAGTGACCTCTGTGTTTGAGATGAGGAAACTGCGGTCCCGGAAGATTAGGTGTCTCGCCCAAGGTCATACAGTAAGCTGATTCAGGACAGTCCAACTCTAGAATTCACCTTCTTAACCACCACGCCAGGCAAGGTCCCCCACGAAGCGGAAGTGGCCTTACTTAGATACTCGCCCAAACACATCCCAGACACAACTGACGGGCTTGTATATCTAATACTTAGGGCTCAGCAGACAGTCCAGGAGATTATAAAGGGGATTATAGGAATCTTTTTCAGAGAAAAAGATTTTATTTTTCTGGTGGGGGTATATGATTGAGATGCGTTTAACCCTTACCACAGACGCTCAGACTTGGGAACAAGCTTCGAGGTCATCAAAGCCAATTCCCTTATTTTCCTGCTGATAAAACTGAGCGCCAGGGAGGAGGGGAAGGCACTGCTCAAGATGGCACACTGAATCGGGGTCAGTGCGAGGACAGCTTTCACACCACCTGACTCCAGCCTCTGGCAGCCCACTGCTCTGCTCCCAGCTATGCACTATGTATTCCCAAAAGGTGACACAGCTAAAGTGATTTAATGGTTATTTACTGCATGTCCACTTACTCTCTGGTCTCTAAGTGCCGTGAGGGCAGAGGCTGTGATGCGTCCCCGGTGCCTGGCAGCCTGCAGGCACCCAAACCTTTGTGGCCGGACTCCTATCTAGGACACCGCGCTAGCTCACTGCTGATTAACCCACGGCGTTCCCTTTCTTAGAACTCTTCTTCAGTGTATTGCCACCCAGTCCTACGGTAATGCATTAAAGAAAAGTTCTGCAGAGGCCAACTTCTCCCTGGCGCTGGCAGCAGGCCCAGCCTGCAGGTGTCAGCGGCAGACGTCAGGGAAGCTTTCCCTGGGCTCGCAGACTTGTGTCTGCAGGGCAAGGTTCTTCCTGGCTCCCTCTGCCCACAGCCCATGGGTTTCCTGTCTGGTTCATTAACACTTAGGAGCTTGGCATGTAGGACTCCTAGAGGGAGAGCAGCGCCTCCACCCACCACTGGGACCTTCCACTAGTCTGTTTCTCTGTGGGACCACCAGCTGTTCAGACCAGGGCTTTGTGGCAGCCAAGCACCCCACTGGTTGGGTTTCTTTCTGTTGCTGAACACCTAAAGCTCATACAAACCCTCTCTGAGGAAGGTGCTCTCTGACCTCACACCATACCCTCAAGGAACCTCTTATCATTAGATAATATTTATCGACAATCTATAGCAAAGCCAGGTGCTTTGCTAAGTGCTTGCATGTACATCATTTAATCATTATAACAGCAATAAAAATAGCTACTATCACTCTCCCATTTTATTTACGAGGCAAACGAGGCTCACAGAAGATACGTAACTTGTCTGAGGTCACAAAGTCAAAGAGCTGGGTCTTGAGTCCAGTTCTGCCTGATGCCCAAACCGAAACCCTTCAACGCTATACCGGCACCTCCCAAACTCTAACACATGCACAAAGCAAAGGGGCATCTCATTTAAGTGCAGACGTGGATTCAGCCGGTCTGGAGTAGGGCCGGAGCACCTGCATTTCCATAAGCTCCCACGTGATGCACCTGCTGCCAGTCCAAGGACCGGAGTTTGAGTAGCCAGGCTCTGGGCTCTTGCCCTGTCGCTCCCGCTCACCTCCTGGCTGGGGAGCGTTCCACACTGGAGGCTGGGACCAGCTGGCCGAGCTGCGATCTGCTGCTCTCCTCTAGTTTTTACAGCGTTGGTGACCATCACTGACTGGGTGCAGCAGGTTGTTGCTATGGGAACCCACAGAGCCAGCGGTGGAAATTAACAGGAACCCTGGTGCTCACGCCTGGAGGCAAACTCTGTGGCTTGGCTCCTCCCATGCCCCCATCTCTCCCTTCACCTCTCTCCAAGCTGTGCCTTTTTTTCCCCAGCTACTCTTCAGAACCCCAGTTCTCCATCTGCCTGGGCAGACTGTCTCCCCTACAACCACCTGCCCTCTCCCCGTTAGACGATCTCTTCTCTTTGCTCTTGTTAACCTTTAGTATGCCTCAAATTCAGCTCAGGTGCAAACTTTTCCAGGAGGTCCCCCCTGATGCCCAGTTTGACGCAGGTGCACCTCTGGGCTCCCAGCCACCCACCCCAGCACTGAGAGTGCTTGCCTGCAGTCAGCGGGGCTCTTCCTGCCCCTTCCCTGGGCTGTAAGCACCTGCAATCAGGGAGAAGGCTCCATTAGATGTTACGTCCCCAGTGTTTAGAACAGTACTTGCCATGTTGTGGACGCTTGCTTAGTGTTTGCTGGCTGCCTGACAATAAATGAAAGCCTGTTCTAAAGAAATGTGGATACTGAGGATACACAGACTTGGCAGAGGAGGGAGGAAGCAGACCCTCCTATCTGCTGTTGGGGCATGTCTAAGCTGGTACAACTACTTGGGAAGTATAAGTTAAAATTAAAAAAAAAATGCACACACTCCCAATTTAGCAATTATGCTCTAAGAATGCTGTAGAAAAACTTACACACGGATATAAACAGATGACGGCTCAAGCACCCAACAAATCCTCAAAGCCACTGAAAAAGGGACAAGGCAGCTCTCCACGGAGTATCTGTCTCTCTCTATATGTATAAAATAGTCCCCAAGATTCATTATGTTAAACGAAAAGTCCAATGAACTTATTTACAAAACAGAAAGACTCACAGACACGGAAAACAAACTTATGGTTTCAAAGCAGAAAGGATGGGGGAGGGATAAACTAGGAGTTTGGGATTAGCAGATACAAACTACCAGGACCTACTATACAGCACAGGGAACTTCATTCACTATCTTGTAATAACCTATAATGATAAAGACTATAAAAAAGAATATATATATATATATATAAATATAACTGAATCCTGATGCTATACACCAGAAACTAACACATTATAAATCAACTATATACTTCAATAAAAAAAAATTTCCTACACCAGAAACTAACACAACATTATAAATCAACTATATACTTCAATAAAAAAAAAATTTCCAAAGTCCAAAAGAGTGCGCTTGGCATGTTTTTGTTTGTGGGAAGGGATGTACTTATGTGCATCCCCCACGGCAGGTTTCAGTGTAGACACTGGCCCTCCAGGAAGGACACAGGAAACTGTGAGTAATGGCTGTCTCTGAGGTGGTGGGGGACACAGGACTTCCTCTCTTCCATTTGCCCTTTGGTTCCTTTTGAATACTTAGCCATGTGGCTGCATCACTATTGTGGAAACAAATTTTCCCGGTTGCTGGAGAGCTAAAGGATGAAACATACTGAAATATACCTGAAAAACTTAGGGCAGTGACGCTTTTGGCCTCGCTGAAGTTGTGGCCTTGATGATACCGAGTTTGGTTCAAGAACGGGGAGAGCCCCATGTCAGTAACGAGTTGCTTAAATAGAAGCACGGGGAATGTTAAAAGTAAGCTTTTCTCACGCGGGACATAAGCCTCAAGGGAAACAACTCAGCGGCCTAGCAAGAAGGGAGTTTTTGCCAGATCTTACAAGACCCAGTTCTTGTGAACAGGGTCACCGTGGCTGTGTGACCCCCGTGGGGACCCTGGGAGCCAAGGGAAGCAAAGCCGAGACAGGCTTCATCTGTTTCTTGCCCTCACATCACTGCCAAAAAGATGCTGTGTGCTTGGCTACTTAAATCAGGACACTTAGCTCACTTCGCCGTGGGAGTGTGTGCCTGCGGCCTGCCCCCGCCAACCCGGAGCAGAAACCAGGTCCAAAGCAAGAAAGGAAGGCCGAGTTTCAGGAGGGGAGGCAGAGGGCCAAAGACACCCCCTTTACTTCTCTCTACTGCACTCTTTCCAGACAGTGGGGGCGGGGCCATGGTGCAGTCTGGAGCCTAATGCAAACGTTACGATTAGGAAGATATTCTTTGGTCTGTTGATTCTGGAAAACATGTTTGCAAGTGGCACTTCTAAGCAAAGACTCTCTACTCCAATCTTGGCTACTTAGAGACCAGGGGCGGAAAAAGGCATTTCATTTTCCATCTGCCGGTACTATTAAACGTTGACTCAGAACTCACCACTTCGTAAGTCTATTACCCCAGCCTAAAGCCAGATTTTACAGCAGCCGGTTAGGCAACAATACCTGATGATTCCTAGCTCTTGGTAGTAAAGGAAAAAAGCCAGCTTTTGTGGCAGTGGTGGTTACTGCTGACGCTCATTTTAGTTTTGGTTTAGAGCAAAGGGCCAAGGAAGCCAACAATGAGCTTCTTTGGAGTGTGGTCGGGCGCTCTGCCATGACCTGGCACCCCTGAGGTTTCAGAGGCCAAGTTCTGGCTGAGTTTACAAGGTGGAGGGGAAGGACTGGTGCAGCCGAGAGACTAGCTTAGCAGACTGGGTGCCAGACGTGTGGGTGGAAGAGGAGGCAACACGGAGAGCCTGCCGAGAGTGGGTGGGGGCGGGAGCCCAGGCGTCCACCTGGGACTGCCACAGGACTTCTCTATGGACTCATTCCAGGATCTGCCACTCCAGCCACAGATGTTTCGTAGGTTAGTGTCAGAGCCCTTTAAGGCCGCAGAAATCACCGCGTTCAGCCAGTACCTCCCAAGCGGTAGCAGGTGCCTGTTTGAGCCAAATAAGGACCACTTCCAAGTGGGGTGATGTGATGCTTGGAGAGGCTCTCAATCTTGGTTGCTCACTAGAATTATCAGAAATAAAAACACAAATGCGTAGGCCCCACCCGGGACCAAATATACCAGCCTCTCCGGGGAGAGGGCTCGACATTATATTTTATGAAAACTCACATTTCCCCTCCCTGTCATCAGTCATGTGAGCATTTGACCAAGGCAGACAGCTTTCCTCTAGAAAGATCACCGAAAACTTCTGTTAGTTATCCATCTGTCTGGGACACAGGATTTTCAGAATTAAGTCCTCAGGATCAACTCACGAGGCATAACAGTCACCCTTTTTCAAGATGGGAACATTGAGGCTTCCAGCTCAGGAAGCTGACTGAAGTCACAGGGCTGATACCCACTGGCGCGGAGATGAAACCCTGGGGCACCGGACCCCCCAGGTGCCTAATTCATAGCTGGCAGGGACCTTGCAGGTCAGCACCAGCGTCACATTCCTCGCCTTTCAGAACAGCCAGAGAGAGGTGGAAGCAAAGGCTTTTCAGGTGATGAAACAGGGATAGAAAGAGGTTTAACTTGTTCTTAAGGTTTCCCGGCAAGACAGGAGCAGAGCTGAAGCCAGGGCCTACGCTTCCTGACCCTTGGCCCAGTCCTCTCTCCAACAGATAGCCAGGAGGCTACCGCCCCACTAACCCCAGGTCTTCACCCTGACGGGATCAGCACACCTAACAGTTCATAAAGAGCGCACGCCACCATCCTCGCCTGCCTGCGCAAGGAAGAATTGGGTCTTACTACATGCATCAAATTCCTTATTGTGTCTGAATAAACCTAGTCGGAACCTGCTTTTAATCATGGCAGCCAGGGCAGGATGGTGACATCCAGGCCCTGGAGACAGCTCATTATGAGAGCCCTTCAGGATTTATAGCCTTTTCTCTTTCACACTCCAGAGCCCTCTCCCAACTCTCCCCAAGAGACATCACTTACATCCCAAGAGGAAAAGGCAGGGACTTACTATAGGACTGCTGAAGGCCACAGGGGGCGGGGAGATTTCGCAGCGTCCCACGGACCTTTGGCGCGAGTGGCCCTGGATGGGCACCCGGGCACTCTGGCTCCTCCTCAGAGGCTGGGACCCTCCTCGGTCCCTCACTGTCGCTGGGCCCTGGTCCCAGCAGGCTGGGAAGGACAGGCCTTGGTACTGGGTCCACTCTTCACTGTCGGAGTCCAGCTCCTTTGGGGTCTCCAGTCGCTTGGCTGCAAGAAAGGAGTCCTGTTACGGCAACAGTCTTCCCCTGGCCGCATCATGGGCGGGGGGTGGGCGATGCCAGGCTGCGGGGTGGAGTAGGCACCACGCTGCTCTGGGAAACAGGCAGCTGGCTCCCCTGCCTGGAGCAAGAGGCGACACTAAGTCACATGGGTTCAAATCCTGCCTCTGCTGCCTCCCAGGTGTGTGACCTTGAGCTTTGCCTAATCTGTGCCTCCATTTCCTCCATCAGGGGTTCTAGGCTTGTTTTGAAGACTTACTGATATAATGTGTTCAGGTGATCAGCATACTCTGAACCCTGCTGATGGGAGCTGTTGTTATTGCTAAAAAGAGATGGGAAGCTCCCATGTAAACGGTCACCATTGTGGCAAAGGAGACTGGGCTGCGGCCTATGATATCCCCTCCCTTCGCTTTGTCCATCCCTGTCACTCAAGAGAAGGCTGCTGCTCTGAGTTTCTTCTCCTAGTTAGGAAGTGTGTGTGTGTGGTCAGGGAGGGAGCTGATGGAATCAGGTCAGCTTTACAGGCCACCGTCAGTGCATGCATAATGACAGTCCCCAGGCATTTTACAGCCATATCTCCCAAGTTTAAAAGCTTTGCCTCAGTGGAAACCTCCGGGATCAGTCAGCGTGGAGGGCATTTCCTGGATGTACCACGCCTGACCACGCGCCCAGCCTGAGGCCTGTCCTGTCTGGTAAGGTGACCTGAGAAATTCATCAACTTTGCCTGCATTACTGGTGCATAATTGGGACATGTCCCCAGCGCATTCCTGACAGATAAAAATCGTGTGTGTAAATGGCCCCACACAAAGGTCGACAGGCCAGAGGGCTAGCACACAGGAGATGGCTGACTGCCTCTGTGAAGTCACTCTGTGGAAGTTTCCCAGTGATGAGGACAGCGCTGATCTGTGACGAGGAATCCATGGGGATGCGGGAAGCTCCTGCTCACAGAGCCACCCAGCTCTGCGGGGAGCCAGAATAATGGCTTTTGTCACCATTCTCTTAGGAGGACAGGGGAGGTTCCTTTAGAAGAGGGATGGGGCCCCAGGAAGCCCTCGCACCATTCTCTTGGTGAGAATACTCGCTGCCCATGATGGTGCAGCGCCGGAACACCATCTTGTTCTCGGTCAGCGTCCCCGTCTTGTCCGAGAAGATGTACTGGATCTGGCCCAAGTCCTCGGTGATGTTGAGGGCGCGACACTGAATGGACAAATCGGTGTCTTCATCATACAGGTCGAGGTCATTGTGCAGCAAGAAGACTTGCCCGAGCTTCACCAGCTCGATGGACACGTACAGGGAGATTGGGATCAGCACCTGTGGGGAGATGGTTCCCACCGTGTCAGAAGCCAGGCTGGTTCCTCATCTCAGGACCCTCACTGCGTGAGGGTTGGGGGTGGGGAGCAAAGGCATCTCATGCAAAGCTGAGGTCAGATTACATCATGGACTTTACTGAGAAATCAAAGTGACCTCGTGCCTCTCTTGGGATTCTTAGGGGAATCTGAAAAAGTGATAAGGCTTCTTCAGTCAGGAATGTCTGGCATGGGAGAGGCACTCACCATTGGCTGTTTACTGACTGAGCAGGAAGTGTGTGAGGGGCTCTGGGGACCTCTGTCTGAGTCTCCTGATGCCCCTGGATCTCTGTGCCACCAAGGACTGCCGCTCACTTTGACAGACATTCCGACCCATTGTGGACCACGGCCCACCCATCCGATACCATGTATCTGATGAGCATTTGCTGTGTGTCATGTGCTGTTCTAGGTCCTGCAAACGGCAGTGAGTGGAACAAAACCCCCAGCCTTGAAGACCTCGCATTTCAGTAAACAAATTAACATGTATCTGGTGGTGGTTAAGTCTCATGTGAAAGAATAAAGAAAAGAGGGTAGAGGGTGAAGGCTGGGAGGGACTTTTTCATAAACCACGACCTTTGCACAGAGACCTGAAGAAATGAGGGTGTGAGCGTGAGGTTATCTGCGGGAGGAGGAGCGTTTCGGGCACCGCAGGCTGGGTGTTTGAGGGTGGGTAGGAGTCAGCAGGGCTGCATGTGACTGAGTGGGGACAGCTCCCAGATGCTGGCCAGGAGGGAGGCAGGGTTTGGATCATTTAGGGCCTTGCTGACTGCGGTAAGAACTTCGGATTTCACTTTGGATGTGAACCCATCAGAGGGTTCAGTGCAGAGGAGGGCCATGACCCGACTCACATTTTAAAAAGATTACTCTGCTCAATGAGCAAGCGAACTAATGAGTGAAAAAGGTTCACCAGTAAGAGGACAACGTGACACCCTCAATAATGTAAGAACTCAACCTTAGATGGGTTTTAGCAAAGCAAAACCACAACTCCCCCTTGTCTTTTCAAAGACTGTAATTTCTTACAAGGCCTGAAGATTTTTTTTTTTCTTCATCTCTTTATACCTGCCTGCACCTTGTAGGTGTTTACCTGTAGGAGGTGCCTTCCTTACCTCCCTTGTAGGTGCTCCGTGTTTTTGGTTTTTTCCTCCATCTATCAAATGGGAGAACACTAACCTGGAGTTCCCTTCTCTCAGTGCTTGGGGCTTGAAAGTTCTCTGTAGTTCTCTGTGCTGTGTTATCTTTTGTTGTCCCCAGGTCATGAGGGTTTTACCTGTTCTATAGCTGGCAAAGGGACAGGGACACGTGGCTCACGGCTGTAGTCTTATTCTTGAAGAGAAAAGCCTGATAAATATTTTTCTCTGCTATTATCTGGGGCCAAGGTCCCCTCCACGAGGCAGGGCTGGTCCTGACATCACCCCTGAAGTGAATACTTTCCAAGACCCATAAGAAAGCAATCAACATTTCCCCATCTCAGTCCAGTCAGTTCTTTCTTGGGCTCAGCACTGATTTTTCTTTTTTCTTTTTTTGCAGAGTTGTACAGGTATTGGCCACAGGTCTTTTGAGCCCCGAGTTCGGGAGGGCTTCCTACCTGGAGCAGGATAATCATCGTGAGGAACATGTAGAAGCCCCCGAGGGCCAGGGGAAGGAAGTTGCCCTTGGCATCCGGTACATCAAAGGGAGGGTGTTCTGCAAAGGTCCCATTCCAGAGGCCGTGACCTAGAGGAGGCAAAGCCAGCGATGAGGCAAAATCTCCACTTAATCCCAAACTGGTCAATTACATCAGCCCTTCCTTGACTTATTCCTGGAAATGAGCATGCTTTGGAGAGACCCATCCTTATTCTACATAACATAGGGGTGTGTGTGTGTGTTCATTTAGCTCTAAAGTGGTCCTTCATCTACCCTGTATTTCAATCTCTTGATAGGCATTAAGTCTCTCCTCCCAGAGGAGACGAGCATGAGGATTACTTACATTTTGTTGAAGCCCTGTAATACAGAGGTTGGAAAGAGAGAAAGGGGCATGAGTTTTGTTTTTTTTTCCAGTTGTGTAGTAGAAAGTACATAGCTGAGAAGTCTTGATGAATCTGTACCCTAGCCCCTCTTTTTCTCCCACGCATGTATCTATCCATCCATCCATCCATATCTCTGTTCACCCACACCTCCCTGCCTCGTTCCTATCCTCCTTTTACCCAAAATTAATTCAGGAAGGAGTTGGTCCTAGTTCTTGTCTTTGAGGAGTTACCTACTAAGTCAGGGAGCCAGACGAAAAGACACAAATCCCACACAGTGTGAGGGGTGCTATGCCAGATCCTGGAACGCTCTAAGATCCTGTAACAGCAGCACTGGATGCAGACAGAACCCTCTGTTTCCATATCTGCAAATGGGGATAACAACCCCCATCATGGGAGAACTGATCAGGTGAACTGTACCTGGCACCTGCTTCCGAGCTCTCTGAACCTCAGCATCCTCATTTGTCAATTAGTTATAATGCTTTCTCCATGGGGTTACTGTGAGAACAGAATACCCTGATGTGTATAATGCCCTTAGCCCCAGGGTAGCAACTGTAGGGAATAAAAGGCACAGGGGATGCTGCCCAGCCCTGAGGATGCTTCCTTGCCCAGCAGATTGGGCCAAATACCATCATACACGGCAGAAGAAAGCAGACTCCTAGACGTGAGGTTAAGGGCCAAATGTACGGCACAGAGTAAGGGTCACTGGCTTTCAGAAGATAGACCAGGAGAGAAATCAGAGAAGGCTGCGTGGAGGAGGAGGCCTGGCAAGGTCCTGGAGCCCAGGTGGGTCCTGGGTGGTAAGAAAGGTCGTGGGAGGCACTTTCAAGGGAATTAAAAAAGAAACACCATTTTACACCATTAAAGTAAATATGCGATAAATAACCCCAGAATGGTGCTCATTCAAGAGCTTTTACCTCCTGCAGGAGCTGTACTTAAATTAGGCGCCAACAGAGGCCTGCCACTCTGTATGAGTTGTTATTCTCAGAGGGAACAGAGTCCTGCCCCTCCCCATTACTCTCCCAGTTTACTTACTATTTGGGGCACTTGGCCAAGCTGACTCTGGTTCGCGTGTACCTTATCTCACCGTGTGACCTTTTCATCATTAATTTCCTTTCTCGGGAGACACAGTGAGATGATCTCATATGTCCTTTCCAGGTCTGACGTTCTCTGAAAAACCTGTCCTGACGCCAGCGCCCCACACGGAGAGCCGTTAGACACATCTGGGAAGTGCTGTCATTAAAAAAGCTCCAGGCCACACACAAGACTAAATCCCCACCACCTGACTTCGTTGTGGCGCCGCACGAGATCTCCATGCGTCCTGGGACGACCTCAGGATGTCAGACATCGTCTGTTAAAATCAGTGATGGGCAGTTTCTGATGAAAGTGAGTGAAGAGCGAACGCCGTCGCTGCTCACTCGTGTGGGGTCAGCGGAGGGGAGCGGGTCCTGGACTCCGCATACAAGTTCTTCCCCTGAATCCTCCCCCATCCTTTTTGGGGTCTCCTCTAGGGTCCTAAGAACCATCCTTAGAGTTAAGATGCAGAGAGTGGAGTGGGTAAGAGCAAGGGCCCCTCTTTGCCTCCCCTCCGAAGAGCAACTTAAATGGCTGTGGATCACGTGGGTCTACGCCTCCTGGAGCTCTCTACAGCCGGCAGTTGCAGACCTCGGCCACAACCTGGTTCTCACCAGGGCTCCATCCTTGGCGTTGCTCTGGCCACACCAAATAGTCGAACATTCATCTGCATAAAAGGATGCTCCTTCCTCTGCTGTGCTTTGCTTGTGCTGTCCCCGGGGCCAGGAGTGACCTCTCGCTTCCTTCTCACAGCTGCCCGCCCCAGCCTGCCCCGCCACCTCCCTCCTTTGGTGGATGCCTCCTGCATCTGGGAATCAGCTCTAGTGAGAGACTACCTTCCCTGATGCTCCCATAACGCAGTTGTAGGCTGAATAATGCCTCCCCTGCCAGGTGTCCCCGTCCTCCCGGAGCCCTGTGAGTATGCTAATTTAGAAGGCAAAAGGTGATTACGTTAAGGATCTTGACATGGGGAGGAGGAGCCTGGATTATCCAGGTGGGCCCAACGATGGAGTGACAAGTGTCCTTATAAAAGAGAGGCAGAGGGAGATACCACCACAGACAAAGAGAAGGAAATGTGGGGGGAAATTGGGTAACGTGCTTTGATGACGAAGGGAAGTGCTTCAAACCAAGGAATCTAGACGGCCAGTAGAAACTGAAAAAGACAAGGGACCAGCTCTCCTCTCAGAGTCTCCAGAAGGGAGCCAGCCCTATGGACACCATGGTCTTAACCCAGTGAAACTGATTTTGGACTTCACAACGCCAGAGCTGTAACAGTGCAAACTAGTGTTGTTTTAAACACTAAGTTCGTGTTAACTTTCTACAGCAGCAATAACAAACGGATACAGTCCCTGTGTACAGCCCACCTTGAGTGGGACAGACCGTGTTTCTGATTCTGGCTTGAGTTGGGCTTCTTTCTGCAGGATGATGAGTCTTTGAGGACCGGTCCTGAGACCGCGTCATCCTGTCACCCTCTCATGGTACGGGAGCGCCCGAGTTCAGGAAGTATTTGCTGGACAAATACATCAAGGATGCTCCTTCTAATATTTGGAGCACATAATCCTGTGAAGAGCCTTTCACCTGCATTTTGACTTAATTGGCATCCTGTTACAGCACAGAATAGGCTTGGTTTTTTTTTTTAATGAACCCCGTTTTGTGGATGAGGAAGTGGGGACTCTGAGTCAAAGCAGCTCGCCCAAAGAAACGATGACGTGGGGTTATTCTTTCCAGAATGTGCCATACCTATGGCCCCGATGAGGCACATGAGGAAGAGGAGCCCGATGCAGAAGAAGATGTCCATGTTCATGCGCCGCTCGATCTTGCTGCGTTTGTACCGAGGGCCGCTGTTGTTCAGCATGGCTTTTGTCTCGTGGCCTGTGAAACAAAACGGGATCCTCACCTTGGCCCCTGGTTGCCTCTGGCCTGAATCATACCCTTGGCTCTCCTCCCCAGAGACTTCAGTACCAGAAAGGCTTCATTCTCTAACCTGAGTGTGTCCTGCTGCAGGGAGGTTCTCAGACCAGCTGTAGGGACCTCACAGAATTTGTCAGCGGGTTTTTACTGAACACACGCCCCCCTCCCCCAACGCTGGAACCTGGTGGGCATGGACGGAGCTACTGTGCAGGTTGTGCACTGCACAACTTGTGTTGTAGTTGTCATAGATTTGTCTCATAGGACACATTTCTGGCAAGTGTCAGGAAGCTGTCTCAAGGAAGACATCTTTTTCTAATTTGCACAAAGGTGCTATTATGGGCTGCTGGTGGGATACAGGAGTAAGACAGATGACTCACATTCTGGTGAAAAGCAGAGAAGGAAACAAATAAAGAAGATAATTACAGTTAGTGAAAAGTGCCATGAAGTAGACAATAAACAAGGGGCTAATAAAGAAGAGATGATGTTAGAAAGGGTAGTCAGGGAAGGCTTCTCAGAGGAGGTGACATTTAAGGGAGACAGAAGAGTTGGGAGAAATTGGCTTTAGGCTGGGGAACAGTATGTGCCAAGGCCCTGTGGCAGGATAGTACTTGAAGCCAGTAATGTCCATGCTCACTTCTTTGCCTAAGGTGTTGGTGTTGCTTGTGCAAGAGTGGTAGGGGCCAAAGGCCTCCACTCCAGCATTAACTCTGGGCAGCTCCCCTCCTATCTTGAACTTCTGCATAAAATTTTGTCCAAAGAAAGGAAAATAAAAATTTAAAACTACTGATCTCATTCAGTCAGATCTTTTTCCAGGGGGAGAAACTCAAGACCAAAGCGTAGAAGGAACCTGCTCCAAGTGAAAGAATAACACCAGAGCCATACGAAGGACCCAGGATTCTGATTCCCAGTCTATTTCTCCTTCCACCAACCCCAGGTACCCAAGCCATGCAGCTAAGAGTCAAACGCAGCCTTTGTCTTTTGATAAAGCCTGTTCTTTAAGGCTGCTAAATTTTAATAACCATGCTGTACCCCTTAGCAGTCAAATTAAGACACCATTTACATACTTTCTGTGCAAAATAAAGAAAACCAATATATCAGCTCCAGCAGTGAGTGGTTTGATGGCGTTTAGCTGGTTGCCTTGTGGATTTCAAGTAACAACAAACCATAGGAGTGAGAACACTCTAGCTTATTAAGTCAGACTCAAGTCGCTGCTGTCAGGAGGCGGGTTACACAGCTGTCACCTTCCTGCCTGCCCCAGACTCACCCCGTGTAAGGGGTCCTGGGACTACCTCCTCACCCACCTGCTCCTCACTTCCTGAGATCTGTTATTTTGGTAAAATTTGGGCTCAAAGGGGAGGCAGTAGAGTGTAGCGGATAAAACATGGGCTTTAGCATCAGGAAGAGCTTGGCTCTGCAGGTACTTGACCTTGGGTTACACGGAATTAATCTCAGGAGACTCCTGACCTTGGTGGAATTCATCCCTTTGTACCTCAGTTCCTCATCTGCAAAATGGGGTATGACGGCTGTGGGCTTTGGGGTGGGGGAGTGAACTGATATACAGCAAGTACCTAAATCAGTTCCTGGTACACAGTCAGGGCTCAATAAATGTTTGCTGTGGGGAGCACGTACCTCCATGCTGAATCTCTCCCTCCTGGAAAGCTCAGCCTGGCCTTTCTGGGTCTTTGAGTCTGAGTCTCTAGACCAGCCGCTCTCAACCATGGGACTTGACTCCCCAGGGGACACCTGGCAACGTCTTGAGAAAGTTTCGGCTGTCCCCTTAGAGGAGGCGATGCTAATGGTATCTAGCGGGAAGAAGCCAGGGATACTGCTCAACATCCTGCAGGGCAGTCCCTGAAGACAGATTTGGAGGAGGGAGGATAAAGGACCGGGACACAAGAAGCTGTCCAGGGACAATGACCTGCGTAGATGACAATGCCAACAGCCACTTCGGTGTTTCTGATGGTGCAGCCTCGAAGCAGAAGACTCTCACTGCCGAAGCCGGTCCTGGTCTGGTCAGGATGCTCCCTGGGGATGAGGAAAGACAGGGAGCGGTTGGTGGCCTCACCACTCTCTCACTGGTTAGTGTCACAGAATTATCAGGTGAGTGAACACAACCCCTCTCCTTCCTCTTCTGAAGAGTGGTATTAACTTGGACTCTAGTCTCCATGTTCAAGTGCAACTCTTCAGTGCTCCCGGGACTGGGGGTGGGGGCTGGACCATTAGAGGGGAATTACCCATCCCCAAGGATGTAGTCACTTACCCACCTAAAAGGCAAAGGGTGGAGGAACTGGTTTCTGGCCCTGT
This sequence comes from Camelus bactrianus, assembly GCF_048773025.1. NCBI lineage: Eukaryota > Metazoa > Chordata > Mammalia > Artiodactyla > Camelidae > Camelus > Camelus bactrianus. The sequence continues at coordinate 19,565,902 of NC_133560.1, read as the reverse complement.
AAGGATGGGCACTATGCTCCTTTCAGGCCATGTTCACAGGCTCACTCTCACCCAGCTGCTGGGTCTAGACCCGCACACGCTAAACATCCACGTCCACAGAAGATGCGGGACAGTCCCGCCTCTCATAACATGAGACAGTGAGGGAGGGCAGCTCGCAGGCTCCTCTCCTGAGTCACATCCCTCTCTCAGCCTCTCTCCTGAGCTATCCTCCTCCTGCTCCACCCCTTGTAAAATAAACAGACCTCACAGGGGGTGGGCCAGTGGCCCTTGATCAATATCCTGGGAGGCAGCTTTTTTCTGGCGGGGGGTGGGGGGGAGGTAATAAAGTTTATTTATTTATTTATTGTTAATGGAGGTGCTGGGGATTGAACCCAGGACCTCATGTCTGCTGAGCATGCACTCTACCACTGAGCTACACCCTCCCCACCAGGAGGCAGTTTCTGAAAGGAGATTCTCCGAGTTTTTCCTTCTCTAGCCTCAGGAAGCACTTCAGTCTTCCACCCCACAAAAAAGCTCCTGAGTCCCCCACCCCAGTGATGACTTGGCGTCTGGCCCTTACTCTACCCTGATGCTCTCCCTTTGGGATTTTCAGGAAGTTTGAATGTAACTTTCCTGTAACACTGGGGAGAACAGAAAAAAATTAATAAATCTGAACCTTTGGGATTTTTCTCCTCTGGTTCTTCAATACTTTATTCCTCTAGGTCCAGTTGTAAGTGTTTTCTGTGCATTAACTCAATTAATGGTCATGACGACCTTATAAGATAGGTCATGTTTCATACCCATTTTATAGATAGGAAAACTGAGGCAAGTTCATAGAGCTACTGTGTAGCAGAAAGGGGATTCAAACCTAGGAAGCCTGGCTCCTGAGTGCATTACTGCCTCTCCATGTGCCTTTTAATAAAAAATCTTTACTGTGTTTATAAACTATATTTACTTACATTATTTTATTTGATTCTTCATGGCTCTGGGAAGGTAGCAGGGTGATTATCCTTACTCATGAGATGACAAAGCTCAGAGAGGGTGAGAGAGTTTTCCACGGCTAGTCCATGGGAGACTCTCGGACTCGGGAACCCAGGGCACCGACACCAACTCTCCTGTGGTTTCCACTACGCTAGGGTTCCCAAAGTCACTCCCCTTAACTTACATTGAATCAGAGTCATTTCCAGTTGCAACTCTTTTGACTCTAACAAGGAAATGTCTTAGTATTTCATTAACCCTTTTCTAGCACTTACTTATCTAGCTTTTCAACACAGAGGCAGCTTTGGCAAGTAACAGTCTGTAGTTCGAATATAATGATAACTGTTTTGATTTCATTTTATTAATTTTACCTGTTATAAAATTTATATATGGAAAGTGACAATGCCATAAATCATTTATTTACAGCAGTGATACTGGTTGTTCATAGTGCCAGTGACATAAATTTTCCCTTTGCAATAAATTAAGAAAAAAAAAGCCAGTTCAAAATTTGGAAAGTATACATGTTTTATGAATATGATACAAATCATAAAGGTGGTTCAAGAATGGCTGAAGTTTAAGATCCCCCTCCCCCACCAAACACAGACGGAGCTGGCTATGGATAGGATACTGGGATAGAATCATGACTGACTCACTGTCAGTAGCTAGTGTTTAAAGAGCATTGTTATGATGCTCTGAGGTGATAACGTATGGCAGCGGGTTCTCCTTCTCCCGGTCACACTGCCCCTTTCTCAGTGGACGGGATGAGGGATTAGCGACCTCACAGCTCTTCTATCGAGTGCTCCGTTTGCAGGGATGCTTCATGTAACTCACTTGAGAGCAGGATTTCTCAACTTCGGCAGTAATGACAATTGGGGCGGGATCATTCTTTGTTGAGGGGACTGCTCTGTGCCTTGTAGGGCGCCGAGCAGCATTCTTGACCTCTACGCACTAGATGCCAGCAGCATCCCTCCGCAGCTGTGACAACCAGAAGGGTCTCCAGACACTGCGAAGGTCCTCTGATAGAGAGGAGGGGAGGGGGTTTGAGAACCACTGCTCTGTAGAGATCTTACTGTTTCCAAGTTGTATTTTCAAATCTGAGATCAGTAGTCTCCAGAGAATGAAAAGCTATTCATTTTCTAGCTAGCCTGGGTAGCCTAAATTAAGGGGACCTAAAGAAGCTTATGGAAACCTGGAGGCATCAGACCAGGGGATTTGCTCAGGAAAAGACTGCAGACCATCTCTGGGTGCTGGGCTCTGGCAGGGATGTAGGACCACAGTGCAAAATTGGCCAGCATCCCACAGGTCGGCTCCTGGGTGAACCAACCCGACTTTTTGGGCTCATCTATTGGGCTCAGGCAGGTGAGGGAAGATGTCTCTAGGGGCAGCAAGCAGGAAGAGGAGGTGCTGGGGGTGGAACAGAGCTGGGAAAGTTCTGTCTGGGATGAGGGGACAGAGCCCAGGATAAAACTTAGAAAGTCTGGCTGCTGGCATGAGCTGTTTGAGGGGGAAAGGACCACTAATAGAAACCCAGCAGTGAGGCTGTTCTCAAGAAGGCAGGAGGATGGCTCCAGGCAGAGGTGTCTTGGGATGAACCAAATCCACAAAACTTGGGCATGAGGGATGGGCTCTTTGCTGGGGCAGGTGGCAAGCTCTACCTCGCCAGATGCTGGCAATGAATCTTCCTCTCCCCCAGGGGCTCGTGCCCTTCTCCGCAGTCTCCATCTGCTTTCCCTGAGCTTTTTGAAAAGCCCTGAATAGCTGCTATTTATCTTGTTTTGTTCTTACCCTTTCCCCTCTTATCTTGTTCTTCATAACATCCCATGCAGCCTAAGGAAACACGGATGGAGGGAAAACAAAGACATCTGCTTCCCAGGAAGCCTTCCTAAGCCTCGCTGCAGGCCCGACTGGCAGAGAAGAGGCCCTAACATGTCTGAACTCTGTGTGCAGACGATGGAAAATGCACAGGGGTTGGAGTGAAAAGACCTGGATGGAAGTCCTAGCTTTGTCTTGTAGCCGTTGTGTGCCTTTGGGAGAATCTTGAGACACCTTACATCATCAGATTCCCCATCTGAAAAATGGGAATCATAATTCTCACTTCCCTGTGTTGTTCTGCAGATTAAATGAGATGATCTGCGAAGTCCTCTAAAACTGTTAAAGCCCTTAAAAAGGGCGTTTATCCACATCTGTTATCATTGCTTTTTCGGTCTTTTCTGTGCTAAGACCAGTAGTCAGATGTGGGAGCAGAATTACGGTATAATTCTCAGGCTGAACCAAAGTTCAGGGACTGTAACAACAAAAATGGCCAAGAGCAGTAGCCCCAGTAACTGTTTACTCTGTGTCAGTTTCTGTGATCTGCATGTGATCAACTCTGAAAGAAAAATCCTCTGATGTAGCTATTATAGTCTTTTTTTTTTAACAGATGTGGCAACCAAGGCCCAGAGAGGTTAATTAATTTACTCAAGGTCACACAGCTTGTGAGAGAGCCTGGTTTCAAACCCAGGTCTTTCAAACTCCAAAGTCCCCATTCTTCCCTATAATGTAATACAGACTTTCAAAAAACGGATCTAAATTCAATCATATTTACTTTCCCTGAATCAGAGTGTGGTCTTGATTTTGATGTTGTTTCCCCAAAGTTCTGAAAAAACTATTAGTGAATTTAACCCGGTGAGATGATTAACTTTCACTCCAGGGGGAAAAAAAGAAGCAAGTTTTTCCAATTTAGTTAGGTTGCTCCAGCCCTTTTTTTATGATAAAGGGAAATTTCTCTGGGCCCAGATATTTATGTTTGGCCATTTCAAGAAAAAATGTTTTCGAGCTGCAGAGGAGATACTAGCCGCGCACGGACGTTACTTACATATATCCCCTAAATCTGTTGAGGTGGTTGTTGGGTTTCTCACAGATGATGGTGTTGTGGAAACGTTCCGGCTGGAACTGCACCTCCTGGGGGAGAAAGAGGACGCTGTGAGTTATTAAGTCAGAAGGATCTCATTTTAATCAGATCATCAGGATAGCTAATCACAGTTAGAACCATCGTGAATAAGGTCATCCCTGCTCTGTCACACTGGTGACAGTTGTAGCGTGTCAGAAGAGAAAGTTAAACCCTCATTAAGGAGGAGAAAGTAGATGCAAATGAAAAGTGGGACACGTAGCAGAGGGAGAGCCCTGCCCAGACCACGTTTCTCCTGCAGGCGGGGGATTGCGTCTCCAGACCCACTCTGCCCCGTAGAACTTATGGCAGTGATGGAAATGTTCGGAGTCTGCACCGTCTGACACAGGAGCCACTCATCGCATGTGGCGACTGAAATATGGTGGTACAACTGAGGAACTGATTTTTAAATTTTATTAAAATTTTACTTAATTTTAACTAAAACAAGATAAATAGCTACATGTGGCTAGTGGCTACCACACTGGGCAGCACAGAAATAAATGATCAAAAAGCAGAGATTTTAAATCACACCACCACGAGCTATTCACGGTTAATATTCTTGTGTATATAGTACTTCCAGGGTTTTAAAAATATATACATACACCTACACACACATTTATGTATGGCCACACACACATTAATGCATTTTAAAAATGAGATTTCATGTTCACATATCTTGAACATTTATACATGTTAGTAAAATTTTCTACATCTTTTTCAACACCTGGATAGAAACCCATTGCATGAATGCCACCATATTTCATTTAATCATTTCACTACTGAACAGTGACACTGTTTCAACTGTTTTGCTGTTGCAAAAATGCGGTGAAAACAGTAGCTAACAAGACAAAGTAAGTAGCATTTACTGGACTCTTACTTCTGCCAGATGTTGTGAGAAGAACTTTACAAATACTATTTATTTTCAGGTCTACAATTATTCTATGAAGTAAGAACTTGGAGTATCTCCTCTTTAGAGATGGGAAAACTGTGACTCCAAAGGGTTAAGTAGGCTGCCCATGGTCATACCAGGACTGGGATTCGAATCCAACTCTGACTGCAGACCCTCTGTTCTGCATTGTACAGCACACTGCCCACGGGGTGAACATTCTTGCAGCAAAGCATTTTAAACACATTCTTGACTCTTTACTTTTTCTCCGTCATTAGGTATTTTAGTTGCATAATCTCTTAGAGTCCAATGCAGGGTGGGGTGGCAGGGGGGAGGGAGTGGTGAACACAACTAGGGGCGGGAAGATCTTGCTTTCTAATTCTACCCCACATTGGCTAACAGTACTTTCAACTCTTGAGCCTCAGTTTTCTCATCTGTAGAAGGACACTAGGATCACCTGCCCTGCCCATCTCATCTGTGCCCTGGAAGATAGAATCATGTGGAAAAGTTTTGAGAAGTGTGTAACATGCCTTGCTAAAGGTGGGATGGGAAATGGTTCCCGGGGTAGAGGTTTTAGTAGGAGGAGTGAATTTATCACCAGAAGCTTCACGGGACAGCTGTTCACGGGGGTGAATGGATTAGAAGCAATGATAGCATTTTCTGGCTTCGTGTAAATATACTGCCCCTTGGTTCTGTGGGGGCGCCAATATACATAAACTCTCCACTCACTTGAAATCAACTACCCATGCAGGAGTTTCTAAAAATACAGCCCCTTTCCCTGCAAGTATTGATTCCTTCAGGGACAAGCACTTGCCGAGTTCTGAGATGATGACAAATCACACTGTAATTTGTCAGCTGCTTTTGTGTGCTGATGAAGCCGTGGGCTTCCCTCCAGATCCATCCCACTCGGCTCTTGGGTGGCCTTCTAAATCCAAACTCATTTCAGACAGGAGTGGCAGTGGGGTCTGGGAGCTAAGGGTCCTGCTGCAGGGAGTCACTGCCATCTGGTTGATCATACCCAGTAGAGCCTGGCCATGGTGACGTTTACCTCTCTCATCCCTCAGTGGGGCTCCCCAGTGACCTTCCCCCTGAAGTCTCCCTTGTTCTTTTCCTCTTCTGGGCACTGGCCCCAGATGCTCTGTCTCCCTGTCTTCATGGAGAGGTGACTTCACCCTTTTTAGCCTCCTGTTCCCAGGCTCCTTCCTTCCCTCCCCAAGATGTGCCGTGGGAGGGGCGCATGTCCCCTGCTCTCTCCAGACAACCCCTCAGGGTCACTTGCTTTAAGGATTTGCTGTAACTCACTCCAGGGAGGGGCTAGGAGAGCCCAAAGATGGGAGTGGTGGGAGGAATCGCCAAGCCCTACAACTCTGTCAGCCTCCTTATTTTAACCTTGTTTAGGAGTTTCTGATTCACTTCTTTTTCCTTTTTTTTCCCCCTAATTGAAGTACAGTCAGTTACAATGTGTCAATTTCTGGTGTTCAGCACAATGTCCCAGTCACGCATATACATACATATATTTATTTTCATATTCTTTTTCATTAAAGCTTGTTACAAGATATTGAACCTAGTTCCCTGTGCTATACAGAAGAAACTTTTTAAAAAAATCTATTTTTATATATAGTGGGTAACGTTTGTAAATCTCAAACTCCCAAATTTATCCCTTCCCACCTCCTGTCCCCGATTCACTTCTGACTCCCTGCTTCCGACCCCCCAGCATTTCTTAACTTGTGGATGAAGTCCACCTGACCGACTTTTCTTTCTGACTCAGCCTTTTATCTAAGGAACCGTCCTGGATGAAAGTCTCACTAACAGGCAGGAAGCCCTGGGGAGCTATCAGGGTACAGGAAAAGATGAACCCTTTCCAGAGAAGAGAGCGTGTCTATGCAGTTTTTCAGGCCAGATGCACCCATCCTGATCCCTTACTATGTGCCAGACACCTTTCATAAAGTTCTCACAGTGACCTCAAGGGCTTTGCACAGAAGTGCAAATGGAGATTCAATAAAGCAACCTGTCTTATGATTGGTGAGTAACAGAGCCAGGACTGCAACTTCCATAAATGGAATCGAAAGCCAGTCGTCATTTTCCTCATAGTCCTTGTCATTGTTCTCACATTAATACATTTATTCCTCCTTCTCCTCCTCCCATTACTAATCATCATTATTATTATATTACAGCACTTACTGAATGCTTATGTGTCAAAAACAACTAAATATTTTGCAAATGCTATTCCTTTGAATTCATACAATGACTCTATCAAATAAGTTCTATTATTATCTCTATTTCAGACATAAAGGAACTAAGGCTTAGGGAAGCTCAGTAAATTTTCCCAGTGACTTGGAGCTATAGCAAAGCAGAAGACAGTCTTTAACCTCTGGACTTCTGATGCCACACAGTCTGCTCTCTTAAACCACAGTGTTATTTTGATGCCCAAAGGAAAGATGAAAAGATTCAGCCTTTAAGATCTCCTTTTGGCCCTATTTCCTTTTCTATGCTCCTTTCCACTTCCTATGACTGAAGTACCTGGTACAATACATGAAGTCCATATATAGTTGGCCCTTGAACAACACGGGTTTGAACCGTGTGGATCCATTTACACAGACTTTAAAAATAGCATATACTACAGAACTACCTGATCTGTGGTTGGCTGAACTGTAGACGCTGAGCTGTGAATATAGAGAGCTGATTATAAATTAGACTCGACTTTTCCACTGTGTGGATGGTTGGCACTCCAACCCCTATGTTGTTCAAGGGTCAGCTGCATGTGGAATCTTACTTGTCAGAGAGGCAGGGAGTGATGGGTGGGTGAAATGGGTGAAGGGGATCAAAAGTTACAAACTTCCAGTTAAAAAATAAAAAAGGAATGTAGTGTGCAACATGGTGACTCTTTAATAATACTGTATCGCTTTTTTGAAAGTTGCTATGAGAGTAGATCTTAAAAGTTCCCATCACACGAAAGAAAACTGCAACAATGTTTGGTGACTGATTGTGGTGATTGTTTCACAGCAAATCATTACCTTGTATCCCTAGAGCTAATATAATGTTATATGTCAATTACATCTCAATAAAAAATCTAAGCAAACGCCAGTGCCTGGAAACCATCATCATTATCACCATCACTACCATTCCTCTTAACTTGAGTCAAATAAGGAAGAATCAAAAAATAAATTACATAATATTGTCCTGCTGACCTTTGATTTACCTCTATTCAATGTTTTTTTTTTTTTTAATTTCTTTGTTCCTAAAGGATTTGTTTTTACATTTCATGAAAGGTTTTGCGCTGGCTCCCTCTGTTTTCTCTAGTCTCTGCATCTGGTTGGTGGGCAGGTCAAGGCATTTCTAGAACAGGGTAGCTCACCCTCGGCACTCTTGACACATTGGGCTGGGCAATTCTTTGATGTTTAGCAGTATTCCTGGCCTCTACCAGCTCATGTCAGTAGCACCCTCCCCTCTTTCCCTCAGTTGTGACAACCAGAAATGTTTACAGGCATTTCTGAAAGTCTGCTGTGTGGGTAGAAGTAGGAATTACTCTAGAAGTTCTAAATTAACTTGCGATGAAGATGCCCAGATTGAGAACACCCTCTATCCTATCCATTCACTGGGAAAGGGCAGGACAAGTTTTTTTTTTTTTTTTTTTTTTCCCCTATCTTCTTTCTATTCAATTGGAAAACATTTAGGTTTTATGACTGGGGGTTCTTAATGATATGTAATGAGAGAAACCTGTATATATCACTCCATACCACAGAAACTACTGCATACGCATGGTGGGCCTCTCTTGCAATATATCTAGTATCCTAAGGCTAAAAAAGAACGGAGATTGACAATGAAAAAAAGAATTCATTTTTAATATACAGTAGAGAATGTATGTAAAATTACTACAACTAATAAGCAATGTCCTGTGTTATCTTTTCTAGGTATATTTGCATTTTTTGAGGAGAGGAGAGGAGAGGAGGCAATTAGTTTTATTTTATTTATTTATTTAATGGAGGTACTGGAGATTGAACCCAGGACCTCGTGCATGCTAAGCACACACTCTACCACTGAGCTATACTCTCCTCCCTGGTATATTTGCATTTTAAAGTAGGGTACCTTCAGAGAGTAGAGGTTAAGAGGCTACATTGTCTAGACAGAGAACATTCTTTTGAGAATTATTACTATATTTTTTTAGCAAATTTTTTTTGCCACCTCCTCTGTGAAACCTGCCCAAGTCTACATAGACCATTTCACTTCAGCCAACAAAATTGCTCCTTTTCACATGTTTCCACACCAACTCTCATGCCTTCATTTAACACCGATGTGTCCAAATCTCTGCTCCCCCTAGTAGACTGTCAAACTTCCTCTGGAGCATCTCCCGTAATACCTTGTGTTAACAGGCACACCATAAAGACGTGGTGAGGTAAGGTTAGTACTGGAGAGGGTAATATTATGAATGTAAATACTGAAAGGTGATGGATGAAGAGATAACAAAGAAAACCTCTGTAAAGACCGGCGCACATAATTAGGAAAAGCCCCAGGTACAAATCTTTAATTCATGGGAATGGGATTGCTCCTTGCAAGGAAATTCTTTGGCTCAACTAATTAAAAAAAGAAAAAATATAGTCAAAGTCTTAGATCCCCACATGGGCCAGACTAGTCTCCTATTCACCCATCTATCCATCCATCCATTCATTCAGTCATGTATTCAAGCATTTATTGAATTCTCACAGTATTTGTGAAGAAGAGAGAATGAGAGAGAAGGAAAAGGCTGCTGACACAAATCAATTACGGCAGCCATAAAACAACTCAAGGTTCCCAGTTTAGCTCCATGTGTCAATGGTCTTATCTAGGAAATCGAAGGAAAGTGAGCCAAGTGTTAGTGTGCAATGAATGACTCTCGGGGTTAAGGTACTCCTCACTGCCCTACGCCCTAGATACAGAAGGCTATATCCTCCTGGGGCCACTGGAAAGGCTGAGCAACCTGAAGCTAACAGGGTGAGAGATACTCCCTCACCTAACAAATGAGACCATTAAGCAACTGCTGCTAGCGCATCCTCCTGCGGCAGTGACGTTTCCTGGTCCTTGTTTCTGAGCCTGGATCTTCAGATTTCCTTTGATTCTGTGAGTCATACTGCGTGCTTCCCCCCTTCCATCCCACCTTTCACCACATTTTTGCAATAATCTTATTTTGCTTAAGTTAGCCAGAATCATTTCTGTTCTTGCTAACAAAGAATTGCAATCAACACAGTGGCCTACTCAGTCTACTGGGCATATCAGGACCTTCAAAAAATAAAGACATTTATTTACTTTTAAATTTAAAGCCACAGTTCACAAAATGTTGCCCCTTACATACTTGATCTTATTTGATCTTCCGAGATCTCCTGTGATGTGTCTGGGACAGGTTAGTCCCATTTTATAGAAGAGAAAACTGATTGTTGATTATTCTAAGGAACTTGCCCAAGGTCACACAGCTCACGGACACCCAGGTTTATTTGATGCTAAAGTTTGTGCTTGTTCTTCGCCTGATGTAAGCGTTTAATTCTGTCTTCCCCTAGAGCAACCCCTCTGGGCCTTTTTTCATGCTTTCTTTGCAAGTTTTCCACATTGACAATTCTCTTAAACCTTCATTGCCAAGCTGAAGGGTTATACCCCTTAAGGACCCATCTGTCTACCACAGACCATAGCAATTTCTCCTTTCTTTGAGCCTAGAGCATTTGTAAGATCCATACCACTCACATGGAACTTAAAATGTTTTACATTTTTAAATTGTCAAATACCAAGCTGTTTCTATAAGCCAATTGGTAGATGAAGCACTGGAACATGCCTATAAATCCCCAAATACACCAACATGCTGTCTGTAGACAGAGTAAAAATAACTCTCACACATACATGGTTTTCAAATTTCTGTAGGAATTCCTGAGATCAAAGTACAAATTCACTCAAATAGGTCACCAAATTCACAGTAGCTTTTTGTTTTAATTTATTTTCTTAACTAGTGGACACTGAAAGGACAAGCACTTTCATGGTGGAGGGTTTGGGGCATTAGGATTATCAAACATTTTTTTCATAGTCACCAAGGGTCTTTATGTTAAAAAAAAAATAGCTCCTAAGCTATTGGAGGGCAGGAAGTATGTCTTACACCACTTTGAAACCCCTCCACCAACTTAAGGAAGCACTCAAGGAAGATTCTGTTAGCAAGACGGTGGAGTGGGAAGACTCTCAGCTCACCTCTTCCCACAGGCACACCAAATAACAATCATTTAGAGCAACTATCAATGAGAATGGCCTGAAGACTAGCAGAAGAGATTTTTTCAAAACTGAAGGTCTAGTGAAGGAACCACAGTGAGACAGGAGAGGCCGTGATGTAGTATAGTCAAGACTCACACCCCCAGGTAGGAAACCCACAAATGGGGGGACAGTCACAACTGCAGAGCTTCTCCCCAGGGAGCAGGGGGTCTGAGCTCCACATCAGGCTCCCCAGCCTGGGAGCCCTGCATGAGGAAGGCAAGTCCTAAGAGTGTCTCGTTTTGAAGGCCAGTGGGGCTTGTTCACCAGAGATTCCATTCTCAAAATGTGCATACAAAATCTTTCACGCTCCGAGACCCAGAGCAGAGGCAGTAATTTGAAAGGAGCCTGGGTCAGAAGCACTCACTAATCTTGGAGAGCTTCCCAGAGAGACCAGAGGCCACTGGAATCCCTCTGGGGAGACAGATGCTGCTGGCAGCCATTTTCGGGAGCTCCTTCTACCAGGGAGACACCGGTGTTGGCAAGTGCCACTTGGAAGAATTAGTGTTAAAACGACACACCACCCAGTGTGCTCTAGAGATCCAGTGTAATCTCTATTAAGACACCAATGATATATTTCACAGAACTAGAACAAATAATTCTACAATTTGTATGGAAGCACAAATGACCCAGAATAACCAAATACAATGTTGAGAAAGAACAAAAATGTGAACAAAGAACAAAAAAAAGAACAAAAAAAAGGTGTCACACGCCCTGATTTCAAACTACACTACAAAGCCGAGGTCATCAAAACAGTGTGGTGCTGGCACGAAAACAGACACACAGATCAATGGAACAGAATAGAGAGCCCAGAAATGACAAAGGAGGCAAGAATACATGATGGAGAAAGACAGTCGACTCAATAAATGGTGCTGGTAAAACTGGACAGCTACACGTGAAATAATTTACCTGTACTGTTTTCTCACACTGTATACAAAAATAAACTCAAAATGGATGAAAGACTTGACTGTAAGACCTGAAACTGCAAAACTCCTAGAAGAAAACATACGCAGTGCACTCTTTAACATCAGTCTTAGCCGTGTCATTTTGGATCTGTTTCCTAAGGCAAGGGAAACAAAAGCAAAGACACACAAATGAGACTACATCAAACTGAAAAACTTTTGCACAGGGAAGGAAACTATCAACAAAATGAAAAGGCAGCCTACTGCATGGTGGAGATATCTGCAAATGATATATCTGAGAAGGTCCAAAATATTAAAAAAAAAAAAAACCCGACTTCATACAACTCAACCTCAACAAATCAAAGAACCTGATTAAAACTGGGCAGTGGACCTGAGTAGGCATTTTTTTTTCCCCAAAGAAGACATACAGATGGGCCGATAGACACATGAAGATGCTCAATATTACTAATCACCAGGGAAATGCTAATCTAAACCACACTGAGATAGCACCAAATATGGGTCAGAATGGCTATTATCAAAAAGACAACAAATAACAAGTGTTGGTGAGGCTGTGGAGAAAAGGGAACCCTAGGGCACTACTGGTGGGAATGTGAATTGGTGTAGCCATTGTGGAAAACAGCATGGAGTTTTCTCAAAAAATTAATAGAACTACCAAATAATCCAGCAATTCCACTCATGGGTTTTTTCTGAAGAAAATGAAGACATTCATTTGAAAAGATAGCTATACCCCTATGTTCACTGTAGCATTATTCACAATAGCCAAGATATGAAAACAGCCTAAGTGTCCATTGATAGATGAATGGATAAAGAAGATGTGGTGTATGTATACAATGGAATATTACTCAGCCTTAAAAAAAGAAATCTTGCCATTTGTGGCAACATGGATAGTCCCAGAGGGTATTATGCTAAGTGAAATGTTAGATAGAGAAGGATGAATACTGTATGATTTCACTTACATGTGGAATTTAAAAAAACAAAACAAATAAACAAACATAACGAAACAGAAACAGAGTCATAGAAACAGAGAACAAATAGGTTCAGAGAGGATGGGGGTAGAGGGAAGAGTAAAATGGATGAGAAAGATTAAAAAGTACAAACTTCCAGTTGAGAAATATTAAATGAGTCACAGGTTTGAAACGTACAGCATGGCAAGTATGGTCAGTCATAATGTAACACCTTTGTATAGGGACAGATGGTAACTAGACTTGTGATCATTTTGTAATGTGTAGAAATATCGAATCACTATGTTGTGCACCAGCATGAACACAGTGTTGTAGTTGCAGGTCAGTTACACTTTAATACCAACCAGCCAACTAAACAAAGTCATAGAAAAAGAGATCAGATTTATGGGTACCAGAGGTTGGAGGTGGTGGGAGGGGGAAATGGCAGTAACAGGTACCAACTTGCAGTTACAAGATAAATAAGTTCTCGGGATGGAAGGTACAACATGATTAATCCAGTGAACACTGCTATAATGTTATATATAAAAGTTGGTAAAAGAGTAAATCCTAAGAGTCTTTCTCACAAAGAAAAAAAATTTTTTTTCTCTTTCTTTTATTTGGTATCTATATGAGATGAGGGATGTTCACTGAACTCATTGTAGTAATCATTTCATGATGTATGCTGCACAAATCATTTTGCTGCACACCTTCAGCTGAGTCAATGCTGTTGGTCAATTACATCTCAATGAAACTGGAAGAAAAAGAACAGAAAAACCACCACCATAAAAGAACTAAATGCATTAAAGAATAGAAAAAAAAAAAAAGAAAAAAGAGAGATTCTGCGAATTAAAGAAGGAGAAATCAACAAAACTCTTTCCTCCAACACAGAATGCACTTATTTATTGTGTTTTAACTCTGAGCCAGGGATGGATGAGAAAAAAGAGTGGAAGCAGGGAACGCCAAGGTTCTGTGAAGCTCCCAGAGTCCTCTTCTACACACACAACCCTTGGGCTGGATGGCTAGAAGGACCATCCTCTCCCATCCCCCGCCCCATGCTTGGGTGAGGGTGACGCAGTAGCAGTAACCCATCTGCGGACTCTGCATGGGCTCACGAGCTCACATGGATGCTGCAAGGACTGGGGGTCCTGGGGGACACAGCCCATGCCCATTCATGCTGCTACACAATGGATGCACTGCAATCTTAGAAGAGCACTATTTAAAGTGGCTTTTGAACTTTTTTAAAAAAGCATACGAGTTTGGATAAATGGTAAAATCCAATGCTCTTCATGCCCCAGCTGCTGAGCCAAGGGACTGAGGTTTCCTCCCTGGCATGCAAATGAACTCTCTGGCTTCTGGGAATCCTGTCTGAAAACTAATGAGAGTGACCAGCACTTGATAACCCTTCTGCTTCCTGGTCAAAGTTCTCTCCAAGATAATCTGCAACAGGGTGCCTGGAAGGTACTTTCCTCCAGTTCAGGTGAGGAAACTGCATATGCCTCAGCCTGGGTCTCCCTGCCTGCCCAGTGACTCCCCTAAAAGCGCACAGGGTGGGCTGGAGGGCTGCGGGAGAAAGACTCTACCTCAGGCTTCCTTCCAGTCTGTGTTCCCTTTTTCTAAGAGGACAAACACTCTGATTCTTACTGAGAGCTAACACTAAATCTGATTTTGAAATCTGCCCCATGACATTTTCCAATATCAAAGACACAGGTCACGTGTGAAGCAAATACAGGAAGAAGAATGATTTCTTCTGTCATTCCTAAAAGGAATCAATTAATTGTGAAATTGTTAAGAACTGTCTGTTTCAATCCCTGTTGGAGCCTGTATCTCTCTTGTCCACACTTGGCCCCCCCGCCCCCCGGCACACTACAGCACCTGGTGCAAAGAAGGCATTCAGTCAGTACTTGTGATTGCGGGATGCTGTGAATATAGGCGGCCGCCACCAGGTGGGCAGTGGCTCCTGAAGCCAGCACTGCACAGACACACTTTCCTGTACACATTTTTTCTTGCTGTGGATAACTGAGATGCAAGACGGTGACATGAGATCCAGTGTTTCATACCTCGTTTTGGGCAAAAGAGATCAGAAAGAAGAGAGTATGAATTCCAGTTTGAGGAACTCTGTACAAAGTTACTTATGCAGATATGATCGTAACGTGTCATCCCATAATAGCAACAACAGTGACAAATCCTAACGCAGTGTCTGGCAACAGAAGGACCTCACCAGGCATTGGCCGAGTAAACGAATTTACCGAATGAACTACAAAGAGGGAGGCACCATGGCTGAGAGCGGCAAGAACAGTCCCTGGCACAAAGCACAAAGGAGGGATTCACTGCAGGCACCTTGCAGAGAAATGCTGCCCAGGCAGAGGAAGGGCAGACAGGAAGGGGCTTTTTGGGGAGAGGGAATGCCACTGGGGGCTGTAGGAGAGAGGGCATTGGGCCCCTGTCCTTAAGCACAGATGACCGTGGTTGCGCTCAGTTAGGCTTACGTATCCCCGATGCAGAACAGACGTAATGGGTATTTACTGCTGTGCTGTTCGGGGCTCTCCTGCCTCATAGGCCAGTATCAGCCATCAACCAGAGGATGCCAGGGACAGAATCCTTCCCCCTGGCCAGAGTTAACTGGGCTGGGGTGGGGGTGGGGAGCACATGAAACCAGCTAGGCTGATCAGCCCCTCTGCCTGGGACGTTTTAAGCCAGACAACGGGGAAGATTCCGAGTCCCTTTCTAGGGGGTTGGGGCATAAACATGGGTTTCCTGGGGCCACTTTTCTCTTCCACATGAAAGAATCTGGTTTGAGAGATCAAAGCCAAACACAGAGGGAAATACAAACCGGAAGAAGGACTAAGTATCATTCTTACAGGAAATCCCGAACAGCCCGTTAAGGGTAGGTCTCGTGATAAAATCCACCAGGAAACTACATTTCCCACTGAACTGAAAGCTTGCATTCCTGACAAGCTCCCAGGCGATGCTGAAGATTCTAGTTCGTGTCTCCTTGGTGGAGCAAGTCCCTTGTCATCACTGGGAAATGATCTGACAGACTTCAGGAACAGTTGGGCTTCAATGGTTCTGATAAAAGGTAATAAGGATGATTGCTCTGAAAAACTAACTACAAGAATTCATTTCTGATTCTTGGGCTTTGGTAACTGTTCCATCTACCAAAATAAGTGGCACATACTTTTCAGGTGTTAAATTCCAAATGCCCATCTTGGAAATCCCTTTAAAGAAGAGATTTCAGGTTTCACAATATCCCCAAAGAGAAAACTGTGCCATTTAATTCTCTGGTGAAGTCCTCTTGTCTGCTTGGCAGACATTACCACAGTCCTCGCTTTGCATTCCTTCTCTTTCTGCCTTTTGCCCAGCAACGGGAAATGCGAATAAATATTTCAAGAATAAGTCAATAATTTTGTGAATTCAAAGAGAGCCTATCACGATCAAAGTTCCAGTTGAAAAACCAAACCAAAAAACCTGATTTGGCCCATGTTGCAGTCTGAGGAGAGGATTTTAAAGCTAACTCCTCAGCAGCCTTGAGAATGACACGTGGTGTCGCAGGAGGAAGAGCCTCTGGAGAAGCCCTTTCAGGTGTGTCGTTTCGTCTGACCCTGGACGGGAAGGGAAGAATGAGCTGCCTACGCCGTGAGGACGCCTCCTCGTCACTCCTCACCTCCGTGATCGTGTGCGTTCCGTACCATGCAGACTAACATGCTCCTCAAATTTCCATAGGAAGGCTGACAACTGCTGTGCCAAAAATGGTCCCAAGGTTAAGTAAGTTTGGGAAGCTCAAGGTTAAAGAAAGTTTAACTGGCCTCTTCCCTCCAGATCTTCTCTGAGACCTTATCGTGTTGACGGTACACTGGAACCTCCCCGAGGACGGGTCCACAAGACACTGGCCTCCCTATCAGACTTGACCATGGACCTTGTTTTTAAAGAACTATCTCTTGAAATAAGGGTTTGGCGGACTCCGGCTTGAGAAATGCTGGTCTTATTGACTGTGAATTAACAGAATATCCTGGCGAACATGGGTGTGGCAAGTGGTGTAGGGTTGGGAGTTTCTAGAAATCCCTGTGATTAGCAAAAAAAAAAAAAAAAAAAACAAAACAAAAACAAAAACCCACAAAAAACCCTTCTGGAAAGGTGAAAGTCTCACAGCCAACGAGAGTAACAAGCTGATGAAAGCCATGAATACCTATTATTGAAGGTAATAAATTTCCAAACAAACCATATTTGCAGGTGTTTAAAAATCTTCTCTGAGACAGCTGGTGAAATCTGCCTTTTCTGGACCTCAGGCTTTTCAACCGTCAGATGCAGTAGTTAACACCCACCTCACAGGATGGTCGTGAGGACAAATGACAATGCCAGCAAGGCACAAGCACACGTAAGACGCTCAGAGGTGGCGGTTTTGTTCTCATGATTGCAATGAGGGCTTTTTTGGAAGTAGCACCTTCCCTCCCTTATACAGATTTTCAAGGACATGGTGGTAGGTTCATATTAAGATCATCTGGGAGAATATTTTAAAAATATGCATGCCCAAAGAATATGAAAACAGATACATGTATGCATATGCATGACTGAAACATTATGCTGTACGCCAGAAATCGACACATAGTAACTGACTATACTTCCATTAAAAAAAATAAATTAAAAAAAAAATGCATGCCTCAGACCCCTCCCTTAGTCCCGGCAAATTACAATTTGGTGATAAGGGGAAGGATGCATGTATATTTGAAAGAGTTTCTCCCTGTGATGAGTATGATTCATCCTCAACACCTGCAAGGCATTTCAGACAAATTTCTAAGTTGTGATCCCACCTCTCTTGCAGAATTCCTGGGATACGTTCCTTGGAATCAAAGGTTTTCTGTGGTTAAATATTTAGAAGTCCTACGTCCTAGTACCTGCCCCCTTTCCTCCTTGGGGCTTATTAAAGTACCGGAGAAATTGTGCAGGACACTCTATTTGAAAACTGGTAACCTGTTGTCTTCTGATCTTATCTGATATTGCAACACAGATTTTTTTCTTACCACTCTCAACATCTTTGTCCAGTACATTTGAGAAATACTATAGTATAGAGTCAGAAGACACTTCTATCCATATTCAGAAATCTTTTTTGCACTGAAGACGTAAGGGAGAAGCAAGGCAGCAAAGAGCAGCTGAAATTCCTCCTCCCCAGGGAGCTGGCTAAGCCTGCCTTTATTTCTCCTGCTACTTGCTACATATGTGTGGAAAAAAGTATTGAAAATGTTAAATGTGTGCTTCAAGTAAGTACCCCTGGGTAGACTCTGGGTGATAGTCAATGGACCAGGGGGATGACCTACTTCAAAAACCTTAAGAGCTTGGACTCTGGGCAAACTTGGCTTTGAATCCTGCTTCCAACACTTCCCAGCTCAATGACCTTAGACAAGTTACTTCATTTCTTGGTGCCTCACTTACCTTATGTGTATAAGGACTTTAAGAAAGTGTAAGTGCATTATCATTATAGTATCATCATCATTCTTACAGAAATGGAAAAGCACACTTAAGCAAAGTGAGGGGGGAATCAAGAATTTAAATAGACTGGAAAATTCTGGAAACCTTCAAACTCAAATAAATCTTATTCTCTTCACACATGAATTTATCTTTCTTTTCTTTTTTCTTTTTCTTTTTTTTTTTTTTTCGGGTAAATCATTACACCAAGTATCCTAGGAGAATTTGGGTCCGAGCTTGAGGGATGTGATTAAATTGAATTGGCTGGTTTATAGCAGTGGCCTGTGAATGACCCTTTCATCCGGCTCTTCATTCGAGTCAAATCCCAAACTATTTGACTAATTAACATACAAGGAAAACCTTGGGAGTGCTGCCACTGGGTGAAACTCAACACCACCAAAATAACATGCCCAAGAGACTCAAAAGACTCAGAATTGTGGTGGGGATGTTTGAGTGGGGAGGCTGAAGGAGAGATCTGTAAACACATACAAGTTTCGCTGCTTCCAGAATGTTTTTTAAAAAAAAACTCAATAGAATAGACTGGGGGTGGGGAGGGTGTAGCTCAGTGGTAGAGTGTATGCTTAGCATGTTTGAGGACCTGGGTTCAATCCCCAGTACCTCCATTTAAAAAATAAATAAAATAAAATAAATAAAAAATTTAAAAATCCAATCAAAAAAATTTTTACAGAAAAAGCATAGAAGGGGAAGTTTCAGAGTGCTTTGCATGCAATGGGATTGAGGTGGCAATTTTACACTCACACACATATCCACGTGGGCGTGGATGTGCGCAACGCGTATTTCTCACCATGAGTTACGGCTAAGAAGGTTTGAAAACCTTTGCTCACAAGGCCCTGAGCCAAGAAGTAGGTTGCTGTTGTGTGTAGAATGGCTTTGTGAACTTAGCTTCTGCCCTGCCACTTTGAGGTGATAGGGTGAGTGTGACAAGGACAAGCAAAGGAGAGAAAACTCAGACACCAAGCCCCGGGGCCATGATCGACTCAAGCAGAGCCTGGACACCACTGGGAGGGCTGAGCCACTGTCACAACAATAAACAAGGTGATTGCAAGGTGGTCATGGTGGTTTCCATTCCCAGTCTAGAGGCTGCAGCCAAGGAGGCAGCAGTAGACCACTGACTATGGATCTAATGAAGCAGCACACCCTTCATCGTGTTCCCTGCTCTCCTTACCTCATCTGAATCTCACAGCAACACTTTGGGAGAGCTATTTGTATTACTCCCATTGTAAGGATGACAGAACAGACTTCCGAGGACTGAATCTATCACACAAAAGCAATTTTGTGAGCACTGTTTCTCCAGAGCTTTGAGAGGGGCAAAGGGAGGTGCGACAGGTTGCCTACTCTTGAGACGTTTCTGTCTAGATACTAACCGTGAGCTCACGAGACTCTCTGAGGAATGAAGTGTTTGCCTTCTTTCCTCTCAATCCCCTAATTCAACCAATTTCTCCTCAGCCACAGGCTGGCGGAGTGAATAAAAGGAATAGAATTTTATTCTTTTCCATGAGTAGAGAAAGGTACCAGATAGGAAATCAACCCTTTCAAGGGGAACTTTAATAAGAAAAAAACAAACAACTCAATTCAAAAATGGGCAGAAGACCTAAACAAGCAATTCTCCAAGGAAGAAATACAAATTATCAATAGGCACATTAAAAAATGCTCAATATCACTAATTATTTGAGAAATGCAAACCAAAACTACGATGAGGTATCACCACTCACCAGTCAGAAAGGCCGTCATTCAAAAGTCCACAAATGACAAATGCTAGAGAGGCTGTGGAGAAAAGGGAACCCTCCTACGCTGCTGGTGGGAATGCAGTTTGGTGCAGCCACTATGGAAAACAGTGTGGAGATTCCTCAAAAGACTAGGAATAGACTTACCATATGACCCAGGAATCCCACTCCTGCGCATAGTTTTAGAAGGAACCGTACTTCAAAAAGACACCTGCACCACAATGTTCATAGCAGCACCATTTACAATAGCCAAGACATGGAAACAGCCTAAATGTCCATCAACAGATGACTGGATAAAGAAGATGTGGTGTATTTATACAATGGCATACTACTCAGCCATATAAGCGACAACATAATGCCATTTGCAGCAACATGGATGTCCCTAGAGAATGTCATTCTAACTGAAGTAAGCCAGAAAGAGAACAGACTCATAGACATAGAATACAAACTTGTGTTTGCCAAGGGGGCGGGGGATTGGAAGGGACAGACTGGGATTTCATAATTTGTAGATACTGACAGGCATATGCAGAATAGATAAACAAAATTATACTGTATAGCACAGGGAAATAAATACAAGATCTTGTGGTAGCTCACAGCAAAAAAAAAAAATGTGACAATGAATGTATGTATGTTCATGGATAACTGGAAAACTGCACTGTACACTGGAAATTGACACAACACTGTAAACTGACTATAACTCAATAAAAAATGTTACAAAGAAAAGAAGAGAAAATTGGAGCATCACACCCAGTTTTAACCAGTCAACACAGGCTGCCTATGAACACCACTGATATTTACTGACAACTATTTATTTACTGGTCTCTCACCACGTGCCTGGCTTCATGCTAAGTAATTCACGTATGCATCACCTGGTCTTCAGAAACACCGTCTCGAGAGGGTACTTTCTGTTCCCATTTTCAAGATGAGAGAATGAAGGTGTGAGTGCCTCGCCTAAGGTGAGGCAGAGAATGGATGGTGGAGTTGCCTTTGAGTTCAGTTCTGTCAGACTCGAGAGGCTGGGCTCTTAACCACCCAACAATAATGCCTTCTCCGCGATGTCCAAGGTCTCATACACCTAAGCG
Source organism: Camelus bactrianus (assembly GCF_048773025.1). Lineage (NCBI taxonomy): Eukaryota > Metazoa > Chordata > Mammalia > Artiodactyla > Camelidae > Camelus > Camelus bactrianus. The sequence goes on along the minus strand of NC_133560.1, from coordinate 19,544,727 downwards.
TGGGGGTTAAATAAAAATGCTGATGGCTCCCTGTCCCCAAAGAGGTTTCAGTGCTGTTGACAAGGTAAGATACACACAAATGGAAAACCAGTTGATGACACCTTGCTGCCATTTACGCTGAGGTCAGAGGAGTCCTAGAGAAAATTTGTGGAGGGAGAAGTTGCTGGAGCTGACCTGGGCAGGATGAGCGGGGACTGGACAAGCACAGAGACGTGGGTTGGTCCCAAGAGTAACTGAACAGATACTTGACTCCTTGGTTTAGAGCAGAGAGCATGGTTTCTTCAGTTGAATGGGTGGGGTGGGGTGGGGTGGGGGTCTCCATTTATGGCTCTGAAGCCTTCAGCAAGTTACCTTTTCTAAGTCTCAGATTCCCCGTCTGTGCCGAGGGGATCACATCCCTCTCAGCTTGTTGTTGGGAAGATTAAGCGTACGCGAGCGCCTGGGAAAAGGAGGTGTCTGCTTACTTTCTCCTCTGCCCCCCAAATTAGATCTGTTTTTCCAGGAGCAGTGGCTGGCTTCATCCCTTTGCCCTTCCGATTGAAGATCTTAGAAAGAGCCCTACCTGCTGTGAGAAGCCCTTCACCACACGCCTCTGTTTAAGGTTCGTCTCTCCATCCAAGTTGGCAGTTTCCAGATGGCAGATCCCACTGGGGTCCGAGGAAAAGAGGAGCAGTATGTCCGCGGGGATGATCTCGTTGCACTGCATTTGGATGAAGTCTCCCACACGCACATCCTTCCAGCGCCTCTGCATGTAGCCCTGCTCTTTTCTTGGGAGAGAGAAAGACAGGAGTGAATCTTAAGGGTCTACAGAACATTAATGAGTGGATGGAAACAGGTCCCAGCTATACTTAAATATCCCCCAGTCAGCCTGTCACAGACTTTTCTTCCTTCTTGTGCCAAACAACCACTGTCGTCATCTCTAGAAAAGCTAAGCATGGTCTGTCTACAGAATCCCACTAGCAAAAGATCTCTCGTCTGACCACATAGACTTCTGGCTGCCGGCTGTTGACTGGGTGTTGTACTCAACCCTTACTCTCTAGTAGGAGAAAAAAATTTAAAGCGTTTTATTAAATTGTCACATTAGCATCATATTCTTAATACACATCACTTCCCAGAATACCCAGCTATCGCCGCGGAAAGCAGGGTCACAAAGAACTGGAGTATAGGAAAGATCGCTTCTCGTTATGAGTAGGAGAGGTGAGGATACAGACCGCTGTCAGGGAATCAGGGAAGGTCTGGAGCGGTGCTGGAACAGCCAATAGGAAACCAGCAAGAAAGCGCCAGGAACTTTGAAAGGATGGGCCCCACAGTGATCGGAGTCGGAGGGCTAAAGAAATCTGAGGGAAGGACGCACTTTCTCTTCCCGTCCAATGTATCAAGCCCAGGGAGTAAGAGGAGGAGCAACTATTGTGAACTTAGTGTTGCTTCCGTGCCGAGCACTAGTGTTAGTTTATACTTCCCATTTACTTGTGTGATGACCCACTAGAGGAGATGTCATCCCCATTTCACAATGAGGAAACAGAGGGTTCAGGAAAAATTTCCTCAGGTCTTACAAACACAGAGCTGGAACCTGAGTCTGGGTCCAACTGGACCCCAAACCCCAGTTTTCACTACTTGGATATCCCACCTCCTCAAAACCATTCTGCTCTCTCCCCCTGGGTGGTACAGCAGCGTCAGACGTTCCACTTCCAGCAAAATGACTTGCTACAACCCAGGGCATCGCTGTCCATTTCCAAGAGCTCCCATTTTTACAGTCTGACTTCTTTTTTTTTTTTTTTCAAACATACAGTCTTCCTTCTGATTGGCCAAATTTTGAACTAATTCTCCTCCCCTAGGCAACCTGATTTATCCCATCTTCTACCACTTAAAAAAATATTTTAAAGTATTCATCAGGTGTCCTCCAAAGCCTTTTGGACTTGCCAAGTCAAATTTAACTTTCCAAGTGCCCTCAATTATTGCATGTGACACAGTTTCAGGATCTGTCCTAGAGCTGAGGGTTCTTCTGTCTAAGGCAGTGTTTGGGAAGTTTCCTCTTTAAATGTGGGATCTGGGACCAAACAAGAATTCCACAGGTGGTCGTTTTAACTAAGCACCGCTGGCTCGCAGCTGGGTGTCTCTGAGCCCAGCCAGGTTTGCAGAGGCAGGCTCTCCTTTACTATTTTTCTCCACGATGCTGAGCCCCATCTGAGCATGTCACTGTGTCTGTTTGTGCTGGAATCTGGGCTGCCTTGCGCATGACAGGATCGCTCTTCCACCGTGATAGGAGGTAACCCAAGATCGACAGGACCGCATGAGAAGCTGCAAGTCCGACCAGTCTCTGTCTTCTTTCTATTAATCCTTGGATCCCAGGGAGGTCACTGCTGTGTTACGAATAACCACCTCTGTCTTTCCTTAAGATGCAGTCTTCTCTTTATCAGGATGACGTGGTGGTGAAGAAACACTCCGTCCCTGCTGGAGGCTCATCCTCCCCAAAAGAGAGGTTGCCCATGTCCGGGTTGCGTGTCTCAGAGGCACACCTTTCTCCAGACCCACGTCCTGCCATGTGTGTCTAGGACTATGAAAGCTGCATAAACAACATGATTTGGGGGCGTTCAAAAACATTTTTTTTGGGGGGGGACATAGTTTAATAATTTAGCTGGTACAAAATTTGAAAAATTATATTTATATTAACACAAACATAGTCATGGTATAGAATCAGAGTCAGGTTTTGTAGGAATTTTAGGGATCAAAAAAAAAAAAAAAAAAAGCCATAGGGACATTTCCTCCTTGCCCTGGTTGCTCTGTGCTGGTTTCCTGATCCTCTGGGGCCTGCTTTGTCTCCTCAACCATCAGGAACATAGCCGTGGAAAAGGTAGAGGTGTGGAGCCTGGGAGCTGGGGGGCGTCCAGCCCCAGGAGGTGATGAGTGGCTGAACCCAGCTGATGCAGAAAAGCAGGCGAGCTGCTGCGCTGAGTGGCGCCCAGATGTGGCCAGCAGCTGGCGGGGAGCCACCTGTGGGAGTCGTTCCCTTGTGAATCCAGCCCGTTTGGAACAGCTGCCCCGGTGGACACGTCCACACACACTTGATTGTTTCCCTGCTCAGTGAGTCCACACCTGGGAACTGATTGTTATTTTAGTTTCGTGGCATGTTCACTGCTATTTAAAAACAAGGCAAATCAGGGTGGCTTGTGACGAAGACTCCATCTGGCAGATTCTGCCTCGGGGAGAAATTAAGCGGTGCGGTGCTAACCGGCATTCCGAGAGGAGACAGGGCTGATTAAGAGGTAAATAAACAGCAAGAGAGGTTTATAACCAACTGGATCCCAAGGGAAAGCAGGTGAAAGGGGGAAACAGAGGAGGAGAGGGTGCTTAAGGTTCCGTTTCTCAAGTACTGTGTGGGTTTCATAAAAACGCTTTCAAGGAGCAGGAATCGAGGGGATCTGTCAGGAGGATTAATTGTGCGAATTCCTGTTCAGTGTAGGATGATGAGGGGAACTGGCCTTCAGGAAGCTCCAATGTCCGGCCCACACTGGTCCATGCTGCTACCCCAGGGTGAAGGGCGAATGCCAGGGAGAATGCAGGCAGCGCAGCAGATAAGAGTGGGTTGAATCTCAGCTTCACTGCTTACTACCTGTGTGACCAAGTTACTTAAACTCTTGGGGAGTAACCTCTTCAGCTGAAGGCAATATGACTATTTGCCTTAGAGGGTTACTGAAGGGAGCAGTGACACGACCCATGTAAGGGACTGAGCTCTTGGCTTGGCACTTAGTAAGTACTCAGTGAATACAAGCATCTTTGATGATGATGGTGACAAGGATTGTTAAAGTTACGGTGAGGGCTAACCACCACTGCCAGCCCCAGCATTTTCTTCTTCATGCTACTGGGATACCCACTTTACGTCTGTGATTACATTTCGTGAACTGAGCTCAGGCATACAAAGTGCAGACACACGAAACTCTGAAAATCCAAACATTTTCCCGAAGCCCAGGAAAGTGGGACCCAAATTCAGCCTATTAAAGACTAAGGGTTCTGGGTGCTGGGTGCTGGGCAAACTGCCAGAAAAATATATCCTGAAAATCAGGACTGCCCAGCAGGGTCTGTTGTGAGTGTTGAGAAAGTGATTCTAAAGTTTATAGGGAGAGGCCAGAGACCCAGACTGGCCACCCTAATGTGGAAAGAGAACAAAGGTGGAGGACTGACACTATCCAACTTTAAGACTTACTGTAAGGCTACAGTAATCAAGACAGTGTGGTATCGGCCAAAGAATGGACAAATAGATCAGTGGAACAGAATGAAATGCTCAAAAATAGATTCACATAATTATAGTCAACTGACCTTTGACAAAGGAGCAAAGGTAGCACAACTGAACAAAGACAGTCTTTTCAACAAACGGTGCTGGAACAACTGGACATCCACATGCAAGAGAAAAATGAATCTAGACACAGACCTTCTACTTTTCACAAAAATTAACTCAAAATGGATCACAGACCTAAATGTAAAATGTGGAACTATAAAACTCTTAGAAGACACCATAGCAAGAAACCTAGATGGCCGTGGGTATGGCGATGACTTTTTAGCTAAAACACCAAAGGCACTATCCATGAAAGAAGTCACTGATAAGCTGGACTTCATTACAATTAAAACGTTCTGTTCTGTGAAAGACAATGTTAAGAGAATGAGAAGACAAGCCACTGTCTGGGAGAAAAGGTGTGTTTTGCAAAAGACACGTCTGATAAAGGGTTGTGATTCAAAATATACAAAGAACTTTAAACTCAAGATAAGGAAACTTACCACTCAATTAAAAAATGGACAAAAGAACTGAACAGACATCTCACCAAAGAAGATACATAGATAGTCAAGTAAGCATGGAAAGGGCTCTACGTTGTAAGTCATCAGGGAATGCAAATTACAATGAGGTACTGCTGCACACCTATTTGAACGCTCCAGATCAGGAACACTAACACCACCCATTGCTGGTGAGGAGGTGGAGCAAAAGGAACTCTCACACACTGTCAGTAGGAATGCACAATGGCACGGCCACTTTGCAAGGCGATTTGGTGGTTTCTAATAAAACCAAACATACTCTTAACATATGACTTAGCGATTCTGCTCCTATTTACTCAAAGGAGTTAAAAACTTATGTCCACAAAAAACCCATACATGTCAGTTCATGGCAGCTATATTCATAATTTCCAAAACTTGGACGCAAACAGATGATGTTCAATAGGTGGATGAATAAACTGTGGTGCCTCCAGACAATGAAACGTTACTGAGAGCTAAAAAGAAGTGAGCCAGCAAAGCCATGAAAAGACATGGAGGAATCTTCTATGCACATTGCTAAGTGAAAGAAACCAATCTAAAAAGGCCAGATGCGGTATGATTTCAACTATCAGATGTTCTGGAAAGGGCAAAATTGTGGAGATAGTAAAAAGATCAGTAATTTCCAGGGGTTGAGCGGTGGGTAGGGATGAAGGAGTGGAGCACAGAGGATTTTGAAAGAAAAGAAACTATTCTGTACGATACCACAATGGTGGACACATACATTTGACCAAACCCACAGAACGTATAATACCCAGAGTGAGCTGTAACGTAAATTATGGACTCTGGGCAACTATAAAGTCTCAATGTTGGGTCATCAGTTATAACAAATGGACCACTTTGGTTGATAATTGGGGAAACTATGCATGTGTGGGGGCCAGTTTATGGGAAATCTCTGTACCTTCCTCTCAATTTTACTGTAAACTTGAAACTGCTCTAAAAAAAATAAAGTCTTAATTAAAAAAAAAATCAGGGCTGGAGGAAATTTGATAAATCTCCATTTCAGGTGAGGAGACTGACCTGGCCAAGGTGTATAGCCACAAAATTTGGGTTGGAACCTCTATTCTTTCCATGGCTCCAAGGAAGAGTCAAGGGTCCTGTGGCTGGTTCAGGAATACTTGTAACACCCACTTGTCTTTGTTCTGACAGTGTGTGCAATATCACAGGGTGGTTACCGTCTTTGGAGTCACGTAAGCCTGGCTAAAACCAGGAACTACCTCTTACACACATAATGTGACCTTGAATCCACTGCTGAACTGTCTGACCCTCAGTTTATTTCTCTCTCAAATGGACACATAAGTCTATTGTACAGGTTTAAGTGAGAGTTTAGTAATATCTGAAAAGTGTCCAAGGACCTTAGAGTAAATGGCATTTGCTGCTGATATTATCACCATCATCACAGTTATTATTGGCTTGAAGCAACACAGGGTCACTGCTGTGGAGGGAGCGTGTGGTCTGTTTTCACGAGCTGTTGTGGTGGAGTTTTTTGGCTCAAGGAGGAGCCTGGCAAGAGAGGGAAGAAACTGAAAAGGGAGAAAAGGTCACGTGGCTGCTGCCCCGACCTGGCCCCGCAAAATGGAAAAAGAACAGAAGGGAAAGGAGTTGCACTAAAGGCAGCAGAGGCCTGGGGCAGACAGCAGTGGGTGCCACTGTCTCCCCACCTGGCTATTCCTTGCTTTTGCCCCCACTTGTTGGCTACACATCACAGTGAGGAGGGCTTTAGGCTCAGGGAAGTTCCAGAAAGAAACAGCTGAGGCCACAGGAGTGGTAGGAGACTTGGACCCCTCGCTTGGATGAAAATATTGGGGGACCCGAAGATACTGACTATCCTGAGGATGCCTGGGTAACATCTGGAGAGCCTTGAGGGTGAGGATGGGAAGCCTGAAGCCTCAAATCAGCAGCTCGTGGGTTGTATCATCGAGGCATGTATGTGGCTTCATTATCACCTGGAGGCCTAATTGTTTCATGCATCTTTTATTTTCAACTGTGTGGTAAGCTTGCCGAGAGCTGGGATGACCCTGGGTCTTACATTTCTGCACCCACATGGGTTCTGTTATGGTGTTGAGCACATAGGGGAGTGTTGAGTAAATATTTAGTAACCGATTCCTTGTAGATTTGTCTTCAACATGAGGCAGTAGGAGAGAAGCTTTTCCCAGCCTTAAGTCATTTTGACATCTGATCTACCTCTTTTTGTTACAGACACACCAGTGGAGACTTCCAATAATGATATCATAATATATAAGACATCATGAGCTGTGATATGATATAATATTATATGATATAATACAATATTATAAAGCTTACATGTATCGAGTGCCTATAATAAGCCCAGCATTTAACCCACATTACCATTTAGCTGCCTAATGATGAAACGACTTTTGTTATTAGTATTGTCTCTGTTTCACAGATGAGGAAACTTAGGTTCGGAAAGGTTATCTAACTTGGGTAAGGTCACATAGGCATGTCAACCAGGGCTGACGAGTGACAGCTGGGGGACCTTCATGGCTCAGAGGGGTCTCTTGGTTCTGTTCAAGGGAGAACTACAAAGCAGATGAAGACTCTGAATCTGGACACATCGACAGAACCGAGGCTGGGTTGAGAACGGGAGACTCAGCTTTCGAAATTGTGAGCTCCATCATGGAGAAGCGGAGGCTATAAATCCCCACCCGCCGAAATACAAATCATGCTCGTTGGCATGAGTGCAGAGCTTCAGGGACACCTGAGTTCTTGTTTTATGGCTCTTCCACCCACCGAGTCTGGGGGAGAGCCCAAAGCATTCCATCCTGAAATGACAAGCTGCATGGGCCCAAACAGTTTACGGCCTGCTCTGAGCACAGGGTGAGGCAGTGAGATCGGGGAGGGCACCTGCAAAAATGGGCGCTTCGGAGAGGAGCCTGCAGAGCCAAGACCCGCAGGATGGACAGAGGCAGCGGTCTGTTGGTCTGTAAACTCCAGCCAGCGGCACTTTTCATAGTCATGCTTCAAATGACACTGCGTGTTTCTCTGTTGCCCGCATTTTTCAGATTCTTCCCCCAGGCCTACTTTGCTGTGTTATGTGCTAAGTTCTATGGTGGAGAGTTTGTCTCCTCTCATGCGGTTCCCAACCCCAGCCAATGGTCTTCCTTTCTTACTCTCTTCAGGTCAAGCTCCTGGCGACCCTGGTTATCAAGGTTATAGAATTCTCCTTAGCAACATTCGAGCTGACATTTCCTGAGTGCTACTGAGTGCCAGGCACTATGCTAAGCATTTTACATGCATTGTTTAACACCTGCAGCAGCCCCAGGATGCAGTTTAGGGTGAAGAATTTACGGCTCTATTTTGGTGTTAGGATGGCCCTGGTAAGGCCTGAATTCTGCCTTGTCAATCATCTCATCCCCTTTGGGTTTCCTAGAGAGATGTTATGTGGAGGAAAATAATAGCTGCAAGGGGACCAAATAGCTTCTATGTAAATAGCTGTACAGTATATTCTAATGCACATTCCAGGTTAGAAGCTGTGTTGGGAGAAGTGGCTTAGGCTCCGAGCTGCATGAGCCCACCTAAATCCCTTGACTCCGTCTCAGTTTTGGTCTGGGTGTGCTCAGGTGTGCTGCGGAAGGGGAGCTGGGGAAAGAGGTCTACACTCTAGAGGGACTTCCCAAATTCGGATTTTAAATTCTGCCACGAGGAAGAGAAGAGAAATGCGAGAGCAGAGCATAGGTTGTTGCTTTTAAAACACTGTTACCCTTATGCTGGACACCAGAAATTGACACACTGACTGTAACTGACTATACCTCCGTAATAATAATAAAAAAATATTGTGCAAGTGAAACACTGTTATCCTGTCTACCAGTAAATGTGGCTCAATGAATGTCCTTGACTTTCACCAATAAAATAAGCAATTCCTCCCTTGTATGACTGGGGACCATAGCAAGAAACATAAAAGCACAGGGTGGGCCTCTCATTGAAAAAACTAGAGTTGAAACAATTAGAAATTAAAAAAAAAATACTTAGTGCTAATTATGGTGCAGGCACCGAGTTAAATGGTTTGTAAGGATTATCTTATTCGATGCACATGACCTTGGGAGATAGCGCTGATACTGGCCCCATCGTACAGATGTTGAAATTGAGGCTCAACGCCCACACATCGAGCAGCAGTTCTGAGACAAGCCCAGGTATGAGGCCAAGCATCCAGTAAGACGTCACATTTTAAATGTCCTTGTTGAGAATGCTTTACACACTCTCTTGTGGTGTTGCTTCATCTAGTTGTTTCTGTACCTCTGTTACTTCCAAGCCCTCTTGTGTGTCATCTGCATATCTGTTCACAAAATATACTGTAGAGAGGTTATGATCACTATTTAAAGATGAGACAAATGGGGCCCTGACTGTTCAGCGGCTTCATTTAGGTCATGGAGTTAATTGGTGACAGGCCCAGGATCAGGACCTCTGGCTTCCTCGGTCTCAGCCTTTCCTGTTGGGGCACTGGCACAGAAAGCGATCGACACAAATAACAACAAATGGCCGGCCCGGCGTCCGTCCTCTCCAGCAGAACTTGCCACTGCGGGGAACCAGGCTCTCAGCGCCATGCTGCCAGAAGGCTGGCTGCAATCCTGCGGCATCTGGAATTATTTTTGTTATAGTGGTCACCTGATGCACAGAAGAGAATCTCCAACTCTTGGTAAAAAGTCAGAATTTAAATTTCTAATCTGAATTGTTCATCTCCTAAATTCCTAACATTTCTCAGTCCTGGTCTTTTTGATACCAGCGTAAGTCACACATACAACCCTGAGCTGACACCTGAACAGGCTGTGAGCTGGAACACGTCTACTCTGCTTATTTGAACGCTGCTCATCCTTCAACGCCCTCCTGAAATGTCACCTCTTCAGGGAAGGCTTCCCTCGGCTTGGATGTTTTTGGCAGGCAGATGTGTCATGCAGCCCTTTTTACACAGGCAGGGGACACTGTAGCTGTTTACAAGTTCCTCGTGATCTCTGGACTGAGAGCCCCTCCAGGGGCTCCATGTTGGTGCACACACGCTTGATCCTGAATTAGGACTGGCTGAGCAGATTAATAAGCGTGCACTGACCCAAACACTGGAAGGCTTCTGCTACAATACAATGTGGGGACAAAAATCTTCCATCATGGATTGCCTTGGTTCACACTCCTGCTTCATTATTGCAGGTTTTCTGAATACAAATAAAAATTTACTAAGCTGGATGGAAAAACACAAATCTCTTGCTGGGTATGGCTTCTAGATTCATTAAACTAAGCCCTAGGAGAAACCAAGCTAATAAAATCCTGAAGCTAATCTCTCCTTGAAGTCATTCCATAAATCTGATTAATGGGTCACCTTTAGACCACAAGCACAGTCGCTATATTAAAAGAAAATGCTTTAACAGGATTGTAATTCTGTTAACAAGGCTTCTGCTGTTTGCAAAAAGATTTTCTCACAGTAGAAACAAGCCCAGGCTGGGTGATGCATGGGATTAGGCTGAGCAAAATTCTTAGGGCCTTTGTATTCAACAGCACAAAAATGAAGACATTTGACATCACTTTCTCAAATGTGTGAATCTGAGACAACATGGATAGAGCTAGTGTTTGGGATATAAGCTTCTATGTTGCTTCTCAGGAAAAAAAAATAACTGTCCTCTCAGATTTTGTATTCTCTGCCAGACATTCTGTCAAAAATCATTGATATTTAGGAAAAGGAAACATTCTTCAGGACAATCAGTTAAGATAATAACAGTTATCTAGCACATTCTTGCTTTCTATTCCAGGATCTTTCATAGAATTAAGCCACTTCAGAGTTGGAAAAACTTTAGGGATACACATTACAGAATCCCAGAGTGTGTCTGTTCCTATTAATGGGTGGAAAGCAATTCACAAGGAGTTGAAGATCAAAAATATTTAAAGGGGATGGAGTTAAGGACATGCAGGTGGCCTCTTTAACATCTGTTCTTCCTTCTCTTGTACACTATCTCATTTTTTCATTAGTTTTTCATCTTCCCCTGGGTAGCCGATATGCTTTCAAGGCAGTGAACTTCATGCTGGGCTCTGTGGTTCAAGTATAATCTAATTAGCATAATCTCATCTCCTGCTCACAGGGATTGGTTCTGGGATGGGCATGTGACCCACTGGGGTCACTGAGATGAGGAAGAACTGAGGAGTAAGTTTCCTGGAGCTTCCAAGAATGCTTCCAGAAGCGCTTTTCTTTCTCCCTTTGTGGGTTACTATATGCAGATGTGAGGGCTGGAGCAGCTGCAGCCATCTCACTACCATGAGGGAAATCTGCCTGAGGGCAAAAATAGCACAGAGGGGAACTGAATGAAAAGGAATGCTAAGTGCTGCATCTAGAATGCCGATTAGCTGATTGAACTATGTCTGATCACTTGCCCACCTTAGGACATTTGTAGTGACTTAAGTAACAAAGTCTTCATTGTTTAAAATTGAGTTGAGGTTTCTGCTTCTTGCAGTAGAAAGCATCTCAATTGACACAACAGTTAAACAAAGTTGGATAATTCCTAACTGAAGGTTCTCCCAGAAACTTTATTTTTGACGTGTATTGCTTGACTCAAGAAACTCATCAAGTATGTGCTATTTCCCAAACTTATCTGACTGTGGGTTTTGTTTTTCCATAAGTTTATCTCACAGGACAATATCTAGTCTGATTCCTAAGTTTTGCAAAAGTAGAAACTGAGATCCAGAGATTTAAATGACTTTTCTAAGCTATTATTAGTAGTGGGTCACAGATCGAGGTCTAGCACATAGGCCTCCTGACACTCAGGCCTGTGTTCTTGCTTCAAGTTCATACCAACTCTCTACGGAAAGATGCCCCCTCATTGAAGATGAATTTTGAAAGAATAATCTAATTATTCGTTTGCAGATTCGTAGGGTATTCTAAAGCAAAAGCTGCAAATCAGGGGGCTCACTGGCAAAATAAGATTTTTTAGGTCTGAAATAAAATAGGTCTGAAGTGTTTGGGAAAAAGTCTATCAGTTACCAACACTTAAAAATCAGGTTATTTCAAATAAAAATATGAATTTTTAGCTCCTCTGTTAAAACTCAGGCAATCTGGCAACACTAGGCCTATATTCCCACATGGTAACCAGCTGGAGCTCAGTGGCCAGCTTTGCCTCCTAAGAAGAATACAGGCCCCCACCTTCCCTGGCCCAGTTTGCCACAGTCCCCACTGCTCCCTGTTGCCTGCTACCATGTATCAGTACATGAATAATATGGCTTTCCTTTTTATAGCCAGTCTATTTCATTCAATCACCTGCCTGGCCCCCTGTAGTCACTTACTTTGTAACAATGGAAAAATTAAAATTGCCCCAATTGAGATATTAATAGGTATTAAAAAATATTTCCAAGATTCTGTAAGTTTGGAATCAGGGTTAAGAAAAGATGAACAGGCTTCTTTATTGTGGTCTTTCCTTAGTCCTTCATGGACCACGGGTTCAGGAGGGCCAGTGTAGTTTTTCCTGTCCATGGGTCTTTTTTTCAAGAGACCATCTCTCTGTCATTATTATTCCACTGAATACATTTTAGGAAATACGCCACAAAACCCCCTTCTTGTCCCTTTCTGCCAGCAAGCCTGGGAACTGACATCTCTTCTTTTTCTGGATTGTCATCACCTCGGTTTTCTGGTGTTTCCTGGAAGCTATTTTGAGAACAGAATGACAACAGCCTGGCCTACCCAGCACAGGTCCCCAAGAACAGGTCCACTTTTCTGGGACACTTAGGGCAGAGGATTTCTGGCAGAGCAGGGAGCACGGGACACCAGGCTGACTGAGGTCCCCAGGTATGCCTCCCCAGGGAGCCAGCCTCACTGGGGCATCTTCAGTGAGCAAAACAACAAAGGAGAAAGTAGAAAACAACACATGATGGGGTGGATTGGTGACAACAGAAAAACAATGCTTTCTTAAAAAACCAGCCTTGTTAGGAAAGGCGACACACTTCAACTGTTACTTTTCCTCTCTTCATGATTTCCTTATTGAAAGGTGAGGAATGACTACATCTCAACTCCAGGTGTTCAGGATACTCACAACACTCAAGACAATTAGTGCCAGCTGGAAAAAAAATAAAACCCACACCTTTGGACTCATACTGTTAGATGTACCATTGTGGGCCTGCAGGCAGAGAGACCAGAAGCTCCTCTTTTGCTGAGAAGAGGGCATGGGGGTTCTCTGAGAGGTGCTCTGGAGACAACTGAGTCCCTCGTGTTACACGATCTCCTTAGAAACCTCCCCAGGCTACAGCTTTCCAAGTGGAGTTCGGCTCCTAAACCCTCTCATCAGCCAGCTCCAAGTCGGTCAGTTACACGTTCTCCCCAGGGAAGAGGGCTTCTCCTTAGACAGACCAGCCCTTCAACAGCTGCAGAATGACCAGAGAAACTGCAGGACTTCTGCTGAACTGGGGTTCGTGAGATCAGAAGGAAGAAGTCAGAGGGACGGTGCTTTGGGAGAAAGATGGACATTTTTCTTATTTGGCAGGAGGTCAAGCCCTCACCTGCTTCAATCATCTGAGTGACTGACTCACCCAAGACTTCTCACAGCTAGCCCAGAAAGCGCTCTTCACCACCGTGCGCTCTCTGAGTGCTCAGGCTCCGTCCCCTCCCTCCTTTCTGGGCTACGTGAATGCTCACAAAATTGAGACACATGATAACTCCGTTTTCTTCCCTTACTGACCCAGAGCATATCCCTTCCCTCACAACCCAGTTTGGTTACTTGCTCAATGGAGTCTTTCTAAAACAACAGCATGGATAAAATAACATCAAATAACACGGAAAGACAGAGGGCGGGGAGTTTTCGTTTGGGTTGGGACAACATCAGAGAGAAAGCTTCAGGACAGCCTGATGGAGCTAAGGCAAGTTTTACAGTCTATAAATCAAGCCACTGCAGCCTGCACGTTGAGTATCATACGTCAGAAGGAGTGCTAAACACTTTCCAAGGATTATCGCACGCAATTCTCAAGACCACCCCAGGAAGTGTTCCAATTTTATGAATGACAAAATGAGTTTCAGAGAGGTTAGGTCACTTGCTTAACGTCACATAACGTTAATGACTGACAGAGACCGCATTCAACCCAGGCAGTGTCTCCAGGGCTGGTTCTCCTAATACAGTGCTCTACTGCCCCCTGAAAAACAGGGGTGCTGCTTCCCTCCAGGGGTCTCCAAACATGCTCCAGCGTGCTCATGGACACACTGAACCCCAAATGGATGAGAATTTATACACAATTCTTACATCTGAAACAGCAAAGAAAACATCACATACTAAAGACCTCCAAATTTTAATATATGACTGACTCAAGCCTCGATCTTTTTTCCTTTCTGTTTTTTGTTTTAGACTATAATCTCCACTGTGGAGAATCAAACAGCTTCACTGCGATCAAATAATGCCATCTCCCCACCCCATCCTTCCATAAACAGCAGTGACCGTGGCAGCGGCCACAGTGAGATCAGACCTGGGCTCAAGACTTCCTCGGGGCTTTTGCTTTACCTGCTATAGACAAGGCAGTCTTGGTTATTGATCATTTTATCGGATTTGTACCGCCGGAGGTCTTCACAAGCATCCTTGATGGCCGTGACCGCCAGGATGACACAGATGGGTATCATGCTCACCGCAGGCTGGAAAGCATTGACCACGGGCACAAAATTCAGAATCATAATGCCCACAAAATAGAGATTGGCAAACCGGTGTAGCTGTTCGAAGATGTTCTTGGGTAGAAAGGACAACACAGTGTACTTGCTGGTCTTAATTTGATTCCCACGATAATGTCTGTTGGGATTCTCTTTGTGGGACCATCCTTCAAAGGGCAGGTTGGAGACCACCACTCGTTTCTTGTCTTCTTTCTTTTTCCGCCTTCTCTTCCCTTCCTTTCTCATCTCTGCTCAGTCCGGTCTCTTTAACTCTCATAGCAGGGCACTTGAGATCCCCGTGAAAGAGGTTCTTCCTGGATCGGTCCCATTGTTCAGCTGCCAGCGAGTGATGTTCCTGACATCTTTTGCTTGCCCTCTTTGCGGAAGATTTCTCTCTCCTTTCAAAACGAAAACTGAAAATAAAAAGCCGGTGTACAAACACTAGGGGAGGAATATGACAAGGAAAGAGCTTGCAGAGAACAGGTGTGACCCACCGGGTCACTTCCTCCTGCTTGTTGAGACTCCACCTGTTGGAATGCAGGCGTCACACACAGGTAGCTTCCTTTTCCACCCCAGGCAGCCAAGAACAGGTGTGCCAGCTCTGGGTCCTAAAACCCACCTGGTTAAGTTCTAAAAGCAAGAATGTTTAGCCAAGGGCCACAGATGCTTTAAAAACAGCATGCATTTTCTTTTCTGGGAGACACTGCCTGTTACTCTCCAAAGAACTGCTCTTGAACTCGGTCTCCTGAGATGATCCAATCAATTCTAGAGTTTCACTCTGGAGCGTTCAACCCTACTCTTAATAATTTAACACCGTTGGGTTTAATAATAGGAGTGTTTACTAAAGTTAAATTAAGGTTTCTAAGTCTCAGCACCATTGACATTTTGGTCTGACTCATAATTCTTTGCTGCGAGAAGTTGTCTTGTATATTGTAAGATGTTTAGCATCGTCCTTGACCGTTACCCATCAGATGCCAGTAGCACCCTCCTTCCCAGTAAGGCAACCAAAAATATTTCCAGACATTGTCAAAAGCTCCTTGCAGGGCAAAACTGCCCTGGTTGACAATCACTGAATTCAACGAACTTAAGGAACTATAATGTGAGAAGAGAGACAAATTTTTGGAAAATGCTGCTAAGTTTGCATAACCTATTTGCCACAGAGGAAATGACTTCCCTTACCTTTCATATATCTGGATGTTGGAGCAGTTTATCTCTCTGTCAAAGCAGTGTTTCTTGAAGTCCTCCACGCCATCCTTAACCATGATGACGAACAGGACAATGGCCAGTGGTAGCATGGTGATCTCCCTGTGGAAGACTTCCATGGAGGGCACCCAGTTCAGAATCACCAGGAACAGGAAATAGAGGTTAGCCCACCTGAAAGGTACAAGAGAGGTATGACTGAAAGCCACAAGGAAAAATACTCTCCACATTTTTCTTCCTAACTATTGGCCCTTCCCAATTAAAATGACATTCTCTTTCTGTGTCACCTTGAACATTACAGTAAGAGCTTTGAAGCCAAATCCATCTAGATTCAAATTTGGTTTCTACGTTTACTTGTTGTGTGACTTTCCTGAACCTGTTTTGTCTTGCATAATATGGGGCTAGTACTACCTACTTTAAAGGACTCCTATAAATATTACATGGGCTATATTTGTTACACATACAATGTAGAGGGTTCTGGAGTACAGTAGTTGCTTAATAAATGGTGGCTTACAATAGTCACAAAATTTAGAATAATGTCTAGGTATATATTTTGCTTTATAATTAAATGATGATTCTGCATATATTATCTCAAAAGAGTGGCTTGCATTTTTAAGTTTTCCAAGTGCATCTTGTTCCCTCTTGCCCCAGTGCCTTTGCACATGAAGGTCTTTTTGCAAGAATGTTCTTCTGGCTCTCTTCTCTGACTTCTCCCTGCCTCTTTTCACCTAGTTAATGCATTCTCTTCTTTCAGGTTACACCTCCTTTATCACTTCCTCCTGGAAGTCTTCCTTGACTTTCTTAACTAGGCCAGATTTCCCTTACTCACTCCAATAGCCCCATATATCTCTTCTTGGAAGTATCTATCAGAATTATAGTTTGCACCAATTTATACAATTCCTAAAATTAGGAAGACATCTGTCTCTTCCACTAGCCAATATAGTCAGGACAATATCTTTTTTTTCTCTAACACACAATACATAACCTAACACAGTAGAATCTGATAGATATTTATTGAAGGAATGAATGAATGAATGACAAAGCTTCTCAAAGAATATGCTTTCGGATATTAAAGGAAAGGTGGCCAAGAGGGCATCATCCCTCAGTTCGTCTGAGTGGCAAACACGTGGTTAAAGTGCATATTGCTCAGGCAAGGGGCTGTGTACCTGTGAAATTGCTCCAAGAGATTGTGGGGCAGGAAGGTGAAGAGGGTGTACTTGGCCGTGCAGATTCTGTTGCCAGGGTATCTCCTGGACACCTTCGCCCAATCCTGGTGGAAAGCGTTGTTGTTGGGGAACACGACCCGCTGCTGCGTCACGCTGTAGCTCTGCCTCCCCTTCTCCGGGGACAGCAGTGGGGTGGCTTCTGACGGAGACTGGGGCAGAGCATCTCTGACTCGCCACTGCCACCGGTGCCAGGACGAGTCCACTGAGAGGGCCATTTCTGGCAGCAGCTATGGTCCGAAAAAGGATGCGTGAAGTCACTGGGGTCAGGAAAAATCTGCGATATATCAACACAGGAAGAAGCTGTGGTTAGGAGAAACAGGTGGCATACTGGCCCCCCAACTTGTCTCCCCAGCCGTCCAAGGTAGAAGGGACACGGTGTGAAAAAAACAGGTTTAGTCTTTATCATTCCTCCTTTCTAGTGTGAGAGACATGAAGCAAATAATCATATAAATAATATACAACTAGCCCTGCGATGAGTGCCAGGAAAGCATTTAAGCTGGTGGGTGGGGTGGGGTGGGGAGGGTGCTGACGGCCCCGCTGGGCTACCAGCCAAAGTGGCCTGGGGGGCTATGACCCCAGAGGTCAGAATTCGAGCTCTGTTCATTCCTAACTGGGGACGTCCTTCCACCTTGCAGGTGTCCAGTTTCCTCAGCGTAACATGAGGAAACTTGGTCTTATTCTACTGTTTTTTTTTTTTTTTTTGGTTAGGAACAAATCAGACAGTACATAAAGTAAACTGAGGTATGTCTTAAAGGGAAAGTTATTTATTCTTTAGGTTGTCCTGGCTCTAACATTTTCTGATACTGGTGACATTTCGGAGAACCTCATTTGCGGTCAGGACCTCACAGGAGAGTGACAGGTGGTACAGAGGAAAGTTTCTTTCTTAGGAAATTTGAGCGCGAGGTGACTGGGCTGTGATGAATGTGGTTGCATGAATGGACATGGCTGGCTTTTTCTGATCTGGCTGACTGGGGGTAGGGGTTGGAGACCCTTCCTTTTTCTCTACGCCAGCTGTTGGTTCCTGAGACTGAGCCCTGAGCCAAGCAGATGGACTTCTTAGATGGTGGGAGACGCCGCTTTATCTAGGGTATCCCAGTGTCTGTCTGAGCGCTTTTGATAAACTCTGTAAGCAAGCCCTCAAGGTTACTTTTAGCCAAATCTTGCTAAGAAGAACTTACCCAAAGATAAGTACCTGGAAGAACTTATCCAAATACACACTTTATACGGTTAGAAGCTGTATACAGTGGTGCTTCTCCCCTAGTAGGCCTGCAGGATGGTTTTCTCTTGAATAAATGGATGAGTGAATGTCAGGTACTGTTCATCTTACAGCAAGCAGCCTCCTCTGTCATGGAAAATGTGATTCACTAAAGGAGGAAAAGTCCCGTTTCTTGTTTAAATGGTAATATTTTACCTTCCTGCTGCTCCTGTGATCTGACCCTGATCTTCATGGACTTTAGTCCCAATGATTTCCAACCCACAGACCCCCAAGGCTGCAAGAAGCTCTTCAGAGTCTTAAGTGAGCCCTTGTATCCAGCATGAGAAAGTAAATGCAATTACTGACGCCGATTGTAACGTGACCAAAAGCAATATTATGACAGCTGGTAAGTCTGAAATAGTAATACACATCTTATTTCTCATTAAGATAAGTGCCCCTTTCATGGGTTCTTTTTTAAAAAAATATATTATTGTACAAGAAAAGGAAAGGAAAAGACTACTCATGAATAGAGTTGAAAATGCAAGTGAGAAGTCTGGCCTTGGCTAATACCACACTCAATTTTCTCAATTTTAGGGGGTAAGACCTTCACAAAAGAAGACTGAATTGGCAGGGGAGAGGCAGGTGTTTTCGGCGGGGTAATGTAGAAAGTTCTTTTATCATAATCATATTCTTTTTTTAAAAATTAACAATGGAAAATAAGCTTCCTTAAAAACAAAGCAGATATAAAATGGATGCCAAAGTAGTGGAAGAAAGTTTGATGAGGAACTGAACATTTGCATAGTTTCAAAGTATCTCTCCTTCAGTGGGTGAGGGAGGGTGTAGCTCAGTGGTAGTGCACAAGGCCAGCAAGCACAAGGTCCTGGGTTCAATCCCCAGTACCTCCATTAAATAAATAAACCTAATTACTCCCCAACTGAAAAACAACAAAAAACCAAAAAAAAAAAAACCCAAAAAAACCCAAAAAAACCCAAAAAACCAAAACCACACTTGGAAAGTATCTTTCCTTCAAATTATTAATTACAATAGTTAAAAAAAATCACTTTGTAGTGGAGAAATATGGCAGACACCACCTTACCCAAGAGATCAAACATCACTGATTTTGGGATAATCTGATATCTTGGACTTCCTGACAAAACATACTGAGAAGCACGTCACCTCTGTGGTCACAAGGGAATGTTGAAAAATCTCAAACTGGAGGCTAGTCTACAAAATGACTGGCTTAGGTTTTTCAAATGTCAAAGGTCAAAGAAAGGCAGAGGAAATGTTTCTGATTAAAGAAGACTAGAAAAGATGTGACAACTAAGTGTATAATGTGTAATTCTGGACTGGATCCTGGACTAGGGGGAGATGGAACAGGTTTAAAAGACACTATTGGACAAAGGGAAAAAATTAAATACGAAATGTGGGTTAGAAACAGTATTTTAATAATGTTAAATCTCCCAATTGTGATGGTTATGTAAGAAATTGTTCTCATTCGTAGGAAATTCATCCTAAAGCAGTTACGGGTAAAGGGGCAAGACATTTCAACCGTTCAGACAGTAAGATGTGTGTATATGTGTGTGTATACATGTGTGTGCATGTGTGTATATGCGTAGTTAGCGAGGTAGGAGGTTGTGGAAGGGTGTTCCAGGTAGAAGGACTGGTTCTACAAACAGAAATTCATAGGTGCGTCCTACAGAGCACACAAAGTGAGGGACAAAGAGCAGGGAAAATTGAGGCTGGAGAGACAGACCAGTGCCTGGTAGCCTACAAAGGCTACTGATGATGCTGAAAGTCAGACGTCCTGGAGAGCTGTAGGCAGGGAAGCGACGTGATTGGAGCTGTGGGTCGCAGGTGTTATTCTGGCTGCAAAGCAAAAGAAATGGGCTGGAGAAGCCAAGACTGCGGGCCAGGAGGCAGTTCCTTCACCCACTGCTTCTCCTTTGCTCCAAATAAATTGCTTCCTTCCAAAGGTAGAACAGGAAACAAAGGGGGATTGTGCAATCCTTTGATGATCTGAGGTGTGGTTCACTGCTGCTTTCAGACAGGGAGGGCGTGTCTGAAGCAATGCTCCAAAGTCCTTGTAGCCATAAAATCTCTCATTCTTATTTTTTGATATGGCGCCTTCTGCTAACAATAAAATTGAGGGTTATTTAATTTTGCTAATCATCACTCAGATTGCCTCTGGCTTGAAGTAGTATTCCTCTTTAGCATTAATATCACTTTTCCACTGAGCAGAATGTCCCCTAGACGGGGCACGGGGGGCATTCCTATATGGTGGACCATTAGCCTAAAATACTGGGTTAATTACAGTTTGCTAAGAAATTTTGTTCTTATTCCCACACTTTCTCCATCCTGGCCAGCTCACGTTATCAATTAGCCCTAGTTCTTTTCTTTTACATTTTAATGAATTCAAGTAAACCCCATCTTTAGCAAATTTCGTATTTATTGTTAGGGGTCAATTAACCAGTTATTCATTGAATCAAAAGGAAAAAAACTTACTGACCCCTTGTTTCGTACCAGGTGAGTGAAACACAGACATCCACTCCTCTCCCCCTGGAACCTGACCTCTGGTGAGGCTGAGAGATTTTAAACATACACTGATAAAAATAAATATATATTCACCAACTGGGATAAGTGCCACAAAGGAGGAAAGGGTGCAATGTCATTGCAGGATGGAGGGATATGACCTTGTCCCTGAAGAGGTGGGGCTTGAGCTGAGATCAGGGGATGAGAGGTGACTGCGTGGAATAGTGTGTGTGTGTGTGTGTGTGTGTGTGTGTGTGTGTGTGTGTGTGTGTGTGTATGTGTCTGGAAGTAAGTGAACAACGAGGAAGAAGCCACATTTGCAAGCTTTCTGTGGCTAGAGCAAACTTGTTGACTGTAAAAATGGAAAGAAGGGCGGACCTAGAGATAATCATACTAAGTGAAGTAAGTCAGACAGAGAAAGACAAATATATGATATCACTTCTATGTAGAATCTAAAAAAAATGACACAAATGAACTTATTTATAAAACTGAAATAGACTCACACAGAAAACAAACTTACCACAGGGGAAAGCGGTGGGAGAGAGGGATAAATTAGGAGTTTGGGATGAGCAGATACACACAACTATATATAAAATAGATAAACAACATGACCCGACTGTATAGCACAGGGAACTATATTCAATATCTTGCAATGGCCTATAATGAAAAAAAATATGAAAAGGAATATATATATATATGTGTGTGTATTTATATATAACTGAATCACTGTACTGTACACCAGAAACTAACACAACATTGTAAATCAACTACACTTTAATTAAAAAAAAAATTGGAAGGAAGACCCAAGTAGGGCTAGAAAGCAGGAAAAAGTGACCAGAGAGTTATTTTCCCTTTACGTGCAGTTCTCTAAAATCAGTATCAATTGGTCAGGACCATGGGGGGTTTAAATTAAATTTAATCTACACTCAGATTCTTGATAAATAATGCACTGTCCTGACATTAGAATTTATTAGAATCGAAGAAAGTTTGGCCTTCAATTAACTACAGGGGCTTTTAAAGCACTCCACCCTCAGGTCAAAATGTGTCAATCTCACGGAAACAATTTCCAGTGAGATACTGAGTTAATAACCAATAACTACCTTAGAAAAAAGTCTGGGGTTGGCATGTCCTTGAATCCATCAGTTAGATCAGTTTTCCCCAAACTGCAATCACTCTGAGTCACTTTCCAATTCCTGCCATACCTTAATATCATCAGTTTTACTAAGTGCAACGTATTTTGTTTCAAGTCCACTCACTTTTTAAAAGCTTAATCAACTTTAGCTTTGTGCTAAAGTAGTGAGTGATATATGGAATGAGGGGTTTGACAAACTTACTATTTTTTTTGTTGTTTTCTTTTTTAAAACATTTTTTATTGATTTATAATCATTTTACAATGTTGTGTCAAGTTCTAGTGTTCAGCACAATTTTTCAGTCATACATGGACATATACACACTCATTATCGCATTTTTTCCTCTGTGATTCCCTGTGCTATACAGTATAATCTTGTTTATCTATTCTACAATTTTGAAATCCCAGTCTATCCCTTCCCACCCTGCGCCCCCCTGGCAACCACAAGTCTGTATTCTATGTCTATGAGTCTATTTCTGTCTTGTATTTACGCTTTTTTTTTTCTTGTTTGCTTGTTTGTTTTTGTTTTTGTTTTTTAGATTCCACATATGAGCGATCTCATATGGTATTTTTCTCTCTCCTTCTGGCTTACTTCACTTAGAATGACATTCTCCAGGAGCATCCATGTTGCTGCAAATGGCGTTATGTTGTCAGTTTTTATGGCTGAGTAGTATTCCATTGTATAAATATACCACAGCTTCTTTATCCAGTCACCTGTTGATGGACATTTAGGCTGTTTCCATGTTTTGGCTATTGTAAATAGTGCTGCTATGAACATTGGGGTGCAGGTGTCATCCTGAAGTAGATTTCCTTCTGGATACAAGCCCAGGAGTGGGATTCCTGGGTCATATGGTAAGTCTATTCCTAGTCTTTTGAGGAATCTCCACACTGTTTTCCATAGTGGCTGCACCAAACTGCATTCCCACCAGCAGTGTAGGAGGGTTCCCCTTTCTCCACAGCCTCTCTAGCATTTGTCATTTGTGGATTTTTGAATGACGGCCATTCTGACTGGTGTGAGGTGATACCTCATCATACTTTTGATTTGCATTTCTCAGATTATTGAGTGATATTATCAGTGATATTGAGCATTTTTTCAAGTGCCTTTTGATCATTTGTATGTTTTCCTTGGAGAATTGCTTGTTTAGGTCTTCTGCCCATTTTTGGATTGGGTTGTTTATTTTTTTCTTATTGAGTCGTATGAGCTGCTTATATATTCTGGAGATCAAGCCTTTGTCGGTTTCATTTACAAAAATTTTCTCCCATACCGTAGGTTGTCTTTTTGTTTTACTTATGGTTTCCTTTGCTGTGCAGAAGCTTGTAAGTTTCATTAGGTCCCAACTATTTTTTTTTTAAATAGGCACTAACAGGAGCTACTTTTGCTAAAATAAAAATTCTGAGCCCATTACTATAACATTGTCCTGGACCATCTATATTTTTATTTGCTGCCTGGGAACTAGGTTCAGAAACATCACCAACTATCCATAAAGTGTCAAGTCATTTTCATTATTCAAGGCTTACCAACGAATGCAGGGAAGACTGGTAACACATCCTGTAAGATTTTTGTTTGTTTCCCATAGAAGTACCGAAATGGCAAAGGCAAAGGCAGCAAAAGGTTTTTCATCAACCCTGAATTAAATGAAAAGTCCAGTGTCCAGATTCCTATCCATTCCCAGGCATTTTACTAAACCAAGAAAGGATTTGTAATAAGACAATCTTATCATCAACTTCTTATTCATGTTGCTTTTCTCATTTATTTTGGTTGGATTTGCTTGAGGAGATGGCCATCCTGTTTATATGGTCAAGGAGGGAGGGTACAGCTCAAGTGGTAGAGCACATGCTTAGCATGCACAAGGTCCTGGGTTCAATCCCCAGTACCTCCTCTAAAACTAAATAAGTAAACCTAATTACCCCCCCCCAAAGAAAAAAAACCAAATAAAATGATGTTTCCATTAATGTGGTCTTCCACCTCTTCTATCCATACCCATTTTACAGATGAAGAAACAAAAGTAAAGGAAATAGAATAATACCTCTCTAGAATCTGCCATTTCTTCCTACTCCCTTTCAGGAAAACCTATATTAACTAGGATCCAAGTTACTTTTTTCCTCCCCCACATTTTAATGTTTTGAACCTAGGATAGGTCACATTACTGATATGGTAATGTTCCTTAATTTTTTTTTCTTTTTACCCTCACAACATTATTAAATTGACAGCATTTTAGATTCAAGGAAACATGTTTAGTTGCAGGCTAGAAAATAGAAATCTCGGTTTGAAAGCTGCTCACTAAGGTCTCGGTTCTGGGGCCTGCCCAGGGAAGTCCAGCCAGGCTTCGTGGGAAAGGAGGGGTCGAGCGGGAGACCTTATCCTACAGCAGAGCTCAGCTGGGTGCGAAGCCTTGGGGACGGCTGAACTTCAGAGCCTTCATTCGCCTTGAACGCAGCTGTAGGAGTCCATGTACAGCTGCTGCCTGCAGTCAGTTTCTGTAAGCACCAGACAGCGCTCTGTCCTTCCCAAAGGTTGTGCCTCATTCAGGGACTACAAAACAGGTCCTATAATTAGGATGCCAGATGCTGCACTCCTCTAGAGAGGAAGAAATGCTGACTAAGAAATGAGGCTGCAGGCCCGTGCACAGGGACGCGCAGGGGTGGGGATGGCTGCCTTTAGAGGCTGGTGAAAGCGGGGACTAGTGTGAAAGAGGAAAGGAGAGTGAGAAGGAAATAGCAAACACCTTAAATAAAACAAACCACAGGATGCAATGCTGTAGGAGATAAAGAAAATACATGACAGATGACATTCTATAGCATGGACCTTCGTGGGAAAGAACTGGTCAAAGGGTCTTTACAAAACTTACGTATTATCAGTAAATCATGCTCAGTGTCCATCACTAGCGTTTTGGTTAATGCTTTTTACCCCTGGCTATGTTTCTCTTAGCTCCTCAGTCCGTAAAAGCCTGCAATTCCAATAGAGTTTCAAGAATAACTTTTTTTTTAAACAGACGAGAAGATAATGTCTGTAGTCTGTTATGTTAAACTCCATAACCCCTCAAGTTCATTAGCGTTCAGGGCATCACCAATTACCCAGCATGCTGATCTCCCATTCGGTGTATCTGGAGCTCAAACCTCCCTCATGAGAATTTGACAAGGGTACCCCACTGCCTACTTGCCATCTCCACTTTTTTGCTGGGTATCTCAACTCTAAATTTCTAGAACTCTTGGATTCTCTTCAAAATTTACTTGGCTCCAGTTGTCCTTTTTCTATGAATAGCATCTCCATTTACCCAAGTGACCTGGTCAATACCTTTGATTCCTCCTTCATTTGCTGCAGCCAAACTATTTATCTGTTCCATCCATTTTTGCCTTCTAAATATTCTTCAAATCCATCTGCTCCCAACACTTTCGTTGCTTCCACTCTAATAAAAGGCATTATCATCTCTCGCCTTGGATGACTGCAACAGACTTTTAACTGGTTCCTGCATCCTTGCGCGGTCTCTTTCCAATCTAGCCTTCGCACTGCAGCCAGAGTTATTTTTCTAAACTAGATCATGCCAGTTCTCTTCTTAATTCTTTATGACTGTGTTTGTATAAAATTCAGACTTCTACGTTACTTCACATGATGCAGCTCTTCCTAACTCTTTCCTTCCTGCTCAATATTCTCCAACACTCTAACTTATCTCTCTTTCCCTCTTTTTTTGGCACACAAGTCTAGGCATGTAGTAGTTCCTTTCCCTAAAAGCTCTTTTTTTCACTCTTTGTATATTAGTCAGGCTAAGCTAGGCGAGGCTGTGAAACAAATAAGGCCCCAAATCTGAATGGCTTAGCACAACCTATGAAGAGTTTGCAGGTCCAAGTTAACTCTACTCCAACCAGTGACTCAGGGATCCACGCTCCCTCTACATCATGATCTCAACATGTGGCTTTAAACATAGCCAACAAAAGGACCCGGAAGTGCATTACCTTACTTTGCTCAGTCAAATGGCCAGAACCAGGCACATGGCCTTATCCTGATTGCAACAGAGGCTAGGCCAGGTGGGAAGGACTCCTTAGTGAGCAGCAGTTGTCTCTGCCAGGTCCCAGATTAAAATATATTTCTTCAGATAGTTGGGTAAAGGCTGAATCCAGGGAGGGCTACTGGAGTAATGAGGCAGTGTGACAGGATACGGTCAGACCTGTCATTACTGCCATGAGCTGAAGAAAGGAACTTTACATTTTCCAAACACTCTGACACCCTTTCTACTATGATGTCCGACTTCAAATTTGAGACCTAAATTCTGGCCCTTAAACATTGCCCTGAGGTAGGCTGCTGACCACAAGCAAGAGGTCAGAGTATTCACATGTGCTCCTGGCATAGTCTGTGGATGGAACACACTATACACTGTGTACATATGTGAGCCCCAATTTTAAAGTGGGGCGGATACAATTAAAATAGAGATACTGTACATTTGTTTAAAGGCATAACTGATTTCATGATAGGATTTTGCTACTACTATGCATTTTCTCAATCCATGAATACTAAAATTATAGCACATTTCAGGTAGAAGTGATGAAATTCTTTGATGACCAGAGGGCTCTTTGGGCTCTGAAAGGCTGAAATACTGGTGTAGCCAAGGGAGCCCAGGACTGCAGGCAGGGTATCCAGCTAAGTGCCAGGAGAATGAGCCGTAATGCACAGTTCCTGACCTAACAAAATAATTGGAGAGATGAGATACAGACACAGGAAGGGTCACTGGATAGGCTATCAATGGGGAATTGAATAAACACAGACAGTGAGCAGCTGAAACTATCAGGGCTGGAAGTAAAACCTGGATGACCAGGTGGAACCAAGGCGAGCTTCCTGGAGAAGCAGAAGTGGCCAATCAGTGCATGTGAGGGCGTGGGCATCCCGGAGCAGGCCTGAGTCCAGCAGGTTTGGGAATAGGCAAGTGAGAAGCCCCATCTCTTGTCCCCACCTCTCAGACCTCCTGAGTCAGAAACGCTGGGGGCTGGGATGAAATCTGCACTCTTCACCAGCTCTCAGATCATTGTAGGGCAGGGTTGCCAAACACAAACCTAGAGAGACCATGCCTTATGCCCTCACATATCTGCTCTCCATTGAAAATGGCCTCTTCCCATTTTCCCCACCTCTATTCCAAGCCTGATTTCCCAAGCATCTTCCTTAATGAAAGACAAAGTTCTTGGAAAATAAAAAGACAATCTGGGCAATCTTGTCTTTGTAAGAGGCAGGTAAAATGAGATGCATAATTTCATTTTTTATATCCCTCCAGGCAGAAATGTGATTTCACTTAAGAGTTGTTTTATAGATTCTTTTGGTTTGTTTTACCGACAAAATAATTAAGTTGGGTCTAATTAAAAGTGAATAAATCGCTCGCAGAAGCTGAATAAATCAGTGCTGAGTAGAAGGGTGAAGAAAGTTGTTCAAAGTCTGCAGGGCTGAAAGCAGTTAAAAGACACTAGCGCCCACTGACGGGCTCAAGTCACTTCACTTAAAACATATACGTGGTGATGGGAGTTGCAGGCTGACAAACACGCCCAGGAAAGAGGGAGGTGGGGACGGGCAGGGAGCAGGACCTGGAAAATTTGGGAGGAGCTTGCTTCAAGGGGGACTAGGTGCACGGCTTCGTGCAGAGTGGAGGACCAGATCTGGGAAGTGGGGTGAGAAAAACCGATATTTGGATAGCTGCCTCCAGTGCTTTCCGAGGGAGGAAATATACTCAGATCAGCACTTGGGATGAAAGGAAGGGGGACAGCCATTAAGAGGAGAAGAGGGAGGGACAGGAGGGAAAATTACCTGGCAGGAGCACGAGAGATGGAGATTAAGATGGCAGCAGGCTGGCTGGTGCTTGTGTTGTCCGAAGAGGGCAGAGGGGCTTTTTTAAAATTGAGGTATAATTGACATATAGCATTAAATTAGGTTCAGGTGTATAATCTAATATTAGATATTTGCATATATTGCAAAATGATCACAATGAGTCTAGTTAACACCTGTCACT
Source organism: Camelus bactrianus (assembly GCF_048773025.1). NCBI lineage: Eukaryota > Metazoa > Chordata > Mammalia > Artiodactyla > Camelidae > Camelus > Camelus bactrianus. The sequence continues at coordinate 19,517,057 of NC_133560.1, read as the reverse complement.
GTATATAGTTACAGATTTTTCTCTTGTGATGCGAAGCTTTAAGATCTACTCTCCCAGTAGCTTTCAAATATGCACTACAGGATTATTAACTACAGTCATCACACTGTACCTTAGATCCCTGTGACTTATTTATTTTATAACTGGAAGTTTCTGCCCTTTGACTCCCTTTCTCCACCTCATACATGTTCCACCCCCATGTCTAGCAACTACTCATCTGTTCTCTGTATCGATGAGCTTGTTTGTTTGTTCGTTTTTTTTCAGATCCACATATAAATGAGAGCACACAGTAACTGTCTCTGTCTGACCTACTCACTTAGCATAATTCATCCTTAAGATCCATCCATGTTGTCACAAATGGTAAGATTCCCTTCTTTTTTATGGCTGAATAATATTCCATTGTATATATGGGACTTTAAAAAAAAGCCAAATATTTACTAAAAAATATGTATGATATTGTAATATGATATGATATCCTTCCATGTTACTTTAAAATTGTTAGAAAAACTTTCCAGCACAGAGTGGCCTTGTCTGATTGGTATCATGTGATTGGGGGTAGATGTCTAGAAATCAAGGAGTTGTCCCCATATGTGGGTCAATGCCAAGAGCAAGAGGTAAAAGAAGAGCCACAAGAAAGAGTGGAGAGTGAGAAACTTATCAAATGCTGGAAATAAGAACCAGAGATGACTGGGAGAAACATGCATCCTGCAGGAATTCCTGGAAGCCAGGGGTAAGTGGAGACCCAGGGTTTTTCCATAGGATATGGGATGGGGGTTCATGTTGATCTCATCTGGATTTCAAAGGGCAGAGGAAGCCAAGACAAGCTGACAATCCCATTACCCAGCTGTGTGACCATGGGGAGGTCAGTGAGTCTGTCTCTGGGCCTTAGTTTCTTCCTCTATAAAATGAGGCAGGTGGACAGGCAATGGCTAGGGCCCGTGTATGTCTCTAACACTTCCACTTCAGCTTTCCTTCACTCTGACTTTTCTGAAGTCAAGGGGATGAGTGACCCTAAGGAGGGATCCTGCCAGAGGACAATTATTTCCTCCACAGATCCCAGCCCACTCATACAGTTAAATAATTTCACAGCACATAATTGCTAAGAGGCTTATCTTTTCTCCTTTCAGAAAGGGAGCTTTTTCCATTCATCTGTTTTGGTTCAGTTACTCTCTCATACCTACGTTGGGTTGAACAGTCTCGTATTTCCAAAGAAATAACTGAACTCTCTCATTTTTATTAGATTATTCATAACAAGGGTCTCAAAGGGGCTCCATATGTTCCAAACGTCTATTCCCAGAGGAGGGAGAAATTTCAAGAAAGATCCAACTGTCTATCGGACATCACCATGGGGTCATCTCTTAAGAACATCAATCTCAGTTTGTCTCCAAATGAACACTTTATCTTTACCCCTACATCTGTGACTGCCTGTCTTCCTTCTTTCTTTTCTTTTCTTTTCTTTCCTGCCTTCCTTCCGTCCCTTTTTATTGAAGTACAGTCAATTACAGTGCATCAATTTCTGGTATATAGCACAATGTCCAACTCTTGCATATACATGCATATATATATTTGTTTTCATATTTTTTTCATTACAGGTTACTACAAGATACTGAGCATAGTCCCCTGTGCTATCCAGAAGAAACTTTGCCCTTATTTCTTATTTCCCATCTTATGGAGGGGAAATGCTACCCATTCAGTAGCCCAGGCTTTTGATTCTTCTCTCATCCCATGTATCCAATCAATTACTAAGTCCTGTTGACTGAACCCTATACTCCTCCGTCAGTTCCGTCTACTCCTTTCTGGGCCCAGTGGCCCCACACTAGTCCAGGCCAGTCTCATCTCTTGCCTTGGTGACTGGAACAGTTTCACAGTTTGTCCCCCTGCTCCCAACTTCACTCCCCTCCAATCTGTTTTTCTGCAGTGAAATCAGAAATATGTCACCAAGCTGTCAATCCATTTATGTCACAACCTTGCTCAAAATCCATTCTGGCCTTCACTTTCCCTCAGAGAGGATAAGGAACAAAATTTGAACATAATTTACAATTCCTCTGCTCTATGAACTAGAGACTGCCTCTCTTTCCAGCCTCATTTTTTTGGTGAATTTCTCATTCATTCTCTATTCTACTCACTGGACATTCTTTCATTTCCTTTTGCGTCTGTCTCTCTCTGTCACAGCCAACACCACCAGCTCCTATCCCCCTAGAGCCTGGCTAACTTCCATTCATTCTTTTAGGACTTTGATGCTACCTCCCCCAGAAGCCTTCCTTTGTCCTGAAGTACGATTGAGGGGCTAGTTATGTGCCTCACAGCACTCTGTCCTTATCCCATTTTGGCTCCTAGTTCTGTACGCTGAGCCTACGTACTTGTCTGTGTGGTCACCACTCTACTCCCGTGTCTCATGGAAGTGGTCAGCACTCTGTCCCAGCGCCTGGGGAGGTCACTCAGCACGTACCCCCAGGGCCTCCAGGGAACAGCCAGCACTTTACAGCTCCTGTCCCAGTGCAGTGACAGGCATTAAGACATGCTTGATTTCTTTGATGAATACAAATTTTGTATTTCTAATATTAGTTTTTAAAATTTCAAAGAACTTCAACCTTATTACAAGTGTGCCTTGGAGACACGGCACGTTTGGTTCTAGACCACCGCAATCAAGTGAATGTTGCCATAAAGTGAGTCACATGAATTTTTTGGTTTCCCAGGGCATTTCAAGTTATGCAAACACTATACTGTAGTCTATTAAGTGCATAATAGCCTTGTGTCTATGGCTGCTGACTGATCAGAGTGGTGGCTGCTGAAGGCTGGGGTGGCTGTGGCAATTTCATTAAAAAAAACAAAACAAAACACTGAAGTTTGCTGCACTGATTGACTCTTCCTTTCACGAACAATTTCTCTGTAGCACGCAATGCTGCTTGACAGCAATTTACCCACAGTAGAATGTCTTACAAAACTGGAGTCAGTCCTCTCAAACCCTGCCACGGCTTTATCACCTCAGTCTACGTAATGTTCTAAATCTTTTGCTGTCATTTCAACAGTCAAGTTCAATGTCTTACCTGGGTGTGCTTCACGGAGCCCCCAGACAAATACAATAGTAACATCAAAGATCACTGCTCACAGATTGCCATAACAAATACAGAAATAATGAAAACGTTGGAAATATTGGGAGAATTACCAAAACGTGACATAGAGACACAAAGTGAGCAAATGCCGTTGGAAAAACTGCACCGACAGACCTGCTTGAAGCAGGGTTGCCACAAACCTTCCATTTGTAACAAAACAAAACTGCAGTGTCTAAGAAGTGCAATACAACAAGGCACGACTGTATTCCATTTTTCCTTCCAAACAATCCTTTGAGGTAGGCTGGGTCTGTATTATAGTGGGTCTCCCCAGCTGTCGGGGTTAAGTTTCTCAATACACCCATTTGGGAGAATCTGTGGTTAAGGAACTTCAGAACTCCGAGTATGAGTCCCCTTTCCTTGTGATCGAGTTTTGAGAGTGTAATAAACCATATTTTGAACAAAGCAATCAAGGTAGCATACTAAACAAGGCCAGTAACAATGACTTTTTTTCCTAAGTAACAATAGATATGATACAATTTCACTCAGAATCTGTCGCCTAGAACTTCTTAATGCTTGCCTCTCCTAACACAAGAAACTTGAAATTAATTTGTCATGAACATCTGTTATGAAGCAGAAAAACAAAATTGTTCTGATTTATGACTCAGGGCTTTTGATTTCTGGCTCCTCAGATCTCAGACGACCGGATTTTTGAGATGGGCAAACTATTGGGGAAGTGTTTCTGAAACTTCCTTCCCATGACACAGTATTACACGTCCTTAATGCTGCTCAGGAAGATTTCTGATCAAAGTATTTGTAACAAAATGCTCTCACACCTCTCAGCAAAGGCTCCCCCTGAAGACCCAGGATACAGTTCTAAGATCACATTTCACATGCTTTCAATATTCCTTATTTTTCAGTATTATTTCACGCAAATCTTTACTTCGAACATCAAGTCTTTATTTCTAACCCTTTAGTTCCTTGTTTTCTTAGACATGATGTTTGCATGCACTGGCACTGAAATTGCCTAGGTGAACTGGAAAACCTGCGGAAGTAAATACGCTTCTACTAAATTTTCATTTTGGTGAAATTGTGCCTTGAAGGGCATGACTAGGGGTAATTCTGAATTTTCCCATATTTTGCGGATCAGTCTGATTTGCCCTTTTTCTCTGGAGTAACAAATAAAATGAAGAGAGGTTAGGTGACTTGCTTAAGGTCACAAAGATAATCAGTGGTAGAGTTAACCTCAGTCTCCTAAAGCATGGCCTGGACAGCTTGGTGTTTGGTTTCCCTACCTCACTGTGAGCCATTTATGTTTATTCCTATAACCTCAGACATCTGCGATTGCCTTCAATTTTTTGTTTAAAAATAAACTTTTGCTTTTGGAATAATTTTACATTTACAGAAGACTTGCAAAGATGGTACAAAGATTTCCTTCACCCCAGGTTTTCCTAATCTTACAGAACCAGGATATATACGTCTGTCAGAATAAGAACTTAGTGTAGGTATAACACAGTGAACTAAATGACAAACTTTACTTGGGTTTTACTTTGGCATTTTAAAATTTCTCAAGTTACAAAGCACTTCAAATTAGAGAAAAGTCCAGAGCCTGACCCCAGCGCCACAATGGTACTAGATCATTGGCACCAAGAGACTCGATCGGTGTCATGATTCGTTGTGGACTGTTTGTTTACATCCCCCTTTACTCTGATCTGAAACAAGACTAAGTGACTTTCTGCTGTGACCCACACTACGTCTAGGTCTCCCGCTTCGGCGGAGCCCTGGGCTGGTGTGGGTGAGCCGGGGTCTAGCCCTTCAGGGTGGTAACCTCGCGCTCTTGAACACAGCTCATCGCAAACTTTTTGCCTCGTTTCAGACTCTGAGGGGTTCTCTGGTTGTCTTCAGACTCACTCAACCGCCAGCAAGTACATTTCTGGACAGAGACTTCGCACTGGCTTGTGACAACATCACACACTCTTTTTCCTTTTTTGTAATACACACAATTTATCCTCAGGATAGGGGCACACGGGTCCACATGTAAATTTTTGTAAGAACAATAGACGGCAGTTGTTAATCTGTTTCCCACAGTAAAGAAAACGTTGTTAATATCAGATGAGTGAATGGAGGTCTGTAAGATTGTAAAAGAGACTCTGACTGTGGTCTTCTACGGCAAGACAAAAACTCACAAACCCAGAGACAGGAGAAGAGAGAAAAAGAGACACAAAAGGAATGGGAAGAAACTAGGGAAACAGGTTTCACCGCTTAAATACTCCTCTGGCTTAAAAGGCAGAGGTCCACGGGGATACGGAGAAGCAGCTCACTGATAAATCAGTCAGCCCCCATCAGCTTGAGAGAGAACGGCAGACTGCCGTCCTTGCACGGCTGGGTGGAGCTTGGGGCTGCGCATGCCTCCGGGAAATTTATCCCTTCTGAAGACTTGGTCCCTGAGGCCCAATTCTCCCCTCTTCATTAAACCTCAGTCCTTGGTGAGAGATCCTGGATGTTTAGAAAAACCACTGGCCTTGGTTTCTATGGTCCTGTCTGCCTGAATTCTGACGAAGGCTACTGAGGCTGACCCACTGACATTTCATGGTGCCCGGGGCATTGGATACATTTAAAGATTTTTCTTCGGGTGTTGCAGGGGTTTTGTTATCTGATTTATAAAACAAAATTAGCCTTCTCCCTGGGGCACTTTGTTTGGCTTAGCATTCTGACAGAGAAAATTGAGATACAAGCAAATTAACACATGTAGGTAGCGACACTCACCCTCCTTCCCACCCCCTAATCACTTCATCCTGTCCTCTCAGGCACGAGCCAAGGAGATGACACCCCATCTGGTGAGTGAATAGTTTATTTCCATTTTTTTTCAAGTTTTTAAAGTTACTCATGAGGGGATTTGGGGACATTTTACATCTCCCCATCATGGTTTCTGTCTCAAACGCTTCATAATTATCCAGGTCATAAATTTTGCATCTAGGCACCTTTCCCTTTCTTTGGACGCAAAATGGCTTTGCTGTCCAGCAAGATGGGGAGGGGGGCTATTGAGTAGAGCATCCTGTAGACTCTGATGGTGGCAGAATGCGTGTATGGGTTTTGGAGTCAGAAACGCCACGGGGTATATACATAGAGAAGAGAAGTCACAGGCAAGTTTGAGTTAAATCTCTTCCTCCCTTCTGCTGTGTTCTGGCGGCACTGAGGCTTGTCCTACATAGCTCTGGGTGGTCTGAACAGAGAAAAACCCATCCTAACTACGACTTGATTTATCTGCATGATGCCAACAAACCAAGGTTCCCGAATTATCTTGTGGATTAAAGACCCCTTAGAGACTGAGATGCAGACAGTGCCTGTTGGCACCATGGTCGCAAGGAGACAAATGACACACACCAGAGAGCTGGCCACCAGACTCGTGCACATATGGGGACTTGATACGTGACAGATGTAGCCTTACAAATCAGTGTGGACAGACGGACTACTCAATCAATAGCGCTGAGATCACCGCTAACTCGTATCAAAACCACGACAAATTTCTACTTCACACACAAAAATAAATCCCAGGTGCAGGAAAGATTTCCCCCCCGGAGAGAAACTGAAAACAAGAGAAGATTCTTACGACCTTGAGGTAGGGAGGGAACGCCCGAGGTAGGGAGGGAACGCCTAATGTACAGACATCAATAACTGCAGTAAAGATCGATAAATTTAACTACATTAAATTTCTTTTATTCCCTAAAGAATGTGCAAAGAGTTTGGCAAGGTAGCAGGATACAAGATTAACATACAGAAATCAGTGGCATTTCTTTATACTAACAATGAAGTATCAGAAAAGGAAAGTAAAGAAACAATCCTTTTTAAAAATTGCATCCAAAAAAATAAAATACTTAGGAATAAATCTGACCAAGGAAGTGAAAGACTTATATGCGGAGAACTACAAAACACTGACTAAGGAAATTAAAGATGATTTAAAGAAATGGAAAGATATCCCACATTCTTGGATTGGAAGAATTAATATTGTTAAAATGGCCATACTACCCAAAGCAATCTACAGATGTAATGCAATCCCTATCAAATTACCCAGGACATTTTTCACGGAACTAGAACAAATCATCCTAAAATTTATATGGAATCACAAAAGACCCAGAATTGCCAAAGCATTACTGAAGAAAAAGAATGAAGCTGGAGGAATAACCCTCTCAGACTTCAGACAATACTACAGAGCTACAGTAATCAAAACAGCATGGTATTGGTACAAAAAACCAGACACAAAGGTCAATGGAACAGAATAGAGAGCCCAGAAATAAATCCACAAACTTTTGGTCAATTATTCTTTGACAAAGGAGGCAAGAACACAAATGGAGTAAAGACAGTCTCTTCAGCAAATGGTGTTGGTAAAGCTGGACAGCTGCATGTAAATCAATGACGTTAGCTCCCTCACACCATACACAAAGATAAACTCAGACTAGCTTAAAGACTTAAATGTAAGACAATATACTATAAACCTCATATCACTCATATGTGGAATCTGAAAAAAGAGACAAATGAACTTACTTACAAAACAGAAACAGACTCACAAACATAGAAAACAAACTTATGGTTACCAGGTGGGTGAGGGGGTAGGGTGGGATAAATTGGGAGTTGGAGATTTGCAGATACTAATGTATATAAAATAGATAAACAACAAGTTCATACTGTAGAGCACGGGGAACTATATTCAATATATTGTAGTAACCTTTGGTGAAAGAGAATATGAAAATAAATAAATCTATGTTCATGTATGATTGAAGCATTATGCTGTACACCAGAAGTTGACACAACATTGTAAACTGATTATACTTTAATAAAAAAAAAATACAAAAAAAACTTTCCTCAGGATTGAACATTACAATTGGTACATAAATAGCAGAAATATGTATTTTGATATTATTAAAAAGATAAAATTTTGTTGGAAAAAAAGAATGTGGAAAGGCAAGTCGCAGATTGGGAAGAGATGTTTGTAGCACTATTATATATACAAATTCAAAAAGGAAAAGATAACCCCGTGGAAAAATAAGAAATGATAGAAACAAGTTGTTTGTAGAAGACAAAACCCAAGTGGCTCCAAAGCATGTGAAATTATTTCCAGCTTCACTAGTAATCAGGGAGATGCAAATTAAACCAAGAACAAAGTGATACCTTGCGACACCATCAGATTGGCAAAAAACAAGTCTATTTACACCGAGACTGGTGAAGATGAGATGCAACGAGCACTTTCTTACATGGATTGTTATGACCACTTTGGGGAGCAAGTGAGCTTTTTCAAGGCAGGTGGAAAGTGCACATGTCCCCAGACTCAGCATTTCTGCTTCTAGGTAGACACCCTGGAGAAACTGGCACATGTGTACACAAGGAGATGTATTTAGAAATGCTCAATGCACCATTATTCCCTAAAAGTTAAAACCCGGAAACCACTTGAAAATCCATCAAACAGACAATGAAAAAATACACTGTAACCTGTTTATAAAATGGAGTATTATATGGCAGTTAAAACTGAACTATATCAACATGGATAAAGCAAAATAATAGTTAATCAGTCTCTACAGGTTTAATCATTACATTGCTGTAGGTACTATTGTAAGCACTTTGCTCGTGAAGATTAACTCATTTAATTCTCTTGTCAATCCTGTGCTGGGGGTACTGTGATTGTCGCCATTTTATAGATGAGCAAACTAAGATACAGAGAAGTTTAAGTCATTAGCCCCATGTCTTGTAGCTGTCAGTGCCAGAGGTGGGCTGTGAACCAGCCAATCTAATTCCAGCATGGGTGATTTCAAAGCTACACCTGCCTCGTAAAATAAACAGAATGCTGAGCAATGGAAACATAATGTTGAGGAACAAATGCAGGTTGGAGGGTGATACACACACAGTATGATTCTCTAGCACTTGGGGTTAGATTCAAGTGCATTTAACAACAGTAACAAAACGTGCCTTAACTAAGATATTTGCTTATGACATAAAACAAATGTGGAGGTAGGTCGTTCAAGGCTGATACACAGGCTCCAAGGTCATGAGGGACGCAAGGTCTTTCTGCTCCTTAGCACCAATTTCCAACCTCAAGGTGTGTCATGGACCAAAGAGCCACTGGCACTTCATCCACCACTCATGACCCAGGTAGGAAGAAGGAAAAGGGGAGGAAAGCAAAGGGTACCCCTAGAAGAGGAGCCCCTTTAGAGGGTCGTCCCAGAAGCCCTGGCCATTGACCTCAGCTTTCATCTCACTGGCTGCCTCTCTAGCTGCAAGAGGAGGTGGGAAACGTGAGCCTTTAGTTGGGTGCCCTGTTGCCCGACACAAACTACACGTTCTGCAAAGAAGAAAAGTAAATATTGAAGTAAGCCAACTAATCAATAAAGAGTGAACAGGGAATAGAGATTTTCTTTTAGAAATTCCATTTATCCAAGATTTAAAAGAGTACAATATATTATTTATAGATTTATATATACTTATAGGATAAAAATGCACGGGAATAATTAACACCAAATTTAGGACAGTCGTTGTGTTTGCAGAAGGAGGAAAAGAGGGAGATACAATAAGCTTCAGCCATGTCTCAACCTTAAAAAGAAATCCAAAGCAAAAACGGCAGTGTCACATCGTGGTAAGTCGGGTGGAGGGGAAGGCTCGGTGTGTCTTCTGGGCCTGTGTGTGTTTTCAGTGCTCTCCTCCTCCTTCTGTGTGGTTCATTCACTCTTTCTCATTTTCCTCTCATTTTGTAGAGAAGGGTTGAGATCTCCCAGAGCCACCTCCCCTCTTGAAAGCTCAAGCCCTCACCAGGTGTGGGGCAGGTTGTTCCAAACTGCAGGATTTTGGAGCACGCCTGCTTTAACGGGAATAAATTGGTTGAGAGCTTATCAAACGCCAAGCGCTAAGCTATGGCCTTTGCAGCATTAACTTATTTAATCCTCACAAGAGCCCTGGGAGCGAAGAACTATTGTTATTTCCATGTGACAGAAGGGGAAATTGGGCTCACAGAGGTTGAACATCTTCCTGGAGATCCCACAGTTCACGGGGCAGAGTCCAGATTGGGAGCCACCCCTGTCTGGCTGCTGGACCTGGGCTCGTGACCACCTTGCTGTCCTGAGACACTTAACGAACTCTTTCCATGTCCAGTTGCGCCCCCACTGCCCCATCTGCTAGAACTTCGGGGAAGGGTCTCTGGTATGCACCCAAAGCAAGACACCAGGGACACAGTGGGATGCTGGGTCCGGAGTGGAAAAACAGCCTGGGTTACCCTATGCTTGGTGGGGTCTCTGGAAGGACCACAGAGGACCAGGCTGAGATGAAGGAGAAAGCTAAGTATTCAGAGGAGGGGACTTGATCTAGAAGCTAAAGAAATAAGGAGGGCTTCGTAAGGGGCTTTTATTATTAATAGTCTTGCCCCTGCAGGGTAGGAAGCTGCGAGGATCTCAAGGTGGCACTTGGCCAGGAAGGGTGTACATATGCCGACGCCCCTATTGTCATTTCTCTCTGAAATTTAAACTGGGCAGAACGCCAGTCACCTGTGTTCTCACTGCCTGTTCCCTGTTTCCCCTCAGAGAGCTCCCTGAGGACAGAGATGGTGTCTGCTTCAAGATCTGGCACACAGCAGGGACAGAAGCGTTTGCAGAATAAACAAGTGAACAAACACATAAATGAGTAAACTTGGGAGGACGGAGGCTCGCTGGTGTCCTCGGACTGGAACTGAGCACTCAGCACTCAATCGGTACCAACTGAGCGTAAGTGCCTGGAGGCCAAAGGTCAAGACATGATTCACGTTTGCACACCTTGTCCTCACGCAGTGCCCCCGCCCAGTGCTCGCTGAGTAACTACTGAGTGGAATCGAGATAAATCCTTGTTTTCACTTGATAATTTATCACAGTGGACTCTTACTGTATGCGGCATTCCAGAGATCCACAGGGAAAGAGCCAGGAGGTTGTCTGAAAATGATCCCAGACCTCTAATAAAAACATCATTATCCTCATCTCAAGCAGGAGAACTCTGGCCACCGTGTACCCAGTCTAGCGTGCGTGCCAGTGTTGGGAAGTAGATCACCCCTAAAACTTCACCTCCCCTTGCAAGGCAGGGATTTTTCTTCCCATTTCACAGCGAAGAGACCCAGTCCCAGAAGGTTAGGTGACTTCCTGAAGATCAAAGATGTCACCAGGAGCCCAGTCAGGACTGAAATGTGCATCTCTTGGGCTCCCCAGTCGACACTTCTGCTATCGAGGTGGCCTGACTTTTCCCCTTTCACAGACTGAGCTGCAGTGTCAACAAATGCCAGTAACGAAGCTGCATTTCTCCTTGAGGACAGATTCTGGCATGTTCCTGTGTCCCCTCCCAAGGCACGGGTCATCTCAGGGCTGCTCCGGATATACCTGAGCTGCAACTCCTAACCTAATTGCTTTCTGCTGGCGAATCTAGCTGACTTAATGTAAGGCCTTATTTCCCACAGGAGTGATGCTGGGAACTGGTACTGCCCCATGGACACTTGGTGTACCATAAAAATGACCAAAGCTAACGGTGAAAATAAACGAAGGAAAAAGTAACCCCAAATATGTGCTTTTGCAAATATTCATTAAGAAGCTAAAATCAAATAATGAATATAAAGGCTACATTGTGTTTTCTTTCTTTCTGTTTTTAAAGAGGCTTTACAAAAATCTGAGAGCAACAAAGTTTAAAATGGAAATGCTGGCTTCCTTTCCTGGTACGTGTCTCTCTAATAAGCTTCTTAAGGACTCTTTTTTTTTTTTTTTTTTTTTTTTTTTGCTCCAGGGTCCTTTGAACTGAATTCAAATTAAAGTCAACTCTCTTAAATTTTTCTTATGAGGCAGTCTGCCTGAAAACCTCTGCAATCAGGCTTTGGCCAGGAGATTTCGATCCTTGTTTTGTAATGTAAAATTCTCTGCAATGATGAGCCTCTTAATTCAACGGTTTCAGCTCAATTCTCTAGAATATTCTTCTCTAGCTCTTTTTCTGTGTTTGTATTTCCCCCCTGAGTTTATAGCCTTCATGAACATCTCATGAAGTATCCTTAAACTCATGCTGGAAATTTCTTCCTTGATATCTCACCACATCTGCTGTTAGCTTTTCAGAGAGGTCTGGGTCAAAATTGTAGCTTTGATGGAGAAGCACGTGATTTGCACGTCTGCTCAGAAAGCCACGCTGTCAAAAATCATTCCACCTCAGGACTCCACTCACTGCTTTTTCCTGGTATTGTTGCTGTCAATTCACTCAGCTGATAACTGGCATGAGCGACCATACTGGTTGCAGTAAGGAGGCCAGTTTTAATACAGGTTGTTTGTGCTGAGGACTAAGAGTGTGTGTGTGTAACTGCACAATATTTGTGACTGTATGATGGTCACCTAGAATGGCTTCCCTCATGCTAAAGCACACTTAGCCTAATTTTAAACTGCATGCATTTTTTTTTCCCTCTCCTCCTTAGAGCGCTCCCCCTCCCCCTTGAGCAACTTTCATTCCAGGCACCAAGGCAGCGGAAGGTCCAGCTCACTAACTCTTGGAACAGAAGACTCCATTATTACTATATGACAAGGATGCCATCCAGTGATTTACGAGACCCTCTGGAGAGAAGGAACGCAGCCTCCTGCACGTACCAGGACCCTTATCAGAAGCCTTGGTCTCTGGACTCTTCCCATCTAACTCCCTGCCTACCGCTCCCTGTGGGAGCTCACGCTCTCTAAGATGTTAGGCTGCTGGGACTCCCTTTGCCTGGCAAAGCAATAAAGCTGTTTCTTTTCTATCCTCCCCAAATTCTGTCTCTGTTTTATTTTGGCAGCAGGCACAGAGGCCACTTTTTTGGCAATAAGCATGACTTCTGAAAAGAACACTACAAATGTGCAAAGTTGCCAGCTGGGCTTTCCTAAGGTGGAGACATTGCACACCCAGCGTTCTTTTTGAATCACAGGATGGGATGCGTCTGAACACTTAGGGATTCACGGACAATGGTGCCCTTTCCCTGTGGAGCGTGGAGGGGTGGAAAACTTTCCCCTTCTTCCCTTCTGGGTTCCTTGGCTGGTCTGGTAATTAAATTGACATATGACAGATTAATAGGAGGAAAACACATTTGGTAAGCATAGGAGCCCCATAAAAATGAGACACCCCAGCAGACAGGTAATTGAGGCTTACTCACCATCCTGAGCTAAGAAAGGGGAAGGGTTCCGGGCCTTCGAAGGGGAGGAAACAATTCACGGGAAGATAAGAAGAGCAAATGTTTGGTAAACAAATGTTTGCCCGGTCACGAAAATAAGTCTTTCTGATCTAAAAGGTCATCTCTGCTAATAACTCTCTTCCTGGTACAGGCCCTAAATCTAAATTCTTTTAGGCAGTTAAGGAGGAGGTAAAAAGCTCTTTCTGACTTTGCTGCCTTCAGCTCAAAATAATCCATGTGCCCAAGTGGCACATTCTGAGGACAGGGATGTATTCTGCAGCCCCCTCCCCTCCCCCACCATGTTAACACTTCCTGAGCTATGAGCTTTCATAGGTAATTACAGTGATGTTGACCTGACTTCTCATATTGAATGAATATTGAAATGAGGTTTCGGGGTGTAAAATGGGTTCTGCTAGATCTTTAACACTGTCATCCCTGGGTGAAAGCTCACACTTTTGCCTCCTCTTGGCCCAAGGCCATTGCCATGAGGATCGTGGCGTCAAGGAAGGACCATGGGATGGGAGTTCTGAACAGGCTGCCACAACGCAACTCAAGATTTCCAAGGAGGCTTCCGGAGAGTCAACTTTTAAATTCGGTCCATTTAGATTGTCATGATTTTTCTTTAGAGTCACAGATGAGAGGTAAACGTGACAGTCAAATGGAAGAGGCTAAGACGCTCAGCCTGTGTGTTGGTCAAGCTAAGGGACAGCTGCACAGGCCAGTCTTACAGAGAAAACACACAGAAGATCTAAGAGGCCAGACAGATGGCTGCAAAGGTTCCTGATGACTTGACCTCGGGTTTTAATCCTTGTGAGACTAGCGGGTCTCTTGCCCTTGGAGTCTATGAGACGCTCTGATTTATTTCACTAGTTTACTTCTCCTTTACAAAACAAAAACCAGAAAACAACTCCACATCCATGCCTTCCCCTTGAACTACCATGACACAGTGTATACAGTTAGATGCAGACTGAGCTCCAGCCCCAGCTCTGCCACTTGCTAGCTGTGATTCCTACTCACACATTTAGTGTCTCAATGACCTTATTTACGTAGAGATAATAATCCTAACCTTCTAGGGTTGTGGGGATTATGTGAGAAACAATTTCTAAAACATACAGCAGTGACTGCCCCATACCAAGTGCTTCCCTTATAAGTGATTATTAACTAGATACATTAAAAATATATATATATATCTTTCAGATAGTTCATGGATACTTGACCTGAGTTAAAAAAAAATTCCCTGATCTGGACTAAAATTTGTGTTTATAATCACTATGGGTTATTATTTACTTGAAGATTACAATCCATGGAGTATCATCAACGTAAAAACGAAATTTCTTAGACCAACAACATAAAGACTAAACAGTAGAACTGAGCTTACTTCCCCTCCTCCCGGCTAAAACCAGAGGAAAGAATCGTTAAGGCTTCACTCACTCATTCATTCATTCATCGTGCCAGCTACCCTGCCTTATCCTCCCTGCTGGGTTGTCTTAGCAGCGTGTGAACTGAGCACAGGCGCCCTCCCTGAACCTGTTTGTTGATTGCTACTTCAGCTGCTCCCAAGGATTTGAAATCTTCATTCCAGACCAAACAGCCATTCTGCGGGTAGCAAGCATGTCAAAACACAAACAAAAAGACTCAAGGATTAAAAAAAAAAAAAAAAAATAGATGGCATGAAGAACAGGACTTCTCGCACCAAATGGAGAATATCTTATTTACAAACGACCTCTAACCTTTGAGATCAACTCAAATAAAGAAACATCTGTCATCCTTGGGAACAACCAATACTCTTCACCCTGACAAGGGGCCTCCAAAGACCAGATTCCATTTCAATCTAATTGGCTCCTTGCCCTTTGCCTGCCTTCCCCCAGCCACGCACAGAGAGCCAAACCGGCTTGGGATGGGAAGCCAGCCTGGAGATGTGCGACATCTTGACAGCGGAACCAGGGGATGGAGGCTGGGCAGCGGCTCTGCTAATTAAGGAACTGGATGCCTTGATCTCAGCTTCAGAGGAAGCAGGCAGACTGTGATGCCTGGAATCTCGAAGCTCTCGCTGACAGCTGCACTGAGGTAGAGCTCTTCCCTTCACCAGGCACAACAGAGATTTTCTGAGCAAACTATGTAACCCTCGTGTGATCCACCTTTTAAGGCTCTCCTTAATGCCACTGTCCAAGCTGCAAGTGGACAAGTCGGAGGCTATGAAATAGACAGTACAGATGTCAAGCAGAGACATCACAGGGAAAGCCAGGCTGGCATATTCTTTCATGTTTCTACTCAGAAATATTTATCAGGCAGATATTAAATTTGAAACACTGCTGTGGAAGCTCACAATACAGCACGAACTTGGCAGATACCCTCATGAAACTTCCACTTTGGTGGAGGGGACAGATGACAAAGAAAAAGAAACAAGACCATGTCAGATTGTGCTTAGTTCTCTGAAGGAGGTAAGCAGGGAAAGGAGGAAAACCATGAGATGAGTAGCTAATACTTGCTTTTTATGCACTAGGAATAATTCTAAACAATTTGCTTGTAAAAACTCGTTTAACTTTCATGTTTTAATTAATTTACCCATTTGGCAGATGAGGAAACCGAGGCAGAGAGAGGTTAATCATAATTTGTTCCCAAATTGCAACTCCATTGTCCCAATTGTTGGCCAAATACTTTTGTGTCATTTTTTATTCCTCTTGGTCTGTCTCTCTCTGTGGTACCCTATATCCAATCCCATATAGTCAATCAGGAAAGCTCTACCTCAATATACAATTGACCTTTGAACAACGTGAGGGTTAGGGGCACTGTGCCTATGTGCAACTGAAAATCTGGGTACGTGGTTCCTCTGTATTTGTGGTTCTCTATCTGCAGATTCAACCAAATGTGGATGGTATAGTACTGTACCATTTACTACTGGAAAAAAATTCATGTACAAGTGGACCTGCACAGTTCAAACCTGTGTTGTTCAAGGGTCAGCTTTATTTAGAGTCTGACCAATTCTTCCCCCCTTCTCTGCTGTCCCCTGGTCTGAGCCACCATCACCTCTCAACTGGCTTGTTGCAATCAGTTCCCAACTGGCTGCACTTCTACTCCGGCTCCTTGGAGTCTGTTCTTCAGAGTAGCCATAGTCGTTCTGGAAAATATAAATCACAGCTCCACTCAGAACTCTCCAGTGGCTTCCTACATGCTTGGAGTAAAAGTCAAAGTCACTCAATTCCTTTGTGTTGGTATTTCTGACATACTCTGCCGTCACGACAGAGGGCCCTGCGCATCTGGCCCCTCCTCTCACTCTGACCGCCCTTCTCTCAGCCCCCTCCCCTCCTGGCTCACTCAGCAGCAGCCACACCGGCCTCCTCCTTGTTCTGAGGGCACACCTGTCCTATGACACCTCAGACCCAAGACTCTGTCTGGATAACCTCCGGGCTCCCTTGGTCACCTCCTCTGGTTCTTGCTCAAGGGTCATCTTCTCACTGGGGACTTCCCTGACCACCCTCCTATTTCACATTACAAGCCCTTTTATGCTCCAATACTGTCTATCATTTTTCCTTACATTTTTTTCCCTCCAAACCATTTATCATTCATTTGATACAATCTGTTTTAACTATTTTTTGTTTGCTATTGCTTGCATCCCACTACCAAAATATCAACTACACGAAGGCAGGGATTTTGGTCTGTTCTGTCCATTCCATCTTTTAGATTGCCTAGAATAGTTCTTTGGGTGTAGGGCACACTTAATAAAGCTCTGTTGAAGTAATGAATTAACAAAGAGGCCCTATTCCTTTGATTTGGTGATTAAAAAAAATCAAGATTGAAAAAGTGATGCTCACTCTAGAAAAGGAGGAGGAGGAGGAATGACTGCAAATAAGAAGAGGAAGGAAGAGATGTTCACAGGGGAAGTGTGCTTTGAAGCTAAGTAAGACAGGTCAGGCACAAGAACAGCCTGAAGGAACAGAAAGCAAAATGTTTGCTTTGATTCACTTCTGTTCCCGTCTTCACTGATTACCCTGGGTTAGTCAGTCACCCTCTCGGCACACTGCCAACACCTGGGACCTGGGAGAAGTGGCTTCTCTGTCTAGACCGAGCAGGTGCAGTCAGGGCAGTGCCCCAGCGTTTATCTCACGCAGCTCTAATTGCTGGAACTACATCACAGACTTATCGTGGGATTCTCAGGCAGGAGACGGGCAGGCGTCTTGCCTTTGACCATTCCAAACGCCACATTCATGGGAAGAGGCGCAGGGAAGAAAACAGCAGACCTGTGACTCAGATCTTCACCCGTCTGAAAACAGAGTCCCTAAACTGGATTTTTTTCCCCTTTTTCTTCTTCATGATTATAGTTCTGTAGGTGAAGGTAATTTGTGGGGCAAAGGTACCTGGAAGGCTGATCTCAATCACAGAATACAGTCTGGGAGGGTTTGCCTTTTCCCAAACCACAGAACAATTCCAGGCAGCCTCAGGAGAGCCACACAAGCCATCCGAGGTTAACAGCAGCTCTGGTCTCGCTAAGACCTTGCTTTGTACCACGGTCAGTGCTCCTCCTGGGTGACTTTGACTCTGTGCGGTAGGTGGACTGTGCGAGCACTGGTGAGGAGCGCAGGGCTGTGTATTCTTAGGGATGTTTCCTGGCACGTGAGCCCTGCCGAGAAGCCCAGGCGAGACTGTTATGTAACCAAAGGTGAGACAGGCCCAGGCATCTCTCACAACACCAGTCTTTTTGGAAAACACATTTTCATCTTCAATTTACACCAGATCTGGAGTGGAGCTAAGTCATTACAACGTGTTAGCTTCTGTGTAGCCCAGCCGGGGATAGCCACCTTTGTTCCAACAGACAGCATCAGGGGCCGTCTCTAGGGGGCAGGGCAGCCCAAGGCTGCTTCCCTTGAGTTTGGCATTTCCTTAGTCACAACACACTGAAGTGACATCCTCCTACTGAGAAAAGATGGAAGATCGGAAAAAGAAACAGAACAAATGAGAGAGAGAGAGAGGGAGATGAAAAAAGAACTGAAAAATGGGAAAAGGCTATTTATCAGGTACCTACGACACACTGGCATTATAGGAAGTCCGTGAAAAGCATTAACTCTAATCCTTACAAACACCGCGAGGGGTAGGCATCTGTATCTCCAGTTTCCAAAGGAGAAAACCGAGGCACAGAGATGCGAGTGGCTGGCTGAGGGCATGCAGGGGTGAATGGAAGAGGCTGTGCTGGCCTGTCTGGCTCCAAGCTCATGAATTTCCCAGCATGCGTTGCTGAAGTGAGGGTAATGAGGGTCAGGAGGGGAGTCTGCACTGGGCCCTGTGCAGTGAAGAATTTAACCTTGCCCCAAAGAAGTCTGCTGTTTGCCTTTGGCTTCTGGGAAACCATCTCTAAGGCCTTGGAATGCCATGTGTGGGAGCGTTCTTGTTTTTCTGAGGAGGCTGGGTCCTGCTAGATAATCTAACAGCACGATTTAGGGTGGACGCCTTGGGTCATGCAGCGTCAGCTTGATGTCCAGAGGGGCTGAAGGCTGGGATCAGCCATGTGGGCAGACAGCTGTGTCTACAGGATGAAGCCCCAATAAAAACTCTGGATGACAAGGCTTGGTTGCTTCTCTGGTTGGCAATACTCTGTGCACTCTGTCACATATGGATGCTGGGAAGTTAACACTATCCACGGCTCCGTGGGAAGAGGACGATGGAAACTCTGCATTTGGAACGTTCCTGGAATCTGCTCTGTGAATCTCACCCCTTGGCAAATTTTAACCTGTACCCTTTCCCTGTTGTAAACTATGACCATGAGTGTAACAGTTTTCAGCGAGTTCTCTGTCCTGTTAGTGAATTATTGACACTGAGGGTGGTCTTGGAACCCCTAAACCTGCAGTTGGTGTCCGAGGGGAAGGTGGGCTTAGGGACTGTGTTCCCTCTGCCTTCATGGGCTCACTCAGCCCTTGTGCTGGCAGCTTTATTCTTCTGGACTGTGCTCCTCTCTTTTCTCTTTATCTGAGTAACAAGCCCTGGAATGACCCACTGTCACACTGGGTTGGGCCAGCAAGGGACTTAGGACACGGGGTCAGGAGTCAAGCCCAGGAACGTGAAAATCAAGCAGAACCTGGGGATGACAGGTAGAAGCTAACAAGGGGCAGGTCTGGACACGGTGGTCACAGAGGGACCCGATCCCAGCCTTGGTCGGCCGCTTGTCTGCTTAATGCCTCTTGGGGCTGGAGGTTAAATCTCTCCAGGCATCACTTTTTCATCTGTGATATGGAGACCCTGAATTACATCATTACTAGGTCCATTAAGGCTTCAGATCATCTGGGATTCTATGTTCTGACAGCATGGAATGAGTCACAAACCTTTAGAGGCTTAGAAGGAGAAGTTTATTTTTCGAATCTCTGGATATTTTTGCTGGGCTGGGCAGCTCGATTGGTTAGAACTCAGGGCCAACACCGTGATCACTGATCGGGGGCCACGGAGGGCAGTTTAGAGCACCATTCTCTCTGTCTCCCTGCCCTCCTTCCTTCCCTCCCTTCCAACAACTTTTGTGTCCCACCTGCACGTCTCGTCAGCCTCTGTGCTAGCCAGCTGGGATCACAAAGACAATTACGACCCAGTCCTGCCCTAAGGGGGTGGGATGTTGGGTCACGTAAACAACTTCATAGAACGTTCTAAATAAGCCCAGGACTAACTATAAGCAGACAGACCAGCAAAGTTCGAAGGAGTGAACAAATATCTCAAAAGGTCACAAAGCAATGGCTGCGATAAGGGTGCTCAGAGGAAGTTTTACTGAACTGGAAATGAGAATTTCAATGGGTAGAGACTGGCCAAAGGGTCCTTCCAAGACAAGAAAGGGCAAGAATGGAGGCACAGAGTTTTTAAGTCCGGGGTGTGCTGGGGGACTGGCCCCCAGCCTGGGAGCCTGGGAGATGAAGGATGCTGGGGGAGTGGCAGGAACAGGAGAGAGTGGGCAAGAGATGGGGGTGCGGAGACAGAGACTGGAGAACAAATGGCCCTGTCTGTCAGATCACAGCACTATTATTTCACTTGGTAGCCAGGAAGCATCTTTCGGAGAAGGATGGCTGAGACCACCCTCTGAAGCTGTACTTTCTTCATTCTCTCCTGTGTCTACTGTGCTTCCTTGAACCCGTGGTGATGCTCCTAATAGTCACAGTGACCACAGTAATACAAAAAAGTCAGCATGCACCTGCAGGTATTTTACAGTTTTCACAGCACCATAACTTACACACAATTTTTAAGCAGAGTTTGAAGCCCCGGCACTGTGAGGCCCTATGTGCAGCGCTTTGTATAAATCATTTCACGCCGACGAAGCCCACGATGGGCACATCTGCCCTTCTTTTAGAGACACAGAGTGTGAGGGTACGAAAAGGCGAGGTGCACTGCCCCCCCAACCCCATCTCACTTCATTCCTACTCTGCGTGGGAAAGTACGACTCTCCCCATTTTGTAGATGAGGAACCTGAGGCGAATAAAGATTAAGTCTTAAGCCCAAGACCACACAACAAGAATGGAAATTAATTCTTTGGCTTCCTAAGGCGCTTTCTTCTAGCTTGACGGGAACTGTAACGACGCGTGCTGGATACAGCGGGCACAGCTGTTGCATACGCTTAAGTCTGAATGAGCTGCTGGGAAAAATCAGTATTTTTTCATTGTTGAATTGGATGATTAAGTCTGCAAGGCATTTTCTTTCCACATGTTTGCATTACCCATAAAGTGGCCCCTCTGAATTTGTCCCCTGCTCTCCCTTATGTGTTCTAGACACTTTCCAGGGTATGTGCCCAATTATCCTTTGTCCTGTGAAAATTACACCCCTCCTACCTCAAATGCCATGTTTCTATGTTCTGTGACCCATCCCCTAGTCAGTTGGTTGGACCTGAGTGCATTCTCAAAATCTGCTGGGTCACCAAATTCTTCCCAGTCTTGGCGTTGACAGGGGGTTACTTGAATGGCAGAGCACTGGTGGAGAAGGTCCTGGACCTGCACTGCCCTTCCTGAGGTCTGGGTTCAGCCATTCTTTGGATTCTGTCTGAGACCTCATAAACCCTCTCTCATAAAGGTCTTTTTGACATCTTCTCTAGTTTGAAGTAAGAGAATCAAAGAAATTTAAGAAAGGAAAAAGTTAATTGTGACTACAGAACCTGTAAGGAAGATGTAAAAGCTACTTTTTTTTATGCAACAATGATCTCTTTCATTATTATTTCCAGTTCATTTTAAGTATTAGAAGTCATAAAACCAGATCACCTATGAAATGATCCAACCATTTGCAGTTTATGGGTCTCAAGAAAACATGGGAATAAAAATGCCTCTAATCTTTAAGTTCAGAGCAGCCACGTGGCCCTGACCTAGCCTTCTGTCATAATGCCCCTACCTGGGCTGATGCTGTCAGTGAGTTTGGCTTTGCACAGGGGTTGCAGTCTGGCGAGTGAGCTCCTGACACCTTTGCAAGTGTTTAACTTGGGGTAAGTTTACATTGAAAGAGTCTTTCACGAGCGTGATGCAATGACTTTCTGAACCCTGGGCATAGAGCATCTGGATGGAGAATCTGGTGAAGTGATCAGGAGGTGAGACACAGGATCCTGGCTCAGTAAAGTTCTTTTTTTTTTTTTGCTACTTGTGAACAAATTCATTCATTCATTCAACACATATTTATCAAGTGCCTGATAATAATACCTATGATTTGTTAAGTGCTAACTATACTCCAGGCACTGTGATAAGACTTCAGTTTGTATTATTCTTCCATCCATCCAATAACAAATACTTATTAAATGCTTGTTATATGCTAGGCATTGTATTCCTGGGAATACAGCAGTAAAAACTAAACAAAACCAAATCTTTGTCCCCAAGTGTGTATGTACGTGTGTGTGTGTGTGTGTGAGAGAGAGAGAGAGAGAGACAATTATATAACAGTTCAGATAGTGATAAATGCTATGAAGCAAAATAAAGCAGAGTAAGGGGACTAGGTAATGGGGACATGGTTGCTATTTTATGCAGCAATATTGGGAAGGCCTCTAGAACAAGGAGACATTTGCACAGAGACTTGAAATGAAGGGGTAAAGTCATGGGGATATCTTGCAGAGGTGAATTCCAAGAAGAAAAAGGAGCCAGTGTAAGGCCCTGAAGCAGAAGCATGCTTGCAGTTTTTGAGAAAAACAAGGAGCGCAGTGTAGCTGGAGCAAAGAATAGAACTAGAAAGTACAGTTGGGTGATTACTGAAATAATACTGCCACTTGAGAGATTATCCTAGTTTAGATCAGTGAGTTAGTGACAGAGATGATAAATGGTCAGATTATGGATATATTTAGAAGAGCTCAAAGCATTTCCTGATGTACTGTGTGTAGGGAAAATAGAAAGAGGAGTCAAAGATCAGAGAGCAGTATTTGACACAAGCAACTGGAAAGATGGAGTTATTATATATTGAGATGGAAAGATTATGGAAAGAGCTGGCTTGGGTGATGAGGCCAGTGGTTCAGTGTTGGATACATAGGTTTGAGATTACTCTTAATTATCCAAGGGGGAATGACTTGTAGACAACTGGGTATTTGAATCTGGAATATGGGAGAGACATCTATGTTGGAGACATACATTTTCAAGTTATCAATGTGTAGATAGTATTTAAAGCCATGGAGTAATATGAGATCATCTATACAGTGGGTACGGAGAACTGTCCTAGGAAACGAATCCTGGGAAACTGAAAAAGAGTGGCCAATGAAGTAGGAGGAGACCTGGAGAACAGAATCCCAGAAGCCAGTGAAGAAAGTAGAGAATGACGAGTGATAAATGGCTGTTGGATTTGCCAATACAGAGCTCTTACCAAAAATGTTCTTGTTAAGAGCTCCATATTGATAGATACAAGAGCTTGATTATATTGATCTAGCAGAACCTGGGGGGCAAGGAAAGGGAGAGAGTGAGTTCTGACAAGTTTTGAGAGCTATGAACAGAGAGTAGGACAATGGAAAGTATGTAAGATCAAGAGAAGTTTATTTTGTTTTAAGAAGGAGGGGGGAGTTGTGACAGCAGGTTTGCTTGTTGATGGGGATGACTGAGTAGAGGTGGAAAACTGATGACCTAGGAGAGAGGGAGGGAGGAATTGCAGAGAGTGTCCTTGAGAAGAAAAACAGGGAATGACATCAAGTACACAAGTGAAGGAATTGCCTTCCATAGGGGCGTTGACCTTTACGAAGAAGAAAAACAGAGAAAATGAGCACAGGTGTAGGAAGGGAGACAGACTAGTTGGTGGAAATGTGTGGAAGTCTCCTGATTGCTACTGATTTCACAGTTTTCTCAGTGAAATTAGAAGCAAAAATTCATTGACTGAAAGTGAAGAAGGGGCATAAGGTGTTGGGAGTTTGAAGAAAAAGAAGGTATAAAACACTCATAAAAAAGTGTGCTAGTAATGTGCTAGTAATTCTATGTATCCTAAAATAGTCAGGTATTAAGTCTATTTAAAAGATTAGGATAGTGAATTTACAGAGCTAAGTAAATTATTAGAAATATATAGTAAATACATAGCAGAATCTAGATCTAATCTTGATCTGTCTGCCTTTAATTATTGTAGAAGACAAAAAATAATTGATAAGACATATTTCTTGTGACCATGGAGTTTAAGTCAATTGTGAGCAAAAACACATCTTTACTTCAAAAGATAAATAATAATCCAAGACACTACATGTGATGTAACCATTGAAATTCTAGGAAAATCTTACTTAAAGGAGACAATGTTATCTTGGAATAGAATGGATGAGGGGTTCATGGTGGGACCTGAGTTAGAATTTAGATGGGAGGAGCTGGATAACCAAAGAAGCACTAAAGAAGACACTCAAAATGAAAAGTAGATCAAAAATAAAGAAAGAGAAAGGTGTAAATGATAAAGGAGTATTTAAGGAATGGAGTGCAGCCAAACCTAGCTTGAGTAGAGCCCAACACAAATAAAACTTTTTATGTGTTAACAAGCTTCCCTATCAACAGAGATAATTCTAACACTGAAAAGACAAGGTGCAGAAGTGGAGGAAGTGTTGGGGAGAGACCAGCATAATTGGTGAAGAGCAGTTGGTAGAAGTGCTGGTGGGAAAAAAGTCTGTTTTTGTGGCATTGGTAACCAGAGGTCTAAGTCTGGGGAAACTATACTCACTGTAGAAAGAAGGGGGAATAATTCCAGAAGGGAAAGAGCCAGAGAGGGAATCCTTAAGTTCTGTCTTTCCACATCTCTGGCTGACCCCTAAAATGTACATGCATGCAACAGATCCAAGAAGATCAACTAAAAACAAACAAAAAGATTTGAATTGAGATGGAAGCTGATTCCCAGGAAGAAGAGTTTGTAGTCCAATTCTAACTGAGTTAAATTCCTGTTAAAAGAAAAGAAGCTACATCTCGTAGAAAGATATGGGATCCATAGTCTCCATGCTTAACATTCATGATGTCCAGGATATTCAACATATCTGACCCAGGAAAATGTGACCAATTCTCAAAGGAAGAGACCATTGACTAAGATGAAGCACAAGATGACCAGGATTTTAGAATTAGCAGACATGAAATTTAAAAGATTTATTATAACCATGTTTAATGATATAAAAGAAAACATGCTTGCAATGAGTAAAAAGATTAAAAATCTCAGCACAGATATGGGAACAGTGAAAATGCACCAAGTTAATATTCTATAACCAAAAATAAAATATATGCAATAGAATATTCACTGAAAAGACTTAGATGAAAAATGGAAATGATAGAGGGAAAAGTGAACTTTAAGAAAAACAGTAGAAATTATCCAATGTGAAGAACAGAGGGAAGATGAGCAGAGCCTCAAGGGTTTGCTAGATAATAGTAAACAATCTAACATATATGTTATTGAATCCCAGAAGGACAAAAAAGAGAGAATAGGGCATAAAAATATGTAAAGAAATAGTGGCCCAAAACTTTCTGAATCTAATAAAAAGTCATATATTTATGGATTCAAGATGCTCAACAGACCACAAGCAGAATAAATATGAAAAAGGCCATAGGCACATACATGGGTCAGTGACTATGAAAAGCCAAGGAAGAGAGCAAATCTTGAGAGAAATCAGAGAAAAATGACACACTATATACAAAGCACTGGTGATATGATTAAAGGCCAGAATAGTTTGAAACATCTTTAGAGAGTTTAAAAAAAGTCAACAGAATTACATAAGCAGCAAAAATAATTCTTCAAGAATAAAGGCAAACAGGCATTTTCAGATAAAAGAAGACTATGAGGATTTGTTGCTACCAGATCTGCACTATAAGAAACACTAAAGGAACTTCTTCAGGCTAAAGCAAAATGATACCAGATGGAAACTCAAATCCCCAGAAAGGAATAAAAAGTGTCAGAAGTGGTAAATATCTATGTAAATGTGAAAAAGACTACTTTTTGCCTCTTTCTTTTTAATTTGTTTATAACACATGTGCCTCTGTAAAGAAAACACAACAGCATTGCCTTCTGAGATTTTTACATAAGTAGATGTAGTAAATATAACAACAGCATAAAGACGGAAATAGGAGAATAAACAGAATTACATGATTTCAAAGCTTTTACATTTTATGTGAAGCGATACACATTAACTCTAGGTAGGCCACTAAAAGTTAAGGATTCGTATTTTTAAGACCTAGAAAAACCACGAAAAAAAGCTGAAAAAGTGTAGCTAAAAAAAAAAGAGAGAGAGAAGAAATAAAACGAAATTTTAAATAGTATTAAAATAATCCCCAAATTTTCAGAAACAGAAGAACAACAGCAAAACCAAACCAGATGAGGCAAGTTGAATATAAATAACAAAACAGTAGACTAAAACACAGCCATATAAAAATTACATTAAATATTAAGGAATTTAACACTCCAATTAAAATGCAGA
This sequence comes from Camelus bactrianus, assembly GCF_048773025.1. NCBI lineage: Eukaryota > Metazoa > Chordata > Mammalia > Artiodactyla > Camelidae > Camelus > Camelus bactrianus. The sequence continues at coordinate 19,491,010 of NC_133560.1, read as the reverse complement.
ATTTGTCAGAATGGGTAAAAATCAATGAATTAAAAATAAGCAAAAATAAAATTTAAAATGAGATAAAAATACACAAATAGTCTGAAAGTAAATGGATGGGAAAAGGTATACTACACAAACGGTAAGAAGAAAAAACCCTGGAGTAGCTGTATTGATATGAGAGGAAAAAGAGATTTCAAGACAAAGATCAGGAGAGAAATTTCATAAGGTTGAGAAGATCAATGCATTAGGAAAACATGACAATCATGTGTGTGTGTTTGTATGAAACAGACCTTGAGAAGCAAATAATCACATAAAGAGGAAAATATATAATTCCACAATTACAGTTGGAGATTTAATAGCTTTCTTTCAGCAACTGGTAGAAATAGACAAAAAATCAGTAAAGATATAGAAGATCTGAACACTATTATCAATCAAGTTTGTCTGACTGACATTTATAGAATGACACCTAACGTCTGCTAGCATACACATTCTTTTCAAGGGCACGTGTTCACCAGAATATGTTAGGCTGTAAAATAAATCTCAGTAAGTCTTCAAAGTCTGAAATCATACAGAGTACGTTCTCTGACCACAATGGAATTACGTTACAGAGCAATAGGAATAAGGTGTTCAGCAAAGTCTCAAGTATTTGGAAATTAAACAATGCACTTCTAAATAGTTTGTGGGCTAAAGAAGAAATCGAAAAAGAAATAAAAAATATTTCAAACTAAATGATAATTGAAGTAAAACATCAAAATCTGTGAGATACAGCTAAATGAGCACTTAAGGAGATATTTATAGCATTCAATGCTTACATTAAAAAAGAAAAAAAATCTAAAAAACCCCCAAAGATTAAGGTTTCTACCTTCTGGAGGTATTTATTGCTTTCAATGCTGATATTAAAAAAGAAAACAGACCTAAAAAATCAAGGACCTAGGTTTCTACCTCAAAAAATTAGAAAAAGACCAAATTAAACTCAACATAATAGAAGGAAGAAGACAATAAAGATAAGCATAGAAGGCAATAAAATAAAAATTGGACACAAAACAGGAAAAATAAATAAATGAAACCAAAAGATCAACTTTATTCATCTTTGAAAAGATCAATAAATTGATATACCTGATTAGATTGCTCAAGAGGAAAAGATATACAAAATACCAGTATCACTAAGCACTACACATCTTACAGACATGGAAGTACAATAAGGGAATATTGTGAACTTTATGAGGAGTAAGTTTTGACAACTAAAATGGACAAATCCTTTGAAAGACATAAATAATCAAATGGACACAAGAAGGAACAGGAAAAAATGAATAATCCTACATCAATTAAAACTTGAATTAAAGTAAACATCTCCTTCAAAGAAGAACAAGGCACAGACAGGTGCACAGGTGGAGGCTATCTAACATTTAAGGAAAAATAAGACCAATCTGACACAAACTCCTTTAGGAAAGAGAAGAGAAGGGGGCTCTTTTCAAATCATTTTCTAAGTCCAGTATTACCAGGCAAGGACAGCACAAGAAAAGGAAGCTACATACCAATATTCCTCATGAACGTAAGTTAAAAATCCTTTACAAAATATTAGCAAATCAAATCCAGTAATATATAAAAAGGGCAGTGTATTACAACCAATTAGGATTTATTCCAGGAGGTCAAGTTTAGATTTAACATACAAAATCAATTTGACTCACCATATTAATTGAACAAATGAGAAAACCCACAGGATAATTTCAGTAGACACAGAAAAAATACTTGATGAAATTCAACTTACGTTTATGATAAGAACTCTCAGCAAACTAGGAAGAGATGAGATCCTCAACCCAATAAAGACATCCATACAAACTTTACTACTAATATTATACTCAACAGTAGAAGTCTGAAACTTCCCCCTAAGATCAGAAACAAGGCAAGGATAGCCATTCTCACAAGTTTTATTCAATACTGTATTAGCTAGGGAGTTCAATAAAGCAAGAAAAATAATTAAAAGCCATTGAGATTTAAAAGCAAGATACAAAAATGTCTTTATTTGCATATAATATGATCATATATATATATGCATCATATATATATGCAGTCAACATGCAAAAGTTAATTGTATTTCTGTGTATTATCAATGAATGACTGAAAAATAAAATTACAAACCTATTTCTAATGCCATAAAATACTAAGAAAAAACATAATGAAAGACCTATACACTGGTACCATTGCTGAGAGAAATTAAAGAATATCTAAATTAATGAAGAGCTATACAATGTTCATGGATTGGAACACTTAATATTGTCAGGATGGAATTCTCCCCAAGTCGATGTATAGATTCAATTCAACCAAAATCAGAACCAGACTTTTTGTTTTTTGAAGAAACTGTTAATTTCTTCAAGTTAATTTAAAAATTTCTCTGAAAGTGCAAAAGGCCCGGAATAACCAAAATGATCTTGAAAAAGATCAAGTTTGAAGGACCTATGCTGCCTGATTTCAAGACTTTCTGTGAATGTAACTATATAATATAATTAAGACAGCGTAGTATTGGCATACATAGAGGCAGATGAAGAACAGGATAGAAAACCTAGAAACAGACCCTGATGTGTCAATTGATTCTGATGAAGATGCCAAGGGCATGCAATGGGGAAAGCACAGCCTCTCTGACCACTGGTGCTAGAATCACTGGATGTCCATGTGGAAAAAAGATAAACCTTGTGGAAAAAAGATAAAGCTTGACTACCACTTTACACTATACATGAGAATTAATTTGAAATGGATCATAGACCAAAGTGTAAGAGCTGAAACAACAGTGACAAAATCCCCCAAGAGGACGTAGGACATGATCTTTGTGATCCCGGGCTAGGTAAAAATTTCTTAGGACTCCAAAAGCACCGACTATAAAAGAAGTTTATTCATAAACTAGATTAACAGCCAGAGTAACATCTTTTGTGTTTTAAAAAACATATTCAGAGAAAACCAAAGGGCAAGCCATACTATCATAGGAAATATTTGTACAACTTATATCTAGCAAAGGGGCGTATCAAGAATACATAAAGAACTCTTTCTGTAAATGAGGATTTAAAACTCAATTACAATAAGAGAAGCAACCTAATTTAGAAAGTGGACGAAGTATATGAACAGACACTTCAGAAAAGAAGATCAAATGAATGGCCAATAAGCACAAGTAAACATGTTTGACAGCATTAGGTATCAGAGAAATGCAAATTAAAACCACTTACACACATATATTAAGTTGGCTAAAATTAAAAAGAATGACAATAGCAAGTGTTGGGAAGAATTTGGAATAATGGAGACTCATACAGTGCCAATACCAGTGCAAAAGAGGCCAGGTGGCTTAAAAACCAGTTAGGCAGTTCCTTGTAAAGTTAAACAGACATTTACCATAAAATCCTACAATCCCACTTCTGGCATTCACCCAACAGAAAAGAAAACATGTGTTCATTCAAAGACTTGAATGTATATATTTACAATAACATCATTCATAAGAGTCAAAAATTGGAAACCACTTAAATGTCTATCAGCAGGTGAATAGATACAAAGTTGTCATCTAGTGACACTGTGGACTGTTAACCATAAAAAGATGATGGCATCTCAAAAACATGCTGAGTAAGAGAAGTCAAACACAAAAGACTGCTACATATTGTCTAATTCCATTTATACGCAATTTCAAAAAAGGGAAAACCATAGTGACAAAAAGCTGACCAGTGGTTTCCAGTGACCAAGGTTAGGAGGAAGGGACTGGCTGCAAAGGAGCCGGGGTACAAGGGAACTTTTGGAACTTTTGGTGGTGCAGAAATGTTCTACCTCTTGATGGTGGTAAAGGATACAAAACTATATACAATTATTAAAAGTCAGACTGTACAGCTAAACTGGATAAATTTTGTTATGTTCAAATTACACCCCAAAAAAGCTGAAGGAAAAAACCTCTGACATGTAAGACAGATAAGAGCCTTTGAAATTGTAGCAAAGATGAGCGGGCCCAGATTTCACCCCTGCCTTCAAAGTGGGTCATCTCGCCATGACCTCCGCTTATTGCCTTTGGCTCTACTCTCGGGAACCATGGTGAAAAAAACTGTCATCTTTTCCTTGAGAGTTCTTTCAAATACCCGAAGGGCTACTGGGTTCACCTCTGGGCTTTTTTCCCTTTTTTCTCCTAATATCAAACGATCCTCGTACTAGATTGATTTTTCTTCTCTTGTGTAATCATTATAGTAATGACCTGTGGCCTCAACCCAAGACGGACGCTGAATTAGGCAATGATACCTTGGCACCGCCTGTCCTCGAGTGACTTAACGACTTCAGCAACTGCCAAGTACAGGAAGCCCTGGAATATCAAGAGTTCCTGCACTATTTATATTTTCCCAGCTGAGTTCTACGGGAGGAGTAACAGTGGTGAAGGTCTTTAGACCTTTGCCTGACCTCCATCCCCGATATGTCACTGGTCTGCTTCAAGAGGTCCCCATCCCTTGACAGCTCTCTAACTGACTCGGCTCCCATCTCCATGGGACTTTATAAACTCACGGAACAGAAACGTCCTCCCCAAGCCTCACTGCCCTTGCCCCAGCCTCCATCAGGGAGCTATTCAATGTACAGTAATGAGCTTTAGGAAGTTGCACGTTTATTTTGCAGGCAGCCTCTGCTGCCTCCGTTAGTGGACCGAGCCCTCTCCCAGGCTCATACAAAAGGCTCTCCTGGAAGCAGTCACGCATTATGAACTGTTCGCTGGGTTGGCGCATCACCAGCTGTCAGCGGCTGAACACTCTTACCCTGAAGAGCTAGAAAAAGGTGGAGAGACAAATAGCTCTGTAGAAACGCTTCTGTAAATTTAGCGAACAGAATGGCTACACGGAATCATCTAATGCCTCTCATCCTGTGAATGCCATTAGTCAACATATCCTGCCTCCCTACAGGGTCCGGGGGAGGCTGGGTGCAGTCCCTCTAAGAGCCCTCCCATTCCGTGAGTGGGAAGGAAACTAGACTGAGGTCAGAGGCATGGACCCTAATCCTGATTCAGCTGCGAGCTGCCTTCAGCCATGGTTTCTGGCGGTCTCTCCTTGCCTAGGAATATGCTAGAAGAGCCTGTGGGTGGTGAGCCTGTCAACTGCCATCACCAGGGTCAAATGCAACAAGCAGCAGCATGCCAAGAATGAGCAAATTAGTAGTAATGACATCTGTTCTGCACTTTACATTTTTCAAGGACCCTTTCTTCCCTGAAGCTCAGTTGAGCCTTTCACCATCTTTCTGAGCAATTAGAGGCAGATAATATCAACTCCAGTTTAGCCTGAAAGAAAACTGTGTTGCAGAGACTGAGACAGTCGCTCAAGATAACTTAACATTTAGGGACAGATCTGGGGACTGAGACAGGCCGGGTCTCCTAACTGCTAGTGCAGGGCTCTTTTCATTTACTGCTCTGCATAGGTCTTCATCTAAACAGCCATCATTTTTACAACTATTCATTGAGTTCTTATAAGATGCCAGGCTTTGAGCTAACTATGTTCCAAGCATTGGTCACAAACTGAATCATAAGAACTGCCCTGTGCAGAAGAAACACAGATATAAAAACCGAAGCTCAAACAGGTCAAACAACTTGCCAGAGTTATTGTCCAGTCCAAGACAAACTGATAGGTAATCTTGAGCAACTGGCAACCTGACTCTGACTCTGGGTTTGATGGGTTTAATGGTATCTCCTCCTGGTCTCCCAAGAGTTAGCTAGCACGGGGACCATCTGTGCTAATGGACAGGAGAGTGTCCTGAAATGTGTGGGGTGACAGCCCTTCCCTCACAGTTAGGAAACGGCCAAGCTGGGATTCAAATCCAGGTCTGTGCAGTTCCAGACAGAGGGTGTAAGCATGGTGCTCTACAGTGTACTACGTACATGCAAAAAACCCCACTACCCAGACCCCCCTCTGCTGGTCACCTGCTCAGAAGAAAGAAGACTTCATGATAAACACTCAAATTTTTGTTGATTAAAAAAAAATGGGTAGGAAAGTCCTTTGAACCCTTAAATGCCAGAGGGCTGTCTTCTTCCCGCTGGTCACACAGGCAACAAGGAGTTAACACTGAGCGGTGAGGAAGGGACAAGGGCCACTTTGGCTGCAGCTGAGTCACTTCTTTCTTACAAGTCTTTGCTTTTAACCTGCTGAGCAAAAAAATATCACCAAGGAAACAAGATCTTTTCTCTCCTGTCATTCTGCACTTGAGTATAGCCCCTTCAAACGACGGCAGGAGCTACTCTTGGGAAAGGAAAGGTTAGGGGAGTGAGGGAGGACCCAGGTAGGTAGGTGCCCAAGAAAAGAAAGAGGGAAGAGTGATTTGGGGGACTCTGGGGGAGGTCTTTTGGAATCCCTGGTTTCTGGTGCTGGCCGAGTTCCCTGTGGGTATCCTGCAGCCATCTTGGCCGGTGGTCTCAGAGTGGGAAGAAGGTACAAGGGGATAATTTTCCACTGCTTATAAAAAAAAATGTTGATTTCTTCAAAAGTTCCTAAAGCAATCTCCTGGCTGCCTGAAGCCATTTCCTCTGGATGCTTCTAGCTGAAATAGGAGGAAAGGGAATGGAGTGATAATTAAGAATAACTATAACGGTGATGAGGATAGTGTAAGAGCATGTGTCGAATGCTTGCTAGGTGCACAGCATTTTGCTGAACACTCCACTTCTGTATTGTATTAAAGTCTCACAACCCCCGGGACCATGTGGGGTTGGCACTTTTACTGTCCCCATTTTGTAGATACTAAAACTGCAGCCAAGCGTTTCAGGAACTGATTTCCACTCTCTGGAAACTAGTGGTTGGATGGATGAGCTGGGAGTCAAACCTAGGCTATGGTCTGATTATGGGGTTCACACTCAACACCCATGCCTGCATACAGGGTGTGACTTAAACTCTTAAATAATTAAGTAGCAATTACTGGAGAACACTGATAAGAAAAAAAAAACAATTAAAAAATACAAAGTAGAAAAGAAATGGTGCCGCTTGACATGAGGAAGCCTGCCTGGGTGAGTCACGCTGCCGCAGCCGAGACACTTGGCGTGTGTTTTCATTTGTCCTCCAGTTTCACGTTTGAGGGGAGAGGAGGTGTGATGAGAGACAGCAGCTGGAAGAAACAGGAGGGGGTGAGAGAGGTCAGTGCCCCGGACTATTAAGGTATATGTTTTTAGTAACCGACTTGAGGTCGGGTAGCCAGGAGCAAACCACTATGATGCTGGCCTCAACCTACAAACCAGGACGTCCAGACAAAGGGCAAGTTTAGTAGTTGGGAAAACACACGGAGCTAAACTTCTCATTTAAAACATATCTCAAATTTCATAGGACGATAGCTAAATGGCACCTCTGAAATCACCTAATATGGCGTTCCCACTGGGGTTGACTTTGTCCTCCTGGGGACGGTTGGCAACGTGTGGAGGTATTTTTGATGGTCACACGCTGGGGAGGGGAGGGTCATGCTAGTGGCCTGGAGTGGGCAGAGGCCAGAAATATGTCTCATCATTATGTAGGGCAGCTCCCAAAACCAAGAGTCATCCAGTCACCAACGGCACTAGGGCCAAGGTTGAGGAATCTGTCCTGGTTCAACTCTTTAGAAGCTTAATATCTAAGTTTCATGTTCTATTTAAAAGTTACGCTTTCTCAGTAAAGTGTAAAGAGAGTAAAGCTCGAGAGAGGTTTAGTCGTCACTAACTGTACCATCAGCCCCGGCCTCATCATACAAATTAAATACCTCTGGTTGGTGCCAGACAAACCAGAGAGCTGACAAGTATGTTTCTTCCTGCCAGTGGCTTTCCGATGGGTCCCAGAGCCAAGGTCCCCAGAATAGGCCTCTGGGGTGGCTGCTGGCCCCCACCTCCCTGGGGTCAGTGCCGTTCCACTTTTATTTATCTAAATCCAGGGGATTGGGGTCTGTTTCTAACCACTCCAGACAGATTTTCATCAAATTTGGGATAATCTGACTTCTGATTTACTCTTTGAGGCAGACGTGACCATCTCTTTGAAAGACCCTTGGAAGCACCTCCAAGACAGATGAGCTAGTAAGCCTGAGGTACAATGACAGGCCTGGTAACTGTCAATCAGGAGGGACATTTCCCACGGAGGACGTCCCTTTGGATAGGAAAATCAGACTGTGGCCTCAGTGTGACCCTGAACCACAGCGGCCAGGGCATAGCTCCGTAGCACCGTGGCTCTCATTTGCAATTAGCTGCTTCTCCCACAGGCACGTCTGTATGAACCGGGACAAAGAGCAACGCGGGAGGAAGGGAAAGGTTGTGGGCCTGGGAGGCAGCCTGCCTGCCTCCCAGGTTGAGCTCTGTGACCCTGAGCAAATTACTTGACATCTCTGGGCCTCAGTTTCCTCACCGAGCTGCTGTAAGGCTAAGATGAGTTACCAAGGGTCAGGTCTTGGGAGAAATAGCGCCTGGCACACGGCAAGCTCTCGGCAAGGATTAGCCACTGCTGTTACCAGCACTGCTGTCAGTGTCAGTCCTGAGGAGTGCATTATGGGCACCGGCTGATTCTATTTTATATGCTGGCCTTCTATGTTTCATTTTTTTTAAAAAATGGTTTTCTGCTAAAAATTATTCTGAAACAACCACTGGGCAGCTTCATTTTCACATCAAGAGCTTTTAAGATTAAATGATGCCCAGTATTAAAACCAGATTCCTCTTATTTTGAAGCAGGAATCAAAATTGTCACGTGACTGAGGTTAAAAACAAAAAGGTCATCAGGCAGGAAATGACGCAATGCTCAGGAGGGGCCTTCCTGCCTCCTCTTTGCCCTTCCCATTGAAAGAAGCCTTTGCAACCCTTCACTCATTCACTTTCATTCTCACTAGTGATGCCAGCCAATGCAGATCGGTTGGCAGCCTGTGTCCCACTAGATCTGGTAGCTTTCTTGGTGGAGGGTCTTAGAAGAGGATCAGAAATACATACTGAAAATTGTTTACATTTACAGCGATTACATTTAGTGACCCTGGACTGCCTGTGCTCAAATCCTGGGCTTTGCCACTTACAAGCTCTGCAGTCTTGGCAAGTTATTGAACATCTCAACCATGGCCCAGAGAGGGTATGTAACTTACCCAAGGTCACACAGAGAATGGCAGAGCTAGGACTAGAATCCAAGGCTGCTGACCAAGATTGCAAAGTGGCTACCCATGGTCTGGGTTCAGCTTGCAATGGGCTTAGTTTACACTGCATAAGGTTTGGAAATATATTTGATTTAACCACTATGGTTTAAAGGAACTGAGAGATTTCACGTGAAACTGGAGTTCTTGCTTCTGTTTCCTCACCAATGAAATAGAAGTCATTACAGCATCTACCTCACAGGGTCAGCACAAGGACTGCGAATAATCCACGGAAGCTCTTAGAACAGGGCCTCGCATGCAGAATATGCACAATGAGCTCTTATCGTCAACAGCACAAAAGCCGGGATTTGAAGATTTCTGTCTCCACTGTATGACTCTCCTTCCCAGCAACTCAGTTATATCTCTCTCACATCTCTGCATTTGGAATCCATGCCTTTAACCACGAAAATAGCTGCTAAGTCTCTGAAAGGGGGGAGCAAGGGGGAGAGGAATTACTCAGCACTAGGCTGGGGCAGGCACTTTCTAGTGGCTTTAATTTGATGCACTTATATAATCATCAGAACAACTGCGTGAGGTCACTCCAGTTTTCCAGTGCGTAGATCTTATTTACAAAACTAATCTGGAAGTGCCTCCAGCATACGTCTGGCACCCCATACCTCAAAACAGTCACCGTCACTCACCGCCATGCTCTGCTGGAGGATGGAGACTGCCTCGTGCCCGATAACAAACTGTGGTCCAGAGATGCGAGATAAGTTGCCCAAGGTCACACAGTCAGTGGCAAGGCTGAGACCTGAACCTAAGGCTCTCCCAGTGGTGGCACATTGGCTACTCAGGACTGTTCCTAGTTTGCAGATGGCATTAGCTTGGCCTGAACCACATTTTCAAGGGAAAAAAAAATGATTTGCTAAAGTTTAAAAAAAATTGTGAGATTTCACACATAAATCTGGGTTCTTGGCTCCTCGTTAGGTCTGGACTCCCTGGGCCCCCATCCCACAAGGCAACGGCGGCTGGAGCTGACCAGTCTTTGCCCGTATCTGGGGCGAGAACCCCAGCTCACTGTCATCCCAAGGACTTGGACTGAGGGACCATCTTCCTACCCAGCAGTCCATTACGTTACTTAACTCATTTTATTACGTCACTTAACTGTTATGTTACATCAGAACTGGTGACTGAAATCTCGACTCGTGCCCTCCCAGCCTTCCCAGTGTCCTCTGCAGTACTGGACCACATTAGTCAGATGGCAGCCCTCTGAACAGCCTCTGATGGGTTGAATTATGTCTCCCTACAAAAGATATGTTGAAGTCTTAACTTCCACCTGGACCTGTGTATGTGCCCTTATTTGGAAATGGGGTCTTTGCAGTGTCATCAAGTTAAGATGCTGTCATACCTAATTAGAGTGGACCCTATGCCAATATGATGTGTCCTTATTCACAGAGGAGCAGACACACAGATACAGACGCAGAGGAAGATGGCCACGTGAAGTCAGAGGTAGAGGTTGGAGTTACCACCAAGGAACACCTGGAACAACGAAGGAACACAACCAAGGAACATCTGGGGTGACCAGAAACTGGAGGCAGCAAGGAAGGATCCTGCCCCAGGGGCTTTGGAGGGAGTATGGCTCTGCAGGCACCTTGATTTTAGATTTCTGGCCTCCGGAAGTGAGAGAGTACATTTCTGTTGCTTTAAGCCCCCAGAGGGCGGTACTTAGTCACGGCAGTGCTAGGAAACTCACATGCAGCCCTGTCTTACATCCCTCTCATCTCCCGCGCCCTCTCGGAGCCTGCTCCTGTCCTTGTCCTCCTCCTCTTCCCCTTCCCCGTCTCTCATCCATCCTCCGGTACATCTCCATCCTCCTCCCTGCCCACCTCAGGGTCGCTCTGGACTCGGAATCTGACTGACGTCTCCCAGGTTGAAAAGGCCCCTGGGCCTGGTTCCAAGCTTGGAGAAGAGGGAGGTGGCACGAGGCGTGACTGTGTGCAGGTATTGTTACGGTGGCCACTGGGTGGCCCCGTCGCCAGGCTGCCAGAAGCAGCTGCAGGCACCTGTCACGTCCGCGCGCACCACGGAAGGACCACCTTTGGAAGCTGCGAGAACAACAGGCTTGCTGAGGACTGTGTGTGAATTGGCCCAGACACCGCCTTCTCCCTCTGCTGCATCTCAAAATCGACTCGAGGAGCCTCTTAGCATTCAGCGCAGCCCTCACTGGTGAGGCTTAGACAGGCCACTCAGTCCCTGAAAGCGGGGCGCTGACAGCTTTTTTCCTTTTCTCTTCCTTGGGCTCGGAGGCACTTCCTGATACTAATGGATTTTCAAATGAGCCTAGGACAATTGATAACATTTCCCAGTTCAAACCAAATACCCTTCATCCACCCTTTACACACCTGGGTATGAAGCAGCACCGGGGAGCAGAGACCCAGCTACACACATCTTTCTAGCTCTCCTGTCTCCGAGCCCCTCTGCCTGCGGAGATCCTGCCCTCCTCTCCGGGGACCTGGCACCTGCAGGGGTGCTCCGAGATGCAGGAGTGACTTTTAGATGCCAGCGGGAGCGATGCTGGCTGGAATGTCTGAGCAGTCACAGGGATAGAGTCAGAGACAGGATTTTTCCCAAGGTTCTGATGTCAACTGGTTTCATTACCACTGAAACCAGATGCTTCCCTTAGAATGAGAAGTCCTTATACGGCCCTGGTAATTGATAGAAAGTTTGAGAGGAGGTGGGCTCAGGGTCTGGAGAAGTATATCCTCTTATTTTTTTTTTTATTGTAAATGATTATAAATAAAAGAATGTAGCTACTGCTTACAGCTCTAAGCTTGGCCCCTTACATAAATAATCTCTAATCCTTATAAGAACATTTGAGAAGGATAATCCTTGTTACAGATGAGGAAATAGACACTCACAGAAGTTAAGTGACTGAACCAAGACCACAACACCTAGTAAATGTCAGCACGCAATCTAGGTAGTCTGAATCCAAATGCATGTTCTTTCTGTTACTCTAGGAGAGACCCTGCTACTTGCCCAAGGGGTTGTAAATGACATAACCATATTTGGGGTCTGTGCTCAAGGCTACTACAGAGGGTTGACAAATGGTGAAGGTGCAGCGGAGAGTTTATTTATTCATTGTCTTACCCACGTGGGAGAGGAAATGCCTGGGAGTGACAGCTCCACCACACACAGAGAGTTCTATCTCCTTCCCTCCTCCCCCCACAAATACCCATGTCTGCACCACCGCCCACCTACTCCCAGAGCCCCTGTCCTTCTGTCCTGGAGGAATTTGCCTCTTATGTTTTAATTGCTTGCTTAGTTGTCTTTCTCTTCCAGACAGAGAGCTCTGAGAGGTTACAGACTGCTCATTATTAAGCACAGCACCAGGCGTGTGGTGGGAACTCAATGCATATTCATCGCTTTTGTTCCCTGACCACGTTGGTACTGACCACATCAGCCAACAGCTAAGCTCCTCTCAAACAGGTCCCCAGGGTCCTCCGGGCTCGTCACTCCTCCTTCATCTCTCTCTCACATTCTCCTGTCCTTTCTGCTCAGGAAAAGTTGTTTCGGGCTCATGCCATGACATGTCACTTCAAAATATTTGACAAAAGACAGAGAGAAGCTTCGTGTTGTTTTTTTGTTTTCCTCCAGTCTTCCATAGTGACAGGATGAACTGAGCACCTCGCGGATCTGAGTTGCCATGGTAACTGTTACTGGTCTAGTCCCTTCATTTTCCTTGTAGGGGAAAAATATCTCTTTTTCTATAACTAGCAAAAGATGAGGATGTATCTTTCTGTCTGCTAGATACCTAATAGCCCAAAGGACTCATTCTCAATTACCTGGTGTTTTCATTCCATTCTGGAAACTCTTGGCTGCTGATCAAAATGGTCCATCAGAACTGACACTGTCACTGGTGCCATCCCCTGGTTGTCACTCTGGAGGCTCAGAAAGGCTTGGCAAGAGGAATTCTGGATTGTTTGACACAAAGGGTCAGGAGAAAGGAGCGCGCGTGTGTGTGTGTACACATGCATGTGGCATGTCCGTCTCTGGTGGGGGACAGATGCAAGGAAAGATGTGTTTCACATTTTCGTCCAGGCTGAACTAGGTGATTGTCTCTAGTAACTCAGGGACTCTCTGAACGTGAAGTCTTTACTGTAAAGATCAGAAGATTCTTGGAGGCCCAGGATCAGTGTGCATCCTCTAATTGGCTACATGTGTAGGAGTTAAAGACTGCTGCTCGTTGACAGTTTTTACTCTAAGTAGGGCAGCCACATTTCCAATCCTTAAAATAAAAAAGAGATTCATATAAAAAGTCATTTGTGCAGGCGAGGGAATAAAGATCAACCAGAGCCAATTCAAACTCCAGGGGGCAAGTCCCCCTGGCTTTATGTCCCAGAAGAAAGGAAAAATATGACTCCTTCCATAGTCTTTAGATTTCCCTGGGTCGTTTCTCACTCGAGTTACCAATGTTATGAGGGGGGCGTGGTGGATCATCCTCATGTCAAGACAGGCTACCTGCCCTACCAAAGGTCACAGAGCAAGCTCTTGCCAGGGTCAATGACAATTCAGGGCTTCACACTTGAAAGCCAGTGACTGTCCCTAGGCACCACACGAGCACCCCCTCTCAAGAGAGAGCTGGGCCTTCTGACAGGTAGCCATCTCTTCTGCATTCAGCCGCCAATGGCCATAGCATAAATATTCACAGAACAAGCCTCTGAGGCTGGACATTTAAGGGCAAGAAAGCTAGTTAGTCTTCTAGAAGATTCTCTGTACAGGGTCCATGTTCACACTGTGCGTTGAATTCCCTGCTGTTGCTGCTCTGATCTCATTTACTCCCCACAGGAAGCCCATTTGGTCAGTGCTAATGTGATCCTTGTTTTAAAAACGAAGAACCAGCTCCCAGTTCATCCTGTCCCGCCCCCGCTGGCAGATACTAGCTACTAAGTCAAACAGGTAAACAACAATTCTCTGCTGCAGAGTACAGGGAGCTGTATTCTGTATCTTGCAGTAACGTACAATGAAAAAGAGTATGAAAGCGGATATATGTGTGTGTGTGACTGAAACAGTGTGCTGTACTTTAGAACTGAACACACTGTAATAGGCTATACTTCAATTAAAAAAGAATGCAAAAAAAAAAGAAGAGGCTCCTTGTCCAAGGTCACAGAGTTAATAACTTGCAGAATCAAATACCAAGAGAAGTGAAGAGGACACAGTGAAAAAAAAAAATGTGACAATGACTATATGCATGTTCATGTATAACTGAAAAACTGTGCTCTACACTGGAATTTGACACAAAGTTGTAAAATGACTATAACTCAATAAAAAATGTTAAAAAAAAAAAAAAGGAAGAGAAAAGGGAAGAAGGAAGAGAAGAAAGGAAAACGCTTATGGGTAAATAAGTATTTATCTGCCAAGTTCTGGGCCCTGTGTTAGGCACTTTCCCCTACAGAATCTGATCTCCCCCCACAACATCCCCGTGAGGTGGGTGTTTACTCTGTGCAGGAGGAAGCTGAGGCTCCAAGACGTTAGACTGCACTCTGGACATCATGCAGCAGGTAAATAGCAGAGCAGGAACAGAAGCCTAGTTGGAGCTGGTCAGGCAAAGCCTGTGCTCTTCACGTTTACAAGATGCTGTCTTGCCCACCTGGCATTAGTGACATCAATTTTGAAACACTGTGAAACAACTTCAGGGTTGAAAGAAGGCTAGGAGATGCTCTTGGCTCCCTATATTTGGACCTCTCCGGTAAGATCACAGGGTTCAAGAATTATTCTCATACATTCAATGTAATGAATCCAGAACTGTGTTAGCAAAACGGCATGAATATTCACCACTAATTAGCTGTGTGGCGCTGGGAAAATCATCTGCTCCCTGGGCTTCTGTTTTTGCATGTGAAATCTGGTGGTCGGACTTGATCAGTACTGACAGAAATCACATGCCGAAGCTGATTGATTAATTAATTGATAATGGCTGCCTGGAACGCCACCCCCGCCCACTTGGATCCATTGGGGAGGAACTTGCTGAACAAACCCATCTTCCTCCTTCCCAGCTCCACAATGATTTTATGGGCTCTGATCATTCCAAAGTTTTGCTTGTCCCTTTCCAGACGAAACGATCTTGAAAACTTCACTCTATCTCCTTTTTCTTAATCATTACAATGATGAGAAGAATGACGGTGGGATAGAAGAGGGTTGTTTTTTTTTTTTTTTTTTTTTGATTTATTGAAAAATCTAAAATTTTTCATTTTGGAAAGGAGGCAGCTTAAAGGCAACATGATTGAAATGGAGAGGAGCACAACCAGGGAAATCAAAGGAACTGTGAGCTTTTCATGAAATACATGAATACAATGATGAAGAAGCTTTCTTGGAAAACTGAGTGAAGAAATATACCTTAGGACAGGAATGTTCAAACAGTGATTTGAAGAACACATGGGGTTTCTTGGAGGCACTTCAGGGGCAGCTGTAGGGAACCAGGGTGTGCAGGGGGTTTTGTTTCTCAGCCTACACTCCACAGTTCCTCTCCTTTTCTGCTTTATGAATTTTATTTCCATACAAGATATAGTTGTGAGTAAACAGAGTTGTGAGTTTGAAGACCATGCATTTAGCTAAATTACCATTTCTCAGAACAGCCAAATAAATTACCAAAGCCATTGTATGAAGGAGTGCTTTAAAGGACTGTTAAGACAAAAATGAAAAAGCTAGGACCACTTTCTGAAGGCTAAGGCCAAAGAGAGCTGCTGGAGGAGGCTGCACTCCAACATTACAGTGAAGACACACCTGGCCCTTTTCTGGGAAACACACATTCGGTGGAACTCAAAATCGTAAGTCTAAATTCTCAGTCTTGAAATTGCTCTTGTGTAGACAGCACCCAGCTTGCGCTGAATACCCTTTCTAGAAGCACCCTTGCTGTTTACATAGAAAATAGCATGCTTGCTCCTGAGCGAGCAGGAGGCTTGAAGAAATAGCAAGTACTAAGAATTAATTAACTCTGATTTACAAAGCAGCATCTCTGACATAAATGATAATTAAAATCTCAGGTTAGTTATTATTCTATTTGCTTTGCTGAGCAACACACACACACACACACACACAGAAGAAAATGGCATCCTTAATGTGATCTGAAAAATGTTCGGGTTTTCCTGGGAGCACTTCATGAATGGCTGTAGGATACAGACGTTGTCTTGAAAACCAAAAGAATCAGAGAGTTTTAAATGAATGATGCATACCATTTATCCAACACCTATTATGTGGCACATATCTTAACAAAAACTGAAGGATACTGATGGCAGCTAACATTTATTGAGTCCTCATCTTGTGCTGATGCTGTTCGAAACATTATATATACATATGTATCAACTAATTTAACCTGCATACCAGCCGTATAAGGGTGGTCTTATTGGCATCATTTTCACAGATGAGGAGACTGAGGCACAGAGTGTTACAAAGTAAATGGTGAGGTCAGGATTGAAATGTAGACTGCCTGACTTCAGACCCCATGACCTGAATGACTATACCATGGCTTCTTACTTTATAAAGTTCTTTAAAGAAAATCTCTTATTAAACTCTTACAAGTCATCCCACATTACAGAAGAGAATACTGAAGTTTACAAATGTTAAGAAACTTGCTCAAAGTCACAGAATGAGGAAATCATACAAATGGGCTTTGAGCTCCGATTAGAATCTAAAGTTTGTGATAAATCTGAGATTAAGAAATTATAGTGGGGTGGGCGAGGGAAGATGGCGGAGTAGAAGGACGCTCGCAGGTCACCCTCTCCCACAAATACACCAAGACCCACATCTACAGACCCACTCAGCCAACCAGAGCACCTGTGGAACTCCCACAGAACATCGCCCTCTTCAAAAGATAAAGACGCCAAAAATCTGGTAGGAGAAAAGGAAAAAAGAAAGAACAAAAGGCAAAGCAGCGCTGGACGGGTCCCGCGGGGAGGGAGCGGCAAAGGAGGACTGGCGCTCGCTCGCTGGGTCTCCCCTCTCCAACGGAGAGGCCAGCGGGACGGAGGGGGAGCCTCCGAGGCTCGGATCTGTACAGAGCAGCCCTTGACTAACAGAACTAAGTTAAACGGGCACAGAGCGTCCCCCCGACACCCAGCCTGAGACGCGGCCGGCAGCGGCGGGCAGGGCCAGGCTGTACAAGCCGGGCGGAGAACGAAAGTGGCTGCACGGAGGCAGCCCCGGGGGAACGCAAGGGGCTGCGCGCCGTGGCTGTGGGTGCACAGGGCAGAACAACCTGGGTCCTCCATAAAACAGCACGGTTGATGTGCTCTCGGGGGAAGGGTGCACACCCCCATCTCTGAAAACCCGCGGAAAGTTTTCGGGGGAAGAGAGGCGGGGCTCAGGCACAGCCGCCATATCCTCCGCGCTGAGCACCCAGGCGGGGGCGGGGGCGAAACCTGCATCCTCACCGAAGGGCTTAGCAGCCGCAAAGGCCAGACTGAGACTGGCCTGCAGCCCGGGGCAGATAGGATCCTTCCATCCTGGTCCCTCAGAGAACTTGCTCCACAAAGACAAGCAAGGAGCTGGGTTTTGGCTGGGAGCAGGGACAGGGGAGCTACCAGCGGCGGCGCAGGTAGAGCGAGAGCGGCCCCCCGCCTTTCGGGCAGGAACACAGCCCCTGACCGAGGTGCTGGGAGGGGGCACGACCGGCCCTCCTACCCGGCCAGTCTGCAACATCTGACTGCGGCATCCGGAGGGGCAGCGACCCGCCCGCCCACAGCAGAGGAGAGCTGCACCTGACCCAGTGTTAGGAGGAGGCGCGATCTGCTTGCCGACAGGTGCTGGGAGCAGCACAGAAGAGGGCGCCAACGGAGGGCCTCTGAAAAACAGAAAGCTGAGCTTCCAAAACAGGACGAAGACAGAAAGACTTCACATTAAAAGCACACAGACTCCAGGAGAGCACCGACAACCCCCCCCCTTTTTTTAAATCTGTTTTTACCTGTTCTATTTTCTATTGCTCTCTTAATCTTTACTTCTTAATTCATTTCTATTTCTCTTGGGTTTTGATGTCCTGCTATTGATTAGACACAGGTTTCAAATACATCTATTCATCTCCCGCCCCCCCTTTTTTGGTAAAGGTTTCAAAAGGACGTCTCAACCCGATTAATACTCTGCTTCAACTCACTCTTCTATTATTCATTATACACTGTTTTCAAACCCTCTTTCTCCCTTCTTTTAAAATTCTCTCTCTCTCTCTCTTTTTTTTTTTTCTTTTTTTCCTAAGTTCTATTCCTAAATAGGCATCAGATAGATAAAATCCTTAAGGACCAAAATAAACAACTGATACTCCATAAACCACAGTGCCAGAGAGGTATGAGCAAGATGAAGCAGCAGAAAAACCTTTCCCAATTAAAAGAACAAGAGAAATCCCCTGAAAGAAAGATCAACGAAATAGACATCGATAGCCTACTAGATCAAGATTTCAAAAAAGGACTGATCGAATTGCTGAAGGAATTAAAAGAGATAGTGTTTAGAGATATAAAATATGTCAAAAATGAAATTGAAGCTATAAAGAAGAGCCAAGTAGAATGGGTAAACTCATTGACAGAGATGAGGAATGATCTAACAGCTGTGCAAAGCCGACTAGATAATGCAGAGGAACGAATTAGTGATCTAGAAGACAGGACAATAGAAAGCACCCATTCAGAAGAACTACAAGAGAAGCAAATAAAAAATAATGAAAATAGTATAAGGGACCTATGGGATAATATAAAGCGTCCCAATCTTCGCATAATAGGGGTCCCAGAAGGAGAAGAAAGATCAAAGGGGATTGAAAAGGTTTTTGAAGAAATCATGACTGAAAACTTCCCAAACTTAAAGAAGGAATCAGATATCCAAGTACAGGAAGCTCAGAGGGTCCCACACAGGAAGAACCCAAATAGACCCACACCAAGACATATCATAATCAAGATGGCCAGAGTCAAGGATAAAGAAATTATTCTAAAGGCAGCAAGAGAAAAGCAAAGAGTAAGTTACAGGGGAACCCCCATAAGGCTCTCAGCTGATTTCTCTACACAAACACTACAGGCCAGAAGGGAGTGGCAAGATATATTCAAAGCCCTGAATGAAAAAAAGATGCAGCCTAGGATCCTTTATCCAGCAAGGCTATCCTTGAGGATAGAAGGAGAAATAAAGAGTTTCACAGACAAAAAAAAAGCTGCAGGAGTTTAGCAACACTAAACCCATGCTAAAAGAAATATTGAAAGGGCTCTTCTAAATAGAAAAACAGCAGGATGCTACAGAAATGAGAAACACACAACTGGAAAGGTGATAACTCATGAATTACAAATAAAGTAAACATGAAATTATAAAAGAAGACATACAAATCACTGAGAGTGGTAGAGGGAGGCAGGGAAATATAGAATATTTTTTTCTTTCTTTTTTAAATTTTTTTAACAGTAGGATGGGTTTGAGATCATGTTACTATCAGTTTAATAAAAACAGTTATAGTAATGGGTTGATAGATTTACAAAAAAGGGTAACCACAAGCCAAAAATTTACAAAGGAGTCACAAAAAGTAAATAAAATCCATGATAATACAAAGGAAAATTACCAAACCACAAAAGGAAGAAGAAAGGAACAAAGAGAATATACCAATTCAACTGCAAAGATAAGTTCAAAATGGCAATAAACACACATCTATCATTAATTACTGTAAATGTTAACGGACTAAATGCTCCAGTCAAAAGACACAGAGTGGCAGACTGGATAATAAAGCAAGAACCTTCAATATGCTGCATACAAGAGACCCACTTTAGGGAGAAGGACACATATAGACTGAGAGTGAAAGGATGGAAAAGGATATTCCATGCAAATGGAAAAGCCAAAAAAGCAGGTGTTGCAGTACTGATTTCAGACAAAATAGACTTTAAAACAAAGGCCATAAAGAAAGATAAAGAAGGACATTTTATAATGATTAAAGCAGTGATACAAGATGAGGATATTACACTCGTTAATATATATGCACCCAATATAGGAGCACCTAAGTACATACAAGAATTACTAACAGAGATAAAGGGGGATATTGATGGGAATACAATCATAGTTGGAGATTTTAACACTGCATTAACATCACTAGACAGATCTTCCAGACAGAAAATAAACAAGGCAACAGAGAAATTAAATACTACAATAGAAAAACTAGATTTTGTGGATATTTTCAGAGCATTACACCCCCCAAAAAAAGGACATACGTTCTTTTCAAGTGCACATGGAACATTTTCCAGGATCGATCATGTACTTGGGCACAAAAGAAACCTAACAATTTTAAGAAGATAGAAATTATCTCAAGCATCTTTACTGACCACAATGCCATGAAACTGGAAATCAACAACAGAGAAACAAAGGAGAAAAAAAGGAAAGCATGGAGATTAAACAATATGTTATTGAAAAAACAATGGATCAATGAGGAAATCAAAGCTGAAATTAAAAAATACCTTGAGACAAATGATAATGAAAGCACAACCACTCAAAACCTATGGGACACAGCAAAGGCAGTGCTAAGAGGGAAGTTTATAGCGATACAGGCCTTCCTCAAAAAAGAAGAACAATCTCAAATAAACAATTTAACCCACCACCTGAATGAATTAGAAAAAGAAGAACAAAAAGCCCCAAAAAGCAGCAGAAGGAAGGAAATAATAAAGATCAGAGAGGAATTAAATACAATACAGATTAACAAGACCATAGAAAACATCAACCAAACCAAAAGCTGGTTTTTTGAAAAAGTAAATAAAATCGACAAACCTCTGGCCAAACTCACAAAGAAGAAAAAAGAGAGAGCACAAATTAGCAAAATAAGAAAGGAAAATGGAGAAATTACAACAAACAAAATAGAAATACAGAATATCATACGAGAATATTATGAAAAACTATATGGAACCAAACTGGATAACCTAGAGGAGATGGACAAGTTTCTGGAAACATACTGTCCACCAAAACTGAATCAAGAAGAATCTGAACACTTGAACAATCCGATCACTAGAAAGGAAATAGAAATAGCAATTAAAAACCTCCCTACAGATAAAAGTCCAGGACCGGACGGCTTCACCGGGGAATTCTACCAATCATACAAAGAAGAACTCATACCAGTCCTTCTCAAACTCTTCCAGATGATTGAAAAGGAGGGAATACTCCCAAACTCATTCTATGAAGCCACCATCACCCTGATACCAAAACCAGGCAAAGACACTACAAAAAAAGAGAATTATAGGCCAATATCACTGATGAACATAGACGCCAAAATCCTCACCAAAATTTTAGCAAATAGAATCCAACAACACATAAAAAAGATTATACATCATGACCAAGTGGGGTTCATCCCAGGGACACAAGGCTGGTTCAACATACGCAAATCAATCAGTGTAATACATCACATCAACAAGAGAAAGGACAAAAACCACATGATCATCTCAATCGATGCAGAAAAAGCATTTGATAAAATTCAACACCCATTTATGATAAAAACTCTCGCCAAAGTGGGTATAGAGGGAACATATCTCAACATCATAAAAGCTATATATGACAAACATACAGCCAGCATAGTACTCAATGGTGAAAAACTCAAAAGCTTCCCACTAAAATTTGGGACAAGACAAGGATGCCCACTATCACCACTCCTATTCAACATAGTCCTGGAAGTCCTAGCCACAGCAGTCAGGCAAGAGAAAGAAATAAAAGGGATCCAAATTGGAAAAGAAGAGGTAAAAGTGTCATTATATGCTGATGACATGTTACTATATATAGAAAACCCTAAAAGGTCCACACAAAAGCTACTAGAGCTGATTGAAGAATTCAGCAAGGTAGCAGGTTACAAAATTAACGTTCAAAAATCAGTTGCATTTCTTTACACTAACGATAAATCAACAGAAGAAGAAAGTAAAGAAACAATCCCCTTTAAAATAGCACCCAAAGTAATAAAATATCTGGGAATAAATCTAACCAAGGAGGTGAAAGAATTATACACAGAAAACTATAAACCATTGATGAAGGAAATTAAAGAAGACTTTAAAAAAATGGAAAGATATTCCATGCTCTTGGATTGGAAGAATCAATATTGTTAAAATGGTCACACTGCCCAAGGCAATCTACAGATTTAATGCAATCCCTATCCAATTACCCAGGACATATTTCACAGAACTAGAAAAAATCATAATAAAATTCATATGGAACCATCAAAGACCTAGAATTGCCAAAGCATTACTGAAGAGAAAGAAAGAGGCTGGAGGAATAACTCTCCCAGACTTCAGACAATACTATAGAGCTACAGTCATCAAGACAGCATGGTATTGGTACCAAAACAGACATATAGACCAATGGAACAGAATAGAGAGCCCAGAAATGAACCCACAAACTTTTGGTCAACTCATCTTTGACAAAGGAGGCAAGAATATACATTGGAATAAAGACAGTCTCTTCAGCAAATGGTGTTGGGAAAACTGGACAGCAGCATGTAAAACAATGAAGCTAGAACACTCCCTTACACCATATACAAAAATCAACTCAAAATGGATTAAAGACTTAAACATAAGACAAGATGCAATAAACCTCCTAGAGGAAAACATAGGCAAAACATTATCTGACATACATTTAAAAAATTTTCTCCTAGAAGAAATAAAAGCAAGAATAAACAAATGGGACCTAATGAAACTTACAAGCTTCTGCACAGCAAAGGAAACCAGAAATAAAACAAGAAGAAAACCTACGGAATGGGAGAAAATTTTTGCAAGTGAAACCGACAAAGGCTTGATCTCCAGAATATATAAGCAGCTCATACGACTCAATAAGAAAGAAATAAACAACCCAATCCAAAAATGGGCAGAAGACCTAAACAAGCAATTCTCCAAGGAAGACATACAAATGATCAAAAAGCACATGAAAAAATGCTCAATATCACTAATTATCAGAGAAATGCAAATCAAAACTACAATGAGGTATCACCTCACACCAGTCAGAATGGCTGTCATTCAAAAATCCACAAATGACAAGTGCTGGAGAGGCTGTGGAGAAAGGGGAACCCTCCTACACTGCTGGTGGGAATGCAGTTTGGTGCAGTCACTGTGGAAAACAGTGTGGAGATTCCTCAAAAGACTAGGAATAGACTTACCATATGACCCAGGAATCCCACTCCTGGGCTTGTATCCAGAAGGAAATCTACTTCAGGATGACACCTGCACCCCAATGTTTATAGCAGCACTATTTACAATAGCCAAAACATGGAAACAGCCTAAATGTCCATCAACAGGTGACTGGATAAAGAAGCTGTGGTATATTTATACAATGGAATACTACTCAGCCATAAAAACTGACAACATAATGCCATTTGCAGCAACATGGATGCTCCTGGAGAATGTCATTCTAAGTGAAGTAAGCCAGAAAGAGAAAGAAAAATACCATATGAGATCGCTCATAGGTGGAATCTAAAAAACAAAAACAAAAACAAACAAACAAACAAACAAAAACAAAGCGTAAATAAAGGACAGAAATAGACTCACAGACAGAGACTACAGACTTGTGGTTACCAGGGGGGCGCAGGGTGGGAAGGGATAGACTGGGATTTCAAAATTGTAGAATAGACTACACTGTATAGCACAGGGAAATATACACAAAATGTTATGATAACTCACAGAGAAAAAAATGTGACAATGAGTGTGTATATGTCCATGAATAACTGAAAAATTGTGCTGAACACTGGAATTTGACACAACATTGTAAAATGATTATAAATCAATAAAAAATGCTAAAAAAAAAAGAAATTAGCAAAGAAATTTCAAAAAAAAAGTTATAGTGGTATATTGATATAATGGAATACTACTCAGCCATAAAAAAGAATAAAATAATGTCATCTGCAGCAACATGGATGGACCTGGAGATCATCATTCTAAGTGAATTAAGCCAGAGAGAGAAAGAAAAATACCATATGATATCAGTCATATGTGGAACCTAAAAAAAGATAAAAAGAGGCCACTAATGAACTCATCTACAAAACAGAAACAGACTCGCAGACATAGTAAACAAACTCATGGTTACCAGGGGGGAAAGGGGGTGGGAAGGGATAAATTTGGGAATTTGAGATTTGCAAATGTTAGCCTCTCTATATAAAAATAGATAAAAAATAATTCCTATAGCACAAGGAACTATATTTGATATCTTGTAATAACCTTTAATGAAAAAGGGTATGAAAACGAATCTATGTATGTATATGCTTGACTGGGACATGGTGCTGTACATCAGAAGTTGACACATTGTAACTGTACTTCAATAAAAACAAAACAAAACAAAACAAAGTTTGTAGTAAGTCTGTAGGAAGCCTCTCATGTACAGTATAAATTACAGCCACTTTTTGTTATATACAGACACAGACAAAACTGATCGTATGATGACAAAAATCTAACAAAGAGCATCATCGTCATCATTATCCCAAACACCATCCATGTAAATCTCTAACTCTTGAATGCATGTTTAACCTGGACCCAAGAAGAAGGATGCTGGAAAAGAAATACTTCGATGAATCGTGGTTTTTATGTGGTTCAAGGTTTTACAGTTTTCTGGTCAGGAAAGAAATGCTGAAAAGTCTAAACAAAGGCGATTTCAAAGACATGTAATCAGGGGTACAGATGAAGATGTGAAATGAAACTCCAGGATGACGTATTGCAAGTTTCTGTGGAAGAGAAAGATGTGTTCAGACACCGTGTTTCAGCAGACGGGGTCTTGTGTGACCTCCGAGCTATGCCTCAACTCTCAGATGATTGGTGTAACTCAGTCTGTACCTAATGATGAAGATTACTCAAGATGAGGCCACCGATGTCACCCACGTGCAATTTCTAAGCAAGTGTTGATTTTCAGTTTTTTTGTGGACGGGCTGGCTGACCACTGAATGACTGCCCCAACAGAACCTTCCTAGAGATGACAGAGGCCAGGAGGCCTCAGTGGGCTGTCACTAAAGGAAGCAGACAGTCTGGTGGCTGCTGCAGTTAGCACTACAGGGACAGAAACAGGTGCCATCCACTGGGCGGCAGCCCTCAAATGGGAAAAAAGAGCTTAAGGACATGGACCTGAGACTTGTTTCATTTCATTTTTCTACAATTTTATTGGGATTTTATGTACAATAAGCTATGTATGTTTAAAGTGTACAATTTAATGAGTTTTACATAATATATATTCCTGAAGCATCATTGCAAACAAGGTGGTGAATGTATCCATCACCCCCAAAGTTTCCTTTTGTCCCTTACCACCTCTGTCTCTAAGAAAGCACTGAGTTGCTTTTGGTCTTACAAGTTATTTGTAGTATCTAGAATTTCGTATGAATGGAATCACACAGGATGGATACTTTTTTGTTTTTTGGTGGTGGTAGGGCTGTGCGTCTGGCTTCTTTCACACCACGTAATTATTTTGATACGCATCTATCTTGTGTATATCAGTAATTTGATCCTTTCTGTTGCATGGACATACCACAATTTTTGTATTTACTTGCTGATGGACATTTAGATTGTTTCCAGTTTGGGGCTATTATAAATAAAGCTGCTCTGAACATTTGTCTACACATGTGAATACATGTTTCTCTTGGGTAAATACTTAAGAGAGGAATAGTTGGGTCGAATAGTGGTTACATGTTTAATTTTTTTGAGACACTGCTAGACTGTTATGCAATGGACTTCTCTGTTTTGTACTAGCAGTGCATGGGAGTGCCAGTTGCTCTGTGTTCTGGACAATATTTGGTATGATTCGTCTTTTAAATTTTTAACCATCCTAGTGGGTTTTATTGGTATCTCATTGTGGTTTTAAATTGCAATTCCTTAATGACTAAAGTTGTGCATCTTTTCATGTGTCTTTTACCATCTGTAAATTTTTGGTGAAATGTCAGTTCAAATCTTTCCCCCTTTTTAAAATAGATTTTTTTTTTGGTCTTATTCTTAGGTTACAGGACTTCTGCACATTTTTTAGATATCAGTCCTGTCTTGGATATACATCATGTGAATATCTTCTCCCAGTCTATAGCATGCTTTTTTTTCATTTTTGTAACCAAGTCTTTGGAAGTGCAAAGTTTTAGATTTTATGAA
Organism: Camelus bactrianus; assembly: GCF_048773025.1. NCBI lineage: Eukaryota > Metazoa > Chordata > Mammalia > Artiodactyla > Camelidae > Camelus > Camelus bactrianus. Next base: position 19,464,917 of record NC_133560.1, on the reverse strand, counting down.
ATCTGAATTATTGATTTTCTTCTTTTACAGTTCATGCTTTTATGTCATATTCAAGAAATCTTTGCCAAGCCCAAGGTCACTAAGATTTTCTTATTTTTTTTCTATAAGTTTTGTAATTTCAGGTCTCACATTTAGGTTTATAATCAATTATGAGTTTTTGTTTAAGGTGTGAAGTAAGGGAGAAGTATCTTTTTTGCTGTTGTTGCATATGACTGTCCAATTTGTCCCAGCACCACGTGTTGAAAAGATTACCCTTTTCCCTGAAGTGCCATGATACTGTTGTCAAAATCAATCGACTATGTATGGAAGTCCATTTCTAGACTCTCTATTCTGCTCTTTGAATCTATAGGTACAGACCTGTGTTTGACATAAAAGTAGTCATGTTTCCTTGACGGCTTTGATTGTTAGAATCTTTTTTTTCATCAGCTTTAAAAGTAGACATGGCCAAATCAGATGACAACAGAGGGGATAATTTCTACACAGGCAGGGAACATATTGGGGTGATGCTCATATTGGGAGTATACACTGTGTGAGAATAGAGACATGGTGTTACTCACTCTTATTCCCAAAGAACGAATTGAAGGGTTAGACATGGTATTATTGGCAGACAGCTGAAACAGGAAGCAGGTAATCTGGATCTAGTGCTGGCTTTGTCATTCGCTAGTGTTTGATCCTGGAAAAGGGGACTGTGAAGAACAAACAGGTAGACAACTGAGGGCTGGAGGGTCGGTGTGCTAAGGATGGGGTGGCAAATGGGAGGCGGGGCTGACGTGATGTTACTGCTCTCCCCACACTCCTAATGGCTCAAGCAGAAAGTAGCTCAGTCTGCTTTGTGTGGCAACAGAACAGGTTCTCTTAGCACTCCTGACTTCACACTCCTGACATTTTAGGCTGGATAATTCTTTGACGTGGGGGACTGAATGTTTAGCAACAACCCTGGCACTGTACAGGGAGTGCTTGTAGCATCTCCCTCCCAAGTACGGCAGCCAAAAATGTCTCCGGGCATTGTCAAATGTCTATGAGGGTAAAATCCTAGTGGCTGAGAACCACTGCTATAGAAGGTACCAGTGGTACTCAGTGCAGGGGGCTGGAGGGAGACCTCACTTTCAGTACCAGGGGAACCTAACCATGATCAGAATCCCCAATGGGAGACTCAAGTTGAATGAGGTGGAGGTGGTGGTAAAAGCGAATTATCTAAAATATGTCAACTGCTGGGGGCTATACATCACCACGGGCATTTAGATACTAAGCAGGTGGGCAAACCTGACCTTTCCAAACCTCGGTTTTCTCATCTGTAACCTGGGTGTAATTATGCCAACGCCACAGGGTTCTGTAATGACGGGATGAGATGTCCATCAAGCCCATGGTGCAGCACCCAGCACAAAGCATACACTTAATCCATGGTGGTACTCTTGTTGATGTTATTGTAGAAGTTGAAACACCCACACTCTAGAAATGCTTTCCTACATTGGGAAGCTTTTGCCCCTGTCTAGTCTCTTCCCTGCACTCCTGTGAAGGAAGAGAAGATGCTTATCTGACAGGTCAGAACACCAACATGGAGCTCACGAGTGGTCAAGGCCACTGGACCTGGACAAGCTCTGGTCTCTTTCTTGCACTTCTGTCTTCCTGCCTCTGTGTGGCAGGCGGATGTAGGCAGGCCTGGCCCCTGGGGAGAGACTGCTAGCCTCTCTTTTTCTGATTCAATGTCCCCAGGTAGATGATGGACATGGGCCTCTCTTGGGCCCTGGTCACCTCTCTTTTCCTACTGGTATGTTTTGGAATACTGGGTCAAGATTTAGATGAGAAAGAGAGACAGACAGAGAGACACAGAGATAGACAGAGACAGCCCAGGTAAGAATAATAATTGAGCCCTCAGTGAGCCCTGTGAGTCAGCCTGCCCTTTGGGTCAGAGCTTTCCAGCTCCCAACTCCGTCAGTTACGTAGGACTGTGCGTCCCTTGCGTTGTCAGCCATTGCACACAGCTGTATCGAGAAATGCAATTACTATACTCTGAAGTGGTCGGAGGATTAGTAGAGCTGGATCTGGGTCTTTCAGACTCTCAGACTGCAAAATAACCATCCAATCAGCAACCCAATCCATAATAATTTACATACTAATCTTTAGAATCCCTTTCACCAATAAAAACTTATAATTCAAGTATCTGGAAAAGAATGTTGGACTTGCCTTTCAGGGTCTCTTTAAGCTCTGATTATTTTCTCTGAGTTCATCTTATGTGACTTTGCATAGAATTCCAGGCACAGCCACCATTACATATTTTGCAGCCTTCACGACAAGGCAAGCCCTGGCTGGTATCCGTTTGGTGGATCCATCTATCTTAGGATATTCTCAAAGCCTCTTCTGAGGTGATAATTCAGTTCTGAATAACACTGTAGTCTTTAAATTGTAGCATGAAGGAAACACAGGGGAGCATGAAAGCTTATTCCAAGGCTGTAACCCTGATAATAAGAGAACAGTTTTGTCACCCATGAATGATGTGTCTGGAATTATCTTGCACTGAATATACAAAAAGAAAATAAAACAGAGCCAATTTTTCTTTTTTTTAAGATCGTAGCTTTTCCTTGTGTTTTACTGAATCTTGTAAGGCTTGGAAGAACGTCTGAAGTCTTTCTAAATTTAGACTCTCCAAACATCAGAGCGTGTGTTTACGTATTCACCTGTGGCAGTAGGCTGTGTGTGAACAGTCAACAGGGCTACACCCAAAGGAACGTCCATCTGTCTGCTCTCTCCTGTGGGCTCTCCCACCTCCATTCACCGTCCTCACGCAAACATTTCACTTTTCACCCTCCATCCTCACCAAAGGCACTGTTTTCCCTTCAGAAGTACCCTCCTCCAGAGCAGAAGTCCACATGTCCTTAATTCTGTTTCCTGTGTGAATACAGTAACGCGCCTGCCACGATCGCTCTGGCTCTGTCCTAAAATTTGCTTGTCACTAGGAATTCTGGCATCCCTGGGCTCCCACGGACATCACTGCCACAGCCACGGCCACAGAGGCAGCATCCAGCCCGCGCTCGGAGAGGCTTGGACCCAGGCTGCTGCACTTCCACAAGTATTCTCAGAGAAGCATCCTTAGATAACACAAGACAGTATGCATGGTTTTAGGATCTAATTCCCAAATTCTAAACATCAGAGAGAGAGAGACAGAGATCAACTTCCATTCTTATTCGAGGCAAATCGAGCAGCCTAAGCACCTGCTACCCTCAGAACATAAGCCAACACCTCCACTCACTTTCTGCTAACAGGCGCTTTGCAAACCCTTAGAACAGCAGTGTTGGTATTTCAGCGAAAGGAGGTGTGACTGGGTTTTAAACTGTGTGCCTGCGGCTTGAGACAATCAATAACGGAGCAGGCCAGAATCCCCCATTCCCAAGGAATCCTTGCTGCCTGTATAAACCCAAAGACACAATGTCCCTGGATAAAAGGTCCTGCGATCGCTCATGTCCCAGTCAGCAAAATGAGGATTTTCCACTTCCCAGGTTAGAGTTCCCATCTTTTTGGATTAGCTGATACAGTAACATTTCCAAAGAAATTTTGGGAGCTGACCTAGGATTATCAAGTATTTGCTCTCCCAGTGAAGTCAAAACCAAAACCCCGACCAAAACCCAAGCGACTTGCACCCCCACCTGCTTTGTTCTGGTAAGAACATTAGGAAGGACTTGCTCTCAGAATAAACGATAATCCCTTAGTTAAATACTCTTAACATTATGAAAACATGTTAAAGGTTCTTCATTTTTCTCCCTTTGCTGAAGACTGATTGGAAGGCAACACTGGTTCTGTTTTACACACATAAACACATTCACTCAGAACAAGGTACAGGAGAGCTGAACTTGACAGCTTTCCCCCATGCAGTGTTGGGGGGATTGTCCAAGCTAACCCGAGACCTTTCAGCCCCTCCATGATTCTCTGGGTCAATATTCTTACCATTGAATAGTTCCCCCTAAGGTTGGCGGGTGACCCGAGGAAGCACCGCTTTGAGCGATGTCAGAAAACCAGCTTTCTCTGACTGAATACTCACTCCTGGGTCAGGCACTGTGTTGAGCTTTTATGTATTTTTTAAATGCCTAAAAAGAAATAATAGAGGTATTTTTTAGCCCCTTTGTTTTACACATGAAGAAACTGTGCTTCTGAGAGATGAAGTAACTTGTCTGAGTTCACAGAGCCACTTACTAGTAATTCTGCGATTCAAATTCATGTCAGTCCGATTCCAAAATCCTTAATTTGGAATTGAATATCTGTACCCCTGGAATGGATGACAGTTACTACTTTGGTAGAAACAAAAACGGACACTTTGCTTCTAATATGGGACAGGCAGGGACCATCATCCTCAGAAAACCTCCAGAATAACAGGTTATCCTGATTTGTTCTGGTCCCCAAAATATCAGAACCTTGATTATTTCTCATAAACTCTGAAACCTTAATAAAGCAATTAACTCCCAGATGATGCTATGCTATATCTGTGGAAGCATCCTGACCGTTTTGAATAGGATAATCGCATGAATGAGTTACCGTTTTTCCACCATGGACGGACAAACGTGAACCTGGTATCCTTGGAGATCTGGGGAGACCTTCCTATAAACGCACTTAGTGAACTTGACCTTCAGAGATCTCACTCCCTCGTGCTACTTTCTTGGGTTCTTCAGGCTGGAGAATGGCGATGCTGGAAACGTAAGCCAGGTTTGTCCATAATCCACGCTGCCAACTGTCTGATACGTCCTTGCCTCTTTACCTGGAAGACTTTCCACTATTTCTGTGAACACTCACACTCAAGTCCTAAAGCAAGGTCTGCCTTATTCTCCTGGGCCACAGGCATTGTCTCTCGCCTGAGCTCCACCAACACTGAATCAGTACCGCCACATTAGGCATTATTCTGTTTTGTATCATTTGTCACTAAGTTACAAGTGCCCTGTCTCCTCTGCTAAATTGTAAGCTAGCTGGAGGGATAAATTGGGAGTTCAGGATTTGCAGATACTAACTACTATATATAAAACATATAAACAGGCTTATACCGTATAGCACAGAGAACTACACTGAATATCTTGTGGTAACCTAAATGCAAAAGAATATGAAAAGGAATATACTTGCATACATGTATGACTGAAACATTATGCTGTACACCAGAAATTGACACATTGTAAGCTGACTATACTTCAATAAAAAAGAATGCAAATAAAAAGTACGTTCATAAGCTAGCTGGGATTCCACCACCCACGTAAGAGATAGTTAGGAAACAACGTAGGCCAATTGAGAACATCTATGTTTTTATAGCCAGTGAACATACCAACAGGTGGAATTTTCCAGCAAGTTACCCAGGCTGGGCCCAGAGCTTTGAGAACATCCAGAAGGTTGCACTCAGGTCTCAGTGGCCCGGCAGTACTGCCTCAGCTGGCTTATTATCCATTCTTTCTTTCCACAATTGCTTATTGAGCACACACGCCATGTTGGATGCTGTGACAGGTATCAGGGATACGGCGGATAATCAAACAGATGTTACAGGTGAGGCTCCATAAAACAGAAGCCTCAGTCTTGAGCAGGCACCACAATGTGAGAAAGGAAGGAATCCTCCCCAAAGTCACGGAAACTCAGGTGCTCATGAGGCCCCTCTGACCGCCTCCTGTCACCTCTGCCTCCGTCTCAGTGTCGCCTCCTACAGTGCGTCGACGGGCAGAGGCTCAGTAGATGAGGTGGGAGTGGGGCCCGGCAAAGAGGAGGCAAGGTCATCTTTTAAACCTCTGGCAAACTTCATTGTCTTTACAAATTCACTTCCTCCCCTCGAGCCCCACCTCTCTTTCCTCTCCCTCGAAAGTTTTCCAAGACTGCGCTGTTGCCAAGCTTCTCTCCTCACTGACTGCATCTGTTAAGGAGACCGACAGACGAGGTGAAGTGTGCGACGCAGAAGGGACAGTGCAGGGTACCTGCAACTGAGACGGGGGGCCCAGATTTCACGGCTGTGGCACATTCTGCAGGGCCCACACGATGGCTCTATTAAATTAAGTCATGGCGGTCTCCATCTGCACGCATAATCTCCAGATAGGCTGGACTCCTTTATAGCCAACAGCCCGCAGGTGTGCAAATAAGCACTTGCAGTCCACACCAGATGTCGAGGCCTAATTAAAACAGAGACGGAAAGTGCTCTTCCCTGGGGGCGGAGCAGTCAGCCCCTCAGGAAGAGGCAAAAGCAGAAAATTTACTTCGAGTTGTCGAAGCAAATGGCTGCAAGAAATTCACCTCCTGAGAGCCGCTTAGCAAGGAGTGGAAAGTCAAAAAGAGGCACTGACACCATTTCATTCTCTTGGGCAACAGCGTTTTCCATTGGCTACCATAAATAATTAGCGCGCCTTTTTTTTTTTTTTTTTTTTTTTTGATCTATGAGGCAGACTTGGAGTTAAAGATCCCAGCTTGATTTTCAGATCCGGAAGTCCCAGTGCCCTGATTATGAACATGCTTATACCATTCACAGTTTTGCCCTAGTGAGCAACCATATCACGTGGATTCTGAGAGCGGTTCTAACATCTTAAGAGAAGAGAAACCTCACGAGCTGTCTGTCAATCACCTAAATAACGCACAAAGAGAAGTGATAAGAGGTAACCGCATTTTAAATCCCATAGGAGCCCAAATACGGGGTTTAAGAAAGGTTTATAATTGCTTAAGAACTGATCAAATCCTTTCCCCCGGCTTTCCTAACATTCTCTCGCTCTCTTTCCCTCTCTCTCCGGATGCCGATTTGCCAGTCACTTTTCCTCTGCATTTTTATATTTTCTTCTTACTCTCTTTCCCCACCCACCTCCATCTGAGTTGCCCCATTTTTGGTTGGGATGTGAAAACATGTGGGCCTTTTAGAAAGATCTGAGTATGAGTTTTGTCCCTGGCATATTTTCATTTTGTTTCTATTCCCTAGGCATGTTTAAAACATCGGATAAATTCAATTTCAAGGTGCTCTCTCAAAAAACAAAATTAGAGTATTTAAAATTCGGGCAGCTCTCAGTTTATGTCCTCAGAGACCTCAAGAGGCATTGTCTTTCATTTGGAAGGGGCTTTTCACATCCTTACTCAGCACGGTTTTAACAGTCATGCATTTATTTTAACATGAGCTTAAGGAAGAAATGAAACAAGCACATCAAGACCATGATCTCACAGATAAGAAAAAAAGTCGATTGAACAGGTATGGCTTGCAGGTGGTACAAATGGATGGCAGGTGTTTAGGGCAAAAATTATGGGGAGGTACTTGAATGAATGCAGGTTGAGAAGCAAAGAGTTATCACTGTGGCGTCCACATTGACTTGCTCAGCACACACTGGATGGATGCTGTAGATTAGGTCCATGTGTGGACCATTAACTATCCTTTATTATTACCCACGACCTATCCTTTTCATCAGCACTCTCTGAAGTTACTGAGACTCTGAGGAGTTAACAATTTCACCCAAGGAGGCAGGGCTGGGATTGAATGGCAGGTCTAGCCTCAGCTCTGGAGCCACACACCTTCCGTGATACCACAAGGGCCCTGGAAGTCTGTGCAGTGCCCGCAGCTTGCAAGAAATGGCAGCCATTCATCAGCAGAATCATTTATGTGAAACAGATCCTTCAACTCTCCTATCAGCCCTGCGAGGTAAATGCTCATCTCTTTCTTTTACAGGTGATCCAACAGGCATAAGAGGTTAAGTGGCAGACAGTGTTGAGGAATATTTGGGATCATTCGTAGCAAGGTAATAATGTATTGCCATTAGCATCTTTAACCGTCATTCCTGCTAAGTGCCAGCCAAGGGGCTTGGGTGTCTCACATATGGGCTATGATTATAAAACAATGAGGAAAATCTTTGAAGTATTTTACAAGCTGCACATAAAAAGCAAGTCACGCTCATCATTTTATAGCTCCGTTTTATTTTGGTTGGAGCCAGACTTGATGAGAAAATCTGTCTATGGGAAGAAGAATTGTAAGATGGTTCCCGAGATTCGTGGTCCCAGGTCTACACACGCCTTGTCTCACTCCATCAAATGCTAGTCTAGGTACTGTGGGGAAAAGGTCTGGCAGTTCTAATTTAGGTCCCAAAGCAGTTGACCTTAAGACAGATTATCCTGGGTGTCAGACTACTAAGGTGAGCCCCTCAAAGGGACAGGACTTTTCCTGACAAGAGAGAGAGGGATTTGATGGGAGAGAGATTTTCCTTTTGTGGCTTTGAAGACGGATGGACAGAAGGGTCGCACATGGCAAGGAAGGTAGATGACCTCCAGGATTTCTGACAGCTAGCAAGGAAATGGGGACCACAGGCTACAACTGCAAGGAACTGACTTTGGCCAACAGTCTGAATAAGGTTGGAAGTAGATTCTTTCCCAGAACCTGTGGAAAGGAACGTAGCCCAACTGATGCCTTGATTTCAGCCTTGGAAGATCCTGAGGAGAGAACCCAGCCATGCCTTGCCTTGGCTGCTAACCTAGAGAAATTGTGACAGAATAAATGGGTGCAGCTTTAAGCTAAGTTTCTGGGGACATGTTAACACAGCCATTAAAAAAAAAAACTAATTCTGTATCTAAAGCCCTAAATGGTAGCCATATTATGTAAATGTAATAATAATACTATTATTATTATTATATAAATGCACTCAGCTGAATAATCCACTCTATTTTCTACCCTTAGATTTGAGTAAATTTTATCGCTTCTAAAAACTAAAGCCGCAGTCTGATAGTAACTGCAACAATATCTAACATTCATTGAATAATTATGATGTGTTCACTGTGTTAAGTGCTTTTTATGCATTAAATCATTTAATCTTTGCAAGCTTAGGAACAGGCACATTGAAGCCATATTTTACAACTGAAAGGACTGGAGTTTAGAGAAATACCAACAGCAACAAAAATTCTGTTATTTAAAGGAAAAGTCACTATGAAGTTATGGCATCAAAAACAAATTTTGCTGACGTTAGTAAAGGCAGGGATCTCCTATCTTTCTTTTTTATATGCCTTTAGGCTCATCTCAGACCTATGCTCCCCACCACCTCCCAAGCTTACATATCCTCATCCTTACAATGATGATAAATGAAAAATAAGAACAATAAAGGAAAATCAAGACTGTTATCCTCCTAAGACTGCTCAACTGTTATCCTAATACTTGGCACCTTTCTTGGCACATGGTCAGCTCTCAGGGGAAAGTAGGTCTTAATATTATCCTAAGGTTACGTGGGCAATACATGCCATCCCCTACAGGTGTGCCTGCCAGGTTTGCTTTTCTGACTGGCACATTTCCTTCTGGGCACAATGCCCATCATCCAGGAAGCCACCTGGAAGTGGTGTCCACGGGATAGAGCTCTGATGGCTGGTCTGTGACCCTGTGTCCTAAAACACCCGCCTTCCCTGGGGCAAGTCAGTGACGCTTTAACACTCAGACAGATGCTCAAATACCCCTAGGTCTGTGTTTCTGACTGAAATCCAGAGTGAACCCTCAGGGAGAAATCAGTTGATGGCTCTCAACAACTGCTAACACATCAGAGACTAGGACCTCATGGACCACACTTGAGACAATCAATCACAAAGACCGTCCTGTTCTTTTCTTAATTTTGTTGCACTGACTTGGTGCGAAGGTCATTAGAATGGAAATCAGAAAAACTGAGGGTGTCGTTACTAACTGGCTCCTCAGCTCCAAAGTTCTATGACCTTCAGGTTTCTTGGCCTCCCCAGGGCTCAGGTCAACGGCTCCCAAGATCATTCTAAGGATTCACTGTCGTTCAACTGCTTAAGAATCACCTGAGGAGCTTCGAAAAACATAGAAGCCTGGTCCCTGTAGCCCCCCAACTGTGGGAACAAAGGAACGAGCCTTGGGCTGGAATGGTAAACAAGTTATAAAAAGCTGCAAACTCAGAGGTGAGAAGGCTGGCTAGCCAATGATGGGTAAGATCCCCAGAGGGGGGCAACCTAAGACAGGCACAGCCGCCTGAGTCCAAAAAGAATATTGTTAAGCAGCTGTTTCTCATACATTCCACCCTGATAAGCTGTAAGGCTCGCTGGTGCCAACACAAACATGATTTACCAAAACATAAAGAGTCTTCTGACCTTGAGCCAGACACTGCCTATTAACCATTTCCCTTATCATTCTTCTTTGCTGTATTAGACTATGTAACTTAATAAAGCTTTAGAGTAGCCACAGCTCTCCACATACGGCGTGTATGTGTACATGACACAACGACACCAACAGTCCCTAGCCTTCGATTTTGAAAAATAGTTTTTGCTCATGGAAACACTGTACTCTTGCCCTGGACAGACTCTGTAATTGCATATCAGAGGAGTAGGGAAGTCTATGAAGTTAGAGCACAGAGGCACGCTGTACAGGATAGACATGCTGGAGCCTCGCCATGTGCATTTTCACATTTTTAGAAAGCACCTCACTTGAGGCTGATGCTCAGGCAGATCTGGGAGCCTCTGGGGGAGGTGGATTTCTGGAGTCATTTCCAGCTCTATGAGAATGGTGCTTCCACAGCTTCTGAGATGGCCCATTTATTCCACTCAATGCCTTATGTGCCATTTGTTAGGTTACATTAGCAGCTCCATCTTATAGCTGAGGAATTTCAGGCTCAGAGTAGCTAATGTTTTTTCCAGTGTCACACAGCTAGAAAGTGGCAGATCTCAGCCTCCAATCCCATCCTGTTCCTCTCTTGTCCACCTGGCTTTATTGTTCATCAGTGTAGTGGCAAGTTCTGAGTGTGGGGTGTCAGGGTGCCGGAGACATTCTCTGTTTGAGCAAGCAATCACAAGATGGGCCGGCAAACACTCCCATCCCATGCAGCCTGACCTCACAGCTCCTTTGATGGGCTTTGCAGAATCCATCTAGGTCAAAACATGGTACTTCTATTAGCAACAAAAAAAGCTACTTTATAAAAAACCAATATGGCGGATCTGAAGTCTCTGGGGCCATTTGCCATTGCAAAGACTCCTGTTAGCTTGTGGGCCGTCAGAGATACAACTTTTCCTCCTGTTTATTCATATAAAACTCAGTGTTTTCCTCTGCAGGTAAAAAGATGCAGCAGGCTTTCTTAAGGGCTTTAACTGAGATGGATATTTTCTTCCGCTGTGGTCCCTGGAAGCTTCGCCAGCATAACCCCAGCAGGTGGACATACAAACTGAGACACTGGTCTTCACTTTGGCCCCACGGAAAGAGCAGCTAGAGGTCCCGGCCACTGAATACCAGCTAGGCAGGACTGAGGGCTTCCCAGGTTGCAGTGCTGTGCAGAGTGCCCTGCCTGCAACCCCACGTTTCCCCTGGGGGTGTAGCCGAGGTCCAAGTGAGCACCAGCAGCAGGGAGATCAGAGTTCTGGTTCCAATTCTTCCATCAAATTGCTACGTGACTTTAGGCAGACTGCATAACCTGTCTGGATGTTCAGAGCTGGTGCATGCAAAAAAAACAAGTGAGAGTACCCTGTCCCCTCCCTTGGGGCTGTGAGGCTCAAATGAGACCCCTGATCAGCAAGGCCTCAGGGAGGGAGGGCATCCCTGGCCAACATCTGGCTCCGTCAACCCTGCTCAGCCTCCTCGAGCCACTCTGTAAGTGTTCCTGAGATGACCGTCCACCTCGGGAGGCAGGTGTAGGGGTGGTCTAGGAGGGAGTCATTGCTTTAGATGTCTTAATTCCAAGCTGGGAACGAGAACACAAATCTAGTGTCTGTTTTGGCTGGCTGTTCTCTTTTGTAAGTAACACAGCCCGAGCTCAGGCTCCAGCCGTGAAACACTGTCTGTTTGCAAAGGGTAAAGCCTCTTTGTTTTCTGCAGGGAGCCTCTCTCCTCCGCCTTGTTTCCACTCCTTGTCAACAATCTTAACGGTGCCTTCAGGTTGTGCAGACCCTTCCTCGCTGGCTGGTCACTGTGAGCCATGAATAAAGCAAGCAAATAGGGGGGAAAATCATGCTGGCGGCATTTTACTTATTGCTGGCATCTCTGGCCCCCTGGACCCACCAGGCGCCTGTGGAGACTCAGATGAATCCTCCAAATCAGGCAGGCAGAACTGAAGTTTGTCAGACTCCTTGGAGCACAGCCCTCTCCATGATGCGCAGCAGCTCTGCAGAAATCAGCAGGCTGTGGTGTGTTTATCAGCCAGACGCCGGGGCTCTGCCCCCGGCCACGTCTGCTCAGGCCACGCCTGTCTGCATCCAGCCAAGGCAAGCTCCAATTCCACAGGCCACTGGCTGACCTAGCGGAGACTTTCTCTTGATGCAGGGCTCCTTGAAAATGCAACTAAATAGAGCTTAGGAGAGCGGTGTCAGTTTAAGTCCTGCTGCCTGATTTTAATTAGACTGCACTCGATTTCTTTGTTTCATGGCTGAATGTGAAAAATTCTAGTACTTTTCACCCTCACAGGGTAACTACAGGAGCTCAGGGCACAGAAAAGGGGACGCACCTTACACGTGGTAAGACATAGGCTGTGACAGTGACATCGTTTTCATTCCCAGCTCTGATCCCAGGCACAAGGCACCTTGCCTTGTTGGAAATAATATGATGACCCAGGCTAGTGTGCTGCCTGGATTCAAATCCCAGCTCCACTGTCTTCTAGCTCCATGACCTTGACAACGTGTTCTGCCTTCTGCGAGCCTCAGATTGCTAGTCTGTAAGATGATGATAATAGTAGCTACCTCATAGGGCTACTGAAGAGAGCAAATGAGCATCCTGCAGCACCCGGTACCTATCAGCTATGACACTTACAGTCAAGAGCATCCTCGGGCAGCCTCACAAAGGCAGTACGGTGCGTGAAGGACCCCCATGGCTCCTGTTAGACCGTCAGCTCCGAGAGGACCAGGACCGTGTCTTGCTCCCTTGCTGCTCTATCCCCAGTGCTTGGAACATAGAAAGCACCCAACAACTATCTGAAGAGTTAATGAGGCAGATGGACCTAAGTTTAAAACCCAGTTCTGCTACTTTTGGTTTCAGGAAAGTTACTTACCTTCTCTGCTTCTGGTTTGCACATTTACGAAATAAAGAGAAACAATCTTGCAGGGACAGCTACAAAAATTAGCCAGATGTTGCTGTGTGCCTACGATGCACCAAGCACTGGGCTAAGTACCGTGCTGCCTAGTTTGATCTTTACAAGAGCCCTTTTGTTGGGAGGTGAGGTAAATAATTTTTTTTACAAATACAGTGAAGAATCATGCAATGCTGCCAGCATTAGATGTAATCTTGGGCCACAAGTCTGCACATTCCTTTGCAACTGGTCCTGTGATGGAGGAACCTTTCATCTCGCCTTTATTGTTTATTATGACCCCTGCTTTATCTTCAAAATAAAGAAACACACCATCTTTGCTCCTGTATGACTTTCATTGTCAAACTACCATGGCTGGATGTACCTTCTTTTTGAGCTCTGCTTTGTCTTTCTTGACTGTGGCCATCACCATGTCACCCACACCAGCAGCAGGCAGAGTGTGGTTACTGGTGTTGTCTGTCTGTTCTTATAGATGGTATAACTGATGCTCAGAGTGGTCAAGAAATGTGCTGAGTGACACAGCTACTGAGTGATGGAGGCGGCGCCCAAACCAATCAGGCCGACTCCAGGTCCCGTACACGCCATCACAATGCTCCAAGTCTCATGCAGACCCCAGGATAAAACAGGAACTCAAATGTAGCTGCCCCTGCTGTTTATTAAGGAGTTTTCCTCCATGACATGTGGTGGCAGGGAACGAAACAGTCAGCCTAGTCATTTGTGGGCTTCTAACAATGTGTCCACACATGAAAAATCGTGCCCAGTCAGGACTTAGAGGCTGAGACTTCAGTGTGTGCGTCTGTCATCCTGGCTAGCATACTGATTTGAAGATCAGTGCAAACATGCGTTGTCAGAAGGCGTTTCAGCTGGGCAACTGTGGCTAATTCCCACATGCAGCTGGCCAGGAAGGCAAGAGGAAGGGGTAGGTTTCCGCAGCTGGTGGGGTCTGGGCGATCTGCCAAGGTGGGGATCAAACAAAATAAAGGCAGATGCCTGAGCATGACATCTCCCTCCTAACCCAGCACGCGGTGGCCAGTCACAAAGCCGGGGACAGCCTGTGACGGGTGACGCAGAGGCCATCTGGTCTTGCTGAGGAAAGGACCAGAGAGGCACAGAAGATCAGAGCTATAGAAGGGATGGTGGTAAAGGGCCGCTGATGAAGGGTCTGCTGAAACAACCCACAAACCTATGCTTTGTGCCTGGCCACATCCAATTCCCCATTTTCTGATGACAGTGTCTGCCAGGGGAGGTAGTAAAAAAAGATATGACCTGGGAGTTGGACTCAGGCAATCAGAAGGTGTCACCTCCTCCTTTATCCTTGGAATGCGCACTCTTTTTTTGCCTTCCTCCCAGCAGAAGCTGTCCAAGGACACAGGCTTGAGAGAGCAATGTGGTGTTGAGATCATCTGGACTGTGTATGTGACTGAGCTCAACTGGATACACTTTCAAGATTCAGCAGGTGGATGCTTTGTGGCCGCCCAAGACAAGCCTCATCAGGAAGCTCCTCTGCTTATTTAAACAGCCACCTACCAATCTGGAGTGACCTGCCTCTGTCCTCCGTCTCTCCTGGTCCCCCATGTGGGAAGGGGAAGGGGCGGGGAGGTTTCAGGTTATACCTGGGAAGCTCCCCCAAGAAGGGCGCGACCCAGCAGCAGCACCTTGATTTGGGCAACCGCCCACAGTCCAAGTACACTGACCTGAAAGCTGGCAGCCTCCCACCACCCTGTGCTGCCACTGGTCAAGGCCACACACCGCACTGGATTAATCCTGTTAGCTAGTCCATGGCAGAGTTCTTACACTTGTTTCCAGGGCTGCATTGGGAAATCCAGAGATGGCAGGTGGAGCCTCAGTTTCCCCAGCCTTCCAGGAACGCCACAAAGGACTACTGTCTTAGCAGCACTGTGTGCTTCCTCAGGTAAGGGGTCAAGTACTGGAGCAAAGGGAGCATTGTCAGAGGATGAAGTAGGAAGAGCCCAGAAGATGGTCATAGGTCCCAGTTAGTCAGTGTTGCTTCCCCACCTGGGCTCAAACAGTGACCACACAGTTCTTAAGTGGTCAGGAAGAAAAAGCTATTAGACACCAACATTAAAAAGCCAAATGCTTTCCAAAACAATTTTCCAAAGGATATATCTATTTATTGCACCTTTGTTTATAAGAGCCAAGATTGGCATCGACCTAAATACCCCCTGTAGGGGGCTGACTGGTAACATAAATTTTGGTGCATTCATACTACAAAGTGTTATATGTCCATTAAGAATAAAGTGTTGTATGTACTAATGTAACACCATCTCCCAGAAACAGTAAGTGGAAAAACATGTAGTGTAGATCAGTGTGCAGTACTATACGAGTTGCAAAAAAATTAGGGGCATCTGCTCGTGTATTTGAATGGATACAGACGTTCACTGGGAGGATACACATAAAGCGGTTATTTAAGGAGAAGGGAGCAGAGAGGTTGAAGACAGTCTCTGCCGAAAGCTTAATTGCCACTAAATATCCAAAATGCATTGTGTTTTTACCATGTGTGTGGATTCCTTACTTAAAATAAACAGACAATAAATTTTTAGACAATAATAAATAGGTCTTTATAAAGTATAGAGCTCTACTTGGAAACTGCATCTAAACTTTGCTCCATCCCTCAAGCCTAATTAGGAGGCAGATTTAAAGGCATTTTTCTTTTCTCCCCCAGTGAAGCTCCTCAGCTCTGAGGCTGGGAGCAAGCTTCCCCAGCCTGCAGTAACCTTAAGTGACTTGATGACACAAAGCGAGAGGATGGAGTTGTCCAAACCCCTCCTCATTCAGTGTTCCTCCTACACTCATCATGGGGGGAGGAGGAGGCCGACAGCCAGTTTCTCCCTGATTTAGGTGGTTGGGCAGCAGAAGCTTTCAGCTGTATCCCCAGTCAGCCCACTTGCTGTCCACTAGGGAGTCCCAGATCACACGATACCGCAGCTGGAAGGGTGTTAACTTGGTGGTCTCCAATGTGGGAGAGACCCCAGGGGAGGGCAAGAATCCACTGAAGTGTGGATAAAAGAATTTCTATTCATCGCTTTTTGAAGTGAGCTCAGCTCATGTTTAACTACAAATTAAGGTGCACTTTATAAACACACATGCATATAGTAACGGTGTATTCTGACGGTTTTTGCTAATAGGGGTTCATGGCCAAGACATTTTGAAGACCACACTATAAAGTAATTCTAGAAATAGCAAAAGGAATGGTGACAATAACAGCAGCTTTAAAATCTGGCAGACCTGGGTCAGAACCCCAGCCCTGTCCCTTCCTGCGTAACGACTGCCTCTCTAGGCCTGCATTTTCACTTGTAAACATGGGTAATTCCTAAGAGGTCATGGTGAAGATGGAGCGGAAGAAAGCACGGGTGGCGGGCTGCTTGTAAGACGGCTCCAAATGATTCCCACCTCTTAAAAGTCACACCCTGTGAATCCCCTCCCCTTGACTTACATCTAATGAGCACAACAGGCAAAGGTGATGAGAGAACACTTCCACACCTAGGTGATGGAAGACCGTCACTCCCCTCTTGCTAATATCCTCTCTCAGCCTCATTGCACGCTTGCCCTGGGGAGCGGCAACCTGGCAAGGGACTGAGGGCTGTCTCCGGACAACGGCTGGTAGGAAACCGAGACCCCAGAGCAAGAGTCCTCGAAGAACTCAATGCTACTAAGCGAGCTCAGCAGCGCATCTGTCCCCATTGGAGACTCTGAGTAAGACTGCGGCTTTGGCCAATACCTTTATCGTGTCCTTGTGAGAAACCCTGAGACGGATAACCCAGGAGAGCTGCTCAAAGACTGCTGATGCACAGCAACTGTGAGATAGTAAATATTATTCTTTTAAGCCATTACATTTGGGATAATTTGTTATTTAGCAATAGCTAAGCAAGACGGCACGCAAGCAGCCTAAGACATGACATGCAAAGATTTAGTAAATGTTGGCGTGAAACTTAGTAACTGACGTATGGCTTTACCCCATATCCACGGTAGACATCATCAATGGATCACAAACTTTTTTCCTGGTAAACCCAGATGCAGCCTCAGAATCCTTCTTAACACAGATCTCCAGGAAGCTACCAATGGCTCAAGTGAAACTTATTGGCCAACTCTGATCTGGTCGGTACTTCTTATCTCTTCATTCTTCCTCTTCTGTAATATTCCTTCAATGGAAAATCATGTCTTTCTTTCATCATGAGAGATATGACTATATATTATCAGAATGAATCTGTGAAATTATATAAAATATAAATGGTTGGCATCATGTGTTGTCCCAAGAATAGATTTTGTTTAATGGAAGAGCTGAAGAGAACCTGATAGTACTGGAAACCTGAAGATAACAGCGGACAGAAGCTCAGAAGAAGAGCCTGAGAGTACCGAACATCACTTTATCCTAGCTCTCATTTTTGTCAGGATTTGGCATTATTGTAGGGGTACCATTTGGAACAAATGAGAGAAGGGAAGGGAAGTTGCTTTGAAAATGATGAAATGCTCTAAGGAGTAAACAATTGTTTTTAAATAGAGAAAACGTCCTTCAAATTACTATCAAAGTTTTTTTTTTTTTTAAATTTTGGTCTAACATGATAATGGTATGAGCTATTGAAATAATGCACTTTTAGTAATTCTCTACTTCATATGCACTTCATTTTGTGGGCGAAAGCAGGGAGATATTTTGGAAACAGGAAGATATCAGGAGACTGAACCCAAGGAATTGTCCTTTAGATCTATCATGTGCATACCAAAATACCTGAGGGTCTTGAGAAAATGTACATTATTATGCACTAGGTTTGGGGTGGAGTCTGGTATTCTGCATTTCTCAGACGTGACCGGGTGATGCTAGTTCTGTTGGTCTCCAAGCTTCACTTTGAATAGCCAAATAGCAATCTCTCCTCCTCTTTGGAGATAACTGAAGGATTTCTGTACCTGTTTTTCCATTAAAGTAATATTACACATGAGGAGTGGTGAAGAGATAAGAAGTACTGACCGGATCAGAGTTGGCTGATAAGTTTCATCTGAGCAATTGATAGCTTCCTGGAGATCTGTGTTAAGAAGGATTCTGACACCCTAAGCCCAGGAACCAATGGAGCTGTCAGTTGGTGATGGGTGTAGTGTGTCTCTGTTCCGCTAGCTCCTTGGCTGGGCACAGAACTGCAGACAGACATCACGTGAGTTAGGAAGCAGGAAAGCTACCCTGGCTGCTCTGGGAAGGGTGACAAGAACTCAAGAAACTTTGACCAAACATTGAATGATATGACAGGATTTTTGGAAGCTGAAAAGGTAGTAAATATCATTTATGACATGACCAATGGAATGGGAGAAATATTTGCAAACGATGCAAGTGACAAACGCTTGATTTCCAGAATATACAAACAGCTCATACAACTCAATAACATAAAAACAAACAATCCAATCAAAAAATGGGCAGAAGACCCAAATAAGCAATTCTCCAATGAAGACATATAAATGGCCAATATGCACGTGAAAAATGCTCAGCACTGCTACTTGTCAGAGAAGCGCAAATCAAAACTACAGCGAGGTAGCACTTTGCACCAGTCAGAGTGGCCATCGTTCAAAAGTCCACAAACACTAAGCCAGTGCTGGAGAGGCTGTGAAGAAAAGAGACCCTCCTCTACTGCTGGTGGGAATGCAGTTTGGTGCAGCCACTATGGAGAACAGTGTGGAGATTCCTCAAAAGACTAAAAATAGACTTACCAAATGACCTAGCAATCCCATTCCTGGGCATATATTCAGAGGAAACTCTAATTCGAAAAGATACAAGCACCCCAGTGTTCACAGCAGCACTATTTACAATAGCCAAGACATGGAAACAATCTAAATGTCCGTCAATAGATGACTGGATAAAGAAGTTGTGTATGCGCGCGCGCGTGCGCGCGCACACACACACACACACACACACACACACACACACACTGGAATATTACTCAGCCATAAAAAAGAATTGAAATAATGCCATTTGCAACAACACGGATGAACCTGGAGATTGTCATACTAACTGAAGTAAGCCAGAAAGAGAAAGAAAAATACCATATGATATCACTTACATGTGGAATATAAAATAATGACACAAATGAGCTTATTTACAAAACAGAAACAGACATAGAAAACAATCTCATGGTTATGGGGGAAAAGGGAGTGGGGAGGAATAAATTGGGAGTTCGGGATTTGCAGATACTAACTTCTACATATAAAATAGATAAATAACAAGTTTATACTGTATAGCACAGGGAACTATATTCAATATCTTTTAATAGCCTTTAATGAAAAAGAATATGAAAAGGAATACATATATATATGTGTGTATATACACACAACTGAATCACTATGCTGTACACCAGAAATTAACACATTGTAAATTGACTATACAACTCAATAACATAAAAACAAGTGATCCAATTAAAAAATGGGCAGAAGACCTAAACAAGCAATTCTCCAATGAAGACAATACATTAGGCACAATTAAAAAAAAATAGAAAAATACCATTCATGGAAAGGGGAAAAAAATCTCATCTTTCTGGTATATTTTAAGGCAAATCAAGCTGGCACAACATTACAGAACCCATCTATTTTGCAATGGATAGAATTTTGTATAAAATCCCATGTCTAAGACCATTCTTTCCTTGATTTTCATCATTTTATCAAAACTCATCTTATTTAGAAAAAGTAAAAGGTAAAAATAAATCCAACACCGGTCATAAAAATAGGTTGACCTCTAAGGTCATTTACTACAACTTGCTCCTTACACAGTACTTCCTGAGGGAGACTCATCTTTTGCCCTAAGATTCTGGAGTAACACCTGGTTGGATGACTATTTCCACTGTTGAGGGTCAGAGATTATAATAAACAAATGACAGTGAGGGTTGGGTGAGAAGATTAAGAAGAGAACAGATTCTCTAGACACTTCATTCTTTAAAAACTGCCTTCTAAATCCCTTCCCAACATGAAATATTTTCTATAAAATTCACTCACTCTTTCACTCCCAAAATACATCCACACAGTGAGTTAAATATGTTGGGCATTCGATAAACATCAGTGGACAACAACAAAAAAACCCCAAACCTGGCTCCTGCCTATAGGGAGTGCACAATCTAGACAAAGGACAGACAGACCATTGATCAAGTAAACACAAAAATAAATATAATTGCCCGAAGTAACAGTAATTTCCTTACTGTTCTACGGTAGGGCAAGATAAAAATGTGGCATTGGCAAAGTTCCCGTTTGGTGCACTTTGCCCCCATTTTCTTCCTCCTGTCATATAAGCCCTCCCTTTTGTAGGCGCTCAAAGCCTCCCAGACGTATATCCAGAAGCCCCAGGCGCGGGGTCAACAGTCTAGCCCTTCATGGCTCTGCCTTGCACAGCTGGCTGGCCTCTTACTGACCCAGCCGTCCCCGCTCTGGGAACTTGACTAAAGAGATACCCATGTGTGTGGAGAAAGAGCTCTGTGCACACGAATGGTTGGTATCATTTAAAATGGTACAACTATTAACTATTAACTAGGAATGACAGATACCTTTTCATAGGGGGTTCAGTAAATAATTTACCTTTCTTCCTGAGATGCAATATTAATCAATGGTTAAAAAAAAAAAAGGACGTGTATACACACACATAGAGAATGCAATGGAAAGATGTCTCTAACATATTGTTGAGTTTAAAAAAGCAGGTTATAGAACAGCTTGTATAAAAGAAACTCACGTAACATGTACATGTGTGTAAATATAATATGTATCTTCATTATCTATAAATACACACATGTATGTATATATGTAATTTTTACTATAGGTCCCGGAGAGCTTTTCTCTGCATAAACACGTTGGGTATCCTGTGTCTCAGTCATCAATGGGGCTAAGGGATGAACTTAAATCGAGGTGTATAAAAATAGCTTCATATTCCATCTTGGCAGGTAGCACATTTGAATTGCATCTGCGAACTTTAAGGCCCAAGTCAGGGATTGGTGTGGATATATCAGGCAGATCAATAAGAGAGAGAGGGTGGGGGGGGCAAGAAAGTCTTTCTGCACCTCTTCAATCATTTCCTATAAATATTCAAACCTTAAACTGCAAACAGCTCACAGGTGACTCCAAACCGAATGAAGACATCTGAGGAAATGTTACCTTCTTGCGGCTGCTCAAAGCAACTGCCTATACTGGACTGACGGGAGTCAACGTGCAGAAAAATGAATTTAAGAGTCAGTTTAATAGCATGAACTCCTACTGGTAATTTTCAGGCATCAACTCAAATTCTTTAGCTAAAAAAACATTGGGTTTTAGCTTTTCTTTTTCTGTTGAGTTCTTTTAGACAGGGGGAAGGTTTTATTAAGCACTCAGTATCTGTAGAGCTGTGCTCACCTCTGAAGACCCCAGACAAATTAAAAAGTCAAATTAGCAATGCATATTTAATACCGCTTTGTAGTTTTGTTTTTTTTTTTTAAGTTGGCAGTGATGTTTACTCTTTGAGGGGGAGTTTATAATTATGCAAAGTGGAGAAACAGTCTGCATATGGTATAATGATAATGCCTCGGTTTTTATATCCAGAGTTAAAAGTATTTCTAAGTATTTCTTCAATTTTATCCCTGACCTCGGGGGAGACTAGCCCAGGCTGGGTGCCTGCTGTTTCTTTGGTGATGGAGTACATGACGCGTTGGGACTTAGGTACCGAGACAAGCTTTCATCATGCAGGAAGCACCACTGAGGTGTGCGCAGTATCACCTTATAGCCTTTGCAATAATCATTCTTTCTTCCTTTCTTCTTTTTAACAAGACTTTGATTTTGTTCAGATATTCACTTTGCTCTCTGTGACCATGTACTTCAGAGGACGTGGGTCCCACCCTGAGCCCTGGGAAGAGGCTAACGATTGGTCTACATCAATCATGGTGGCCTCATCTCCTTTGCCAGGGATTGATTTAAGCAAGCGTATGTGACAGTTCTGGCCAATAAATATGAGTCTGGGGGACTTCTAGAAAGGCTGATTTAAAAAAAAAAAGGGGGGGAGTGGGAGAGAGAGGGAGAGCGCGAGTGAGAGAGCGCGCCCACTGAAGATACTGAAGATGTTAGAACCGAGATCTTGGTGACAATTTTGAGCTACTTGATTAAACAACTACAGACCTGTTGCGTCTTAGGACTTCTTGTTATGAGCACTAATAACCTTTTTCTTATTATTTAAACCACCTTGAGTCTGTGTTTTCTGTTACTCTGTTACTTGCATCCAAGGATATGTCTGAAGTGATCTGCACCTTCACAGTTCCTATGTTGCTCTGGGGAATATATAGATATATATATGTATATGCATATGGTATACATATATACACACACACAATAGAGAAAAATTAAGCCACATTCAATAGAGAAAAATTAAGCCGCATACCTGGCATCTGATTTACAAATGAGGTCAGGTGACATTTGTTAGATGGCTTGAAGGAAGAAACGGTAGTTTAGTAAAGCTTATCTTGGCACCAGAAAGGAGTCCATATCCCATAACAAACAAATACTAGGAGAAACTACTCACTATTCACACTTTTGCTCTCACTGAAACAAGTATCACCAGGCTGGGTCCTCCTACCAAAGCAAGCCTGAGAGACACGGGAGAGAAAATGAACACAAAATGCGTGCTCTCGTTTTGGCATCAGGCAGCCATCAAGAGTTTCGCGTGTTTCTCTCCATCTGGATGGCTCCAGCTTTCAACCCTGTGGATGAGGCTGGACATTTTCCCAGGAAGTTGTTTCAATAGGAGTGGTTTATTCCTACCAGAGAATCAGGTCTGCTCCTTTATCTGCTACCCTCGGGACGCAAATCCTGTTTCCATAGACTCCAGCCAAGTGCCTAGCTGCTCTGTGAAATGCATATTGGCCCAGCCACGCAGTGCATTTCACCTCCTTTGCCACACTGCCTGGTCCAGGGATGGACGCAGGACCTGATTTCAGGCCCATGCACGTCAGTCCTGAAACTTGTGTTGAAAATGTAGTGGGGAGAGAAGCTCGCTTTCTCCTGCACTCGGGATGGTGAGGACGCAAGCCTGGAGCTGCGGGCAGCCAAGGCGCGATATCATGACTCCAGTTTTGAGCAAGGGGTACCCAGCCCTGGCGTCACTTGGGCACTGCCATCTAGCTGTGATCGAAATGTTGGACCTTTCCAGTTGTGTGAGCCAACACATAGTCCTTTTTGGCTGAAGCCAGTTGGGCTTTTCGTCTCTTCCAATCAAGAATCCTCACTATAAAACAGAGAGGAAGGGCAGTATCACAATTCTCATCTTAAGAGTATGAAGGGCTCGGAGAAAAGTAAGGCGAGAAAGTCCAAGACCTCTGTTCAAGGGCTCCTTCCATCCCAAGCTGCGGCCTCCTCGTTCTGTGATTCATTTCAGCAAAATGGAAGGAATCAACACACCCACTGCTGTCTTGACTGACTTCAAACATTTCTGCCTTAGAGAAAATGAAGGCGTCTTCCACTGGGTTACCAAGGAGATTATCTATGTTACTTTAGCAAAGTAAAGACTGTTACGCATATTCACACACACGCTACAATGACATGACAGATACCTTAGATTTGCACAGAAGACCGTCTCCCTCAAGGATCTGTCCAGGCTGCAGGCTGGCTCTGCTTGAAGCCCTCTCTCCCCAGAGGACGGATGCCCTAAGTCTACTGACCGATCATCTCTGCTGCCTCAGTCTCGTCATCCTGACGCGTCATCTCTGTGCCTCGTGTCTGCTCGTCTCTGACCGGACTGATCACAAACCAACCCTCCACCCTGCTGACGTGCCCGTCCAATGACCGGTCCGCCCACAGGGAATCACTAGGCAGAGGTCACACACAGGCGCCCACAACCCAAATCCTGCTCCTTCGTGTTTTGATTCATTTTTTTTTTTTAAATTGAGCTACATTTAAACATGGAAGAATTTAAATAAAACTTCAGATTTTTTTAGTGCTTCCACTGAAATAAAATCAAAACGGCTCTCAACACTGTGCATTCCCACCCAGAGACGCAGATTGAATCCAAGTGATGTCTGAGTACTGTAAATACATTTCTTTTCTTCACCATATTGCCCATCTGGCCTTTGTTTACTCATTTCTGCCACCTGCCTGGCTGCTATGAGCACATGCAATTTCAACTCCTGTCTTAACTTTCCTACGCCTGTTGGGGCCAACCCAACTGAGGTGCCACCTTGCCCTCCAGTGGCTGTGTCTGGAAGCAGCCAGTTTCCAGCCAGGTTCCCACCCCAACCTCCAGTCCCTCCAGAAATAAAGTCCCAGTAGCACCACTGTGTGATTTTATGTTTCCTTAACCTTGCTTTATCTTCCAAATTCTCTGCCAAAAATAGGAATCATTTATTTAAATCAGATAAAAATTTCAGAAATTTTTCAGAAATACTCTTGTGCCACAAAGCTGCTTCATGTCCTACAAAGCCTTTGAGGGAGGCTGTGCAGCGTGATTAACTAGGCACTGGATGAGGTGACTTTGTCACTCTGTGACCTTTTATACATGGTTTCCTTCTCTCCCCTTCAGTCTCCCCAGTTACCAAGAAAGCAAGTTGAGCTAGATCAGAAGTTTTAAACGGGTGGCCTGCAAGCCATATCCAGCCAACAGGTGGCATTTTCTTCTTTTATTAATTATATGCCAACAGCTAAAATGAAGGATATTTCATGTAAGAATCCAGATTATGCAGATTACAGACTTCTCAGAACTATCTAGCAGTGGTCATCGGTGGACCAGCATTCCTGCATTACCATGATTTATATGGGAGTTCCAAGTTCACCCCAGGCCCCATCCACTTCCTAGAGGGCACACACACACCCTCACCACCTGATCTATGTGTTTACATCCCTGCCAGCCCTCATGGGCACTTGCTCTTGCCACCTTGAATGAGATGACCTCTAGGGACCCATCAGCCCCAATTCTGTGAGTGAAAACTGGTGATCTGAGAGTTAGAAATGATCCAGAGAAAGGAAATATTCTGAGCAGGAAAGACTCCCCTGCAGCATTCCAGCAAACCTTAATGGCTCACCTCCTCCCACTTGGCCCAGAGTTGAAAAAGCAAGACGCCCAAGCCTTTGTGAAGGTCCCACTACATGGTTAATCCTGAAAAGGCAACAGCCGGGTTTTGAAAGTAGCAGAAATACTCTTCCGTTGGGGTTGCTAGCTGATTCTCGAAGTAATTTGCAATTCAAGTGCCTCTTTGTTTTATATGAAAATTTGCTGCTATTTGGAAAGTGGGGAAGAGCTAAATTGCATCCTGCTGGTTTTACTTTGACTGTATCAAAAAAGAAACTGTTAATCTGGTTCCATAATTAACTTTCCTGTTCTAAAAAGGCCCTGGGAGAGTCCAGAGAGTGGCTGTCAACTCCCTGCTTCTCTTCTCAATAACTCCTTTCAACAGGATGCCCTGAAAGGAGAAAGAATCCAGGTCGGCATTGGTTTTGATTGTCGCTTCCTGTGATTTTTCTTCCCTTTTATGCCCATCCAACCAGCAGTTAGTGAGCCCTAACAGTAGGTAAGGCACCGGGCTGACCCGAGTGGGTCTGAGGATAAATAACTTCCTGTGGAACTGCCAGGGACTGTATGTTAATATTCCATCCATCCAGTCGTCCATCCAAAGTGTTTTAGGTTTCTGTGTTATATGCCAGACACTGTGCTAGGTATTGACGTAAGTGCTTAATAAGTGACTTATCATCATCCAAGAATTCTAAAGTGAAGCGATGACTTCTTGCCTAGAGCCATGATAGCTGGCTTCATGGATAAGGCAGCATTTCAACTGATTTTGTCCCCTGTGGTATCTGTGTATATGCAAGCAGGTGTACATACGCCTATACACGTGCATACAATGCTGGAGGGACAGGATAACTGACACAAGTAAAGACATGTAGGCTGAAAATCAAGTTTGACGATCAAGGGGTAACCACTTCGGCATAAGCAGAGGGCTTGGACTAACATTAAGAACCAACATTCGTTAACTTTTGGGAACTGTGCTAAACATTTTTTTAAATCTATGATGTCAATGAAACCTCACAAAGCCAAGTATTAAGTCTTGATTACATTCAGGCAAATTCCCAGGGAAGAGATTGGTGGGTTAAATGGGAGAGGTGGGAAGTGGATCCACGTACGACTTCAGAGCATAAGCTTTTTAACTATGAGAACACACTGCGGTGGGAAAATGACTCGTGAAGGATTTGGGTGCCCACCAATTACTCACTCAATCGATCAGTAATTCATTACTTCACTGCTTCATGGAGATGTATGTTAGTGCTCTGTGCAAAACAGTACTCTGAGGGCTGGGACTGAAGAAAACGGACAGACAAGGTCCTTGTCCTCTTGGGGTCTACGTTCCAGTGGACCTCACATGGAAGTGTCTCTCCACTCAGCAAAGTGCACAAAGGACAGAGATCAAGCCGTAATGAGTCTTAAAGGAGAACGCTACCAGTCAGGTGGCCTTTCTCCAGCTCCACCTAGATGCACGTGGCACTCCATCTCCACATTTATCCTGAGGGGCATTTGTCCTCTCTTTTCTTCAATCACTGACCTGAGAATGACATATCCATTTCTAATCCTCTTCTCAAATCTGACCTGAATCTGTACAGAACTTACTCTTTGAAACCCACTCAACAGAGCAAAGTCCTTTCCCAGAGTTTCTCAGGCACCTTCAGGTTCTGGCTTTGAGGAAAGTTAGAGACAGACCCTAGCCTTGCCCCCGAGAAAACTCCCAGTGTTCCTTAAGTTTGGCCAGTAACTTGACCCCGCAGACGTCTACTAGACGTTTCTGTGAAGTTGAGGCCTTACCCCCAGTTTTTCTGGAGATCAGACAAAGGTACTATATTATTGCTGAGCATTAGAGGAAAGCCAGGACTTCTGGCTGTGTCAAGGTTATAAAAGACCCCCAGCATGCAGGGCAAATAATGAGGAGGACAGCTGGAACAAGACCTTAAGTTGACAGGAGACCATGAGGGTGCTGAGGGAACTTCACAGTCTTTGACTCTGGCAGACAGAACAAGGGCCCCCCAAAGACGTCTGTGCCCTAATCCCTAGAATGTATGAATGTGTTACATTACATGGTGAGAGGGACTTTGCAGATGGAGTTAAGGTTACAGACCTGAAGATAGAGAGGTTATCCCGGGTCATCTGGGTCGGCCCAGTGAAATCACATGGGTCCATGAAGGCGGAAAAGGAAAACGGTGATCAGAGATATGTGATGATGGACGCAGAGGTAGATGAGATGTGAAGTCTGAGAGGGACTTGATCCACTGTTGCTGCCTTGAAGATGGGTGGTGGGTCCACAAGCCAAGAAATGTGGGCAGCTTCTAAATGCTGGGACTAGTCCTTAGCTGAAGGCTAGCAAAGAAATGGGGGCTCTCAGTCCTACAATCGCCAAGAACTAAACTCAGCCAACAATCTGAATGAGAAGGAGATGGCTTTTTCCTTAGAGTCTCCAGAAAGGGCACAGCTCTGCTGACACATTGAATTGAGCCTAGGGAGACCCACGTTGGACTTCTGACTTACAGAAATGCAAGATTAACAAATAAAGTTCTGCTGCTCAGGCCTCTCAGCTTGTGGTAATGTGTTATGGTACTAATAGGAAGCTAATAAGCTGACTTTCAGTTTAACCACCATCCGTGGCTAAGTTTAACATAGCGCCAGGTGGGGTTTCAAAGATGCCTGTGCTAGTTAGGACCTGGTGTGACTGAACATGGCATAAACCCCTGAAAAACAGTGGCTTAAACGCCTAAAGTCTTGGTTTTTTGCTTTAAAGTCTGGAGGTGAGCAGTCCAGGACTTCCCACCAAGGTGGTTCTACAGAGTCGTCAGGATAGCAAGCCGATTCCAACTTTCTGTTCTGCCACTTGCAGCCTTGGCTCTCATTCCTCTGATCTGACACAACCACCAGGGCTCTAGCCATCACATCTGAGTTCCAGGCAGCGGGATGGATGAAACGTGAAGGAAAGCGATTTAACAACACTTCTCAGTAGCTGCATATAATGCTTCCACTTATGTATCATTGGCCAAAACTTGGCCCCATGATCACACTCTGAAGAAGGGTAAGGTGGACCATATGCTCAACTGAAAGTTTAGCATTGTCATTGCTAAGAAAATAGGAGAGGATGGATTTGGGGAGAGAATCAACAACGTCTGCCTTTTTTTTTTTTTTCTTTTTTTTTGGTGAGTGGTGGGTGGTTCTCTAAAGGCCCTAGCCATGAAAATGGCTCTTCCTGGGACGCCAGCTCTTCCCCCCACACTGACTAAAAGCCTTTCTCTCCCTCCTCCCAGTCCTTTTCCCTAACTTTAATTTCCCATCTACACTGGTCCTCTCCAATCTTAAGAGCCCATTTCAAGTCTTACCTCCTCTAAGAAATCTAAGTTCCACTGAGAGGGAAATGATCCCCGCCTTTCCTTAAGCTTTCATAACACTAGGTTTATAGTTACTCCTTGTCACACTCCATGCGAGAGTTACTGCTGTGTGTGAGAGAGAGTGCCTCCTGCCTTCTGGAGTGCAGGCCACTGTCTTATTCACAGTTGAAGGTCTCAAACATGGCATGAACTCAACATATGAGTGACGTAGCAGAGATTTTCCCCCCAAGATCCATAGTCCCCTTTTCCTTTTAGAAACAGCCACCCTGTCTTGCCCTAAGTGTTCTCTGTGCACATTGCTGTCCAGCTAGCTGTTTCAGGACTGAGTCTCCCCTGGGGTGATGTGTGACCATGTGGCTAAGTTAGGGTCGGCAGAATATGAATGGGAGTGGTAATGGCCAACTCTGGGTCATCTCCATTAAGATAAATCTACTTGCCAGGACGCTTTCTTCTACCCCGTTCTTGTTGGCTAGCAAACACCATAGCAGTTTCCTTGGAACCAGAAATGGAAGCCACACGCTGAGGAGGGCGGAGCCAACTGGCCAGCCTGTGACTCGGGACCAACGCTGTGGGGCTGCCTCCCCGCCCCAGCCTGCTTTCTTACTTACAAACTGTAAGGGACACACACACTTGCTCTTCTGAGCTGCTGTACGTGGTCTCCATGGCAGCAGTTTATCTGTGTCTTAACTCGTTCACATGATTGATGGAACTAGTCTCTCTGCCTGTGGACAGATGTCTGCCTTCCTTTCCGCCTGTCTTTTTTCTAGGAAGGTGTCACCTAGACTAAAATAATGAGACCTCAAGTACGGAACACACAACCAAATGTACACACGCCACGACTTAAAACCAGCGCAGGGCCGCGGGCAGGAGGCGAGAGCCCCGGCGCTCTGACTGAGGTTAGCCAGGAGAGCTGAGCGGGTAGGCTCCAGCCTAGCTCTTCATTATTTCTACTGGAGTCACTCTTGAAAAGGTCTCCAATCAGAAGCATGTCCAGACTTCCTAAATAATGCTCTGCACTGACATTCATTGCTTATTCATTCTTCTCTAACCCATCATTTTAGAAAATCGTCTTTTGCTGCCTAAGTATTTCTTGCCATTTGAATCTTTCTTTACCAAGTCCCATTTTTTGCCAAACCCCTTTAAGAGCCTATTTAGACAATTTCGCTGAGCACTCATTTCCTAGCTGACTATTAAGAACAAAATGCCTTGTGTTTGCATGTTGTTTAATGCTTTTCAAGGCCCTTTCACAATGGAATAGCATTTAATCATCAGGGAGGCCTGGCAAGTTAAGTAGCCTAAATAGCAGGATCCCCACTCCCTAGATCCACAGTCCCCAGCAATAGTGTGGCAAGAAAGTAATAGTCATGCACCGTGAAGCATGTGCTATTCAAAATTACGGGGGTTTTTTTCAGATGATAAAATGTCGTTCTTTTAAGTCATAATAGAAATACAACAGAGAGTTTTTGAGGAGTTCATACGTCCTAGGAAGAGTCTTCAGCACAGGGAACAGAGCAGTGAATAAAACAGACAATATCCCTGTTCCTAAGGATCTGATGAACTGGATGGGGAAGGGGAGTGGTGTGAGATTGCAGAGGTGGGCAGGTGCCACTTTCCACTTTGTAGCTCCAGGAAAAAGGTGTGGATAAAATTCAAAGTACGATGAAATGAAGTCATTGAAGTGTGGTGAACAGATGGAGAAGGGATCCGTCCATCCAGCTCTGAGTTCTGAACACAAGTGCCTTCCAAGAACATGCCACACTCACCATCCCCACGGGGCACTGTGTTGGAATGGCATGCCTTCCCTAGCCTTTTTACATGGTGTGTGTCTCCAAATCTCACCCAAATGTCATAGAAAGCTTCTCTAATTTCTCTACCTAATATAGCATCATCAGCAAGAGACTCTCACAGCCCTCTGTCTGTTTCATTCATATCAATTTTCAAATTTCAAAACAGCACCCCTTTGTTTTGTTATTATCATTGTTTGTCTCTTCTCCATTGCATTGTGTTTCATAAATACAAGAGGCACATTCATCTTGTTCATTATTTTCTCACCAGCCCTGAACACACTGCCTTGAACAGGGTAGGACCTCAAATTTGTTAAATGAATAAACAAATGAATGCATGGACAGAGGGGTGTTTCTCACTGATGGTAATGATGGAGACCCACGTTACACAGAAATCATCTCCTTTTGCAACAGTGACATGGTGCATTGGCAATACCATTCCTCTATCTTACTATAAATCATCTTTTTTATCCTCATTTGAATAAAAGATTTGAGTCGAGTCTCAGATTGGTTATCTCAACAGCAAAAAAAATCTTCCTTAAAGTCTCCCAGTTACCTAGAAAAAATGTCTTCTAAATATCATGGGAAATACGTGTATTACTCGTATCTTTGGGTAGAACCATTGAAGACTGGTGCAGAGAGGAGCCTTGACTCTGATATCTACCATACTATCTTGGGTAAGTCATTTCCCGTCTGTTCCTTGTATTTCTGCATTGGGCTCCTTTGTTTGGTGGTGTCAACATCTTCAGTAAATCTGCTACCCTCTCTCCGCTCCTGGATACTTGCAGTGGGCTGAACAGTGCCCCTCCCAACTCCAAAGATACATTCACCTCACAATTCCTGGAACCTACAAACATTTCCTTGTTTGGGAAAAGGTCTTTGTAGATGTGACTAACTTAAGGATCCTGAGATGAGGAGATCATACTGGGTTACAAAGACGGGCCCGAAATCCAATGACAAGCATCCTTGTAAGAGAAAGGCAGAGGGAGGTGTGAGGCAAAGGAGGAGGCAATGTGACCAGTGACAGAGGATGGAGTGATGTGGCCACAAGTCAAGGAATGCCAGGAGCCACCAGAAGCTGCAAGAGGAGAATAATGCATTCTTCCCTGCAGCCCCTAGAGGAAGTGAGATTTTGGACTTCTGGCCTCCAGAATGATGGAGGAATCCATTTCTGTTGTTTTAAGCTACCAAGTTTGTGGTCATTTGTTATGGCAGCCCCAGGAAATTAACGAACTCTTAATCTGTAGGATAGGTGCAGCCCAGAACCCAGTCTCTCAGCTCACCACATCCAGTAACCCCCATCACGCCCACTCTAGAAACTCTCACGATCGATGTACAGTCCAGGAAAGAGAGACGTGGAGGACAGTCTTACCCACATCACACCACAGAGACGCCTGAAGTCTTCAAGGTCCACATTCCACTTCCCACGGCAGCTCCCTCTTTCCTGTGACCCCTCCCCTCCAGCCACCCTTAGCCACGTGGACTCTCCTCTTCCCTTCACCCTCACTCCCTCTCCCAATCCCCTCAGCCAGTACAGCTGCAAGCGTGTCCAGAACACCCAGCGTTGCCCGAGGTGCTGTGGCGGTTTCCACTTCCACAAGCCACGTGACAACATTAACAGGAACAGCCATCACTGTGGTAATAGCAGCCAACAGTGACTTGTTCACTACCTGGTTGTGCAACCAGGGCGATAAGCACGTTTCATTGTATTATTTCTTTCAGCCTCCAAAACCAGTACCTCCTAAAGGAATTCCATATTAAGACACGGGCCTGCTGTCACATCCTCGGGGCCCCGAGGCAGTGGGGTCTTCCTTCACGTTTACACGTGCCCTTCAGAATGATCTCCCTCCCCTAGAAGGACACTTGATTGGAACCAGCAGATTGCAGAGGAAACGACATTTCATATTTGCTGCATGTTCAGTGACTGCCCGTTCCCTGACATACTGTCTACTGTCGACGCTTATGGGAAGTGAGAATCTCAAGAGTGAACACTTCACCCGGGCACCACCCCCCTGCAGCTGCAGGACCAGAAGGGAGTCCAGAAGGAGCAGGAGAAAAGGCAGGAAAGGCAGCTTTTTAAACCAGCTGTCTCTTGTAGTCATAGCTGACAACCATTTACTCCAGGAGCACCGGGGTTTCATTCTACCTGGAGCTTAAACAAACAACCTTCTGAGCTTGGGAACTGCAGGGGAGGGAGGGAGGGAGGAATCTAAAGAAAACTGCCAGGCAGAACCTGCCCCAGCTGCCAGGAGCACCCAAGGGTGGACAGCGAAAGGTTCCCTTGAGTCTCCAGTGTGTGTCAGAACTCATTAAACACATATGGCTTCTTGGCCCCTGGAGGCCCAGGAAGTGGGGCCCCGGTCCCCATCATCCACTGGTGCATCTGCAAAAGGCATCATCCATTGCATCTTCCCCTTGACTGCCTTTCCTGCTGCAGCAGCTGGGTTCCGACACCTATTCCACATGGCTCCACGGAGTCATGTCCACGGACACACCAAATGCCCCGGGGGTTACCCCTGGCTACGTGCAGACTTTTTGCATCAATGCCAGCTACCTTTTGCTCTGATAGCAACTTCCACAGTCTGTCCCCACCTGGGTCCCTCTGCTCTCCAGAGGCTGCCAGCTTTGCTAACGGTTTTCTCTGAGTTTTTCCTGCAGCTCTTTTCAGTCCCTCTCTGCTCAGACTTAACACATCCTATCTTAGAATTATTTGTGTCTATCTCTGATTTCACCCCCAGCCAAAGCTCTTGGAAGGCATAGATTTTACTACACACACTCTGTGCCCCCCCAGGTACCAGCACCTGGCCCTGCATAGAACAGAGACTCAGTGGTTTCTCTAGTGAACAACTATTCACTGAGTACATGACCAGTGACAGGGACTTTATTGGTGCTGGGAAAAGAAACTAGGAGGGAACTACTAGTTGTGGACAAGCTTACTTTTAGATGGAAAGCTCAGAAAACACACATACACACAAAGCACTGGTGAGATGCTAAATGCAAAAGAAAAAAAAGAAAGAAAAAGAAACAAGTATGATGACAGAAGAATGGGATCAGGGAGCTTAGGTAGGGTGGGCAAGGGATGGTTTCTTTGAGGTGGTGACATTTAAACCTAGACAAGAGGGTGAGAGAGAGCCAGCCAGGTGAAGAGATGGCAGCCGGGAGAGCCTTCTAGTCTGCGAAAACTCAGAGTTCCAAGGGGCCAGGGTAGGAAAGAGACACATGCAGAGAATGAAGGGGAAGCCACGAGGGCTACAGCTGAGTTGGTGAAGCTGCAGAGTGGGAAGCAGGGTGAAGTAGGTTGAAGTGTCTCCCTAAAATTCACGTCTACCCGGAGCCTCAGAACACGGCCTTACTTAGAAATAGGGTCCGTGCGGATGTCATCAG
This sequence comes from Camelus bactrianus, assembly GCF_048773025.1. Taxonomy (NCBI): domain Eukaryota; kingdom Metazoa; phylum Chordata; class Mammalia; order Artiodactyla; family Camelidae; genus Camelus; species Camelus bactrianus. The sequence continues at coordinate 19,431,442 of NC_133560.1, read as the reverse complement.
TTACAATGAGGCCGTGCTGGAGGAGGGTGGGCCCTATTCCAATGAACGGCAGCCTTTAACAAAACAGAGACACACAGACTGAGAGACACACAGGGAAGAGGGCCATGTGAGGACAGAGGCTGAGAATGGAGTGACCCATCTCCAAGCTAAGGGATGCCCAGGATTGCTGATCACCACCAGAGGCCAGGGAAGCAGCAAGGAAGGATCCTCCCCAAGACCCGGGCCCCTTGATGTTGGGCCACTAGCCTCCAGAACTATGAGAGACTGAATTTCCATTGTCTAAGGCCACCAAGTACTGTAATTGGTTATGGTGGCCCCGGGAAATTAATACAGAGGGCAAGGGAAAGACTGTTTTATTTCTAGTGAAATGGAGATTCATCAAAGGATGTTAGGCAGTAACTAGAACTGGTTTTTTTTCCTTCAGATTTGCATTTTACAAAGGTTCATCAAATGTAGGAAAAAAGCCCTCACATTCAGAACACTCTCCCCTGTCTTTCCTCAAGGCCGAGATGCCCACGGCATCAACACCGTAGCTGCATGCTGACTGTGTACAACACGGCACTCTGGAAGAAATGTCACCTGGTTTAACCATCTCCACCGTTAACCAACTTGAGGTTTCTAAACATTTCCCCTCTATTTTTAAGCCAACAGGAGTCTACTTCTGTGTTCTGAATTTAGCTCCTTTTTCCCCCAGACACGTGGTGATGACATGTGTTGCCCTTTATCCTCCTCCCTCTAACTCCCTTCAGATCTAATGGCAAACATCACACGTTCTGAAGTCACTGTTAATTAAAGCTGATGTTTGCTTTGCTGACACTGCGGTAAAAAGCGTGTATGTAAGGGATGAAGGGTTCTTCTAATTCTGAACACAACTGAGCATGTGCCTAAAAAAAAATCAATGGATGACTAGATTCAGGTGTCCACATGCAGTCTGAATTAAGCAATTCCTGAGTGCTAGCTGTCTGATGCTTGAGGAAGAACACAGCTTGGGGCTTAAGAATGGTCAAATGCAGCAGAAGCCAGAAAGTTCTGGAGTTCACAGCGTTATGCAACCTGATAGAATTTGGAGTTCTCAGTCTTCTTAGCATCTGGGAGAAAAGAATTTTCCTTTTTCCTTACAACTATCGGGTTCACCGGTAATTCTCTCCCAGTCAAGATGCAAAGTTTCCTGATCAGGAATGAGAATCTCACTCTGTGCCGACTGTAGTTAAGGACCTTTGAGTTGGAGGACTAATTAGGTGAACCGAATGTTGTCTATCCATGATCTCAGTTAAGAAGGAAATTGTGCACCACTGATGATGATGCAAACGGCAACAGCTGTCATTTATTGAGTCTCAAAAATATTGGTTAGTACCTCGTACACGTTATTTCTTCTAATCCTATCATCGTAGGCTAGTGGTTAAGAATGTGAACTTAGGTGTCCAACATCCTGGACTCAAATCCTGGCTCTGCAGCTTAGTAGCTAAGTGACTTCATTACTTAGTCCTTCTAGGCATCAGTTTCCTCATTTTGGAAAAAAAAAGAGGAAATAATAAAAGTGTGTTTCTTATAAGGAATCAGTGGGATCCTGTAATACAGCCTGGCTTATTAGAATGATGATGATAAAAACCATAAAGATAATAGTAACAATTATATAGCATTTGCTATCTGCCAAGAATGCTTCTACACATAGGTATCATTATTCCTATTTTATAGATGATAAAATTGAAAAGTAGAGAGGTTAAAAAAAACTTGCCCTTTATCACACAGCAAAAACGTGGTAGAGCTGGGATTCGATCCACTGATGTTAGCTGATGGTAGCGCTATGATCTGGTTCTCACGATAGTGGTTTGCACAAAGTACATGCTGGATAAGTATCTGTAGGTTCATAAATTAGAGACTACATTCCTGCCAGAGAAGACTCCTGGATCTTGCTTAAGAGTCTCCATGTATTCGTGATTTGGCTCCTAATACCACTGGTTTCCTTTTTCCCTCCGCTGGATTTAGCAGAGATAGGTCATTCCCCTTTGATTCTCAGAATCTGTTCAGTCTGAGCAGAAAGCACTTCCTGGATAATATTTGGGAATGATGGCATCAGCGTAGGAAACAAATTTAAAACATCCATCCTTTAAAGCTTCGAGACTTCCCTGTCCTCTGGTGCCCTGCATGGCCCTCACAGCCTAAGACGATTTTTTTTTTTTTTTTTTTTTGCCTCTTATTAACTAAGTTTGTAACGCAGAGTCTGCAGACTCTTAGTTCCACTTTCATGCTGTAAAATCTCACTCAGCCCTCAGAATGCCCTGGAATTACTTCCAGGGGTTCTTTGAGGAGTTTCCCATGAACTGGTGCAGTTCTGGCTGCTCCTCCTTGATTTCTTCAGCCCAGGAATCCACAAGATGAACAACCACCCCAATCCCCAGGGTCCTCTTTGTGAGGGGAGATTCTTGGCCACAAACCCTGCCAGGAACTAACATGGTGCTGCTTCTGCTACAGAAATGCAGGCACTGCCCATCTCTGCAACTCACCGTTTCACCGTCCCACTGATCCAGGAGTCACTCTGCTTATTCTCCTGCCCCACAAAGCGCTTCGTGTTAACAGCTCCTTGAGCCTCTGCGTGTAGCCCCCTTCCCCATCAGTCTCAGACTGCAGCCGGCCTGAGAGACAGGGGGGCGCCTGATCCTTTCCCATATAGCTCTTACTACTAATGGCGATTATGCTTTATTTTGTGACACTTCCACCTACTCTCTGTCTTCCCCGTTAGATGGTAAATTATGGGGAATTAACTGAATATGCTTTGCTCACCATCTCATATTCAGAGGAGCACAGTCCTGAACATACCTGTGTTCAGTAAAAATGTACTGAATGAATAAATGACTCTTTTATTCTCCTGAACCCATGCTTTTCCAAACCAGGGATCCAGGCAAGGAAGACAGAAGTTTTCACTCAAATCAAGGTCTAGGAAGAGCCCAACCACCCACTCTGGCTCCTGGCAAAATATACCTCAAGTTCACCAGTTAATTAGACAGAATCCAACTCTGGATTCCATTGTTAGGTCTTGCACTTAGAAGGTATGTGGCCCAGGTGGTCCTTCCAAATAGATTAGAAGCTTTGGGGTTGGGGACAATGCCTTTTTCATCTCAGCACCTGCCACTTCATCTGGCTCAATGCCTAGCACAGGAGATCTGTGCGAGAAATAGTCATTGGCGAGAGCTGAGCATGGAGATAAAGGTTCGCTAGCTTGTTACTGATCCACTGCTGTCTCCTAGCTGTGTCTGTGGAGGTGGGGACACCGAAGGGATTTCTGCAACATTTTTTTTTTTCCTTCAGTGCACCTCTCTGGACATGGTTCACACCAACTACCATCAGGTGCTGAGAAATTATTTCCTAAAAATATAGGTGGGCCATAGAAAGCCGAAAATAAGCCGAGGAAAGTGAGCGCCTCATGACTGCTTCCTGCCACAAGAGATAAGGGCATGAGCCAAACGCTTCCTGACTGGTCTCAGTTCTCAAAGATAGAACATACCTCGCCTAATGGGGTGGGACTTCTTCAGATGATGTCAGGCCACAAATTCTTGGCTCTACCCCTAAATGAAGCCAAGATCATGCCTGACCAACAGCCTGGCCCATTTCCAAGTCAGATTTCAAGTCATGGTTCTCAACTGGGGGCAATCTTGTTCTTGAAGACATCTGCCAAGGTCTAGAGACATTTTTGGTTGTCACAGATTTTTACTGATACCTAAATGGGAAGAAGCCAGAAATAATTCTAAACATCTACCACGAATGCAAAGAACAACTCCCTATAAGAATTATTCAGCCCACAAAATCATTAGCTGAGGTTGAGAAACCCTGGCCCAGATGAGACCAACACACACGGCTAGTGACACATCGAATTCACAGAGCCGGGTGCCTACTGCTTAAGGGACTGGAATTCACCCTGTTGGCTGCTCGCAGCTGCAGCCTCCGCACGTGGAGTCTGCACATCAGGAGGCAGCGTGGGTTTAGACTTGCGGCCACTGCTGTGACAGGATCGCGTCCCCAGGCGGGCAGGGGGATGCCTCTGTCTGCCTTCTCATCTACCTCCTGCTGCGCTCATGGGAGAGGACTCTGTCTCTCTCCAGTTCCACAATCCTGCATCCTCCACCCCATTCCAGAAAAGGGGAGGAGGAGAAACAACTGGGGGTCAACATAAGGCATGCTCTCTGCTCACTCAGAAGAAAGCAGTTAGTAGTTCCAGCTGACCTCACGATCCTGCAAATGCTCCCTGAGCAGAGTTCTCCTTTGGAGCTTCCCAGGGGCACGGTCCTGCTCTAAGGGCTTCTGCTGGTTCACCCGGCTTGCTGGGTTTGGATCCTGCCGTCCTGAGTTTGACTAGCTGTGTAACCTCAGACCTCCCTTTCATGTAAAAGGAGAATGCTCTGACCAAGCCTTTTAGTTGTGCCATGTGGATTAAAACAACAACAACAACAACAACAACAACAACATCCATCGCCTGCCATGGACCACTCCCTCCATTAACAATGGCATGGAGATGGCCATACGCCAGCAGCTGTGCTAAGTGCTTTATACACTGTCTGATTTAATTATCACCATAGCCCAGTATTGAGAGGAGTAAACTGGGGCACAGAAAAAGAGATGACTTGCTCAAGATCAGGCAGCTTGTAGGTGGTGGAACAATTTAAACCTGGCAGTCCACCCTGAGCTCTACCTTAGTGATAGTGAAAGCCCTGAATATTGTGGGGGTACTCGGTAAACCTCACATCCCCTCCACCCCGTGTTTTGTATTTGTTCTTCATTCTTTTAACTAGTAAGTACTGAGCAGCCACTGTATGTTCTAGACTCTGTGCCAGAGAAGGTCACCCTGAGGTTTCTCCAACACCACCCCTGTGGGACTCCAGGGGAGGCAGAGATCAGATTTCTGACACCAGACCCTGGCCCAGTCTACCGTTCCCTGATGGCCTCTTGAGTTCAAATGCTGAAATTCACAGCAAAAAACCAAAACAAAAACCCATCAAATGCCTTACACCCACATCCATGCATAGAGATAATCAGATCTGTTTGGCCAAATAGCTACTTCTATAAAGGATGAAGTTACACGTGTTCGTCACCTCCCCAGGGAAAGCTTTCTTCCCCGTCTGGTCAAAGTCCCCTTTATCGAGTCCCAGAGCTGCATGTACCTCCCTGCTCAGCACTGTCCCGTCTGCACTACGTGCTCATTTGTGTGTGTAGTAAGAACATCAACTATGTTGGACAGCCTTGGCTCCTCCTTTGTGCCATGTCTCCCACAGGGGTGTATGGAGAGAGTGTTCTAGAAATAAGGCCAGTGAGTGAACTTGAGTTCCTGCTACATGCCAGGCTCCGTAGCATCATCTTACCATGTGAGCAGGCCCTGGTGCTGGCGTTTTCCAGGTGAAGAAACAGGCTAGGGAGTCCACCTGCCCACCGCTAGTCAGTGTGGAGTCAGGGTGCTCACCCAGGCCCATCCGATGCAAAGCCCCGTGTTCCCCCAATATTAGACTTTGCAAACCAGACACCTGCAAGTCCGCAGTGGTTTGGGAGAAGACGCTGTGATAAGCAGTTAAGCGTGTGGGGTCCAGAGCCAGTCAGCTGGGGTTCAAATCTTGACTGCACCACCCTCTAGCTAGAGGTGTTTGATCTTTGGTCCTGTATCCACTCTGGGCCTCAGTTTATCTATATGTAAAACAGAGATACAAAATAGGAGTATCTCACGGTGCTACTGTGAGGGTTAATTGTACTATTTGTAAAGCATTTGAAGAGTGCTTAGCATATCGTATGTGGCCACGTATGAAGAAAGAAGGGCTTCAAAGGCCATATACCACTGTTGATATGTTGTATTTAGCATTCTGCACCTTAGTACCCCAATTTGATAAGAAATGTTGAAATGCAGACGCTGATGACTGAAATCACTTAGCTGCAGTCATTAATACTAATGTGCGTCTCCTCAGCACATCCATATTAAACATCACTGGCATTTAACGGCATCCTGTTACACTGATGCTGACTTGCTAAGTGTATCTGGAAGAAACCATTTGGATCATCGCTGAGGTTTTAAGCTGTCTGCTCACTGTAGAAGGTGAGCCCACACTGCCTGCAATGCTGCGGATGTGAGGACTGGCAAGCACACACGGGCATTTCTAGGTGATGACACACCCACCTAGACAGGCCACCGGGGACGAACCCACATTTTTCAGATCCAGACACCTGTCTGGCTGCCTGCGGAGGCCCTGGTACAGCGATGTGTAAGGCACTTAAGGGCGTTTGCAGAGGGTGAGCCCCAGGGGATCCTTGGTGTTTGATAGCTGTGTGGGTGAGCAGATGGTCCCTGGATTGAGCTTGGGGGAGGGGATTCTGTGGGAAGACAAAATGATATTCTCCTGACACAGACCAAGGTCAACTGCCCTTGCTCCCAGTAAGGACAGGACCTGAAAACAAGCCACCAGGCAGAGTTGTGAAGGGCAGCTAGGCAATGCCATCTTGCCTTAACCAGACTGCGCGCACATCCACATGCACTCATCCCTCAGAGCAGAGGAGATAATGAGACAGAGATGCAAGCTGAGAGCAGACGTTTCTCTTCACTGGGTCTTTTTCTCTGAGCACCATCTAAGGGGTCTTGGGGGATTGATCTCTGTCCTCTAAGAACGAGGGGAGATACAACAGTGAGCATCGACTGAACTCTGACCATGTCCAAGGCATGCAACCAACACCATTTACTACTCAACAACCCTATTTGCCTGGGTGCTACTATTATTGTTCCCATTTTGCAGTCAAAGAAACTGAGGAGACACCAAGTTTGAGTAACTGGCCCAAGGTCACTGAGCTGTAAGTGGCAGAGTCCAGACCTGAACCCAGCCTGTCTTCCTAACCAATGTCTCCACTGCCTTCCAGAATTCACCATGACTGCTGTAGCTGCTTATGGCAATAGAGCACTCTGGCTGCCTCCAGGCAGTGCGGGGACAGGTTCCTTCCTCCAAGCAGGAGCTCTGAAGAGTTCAAGTAGGGTTAGCTCCCTTTTCAAGGGCTCCCAGAGAACAGACCAATGAGGAAAAAAATTACAGAGATGTTGCATTCAACCCAGCCAGAGAGAGAATCTGGCAACAAATTAGAACCACAGAAGAAAACTATACATACAGCTTCTAAGAATGACTGGCTCTCCAGATACTGACATGGAAGCTCCAAGAGAAAAAGCCAGGGGCAGGAGGGTGTGTGTAACTGCCCTGATTGTGTTGCAAAAATAAAATATTCATGTATGTTTATAAATGCATAGACTTTGTTGGTAGCAGTGATTGCTTCTCTAAGGGAAACTTTGTCAAAGGGAGCAGGAAAGGGGGGGGGAGCCTTGATTTTCACTGTAAACCAGTTTTTTACCTTTGAACATCTGTGCCACGTGTTTGTATTACCTAGCCAAAACGAACTTTTAAGTTAGAGCTAAGAAACAGAGTGGGCTGTGCTTTGAGGTGGTGATGGACAGGGAATATTCAAGTACACAGAGAGGCCATCAGGAGATGGTGGAAAGACACTTGGGAAGGCGGACGGAGGCCTGAGGCATCCTAAGGAATCTGTGATTTCATTACACTCACATCCCCGGAAATGGCCATTTCACCACATTCCCTTTGGGGATAAAACCGAGGATGGCATGTTGTCTCTGAATGGGGTTTGTCAGGGGAGCCTGTAAGGTGACTGTGGCTTTGGAGACCTCCCAACATGAGGACAAACTGGACTTTGTTCTCTTTGGGGTCATCATTTATCCTTCAAAAGGCCCAAGAACCTATATTCTATCAACAATTCCTGCCACGGCCCTCACAATCATGCTCCCTTTTTCTGCGTTACAATCTATTCTCTACCTTAGCTGGATTGGACACATCGCCTTCTCTCACGGGGAAGTTCTGCCCCAAACTCTTAGCATTGCCTGCATCCTTCTTACCCTTCCAGTGTCAACTTAAATAAGACGTTCGCAGGAAGATTTTTCTTGATTATTTATCTAGGCAGATCTTCCTTTGTTCTCTAATACGTTCCCTCATTTATTACCTTTAAAGAAATGTGTATTAGTTGGCCATGGCTGTTGTCATCGAGCAGCTTGAACAGCAGAATTTATTGTCTCACAGTCCTGAAGGCTAGAAGTCCAAGATCGAGGTGATGGCTGGGTGGGTTCCCCCTGAGGGCTGTCGGGGGAGGATCTGTTCCACGCCTCTGCCCTGCTTTCTGCTGGTTTGCTGACGGTCTTTGGAGTTCTTTGGCTTTTCGACATTCATCCTCATTTCTGTCTTCATCTTTTCATAACATTCTACCTGTGTGCCTGTCTCTGTATCCAAGTTTCCCCTTTTTATTAGGACATCGGTCATGCTGGATCAGTGTCCACCCTAATGACCCCTAGCTTAGCTAGTGACATCTGCAATGATCCTATTTCCAAATAAGGTCATATTTTGAGGGACTGGGGGTGAGGATTTCAACACATGAATTTAGGGAGACATAATTCAATCCATAATGAAATAGTCAACTTGACTTGTTTGTTTCCTGTTGATTGTTTCTTGTCCCTCCACTGGGCTGTGAGCATCCTGGGGGCAGTGACTGTATCTATTTCCTTCCTTGCTAAAAACAGTACCCGCCTCAGTGCCTTGCATATAGGACGGGGTTGCCTTCATTTCTGTTAGCTCGTCCCTTACTGTTGCTGATTTGCAAGCTTTCTTAATTGACTCCAGATACTAAATGCTTGGCTGGGTACAGGAAATTCAAATACTTCTCCAAGTCTGTGACTCGCTTTTTTAACCTCAGAGATGTCTTTTCAAGACCCACTGACAGTTTTAATTTATTATTTTCCTTCAGATTTGCCATCTATGTTCATTTGTGAGATGGCCAATAATTTTTCTTTCGTCCTGTACTTGTCTCATTTTGACTTCAAGGTCCTTTTAGCTTTAAATATGAATTAGGGAGTGTTCTTTTCCGCTCTAGAACAGTTTAACAATGACAGTATCTGTTCCTTGAACACATAATTAAACTTACTGAAAAACTGATTTGGGATGTGTGGAAGGCATTGAGGATGGGGAAAACAGACTGATTTTTAAACTCTGAATTCTGTTTTCTTCAGTGGTTAAGGTCTTTTCATGTGTTTTAGGCTTTTTAATGATCATTTAGCTTTTTTTTCCTTGAATAGGTTTGATAAATTATATTTTTAAAGAAATTGATTACATAACCTAAAACCTTCCCGATTATTGACCTGAAGTTGTAAATAATATTCTGTATCTCTTTTTAACCTCCACAGTATCTTCTATTTCTTTTTGTGATCAACTTTGCCAGAAGTATTTAGGGTTTATTGTAAGTCTTTCCAAAGTACCAACTATTGACATTTTGTTCTATTTTTTTCTAGTTTCTTAGTTTAAATTTTTCTTCTTTCCCTTCTATTGCACTGGCTCCTCTGTTAGCTTGTTAATTATATCTGCTTTCTCATAATATGAAAATTTCAGACAGTAGTTTTTCTTCTTATGAGGTTTGCAATACTATGTAGCATTTTCATTATTTTTAGTTCTAAATACTTAAAATTTCTATTATTCTTTCTTCTTTGACCTGTTTATTAGTTTATATTTCCAAACACGAAAAATTTAAAGTTATTTTTTGTCATTGCTTAATAATTTTTCTAATTAAATTGTTTAATAGGATACTAATTTCTTAGGATTTATTGAGCTTTGTTTCATGTTTAGTGCATGGAAAATTTTGTAAATAACTGTGTGCCCTTAAAAGGAAGAGTATCTATGATCTAATTTGGGTGCTGAATTCTCTGTGTGTTCATTTCATCCAGCTTGATAAATGTATTCAGATCTTTGCGTGTTATTTAATTTCCAGCTGAAGTACGTAAAAATTTATCAGAAAGCAATGATCTCCCATCCAGATTGTGGATTTATAATTCCATAAGTGTATACAGATTATGAGGCTATGCCCTTAGGCATATGAAAGTTTTAGAGTTTCTGGTGAACTGCAACCTTACCGATGCTGTGAGCCTCTTTATTTCCAACCATAATTTTGCTTTATTGTCTGTTTCATGTGATTTTGACCTTGCTGTGCCAATGTTCTTTTGGTCAGAATCTCTTCATAATCCTACTTTCATTTTGTGTCCTTAATTTTTAAAAGAGCCTCAGATTGATTTGTGCAATTTTAATCCCATTTGCCAATCTCTGTCTTGATACGCAAGTTTAACTTGTATTTTAACTTATATTTTGACATACTTTCATCTTGCCATCTCATTCAGTACTTCTTGGTTAAACATTTTCTGTATTTTCTATCTTCTACTGATTTGGAAGTCATTCAGTGTATTTTTATCTTTTTTACTGATTATCCTTAAAAACTTAACATGTACACATAAAAAGTTGAAATTAATGCTATCTTCCCTCCCCCCTGGAACTCAGAATTCTGTAACTCTGCTCATGTCCGTGGCCTCCCTCCACCCCTGTCTGACTTACCGGTTGTTATCCAGAATTTAATCCTACCTTTATTTTTCTTTCTCCTAAATCAGATAGTATTGTTGTTCTCTCATGCAGTCACTGTCTGTTTATATTTCTCCAAATGTTTAAACATTTTTTGCTCAGCATTTTTTTTCATTCTTGTTTTTCCCTCCTGGCTTAATCTCTTTATTAATTGTTTTAGTGGAGTCTCTCAGTAGTTCTTTTAGTCTTTGTCTGAAAACATCTTTATTTGGTTCTCGCTCTTAAATACTACCCTAGCTAAATACATATTTTCAATTTAAAAGTTTGTTTTTCTGAAGCACCATTTTCTTTTGTCTTCTAGTTTTGCAATGAGAAATCTGTCAGTTTAATGGTTACTTCTTTGCAAGTAATATACATATTTTGCATCTTTTTCTGAGATTTAGAGTTAGTCTAAAGTAACTTTTGCTCTAGTGCTAATTTATCCCACCACTAATGTGTGTGAGGTGCGGTCTTACCGGGTTGCTGCTGAGTGACCTCAGGGTCAGTGTTGACTCTCCACTCTAGCTTTTCAGAACTCAACTATCTCCTAGCCCTGTATGAAATCTGTGAATTGACCAGCTTACAGCTCCCAAGGTTTTCTTTGGTTGGTCTCATGTAGTTTCATCCTGCACACGTGCATGATCATAGTCAGCAACAGAATCAAAGGGACTCCTATGCAAATTTCTGGAACTTTCTCTCTGTAGAGTTTCCTCTTCTCTGGTACCTGGCTCACAAATTCCTTTCACCTTAGCCTTTCTGCACCCCTATTTCAGGCTTTTCCAATCATTGAATTTCTTGTGCTCTGCTTGGGTTTCCTCTCCCTGAGCTGTGGTCTGGAAAGTGCCAACAAGCAGGAGTCAGGGCAATCAAAACCTGATCTCTTTTTTCCCCCTTCTCTTAGGGACCTGTGCTGTCTTGGGTTCATGGTTTGAAAAGAATTATTGCATATATTCTGCCCTGTTTTCTAATCATTCATGGAGACAGGCACATGTAGTTCAGTCCTCCATCACGACCAGAACCAAAAGAACCCTAGACCATTTGTGTATGTGCGTACAGACTAACATTTCCTGGACCACGCAGATGGTATAAAAATCAAACTCCAGGCATAAGTGAAGAAAGATTCATTATTAATTTTCAGGGGAGATTTCTTTATACGTTTCCTTCCTTGGACTTGGGACATGGTACACAAGCTTCTAGTGTCCCTTTGTTAATGGGCAGATTTTTTTTCTTCTAGTTTTTCACTGAAGTTATTGTCCTTTGAAATTTCTGGTTTTATATAGACAGCTTACTGCAAAATTCCTCAAATAGTTGAGAGTCATGATTTTTGGCTCCTGCACATTAAAAATCAAGTTCTTAAGTTAGAGAGAGCAGCAGTCCTGTCTGCCATCCCCAAAACTCACTTCGGGCACTCAGAATGATCAGAAGGAAACTCATGAGTCTCTTTTTCTGGCCCCTTAGGATTTTCTGTACCTTCTTGAGTGCTTAGCACTTAGAAGGATATTTGTTCTATTTTCACTTCTAGGGGACTTTCACACTTATGTAGTTACATTATCTTCTAAGATTTTTAGCCTATCAGTCATCATGTCAGAAAAACATTATGTTAAATAAATTTTCGTGAAACGATACAGCTATCAATTTGTGCTTTTAATGGCTTTAAAATGTTCTAAAAACTGATCTAATTTACCGTGATTTAAAAAAAAATTTACCACGATTCGATATCTAAGGTACTGGCATCATTTTTACTGTTATTATTATAACTAGTTCTCTTAAAAGTATGTTTAATGCAATGAATGTTTTCTTCTTTTGAGGAACCTTTTTAGATAAACTGTAAGAGGGCTTTTGGGGTTGAAGTTCATGAACTTGTTTAATGAGATTCCTGTCTAGTTTCTACAAAATCTTCTTGCCTCTGTATCTTGTAGTCTAATGAATAAAACCAAAAGGGGATTCAGACTCAATATTGGTTTTCAGTTTTCATTATTTTATGAATAATAAAGAGGGTTAAACTAATTCCTGGAAAAGAGAGTAGCTCTTAGTGGCCTAGAAATACATCCAGCACAAACAAGAGGTACTTCAACAAACCTCTGAGCAGAAATACAGCAGTTTTTATATTTTCATCCCAGTTTTGCCACGGGGGGAGGATGTTTAGTAAACATTGGCATGTTCCCACTTTGCAGGTGGTTCTAATGTAAAGTAGTTTGCAGAAAAGTACCCCCTGTCACTTTTCGTAATGAAAATGTTTATTTCAAACTGTTTGCACTTTCCTTTGGTTTCTGGCAAGTACTCGGGCATGCTCACAAATGCTCATCCCAATCCAGGAAGCTCCCGGAGTAGAAAATCAGTAGCTACGGCTGCTCCCCAGGTGGGAAGTGTGCCAGAAAAGGTTGCACATCTTCTCTGAGTATCTTTAACAAGGGGTTCTCAACACATGTGACACAGCACTAGCCTGGGTGTCCAGGGTCTTCCTGGCCCATTCTGCTGACTGCTAGCTTTGGGCAAGCCTCTTCTTCCTCTGTGCCTTGTTTCCTTTTCGGTAGGATGGGATATTTGCCTGTAATCTCCCCAACTTTTGCTAACATTTCCAGAGACTAAATATAACATGTCAACTAGCTTTGTGCATTTTCATAAAGGTCAATTCTTTAGGACTCTTCTTCACTTTTTTTTTTTCTTCATTTGTGCCACTATTATATCCTTTAATAAGTTTTGTGGTTATCTTTTTTATGGCTCTCTTCTGGGGTCAAAAACTGTCCTTTGCACCCCCACCCCTGCCCCCACACACATTACCAAAATCCAGCACAGACCAAACCTGTAAGGCTTGCTCATCAAAGAGTTGCTAGATCAAGATGACATTTCTAATGTAAAATTTTATTTCACTGATGCCATTTAAATTATTTCCTGCTAATGTTTATTTGCATCTCAAAAGTTAGTAGCATACATTTTCATATTTTCTTCCATCTTTTTCTATAATCTTCCCAGATGCATTCAAGCAATTCATACCTTAATTTTTTCAAATCACTCTGTGTGTGCGCGTGTGTGAGCGTGTGTGTGTGGGCGCGTGCACTGTGACCAATGACATGATGCCTGGGAGTGAAGTGCTCAGTACATGTTCGCTGAATAAATATGGGTTTTTTTGGGGCATGTGACAAATTGTAATAAGGACACTAGACTAAATAGACCTAAGGATTTTGAGCTTTGAAAACCTGTTCTTCGCTTTCTCAACAGTGATTCCAGCTGCAGATTAAGCTGAGCTTTCTTTTGTCCTTACGTCGATTGGTTATCAGTAGAGAAAACAGTGTTGACTTCACGTCATCCAAACTCGTGAAGAACTGAGCCAAATTTCTATGTACGAAACTCTCCGGCCTGGGTTTTTTCCTTAGCTCAGAGATGCTCTATAGAGCCTTTATCTGCAGTGCGGATTTCTGTTGCATATTCTATGACTGATGTCAATGGAAACGCCAGAGGAGAAATGAGGGCAGTGGATAGAATGGGACAGCTGACAAGGGGACATTTTCCCCCCACTTGGCCTGGCCTTCAATCTCTGGCTCTCATTCTAGTTCATCGGACCTATCAGAACAGCAGCTTTGGCTAGTGTCACTCCCATTCTCTGTCTCTCTCCTCTGTGCCTCTGTCGCCCCCCCCCCCCCACGCTCACAGCAGACAGAATAGTGTAATGCTTGAAGACAGACTGTGAAATTGGGCAAACTTAGTCTAACTCTCAGTTTTGCCACTTATTTTTTCATTTGCTTTGTGACTTTTTCTTACTTTCGCTGGGCCCAAGGTTCTGTATCTGCTCACTGCAGATAACAATAGTATTTTCTTAGCCTATGGTTAAGTGACGTCAATAAGGTGATTCAGGTACAAACTTCTCAGCACCACGGCTGGCAGAGAGTAAGCTCACAGATGATGGTGACTACCTAGCACGTGGTGTCTCTTGTTTAACTGCATAGCTCTCTTCCAATACCTTATTGTGAATAAGATTACCAGATTTTCCTCCTTTTCCTCTTCTGTTGGATACATTCACCCTGCCTAAGCCTTCAGTAAGCAAGAGAGTTCCCTATATCGGGACTTCAGGGGATAGCTAAATACATTACATTTCACTTGAGGGAGAGTAACAGATAAGAATCTTGGGGGAAAAAAAGAGTTCTGGAAAGGCCAAACTCAGGCATGAAAGTTCTCCTCATTGACCCATGGGAGAGCTCATCAGGCCTCCTCCGTTTAAAGTCTGCTTATTTTTATTTGAGCAACCGTTCTAACAAGTATGAAGTTTCCTCGTCTCTAAGGAGGAGTCGTCTTTCTGGACTAGGAGATTCAGAGATTAGGAGAAAAGGGTAACTTGTGAGAAGTGCTGAAAGTCCATCACAAGGGAAGAGACAGAAGAAAGAGGAACATTTGGATTTATTTTTAAAGGAACCAAATTATTTAGAGCAGCATTTCCCACTCTGTCTTCTTTCTAGATGATGTCAACATCTAACAGGCATGGAGAGTTATTGGATCAGTAGGTGAGGAAAACACTGGGTTAAATCAAGTTCAACAGAATCATTCTTCATGGCTTCACAGAGTCTTCAGTATATTGAACTATATTCTGAATTTCTAAGAGAGAAGGGTGTGTGAACAGAGTGTAACTGGGCTTCCCAATCTAACTAGGCCACAGAACTCCCTTTTATGAAACAGTCATGGCACTAGTGTTCCACAGAACCTACTTTGGGTTATTCTGGTCTCAGGCCTTTATGCAAGCATGGACTCTTGGTCAAAGAGTCCAATGCTTGTCAACAAGTGATCGGGGAATCTCTGCAGTACAGTGATAATCGTCATACTGATGTCACAGAGCTATTTGGAAAAATTAGATGGTGCTCAATGCCGTCTTTTAGAAGAAGTAAACACCTTCAAACTAGCTGCCTTTGTTTTAGGAATTCAACCTCAGAAATACTCATAAGACTCTGCATGCCTTTTGTACAACTGTTTATGAATTTACATTATTCATAATATTAAAACACTTTATGACTAAATGGCCATCAGTAAGAAATTGCTTGGATAAATGATGGTTCAGCTAATACGATGAAATACTGCACAAGTGTTCAAAAGAATGTGGTAACTCTACCTGTATCGGCAGGGAAATGTGCATACAATACGTAGTTGGAAAAAAAGAGGAAGCTGTAGAAAGAATGCATGGCAGGCTAAATATTTATTTTAAAAGTCAAATATACATGCACATAGAGAAATGAATGAATGGATGAATGAATGAAAGTTGTGTATGTGTAGGCACACACATATGGATGCATCTGGGGAGCAAGAAAGACGACTTTCAATTTTTTAATGTGTGACTTTTGCTTCCACATAGAATAGAGAATGCTGTAAGAGACTGCTGCTCCTGCCCTGACAATAAGATAAAACTAGATAGGCCACAAGAATCATACTTCTAAAAAAAAAGTCATTGGAACACTGAGGACACAAAGAAATCTAAATGAAATCAGCAGAAGGGGATTAGCAATTCCTGCGAGAGAAGAATGCCACAAGTCCTTTCATTCCTGAAGGTGTGGCAGAAAAAGAAGCCAGCCTGCCATAGATGGGGGTAAAGAGGAACGAGCCCAGTTCCTAACGATCTTTTCACAGCCGGGTACAGACTGGCGTGACAAATGAGAACCCTGAGCAAATCCAAATCAAAGCAAGGACTCTCTCACCTGCACATCTTTCCCACAGCATCTTTATCAAGTGCACAGGGTTAGAGTGCACAAACCTGTGCTAAGACAGGAGACCTGATAGAGACCATCCTTAAGGAGCATGGGGCTCCATCAAGTGTGTAAGACATCCATTTTTTTTTAAGGCATCAGTCTTCCACACGGCAGGTGACAGTCTGGTGGCATAGTATGGTAAGGAAATTTCACAAAGCACAAAATCCTAGAAGACTGATAGCTTCTGTCATAAAGAAGAGAGAGATCTCCCACGATTTGGAGAGCTGACACTTACAGAGAAATCTCAAGATTCTCACTAGTAATAAGATCCTAAGCCCTGATGAAGGCACAGTGTGGATCCTGCCCTCGAATCTGTTGAAGTCAGTGGTGGACTGAATTTAACTAAGGCTGCAACAGATCTCAGAGTCAGCTCAATTATAGATTAGGTGATCCGACTGACTCAATTTTCCACATCATCAGTCATAAGAGAAAGGGTCATGATCTTTTCAAGGAGTTAACATTTGTTTCATGCTATGGTTCCTTTTATGCACAATGTCCAACATACAACCAAAAATAATGAAACGGGCAAAGAAGGAAAAGATAATCAACAATGAAGAGACAAAGTAGTCAACAGACACAGTTCAGATGCTGGAACTAGAAGACAAAGACTTTAACTGTGATAAATATATTACAGGATCTAGTGGAGGAAAGTGGACAATTCACAGAGATGATGAATTTTAACAACAAAAGAATGAAGACTATAAAAAAGGACCCATATTTTACATTGTATGACTTTGTAACATAACATTTTAGCAATAAGAAGATGTCCTTTACAATTTTTAAAAAGATTTTAAAAACAAACTTTCCGAATTTTTCCATGTGAAATAGCTAAAGTATAATTCAAACACTCTACAGGGAAACCTCAACTCTATGGAAAAACTTTGATGTAAGTCCATGCACATCCTGAGATTTATCGGCCATAATTGTTCTACCGTATTTGGAGGCAGTTGTACAATCAGGGTCTCCAGATGGTCATTAAGTAGTGACCATCCCAACAGTGTTTCCAAAAGCCTGTGTGTAGGAGGTGGACTTCTCAACCCCAGCAGTGTGATTCCAGGATAAACAGTTATCCCTCGGGGGGAGGGAGACACACTGTCTTCTCTGAGAAAAGACTTTTTCACTTGCAACTTTTCAAGAAGCAACAGTATATTCTTATGCTGTCATGGACATAATGCTGTTATAGAGCAACGAGCATGCTGTCCAGGATGGTCAAGTTCAGTCTTAGGCTGGACGTGGCAGAAACCTATATATATGTGTTCATTTCTAAAAGACGTACTTAATCAATCTGTACAAAAGGATGTTGCCTTTTCAGGGCAACATTCTTTATAAGATGCTATTGGTGGAGATAAACATGGATGAAACTGAAAAATGCAGAGAGGTGTTGTCAATATGGTGAACCATGCTTAAAATTTAATGAAATAAAATCTTAATCAGGGGGCTTAAGTGATGGTGCCTCTTCCAAGTTTACAACATAAATTCTCATCAAGCAGAGAAACTCTTCGGTCAGGAGCCTTGTGGTATTCACTTTGGAATTTTTTACACATGCTCTCTAGCCCACACAGGGATTAGTTACGATGATAAATCTTTCCTTGAGGATGAAGAGGACTGAGGACCTCTAAGACCGAAGCATCCTCAGTTCTTTCTGGAAAAGGTAACAGCCAGAAGATTAGCCTGTATGTATCTCAGTGTATCCTTGACCAGAATTTGTGGCTGCCTCTCACTGCCTTGTACGATTTTATTTTGTGTGTTCTCTAGAAACTAAAAAATCAAGGTGTTCCTTAAAAAGAAGTGACAGCTGAGATACAGATCACTGATGAGGTGAGAAGTCCCTCTGAACACATGCTCAGTGGGAGGATATCCAGAAGAGAAGTTGTAGAGCTGAGGCAGGGAGAATTCCTCAGCAAGAGTCCTGTTTCTTACACCCTGGATTAAGCTGCGGCCAAGAAAAACGGTGATGGGGAGAGAGGGGAGTAAAATGATTGGGTTGACTTGTCAATTCTAATTCCCAACAGTGGCTCAGAAACAGACTGTGTGCTTGTTGAAAAACAAGCTGAGAGGTACTGCCGGTGGTGGCTTTTTGTTGGAAGGAATGTTAAACTTCTGCTTGTCAGTCACCTGCAGGGGCAAGGGGAGTGGAAAATGACAAGCAGAAGTGGCGAGAGGAGCATATGGTCCCCTCTCCCTGCTGCCCAAAGTCTGATAGAGCCTGCTGTTCCCTGGGACCTCCTACCTGCATCAGGAACAAGCTCGTGTGGTAGATTTGGATCTAGACCCACTGGCTTGAGTCCAGTTTATTTCTCTCCTCGGGGGTTAAGGATGAAGGCAAGCTCGGGGCACACTCAGCACTATGATGATAAATATTACCATTACATTTTTAACCAAAAATGTCTTTCCCTCTTCCCGATTCCTAAGTCCTGTCTGTCAAGCAGCTATCACCCACATTGTGCATGTTTGGATCATGTCTAAAAAGGAAGCTGGACATTGGTTTAGGGTTTTGGTTTCAAGGTAGGGATTTTTCTTCATGCATTGGAAATATATGCCCCTGCCCCCCAAAACAGGTCTTTCCTAGGGTTCCTGATTGACCCTTGTAGTTAGATCTGATATTTCTGGTTTCCTAGACATCATTTTAATCTCAGTGGAACAACAGAAAAAAAAAAAAAAACAATGGAGCAATATGGAAATGTAACAGAGAGCCAAGTTTGTTTGTTTTATGCAACTTATAATCTTTTGTGTGACTAATTCTTGAAGTTTGGTCCTGACTGCAAAAGATTTCAAAAAAGACAACTGAACCTCGGATAACCCTCAAAACCCTGTCAATTCATGACTCAGCAATAAAGATTTTAAGTTTCTTGGAAACAGCGGAATGGCTCTCCGTTTCTCTAGCCTCCGGAGATGCTTGTATGAGGTAGACCTGCTACCATCAAGTGCTGGCTGAGTGAAGTATTTACGGAAGGCCTGCCACGGGCTCGGTAACGTGCTAGTTACTCACAGAGAACCACCTGAGACAGAGTCCTTGTGCTTCTCGCTTCTGGTTGAAACTACCATCCCATGTACCCTACTTGTCCTCCGCGTTGCTCCATCTTCAAAGTCCTCTTTCTAAAGCCCCGATTTCACTGCATTTTTTTTTAATATCCTACATTTCCTCCACTGCTTATTAAATACAGTTCAAATGAACACCCTCAGTGAACTAGCTGCAAACTACCCCTGCTTCCTTAGTTAGCAACTCAACGGACTAGTTATCCACCTCCCCCCACCCCCCGCAAGATTTCTAGCAAACTCAAGGCTTCATGTGTTTGCTCCCTCTGGTTCCTCTGACTCAGTCCTTCTTGCCCATGGTCTTGGCCCGTCCGTAACCTTCAAGCCAAAAATAAATGCCACCTCCTCCAAGGCTCCTTCCTCATGCTCCACCTCTACCCATCATTTCTTCCTCCTCCTTTGTATTCCATAATGCTGTTAATTCTTGCAGATTTCCCCTGAACTATGAGGTTCTGTCAATAGAGTCCCTTCCTGGAGTTATCAAATATCCCCTTGCTAAGCTGAAAATGTCTTCTTTAATGTCTCAATTTTCTTTTTATTAAGAGTTTTTAAGTATAACAACCCTTAGGGAAAAAAATCACTGTTCGGCTTCTAGGCATATGAATTCCCTGTCTTATCACACATCCAGGCAATCGGAAGTCTTTCCACCTCATCAGTCAGTCCATCTTGTTTTCTCATCACTGCTGATTACATAGGTCTAACGTTGCTAAGTTGTTTGTCTGTCTAAGAAATAACTTGGGGGTGGGTTTCTTTCTTCAACCAGAAAGGTCCTTTTGAAGCAGGTGTGAAAAAGAAAAAAATCAGCTACTCTAAATGTGGGTGAGGCAGGTCATTTGTATATTGTTAACATCTCTTATCATACAATAAAGAAAATTTAGCTGTTGGAATTTTCTCCACAAAATTACAGATCCTTTGAGGTCAAGGGATATATTTTATTCCTCTTTATATTCCCTTAGTACCTAGTACAGTGTCATGAACACAGCAAGGGCTTGCTCACCATTTGCTGAATTGAGTAGTTTCTGACAGGGAAATCCATGCTAATGTTTCTTTTCCTAAAATGTTGCTGCTGTTTTGTTTCATGAGAAGGACCTAACAGAGCTTCTAAAATATGATCAAGGTTTCTTTATCAAGATATATTTTTTCCAGTGAAATCACAGCCAAGTAACACATTTTTTATGCTGGCCATTAAAATGTCATTTGGTGGTACTTCTCCGCTCTCAAGTTAATAGCCCTTAGCAAAGAAGCCATCCTACAGAAAATACAGGCTTTGCCTTTAGAGCAGAAATGTAAATAGCTCTAATTTGTTCTCCCCCATTTTTCCAATATAATAACCATCTGGTTTATCCCTTAGCCCTGGAGAACCATTTTAAAAATTATTTCCCCATGATCTGTTCTCCATCCCATCCTTGCCCTGGAGACGTTCCTGCACTTATCTTTAGCTCACCAATACACAATCACCACTACTGTTTATAAAGGTAGTCCTGATCTCATCTAAGTCTGAGCGAGGTCATCACTTCCAGGACCCTGCAGTGCAGCCAGAGACTGCAGGCACCATTTGGGACGGAGCTGTCCCTCACTCACAAACTTCTGCCAGAATAGCAAGATGATACTGGTACTTAGAAGCCCGCTCCAACTGCCTTCTCATCTGGCACACACGGGGAAGCCCTGGGTTACTACGCTCCAGCTCATCAATTCACGATGCTGCTCTTCTCTGCTCTGTGTAGCATGAATTTGGAAGATTGCATGGGGCAGCTGGCAATGGGCTTCCGCTCTGGGGTTTTCACATTGTATGGTTTCACTCATGGGCTCAGGATGGACCCTTCCCCTAGATTCCAATTAGAGAGGTCTCGGGAATGTCGGAAAGCGGGCTCACATATGCCATCAAAACAAGATGTGGGTGAAACTTCTGAATTGTGATGTGGAAACAGCCTAGAGGCTGGGCTGTGATCTGGTTGTCAAGCCATTTGTGTCTTCAGTGCCAAATACCTTACCAGTGCTGCCATCTATCTGAGATGCTCAATATCCTCAACCCAGGGTTTCAAGTTTTAGAATTTGAGCTGCACAGCATTTTAATATGCCAAGATGCCATGGTAAATAGGTTCTTTGGTTGAAGAGACCATTCAGATATTTTCTTTGGCCTTCAGTATGTGTGACTTGTATTAACAATGGCAAGTGGTGGCACATGACTTGAAGAAAAACTGTGTAGGATCAGGACCTAGCGATGGATGTATCAGTGATCTTTGAAATATGGGGGTCAGGGACTCTTTTGATGATGAGATAAAATTTGATTCCAGACTTGAGTGAAGTGAGAGAGTACGTAGTACAAAATGTGGGGGAAGGACATTCATGGTTTATAGAGATAACCCAACTGCAGAGGCCTTGAGATGGGAACATATTCGAGGAAGACCGAGCAAGTCATGAGGCGGCAGTTCACTGAGTGAGTAGAGTCCTAAGTAAAAACTTCAGAGTCAGATACTTGAATAGTCAAAAAACAGGTCTCATGGGCTGTAGCAAGGATACTGGACTTCATTCTGAGATGGGGGAGCCACTGAGAGTTCTGAGAGAGTAAAGGGTTAAATAAATAAGACAAAAGGGAATGAATCAAGGAGACTATAAATACCAAGCTAAACACTACAATGGGAACACAAAACTTCTTAAATAGCCACAGGGGAAAAATGGCAAAGACGACGTGCTGAATTGAGAAAGAAATAAAGTAAATATGAAGCTCACAGAAATTACAACGCAAAATGACAGACTTGGCACCAAACATGTCATATGGATAAACATGAATGAGCTTAACTCCTCTATTAAAATAAAGTGATGCTCAAATCTCTCCATAATGAAAATCTAAACTCAATGTTGTATGTAAGAGACATAGCTCAAATGCAAGGATTCAAGGCTAAAAATAAAGAAATGCACAGATTTACCAGAGGCAAATGAAAACAGTAAGAAAGAAGGAATTGAAATCCTCATACCAAAGTAGAATTCAAGCCCAAAGCATAAAATGAGGGCAAAAGACATCTTATATAAAGCTAAAAACCATACTGCTTCATGAAAAATATAACAAAACTCAGTAGCATTCATGTACATAAATAATAGTCAGTTGAAAGACAGAATGAATAAGAAAATCTTATTTATGACAGCAACGAAAAAAGACAGAAAACGCATTAGGATCCAGCTTAACTAGAAATGACAAAAACTTTTATGAAGAAAACTAGAAATATTCCCCAAAGACATAAAAGTAGATACGAGACAGAGGGAGAATAATCCTCGTTCTTGTTTAGGAAGCCTCAACATAATCACGCTCTCATTTTCACTATGTTAATTTGTACATTTAATGGAACCCAACAAAAATGTTGACAGGCTTTATCATCAAGCTAGATATACTGAGACTAAAGTTCACATGAAAAGTAAATACTCATATACATCAAATCATCACAATGTACACTTTAAACATCTTATAATTTGTCAATTATACCTCAATAAAGCTATTAAAGAAAAAATACATATACAAGGATAAGTATAAAAAGAGTAAATAGGAAGAGCAATGTGTGTGTGTATGGGGTGGGGGGTCAGCAGGGGTCCAGGAAAAAAATGTCATATACAAGAAGAAAACCTCTAAATTGATCAGAAGTATAAATGTAGAAAATAAAACTATCAGTACTGGAAGAAAGTGTGCATGGATTCCTCTACTGTCTGGATTTAGGGAAATATTTTTAATTATGACTAAAAAATCCAGATGTAATAAAGGAATGATACACTGACTATATAAGGCAATAAACAAAACACCATAAGCAAAGCAAAAATATGAATGACAGACTAAGAGAAAGTGTCGTGTGTATCACAGAAAAAGGCTGGTATCTCTAATATACAAAAAGACCTTCAACACTTGAAGAAAAACATAAATACTAACAATTCTATAGAAAAACATTCTATAGATAAAAATTCTATAGATAAAAGACATGAAGAGGTATTACAAAAAGATATGTGCCTTGAACATAGGAAAATGTATTCAGCTTCACTCCTTTACTCATATTAAGATAAATACAAGGTTAACGTTCACTGAAATACTACATCTCACTCATTGTACTGGTAAAAACTCAAAAGCATGACAATACACTTTGTTTCCATGGCTGTGGTAAAACAGACATTCCTGCATTGCTGGTAGGAATGCAAAATGGTAGGAACGCAAAACCCTTATTGAGGGGAATTTGGCACCAGCTAATAAGACGACATATGTATCTATCCTTCAATGTAGCTTCTAGGAATTTCTTCAGTCACTCCTAGGAATTTATCCTGAAGATATGCCCCACTAAAGGACAAAAATACATATGCAAAAAGCTATTGATTACAGTATTATTTTTAGGGAACTACCTAAATGTCTAAGCATAGGCGATTGCTTCAATATATGGCCCCTATGCTCAATAGAGTACTATGCAGCTGTAAATAAAGAATGAGGAAGAGCTCTATAAACTGATGTGACGTGATCTCTGGGAGATATTGTTAAATTAAATGAAAAAGGCAAATTATGAAAGAGCTTACATGCTACCTTGTATAAAAGAAAGAAGAAGAGATAAGAGAACACATGTACATCTATTTATCTTTTAAAAAAAAAACCAGGAAGAGTAAGTTACAAAAATAATGTTGGTTACTACATGGGGATAGGTAGAAGGGATATAGGAGGAAGTAACACTTTTCTGAGTAAACCTTTTTGCACAGTTTGATTTTTTAGAAGTAGCTTTACGTTCTACATGTTGCAATATTAAATTGACAAGAATGGGAAGGAAGAAAACCTGTAAGAGCAAGCTGAAAACAAATGAACCCAACTGTATTTGAAGTAAGTAATATAATCATGCTAAAGGGGAAAGGGAGAAAGCACTAATCTAATTAATTGATGAACAAGAGTATTTGATCACATACTCTTAATCTTGCATGGGATTTCATGTGCATGTGGAACATTTCACCAAAAATAGACCATATGCTGACCATAATGCAAGTCTCAACAAATTGCAAAGGATTTAAATCATAGAGAAGATGCTCTCAGATCATAAGTAT
The DNA here is from genome assembly GCF_048773025.1 of Camelus bactrianus. Taxonomy (NCBI): domain Eukaryota; kingdom Metazoa; phylum Chordata; class Mammalia; order Artiodactyla; family Camelidae; genus Camelus; species Camelus bactrianus. The sequence continues at coordinate 19,407,177 of NC_133560.1, read as the reverse complement.
AAACTAGAAATAAATAACAGGAAGATAACGAGAAAAGATATCCCCGAATCTGCAAACTAAGCAATAAGCTACTAAATAACCCATGGGCCAGGAAGAGACCACATTGGATGTTTAGAAGGTATTTTGAACTGAATGATAAGGACTTTAGCACATCAAAATTTGTGGGATACAACTAAAGCCACGATTAGAGGCCCTAAGTGCACACACTAGAAAAAAGAAATGCTAAAAATCCATTATCCAGGCAGCTTTCTCAAGGGAATAAGAAAATAGGAGACGAAACCCAAAGATCGTAAGTTGAAAAACATTAACAAAATTTTAAAACGTGTACAGTAGATTAAAGTCCAAAAAGTGGCACTTGGAAAAAACTAACAAAACTTATATCCCTGGAAATGCTAATCATGAGGAAAAAAAAACCAATAACATAAAGACTCTAAAAACCACTTGTTACGGAAATGACAGGCCAGCAAGAAACAAGCACCACTCAGAGGGTTGGAGTACTCAGATTTATTATGCCAGCGGGCTCAGAGGGGCTTCTGCTCCAAAGCTCTGAGCACCTCCAAGACATGTGCATGGGGTTTTATAGGGTTAATTACAAGCTTGGGGCTATTAGCCAATAAGGCTTGAACAGCAAAACCAAGGAATCAGTACACTGGAACTTAACTATTAGGAACAGATCACGTTACTGACACTTGTTGAGCTTGGATTTACGAGTTAGCTTGTTAGCCCAGTAAACTGACACTAAACTTCAGATTTACGAGGTGGCCCAGCAGAACTTAGATCAGTAAACTGTCACTTATTACACTTAGATTTATGAGTTATCTTGTTAGCCCAGCCTGGCTTTTCCTTCACACAATAACAACAACAACAAAAAGAATTAAAGAAATATCATTAAAGATTTAACTGGCAAAAATATCTGTGGAAGATATTATGAGCAACTTTATATCAATAAAATTAAACACTTAGATGATAACAGACACATTCTTATAAAAATAAACCTGTTACTTGCATATGAAATCTGAATAGCCATATGTCCATCAAAACAATTGAACTCATCATTTAAAACATTCCCACAAAAAAATTCAGGGACCATGTGGCTTCCCTGGTGATTTTTTTTTCTAAAATGCAAGGAATAAATAATACTGATTTCATAAAAACCGCTCCAAAATATAGAAAAATAGGAAACACTTCCCAATTTATTTTATGAGCTTGGCAGAGCCTTGATACCAGAACCAGATGAACACTTTACATAAAGTGAAGGAAATATACAAAATATTATGGGAGTTCTGGTCCAAGAGGGCAACATGAGAGTCTCCTGAACTCATGTCCTTCCCTGAACACACCACATCTACAGGTTTCCGATGGAGCATTACCCTTTGAAAGAAATCCAGACGCTAGCTGAAGGACTCCTATAAACACAGGAGGAAATACCCATCTGACTCGCATCAAAATGGGTAGGAAAGGCTGAGACACATTTTCCCCATAAACTTGACCCTGGACACAGTACTACACAATTGGGAAAGAACTTCCGACTCCCAGCTTCTTCCCAAGGAGTGAAGGGTTTGGACCCCACATCGAGTGCCCCAACTTTTACAATTCCCCCTAGAAGGAGAGGGCCCAAAATACCTAGCTCTGAAAGCCAATGGGGAGGGGGCTTGCTCTCACAATAACCATAAGACTATAGCAAACAAAGACACAGCTCCTAAGGGGCTGGTGGCGAGCCCCCAGGACTCAACAGAGTGAGCTGGCAAAAAACTCCCATCTTCCATGGAATTTTTTCCTGAAAGGGGCCTATTTGCATACTTTATAGTTGTTGCCTGAGGCTCAGGTTTCTAATTTAACACCCATCTAGGGGCTGACAGACTAACATCTTTCCTCCCTGGACCAGAGAAGCCAGCAAACACCGCCTTCAGCTTCTCACTTGAGTCCAGCACAAACTGCCAGTATCTCCCTGGCAGCTTGTACACACATCTGCTGCTCCTGGGGCTGTGGCTGTGGCCCAAGGGACAGACCCCTAGGACGGCCTGGCTCTGACAGCCATCGGGGCTTGTATGTAAAGAGTCCAAGGGGACAGCAGCAAACAAAGCAACAAGAGTTACCTGGCTCTGCCTCCAGGGCTCAGCGCGGAGGGAGCCAACAGGAACATCCATTTCAGTCTTTCCTGAAAGAGTACTATTTGCACACTTTAAAAGCTGCCGCCTGAGGGCACTTAGCGCACCTCTAGGATCTAACTGTGGCCCACTGGGGACAACAGGAGAGCCTGCGGACACCTCTGCTGGCCTTTTAGCCTGCTCCACGTTGCCAGTATCTTCCTGGAGGTACCCCAGCTTTCATGGTGCCACCCAAGAGATGGGCCCTGGACCACGTGGCTCTGATAGCCAAAGAAAGGTGCTTGCATTCAGAAATCCCACAGGACTGCAGCAAACACAGCAGCAGTCATTAACAGGCTCAGGAGTCAGCTGCACATTTATGCACCCAGACGCAGCACACACGAACACAAATCAGGCCCCAAAGACCAGCTCCCCCGTTTTCCCCCAGCAGGGCCCTGGCTACGTACTCTCCCAGCTGCTGCCTGGGGATCTGGCTCCCATCAGCCTGCATCTCACTGTCGCCTGTTGTGGGCAAAGAATGTCACCTACCGCCTCAGTAAATGACAAATGTTGCCTGATATCAAGCCATCAGCCACTGCAGCTGCCCCTCAGTGGTGCATGCTGAGGGGAATTCAGGATGGCGAAAAACAGGATAGTTAAGATGAGTATCAAAGGAACAATTTAAATGAGCTCAGGTTCTTCCATCTTCCCATTCACAGAAAAGCACTAAAAGCATTAACGTGAGATGTCAGATTTTTGTGATTAGCAGTAACCTATTCATGTTTGACTGCACTTTTTTTTTTTTAAGTAAAAATGCCTATATATGCTGGTTCCTCCCTTACCTCTTTGGAACAGTTCCTCAGAGCTACCTAAGAGGCTGTCTTCTGGGCTACAGTGCTCAGTTACCTCCAATAAAACAAAATTCTCAACTTTTACATTGTGGGTTTTTTTTTTTTTTTTTTTAATTTTTTTTAAGTTGATGGTTTTGGCGACCAACGAAGGGTCCCAGAGCACACTTCCCTCTTAGGTCCTTACTCTAAGAGGAAGCAGAGCTTTGGTAAAAGCAGAACCCTCCTTGTTCCCATTTGCCTTCTCAGAGAGTCCAGACAAATTTGGGTGAGTGTTTCCTGGGTCTGAGAACTCCTGTTATTAGCGGATAATCTTAAATGTTATTTGGTGCGGTTAAACTTCATGCCCTGAGGGGAACTCAGAATGGTTAAAAACAGGATACTGGCCCTAGATTTTTAAGATGGATATCTAAGGAAAAATTTCAAATGACCCCAGATTTTTGCATCTCCCCATAAACAGAAGAGCACTAAAAGAATTAACTTGAGATGTCTGTTCTTTGTGATTAGCAATAGCCTTTCTATGACTGACTACATGTTTACCCAGGAAAAAGGTCATATATATTCCGACTCCTTCTTTACCTCTTCAGCGCAGTTTCTCAGAGCTCTCTGAGAGCACTAAATTCTTTAACCTGAGATGCCTGGTTTTCTTTAGTTAACAAGTAATCTTTTAATGTTCCAACTACCTGGTTTTTGTTGTAAAACTTCTATATATCTTGGCTCCTCCCCTACTGCTTCGGAGCAGTCCCTCAGAGGGATCTGAGAGGCTGTCATTCTGGGCTCGAAGGGGTTCGAGTCCTCAGAAATGTCCGCCAAATAAAACGTAAGTCTCAACTTTTAGCCTGTGCATTTATTTCAGTTGACACAGCCAAAAGCTTGGGCTGGGCTGACTGACAGTTTATCTCCTAAATGAGTCCACTCCATCCAGACGAGGAGAGGTGGCTATTTTATCTAATGTACAGAAACCAACAGAGTCAAGGAAAATGAAGAAATAGAGAAATATGTTGGAAAAAAAAAAAGATAAAACTCCAGAAACAGATCTTAATCAAATGGAGATAAGTGATTTACATGATAAAGAGTTTGAAATAACAGTCCTAAAGATGCTCACTGAGGTCAAGAGACAATGCCTGAACAACATGGGAATATCAACAAAGAGATACATCAACACAGAGAAACAGGACTGTGGCTACATTTGTGAAGAGGGAGAGGGCTATGAATGGGAAGGGGCACATCAGGGCCTCAGGAAAGCTCCTAAAAACTATTTCTTGACCTAGTGGTGGCTTCTTGATCAAGTGACCACATGGAGGGTGTACTTTGTTATCATTCATGAAGCTGTAGACACAGATGAGTACAATGTGTATGTTTATGTATAAAATATACATGAATAAAAAGGTTTTTATTTTTTTAAACATAGAAAACCCATTCTAAACAACAAAATGTAAGAAATTACCCCTTATGGGTGAAGTCCTTTCTCATATCCAAGCCAAATTTAGTACTTCTTCCTTTTTTATTTCCTTTTAAAACTTTATCTACAATTCTATAATTACACGCTTATCTGTGGCATCCTTGGCTAGACTGTGCACCCCTGGAGGACAGGGGCCACGTCTCATTTCTAATTCCCTAGTGCTTCACACGTGACAACACGAAAGGTGATTAATTACTGTGAAATAAAGAACAATTATTTAAAATAAATGTACTAACAGATTCTGGTCCTTTTCTCTACCTGCTTTCTTTTCTCTATTTTATCTCAATGCCTTGAGGGATCCTGTTTGATTCACACATCTGTGGCTTTCCTTTTTAAAATTCCCTATTTTTTTTTTATGATACTCATTTGTCATCTCCAACGAATTTATTTTTAAAGGTAAGGGAAACATACACAATTCTCTTTAAGAATTTATTTATATATATTATAGAGTTCTAATTCTTCTCAAAGTACAGACCATGAGCCAGTGCAAGTCCAAGAACTGTTTATCACTGGTTTACAGGAAGTATCAAAATTGAGAATATGTGTCTAGGAAAGGATACATCAATTTAACCCTACTAAGATACTTGAACGTGTGATTAGTAAACTTGCCTTATGTATGAACGAACTATGTGCTAGACATTCATAGTATTAATAGTTATTGGTTGAAGATGGATTGGACAAAAAGATGGTCTTTTTCCACAAACAGCTTTTAAAGCTCTGCCTTTTGACTACTGGAGCTGGAAAAGACCAACTCCATTATTTTACAAATGTGGAAACTGAGACCAAGAGTTTACCAGTTCCTTATTGCCAACCTGTGCATGTGTATGTGTATGTATGTGTGTGTGTGTGTGTGTGTATATGTGTGTGTGTATATACATATATAAAATGCCACCCACATTCCTTATGTTAAGAAGATTCAAAGATAAAAATCAGTATTATTATTGCTATTATTATTGGCAGTAGCAACTGTAGCTACTGTTAAATCCATATTCAAGGCTTATGAAGTGGAATCACACAAATTACTATTTACATAGGTAAAAACGGCCCAGTGTCTGTAATTGCACATGACTCATCTCTTATGAAATGCTGAGAACAATATCAAGAGTTTTCATGCCTTAAAAGAGGAGGCATCTGGAGCCAGACTGCATAATGTTTGGCAAGTTAGTTAAATTCTCTCTGGGGTCTGTTCGTACCTCCCTAACCTGCAGCTAATAATTGTACCCACTTCAGATATTCATCCAGGCTTAAACAATCCTAGCCCTTGGAAAAGCACCTGGATGGAAGGAAGTGCTTAGTGAATATTGGCTATTCTGATTATTTCCATCATTTTCTTGATTAATTTTCAGAACAATCTTGTGAAGTAGGAACATTTTATCCTCAGTTTATAGATGAGGAGACCAGAGCTTTAAGAGAAGACAGGAACTTGAACCTTTGTTTGAGTTCAAGCACATGCCCTGTGTCTTAGTAATATTATTACATGGCAATTTTACATAGTAAAATTACATAGTAATTTTCAATTAAGTGACGGCTGAATCAAGTTGAATAGCCTCACCAGAGTGTTTCATTAGAATTACCAATATCTGAGCATGAGCAGATCAAGCTTCTGGGACTTTTTAATAGTTACCTGGAAGGCAGTGCAAGCTATTTCATACTCTGATTAAAAGAAATTAATTTCACAATTTTTTTTTTTTGATTTTTGGTCTCCTGATTGACAAGAAAGCTATAAGCAATAAACAAGCTAATGGTGACCACCTCTGTGCAATCCTGTAGTAACCCCTTGGTATTTCTTTCACCTGCCCAAAGGGTCCCCAAATCCTAGCAGCTCCATCCCGTGGATGCTGAGAAGTCAGAACTCCACACGTGGAACCTGCTGACTGGTACCTGAACTGTTAAACTTGGTCAGCATTTTGCACAAGCCCAAAGAAACCCTGTTGGCTCTTTTTCCTCTTCAATAGAATAAATAGTCAAGAAATTCCCTTGAGAAGCAACAAGATCTGATTGAATTTTTCGGGATTTTCTATTATTCTATCAAGTTCACCTGACAGCAAAGGACAAGCTGCCTTTCAAATGCTATAAGCGAACATATCAGCAATTCAGAAGGAAAAATGCGGGTTATTAAGCAGGAACAAGTCTCTCTGAATATATTTACACCAACTCATGGAAACCCCTGTCCTCAGGAACCTCCGTGACAATCTATTTTCTAGCCTCAGTATTGCTTTACCTTTGACAGTTGATAGTAAGATACAACAAAATTACCTCCGAGCTCTGAAATGTACATCAGTGTGCACGTTCTTCATGACTTGATTCCACCCCCCCCCCCCCCCCCGCAACATGGCTCATCCACTTTAAATATTATTTCCAAGCACTCAAGGTTTATGGCTGGGAAATACAGCTGCTTATGTCTACACCATGCCTATATAAAGGAAAGGAATCCAGCATTTATCATATATGTATACACATATATACAAAGTTCATGTACATACTTATTAGCTAAGAGCTGGAAGGGGCCTTTGAGATCAAATCTCATTTTGTTGGCTTCTAAATGAGGACACTGAAACCTAGAAAAAATTATCTTCTGAAGGCCACACAGCAAACTGGCTTCTAAAAAAAGCTTGAGGGAATAAGTATGAAATAAGCAGGTACCATCTTCTGAGGATTGCAGCACACACTTTTTGTATGTAGATTCTCATACTGTTTCTATGATGTCAGTGTCACTCTCATTAGATGAAAAAACTGAGACCAAGAAAGTAGTATAGCTAATAATTGCCACAAATGGAATTAAAGTGTGGGTGTAACTGGGTTCCTTCTGGTATATCAGTGTTTCTCTGAATGCGCTCACCCCCCACATCCCATTTCTTTGCTATCTCCACATACCAACTGTATTATTGTTTTCTTCACCTTTTCTTTAAATTGACAAAAGATTTATAAAGGAAACTCTTTATCACCACTTAAATGTAAAACAAATTTAACGTGCCCTAAGTAGAAGGTCAAACAAACCAAAAATACCACTAAATTTTAGACACTGCTGCTCCCTACACCAGGTTTGCATCCTACTCTCTGTTGAAAAAGGAGATTAGCAGTGGTTAGAGATGAACATCAAACTGAGATCTAAGGGTCAAGACAGTAAACTTTCACTATGTGATCCAGTGGTATGATGCCACATCAGGGTGTCACCTAAAGTCATCATTATCGTACCTGAGATCATTGTAAGTGTTGTCCCGGTCCCTACTCCTCATTTTGAGAAATACTGGTGGACCTAAATCACCTGGCAGCTTCTCCAGGTCCTGGTTCTCTAACTCCAGTCGGCACTGGATTTACCTGGAGGCTTGTGAGAAACACGTATCTGAGTCTTCCCAAGTGTCTGACTCAGCATGTCTGGAGTGGAGCCTGCAAATTTGCACTTCCAACAAATTCCTGAGAATGCTGAACTATCTGGCCAGGAACAACATTTTGAGAATCACTGCTCTGGGTTGTACTTGGGGAGGAGGAGGTAGAGAATGGATGGTGGCGTGTGTGTGAAAATTTCACCATCAAGTTTGATAGTGGTTCCGGGGATCTGGTGCACTTAACTGAAACGGGCAGATGTGGCAGAGACAATGTATTCTTGTGCTCCTATGCTGTTTCTTCAGTCTAGTGAGTTCAAATTGATACAAATACAACACCAAGTAGCCATCAGTCACTTTGGGGGATTTGAGTACTTCCTCCAGGCCCAGTAATTCAGGTTGTTTCTAGGCGGCTTACTATCTGCAAGGCTCTTTGCATTAACAGCAGCCAGTGATCATTAATACCAAAAGGAGAAAATAAGATTCTCCTTTTTTCCACACATTAAGATATTATGTAACATTAATGAATGCCATGAGTTAATATTCCCTCTCTTTGGTTCCAATTAATAGTAATGACTAACAATTATAAAATGCCTTTTGTGAGCCAGCCATTGCATTCTACACATACACACACACACACTCACAATGTGAGTATTTGAGAGACTAAATACTTGCCTAAGGTCACAGAGTAGAACAGTGATTCAATTCTAAGTTCAATTTCAATGTCTCCCCCTCCTCCACTAAGTCACTTCACTACTACTGTTACTACCTTATTTACTCAATCTCTTAATAAAACTGTATTCTGTAGAAAACTAAAAGATGAGAAGGAGAAGGGGCTGCAGATGCTTGCAACTTTTGAAAGAAAATTTTCAAACAAAGTCACTGGAAAGGGAGAAATCAGTAATATTTAATCAGTAAGCGAGACAGAGTTCCCTAGGTTCAAACCAGGATTTTAAAAAGTCTAGCTAAGTTTTACTTTTAGGGAAGCAATTAAGTGGGTAGAGCCAGGGTCAAAATCCAACCTGTCTTCGTTTACTCAAGTCAAGAAGGAGAATTTTTTTTATCCCCTTCTGGTATGCCAAGGGCCATCTGGAGAACAAGGATGGTAGAAAAACCAAGCCTGGATCCAGAGCCACGAGTCTTGGATTCTGGCTGTTGTTTTTTCTCAGTAACTCAGACTTATTTCTCTGAGTCCCAGTCTCACCATCTGTAAACCAGGCAGCTGGCTCAAGTTCCTTTCCTAGTTCTGCCTTTGAGAATGGCAGACTCCTTCCACTGGATTTATTAGCACCATATGCCTCCAAATGATAACGCCCATCTTTCAGCATAAGGCTGAGTATGGTTTGCTTGCAAACTCAGCAGTGGGTTTCAACCTTCAGTCTTTCCAGAGCCTATTAATTCACCTATATGTGAAGTCAGCCCATTATACTCTTGGGAAAATACGTGGTAACAACTGGAGGAACCTGAACCCTCCAAGGTAGAAATACAGTTTAAATCCATATAAATAGAATTTAAGAAGTTACCTGATAAATTTTTTAAAAGCCATCGATGGCAAGGAAATGACAAATTCAGTGGGTGTTTGAGGAGTAATTATAGCAACATCTGAAAAGAAAGCACCACCTGCAATTTGCCTGATTAACGGCTCAACGTAACAGTGCATCTGCTGACGGAGCGACACTCCTAGTGCTCTAGACTGTCTGTCTGCAAGATCTGGAAACAGAGAAAGGATGGTTGGAGGAGAAGGGAGGAGGGTGCCAGAGTGGCCCTGGAGGTCAAGTTCCTCCCCTAGAATTTTGGATTCTCCTCTGGCTACCTCGACCAGAATTGAGCGGCAAATTCAGAGGACAAATGGGTTCCAGCAGGTATATGAATTCTTGCAGGCTCCACAGCTCACTGCCCAGAGCAATGAAAACAAGGTTTACTTTTCACCTTGCGCTTGGAGATGTTACCCCAGCCCTAACAGCACACCAGGGTAGGCTTTTACTAAAGGTAATCACCGTAGAAATACTTGTGTGCACGAGGCTTTTTTTTCTGGAAGTAGTTAATATTTCAGGGAACAAACATATTTTTCTTTAAGCATCGATTTTCTCCTTGGAACTCAAAGGAAAACCAACAGTTCCCACCTAGAGTTGAAAACCACTGCCACGAGCCAGCGTTGGAGTTCGTCAAGATGAAATTGGAAAGCCTTACAACGATCTCGCTCTCTTCCTTCAAGCTGTAGTCTTCCTCTGCTTTGAGAAACAAGACACTAGCTCCATCTGCCTCCTCAGGCTGCAATGGATGAAGGCAGGACAGATTATCTATCATAAAACATATTAAGGTCCATTCAAATTGCAAACTCCATTGCAGGAGGAAGCAGCAGTTGCCACAGGCTCATCCTAATGAAATCAAAGGAAAACATAACATTCTGTTACAAAGAAATGTGAGTCTCACCCTCAGCAAGCCACATGAAACTTCACATGCGGTACAAAGAAAACTAGTTCTACGCCGGGCCTGATTCAAAACGAAGAATCCGTGACCAAAGGAGGCAGTGATTTCCCCTAATCCATGGGAAGGGCCGAGATGCTTTTACTTACTCGCAAAGCTGACGTCTCTCCCGGCCGGGCTCCATTAGAAACTACGGAAGACAGGGCTCAAAAGAGGCACTGTCTCCCGTGCACAGCTTGGTTGAAAGCCCACTTCTCTTTCCTATGGCTTTTTTCATTTCTCTGATTCTATCTGATGGAGTCAACGCGAGGCCTTCCACTCAGTCCCCTGGGAACTCAGAGAAGAAGATGGCCAGGAAAAAAATGACCGTGACCGATGAAGGAGAAAGGACCAATAAGCTGCATCACCAGGGCCCCGCCAGAAGGGGAAGAATGGCCTGAGTGTGGGTGCGGGGCCCGGGGCAGAACAGTGCCGGCAGTGTCCTTGGCCCGGCTGTGCGTGTTCACAGCTCCATCGCTGTGTGACATGGTCCTCGCCTACATTTCTACTCTCTGGGACTCTGTGAGCCGGCAAGATCAAACTTCACAAGTGATTCTATTCTCTGTACGTGGTACAAAAAAAAAAAAAAAAAAAAAAGACTCTGTCCATTTACCTTTCGATGTGCATGTAATTAAGTGAGACAATTATAACCTTGTATCACTCCTTGGGGGCCTGGAACATAATTCAGTTGCTGGGTTTTTCAAGGGCACTTAAGAAAGCAAAGACTCTCTGCAGTGACTTTTATGGGCCTGCTGGTGATGAATTTGCCCTCAAAGCTTCAGAAGTCCCATTTTGCTGGAGTCTTGGTCCTTATCGATTACATTTTGATTATACAAAGTAAGGGAAGTGGGAGCAATATATCGTACTTATGGATTATGTAAATACTTCAGACATACAGAAAATCAGAACTGTTCATGGGCTTATCGAGAACTTTGATTTATACCCTTAAAAGGAAACTTCCATGTCTATCTTTGTTTTAAAATGAGTTACCTGTTACTTGGCTAATAGAGGTAAATGTTATGAATAAGTTGCTATATTGATGGATAGTTATTGGTGATAAACAGAAATAAAAGAGAAGGTAAAACAAGTAACAAGCCTATGTGAAGATTAAAAACGGGAATATTGACAATGTTGGGAAGAAAAAGGAGGTGAAAAGAAATGAACATAAAATATTTAGCTTCCTGACAATCTTTCCATGTGATCTTGGTTGGTTACTATGTTAACCGTGAACTTACATGCACCATTGGATCCCATCAGACTACTAAGAAGAAATATGGATATGAACATTTTAGAAGGGATGAAACATTCACAACCCCTAACACATGAATAGCTGTAACTGTAAGGTACAAGCCAGGAGGTTTAAGAACATAAAATTTGTCTAACAATTTGGACAGGCTAGAATTTTTTCCGGAGGCACTTGGCATTTCACAGTTTCCCATCTGCTAAAGACAAGAATGCTCTGCAAGCCCTTGTTTCTTTCCCTCTCTTTTCTCAGAGTCCCACGGCACTAGTGTGACCTAGAGTCACAGATGTGGTTAATCTCCATCAGAACTGGAGGTTGTTTAGCCCAGCTTCCTAGTGCTGTGGGGAAGGACACTGAAGCTGAGAGCAATTAGTAAATCTGCTCAAGGCCACACAGGAAGTTGGTGGCAGAGACGAAACCCCAAACCACATCTCCTCACTCCTAGAACCAGGGCTCTTTCCCTCTCCACTTCCCCAATAAAGAGAGAGGCACATGCAATCTGGGGACAAGAGAGTCCAGAGTATTTCTCGGAATATCATGCTGACTGATGGATGCGGAGTCCTCAGAGCATAAGCCCATCTTCCAAGCTGCTTAGAAACTGTAAATACTAACAAGCATGTGGCACGTTATTTGTATCATGACACTGGAATTAAATACCGCTGCCTGGCTAATTAGAACCCTAACAGCAAGTACTAGACAGCTAACACTATGTTCACTTTTTGTTAGAGGGGCCATGTTTCCTGTCTGGCTGCTGGAATTCCCTAATCCATCCACTTAACAGATCACACATCACAGAGCTTTCTGCAGTTCCCCTTTTCTGCAGTCAGCTTTTCTACACTTAAGTGGATTACTCATTTTGCGTGTATTTGCTTTCCACCTTGGCTGCATCCTTCTCTGCATGCGTGATTTTAGAGTTTGTTGGGTTTAGTCTTTACATCCTTGCTCCCTGAAATGGCCAATTAAAGAAGTAATTGCTGACAGAGACTTCTGCCCCCTACATCTCCCACCCACCCGCATCATACAATCAGGATTAAGTTCATAAGCTTAAGGCCAATGATTTCCTCTAGGCTGTGCAAATTTTACTGGTGATAATTGTTATAATTACTATTGAGTGGTTACGTTGTGCCAAGCACTGGGTTAAGCACTCTGCATAATGTGACTCATTCAATTTCTCAACAACTTTAGTAGATTGACATAATTATTCGCATAAAAGACAGGGTAATAAAATCCTTCAGATAGACTGAAATAGAGGAAGTTGTGGGGAATCTTCTTGTGGTCACTTTGATAAGCCAATGCTTATCCGTCTTAATTTTAATCAGGAGAAAGGCAAGGGTCTAGATTAATCTTCACTGAAAAAGCAACATAATGTTTTAAGAACTTGGACTAGAAAGCAACTTGAAGCCTTTTAGCTCGTTACCCAGCTACAGCACTGGGGTGGGATTAATGAACAAGGGCTGGAAGAAGGCATTGAGCAATAATAAAACCATGAGGAACTGGTAATAGAAGAGATTAGCCACATAACTAGTTCCTTTAGGACTGAGGCAAGGGGGTGGACAGTGGGGCGGTTGCCCAGGGCAACAAGTGTCTCTGGAGATGTTACATGATGAAACACATTTCGTTTATCAGAACGCTCCCATGAAGAATTCAGTGTAAGCAGCCTAAAAAGATGTAAGAGACCCTTCAAGGGCCATGCACGAACACCCCTAAATCAGTGGTTCTCAACAAGGGATGATTACTCCCCCCACCCCTTCCCTGAGGACTTTTGGCAGTATCTGGAGACATCTGTGACTGTCACACTGTGATAAGGATGCTACTGGCATCTAGTGGGTGGAGCCCAGGGATGCTGACAAGCATCCTGCAGCTGCACGGGACATCCTCTCATGACAAAGAATTACCTGGCCCAAAATACCAACAGTGCTGAGGTTGAGAAATCCTGCCTTAGGTGCCTCCTGAACTCCCGAGGTAACGGGTTAAGATCATCACAAGACTGACTCATGGAGTCAGTGAGGGGAGTTGGGTGAGTCTTGTCTACCTCTCCCCAAACCTAAGCTTTGCTCTTTCTCTGCATAGTGGCAGAACAAACTTCTTAGGATGAGCAGTTTGAAGGAGTGTGACGTCTCGGTCTGGGCCTCCATCAATGACTTTGATCTCTGAAGTAGTTTTAGAAAGCAGAGACAGAATAATGCTGCGAAGGCTTCATACTGAACAGTACTGAGGGGGAGGGATGGGCTCAGCTGAAAAGCAGCGGCTCGTGTTCCTGATGGTGACTTCTCGGTCCTTTGCCACCAAGTAAGTTCTGTGATGCAGCCTAGGCTAGGTGTTGCTGTGAAGGTATTCTGTAGGTGTGACTGAAGTCCATACTCAGTCCACCTTAAACAGGGCCTGATGTGATCAGCCGAAAGGCCTTGGAAACAGAGCTACATTCTTCCGGGAAGAAGAAGAAGAAAGAATTTCATCTGAGATAGCAGTTTCAGCTCCTGCTTTAGAATTCCAGCCGCCTGCCCAGCGGCGTACGCGATGGATGTCACTCTTGCCCAGCCGGTCCAACAATCATGTACTCCAACTCCTTGCAGTAAATCTCTTAATATGTAGCACCTACTGGTTCTATATCTCTGGTTGAACTCCGATACAGGGAGCCCCTAGGGGTCCTCAGACCACATTTTAAGACTCACTGGTAGAGAATATACTTTCTAAAGCCTTTGATGTCACTTACCTAAGTAGCTTAAGACAATAGTTCTATGAAGCCCAAAAGGCAAAAATTGTCACTTCTATCCTGAGAGAGGATATTTATCAGATGGCACACGTCCATCAGAGGCTCTTAGTCTTGATCCTTAAATTCCTGGTTTCTACTCTAGTGCCTCTATCCTTCAGCACAATAACCTTCAATATATTGGAAAGTGTATTTCCAGATAGAGACACTCATGTTACTTAACACAGACATGCCACCAAGAAATTCTCTAGCAAAGGTAGGTAGCACTTAAAACTTGTAAGTGGGTTTCCTAAGGCAAGGTGATACAAAAGAAACATAAGGTTTTATTTTATGCTCAAAAAGCTTATAAATTACTGGAGAGAAATAAGATTAGTCAACCCTGAAGACAGGAGATCTAATGAAGTGATGAGGACTTTGAGTCTTCACTGATAGTTTTTGAAGCATTAGGCACTGGAATAGGAACACTTTCATCTTTTCAGCTACTTCTATTCTGGAACGGCCCCCGCCCCACCCCATATTTGATGCCCCCACTAGTCAGTGAGTTTATGGAAGACAGGGATAATAACCAATTAGCAGGTGCTTAATAATGACCTGTTCATTGAATGACTAAGGATGACAAGAATGGGTACAGTACATAAAGGTGAAAAGAGCCAAAGTGGAAAAGTTGGGAGAAATGGAAAAACCAATGAACTGAAAGATGGAATATGACTTAAAAAAAAAACAAACAAAACAAAGAGAAGACTGAGCTGGAGAAGAGGGTGTATATTAAAGAGTAACAAGAGATTTATGAGAACAAATGAAAGGTTTCCATTTGAGGAAAGACTGGCCAAGGAGCCTGTCTTTCATTGAGAAGAAAAGGCAGGGTAGTATCATGGCTGAGAGTATCAACTGAAGTCAGACAGATGTGAGACTGCGTCTTAGCTCCATCACACACTAGCCATATGATCTTGGATAAGTCATTTGACGTCTTTGGGCTTCAGTTCCCACAATCGTGAACTTTCAGAGAGTTTATTTTTAAGATTAAAAGAAAATGTACACTCCATCACATAGAGCCTCGCACAGAGTAAATCCAGTTAGCGTTGGCTCCCACAATCATTAATGTTGTTACTGCTGTCATTATTAATCCCAAGAAGCAGCCAATGGGGGGTTTGCAACTGGGATGGTGATCTGGCGACACCTGCCAGCCTGTCAATTTCAAAAGTCCATTTGGCGTCAGTTAGAATGAATCATTAAGGGGGGTCACAGGGACAGGAACAAGCAGGAGGCTGCCTTCCTAGTCCAGGCACAGAGAAGTGACACAGGCCAGGAGCGTCCCAGCCCAGAGCTGCTCCCACTGGATCATCACACGCACAACAGACCTAATTTCAAGGTTTATTCTAAATGAGAGCAGAAGGTCTCTCCTTGAGTGTAACTGCGAAAAGAGAAACTGCACAAAGTTTTGCAAGCACGTTTAATTTCAGTACATCACTGATCAGATTTAGGGGAGAATTTTAGAAGTTGAAAGTTGCAACTTTTAGAGATTGTCAAACTCTCTGACAGCCTATTAGGTTTCCAAATTCTCTCTGCTTACATGGCCAATCAACTAGAGGGTCTCAGAAAATGAACTGTTAAGGAGGTAGTCTTAACAAGTCTAGGCTAATAAGATAAAAAACGACTTACAAGTCACATAAATATCTCTGTGTATGTCTAGGATGTTATGAGAGTTATAAATGGCTGGCTATGTAAGTATCTACAGAGTTTACACACAGTGGCTATTAACACTTAGTGAACCCTGTCTGTTAATATCTGGGTACACCAGCAGTTAAGTCAGTTGACAGGTAGATATAATAGGAGCGACTAGGAGAACTCACTTGTCAGTCTATACCACCGGTCTTGTTATGTCTGTAGCCAATAAATAATGATGACATCGTCTATTTTTCAAGTAAGTTCTTGGTTTTCGTGTGAGGCTTAATCAGTATTTTGGGATACCAAGAACTGGGACTTTTCCTGAGCAACTTGCCACACAGCAGAATGTCAGGAGGGAGGATCTCAGGATTTTCTAAAATTGTTCAGTTTTAACAATCTGTACACACAGAAATCCAAAGACATGCCGATCTCCATATGTAATACTTCTGACTTGGTTTGGGAGGTAAATGACAAATAGTACAGAACCTTCAGCAGAATTATGATATAGCTGCTAGTTTAAAGTGGAATTTCTAGTCTCAGTGGATTAGCACACACATGCTTATGCTGGAGTGTCATGGCTGTGAATACCCTTTTTCAAAGAATTAGAAGTTTGCATTGGGCATTTGTGTAGCCATCACTGATTGGAAGAGGCATTCTATGACTATAAAGGATAAAGACTAAGTAAGAGACATCGCATAGTGGCTTTTGTGCATAATTTTCTCTCCATCAAATACGAGTACTCAAGTTGACTTTCGTGGTAGAGGGGATGGATTTTCTCAGAGCCAAACATGCACTGTTGGGCAGGCTCTAAAGTTGTCTAATAACACATATTTGCAAGGTAGCTGCTTGAGATAGAGGTGGAGTGAGACCTGGGAAGAGAGAAATGTGATCTTCATCTAGAAATGAAGACCCTGCATTAGCTAGATGTACTGAACAGCAGTGTGTGTGCGCCTCACCACACCCTATGACTTCTAGGTGAGAGATAACTAAGAATTTATAGAGTTTAAGCAATGGGACTTGTGTTAGAGCAGGCAGGTAGCTAGATATGAGAAAGGGGGACATGGGCCAAATGGCAAAAAACCATACATCTTGAGAACAATGGGGGTCCTTGGACAGACCAAGAAAAACAGGATCCTCCGGACTGATTAAAAAAAACATACCTTCTGGGTTGTCAAGTGTCCTGGAGGCAGAATGCTGGGCAGGGCAGGAACCCTCACCATTCGAATGTAACTTTTCGATCATTATGACCTCCGTCCAAATGTGACATTTCGCTTATAATATCCCCCTCTGAATATAACCTTTTGTTCATTATGACTTCATCCAACTTCCTGATCAAGACTAAACAAGGACAAAAAATCCCTCCCCTCCCCACCTGGGAAGGTGGGGCTGGGATGAAGATCAGGAAAGACGACCCCACACCCCTCCCCACCAATGAATATTCTGCCCATTCATTTTTGCACTCACATGACGAGCTTGCCAAGGAAGCTCGGGGCAGCCACCCACCTGGGTCTGCCCGCCCTTTCCTTGAGAGCATGCTCTCTGTCCCTTAATAAATCCTTGCTTTGCCTTCTTAACCTCCGTGTCTTATTTCTGAATTCTTTCTGCAACAAGACAAGAACCTCTCGCCCACACTTGGAAAAACAAGCGAAGATAAAATAGGGCCTCAGGTTTTAAGGCATCCAATGTTAGCGTATCACTGATAAAGGAGAGAGACTCAGGAAGAATCAGCAGTTTGCTTGCGGGTCATGAGTCAAGGTCACTGCCGGGAATATCTTACAACTTTTCACCCAGTGTCCTTCCGCCACTTCGCACTGTCGCAGTGAGGTCACCATGATCCCTGTACTTCTACCCAGCTACTTTGGCAAAAAGGGAAATGTACTTCCTCACAGAACTGGAACGTTCAGCGATCCAAGGGCTCCAACAATTCACTAGCTCTCTCCTTGCGTGTTTTAGGCTGGCTTTCTCCACGTGGTGGCCCAGATGGCCTTTGGAAGCTCCAGACACACACAGACTGACTCAGCCTAAAAGCCTCATTACCAAATCTTTCACGACACATTTCTTTTTCTTTTTTCTTTCGTTCTTTTTTTTTTTTTTTTTGGCCAAAGTCCCAGAAAAACCTCTGATTGGTTCACTTTGGATTGGGTGCTTGTCCCCAAGCAGGCCACATATATACTCTGTGGCTGGGTGTTTTAACCACATTGAATATATTATTTACAAGAAAAGAGGGTTATCTAATTAGAAGGAAGTCAGGGATTCTAAAGAGACGCAAGCAACAAATATATATTATAATCGTATTTCGAAAGCAAAACTTCATGGAAGGAAATACCTAAGAACGGAAACTTACCAAACACAGGAAGACCAGCGATGGAAATGGTGTTGCTTTTCTTCTTTTAAATAATCTGGGTCAGTATCTGTAATGACAAAGAAAGAAAAATCTCATTTCAGGAGATGAAAGATTGATTCACTGTGGCTTACATCATGATAATTGCTTTTATACACACTCTTAACATAAAACGTTTTATATTCTTAGCACAGCATCTGGCATTTAATGAATGCTCATTCCCATCCTTTGCACATATGTAACTGTTAGCCTGATCTGTGCCAAGGTCACTGTCACATTTCTTACCACCTTATATCACCACAGACTGTCAGCGTCACACGTGTCACGAAGTCAGAGTTAAAAGACGACAAAATGAACTTCCGTATTTTTGGCTTTCAATGTTTGACTTTTTGAATGCCCCAGTTCCCAAAGTGGCCTACTGTTTGCTCTTTGGGATTCCACAGCACCAATTTCCCCAACTCCTGTCACTGCGGGCGGTGGGGGGAGCTTGTATTATTCTTTTTAATTTCAATTCATATGAACTTTGGTTATAATGTCTTTGAAAATTTCATGATACAGCTGGAATTGTGTAGTCTGGTAAAATTAGGTTTCTGTAATGTCACTGTGGAGGAAAATCCACGACTTACACGCAGCACAAATTCTTAAGAAATTGTCACCTAATTTCGGTGGAGACCAAAGATGTAGTGTATGATCCTGCTTAGGAACTAGGGCTTTTAAATTCAACATTTCTGGTTTCAAAGACTGGCTTTTTACTAGCTGGCTTCTTAGTCAAGTTACTTTACCCCTTTATGACTTAATGACCCCACCTACAGTGTGAAGGACCACTACCACCTAATTCATAGGGAATGCAGGTGGAGTGTGTGGTACTCTTTGAACCCTGAATCAAGACTGCCCATTGTTATGAGTCATCATAAAATAACTTGTGTGTGGGCAATAAAATAAAGTAAGAACAGAAATAGCATCTGCTGCAGTTCCAACCCCAACATAAGAACACACATGCACGATTGTGGAATGCTGGTTTTTATTCATCGACATTATCTTTTACACTTTCTCCACGAAGCCTTCCCAAATTTCTTTATTCTCACTGGTCCACCTCCTTTTGGATTCTTTATCATCACCAATATAATTTAACTGCTTATTACAGATTGCTTAGAACATAAGCTGTCGCATAGTATTCTCTGCAATTGGAATTTAACTTTTCTTCAGGAATTGCACCTGGCTTCTTGCATAGACTTTTGCATCCCCATCCTGAGCTTAGAGTAAGGAATCAATAAATACTTGTCAATGGATTGACCAGAGAAAGGAACTTCATTCTCTTCTCCAACCCTTTTAAATCAAATTTGATTGTTTTACGTAAGTTGGCAGTAGACATACATAGAGTTACCATAGGTGTACGGACTAGACTGAGAACCCCTCTAAAGACATTCTAAGATTTCTTAAGCTTTCTGTATGGATGTGTCTAAAGGCCATAAATTCCAAATTAATATTCACTCACTGACAGGAGCCCCAATAAATCTATGCCTATTTCTATCACCTTTTAATATTCTTCTATTATCAAAGATAGGGAAGGAAAAGGTAAGTTTTCGGAGTCCATCCTCCATTAGGTGTCATCTTTAACAACATGGTTTGGCTAAAGGCTGGAACATTCAATCCATGGTTATAAATAGTGGTATATACAGTGTCTCCTGGGACTTTGGTCCAAGAGCAGAAGGCTCTGGGTACCACGGTGTGACATTTTCAGGAGACTCAAGGATTTGATTCATCCATTGAGATGTTTCCTTGATGCTTTTCCCAAACAGCATGGTGGAGGCAGAAGTATCAGATGTGAAGGTGTCTCCGACTGTGCCTCAACAGGAAGAACATCTCAGGCACCCAATGCTTGCGAGAGACACTTTTACCCAAAGATCTTTGGGAAAGTCTTCCAAAATCTTACTGAACTCCAGAATTTTTCTTTGTTCTACCACTCCCTCAATAGTCAGCAACCCTCATTTCTTGCTCTCACTTCCTTGCCTCTTCCATTTGTTGTCTCCTTCACTTTGTCTTCTGTATTTCCTATTGATTTGAGTCTAGTTTCTGATTTCCAGGGCCTGCCTGGACTTTTGGTGCCTGAGCAGGGTGCAAATCCCACCTCTGCAATCCCATCGGTAACATCAGATGGAGACTTGCATGTCCATAAATGGCTCTCCCCACAATTCTACATTGGAACTAACTTTGAACTGGGCTGAAGAATAGGATGACAGACCCATGTTTGATTTTCCATCAGCCTCAGCAGTGATTAATAGCCCACTATCCTTGGTAGCTTTTATTTCCTCTGGGAAATTCTGTGGAAAGGATCCACTCAAATTCGTTTCATAAGAGCAAAGTCCTACTACTCTTTGGTTTACATAAGCTGCCGAGTTTACAGTGTGGATGATCCTCCCTTGCTCTTGGTCTTCTTCACAAGGAAGATGATGAGAGATGACAGTCAACTGTCCTCCAAGGACTTGGTCTCCTAAAGTTGATGTACTTTTTGAACAAAACTCATGGTATAAGTATTTGGACACAATGTGCTAAGTTTTAATCTTCCTGTAAATTAAAAAATAAGTTAAGATTTTAAAAAAATTCCTTTTCACATTTTAAAATGAAATTGTGGTGTGTTGTACCCTTGCTATGTGAGATACCTTTAGTGAAATATTTTAATCCCCAAATGCTATTACTTAATTTATAAAGCAGTGCATAAATGGATGACATCTTAGAACTCAAGGTATATGGTTATTTTACTCCTCATATTAGAGGTTCTCAAGTGCACCTGATGGCCTGGACTTCTCATTTCACTGCACACATGCCATTTACCAGAGCTAAGGGGCAATATCCCTGAGAACTGTCAAAGCTGACCAAGTCCTGGGCATCACAGACTGGAGGGGCCTTGAGCCTGGTTTGCACAGATGTGCCTGGCCATCCTCTGAAGCTTCTGTACAAAAACAACCACCACCTTCCATCATCAAGAGAAGGTGCTGGACCATCGCCACATCTGGGGTGGAAGAGTGATGAATTTTACACAAAAAGCCAGTGCCTGTTTGACTTTTTGCCTCAATTCTTCTGGCTTCCCAATCAACTTGAACATGTTGGTTATTTTCTCAGGGGAAACTACATTTCATTTGACCCCATTTACTTTTTCTCACATTTAAATTTATAAGTCAACATCATCACAAGGTTCACAATGAGTATTTACTTCATTTCCCTTTCTGTACATGGCTATGAACTTTATGATTTTCTTAAGACAAAGACAAAAACCACACAAACCCCATCAAGGCCATGCATCTTTTCCAACAACCTCATTCAAAGGCATATGAGCATATGATGAGGAACAAATTTATATTGCAATATGAAAACACACCATCTTAAATTTTTTTGCTGTAATTACTCTTTAAAAAAGGCATTAAATTTACCTCTCTCATCTGGAAGTAAAAAGTTAGATTATCATAAATTTATAAAGAAAAGTTTCTCCCCTTGACAAATCAACTCCATGATCCTACCCTAAGCTTTGGGAAGGTAAGTGACTTTTTCTAAGACTTACAAATAGGTGAGGACCAGGATTCATTGGGATTACACATTAGCCATGGCTTTGAGTTCTCAGGAATACTCGGTGAGAATCCCGGAGTTCATCCCACTGTACTTAGGCAGATGAAGAGAATCAAGATTGGGGCCCTCAGGAGTGGATGAAGCCAGGGACATGTTAGTACCCACCCCATCTACAGTTATGCCACTGCACTAATTAAACAGGGAAGCCAAGTGATTTCTGTAAGGGTTAAACAGGTACCAACCACTAGGGAGTGAGCGAGGTTGTCAACATGCATTGAAATTCACTCACACAGACCTGGTTCTAATATCACTTCTACCATGTTTTCCTGGTTGTTTGACCACGTAAAACTACTTAATCTCTTAGCCTTGGTTTCTTCTTCTTAAAAACAAGCAAAATAAACCTATTTTACAGGATGGGTATAAATTTTCTCACTCTACATATATCTGTATCTCATGTGTGTGTATACACAGATCTGGCAGAATAAATACTTAATGACAGTTATTGTTATTGCTGAACTCTACTCAACCCAACTGTAAACTCAAATATCATATCCAATAGCTCTCATTTTCCCCTAAGAATATGAGCCTGGGACAATCTAATTAACCTCCTAGGCTATTATCATTTATCATCTCACCCTCACTCCCAGTTTGGTTAAGAGAAGCTGAGACAGTAGGACTTCACTTAAAAAAAAATCACACAAATGCCTAATTTCAAGGAAAGAGTGTCTGTGGGACAGTAAAATAGTCCTATAATTGCCTATTTTTTTTTTTTCAGTTGGAAAAAAAGTCTGAACAATACTAATCACAAAACCTTCTATTTAAAATTCTTCCTAGCACCTCCTCCATAAAAACCTCCTGCAAATAACTGGCACAGACACAAGGAATCTTATTCAAAAATGAGTAATCACAAAGAAAATAGCATAAAAGTTGTCACTTTTATAGACAGAGACTGTGTCAACAAAATCAACAAAAATACTGCCATGCAGAAGATAAAATTGTGCCAAGTTTCTAGTGTGAGAACCACACAACAAAACCACCTCATGAAGCAATCACCACTAAAATCCAGAGATTAGATCACAACTCTAGGGCCTAGAGAAGTGTCAGAATATAGAAGGAAAAAAAGTAAGAGAGCTGGTTGGGCTAAGGAAAAGAAATGGAAGATAAAACTGAAGCCAACACAAAAATGAATCTGAACTGGGAAGCAACACAAGGGAGAACAAAACCTGCTGTACATGCAGTAAACCACAGAGTACTGGAGTGGGGAAAGCAAGTTCAAAAGGATTAGTGAGAGGAATCACTGGTATCAAAGACAGATGGGGTTAGCCGAGATGTGTATAATTGGAGCCCTTGACCAAAAAAAAAGGGGGGGGGGAGGGAGCAGGCAACTAAAGCAAATGTTAAGAATTAATTAAAGAAAATTTCTCAGATGTAGAGAAAGACTTGAATATAAAGTTTCAAAGAGCACCCTGTATTCCACAAAAGAAGTCATCCAGAGTGGGCAACATTATGACATTATCCTGGTAAAGCTACTGGATGTCAAAGATAAAGGGAGAATCCACTGAGCAACCAAAGGAGAAACAATTCCAGTCCTGGGTAAGCTGGAGAGAGAGCTTCAATCAAGGCTGACAGGCAGACAGCATTGCCGATTAAATCCTCAGGGACAGAAAACATGGCTTGAGAACGTTATGCTCAGCCCAACAATGTTGAGCATGCAAGAACGTAGGGAGTATTGTTTCCAAAAGAGTCTTTACTGAAAAGTCTACTAGAGGGAAAACTCCAGCCCAGCCATATATGATTCTAAAAATTACAGCAAAAAGACTCCTGGTGAGGACTGAACATATCTAACTACAGGACTGAGGCTCAATGTCGCACAGGGATAATGGCTTCACGGCAGAACATACGTTTTATTAACCTTGACAAAAGTTGGAAGAGAAGAGGGATATGTGATATAAATTCAGTGATTTTCTCAAATTTCATAGTTGAGAGTGATGAATTGGGCACTAGAGGGGTAACAGAGCACAACGAAGCAAACTAGCAAAGATAATACTAGAAATTGAAATTAGATGGAAGAATAAAAAAGAGAAAATACACTAATTTTATCATTGTTTATGACAGAAAGGTGATAGACACTATGTAAAGGATTACAGAATTGGGGGGAGGGTAGAGCTCAGTGGTAGAGCACGTGCCTAGCATGCATGAGGTCCTGGGTTCAATCCCTAGGATATATGTTAAAAAAAATAAATACATAAAAATAAATAAACCTAATTACCTCCCCCCACCAAAAACCCACAGAATTAATACTTACTAATAATGTTACACTTAAAATAATTATAAAATATAAGTATAAACTTTTCAAATTATCAAAACAAGTATACATAAAAACAAAACAGAGACCACATATATTAAAGAAATTAAAAAATATTAACAAAAGCCCCCTCACCCTTTACATTAAGCATATTAAAAGTTAGAGTAGCTATGGCTACTTTCCTGTGTTAGATCAGTGTTTCTATGGTCTAACAGTAAAATAAACGTCATTTAAGTAATGAATTAGTGCTATTTCTCCCTTGAGGCTCTCAGAAAATCTCAGCATGTTGCGAGGCAGATAAACCTTTCACTTATCCTTGAAATTAGGTATAATTTTCAGGAACCATCAGCTAAATCACTACACCTAAATCAATGGCAAAAACATCACATTTTTTGTGAAATTGCCAGAAGACTTCTGAGCCAAGTGTACGTTTGCATATGTAGTATATTGAATGGTAGTGATGTGGTTTGTTATTCCAGCAAGGAATAGCAGTTTTTATTTTTTTGTTTTTTTTAATATATATTTTTATTGAAGTCAATTTACAACATTGTGTCAATTTCTGGTGTACAGCCTTAAGACTTCAGTTATATAACATATTCATATTCTTTTTCATATTCTTTTCACTGTAGGTTACTACAAGATATTGAATATAATAGCAGTTTTTGGAAAGTAGAGTGGTGCTAAGTTTCCAACCCTTCTCTCCAGCGGTGGGATTGGTACAGAGAGATGTATTAGTTTGCTCTGCTGCTGTAACAAAGTAACACAAGCTGGGGGCTTAAACAACAGAAATTTATGGTCTCACAGTTCTGGAGGCTAGAAGTCCCAGATCAAGGTATTGGCTGTGAGACAGGAATCTGGGGTCCGTGCCCCTCTCCTAGCCTCTGGTGTCACGTTGACCATCTTTGATGTGCCTTGGCCTGTACACCCATCATTTTGATCCCTGCTGTCACGTTTGCACGGTGTTCTCCTTCTGCACATGTCTTCTACACACGCGTTACTCCTTTGCATAAAGACACTGGTCATATTGGATCAGGACCCCACCTATTTCAGCGTGGCCTCATCGTAACTTAATTACATCTGCACGGCTCTGTCTCCAAATGAGGTCACCATCTGAGGCACTGGGGAGGAGGACTTCACATATGAATTTTGGGGAAGCCACAGTTAAACCTGTGGCAAGGCAGAGGAGAAAGTGGTGGTTCTGAAACAGGAGAGCAGACCAGCCAACCTGTCAAGCAGACAACCAAACCGGACGCCCATGAACATCAGGTGTCATTGCTGGTATGCAGGCTGAATGTCACCGGTACCTCGTGCAGTCTCCTTACCTACCAAATAGCCACTTCTATTTATCGATACACATCGTGGATATGAATGAAGGCATATGAGTGCATCAGAGTATGAGAAGAAGTTAGGATCCCATCCAAGCAACTTGATATGAGGACACCCAATCAGTGAATGGAAACATTCTTGAATTTTTAAGACTCTGCAAATTTACTAATAGTCCATTTTTCTGTCTAGCTTACTATTCATATGAAACCTTGTATTGTTAAGCTGCTGCTGGACCCAAGCAAGTCTTCCAAAATCTCATCAGGATTATGAACTCTTCACAGAGACATGCATGCTCTGTTCTGGGGCCAATCATACTGCAATAATTCTTGGTGTGTAAGTGTGGGTGGCTTGATGTTAAACTTGTTGAAGTCAACACAATGTGCGTATGAGCAAAGAGCTTTTATATCTTCCAGGGGGCAAAGAACCTCTATCCCACAAATTTCAGCTTTCGTTAATTGACCAAAGTTCCCCCAAATGTGAGGTGTGTAAAAGGGCTTTGACCAGTGTTCCCCCAAATGGGGGATGATATGTAAAGGGGCTTTGGGCAATGTGAAATAACGCAGGATGCTACTTTAAAGTAGAAACACAGTGTTGATGTTCATAGTGAGATTTCTTTTTTAGTTTCATTTTTGTATTAAATAATCAAAAGAACTGGCTCTCTCAATTTGGTGCTTGTATGATGATGTTAACTATTACTACAACTTAATCTCCTTTGTAACACAAAGGAAGATACCACAGCTCAGAGTTTTAGGTAGGTGCCACAGTTTACTTGACACTTTTTAATTATATTTATTTTGTCATGAATTTCTAGTTATGGTGATTGATATAAATATTCCATTGATCAAAGGGACAAGTATTTTAAAAATAAATTTAAAAATTAATTATTTTAAAAAAACTACAAAATAAACAACAGTCACGCTGTTAAGCAAACATTTGAAAGGTGGCGTGCAATTTACTAAAATTTGGGAACCAGTGAATAAATTCTTTCATTTATACTGAAGGCATTTGCATATAAGAACAAAGCATTCCACTGGACGCTCAAGAAATGTATTTAGTTGCAGGAGAATGTTATTCTCTGGACACAAATGTGCAAGTTTCGGTTGGGCAGAAAGCAAAATCCCAGAAATCTGACAAATCTCTCTTGCTGGAAAAGAGCCAGGGCCGAATTCCAGCTACCACTGGAGCTGGTGGCAAGGCCTCCCCCTTCCTTTCTGTTTTTATCCCTGACATCCCTGTTTTGCATTATGTTGCATCCCACAAGCCACCCCTGATCCTTTTGGGAATAGGCAGAGTGTATAAAAAGGGAGGTCATTAATCAGTATTTGTTGAATAAATGAATATGTAACTGAATGAATAAGTAAACAGAGAAAAGAGATGAGCTGGGAAGGAGACTTGCAAAGCCCTGATTGTTCTCAGCTCTCCCTGTTTTAATCAGGAGGGTGGATGTGGGGAGCGCATGGTGATTCTAACAAGGAAGGTAGCACCCTGCACGGCCCAGATGAGGACCGTGGAGTCTGAATAGGCAGGAAATTAGATAAAACACTCCTTAGCGTGTGTCTGTCTTCTCTCCAGATGCGTCTGCAGGGCTGCCTGATCGCTCCCCTCCTCCCCCATCCAACTCCGTGAACAAGTCAGGGGAAGGTGGAGCTTACTGTCACCTTGGCTAAACTTTGGATCCATTGTATTGATTCCCAATTTAGAGGAATCATGAAAATAGAAGTCCTGGGTGGTGGTGGCAAGAGAAGTTATAAAAATCCCCTTTGAGCGGGGATCCAGCCTGAATGAACGAGAGAAAAAACATGCCATGTCTTTGTTCTCAGAAGGGCATCAGCCTGACACTGAAAGCTCTCCTGGGGGACGAGAGACGATCCCCGGTGGCTTTGTGGAAGTTGTTTTCATCCCCGCTGATGGGATGATTCATAGGCTGTTGGAGAAAATATCTGGCAGAACAAAGAGGAGATCGCGTGAATTTCACCTACTGTTCTGGACTCTCCAGCTTGGAGCACGTCTTACTCTGTAATATGGTAATTTGCACATACCCTCCCTTGCCCTCCAAATGGGACTTTCCCAGAAGGAGGCTCCTCCTCCTGGTTCACGCTTGTACTCTCCATAATGCCCGTTATTTGAGACACCAGAGGGTGCTCAGTATGTATTGGTTAAATGCGGGAATGGAAGCAGACATTTGAAAATTGCTACAGTTGCTAAATAAATTCTTCTCCGTGAATGTTGGAGTGTTTACCATGAACCAGACAACCTTTAGCCATGGAGCAGAGAGAAATTTAAGAATCAGTACAACAGCCCCACTTCTGAGGACATTTGTAAACTCATGGCTGATACAGCCATGAACACAAGTACTTTTTATACAGCAGAGATCATGAGAGAAAGTGACGGGGGTGGGTACAGCAAAGGGATGTGGGTGCACAGAGAAAGAGGAATGAGATTTGGGGCTACTTAGGGTGGAGACCAGGGAAGAAGCATTTGATGAAGGCTTTGAAGGATGAAATTCAACAGATCGTGCTGGAGGAGGATGCCCCAAAGGAAAACTATAACCTAGACAAAATCTGGAGATGGGACAGGAAAGAGTGTGTTTTGGGGGGCACCGAGTACTTTAGAGGTGCTATAATAACGTTCAGAATGTAGGGGTGTATATGTGAGAGAGAGAGAGAGAGAGAAAATGAACGAATGAATCAAGGAGTTAAAGACCACCTGGGCACAGATTTCACTGAAGTCATTTAGATTTAACTAAATAATGAAGGTCACGGAGTGGGGCCGTAGCACAATCTCAGCTGCCCTTTAGGACCTGGGGACAACAGTTAGCTCATCTGACCAACAAATCTAGCCAAGAGTTATTAACGCCCGCTCCTCCAGGGTTCATCTTTCCTTCCAGATATCATGGGTGCACCATTTAAAGAAGACTTCAAAAGACTGCAGCTAGCTCAAGCAATGGCTCCCGCTGGAATTTTATCGTCAGCAGTAAGAAAGGATGATATAAGAGGGAAAGAGTGGGAGAGTTCTTCTGAAGCACAAGGCTCATTTGTCTATTTGAGGGGCTACTAAAAAAAAAAAAAAAAAAAAGCTTCCCTTGAACATATGCCATTAAAGGGAATGACCTAAGCATTTATTTTTACTTTTCAGCAGGAAATGTGTTCTTGCGCAATCAAATACCTAGAACTGATGGGAGAAAGTTCCACTTCACAGAGGCACGTCAGCTGCTAAGCACAGAATGAGTGACAATTAGGAAAAGCATTTGCAAAGCTCTAATGCAATTGATTCAAGCACAGATTTTCCAACAGTGTTAAAACTGTTTGGTGGAAGGAAATACAAGCACGTGCTGAACAAAGCACAAGTGAGAGGTCCTCACTCCTCTGATCAAAGCACTGGCCCCCTTTCACTCTGAATAAGAGGCCCCCAAGGTCTCACACCATCTGCCTCCACTACTTGTCTGAACTCGACCTCACTGTGATCCCTTTGCTCCTCAAACTTCAGCCACACCGACTTCCTAACTACTCTTTGGGTGTACCAGTCACGCGTCCTCCTTAGGGTCTTTTGCTCCCCGCCCTGGAAGCCTTGATGGCTCTTCTCCCAGGCACCTCCATGGCTGGCTTTTTCCTGACACAGGTCCCTATTAAGAATCAACTTCTCAACACCCTGCTTACAAATAACCCCGCCCCTGGACACCCTCAAACGCTCTCAGCCTCCGTTACTCCACTCTTTGCTTTTTCCTGCTGGGCTGTTAACTGCTAACCTATGATACAATTTATTTATCCTGGGAGACAGAGATGTCTGTCTTTTTTTTCGGGAAAAATTCCAGGCATCTAGAATAGCACCTGGAATGTGGTAGTCGCTCAAATGTTTATTAAATGTGTTGAATAAAAGGCTATGGGTGAAGGAGCCTCTTCGAGGAGTCCCCCCTGGGAAGTGGCTCCCGCTCTGACCACGCAGACAGTGGGAGCACAGATCACAGGCGTGGCCTGGCCTCTGCGACCACGAAGGGGCGATCTTTGCCCGGAGGCGTTCACTACCATAAATATCTAAGAAGTGGTGCCTAATTAGAGGGTAAGGGAAATGTACTAATGCTGAGAAATTAATGAGCTTGGGGAACAGAAAATCAGTGCCTCTGACAAAAGAATTGGTTAGAAAAACAAACGCAGCAGAGGCCAAGGGAGAGGGCAATACCAATTTCCAGACCTGAGCCTTTCTGCTTCAAAGATCCTGAAGTTTTGCCTCTGATAAACTTCATTAAGAAGCCAAAAGAATTCTCTCAACACCCAGGCAGCCCCTTTGAACTTTCCTCATTTTGTAAGCCACTCTAGGAATCAGTCAGCCCCGGGTCTGCATGCTGGAGAGAACCTTTCATCTGGCCAGGGAATAAGGCGACTGCTTCCTGAATCAGGGGGACCTTTCTCCCAGGAGGCCAGGCTCTTAGGTGGAGTCACGTGTCTGGAATCAGGACGCAGAGGTAAGGAGGCAGCAGCACACAGCCTCATCTCAGTGCCGGCTGGGAAACCACTCTCTTTTCCCTTCCACAACCAGCTTTGTTCTCCTTTGTTCCTAGGATTATGATCTTTTCTATTTCATTCTAGCAGCTAATTCATGAAGCCATGGAATGGGGGTCAGGGGTCTGAAAATTCATAAGAACAGGACATCATCATTAGCTCGAATAAACAGCGTATTTTGTGTAAATGTACGTACTATTTTTGAGATGGAGATGTTCCTGGAAATAGTGAAATAGGAATCCTATTAAAGGTGTTGCTGAGTTGATTGTATGGAATGGTCTATTACAAGACTCCGAACACAGTAACTTTTTGCCACAATAAATCTGAGTTGCTATTATCGACCAATAGTTGACAAGATCTGCTGTGGGGAAAAAAAATACGGTAGGATTAACTTATCTAGATCAAGTTCATCACTGACTTCCTTAATATGATGGAGAACCAGAGAGATGCAGAGACCTTAAGGTCTTGTGGTGAAAGAGGGCTGGGGCAGAATCCTGGTCTCTGGACACCCAGCCCAGTGCTCTCTTAGCAAGTGCACGAATTTGCCAGCCCACTCCAGCCTCCCAATGTTCCTCGTTGAACAGACACTCCGCTACCCTTTGACCTCTGACCACTTAACCGCCTGCAAGGGCCATGAGAATCAAGGGACCAGAATGGTCAGTTGATTAGAGGGTCTTCCTCTTCAAGGTATGACCTGCTTTTTGCAGAAGAATCAGCTGCTGCTCACCCACAGGCAGTGCACATTCACAGGGGTTCTCGGGAGAGGTACCCCAAGTCCAATGCTTCCTTCTACTATGGAATTGAGCAGCGGCTGCCTCACTTCTCCTCCCACCCCAAGTCAATCCATTCTCCACAATGCAGTGTGAGCAGTATTGTCAAAATGAAAAGCTATGAATGGATTGAACGAGCCTTTGAGCACCTAGCACCAGCTGTGTACTGGGGACCCATTAGTGACCAGGCAGCCCCTATCCTTACAGACTTTCCATAGAGAGGGGAAGGGAGACAGACAGCAAACAAAGATATGTCAGGAGTGGTAAGAGCTATGAGGACAGGAAATGCAGGGCAGGGCATGGAGAGACACAGGGTGTGGGTTTGGCGGGGGAGGGGTGATTTTTACTCTTCTGAGGACTAGAATCAAAATCCAGAGTGTGGCCAACAGGGCTCTGCCCAGTCTGACCCAGGCTGCATCTTTAGGCTCATCTTGCTTTTCTCCAAGCTGAGGTGCCACAGTATAGACAGCATGTCATCATTATAATTATTTAAAGTAATTATCATTATTCTTATGATTCTAATTGTTTGTTTCAATCAGAAAGTTAGCATTTTCTTCATTTTTGTGCCTTTTGTGAGAAGCAATCTTTGAAGAATCATATGTGCCACTTCTCTGATTCAGACCTCCCTATGGCTTCTCCTTGCATTTAGAATAAAATCTAAACTTCTTCCCAGGCCTTCGTGGACTCTGATCTGGCCCCTGCCAACCCCCAGCTGTATACTCCAGCCTTTCTCCATTTCTTTTGTGTTCCAGCCCTGCAGGGGTGCTGTTCCCACGAGGCCCTAATTTTTTCCTGCTCCAGGTCCTTAGCACTTGCTGATGACCCAGCTTCTGACCTCATCTCCCAGGCCTCCCCAAGCTTTGGGGTAAGAAAGAAATGGCTATCAACTTAGTTAACTGCTTTCATTTAGACAGGCCATGCCTTATGCTTTCCATTGAAAAGGAAAACAGAGCCCCAGTTTTTTGTCACTGCATGCTTTGTTTTCCTTTACAAATGTCTGGTTACCTGGAGGGGGGTCGGTCCCCCTTTCTGAGCTGTGAGCATCAGGAGGCAAGCAACCTGGTCTCTTCTGCCCTCCTTGTTCACACACAAAGCATCCAGATAGAGAAAGGCTCCTGTTTGTTAAATAAATGAAGCCACAGTTTCTCTCCCATCTCAGAGCCAAAAGCATCCCCTGTGAGCCTTACTTCCAATTCCCCAGAGAAATTAAAAATGATAGTAAGAATCAATATAAAAGCTTTCCCATTTGCATTAACATATACAGAGAGATGCAGCTGCCTTTGCAGAAGCAGCTTAGACATGGTGTGTGTGGGGGGGTTCACAGTTTTTAGAGGAATACTGAGAATATTGCAAGTACCCACTCCCAAGAAATAGGAACCACAAGGATATAACATCAAATTGCCTAATTATTGAAAATGAGAAGATGGGGAATAAGAATGTATTTATGTATAAATGGTTGGTGGGAGGGGCTAGGTAGGGGCATGGGAAGGCTGGGGGGGGTGACAAATATGCTCATTACATCGTCTGTGGTGATGGTTTCACAAGTATATACATACATCACGACCTACATTGTGCTGTTTAAATGTGTGTGGTTTATTGTAGGGCAATTATACCTCAATAAAACTTTTCAGAGCAGTAAAATTAGAGGGGAGACACCAGTCACCACCATAA
Organism: Camelus bactrianus; assembly: GCF_048773025.1. NCBI lineage: Eukaryota > Metazoa > Chordata > Mammalia > Artiodactyla > Camelidae > Camelus > Camelus bactrianus. Next base: position 19,374,903 of record NC_133560.1, on the reverse strand, counting down.
CAAAAGGGCAGGCATGACTTTTCTCTGGCTGGTGAGGTCAGAATCGAAGTTTCTGAAGGTGGAGTCAACACCTGCCTCTTGTTCTGGGAATTCTCCCTCAGGGCACTGGTGAGGTCCTCATTGCAGACGTGGGAGAGAAAGAACAGTGTGGGGACCACTGTTGCCGTCGGCACCTCATCTCCATCCTCAAGGGGGTGCCCCTTTCTGAGGAGGAGAGGCCAAGACCCCCCCCCCCCCCAGGACACTAGCACTCCCAGAGGGAAGCTTTCCAGCCCAGCCCAGCCCAGCCCAGACGCAGGTTGTGAGGTAATTCAGCTCTGTTTTTGCCTAAAGCAGCGAGGAGCTTAAATACAAACCAGCAGCTCCTGCAGAAAATGCACCATTTCCCACACAGCCACAAACCTCCCCTCTCCCGAGATGCACCCCCATCTTGCAGCCTCCAGTTCACAGACAAGGTATCTCTTCACCCTGCGTATTTTCCTTTTCTTTCCTTTTTTCCCTCCACTAACTTTTCCTTTCTTTTCTTGTTCTATTCCCTTTTAAAATACGAAAATAAATTCACCTTTGTGGAACACTGTATGGCCAACTTCCTTACTTCCGTTTTTTTATTTAATCCTTAAAACCATCACTGGGAACAGTTTGCCATCACTATTCCTATTTCACAGATGAGGAAAACGACACTGTGACAGGTTCAGGGGCTCATGGATGTCCTAGCTCCTGCAAATGCAGAACCAGGATTTGAACCTGGGACACCTCCAGTGTCCGAGCTCTTAACTTCCAGACACAATCCCCTTCGTGATCTCCCCAAATTTCCCTTTTCTCTTTAAACAGCTATTACTGCATGTTATGTCTCCATTAGATGAAGTATTCTGTTTCTAAAAAATAAGGTGGCAGAGTATATTAAATGACCTGGAAATGACCATCGCATACTGTAAAGCATAAGAAACACGTTCAATCATTAGGTCCTCTATGGTCCGGGCATGTGTATATAGTAAATTAGAAGCATACACACCAAAATGTATCCATCGTCATCTGCATCATGCAATGGTGAATCATATATGCTTTCTTTTTGCTAATCTGCATTTTCTTAAATATTCATAATGAACATGTATTACTTGTGTCACATACGGAAGTACAGGAATGCGCTCTACAAGGTATCAATCCTTTCAGAGCAGAGGGATTTAGTTTTCTTTTTTTCCTTTTAACCTTGGTTCTAACTGGTGAGTGTCATCTCCTCTCTCCAAAGAGAGCAATGTCACGTGGTTGTTCCAGGATTTTAGGAAAGTAGCAGAGATGCCAATCAAAACATGTCTGAAACAAAACTCCTTTCTCTGCTCAGACTGGGAGCTTTCTTCCTAGGAGTGACCACAGATAAACAGAGAGAGGGGCTCCACCCTGGGAATGCTTTGGCAACATTATGCACTTTGATGTACCACTTTCTACCCGAGATTTCCCACATATCCTTCACCCCCAACTAACTCTTCCCTTTCTCTTCTGGGCTCGGCACTTCCATACCTATCAACCTTATATAACCCAATTTTTGCCCTGAGGAAGAAAATGGATAGTCTTAACAGAAATAGAGGGGGTTTCATATATAGATTAAAAAAAAACAACAACAAATTTCTTCTGTATAGCACAGGGAACTACACTCAATATCTTGTAATAACTTTGAAAAAGAATATGAAAACAAATGTATGTATGTATATGCATGACTGGGACATTGTGCTGTACATGAGAAATGGACACACTGTAACTGACTGTAATTCAATTTAAAAAAAGAGGTTTTTAATAATATAACTGAAAGGTCCTTATGCTTTCTAACTTGGTTGTGAATCAGATCAAGGCAAGACCTATGTCTGTTTTTCAGTGTATCCCCTGCAGCTAGGATTCATTCATTCATTTGATTAAAAATACAGCGTCTACTATTGATGGAAATGTAATCTGGTGCAGCCACTTTTGAAGACAGTATGGAGAGTCCTTATAAAAGTAGAGTTATCATATGATCCAGCAATTCTGCTCCTGGGCATATATCCCGAGAAAACTCTAATTCAAAAAGATACATGCACCCCAACGTTCATAGCAGCACTATTTACAATAGCCAAGGCATAGAAGCAACCTAAATATCCATTGACAGATGACTGGATGCAGAGGTTGTGGTGTACATATATAATGGAATACTACTCAGCCATAAAAAATGAAATGCCATTTGTAGCAATATGGATGGACATAGAAATGATCATACTAAGAAAGTCAGACAGAGAAAGACAAATACCATATTATATCATTTACATGTGGAATCTAAAAAAATTGATACAAATGAACTTATTTACAAACCAGAAATAGACTCACAGACATAGAAAACAAATTTATGGTTACCAAAGGGGAAAAGGGTGGGAGACATAAATTAGGAGTTTGAGATCTGCAGATACTAACTACTAGGTATAAAAGAGATAAACAACAAGGTCCTACTGTATAGCACAAGGAACTGCATCCAATATCTCATAATAACCTATAATGAAAAAGAATATGAAAAAAGTGTATAATTGAATCACTATGCCTTACACAGTGATTCTAACACAAACAGAAACTAACACAACATTGTAAATCAACTGTACTTCAATTAAAAAAAAAAAAAAAGTGTCTACTTGGTTCCAAGCATTGGCCTGAGTATTGGGGAGTTGCCAATGAACAGGCAAAGTCCCACCCTCAAGCTTAGTTGGAAGGAGCAGCCGATAAACACTCAAACCAAGGATTGTCATACTGGGAAAAAAATACACTAAGTGACGTGTTTTAGATATGGGGAAAGGGAAATTCTCTCAGTAGAGACAATTGAGCTGAGACTTGGAAGTGTGGGGACTGGATGTTAAGTACATATTTAGCAGCTGCTTTGGTAATGAATGGGTCAGCTGGGTCAGCTTACTCTGCATCCCCCAGCAGGGCCTCATACACAGCAGGCGACCAATAAATTGGTGAACTTAATTCAGATCGGTTATTGAGCTCCTATTACCTGCTAAGTATTCTGTTTTATTGACTCCACCACACTTAATTTTCTCAGCAACCACATGAGGTAAGCCCTCTATTTTATTTCTTGATTACTGTATTATTTAATTTTTTTTCTTATTTTGGCAGGGCAGGGGAGGGAATTAGGTTTATTTATTTTTAGAGTCAGTACTGGGGATTGAACCCAGCACCTCATGCGTGCTAAGCATATGCGCTCTACCACTTGAACTATACCCTCCCAGCTGATAAGTCCTTTAAATAAAGGACCCACATTTTGTCGATGAAGAAAATATTCATTGAGTTTAACTTGCCCAAGGTCATGTGGCCAGTGAGTAACAGAACCATGATCAAAGCCCACACTGACTGGACTAGCTCCAAAATGCACCTGCTTCCACTCACCCTTAAAGGAGTCAAGACACGAAGTCATGTCCCAAAGGGTTTAATGAGAGAACTAATGAGCACGTTACTGTTTACGTAGTAGGAATCCAAAATCAAATGTTAGTTTTACAGAAGTCTTTTTGCCACGTTTAAGTGCATGGCAAAAATTCTAGAAAAAGAAGATCATTTTTTTTTTTTTTGCAAGAAACAAAGAAAGTCTCCTTGTCTCGTAGCACCTCAGATGGATGTTACTGACTTCCAAAAAAAATTCCTGTGGGCAGGAGAGTCGAAGAGTACTGACTGAGTGGGCCCTGACATCTTATGACCTTGGACTGATTTGCTGCATAACCTTAGAGAAACGAATTCACCACTCTCCATGTCAGGGTTCTTTGTGACGCCCTAGCTATCAAACAAACACTCAGCAACATGAGAGATTGTGGCCAACATGGGGGTAAGAACTAGTCTCTCAAAGTTCCCAGGAAACAGAGACGTGCCAGGCAGAGGAGGTAAAGAATGGCAGAGTAAAACCTACTTTTGAAGTCTGCTCTTGGGGAAAGGAATAGGGTTCACGATAGAGGGAAAAAAAGGAGCAACAAGGGCAAGACCTGAAGGTGACAGAGAGAAATGAGGGCATCTTTTCTTTTCCCTAATAGCCATAGACTTCTTGACAGCAGTGCCCAGTTCTTCCTATTCTTTCCCTATAGCACCTGTCAGAGGGCCCTGGCACCGATCAGTCATTAGCTAACTGACTGGTCAATAATTTGGAACATTCTGAGAGATGGAAACGGACACTGTTACCGCAAAGACATGTTGATGAATGAACCATAAAAGGAACAAGGACACAAAGTCACATGGCTCAGGGGACCCACTGTGTAAGTTTCAGGAGTTTGTCAGCAGCAGTGAGCATGGACACACTTCATATGCAGGCACACGCGTCTACAGCTGTCCAACAGGTGCATGTAATAGCACGCGATGGGTCCATGGAAGGCAGCATTGGGTTCACAAGAGAAACTGGACCCATCCAACTGTCGTCCATGAACATTTACTAAACACCCACTCTGTCAAGCACTGTTGGACCCTGGAGATAGAATTGTGGCCAAAACACACCTGCCCTCTTAAAGCCAAGAACCCAGTAGATCAACTACCTTGCCTCAAAAATTAATAATACAAGTAATTACCAACAATAGCAGCGAATGGCTGAGAGGCTTTTTATTTGCCATGTGACATTCTAAGGGGAAGGCACCTTCGACAACCAGTCTAAACCTCGTATTTGACAGACAGGAAAGCCAAGACTCAGAAAGGTCCAACCGCTCAGGGCTACAAAGATTGTTGGTGTCACACCCAAGACCAGAACCTGGTCTGGTGACTTGGAAGTTCCTAAGTTGCAAAGCTGGGACTTGGGCAAGCCTGTCCCTGTTCTGAAAGCAGTGATGCTGGATGTGTGACAGGCACCGTAGGACTCACACGTGGTCCTTGGCTTCCAGCAGGCCTTGGCGGACAGGCTCTCACAGGCTCACATGCATTTTATCATCTGCATTGCGAGTGGGCCTCTCAGAGCTGTCGAGGGCCCAGAGACACAGAGCACCTTCTCAAGTAAATGGAAAACTTGTAATAAGATGAATCTGCTCTTTCCCATTACGAGGAATGCTAAACACCCAACCATTTGATGGTCCACTGCAAGTGAAGCATCACAGAAGCCTTGATGCAGTTTTAACATCCTTCCTGTCACCCCCTTTCGCTGGCTGCAGAGCAAGCCCAGTCATGGCTTCAGGAGTCTCTGTCAAATGCATGACAAGGTGGCAGCCTGGCTGCTCCCTGTCGGTACTTCCTTAATACTCACGAAGCTGGAAATGGATTCCTACTTTTTTTTTTTTTAAAAGGTGCTTAAATTCAGGATCTATAGAAAGTTCTAAGAGTGGTGATTGATGGTGTAAAGGTTCTGGAGTTAGACTGCAGGGTGGGGCTCCCACTTCCTAGCTGGGCAAACTACTTAATTGCCTTATACCTGGTCTTCATCTCTAAATAAAGATCTCAATATTACCTACGCAACAGGGCTCCCGGGAGGCGCACACGGCCCGTGAAGCACTGATCGTGACCTGGAACTTAGCTGTTCCCCAACACAAGTTAGCTCTTGCTGTCCGGGTCTTTACAAGCTAGACAGAGGCAGGATGGCCGGACAGTCCTGACCAGGGAATCACATCAGCCTCTCCACCTCCCCCTCAGTATTTATGTGTCTGCGTGTGAACCTGTGGGCTCGCATTACCTGCAATATTTTAGCTCAAGTGTTACCTGGTCAAGCTTGGCTGCTCAGCGTGCAATACGTATTTTTAGGCAAAATATGTATTTTCCCAACATCAGCAAGAGAGGAGAAAAGGGATGAACAGATTCTTGACTTACATACAATAATGTATCTATAATGTTCTGAAGAGCGGTTGGCAGGGAGCAAGCACTCTGCAAATGAGAGCTATTATAACCCTAAGAACTCGGGGGCTGTCGGCACTCCTGTTGTCAACAGTAACCGTGTGCTTATTCACACAGAGACCTGTGTTTCCCTTACAGGCGCGCCAGGCAGTGTAGCAGTGTCGCCGCGCGTGCTGCCTGAATGAACCGTGGAAAGTGTGGCGTCCGTATGATCCAGCAATCCCACTCCTGGGCAAAGATCCAGAGGGAACTCTTAATTCAAAAACATACATGCAGCCCAGTGTTCACAGCAGCACTATTTACAGCAGCCAAGACATGGAAAAAAACCTAAATGTCCATCGACAGATGACTAGATAAAAAAAGTTGTGGTAAATTTATACAATGGAATACTACTCAGCCATACAAAATAACAAAATAATGCCATTTGCAGCAACATGGATGGACCTGGAGATCGTCATTCTAAGTGAAGTAAGCCAGAAAGAGAAAGAAAATACCACATGGTATCACTCATATGTGCAATCTAAAAACAAACAAAAAAAGAGACAAACTTATTTACAAAACAGAAACAGACTCATAGACATAGAATATTTAACATAGAAAAGAAACCTATGGTTACCAGGAGGGGAAGGGGGTGGGAAGGGATAAGCTGGGAGTTTGAGATTTGCAGATACTAATATATATAAAATAGATTTTAAAAAAAAAACAAGTTCATACTGTATAGCACAGGGAACTATATTCAGAATCTTGCAACCTATGGTGAAGAAGAACATGAGAATGAATGTGTGTATGTTCCTGAATGTAGGTAACTCTTTTTCCCTCCGTCTCTCCCACAGAGACCTCTTCTCTGAGAGGACCCTGGAGCTAGCAGCTTTGGAGCATCACTTACTCTTGCCCCAGCAGGGAAAGACAGTGATCTGAGGGGCTTGGAGGCTGGGAGCAGGGACCACCTCTGACACCTCCCAGCTCCCAGTGGGAGGAGAGGCTGGTTATCATGCTAATGACTTCACTAATTTTATTCCGTTTATCCCCATTGCTCTGCTGAGAGGGGAGCACACAGGACAGTTTGATGTTAATTATTCTTTTATTTTTCTGCCCAGCACTCCTGCCCTGTCACACCCACCCTTAATCAAATCCAAACTTCTATCAGGTTTACTGCCCTGCTAGTTCTGACCCCAACATTCTGATTTCCCACCTGACACCCTCTGCTCTAGGAAAGCTGATCTTCATTGAATATAACTTACTAAGCATTAACTGAAAATCTACTAGGTGCCTGGTACTGTGCGAGGCTCTGGGGACGGAATGGTAGACATACAACAATATGGTACCCATTCACCTCAAATGGCCTACGGTCTGATGGGGGTCAGACCCAGACAGGCTGTCACAATACACTGTGATGAAGGCTCTGATGGGGAAGCAGAGGAGGCTCAGGGGACCTTAGCAGAGGCACTCCTGTGCAGACGATCAGGAAGGCCGTTAGAGCAGGCAGACAGCTAGATATGAGCAGAGAAAGGGGGATGCAGGCCAGATGGTGGGAACTGGGCAGAAAGGAGGGGCACAGGCCAAATGCAAGAAACCACACATCACGTAGGCACCAGGGGTCCCTGGGCAGAGAAAGAAAAGCAGGAACCTCTGGGCTGCTAAGTGGTCACAACTTTCGGGGTGATAAGTGGCTTGGAGGCCGACAAAGAAAGATGAGAAAAGGCAGGAATCTCCAGTGTCCAAATGTAACCTTTTGCTCATTATGCTTTCATTTCAATAAAATTAGCTTTGCAGATCAGAAGTATCCATCATGCGCCGATGCCATGACACTTCGATCCACACTAAATAAGGACAAAAATCCCTCCTCCCTTCGGGAAGGTGCAGTTGGGATGAAATCAGGGAAAAGGACTCCAAACTCTTCTCTTTCCCAATGAATATTCTGCCCACTCATTTTTACACTGTATATAACCAACTTACCAAAGAAACTCAGGGCAGCCGCTCACCTGAGCCTGCCCGCTCTCCCCTTGAGAGTGTGCCATCCATCCCTTAATAAATCCTCACTTTACTTTCTTAACCTCTGTGTCTTCTTGTCTCTGAATTCTTTCTGGGACAGGACAAGAACCTAGACACCGGTTACACGTACAAACCTATGGTTGCCAACGAGGAAAGTGGGGTAGGGGGATAAATTAAGAGTGTGAGATTAGCAGATACACACTACTATATATAAAATAGATAAACAAGGTCCTAGTGTACAGCACAGGGAACCATAGTCAACAGCTTATGATGACCTATAATGAAAAAGAATATTAAAGAGAATATATAGAACTATGCTGAATCTTTATGCTGTACACCAGAAACACAACATTGTAAATCAACTATACTTCAATTTAAAAAATTAAGAAGAAAAAATAAATAAAAATGAAAGAGATATGGGACTTTTGTGGAATGAGGAGAATCCTTTGTAATTATTTTTTAAGATCCTAGATGACATTCATTATGTTCTCCCTAACCCTTGAGACGCTGAGGATACCAGGTGGGGTGGTTCCGTGGGGTGATCTAACCTGGCCTACCACACTTCCCTGTGCTCTACGTGACCTTAAAGAGCAAGATCTGCATAATTCAGAAGGTCGTCTTCCTCCTTCAGAAGGCCCTGCTTCTTTGAGAAATGAGTCTTAAAAAAAACGGCAGTACTCCTGGTCCGAAGAATGGCTGTTGAGGCCATTGGCTCACGGAGGGCAGAGGACAACATGGCCCACGAGTCAGTTCCAGGGCAGCCTCCTGATGTCTCAGGAGAGCTGCTCGGCAGATTGTGACAGAATTCAATTTGACTGAAATATTTAGCTCCCTTAAACAAGGCAATGAAGCCAAGACACAGAAGCAACCTGTCTGCTGATGGATGAACAGATCAAGACGATGTGGTGTATACATACACAATGGAATATTATGTAGCCAGAAGAAGAAGAATGGATGTACCTTGAGGATATTATGGTAATTGAAATAAGTCAGACTAGAGGAAGACAAATGCCGTATGACCTCACTTAGATGTGGAATACAAACAAACCAAAAACCAAGCTCACAGATATAGAGAACAGATTGGTTGCCAGAGGAGGGGGTGGGGAGGGGTGGGTGGGTGAGTGAAATAGGTGAAGGTAGCCAAAAAGGAACAGATTTTCAGTTAAAAAAAAAAATAAGTCAGTCATGGGGATGTAATGTACAGCCCGGTCACCTTAGCTAACTGTACTGTATAGCAGCGTTGAAAGTTGCCAAGTTGCTTTGTAACTACGTACAGTGATAGACATTAACTAGACTTACTATGGTGGCTGTCATTTTGCAATATATGCATATATCAAATCATGTTGTACACCTGAAACTAACAGAGTTTTATATGTCAATTATAGCTCAAGTTAAGAACACACAGACACACACAGCAGCAAGACCTCCTTCTCATAGGTCTCCAGACAGATAAACAGATAAAATCTGTCCTTCATCTTTCTATGAAACTAGCACCAGAATGGGAATGAAGCAATCCAAGTTCCAGCCCCAACCCCAACCCCATGCTTTTTGCACCCAGTGGCAGGAATCTTAACCACCTTATAAAACTCAATGGGAGTCACTGCTGTCTGGTGCCCTCCTCCTTCTGAAATTCCAGGAGCCAAGGATGATGGAGAACACGGGATGCAAGGGGGATTCCCTTCTGTCTGTCTCCCTTTATTTCCTCCCCACCCTCAGAACTTCGTTGGATCATGGCGAGTTGTGCTGGTACCAGAGGCATCTGCCATGTGTCTGCAGCCTCCTAGAATAGCTTCGGGAAAATGAAAGCTGCACTTACATACCTAGTGTGTGCACTCGCAACTTAGCCCCTCTGAGCTCGTTGTCCCAGTCCCTCCAATTAGCTCCTTCACCTCAATCCTCTTGGCCCAAATCTCCCATCCTTATCTGATAATGCAACTCATTTCTTTCATTTCCCCCATCTGTAGGGTCCTAAGGAGAGAGTGTTGGCAAAAACAAACAAACAAACAAAAATGGAAGAAATGTAAAGGACCTGAGTGTGCTGTCTTCGTGTTACCCTTTATGCTGCTGCACCATTTATGGAGTTGGGAGCCTCACAATGATAGTAATGAATTATTCAGGGCACACACTGTTACCGGGCCTGGGTGTAATGTAAGCGGACTTATTTGCCATGGAAATACCCAGTCCAATCTCTTAGCAAATTGCAGTCCCTGAAATGAAGTCCCTTTGGAGGGTACTTAAATAAACGTACACCTTGTTTGAGAGATTTGCAGTAATTCCAGAGACATATTGGGTTCCTTCTAATATAAAAATAGATGGGCTCTGCTCCATTTATCATAAAATTTAATTAGCAATCATTTATCAGAGCCTGTTAATTACCTGATAGTTCATCGTTTGATAGGTTCAGTTGAATCACCAAAATACTTCTCCAAAAATATTGCAAGCTATGTGCTACTTAAATATGCACATGTGTATATATGTGAGGAATATTTATTTATATGTGCATTTGTTTATTTACAAAAGGAAATTAAGCAGGCTTTTGTCTTTTGCTTGGTTAGATTTAAAAAAAAAGAGAAAAGTGGTTTTGTAAAACTAAGCTCTCTTCTATGTTCAGAACTGTCTTTAGACCCAAAGGCAAAGAGGTTATGTAACACCAACCTACTCTGAAGACACTTTACAAAACTAAATGAGGAATTAAGACTTATAAACATGACCTAAATGAAAAATACAAGGCTATGTGCAGTCACGGTTATATGCCCAGGCACTAATTACACAGCTGTTCGGGGAAAGACGTTTCCAACACAGGATGGAAGTTGCCCAGTGCTCCTTTTTAAAGGACCATGAATAAGATTCCTTTCAGGGTTTAGACCTGAGAAACAGCGTGTATCTCTGAGAAACAGCGTGATGACCACGGTCTCAGATAAATTGAGTCATTGGTGTTTCATAAAGCCTGGAAGAGGGTTCTGTTGAGGCTGATACCCAAACACGCTTGCAGACCAGTTGAGGGGCCCCGAGGTGGGATTCTGTGAGAACGTGGTGCCCCCAAGATAGGGACGGTCCTGAATTCAGAATCGAATTCAGAATCAGGAGGACTGGGTTCTCCTGCCAGCCTCACAAGTAACTCCCGACTTGAACCAGTCGGTGAACCTTCTTCAAAACACATTCAGTTATATCTTTAAAAGCTTTCTCAAGTATGATGAAGTAACATTCAAAGGTGAGAAGGTAAAACTGTTTGGAGGTTGTGCCCTAGAAGGAACCAAACCCCTGGTTATCTCAGGAAAGGAAAATGACAAAAGACAGGAGGAGACATTTATCCCCTCTGCGCTTTGGCCTGCGGCTCTCCCCAAAGTGTGCAGATTTACCTCCTAGTATCATCACACAGGCTGGAGATGAAGACCCTCTCATTCCCTTACCCTGCCATCTGCATGGTGCGGAGGCTTCGCTTCCCAGAACAGCCCTTCTGTTGCCATAGAAACAGAGTAGCCCTGGTAGCTCGCCTACTCTGTGCTCCCAGTTCAGGTGGGAACTTTGTAACAATCTATGAGATCTGGTGTGTATCCCTATTGTAAGCAAACTGAGGCACAGAGAGATTCAGAAACTTGCCTAAGTCATACAACTAGCAGGTGGAAGAGCAGGGATGGAATCCGAGTCTATGTGGCCGTCTTGGCCTGTCTGCGCCTCGAAAACACCCCCAAGCTGGGACAAGGACACCTGTGCCCCAGCCGCGCCCCACTGCTCCTTCCATGACGTGATCTCTGCCAAAGCCCTTGCCTGTTTCAAGCCTCAGGGTTCGATTGACGGCAATGAGCTAACTGCTGAGTTGAGTGCACAAGATGTTTTGGTATCTAGTTTTCCAAGGAAAGGGTTCATTGCTTTACTAGACTTACAGAGGGAGCCAAGATCCCCCAAAATATTAAGAACCACCTGTTTAGTGATGTTAAGCAATACAACCATAACGGCCAATACTGATGAATATATTTTAATCCTCATCATCATTCTACTCATTTTACATACTTAACTCATTTAATCCTCATAGCAGTTGTGTGAGGTAGGTACTCCTTTATAACCCTGTTAGGGATGAGGCAATAAAAGCACAGAGAAGTTAAGTAACTTTCCTAAAGACACACAGTAAGTGTTAGAAGCCAATTCTAACCCAGGCAGCCTGGCTCTAGAGCCCATACCCTTAAACCACTCCACTCTTGTTGTTTGTACCAGACACCTGGCACAGGCCTGTGCCTCCCAACGTTAAAGCCAAAGGTTCAAAGGGCTGGGCCAGTTCAGAGACCATCTGGTTCAGTGGCTTCCAAACCTTTTCATACTCTGCTGGGCCCTTCTCCTTGGCCCCCTATAGTGGCTCCAAATTGTCTTTTTGAAAACCTACAGCTCCGGAGACATAAGGCAAAGGTCACTCATTGTGTCTGCCCCTGTGTTTTATGGAGGTAGAATGAGGCGCGGGGAGCTGGGTGTGGACCATGCTCCTGCTCCCACTGCCCTGTCCCCTTTCACTTGATCTCCTTGCTGTAACCAGGCCACTGCCCAACTCATGGCTCAAGGGCCATGACCAGGCAAGGACACACTCACTCCAAACATCACGTCCAAGCCTCGCCCTGGATTGCCTGGATGTCTGACTGCTTCTAACTTTCCAGCTGGCTGGGGACAGTCACCAGAAGGCTTTCAAGGGCAGGCCGAACGGAAGACAAGCTTTGGAGTGGTTTGGTAATATCAGGAACGTCGATGTCAATGGCAGGAAAATGGTCATCTACAAGTGGTGGGCGGAGGGGGTCACCTAGAAGATCCTTATTTTCAAGTCCAATCACACCTCTTGTCCACTTTGAGCGAGGCAGCCAGGGGAGGAGGGAGAGAGCAGCTCTGCCCTCGCCAGCCCCCAGCATGTCATGAGGCTCATTCTTCCAGACAGAACGTGTCTGGGATGTCAGACCTACTTACAAGACAACTTTGCTGTCCTCCCTGCCACCTGCCTTCCCTTCTGGGTTTGCCATCATGCCCCTTTGTTGCTTCAGCAGTTGGCAGCTGGACCGGCTGAGTGTTCCAGGAAACAAGCTCACAGGAGATCTGTGGCCTGATTGAAGTAGGGAGGGGAGCCCTGTAGGGCAGGGTGGGAACCAATAATCGCGATGCTTCCCAGCAAGTCCTGGCGATGCTGAATGATGGCGTGGACTTTCCACACAGAGCCAATAGAAGAACACCCTCAGGACCACACGGAGGAAAGGCAGCCGGGCATCCTCACCTTCCTACTCTCGCTTCTCACACTCAGGGTTCCACTAAAGGCTAAAGGTGATGCACTTCATTTCAGAGAGCACCTCCAGGATATCAGACACAATGCTAGGTGAAAAATGGAGATACAGCCAGTCCTCCCGAGGCTTCCGGTATGAAGGGAGAGGCAAACCTAAATCAGATTACAGAGTTTATAATCAGCAGTAAGTTCATAAAGGAGACGTAAGGACCTGGAACATATAGCTGGGGTTTGATGGAGTCTAGGGGTTGGGGCAGGGGACACTTCCCCATGGCCATGATATGAGGTCTGTAGGGTAGGTAAAGTGACTAGGAGAGGAGGTAGGAAGAATATGCAGATGGAGGGAGGAGCGAGTGCAAAAGCACCGAGGCCACAGGACACGCTTCTTTCTCCGCTATGAAATCCCCATCCCCTGTTCACGTCCACACATCTGATTCATCCGTCACCTGCTACACCACACACTCTACACTTTCTCATTTCTTCTTTCTCAAGGTGTTAGAGAGGCAGACACGCAGACCAGGGTTAAGTGAAATGATCGAGTTTATAGATGAAGCATAATGGGGACATCAAGGAGGGTTAGAATAGCCTAGAAGGCTGGTGGGTCAAGGGAAGTTCATGGTAGAAGAAAACGCTTGTGTAAGAGTGAGATGTCCTAGACAGAGTGAGTGAGGAATACAGCGAGAGTCTTAGGCAGGGGGACAGTTAAGCAAAAGCTCAAAGGGAGAAAACCACCTGGTACCTATAGAGATGAGATGACTTCCAGCATTTCAGCGTTGCTGGGAGACACACTGCAAAGCAGGGGGCGGCAGATTAGGCAGAGACCACTTGTATGACGTTTTGCGTGTGTTTACATTTTCTATGGATATTTACTGAGCATCTGCTACAAATTAGACCCCAGGGCTACGAGAGTGCACAAAATCAGACTCGGTCTACGGCTGGAGAATCAGGGCTCACACAAAGCAAGGACTCAGTCAAGTGAAAAAGCCAACCCACTAATTAGACAAACGGGAGTTGAGGGGATGACCGGGAGGAGTACCTACAAGTCAGACTTTGTAGACCCTGTAGAGTGCTGGTCTCCATGGACAAAGTACGGAGAGGTTCTCAGAGGGTTGTTTTTTTCTTTAGCAGGAGTTTGAAACATGTTCAGATGCACATTTTGAAAAGATGACTCTGGATGCCTCAGGGAAGGACATCTGTTCCGTCACTGGGACACCCTCTCTCTCTCCTCACTGCTATCTGTCTGGCAACGTAGGGAAGCCATGGAATCCACTCTCCAGCATTATCTGGCCACGCAGAAATCCTAGCAGCTTCCAGCAGCTCTGCGCGCGTGCAGCCATCTCAGATTACTAACCGCGACGCCTTCCTGACTGCCTGCGAGGCCAAATGCAATGTCTCGGCAACAATTATATTAATATTGGAGCTAGGAGTGAGCTGATGGAAAGCTGTTCATCCATGTAATGAGGTTTCAGTTGCATTTTAGTAAAGTGTCAGATAATTTGGTAGGAGACAGCAGAGTTTTTATTCTTTGTCAAGGGATGGGGGAGGTGGAACTCGAGCTCCTTAGCTTCAACTGCAATGGGAGAAATGTCATCTGTACATGAGATGCTCAAGGCAGAATAAGCAAATGTGGAGAGAGCAGTGACAGCGAGAGAAACCCAGGACCACAAGGGAGTGGGAGGGGAGAGGAAGTGGGCATAAACGTAATCATCACCTAATGGGGATCAAGCAACATCTATGCCATCTTATTTAAATACCACTGCTCTACGGGGCAGGTGTTAACCCACTGGACACAGGACTCAGAGAGGCGAATTCAAATCTGTATCTAATTACAAAGTCTGATTTTAGAAAGATCTGACATTATGATCCATCTGTGGATAAAAAGCACTAATCACCGCGTGTCTTGGTGTAGAACTGGGGTCTGTTTTATATAAAGGGAACATCTTTCCCACCAAACTCAAGTGGATCTCAATACTGTAGGTTCCTATGTGACATGCACGTGACCTGATAAGAGCATCTCTTGGCCAGAGCTCCCAAGTGTGGGACAGGTAGTGATTTCTAAGGGGCACATGGAGCCCACATGGAATAAAACTGAATCACATACTAAGAAAATTGGCTCTACTTCAACCCCTTCAGTTCTCCCAATTAATTAAGTCCATGGTCGGCAGTGCCACCTGCTCTGAGGAAACACCTGTGGTGCCTTAGTCAGTTCCCAGGTTCCAACCCCACCTCAAAGATTCTGAGTTAGTCCCGTGCAGTACTTTGCACATTTTAATGTCCTGCAAGCCACTGGGGGACCTTGGTAAGTGCAGATTTGGACTCCATGGGTGTGGGTGGGCTTGAGAGGCTGTGCTGCGAACAAAACCTAAGCTCCCAGGGGATGCCAGTGCTGCAGGTCAGGTGACCTCACTCTGAGCAGCTAGAGTCTAGGTGAGGGCAAGGCTGAGAACCACTGCTTTAAAGGTACTAGTTTTCATTGTGGTGCTAGTTTTCAAGAGTTTAAAAAAATTGTCAATTAGAATGAGTCACATGTACACAGGACACAAATCAAATAGCAGTGACCCTCCCTCCCTATTCCTAATTGCCAGAAGCCCTTTCCTTGGATACAATAACTGTCATCCTTCCCACGGGATCACTGCCTATCCAAGCAGAGATGCATGTATGTATATACATGTTCTTAAAAAAAAAACAACTGAGTAACAGTGTTCAGGTCATACTGTTCAGCACTTTGCTTTTTTCACTTAACGTATCTTGGAGATAACTGTTCGTAACTGTTTCATAACTGTACATAAAGAACTATTCATTTTTAATGGTAAAATATGTTTCAAATAGAATTTGCCATTTAAGTCACTTCAGTGTATGCTCAGTGGCATTAAATACACTCAGCCGGTTGTGTAACCATCATCACCACCCACCTCCAGTTTCCCAAACTGAAACTTCACACCCATGAAATGGTGCCAGTTAATACTGAATTGTTCTTTGAAACAAAGCAAGGGTTAGTCTCAGGGCCAGAGCTTTCGGCAGACAGTGGCATCTGGCTAGAGTTTACTTACGGTGCTCTGTGGTCCTCGTATTTAACTGTAGTTACCTTCTGTGATAAGCAATACTGATTTTCCAGTTAAGTGCTTCCCTTTTTTAAATTGAAGTATAGTTCATTTACAATGTTGTGTTAGTTTCTGGTGTATAGCAAAGTGATTCAGTAATATATATTTTGTTTCACATTCTTTTCTGTTATAGTTTAAAAGATATTTAATACAGTTCCCTGTGTTATATAGTAAGAACTTGTTCTTTTAATTTTATATATAGTAGTTTGTATCTGCTAATCTCAAACTCATAATTTATCTTTGCCCTCCTTTCCCTTTTGGTAACCATAAGTTTGTTTTCTTTGCAAGTCTGTTTCTGTTTTGTAATTAAGTTCATTTGTATCTTATCTTAGATTCCACATATAAGTGATAGCATATGGTATTTATCTTTCTTTGGCTTACTTCACTTACTATGACCATCTCCAGGTCCGTCTATGTTGCTGCAAATGGCATTATTTCATTTTCTATGGCTGAGTAATATTCTATTGTACATATATACCACATCTTCATCCAGTCATCTGCCGATGGTTGCTTCCCCATCTTTGTTATTGTCAGTAGTGCTGCTTTGAACACTGAGGTACGTTTATCTTTTTGTAAAAGTAGTTCCCTTTTAAATAAACCTAAGTCACATCAAAACAATGATGTTGGGTAAGCATCACTGAAGGCTGCCCCTGGTCATGCAGCAGATGTGAAAGTTGCAGCTCAGGGAAAGGACACCATGAACTCATCTACAAAACAGAAACAGACTTGCAGACATAGTGAACATCTTACGGTTACCCGGCAAAGGGGGTGGGAGGGGATAAATTTGGGAGTTTGAGATTTGCAAATGTTAGTCACTATGTATAAAAATAGATTTTGTAAGTTTCTTTTGTATAGCACAGGGGACTATGTTCAATATCTTGTAATAAACTTTAATGGAAAAAAATATGAAAACGAATGTATGTATGTATATGCATGGCTGGGACATTGTGCTGTACACCAGACACTGACACACTGTAATTGACTGTACTTCAGTAAAAAAACTAAAATTAAAAAGTCATGGCTCAGGAAGAACCAAAGCATGGGACACTTCTGCCCCCTTCCTGAGCTCCCGGCTGACCTTCATCTTCACACACTAAGCAGGGACAGCAGCCTTCCCTTAGGGCCTCATAGCTCGTGCCCAGCAGCATCCTTTTCCAGGCCTTTTTCTCTAGGTCAGACCACACAGCAGACCCTCCTCTGTCACCCTTATCAGAATGGTAACCAAGAATGAAGGTTCAGGCCCCTTAAGCGATTCTGTGTCTCACTGATTCCAACAGGGAACCCAACCAACCCCAGACTCCTTACAGTAAGGCCATTGGAGACTGCCCTTCTAGAAAACGGCAGCTTTCAGTGGGTGGGTACCCGGCTTGAGAAAAGTCAGAGAAGGGCCAGCCTGCCTCTCATGTGGGAGGATGCTATGGACTTCGGCTGAAGGCGGGAGCGTTGGGGGCGTTGGCTGTGCTGCCCATGATGGCTGGAGATCCGGTTGGGAGCGCCAAGTCCTCGCATGGAGGCCAGGGCTCACCACCCACCAGCTGGGTGACCTGTGGCAGGTCACCCCATGTTCCACAGGTCAGGGCCTTGTTCCTGTGCAAAGTGGTGAGGTGGAAAGCTTGTGAAGGTTCAGGGAGGTAGTATATGGAAGTCTTTAGCACTGAGCCTGGCACATTGTTAGTGCTCAAGGAATGGAAATCTTACTGCCCTGGACTCTTCCTGGAAGAGAGTTAGGGAGACGTGGGGAAAAAGTCGGGCCCTGAGACACTCAGGCCATCACTGCCCAGACAGATTCCACCTGTGACTCGAAGTGGGGGAGTGTGGGCAGGCCTTCTAGGGAAGCAGGGGCAGGAGAAACCGCATTTCTAGACGGGATGGAAATAACCAGCTCCATCCCCAAGAGAGTCCAGACTAACTCCAGACTAGCCGAGCAGAGAAATACTCTTAAGAACTGGCTGAAAGAAAACTTCTCCCCAAGTGAGGTAATTCCATGACCCGACACTTACCCACCTCACTTCTTTGTTTCCTCTTAAGCAAAAACAAGTACCTGAAAAATATGCAATAGACACTCTTTTTTAAGGAAGCTAAAGCACTGATCCAGGGAATAAGCCCTTGAGCTCCTGGCACAGAGCCCCCCCCCCGGGGGGGGGGGGCGGGAAATAATGACAAACAGGATGGAGACTCTCACGTTCCTGAGCCTACATCCTACTGGTCCCCTCCCAGCCCCTGCCTCCGTGGCCCATTCAACTCCCCTGCGTCCAAGCTCTGCTTCTCTTGAGTGAAATGCAGTGGTATCTGGCGGTCCTGCCTCACAGAGGAAGAGAAAACGGATGGTTTTATTTTTGGAGGTAAGTACAAGCATTTGTTTGCAAGATCTCTCAATTGTTAGGAAACAAAATGTAAGATTTACACTTAGTGATGAGGTGTCTTGCTGTGACAGGGAGCGCAGACGGGGCTGCAGGGAAAATGAGTGATGGTGGGGCACAGGCTGGGGCTGCTCTGGTCCCCCATCAGAAGGCGGGCAGAGGAGGAGCAGTGCTATGACATGGGGCCTGGAAAACGCCCTCAGCACGAGCTGCAAAAGCAGACTGTGCACAAGACAAAGACTTACGCGTGCTCTTGTGGTAGAAAAGGAAGAATTTCACATCGGACCGTCAGCCAGTGCCTCATCCTGGTCTGGGGGATGGAATTTCACATGGAAATCACTGGCTCAAATTCCACCTCCACCACTTGGCAGGTGTTTAACCTTACCAACCGCACTCTCCTCATCTTTCAGGTGACAATTGTAGCACTTACCTCATTAAGTTACTGGGAGAATTAAAGGTAATAGTATATGTGTGTGTATGTATGTGTATGTGTGTGTGTGTGTGTGTGTATGTATGTATATATGTGTATATCTATGTGTGTGTGTATATACATATGTCAGTGCAGTGCCCAGAACACTGTAGAAGTCTGATCAGTAAATATATGTAGAGATGAACACAATGAAAGCAGTGAATGTTACGCTTCTGTGGAAAATAAGTCATTTGTGCAAGATCACATAGACACTGAGGGTCCAAGACATAACTAGATTTCCCCACCTCCTTGCTGCATTGACTCCTCTTCACAGCCCAGCCGCACAAGCGCCGCTTACAACGGATGGCACTTTCTTGACAGGCAGCCACCATGCAGACCATCGTTATATCTGCTTTTGTAAAGGACGCAATTCACAGGCGAGTCCTCCGGCTAAAATGCCAACGACTGAATTGTCTCACAGCACTGAACACAGGCTTTACAACCTGATCAGATCCAGCCTGCTTTTAAAGCAGGCTGAAAAAGAGAGAAGGAAAACACGGGAACGGCTCAGAAGGGTTACTGTTCAAAAGGGTAGGAAATGGCGTGAGGGTGCCTTGGAGAGACAAACCCCACCCTCATGTTTCCCACCTGCGGTATTCTGGCGACTACAGGGTTATGGGAAGAAAGCCAAGCTGAGTAGTTAAGCAGCTCAGAGGTGTGTGGATAAGATGAGGCAAAGGGAAAACCGGCTCAGGGGCCAGGGCGGGAAGGACCAGGGAAACCAGGCGAGGCAGGTTTGTCTACATCCCCCAGGGGGGTGGCCCAGCAGGACCGGTTTCTCCATGGCTGATGGGGAATATGTTATCGAAGCATCTCAGAGGGTGATTCAGGCAGGAGGAGTTTGTGGCCACTGAGCACAGAGGTGAAGAACACGTGTTGAGTCGCACAGGTTGGGTGTATGTCCGGGTGGCACGACTTTCCCCTGGGTGCCCTCGGCCGAGCCTGTGAGCGGTACAAATGCCGTCTTCCTCTTCCTTAAGATTAGGAGGATATACTGGAACCTCCTTGACAGTGTTGTTGTGTTAGGAGTACATGAACTCATTAAATGCACCCACACAGAGCAAGGACTCAATAAAAGGAAGCTGTTACTAATTACTGTCATGATTTGGGAGCCATCTCAGAGCCAAGCACACTTGGTGCTGGCAGCAGCAGAATGGGGGCTTTTGGGGGGTCGTGGTGCTCTGACACTGCAGCATCAAGTCCCCACCCAGGGAGAGTGAGCTGGTACAGGAACTCCAAAGTCTAACTGGGTCCTACGCCTGCAAGAGCACAGCTGCTGGCATCTATCTGTCCTTGGCCAGCCCAAGGCAGACCCCTGGCCCGTTTCTTCTGGTCACTTACACTGATATTGATGCTAACTCAAGAGACCATCTACAGACGATTTCAGCCAGCCAGCCAGCACAAGACAGTGTTATCACAGAGCTGAGACAAGTCTCCTAACTTGTCGGATCAGCACTCTGTCTTGGGGAAGAGCAGAGACATTGATTGCTTTTCATGAGCAAATTTATCACCCCAAGGCCAGTGTGGTTGCCTGCCCACACACAGAATCCTGAATAGAAGAGAAAGTTCTGGCTGGTTGATGATAGTCTAGAGACACCGCTTAAGGCACTTCACTCACCAGCCTTAAGATAACAAAAGGCCATTACGTAGCTTTAACTACAAGCACGGAGGGAAAGCAGGTTGAGTCTTGGAGTAGGAACTCCTGTCAAATTGAGTTCCCAGAGGTATGTGTGTTTCCTTTAGAGTTTGAGGAGCTCAAGACACACAAGAGGGAAGGCTGTTGGAGGTTCAGATCCTGATTCCAGCCCTATGACCTGACTCTGTCAGTTTCTACACTTTCAGGATGAGAGTAAGAGGACCTCGCTCATTAAGGGACTGAGGGCAGAGGAGCAGCAGCAAACATTTGAGAGGATGTTACATACCCAACACTGTTTCGGTACCTTACGTGTGTCCACTTTGCTAATGTGTACAACACCACCGAGGGAAACTTCAGTAACACCCCCATTTACAGGCGGGGAATCTGAAGCACAGAGTGGTTGAGAAACTTACCCAAGGTCACACAGCTAGCAACTGACTGAGCCCGGCACTCTAAGCCCCAAGGCCACGCCCTCACCACTGTGAAGAACTCCCTCTTGTACACGAGTTCACATGAGGAAAATGCTGTCAGTGGTGAGTATGAAGAGGTAGTTAATAAATGCTGACTGTCTTTATTGCATCATTAATCCCTGGCAGAGCATAAAGGACCTGCAAATTCTCCTCAGGATTTAAAGAATTTAAAACAGTTGGGGTTCAGCTTGGTAGAAAACCTCTTCTCTGGGTAAGGGCCGATGATTTTCATGTTCCCTTTTGGCAAGATACAACTTTTTGCTTTTCTTTTTTTCTTTTGAAAATATTTGTCATTTTCTTGAAAGGCCACTTGGAGAAAAGAAATTACCTGTAGAACATTTTTCTAAGTCTTGGTAACCAAGACGTATGGGAAATGGTGAAATGACCCTGCATCGTTTCCATGGACCTTCAACAGCATTGTCTCATTGGATAGCATCCTGTGGGGACGGCAGGCCCAGGGATGTCCAACTGGGTATGGAGAGAGACCCCAAGGTAGTGCGGCCCAGTAGAAGGCAACGCACCTGGCAGACAAAAGCACGTACTCTTCTGTCAACCAGCATGTGCTCGAATCTGGGTTCCATCACTTGTTACCTGATGACCTTGCAGCCTGAGTCTCACATTCCCCATTTCCAAAAACTTAAAATTCTCTAAAAAAAAAAAAAAAAAAATTTTTTTTTGTTTTTGTTCATTTTGTTTTGGCGGGGATAATTAGATTTTGGTTTTTTTTTTTTTTTTAAATGGAGGTACTAGGGATTGAACCCAGGACCTTGTACATGTAAAGCACACGCTCTACCACTAAGCCATACCCTCCCTCACTTCCAGAAACAGGAATAGTCAGTATGAACATGAAGTGAGCTTATCCAAGGAATCCTCTTAACACTAAGTCCGCAACAAAAGTCCGCTGCTAATATGGCTGTGTCTCCCACCATGGCCCAAGGAGTCGGGAGAGGATTACTGAGAAACCTGGCCAGGATTCAAGCCCATGTCTCCGGACACGTAAGGTCATTTTTCTTCCCATGATACAACTTTGCTTACAGACCCCTTCCTCCTCAGAAAATCATCAGGCCTCTGGTTTGGCTCCTAATTCAGAGATCTATTTGCTTTCAAAAAAGGCATTAAAAAAAAATCTGGACGTCAAGAAAAGCACACGGGAGAGGAGCCTAAGGTAAGGACTGCCTTAAAACAAGAATCACAGAACCATCTGAGGGTCAGACAGGAACATCAGACGTCCCTTAAGTCAAATAGAGGCAGGCCCAGGGCTGATGCCAGGAAGGCGTACCGCACATTACAATGAAGAACATGTAAGACCAAGACGGGACCCGTAAAAACCAGCAGCATGTGAAATTCTGCCAAGTGCTGTGTGCCTGCCAAGGAGGAAGTGTCACTGGGCTGGATCCGAAGGCTGCTTGCTGCAAAGCAAACAGGCTGGCTGTTAATCAAAGTGCATGAG
This sequence comes from Camelus bactrianus, assembly GCF_048773025.1. NCBI lineage: Eukaryota > Metazoa > Chordata > Mammalia > Artiodactyla > Camelidae > Camelus > Camelus bactrianus. The sequence continues at coordinate 19,352,375 of NC_133560.1, read as the reverse complement.
TCGATTCCTGAGGTAGCTGCCCAGGAGGAGGAATCCTGCAGACAAGTCTCTTCCTGAGGGATGTCTTTTGGAATTGTGGATTTGCTGCAAGTCAAATTCTCCAAAACGAACACACTTCCCTACAAACTATCTGCTCCTCACCGCTTGCAGGGCCGGGTGCTTGTGAGCAGAGCTTTACTCCACTGGTTTCTCCAACACTGTCACACTGAATACTCTGCAAAGGGCTGGCATCACCTTACAGCAACCTTCCGGGCTACGGAGGGCAGCTGTTCTCATTCCATTTTCAGAGGAGACACATGAGAAGTGGAGGCACTAAGGGACTGGCCCCCAGTTGCAGAGATTGGTAGAGCCCAGAGAAACCCTTGGGCCCCCCTGTTCCCAAATATGGGCCTCTTCCTATCCTATAAAGGAAGGGCACCCAAAATAGCAAAAGATGTGTGAGCAAAGGCTGCTGGGAACTTGAATGAGAGGCTTGATGAAGCAGGGCTGGCAGGATGCCCTCTCAGCTCTGGGAAATCCCGTTGGCATGCCGAGTACCCCAGGCATGGCGAAGGTCAATGCCACGGGCACCAGAGAGCCTGCTGGGCTGAGTCACAGGCAGTGTGGCTTATCAAGGCCGGCCAGCAGAGCCAGCCTTATCAGTACCTCGCTGTTTCTCAGGGAACGAAATCCACTCGATGCCATTTGGCGTTTTTCCACATGCTACTCCAAGAATGGAATCAGTTGCCCCTGGTGCGCTCCTTAATCCAGTTTCTAGACCGAGACGTTTGCCTTCCCAAGGGAGACTGAATCGAGGTGTGGGGTGAGAGGCAGGCAAACTGGTGGTCATGGTATTCCCCAAACCCTTCCATTACTCACTCACCAAACATCAGCCCACCCCTGTTATCACTGGGAGATCTGCTAAGCCCTGGGCACCCAGCAGTGTCCAGCAGGCAGGAAACGCGGACGGTCCCTACCCGCACAGAGTTCTAGCCAGAGGAGAGGAAATAAACGAGATGACGGAGTTTCACATGGTCGGCAGTGTAATGAAGACAATCAGCATGGGGAGGGAGTGTGATCTGGGTGGTGGTGGTGCTTCTTTGGTCTGGGAAGCCCTCTTTCACAGGCCAAGTCTGAGCTGCAGCCTTCCTGAAAAAAGGGACCCCAATACAGGATAAGCCCAAGGGAACGTGCTCCCAGCAGAGGGAAGACCACAGGCCCTGAGGAGGGAAAGGACAGAGGCAGGCAATGTCGCTGGCTCACCGCGGACTGAGGGCACCGGTAGTAGGTGAAGCTGGGGATGAGGCAAGGGCTGGAGTCACACGAGGCCTGATAAACCATTTGGGGGGGGGGGTTGGGTTTAATTCGTAGTGACCATAGTGCACTGGTTCAGTGTCTGGCTCTCCAACACCTCCCTTTCCTCTGGAGTTTGAAGACCAGCTCCACTGCCCAGCTACGGTCTGAATTCTAAGTGCACAGACCATGGTGATTACATATTGCTGACCACAACGAGGGATTACTGAGGCTTGAGAAGTAGAGACCAAGGTCTCAGTTAGCTCCTGAACACGGCAACAGGAGATGGAGAAAGCCTCCTTGTAAAGCCTCTTTTCACCTGTGCACGCTGCCTCTCAGAGACCCTCGGCTGAACACGACCTCCTCGGCCTAAGTCGGGAGCGCGTCCTGAGACAGCTAACCTGGTCTGGCTCAGTGAGCCTCCCTGGGGCTCGGCATCCTCGTCACTAACTGTGGGCATTACCGACACCTGTCCCACTGGCTGCACCAAGCCGAAGAGCCCTTTACCCGCGTGTTTTGCAAATTGCCAGCTTTCCAGCAGCTCTCACCGTGACTGTTTTATCCATCGCCATCGAAAACCCAACTCTGTCTCACTCTCAGTCTTCCTCACACAATTTACTTCTTTCAAAATCCTGCATAACGGCTTTGTAAGCTTTTGGAAAGAGGCCCCGAAATAGGAAAAGTAACAACAGAAGACTGCATATTACGGGCTTTCTGTACAGGTCATTCTTTCCAAGCTGTAGGCAGCAAAGGCGGACGCTGTTTGCTTGTCGGCCATGGAAAAAGCCAAGACCATGTATAGTGACCACTATCACCACCTGCAGCTGCCCTCAGACCCCTGTCACCTGGATGCATGGGGCCTTCCAGCGTGAGCACAGAGCTCCCCAAATTGAGGAAGGAGGTGCCCTGGGAGCCCGGAGCTGCAGGTGGCTGGTGGGAGACACAGCGGCAGCCCCCAGCACTCAGAGGTTCCCTCGGAAGCAGCCCCTCTGCCCCAGGCCAGCAGGCAGTGGGGAGAGCTGAGAACACTGCCCTCCCGGTCTAAGCATCAAGCAGGGTGCTTACCTCCTCTCCTTGGTGCTGGTGCCACAGCTATGACGGGCCGGTCGGTGCTGGTCAGGTACTCCCTGGGCTTTGATTCTGGTGGGTCATTGGCCAGAGGGAGACTGGGCACTACCACCGCCTCTCAGGCCTCGAAGGGGCCTAAGAGGTAGTGGGAGAGCCTCCTTCCTCTCTGGCTGGAGGAGCAGCACCAACGCCTTTTGAAGCCTAGCCTTCCAGAGTCACACACCTGAATGCAATTCCTCCACCCCCGCCTCCTCTCGCTGCAGGAACCTGCCGGGCCCCGCCCGTCCCAGGCTTCCAGGCTTCTCTTGGAGCCCTGCATCTCCACCCTCCTTCTCCAAGGCTCCCAGGCAGAGCAGCCCTAACTGGCTCAGGAGCCCAGAGCTCACCCCAGAGAGGTGCCTGCCCTGGTCTCCCCCAGCTCCGCTGCGGCCCCTCCAGTGTATTTTAAGAGCGAGCCCCTGGGTGGGTGAGGGCCAGAACTTGGGACCTTGGTCCAGCTGAAAGTATCCATTTTCTGGTGATTAATTTACAAACTGTAGGAATTTGAAGGCCAAGGGTCAGGAGATGAGGGCTGGGCTCTCTCTAGCGGTTTTACAGAGTGGCTTCAATCCAGGCCAAGGAGCTCCATCTCTCTGCCAGAGACGTGGCTGTATCGCATCCTGACTTCCGGGGTCCAGCTTTTCTCAGGACCGGGGCGGCAGCTACCTTTATTCTCAGTGGAAAGGGAAGACAGGCCAAAAGGAGAGTATTTCTTTCTGGGCGAAGTACTGGGGAGAGCAGCAAGGAGAGTTTAACAACGCACACCCCCGTCTATTACAAAAAGTGCTTAGTCATCCTGATTAATTGCCGTTCCACTCAATCCACAGGTGGGCTTAACATAAGGCATTAACTTATCCTTGAAAAAAGGCATCCTTACTCAGGTCTCAACTCTAAGCATTTGGGATTTTATTTCCCTTCCCTGGCAAGTATTCTCTCTCCCTGCAGATCAGAGGTTTCTAGATTTTAGGATTCACAGGCATTGTCTGGGTATTAAGAATGCAGATCTCTGCATGAAACTCTGAGATTCCAGGAGGGCTCGGGAGTCTGTATTTTTAAAAATTTCCGTAGGTGATTCTGCGGTGGGTGGTCTGGCACCTGGACTTTAAAGGAATTTTGCCCGAGAATGGGCTGAAGCTCCCCTCCCCCAGCTTGGCATTTCTTGGTGTCTTTTTTTTTTTTTTAATGGAGGTACTGGGGATTGAACCCAGGACCTCAAGCGCTGTGCCACTGAGCTATACTTACTTAGTCCTTTAAACTCAGCTGACCACCAGCTGTTCTCCATTGTTTCCAATTCACTCTTTTATCCCTGCCCTCAGGAATTCTGCAGCTGACTCCAGTATCTTCCCCCTCCCTCCCCCTCATAAATGAGCCTTGTTAGGGGTCGCAGCATGAGCCTCACAGGTCCTGCAGCGTAAGAGGCCTTGGAAATGGCACCGTCGAACCCTTGATCACGTCAGCCAACGCCAAAGACATTAAGCTCGAGTTCGGCCCTTTCTCCCACCTGAGGCCCAGACCTCACGCTGCTGCCCCACTACACCACCTGTCCCAAAGCAAATACCCCCCCCCCGCCCCTCCACAGGCTCATTCTCCTTCACCATACCCCTACTTTTGGGGAAGAAACCAGGGATGTGGGCCCCACAATTAGTTCCTCTTTCTGCCCCTTGGCTGAGGCAATCAGTGTTCAAATTCCTTATTTTTTGAGTCAAGTTTAGTTTTAGAATGAGAGTCTCACATCCCACCTGCTCCCCCAAATGGAGTTATCATCCCAGCAACTAGATCTCCTATGATGGTCCCTGCCCGTCACTCTCATCATAAGGCAAGAACTACATGGCCGTTTGATTCAAAGCACATCCACTGAGCACCTACTGTGTGCAGGGGCCTGTGCAAGGCACAGCGAGGGGTGCGAAGAGGTCTGAGCTGCGTTGATGAGGAAGTGACTGCTGGCGCCGTCTTACCCGTGAATTGGCGGACGGCACTGGGTGGGCGTCCACTGATGAGAGGGGTGTGGGGAAACCTGTGTGCTTTGTTTTCACTCTTGGGGCCGGCCACCCCACCTCGTCAGCAGCTCAGGTGACCCCAGGTGATGCAGCGGGAAAGCTCAGGATAAATGTTTGTCTGCCTCGTCGACGCAGTTCTGCCCGACTTTCCCAGCACTCGAACCCTTCAGACCAAAGGAATGGCTGCGTATCTAGTGGTTACAAACCGTTTCTCTACCAGCTCCCAGTGCTGTGGTTTTGGGCAAAGTGCTGTTCCTCCCTCTGGGATAACAGAAGCACTTACACTGCAGGGCTGCTACCAGGATGATATGAATGAATATGTATAAAATGCTTTTAACAGTGGTGAAGTGCTTAAACATTATTATTATTACTATTATTCAGGAAAACCTGAACACTGTGACCACGTATTTATTTGCAGTATAAGACTCTCGATGTTTTCTCACCTGAAGACCAGTAATGTCTTCCAAAGATTTGCTTCATTGGATTTATGTTTCTCACCTCTGTGTTTTAGGTTCTGTATTAGCTTACTCAGGCTTTCCTTCCTGTAGCCATTTAAATAGTTTTTTTTTCAATCGAGGATGTACTATGTGTCAAGAACTGCGCTAGGTCCTGGGGATACAACGGGTGAACACAGCCATGACCCCCGCTCTGAAGGAGCTCATAGCCTGCTGGCAGACCAGATATCGGCTGAACAGTGACACAAAACTGGTGAAATTATGACTGTGCTAAGTATTAAGAAGGAACAGTACCTGGTGTGGAGAGAGCATGGGAGAAGGGATTTGACCTGGTCCAAGGGTTACAGTAGAACTGGGATGTGAAGGAAGAGATGGAGTTAGCTACATGCAGTGGGGATGGCCTGTCAGAATATTCCCGATAGAGAAATGCCGTGTGCCTTATGTATTAGTCAGCTTTGTCGCAGTAACAAATGACCTTCATGTCTCAGTGGCTTACACTGTCAAGGTTTATTACTTGCTGATTTTACAACTAGGCAGTAGGGTGACTGTAGCTTTGCCTGGGCTATGACTCTGGTTCTCATTCGGGGGCTCAGACTGAAGGAACAGCCCCCTGTGTGAGACATGGCGCTCCTGTAGCATAAAGAAAGGCCAAGAGCACTGGTGGGGACCCGCCATGACTCTGAAGGCTTCTGACTGAGTGCAGCCTTCTCAGGTCTGTTTACATGCCTTTGGCCAAAGCTCAAAGCCAATGGGACAGGGATGTATAGTCCTCAACACTGGGGACCTAGCAAGGTACATGGCAACTGTCAGGAAGGTAATCCTCTTACAGGGAAAAGGGTGGGCATGAATAGCTGCAAAAATAATATAATTCACTATATCAAGGCTCTGTGGTAGAAGGAAATGGGGAAAAACCTGGATACCGGCATGGCTCATGGTGAGAGGGCTGGCAGGAGAATAATGAGAGATGAGGGTGGAGTGGTAGGCGGGGCCACACCGTGGAACTGAACCTGTGAGCAGTGAAAACACTGACCTTTACCCATTCAACCTCTAGAAAACATTCTTTTCATGTTTTTCTGGTTTCTGAAGTTATACATGATTATTACAGAAAGTGTGGCTGTGACAGAGAAGTTAAAAAAAAATTACAGATCGCCCTGAACTTTACAACTCAGAATCATCGATTGATTTCTAGACTTTTAGATTCTTTCTTAATGTATATAAAGTATTTTCAAAGCCAAAACTGGATCATATTCTTCATCAGTTGTGAGGAATATTTTCTGAGTTATTAAATAGTCACCCCACTATCTCGTCACATAGATGTATCCTAATTTAGCTAGTCCCCAACTATTGGACATATAGGTTTTTGTATTTTTTCCATTTTACAAAAATTCTAAAATGGAGTTCTTTATGTTTAGCAATATCCGTATCGTTTTGTAGAAGTGGCATTTTTATCTTCAAGCACGTAACACATTTCAAGCCACTGACACGCATTGCCCAGTGTCCTTGGAGAAAAGTTACAGCAAGTCACAAACAACCCCAAAGCAGGATTTGCCAACTTTGCTGATCATCATTTCATATTGCCAACTTAATCAGTGGAAGATACTTATTTTAATTTTGCATTTATTTGATAATTCAGGACAGACCTTATTTTCTGTAATTCCCAAGTTTCATCAGGGAAAGACTTACCTGATGAAAAAGCTCAGCCTTTTGGATCTTCTGCTTAGAATGGACTCCTGGTCCCTCTTCAGCAAATTATGACTGCTTATCCTTCACGATTCATTGCAAGATTTTCTTTTGCTTCCTACAAGAAGCCTTCTCTGATTGTTCCCATCTCTTCACTGTGGAAGCCGCCGGTAAGGATGTGGACAGTTGGCTTTAGGTCTATGATAGGATGATGTGGTTTCCATACACCTTGTCTCCCTGAATGGGGAGGGCATTCTTCTGTGACTGAATTTTGTGCCTTCCTATAGTGACTCAGTCTGTCCTCTGCATGCATTATGGTCCATAAACATTTGTGAATGAATGCCGAGAAAAGCCATAATGGCACAACGGGTGGGGAGTTTTGACCCGAGGGATAACCACTTGTGGAGACTGGCATGTGGCTCTGTTAACAAAAGATTGTGGACCAAAAGTCACTGTGTCAGTGAATGTTTGCTTATGTTTTCTTCTAGGAGGTTTATCGTATCTTGTCTAATGAACTCATCTACAAAACAGACACAGACTTGCCGACATAGTAAACAATCTTACGGTTACCAGGGGACAGGGGGTGGGAAGGGATAAATTTGGGAATTTGAGATTTGCAAATGTTAGCCACTATATATAAAAATAGATTAGAGAAAAACCCCAAACTTCTTCTGTAGAGCACAGGGAACTATATTCAATATCTTGTAATAACCTTTAATGAAAAAGAACATGAAAAGGAATATATGTATGTATATGCATGACTGGGACATTGTACTGTGCACAAGAAAATGACACATTGTAACTGACTTACTTCAATTAAAAAAAGTCATTGTGAATGCATTTCAGGGTCTCCTTTTAGACTGTAGTCTGACACCAATTTTTCAACTTTCATAACATAATTTGATAGGAACTCAATTACTTTCTCTCTGTCTGATATATATATATATATATTTTTTTTCTCTTAGTGGGAGTCAAAGAACTTTTATCCATTTGCTATGTGGCATGATTTCCAGTTAATTTTATTAGAAGTTGGACTTTTTTTCTCTTGTTACAGATGATGCTAATGTCTTGTGAAGCTAGTCTGACCACATGAACTGGACCTGCATGTGCCCTTTCTCATACAGAGAGGGGCAAAATCTTCCAACAGGAAAAGGCCATTAACGGAGCACTGGAGTGTCAGTGGGGAATGTGGAGAAAAGGGCAACCCTTCTGGGCACGGTCTTGCTTCCGGAGGTGATGGATTCAGTGTTGGCAAGTGTCTCAGAGGCCTTGGGCAGCTTGGGTTGGTGATGATTTATCTCTACATTATCATCGCTTGCACCCTTATCTTTTTTTTTAATGATGCACCCTTGTCTTGAAGGAGCAGCAACTAAAGCCTGTCAGTTATTTATCCCATGAGGTTGCTCCTTTTACACTCATCCTGTACCAGTGAGCCCATAAGTCATTTTAGGATTATTCTCTCACACAGTCCCACATAGTCCCCTTCAGTGACACGATGGTCACAGGAGATCAGACCCCTGTGCCTTCCTCACATGCTTCAATATTACCAGAGGCTGCTGGAAAACAGAACCCAGTCTAGGGGACATTCCCCCCCCACCCGCACCCTCCCATTCGACAAATATTACCTGTGCCTTCAGATGGGACAAACCTGTCCCATCTCCTCCCAGAAAGAGTGAGACCTGGGTTTTTAATCATCATTTTCCAAATAAAGCCAAGGCACCACCTGAACAGGTGTTCTCTCCGTGAATTACTTAATGAAAACAGCTCCCCGGAGGCTGCTGAAATACCAGAAGAGAGGGAAGCAGAGAGATTTAATTTTGAGGAGCTCCTTTATTAAAATGGAAGGAAAGACAGTCTGGTCTACTCAACTTAGGAGACTGCCTTAAGAAGCCAACAGCAGAGAGTGATGCCTTTTCATAAAGGACTGTTCCCAGAGTGTGGGAGGAAGGCCACCGACACTAGGGTGATTTGGGGAATGTGGGAAACATTCAGGCTCTTGGCTCCACCCCAGACCTTTGGGGCTCGCTGATGGTAGAGCCTGGGGAATGTGCATTATTTTAACACCCACCACAGCAGATAATGTCTACATCCACCGAAGTCTGAGAACCAGTACAGGGTTTAATGATATCCTGGAGGGGAGAGGGGCCTGAATGTGATACTGTCTTAAAATTAACTGTATCTATCAGAACGTTGTTTAAGGTATGCCTCCGTCATCAAATTGTTAAATCTGGGAAGACAGGGTCCAGCGTGTTCACTCCCGTATCCCCAGGGCCCAGCACAGAGCCTGGCCCGTGCCAGGTGTTTCAGTCAGTGTACCTGCTGGCTCAGAAACTCTGGGCTCAGGCCCATCAATCTGTATTTTAACCATACCTGCAGGTGTGAAGGAGTGGGAAACGAACGAACCGACTTCCCTGATGCTAAAACTGTTTGCTGATTTTTTTTTCATTTTTTATTGATTTATAATCATTTTACAATGTTGTGTCAAGTTCCAGTGTAGAGCACAATTTTTCAGTTATACATGAACATATGTATATTCATTGTCACTTTTTTTTTGCTGTGAGCTACCATAAGATCTTGTATATATTTCCCTGTGCTATACAGTATAATCTTGTTTATCTATTCTACATTTTGAAATCCCAGTCTATCCTTTCCCACCCCCCACCCCCTTGGCAACCACAAGTCTGTATTCTATGTCTGTGAGTCTGTTTCTGTTTTGTATTTATGTTTTGTTCGTTTGCTGATTCTTTCTAAGAAATCTTGCAATTTGCTTTCTCTCCCTTACCGCTTTTATGCTAAACAACTGCCAGACTTTTCCCTTACATCCAGTAGCTTTAACCAGGAAGGAGGCAATGGGCTGATAATCTCAGAAGCATGGATAGACTGCTCCAAAGTTCCTCTGTGACGCCAGGGAGATCGGCAAGGTCGAAAAGAATGCAGCACCCTGTAAAACGCCCTGATGGTTATCACCTTTTCTGTTCCATCCAGTTTTTCTGTAAAACCTCAAGACCCCAACCCCAAGAAGGATTCACAGTCTTGAAGGCACTAGCCTGCTGCGGGAATCTCTTTCCTTCTTTCCAGATCAGATACATCTGGGTTTCACAAAGTCTGACGTCCCACTCAAAGGGGACCTTGATAAACTGTAGTGTGTTCAGAGGTAGAGAATGGGAAATAGCTCATATGAGGAATACTGAAAGAAATGGAAGGCTTAGGAGAGGCAGGAGACCCGGCTTTCAATTCTCAGGTGCTAGTGCTGAGGAAGAACTTCCCTGACTTCCAGCTCTAGGCTATCTCCCACGGAACTGACATAGTACCCTTTACATAGGAAGTTTCATTGGGGTAAGTTTGTCTTACTGCTGCTTCCTCAATGCCTCGCACAATGCCTAGTACATAATAGGTCCTCAGTAGAAGTTTGTTGAATGAATGAATGAATGACTGGGACAAAAGCAGCCCAACTGCAGAGATTTTCCAGGCTCTGTATTATTCCCACTGTTTCCAAAGATCAGAGCTTGCTTGGACTCCCTTTCAGCCAGAAACATGGCCCATTTAAAAGGTCCAAAGCACATCACATGACTGTGGCTGGCTTCCACGAGGCATCTACAGACAAATCCTTTAAAAAACGTAACCTGCAGGTGAAATGCCATGTCTAATGGTTCTGCAGCACAGCTCGGAGGGTTTACTTCTCACAGTCTGTTTTACGTATCATAAACCAAAATACACAATTGGCATCAATGCTGAGAAAGTGAGAACATTCCTTAGATCCCAAAACCTGGGAATTGACCCCTGTGCCTCATCTACTGCTAGGCGCCCTGAGATGACACAAAAGGAAAGAGTGTCTAAGTGCAGATTTTAATCACCGAGCTGATAGGTTCAAAGCAGCCCAAGTAGGGTTCTGAAGTCCTCAAGCATCAGAGCATTCCTCCAAGGGCCTCTGGAGACTGTTTGATCCAACATCTTCATCCTTCATGTGAATCCAGACTTGGGTTCCAAAGCATCTTTTTCCCATCAAAGCATCCTATTAGTGGCAGAGCAGGTGTCTTTACTCAAAGACCTGCTTTCTCCACCACGCATTGCCACTTTTCTGCTCTTCTTTCTTCTCCATCTGTGTTAAGCTCAGTATTCATCTTCCTCTAAAAATTGAAAGATGGGCTCAAACATGAAGCTCTCTTTCTTCAGCTTCCTCCACCTCAAATCACGTCCTTCACAGCTACCTCTTTTCATATGCAGCCTATAGCAGATTTCTGCCCCCCCACCCCTTATCTTCCCTTTGAGCCTTCTCTTTAGCAAAAATGGTCTATTTAACGTGTAATGATCATTTACATCTTGGCATGCTGGTAGCCCACAGCAAACTAACAGATGCAGGAAAACCAAACGGAGGAGCGCACTCGGAAGATCTGGACTTTCAAAGAATACGGAAACAGCTTTCCTGTCTTCTTGGTTCAGTTTTCTAAGATTAATGCATTGAAATACATAAAGCACAATATTCATTTTAGGCAGCTGCTCATTTATGAGGCTTTTGGCACCAGTGGCCTAGACTTGAGTTTTGAAAATTGAATGATTGACGCTATCTTTATTCTCAGTTATTTCCTACGTATGAATGCTATTGCTAACTAGATCTAGATGGCAGGCTGAATGATCTGAAGACTAGAGAGCTTCTGCACTCCAGATTACATTTCCACTGGCCTCCTGAACAATCTAGAATTAGATATATAATCCCGTTCATGAAGGCACTTGTCTCAATGAAGCTCCTATAAAATGTAGTTAAGGCTGGCATACTGGTACCAGGAGTCAACAACTATTAAATCGCAGGTGAGCTTACCAGGAAGTTAGTTTTTAACCTTGAAAATCTGAAAATCTAATTTCCTTCATGAATGGAAAGCAACACAGGTAAGTTTTGAAAGTGGAAGTTTGGAGCATAGGTCATGCTGACAGGGAAGGCATCAGGCAACATGAGAGACTGCACAGAAGAAATATCTAGGACGTGGATACTTACAAGAGGACTGTAATAAACTGACATTTCTCCCTTATTTTCCATAGGGGCAGACTAGATAGGAAAAAAAAAAAACCACGATAAATCTTTGAAAATTTCACTTCATTCATCTATTTGCTTTTTCACCAAACCCTTCATGAACAATTAAAGTTAACATAATCAGATTCCAGAATTCAAGTTTTTAACTGTTTTGCACTATTCTCATGTAAAGGAGCCCCAGATGGAAACATCTGGCCCCAAAGGTCTTCAGCTGGATTTTAATGAATGACAACCTTTTCTGAAAGCAAAACAAAACAAAACAAAACCCTCCACTAACTCTTCCCCCAACCCACTGCTTTAACTTTATTTTAGCAAGTTGAGTTTTTAGTCAGATTAAGCAAGTGTGGAGGGTGTGTTGAGGTGAGAGGTAGCTGTTACCTTAGCTTTCTGAAGTCTAATATTTGGATAAAAAACTCTTCACCTAGATGGAAGATTTTCTAGAAAAGTTGTCTCGAAGACAGAGTAGTTGCTTATCTTGAGTTGAGACAACATGGTGCAGGCTACGAGCATTGTCACCATAGGTTAACACCTAGTGGTTCCTCTTTTATTCCCTCGCAAGCCATCTTTTGCCTTCTCTGCTCACCCTTCATGTTGGATGTTTTCTTTCTTCCAAATATACCAAGGAAACTGACATTGGTTTTCCGGGCTTTGGGCCCAGGGTGTCTGGAGCTTGGTTTTCTGCCTCAGAGGTGATTCCAGGCATCACACTTGGAGAGGAACACACTGGACACTGTTACATTCATTAGTGGAAAAATGTACTTCTCCACTGAGGAGAAGAGATCTTTAACTCTGGTGCCTCCAAAGTTGATAGGTGAAAAGGGCTGCCCCGTGACGTGAGAGAGCTGCTACGCGTTATGAAAGATGAGACACAAAAATAAATCTCGCTGTACAGCCACGGAAAAGCCTGCTCCTCCTCTTTGCTTCGCAATAGAGCTTGGTTTTAGTTTGAAAGCTATTCAACCTTGATGCTTGAAATAGTACGATTTTATTCTCAAATCTGCTTACAAATCACAAAGCATACTGATAAATATTTATGGACCAGTCTCTTTTGCTTCCTAGGAAAGTATGAGGAAGTAGGGGGAAAAAAAAACTTACAGGGTCAGAGATTGGGGGGTGGTGGGAGAGAAGACTGAATATCAGCAGAGTTAAGCTGGCAATAAATTTGGGTTTCCATTTGTGGATCTTGGTTGCAAAGTGACTTTAAGCACTTTCAAAGATGAATGGTACTGGGAGAAGGCAAAGCCAAACTTTCTGGCGCCAATCCAAGCACACACAGGCTGGGATGCTAGAATACTGACAGCAATGGTACTTCATATACCTTCCCTTGGCACTCTGCAGAATGCTTTGGAATTTACTAATCACTTGCACATATGTTTTTGTTACCTGATCCTTTGAGATGTATTATTATCCCCATTTCTAAGATAGAGACTAATGTTCTTTGATGTTAAATGACTTGTCCATGTTTCCAAAGCTATTAACTCAAAAAAAAAAAAAAAAAGAAAGAAAAAAAAAAAAAAAGGAACCTGGATCCCAGACTTCCGGTTCAGGGTTCTTTCAGGTATATTTTCATTCAGGATTCAAATTAAGATACCTCTTCCTTTGGTAGGTTTTTCTGTCTACCTGAATTTGGATTAGGTAAACATTTCTGAGTTTCAAAAAACTGCCCTATAACAACCTAGCTCTCATCACACTGACTTGTGATGAATTATTTCCCTGACTTTATTTCCCACGGGACAACGAGCCCCATGAGAGAAGGGGCTTGTTTACCATGGTAACCACCACACATCGGACCTAACGTTCTCTAAGTCTTTGTGAAGTGAACTGAATTCCAGTATTTATTTTGCCAATACAAGGAGGACAGGAAAGACCTGACTCCTGGGCTGACAGGTTCCAAGTCTGTTTAGAATGGATATTTTCAAGGAGGAGCAAGTCACTGGCACTGCCCTCTTGAAAATCTCATTGCAGATGCCCAAGAGAGGACTCAGAATTTCTTTCTAACGCAGACCATGGTTCTGCTTTGGGAGTTGCCCTGATTTCAGTCTTGGTTGAAGGGCATTTCTGCCCAGTTGCTAATTCAAGCAGGCAAAAGAGTGAAAAGTCCTAAAAGTTCTCCAGGTCCACAGAACCCCTCCTGTCGCCTCCTCACCAAGGCCCACAAACCTGCAGAAGAGGGGTGCGTATGCTTGACTCCCTAGGGGAGCTGTGTCTGTTCTCCAAAGCAACCATCGTCTGCCAAGTGGATAACTGTGATGATGAGGTTGGCAGAGGTGCCAGATGATGTCTCCTTGTCCCAGAAGAAAAGGAGCAAATGTGCTAAGTGAAAACAAACAATGAGAAAGTCCATTTGAAACCTATAACCTGCGCGATTCAAAATTGGAAGTGGGACTCAGGATCTCACTCTCCCTTGCAAATTTGGAAATTCTACCTAACTTCTGTGAGATTCTCCAATGTGGCCAGCTCAGCCGGAGTTGGCTGGACTCCTGGGTGCAATGCAGAGTCCATCTGTTTGGTCACTCTGTCTGGTGTGGCCTTGGAGAATGAGTTGTGTGCACGGGACAGGTTCCAGTGAAATCTGAATTTCCTAAATACATTGAAAATGTAGCTGTGAGTCCTAAATTCAATAAGCCCTAAGAGTTAGGGATTCCTACTGTGTCCCCCTAACTTTTTCAGCCCAAATACAACAATGGTTTAAAGGAACATACAGATATGCTCTGCTGTAAGGCTGATAAATCTAGCTTAGCAAAATGCCTGGTTTAGAGTAGGAATTTAAAAACCATTTCCTTATGTGTATGTATATGCATGTCTGGGACATTGTGCTGCGCACCAGAAACTGACACATTGTAACTGGCTGTACTTCAATAAAAAAAATAAAATCCATTTCTTTAATAATAATAGTAGTAGTATGTTTTTTCTATTACTATGCGTCAGGTGATACGCTAAGAACTTTTCTTTTTCTTCTCTCTCTCTCCTCCCCCTTCCTTCCTTCCTCTCCCCAAATATCACTGAGTTCCCTGTACACATCCATCCCATGACTGAGACATGGTGCTGTGCACCAGAAATTGACACATTGTAATTGACTGTACTTCAATAAAAAAGAAGAAAGAAAGAAATCAGGCAACCTGGCTCCAAAATTCAATCTACAAATACCAACATAAACCCAGACATCATCAACAGCATCTTAGAATCATCCCTTTTCACACATGCAACCCATCCAACCACTCATCAGTCCACATCACCATCCCCAACACAGAATACCAGATACCAGCATGGATATGGGAGTCCAAGCCAAACAAACCCAGTTTAAAATCTCAGCTCTGCCTTGACCGGCTATGTGATCTGGGAAAGACATCTAATTCCTTAGGGCTTTCGTTTTCTTATCTGTAAAATGAGACTAATAATAGCACTTCCCCCCACTTCTTAGGGTGTAGTGAGGATTAAGTGATGTCCTAACTGCCCATGCTAAGTCCTCAATAAATTCTTCACTTCAAACCAAACCAAGCTAAATCCCCACTGCATATTTCACTTACCACAACCCATCAGTCCCTCCTCTCTCCTTCCCCGCTGTTATCTGGGTTGCAGATCCATCCCCACCACCACCACCACCACCACCACCACCACCAGAACTGCTGAGTCAGACTCTTCACATGGAATCTGGAAAGTTGCACTTCAAAGCGATCTTCCATTGTTTCTAATGCAAACTAGAGTTCAAAACCATTGAAACGGACCCTGAACCAAGATACAAGAGGACCTCTGTAGATCTCAGCGTTGGCCTCAGAAATTGCATATACATTTGCAGCGGTAGGGTTACATGAGCTCTGGGGTCTTTCTGATGCTATTTTGCTGGTGTTACAGTCAGGGTTTTGTTAGGACATGAATCCTGCACTGCTATTGCTCATCTTCCGTGTTCTCCTGCTCATGCGATGTTCCCATGTGGCTTTTATGCAAAGAACCATAGCCCAATGGCTTTTAAAGTGTTACGATGGGTGACAACTCTCAGCGCACAATTGTAGCAAAAGCTAATTTGACTCGCCTGTTTAGGTTCAAGTCCTAACATTTAATTCATCTCAGTTTGACCCTTCAGTAGGCATTTCAAATGTAATAATGCACATAAGCAAACTCATGATCTGTCCTCTAAATCTGCTCTTTCAATAACCTTTCCCATTTTGGCACAAAACTATATCCATCCTTCCAGTTGCTCAGGCTAAAAACTTAGAGAGATCATTTCCTCTTCTATTTTTTTTTTACATGACCCATATCAACAAACCATGTGATTTTATCTTCAAAACATATCCAAGATACGACCTCTCAGCCACTCTTCTCTCATCACCCTGAACTGAACCCTCATCGTCTTTTGCCTGAGGTATTGCAAGAGCTGCCTAACAGGTTCCCTTGTTTCTGCCGGTACACACTCCCCAAACTCTATTCTTACGGAGCAGCCAGAGAATTCTTCAGAAACTTAGATCAAGGTATCTGTGGCAGGCTGAATGATGGCCTCCCAGACTTGTCCAGGTCCTGATTCCCAGAACCTATGTGTGTTACTCTATATGGCAAAAGAGATGTCACAGGTATGATTAAGTTAAGGATCTTGAGATAAGGAAATTACCTTGGATTATCTGGAAGGTCTGATGCAAGTACAATGGTCTTTATTAAGAGGATGCTGGAGTAGTCAGAATCAGAGGTGAAAGTGATGGAAGCAGGGATGAGGACAATGTACTCTGAAGATGGAAGATGGGGCCACAAGCAAAGGGATGCAGGTGGCCGCCAGACCCTGAAAAGGGCCAGGAAATTGAGTCTCTCTTCACAGCCTGCAGAAGGAACCAAGCTCGCCAGACCTTAACCTCAGTCCAGTAAAACTGCTTTCAGACTTCTGACTTCCAGAACTGTCAGAGAATAAATCTGTGTAGTTCCAAGCTGTTAAATTTGCGGTCATTTGTAACAGGAACAACAGGAAACTCAGACAGCTCCCCCTTTATTCCCTCTCTCCCCGAGTAAAACCCCAAGTCACCACAATGACCTACAGGGCCCCACACAACCTGCTCCCTGACGTCCACCTTGTGACCCTGACCTCACTTCTTATCACACTCCCCTTTGCTCCGCCTTTCCAGACACTTGTCCTCCTTGCTCCAGACACCCAGACACGCCCCCCTGCCCTTCGCCTTTGCTCCTATCCATACCTGGACTGCTCTTCTCCCAAAATCATCCCATGATTTGACCCTCCCTTCCCTGGATGTTGCTCTGCTGTCACCTTCTCAGTGAGGGCTTTCCTGACCACACTACTTGGAATCAGAATGCATCTCCTTTGCACCCTTCCACTCCTCGTCTCACTTGCCTGCCTTATTTTTTTTTCCCAAAGAACTTATCACCATCTGGCAAACTCCAGTTTTACTTATTTATTTACTAGAATGTAAGATTTACTTGTATTTGCTTTGAACACTGCTATAGACAGTACTGATCACTGGGATATGCCAAGCCCTAAGATAAAAAAAGTGTGACTGTTAGGTTTTTCATAGTTTATTTAGTAACTCTGTCTTGCAGTTCTTTCCCACAGATCTAACATGCAGTTCTGTGAGTAAAGGAAACCACAGAGTCACTCAATGGGGCGTTTCCAATGATGCAGGTCTACGGAAAGCACCCCATCGGGATAGACCTCAACCTGTTCTGCTCTTGAAGTTGGCATTGAGGCAGCCTCCTTGGGAGACCTGCTGATTGTGTTACAAATAGGGGTTTGACAGGGAGCAGATGAGGGCTTTTGAAAACACATGTTCAGTGAAGAGGGAGGTCACTAAGTGAAATCAACACAGGTTCTGGGCCTGGCTCAGATCAAAGCACCTGGGGAGCGGAATCCCTGGGAAGGTCATAGACGCACCTGCTAATAACCTTACACGCCTTCATCAACCTCCAGGCCTCTGAGCATTCCCGCCATGAGGGCCCTTCCTCAGCCACTCCCATGATCTTTCAGAGTTTTGGCCTCGTCTAGCGTCCTCACGTATTTTTCTTCCATCCTCCCCCACCGTCTCTCTGCCCTGACATTATCTGGTGGATAATCCTGGCAGCTGGTCCCATGCGGTGCTGCTCTTGGTCGTCGCAGAGCATTCGGCGCTAGAGTCTCTTCCTGCAGCTTTTATCCCTGATGGTGGGGGGACTGGATGCCAGGTGACACCAGGTAGAACAGATGGCCTCATTTTTTGCCTAATTCCTATTTAAAGTCAGGTTCTTCTCCTCTGAGGTCATGGCTATGAAAAGCCCCTCCTCCTAAGCATGGATATTTACTTACACTAATTATCCCTGGACTCAGGTTTGCCTTGAAGGAACATCGAGATATCATTAAAATTTCTTTAAAAAATGGACTTATTCTATAAATTAAAAAGACACGTGGTAACATAAATTCTAAAACTGTACAGATAGGTACAAAATAAAAGGTAAAAGTCTCTCCTTTCTCACCTCCCCTAAAGGCCACTGATAAACTTTGTTGCACATCCACTCAGAAATACATTTATACCTGCATCTGTATCCAGCTGTCCTTTTTCTAATTCTCAGCATTGGGGTACCACTCTGTATACTATTCCACACTCAGCTTTTAATTTTTATTAATAATTTACCTGGGAGATAATGTCATATAAGTGGTATAATCTTACAGTCCAGCCTTTCACTGACAATATACTATTTTATCACATAAATGCACCAAGATTGATATCTCATGAGGCCCCCACAGATGGACACCTGGGTTATTTCTAGTAATGATCATTAGTTTTGCTATTATAAACACTGAGGTGTGCTCATCCCTGGACTTGGTCCACTTCTGCACATATCTAATAGTTTCTTAGGCTCTGTTTCCCTCCTTCATGCTGCTAGCTATCTTTTAGCACCTTACCCTGCTTTATTTTCTGTATAGCATTTGATGTTATCAAAGCTAACCCATCTATTTCTATTTCTTTCCTGCCCCTCCCCTAAATTAGAACATTAAGTGTCACTAGAATTGGCAGTGTTGTCTTAGTCACTTAGTCTGCATTACCCTGGCCCTGGGCCAGGTAGAACATGGCACATGGTGGGTGCTCAGTAAATCCCTGTTGAATTAAAAACAAAATGAACCCCAACCTATCTGGCAGAATGAATTTTCCTGCTTGTAAACAAACAAACAAACAAACAAAAAAAAAGCTACAATGCAAACTGGCTTAAGCAGAAAGGAAATTTATCTCATGAAACTGGAAGCCTAGCATTATGGAACGTTCCAGGCATTTTTTTGAACAATGCTTGAGTAACATCCCCAAGGACCCAAATTCTTCCCATCTTTTTACTGTGTCATCTTCAGTCTGGACTTAATTTTATGGATGGCTCTGTGCTCAGAGATGGCTGCGGGATTTATAGGCCTCACCTCCAGACATGATAACGTCCAGGGGAAGAAAGTAAATTGTTTCTTTCAGTGTTTCTTTCCTAGGGATAATAAATCCTTTAGTGGAAGTCCGCAGAAGACTATCCACCAGCAGTTTAGCGGCCAAATGGGTCACATGCACATTTCAGAGTCATGCATAAACAAGAGATGCGGAATTAACTGGTCTGGCTCAGACTAACACTACACCTTGAATGGAACTGAGACAGAGGAGTCATCTATAAATGTCCATGTGACTGGAGCTCTGGAGTCAAACCAACAGCCCTGGATTCCAAACCTGGCACTGGGCAAGGTAGAAGTTAGTTATAGAATGTAAGTGGGACCAACACAGGGGCAGAAGGTTGGCAATGGGGGATTTAAGGAGCTAAACCACTCTGTGATCATAGAACACATTTTCTGTATGTAGGTGAAGATCGATACTTTAAGATTATAGTTTTTGGGGGGATAATTTTACTTTCTGAGTCTGGATTGACACTTAAATGTGACTCAGATTGGTAGCTTTTTCTTGGGTGATGTGTGCATTTTTATTTGGATAGTAGCCCACAGATGTCAGAGGCTGTGACAGAAGCCTTCAGGATGGCTATGTGCACATGGTTTTTACCACAGACCAGGGCAGCTCACCCGGAAAAATCAAGATCTCGTTCTTCTCAAAAGATGCCACGTGACTGAACACTGCTCATCATTTCCACTTCTCACATTCAGCTGGAGCTCCCCACATCACCTGCCTGAACCACCACGTTGCCTGCCTGGCCCACTGCTGCCAGGTGTCTCAGCCTTCTCTGGCCTCCCACCAGTTGGTTCTCTCCAGGGCAGCCAAGCAAGCTTTTGAAAACAAAAGCAGTTGTCATTTCCCTGGCACACATGTTCACATAGCTTTTCACCTCACTGAGAATAAACCGTGCTCTCCTCACCTTATATCCCCGATCCCTCCACCGTGGGGTGATCCACCATCACCCTCGCCCTGGTTCACTGCACTTCAGCTGCACGCGATGCTGTCCTTTCCCCTTTCCACGCCCGGCTGTCACCCTCTGCAGGTCTTTGCACTGGACTTCCAGTTCGTCCCGTGGTTGCCACCTTCAGATCATTCAGGCCTCACCTCCAACGTCCCATCCTCCCCAGGCCATCCCTGAGCACCACAGCGAAAGCAACGCCACCCCAAGTCCTAGGAACTCTCTAGCTCATGTTTTATTTTAATTTGTTCAGAGTTTTAGTACTATGTGATATTTTACATATTTGTTTGTTTGCCAATTAATTTTCAGTCTCTGTCAACCAGAAGGTAGACTCTGGAGGGTAGGCTTTTGTTTGGCACTTTATCCCCAGTGCCTAGAACAGGGACTGATTTAATTAATACTGGAGTGTTTCATACTTGCTAACAACGAAGCCAATGACTGTTCTTTTAACCCACTCCTCCTACACAGTATTTTCCCATCTTATGTCTCAGATGAAGGCCCAGAGAAGAAATCACTCCGTAGTGGGCATGGTTGGTTTAGAGGACAGAAAAGAGAGCGGGTACAGGCTTACAAACCTTTCGTCAAACAGTCAAAGCACTGCCATGTGGAGGAGCGGCTCTGAGGTCAAGCCACTTCAACAGGACCAGTAAATAGGAATTAGGAGACACTGAGATAGATTCGCACAAACTACTAAAGAGAATCCCCAAATTAGCAGATCGATTCCTCACTCCTGTAAAAGGAATGGCTCTTGCCAAGAGACATGAGAAGTCAGTCTGCATGATGCAGGTCTTGTGGGGAGAGGGCAATGGAGGGGGAGGCGAAGGAATGCTGCGGGGGGGGGGCAGAGGGGAGGTTACTGCGCGAGGATGTGATGGAACAGCAGCTGCACAGCGAGAGAAAAGGATCGGAGAGGAAAGGGAATTTTATTACGCACTGCTTCAGACCCTTTATTAGGGTCCATTTTAGTGCTTTGGTGGAGGGTGGAATTCCTTTCTCATTTATTTTGGATACTGACTATATATTTTGAACATTAAGTCCCTCTGAGACTGAACCACCTGGGTCCCTGGATTATAATGGTTACATTAAAAATACTACTTTTGGGAAGGGATAAATCTGGAAGTTTAAGCTTTGCAAATGGTAGCCACTAATATAAAAATAGAGTTAAAAAAAACCAAATTTCTTCTCTGTAGCACAGGGATCTATATTCAATATCTTACAATAATCTTTAATGAAAAAAGAATATGAAAACAAATACATGTATGCATATGTATGACTGGAACATTATGCTGTACACCAGAAACTGATGTTGTAACTGACTGTACTTCAGTAAAAAATTACCACTTTAAAACAGTTAACTGAAAGTAGAAAAAAGCCTGCTTGATAAAGAAGTTAGTAGCTTATCGTTTGAAATTTAAGAAAAACCTCGAAGACAATTTGCTAGAGACTTAAGTATATATAGTTTTTCTTCTAAAGTCTGCTCCAACTCTCACTGGACTATGACTCTAGAAGGAGCTTCTTGAGGGCAGAACAGAAGGGATTTTTACATTTTATCACAGATGGCCTCTTGGATGAAAGCTGGCTGGTGGGGCTTGGAAATAGGTACCATAATGGGACATTGATGGTTTCTGTTTTCTCATCTAGAATTCTATGCTGGATTATTTCCAGGGTGAAGGAAATGGAGGTGTCAGGGGACTGTGGAGAGATGAGGAACATGGTCCCAGTTCTGGCCAGGGTTGGGAGTGTGACCTCAGGTCAGCTGCCACCCTCTGTGTGCAGTCTCCTGCCTCCTGCACGCAGGGGAACGACACTCTCTGCACGTTCAGAAAAGACGATCTCCTTTGAGAGCTGTTCTGACCTCAGCAAAAGTGGCCCCTGGGATGTGCTGTGCAGGCAAACAGGTGACGGACCAAGCACAGTGGTCAGGTGAGAAGAGACTGGACCGCAAGGCGGCCTGGGTGACCCAGTGAGGGGCCCTTCCCTCTCAGGGCCTTACTATGTTTATTTGTGAACAAACAGGACTGGACAAGATGCTCTGAAATCTCTCCTCACACTAATAGCCTGGTTAGCAAAGTTGCAAGTCAGTATGTTTTTGCTGTTACATAATCGTCAGAAAGTTAAGGTTTAGAATCAAACTGGGATATAAAAATAAGGCCGAGGATGGCATCAAAAAAGAAACAGAAAGAATTGGGCAGGAAAGGCACCGACTCGAGAATGGAAAATCAAAAATTTGCTTTGACAAACTGACATTACAAGGGGCCAGGGAAAGGAAGCCTTGTTAGGAATTCTCAGCAGATTCTCTTCTGCTGCAAGTATTTCTGAGATGTGACGAACTATACAGATAAGAAATCTCTTTTTTTCCCTTTCTTCCTTACTCTTCATAGCTGGTGTGAAAATGTGCCCCTCTCTCACGACACACAAGGCTCTCCGTGCTCTGCCCTCCCTGTCTTTCCCATTTCATCTTCCGATAATCCTTCCTGGTCTTTCCTTAGTGTGGCCACTTCAGACTTTCTGACAAAGACTTTGTACTTTGTGCTCTATGTTCGTCTGCTCAGGCTGCGATGGCAAAATACCAGACTGGGTGCCTTTAAACAACAGAAACTTACTTCTAACAGTTCTAGAAGCTAGAAGTCCACGATTAAGGTGCTGGCAGGTTTGGTTCCCCCTGAGACCCTTCTCCTTGGCTTGCGGATGGCCACCTTCTCACTGACTGTGTCCTCACATGGCCTTTTCTCTGTGCACAGGAACCCCTGGCATCTCTCTCTCCCTCTTATTATAAGGGCACCACTCATACGAGATTAGGACCCCACCCTAAGGGCCTCATTTTAACTTAATCATCTCTTTATAGGCACTGTCTCCAAATACAATCACATTCTGAGGTGCTGGGGGTTAGATCTTCAACATCTGAATTTGGGGACACAATTTAGCCCATCACACTATCTCAAGGACTTTGCTCAAACTTTTGCCTCCTAGAATGCCTTCCCCTTTTACTGTTCTTCAAAATAAATCGTCTACATCCTTTAATTCCACTTCACAAGCCCCTTCCTCCTTTCCTTCCTCCATATATAATTTCCTCCCTCTGTAACTAGTTTTTTTTTTAATTGAAGAAGTAACACTTGTACATGGTACACTAATAAAAACACAAAGATGCTATCATGTAAATGATAAAACTCTCACACCCCAAATCCCCCACCCAGAGTGCCCCTCTGCAAGCAAACCATTAACACTAGTTTTGGGAGTCTCTTGTCTGATCCACGATACCCACATCCTGGTCCTGAGCCACGCTGTCTAGACGGAAGGGCTAATCCTAAGGACAAAGGCATCTCAGGCTGTTGTGTGTGCTCTCGTGCAAGGTCTTTCCCAATTTCTCATAGTTAGGAGATCTCCCTCCCTCGGCAGTGGGACAGAGAGCAGCCTTGGACTTTGTGAATCACACAGACTTGGATTCGAATCCAAGCACTAGAACTTGCTAGTTGTATACTTTGGACAAACCGTTTCATTCCTTTGGGCCTCTGTTTACTTGTCTACAAAATAGGGACAATAATGATGCCTTCTCCAGAGAGCTGTGGGACGAAAGGAGAGGTTGCACGTGAAAAGCAGCAAACAGCACTGCAGAGGTGTTCTTCCCTTTGTCGCCCTCTGGGTTTCTGCAGGACTCTGCAATGACTTCATCACCCCCGAAGGCTGCTCTGCTTTCAGACTGTTCTGTGGCTCCTTTGAGAGCAGGGCCCAGGCAGGGACAGCTTTATAACTTCGAAGACCCCACCGATTCTCACTCGGTGCCTATTGAGGCAATAAAGGAAGATTATAATATTTAAAAACTGGATCTATCTGGCACACAAAAAGCAAAGTACTATGCTTGGTGGTAGAAAGACGTGGGAGAGTAAACAGTCCTGTCACTGAATTGTGATGTGGCCTCAGGCAAGTCATTTCAGCCTCTTTCATCCTCAGGTTTCTTATCTGTGGCATGTGGGTGGCCATCTGTCCCTAGCAGGGCTGTTGGAGGACGACTGAGAGAGGCACCAGGGTTGCTGCAGGGCACGGAGTTGCAGAGCCTTCTGAGCATCTTTCTTCCCCATTTTTGTTTTCTCTTCCACATGAAATTCTCCCTCTGGGAACACAGTGTCCCTGGTTCCTCCTATTCATACCCCCTCCTCATCCTGAGAGCTCGCTGTAATCAAGGGCTGATCGGGACAGGGGGTGAGGGGGAGATAAAAAACTAAATGGGCACCTATGTTGTCAGTTATTCCTTCCCTAAGTTCTGACAGTTTGAATCCGCATTGCTGCAATTTTCTGTTCCACTGTCAAATTGACTTGAGTGTGTTGTCTCCATGGTAACCATTAGAGAAAGCCTCAAATGATAATTTATTTAATGATGGAATCCACCTTGTTCTGCACATGCCTGTCCTCCTAAAATACAGTGAGTGACTGAGTGGAAGGCTATCAGTCAACGTGTGATCTGTTTGGTGCCACTCAGCATCTGTGCAAGTTCTAACTAGAGCATCCAGTTCTCTGGTACCTCCTTTGATATTCTGGAACCTCCCATTTGACTGCCCTTAAGGGCAAAGGACACTGTGTAGTTACTCTCTGACCCCATCCCATATCCCCATCTCCAAGATTGTTTCCTGAGTAGATCTTAATTAAAAACAGGGAGAGTAGCCTTGAAGCAGAAGTCAGGGAGGTCACCAGGCAGGCTTTGTGGTAGGACTGGGGGTGGGCAGACAGATTTAGAAGGAGGAGAAAGAGATTGTCCAGGTCAGTGGTTCTCAAATATTTTAGTCCCAGGACTCCTCCACACTTGCAAAAATTATTGAGGACCCTAAAATGATTTTGTTCATGTGGATTATATATCTACCAATAGTTACCACATTAGAAAATTTAAAAAGAAGTTTAAATTTTGTGAGTTTATTTTTTAAAAGCAATAATAAGCTCAATACATGTCATGCAGCCTCTGGAAAACTCCACTTTACATTTAAGAAAGAATTAAAGTGAAAAGGTTAATTAATGTCAGTATTATTGTAAAAATAATTGTGATCTCATGGACCTCCGAAATGGGTCTTGAGGACCTTTGAGAGCCACTGGTCTAGGCAAGAATGTTGGAGGTGAAGGACAGAGAGAGAGAGAGAGAGAGAGAGAGAGAGAAAGTCTATTTGCTATACATGAATCTCTCTCTTTCTTTTAGTAATAAAGGCAGCACACTCAGTGTTTATTGTGAATTAGATATTATGCTAATGCAGTTATTATTTCATTTATTCCCCATGATAACTTATGAGAGGTGATACTATTATACCCATTTTACAGATTAAGAAATGAGGCAGATTAAGAAAGAGGTTAAAACTCAAAGTGAGGCCAAATTTCCATGACAAATACTGGAAAAGGACAAATTAGATTGCTAATGCAAACTGTTATGAGTTATATTCTGAAGCCTGTAGCTAGAAAACAGAAAGACTTGAGGAACACTCTTCTGCGAAAACCTCCAGGTGAATGGTTGTTTACCCTTGGAGGGTGAGGAGAATAACCTGGCTAGGTTGTAGAGAGATGGGGAGAGCGGGCTGCAGTGGATGCTGTCCTGTGCGGTCCACAGCCACCCCCTCAGCCACCTCCACCCCCACCCCCCGTGTTGACTGCTGACTGGTAATTATTCTCCGAAACAGAGCTGCTAATCCCAGGTCCCACCTCTTTCCCTGGGGCAGCCCCAAAGCAGGATTGGTTAGCAGGTAAATAAAAGCCCTTCCTCCAAGGCAGGACCACTCTGAAAGGACATCCAACGGCAGATCTCCCCAGGGGATCCGAGGAGCCCTCTCCTGCTTGCACATCACACCTTCCTCCACCCAGCCCTGCTGCCTTCATTCCCCAGCAGGTGTTGATCCCCAGGGCACTTCTCAATCAACATCCTGCAGGCAGATCTCCTCAGAGTCTGTTTCCCAGGAGAATCAACCTGAGACAAAGACAGAATTTTAAGTTGTCCAACATTCAGAACAGTTCACTTCAATTCTTTTAAAACATTAGGTCTCCGTAGGGTTAATATTGAGCCTCTTTTAACTCAACAACCAGTGGAATAGTCCAGCCTTATGCTTATCCAGCCTTCTAGGGACAGTCTTTTCAATCCATGTTGGCTATGTTAGATTTTGACAATCCTCCCTCCTACTGAGTGGAAACTGGCCTCCCTGGTATCCAACTCCTCTCCTTAGTTTTGCACGTGGAGCTTTCCAGGTTGACTCATTCATTCTTCTGTGATGGCTGGGTCCACCTTACAATCTGGGAGGATGGATGAGAACTTTACCAGTCAGGGAGCTGGACCAGACAACGTTTTAGGTGCTTTCTAGTCCTGAGGTTTTTCCGATTCCAGGAAGCCTTTTCTGGCCGACTGCTCATAATAGAAGTTTGCCCCTTTCCCATCTCCACCTTCCCCGCAGACTTGGACGCTCCACGCCATGGAAGCGCGGTAACCTAACAAAATTCCTTCTGACTCTTCTTTTGTTTTCTGTTACAGTAAAATAGGGGTGAAGATTTAAGGCTTCTTAGTTTTTCCATCTGACCCCATATACCTTCTTTCTTGTGAACCGACTCACCTTTTGTGCGGTCTCATCTTCCCTGCTGGGTTCTGGCAGTAGGACAATTTTCAGTGTTATTTTTAATCATGTAGCACTCAGGGAGATAATGATATTGATTAAAATGTGAGCCTCAGAAAGGTGATTCTCTTGGAGAAGAATGCATGGAAGGGGCGTGTTTTGTCTCCCAAGCTCCACTAGGTGGCATTTTATTATAGCAGTATTGCTATGGTGGTTATTAGAAGTATTTGCTCACACTATTATTCTTAAAGGAATAGTAGTAGTAGGCTCCTTGAAGATTTAAATGCCCATATTTCCATGCTCTAGTGAGGATTTTAAAACAAAAAAACTTGTCATATTTTTTTAAGATAAAATATCCAGATCCATGCCTGGCAAATCTAGCATGGCCTAAAGAGACAATGAAGATTTGACACAAGAGTTTTTAGCCTAGATTCCAACTCTAACTTATTTACTTATGTGACCTTGTGTAAGTCACTTTCCCTCTCTGGGCGATTTCTTCTTTGAAATGAGAAGGGAGAGCAAATTAGACAATCTTCTAAGGTCTTTTCACTCTACTTGTAATTCGATTTCATTCATTAATGCGTTTAAGTAACATGTTTTAAAATATCCTTTCAGAGAATTTATAATGAAGACAAAATTTGACTACTGGTTTTTTTTTGAATTTTTTTTAACAAAACACTTACTATGAAACGTTATTGTGATTTTAGGAGGTTCTAATTTTTATTGTTGAAGAAGAGCTGGCAGAAGTCTTTTTTCTTATATTGAGTTTCAGAATCCTTTAATTCAAGCCAAACAATTTTAGCGGTCAACAACCTCTTTTCTATCCTTTCAAGTTGTTATGGAATGAGCATCTTTGAAACCTAGAGAAATTCATCTGGGAGAGCCAGAGAGGTCTTCACAGATAATTATCAGCATTAGACAAGTGCCCTGCACTCAACTCTCTTGTCCAGTTCTGCAAAAGAAACCTCTTTAAACTTTCCATTTTCTAGATTGCTTTTACCTGAACTATATATAAAAGATGCCACTGAAGAGAGGCTTATAATACTTTACAATGTCATAGAACTTCCCCCCATCTTTCTATCTCTAAGGCTTAATAAAACATAAGGGAGAGTGCCTTCAGAGCCCAGGCTCCTCTGGGCTTGTCGATTTGGACTCAGGGGACGGCAGTTTTAACTCTTTGAGAGTATGGCTGCTCCACTGTGGACACTGAATAATGCTGCACTGACTCCATCGTGGGAAATCTGCTTCTCTCTCCCCTTCACTGCTCTCCTTACCCAATGTTCACAGAACCTAGTGCTATCAAAGTCTGAAAAGACTTCGCTAGTTGCCTGGCCCTATGTTTTTCCAAGGGTGTTCCATGAAATAAGAGTCACTGTGGGAAAAAGAAACGGCTTTTTTTCCAAAGAGGTTTCAGGAAGGTTGCAAAGAGTAACCCCCTTCAAATTGTCACAGTGTCCATTAGCATTTTAATTCCCTGGGGATTCCTGGAGTAAGGGAACCTATCTGCATTACCCAATGTTTGGCGAACCCCTGCAATGCTTTGGAGATACAGACCTAGTTTAACCATTTATTTTATAAATAATGAAGAAACAGAATTTAGTCACAATAAAAACGTACGGGAAGCACTGGACCCAGAACCTTGCATCTCCCGGCTTTGACCTCCGCTCCTTTTTCCCATGCATTCTAACTACAGATCCAAATCTAGAACATTCCCTACAATTTTTCAAAATGCAATATGAATGACACACATTTTAAAACACAAACAGATCTAGACAGTGTTGCCTAATGGTATTTTAGTAGGGAGCAAACAAAGCAAGACTCAGAGAGCTTAGGTGACCTTCTCAAGGTCATATAACTAAATACAAGCAGAACCAGCAGTAAGAGGTGGATTTGCTTAATGTCTGTCCAGGGATGGTACCCACATTCACGTCATTTGTCAGCTTGAACCCATACACTTGAATCAAGAATGAAAATTACATCTAAGTCATTCTATTCATGGTCATTATCAGCCATTAGCAAATTCAGTGGAGTAGGAGTTTTCCTTTTGCCTTAGAAGAAGTGACAACAGGACAGGGAAGCGTTGATGACACTGTTTTGACAAGGAAGAGCCAATAAAAATAAGGATCAGAATGAAAAATGTCAAATACATAACTTTGAACATGAGCTCACCTTTAAAGTTTGACCTTGACTAGTGTAGTGAGAAATTGTGCTATTAAATTTTTAAAAAAGAATCAAATTACAGCTCTGGGTAGCAGTGACAAAGAGCCCAACTATTAAAGATAATAATAATTATAGAAATACAGAAGATAACATTTACTGAGTGTCTGTGCAGCGCCAGGCACTGTGCGAAGGCCTCGCATACACTGATCCCTTACAGTAACTCTGCGAGGTAGGTATGCCTGTTTTTATGGATGTTCAAGCTGAAGCTCAGAGAGGTTAAGAGACTAGTAAAAGGTCACACAACAGCAAGTGGTAGAAATAGGATTTGAACCTATAAAGTTAGTTTCTAGAGCCATTGTCCTTAAATATTTTTATATTAAAATGCTATGCTGAAAGTCAAATCTGAAAATTCCACAGAGAAATGTCTTCCTCTCTGAATGCCATCTTGCCGCCCCCCCAGTGGGGGAAGCATGAATCCCTTTCTTCCATTCATTCAAGTCAGCGAGTTCACTCCCTACATAAGGTTATACTGCCTTCTATTCGGAGGACTCTTCAGGAATGAACACAAGCACTCCGAGCTTCATATGTAATAGAATTATAGGATTTCGAGAAGGAACTGGGCTAAAGGCAACCTTCCGTGCTGGAGGAAAGAGTTTGCCAAAGCATAAAATAATGATGTTAATAAGATGACATTAAATGTTGTCTGCATAAGAAAACTGCTCTAAAGTAAGTTGGAAACTTTCCGAAATGTGCTTGTGTCCAAGATGCTGGTCCATCTAAATGTACTCTGTAATAAGCTTTGCTTGCTGTCTCCTAGGGCCAAGGTGATAGCTGCTACCTCCTTGTCTTCTGGAGAATGAACTTTTGTCTGAATGGCTGGTTCCATGGCACTGGGAAGGCTCTAGTGTCCCCAAGATTTCTAAGGGTTTCCAGGGGCTTGTTCTCTTCCAGGACTTCTGTCTCTCAGTCTGCAGCCATTCTCCAGTTTCCAGGGAAATAAAGTTACTCCCAGTTTGTGAGTCAGATCAGCTTACTGCAAATTTGAAGGGCCAAGGGGGAGAGACTACACTGTGTGCTGCAAAAGTCTTCTGCCACCTCCGCCCTCCCCTGCCCTCCCCTGCTCTCCTTTCCCTTCCCCTCTCCGCTCCTCTCCCCCTCTGTCTCCTTTTCTCTCTCCTTCTTAGGAACAAATTCCCCTTCCTGCCCCAAGCATGTAGCTCTGCCCTTCCCTGAAGGCTCCATGTAAGCTGACATGCCTTCTCCCAGCCACTCAATGACCCGAAGAGCACCTCTCATGGAATTCTTCCAAGCTACGTGGTTTGCTCCTTAAGAGAAACTCTACGACTGACAATAAA
The DNA here is from genome assembly GCF_048773025.1 of Camelus bactrianus. Classification (NCBI taxonomy): domain Eukaryota; kingdom Metazoa; phylum Chordata; class Mammalia; order Artiodactyla; family Camelidae; genus Camelus; species Camelus bactrianus. The sequence continues at coordinate 19,322,417 of NC_133560.1, read as the reverse complement.
TTTTTCTCTACTTGTTATAACCATATGTGCTTGAAAACAGCAAAATCATGTCTTTTCTTTCAAATTCTGTGTTTCTGACTTCTCACCAAGGCAGCCAACCTGTCTTCCTGGTTAGTCAATGCGAATACTTTACAAAGAAAATGGTCCTATTTTTTAAAAACTACTCTGCCTCTAAGTCATCTCTTAGGTCATGTATAAGGAAAGTAGGGAGGTTGTTGCTTAATTTTCTTTAAAGATGAACAAAATCTAGGGTCAGGAAAATGGAATGATCAGTCAAAATTCAACCTGCCACATACCTGGACCAACACCCAGAATCTCGATGTTCTCCATTACCTCTGACAGGCATCCCCCCCAGACCATGGTTGAGAGCATCACCGGTTTCAGCAGCATGCACACTCGGTGGCAAGCCCTGCAGTTTAGTTTTGGGGCTGGAGGCCACCACAAAGAGAGAGAAAGAATACACAAAGGGAACAAAGACAAAGCCGCCAAGAAAACCTCCATCATTACTGGTCCTTGACCAGCTTGGTCAACTCATCTGGGAACACCTTTTCTCCATCCTGCAGAAAGAATGTGCTTTTCAATTTAACTGGATCATTATTAAAGTTTAAATAGCTTGCTTTTGCTCTTGGGTCAAAATCAATACTCCCGAACACGTTCCTGAGTGCTCTGCCCCTGCCTCTTTTTTTACCCTCACCTGAGTTACCTGCTTCCTCCTTTGATCCGCCCCAGACACCTGGCCTCTTCGCAGTCCTGCAAATAAGCCATGCTACCTTCTGTCTCAGAACTTCCTCCGCATGCTGTTCTCCCAGCCTAAAATTACATCCCCCATCCCACCTGCCACCTTTCCACCTGGTCAGCTTTTTCTGGTTTTCTGGTTTCCATTTATTTGTCTTCTCTTTTGAAAAACTCTTCCCACTAGCCTGTTTTGAGAGCCTTTCCCTTGTTTTGCCCTATGTACTGACCACATGGTTTATCGTCTCTTTCTCCCACTTGACCTTATTAAGCTGTGAGGGCAGTGCTCAGTGTAGTTCCTGGCACATAATAGGCTTTCAGTAAATGACGCTGAACGAGTGAATGAACGAATGAGCACGGCAGCAGAGAAGAGCGTTCTTTTCGGCCTGTGCTCAGTCCACTTGTTCGCCCATCTTACAAACGCGCAGGGACCTCCCCGCCATGTGTGTATGGAGGGGACCCAGGGTTTGAGCAAACACAGGTCCAGCCATCTGACACTTTAAGCAGGAAGCTGTCTGGGAGGTAAGTTTGGGGCACTGTAACTGAGCACAGGCTTTGTCTTTGCCAAACCTTCTTATCTACAACCTTCCAGAATCTCCTCAAGGCAGCCCAACGTGTCCTACACCCAATACATCGCGATGACCCTTCAAGCCGCCAGGTCGGCTGTATTAAAACGAGCATGGCTCCTCCGTCCTGCTGCGGCCCCTGTGATTTCCAGGCTCTGGGTTTGCAATTTCCGGAAGAACAGCAAGGACTCTTGGGATTTGGAGCTGAATTTAATCTGTTTGTTTACAACGAATTGAGAAGGCCCATCTCACTATTCTTTCCTCCCCACAGGGGACAATATTTTAAAATTACACTTTAGAGTGCTTATCCCAATTCCCCTCAACCTCAGAGCCCACACAAGCCCATCTTTTCTTTAAAAACTCCCCACATTAACCTGGTCTTACGGTTAATTTGCTGTATATATTCTCTCTCCCTCTGATTTTGTCATGTAAACTCATATATCATCACATAAATAATGTGGCATTATTATGTATGTATTTTAGGGGTGTGTGTGTGCGCGTGTGTGTGTGTGCTGTAACTCCCTATGGAGTTCCTTCAGGACAAAAACATGTGTACTTCTTTTATAAACCCCACAGTGTTTAGCATGGTCCCAGGTGTTCCTTAAGAGAAGTCACGGAGGGAGGTCCCTGTAATACCACGCCACATGTTGGGTTCTCCAGAAGCAGACATGGAGATGAAGTCTGGTTTGCAGGATATTTGTCAGAGATCAGTGTGCACGGAAGGATGGTGGGAGAAAGATTGGGCAGGTAGAGAAGTCCATCTGAACTGCAGACCCAACGAAGCCTTAGCCAACCCCACAGAGCTGTTTGCCAAAGCACCAACATGATGGGGTCTTTCCATCCACCAGCCCCTGCCTTGATCAGTCAGTGTACATGAAACTCCCTCAAAACGCACACCTTTGGGGGTCTTCCGGCCACTGAAGCAAGGCCTGGGAAGCTGGCATCTGAGGAAACAAGTCTTTCCATGAAGAGGAATCTAGGGCACACATCTCCTGCTTCCATGAAGTAGATGGCACCACTCAATAAGAGCCTTGTGAGATTAAAGTTTGATAAATACCAGTGAAAATGAAGCTCACTGGCCAGACCTCTGGTTAAGGGGAAGGACCACTCCATGAACCCAGACTCTACCTAATAAGGAAAAACGAGTCATGATAGCTTAGTCTGGAAATGATATGGGGCAGACAATGCATTCCTGTAAATTTAAAAGGTTCCTGGACACATAAGACAACCTGCATTTCCAAAATCCATCCAGGACAGTTCCTTTTCATAGGCAGTTCTGATTTAATGAGTACAGAAACGCTCCCCACCCAACCACATATTCAGTTCAAAATATTCCCCCAGCAGTGCCTGAAATTTCTACCATTTTAATGCACATGACAACATGACGTCATCTGACTCACATAAAAGCCTATGAAACAGCAGTAACAGGTCCTTATTGAAAATCTGCTATGTACTAGGCATTTTGTGTATCTATTTTTTAATGTTGGTGGGGTTATAAGCCTGGTCCTGTGCTAAGCACTTTTTAGGGATCATCTCAATCATAACAACATTATAATGCGAATTCCCTTATTCCTAATTTAGAGATGGGGAAATTAAAGTTTACCAAGGGGAAACAACTGGTCCAAGATCATAAGCTAGGAAATTGCAGAACCAGAATTTAATCCAAGCAGTCTGACCTCAGGGAGATTTTTAAAAATTTTCTTTACAACAAGGACACCACTTTCTCATTAAAGACACTTGGCTATTTTTTGAAATTTGCTTTCACAAGTCCCTGAGCGTTTCAGAGCCTCAAAGGCCAGACCTCAAGGCTTTAGAGGGTAGAAAACACGTCTGCATAAGAATGGCAAGGTGAGGAACTCAAGTTCCCCAAGAAGGGAATGGGAGGGGCCAGGCCGATGGGTCCCTCTGCGGAGGAAGGGTCCAAAAGCATCCTGGCCCCATCATACCTATGGCAGCTTAGCTGACGCTTGTTAGGGGAGCAAAAAATGAGTAACAAAAGTTGAAAAATAAGTCATCTATGTAATAAACTTCCTCCTCAATCTTACAAAATCTTCAGTAAAATTGACCTCGCTCACGAAGACACCTGTATGAGATTCCTCTTTAAAGGAGCTTGAGGAGGAGCTGAGATATGCATCTGAGTGGGTACCGGCTGATCTACTGGGGAGATAGCCCATGGAAGCAAAGGATCCCCAAGACAAGAGGACAGCTGATACCTGCGTTTCCTTTTCATTTAAAACATCCCATCAGGTTAGTGGATATTACCATTTTATGGCTAAAGAAATAGTTGACTGTGAGACATAAACTTGCTGAAGGTCACACAGAGAATAATGACAAACGGGTATTGTGACAAACCAGGTCCCATAGCCTGGACTTTTTTTCCTGTGACCTTAAACCATCATCAGAAGAGGTTGGGGAAATATTCAAACAAACAAACAAAAAAGCTGTTAATATACTGCTTCCTCTCTTAGGTCCTTAATTTTAATCTCTTTGACCTGAGCAGAAGAAGCCGAATGAAAAGCGAAAGCCACAAATAAGACTCCTTCTGAGTGACTGTGTGTGTAATACGCGGGAGCTCTGATCCCCTATCTTCCCACGAGTGACAGTCATTACTGCATAATGAGGTTACAGCTCTTGGCGGAGATGCAGGGAGCCAGGGGATTTCCAGCCCCGGAGAGCTGGAGACGCTACGCATCACAGCTCCTCAAATCAGGGATCCTGTTCCTACCCATGACATCTCTGCAAAGCAGTCACAAAATTTAAATTCCGGGAAATCCACGTGTTGCTTCAGGATACAGGCACCTAGCCTTCCAAGGAGCAGCAATGTTTATATCAAAAAGGAGCCTGAAACACGAGAGCTTGCTATCAGTGTCACATCGAAAGCCCAGCCAGAGCACGCTCCTCTGGTTGTTTAATTTGCATCGAAACAGGCATGTCTGCCAGTAGAGACCACAGACCTCGCGTCCTCATCCGACCCACAGGTGAGCGGGTGGAAAGAAGCAGACCAAGTCAGGCAAAGGTTCGAAGCTTTGAACGTTTACTCCGCACCAGGTGATCCTGGTGCAGGTGACACAAAGGAGAATAAGGGGGATGGATGCATGACTGAAGCATGTGTTGTACAACAGAAATTGACACAATGTTGTAAACTGACTACACTTCAGTAAAAAAAAAAATGTGTATACAAAAAAAAAAAAAAAAAAAAGAGCGCACGAGAGAAATGAGCTCCCCTTAGGGAGCTCACAGGCTACTGGGCAACACAGGCAGAAGGATCTGCAACACCAGACAGAGGAGCAAGGGAAATTCTCCAACTCAGGAGACAAGCCTCTCAGTTACTTAAACTGAGCTGCAGGGGGGCTTCAGGGATAAGACATAAGCCGACACTTCAATATCAGAACCAGTTCTTTCTAGGCCTGTGGTTCGGGAGGTGGGGCCAGGGCAGGGGACTGGGGCGGAGCCGGGATGAGCCGGCTGCCCCTGCCGTGTTCGCCTCTCTGCACATGGAGACCAGCAGTGGTCTCTCAGGAGGCTCCTGCGGCTTCTTCAACCAGACTTTTCAGGGGGACTGCCCTCAATACCTCTGCCCTGTTTGGTGTCTCCCACTTCTTTGAAAACTTCTTTGCCATCAGTCCTCATTGTAAACCACTCAACACCTTTGCCCCACTGCACACGGGCGGACAGGAGAAGCATTTAGGACCTTTGCACACGCTGATTTCAGCGGGCTGAGCAGGAGCCCGAGGTGAGGCGCACGCAGCAACACTGTACCCTCTGAGAAACACGCAGGACCCCCCCTGTGGAACAGAGGGTGAGCATGCCGCTGAAGGGTCCTGCTGGGCCCCCACCAAGCTCATCAAGGTCACAAGGCAAGAGTCTCAATTAAGGAAAATGGGGACATTCTGTTCCTTCCAACCAGTTGGTTGGTCCTTCTTCATTCAGTTTCTTCATTTCTCACTCACGGTACCCACGTCTCTTCTCCCCATCTCACTGGCCCTGGGGCACTATGTAGCTGCACTGGGGACATCCTGACCACTGATGGATGGGTGATCCCTTTGCCTGCAAAGAAGACGTTCAGCCAGGCACTGGGCAGAGATTCCAAGGGGAGGGTCTTTCTTTCCAAAAGGAGCCCATTCAGGGGAGTGACGTCACGGTCAAGTTCAAAGTTTCCAGTTCCCATTCCTGAACCACTTAGCTGGGCTATCTTGTCAAGTGGGGAAGGAAGGGAAATCCAACCTAAGCCTGGGGTCCGTTTTTGTGTTTGTATTTTTGAATCCAGATCCCGCCCTGTGCCTGGAGACAGACCTGAGTGGTCCCTGAATACGTGAAGAGATGTCTCGTCCAAGCCTGTGAACAGCACGTCCTACTGGTTCTCTGCGTTTCGTTTGGAGAAATTTCCCCCACTTTCCCTCTGGTATTCTCCCATATGGGGGGCAAAGAACACAAAAAGGAAACTGCTTTATGCTACCACCCCACCCCCAGCTCCTCTAGGCCCACTGAGTCCAACAGTCAATAGCCAAGGTCAACACAAGGTGATCAGTCATGTTCCACCCACTGAGCTGTTTGCACCCTTTCTGGCCTTGAGACAGGAGGCAAGGTTTCACAAAAAGTAACACATTTTCATTTGTGGCAGAGACAAAACAAGTCCCACAGCAGCCACCCCTATAACTACACATGCACGTGCATGTGCACGCACACACACACACACCCCTGTGGAAGTCCCCATAGCTCCTAGAGTATGTGTGAGGGGGCGGGGGAGGTCATGGACTGTTCTCCATCTCACTAGGAAGGTGAGGTGGGAGCAGGCCCACCCCCAGCCTCCATGAGAAAGGAAAAGGTGTCTGGGTGAAGGAGTCAGCCCTTCCTACCAAGGTGCAGATTTCTCCCCACTCTTCCCAATCAGGGCACAGCCTCTCCAGACTGTGGTTCGCACCGTGGCGAGACTACTTGTCTTCCAGTCTTCACTGGGGACTTCTGGCCTCTGTAGCCGCATCTACCCACAGCCCCGTCAAGTTCAGAGAGTAAGGGAGCGGGGAGAAGGGCTGCTTGGGGCAGCACCTGGGCTCAGGACTTTAATGCATTTCTCGTGCATTTACAGACTTTCATTATAACTTTTTGTTGTGTATTTTTTTTCTTTTAAATCCTTTTTTAAAAAACAGTGTTAAACCTGGCTTTCTTGGGTTCACCCCCACGTTAGCATAGCTTCGCAGTCATCGATTGGTCAGAAGTTGTGTTTGAACAACTTGAGACGCTCATTTTTTGCTGATGTCTCTGTGTTTAAGTTGTAAAATACCCTCAAAGCTCAGGCAGTTATCACACATGCCCCAGCTTTTACTTCCTGCTGGTGCAAGGACTCACACTCCGCCAGAGATGAGTAAACAGCTAAGGTCTTCTCTGGTCTCTCCTGAGCAGGCACCCAGCCTTCTAGACAACTAGAAATCTGGGTTACTACCAAAGTCTGTCATGCCTGCCTTGTTGCTTGAATTTCCCTACCACACTTCTAGCTAATCTGTTGCTTGGCATAGTCAGGAGCATGATCTTAGGCAGATATGATGTTTGTCCTCCAAGATTAGCACTGAGACCTCTGTTTGACGAAGCCCTTGGGCATGTGGCTTTTCTCCACTCTGTTCCAAATCAGGCCAGCTGACGACGGTCATGGAGCCGTCTGCTCTCATGCTCTGCTCAGCCATGCTAGAACTACCACGCCATGAAGCTGCGGATAGGGGCAGCCTAAAATGTCACCACCCTTATAGATGGTTAGGACTTTTTCTTGAATAAACACTTCTCAATCTATTGTATGCCTTTGATCAATTTACAGAGCACTACAAGGATTGCTTTTAAACAATTCTATCCAGTTTTATCATTGCATTTTGGGGTAAGGATTTTCCAAACCTCTTCTGTGACATTTTGTAGTTCCTTGTCTAAGGATATACATTTTATAAAGCAAATTCTCTTCCATATTGAAACACCATTTATAAATGTAATCAAGCTCAAAGGCTGAATCCCAAAACCATCATGAGGTACTTTCCAGCATCCCACAGCAACTCATAACCAAGTTTTAATCCTTCTTTTTTAACTCCCTCTGAACTTCCACAAAAAGTATGTAATTTTAATAATATCGAGATCAAAAGACACAGAGAATATCTTTCTTTGATTGTCGGTAAGGAAAGAGATGAGGGAGAAGTCTGAGATTTACTCTGTCTCCCAAGTAGCATCATTCCTAAAGGGAGGAATTGAGAACCTAGAAGGAACAGGATGGTAGAGATGCCACAAACCTCAACATCACTAGTATTTGGCACCCTCATTTTGCAGATGAGCAAACTGAGTCCTAGGGAGACTGGCTGAGGAAATACATTTTGGATTGTTATTTTTCAGAGACTCAGTTATGTGAGTGTAGCTATTATGTTTCAGCAGTGGCAGACAGAGTTGGAAGAGTTGAAAAGCTGTGTGGAAGACAGATGCTGGTTACTTGGCAGGATAAAAGCACTCCCAGTCATTCCTTTTACTTTCTTTCTAAGGAAAAGAATATGCTTTGCTGTGACAGCAAAAGACTCTTTCTACAGAGAAAGAAAAATCAATTTCCACAGATGCCAGCTCCGCATTCTCTGGCTATGTGGTTGGAAACATGACATTGAAATAATGGTCAGGGATTTGTATTCGGACTCACTTGGGAATGTGTGCTGGGGAGAGGGCGTGATGAACTCATGATGCGCTGCAGCTACACTCAACAGTTTAGAGATCAGACATCTGTTTGGGTCACCAATATCAATGTTCGGAGTACCACCGTTGCCAATCATCTCTCATAAGATTCCGGGCTGAAATAAGACATCTGCTGCCAGAAGTGGGACAGATATGAACAATCAGACCTCTTTAAAAAGGGTAGCACTTCCTTGTGGTTTGCATAAAATCTTTATCTTCTTCTATGCCTAATGGCAGTAACATGTATTTAACGCTTCGCCCATGGTATTAGATGCTTGGTTTAAATTTTGCTACACTTGGGTCTTGCTCTGTACCTTCTCTATCAAACATCTTGTATAGGGGTGCAAATACACAACCTCTGTAAGTCACGGAGGTAGCTTGTATATCAGACACTAAGAAAAGGGAAATTTTTTTTTAGCCAAAACAACAAGTAGCTTTTAAAGAGAGGGAGGGAGGACTACGGGAGTGAGACTTTGAGGTTGGCAGATGTCAGGATTTGCAATCACCTGATGCCATCAAGTAGCCTAGGGCTGTGGGTGAGAACTGTTTTCATGTGGGGATAAATATCACTGCCTTGACCTAACACTGACCACAAGCCAAGGAGTCAGGAGAGACTGATGCCACGGGGAAGAAGAGGGACACAGCAGGATAGGGAGTGGAGGAGAGGACAGAAAAAAGGAGGGAAGAAGGGAGGAGAAATAAGGGAACTCAGAGGAGGACGTAGCAGAGAGGGGAAGGAAGAGAGAAAGAAAGGAAGAAAAAGAAAAACGGAAGAAGAAGAAGAAAACCAGGAAAGATGACAACAAAAGCTCCGTTACACATTCTGAAACCTGGGCCCTGGTCTCCTCAGTCTCCCACTGACGTGAGATCTGCTAACCTCTCTAGGTTTGTGTTTTTCTACCTATTGAACGAATGGGCTGAACTAGATGACAGACTAGGTCCTTGGTGGCTTACTAGCCTGTGGGAGTTCAAGATCCCATGACAGGAGGGAAGGGCACAGCTCAAGTGGCAGAGCACATGCTTAATGTGCACAAGTCCTGGGTTCAATGCCCGGTACCTCCTCCAAAAATAAAGAAACCTAACTACTCCACCTCAAGAAGAAACTTAAAGGGGAAAAAAAAGAACTTAAAAAATATATTTAAAAAGAGGTCCCATTATAGACGACTCTTCTCCGTGCTTCCTGAAATTTTTTTCCCACCAGCTCTTCACAAGGGACGATGCTCTTCCGCATCACTTAGCTTTCCACTTAAGTATCGCCTCCTTGGAGAGCCCCTCCCTGACCTCCCTACTTTCTAGGAGACCTCACTTGCACCTTCCATTCCTCTCCATCACGTCACTCAGTTCTACCTACTTGCTGCATCGTATAATATAATAGAACATAATGTGCGTATTTACATGTTTTTATCTGTGCCTCTATGAGGCAAGAATTTCATCTTGTTCTCTGATATATCCTTACCACCTTGGTACTTGTCACCTCATAGGCACACAAATATAGAATAAATCTCACACCTGGCTGTGGTGGTAGACCAGTCAGGTTTTAATACCCCTTTTTCATAGATCAGGACATCACAGTGGAGACTACGGAATCGGCTTAAAACATCCTGTGACTTGGTGGCTATTTTTGTCTCATTCGCCCGTCACTCTGCACTTGCCCTGCATTTATACTAGACTTCAGGACTGTGCCTCACACTCTCCTCCACCAACCTCCAAACTCTGTAACATCCTGCTCTGATTAATAAATTGCAATCAATTGCAATGCCTAATTATCTCCTTAGGAGGCCTGAAAAGAATGTAATAGATGGAGCATACTTACCTCTCAGCATGGGAGGGGAGCTATGGCTGAGTAGCCCAGGGGGAAAAAAAAAGCTTCAAGAAGGAAAAAAAAAAAAAAAAAAAAATAAGAGAGCAAATGAAAAGTTGTTCTAGGTAGAAAGAACTGAAATGTGTTGGCTACTTCCAAATATCAAGTTTCATAAAAGTTACTGGGCTTGATGTCTGGAGTGCTTAAAGCAGCGTTCCTCCAGTGTGGTTACCGCCAGATTCAGATACCCCCAAGGTGCTAGATAAAAATGCAGGTGCCTGAGAAAACTCCAGATTGATGGATTCAGTCTCTGAAGGTGCAGTTCAGAAATCTGCATCTTATCCCAAGTTCCCCGTGATGTTTTCTGATGCACACTAGAGTTTGGAATAAAATAGGCTGAATGATTATCCAGGTTTATTTTGCCTTTTAAAGGGTAGCACACTTTGAAATAGGAATTCTTTCCTTTATTTGCCACAAACATTTGCTGAGTGCCTACTGTGTGGGTGACACTGCTGGGTGCTTGGATGCAGAGAGGAATGAGATGTGAGCTTTTGTGGGAAAGGCCTCTGTCTTTTAAAATCACTAAAGGTCAGAGAAAGAAGACCATGCAGCGCCATGGAGCGACCCCATTCTGCAGCGGGCTCTGTGTGGGAAGGCCACGATCAGGAGATTTGAAGGGTTATCGTGCAGAACGGCCAGAAGCCATGCTCTATGTGATCCACAGGACAGAAGTAAGCCCAGTGGGTGGCTGTTTCAGGAATGCTAATTTGAGTTCCTTATGGAGAAGAGTTTTGCTGTGATCAGAGCTGCCCAGTTGGGGAGCAAGTGGTCACTGGCCTCATCCAAATGGTATTGGAAGGCCATCTGTTAGGGGTTTGGAAACGGGGATTTCCACACTTCATGGGCGAAGGAATTCCACCACTTCTGACCCTGAGATTCACTCATTCACATTCAGTATCAAACACTATTTCACAACAACTTATGGACCAAAACCTTTTTATGTCTAGACTCAGTGAAGGGTATGAAACACTCAAGACAGGCTCACCATTCGAACAAGAAGAAAGGAATGGTTGCTACGAATGACAGCCTGCCTTTCTTGCGTGCTTACTGTGGGCTAGACCTAAGTGAAGCACCTTCTGTGTATCACTTCCTTCTGTCCTCAGACCCAGCCTGTGATATGTGGGTACCATTATCATCTCCATTTTACAGGTGGACTCCACGGTATTTTAAGCCAGTGACCTTCCAAGGAAGAGGAGTGCCATTTTGGGACAATCTGGTTTTGCAGACTTTGAACTGGAAGGACAAAGTTCTCACGTGAGACTCTTTCCCTTGCTGATACGCACTCAGCTCTCAAGTCTTGCCTTCAATGTCACTTCCTGGGGACATCCAACTCCCACAGATTAAGCCAGGTATCTTGCTCATCTATTTCCACAGTACTCTGTCACTGTCCATCTTAGCTACTGCCAGGAACTATGGTAAGGGGAAGAAACAGCTTGAAATTGCATTTAACAGAGATTCCGTTTATTCAGTTTAAGCTATACCTCACTGTATGCAATAATGGCATTGCAGCTACTGAACCCTAAATCCTCTTGAAGGGTTGCTCAGCCTGGAGGAGAAATGCAGGATTTCATTTGTAGCATACAGCCTGCATCTACCACCTAAAAACCTCCAAGGCTCCCGGGCCCACAGTCAGCGGCTTTAGGTTTGCATACGAAGCCTTCCTGTCATGGTCTCCGACCACCGCTCTTTGCTGACTCGCCCTCCTCCAGCTGTGCTGTTCCCTAATGACCCTGGCTGTTTTGTATCTTCATTGTTTCGCTCGTGCTTCTACCTCAGCCGGCGTCCCTGCACCCTGCCTCTCCGCTTGGGTATCATTTAACACATCATCTCTTCTGCGAAGCCTCCTCCTGATTCGTGCCCACGCTGTACACCCCGCCCAGAATTCTAGAATAAGACCTGCAACACACGGTTTCACTGAAGCCTCCTTCTACTAGACCAGGGGTCAGCAACATTTTCTGTAAAGACTCAGGAAATTTTTTCGGCTTTCTGAGCTACGTGATTTCTGTTAACAATTACTCAACTCCACTCTTGTCGCCCAAAAGCAGGGGAAGACGATATGTAAGTGTGTCTTCATAACACGTGATTTAGCAAAACAAGCATGGGGCCAAGTCTGTGTTGGCTTATAGACTCTTCAAGGTGCTGACCATTATCGGCTTATCGAATTGTAGGTACTGTCCTGATACTTAGCACATGGCAGGTGTTCAGAAAATGTCTGTTGAACCAAATACAAGATTCCAATCTTGATGTAAACTGTGTCGTGAGCAGAGACAATTTCCCTCTCGACTAGCATTTTAAAATCCTAACACTCCTTCCACGTCGAGCTTCAATGTTATCGGACACAAGAGGAAAATGTCAAGTCACCTTGCATTACTCACAGGGTTTTGACGAGGAGCAAGGTGATGCTGCACCTGGACTGGACTCGTATAAAGCAGAGCACACACAGGAGGGACTTCTCCATCATGGGCTGCCGGACCTACGGCCAGGGAGGTCTTCACCAGAAGTTTAGTGCACAAGGAAACACGCCAATGGGAGGTCTGATTTGGCAAATGAAACTCAAAAGAAAGCACCCCCTTGGAACCGGCAGAGAAAGCACGAGGGAGGAGGCAGAAGTATCTGCATCCTGCTGCCACTCTGACTCAGCCTCGGTGGGCCTTGCAGCTGCTGCCTGCCTCGTGATCACACTTAGTGGTGCTTCTCAGGGCCTGCCTAAAGCTGGGGAGGATTCCGAGCCTGTGTCCAGCCTCAGTGAGGAGTTTGACAAGAGAGCAAGGGTTGCTCGGGGAACTGGGTCATTTTGGGGTGGACATATCATCAGTCAAGTTGCCTTGGGAACCTGCATGTGCCTACTGCAGTGGATAGCCAAGGAAAGCGTCTTAGGCACCTGGAGAGAGGCCTGTAAGACAATTCAGAAGGTAAGTTGAGAATGTACCCCAGTCTAACCTGGACCACTTCAAAATCTAAGTTAGAATCAGACTAGGACAGATGGCAGAATTTGCCATCTCTTCTTTCTCCCTCTTACTCTGAAGAGCCCAAATGCCATCTATATTATTGGTACTTTAGATGGCTCGTTATATGGGTCAGTTATGCCCCAGCGGGCTATTCTAGAAATCTTTCTCCATTTAGAACACTGCCTTTATCAGTAAATTAATTTCAAGGTTTTCCCAATTGATTTAAAAACTCTCAGGCCAGTCTTACCCTGTTTGGCCTCTGTCCGATTGGTCTGTGGTTTTGTTTCCTTGCTTTATACGAGCATCCTGAGTCCAGCTCACCCGCCTGCGCCTGCGTTCTGCTTTGCTTTAACCGTGGCTCTTAACACCGGCGGTACTAAAGCAATCACAAGGAGAGCTTTTAAGATGATTTACTGCCAGGGACTCCATTAGCAAAGGTTCTAATTTAATTAGTGTGGGTAGGACATAGGCATTAGTATTTTTTAAAAGCCCCCAGAGGGGAGTGCAATTTTTTTGCCGAAGTTGAACACGGTGGTTCCAGCGCAGGCTGCTGGGACGGACAAGGATGGCTTCATGTCTTAGCTTTTGACTTACAACGTGACCATGAGAAAGTGGCCTAACTTCTCTGTTCCTTAGTTATTTCATCTTGTTTAATGGGGCTAACAGTACCTTCCTCATAGGGTTATTGTTATGAAGAATGGATTAAGATGGTGTATAAAATGCACTTAGAATGGCATCCAGGACATGGCAGAGGGGAATAAATAACCACTATTATGGCGATGGGAATTTTTGTTCTTTTGTGGTCGTGGTTGTGATGATGATAATGATGATGATGACCCGTGTGCTATCCATACTTTATTTACCTTCTCCTGGACCCTGATGGTTATTTCCAGGCACAACAAAAAAGCTAATTTTCTATTTTTGCTTTCCCATCCTATAGCGGGCTATGTAAACACTTATAGGACAGGAGCCCAGAACTGCAGTCAGGAGACCTAAGCTCCAGAACCCAGCTCTGCCATATGCTAGCTGTGTGATCTGGGGTAGCCTGCTAGTTTTCTCAGTCACAGGCAGGGCATACCAATACACACACACAGAAGAGCACTGTGGTTCCCTGAGAAGGAAAACATTTTTACTTTTCTTTGTGTGTGCTGTTCCACAAAGAAGGCCTGGAATGTCTTTCCTCTTGGTTCTTCAAAGGGCAATCCTTTGACTCCTCTAAGAACCAGCCCAAAGTCTACCTTCTTGCTTGAGAACCCATGGAAAGCATTGTGATACTCCTTTCTGCACCTTCATTCTACTTTGTCTTGAATTATAACTAGTTGTTCATTTCTCTTCTCTCTTACTATGAGGTCACTCTAGGTAGAGAGTACTTTTTTTCTTTGCTTGTAGCCAGGTATTTTATAGACTAGAACCTAGCACGTTGATATTAATCAGCTATAGCTGCATAACAAACAACCTCCAAATCTCAGAGGCCACACAGTAGGCATTGATTTCTTGATCACACGTTGCTGGTCAGCTGTGGGAGCCCTGCTTCAGGCGGTGGGTCTGCGGGTTGGCTGGGGCTGCCCTGCTCCACGTGTCTCTCACCCTCCTCTGGGACTGCTGGAGAAGCATCTTCTTCTCATGATCATTGCAGAAGTGCAAGGGGACAAGCTCAACCATGCAAGGCCATTTTAAGCCAGTGCTCATGTTGTGCTGAGTGTATATATCATTAACCAAAGCAAACCACGTGGTCAAGAACAAAGTCACCTTTTATGAGATGAACCTCAAAATTATGTGGCAAAGGTTATGGTTAAAGAAGTGAGGAAAAATTGTAACCAATAATTCATTCTAGTCCACGTGCAGTAGTGTTGAAAAGGGCAACAAAAAGCAAATAAGCATTCATCTAATAAACTAATAAAATTCATCCTGATGCTGGGAAAACGTTTCCTAAAATATTCATCATGGAACACTCACTCCAGCAGACACGACTAAGTGTTTCATCACAAAGGAGGGGCGGGGCGGGGTTCTATGGTAGAGTACGTATGGGAAATGCAGAGTTACATCTAAGTGGTCTTTTCTTTTGTCAGCGAGGTACTTGCAGTTAACATGACTTGTTAACTTGTGTCATGAATATGCCTGTAGGAAGACATGGTCAGTAGCGTTAGCAAAACTTAAAGGAGCATAAAACTCTCGTTTTGGAGCTTCTTGTAGGACTGGTGTTGTTCTGGACCCATTTCAGGACACATGGTATGGAACGACAGGAATGCAGTATTCCTGCTTCTTTGCTTGATCTTGTCTTGAAAGGCTGCTTGGGGGAGTCAATGAAGAGTTAAGGCAGTAAGGACAGAACAGCCAATGAGAAAGTTGAATGCAGATTCCAATTGAGGATAGAAAGTGCACATAATTAAGTCAACTATTTCAAAAAATCACGCTCTTAAGAAACCTGAATAATGAATTTAGACGTTGAGAATTCTATGACCCCTTCCGTGTTGCAAGTCCCTACAATGTCAAAGCAAAACCTGGTTGGTTGATGAATCAGAGAGTTATGGCTTTGAATTAAAATTACATTGAAATAAATGTGATGAGATTGGCTTGGCTGTCCTCTGGGGTGCCATGCTTCAGACTGCAAGCTTGGAGTTGGTTTTCAGGACTGAGGGACGAGCCCACAGAGGGGGTGGATTATTGGCTCACACTGTACTCTCCTGCTTTCCAATCAATAGACATCTTCCCTCTCAGTCCTTTGTCCTTTCCTTTTCAGCTTCTTCACTGAACTCTAATCTTGAGAACATGGAGCTGAAACTCCCTGGACTCTGTTGACAAATAGCTGATGCACTGATTAGATGGATGGAACTGATAGAGGCAAAGCTATTATTGGGAGTGGAATGGGGAGTGTGTAGATAAGTGCAGAGAGGGAGGGACCAGGAGAAGAGACACAAAACCGATCTTGCGGAGTAGGAGGGCTCTTCTGTACCCGGGGGGCCAGGCTGCAGGGAAGTGTATTCAGACGGGTTTGTGAATCAGGACTGAATAGTAAATCTCAGGTGAAAGAAAGGGATGAGAAGCATAAAATTTGAAGATGCACAAAGAGCATTAAATAGTCTCTTCCCGACAGTTTAAAAAACACTTATTGCAAATATTAACTACTATATATAAAAAAATAGATAGAAAACAAGTTTCTCTTGGATAGCACAGAGAACTATATTCGATATCTTGTAGTAACTTATACTGAAAAAGAATATGAAAAGGAATACGTGTATGTATATGGATGACTGAAACATTATGCTGCGCACCAGAAAGTAACACATTGTAACTGATTATACTTCAATAAAAATAGACATAAATGTAATTTCTTTTATTTCCTCATGACTATCACAAACTTGGAGAGCAAAATGTTGACTCAGTTTATCAAGAAATAAAATAATAAAGATATCTTTTATAGCAAAAGTGATAGATTTGAATGCCTAGAGCATCTAGGTAGGTGATGTCAGTGGGTGAAGTTGGACAGGGATAAACTGGAGAGAACGGGATAGTGGTGAGTGAACCTGAGAAAGCACACGCACCATCTAAAGCATCAAAAGCTGGAAATACTCCTCAGGGAGTTGTTTCCTTGCTAGAACGGGGGATCCAGAGTTGCCAGATGTTCTGATTTATAAAGAAAGGCCATGCATACACACTTAATGTGTAAACTGATACCCTCTGGGACATGCTGGTGGGTATAATCCAGCCTACCATTCAGGCGTCTGTGAACTCCGCCTTAGAGGACTGCGGAGAGGCGAGGCTGGGAATGCCGGCCTTGGGGTCTGACACCTGGACTTGGATCTCAAGGACCTGGAGGTTACTTAATAACTGACTTAAAATTTCCTTATCAATAAAATGGGGGATGATAACGCCAACCCCATAAGTTTAAGTGGCTTAACAGTGGCAGTCACCACAACAAAGACAGCTGGCCACCAACTTTTTGCTGTCCTCCTTTGGGATACGGTCATTTCTGTAGCACCTTCCCAGCAGCGACTATTTCCTGGCTCCTACCGACAGCCAGATGTGGCCTGGGGAGCAGTTCTCAGTGACTGAGAACAAAAGGGATATATCTCCTTTCTGGACCAAGGCTTTCAGGAAGCAGGCATGACTCCTTCCTTCTCTCTCTGTCAGCCAAATACACGTGATGATAAGGGCAACTGTGTCACAAGACGAAAGGAGACTGGATCTCAGAAACACCACGTGCAAGAAAGCCAGCTGCCAACCAGGAACATCCGCTTGTACAGTTAGATGAGTGACAAATGAACTCCTGTTCTGTTTGGGCCACTGTATACTTTGAGATCGATTTGTCACTGCAGCCTGGTGCAGCCTAATAATCCAGTCCTTGACACACGGCAGGTGCTACGTGAACCTGCGTTCCCTTCCCTCTGCTACACCTCTCATGCACGTGGCCCTCTCCTGGCTCTTTGCCTGCACAGTGTCACTCCTCACCACAGGGCTGCCAGAGAGATTGTCACTTACACTTTACAGATGCAGAAATCAGCAACTCCAACAGGTGAATTACATACTCAGGGTGACCCCGCAGGAAGTGGCAGACCTACAACGTAGACGAGGTCTGTCTGATTCCACACCTAGGCTTTTTCTTGTGATCCACACGGATTTCCTGTCCTGGCGCTCGAGGTGAGTGGAGTGTGAAGGGAGAGAGAGTCCACATGGCCCTGAACACTATGCTAAAAGCTTTTCGTCTCTTTTCCTCCTTTGCCCACAAAGGGAACAGGGACAGCTTCAGGAAACATTTCAATAATTTAGAAAGATTTGTGTGACTCCCTGCTGGAATCTCAAAGTATTTTTGGTTATCCAAATTGGGTAAAGGATGTGATTTTCCAAAGAAACTTCACACTGAATTATTCTGTGACAATAGTATCAGACTGGACTTGCTCAGTGCATTTAAGATAAGCGAAGGGAAAAGACTTTTCAATGTGCAAGAGACAGGAGCATCTCATCTCAAATTTATCTTTGTATCCCTAGGGCTCATGTCCTCTCTTGCATACAAATAGGCACTAAATTACGGTTTGGAAGAAAGGAAGGGAGGGAGGGAGGAGGGGAGGAAGGAAAAGTGACAAGAGGAGTCTCAGAAAGAGACTAGGAAAGGAAGGGAGAGGTACCAGATTACGAATGTGCCGTCCTGTCTTCTATTTTTGGTTGAAGTCCCAGTGCTTGCAGTAACCAACCGTATAAACTCTTAGCATAAATTTAGAATTGAAAGCCACCTTGGGTATCTCCTCTGAGCCCTCTCTTGGAAGATGAGGAGTTTGAGATTTAGAGGGTAGACAAACTTGACAACATTTCTCAGCTAGTTAACTGCAGAACCAGAATTAGAATCTAGCTCTCCTGACTCCTATTTACACCACCTTTTACAAATTTTCACCATACAATTGCTACAAGGATACATGCAGCTGAGAAGGAAGCTCAGTGCTGTTTGGCAGAGAATTCACCAAAAATAAGTACATGTGTGTTTATATGTAGCTTCACTGTTTTGAGCCAGGGACTTACGATAACCTCCCTGGTTAAATTTCAGATAGGCTCATTGAAGTCTCAACATACATTTAATTTTGGCAAACAACTCCAGGAGCTCAGCAAGGAAAGGGAGAAGCCAAGAGGGAGAATTTAAATAATGCAGGTGGCTCGCCATTCGCCCCACTCAAACATCCGGCCCCGAGGCAGCCTGACCCGGGAGCCGCAGACCTGCTGTCCCTCCCTTGGGAGGAGGTTCTCTCTCGTGCTGCCCACGGACTGAGCATTTCATTCTGCGGAGTGTTTAGTGTTTAAAGATACATATTTTTCATACAACGCTGCCCCTGAATGCAAGCCAAATCACTACTTCATCTGGCGCTCAACCGAAGAAAGAGCAATCTGTTTAGAAATCGGAGCGAATGCAGTCTGTGGTGGCCATGCTGAGTATTACGCTCTCCAACGTGGTGCCTCCTTAGGGATGTCACAAGGCGATTTTTGAATATTTGTGGTGTTCGCTTTAGAAGCTGACTTGCAATCCCAATCCCGTCGAGACATGCGGTCCCTGTATCACTGATTTCTGTACCGTAACACTCAGCATCCTATTTGCCTGCTTCTCTGACTTCAACGTGGTCAAGCACCATGCGCTTTCATTGCAGTGAGTGGACTCTGTAACCTTGACTCAAACTGTGTTATCAGAAATATACATGTCTGCATAATGAGCAATTTTTAAGATTCCTGGGATACTGGGAGTCCATAATACAAAGTGGCATTTTTTTTAAATAGCAATATTTATGTTTCTTCTAATTCTGAAGACCCACAACGAATATTCTCCCAAAGACAGGAATCCTGGAAATTTCAAAGAGCCATGAATAAGAGATCCAAGACCCTGAGTTTGACTCTTCGGCTGCCGTGGACGGATGGGTGGCACAGGGCACATCACTTTCAGTCTCTGGGATTTGATTTCATCACTTAAAACATGTGCAGGTAGTAATTATGATCTCGGAAGCTGCTTCCAGATTTTATATTGTTTCAGTCTATTAAGTATGTTTCCCTTTCTTGTGTGCCTAAGAAAGGGAGAAAGTAGTTCTCTAGAACCTGTTTGCCCACCTGCCACTTGGTAGATCAGAAGGCAAGGACCAAATTGAGACTATAATTTGGCTCATTCCCAAATTAGAAGTTGGAAACACTCTAACCTTCTCCTACAAGATTTTTTTTTTTTTTTTTTTTTTTTTTGCTGTTGTAGGTGCAGTCACTCGAGTTCAGTTTCACTTTATATACTGAGCACTCAAAATATAAGTAACCCCCAGTGTGTGTCTCCCTACCCACCCAAGGCAGCCTCATTTCATGAATCTGGGAGTTGCAGGCTGGTTGGGGGCTCTCCTGGACTCTGGCTTTGGGCTACTAATGATGTCTTATGTCGATGCCATCAAAGGCTTGCTTGCTACCTGAGACATCCTGCCCATTTCTATCTGGTTCTTCTAAGAATCCGTGACCAAGAAATGTTGATCTGTGATCAAAGTTGGAGGAAAAAAAACACTCTAAGAAGTTAACTTGTCTTTTCTTCCTACCAACCACAAAGAGCAAGGAAAGACTCCTGTCCCAGCCAAAGCACAACACAGCCCCACAAGATCCTATCACCTTTTGAGTCGAACAAGGAAGCATCAGCAAGCAAGGGGCTAACAAGAGAGAACCCCAGCACTGGTGGGTGGACAGGGAAGAGGAAAGACAGCGATAGTTAGAAGTGTTAAAAGGAGGACAGAGCTGCCGATGAATGAAATGACCTCCCTTTCTCGTGAAAGTCCTCCAATGAGAGGAGTATGATCACCGGTGGAAAGACACTGAATGCTCATGAAGGAAAAAGAAATAGCAAACATAGTTGACTCTAATGAGAAGACACATCCAGAGATTTCTGAACCTTGTCTGAGTGACGAATGTAGCAGCTCCTTCCCCTCAGGACCGAGACACGGATGTGCCTTTCCATGCCATCACGGAGTGTGTTCCTCAGGTCTGTCTGTCCTCCTCGCCTACTGGTGAGGGTTCCAGGCACTTAGTGCCTGTTTTCCTTTATTAAGCATCTCTTAGAACATCTCTGCTTTCACTGCCCTCATCTTGAACAAGTCCCGCTAATTTCAGGCACAGAAACGGGATGGAAGAGAAGGTGACATTTAAGGTCCTCTGCTGGGAATATATTTATACAAGAGTCATTTGTCAGTGGAAAATCCAATAAAGAAAGACAAGGATGATGATGACAGGGGTGGCTGAGCCAACTAAACAGAATGATACAAAATTAGAACAGAAGCAGCATCTAAACAATTCCATGTTTGACACGGAGCATAGTAAGAGTTCTGAGAAGGGGATGGTGGCTGTGGGCTGGAGCCTCATGTGGCGTTCAGCTGCCAGAGTCATGATTAGAAGAGGACATCCTACATACCAGGAGCTGGATCTGTCGTGTGGGAAGCTGGGGGAGCTCTCATATTTGCATTGTCCCTTTCCCTGACATCTGAGCCACAAGAGGACCCAAATCTTCTTCATCCAGCAGGGGGCGCCATATTGCTTGAACAGACCACCTCTGCTCTTTGCTCACTGGAGTTTGGAGGGGAAAATTCAGGGTCTTTGGAGAATAAGGTAGTCACTTGCTATATTTAAAAGCCCTGTTGCTCCAAAATAACGGGCTTATCGGAAAGAACTTCCACCATTTGTTTCTGTGACAAGCACAAGTGACATTCGGGGGATGAAGTTGAGGTGTGGTGATAAGAAACAATGAGGAAATATTTAGTTCACCTAAGGAAAGAGAAAGCCAAAACATGCTTCTGAAAGACTGAGAAGATCCAGCTGGGGTGGATTCTTTCAGCTTGTCTGAGTTTAGCCTCTGATGAGAAGGCCACGGAGAGTTTTGCTGACGTTTACTGTGTGACAGCCGACACTTGGCTGAGCACTTTTTTGTGACTTGGCTCACTCAACGCTCCCAGCAACACTATATATTACAGACTATCATTGGACTCATTTTTAAAATGCGTTAGTGATATACAGTGAAGTTACATAAAACTACCAACGAGCGTTGGAGCCAAAAGCCCAGAGACTCTCAGTCCCGGATCCACACTTTCAGGGACTGTGCAA
Organism: Camelus bactrianus; assembly: GCF_048773025.1. NCBI lineage: Eukaryota > Metazoa > Chordata > Mammalia > Artiodactyla > Camelidae > Camelus > Camelus bactrianus. The sequence continues at coordinate 19,301,034 of NC_133560.1, read as the reverse complement.
TGAGAGCTCTCAATGTGGCAGATACTATGTTGGATGCTTTAAAACTGTCTTTGTTAGCTCCCCCTAAATACTAAAAGGGAGGGAAGTTCAGAGGCTTGCCTTATACCCTATTGCTAGTAAGTAGCTGAGTTAAGTCTTTATTTCAAAGCCACATTTTTGACCTAGACACTGGGGGAATATAGAAAAAAAATAAATCTTAACTCCTTCCCTCTTGAATCTTACAGTCTTATAAAGCATACAAAAAGCAATGGACAGAAAACATCAAAAAACTGAATTAAAATCCTGGTTTAAGGTATGAGGTTGGCAGTTGACTGCTATGAACCGGGAGGAACGAGGGTCACCCCCTGGGCTGCAGTGGCCTGAAAGCTTTAAGAGGAGTGTGGCTGCTTCTGGAATTTGCAGGAAGTCTTGTCAGTCTCCTATTTTAACCATCTCCCCATCTATCTGTTTCTTCTCTGTGGGTCTTGAAATAAACCTCTTGTTTATTTTCAGCTGAGTGATGCCATGGAGACGGGCCTGGTGTCCAGGAAGTAGAGATGGCAGCCATCTGTCCTGGAGTGCCTTCTGACTCCCGGTCCCGGGTCAGGGGCAGAGCTGCCTCTGCTGTGGGGGCCCAGCCTGTGAGTGGTGGGAGGTGCGCTGTGCTGCCGGGTGGTCTCGGGTGGGAGGTATTAGAGACTGGCAATCAAGGCTGCCAATTGCTAACATTTGACCTGGGGAGGCTTTGACCACAAACATGTGCAGAGAAAAATACCCAGTGCTGCTGCTGTGGAAGGGTGGGCCAAAGAGATGACCTTAAGAGAGAAGGGAAAGGCATGTCTATTAGATGTTTCTGCAAATGTCTGACTTTGAGAGAGAGCACACTAACAGCTCCTTGTGTGGGGTGCGTGCTCTGTGCCAAGCGCTCTGCGTTCTTCGTCTCTATTTATAGGGATTCCTAGTCCACCGAGGGTCGGAGTGGAGAATGTAAAGAGGTTAAAGAAAAACCACACATCTGTGAGCCCAGCTTGGCCCTGAATCCAAAGCCCATGGCTTGCGACCTAAAAAGCGACTGTCCTACATGCGCTCAGAGAGTCCGTGCCGCAGACTCCAGGCCTTGCTCTCACATCCGGGGGCCGGTGGGTGCTGTGGTTTCTGTATTTGTGCGTAGGAAGTGAACCATAAGAGGGGGCGGCTCTGCACAGTGAGACCCATTCTTTTGGCAAAGACATTGGTAGGGGTTCGTCCTGGGGAGCTGGGGTGGAACTTCTGCTCTCTCTCTCTCTCCCTTGTCTTTGGTCCAAGTGGTGGGTGACACCTGCAACAGAGCCTCCACTGAACAGCCCCTGGGGTGACCGGCCATTTCTCCTAACTGCACTTGATGCTGGGTAAACAGTATGGTTCCCAGGAATCAGGTCAGCTGCTGATTTTTTCTGTCTCAACTAACCAGAGTGGATTCTGAGGTCTGCAGAAGTCCCTATGACTTGCATCACCCCATTTGAGAAATGGGGAAACTGAGGCTCCGATGATGTGACTTGCTCCAAGGAAGGAAGCATTCCTTCCTTCTATCCTACTCCCTGTGCACGAGAAATGTTTTTTTCATTAAAGTCTTCTATGGATGAGGCTGATTTGTAAGAAATAGGAGCTTAGCCTGTTTACTTGTCTTTTACCCTCCATGACTGTTATCCTGTGGCATTATTTCGAGTAACATGGAATTCTCCTTTTGGCCTGACTTTAAAGCAATAAGAATCCTTAAAAACACCTAAATACGAGGCAAAATATAGTACATACACTAAAGTGAAGGCTGCATAGATACAAGGTTTTTTTTTTTTTTTTTTTTTTTTTGCCAACTTGGCTGACTTTTTCCCTTTTTTGGTAAGAAGCGCCTGCTTTTCCGTTAGAGAGCCGCTGTCCCTCCAGGCAAGTGCCAGGTCCCTTAGTGGCAGTACTGCTGTAACTACCCCATGCGGTAAAGAGATCATGGCTGGTAGTTATGATAAACAGGTTGCCTCCTCAAAGCAAGGGGAGATCTTCTGCAGGAAGTCATCCCCAAAGTATGAAGTCAGAGAGAATATCTAGTATGTATCGAGTGCTGGACAATGAAATAGCTGTTTCCTGTCCTTTGTCCCCTTGGGTGGCTAACTGAAGCCCATCTTCTAGATGAGGAAACCGGGTTAAGAGAATTTAGGGGAGAGGCTGCCAACCCTGGCTGTGCTTCAGCACCCTCTGAGGTGCTTATTTAAAAACAGAGGCTTCGGCTGAAGCTCAGGTGATTCCGATGTGTGAGGTCAGGTTTGGGAAACACTGTGCTCGATAACCTGGCCAAGATTATACCATGAGTTGCTCTAGGTCTGTCTGAATCCAGATTCCACATTCTTTTTGTTCCATCATCTTTGCTGATGATTCTTCAAGGTAACTTAAAATAACCAAAGGAAAACTTAACCACAGACTTCCTTTGCCTTGTTCCCCATACCTAAAACATTCCATCAGGAGATAGGAAATTAGGAACCCTGTGGAGTCTACATTTTTAAAAACCTATTTTCCCCTCTAGTGATGGTTTTCTCTACATTAGACCTAATGCAGGGTTAACTGAATGCTCACAGTCCTACGCCAGGTTTGGCGAGTGACATCGGGACTGGTTATCTGCTTGCTGGGGAAATTAGGAGAACAAAACACATTCACCAGAGTGTGGAAGGTCAGCTCTCCTTAATAAAGGGCTTGCAGCTATGTGAAATTGGAAAAGAAATGATGTATTCTGAAGCTGTTTTCATCCCATTAACTTAAGTCAAGAAGAATAAAGGCAAAATGTAGTTTCAAAGATTAGACTCCGAATCTGATGATGTGCGTGGAAGGGGTGTAACTGGCTTTTTTCTGCCACCTCCACTGACCCTTTCCCCCTTGGCTCGGAAACGTGGAACTGGAACCGCCACAAATGCTGAGGGCGTACATATGCTTTTCATGTTTTTCTATGACAGGACATACATTTTCTGAGCTCATGGCCTGCTGACCCACTGATCCTTAGGGAAGGAAGGAATTCTGTTTCCTCTCTAAGGCCAGGCAGCCCCGCCACCAAGCATCTTTAGAACAGAAACCAAATAAATCGGAAACACAGATGCCTTCTAATATTTAATTCAGAGCTGATGGTGACCTGATTTTAAGTCAGTGTAATCAGGTTTCTCCAACTGGTCTGTGTTATGACCTGGGATATAGTCTCCTAGCAGTTCTGGCTTTCTGAGAATACCAAGATACCTTAGAAAAGAAAAAGGAATTTGAACTAGAGAAAGCATGGTGATAGCTTAAACCCTTCACAAAAGAGTAGAGACTGTTTCTGGCTTTCAGAAATCACATAAATCCTTTCACCCCACGGCACAATAGGAGAGGCATTTCCAGAGTGTTTTTTCTTTTATGAAGGAAGGAAGGAAGGAAGGAAGGAAGGAAGGAAGGAAGGAAGGAAGGAAGGAAGGAAGGAAGGAAGGAAGGAAAGAAAGAAGGAAGGAAGGAAGGAAGGATCTCTGCATCCTATTTTTCATAGTCACCATAAACCGCTATTCAGGATTTTTCCAACTGTCCCAGATATTCTGAAACAAAGACTGTCATTTCACTTTTAAAGATCCCATGTTTTCTAGTTTTTTTATATGAGAAGCAAATCTAGGTCCTTGTCAAAGCCATCAGAAGTTTGAGGTAAAAGGGTGGGAGAGATGAACAGGGAGCCCTCAAAATGCACAGATGGGGTTTTGAACAAAATCCCTAGTGGGCAATGGGGCCTAAGAACGTGGGGAGAGAGCAGCATTAGGAAGTGTTGGCCCACACCCCTTAGAATGGGCACTCTGATGGTTACTGTCATGAAAACTCCCTCCTCACTTCCCTGCATTCCCCTGGCCTCTCACTTTGTCTTGGTCCCCATGGGACCTCTCTCCCATTTCCAACTTCGGAAGCTAGGCAGGTTTGGGTTTTCCCAGGTTGCTCCTCTTTTCCATACAAAAAGCCTGACTGACCTTGGACTTTTCCCACAGTTGGCCATTCTGGGAAACCACCTGGTTCCCGCCAACCCCAGCCTCTAGGCTGCTTCCAGCCATATCAGCAGATTTAGGTGGCGTCCCTTTGTTCCTGGTGGGGTCTGTGTGGGAGGCACTGTTTCACTCCATTTTCTACCAGTTACCCAGATAAACAGATCTCAAACGCCATCTGACCAATTTGCATTGTGGCAAAGGCCTGTTAGAAACGAATCTGAAATAAAAGATAATAGTGTTAGGTCTCTGATGGTGAGATCCCGGGTCACCGAATGCATGACTGTCTGTCAAGCACAGTCCCTCCTAACCCCGTCATCCTACCTCCCTCATCCACACAGGCAGACAGATATTCAGAAGTTAGTTCAGGCAACTACTTCATTAATATTTTCTAGGTTCTGGCTCCAACTCCTTTGTATTTTTCATATTGCTGAATTGGCCTGAAACAAATGTGCCCCCCTGGAGTATCTTTTATCTAGATTAGTGGCTGGAGTAAGTGTTCCTTTCTGTATCACCTGTTTCCTGGGGGCTTTCCAAATGGAGAGGAAGGAGTCCTGTAGACTTCTAGGAGGATCCAGGTACCTAACATCACAGGACCGAAAGAATGAGACAACAGCAAAAGGGAGAGAATTCCACCCCACTTTAGCTCAATTCACAATCTTTTTATCTCCTGTTCCCTCCGTTTTGTTCTTAAACTTTATCATGGCACCTCTTTTACCTTGACGATGAAGTGAGGTGTGGTGGGGTGTGTGTGTGTGTGTGTGTGTGTGTGTGTGTGTTTAGGGGGCTCTCCCTTGGGTTTAGAATGTGCAGCCAGTAATGACCCTGAGGGCATTTGATGAAAAAGAGGTGGGGAGGGAAGGCGTGGGGGAATCAGACATTCTCAAGCTCTGCTGGCTGGAAGGCAAATTGGTAAAACTTCACTTGAGGGTATCCTGTTAATATTTATCAATCATCTTAAAAATGTATATTCTCTCCTTTAGTAATCTATTTTTAAATAAATGATAAGAAATGTAGAAAAGGGTTTGTATCCAAAGATCTGCATCTCAGCATTATTTATATCAATGACAGAACTCAGGGATTTGTTAGGTTATGAAATATCCACACAGTGGGATTCCATCATTAAGAATACTGTTTCTTAAGAATTTTCAGTGATGGGGAAATGATTATGTTAAGTGAAAAGGATATAAAACTGTGTGATTATAATACCAGTTCTGCCAAAAATGAAGCAATGAAAAAGACTCTGTACAAAAACATTAATTTTGGGTGATCTTTTTTCCTTCTTTATATTTTCTGTATAAACACACACACACACACCCCTTCGAAAACAATAACCCCTAGGGAACAAAAGAAGTGGAAATAAGGCGTAGGGGTGTATTAGACCCACTGAAGGCAAACCTTCTTGCAGGTGCCCACAGCTGCAAACACAGAAGCTGACCCTGAAGCAACAGCAAAAAGGGATTGTTGGAAAGACACATGGGGCTTCCAGAATCAGGGAGAAGCCTGAAGATAACAAAAGCCGGGGAAGGGCAGGTAGGCTCCCCGGAACGTCTGTGGGGCTGGAGCAAAATGGAGGCCCATATACTGTGTGTTTAAATATTTATAAGCCATGAATCAAACTAACAAACTATTACTTTTGAAATGTGTTCTGTCCTTTGCCCTTGACAAGTATGCCTTTAACAAAAAACATGTGCAAAGCAACAGTTCCTTGCAAGTAACTGCGGCAGGCCTGCACGCCTGTCCTGGGGCTCTGTGGACACTGCAGCAGCCGGGCCGGAGCGGACAGAGAGGACAGGGAGGAGCATGAATTTCAAATGAACGGTGCTCTGAACTGAACCAGAGGAGAGAAGTCATAGACTTTATTAATATTAGAGCTTGAAGGGGTCTCAGAAATGATTTGATGTGATTTCCTCATTTGACAATGGACAGTAATGACTCCTAGAGATGGAAACCATCTCATCTAAATTAAACCAGATATATAATCCTCAAGGAAGTCTAATTCAAAAAGATATATGCACCCCAATCCTCACAGCAGCACTATTTACAATAGCCAAGACATGGAAGCAATTTAAATGTCCACTGACAGATGACTGGATAAAGAAGTTGTGGTATATTTATACAATGGAATACTATTCAGCCATAAAAGAGAATAAAATAATGCCATCTGCAGCAACATGGATGGACCTGGAGATTGTCATTCTAAGTGAAGTAAGCCAGAAAGAGAAAGAAAAATACCATATGAGATCACTTATATGTGGAATCTAAAAAAAAAAAAAGAAAAGAAAAGAAAAAAAAAAAAAAGGACACTATGAACTCAAAGCTAGAAACCCAGACTCTCTGAGCTTCAATAAAAGACTCAGACATAGTAAACAATCTTATGGTTACCAGGGAAAGGGGGTGAAAAGGGATAAATTTGGGAATTTGAGATTTACAAATGTTAGCCACTATATATAAAAATAGATTTAAGTTTCTCCTGTATAGCACAGGGAACTAAGTTCAATATATTGTAACAACCTTTAATGAAAAAAAATGTGAAAATGAATACATATATGTATATGCATGATTGGGACATTGTGCTGTGCACCAGAAATTGATTCATTGTAACTGACGGTACTTCAATAAAAAAAAAAAATTAAACAAGATATACAGAGGGCAGCAGATGCTCCCAAACCCCCAAACCCTCCTCTTACTGCTTTACCACATTGTCATCACACTCAGGCTTGCGTGTCCTGGTTTTCCGTGGTAGCTGATGGTGAAATCATAGTTATCTACTTAGATACCTGTACTGTGGCCTTGACAAGAGGCATTTCACGTATCTATGTCATTTGACCCACAGACACTGTGAGGTAGATACCACTGTAAACCTATTTTTCAGATGAAGTTATTGAAGCTCAGAGAGTCTGGGGTTCTAGCTTTGAAGGGCGGGGAGTGAGGATTTGAACCCCAATCTACCTGATTCCAAAGTCATGCTTTAACTACTTCACTATGCTGGTTTCCTTTGTGTGTGTGTGTGTGTGTGCTTATTTCATCATTAATTCCTCCCTTGTTTTAAGTCCCGGAAATAAACAAGAACACGGTCACTACTAAACCTGACCCCTGGGAGTGGCTCTGGGGAGACTGGGGGAATTCTTTAAAGGCCACAGAATGAAAATGAGCAGAATTCACTGACATCTATAGCACCTGTTCTGATTCCAGGAATAACTGATAAATCCTGCTCAGTAAGGGCGTGTTCTTGCCACCCTTCAGAAGGGAGAATGGGGGAGGACTTCTGGTTACAGCTGTGTGAGGAGGTCATCAAATCCTCTCTCCTCAAAGAGCAACTGTAAAACTAGGTAAAATTGACAAAAACAGCAATTTCGGCTCTCTGGGAATCAACTGAAGGCATACAGCAATTTGAAAAGCACTTAGGTTTGAAAAACTGGTGAACTTTGGGCAACAACAGCAGGACTCGGTGGTGTTCTTGCCCCAGAAATTGCCTATTTCTGCCATCAGTATAGAGCTTCTTCCAGGGCAGGGAAGGCTGGAAACCAGAAACTTGACTGTCACTTTTGAAAGCAGATCACTAGATTTGGAAAAGCGGTAAAGTTCAGTGATGTTTTCAGAGGAAATGAATTATCAGGTAATGCATGGCTAATAGAGCTCGAGTTGGCAACCGTGGCTGCAAAAACACACATCCCTGACTGAGGCAGCATGTGTGTACGGTGGAGACTAGAAAAGACCTAGCAGAAAGTAAAAACTGGGGCAGATTTTAAAGCGGCATGAATTTACAATGCACTTTCTTATTCACACACATTCACTGGCAGACAATAGGAGCCTCATTGGCTGAAGATTCTTGAGCACAACCTCTGTTCAGTAATTGGGTGGTTATTAACTTAGGCAGATCCAATGTGATCCTGGGATACCAGGCTTCAAGAGGAAAATAAGAATTATTTTTAAGAAAGGAAAAAGAAAGAAAAAAAAAAGGAAGAAAGAAAGAACAAAAAACCCTGAGCAGAGACAGAGGTTGCACAACCTAGAAAAGGCAGATTTCACAGATTTAGCCAGTAAAACTACAAAACAAAGAAACAGACAAAACCAGCAAGAGTAACCTTCTTGGGGCAGGGGGTGTGGAGACGCAGAACCCAAAGGTGCTGTAATATGTTACCTAAAATGTCCAGAAACCATGGGAACACCTTAGTGAAGCAGAAGGAGCTGGGAAGGACTTCTTGTAGGATTTAGGCATTTGCTGAATGGTTCTCAGGAGAAATTAAGAAAGCTGGGGCTGGTTCTCTACTGGAAGCTCTCAAACAGCAGTGATGGTGTATCTGAGTGCATTTTCCCCAGGAGGTGGGAAGATTACAGGGGCTAGAGTTGTCACTGGTAAAGAAGCAGCAGAATCATGCAGGTCAGCCAGAAGAAGATGCCTGTCATCATTTGTGGCTGCAGAGTGGCCTTGCCTCTGTCATGTCCAAATATGAGCCTACTCTGGGCTTGTCTCAGTCTTCCTTATACTCTGAAACCCCAGTCTGGTGACAACGTGGTTATTTATTTTTACTTTATCAAAGTGTGCCTTTATGATCCAATAACCCTTTTGAAATTTTTAAAAAGAAAAAGAAAAGGAAGGAATATAAATTCTGGTGTTCTTATTACTATTGAGCCCTGAAAATGGACATAGTAGGGATTCCTTTGGAAGTTTTAGACTCTAAAATATTATTATTGCAGATCAAAAAAAAATCATCATTTATAACTTAATGGCTTTCTAAATGGAGTGGATTTTGGTACCTGGGAAGTTGGTCTGTGTTTTGTTTTGTTTTGTTTGTTTTTTTGTTCTGTTGATTAAACTCTAGGTTAAGTATTCATGGTAAAACATTAAGGATAAAAGAATAGAAATAGAGTATATAATTACCAAAAAAGTAAAAGAAGAGAAATGCAGTTGGAAAACAAATAACTATCTTAGTCAATCAAAAAAAAAAAACTGATAGTAAAGGAAATAGTAAAAAAATCATGGAAAAGGGGAGTATAAAAGAGCATAAAATAAAATGGCAGAAAACAGTATAAATATATTAGCAGTAACAATTATAGTGAATTATGCCTGTCAACTGGGAGGCAGAGACTATCAGATTAAAATTTTAAAATCCAACTCTATAGTATTTAACAGGCACATTAAAAATATTAGACTGTGGGAAGACTGAAAGAAAAATGATGGAAACAGGTGTATCAGGCAAGTACTAAGGAAGAGAAAGCTGAGTTACAAGGCACATTGTACTTTAAGATAAATAAAGAGCATGATGAATGATAAAGTCGATCACTACTAAATGATGATCTAATGATAGGTTTCACTACTAGGAGGATATAATAATTCTAAAATCATATGTGTCTAATAAAGTGTTATATCTATAAGTATATACATATATAGACACACATATAGAGAGAACATGACAGAACTACATGGGCACATTGGATCAATTTTCAATATATCATTCTCAATTTTAAGCCAAGTAGATGGAAAATTATAGGATACAGAAATTTGAATACACACATAACAAGCTTGATACAATAAATATACAGAGAACTCTGCCTCGAACAACTAAAGAATAATAATTTTTTTCAAGCACTTATGGAACAGTCATAAAGTAGACCTAATACCAGGCCATGAAGCAAAGATCAATAAATTTCAAAACATGTGCATTCTTAGAACATATTATATCATCACAGTGCATTTAGAAGTAACTTTTTAAAATAGATAAAGAAATAAATAACACTAAAGGAAACTTAAAAAAACCCTCTAAATATTTTGCCTTGAGACCAGAAAACAAAAGAAAGAAAGAAATCATAATGGAAATTAAAAATACAACTGAATGATAATTAAAATACTGAGAATATTGTGGTATAGTCATAGAACGGTATACGAGAGTAATGAAAATCGACAAATTACTGCTATACACAATCACAAGGGGGAATCTCACAAACACAACATTGAGCAAGGAAGCGAAAGCCAAACACAAGTTTACACAATCAATGGTTTCATCTTCATAAAAAGGAGGCAAAACTAATGGATGGTAACAGATGTGATGACCGTTCTTACTTTCAGGAAGGGACAGGGGCTGGGGAAGTGCAGGAGAGCCTGCTCTGAGGCCCGGGTTAGTTCTGTGTGTGGATCTGGGTAGTGGTTACACGGGGTTAGACCTCTGCCACCACCACATCTACTACCACTAGTACTGCTGGTATCCTGCAGACGTTCAGCATGCTGCAGACTTAGGGTCTGTGCACTTCTGTCTACTTCAATAATATTTTCCTTTTTAAAAAAAGGAAGCAAAACTCAACAAAATGCTGCAGAGGAATACATTTGTGCCAAAACATTTTTCTAATGAACAAGATCATGGTCCACCCCAAATTTAGAACAGCAGTCACCTCTGAGGAGCAGTGGGAGGCTGGCAGGGGACCCAGGAGGAATGGAGGACATCACCAGGACTGGTGATGCTCTGAGCCAGGAGTCATAGGCTTTCTATCAAGAGACAAATAATATTTTTGCATTTTCAGGCCATACAGTTGGTGCAACTATCCATCTGTGCCGCTGTTGCCTGAAAGCAGCCACAGACAACATATAAAGAGAGGGGCTTAATTGTGTTTCAATAAAACTTTATTTACAAAAAACACGTGATGGAGTGGATTTGGCCCACAGGCCATAGTTGGCTGATCCCTGCTCTAACTCTTCACAGAAGGTCAAAGAGCCTCATTCACCGTTGTTCTCTGTACTTTGTGTTTTACCATTTTACCTGCCTCCCTCATATGGTTTTGCACATGTCAGAAAATAGTCACCCACCAAACTCACGGGAGGTAGCGTGAGGGAGTCCAATGTGACAGTGTCTTTAAGATGGAGTTGCTGTTTTATGTTTCAGTGGGACACACTGTGTAAATACTTTAGTGTCATTACTTCTTGGCTAACTGACCTTGAAGTATCTAACCTCTCTGTTTCTTCATCTATATTTGAGGACAGAAATAATGTCTGTTTTTTTTCCTAGCTATTTGTGAAAACTAAATGAAATAGTGCAAATAAAGTACCTAGCACTCTGTCCTGATCGTACTGAGCATTCAGTGCTGCTGTTACGACCGAGGCTGTTGCTACCCCTGCCGCTTCTACTGCTAGAGCGCTCCTGTGAACCTCTAGGGGCCTGGTGTCGTTTGGAGGAAAGGGAAGGAGATAAACCAGCCACTCTAAGGCTATTTCTAGCTCAGTGTCATAGACAGACGGGAACTGAGTTAAGATGGACACGTGCTTGTCCAGTTGAGGTGACTTCATTTAATGCATGAATAAGAACAATGGTATTCAGCTGACATGTGTAATTAAGTACTTCTGATGCTCTTGAGGATGCCTGAAGACATTCTGCTTCTTTAAGGAGTTTAAACACATCCATAGCACCATTCATTCACACTAGATATGAGGCAAGTGTTTGCCCAACAAGGTACAGTGGGAGCTTCAACGTAAGAGCACCTACAAATCCCAAATGAGTTACTGCTTTACTGTAGAAAAGATACTGAAAAGAGGTCAGGAAGAGGAAAAAAAAAAGCGCAGGGATAAATGAGGCCATGCAGCCAAGAATTCAGTGTAGCTGAAAAGTACAGTTGTTGAGTGTATTGGCTTTCCTGGTAGACCTGGATTCCATCCTGACTCTGCGACTTCCCAACTAGGTCACTGATGAAGTGACTTAAAGCTAGAGCTTGAGTTTCTTACTCTGTAAAAAGGAGGCGGTAATGAAAGGTACCACTTAATGCTGGCTGCTTGGCTTCATGCCTGCGTGTAGTAAATGCTCAGCAAAGAGTCTTAGTATCATTTAATACCCAAGTTTGAGCATTCCTTTTAAACATGGAGGGCGGACAACATACTTTAAAATCGGCATCACTTTGCAAGAATTCCCCGTTTCCCCAGTAGGACTCAGTGCAGTCACCATGCATTTGTCCACACTCTGTACCAGAAACCCGTCTAGGGATTTTGTGTCTAGCCTCACAAAACCCTGCTCTTAATCCTCACAAAACCCTGCTGAGGTGGGCATTAGTGTCCCCTCTTATAGAAAAATAAGCTCACGCTGAGAGAGGATGGATGACTTATTCCAGCTCACATTGCTAGGACCTTAGTCAAGGTCTTTCTGACTCTAACCCCAGGACTATTTTTTGCTCATCACCTTGTCTTTTTTTCAACAGATGTCTCTGTTTTGCTACAATGCTTCAGGGGTTCAGATTATAGGTATGCTATTGCACTTGTATACTGGGTATCGGCCTCTGATTTACTAGGGTTTCTCGAGCCAGAGGGTCTGAGGCTACCACATTCCTCTCTTGACCTAGAATGTTAATTTTGAGAATAAGAAATCTGCCTATTTCCAGTTCCCTCGTCTGTGCGGACATCTCTTGGAGAAAACAGTTGTCCCTGTGTCCCTTCAGGATAGACTTCTTGGAGAGGGCTACAGAAAGACCCTGCGTATGTGTTCTGCAGATTTGAGCCCCCTTTTCCCGAGAGCTATTACAACTACATTTTTACATAAACCCAGCGTGGAACCCTTTTTTTTTTTTTTTTGATACTTCCGAAGAGCTACAAGCAACTATTCCCAATTGGAGAATAAGTCAAGTAGCTTTACATTGAAACAGAATAAAAGCACTGACAAGCAGTGGGAAGTATTCTGTCAACTGTGGGAGCTTGAGGACCTGGTGCAAAAGCCCTGATTTGGAAAGGGCAGACACAGTGGGCCACCACGTGTCCCCAGCGAACAAACACGGCCTCGGCATGTCCCTTACTCCAGCTAACCAAATTCGAGAGAAAATCGCATGGCTCCGCACACATCCACAATCACCAGGCTGTGATGCAATCTGCTCACCATCACTCATGAGCTGTTTCAGCCATCGTGACTACAGGCTGACACCGTTCAGCTACACCCTTTTGCTCAGCCCTGCTCCTGACCCACATGTGCGTGTGTGGCTGGAGTCTGTAACTCACAACTAGGAGAGCTGGGAGAAGCTGACTGGTCGACGAAGATATCAGACCCACTGAATTCCTGACTGGCTTTTATGCTCATCGACCTACTGAAGTAATATACCTTTCTCTGACCTGATAAAAGTCCTCTAGTTTATATGTGAGTGCCAAAAATTAAGAAATTAAAATAGGAATGTGTGTCGATAGAGGGAAATGTACTAAGTCCTCAGTGGCACTTGCTGCTCTAGGCATGTTTAATGTTTTCTCATTGGTGCTATTATTCTCATGTACAGGCGAAGAATGCAGACTCGCAGACACTGGCTGACTTATTCAGTGTCTTGAAGTCTCAGAAAAATGATTCAAAACACAAGCATTCTCACAATCCCCTGACTCCTCTCCCCTGTGAAGTTCACACGTGACTCTTCATGCAAGCCTCTGAAATAAGTACTGTTCTACCTCCATTTTACATGAGGGGTTTGTAAATGCAAAACCCAAGATTCTCATTCAGGTATGTCTGACCCCAACCAACTGTAAGTACTAGCAGTGGTACCTAGTTTGGACTTTTTTTTTTTTCCCCCCAAAAATACTCTGTCCCACTGAACCCATTGACTGTGGCCTTCCTTTCAACTTCCAGATTCAAAGGCTGGGACTGAATGGAGCCAGAGTCAGCAGGAGACAGAGGAGATTCTCAAAAGAAAGCTATGATTGGCCACTCAAATCTCTTTCTACTACTGTCAAAGTTGCATCTTCACACCTTGGTTCAGGACTATTGCGCCTTAATCGAGCAGTGGGATTACATAACTGCGAAGAAAAAACAGCGCAGAAAGCATTTTGCTTCCCAGCTCGTTATTACAACCTTTCAGAATGCATTGTGATGCCTGGGGTGTGGAGAACAGGGCAATGGGAAGGGATGAGGAAACCTAATGGTAAATTCTCAGGCTGAGGTGAGACTTGAACCTGGCAATCCAATTCTGCTTTACTACTCGCATGCTCGATGACTAGGGTCAAGTTATTTAAACTCCTGGGATGCTGTAAAGATTAAATACATTTGTACAGGTGATTGGCATCAATCCGGGGACATAGTAATAAGCACACCGTAACTGTTCGTTAGTTTATCACTATAGCATCAGCCAGGGCAGAGGGATGGGAGTGGGTTCCCACCTCCCTTGGTTGAGCTGAATTGGTTTCACTCCAGACTAAGGTCTGTCCCAGTTCATTCAAGGTTCTGCCCCTTTCTCTTCCCTTTTTTTCTGGAAAGCAGAGGGATGGGCGGCGTACCCAGGAGAGCATGCGGGTCTTCTTGAGAGGCTGCCTGCAGCCCCACGGTGTAGCCTGCTCCGCAGACCAGGTGTTCCAGGCACCAAATCTTTTGCAGGTATTTAGCAAATCAAAGCCAACAGCAGGAGGCTGTCAGCCTGGCATACGATAAACACCCTCTGCAATTTAGCGCTTTAACACCGAGAGTGTGCTAGCGGGATGAGTTAATTGCCAAGCTATCAACTGAGCTGATGTTTCTTGAAAACCTTGTAAGCCAGCTGAGAACTGTCTAAGGAACTCTGGGGTAGAGAAAACTGGGTGGCGATGGCCAGTGACGAGGCTGGCAGGCAGTAACACAAACTATATTAAACCAACTCATGAAAATATGATTACCTACAAACAGATGGAAAAAAAACAGAAAGAAGAGGACTCCGAAGGAGCCCTAGAAATACTGTACTAAAAGCCTTTCACTTTACAGGTAGAAAGTGAGGACATGGGTGAGGCAGGGGTTAAGGGACAAGAAATGGACTACAGGCTACGTCAGTGAGAAAGCCAGTGCTGGAATGCCCATCCTTTGAATACAAATTCAGTTTTTGTGCAATCGTCTGGTCGGGTCTCCTTGCTTTTACTATTAAACTTTCTTCTGGAATTCATAATGGGCAGCACAGTGAGGGCTCTGGTATATCTTAGCTTGACCAATTACTAGTTCTATCAGCCCAGGCAAATTATTTATTCTGTGCCTCGGTTTCCTTAACTCCAAAGAGGATTAATGTTAGTATCTATTTCAAAGGATTATTGTGATAAACGAGATCACGAATGTTAAAGGTTTGAAAGATTGTCAAAGTGTCAATAAAACTCATCTAATATTATTATTATTGGCTCCAGATGGTTGGCTTCGAACGACTTGGTGATGGGTTTGGCCGGGACTTTTGTAGGGACTGAGGACATGGAACAAACATCAACCTTCTATTAAGTGTCAGAAGAGTCCTCTCTTGTCATTCCTCAATACACAACAAGGGAGCAAAGCTATAAACTGCAGAAAAAGAGCCCTGGACCAGTACACATGGTCCCCAATCTGTGATGGTTGGACTTGTGGTTTTTCGACTTTACCGTGGTGGGAAACCATACACATTCAGTAGAAACCATACTTTGAATCTGAATGTTGCTCTTTTCCTGGGCTCCTGGTGAGTGGTACAAGAACCTCTTGGGAGCTTAGGGTAATGCCGGCCTCATAAAATGGGTTTGAAAATGTTTCCTTCTCTTAGTTTTCTAGAAGAATTTGAGAAGGGTTGGTGTTAATTCTATGTTAAACGTCTGGTATAATTCACCAGAGAAGACACTTTGTCCTGGGCTTCTCTTTGTTCGGAGATTTTTGTATTACTGATTCAGTCTTCTCGTTTGTAATTTATTCACGTTGTCTTAATTTCTTCATGACTTAGTAGGTTGTATGTTTTTAAGAATTCATCTATTTCTTCTAGGTTATCCCATTTGTTGGTCTACAATCGTTCATGGCTATCTCTTATGATTCTCTGTATTTCTGCAGTCATAGTTGCGATATCTTCTCTTTCATTTCTTATTTTATTTGAGGCTTCTCTTTTTTTTTTTGGAGTTCGTCTAGCTAAAAGTTTGTCAGTTTCATTTATATTTTCAAAAAGTCATCTTAGTTTCATTAATATTTTCTATTGTTTTTCTGGTATGGATTTCACTTATGTCAGCTCTGATCTTTGTGATTTCCTTACTTCTAACTTTGGGCTCAGTTTATCTTCTAGATCCTTGAGTTGTTTATTTGTAATTAGTTGCTTATTTGAGATTTTCTTTTTCTTAATGCAGACATTTATCTTTATAAACTTCCCTCTTAGAATCACTTTTGCTGCATCCCATAAGTTTTGGAATATATTGTGTTTTCATTTTCAATTGTCCCAAAATTTTTTTAAAAATTTCCCTTTTGAAATATTTACCAAAATAGTCCCTTGTCTGGGCCAAAAGCAATACGTTGCCAAAAAAAAAAAAAAAAAAAAAACGAAATTATAGAGAGTATGTTCTCTTACAATAGAATTAAACTAGAAATTAGCAACAGAAAGAAACTAGACTATTTCTAAATGTTCAGAAAACAAGCAGTGTGCTTTGTAACAGCCCACTGGTCAAAAAAGATTTTTATTTTCTAAAAATTAAAAAATATGTTGAAACTGAAGAAAAACAGAAAAATGACAAATTCATTTAAAATTACTTTATAGTCAGGGTCCTTACCGTTAAAGATTTTCACAAGTACAAGCAAAATGGAAAAATCCTGCGGTCAGATGGCGTATTCATTTGCTAGGACGGCTGCAAAAAAGTACCAGAGTGGGTGACTTACTGAACAAGCGAAATTTACTTCCTCATAGATCTGGAAGCTGGAAGTCCAAGATCAAGGTGCTGGCAGGCTTGGCTTCTTCTGAGCCCTCTCTCCTTGGCTCTGCCCTCACATGGACTTCCCTTTGTGCACATACATTCGTGGTGTCCCTTTCTTCTTTTACAAGGACACCAGTCATGTTGGATTAAGGTCTAACCACATGACCTCATTCAGCCTTCACTACCTCTTCAAAGGCTTTTCTCCCCAAATACAGTCACATTCCAAGGTTTGGGGGTTAGGACTTCAACAAATGTATTTGGTGGTGGAGGTGGGGAACATGATTCCTTGGCCTGTCCTCTCCACATCATTAAGAATGGAGCAAACAGAGGAGGCAATGCTGAAGAATAAAAGAAAACTTAGAAAGCAGAGTTTCAGGAAAACAAAAAAAACCCTAAAAAATAGGCAACTGCCCGTGATTAAAAGGTCACAAAAAGCAGCAACAGCAAAATGACTAACTACTAACATTTGTTCCATGCTTATTACTCAGATTTTATTGGTGATTCAATGAGATAATCCTGTAAGACTTCAGCAAAATTCAGAGCATAAAACAAGGATTCAGTAAATAGGCAGCCTGATGGCACCTCACCCACCTCACTACAGCTGCACTGTTCCTCACTTTCAGAGCCTGGGTTTTCTACGTGGCTGAGTTGGAGGATGTATAAGGCAATCTTTTAGCACTGGTGCATGTGCGAATCCAGAAATTTAAGGGAGTGAACACCCCATAGGGGACTTGCCCAATGAAAGATTGCAGCTGGGGGATAAATGCTCTCTTTTTCCATCCCTCAGGTGGGCGCTGTACTTGCATTTACTCAGCTCTCCAGGGGATTTTGCAGGATGAACCCCAGTTGCCCAGAGCAATGATCAGCTGGTTAACATGTTCTTTTTCTCACACCCTATTTCAATCTTTTCAATTGCTCACTGCTATTTCCTGGGATTATTTCCCAAATAGACTACCCGCACACAAGTACTTGTCTCCGGTTCTCTTTCAGGGGGACTCAGAATGTTACAACATGTGGCTATGAGTCTAAGTGAGTATATTTTGTCTTTTAGGTTCTATCTCCTAAGAATCATATTGAGGCATTTTTGTGGTATTAGAAGAAGATTGCTAAAATAGCTCTTGAAGGTAATTTACCCCAATCCATTGACTGCTTCTAGCCTTCCTTTAGTTGCTCTTAAGTGATACTTCAGTCCACGGCTTGGCAAACTTTTTCTGCAAAGGGACAGACAATAAATATTCTAGGCTTTGCAGGCCAGGTGATCTCTGTCCACGACCACTTGACCACTGGTGCATCATGAAAATAGTCAAGGATGATAAGGTGAGTGAACAAGTGTAGCTTTGTTTTAATACGTCTTTATGGACTTGTGGCAGGTCTGGGCTGGCCGTATAGATGTGATATAAAACCTTAGACATTTTTCAGGCAGATATGTTACAAAGTGATTAGACCTGATGTTGTGCCCTAAAGATGTTTCTCTCAAAACATTTACTTTACGATAACCAACTATTTCTCCACAGGTTCCTTCTCCCCACGTCCCATGCTGATAAACTACAATGACTCTAGGAAGGGCTCGAGATGAATGTCTGAGGATTTATAAGTTAATGATAGTTAGCATGCACTGAGTGCTTTCTCTGTCCTAAGCACTCTTCTGTATGAGCTCATTCATTTCTGAGAGAAACTGAGGTTAGAGAGGCCAGGAAACCTGCCTACATCCTCACAGCAAGTAAACCACAGACATGAGATATAATCCCAAATCCACCTCCAAAATTTACCCTCTTAGGGCCATAGGATGCTCTGTAGTACATTTGCAAAGCTAATGATTCTCCTCTGTGATATCACATGTTCTCCATCAATATATGGAATCTACACGAGGAGTAGAGAAAAACTAGTGTGGTTGTCCAAGAAGACTGTGTCTACCATTCTCTGTCAAAATATTTAATATGTTTTTGGAGTAAATGACCAATTCCGCAGCTTTAAAAATCTAAAATCTGTTGGTGCTGTCATGTACAACATAGTCTTATTTATGCCTTGGTATTTTTTAAAATTGGATTTTCATAGTTAGTTCACTGGGATGGGTCCAAGACGGGAAGCAAGCGGAGCATGAAACTTCATACAGAAACAATTAAATCATTTATATCCATACTAGGAATATATTTGCAGCAGTGGACAACCTGTCACTGAAACAGCAGTTAATTAAAAGGAAAATACACTTAAAAAAGAACAAGCCAGAGTTCTGCTCTATAATTTAAGAGGACTCAACTTCATACACGTAGAGATATACACATTCTTTAGAATGGTATAAATGACATATTTTCCAAATGAACAACAGAGAGCTATTTTTGAACATTACATAATACAGGTTTTAACCATTATCGGACTAAAATAAAGACAGCAATAAAGAGGAGGGGCCCCGAATCTAAGCTGATAAGCCATTGTTGTTGGATTTCTATTGAATGGTGCTTTCAATCCGTACTGAACTGATGGACTGCCGGACCAGCTACATGACTGGTGTGAGAGTCCATAGTGCATTCTAGATGAACACTGAGTTCTCGAGCCATGGGACGAGAGTCTGAAGGCAAATGAAGACTAAAGAAGAATGCTCCTGACATTTAATCTTCAGTCTTCGAAATGGAAGAAAGATGAGCTAACAATTATATGGCGTTTGAGGGTAGAGTTGAGCTGAGAGTTTGAATAAACTCCAAGTCTCAGCAAAATTCATGGGTGGCAGGATTCAGTCACATTATGACCATAAGAAAAGGGGTTAAATTTTTTCTTGAAAATGAAGATATGCATGAAGAAGGGCTAGGGATCAGGAGAGGATAAATCGGGCTGAAGACATTTAGAAATATAGGTAATTCTTTGAATGACAAGAAGATTTTGATTCTGCTCTGCCGTATTAGAAATTATCCAAGAAAAAAAAAACTCTCCCCCATCCCTAGACTGCATTTTAAGACTTGGTTTTGTGGTAAGGCATCCGAAGTCACTATGAACTCAATTTTTCATTCATTTATTCAACAAATAGGAATTTCTATTCAACAAATAGGAATCTTTAGTTTGCTGCCCTTCTCCTTGGCATGACTTTAAAATTATCTCCTCTTGGGTACACATACCCAGGTGGCATGGGTGGGCCCCACGATCATCCCTGACTTCAAGAGTGTCCTATGTCAGTTTAAGCCAATCAACATCAAGGTGAATTCAAGGTTAGGCACATCGTAGCCAATTTAAAACAAGAGAAGCCACTGGGCTTTCTCTCTCATCCATGAGAGTAACTAAAAGATTCTCTTTCCCTCCGGTGGTGTGTGATATGAAGATGTGGAGCCTGGAACCACCGAAACCATTATTCTGCCCAGAGGAGACCCCTGGGACCTCTGATTCCGTGGCTTTAAATCACTGAATCAAGCCTTTCACAAAATCAGAACATATTCTGGATTTTTTGGTTTTGCAAGTTAATGAACTCTCTTTATCGCTTAAGCCTGTTTGGTTTGGGTTTCTTTTTGTCACTTGTTTTCAAGAGTCTTTGTAGAGTAAAAGCCCACTGAGTCATGTTCTGGGGGAACCAAGACAAATAATATCTTTTTCTTTCAGGAGACTCCTGATGTCATGGAAATACAACCTCCGAGATACAGGTTGATGGAGACCTGGCTGCTTTCAAGTAAGACCCTGGAGCACTTAGAAGAAATTGACTGGATTAGAGTTTTTTAAAGGGGACATTATAAAAGGAAAGAAAAGGAAGATGCATTTCGCCAGGGGAACCAAGACACAGAAACAAATACCCAAAGCTTGTGCTACTCTAAGCACAGATTGAAGAATGAACCAAAAGATCCCCTGAAAGTCTGCAAAGTTTGATCTCAATGCAAATCAAACCAGTTTAGATGAAAAACACCTAAATATCCTGAAAGCTTGTGCAGAACAGAGGAACTGTGGGGCGGACCCACGGCCTTTGAGAGCAGGGAGTGCGTTCTTTCCTCCTACAAATAACCGGGAACAAGATGTCTGACCAGAATTAATCAGATTGGTGTCAAGGATGAGTTACAAAGCAGGCAACATCTAAGAGATCCACTGTGTTATCTTTATCCTTAGGAACAGTTCAAGTTGTTAAAAATAGCTTGATTGTATTTTGAGCTCATAGCTACATTCAATGACATCCTCTGTCACAGGAAAAGTGGCTGAGATTTTTAACCTTTCTTTTTCTAAAGAGTAAAAGCAGCCCCCTGGCTTGACTAGGAATGGCTCTTTTTTACTTAACCACAGAATTGAAACTTACTGTGCTGGGTTATGTAAAAGAAAAAGGAAGATAAATG
Organism: Camelus bactrianus; assembly: GCF_048773025.1. Classification (NCBI taxonomy): domain Eukaryota; kingdom Metazoa; phylum Chordata; class Mammalia; order Artiodactyla; family Camelidae; genus Camelus; species Camelus bactrianus. Next base: position 19,280,164 of record NC_133560.1, on the reverse strand, counting down.
CATTTATCTTCTGGCTATAAAGAATGATCTCTTGTGCATTTAGCTTTGGACTTCTACATACAAAATGGAGTGTGACGCAGCACAGTAAGACTGGAGCTCTAATGTGCATACAGATCATGTGGGAATCTTGTTGACATGCACTTTCAGACTCAGGAGATCTAGGGTGGCCTTAGATCTGCATTTTTGACAAGATTCTCAGTGATACTGCTGTTTCCAGGTCCACAGACTACACTTTGAGAAGCAAAATTGTAGAGCAAAGACCTGGGCTTCGTAGGATTCAAGAGGTGTGGGTCTAGTTTCAGCTCCATCATTAACCACTTGTGAGACTTTATTAATGTCACTTAAACTTTTGAATGTTCCTCGTCTATAAAATTATGCCGTCAGATTTAGTCATCTCAAAGTCCCTGACAAATCCAATCCAAAGGAAAAAGAAGCTCTATATGTTTTGCATGGTGTTTTAAAATCTCCTCTATCCATTTCTCCTTGTTCCTTTTCTTCATAGAAGGTATCATCTGCCATTCTAGCGACCTGAATATTGTCCGTGGCTCTTCTTTCATCATCACCTCCTTGTATTCAATGATTCATCAAGTCTCATCCAGTTGCTTCCTAAATAATTCTAGACTCCTTTGTTTTTCTACTCCAATGGTACAACTAAAATTCAAGTAACCATCCTCCTCCTCTTGACCATAACAGCCTCCTAAAAAGTTTCTACCCTCTTCTATTTCTTCTTCCCATCCACTTTTTTATTCATTTATTCAGCAAATGGATATATTTAAGAGTCTGCTTAGCTACTTCTCCTGTCTTCCAGGCACAGTGTTTTCTATACGCTGCAGCACACCTCTCCTCCTGTTCTCCCAGCCCTGTGGTTAGGTGGGTTCCACCTCTCTTCCCATTCCAATCTTCAATTTATATCTAATCATCTCCTGCCCCGTGTGAAATCCTTTAGTGACTTCCCACTTGTTGTAAGGATCTGGTCTGCAGTCTCTGTTACGGCAGAGGCTGTGCGTGATGTCACACTTGTCCACTCCCTTTCGTCCCTTCTCGCTCTCACATTCTAGTTGTACTGGACTACTTTGAGTTCTGTAAAAGCACCATGCTCTTTCCCATCCCAGCCTCTTTGCACCTGTCATTCCCTCCATGTGGCATATGCACTCTCTCCCTCCCTAATTCACCGAGTCCCCCTTGGTGCATTATTTTGCTAGGCTCAACTGAAATGTCACTTCCTGATTCCCAAGGTTAAGTTAGGACTCTGAGCTTAAATGTGCTGGAGGTACTTTGCACTTGACCTTCCTACGAGTCAGTGACATGCTTTGTGTGTTCAGTGTCTCTTTTCTCCAGCAGACTATCTGCTTGATGAGGACAGGTAACCCATCTGCCTTACACAGGGCTGGGCTTGAGAATATTTTCCACAATGACTAACAGAATTCAGATGGAAAAAAGACAGATACCAATTTGGCTCTCCTCACCTTTAACATCTAGGTTTTATATATGATTGGGCAACTCTTGGGTACTTTGGTCTCTGCCTCCAGTTTCTCTTTATGTCAGTCTTTTCTTTATGTTGCTAGCATCTATTTCAAAGCAGAGCCTCAATCATCTGCTCAAAAATTATTTTTTGGCTCCTCATTGCCCATGGGGGCGATAACAAGCTTGTAGTCTTCATTCAAGTTGCTCTGTATTCTGTCCTAAGAAATGTTGGGGACACCATGCACCACCCAGGCAAATATCATAAAGCCTAGCCAAACAGGATTATTAGCTATCTCCCAAACCTCTCCCACATTTCCAGGTTCCATGATTTTGTCTCTATTGCTCTTTTCATAGACTATTTCTATAAGCCAACAAACATGCTGTTTTGCCATTCATCAGTTTTTATTTATCTTGGATTAAAAATAATCTCTTCTTCTTCTCTAGTTTCTTAGTAGTTCATTTGTCCCTTCATGCTGGAGGCTTAAAGGGGCCTAATCACCCTTGTCCTCTTGTCCCTAGTCTAGCCATTGAAATGGACAGAAGAAGCCAAAGGTGATAATGAACAAATGAGGTTTAAAACTCATAAATGACAAATCTTCCTGGATTGTTAAACATGGCTTAGATCTAAGGGCTTCCCTATTCCTCCATCCCTTCCCAAATTTACATTCCATGTGGGAAAAGTCGGCGTCTACTGAGAAAATGCTTATGTAGACAGCTAACTGCAAAATTGTAGCTTCCTTCACAAACTCATTCAGAAAAACGACTTAGAGCAATACTCTGCAATAGAAATATAATACAAGACATACGCACAATTTTAAAAAGTTTTAGTAGCCACCTAAAAATTTTTTAAAGGGCAACATTATCATTTTAATAATATATTTTATTTAACCCAATATATTCAAAGCATTGTCATTTCAGTGTGTAATCAATAGAAAAAGTACTGATGATCTCTTTTGCCCTCTTTTTCACGTCATACTAAATCTGGTGTATATTTTATACTTAAAAGACATGTCCAGTGCTCAGCCCACATGCAGCTAGTGGCTGTTCTACTAGGCAGCAAAGCCTTAGAGAAAGACAAAGGCCACTCTCGCCTTTTAAAAATACATGTTTATTTTTAACTAATTATAGGTTCAGAAAAAGCTGCAAAGAAATGAAGAGCAAGGTGCCACAAACCCTTTACCCTGTCTTCCCCAATGTTGATCTTTTAAATAATTACCGTACAATAACCAAACCAGGAGATTATATTGCTCCAACATTGCCTTTCAGAAGCAGTGGCCTTTTCCCCTGTACATAACCAGATTTCTCTGAGATCACCAAGGGGCAGTTTCTTCTTTCTCCTACGAGGAGAAATTAACAATAAAATGGAGAGATGAGCTAAAGTTGTTCATTTCAATATATTGCTTTCTTCCAGAGAGTGGATCAGACCTCCCTGCACCTATGAAAGGAAGAACTCTTTCCTATACCACCCCAGTATATTACACCCTGCCTTGTTTTAGCGTTAATTATTTCTGATTCTGTTTTTATTGAAGAGGTAATAAGATCCTGGGACACAGGGACACATTCTTCTCAGTATCTTCCAGACACACATTGGTTTGCATAGGGAAGATGCTCAGTGAGTATTCCGTGAGACGATTTCTTGAAATAATCCAATTGTGATGTGAAAGGCATTTATTATTCACATTTTCAAGCTACTCAACTGTTGCACACCTAAAAGGGAAATGACATAACCTTTGGATGGGCCTGACGGACAGCTTTTCTCAGGCGAGAAAGACTTAAGGGAACCCAGTAAATTAGTCAGTAGCTATCCAACTAGAGATACAAGCCTCTTTTCCTTAAACTAGTTTTAATCGGAATTAAGTCTTTGAGGTCTTGTCATCCATTCTGTAGATAGTTATTAGTGAGTTTCCCATCGGCACACCTCAAAAAGAGAAAAACAGAGATGCAAAGACGCTCCCAGGCAAACGAGCACACACGACCGTTCAGCTGATAACTGGGGCATAGATACAAACCATTGTCTTTCCTGCCCAGTCTCTATAGTCTGGACGTGTTGAATCAGCTGCAAGAGCTACCAGCTTCAAAGAGATTGACACCCAAACGCTTCGGTGGGCGATTAGCACAGGGCCAGGAACACGGCAGAGACCAGGAAACATACGCTGAGTGAATGAGCAGACGAGCTGACGACGTTCTGCGCCTGTGAATGAAAACTACTGCCAGCTGTATCAGTAAACAAAGGACGCTGTGGCCATCAGGTCACCAGCCACTACCGCCACCCCTGACAGTGAGCGGAGGGAACTCGGGACACAGACAAGCAGGCCGATCGCTCTGGAAGGCTGTTCCGCCCAGGCAACAGAGAAGCCAGGATACATGAGTTTTTGCAACAAAGACCAGGTAGTCAGAACATCAAAAGATTACTGTTAACTAAAGAAAACCAGATTATCTCAAGCTAAGGAATTTAGTGCCTTTCTATGTATGGGAAGGTGCAAATGTCTGGGCTCACTGAAATGTTCCTTGGACGCGCACCTAGCTGTCTAGGGCCAGTGTCCTGTTCTTTCACATCCTGAGTTCCCTCGGGGTGCACTGCTGGGGCTGGCTGCAGAGGCCACGCTGCCTGCTTGTCTGCATCCTAAGTTCCCTCCACTCGCTGTCGGGGGAGGTGGCGGGAGTGGCTGATGACTTGATGGCCACACGATTCTTCATTTACAGATACGGCCGGCAGTATTTTCAGGCACAGTAGCTATGCAAACTTCAGCTAGTTCCCTCCTCGCCCCAGGTCTTAATTTACCTTCGTGTAAACTGCACAGTAGTGTAACGTGAGATGATTACCCGGGGCTAATGTTCTACGTCTCAGGTCTCCTTGAAAGAAAACTGTGGTATCTCACCCTCCAATTATAAAGGGTAGATGCCACAGATGCTTTAAAAAAAAAATAAAGTATAACTGCCTTGTAGAGAACCTAAGGGAAAATGTTAAACTCCTTTCCAGAAAAATGCGTGTGTGCACATGCATGACCTTGACAATTTTGCTTAGAATTTTAGGTTAAGAAGTATTGCTTTGAATTCAATTTATATATTTTTAAGACCACCTCTAGGCACGTTTTTGAAGTAGCTGAAGTTTGCTTTTTATTTCTTTTCACCTTTCTATTTCCTTTCAGTACTCACTTACTTGTAGGCGCTTAGGACGCTCTCCATTTAGGTGTAAAAATCTCTTAATCGTTTCAATTGCCACGATATATCCATCAGATAGAAAAGTTCCAAAAGAAGTTAAAAGGCCTAGTAACTATGAAACAATATTCATACTAGTTCATTGTTTGGGTGTGCTAGAATTTATTGATTCCCTCACCTACTGAAGGACATCTTAGTTGCTTCCCAGTTTTGGTTATTATGAATAAAGCTGATGTAAACATCTGTGTGCAGGTTTTTGCGTGGGCATAAATTTTTAATTCACTTGGGTAAGTATCAAGCAGTGTGATTGCTGGATCATATGGTTAGAATACATTTATTTTTGAAAGAAACCACCAAACTGTCTTTCAAAGTGGCTGTATCATTATGCATTTCTATCAGCAAAGTATGAGCGTTCCTGTTGCCTCACATCCTCGCCAGCATTTGGTGTTGTCAGTGTTTCAGATTTTGGCCATTCAAACAGGTGTATAGTGGTATCTCATCCTTGTTTTAATTCGCATCTCCCTGATGACATATCATGTGAAGCATCTCTTCATATGCTTCCTGTAGGCCATGTGTACATCTTCTTTATTGAGATGTCTGTTAAGGTCTTTGGCCCATTTGTTAATTGGGTTGTTTGTTTTCTTATTGTTAAGCTTTAAAAGTTCTTAGTATATTTTGGATAGTAGTCCTTCATCAGATGTATCTTTTGCAAATATTTCCTCTCAGGCTGTGGCTTGTCTTCTCATTCTCTAGACATTATCTTTTCCAGAGAAGAAATTTTCAATTTTTATGAAACCCAGCTTGTCAGTTTCTTTCATGGACTGTGTCTTTGGTGTTGTGTTTAAAAAGGCCCTGCAATGCTCCAGGACATCTAGGTTTTCTCCTGTGTTATCTTCCAGGAGTTTTATAGTTTTGAGTTTTACATTTAGGTCTACATATTCCATTTTGAGTTAATCTTTGTGAAGGATGTGATGTCTAGGTCAAATTTTTTTTTTTTTTTTTTTTTTTTGCGTGCAGATGTCCATTTGTTCCAGGACCACCTGTTGAAAAGACTATCTCTTTGCTCCATTCTACTGCCTTTGCTTCTTTGTCAAAGATCAGCTGACTATATTGATGTGGGTCTATTTCTGGGCATTCTGTCTTGTTCCATTGATCTATTTGTCTAGTCTTTTGCCAATACCACACTTTCTTGGTTACTGTAGCTTTACAGTAAGTCTTAAAGTCAGAGATTAGTTCTTTTTTTCATTTAATAAATACTTACTGTGTATCTATCAGGTAAACACAGTGGTGAATACAATGATGAACAAAATACATTGGTGAACAAAACAAAAGTCTCCCTTCATGAAGTAAGCCAAATATTAATCAGATCAACAAATAATAAGTGACAAACTGTGATCAGTGTGGTGAAGAGAAATTACAGGGATTTATGAAAGAGATTAAATAGGAAATGGATCTGGATTAGGGCATCAAAGGTTTACCCAATGTAAGACCACTTTAGTTGAGGTGTAAAGGATATAAAGTCAGATTGGGTTAAATTGTGTGTGTGTGTGTGTGTGTGTGTGTGTGTGTGTTTGTTTAGGGGAGATGTGAAGAGAAATGGCCCAGTTTAGGAAGTGAAGAAAACCTCTGGTACGTGAGGAACAGAAGGTAAAGAAATGCTTGAGAAGGTTGAGGAAGAAACAGGGCCCATATCCTACACGGCTGTGTGTGTCACATTACATTGTTGACTATTTCTCTAGAGCGATGCGAAACCATGCCTGGGTTCAAAATATGCGTCTGGTTTGACATGTAGCCAGGGCCTCTGAGTTAATAGATTTAATAGCTGATAATATTTACTTTGTACTTACTTTGTGCCAAACCCTTTCAAAGTGCTTTATGTGAAATAACTCAAGGACTCCTCATGGCCACCCTCTATGGTAGCTCCTGTTACTTATCACTTACATTTTGCAGGTGAAGAAACTGAGGCACAGAGAAGTTAAGCAAGTTTTTCAAGGTCACACAGCTAGTTAGTAGAAGAGTCGGGATATGAAACCAGGAAAGACGTTTAAAGATGATAAAAGAAATAAAGTATTATTATTCTAAATGGAGGGTATATCTGGCTTCCCCATTCACTTGCAAAAGTGATTCAGCCTTCTCACACACAAGACACACCTTTAAACTCTTGAGTTATATAAATCCCGTAAGTCCTCTACTGAAACGGAGTCTGTTGGAGCTGGATTTTCTATTACTTGCCACCTAACTATTCCTAACTGATATAGTTTGCATGCCAATTAAATGAGTCAGTGTGTGCAAAGAGCTATGCCTAATACCTGGTACTTATCAAGTGTTCGATAACTTGTACCTAACATTATTCTACCCAAAAGGTTCTCTGTACAGTTTTCAGCACTTTCTGCCTTTATTCCCACCCCCAAAGCTCTTTCTCAGGTTTTGAAAACCCTCTTGACCTACTGAAATCTTAACAGCCAACCTCAATTTTTCCTTCTCTCTTCCAAAGCCGTTGCCCAGATCCCTGGTTACCTGTCTCTAGTCAGCCTAGGTGAGATGCTCAGGGCCTTGCCCTCTGTGCTTATGAAGTCACTTAACACATGACATTGTAACAGGTTCTTTGTCTCCTGCTCCTGGAGGGCAGGGACTGTTTCCAATGGCTGGATTCCCTTACAGCCTGACAAACAGTAGGTGCTCAGTAAATGCAAAAATGATCACATGAAGTTTCATCCAGCAAGCTCATCTCAGCAGCGATGCTGCTGGAGAGGGGACAGGAAGAACATCAGGAAACCTCCCTGGTGTATCAGAGCCACATTAATAATTCGCCACCAGCAAACAGAGGGAGAATAAAGCAGAGAAAGCTTTCCAAGATACGTACTCCTGAAAACCAACAGGGAGTAGCTGACTGGGAGCTACTTAGAAATGTTGTTTATTGGAGTTTTTGGTAATGGTTTGTAAATATCCGTAATTTTTTTCAGAGAAACATTTCCTCATCTTTTCCTCCTAATGCCCCATATTTAAAACTCATTTCTCAAATATTGTCAAACTGAAAATCCAACCAGAGGCTCCTAACCCAGCCATGAAGCTTTTTTCCCCCCTTATTTCTGCCAGCAATCAGACAAAACTTTCCTTTCTGGATGGGGGAGGGGAGGAGAACTCACTGCCTTGGTTGTCTCCGTGGAGAAAACTTTAAGTCAAAATTTTCTCTTAAATCCTCAAGTTGAAAGGAATCTCCCCGTTCTGTGAAAGGAGTGGGGATAAGATTGAAGTGAGGTGACTGTGAGGGGGAGTTTCCAAGGAGACTGCTTAGGTCTCGAGTGCTGTTCAGGAGGGAAAAAGAGAGTGGAGAGGTGTTTGATGCGGAACTCGAGCAGTCTCCCTGGGATCCAAAACGCTTCTGTCTGTCTACGCTGGCTCTCGAGGTCAACTTCAGAACTTTACTTCTTGACAGAGAAGCTTGTGTAAAGGCAGCTCCTCTCTTCCATGTCCTGTGGCAAAGCTGGACAGCTTGGAGCAGCCTTATTTTACTTAATAAATACATTCTCTGCACTGAGCCAGGGTTCAGGAAGAAGGTCATCCAATGTAAGCATTCCAGTCCCAGGTGACAATCACTTACAAACTTCCAAGCCAACACTCTTAACCACTGCATGGTATCTCTGGTCTCAGTACAGCAATGTCTGAAAATTTTTATTTAATTTTCCTCTCCAAAGCACGAACAGAAGCGTGCTTGCTACAGTGCCAGGAGGGGCAGATGCAAAGGACTCTGTCCTCTGTTCTCAAGGAGCAGGGAGGCATGAATATGCAGTACAGCAGATAGGAGTTTCAGCTCCAGAGTCATCATCTGCACTAGGGTTTGGACTCTGGTTCTGTCTCTTAAGAGCTATGTGGCCGCGGACAACTTACTCAGTAATACCCACCCCACACTGCTACTGTGAATGTCAAATGACATAACGGCTTATATAAAATATTGTATATAAAATTGTTCATTTTACATACAATAACATATACAATAAGCAGTTTCTGATACCTAATAGTTGCCCACAAGTAAACGGTGGTCTTAGTGATCACTTCCATCAAATAAAGGTTAGACTGCATTCTTTCTAGAAAAAAACTCACTACACTTGTGTCCTTGGGCACAATAATATCATCATCCTTTATCTCTCAGTTACCACCTGCTTAACAGTAATTCTTATCAAAGGACAGTCTCCTTTCCATTGTGGAGAAAGAAAACTGTGTATGTGTGTATGGTAGGGGACATGGAGAATGGTTCTTTGCGGGGGGCAGGGAAGGGGGTAACAAAGCATTTAGTGAGTAAGAATATGAAAGACAAGAAAGTTAAAAGGTGAGTGCCAACCCCTTTTACTGGGCTCAGCTGCTATGTATAGGCTGTTAATGGCTCACAACTGTATACTCTTCTTCGAAAATGTGCCCTAGGCCAGTGGAAGCCACCTGCTCAAGGACGCAGACACCGGGGAGGATGTGCCACGCCTCCTCCCCAACCACCTGTACAGCTCCCAGCTCGTGACTGACTGATACCCCAAGGTGGGTATCACGTGCCCCACGGTGGGACAAGCCCTTCCTGCTGTAGAGCTCCAGGCGGAATCAGGCTGAGTCTTTGCGTGGGGTCCTTCCTGATCTGTCTCCTCACCCCCCAGCACATTTCACTCAAGAGCCCTCTCTTACAACTCACCTGTGTAAGAATCCCCATGTCTGGCTCGGCTCCCAGGGAATGTAACCTGAGATAACAACCATTTGTGACAAATTTTATGGAGGAAGGCTCTCCCTGGGTCCTGCCTCTTAGCTTAGAGGGGTAGTCCAGAGTCAACCATTTGTTTTGGCTTTCAGCTGGCAGATGGGAAAGTGGATGGTGGAGAACACAGAAGTGAGCTTGGTGTAGCAGACCTGTGAAATCTCAGTCCTGTGAGGGTCAAGGACATAGTGAGGGAAGGATGAAAAATCACTATTCAGTCTCAGATACCGTGTTTAAATTTTATGTATATGTTATCTTATTTAAATGCTGATACGCCTGGTGCAGGGTCCTCCAGGTCCGCTCATGCTGTTGCACATGGCAAGATTTCCTGCTTCTTGACGGCTGATACTACCCCCCTGTGTGTCCATACCACGTTCTCCTTATTCAGCCATTGGTGGACACAGAAGTTGTCTTCCTCTCTTGGCTACTGTGAGGACTGCTGGGTGAGCCTAGGGGACATCACACTGAAATAAGCCAATCAGAGAAGGAAAAGTACTGCATATTTCTACTTAGGGGATGTATCCAAAACAGTTAAAACCCATAGAAACAGAAAGTAGAAATGGTGGTTGCCTAGGGCAGAGGGGAGTGGGGGGTGGGAGTTGCTGGTCAACAGGCAAGTTCAAGTTCCAGTTATGCTAGCTGAGTTAAGTTCTAGAGATCTGATGTACAGCACTGTGTTTGTTGTTAACACAACTGTATTGTACACTTAAAATTTTGTTAAGAGGGTAGATCTTACATTGTGTTTTCTTACTGCAATAAAAAATAAACACATTCTAGTAAGACTAAAAGGTGATTTAATACTTTTATCCTCATTTTATAGATGAGCAAACTAAAGCAGGGCAGGTGACTTGCCAGGGTTGAGTAAGCTGGCATATGGCAGAAGAGACAATAAAACCTATTTTATGTTTGGTTGACAGGATTCTTTCTAAATATTGATGTAGTTCTCTCTCAAGACTAATTTATTTTTTGGTGAGCAGGAGATCTTTTTTTTTTTTTTTTTTCACCCTGCCTGTTATCACTCAAAACCAAGAACTTAATGGTAAGTTAAAGGAAAAAAAAAAATGGGGCAGTAAACCTAGTTAAGAGTCCCTGCTTATCTGGGACTTTCTTATCTTAAATGCAGGGTTTTCAGCAATGTTATTTCTGAACCCAGCATGCCTGGTTTCAGGGAGGCCTTGTGATTTGGAATAATTTTATAATATTACCATAGCAACTTATGTGATTGTGCAGATACTGAGAATGGAAATCCTCAACAAAATTGTTACAAAGGAATTTTTTAAAAACACATATACAGTTAGAATTAAATGAAAACAGAATTGTGGTTTTGGGGGGTGATGGTGCAGAAATTGTTAAAAATGAATCTTATTTTATTTTTTTAAATATGAGAAATTCTGTTAGGAAAATTGAATGCAATATGACAGTGCAATATGACAGATGTTAAAAAAAAATCCTGAAGAAAGTAGTGCTTGCTTAGTGATGTATGGCAGAGGGTGAAGGAAGAATTTGCACATTAGAAACAGGTTAAAAATGTACTGAATAGGTATAGCTGGTGAGTATTTCAGAGGATTGATGATAATCATCAATAATATGACTGTAGGATCATTCCTGTTTCTAGCCAAATGTGCCCAATCTGGGAGCTGCAAAGCTAGGGAATTAAAGATTATTAAAATGGAAAATTTCTTAGAGGCTATTTATGATGTTTGACTCACCCTTGCGAATCTTCCACTAAATGATATGCCAATAATATACAGTGGTGGATAAAGGCTATTTTGTCTAGTTTCTCTTCCTCCTTCAAATGGTCTATGGTTTTCTTTGGGAAGCCACCCTCCCCCATCCCCTCCTGACCCTCATCACCTCCCTGACCAACTAGTATGTTCTAGTCCCTCCTTGAAACCCCACCATCACTCCTTATTGTTTAGGTGGGCCTGTTTTTCCACATAGCACTCATCACTCTGTATGGTATTATATACTGATCGACTGGCTGTCTCTACCCCTAGAACTTCATGAAGGCAGAACCATGCCTATTCTATGACTGTATATCCAGCATTCAGCATAGTGCCTGACCCAGAGTGGGCATTCAACAAATATATTTGAACAAATCAGTGAATACACGAATGAAAGAAAGCAGCCAAATTCCTGACACAACTTCTGAGCGTAAGAACCCAGCAGTGCAGGATATGGTCTTCTTGCCCAACTTTTCAGTACAAGAACCAAAAATTCCTCTTTCTCTCTCATTCATATTTGAGCTCTACTTTTAATAAGGTTAGTCTGAAGCCAGGCATGATGGGAGTATTTATACTATGGAAATCATCAAACTCAACAAATCAGGAATTTTTTTTTTTTTACCCTCCCTGGAGAGTTAAACATTTAACAGCACACAGCCGCATGTCTACAGCTAGTCTTTGTACAGCTTCAGTAATGGGGCTCTTCCTGACCTCTGAAACAAAACACCCCATGTGGGACAGCCATCACCATTGCAAGTGCTCAGGTATAGCGCAGCTTCTGAAACCTTCCTCCTGGGGCATTTCGCTCTCTAGTTCTCGTTCTGCTTTCTGCACCAACACAGAGCTAGTCTAATCACTCGTCTATGTGATTAACCCCCAGTACTTGAATAAAACTCTGTACAACATACCCTCTCTTACTCTTCATCCCCATGTGTTTCCAGGCTAAATATCCTAAAAATGTCTCCCCTTTCCCCCCTCTTATTGGCCAACCTTATGGTTTAAATAAAACACTATTATTTTAATATATACTGAAACATTTTACACATGGTAGGAACTCAACTGATGTTCGATGTGAATTTATAAAAAATTCTGAGAGGCAAATCACCTTGATTATAAAATTCTTAAAATGTCACTATGGATGTATATTCAGAACTTCTACATATAAATGCATACTCAGGTCAAAATAGGTTTCTTCAGTATTTAATTTCAGAAAGATTAAGGTAGACATCTCTCATGATATGCCTCCTTACAGTTGGTGATGTCAAATATTTTCATAACACACAAGGAAACTGAGGCCGAGTTGTGAGAAGACTTGACCACGGGTATTAGCAAAATAAGATCTCCCAACTCAAATCCCAGCCATTCCCCCACCCCTGCCATTAACTCCTAGAATCATCTCTTAAGAAATACCACTTTTGTCTTAAAATGTCTGTTCCTTTATGTTATTTAATTAGTATTTACCATCTGTTAGGTCTCACCCAGGCACTGGATGGATAATCTCAATTAGGGTCTTGAGCTACCCTGGGTCTTATTTGCTCCACTGCCAAACCTAGATAATATTATTCTATCAGCCCAAAGACTAGTCATCATTTAAGAACTTTTTCTCACTTTCCTATTAAGAGTTATGATGTCTAGCCAAAAAAAAAAAATCATTGGTTTTTACTTTGTGATTTCTAAGTGCTCATTCAATCAACAAATGTGTATTGGGGTTATTTTATTAGACAGATCATCTTCTGGGTTCCGAAGGTATAAGGATAAGCAAGATGAAGAAGTCTCTGATCTCATGGAGCTCATATGTTAGTGAAGAGTGGGGAGGAGGCAGACAATGAAAAAAACAAAAACACAGAACTATGGATAGAGATGAGCTGACTATAAAAAAAAGGAAACAGGATTATGTGGTAGGGATGACTCCATGGGGGAGGCGCCTGATTGGCTATGGAAAATCTCTCTAAAGAGGAGACTTTTGAACTGAGGCTTCAGTGATGATAAGAAGAGAGGCATGCATAGTCCTGGAAGGAGCATTTAGAGCAGAGGGAACAGTGATGGTGAAGACCCTCGGCAGGAATGAGATTGGATTTTCTAAGGAAAAGAAAGAAGTTTAATGTGGTTCTAAGGTACAAACGGATGTCAGAGAGGAAGTCATGAGCCAGATCATGACCTTGGTGAACAATAATAAAATTGTATTCTAAGAGCTATGGGATGTCATTGGGTAGTTTTAAGTAGTAGAGTAACATAATATGATATATATTTAAAATACATCACTCTGCTGGGTAAAATATAGATTGCTGGTATCAAGCATGGAAACAGGGAGACCAACTGGAAATGGTTCAAAAAAGACAGGTAGCATGGCGTCGTTAGTAGAGCTGGCTATATTTTGAAGGGTATATTCTGAAAATTGAGCCAATTGGATTTGAGGGTGGATTGGATGGAAGTGTTGAGAAAAATAGAGAAGTCAAAAATCAGCTCTTGGTTGAGGATTTGTTCAACATTTACCAAGATGAGAAAGCACAGGGTGGAACTGACTGGAAAAGGTCTTCAGTGTCATTGAAATGGGACAGCAAGACCTTTAAGACAGTTGTAGTCAAGGCAAAAGAGCAATTCATTTGGCATTAGAAGAACAGATTCCCACCCCTGCGTCTCTTGCTGACCACGTGAGTGGTCCCAGGCATTCATTCTCCTTACACACGCCCTCCAAAAGATTCTTAAATTTATCATTCCTTATGTGAGTGCCGTAGTCTACATTGTTTCTAAGTTTCTTCCCAGCTCTTCTGTTCTCTGATTCATAGCAACACCTGCTTCTCCCAACACTCACAGGCCTGCCTTCCCACAAGAAGAGGAGTCCTTGTTCCCCAAACCAGAGCTGGGTCTTCTATTTCTTGTCCCCTCACTTTAGCAAAATTATTTTGCATTTTCCTGCCTTTGCTGGTTAACAGACTAAAAGACAGCTTTTATGCATTAATTTTATATCTTTTCAAGCTGCTTAAGTCCGTCTCTTTAAAACACAAACTTGAAATAACTTGTGTTTTTAAACATTTTTTTTCCAAGTTGGGGCTCACAACTGGAGAGGTGTGTTAGGAGTCTGTATACACATATGAGGGAGTCACAGCTACTTCTTATCCTAGATCCCTCTCTACTGAAGAGTCTTTTCTTGGGGGTCACATGCATCCAAATGAAAGACATCCCAGCAATGGTGCAGGTAGCCATTTATAAAGAAGAAAGAGGGTACAAGTAAACAAAGTAAGAAAGATTAATGTGCCCGCCTTTAGGAATAACGTGCTGCCTGCCTGAAAACGAACCAAGTACTGTTGCCTTCAATAATGCTTCCATTAATCAAAACCTTGAAGTAACTGCATAATGAGGCAAAGAAGTTAATGGGTATTAGCATACTGCTGTACTTTCTTCTTTGCTGGCACGAATTAGAGAACTCAGGGTCTGCACCCTTCTCTGTTGCAAAGTATTATAGTTGGGGAGAAAGAAACGGACCCAAAGAGGGTATTGAAAACCCCTCCCCAGCATTGAGAGCTGCTCCAAAGATAAGCGTTTCTCAGTTAGGACATGGAGAGAACTTCACACACTCTACACTCGTCTTGGGGGTTTACAAAACATATTACAAAGTCTCACGGGAAATAAATCCGTGAACGTTTATTGAATTCAAAGTTTCTCAAATTACTTTGCTCAGATTATAACAATCTCTCTCTCTCTTTTTTTTTTTTTATCACAGAGTCTCTACAGTTTAAATTACTTAATTACTAGAATCATCCAACTTGGGCTCCACAAGGCTCTCTAGCATGGCTTTTATGCTGTCTTTACCAGGGCACAGTGCCTGGTGCAGAATTTGTGCCAAGTTGGCCTCAAAAATATTAACTCAATTTGAATTCCATTTAGTCTAACATTCTGCCTGTTGGTGATGTGCACTGTCCATCTCAGTTTCAGTCAAAGTATGAAGCTATTTTCCAAAAGCTGAGCTGATTCCCATTTGGAGTCTGTCTTTTAGAACATGTTTTGAACTTACTTAGAGGCTCATCTTTAAAAATTTTCCATATATTCTATTCCCAGTTTGAAACCCAGAATGAACGTTTACTTCTTTAGAATCTACTGCTTTTCAACTTCGTGATATTCTTTCTGGTCTTAATTGTTACAAAGTTTTTATTTGGTTTAGAATAAAACCTGGCATTTAAAAATTTCTGGCTATTTTCCTTAAAGATGGCAAATCCTCTTGGAGCAGTTTTCCTTGTCCTGGAAAGACTCTGACTGGCTCCTAGAAGGTGAGGGCTCAGTGGAGAGGTCCACAGTCCTCACGAGAACTGTGTGGCATGAGTGGAACTGGGGCAGAAACTGGTTGATTTCTTTGGCTTCTAATGAGACTTTTGGAAGGAAAGGGATGGAAACCAACCAACTTCTTCCTTTCAGAGAAGTAATCAGAAATTCACTGATAAATTAAAACGACTCCAAAAAAGATTTTCTATCAAGGGACCTCAGAAGGGAATTTATCACAAGGAAAGGGATCTAATGTAGGGAGGAACTAGGTAGTCACGACGGGACAGCTAGCTTGGGCGGAGAGTAGGTAGCCTTCTAGACTAGTGTTCTAGTGCTTACGGCAGGGTTAGGGACACAGCCTGAACTGGTGAGTGTGACATGGAAGGCTCACACGAGGCGGGAACCTGCAGGAACATAAGCATCGCACAGAATCCAGGCATATTATGCTGTGACGGGCTGTGTGGCAGGAACAGAAGCACCTGCGAGTCAAAACCTGGGATCTTTTAGCAGAAAAGTAACCTTCTCTAATTCTTTCTGTCTGAGAATGAACTGGTCCATTTGGCTGAGGTAAGCCCCTAGGGACCTGTCAATGTGAAGCAACTGATTGGAGTGATCAATAAGCTTTTAACAAGTCATGGGACTTTATTTTGGATTCATTCATCTTCTGTTTCCAGAGTTATCCTTATAGCTTCAGAATTCTGACCACTTGGCTCTTATACTCTATCTCTTCTTTAAATTATTTAAATTAAACACTTAAGCATCATATTTCCTATAAAAAGGATGTTTGTCTTTTATTTTCAGGAGGAGGGATGCTTGCTGAGAAAATGTGAGAAAGCACAAAGATGAGGATAAACTTTTTATTGAAAAGTTTCCTTATTGGTAAAAAAAAAAAAAATCGGGAAAATCTCCAAATTCTTCTCTGGATTACTTAATACGAAAGCTTTTTTTTTTAATTTATTTACCAAAGGAATAATCTATCTTTTCCATTTTCTCTACTATGTAGCAAAAATTTATTTGTATGTTAGGTATTCAAAAGGTACCTGCTGGTTGATAAGAGGGGCAGGAAATTTGACAGTAACAGGATGATGCTCACAGAGAAAGCAAAGACAAGCCAATCAGAGCAGGATGGGTAATAGAATGGAGGAACATACACCCAGTTTTACTCTATGCCAGGTGCTATGCTAACTGTTTTTCATGCATCTATTCAGGAACTCACACAATAAAGCTATGAGAAAGTACTATTATCCCCATTGAGCACACTGGTGAGTCAGATGGCTCCAAATAACAGAACTGGGAATTTGGACACAGGACCATTTAAATCCAGAACTCAAGCTTTATAGTGAATGTATGATATCCACCTAATACCTTCATACAATGCCTGTTATTGAGGTGGGAAGCCCCATAAAAAGACCAGCAGGACCCCCAAGCAGGGCCACTACTCTCCTGCCAGCACCATCCGGTTCCCTGGCCCAGATGCTCTATCTCACTTTTTGCCTCTGAAAAAGCTTACCCACCCCTAAAATTCTATTGGTTCCCTGAGCTCATTTCTGATTGGTTATTTCCTTCACTCCTGATTGGTTATTACTCTCACTTCTGATTAGTCCATTTCCCTATCTTCTGATTGGTCCATTTGTAGCACTCCATTTGCATGGAGCTCACTCCTGATTGGTTATTACTCTCACTCCTGATTGGTCCATTTCCCTCACTCCTGATTGGTTATTTCTCTCCCTCCTGATTGGTCTGTTTCTACAAAGCTTGTTCCTAGTTGGTCAACTTTTGTTATACTTTATTTGCATATGATGTTGCAAAGTGTAAACTGGCAGGCTATAAAGGCCTGTGTAAACCTACAGACAGGGTCCAGAGCTTGGAGTGTTAAGTCCTCTGGGCCTGCTGGCATAATAAACCTGAGTTCTCCAACTAAACCTGAGTTCTCCAACTCTCCGAGTGCTGCTTGGTCTCTCACATGGATCCAGGTTGCTGTCACAACTGAGCTGTAACACCGAGCTATAACACAGAGCTGTAACACATTTTTCCACAACAATTTCAACAGTTGAGATTATCCCTATCTACAAAATGAAGTGTCTAAATAAAAATGCCTTTAGAAGTATGTATTTGTATATGGATATAGAGATATAAACAGTGTCATAGTTTTTAATCAAATGATCAAGTTTATAGGATCAACAATAAGTTGCCCTGTCCTCTTTCTTCCCTCTCCCATGACTCTGGAATGTAGCTCTCCTGCTCATTCTCCAACCATGATGGTACGTGATGCAGATTTTCCATATTACTCTCTAAGGTATGAGCAGAAAAAAAGCACAAATTCCTAGCCTAGTGAATCAGTATTATTTGAAGATGGCTTTCCCTTTTCAAAAATGTTAGTATATATTCTAAGGGGAAAACATTCATCTTGTCCTCCAAAGGCTACCACAATTTAGCAGACTGTCCTAAGACCATGATGAATCTAGCCCCTGGACACCTCAGGTAAGTCATTCAGACATTTGGAGCCTCACTCTCCCCTTCTGTGTCATGATGGCTGAAACCAAATTCTGAAATGCCATCTAGTGCTGAAATGTTGAAGACTTAGGTTAAGCATAATATGACCTAAAGGATTTATATTTAGTCTCCATTTGGACCAGTTTCCCTGCTATTACCAAATGATAATGTCTCATTGAAGATGCAGTGCTTGGTTACTAGAAACGTGTTGATTTCCATTTAATTCCATCCTTGTCAGAGGACATGCTTTGTACAATTTCAATTTTTAAAAATTTGTTGAGATTTGTTTTATGGTCCAGAATATGGTCTATGTGCACTTGAGAAGACTGTGTGTGAGTATTAGGCAGAGTGTTCTATAAATGTCAATTCAGTCAAATTGGTTGATGGTGTTGTTCAGGTCTCCCATGTTTTACTGATTTTTCTGCCCACTGATTCTATCAATTACTGAGAAAGGATCACTGAAGTCTCCAATTATACTTGTGGTTTGTCTATTTCTCCTTTCAGTTTTATCAGTTTTTACTTCATTTGTTTTGAAGCTCTGTTGTCAGGCCTATAACATTTGGGACAGTTGTGAGTTCTTGATGGATTGACCTCTTTATGTAATTACATCTTTACGATGCCTTCTTTTTTTCTGGTAATATTTTTTTTTGTTCTGAAGTCTACTTTTTTGATATCAAACTAGTCATTTCAGATTTGTTTTGATTAGTGTTTTCACGGTATATTTTTCCCATCCTTTTATTTTTAATCAGAAGTCTTTACAATTAAATCATGTTTCTTGTAGACAGTATATAGTTGGGTCTTGCTTTTTTATCCAATTAACAATATCTATCTCTTAACTGCTGTTGGAATTCTAACTCATCACTGTGGCCCCCACGGTCCTTAGTGCAGGGCCTTGAAACTAGACAGGCTTTACACATGTGCTTGTCACTCAATCTCCTCTAATTTTCAGAAATTTTGAGTGAGGATACTCCACTTTTCACTATTTGACTTACGAGAACAAAACAAGACATCTGAGAATGCCAGGCATAGCCTAGTCCTGCCTGGACACTTCAGTTGTTGCTATAAATGTGAGGGATCCATAGGGCACTCAAAGAGTTAATCATCTCCCACTGCGTGACTCCCCAGTCTGTCCCACCACCGAAGTGTGCTCCTCTTCCTCCTTCAATATTTCCTCAAAGTAAAAGGCATCATCAGCTACTCTGTTATCAAGACAGTAGCCCCCACATAATCTTTGTTTCCTACATTCCTCCCCTCCACCCAACACATTCAATCTAGCACCAAGCCATGTTGATTCTAGCTTCCAGGTAACTCTTGAATTTTATCTTCATCTCTCTTACTCTCACCTAAGTCCAGGCCACTGTGACATATTGTCTCAACATGTGCGATTATCTTCCCAGCCAGTCTCCCTGCCTCCAGAGTTCACTCTCATTAATATTCCCCACATATCAGAGATAAAATGATCTTTCTAATATGCCAATCTGATCCTGTTACTTAGCTGCTTAAAACTTTTCAGTGCCTCCCCAGTGATTCTGAAAAAAAGGGGCAAACTCCTTTAAGAAGCGTTCTAGTTGCTACTGCTACATAACAAACCATTCAAGGCTAGAATTTCAGATAGAGTGTGGTGGGGGTAGCTTGTCTCTGCTCCATAGCATCTGGGATCTCATTTGTGAATACTTGCAGATGGGGACTAACCTGACAGCTAAGGGCAGGTATCACCTAGAGGAGAATGCACTTACATGTCTGGTGGCTAATGTTAGCTGCTGGAGGGACACAGCCAACTGTTTTTGCAGATCCTCATATGTGTCCCCTCTTGGTGTTATTTTTGTGTGGACTAGTTAGGACTGCCTCACTGCATGACAACTGAGTTCCAAAAGCAAATGTCCTCAGAGATTAAGACAGAAGTAATGACAGTATGTAAAATAGTCTCAGAAATCAAAATGTCCACCAAGATTCAAGGGGAGAGGCCAGAGATTCCACCATTTGATGGAAGAAATATGGGAAAGTCACATTTTAGAAGAGCATGTGGGATGGGAGATGCTGTAATCATCTTTTGAGAATATAATCTGCCACAATTTACTGAAGGCTTTTTATGATTTAGTCCCTGCTTACATCTCAATGGCATTGCCCACATGTGTCTTGAACTCTGTTCTCTAGACATACCAACCTCTTTCCCCTAAATCTGCCACATTTACTTGCTTTTGATTCTGTTCACAAGGCTACCCCTTTCTCTGCAATACTTTCCTACCACACCCTCCCATCCTCCTCACCTTTCCTAGCTAACTTCCTCCTAGACATTTTTCCTTACTGCTGACCTCTCCTCCAAATCTGAGGGTGCCTCCCTTATCATCTCCAGATAACCGACCATAGTACCTGATAAATGATCAAAAAATATTTGTTGAATAAATGGATATATCTCCCAAATTAGGGACTTATTAACATCCATCTCAATAAGGTACCCCCTAAGATTAGTACAGTGCTGACTCTTAGTAGGTTTGCAAAAACATTTGTGGAAAGAATAACGTGGTGTGTTTTCTTGGTGATCTACAGAGAACTGTTTTTCTAAGCCAAGCTCTTCGAAGATGGGTTCATGCTGAGCCAGTGCTTTATCAACTACTGCTAACAGAACTCTGCAGAGCTAAGTCATGAGTCTTTTATGTTAGCTCCCAAAGCCTCTTCCAAGTTAATTCTTTCCACTTCTCACTCAAATCAACATGGTCTACGTTCAAAGGAAAGAAGCTAAATTGTCACATAAGAACTTATCAAGCAAAGAGCATCCTAAAATTGCTGCCAGAATCTCCAGTGGGGATTGAAAGGAAGAAAGTATGCAGATTTTCCTCTCTTAAGATGGGTAACAGGGCTACTTGAGCTTCTTCGTCTGCCTCTAAACATCACTATGGTAACTGACAGGTAATTAGCTGTTTATCCCACATACACACACGTGTGCCCACCCAGTTTCAAGCTGGAGTCCTTTTGTTGCAACAGCCCATAAGCATAAGGATAGGAAATCATTTTGCAGAATGCACTTAAAATTACATTTTTGGAAAACTGTCTCATTGTGAAGCTTCTGGGGAAACAAAATATGTATGTTACGGACAAGCATTACTAAAAATGATCCTCTTTTCATTGTCACCTTTCACACTCTTAAAAATAGAATTTGGGTTTAGACATCCACCTTAAATTTTGAGCTAAGAAATTGACATAAAAGATGGCAAACCAAAGAGATGAAGGTAATAATAGCAACACTAACAGTGAACTCACCTGTTAAATGCAAACAAACCACATTTCCTTCCAGCTAGAGGTCAAAACGACTAATTATCTTTCTATTCTCTAACATGCTCCATAGTGCTAACCGGAAAAAGGAACAGACAAGGTGGATACTAAAAGAGAGCAAATTGCTTATTTTGGTCCTAATCTGTGTAATTTGATGAGAAGACTGCTGAAGCCTATTGTGCATTTTATTCACATAATTTCTGAACATACTTGTATATAATAACCTTCCACCCATATGTAATTACATCCTATTTATGCATAATCAAAAGAGGCAGTTGGAAGAAAAACAAGTTCGTAATAAGATCTGCAATGGAGATTAAGAAGGGCCTAATTAATATTTTTAAGGAGGAATACATTCTTTCTCAATGCACACTTTGTAATTAAGTCATTTAAGTTTCTTGAATCACAACTTTATTTTTAAGGAAAAAAAACCTTTGAAGCAATTATCAGAGTATCTATTTTGTCTTGCTTGAAGGAGCAAGGCAGCAGATGTGTCTAGCACATGTAGACAGAACCTCAGCTGGCCCAATATTTATTAAATGATAACACATACCATAGATCAGATGAGTCGAAAGAGCAGATTTCAGACACTGTGCTAATGTGTCTCCCAGCAAGGGGCCTGTGCTCCTTGATCACATCTCTCCAGGAAGCCAAGTCTGGTGTCACACATTAGCAAGGAGTGAGTGTGAAGAAGGCAAGCCAACGAGACAGAGGCAGGAAAGCTACTTCGTAAAACTCTTGAAAAGAGTCATTGGTTGGAAATCTCAATGTATAATGTGCCTCTTGATAAACTCCAGCATCCTGGGTTATGATAGTTTTTCAGAAGCATATTTAACAGGAAAGAAGCAGAAGGTGTGACTTCCTCCTCCTCCTGCGTGTGGCACTTGAGAATTATCTTGGTGGTTAAAATGAGAAACAAGGGCTATCACTTCCCCTTCCACTACTTGATTCCAGATTTCCCAGTCCCAGCCGTTGCCTCCAAGGAGATGAGACAGCTCATTTAGGCTTCCGAGACTCAAACATCATTGGGGAGGGGAGATAATAGGCACCTGCAGCAGCTCTTGTGGCTTGGAGTTTGGTAGGAAGAGGACGGGGACGGACAGACAGATGGACAGAGAGACAGACAGACACACAAACACACACACACTCTATTAAACTGACCCTGACACAACTCTTATTAGGAAGAGCAGATACAACATGACTCAGCACCATTTCCCTTTGGCCCCTGCTATGGACTGAACTGTGTCCCCACCAAATTCATATGTCAAAGCCCTAACTGCACCATGTGACCCTGCTGTATTTGGAGACAGGGCCTATAAGGAGGTATTCAAGGTTAAATGAAGTCACAGGGGTGGGTCCCTGATCTAACCGGATTAGTGTGTTTATAAGAAGAGACGTCAGAGAGCTTGCCCACACACCGATGAAAGGTCATGTGAGCACACAGGGAGCAGGCGGCCATCTACAGGTCAGGAAGAGGGCTCTCATTAGAAACTGAGTCAGCTGACACCTTAATCGTGGGCTAACCAGCTTCCAGAACTGTAAGAAATAAATTTCTGTTGTTTAAGTCGCCCAGTCTGAGGTACTTTGTTATAGGAGCCAAGCAAACTAAGACAGCCTTGAAGACATCTGCTGAGCCATGCTGACAATGTCACCGTCCCTGCATACGGGGTCTTGCTGGATCCGAGAGCACCAGCCTTCCACATCACAGCCCTTCTATACTTAGGCTTCCAACAACAGCACTTCTGATTTAAGGAGGATTTACACACATACCACCCTCCCTGTTTTGAGCATCAGTGCAATGCTCGACTGCAGTGGGTCTAGGCAGGAGGACAGCAGACAAGCAGAGTCAACGCCCCAGATCCCTAAAGAACATCTCCACCCCCAGCTTTTCACCTCCAGGAAAACCCACTTCCTTGTACTGCTTTTTCCTCAGGATAGTTCATCACTCTCCATTGACCATGATAGCTAAAACAAAGATTCTTTCTTATCTTTATCATAATTCTCCCAACACAGTGTAGGGTTAGTAACCTCATTCTTCCAGATGAGGCATCTAAGAAGTACAGTCATTTGCTTAAGATCATGGGTCCAGATTTAGAATTTGAACCCACAGGTTTGGTCGACCTGAAAGCTCAAACCTGTGATTCTAATACAAAAAATTCATCCAACTGTCCTATGGAGTGGATGAAACTTTACATAATATCAGACTAACCTGATAAATCTAGGCACAAAGATTAGCTACTGGCTTAGTAGAGTACTCCTCACTGGCAATATTCTTAAATCTTAACAAACACCATTTAGCTATAGAGAGCTTCTCAAATTGAGAAGTGAGTTTTTGGCCTTTATTAGTTAGATGTATAAGAAAACTTTTCTGTAGGACAAAAGTGTTAAAAGTTAATGGTCATGTTTGTGGTTTCTCCAAACCATGGAAAAGGTCCAGAAGACAAAATTCAAAAGCTAATGCTTTATAGGTCCAGAGAAAACTCTAATTCAAAAAGATATATGATCCCAAATGTTCATAGCAGCACTGTTTATAACAGCTGAGACATGAAAGCAACCTAAATGTCCATTGACAGATGACTGGATAAAGAAGACGTGTTATATAAATATACAATATATATATACACATATATGTATATGTCTCTGTGTGTGTGTGTGTGTTTATAAAATGGAATACTACTCAGCCATAAAAAAGAATGAAGTAATGCCATTTGCAGCAATATTGGTGGATCTAGAGATTACCATACTAAGTGAAGTAAGTCAGACAGAGAAAGAAAAATACCATATGCCATATGATAGCACTCATATGTAGAATCTAAAAAAATGACACAAATGAACTTATTTACAAAACAGAAACAGACTCACAGACACACAAAACAAATTTATGGTTACCAGAGGGAAAAGGGAGGAATAAATTAGGAGTTTGGGATTAGCAGATACAAACTACTATATATAAAATAGACAACCAGTTTCTTCTGTAGAGCTCAGGGAACTATATTCAATAGCTGTAATAACTTGTAATGAAAAAGAATATATATATATATATATATATATATATATATAACTGAATCACTGTGCTGTACACCAGGAACTGACACAACATTGTAAATCAACTATACGTCAATTAAAAAAAAAAGCTAGTGCATTACAATGAAAAATATGAGATGTGGGGAGGGGTGTTAGGATTGTGAGTGTGTATGTTTTAAATTTTTCATAACTTCTGTAATGTTTCTGTAATTACCTTTGTGGTAGAAATTTTACAACAACTTTTGTTAACAACTTACTGTTAAGATCTAAATACTTAATGCATAGTTAGCTCAGATAATCCTTTTAACAGTCTAGTGAGTTCAATACTATCATTTTATATTGCTATTTTTCAGATAAGGAAACTGAATCCCTGAGAGGTTAAATACTGGTAAGTGGCAGAACCACATATAAAGGCAGGCATTCTTTCTCCAGAGACCATGCCCTGAACTCCTCCAACAAGCTGCCTTTTGAATGGTTGAATTTCGTGAAAGAGAGAGGTCCAGTGCATTAGAATTCGAAGGTTGAAGATAGGGGTGAGGGGGAAGGAGGTCGGACAGGGCAGCTAAGGAGCTGGGCAAAGACCCCTAGTTCATTAGAGGTGGCAGAAATAGCTGCTCTGTGGCAGTCCTCTTTCTGGAGTTAACAGATCATGCTAAACTAATTCCCAGTTCTAAAATAAATGAGCGGCTTTATATCCTTATATCCTCAGCCATAATAATCATATTCCATGCTTTGTTTCACTCAGCCTCTCATCACAAAATTACAAGGTAAATGCCTTTAATGGGTATGCTTTAGCCTCATAATTAGCAGCCTTACAGAACAAGTTATTTTTTAGGTAATCCCATTCAGAAAGGGCAACAGCTATAGTATTACAGTGGTTTGTAAATAACAGAAACAAAATGCATTGTCTAGAAGCCAGGGCACTAAATACTCAGGTCAAGCAAAATAACTCCCTGATATTACCCCCTTATCACCTCAGAAATAACCGCATAAGTAACATTAGGTCTACTGAACATGTGACAACAACAGTAACACAAATCAGTCTGGAAAAGCAAATATCTACATACTGCGTGATGGTTTCACACAGGCAATGGATTTCGTCTCATCTGAGGAGAGCTATTTTGGCAATGTTGGCAAGGTCAGCGTTTAGTTTGTCTACAAAGAAAAGGAAAGCAATTTCTTTCATATATGTATCCAAACACTTACCCACCATTCCATTCTATCACTCATGCGCTCGCCTATCCATTCATTCATCCATCCATTCACTCATCAATCTATCCATCCATCTTCCCAGTCACCTACTGATCTAATGCATATTTGCTGAGCACCTACGCTGAGTGTGTGTCATTCAGGAACTGCACATGTCCTGCTGTGGATCCTCTTTGGGTAATTTCTCTTCTTTTGTTCCCAGTCCATTATTTTTTTCTAAGTGTGCTATGTGGACCACCATCACTCCTAGGGATCTTATTAAAAACATATACTCCAGGTACGCTTCTACTTTACCTACTTTATTAGAGTTACTGGCAGGAATCTTTTTTTTTTTTTAATCTAGAGATAAACTGAATCCATTATAGTTTAAGAAACACTAGCCTGGACTGATTCTGTTTCATAAGAATTCTTCTAAAAAGAGTTCAGAGAACAGAATCAACTATAGCCATTCATTCACAAGTATTTATTAGTCTCTAGATGCAAAAGAGCTGATTGATGATCTAGAGATAAAGCAGTGTGAATGGGATACTGAGGATCTGGAAGGGACCTTTGCAGGAGCTGACCTTCCTTAGTCAGACATCCATAGTTAAGAGTCTACATTGAGAGAGGGTAAAATCAGAGATCTCAATTCTCAGCAATCACGACTGTCCACTGACTTACATTTGATGATCATTTCTGGCCATTCAACTTTCACTTCAGAAGCCTGTAGACCTCATCCCTAATTTCACTGAACACAATCATTTTACAGATGAAAACTTTAATAGGAATAGTGGTTGTCTTTCTTAAGCATCCTCCCCTTTGGTGAGTATCTCCTTCCCCATTTCAGTGGTCTTAGGGATGCCCATCATGGTGCTCTGAGCAGCTGCTCTGCTCAGCCATCCTGCCAACACACAAGGTCGAGCATGCTACCAGCCTGACGTCTCAGACGATCACGTTCCCCTGGTTCCTTGAGTTTTAATGCATGGACCAGGGAGAAATGGAGAGATCCTCCTTCCTTTTGGATAGTGAGTTACGGCAAAAAGCTTGGGGCGACTGATGGTCACGTTTGTTGCTACGTGGGAAGAGTCAATACGAGAAAATGTCTAATTAAAAATTTAGACTTAGATTTTGGATTAGGCTGAAAAGAGGAGGATTGAGAGATGAAGATACTGTTATAGATAAACACATGGATCCAGCAAAGCTTGAACTCTTCACCTCCCCTGAACATCAATGACTTTCTTTCTTAAGCTAGTTTGATCTATGTTTCTGTAACTTGCAACCAAAGTAGTCATGACTAAAACACCTACAGAACAGGAACCAGAACCAGAATCTTGGTCTTTTCTGATGTCGAGTCCATTGCTCTTTCTCCTAGGCTATGATGTCCAGTGACATCTGGTGCTTGAGAAATCACCCAGAGAAGGCAGATCAGATCGGGTAACAAAGCTGAAAATACTGTTTCTAAAGGGAAGAGGAAAAGTTAAGTGGGACAATTATAACTTGAATGGGAAAGGGCAAAATGAAGAGAATTAGTTCTTCTTAGGAAGTGAGTACAATGAAGACAAGGCTATTTCTTTCCTAATTTTGCCAGTACTGCCCCTAAATATTAGACTCAGCTGCCACCACTGCTGACTCCAAGCCAATGATCCTTGTCACAGAATTCACAGCTTCATTACCTAGGTATGGTAACTTAAAATAGCAGTGGTTTCACCTTTCTTTCCACCTCTACCACTGTTTTCTGCAACTGGGCCTTCCGACCTGCTTAGAATATGTTAATTTATAGAATGCAGTCATTTCCCTTATCAGCCCCTCCAGGCAGTTGGCAAGAAGTATTTTCAGCTACAGACCTTGCGATCAGCCACCCCGACCTGCTGGCTTCCTGTGCCATTACAGATAGAGCTAATTAGCACTCAGCAGCTTTTATGCATTATCTCTAGCTCCAGAACATCCCCATAAATGAGGGGCAGGCCTGTCTCTGCCCCCAAGGGATGAGAAGAAAGTCTCAGATATTTGGAGGTTAAACAACTTTCTAAAAGTTCCTCCCTCTATCTGAATTCCACTTACCCTTTAATGGTTAGCTCATGTCCCATTGTTTCTGAGCAGTCTTCCTCTTTTCTGATATTTTCTTTGTCATGAAGATTTGTATCTCATTTTCCTACCATGACATCACCATATACAGTACAGTAAAACTGGACATAATCCTTATCCATCCATCCATCCAACCAACATTTGAGTGCCTACTATATGTCAAGCACAAGTGGGGATTCATAGAACCAAACAGAAAGAGAGCTTAGTTATATACTAGTTGGGAAAGAAAGGCAATAGATGAGGAAAAGAATTAGTAAGATAATTACTATCCTGATGAGAACTACTGAGTTCTTGTGGCATGTAGAATGGAGGAGGAACTGAGTACTTGGAGAAGGCCTCTGAGGAGGCGACAGGCAAACTCAGATTAAGAGTCAGCCAAGTGGAGATGCAGGGATGGGCGTCTTCCAGGAAGAAGGAAGCAGGAAGGACAAAGGTCTTGGTGTGAAAATGAGGCCTGTGCATTTGAGGAAGCTCAGTGAGGCTAGAGCACAAAGACTCAGGGAGGGGATGGCTTCCGAAGAGGTCCAGGATTCACTCCTTCTTTGAATTTTCTTCTGACTGCAGTGGAAGGTCATTGGAAGTAGAAGGTCCATGTAATGGGAAATGATTTCAGTTTTCAAAAGACCACTCTGGTTGCTAAGTGGAGAGTGGACTGTGGGGCAGGAGACAAGTGAGATAGCAGGGGAGAAGCATCACCGTTGTTCCAGGGCTTAGTGTGTGCCTGGCTCTCCCCTTAGGTGCCCAGTGCTCCACTTGCATTCCTCCCCGGTCCCTTTAGAGCCCAAAGAGACACTGGCTATTTTCGTATTTTATAAAAGAAGGACCAGTAGGGAATTTCCCCAGTATCATAAATATTAAGTAGCTGAGCTGGGACTCAACATCCAAATCCCTCCAAAGCCTTTGTTCCTAAATGCTTTATTTATTGTATCATGCTGTGTCATAAACCCTGGACCTCAATAAACCTAATGATTGATGTTCTGATTAATTTTAAGAAGTGCCATATATAGTAACTTTAATTTTCTGGAAGCACTCACTTGTGAGCACTCTTGGGGTGGCGTGGAGCAGGGAGGCACTTAACGGGTGAGTGGTTCTTCAGCCAGAAATATGCAGTAACTCTGGTGGAATGTCTCCCCAGAGGCTGAGCATAAAAAACCATGATTCTCCGAGGAACTGTGAGTCAGGAGCAATTTTTTCTGATATACAGAAGTAAGAATGTGAAGAGAACTCTTACATTTTTCAAATATTACTGCTGTTTTGAGAGAATTTATATACTATGGAAATATTGGCAAATTGGGAATTTTTGAATATCTGCAGATATACTCTTCTGAATGTCAAGGGTCTGTAGTGTATCTATAAATAAAACTTTGGGAAAACCCATTACTAGGCCCTTTCAGTCAGGCTGCCAGGCTTTGCTCCGTGTAACTCACATCTTTACATGGTATGTATATATATTCCCCCTGTGTATGGTCCTCTTTTGTTGATTATTTAATTATTTTCAATAATATAGTAACACCTTTAGACTCACCACCCATTATGAATGCTATGAGGTGTTGACAATAGTCTTTATCTATTTATATGGCTTCCTCCAACCACCCTGTCCCCTACCTCTATCCTTCCCAATTCAAGGTAACTCTTACCATAAATTCCAAGTTTACCCTCCTCTTTTTTTCTTTTTCTGTTTGAAGTTTCACAACCCAATGTTTTTTTCATTTTTTTTTAATATTTTAAATTGTGGTAAAAAAAATAAGATAAAATGTACCATCTTAACCATTGTTAAGTCTATGGTTCAGTAGTGTTAAGTATAGTCACACTGTTGTAAAATGATCTCCAGAATTATTTTGTCTTGCAAAACTGAAATTATACCCATCTGACATTAACATTCCATTTCGCCCCAACCCACCCAGTCGACCCCCATTCTACTTTCTGTTTCTAGGATTCTAACTGTTTAGATACTCATACAGGTGGAATCATACAGTGTTTGTCTCTCGGTGACTAGTTGATTTCACTTAGCATAATGTTTTCAAGATTTATCCATGTTACAGCATGTGATAGAACTTTTTTCTTTCAAGACTGAATAATATTCTATATATATATATATGTATCACATCACTTAAAGGTATACTTTATTTTGGCAAGAGCACTTTGACTGCTGTTGGAGCTTGGACGGAGATGAAACAGTCCATAGGAGGCTATGATGCCCAATTGCACCAGTGGGATTAGTTCTTGCAGTCTAGGTGAGACAGGAGGTGGAGGGGGAGGGCACAGCCGTTCAAAGAATGACACAGCAATTAACACAAAAATGGTGGAAGATTCAGCTCCCAATAGACCTTGAAGCCCAAGTTGGTGGGAGATTTGACTTCCAGTAGACCTGGAGCTTCCTTATATGCTCATTGTAATCTATTAATACAGTGAATGACACTCCCACAGGCGTCATGACAGTTCCAAGAATAACCATAAAAGGTCAAAAAGTGGGAGGTGGCCCAATTCCTGGGAATCCCAGCTCCTTCCTCAAAAATAGTTGGAATAATCCTCCACTTGTCAGCATATGAAACTACTGAACCCAGAAAAACTAGCAACACTGCACCTCATGGTGGCCGCTCTCCCTTCGGAGTGAGACAGACCACACCCCATCTACGGAATGTGTATGTACTTTTACAGCACCAGCCCCCACACCTCACAGCCTTTCTCTTGCCTTCTGAAACAGCCTGCACTCTATGGAGTATGTATCTCTCTAAATAAATCTACTTTTAACTCAACTATGGCTTGCTCTTGAATTCCTTCCTGCATGAAGCCAAGGACCGATACATGGCAGGGCACATCCCAGGGACTCAGCCGAGATCTGGGACATGACCATCTTCTCACCCCACACTCATTTTTTCTGTATCACAAGCATTCCCCCATGAAAAGCCAATGAACCAGAGTTCCCAAGCTAGTGTACATGCACATGCTGGGACATGAAGCTTGGTGCCTGGGAATTATCCTCTTTTTGGTGGATCTGCCATGATTCATGGAAATCTACTCATTTCTCACTGTGTGAGATTGGATCATCTACATTAGCTGAGATCATAGAGTTCTAAAGGCTGGCAGTGGGCAGGAAGAACCCCACACTTCCTCAAATGACGAAAGCATTTTCTCCCATTTTTTTTTCCCAACAGAAAAAAAAATCCTTAAATTGAATATGAAACACAGAAATGAGAATTTCTAATAGTGTCTTCCTTTCTTTCTCATTAATTCACGCATGACCTCTTTCTGGAACCTTGTGAATAAACAGAAATTTAATGGGGTCAGAAAGGATTAAGATGGAGCTGTTACAGACCAAAACACTGGGGGAAGGGAGGAGGGGAAAGGCAGGAGGGAGAGAGAATTATGTGAGGCCAGAAAAGGAGTCAGTCAATGAGATGCAGAAGGAAGTTTGCAGGGGGGAACATTTACTGGGACACAGAGCATTACACAAGCTACCAAAACAAGTAGAAGCGGAGGGAGGGCACAGAAAGGGGAGTGGCCAGAGGCGGGAGTTGGCCCAACGAAATGGCGCCAAGTCCCAGGGAGACTGCTGAGGGCTTCCAACCTGCAGATCCATCTGTCTCCTAGGATTCTAGGGCAAACCTCATTAGAGTGAGGAGAATCCCGCGGCTCCATCCCTACCCCTGGGACCTCGAATTCCCATCTGGCAAGCTAACGGAACAAGTCTGCCACGGGTTTGCATTCTCTCACACACCCTTTTTCTGATAAGAAAAATGTACTTTTTTTTCACTATTTATTAGGTCTTCTTGGTTATGCCATGCTGTTCTTCTAGCTTTAGGAGTCACACTAACTTGATTTTAAGCTGATTACTGAAGAAGTCTAATAACTTAACTCTTTGTGTAATTGAACTCTGAGAAACAAATCCTTGTTCTTAAGTCATCCTACCTGGCAGGTGGTCAAAGACGTCCACCAGACTTCCAAACCGTGGTACCTTGGATGCAGGCCAGATGCTGCAGGGCTGGGGTCACTCAGAAGGCCAAAGAGTCACATGCTTGATGAGATGTTTGATTTCCTCCTGGAAAGAAAGGGGAAAAGTTAGGCGGCTACTGCAAATCCAGAGATCTACATTTCTAGAGGTGAAAAATGTTATCCACAGCAGCCACAAAGAAAGTGAACATACAAGTGAAATTTACTCAGGAAACATCCACGCACATCACCAGGGCTTACTTGGGGGTAGTTAAAGGCTCTCACAGGTGAGCCATCCTCTGCCAAAGCTATAAATTCATTCTTAATGGGTATTTGAGGGCTTGGCACTCTCTTTGTATCTACTTAATTCTTTGATTTATTCAACAAATCTGCATCAACTGCTCCCTCCATGCCAGGTTGCAGGAAGTATTGGGGCTATAGTCAGTCATGTAAAAGACAAACTTTTTTTTTTCCTGCCCTGTGGAGCTTACAATTTCATATGAGAACTGAGGTTGCATGATGGGAGGGAAATTGTCAAGTGCCTTTTCAGAAGATAGAGATAAACTCTTCCTCTCTGGGATAGTTGGCCGACATTGCTCCAGATTCCTCCCTGTCCTCTATTCACTTGGGAGTGGAACAAGGGAAAAGAGAGGGGATGGGACCCCAACACCTGCCTTCTCTACTTTGTTGTGTGACCTTGAGCATGTCATGGAACCTTTCTGAGACTCCGTCTCCCTCGTCTGTAAAATCCAAACTGCCGTATTTACTTTCCTCGCCAATCTTCTGTGAAGTAGAATAAAATCAAGTAGGGGAAGCACTTTGTAAAGTGTCACACAGTGCAAGTGTTCTTTTTTGCCCCCTTTCCCTTAGGCTTTGGTGTCAAGCCATAGGGTGGTCAAACTCCCCCTCTACACATCCAGTTGTGTGGCCTTGGGTGTTTTCATGGGACTTTCTGAGGCCCTGTTTCCTAGTATGTAAAGCGGATATTGTAGCATTTATCACATATGGTTGCAAGAATTTAAGAAAAGCTAACAACGTGAGGTTCTCTGCCAGGCAGCAAGTGTGCTCTTACTTTAATGTCTCCCTGCTTTCTCCTTGTTCTGCCTTCTCTCTCTCCCTCCTTCACTTTACCTCTAAGGACCACTAAGGAAGCAAGATCAAGGTTATTGTGGGTTAAAGGGAGAACTGTAAAGGGTTCGTTTTCCCCCTTAATAATGATTGTTTTTTTTTTCCTATATGATCCAACAATCCCACTCCTGGGCATATGTGCAGAGGGAACCTTAGTTCAAAGACACACATGCACCCCAATGTTCATAGCAGCACTATTTACAATAGCCAAACATGGAAACAACCTAAATGTCCATCGACAGATGACTGGATAAAGAAGTTGTGGTACAAATACAATGGAATACTACCCAGCCATAAAAAAGAATAAAATAATGTCATTTGCAGCAACATGGATGGACCTGGAGATTGTCATTCCACATGAAGTAAGCCAGAAAGAGAAAGAAAAATACCATATGATATCATTTATAGATGGAATCTAAAAAAAAAAAAAAGCACAAATGAACTTATTTGCAAAACAGAAACAGATTCTCAGACATAGAGAACAAACTTGTAGTTACCATGGTAGGAGGGGATAAATTGGGAGTTAGAGATTTGCAAATACTGATATATAAAAAATAGATAAACAACAAGTTCATGCTGAATAGCGCAGGGAAATATATTCGATATCTTGCAGTAACCTATGGTGAAAAAGAATATGAAAACGAATATATGCTTTCTTGTTCATCTCTATTGTCCTGGTTGGGAATAGCAGCCCTCTGATCTGATCTACAGATAACCAGTTTGTTAATATAATTGTAATATAATTATGTGTCTAATTATATTATAATTGATAATATGATCATCTGAGAGTCCTTTGGCAGCCAGGTATTGACAGATCATTTTATCTTTTTATTTTATCCGGGTAATTTTTCTGCTTTGGTGTTATTCTGTCCATTTTACATATGAAAACATCAAGTTCAGAGCCATGTTCACAGTTATGATGTAGTGCAATCAGGTTACAAGCCAGACCTGTGCTATTTCTTTTATACTCAGCAACTCCCTACTCTCCTGTAAGTTTCAACCTTCTGATTGAGGGAGTGTTAAATGGATCACTGACTCCTTTTTGGAGCCCAAGATCATCCTTTTGAATGGGTGCAAATTTGTTACTTATGTTTCTAGTCTCAAAATTACCCTTCTTTTTTTTTAATTAAAATAAGAAAAAAGCCATTTCTTGATTCTAATAGTCTGTCTTGACCAGTGAAACCTAAGAGTCTTGCTTCATTCTTACATTTTTATTCATATTCCATAATGGCTCCATATTTCTTCTAGTGTAGGAATAAAGAATAGCATAGAACTCTCTTCTCTACCTTGACTGACGTGTTGTGACAATAAATATAAATAGCTTGAATTTATTTCATGTGCCCATGTGCCTATTTCAGCAAACATGTTTGAATACTGTTGTCACCTCTCTATGGGGCAGGAAAAGCCAGGATAAAAATGTGATCTTGACTTTGGCACTTCCAGCATGTAGATGCTGCATATTTTCTACACCACCGTGGACCTTCTTGAGGGAGAAGCATGTTTACAGGAAAGTGGCACAGCATCCCTTCTCATAACCTTCAGGCAAAAATGATGCTTCCTTCTCTGTCCGTCTCTTGCTTCAGATAAATCACAGTTTTCTGGAAAACTAAAGAAGGCAGGCACAGTCTCAGCTTTGGAAGGGGAGCAGCATTAATTGGGTTCTTGGGGAGCGGATGCTGAGATGTAATTAGGACTACAAGAGGTTTACTGCGGGAGAAAGATGAAAGGAGAGGAAGCAGCGTTGAAGAAAGGTTTCTGACCACAGTGTAGACAGGGAGAAAGTCCTGGCAACCCAGTGGAGGATCTCCGGAACAAAGATTTTCCACTAGGGAAGTCCTGAGCTGGACAGAAATGTCCGGGCGCCAGTGCCCTACCACGCTCAGTCTCTGTCTGGAGGTGCCCAGGAAAACTGTGACTTCAGCTTGAAAGCTGAAGCAGGTTCTGAAGGTGTTAACAGCTGGAAGCTGTCAGCTTAGCACAATCGAAAGTCAAGTTTTTTCTTGAAAGGAGATTCAAGTGGTGTGGCTCTGGGGCTCCTCCAGTAGCCCATGAGAGTTCTTCTAATTCCATTTTCACCTGTTACTGTTCAGCCCTAAAATCTCCTAAAGAATTCTTAAGCATCCTGCAGCCTCTTCTAATACTTTTTAATACTTCATTGCATCTTTTAAAGTTGTTTTAGGGAAAACAAAATACATCCTTATTGTTTCATGATCCGCTTAGAGATAAACTAGTACCTTTTCACACAAATTTAAGAATCTGGCAGTAGTATACACCTTTATACACTCAATCCTTTGTGTTATCGCTGTTATATATATTTTATCTCTGTGTGTTATAAACCCCACAAAACAACATTAAATTTTCCTTTAAGCAGTTATATAACTGACAAAGAAATTAAGAGGAAAAATAAAAAAGAGTAAAATGCTTTAAAAATTTATTCAGATGTATATTATTTACAATGTGCTTAAGTGTTATTTGAGGATGTGAATTTCCATCTGGTATCATTTCTTTTAGTCTGTAGATTTCCCTTAAAGACTTTAACTGGTAGAGAATTCTCTTAGTTTTCTTTAGGATGAATTGGTCTTGATTTTTTAAGGTTTTTTTTTTTCCTCTGAATTTTCTACTTCAGGATTAAAAAAAAATTCTAATTTACAGAATCTGGCATGATTTTTCTATTTCTTTCAGCACTTTAAAAGAGTTGTTCCACTCTCTTCTGGCCTCCATGGTTTCTGACGGGAAATCATTCATGGGATCACTATTCCCCGTTGGTAATGTGTATTTTCCCTGGCTACTCTCAAGATCTGCTTTTCATCTCTGGTGTTTAATAGGTTGATTGTAGCTTTTAATAGTTTGACAGTATGAGCTTCTTCATGTTTGTTTCTGCTTTGTGTTTGTTAACCATCTTGTATCTGCAAATTTCTTCAATCACATATGGGGAATTTGGAGCCATTATTTTAAAATATTTTTGCTGTCATATAATTTTTTCTTTCTTCCCCTTTCAGGATTCCAGTTGTCCAATATGTAAGACCATTTGTTATTATTATTTTTCCTATTGAAGTCTAGTCAGTTTACAATCTAATCTTGTGTCAGTTTCTAGTGTACAGCATAATGTTTCATTCATCCATATACATATATTCGTTTTCATATTCTTTTTCATTATAGGCATTTGTTATTTTTTAACAGGTCCTCAGAGCTCTGTCCATTTAATTTTATTTTCCTTTCTCTAATTTTCTTACTTTTATTTTTTTCTCTCTTCTTCAAATTAGATAACTTCTACTGATCTACCTTCACTTCTGTCATTTCCAGATATTTTGTCTTTAGGCAAGCTGTTCTGGGTCTGGCCATCCATGTGTGGTCCAGGGACTAATCAGAGATGTGGGTAGAAAGAATTGCAGGATTCCCCACCCCACCTTTTTTTCCTTCCAGGATTTCCTAATTTATCTCAGTAGCTGCAGTTCCCCTTGCCGGAAAAAAAAAGTGCATTTAAAAAAAAATCCAAGTGCACTCTTGCCACCTCACCTGAGCCATACCAACTGCACTTAGTCCTAGACCAAAGGCTGGGAAAACAGAACTTACTTCGTTCAGCCCTACTCCTCCCCTGCCCCAACAGAGTACTCCCACCACCATGCCTTCTTCTGCCCAATCCCCAGGGCCTCAGGCCGTTGCTCTTTCTATTATGTCCAGGTTTTGTAACTAGTTCCCTCCAGCACTCCTTGGTCTGCAGATACATGACTCTCTGCCTGCCTGTATACAGACTCTCTTTTTAATTCTAACTCTGGTGAAGAAATGGCTCTAAATCTAAATGGATGAGAACTTACAGTCTAAAAACTGTGAAAAATGCAGGAAGACTAAGGAATCTGTAAGTATTCCTAAATGTTCTTCTGCATTTACTTCTATTTTTGTTAATCTGATCATAGCCTCCTGTCACGTGGAGACACACACACACACACACACACACACACACACACAAATACATGTATAAACATATACCAGCAAAGACTTACAAAGAAGCAAAAATGTATCAGGCAAATCTGTGAGTCAGAGGTTGGTAAACTCCAGCCCATGAGACAAATCTGGGCTGCTGTTTGTTTTTGCGTGGTCCCTAAGCTAAGAATGTTTTCCATAATTTTAAATAGCTGCAAAAAAAAAAAAAAAAAAAGTGCCACATGAAAATTATGTGAAACTCAAATTTCAATGTTCAAGTGAAGTTTTATTGAAACATAGCCTCCTCATTTATTTTATTTTTCACTGCTGCTTTTGCCCTAAATGGCAGAGTTGAGTCGTCGTGATGAGATGTTATGACTGCAATCAATGCCTACATGATCTAACTCTTTATGAAAAATGTTTGCTGACCTCTGCTTTAAGTGAAGCCTAGAATCCGCAGCAGTAAGCAGAACACTTGAGACTGCTTTTGACCTGAGGATATTTCAAAATGAGTGAGTGAATTTGAGCTCCAGTTTTCAGAGTTTTGTTGGCAAACTGAAAAAAAAAAAGGGGGTTCTAACAGGAGATTTTCACTTAATAAATCCGGCAGACCGAAGGGCATCTCTTTTAGTGTAACTTATGAATCAGAAATAAATGGCTCATCCAACCCCTGGGACCACAGTGAATGTTGCCTTGGTGCTAAGCAAGACACAGGAATCCCTGAACTGTTTAACAACATGCCTTCCTTTGAAGGCGTTTTGAAGCACAAAATAATATTATTTGGGTAGTCCAAAAAGCTTCAAGTTGTGAATTTTTTAAAAAAAATTATTCTTAACTACTTGTAGGTTCCTGGCAGAAACAAGTAGATATATGTATTTAGACATACAAAAAGTAGAGTTTAGAAAGTTGGCTTGCTCTCTGTTAATTTTCTGTATTGTTTGTTTTCTATTTTATTAATTTCTATCTTTATATAAGTTTTCCTTGTTTCTATTTAGTTGGAATTGAATGTGTTCTTTTTCTAACTTCATAAGGGAGAAATTTCAATCACTGATTTCACTTCTTCTTTTCTAACATAAGTACTTGAAGTTGTAAATTGCTATTACACCACACATTTCACTCTAAACACTGCTTTAGATGCATTCTACAACTTAGAAACATTTTACCTTGAACTAATTTTAGATTTACATGGAAGTAATAAATCTTCCATATACTTCTTTTTTGTCTTAAGCTAGTTTGATTTCTCATCCATTGCAACTGAAGAAGGCCTGACTAATATAAAGGCTATTGCTAATTAGCAGACCCTCAGGCCAAAAAAAAAAAAAAGGAATTTTTCAGTGGAGAGCCGTAGATTCCAGTCCTCTAATCCATGTCAAATTCAAATTAGGAAGAAATATCTGTACCTTCACTTAGGTAAAGTCAAAACTGTAAATGATGATTTGTTTACTTTCTGTAACAGTTTTTTGCTAGACTTTGAGATTCTTGATGGCAGAGGCAATGTCTTATCTGTCTTTGTATTCCTAGGGCATAGTACGAAGCACTCAACAAACACTGGCTGAGTGAATAAATTTTGACAGTTGAATTTGGCAACTGAATTGCAGGTTACCATCTAACCAAACAGTTAATTAGGTCAGGGATTTATTGACCAACCCACCCTCCACAGTGAAGCCACACAATCTATTAAAGAATTAAAGTAAGTCATTTCACAGACTACTAAATACAATCCAACAGCTTCCCAATGCACTCAAGATAAAATATAATCTCGTTTCCAAGGTTTAGAAAATGTACCAAGTTCTGGCCCCTTTCTCTCTAATTTATTTCTTACAACTCTCCCACTGTTTCATTATGCTCCAGCTAACCGGCCTTGTATGTCAAGAATTTATTCTCTCTAAGCTTATATCTGACCCAGAGCTTTTTCTTTTGCTGTTCACCCTGCCTAGAATGTTCTTCCCACAACTTGTCACATAGCCGGTTCCTCATTATTCAGAGACCAAAAGCTAATCTTTTCAGAGAGCTTTTCCCAGATCCCCATGTCTCATATAGTCCACGTGAATGAGTACTTTCCTACAAAACATAAACAGTTTAGTGCATTCCACTTTATTCTTTATGATTGATAACATTACTAGTTTATGAAGTAATCTTATTTATTTATGTTCTTCTTAATGGTCTGTCTCACATCAAAATATAATCTCCATGGGAGCAGGGAACTTATCTGCCTCGTTTACTCCTGTATTTTCAGTTCCTATAAAAGTGCTTTACATAGAAAGAATTGAATAAATGTTTGATGAACAAATGAATTTAATCCTAACAAACAAGCCAAAGGTGACTGTAAACAATCTGATTTTAAAACAGTCAATTCACCATAAAAAGAAGTCAAACCAGTTATTTGGAATCATGAGGTGAAACTGTTGTCCCTCTGGTTTTACATGGCCAGGAATTAGGTTGAGCCACAGAAAACACAACTGTCATGTAAGAAAAATAGCAAGGTACCAGCCTAAGTTATTTTATTGCTCATTTGCTCTTTTTCAAGTAGACTTAATACATAAAAATGAGAACCATTAAAGTTAATGCTCTCACACAGACCAGCCATATTGATTTTTCTCCACAATTGATCCCATAAATTTTGGGCATTTACTATTTACTAGATATTCATTTAGGGCCAGGCATTGACCTCTATATTCACTGTGATCCATTTTATTGTTCATTTCTTTAGGCTGTTTGTTACTCCATACACACCCACGTGAATGCATTCAGTAATTTTTACTATCGAAATTGCCGTTTCTTCTGATGAAGATCTCTTCTCAGCATATTTATTTGCAAACATGATAGCCAGTGTATTAACACTGTCTGAACATTTATCCTACTTATCGTACAATGATGCATGGAGGTGGCACACATTACCACGTCTTCAGCAGTTTTATGCAAGAACCAGGACAGGCATCGTTCACCGACGCTTTCTTCTCCCTGCTTTGCAGGACTTCCAGTTCTGGAGAGATAGTCTCTTTCTTACAGATTCCACATCCACACAGGTGACTTGTGAACAAGTTTGGTCACTTATCACAGAAAAAAAGCACCATGTTTTCTCCATTTGTTCTGGCTCCCTTCTAGGGAATGTGGTTAGGCTTTCCGGAGTAGAAAAAATATGCAGAGGAGGTTGGCCAAGATAGGGGAGCAGAAAGACCCTGAACTCACCCCCTTCCACAAGCACACCAGACATGGGAACAAGAGAAGATACGTAGGAAGAGATTTTATCCAGAGAAATCTAGACACTGTTTTCTTCCCTGGGTGAGGACGTGGCCTTGCTTAGCTAATCACGACTCGAGTCAGAAGAAACTAGAATGTGTCAATATTCCCTGAAATGGAAGTTCACATACAGCTCATTTAAGTTCTTCCAGAATGGTGACATAACACACCACAAATTAGGTCTTTCTCAAGTCCAGTGTCATCTTATCCTTCAAGAACTGCCATTAACACCTAAGCCTTCTACCAGGGACCCACACACCAAGTGAAAGCTAGAATGGAATGTGTTGTATCTACATGTGCTGCTGAATTTTTTTTTTATCTTTGGGCTAGACATAAATTAGACTATCTGTGCATTTCTATAGACTTTTTTCAATCAATCAGTAGCATGTCTGTAATGTCACCTGCATGTCCAAATCTGAAAAGAAAGGTATTATCTGTTAACTCTTTGTATCAATTATCTGCTTCATTCAAATCAGTCTGTTTGCCCTTGCATATTTTCAGTAAGAGTATGGAGTTCTTGGGTCCTGGGTTACTCGAGTAAGTTTCCATTTTTCTAAATTGTTTCCAGTTTTGAACACAGTCAAAATGAGGAAAAGCTATTCCCCCACATTTCTACAGGATGTGACCTTAACCGGGACTTTGTATCTATTAAGACATTTTAAAGTTATAATTCTTGGCTCTCAGCACAGACCTTAATCTCAAATTGCATCATCTCAAGACATCCTAAAAAGCTGCCAGTTCATCAGTGACAGATCCAAAATAGCCGACTTAAAGGCAGACCAAAAAAAAAAGTGTGTTCTCCCAAGCATATCACCTCAGCCAGGTCCCAGGAGAAGAAACACAGATTAAAACTAAATGACAAATGCAAAAGTACACAAAGATGAAGAAGAAAAATCACCTCTTCAGGACTCAGCAGAAGGACACTGAACGCTCAGATTTCTAAGCATCCAATTCATGGCCATAAATTGGCAGAATAAATTACATAGAGCTTACCCCTGTCTTAGACCCCACATATTTGCCAAAATACACTACAGTTTATAGATATATTTTACACATGCCATTTAATTTGATCTTCCCAACTAACATGTAAGGCAGGCAGGATTATATCAGTGTCAAGACGTAGAAATGGAAGCATGGAGAGCTGAGCGGGGTGTTGAGAACCTGGTTTGAGTCCTGGCTCTGCCAGAGACCTTTTCTAGTTAATAAGTGAGGTCAAGTGAGCTAATCTCAGGGGTAGAAACCTCTTTACCTACTAAACAAGGACAAGTCCTGCACACCCGATGGCCGTGAGGAGTCAATGAGGTGAAGTGTGCAAAGTGCTCACTAAGCATAACGTCTCGCACATGGTACCGATCTGATATTGTTGACATTTTCAAGGTTACTAAGCTAATAAATCACAGAGCCAGGCCCAAGACATCAATCCTTATTGAGAAGTAAATAGTTTAGAGAGTGAAACTCAGTACACTGTTATCTGTCCATTTACCCTTCACAACTTTTTGACATTGATGTGGGTGACTTCCACTACGAGGGCAGCGCTGTGGCCGGGACCTTCCGCTCCCACTGAGCTTGAC
Organism: Camelus bactrianus; assembly: GCF_048773025.1. Taxonomy (NCBI): domain Eukaryota; kingdom Metazoa; phylum Chordata; class Mammalia; order Artiodactyla; family Camelidae; genus Camelus; species Camelus bactrianus. The sequence goes on along the minus strand of NC_133560.1, from coordinate 19,238,975 downwards.
ATCTTTATAAATGCGTTCTAGGAATGATTCTACTTTTTCCTTCACAATAGTCCTGTGTAATCAGATAGAGTGTATACCAACTTTACAGACAGATCTGAAAATTAAAATCCACACCCATCAGTCAATGGCACTGTCAGTGGCACTCAGTGGCTCAGCAATGGGACTGGACGGAGCCTCTTCCCAGGGCCGCTTCGTACTTGAGATTGAGATTGAATGGACCCACTTTCCCTTCCCTTCCCCTCCCTTGCAGGTAAGTATTTTGGGTTCTCTTTTTGAAGAAAATTTCAAATCCATCCCTCTCCCTTCCTCCAGGCCAGGACCCAGGACCAAGCCATGGTCCTCCCCGTGGGCTCCTGCGATAGCCACCTCCATGGACTCCCTGTTTACATGCTTGTCCCCCCTCTAATTGGTCTGTCATGCTGCAGACAGGTGACCATCTTTAAAGTTACATCACATCGCGTCTCCATCCTCCAGTGACTCCCCATGCTCTTAGGACAGGGTCACACATTCTCAGTGTGCCCTGGCAGGCCCAGCACGAGCTGGTCCCTGGATGTCCCTCCTCTCATCGCACGATGCTCATCTAGCTCCAGCCACTTGGTTGACTCGAGCTTTCCCGATATGAGCAAGGTGTCTTCCACCTCAGGGTCTTTGCAAATGCTACTCCCTCTCCTCGAGTTCATTCTCCCAGCACCCCCTGCACACCCACACTGATGTGGCTGGTTCTTCTCAATCTTTCAACTTGGGCATAAATGCCCCCTTCTCGGCGGGACTGTCTTTGACCTCCCTGACTGAAGCACGCATCACAGGGTTATTCTCTCACACGGCTTCCTTGACACTGATCGGGATTGACCGCATTCTATTTGTGCTCATTATTTGTTGCCATGGCTCCCCCATTAGCCTGAAAATGCCTTGAAAGCGAGATCAGACCTGTTTTGCTCATCCGTGTCTCTCCAGCACCTACAACCGTACCTTGCTGTAGATCATCAAAACATATATATTGCATGAATCAATCAATAGCCACCTGTTGTTTACAGGGCCACACATTTTCAGGCCCCAAAGTGGTTTTCAAGCTATGCTGTTAGGAGTCCTTGGTTCAGGATCTGTGTCTTTAGGCAGGGCTGATTTCTAACCAGGGTGCCATAAATTGGCCTCAAATGTGCCCAAACTATCAGGCCCTCCCCTCCAGCCATAAAGTGGCCCTGGACAGCTGAAAGCTCTAAGCCACTAGCTTCTGCCAGGGGCTTATCCACTTGCCTCGAGAGCTGCACAAATGTTATCAACTCCTATCTGTGCTCGGATGTGGAAAGGCTGCCTTAAATCTGGCTTCAGAGGACCGTCGGGGAGGGTGGGTGAGCAGCCTGGTTTGGGGCTGGAATAAGCCTCTTCCCCTCCAACTGCTGCCTTGTCCCCAGCTTCAACCTGAGGATGAGAGCAGCCGGAACAGTACTGGCCTTCTAAAGTGAAGTTGCTGGTTAAATTCTATGCCTCAGATTTTTTTTTTTTAAATACAAAGGAATCTGCTCCTTAAATGATGTTTGAAAAAAAATATACGTATCAGTTGAAAGGGCCTCATTTTACAAATCAGGGAACTGAGGTGAGTGAGCCTCGAGGACAGTCTTGACTTTATTTTTTCTCAAAAAGACTTCTGAGGCAACGGTTCTCAATCTAAAAGGCTAAATCTTAAATCTAAGAGTCTGCTGAGGAACTTTAGAAAAATTCTAACATTCAGCCTACACCCAGACTAATGGAATCAGAGTCTCTGGAAGTGGAACCCAGGCGTGAGGATATGATTAAAAATAATAGACACTTGTTAAGATTAGTTATAATAAAAAACATACTTAATCTCTGACCCTTCATCTCATGAGTGACTGGTTTCTGAGACAATGTGGAAAAAATGGCAATAAAACTAAAAAATAGTATTTTAACTGGCTCAAAGGCCTTTCTAAAGAAAATAGTTTTACTTTTTAATCTTTAAATTTTTTTTTAAATGGAGGGGGAATTGAACCCAGGACATCGTGTAGGCTTTCTACCACTGAGCTATACCCACCCCTCCCAAATACTTTTAAAAATTAGAAAAGTGGGAATTTTCTTTTGACAGGGGAAGAGCTCTATGACTGAGAACTGAGTTCTGGAGAAAGGAAGAACTCACTTCGCTGCATCATTGGAGATGCCTGCTAACCTCTGTCTTTGAGGTTAACATTCAGTTTTCTCCTGTGTGATAATGGACAGCTGGCACATTGCATCGGCTGGAGTACCTGTAATCGATCAGTTATCCGCGGTAGTTTTCAGCCTGGGGGTGTAGATGCTCAGTGAGACCACGTCAAAGGTGTGTTTGCCAGACCAAGTAGAGTGACAAAGAATCCAGCAATGTTTCCTTCCAGAACTGTCCAACTCTCCAAAAGTAGCCACCTGTAGGCTTATTGTGAGGTTCAAATGTGAAGATGTATCTAAAGTTTGTAAGCACAATGCTCAGCAAGTAACTGACAGATGCTCGCTAAATATTATATGCCATTATCATTCTTAAAATCGTACTGATTCACTTGTTACTGAATAATAATTTAAAAGCCAAAAGGTCTGAAAAGACACTGTCAGCACATTGAGAATCTCTCTAGCCTGTTCTCAGCACCCAGCAGAGAATTTGGTGTTCCCTATTGTTACATGTAAACTGTTATTATGTACTCAAGTATGCATTACATTTATTAAACCAGTGTTGGGGGAGGGTGTATCTGAAGCAGTAGAACACATGCTTAGCATGCATGAGGTCCTGGGGTTCAATCCCTGGCACCTCCTCCAAAAATAGACAAGTAAACTTAATTACCTCTCCCCACCTAAATAAATAAATAAATAGATAGACAGATAGATAGATAGATAGATAGATAGAGTGAAAAAGAAGAAGAAAGAAGAAAGCCACATTCGGGTATCTCCCTCTCCTGTTAACTGGCTGAGTTCCTGACTGCTGCACCCATTTTTCAGGTTCCTATGAGGTTAAGCCTTGGAAATTGTACAGACTTTTATTTCTCTTCCTGTTAGCATCGAAAATTTCTTGTTGCTCCCTCTTTGATGAGACTAAAGATTCCACCGAAGTAAAAAAGGGAGGCAGCTGGAGGTATTTCACACTTAGGAGAGATAATCTAAGGAAGGACAACACAGGTCCATGTTACAATTATAGATCAGGAAACACCACGACGACTCTGCGGGGTTGGGTATTACGTGGAAAACACAAGGGGGTGGGGGGAAAAGTGGTTAAGTTGTTTAATAGCATTTAATTACCCTCACCGCCTGGGCACATATATAGAAAGGCATACACTAAAATGTCTAAATAGTAAGAGGATATTAAACCAATGTATCAACAAAGGAGCAACAATTAAATTATGCCCTTCTGTACAGTGGTGTATCATTAGAAAGATACAATTAGACTCAGTGTGGAAAATGTTTCCTTAACATTAGACTGTTTAACTCTAAATTATGTAATGTGTACTTGGATAACAAATGCATTATGTTGAGTTTTAAACCAGGAGCGTGAGGTGTGAGTCTTCTGGTGACCTGAATTCTACTTCCTCACTTCTAAGCAGGAATGCCTCTCTCTCACACATCTGTTTTCGCCCCCTCCCATCTTTTCTCTTTCCTTCCTTCCAAATTACCTATAGGCATATTACAGCTTCTTTTTTTATTTAGATCTCAATCAATTAATAATTGCTGACTAGGCACAGTGCTAGGCACTGCTTCACGGCAAGGTGAGCTGAGTAGACCTCAGATGAGCGCTCCTGAAATGGACTATTGCTACCCATTTTTTTTTTGTACCCTTATTTTATTGGAAATGTTACTTTGAAAGCATCATTTTACTGGAGATAAACAGTCACCAGGAAATTGCCACTGGAAATGACTTAGGCCATTCACAAAACTGCACGTGAGGACTGAGCTACGCAGATAAAGATCTCAGCTAGTCCTGTAAAAGCAGGGGCATGATGGAAATATCAGGAAAGGTGAGAATATGCTATTTGCCGTGTTCTGCCATTGGTTTATTTATTTATTCATCTGTTTTTTAAAATGGAGGTACTTGTTCTGCCATTAGGGTTTTACTTTCTTACCTTGTTATATACATACGCCTAGGAATTAAATAAAATAGTCCAGTGGCATAGACATACCAAACTAAAGGAAAAAGGCACGTAGAATCAATCCAGTCATAGGAAAAGCACTACTTTTAAAGGTGTGAGTGCAAATAAAAAGGACATAGTGTTATCACACCAGATTAGAATAAAATACTAATTAGATCAAGACAAAATTAGAAATATTCCGATCCTTAAATTGCATTTTAAAAACTTTATTTGTTTCTTATTGAAGTACAGTCAGTTACAATGTGTCAGTGTCTGGTGTACGGCACAGTTACTGCTACCCGTTGATGAGACCCAGGGCTTGGCTGAGAACACAATGTCCTCACTCCTAAACCCCGGCCTACCCTTGGTCTCGTCATGAGCATTCAGAGATTTTCATAGCCTTATCTATTTTCTGCTCATTATTAGTAAGAGGAAATCACAAAAGGGAAAAATGCCTTCATCAGAAGAAACTTCTTTAATCTAGTTATAACCAGATAATGTTTTACATCTGCTTTGGAGGCATCCCAAAGGGAGGCCTTTTATTATTAGCATTGCCAGCGCTGTGCTAAGTCGGCTGCATGCCAGATGTATTGGAAAATCCCACTGACAACCATGGCTGTTGTGCTGTTTGGAAATTACAAGCAGTGATAAGATGTCAGGAGTCCCACCTGCTCCAACGAGTCGGAAGAGGCTAAAATAGTACTTGGAGGATGATAAGTGTGAAGAAGAACATGCAGCCTCTCTCTGAAGCCCTGAGAGTGGGAGGGAAAATTCTGAACCTTTCTCTAGCCAGCCATTGCCTATTCAGTCTGGGATGGCCTATTTTAAAGGACTGGGAAAGCAAAATATGATTTAGATTTCTCTAACCTGCTAGGATCTTTAATCTTTTTGTGATGTCACTTTTTTTTTTAAATTGAGGTATAATTGACATAGAACATAATATTAGTTTCAGGTATATAATGTAATGATTTGATACCTGTATATATTGTGAAATGATCACCCCAATAATTCTAGTTGACATCTGTCACTGCACACAGTTAGAATATTTTCCTGGTGATGAGAACATTTGAGACTATTTTTAGCAACTTTCAAATATGCAGTACAGTATTATTAACTATAGTCAAAGGTTGTACATTATATTCTCATAACTTATTTATCTTATAACTGGAAATTTGTACCTATTGATGTCCTTTACCCATTTTGCCCACCCCTTACGCCCCACCCCCTGCCTCTGTGAGCTCAGTATTTTCATTTTTGTGTTATTTATTTATTTATTTTTAGAGTCCACATATAAGTGTGATCACACAGTATTTGCCTTTCTGTGTCTAACTTATGTAATGCAGCAGAATGCCCTCAAGGTCCATGTTGTCTCCATGGGCAGCCTGCTAGAATCTCTGCAGAACTTCTCCAACTTTAATGTGCATGTAACTCATCTGGGGATCTTGTTAAGATGTAGCTTTTGCTTCATGAAGTTATAGGCGGGGCCAACATCCTGCATTTTTCACACACTCCAGGGGATGTAGGAGGCTTTGGTCCATGGGCCAAAGTTGGCAGGGAGCTATGTAATCTAAATAGAATTAGGATGATGCAAAGCTGATGAGAGATATTGGTGAGACAACTTTGTCCTACATGTCTTCCTACTTAGGAGTCTGGAGTCTTGGAGCCCTGAATGCCCATGATGACTGGTTTCCTCCTGTGTGTTTTCACCTCTTTTTTTTTTCTTTCAAAATGAGAATAATTTATGAGCTGAGACACATCAAAGTTCAACAAATTCTGAACCTACTTCCTAATATCTTTATCACACTCTCCTAATGTTCTGTGCCCTTTTTTGTGCCTGCATCATCCCCCCTCCACCCCCGGATTGCTCCAAGAGCATCTTAATCAGACATCTTAGATACCTTGTCTCTTATCTCCAGTATGGCTTTTCATATAGGAGACAGAGCTGTTTTTCTAAAATGCAAATCCTATGTCATGACCCATCCTAAAATCCTGTCATGGTTTCCTGTTTCCCTCAGGACAAAATTTAACAGAATCCTCAGAGTGATTTTTCCTGTTATTCTTACATTATAGGAAGGTCCAAAGTGGAAGATAAAAGGCACTAAGTTTTCTACATCCTAAACTCAAATAGCTTCTAGGAGAGCTTAATATGATATAGACAGAAGAAAGGTTTTCTTTAATAGGGAATTGGCCTGAAGCAATTGTGGAAGCTGGTGAAGCAGTCTCTGTGAGACTGTTGCCTTGGGATTTCATGGGAAGGGAAGGCAGCTGTAAAGGAGGGGATCAAGAGCATGCTGGAAACCCCAAGCTCAGACCGGAGCCCCACTGAAGCCCTGCCACTTCTGGTCGCTGACCCTGATGACAAGAGCATCCTGTAGAAGCCAGAGTCCCTCATCACAAAAGTACACACACATTATCTTGCCCAGAAGCTAAAAAGGATCCAGGAGAATGTAGAACAATTTCAGATCTAGCTCCTGCGTCGGGAAAACAAAAGGAGTCAGTGGCTCAGCAAATATGTTCCTGAGCTAAATCATGGCCACGGCTTCCCTTGCAGCATGCACATCTCCCAGGCATCTTCCCTGGAGCAACCCTGACTACAAACACACCAGAAAGCGAGGGCTGCAAACGCGGTCCAGTCCACTCGAGTGGACACATTGCAAAGACATCCCAGTGGGTTTCTTTTTTAAAACAGGCTCATACAACAGAATTACTTTTTTTCAGTCTTTATCTTAGAACTTGGAAATATAGTTCTTTTTCATTAGGCAAGGAGCCTCAGTAAGGCGGAAGATGCACTTGATTTTGCCTGTCACTGTATTCAGTGACCAGCAGAAGACTTTCACACTTAATAGACCCTCCTATTGACTGAAGGATAAAGGAATGAATGCATGGATGAATAAAAGGCAATAGAAGTGTAGGAATAAAAATATATTTGGCTTATGTCAGGTTTCTGAAATGTGGCCCATAGGATGTTTGAAAAAAATATCTCCAAAGAACTCTTTTCAGACGTGAACTGAATCCAGCCAATATGGTACAGCAGGGATCATACCGACCCTCCTCCCTGAAATATTTAAAAATAGCCACAGAAATATGTGAAACAATAGTGTTCAAGACACTGAACAACAGGCAATGAGGACCAGTGATCCTTGAGAAACAAGAAACAAATGAGATGAACCCTAAGATTGCCTGTTTATTGCCTTGAGAGAGTTTCCAGGCCATGGCGTGGTGCGGGAAAACAAAGGCAGAACCCAGCAGGTGCCATGAGTCTTAGAGTCCAAAAAAACCAAGACAATTTGAGTTCACAGGGTGGAGTACTGGAGAGGAGAACACCTACAGAGACAGAATCACGGGGATCTGCAGAGGGTCTTCACAAAGGCTAGAGCAGAGGGCTGATAAGACCATGAACATGAGAAGATTTTCTGAGATAAGAGAAAGAACCATCCAGAAAGATTAAAGGTTAAAGTGCCTGGCACTCAAACAGGGCTGGAAGTAGTGACCCAGAAGTGACACAGATTTTATCATTAGCAGACAAGGACTTTAAAACAATGATTATAATGTATACTTCCAAAAGGCTAAGGAGAGATGCAGAAGATATAAAAATCAAACTCAACTTCTAGAAAAAAAAAATGACTAAGATGAAAAATACAGTGAAGTGATTTAATGGAAGATTAAGCAGATCAGTACTGGGTAGAGAACTTGAAGATGTATCAATAAAACCTATCCACAATTAAACACAGTGAGAATTAAAAAAAAAAAAAAAGATTATCAGTGAGCAGTGGGAACACTTCAAGTAGCCTAATGTACCTAAAACGAGAGAATCCAAAGGAGAGAAGGCACAGAAAAACTTTATCAATGAACAATGACTAAAAACTTTCCAAATTTAATGGAAGCTATAAACGCATGGATCCAAAGAAACTAAAAAGAGATCTCAATTACAAGAAACATAGGGAAAATTATGTTGAGGCACATTACAGTCAAATTGCTCAAAGTTAGTAATAGAGAAAAATCTTATGTCGCAGGTAGCGAAATTGAAGATAATGGTAGAATTCTCACCAGGAACAACACAACTGTGTGAGTGAAAACATCTCTGAAGTACTGGAAGTAGAAAGTGTCAGCTGATAAATCTATGCCCAATGAAACTATCTTTCAAAAATGAAGGAGAAATAAAAAGGATTATAAAGGAATGCTAAGAATGACTGTATATCAACAGATTATGCAACAGAGAAAATGGACAAAGAAAGACACAAACTACTCAAATATGCTAAAAAAAAAAAGAGTCAATATAATAAGAAAAGATATTGAATTAGTAATCAAAAATTTTTGTAGAAAAAAAAAGCCTATGAACAGATGGCTTCAATGGTAAATTCTGCCAAATATCGAAAAATGAATTAACACTAGTCTTTCACAGACTTATCCAAAAAAACAGGAGTAGGAAACATCTTTCTCACCTCGTTCCCTAATGAAAATTCTATCCTGATACCAAAGAGTAGACAATGACATTACAAGGTCAATAAAAAACAGGGTTTTCATGGATTGATATATTACCTTCACAATGTATGAGAAAAGCAAGGTAAATGAAAAACAAAAAAAGCCAGAAAAAACATTTGCTTAACATATGTCCGATAGAGGACTTGCATTCAGTATACCTAGAACGTGCAAAGCTCAATAAGAAAACAAACAACTCAAATTTAAAAAATGGTGAATAGACTTGAACAGATACTTTACCAAGATATACTGATGACAAAAAGGCACATGAAAAGATGTCAACATACTAGGCATTAGGGAATTGCAAATGAAAACCATAATAATACAGCTCTCCACACCTATTGGAATGGCTAAAATTAGAAAAGACTTGACTGTACCAATTGTAGGGGAAAATGTGTAGGCACTGAAACTCTCATACATTGCTACTGGGATTGTAATATCATGCACACACCTTGGAAAACAGTTTGACAGTGTCTCAAAGTGTGAAACACACATGTGCCATATTATATGACCATTTAACTACAAGATATGAACTCAAGAAGAAAGAATATATATATCCATGTAAAGATTTGTATATGAATGCTCATAGCATCTTTGCTTTCAATAGCCCCAAACTGAACCCAAACCAGATGTTCATCAATGAGGGAAGAGATAAACAATTGTGGTTAGCCATACAATGGAAGACAATTCCACAATAAAGAGAAAAGAATTACTGTTGTATATATCAAATGACTCTTCAAAATACTTATGCTGAGTTAGAGAATCCAGACAAAAATTTTCATACAGTAGAATTCTATTTATATAGAAATCTAGAAAATACAAACTGATCTATAGTGATAGAAAGTCTGTGTGAAGCATTGCTAGGGAACGAGGAGATACAGTGATCATTTCTTAATTGTCATAATGGCTTCATGGGTCTATACATATGTCAAATTTTATTACACTGCATACTTTATGTGTAATTTATTTTAGGTCAATTATTTACTGATGGTAAATTTTATACTTATTTTTTATTTTAATAAAAAACAAATATAAATTAAACAGTATAAAATGACAAATATATAAACAGTGCAATTTGATGTTTTCAAAAGCTAATATTTTGAATGATTTGATGATAATTGATTTTAAATGTCTGAATTACTTATTGAGATAAATCAATGATTAAGAAATTTTGAATAAATCTGAATAAATATAATACCTTCTGCTTTATTTAAGCAGAAAAATAAACTTACACATACATGCATGCATACACACACTGAGTAGTGAATTTGGAGATCAATATTTTTGTAAATAGGAGGGAAAAAAAGAATAAATTTCCTGACATTTTGCTCTAAGTTCTGTATGATCATGGATGACTAATATATACATTTATTACTTATTAGCTCTTTTTCATTATTCATTTTCTTGAATAAGTTTTTGATAAACATAGCACATAAATTAAAAGTTTCCAAGAGGCATCGAGTAAAACTGTCTCCCTCCTCGGCCTGGCAGCTGGCATTCAGTACACCTACCTAATGATCATTAATGTTACTAGTGAAGTTGTCTATGCGTAAAGAAAACATATAAATATGTGATATTTAATACTGAACATGAACACTGACGTACTATAAACGTTGTTCTCCACTTTGCTTTCCTCATTTATCATGGAGGTTATATATCAATACATGAAAATTGCCCAATTCTTTTCATCTATTGCTTTATTTTATATTGTATTAATGTGTATTATTTATTTTCCAGGTGCCTGTTTATGGACATTTCTGTTGTTTCCGGTCTTCTGTTATCATTAGGAGGCTTTGATGAAATCATTAAATGTAATATGCCTATGAGTAAATGGTTTGGATAAATTTCTAGGGGTGGAATTGCTGATGAAGGTGTATACCCATTTAAGTTAGAAAATATTATGAGATTGTCCTACGTGTAGATTGGGCTAATTTAGCATCTCACAAGTCAAAGAAGAATGTTACTGTTGACCCGTACCTTCACTAACATAGTAATTTATTAAACTCTGGTCTTTGTTAATAATGAACTGGTGAAGATGGTAGCTTATAGTATTAATTTCATTTCTCATATGATGAATAAGGGTAAACAGTTTTTGAAATACTTAGAGAAATTTTACATTTTTTCTGTTAACTGTATTCATGCCATTTATTCATTTTTTAAACAGATTTTACACAAAATTATCTAGAAAACTGAAGAAGAGGGAATGCTTCCCCACTCATTCTATGAGACCAGTTATCAACACAAAGATCTTATTTTAAAAAAAGAAATCTATAGACTAATAGCCCTCATAAACATAAATACAAACAAAAATTAAACAAAATTTTAGCAAATTAAATTATTAAAGCTTAAAACATTGTAACAATTGGGGTTTATTCCAGGAGTGCAAGGTTGGTTTAACATATAAAAATCAATCAATATAATTCACCATATAAACTATAAAAGAAAAAAAATAATACAATCATCTCAACAGACTGAGAGGGACTGAAAAGAATCCAAGATCTATTCCTGATAGAAACTCTCACTAAAGTGGAAGCAGAAGAGAATTTTCTCAAACTTTTAATGAACATTTTATGCAAAGGTCAAGATGATGTTTTGCCACTAAGATGAGCAACAAAACAAGATGCTTGATCTCACCACTTCTATTAGACAGTGTACTGCAGTTTCTACCCAGTGCCATCAGGTTAAAAAATAAATAAAAGAAAAAAAGAAAAAAAAATAAAAGACATCCAGATACGAAAGAAAAAAGTAAAACTGCCTTTATTTGCAACTAACCCGAGAGTCTATGTAGAAAATCTGATATACAAAAAAGTTACTAGAACTAATAATTGAGTTTGATAAGTCTGCAGGATAAAAGATTGACATTCAAAAATCAAGTAAATTTCTATACATAATCAGTGAACAATCAGAAGTTGAAATTTTAAAACAATTTCTATTTACAGTAACAAAAATATGAAACACTGAGGAATGAATTTGACTAATTATATCAAATTCCTGTTATATTGAAAACTATTAAGCTTTCTGGGAGAAATTTTAAAAGACTTGAAGGAATAAAGATATATCTATATCTATCTATCTATCTATCTATCTATCTATCTATCTATCTATCTATCATCTCTATTTATATACTTTGTTTACCAGTCAGAAGACACAATACTATTCAGATATCAGTTGTCTCCAAATTGATCTAGAGAGTCAATAAAATAGCAGCAAACTTTTTTCTAGAAACTAACAAACTGATTCTACTATCACTTATTGAAATAAAAAAGAGCTAGAGTAAGCAAAGTAACTGAAAATGAGAACAATTTTAGAGAAATAACAATATCTGATTTCAAGGCTTCTTATAAAGCAACAACAGTCAAAACAGTGTGATTCTGGCACAAAGATAAATCAATGAACAAAATAAAGACACATAAGGAAACCCACACATAAATGAATAACTGATTTTTGGCGATGATAAGAAGCCAATTTATTGGAGAAAAGATAGTTTCTTTGACAAACTGTGAACAATTGGATATCCATATGCAAAAAAGCCACCTTTGATCCATACCTGACACCATATACAGCAATTTCAAAATGGATTACAGTACTAAATATAAGACCAAGAATTACAAAACTTTAGAAACAAACATGGGAGAAAGTTTTGGGAACCATGAGTAAGGCAAAGATAATTTCACAAAACAACTAATGTCAAAAGCACAATCCATAAAAAAACCTAAATTTTTAAGTTGAACTTTATTAAAGTTTTTTTTTTAAATGATCTTCAAAAGAATATGTTAAGAGATTGATAAGAAATGCCACTGAGAGAAAAAAAAATGGTGAAGTATATAAAGAACTTGTATCCAGAATATATGTAGAACTGTTAAAACTCAGTAAGAAAAAAAAAATCCAAATCTTTTAAACTGGGCAGAAAATTTGAATCAACATGAAAAAAGGCTCAGTATCAGTAGCCATGAAGGAAATGAAAATTAAAAACACAATGAGAAACCACCACACGTCTTTCAGAATGGCTAACATGGAAAAGACTGACCACAGCAAGTGTTGACAAAGATGTGGAGAATCTGCTGAGACAGTAAAATAAGATACTGATGAGATAGTAAAATGGTACAGTCACTTTGGAAAATAGTGTCCAGTTTCTTAAAAAGTTAAGCACACTGCTAACATAATGATCTAGCCATTCCAATTCCTAGGTGGGCACCCAACAGAAATGAAAGCATATGTGCCTATAAAGACTTGAACAAGCTTAATTTATAAAAGCCAAAAATGGCAAACATTTAAATATCCACCAAAAGCTGAGAACCAAAGAATATCCATACAATGAATTCAACTCAGCAATAAAAGGGAATGAATTATTAATACATGTACCGTGAATGAATCTCAGTTATGCTGAATGAAAGAAAATAGGCAAAAAAGAATACATACTGTATGATTCTCTGATTCCATTGGGAAATCTAGGTCAATATATAGTGACAGAAAACAGATTAGTTATTGCCTGGGTGAGGAGTAAAGGGAGAGGTAGGAATAAAGGATTGCAAGGGAGCATGAGGCAACTTTTGTGGGTGATGAAAATATCCATTATCTGATTGTGGTGATGGTTTCCTGGGTATATAGATATGTCAAAGTTTATGAAATCATACACTTTAAGTATGTGTAGTGTATTGTATAACAACTATCACTCAGTAAATTTGTTTCTTTTTTTTTTCAAGGATGAATTTCATTCCTCCAGATACCACAAATTTTGAATGATTCTATCATTTGATTCAGACACAAAACTTCTAAATCAGCATTAGGACTGACACTGAGGGAACAGAAGAACTCAAAATGTTCACGATGTCCCATACTTGCTGCCCACAGAAGCTAATAAGGCAGCTCCTTTTAGAAGTTTTTGTTTTTGTTTTCAGTTAAATGAGTTTCCCTTTTCTTTACTGAAATAATGAGTAATACCTGGCAAGGATTTGAAAAGATGTTAAACATATTTCTGCCACTCCATTTTCAGTCTTCATGACTATGTGAAGTTTTTTCCCAATTTACATTTAAATCCCAAAGCTTTCAACATTGAATTCTGCAAAATGCCTATTAATTTCTCATATGCTATTATTCAAATTACTGGAGCATTACAAATACCATTAAAATAATGGAAAAAGTTATCGCAGTGTCACTGCACTAGATTTGTATTTATATATATTTCAAACTTGGGCTTCTCATATTACAAAGTCAGTCTCAAACTTCTGTGATTTTAAAAAATAATAGCAATAAAGCAACAAGAACAAAATAAGCCGGAATGATTCTATTTGCTATAATGGCACATGTTCAATAGAAAGATGAACTGGTTTTTCCCCCTAGAAATGACCATGATGGTGACATTAGTCAACATATCAGCCTTTTATCTGATCTATGTTTATTACTTCCATATCTGGTTAAAATGATTTATTGTACAAGACCCACTACTTATTATCTTGTCTCATACATTTTTCAATAAGGGACTGAGTGTAATTCCTTCAGTTGCACTAACAAAAAGAGTATTAAAATAATTCTCTCTGGAGAACATTTAAAATTCATAATACCTGGATAACTTAAGTGATTTGTGGGTTGCAAGTCATGGAGGAAACCCTGAAGGTAAGTTCCCAACTGGACATTTCAGATGTGGGTGAGAGTGCCTTGTTTTCACACCATAACATCCCCTAATCCACTGTGACTTCGAAACAAGGACTGAAAATAAGTTTGAAACAGAGCAAGAGAAATTCATTTTGTAGTTATACCAGTCTTACAGTTCAAGGTTTAATCTACTCTTTGTACCTTTATATGATGCAAAAAAAACAAGTCAGTCATTTCTTTACTAGGACAATTTTCAGGATATGTATTCATTAGTTCATTTATCAAATATCTACAAAGAACCTACACTGTAGTAAGTGCTAGAGATACAGCAATGGACAAATGAGATAAGGCATCTGTCACGGAGTCACCAGAATAAGATTACTCAGGTGTTTCTGTCTTGGAGAACGACTGAAAGTGTTATAGAGTAGTACAATTTTTAATATCTGTCTATCCATCCAACCATTCTTCCTTCCCTCCTCTTTCCTTCCTTCTCTTCCTGATAAATGGAAATCTCTTCTGAGTTCACATTCCCAATCGGATGCTATTTTTTTTCTTTAATAAATAGTGGAAACCAACCTTCCCCATGACAATCACATCACAGTCACTAGTTCTTCAGATAAATACAGGATTTAAAAGTTGCAACACTGACCAGGAGTCATTCCTGGGAAAGGAATTAATACATAAGGTTTTGCAGAACAGATAGATAGGGAAAAACAAACAAAAATATTTGCCACATACGTGATAAAGAATGTTACCCGTGAGATTTTAGGCAATGTCATGGGTGTATGAGTTTGGAGCAAAATAGAACTGGATTCCAGTACTGGTTTTGCATCACCCACCCCATCCTATCCCACCCTTTCCCTCTCATCCCGCCCTATCTCACTCCCCAAACTGTGGGGCTGTGGGCAATTACTTAACCTCTTAGAGTCTTGGCTTCTTTCCTTTAATTTCATAGAGTTATTGTAAGTTTTGAATCAAATGACACACGCAAAATACTTAACATTGTGCCTAATAGTAAGACTCAATAAATATTTACTAAATGGTCAGTATTTACGAGAACAACCACACAAAAATGAGTAATAAATACAGCACAGCTAAACACCAACATGTCTGATTCTCACTCTATCTATACATATAAATAGACCTCATATATATGCAAATATCTGTATTTATATATAAAACTGCATCCAATATGCAGAACATAATTCTTTTCAGGCACACATGGGGCATTTACAAAAATTATATTGCTATAGTGGGCAATATGAAAAGTCACAAAGCATTTTAAAGGATTAAAATTATTGCAGTGGATACAATGCAATATGCTGATAACTAGAAAATGAGTTTAAAATATACATATATTTAGAACTCAAGAAATAAATTTCTAAATAATCTATGAGTAAAATATTCAATTTTAGTAGAAATTGAAAAGTGCTTTCAACTGAGTGTTAATAAAAATATGTATTACGTGTGTGGGATGCAACTAATGTAGCATTTAAAGAGAAATTAGAGGTTTAAATGTGTATTGGACAAAAAAGAAAGACTGGAAATTATTGAGCCAAGCATCCATCTTAGGAATTTAGAAAAATAACATCAAAATTAAACCCAAAGGCCATCATAAGGGCAATGTATAAATATTAGCAGAAATTCAACAGAAAACAACCACATTAAGAGTCAAAAAGCCAAAAAGTAGTTCTTTGAAAAGGTTATAAAACTGGTAAGCCTTTAGGTGCATACATACCACACAATAACCATCAAGAATAAAAAAGAGGACCTCACTGCAGATTATATGAACATTAAAAGAAACCAAAGGAGATATTATAAAGAACTTGAAAACTTAGATGAAAGGGCATTCTTAGAAAAATCCTAATTTACCAAAACTGATACAAGAAAAAAAAAATGGCATGAACGCGGGGAAGGAAGACAGGCCAGTAATCTATCTAGTAAGTTATGCCTCATTATTGAAGTAGTCACCATATTTAACATACTTTGAAAACACTAACAATGGTAGAGGGCATGACATTCTTTTCCTAATCCAAAGGGAGAGTGCTTTTAAAAGACTGGAGGTCACTGACATCTACGCCATAAAAACAATTTATAATGAGCATTTTTATGAGGCAGACAAAAACATACGGTGCTACGTAGGACTTCAGTATTTGAGGTATCATATTTACATGCATGAAGGTCAAATGACTGAGTAGAAAGATGCTTTGGACCACGTAAGAGATACCACATGGCACTAAATAACTAATGAGGGTTCTGATCCAATTCTCCTGGGGTGGGGAGGGTTCCCACTGCAAAACCACCAACAAGTGATTCTCAGGACACCAGCTAGGTATCCTACAATTTAACTCAGTTCTGACTGTAACTACCAGAGAGAGCATCAGATACCACAGCTTCAGGGGTCAGTCCCATAAGACTGGACCCCTCCCCCAATGCCCCCCTTCCCTCCACCCCTTCAGACACCAGTCACAGCCCAGGTTGTTACCTGTGCTTCTTACAAACTGGCTACAGATTGGAGGTTCTAGTAATTCCCTCCAACTCACAATGCCACTGTAACCTGTATTTCTGACCAATTAATTGCCTATAGATCAGAGCCACCCATGACCCCACCTTGGGTTTGATTAATTGGCTAGAGTGGCTCACAGAGCTCAGAGAAACATTTTACCCACTAGATTACTGGTGTCTTACAAAAGGATATATATCAGGAACAGCCAGAAGGAACTGAGGCAGACGGCAAGGCATGTGGGAGGGAGCACAGAGCTTCCATGCCCTCCTGGGGCTCTGTGTGCCCCGCTCCCCAGACCTCCACATGCTTACTAACCTGGAAGCTCTCCAAACCCAGACCCTGTCCTCTTGGGGTTTTACGGAGGCTTTGCTACATAGACACAGTTGAATAATCACTGGTCATTGGCAATTGATTCAAACTCTAGTCTCTCTTTTCTCCTAAAAGGTATGTGTGTTAGCAGATAGGTTTAAAGGTTCTAATCCTCTAGTCACATGGCTGGTTCTCCTGGCAACCAGCCTCCATCAGTAGGTGAGGTCCAAAACTCACCTTATTAACATAATGAAAGAAGCCTTGCTAGCTCTCCTCACTTAGGAAATGTCAAGATTTTTTTTGAGCTCTGTCAGAAACAGTGGACAAAGACCAAATATATATTTATTATAGATCACAATAACATAACCTGATTCTCCCATAGTGACTTCATGTCTCTTGCTTGCAATCTGCCGTTTATGAGAACTGAGGCCAGGAATCTTGCCCAAAGTCACACAACTAATATATGGATGGCAGCTGTATCTCAAACAGGTTTGTCTTCTCATAAATCCAATATTCTTACTTTTCGTTGTTACTGTTGCTTAAATCTATTCACCTCATTAATATGCAATGATGGCCCATATGTTTATTTTAGATTAGGAAATTAAATGAAATTCATTTGAATTTGTGAAATTAATTTGTGTTTTGGAATTTGAAGTTTCACATTTTCAAACAATATATATAGGCTTATACATGAGTCCTATTCAAGATTAGTTTTGCATTACTTTTGGTTCAGCTTTCAGATTTTTTCAGTTCTTGGATAAAGAGAGTCATCTCTAGAGAAGACAACCAGGAGAAGCACTAATCTTATTCTGGTTCCTTCTTGCTAGTATAGGAATGAGGACAAGAAATAAACAGATTTAACTGTTTTTCTTTTACTTTCAGGCTAAATGACCCAACAGTATTACAGATTACAGATTTTCTCTCTTTCTCCTCTCTCTCTCTTTCCTTCCCTTTTTTTTTGGGGGGGGGGTATCTTTCTACCTATTTTCATCTACGGTTCACAAAGTCTCCATTTAAAAAATACACAGCATTCTACTTGCTAACATTCAAAGTGATTTATGGAGAAGACCAAAAATCCCAGCCTAGTGTAGGTGTATTAAAAAGACGCACTGAATCCAAACATAATACAGATGAGGAATAGAACCAATGCCTAGTGTGGAGCAAACAAAGACTAAAAGTGACCAACAGGGCTCGACTCGTCCATTCAAAGAAAAGAGGGTGATTTTTCACAAAGGCAAGAGTAGACACTCAATCAGGAATTCAACAGTGTACTTACATGAGAGCAAACAAATTTCTTTCACTCAACAAATACTTGGTTGACCAATAACTATTTTTCTGGCACTGATTTAGTCATTGGGAATTTGGCAGTGACCCAAAGAAAACAGTTTGATTTTGAAGCTAGTATTTTAGTGGGAAAGTAAAACAATACACTTTTAAACACAGTGTGCACATGTATCTCTATATACACATATACATGACATCAAACATAAGTTCAATGAAGAAGAAAGCAGGGTGAAGGGTAGAGAGTGAACATAGAAGGATGCTAACTTACGAAGATCAGTGAATGCTTCTCTGATACACCTCGGAAAGTTTTCGCACAGCAAAGGCAACTACTAACAAAACAAAAAGGTGGCCTACTGAATGGGGGACAAGATTTGCTAATGATATACTGAATAAAAGGTTAATATCCAAAATACAGAAAGAACTCATACAACTCAATATCAAAACAAAACAAAACAATCTAATTAAAAAATGGGCTTAGGACTTAAAGAGACATTTTTTCCCAAAGAAGACATGCAAATGGCCAACAGACAAATGAAAAGCTGCTCAACATCACTAATTATTAGGGAAACACAAATCAGAACCACCATGAGACATCTCATACCTTTTAGGATGGCTATCATCAAAAAGGTAAAAAAATAACAAGTGTCAGTGAGAATGTGGAGAAAAGGGAACCCTCGTGTACTTTTGGTGGGACTGTAGATTGGTGCAGCCACTATGGGAAACAAAATGGTGGGTCCTCAAAAACTTAAAAATAGAACTACCGTATGATCCAGTAATTTCACATTTGGGCATTTACCCAAAGAAAACAAAAATGCCAATTCGAAAAGATACATGCACTCCAATGTTCAACACAGCATTATTTATAACAGTCAAGATATGGAAGCATCAATAGATGAATGGATAAAGACTAAAGAATATCACTCAGCCATAAAAATCAAATCTTGCATTTGTGACAGCATGGATGGATCTAGAGAGTATCACACTAAGTGAAATAACTCAGACAGAAAGACAAATGGCACACAATCTCACTTATACATGCAATCTAAAATACAAAATACACTAATAAAACCAAATGAAAACAGACTCAGATGCAGAGAAGAAACGGGTGGTTGCCAGATGGGAGGGAGCTGGCTGGATGTGAAATAGGTGAAGGTGATCAAGAGGTAAAATTTCTAGTTATATAAAGAAATAAGATAAATAAGTCATGGGACTGGAATATACAGCATGAAAATATGGTCAATAATATTGTAATAACATTTACTTGACTTATGGTGATTATTTTGTAATATATGCAAATATCAAATTATTATGTAGTATAGCTGAAACTAACATATCAACTATATTTCAATAAAAAATCAAATTTTATTTCCAAAGGAAATAAAAAACCATTTGAATGGAAGCAGCAGTGAAGTGAGGGAACTAGTTACACAGATATTAGGGGAAATACTGTCCCAGCAGAGGAAAGAGAAAGTGCAAAGACCCTGAGGCAGAAGCCAGATTGACACATTCAAGGAACATGGAGAAAGTCGGTGTGGTTGGAATGAGGTGAACTAGGTGGAGAGTTGTAGGAAATAAGATAGGAGAGGCAATGCAGAGAGGATGTAAGCTGATTCTAAAGGTCTGAGCCTGTGATTACATGGATTTGGATGCAAGACTTCTAAATGCTATTTAAACAAAGTAATACTTTTAATAAACAATAGCAAATGCAGAGTATTAAAAATGCATTAAAGTCAAGATTATTCTGGTTCATGTAGAAACTTTAAGTTATTTGTAATCTTTCACTATTACAAATTAATGCTTGCATGAGCCTAGCCCTGTGGATACATTCTCTTTTTTTCTGTTAACAACTTAGTATTTTATATTTTCTTTTGTAGGAGTTTACATTTTAGCCTTAAGTTTTACTTTCTAATGGGGACAAAATAAAGGAGGTACTTTTCAGGGAAGCCAAGCTTCCATATATTGAAAAGAAAAAACATCTACAAATTTCAACAGTATGCTGTCTTTAAACTTGAGGAATGTGGTTATCACTTGATTGAATTTATTACTGCAACAAGTATTTAACGAAAGCCTATTAGGCTCACAGATCCTTTGGGAATACAGACATGACTGAAAAACAGAGGACTCCTAATTTGTCTGTGTTTTACACGGTAGTTACCATTATTAAAATGATTCCTGACTAGAAATGGGAGCAAAATTATTTTCAGATTTTACTAGTGTAATCAATATTGAATCCCATTAGAGTCTGAAGATCTAGGTTCCATCTCAGTCTTCATCACCTAGTAACTGCATGTGACCTTGAGCAATTCAGGTATCTCTTAAGTTTTCTCATCTGTAAAATGAGGCTAATAATACCTTCCATGATTATTTCACAGGGACTGGAGCCATTGTGACAGCAGTAGGGCAGCACAAGGTAAAATGATTAGAAAGAATCAAGTTTGTTCAGGAGTGAGGAAGTAGAGTAATAACATGAGTGGTACTACTACCATTAACAGAAACAGTATATGAAGTAACAGTACTTGAGTTGACTAATTTAAGAAGATACACGCACCCCAGTGTTCATAGCAGCACTATACACAACAGCCAAGACATGGAAGCAACCTGAATGTCCGTTGACAGATGACTGGATAAAGAAGATGTGGTATATTTATACAATGGAATACTAGTCTGCCGTAAAAAAGAATAAAATAATGCCATTTGCAGCAACATGGATGGACCTAGACATCATCATTCTAAGTGAAGTAAGCCAGAAATAGAAAGAAAAATACCATGTGATATCACTCATATGTAGACTCTAAAAAGAAAAAGAAAAAAAATGACACCATGAACTCATCTACAAAGCAGAAACAGACTCAGACAAGTAAACAATCTTATGGTTATGGGGGGTGGGGCAGAAGGGATACCTTTGGGAGTTTGAAACTTGCAAATATTAGCCACTACATATGAAAATACATTACAGAAAACAAATTTCTGTTGTATAGCACAGGGAACTATATTCAATATATTGTAGTAACCTTTAATGAAAAAGAATATGAAAACGAATGTATGTATGTATATGCATGACTGGGACATTGTGCTGTGCACCAGAAATTGACACATTGTAACTGACAGTACTTCAATTTAAAAAAGTACTTGAGTTGAGATCTCAGTTTTCATGATGATTAACTTTGGCCAAACTCCTTAACTTCTTCGAGCTTCAGTTTTGTCAAAAGTAAAATGAGGAGAATTATGGTACCTACATCTCAGAACTGCTGAAAGGCCATTTTTGCTGGGAAATGGGTTTGAGATAACGCCCGTGAAGTGTAGCAGACGGCCTGGCACATCTTAAGTGAACAGTAACCTTTTGCCTTTGAGGATGACGGAGGTGATAATGATGATGGTGACTGCACTGCTCATGAGCCACAATTAGAAACAACAAAATATACTTTCAGCTGACTTAAGCTGAAAAGGAACTTACTGAAACTATTAGTAGCTCATAAAGGCATAGGGTGAAGGACTAGAAAATAAGATTCTGAAAGCAGGTAAGAACCACCAGAGTCCAGGTGACTAACATCACAGGCAATGCTACAGAACCACGTGGTGGGGACCACAGTTGACACATGATATCGCGCCTTGCACTGCAGCCACAAAGCAGAGATGATGGTAAATTTTGCCCTGGTGACCCTGGAAACCCGTAACTGCTCCTGCTCCCTTGTCCCTCTTTCTTTGAGACATTGGTTTCTGTTTCAGCTTACTGCTGTTGACAAACAAAACCTACATCGTTCTTGTGCCTAAGCTTCAAGGGCCTGGGGAAGTCCTCACCTAGACCTTGCTTTGCCCACAAAGGTTCATAAGATGGAAAATTTTCCACAACACAGGAAGGAGTTTCCAATATTGGACAGCCAAAAAGAACAGGTCCCCTAAAATGATAAGGATCTGAAATAATGAAGATGGCACATCCTTGTGACATTTGGAGATGACCCTGATGACAGCAGAAGTGACTCACTTGTTTGAACCCTGCTTTGCTATTGTCTCTGCCACTGCCTGGTTGATGCTTGTTGCACCCTGCTTCCCACAGGTTCATGTCGTAAATATTCAGCAGAGAGGCTTTTGGATGCTCTGTGAACTCTGTGCTATTTTCTTGTGGCAGCAGATGGCATGGAAGGGGCTCCTCGCCATAAATCACAGTTTATGAGGAGTATTATCATTTGACAGAATTCAGGGACAGCAGATCCAACAGCAGACCTTTGCATCGCTCACATTGCTAGGAAATGACTTCCAATCAATTATTGAAAACGTTAAAATAGCACTCTTAAACTGATAGTGCTTTAGTATAATCTGTAGTAAGAATTTCTGAAATTTTGAGTAAACTGTTACATTTCCCTGCAGAACTTTCCTCCGGGTCTTAAGACATAAAAACTCCTTTTGTGGCTGCCTACAGTATTCCCCAGCCTCCAATTTGCAGCTCCTAGAGGAGCAGGACACAGTGGGTAACTCATCATTACCCTTCACAGGTGGCCATGGGGGCCTCTTCGTTTCTGAATGAGTAAGCAGCAAAGTATGCCACTCAGAAAAAAAAAAAAAACCAAAAAACCTGATATTCTGTAAATATTTTACTTGTCTAGAAAGAGAAAGACAAAATCAAGCCACATTTACAAAAAATATTCTAAAATCAAACAGATATACTTTGCACACCTCCAAATACACATGGGTTAAGTAATTAAAAGAACTTCAAATGTGTTATTTTAACCATGTTACCCGTTGGCTACCAACATGTTTCTTCTATTAATCAGTCTAGTATTGAGCTATTCTTCCTCTTTTTTTGTTTTTTGCTTACTAGGCTTTGTAAAAAACAAATAAAGGCTGTTTTTAAATTTGGTTTGGTTGGTTTGTTTTTCTGATTCCAGAGATGCCACTGAGATCCTGAAAAAAATGCTTCCTGATAGCCTAACAGGTTAGGAGAACAGGATTTAGAGTCCAAAGCCTCTGAAGTGTCGACACAGCTACGATGAAGTCCTCACTTTGGGTAGGGGTCCAGAAGACTGCAGAATTACAAAGCTGTGATTGATATTGTAGCTCAGAATAGAATGGTATCAACTCCTGAAATTAGATTGAGGTGAGGCCAGGGTGCCAATGCCCCCAGCATCTTGGAGTATTCATTCTTACAGGCTAAATGAAAGTCCTTCCTAGAAGAAGATATGTATTTCTAGAACTCAACCCTTTTGTACGTGTACTTTCTCAAATACAATGCCTAGCATGCATCATAAAACAACAAGGCACACTAGTGTTTCATACATTAATGACAGGACAGAAAAACTGAGACACACAGATGCCTGCTTATGGGAGTCTTCTCATACAGACATTTAAGTAATAATACTTCCTAAACAAAAAAACAAAAAACAAAAAAGAAGGGAACTGAGCTTCTGCAGGGAACTAGAAATTGTAAAGCATAAGTATTCAAGAACTAAAAAAATAAAATATGTGAAGTGCAGGATTCAAAGGGTAGGTCAAAATCAGAATTAAGACAACCAAAAAAGAAATGAGTATTTACAAGAAGAGATGTTAAAATAAATCAATGAATTAAGAAGAATGAAACACAGAAACAAAAGATTAGTAAAATTGAAAAGAGGTAAGAGAAGGTCATTTACGTGCTGTGACCAGCCCAGGAGAGAAGAGAACAGGACAAAAACAGTATTTGTAAAGGTAATGGCTGAAAATGGATGGACATTAAGCCACAGAAGATGATAAAGACTCTTAATGTTTTTTTACCCAAGGTGCTAACTGAAGAGAAATGAACATTATGTTTACACAGACACCTGTACTCAAATATTCATGGGGTTTTTAAATAATTGCTGTATCTTCTGCATATTGTGATTTTCATGATTATAAAATATTCTTTCTGTCTGATTTTATTTCTGGCCTGCTTTAGTTCTTGTTCTGTAGCAAGATAACGACTCCTCTTTTCCTTTCATGTATCTTTGCTGTCCTTTTGGTTTTAGCTTTTGGGATTCCCTTTAAATTATGCATCTTTAACCCAATATTGAATTGTATTTCACTTTGTTAGCCAATGCTTTTATTTTAATGAAATAGTGAACCCGTTTACTATACACAGGTGATATAATATTTGTTCTTGGCTTTTAATTTTTGTTATAATTTATCAGAATATATAGTCTTTTAGTATGGTCTATTTTTCTTTCTATTTTAATAGTTTTATAAGTTTGTATTTTTATTCTCTTTATTCCCTTAGTTTCCCTTTAATACTTTATTTACTTTTCTATTATAAGGAATAATGCAATGAATTAATTTCACCATTTCTTTCTCCCACTAGCTAAAGATGGAATAACTTGAGCATTAGAAAGACTGATGGTTGAAATTCTGTTTTGTAACGGATTAACAGTAATCAAGACAGCAAACTCCAAGCTGTGGTAAAGTCTATAGGACGTAAAAGCTAATTTCTGCAATTAAAAAATAGCACAGAAAGGAAAGAGATGAAGGGGGAATCTCAAAATTAAAGGAGGAGACACATCAAGCAATTCAACGCATCGGACTTATTTAGATCTTGACTCTAACAAACAAAATGTAAACACACATAACATAACATTTATGAGAGAATTGGAGAAATGTAAATACTGACAGTAATCTAATAATTTTATATCTATCTATCCATCTTTTGGGGTGGAAGGGACATGGATATATATATCCAAAATGTGGATACACACACACACACAAAATATAAGACACTGGGCCCCACTAAAGATGCTAGGATACTAACCATTACTCTGAACACTGATAATTAAAAGGAAATAAATATTTATCTTGCTTTTGTTTATTGAACCCTACCTCAGAGGAATTAAATAGCCCTGGTAAATAAGAGAAATTTCTTTTATAAAGAATTTCAGCTAATACATGCAAGAGATGGCAGAATTAGATAAGCTACCATTTTGCAGTCCATAATAAAAGAGCTGATTCAAGTAAATGGCCATCAAATAATGGTAAACTACTAGGTGGCATTCAGTGAGGGACTTTATATGAGAGAATCAGATTGTCATTACCTATAATCACTGATAAATCGTAGTATCACTAAAAGTGAGACATGTGTCTCCTTACATAACACAATAAATTCTTAAAAATGCAAATTCTTCCCGAACTTGATCAGAGTTTTTGCTCCACATTCCAGTCTACAGAAAATACAGTCATGATAAACAAGTTCAATGACACCATAAAGAAGCAATCCTCCAAATTCAAAATGAAGATCAGCACACTTTATCTGGATTTGTTAACAAACCAGCTGCATAAAAAAGTGGGAGTGGGCTTACCAAGCAGGAGGCCCTAGGTTCAATCCCCAATACCTCCTCTAAACACAAATAAATAATAAACCTCCCTCCCCCCCCATTTTAAAAATCGAGTGGAGTGGGGGCACTAGTCTATCTTAAAAAAGACTTAAACAACAACTTCATTATTAACAACCTAAGTATTAATACTTAATACTTAAGTATTAGCAACTTAATATGGTGAGTGGACACTGCTTAAATATTAATTTGAACAAACCAAGTGCAAACAAATTTCATTAAAGATATTTGAGTACAGATCTGGTATTAGACCAAAAGAGTGGGAGTTGATGTTTTTCTGTGTTGATGATGGCATTGCTGTCTGAAGAAAATGTCTTAAAGATGCATGTTAAAATATCTTGGAGTTAAACCACAGTATGTTGGACATTTGCTATAAAATATTCCAGGAAAAACTCAAGAGAATTAGATGAAAAAGAATGCAAAAATATTAATGGTTATTAGAGTTGGGTAACTGGTTGATGAGGCGGTTTATGTCTTTTATTTTGGGGTATGTTTAGAAATTTCCATAATAAACAATTTAAAAATAACTGAAATATAAAACCTATCCGAGGAAGGGCCAAGATGGCGGAGGGGAAGGATGCTCAGGGCTTGCCCTCTCACACAAATACACCAAGACTGACATCCAGGGACCCACCCAGCCACTCAACACCTGCTGAACTTGGACAGAACATCTCCTCTTCAAAAGACAAATTTGCCACAGATCTGGTAGGAGAAAAGGAAAAAAAAGAAGGGAGAAACAGGAAAATAGCGCAGGACCGGTTCCGCGGGGAGGGAGCGGCAGAGGACGTTCGCTGGGTCTCTCCCCTCCCCCATGGAGAGGCCAGCAGGACAGAGGGGTCGCCTCCGAGGCGCGGATCTGTACAGAGCACCCCATGACCGACAGAGCTAAGTTAAACAGGTTCAGAGGGTGCCTGCAACTCCCAGTCCGAGTCGCCAGCCGGCAGCTGGGGGCCGAGCCGGGCTGCCCAGGGCGGGCGGGGGCGGCTACACTGAGGCAGCCCCGTGGCTGGGAGGGGACACAGCAGAACAGCCTGAGTCCCCCATAAAATACAAAAGAGAAGGCAAAGCAACACTCCTGGTGTGCCCTGTGGGGAGGGAAGCCGTAGTCTTGGTCTCCTCAGACCTGCAGCGCGCGCGTGTGGAGAGGCGGGGCGCAGCCACAGC
The DNA here is from genome assembly GCF_048773025.1 of Camelus bactrianus. Lineage (NCBI taxonomy): Eukaryota > Metazoa > Chordata > Mammalia > Artiodactyla > Camelidae > Camelus > Camelus bactrianus. The sequence continues at coordinate 19,212,222 of NC_133560.1, read as the reverse complement.
CGCCATATTTACCATATTGCCCGGTGCGCGGCTCCCAGGCGGGGGCGGGGGCTCCGCCACCTCACAGACAGGACTGAGACTTGTTTACAGCCCCAGGCTGAGGGGACCGTCCTTCCCGGGGCCTCTATGAACTCAAGCCTCTGAGACAAACGAACAAGGAGCGGAGTTCTGACGCACAGCAGGGGCGAGGGCTGGCCCGCCATTATCCCTGAGCCAGCCTACCGAGTGTGGACCCTGCGCAACGCTGAACGGGGCGTGACCCGCCCACCTAGCGTGCGAGCGCGTGGCGCCGGGACGCAGCGCGGGGAGGGGGCGCGACACCCCGCCTGCCAGCACTGGGAGCGCCACTGACTGGAGGGCCTCTAGCACCAGCCAGCCGAGTGCGCACAGCAGGGTGAGGGCAGGCGCGGCGGCAACCACAGAACAAAAAGGAGGCCCCGCTCAACAGCCAGGCCAGGTTCTGGCCACCACCACACTGGCCACACCCTTGACCAAAGGAATAACAGACAAAAGGCACAGAAGGAAGACTTGGTAATCACCCATAATTAAGGAGGATCTCTCAACAAAATTATTAAGAGTTCATAGTCTCCATGGGAACACATCCACCTTTTTTTCCCTTTTCTTTTTTCTTTTTTAATTTTTAATTATTTAATACCTTTTAAAATTTTCTTTAAAATTTTTTAAATTAATTTTAAAAAAATTCTCAATTTGATTTTTATTTCTCTTTGTTTTGTTCTTCTGTTATTGATTATACTGTTTTCAAATCTTTTTTTTTGTTTTTAAAAATTTGTCTCAATTTGGTTTTTATTTCTCTTTGTCTTGTTCTTCTGTCACATACTGTTTTCAAATCTTTTTTCTTTAAAAATTTTTTGTTTTATTTCTGCATCCACTTTAGATAGATAGATAGATAGATAGATAGATAGATAGATAGATAGATAAGCAAGCAAACCCCTTCAGGACCACAGTAGATAGCTGATACTACATAATCCATAGTGCCAGAGAGATAAACGTAAAATGAAGAAGCAGAGGAACCACTCCCAATTAAAAGAACAAGAGAATCCCCTGAAAGAACGACCAAAGAAATAGACCTTGATAGTCTACTAGATCATGACTTCAAAACAAAGTGATCAAAGTACTGAAGGAACTAAAAGAGATTATGAATAGGGACAGAGATTATGTCAAAAGTAAATTGAAACTATAATGGAACAGAAAAGAGAGACCAGAAATAAACCCATAGACTTTTGGTCAATTAATCTTCGACAAAGGAGGCAAAAATATACAATGGAAAAAGACAGTCTCTTCAGCAAGTGGTGCTGGGAAAACTGGACAGCTGCATGCAAATCGATGAAATTAGAACACTCCCTCACACCATACACAAAAATAAACTCCAAATGGCTTAAAGACTTCAATATAAGACAAGACACAATAAATCTAGAAGAAAACATAGGCAGAACATTACCTCACATACATCTTCTACAGCAGTCTACCCAAGCAATAGAAATAAAAGCAAAAATAGACAAATAGGACCTAATTAAACTTACAAGCTTTTGCACAGGAAAGGAAACCATAAGCAAAACAAAATGACAACCTATGGAATGGGAGAAAATAGTTCCAAAAGATGAAACTGACAAGGGCTTGATTTCCAGAATATATAAACAGCTCATATGAGTCAATAAGAAAAAAAACAAACAACCCAATCCAAAAATGGGCAGAAGACCTAAATAAGCAATTCTCCAGTGAAGACATGAATGACCAATAGGCACATGAAAAAATGCTCAATATCACTACTTATCAGAGAAGTGCAAATCAAAACTACAATGAGGTATCATTTCACACCTGTCAGAATGGCCATCATTAAAAAGTCCACACATGATAAATGCTGGAGACGGTGTGGAGAAAAGGGAACCCTCCTACACTGCTGCTGGGAATGGAGTTGGGTGCAGCCATTATGGAAAACAATATGGAGATTCCTCAAAAGACTAAAAATAGACTTACCATATGATCCAGTAATTCCACTCCTGGGCATAGATCCAGAGGGAACCTTAATTCAAAAAGACACCTGCTCTATTTACAATAGCCAAGACATGGAAACAGCCTAAATATCCATTGACAGATGACTGGATAAAGAAGTTGTGGTATGTTTATACAATGGAATATTACTCAGCTATAAAAATGATAAAATAATGCCATTTGCAGCAACATGGATGGCCCTGGAGAATGTCATTCTATGTGAAATAAGCCAGAAAGAGAAAGAAAAATACCATATGATATCACTCATATGTGGAATCTAAAAAAAAAAAAAAAAAAAGACAAATGAACTTACATATAAAACAGAAACAGACTCACAGACATAGAATACAGACTTGTGGTTGCCAGGGGGAGAGGGGTGGGGAGGGATAAACTGGGAGATTTGCAGATACTGATTGGTATATATAAAACAGATAAACAAGTTTCTGTTGTATAGCACAGGGAAATATATTCAATATCTTGTAGTAGCTTATGGTGAAAAAATATGAAAATGAATATATGTATATTCATGTATGACTGAAGCATTGTGCCGTATGCCAGAAATTGACACAACATTGTAAACTGACTATACCTCAATTAAAAAAAATCTGTCTGATATGATTTACAAACAAACCAAAATAGCTGAGACAGGTATAAAATCAGTCTATAACAAAAATGTTACAGCTAAGTGTTAAAGCTAATGAAGCCATTAATCCTTATACCCAACCCCTAAAACATATACACACACATATAAATCCCGGGCTGTGTGTTCTTTTTCAGCCGTACTTCTCACATCCAGTTTTACCAGTTCACCAGAAGAAGGAGGAAAGTAAATCACAACTGCCCTGCAGCAAGCAGCTTGAAATTTGACATTTGGGATAAAGAATAGGCAAGAAGTTAGAAAATACATGCCCTAGAAGAATTTTTCCCCTAAATAAACACAACTCATACAAGCAAAAAGAAAAAAGGAATTACTCAACGACCTGAAATATACAAGTGAAAATCTGTGCAAGCATACACACACACACACACAGCATATGGGCAACTCAGGTAAGGTCTTTGTAAAGCAAGTATTCCTTTTCACTGGAGTCAAGACAGGTCTGAGTAATCAATTGACAAGTTCCTTCTTATTTCTTATTTTTTTAAGTAGTAGAATTATTTTTTTCTCTCCACTAAACAGAATTGTTTGACACAGAATAAAGTGAGAGAGAGCTCAGACTATTGAGTGAGAAATCCTGAGTTCAATATGCTTCTCTGCCTCTTATCAACTGGGTGAGCCTTACATGCTTAATGTATAAAATGGGTATAATAGCAATTAGTTTATAGTTCTGTGAGGATTAGCTAACAAGCCCAGGATATATTTAGTGCAGCACCTGACCCGTCATAAGCCTTCAATGACAGCTCTTAAAAATTCTTCGTTAGCAGACATCCCTTTAGGTTTTGCCTGCCTGGAGCACATTTCTCCTTCCTCTAGCAGCAGCATCCTGGTTTTTCTTTGGGAACCTCCCTTTCTGAGTTTCTTACTGTTGGATCCTCTTGTCCTGATCCAGGGATAGGCATGAGCTCCAGGCCTGATCAGTCTTCCACTGCATTGCCTCTAGCAGGGTTTCCCAAATTCAGCACTATTAAACTTGGAGCCGAAGAATTCTCTTGAGGGGGACTGACTTTGTGCACTGCGTGTTTAACAGCCTCCCTGTCTTCCATCTATTCGATTCCATAAGTCTGCTGGAGCTGAGACAATCAAAACTGTCTTCCGGCATCCCCAAAGGTGCAAAATCGAAATCCGCTGGACTAGCGTGATTGGCTTAGGGGCAGGGTACGTAACTTAAGTTGCTCCAATCAGTCAATTATCAGAATTACCAAGTAGGAGATACACTCTTTCACTGGGTTTGCTCAGCTAGGGGGGTTCCAAGATTGGAACTTCCACAGTGGACTTCTTGCCAGGATGTGGCAAGATCTTTTCCTGAAACTGAAAAAGATAGAGTAAAGAGATCGAGAGAGAAAGGGGAAAAAAGTAAAGTCGTGGTGATCGTCTTTAAAAGCCTGCCTCCAGCCATTTCTGAAGCAAGATGTCCCTGGATTTCCTTAAATAAGGAGAAGCCACCCACTCTCCTTACTGCTTAGTCAATGTGAACTGGGTGTGAGGCACTTGCAAACTCGGGGCTAGCTGTACTGAAAGTACAGGGCTGGATATAGAACTCAGATTCAGTATTATGTGAGGCAGTTTGAGATGAGTAGTTCTTAACATTTTTGTCATACAGATCCTTTAAGAAAATTTGAGATAACTTTTGGAGACTTTCTCCTAAAACATGCAGATAAAAGCATCATTTTGTTCCCAATTTCACGGGACACAGGGACAGCTCCCTAAAGTCCTAAAGTTTCTAAATTTCAGGTGTGAGTTAGAGAGCTTTACGTTCTAAAAAAACTGGTTCTGATGCCAGCACATGGCCTAATAGATGCAGACACATTTAATTATGTCTCTAATATTTTTTCCTTAAAGATACAGAATGAGCACACAAAGCTATCTTTGGCCGTCTCCAGAGTCCGCCGTCTCAAAAATGCTCAAAGATGATCAAGATGAAAAAGAGACATCATTCATTTCCATTGTATTAAAAAGAGATCAGTCTTATGCCTGGCAAGGATAATTACTCTCTGCCGCACTAAAAAAGCTCTAACAATCAGAGGGCGTGTCACTAAGCGTTCTCTGGACTGTTGGCAGGGACCACACTGCATGACCCCGTGCAGTTGGGAAAAGCACAGGCGGGTAGATACAGCTGCCTGGGAGCAGCACGTGGCATGCCCTACTTCAGCTCACCTTGAGCGATGACGAAGCCTAGAGATTTTCTCTCTCTCTTTTTTTTTTTTTTGCTAAAGAATTGGAGCATCAAACAGGCCTCCTCAGCTTCCCACTTGGGGAAGAGCCTGGAGATTTACCAAACAGCTTGAAGTAACCTTCTGCTTCACTTCTGAAATGGGTCCTTGTCCTCATGGTCTGCTGGCTCCAGCCAACACTCTTACCCTTTGGTTTCCATAACAACAGTTATCAGTAGTACCAGGTAGAAGAGGCACACCCTGCCTCAGTGCTGGGCTTCTGAGTTCCTTCTTGTCACTGCATTTATTTCTGCTGGGTGGCTTATGGGACCTCCTTGTGATGGAAGGTTAGGACACCAGCTCACTTGTAGTATCCTGTGTTCCTTCTGAGCCTCAGTTTTCCCATCTCTACAATAGGAACTGGTTGGATTAGAGAACCTTCACATGCCTCCAGCATGACAGAGCCCAGGGCAGGGTGACAGTGCAGCCACAGAGCTCCAACTATGCCAGCAACTCAGTAAGTGCTCCCCATGCATTATCCCACTGGACTCTTACCACAACCCCGTGTCGTGGGCAATGCTGTTGTGCCCTTTTTGGAAGAAACTGAAGCACACGGATGTAAGAGACTTTTTTGTAGTTCTGTAATGATGTGATAGGGAGCCAAGCTCTCAAGCTGGCCTCAGATCACTGTCTCGCCCTCTTGGCAACATCACCTGCACGAGTCTAGATCCTGTTCTTTGCTGCTGCTTCCTGTTCCTGACAACTGCCTGTAAGGTTTGACAGGAAAATCAGCCTGACTTGGGGCAGCATCTCTAGCTCAACACTCGAAAGGCATGCTCTCTGCGAGGAGGACCTATAACCCTAACATCAGGCACCTGGAGGACCACAGCCTTCTAGCTTGCTGAGAGTATCTTGATCACTGACTTTTATTTATTATTATTCATTTTTAAGTGAATTATAATTAACATACAATATTATAGTCATTTCAGGTGTCTAACATAGTGATTTGATATTTTTATACATTATAAAAGATCACCACGTAAGTCCAGTTACCATCCATCACCACACAAAATCGTTACATTTTGACTATATTGTACATTACATTCCCATAATTTGTTTTATAGCTGGAAGTTTGTACCTCTTAATCCCCTTCACTTGTTCGTCTGTTCTGCTACCTCTCCCCCCTCTGATGACCGCTAGCTTGTTCTCTGTGTCTGAGTCTGTTTCTGTTTTGTTTATTTGATTTTTAGATTCCATATAAGTAAAATCACATGACACTTGTTTTTCTCAGTCTGACTTAGCATAATACCCTTTAGGCCCATCCATGTTGCTGCAAATAGCATTATTTCATTCTTTTTTATGGCTGAGTAGTATTCCATTGTATACAAACACACCACAACTTCTTTATCCAGTTATCTATCAATGGACATTTAGGTTGCTTCCATGTCTTGGCTATTATATATAGTGCTATAGTGCTGTGATGATCACAGGGGTACATATATTTTTTCAAATTAGTTTTTATTTTCTTTGGATAAATACCCAGAAGTAGAATTGCTGGATCATATGTTAAATCTATTTTTAGTTTTCTGAGGAAGTTCCATCCTGTTTTCCATAATGGCTGCACCAATTTACATCCCCACCAACAGTGCAGGAGGGTTCCCTTTACTCCACATCCTCATCAGCACTTGTTTCTTTCTTTCTTTTTTAACACCTTTATTATGGTATGAGTCCTCTACAGTAAACTACACATATTTCAGATGTACAATTTGATAAATTTTGATAGATGTATACACCAATGAAACCACTACCATAATCAAGATAGCTAACATTTCCATCACTCCCCAAGAGGTGCAGATTTTGAATTCCCAATTTATCCCTTCCCACCCTCTTTAACCCCTGGTAACCATAAGTTTGTTCTCTATGTCTGTCTGTTTCTGTTTTGTAGATAAGTTCATTTGTGTCCTTCTTTATTTAGATTCCATATATAAGCAATATCATATGGTATTTTCTTTCTCTTTCTGACTGACTTCACTTAGAATGACAATCTCCATGTTGCTGCAAATGGTATTATTTTTTTTTATGGCTGGGTAGTATACGTATATGTATGTATGTGTGTGTATATATGTGTATATATATATGTATGTATGTCTGTATACACACAGACACACACACACCACATCTTCTTTATCCAGTCATCTGTCAATTGACATTTGGGTTGTTTTCATAGCTTGGCTATTGTAAATAGTGCTGCTGTGAACAGTGGGGTACATGTGTCTTTTTGAATTATAATTTTATATATATTTTGAATTATATTTTTTGAATTGCTGGATCACACGGTAAGTCTATTTTTAGGTTTTTGAGGAATCTCCACAGTGTCCTCCATAGCGGCTGCACCAATTTACATTCCCACCAACAGTGAAGGAGGGTTCCTTTTTCTCCACAGTCTCTCCAGCATTTATTATTTGTGGACTTTTTAATCATGGCCATTCTGACTGGTGATGTCTCATTGCAGTTTTGATTTGCATTCCTCTAACAATTAGTAACATTGAACATCTTTTACTTGTTTCTATCACTGGCTTTTAAAATGTGGATTGAATCCCAAGTATGGTGGGAAACTCAGAATCTTCCACACTATCTCTGGTCTCTTGTAAAGACTGTGTTTCTCCTGGTTATTTCTTATGTGGAATCTCTGCTTCCACTGATCTTTATCTTCTGTGTGTCTCTTTTTGTGGTGATTTCCTTTTCTGTAATTTTCATTAAACAAATGTGGAACATAGCTGTTTCACTTAATATCCCCATATATTACCTACACACTTTCTATAATAGGCTTCATTTTTTAAGATTCAGGATAAAGGTACAGGAACTTCTAGCACCTTATTAGTTTTTTTGGTCCCTTTAGTTTTAAGTGGCAGTGATTTGTCAGGAGATGGTATAGTTTTCAAAGTAATCTATTTTGTAAGGTTGGCATCGATAACCCAACATACTGGTACCTTGTTCTTTATTGCTGCTCTGCTAAAACACCAAAGTAACACAATGACAAAGCTAGGCAAACCTACACCTGTCCCATGGAAAGGAGAAAAAAGAATTATTCTACCTACCTACACCATGTCTACTCTCTTCAGTCTTCTGACTAATAGCTTTGGTGGTATTATCTGGATCTGGCAATGGAGCTAAATAAAATACACAAAAGTTACTGATTTTCAAGTAAGGATGCTTTCTAGAAAATCCAGCTGGTCAAAATCAAAGGCAATGATCTATATGTAGAATTTACGATTTATTTCTTCAACTAACTAACCTGCTAAAAATGTGGTAGCCCCTTTATCTGTTGCTTTGCCAAAGTTGGATCTCATCACTGCGATCAACGCTGCTTTCATTTATTTACAGAAATGATAAAAGGTAAGTGCCATTCTATGAGTTGCGGGTGGAGGAGGAGAGTCATTTAGATGGTATTTTGGTCAAAGGATCCTGGAATACCACAATCGTGCCCCAAATGATAGCCTGTTTTCCTCTTTATGAGGTTCCTAACAGACTACAAATGGCAGAAAATGCAATGCAAATATCCCTCTGAGACTGCGCTGGGACCCTAGAGGTGGAGGTTTCTGTGAACCTACCTACAGCTCCTGGCTCCTCCTAAAGGCACACGGTATGAGTCTCAAGGCACAAGGTGACACCACTCCTTCCTAGTGAATGATACCCAACAAATAGCTTACAATCTGACCAAATTATCTTCCCTTCCTCATTTAGAAAGGAAGCGTGTGAGAAATGATTCTTCTGACGTATAAGAAGAAGAAAATGTCTCTTCTCAGCTCCTCCCACTTCTGCTATTGCCCCCATGAAGGTCCTTCCCAAATTAGGAATATGAGACACACATGTGACCTAAGAGAAATGCATCTTAGTTTATTCTCATCATCTTGTGTTTGAGTCACGTTTCCTACTAGCAAAAAAGGAATTAGGTTGACAAGAACACAGCTATTACAAAACATCTCAAGCAGTCAGGTATGCATTTTGAAATATCTTGCATAACAGGTAAGCATGGAGGAACGGTTTCTCATGCTGTATTTTAATACTTAATAATGTATTCTCGGCAGCTGTGAACCAGTCACTCTCTGGGAGGCAATGCTATTTTGAGACTCTATTCCCAATATTGTGTGTGATTAATAAGCAGAGAGAAATTCAATTCAAACAAAGTGCTTTGCATATTAAAAAAGAGGCCTACACCTATACCCTGGAAATGAGTTTTAAATGAGACGGTACCACCAACTAAGTGTGTAAATGAATTATATCACAAATTTGAAGCTTCTTAAAAGCTTTTATTGTCAGGTTCTTTGGCTTTAAAAGGTCTATTAGGGATATAAAAATGTGTTCATGCAACATAGCCATGACCAAAAGATGCCACTAAATTTTATTTGTACTTTATACACACATTCATGGAGATAAAATTTGATTACCAAACTGGCCCAGGGCAGAGCAGAGAAGAAGAAATTAAGTTTGGTTAGCTCTCAGCCTTTTTTTTTCACTTTTTCATTTTTCCTTTTTTAATTGAAGTATAGACACTTATAATGTGTCCATTTCTGGTGTACAGCACAATATGCCAATTATATATATATACATGCATAAACACACATATTCATTTTCATTAAAAGTTATTACATGATATTGAATACAGTTCCCTGTGCTATGCAGAAGAAATCTGTTTATCTATTTTTATATACAGTAGTTAATATCTGCAAATCTCAAACTGCTAAATTTATCCCTTCCCACCCCTTTCCCCTAGTAATCATGAGATTGTTTACTATGTCTGTGAGTCTGTTTCTGTTTTGTAGATGAGTTTATTAGTGTCTTTTTTTTTTTTAGATTCCACATACAAGTGATATCATATGGTATTTTTCTTTCTTTTCCTGGCTTACTTTGTTTAGAATGACGATCTCCAGGTTCATCCATGTTGCTGCAAATGGCGTTATTTTATTCTTTTTTATGGCTGAGTAGTATTCCATTGTAGAAATATACCACAGCTTCTTTATCCAGTCGTCTGTCGATGGACATTTACATTGCTTCCATGTCTTGGTTATTATGTATAGGGCTGCTATGAACACTGGGGTGCATGGATCTTTTTGAATTAGAGTTCCCTCCAGATATATGCCCAGAAGCAGGATTGCTGGATCATATGATAACTCTATTTTTTAGTTTTTTAAGGAATCTCCATACTGCTTTCCATAGTGGCTGCACCAAACTACATTCCCACCAACCCAATCCAAAAATGGTCAGAATATCTAAACAATCAATTCTCTAATGAAGACATACAGATGGCCAACAGGCACATGAAAAAGTGTTCAATATTGTTAATTATCAGAGAAATTCAAAGGGAAAAGCCCTGAAACAAGTTGTTTTCAGGTAGTTTAAGTTTTGGTACTTGTATTTCCTGCCCGAGGGGGATTTTTATGTCTTTTGAGATTTTGGCTTTGACGCTTAGGTAACTTTAAGCACTAAAAAGCAGATGAAGGAAACGTTTTAGATAGAAGGATCTTCTTACTACCCAAGGTATTTAAATAAAAGTTGGGGGCTTTTTACTTCACCCAGGATCAGGCCAATTGATATACCAAGAGAATTTTCATTTTGCAGCTCAAAACAATACATTACCCCAGAGTGACAAGATATTATCTTCCCATTTTCTATCTTTGAGAAATAATAGGTAGATCAAACACAAACAGATTTTTCAAAAGCCTTATGAAGACAGCATTTACTTTGGGGGCCCCTCTGGAAGATTATTTTATTCAGAGTTCAGGGGGTACTGAGTGGCAGAAAGGAACTAAACTATGATGTTGAAATGCATCACCGAGTCTAACCACGACGCATTTTCTTGATCCTAATGAGATGGCTTTCCACAAAAAGTCTTTTAGATCAAAGTTCTAGAATAAACTAGTTGTGTCACCTCATCTGGATAATTATATATTTTTTTTATTATTCTCAATTATCACGAATGCACCCAAAACAGGAAGTTATTTCCTCTTCATTTTGCCAGGTTCCAATGCACATCTAAGTTCCTAGGCTCCACAGTGCCCAAAGAAAAAAATAACGTGTGTTTAGCCAGTGAAGCCCAAATAATTTATGTTTCTTGGGTGCAGTTGTTAAAAATAATCTTAAAGATACCATTAAGTGAGTAAACAAGTTGTCATAAAAAACCAAGCAGCCATGGTCTTTGCCCCACTGTGTAATCCATTAGACATAATATCATTTTCCATGATTCTGAATTCCTAAGGAGGGAAAAATGGACCTTCTGAGTGGAACCAGAAGGGATCTTGAGGCTTGGGAAATATTTTGCAAATGCTTCCAGTAATGAGTTTCCACATAGAATCCCCACTACAACAGTCCCAGAAGCAACATACTGGAGACACTGTATTGTTTGACAGCTGAGAAGTGTTTAAGAGCATATGTTCTGGGACAAGGAATGCCTTCATTCAAATTCTGTTTCCTTCCATTACTGGCTGCATGTACTGCTTAGGGTAACGCTAGCTGCTGTAATAAACAAACCCCCAGATCTCAGTGGTTTAACACAACAGAAGTCTCGAGCTCTCTCACTGGAAGACCGAAACTAGTACTCCTGATGGGTTGTGGCCAATCTCCAATTAGTGATTCAAGTTCCCAGTCTCATCCATCTTGTGATTTTGCCATTCTCAAGGATAGCAAGGATAGCTTCTGGAATTTATGGTAGAAGGAGGAAGCAGCATGGAGGATTGAGTACAGAATATTAATTCCCAGTCAGGTCCGGAAATGGCATTCCCCACTTCTCTCTAAGTGTCTTGATTGGCTAGAACTCAGTAACACGTCCACAGGTAACTGAAAATGAAAGCTGGAAAATATACTCTGAGTGTGTTTCCAGGAAAAAAAAAAAAAAAAAAAAAAAGACAAAATAGATTGAGTTATGAGGCAGCCGGGCTCTGCTTCTCTGCGTGACCTCTGTATGCTTTTCCTCAGCTATAAATGAAGTTGAAATGCCTATATCCACTGAATTATTATAAGTTTATCACAGTGTTCTGCAAATAGCAGTAGAGGTTATTATAATCTAATAATAACATTTCACTGAACATTTCCTGTGTGTTGGAAAAGGTTTTATTCATTATCATTTTTGACTATTCAACCTCAAACATTTATTCACAATTCAAAGTGTATTATGAGAAAGAACGATTCCTCCACCCCGACCCTAGCTAGATTCAAGAAAAGCAAGAACCGTTGACGATGGGCCGGTGGCAGAGGACACAGAATTTAAGCATGCTCAAATCAAATGCAGAAGAAAGAAGAAAAGTTTTAAGATTAACTGAAGCAGTATCCCCTTTTTAAAATCATCCTAAGAATTAAGAAGGCTCGAACAATTTTGTTGGAAATTTCTATCACCTACTTACAACAGGCATTGTGAAAATGCTGTCTGGAGAAAATCATAATGCTTTTGTCAGAATTTCTTCCTCCACTTCTTACTTCCTTTATATCCTTTGGATAAGATATAAAATCTTGCTGTTCCTAGTTGCTGATCTCAGAGAAACTAAAATGCTAGACTTTTTTTCAAAATTAAACCAGGTCAAGGCTAATAAACTGGGCTCCTCATATCATGTCTGTATGCATAAAACTTAGGCATAATTTTGATTAGTTAAAAACAGCCCCACAGAATCACATTATTAATTCAAACTAAATTTGACAAAGGCTACTGGTAAAACCGGTTTATAAATCATAAAGGGATATAATGGTAGGTTTTTCCCCACTAGGGAAGAACTCTATACTCTGATGGTTATGAGACCAGTTACGTTTTGTTTAGGGGATGATTTCTTTTGGCTTACACCAGAAAAGAGTAAATTCTTGGCTTGGTTTTATGGAAGGTTTGTACTGGCCCTTCGGACAGAATTTTCCAAGGGAGATGGACACATTCATGAGTTAGCAGTACTTCACCAACTAAAGTGAGTATAACACAGCCAGGAAGGATGTGGTTAGCCCAACGGGTCAAAAAAGGAAAGCACGGGAGTGAGACCATGCTGACACATGTGAGAGGACAAGCTCTTGGGGAATGGAGGTGCTATGGCAATCTGTCACTGCTAAGGAAGTTTAATGGCAGGGCTCTGGGCAAGAGACCGTCATTCTAAGTGAAGTAAGCCAGAAAGAGAAAGAAAAATGCCGTATGGTATCACTCATATGTGGAATCTTAAAAAAAAAAGAAAAAGAGGACACTAATGAATTCATCTACAAAACAGAAACAGACTCAGACATAGTAAACAATCTTATAGTCACCAGGGGAAAGGGGGTGGGAAGGGATAAATTTGGGGGTTTGAGATTTGCAAATGTTAGCCACTCTATATAAAAATAGATTAAAATATTTCTTCTGTGTAGCACAGGGAACTATATTCAATATCCTGTAAGATCCTTTAATGACAAAGAATATGAATATATGTATATTTATGCATGACTGGGACAATTTGCTATACACTAGAAATGGATACATTGTAACTGATTGCACTTCAATAAGAATAAAAAAAAAAAAGATGTAAGAATAGCTTTGAAAAGTCTATCTGAAACCTAATTAATCAGCCCAAATAATCCACAAGGGGGCTAGAAGGCAGATATTGAATGTACAGTGAGCCTACTCTTAAAAAATTTTAGCAGCAGGACCGGTTACTTTATGATATGGTTAATACTTCTCTCTTCAACCCTGTGGTTCTCCTCTCCTTTCATTGAACTCTAGACTCCTGTTAAACTGACATACTTGCAGCTCCACAGTTTTCTCTTTTTTCTCGACTGTTGCACTGATATTCCTCTAAGCACAGACCCAGCCCTTCTTTCTTCCCCTGGTTAATACTGATTCATCCCTCAGATCTTGGCTTAGCTGATGCTTTTTCTAAGTGGCCTTCCTGACTCTCCAAGAGTGAGCTGTATGTTCTTTCTGTGCATTCCCACTTTATCCAGCAGTCATCATGGCAGCTATGTATATCCCTGGAGTTTAGAGAAGAGCTTAACTCGTCACTGTGCTCTCCCAGTAGCTTGCAAAATGCTATGGGCATAGTAGGTCCTCATAATTTTGTTGAATAAATAAGTGACGAATGAGCTCTGCTCTGCCATGTGCCTTAGAATGCTGACACCGTGTTACGCATCGGATCCACTACTTTTGCTGAAGTCTAGTTTATTTCAAATAAAACTCTCACTCTTTTGAGATGGCCCTAAGGGGGACAGATAAATTAGTCTGAAGCATCACGAACTATGCAATGGTTTGGTGGTTATTTGACTTGAGGAAAAGAGTTGTTCTCTCTCCTGTCCCTTCCTCAGAGGAATACGTCTGTCTCTTTTTATGATATATTTCTCATTTCTCAAAAGCCATTATTTCTTATCCCAGTCATGCAGAGCACAAATAAATTATGTTTATAAAAATCTGCTGTAATCTAGAGATGAAAACAGCTATGTAAATGGAAAACCCTGCACTATTATCTTCAGTCACCTTTGGAAGTTTTGCATCTGAAAAGCATCAGTTCTAAAATCAAATCATGCTCCATTTCATATTTCTAACTCATGATTAAAACAGTGTTTGGACCAGCAGGTTTTCCACTAACACCACACTTGTATACAAGATGCTACCCTGTGTGGCTTCCTAAATAATCCTTTACAGAGATGAAAGGTTAATTACCAGCTGTTCTAATGATTTGTTGTTATTGATTTAAATGCTCCATTTGTTTCAATCACAGTTGTGCGATTTTATGCTACAAAAATTCCCATTAACCCTCCAAAGAAATTAGAGTTCCCCTTTCAAATAATGATCTCCAAAGGTCTAAGGCAAAGGCGGAAAAAAGAAAGCAAAAACCACTTGAAAACCCCCTTACCAGAAAGTTTCGCATGGTCTGTGAATGATCATCACTCCCTGTTGGGGGAAATTATCAAGAAAATTAAGCATGTAACACCATTACCTGGCATTTTCATTCTCCAAACAAGACCAAGCACTTTTAAAATTGAACTTTACAACTGAGAAAAATGGGGAAACGAAGTTAAGTGATTGTACAGGTATACTTAGAGAATTACAGTCAGAGATAGGACTATAATTTAGATCTCCTACGTCTTTTGTGTGTTATTTTTCCATCTGGAATATACACCCAGACACACACATACACGCACACACACAAGAAGACAGTGAGAGAGATAAATATTGCAAGGACCTTACATATAAACGATAGGTTTTGCTTATTACCAAAGTAGAAAACTTTAAACTTAAGGGAATTGCTTCATGAGCCAATTTCTTCTCCCCCTGCCTTTTTCTTGGGTTAAATTGAAATGTAAAATAAGCTTTGAAGGACTCTATGAAATACTCAAGAGTAGATTTATTTTTTTCCAGAAAAAAAGACTGAAATTCTAGGAGATCCTGGAAAATCACTAGTTTTTAAAACCTAGATGTGGGATTTGGGGCTTTGAAATCCATTTTTTCTCTACAATTGCTCTAGGATTTGCCATCAGGGTATCTAACTAAAACCCGTTTAAATATACCAAGTGCAATTTTAAGTGTTGGTCTTACCTGAATTTTATATATTGTAATGATATATTAAGAGTGAAGGCTGGCTTAAATCTACATGAACATGTAGATTACTTAAATATATTCTCTCGTCTCTGATCTACGCACTTAAAAAAAATTATGTCTATCATAGGGTTGATGAATTGCTCCAATGAACTACCACACAGTGCCTAGTATATGGCAGACTCTCCACAAATGGTAGTTATCACTGTGTGATTGCCAGCATTATCTAAGAGTTGGGACCAACAGAACATGATAGGAAAACGTCTGCATTACAAGGTTAACTATATTGCAACCTTGTTATATCTTTAAACTTATAGTGCGGATAGATTTCAAGGATAACTCTTTTTATTTTTACTTATTTTTTTATTATTTTATTTATTTGTTGGGGGGGGCAATGCAGAGAATCAAAACCCCAATTCAGACAGGCTCTGCACTTTGATTCTCTTTCTTGCCCAGGGAAGGATAGAAAATTCCCATATCAGGGCAGCTGAATCCAAGATCATCTCCTTCCAGATCAGTTTCTGCTTCCTTTCATTCTCCTGGAGGTCACAGTTCCTTAGTTCTACGTGGGGTTTTTTTGTTTACATTTTTTTAAAAGTCAGTTTGCAATGACTTGAGACTCAATATAAGTATAAAATCCTTGCCTTGATCAAGTACTTTTGGTTTTAGGTAAGGAACATTCACTCAACAATAGCATCAGAAAAGCAACTCAGAAAAAAGCAAGAGTGTATTGCGTATCACAAGCAGCATGGGCAGTCCAGCCTGAGAAAGGACAGAAACCAGCAAACATATGTTAAACTCTCCAGTAATTTTCCTTAGTTGCATCAAGGCAGCTAACCTCCCCCATCCTCATCTGTGTAGCTGTGTCCATCTCTCTGGGACCAAATCATTTTTCATCTCTGCTACCTTTGTCCCTTTCAATCTTTCATCTTGGCAGACCTGCTTTCTCTTGTAGTCTTTTAGCTTAGTTCTCCTCGACTCAGGCAAGGAGAAAAAATGACCAGCATTTGGAAGTTCTAATTACAAACTTCTCAGAGAGGTCTTGGAGTTAATCCACACAAGGGTCAAACGTGTACTTGGTCCATTAACTTCCATCTGGGAGGGGTCATTTCCCATCCACATTGCCTAAAACGTGTTTCCCAGCTTTCTTACCTCAGGGAGACTGTGAAGAGGAAAACTCCTGCCAAGCAATGCCGAAGCCATGTATATTTTCAAAAGCAAATGAAGACACCATAGCCAGTCTCCAGGAGGCATCCTGCACAGCTAGGTGATGACCAAGGAATAAATCAATTCAGTTAAAACAAAGCCTTCCAGACTAGCATCTTACAGACATCCTGGGCAACCCTGCTACTGCCTGTGCTTTTTAAGCAATTGTGATGTCCTGGAAAACTTCTGGGACACATTCCGGTCAACACAGCTTTCTTCTTCTGTAACAAACACATCCCATTACCCACATACATGAAGGCATTTTTTTAAGAAGTAGAACTTAGATTATTTTAAAAAATAGCTGGCATGCTAGCTAATAACCACTGGACAGCACTGTACTCTCTACTTTGATCATTTGTTAAATGATTTTGAGTTCTGCTAGTGCCAGACACTCTGTTCAGCTCTGATGATACAGAAGTCCACAAAGTGTAGCCCATGCCCTTAGAGAGATCGCAATTTAGTGGAAGGGATGGTTAAGCAAACAGGATAACGTTAAGATGCAGAAAATAAATTTTAGGATGGGAGAAGGATAGATTGCTTCAGAAGAATGTTTTCTGTGCTAAGACTTGCAGGATGTTTGGGAGGTTGAGGTAGAGAGGAGGGAGAGAAGGAGGTAAAAGCAGTTAACTGAGGGTATGTAGTTATTAAATAAGTGATTATGCGCTGGGCTTCGTGCTACACTCTGTGGGTCCAGTGGAGACCAGTTCACACAGCCTCTGAACTTTCTATCGAATGGGATGCCCAAGAATAATCACAGTATCAGAAAAAAAGCAGTGATGAGTGCCAGGAAGTAAACGTGTAAGGGAAGATCATCTCCTTAGAAGATGAGAATGGCTTGTCTTGTTCTGTTTATTTAGTTGGAGGAGGTGCAGACCTAGGAGGCCAGGAGGGTGGATGGAGAGACACTCGAGAAATTAGTGTGAGTGGAATAGAGAGCTGTGGAGTTAGGGTGCAAGACAAGGGAAAAAGGAAGTAGCAAACTGAACTTATGGGGTCCGGAGGGTCAGTTGAAAGATTCTGGCTTGCATCTAAGTGCAGTCAAGGCCCATAGAGGGGTAGGCAGGGCAGGAATATATTTGCATTTGACTTTTAAAAACGTTACACTGACTGCTGTGGAAAAAGTATCCGTGGTTGGAAGCGGGGAAGACAAAAGTGTGGATCCAGGGAACTCAGAGTAGTTCAGTCTGATTGGAAGTCAAGACGGTGTGGATGGAGAACGGGAAGATGTGAGATCAGAGAGGTCA
The DNA here is from genome assembly GCF_048773025.1 of Camelus bactrianus. Lineage (NCBI taxonomy): Eukaryota > Metazoa > Chordata > Mammalia > Artiodactyla > Camelidae > Camelus > Camelus bactrianus. The sequence goes on along the minus strand of NC_133560.1, from coordinate 19,194,423 downwards.
ACAGGCAGCGATCCTGGACTCCATTGTAAGCATATAGGAACACACATAACCTGTGATCAACAATCACGCCCTGCTTGGTTGGGCTGCCATGACCAGACATCACAGACTGCGTGACTTCAACAGCAGGACTGAGTTCTCTCGTAGTTCTAGAGGCTGGAAATTCTAAGCTCCAGGTCTGGCATGGTTCAGTTTCTTGTAAGGGATCTCTTTCCAGCTTGCAGATGGCAACCTTCTCACTGTGCACACACGTGGCTTTCCCTCACTGCGTGTGCGTGTGCGTGTGCGTGTGGGGGTGGGAGTGAGAGCACGCTCCCTGGCAGCTCTTCTTATAAACACACTCATCCCATCAGATCGAGGCTCCACCCTATGACCTCATCTAGCTTCAGTTATCTCCTAAAGGCCCTATTTCCAAGCACAGCCACACTGTGGGTCAGACTTAAGCACAGGGATTTTGAGGGGGCACAATTCAGTCCATAGCATTCAGGAAATTTATTCTTCCTCCATTTCCCCAAGGACTTTTTGTTTATGAGACCAGCCATTCGGTTACACATAATGGCCCCCTTTCCATCAAACCAATTCACCCAAGAAAAGGCGGCCTTACAAAAAAGCTAGAGTCTAAAAAGAATACCTGTGATTATAAATCTTATGAGGGAGCTAACCCCAAGTCATCTGCCCAGATCATTTTGAAACAAAAAATTTTGTTGAGACTTTTTGTCCCTTTCTTTTGATGCCAAGCTTTGACATGGTAATTAAGATTCATTTCATAAGGTAAATGAATCCAGAAACGAATATCACATTGGCACTTGCATTAATTATTCTGATTGCACGTTATCTTGAAAACATTCCACCAAAATGTTTGAGTCTTTTCTCCTCTTTATTTCAGCTTGTTTGTCAGGAGGCCAAAGACAGTGCCAAACGAATGCCACTGCTCAACTGAAACGCATTATTTAGGCTTTATATTCTCCATGATTTGTTGTGGCAGAAGGTTGAGCTCAATGCAAGAATTTTCCCTAAAATGGTGTGTTCCGCCTTCTGAACATGGTTAAGCAGAGCCTGTAAGATGACCTGGGGGCATGGAGGTGAAGAAGACGCACTAGAATAAATGACCTTAAAAAATCCCTCCCAGCCATTCCTCTCCATGATTTATTGTCAGGCCACTACACCCACAGCTCTATCTCTGTTTTAGTTCTCAGTCTTCATGAATCTCCAGATGCTGAAAATTATTTTTCTGCGTATAGTTATTTATCTCCACTTACAGATTCTCGCACGGTTCCTGTGCTTATCTTGTTTATCCTGCTTATCCAAAATAGATTTTATTTACTGAGAGTTAGAGGAGGCTTCTTCTGAATGATTATAATGTGTGCTTTGCCAAGGCAGGTGTCAAAGGGTGTTAAGCTTCTATTTGCCCAAAATTATGCTTCCAGATGGGACCTAAATCTCCTTGTTTTACAGAAGAGGAAACTGAGGGGTTTTTTTTGAGTTTTGAATACAGGCAGTCACTGAGATAAACATTCTTAACTTTCTATACCCTTTCATAGCCACGTCCCAGCCCGGCATGAGTGAAGTGAGTAGATTTTACAGACAGACAGGTACAAGTGGAAAGCTAAGCTCTGACATTGACTGTTTGGCCTTGGGTAAGTTATGTAACCTCCTTAAGTCTCCACTTCCTCATCACTGAAATACAGATGTCGTACTTGACCGGTTACATGTCTTAGAAACAACTTCTGAACAACGTCTGGCATGTGGTAGACAATCAGAATGGGAGCCAGCCTGGTTATTCCTACGGATCTCTCACCTCCAAGGTGGCGATCTCTGCCACCTTTCCACCACATGTCCTCCCTTCTCTTTCAGCCTCATGTTACCTAGGGCCATCTTTCTCAGCTGCGTCTCTGCTTAGCATCTCATGCCAAGACTGCCCAGGACAAGACTGTGGTGCTGGGAGTGGGAGTGGGGACAAGAGAGAGAGAAAGGCTCCTCTCTGCTAATTTCCTCCTGATGGTAGGAAGGCACTGGCTACTTCCCACTCACGCTGCTTCTGCCCTCAGAGTCTGGACCCCTGCATGAACGCCTAGAAACCCTGGGAGCCAGTATCTCCCAGTGCATATGGTTAAGTCCTCTTCCATTCTTTGGGTATAAAGATTCTCTATTAAGTGGTCCTTCCTCCAAGAACTAAGAATAAAATGAAAATAACATAATGTAATATAAAGGCAGCGCCAGCAGGAAAGAAAGCATATAAACATCCTGGCTTACTTTTCCCTCCCTACCTCCCCAAATGCACAAATGCCCCATTTGTACCAGAAATGAAACCCTGCTTATTCAACACAGGAAACAACGTCCCTAACTAGGAGCAAATGGACTAGAACCAAGTCTTCTAAACTCTTAGTCTATGACTTTTTATGGAGGCCTCATTCCCTAAATGATATTCTCAAGTAGAATTTGAATCAACTTTTTTTTTTCTAACTGAAACACAGTCAACACCCAATTTCCTGCACTGATGGAGAGAATAATTTATAGTTGATGTTGGAATACACTGTATAATGGGTGTCAGTTTTCTAAAGATATACTTTCCTAATTACATCCAGCAGAAGGCAGCTTCGTGGGATGGAACGGGTAGGAGCTTAGGCATCAGGGTGACTGAGTTCCTGTTTTCACACACCGTCTACAGCATCTACCATTTGACCTTGAGATGACAACTCGTCTCCAGAACCCTCAGCATTTTCCCCTTTGAGCGTACTCATGAATATTTAGGGAAACGTGCCGTACTGAAAAGAGGTCACACTGCACATATTAATCCAAGTGTCCCCAGCATCTACCACAGAGACTGACACACAGATGCTCAGTGGATGATCACGGAATGCAAGTCTTTTGTCTCTGCCAGTGACCAGTTGTATCATTTGAGGCAAGGAACCTCCCTGCTGGATTTAAGTTTCTTCCTCTGCTCAATGGGGATTAGAAATCTTCTCTAATAACAGTAAAAACAGCTAAAATTTCTGGCGTGCTTACTTTACGTCAGGCATAAGTCTATGAACTTTTTTGGTTTCATTCCCCTTTGTTCCCTACAACAGGTTCCTGCACGGGGCATTATCTCTGCTTCATTTTACAGATGAGGAAATGGAAGCCCGAAAGATTTAAATCAATTGCTCCCTCTGAAGAACCACTGTATCAGGGAGTTCTGATCATGTCCTTAGATTTTCAGCTTTCAGATCTACTAATGAGGCATCTTATTCTCTGAGCTCATCACCACTGATGAGGGATGGAAGATGATCAGACGCCCGCTGAGTGTCACCCAGAAGCCCTTCAGAGGGAAAACACCAGCAGGATAAAGCTCAGATGTGAGTAAGCTGCCCTGCTTCAGCCACTCAAGGAAGGCAGAGATCTTAAAAAAAAAAAAAAACAACAAAAAAACCCCAGAGTCACCTGAGATGAGTAAAGCACGTGCAAGCAATTAAGAGAAAGTGAAAGAGAAAGCAGATTCTAGACGAGGAGGCAGAAAGCGTGGGGGCATGGTACTTAGCAGCACAGGCTGGGCGCGGATCCCCATTTTTCTACTATATTATTTAGGACCTTGAACAAGTTTCAGAATCTCTCTAAACCTTCATTTTCTTATTTAAAATATGGATAACTGTAGCATTGTCCTTCCTCAGCGGCCGTAGGTGGGATGAGATGGTGCACGTAGCCTAAGGCTGGGTGCTTAGGAGTGCTTGGTACCTACTAGCTAATTATTAGACAGTGGAGTGACGGAGTTAAGACCACGTGGCCGTGCATGAATAGTGACTGAACTCAGACAGGTAAAGTGAAGGCACATCTCCCCATATCCATCTCTGTGTGTCCTCTGTCCGAAAGTGATCTGACTCTTTGGAGTGACGTTTTGAGTTAGTCCCCACTGGTTTGTGAATAATGATGCAGCCCAACATAAAGGTTCTCTCTCAGGATCACATCAGTGTCACGCGATAGTTGTTTACAATGGGTTAAACTAGATGGTGGTGATGGCTAGTCTTAACGCCAGAGATGCTGAGAAAATCAGTGCTGCCTGGCTTGGCCTAAGCAATAATTCAACCCACTGCTTTCCTCCACCTCCCCACCCTCCATCTCTCCCCACCTTTATTTTCCTTTACTTTCTTCCACTCCTCCTCCTCCTTTTCACCTTTGACTTTCTCCTTGAGGGTCTCAAAGGACTGGATCTTGAATCCAAACATGTATTATGGGAACCCAGACAGAAACAGGTAAACATTCTGTTAGAGGTGAGACTGCGAAGAAAGGAAAGCAGAGATGCAGGATCATCAGGCGAGCCAAGAAGGAGTAATGTACCTCCATCCACCAGGTCCCTGAGGGAAGACCAGCGGAACGGAATCCACCGCCTTACGAGTCGGACTGTGTGAGTACCATCTACAAGTCCTCATTTCTCCAGCATCAAGTGCATTTTTTAAGAGGTGACTCAGTCCGAGCCGTCATTCTACTCAGCTGCAGAAAAATCTATCAGTTTCTCACTCTCATTCCTTGCAAGTAGCTCTACAAATCCACTGGGAATGACGATAATACAGTTAAAATCCATTCTGTCTCCTGGTGGCCCCCTGAGGACAGCCTTTCTCTGCACTGTGGACCCCCCACCTCTGAGCCTGCTTCACTTCGCCCAAGAACCCAACATCATTTCCCCATGAGCAAGGCTGAAACTAGGTTATGGTGATTAACTGAACTTTGATAGACTTAGGTATAACGTGTAGGAATTTACATGCAGAAACGGGAAACTTCAACCTTCCCAACTGGATATCAATTATCACTGTTCCTGGGGTCCAGTCACCAGCTATTCTCAGGGGTGCACAGCTGCACCTCCTTCTTTTCTCCCTTGACCTGCCGCCCCTTTTCTCCTGGCCCTGCCCATGGGGGCCTGGAGGCAGAGGGAATGAACCTAAAAACCAAAATAATTTGTGTTCTACTCTGTCACCAGAGAAGACAAACTTTCAGCTCCTCATATCCCCAACCTCTTCATTCCAGGACAGGCTCTCCACTTGACTTTGAAAAAACAAGATGTTTTCAATGGCATGTTTTTCCCCCCAAAGAGAACTATGACCTTTAACATCAAGTTTAAGAGCCTACGGAGTCACACAAAGACTTAATAAAATTGTACACTTAATTTCTTTTTTTTTTTTTTTTTCTTAAGGCATCTGTGACTCATTTCCCAGCTTGGGCTACGGTCATTGTAACTGGCATTTCTTCCCAGTGCAAACTCAACCAGTCGGAAGCTTTTTTCAAGCCCATCGTGTTGATGAGAGGTGGCATTGCAAACAGAGCTGAACAGATCTTTCTATTCCTTCAAGAACAAACTCTGGAAGTCTCAAATTTATTTTCCTCCCAAAGTACTATGACACGACAGCTCTACTTTTCTCTTCTTGGGAAGGGATAAGGTGGCCCTATTAAGAAATCAAGAAAGCACATGACATAGAGGACCACAATGACCTTTTCCTGATGTTCACTGGTTTCTTAACAAGGATTTGGGGAAATAAACAAGAGACCTGGAGAGACTGAGCGCTTTCCCACATACACACCCTTCCATGGAACAATGCTGTGCCCTTCATGGAGATGCCATTCAACTTATTTTTAGCTAATGTTTTTTACAAGAAGTATTTCAAATGTTTTGCAGTGAGAGAAGAAATAAAACGAAGGTGGTTGACAAACTGGGGGTAGTTACTGCTGGGAAAACAGAACAAAAATGGCAAAGCAATTTACAGAGAGGAAGAGGAAAAAAAAAGACTGTAAATAGTGGGCAGGTTTGGAAAGCTCTCCTGGTCTAAGTTTGCTCATATAATATTTAGGGGATATAAAAGGGAAAACGTCTAAAGATATCAGACAAATACCTATGACACCTGTGTGGTTTGGGTGGGGTTGAAAGTGGTCAGAATATGACTTCACAAAATAAAATACAAAGTAGAAGGTGCTATGAGGAAGGTAATAGTTGAGTAGGAATTAGAAATTCCTTGGTCCTTCTGGATAAAAATCTATCTGGGACAGAGGGTCCGACCAAAGTCAGGTCATGTACAACAAGCAGAAACTAGGAACTTCTCTCACGTACCAGCCAGGACTCAAGAAAAGGAGGATCTATGAAAAGAAACATGTCTAAGATAAGGTCTCAAAGGTGAGGCAAACAATTTCCAAGTTTGGCGAGGCATAAAACCCATTCACTAGGCAGAGACGCAGCTCTTTCTGAAGAATGTTAAGCACTTACCTACTCTCCTGGAAAATCTGCTACTTCCAGGCATTTAAGGGTTGAAGAGAAGGATGCACCTCCCCCTTGCTTCATTTACCAGGAAAAAACAGTTCTATGCTGTAACGGGAGTAGAACTTTTTGCGCTGGGTCCTTTTCGCCGATCTCTCACCTTCACCGCCATCTTGCCTGCATTTTACAAATGAGGGCTGAAACAGAGAGGGAGCAAGTAAACAGCGGAATCCGCATGGGCGAGTGATGGGTTCAGCTGCGAACAATTAGGATTACTGTAATTGGTGAACAGTTACAGCTGATAAGACACCAGGAACTCCTTTTGCCCAACTGGAGCTGATTCATCGGATTTCTCTTTACCTGGAGATAATGCGCCATGGAAAGTGCAGGAGGGAGGAAGTCAGAAGACTTGGGTCTGGGTGTGTTTCTGCCACATGTGATTCATGCAGTTCTGGAGAGCTTTATTCACCTTTCTGAGCTCCATTTTTCTTATCTGCAAAATGTGTTTTGCTTATGTAGAGTGGCACGGAGGTTAAATTTTGCAGCGTCAGTGAAAACCCTTTGGCTCTGATCACCAGTCCTGTGTGCTGTTGTTTTAAATGATAGGGCTTGATTTGGCCAGTAATACATCTCTGTTCTCCTTTTGTTCTAATGCATCTCTAGTTAATATGATGCGTCTCAACCAAGATGCAGAAGTAGGAAATGCTCAAGCTAACAACAGCAGGAACCAGAAACTGACTCGAGCTAACTTAATACAGGGATTTATTTAAGAAATTAAAGGGAAACTAAAAGAATAAAGAGAATGAAAATGCGAACTTTCCAAACTATTAAAATAGAAAGGAAAACAGACCACGGTAAAAGACTATATATACTCTAACTTACTACAGTGAGGCATAGTGTCAGGGTCCTGGGAATCTCAGACCACTTAGTATGTAGAGCCATGCCTCATGAGGACAGCCGCCAAGGACCCAGGAATTCTCTCTCCCTTTTTCCTTTTTCCCTCAATACTTGTATCTTCTAGGCATCTGCTTTAATTATTTTCTCTAAAAAAACAACTTTTCTGTCCAGTCATCGTTATCCACATGCACATAGCTGTCCCCTGAGGCACCTGAATCCCCTGATGCCTACGTGACTTTCTGCGTTGGCTGTCCTGGATGAAGGGCACCCGTCTCTGTGTTGCTATTCCCAACTCCCAAGAGCGAGCATGTGATGGACTCAAGTTAGTTCAGGTGTTCAGTCAGCTGTAGATAGAGGCTCTGAGTCAGAGGTGTCTGAAGGCTGGCTTTTCTAGGCTGCGATGAGACACTTTTTACCAGAAGGAAGTACAGGGTGAGGAACAGAGGACTTCCATCTCTACTCTGGGTAACTCAAGAGCATTTCTTGAAAGAAACTCAACATTTTTTCCATTTAGTACCTCTCTAGGGTCAAATGTCCTTTGAGAGTCAAGAATAAAGAGTAAGGAAAGGTTAGTGACTGTTCCCAATATTACTCAAGTGTAATTGGATCTAATTAGGCCATTGAAGAGACCTAATGTCATTATGGGGCATAATAAGATATTTAGGATAACAAATATTACTGTACAGCACATGCTTCCTCCATGCCTCACATATCCCCCCAGGTAATGTCCACGGCTGTGATCTTCTAGTATGCTGAAAATGTTCCCTTTGGGTTATTGGAACCAGTAAGCTCAGAAGGCAAAAATGTAGTTTCACTATTTCTTCTGACAATAGAGAAATCTCTGCCCTGGGATTTAATCAGCCCAGAGCATTAAATCCTTAACATTTAAAATAGATAAGTGAATGATTCTTGAAGGGTCATAAAATTCCTTTGTCTTCATTGGCAAATCCATTATTTAAAATAGGACAGTCCTTACAGTGTTTAAAAGTTGAGTTCTCCTCCAAGACATGGGCTTCTTGCCAGGACTGAGCAAAGTGCAATAACTTAGGAAAGCCTCATAACTGTGAAATGGTATCACATTATTTGGACACTGCTCTGAGAGTGATGACGAGCAGTGGCTTTTTTGTGAACTGCCAGGCTACAGGAGCGGATGGAACTGGATTTCCATCCATCAGTTTAACTCCACGGGCTAGCAGACCTCTTTCAATTACCCTGTGCATGAACCTCATCACCATTCGAAGGCTCTTGGAATGGTCCCCCCACAAAATTGCTGGGGACTCCTTCCCATCCCACTGCTTTCTTTCGCAGAAGCTCTGACTCCTTTTGTCCTTGCAGGGATTGGGACTGAGAGGGTTGAGTCTTTGAAATTGTTTAGAGAAAAAAAAAAAGTTTGGTAAGAAAAAGAAAGGTAAGAAGGAGAAACCATCATGGGGCGTGAACTGCTGGGTGAACAACTTGACCCCATTCTCTCTGACAGCTGCTGACAGCGGTCCTCTGACCAAATCTGTCTGGGCCACCGGAGGAAACTGGACCAAGCTGGGCCACCATTTTCTCTCCCTTGATGGTGTTTGGAGTTAGAATTCGAAGATACTAGTTAGATTCTTTTAGTATTTGAACTCAGAGGATATTTAGACTTGGCAGCTGTGGGGAGTGGGCAGTCCTTTAAAATTACGTTCACGGAGCAGCAGATAGTGAGAGGAAAAGAGAGAGAAGAATGAGGCAGAACCAGAGAAAGAGAAGCAGAAAAGTGAGTTTATAAAGGTCCAGAGAAGGAGACTGAGGGTGGCTGTGCTGCTTCCCGGCCGCTTCCCCTGTTCTAGCTCATTACGAAGCACATCCTGCCTTTGGGTTTGGAGAGAGAACCCTGAACTCTTACAACAAACCCTAAGCTATTCACTTGCGATATAGTTTAAATGAGTTTCTCTTACTTACCATCAAAGAAACTTGGGATAAGACAGTGGAGAGCGAGTTTATAAGTCAGTGAGAATGGAGGGGAAAAAAATGAAATAATTGGAGAACTGGTTGAAAAGACCTTTTACAAAGTTTCAAGATTTCAGTACTTACTGAAGTAAGTCAGACAGAGAAAGACAAATATCATAGGATAACACATCTATGTGGAATCTTAAAAAAAAATGATACAAATTATATTTACAAACCCAAAACAGACTCATGGAGATAGAAAACAAACTATGGTTACCAAAGGGGAAAGGGTGAGGAGGGAAAAATTAGGGGTTGAGGATTAACAGACACACATTACTATATATAAAATAGATAAACAACAAGGACCTACTGTACAGCACAGGGAACTATACTCAATTTCTTGTAATAACATATAATGAAAAAGAATCTGAAAAGGAAAAAAAAAATGTACACGTGTAACTGAATTACTTTGCTGTACACCTGAAACTAACATTGTAAATCAACTACACTTCATATAGAAAATTTTTTTAAAAAAGTTTTCAGTACTTACGTTTATTTTGTCTGTTTCAAAAGACTAAGCTTAAAAACTCCTCTTTTAGGAAACAGAAAGTTGAATGAGATCATCCTTTGAGTTTCCCTTCACTAACGTGATCCTCGTCAAGGTATTAATTTGGGGGGATAACATTCTTAAACTGACTTAAAAATTTCTTTTAAAATCAGTACTTGAGAAGAGCAGACGTCATCCTTGGCGCTGGCAACCACTGCGAGTCAGAACGTGAGAAACTACCTCAAAACAGAGCCTAAGCATTTAACCCCAGCAACCACGGCCCCAGGAAAGCATTCATTTCACATAGTGTGGCTGCCTTTGCTGGATTATGGCTCTAATGCTCATTTTCTTGAATCAGGATAAAGAGATTTGTTAAAGCCACTGCTTACTAAGAGAATACACAGAGTCTCACCAGTGCGCACTGGAACAGACACATTCAGGTGGAGCCAGTGTTCCTAAAACACAAAGAGAAGAAACATCAATGGTGGTTGTGGTTTCTCATGCAAAATCAGACAATTCTCAGATGGGGCGGCAAAGAGTCCATAGTTTCTCTGCACCGAAATGGAGGAATGGTATGACTGGGGGAGGCTATTGTCTCTGGATTTTGTTTTTTTTTAAGAAGGGACTTGATAAAAATGTTTTAAAATCAGATAGTGGCGATGGTTGTTGTACAACTCTGGGAATCTGCAAAAGTCTACTATACTGTATACTTCAAACGGGTGAATTTCACGGTATTAAATTATATCTCAAAAAAGCTTTTTAAAAAAAATGCAACAGTTTCACAAAATAGCACAAACAGCTGAAAACATCACTGATGGTGACACAATTAAAGTGGATTAAAATGTTAAAATGAGATCAAATTTTTCAGGCTTTTGACAAGAATTTTTATTGACAGCTTATCCTTAATCTGACCTGGAACTTGTCCCAGGCTTCTCTAGGCTTTTGAGACAGTTTTCTGAGGTTTGAGGGAGTGAACAGATCAGCCTGTTCCTTCATGAAATAACTTCATGACATCTGCAACCTTCCTGAAGTCAATGCCAACATGTGATGAAGTAAACTGGGTACCACAGATGACCAGAGAAGCAATGCCTCATAGCTCAAGTAGCATGGGGAAAAGAGACTTGATTCCTCTATACTCCCCTGTAAAAATATTTCTGAGGGATTGGGAGAAGACATTAGTATGCTGGTTTCATTTCCCCAGTGATTATGTCCATCCTAAACTGGAGAAGGATATGTTTTTACCAAAACGAATTTGAGAAAGAAGAACAAAACTGAAGGCATCACACGTCCTGATTTCAAACTATATTACAAAGTGCTAGTAACCAAAACAGTCATGAAAGGTAGGCATTTTACAATCCGTATGACAAATGAGGAAACTGAGGCCAAGCAGGGGAAATGACTTGGCCCCAGCGAGAAGCTATTTAAGGTGTTTACTCATTAAACATTCCTCTGTATTTCAAGAAAGCAGAGACGTGTTTTTCATTCATCCCTGCATTTCTGGTATTTAATACAGTGTCTGACGTGTAATGCATACTCCTTAAATGATGAAGGAAGGAAAAGAGAGATTGAAAGCCAGGTTTGTCTGATTTCAGACGTTGTTCTCTCTGTTGTCACCCTGTCTTGCAATCCAAGGCCCCCTGAAGATTACTGGCTAGATTCCAGTGACCTCGGAGGTCACTTCTGATCAGAAGAGAGTCAGGAATGAAGGAGGTGGAGCAGGAGGGAAGAAGGTTGCACAGCCTGTTCAATGGAGGAGGTCCAACTACAGAGCAAATCGTTATCTGAGTTGAGAATAAGACAATTTCCATTCAAATAACAGAGGAGTTTTACAGCAAATCCCTGACTCCATCCCACTGGATAAATGGGTTGAGGCTTCTCTCTTGAGGATCTCATCCTAAAGGCAGTGGGGATACAAGTTCGGGCTATGCCTTTGGGACCCCCATCGTCCCAAACTGTTGCTTGCAAACCTATTTCTCCGTAATTTTTTTTTTTTTTTTTTTTTTTTTTTTTTTTTGGTAGATTCTCACTGCTGCTGAGGCCAGCTGCTCACACAATATGCTTGTAGCAGCATTCCTGGCAGGCTCCTTCTCAGAAAGCCAGGCTTGTTGACGGCCCTTCCAGCTGACTGCATGTGCTAAAGCTCACCCAGGCTGCAGAGTCAGGAGGATACACACACCTGCAGGTATGCATCTTCCAGGGTCAGGTCAGAATTAGTGAGATAAAAAGCAGAGCTATGACATTCGTTGTTTCATATCAACACAAGAACACTAACAATAGCAGCAGCAGAAACCACATCTTGGAACATTTACTTAAAATGCTTAAAAACAGCAAACCACTGCTGAAGACCACCGAGTGAGCTGGCAGAATCAAGGGATGTGGATGGACACAGCTGACCGCTCAGCCGGACCAGCCTGCCGGCCTGACCCTCTCAGATCAACGCATTTAGATACCGAATGGATCAAGTCAAGTCAGCTCAAACCCAAGAGAGGAACTGATTGCCTCATGTAACTGAAAAGTCCTCGGCTTTTAACAGCTAGTTATGTACGCAGGCACTGAACAATGTCACCAGGAATTTCTACCTCTTTCTCTCCCTCTCTCTCAGATCTCTCTTCAAATTACACAGAAGTCTTTTCAAAAGGACTCCACGTGGCCTGTGGGAGACATGCCGAACCCGGTACAAATCACCGAGTGCCGAACCCGGTACAAATCACCGAGTGCGGGAGGACTGGCTTATTGCTTCACAGAGGCCCCTCTGGAAGTGGGGGGGTGTGGGGACCTTGCCTGGTAGTCCCACCTGGACACATGGAATGGGGCTCCCGTTGGGCCCATTCAGTTGCTTCTTCAAAGGCACAAAGTCAAGGAGTTGAGTTCGCTTCCATCCAGAACCAGGCCTCAATCTTCCGCGAGTACTTTCTTCCACTCCTGTCACGTACAGCAAGGTATTTCCCTGCCCTCTCCTGCGCCTGTTACCGCAGAGACAGAGGCTTATCTCTTACTGGTTTATCCCCTCCTTGGGCCCATTCATTAGAAACAGTGGCTTCCTTTTCATTGGATTAACTGATTTATTTTCCCCAGGGAAAAGGAGTTTTAGTAACACACAAAATTAAAACGACTGGAGGCTAAAAGTTTGCATTTTCTGTTTCTTATCAGATTATCTGAGACGAGGAAAAAGAATTGAGGTCTATTCTTGTTTCTCAGTCTTTCAGGTCAATGAAACCATAAACAGACCATTCAGATAGTCCTGTATTAAGTAAGTAAAAGCCATACCAGTTGTAAGACTCCACGTTCTGACGTGCTCTTTGGCACCGGTCACAGTCTACATTTTTGATTAATCATCTCCTATCCTGGGTCTTACTGAGTATCTACTAAATGCTAGGAACTTTAAAAAATTCTTACAAATTTATAAAGATGAATAAGTATTAGCTTCAATTTGTAGATAATGAAACCGAACATGAGAACGTTTAAACTGTTCAAGCAAGTTCACAGAGCTAATAAGGACGGGAGCTGGGATTCATACCCGGACCTGTCTGGCTTCAAGCCCATCCACCCGTCTCTCTCTGGATACTGCATTGTTTACGCATGAGACACCGTGTTCTTTATCATTGGTTCAAAGCTGTCTTTCAGTTGACTAGCTCTTACCAAGTGAAGGCCCTCGTAAATAAGGAATGCTCTGGTTTTTTGGGTGAGACTGGGGAATAATTTTCATCCAAACTTCCTGGATCATCAATAGTTAATTTGTGTCTGCGTCCTGAGTCTCTCAGATCATTTTTCTCCTTTCTCTAACTCTCCTCAGACTAACAAATGAGTTTAAATGATCGTTGCATTAATACCACAACAAAATCTATGAGAAGCCGAAATCAAAACATGAGTCCATCCTAATGCCCTCCCTGAAAAGGAAGAGAGTCAATAATTAAGCACGTTAGGGAACAGCATACAACAGCATATCTTCCGGGAGCTTGTAAACACTGGGGCTGCTTTAGGGTCCAATCACAGAAACCATGCTTTGGTAGATCTGGAACGGGGCCATCCTGGTGATTTAGAGACCAGTGACCCCACCATCAGGCAAACAATTTGGAAAACCTTGGTCTAGCAACTCAAGAATTAACTTGATTCTTGTTAGATATGGTCCCATCCCCCATGCCCATTGCCTGATGAAAGTTTGGTGATTATAACCTGTAACTGTTAGATTATATTGGAAAGGACACGCTCTGATGACGGCAGACTGGATTAAATGGCAGGAGAACTGGGTTCTGTCAGAGCATTTGCAAAAGTTCAAATACTCTACAAATTCAGAGGTTTTCTTGAGGGATTTCAGAGATACAGCTTCTAAAACAGTACTACTGACAAAGGAGATTTGAACCTAACTTTTATTCTATAGGGTGGCAACCTCTGTAAACCTTGCAACTTTTTTTCCCTCAAGGATCAAAAGAGTTCCTGGGCTTATATGAGTTTCTTCTAGAAAGAATTCTCAGTAGCCTGAGTGTATTTCCCCAGCTTCCTCCATTATTCAGGAACCCTAGAGGGGAATTTCCATGTCCTAAATTTGTACGCCTATAATAGGTACATAATAATCATTGGTAGCAAAACAATAAAGGCTGCTTGCTTCTTAACAAAGACAGGCCTGCTGCATTCTGGTCATTTGCTAGTAAGAGAAGAAAAGCAAAAAAAAAAAAAAAAAATGTATCCAGCAGTAATTAGAAATAATACAAATTTTCTTACATCCTTCAGGAAAGATTATTTGTGAGCACTGGTTGCATTGTAAGCTGCTGGTCGTTTCCATCTATCATGGGCAGGTTTGAAGACTTGCTCACATCCACATTTTCTAATACTATTTGGCGTTTGGTGGGTGGTAGAGCAGTTGGTTCAATTCATTGTATTTGAGGGAAAAATGGCTTAGTGGTTTCTCTGGTGCAGGATCTGCTATGCTCAGCTGCAGCCAAAGAATTTTGCTCTCTGCCCTAAGGTGCAGGAAACCATGCCCTTCTCTAGGAAAACAGGTGAAAGGGAGATGGCACTGAAAATAAAGAGGTCCTATTTAGGATTCTAATAAATGATGCTGTTAGCTATGATTTTCTGCAGATCTCTCTAATTGGAGTCGTGCCTTATTCAGAAGTGATTAAAGGTGTCATTTAGACAAAAAAAAAATCAAAGTTCTCTTTTAGATTACATCTGTAATTATAATGCATTAACATAACAACTGTAAATACAGAAGCTTCATGTGCTTTTGACATCAAAATGTAGTTGCAAAAGCAAAAAGAAAAAGACCCAGCTGCCATGGAAGCCAAAGTCATATTAATTACCTTAGGTTTTTCCATAGCATCAATCCAGTGTCTTAATGCGTTATAGGAAGAGTGTTTTAGATGGTTAATTTGTGTTTTGGCAGGTGCTTCAAAGTCCTTCTGGTTTCAAATCTGGGACCAGTTTCCAAAATTTCCATCACGTATGAGGGCATATATCTGCGCCATGCCTAGAAACTCGTGGAGTTAGGAGAGTCTGAATCATCTAGCCATCATCTCCTGTGCTTTTCTCTTTCTCATTTTGTAGGTGGTCAACTGAGGCTCCTTCATTGCCTGGGTGACACCTCACGCTTTACAAACCAGCAGGGGACTTTCTGATTCTATAAAGTGCAGCTACAGGTATCTCCACACGATCTAATGACACCATCTAGACATGATCTTGGTCGTCTCATTTCTTGTCTCTGCTTTCACTTGTGTTGGCTCAATTCCCAGGAAGACCCTCCTTGTGCTGGCAGAGTTAGCTGCCAGAAGTTGCCACACTTCTCAAGTCTTGCAGAAATAAAGAGGTGTCCTACCCACCCCCCACGGAAGTCCCCGGGTTGTGTGCCATTGACTGGACTGACTTAGTCACTTATTTATCTTCCCGCAGAGCAATGTGGCCAGGATGGATAGAATAGAATAACTGATCAGGTCTGGGTCCTGCGTCCACTCTGGAGATGGCAGTGTCACGAATCCTAGTAGATCACAAGGATTGTGTGTGGCAAAGGAGGGATCCCAAGGTGGAGGTGGGGCCATGGAAGGAGTCTGACCTGGCAGAGGCGGGGGCAGCATTTCATCTCTGACTTTTGTTTAGCTTTGTGGGCTTATGGAGATAACAAAAAACAGACTAAATTTCAGTCAATTTTATCATTGTTTTAAAATTCTTTTCAGACGATGTATTCCCTTATTGCCTGTGCCTACAGAGAACTATTCTTGTGTCTAACCCTCTACTGGGGAAGCCACCAACCCTAAGAAAATATGGACAGGAAAATATATCAAATGTCCATTATTAATGTGGATACAGAAACTGAAGAGAACTATCAATACTATTAATAGTACCTTAGCACACACAGTGCTTTTACACCTTACAGAGTGCTTTCCCATTCATACCAAAAGATTATTCCAGAGTATTCCTTCTGTTCACGGATGAGGAAACTGAGCTTCAGAGAGTAGTTCCTGAGATCACATGGCAAGTCAAAGGCTGTATCCACTTTTCTAAATTCTGGGCTTTTCTATTTATACCCTAGATCAGACATCACAGTCTCATTTTCATCATCAGCCCTTTTCTTCTAATAGGTGTCAGGATCAGGAGAAGAGAAAATCATGAGTTAGAAATAAATGTGATGCATGGAAAGGTGAGGCATGGGGTCGATAAGTATCAGGATAAAAGACCCCATAGTGGGAGAATCTCCAGTTTCAGAGAGAAGTTAGGAATGTCTCTATTCTAGCAAATGCACACTTATTTTTCCCATTAAGCTCTGCACATTTCCCAAGTATAACTTTTATTATTCTTCTTCAAGAGGACAATGGATCAAAAGCCTTTTTTCCCCCTCTCTGCCCAGAATTCTCTTTGGATCAGCTGATGATGTATAGATAAAGTAAAATCTTTAGCCAGAGCCCTATGGGGAAACTGGGAAACTTTAAAAGCACATTGACACTCTCAGGGTCAAATCATGACCCTCCGAATTTCTCAGCAGTGTTCAAAAACTCTGATAGCTGTGACAAGACCGAGGTTGCTTATGAAAAACATGGGTTTCTTGGTCCCGCCCTCAAACTCACTAAATTAGACTCTTTGGCTGTGGTCAAGGTAAATCTTCTTTTAATAGCCTCCCCAACACTGGGCTTCATGGCTTGGAAAGGTATTTGGTTGTTAAAGTTGTTTATTTGTTCATTCAATAAATATTTATAAAAGACCTATTATGTATACTTTTCTACAATGGGATACACCAATGGGAAAAAAGGGGGGGGCCAGACTGTGTACTCTTAAAGCAGGAGAGACAGACGCCAAAGAGCATAATAAATAAGTCAACAGTATGACTTTATGGATGGAGACATGAACAGTAGGGCAGGTGTGGGGCCAGGAGATTGCTCTCCACATTGTGGGTGGGTCTCACTCCATCAGCTGAAGGACTGAATAGGAAAAAAAAGACTGACTTCCCAGAGCAAGAGGAAATTCTGCCAGCAGATGGCCTTTGGACTTGAACCACAACATCAGTTCTTTCCTAATGTCCAGCCTGAGGGCCTTTGCATTTGAACTGCAACTTCAGCTCTTCCCTGAGTCTCCAGCCGGCTGGCCTACCCAGCAAATTTTGGATGTGCCGGCCTTCTTAATTACAAGAGCAAATTCCTTAAAATAAATTTCTCTGTCTCTTTCCATACATCCTATTGGGGCGGTCTTTCTGGAAAACCCCAACATACATCTCTGAGAAGGGGAGACTGAAGGAAGGAGGGCTCACCAGGCCCTGCGTATGCCGTGTGGGCCTGGGAAGCCCCCTGAGCATCTGCTTTTCCTGGCCCACTCCAAACCAGGGGTCTCGGGGAGGCTACCCCAAGCGCTTCAAGAATGCTCCTGGAATGAGAGCCAGAGCCAGCAGCCAGCATCCTTATTACCTGCCAAAGCTGGAGCAGGAGACGCTCACTTCAAACTGGCAAGATCCCCCTCTGTAATTTAATTTTAGATAAAGATTCTAAAACATTTAAAAGTTTTTATTTATTAATCTTCTTTGTACTTTGTATGCATCAATAGTTTTGTCTTATAGAGATTCTTTAAATGTTCAAACGAATTCCTGGCAAGTGGAATGAGAAATAAGAGTGAATAAATAAAGAGTTGGCAAGCCCCTCCTGAATCACTGCCAACCTCAAATGGATCTTTGATCCATCCAAGGGTGTTTTTAAGCACGGAGAGAAAACTAGTGTCAAAACAACCCTTCCATTTTGGGTCAGGCTTGGTCCACTCAGAGAACGAGAAACGTCAACTCTACCCTTGGCCATTCTTACATCACTGTTCCAAGAACCCCGATATTTCCCTGCCAGGAATCTGACACAACTTCGGGGGCATTTATGAGCTGGCATGCTCAGAAACTCCCTTGATCTCTTGGGAAACTTCAGGCTACTTGCCAGGTTCCTGGCATCCAGCTGCCCAGTTGGTAAGAGAGGTGTGCTTTCTCTCCCAATATTGTCTTAGCTAGAGTGAAAGGTCGACCTTTACTTCTGAGACTTAAAAAACAACATAATTTTCTATGTTGAGAAGTATGGCTTTTACAATTCACAGTCATTTTAAATGAAGACTGAGAAAAGACAATGATATTTAAAGAGAAAGTAGATTTTCAGAATCCTTTGAAAGATGTGTTTCAGTTACTCATTTGATTTGTTTAAACAGCTCTCTGCTCTTACCCAGATAAATTCAGGGAAACATCAAAATATCTAGGACTTGGCAATTCTCGTCTTTTAAGAACAACATTTTAGGGGGAAGGATAGCTCAGTGGTAGGGCACGTGCTTAGCACGCACAAGGGCCTGGGCTCAATCCCCAGTACCTCCTTAAAAGTAAATACATAAACCTCATTACCCACCCCACTAAAAAAATAAAATAAAATAAGTAACATTAAAAAAACTCTAAAACTATAAACATAAAATGGAAACTTAAGAGTAAACACTTCTAACACTTCTCTCTTTTTAATCCCCATGTTTCCAGTTTCACTCTTAAAGATGCTCTGTCTCCAAAAGCTAACCTGAGGCTTAGCTCAGCACACTGGGCAGCAGCAAAGGAATGGGGTTGAGGGCACGGCATTTGGAGCTGGCCAGCTCTGGGTGCAACACCACTCTTTGCCATTTCACGACCTCTGCAACACGGCAAGAGTTCACACCCCACACAGTTTGTGTAGAGAATTAAATTCATGTCACATTCTGGGAGGCAGGGTCATGTCAGGTGCTGATAGCATTTCTAAAGTTCTTCTTCCCTTCTTCCCTTTGTTTGTCCTGTACCCTTCCTTCCCTTTCTTCCTCCTTCTCTCCTTTCCCAAGACACCAATGGTAGGACCAGTTTCCTCTGCTTAATACTATGGATTGGTGGTTTCTGAGCTTCTGTTCATCAACCGTATACATTTTTATTATTGCGACTAGGAAAATCCACTTTCCTAATCCACTTATGGTTCCCCTCTCCTACCACTGCTGCTTCACCTCAGAAATTTCTTGATAAGGTTTAATTTTAATATTAATTAATTAATTTTTAAATAGAGGTACTGGGGATTGAACCCAGGACCTCGTGCACGCTAAACACATGCTCAACCACTGAGCTATACCCTCCCCTGCCCTCGGATAACTTTTTATTAGTTCTTCGCATTCAGATTCATTCACTAAACTCCAGGCTGCATAGGGGCTTTGGGGAGGTGGGAATCTGTGGGTCACGTTCATCGCCCAGCCCACATGTGCCCACGCTTCGTCTCTGGATGCAGCTGAGAATCTCTGAGTCCATGACCCCTTCCCCTCCATCAATGATACAGTGCCCTGGAGCTTCCGCCCCTGCCTTCCCTTTTCTTCTCTTCGTTGCTCTCCCAACAGTTTTTTTTACCCCTTCCTAGTTCTTTGCTTGTCTCCAAACTCCGTGCTCAGGTGACTTTGTCTTACTCTCCAGTCAGGTCCGCTTGCCTGCTGGGTGGGCCCAGGAATTGTTGAGGCGGGGGGCAATCAGAGGCTTTGAGCCCAAGGGTAGGGGAGAGAGACGGAGGTCCTCCCAGGGAGTGATCTAAAAGTCCGCCAGACTGTTCACGTTGTGAAGACTTCTGCTGGCAGTTTTCTGGGCCTGTTTATGCCAAAAGAGTTTCTCTACTTCCTGTTCTGAAAGAAGTACCATTTTCCTTTCTTACATTTATCCAGTGTCAGCCTCCAGGAAAGGGAAGAACACTGATTTTGCCACAGTTCTGATGGCCTAGAAGTCTGTTCGGTCTACATGCAGCCTCATGTTGCTTATGCCATGCTTCTTCCTCAACACCAGTTTGAGGATGACAGCTACGGAACGTCAGAGTGGGCTTTTTGGCACAAGAAACATGCAAGTATCTGTGTCTCTCTGCCCTACTGTACTTATCCAGAAAGCAAAAGATGCAGTGCTTTGGGGGTTTCTTGAATTCTCAGATTCATCTGGCAACATTGCGCTTGCAATTCCTCAAGACAACAAGTGGATAGGGCTCAGTAGTGGCTGCCTCTTTAGATAGAGTTTGTCCTCCCCAGTTGCCCACAGTCCCCACCATTCCCTATTGTATTACACCAGGCCCATGTTACTTGTTACATGATTCCATTAAGCCCTGTGTACACATTTGAGTTTCCAAGACATAAGATTTACCATATGTCAATTCTCTAACCAAACTTTGTATCTCTTGTTAGCCTTCTAACTTTCAGAACTGGAGCCAATGAACATGCCCCCTGCACAGCTCCCCCACAACCCCCATTTTGGATACCTATTACTAGAAACAGTGTATTACTGATCCAATACCAAATTCATTCTATTGCTTCTCACAGCACTTTCTGGGGTGGAGGGACCAAGGACCCACTGGGTCCCAGGTGGGAGCTCAGGGATGAATCTAATATCTTAAATGAAGCTGTAGAGGAAAAACCACATTTCTTTTCCCCTGCAATGTGCCAGCCTGTTTGAGTCTTTCACTGTGGTCAAAGATTGTGTCACTTCAGAGGCACGCGTTGGGTGGTGCCAAGGGCTGGCACCCTAAGCTCCCCGGTGCCGTCTGCTTTGAGTTCTGCCGCTTCCCCAGGTCACCGCTAAAGAGTATGCACGTCTCTTCTTCCATGGAACCCACTGCTCTTCTCCCTCCCCGTCTAGGAGAGAACATTCCCCGCCTCTCTGCTTACCCGGAAAGGCACCCACTCTCCTCAGTACTTGTGGGACACTAAGCATTATCTCTGAGCATCTTCCAGCAGCATTTCCTTTTCGGCCAATAGAAACCTCTGAAACGAAAAGATAAATATACAAATAAATACCAATGACCTAGCCAGCTACCTGAATCAGAAGAAGAGATCAGAACAGGCACCAATCAATACACTGATCAGAAGATCCGCCAAAGGAGCCTAACTGTCTGGGGCTTGTCTGGAACTTGTCCTTCCACGATCATTCCTTGGTTCTAGTCCACATGGTGGGGGTGATGCTGTGCTGGGAAAGGTGGGAGAGGGCTGCACGTTGGCCGATGCTCGGACAGAGATTTTAGGAGACAAAGGTGTATTTATTTTGATGCTGTCTGCTTTAGGAAATCAAGGATTATGGACTGACTGTGTCTACTGTCATCCCTGAGAATTATTCTCATTCAACTGGTTTTATTCTGGGAGGTGGGACCTCATGGTTTAGAGAAATATTCTGTATGTATAATGTCATGTGATATTTCGTAATTAGAGCACATTTCAGAAGAGAGTAAGGATCACTAAAGGGTACACTTTAGTAAACTGTAGTAGTTGGAATATGACTGGGAGTGTTTTTCCATTACCAGTTGATCAGTTCTTTTGGGTGGAAGTATCAGGGAATGTTCTCTAGTAACAGACCATGAACGCCACCTACGGTAGCATTTCCTGTTGGCTCTCACCATCCCTCCACCCACACAGGCTTGTGCACGTGCGCACTCACACAGACACCGCCAGTTATGTGAACGTGTTCATGGGTCCGAGCATAGATGTGTTCTTTCTGCTGGACAGAAGTGTTGAAACTTACCATGAAGGATGTCAAGTGCAAACGTAAGAGTTGTACGTTTCTAGATTATATGATTTCCCATTGGTAGTGCATGCTGACAAGAGCTGAGTCTTTACCATAGGTGAGTCTTTTTCAGTGGTGTCACTCCTTGTAGCCATAGCTCCTTTTAATCATGATGTTATTGGACAATTTTGTCCCGACAGGCTGCCTTGCTTGGGTTGCCAGTCTGTGGAGTGCTGTTTGGACATTCTAAAGTCATTAAGAGTGAAAGACACTAGGCTGATCACCAACTAACTCGCTGGCCTCAGGAGTTCGGGTGCGTGGGAGAGCTGCCCTATGATCCAAGAGGGCGGGGGTCTCGTGAGCCTAAACTCTGTTATCCCAGCACCAGCACAAGGACTGGCAGATGGCAGGCTCTCAGCAAATGTTTCTTAGGAAATGGCCAAAATGAATGAGAATTGAACACATCTAGTCATGCACTTTTGATGATGATGTGGAAAGAACTTGTAAGGATTTTGGGGGCATGAGTCCAGCCTGGGTAAGAATCCAAGTTCTTCCACTCTGATGGATGAGGCACTTACTCTTTCTGATCTTGAGTTTCCTCTACTTTTAGGAATATGGCAAGGACTAAATAAATATTCAATCTGTCAAGTACTTAGGGTAATGTCTTCAGCAGATACATGGTGAATGTTATATGACTGAGTACATTATGTTCATCATGTTTTCCTGACTGAAGCCAAGTTCTTCATTAATTAGTCTTAATATAAAATACCTAAGAACATTCAATAATTACTATGAACTTTTAGATTCACAATAGAATTTGTGTTACACATCCTGACTAGTCTTGCAGTGCTTATAATTAACAACAGCAACAATAGTGCGTACTGTTGACACATCACTTAACATGTATCTTGGACCACACTAAGGATTTCTTATGGATTATTTCATTTCATCTGTGTAACACCCTACGAAGGAGGTACAATGGTATCTTTACTTCAGATAAGAAAACTGAGAGTCGGATGTTTTAAGTAGATGCACAATCATATACCTGACAGGTGACAAGTCACAGCTCAAACTCAAGTCGGTCCCACCGCAGATCCCGAGCTCCTAAATTTTTCATTGCTTGACGCAAAAGCTACATTCTACAAACTCATATTAACAGATCAAAAAATTTCTGAGCCCAATGAAATCACACATACACACATCTTTTAAAGTTTTATTTATACTTCTTAGTTCAAGAATTACACACTAGCCAACATTATTATATATTTACATGCTGAAACTGGTTGTAGTAAGTTTAAATTCAAGAAAATAATTCTTATGTGCTACTCATTGATAATCCTCATTTGATACTACCTCACGTATCCCAGAGATTTTTGTAGTCCTGTTTTTAGAAAGACATGAAGGTAGATGCAATGATACCCACGGGTGTTTTGCATTTTCTAGCCACTGGAAAATGTGCATTATGTGCATATTAACAAAGGCTACAAGGTAATTAGTAAGGCTGATAATCACTACATTGTGAAGAAACTAGAATGTCACTTTTATAAAAGGACAGTTCAGAACTGTGCAGGGACAGTCATGGTAACAGAACTATTTAAACACCCATGCAAATAAAATTTTAAAAAAATATTATGGAATTTAAATTATTTTCAACTTTGTTTGAATTCATGTGTTTAAAATGACCATAGGTGAAGTCAGATTACTAAACTAAAGAGAGAAAGATACAAGCTGGTGGAACTGTCAACTTGCTTCAGAATGTGCCAGGACACACACGTGGGCGTCCGATTACTGGACATGTGACAGGAGAGAGCTATTTGGCTTGAAAGTTAAAAAACACAAAAGTTTCACTTTTCTTCACTTTTGGATCATATTTATCTTTATCGCAAAACAAATTTTCGAAGCAAGTTAAAATCTGATGTCAGCATTTTGTATCTGTATCTATATATCTACAGAGATGTTTTACTTCAATTTCCAAATAGCTAATAGATATTGTAGAGTGCTTTTTTTTTTCTTAAATGATTTCTTTAGGGCAGTATCTTAATTAGCATTCTGTTGGCTCCTTACCATATTTTGTTTTTACAATGTTCCTAGTGTATTTGAAAAATGTTTTTTAAACCTTTTGTGTGAAGCAGTGTCTCCCCCCCTCCCCCCCATTTCCCCTCCTTTTTCCTTTTTTTTTTTTTTTTTGTTTTTTAATTCTGGAGTCTTTGGTTGAAAGGAATAATACTATCTAAGGACAAAAAGGCTACTATTAAAAAGAAAGAGTTTTCCCTATGGATTGTGTGGAACACATTTCTGGAGTACGTATGAATAATAAGCATTTTTAGTTCCTGTAGTGTCATCAGTATCAACTCCCATTCTTTGAACACTGAGATTTATGACCTTTGGTTTCTTGAATACTTACATATAAAAATCTCTATCAAGCGAGCAATGCTCATTCCTGCTTTTCCCAGTTGCCATTTCTAAGGCTCTCTCTTGGGTGTCACTTTGACAACATGAACACTACAGTATTTCCCACGGAGGGGGCAAGAGTGGGAGGACTGAGCAGCCAAGTGGAAGTCTTTGAGTGTGTGTCTGTGTGTCAGTGTGTGTGTGACAGCAAATAGAAACCCTTCTGTCTGGGATCGCAAACCATCTATGCAAAAGGGTGTTTAAATGACTCTGCTGGGGCACAGCAGTAACCGTACTTAGTAAAAAATAAATACAAATCAAGGGAAAAAAAACCTAAAATCATTATTTGTTATCTATTGACTATTCATTTACAGCATGTTTAGTTATTTACATAATAACACATCAAATTAAGCCATAAACAGAATAAGCACGTTGCCTTACCATAAAATACAAATTAGGAGTTAAAAATATTTAAGAAATCTGTTTCAGTATTTACACACGCCCAGCGAAAGTTATGGTTGCGCACATTACACGTACTCTGTACACTTAGCAAAATGGCATGATTGCTACAGTTGAGAGTATTTGCCCTAACCAACATGGTGGGGTTTCATAATTTTTTTTTTCCCTCCTCCGAGGAGGAATTTTTTTTTTATTATTATCATTTTTGTTTTCTTAAGACATTTCTGTTTTTCAATCACCAACAGACAATGCTATTTGTTTCCTTGAAAAAGAGAACAGGTAGACAAGCGATGAGAGAACTAGTTGGTCTCATGTTCTGAGGTACAGTACTATTAGTGTCCGACTGTGCAGTGGTTCCCAAGAACGGTAGGCATCGATTTGCTGATAGAGAAGTGCTCAGTACCCTGTATCACTTGTTTCAGTATGTTGATCTGTTGGTTGCCAAATTAAAAATATTTATCTACTGGTTTAAGGAAGGAAAGGAAATAAAACATATTAGCTTACTCCTTTTGTTTCCCAACATATGAATGCATATATATGTATGTTTATACGGATCTATATATACACATATATACACGTAGATATGTTGTAAGACCTGTCGTTTGTTGGCTGTTTTTGTGGTTGAGTAAGAATTGAATCATAAAACTGGAATGCAGTTACCTATTGAAAATGGAAATTGTCTTCGTCGCCAATTTAATGCAGGTCTTGCTTAAAAGAAACATAATTCATCTCCCCATTCCGCATTCCGCTGAACTTTCTCTATGTGTTGTGCTTTTGTAAGCTGACAGGTTTTGTGTGTGTGTGTGTTCCTAATGCTAGAATGTAAAGTCTTTTGGTTTCTACCGTTTTTATTATTATTGTTATTTTCACTTAGCACTGCTTTTGAAGAAATGAGAAAAGGTCTAGATGGCACTGCTTAAGTCTTTTCCCCTGTTATTAAATTGCAGTAGAAAGAATTGTAACATTCCTTATGCAAACACATGAGTATGTTGCATGAGTTTTCGATTCTGCAAATGCATTTCATACCTACTAGCAGTCATGTACAATATATATATACAGATTGAGATCAAGGATTTCATTTAGACTGTGCATTTTAGAGTCAGAATTTGCCTATGAATTTCACAAAGATGAAAAAACACCTTAATTGCTGGCTATCTGGCTGTTTTATAATGAAAAGAAAAACTATACATCTATGTATAAACTGATAGTTACACCATCTCAGAACGGCCAAGACACACTTTTGTGGTCCTTAAATGTAACCACTGGGTATCAAGCTGACTGGTCTTTTTGAAGACTTAAAAGATCTAGCACCCCTCCCTGGCCCTCCCCCAATTTGGTGACTACAAGCCAATTCAA
Source organism: Camelus bactrianus (assembly GCF_048773025.1). NCBI lineage: Eukaryota > Metazoa > Chordata > Mammalia > Artiodactyla > Camelidae > Camelus > Camelus bactrianus. The sequence goes on along the minus strand of NC_133560.1, from coordinate 19,168,680 downwards.
CTACAATAAAAATAGAGTTTAAGAATAAGTTCTATGTCTACTGTCATCTCTGGGCAGGATGAGTCAGTTTTTTCTACCTACGTGGTTATTGAATGCCAATATGTGGATTTCGCTCTAGGACATCTGTTTCAGGGTCCTATCTTTGCTCCTTCTCCCTAGAATCTTCTTATCACTACAAGCAGAAATGAATCGCCGGTCATATGCTTTTGAGGCTCATGCTGCGAAGCTGCTCCTCTGCACTTTGATCTAGATTTCTCCGTTGCCTTCCTTGGACATCAACTTTGTGTGGTTAACCATAAATGACGACATCAAGGATTTGTATGGCTTTTATGATAATTGCAAATCAGAGCCCACTTCTAGACTTGAGCTCTGGGTTATCTCTAGAAAAACCTTTCCAGAATGGCATTTTGGAGTTGTGCACCTGAGTTATGAATTTGCTCCTTCCTGATATATGCTACTCAAACTTTAACCCCTGGCAACAAGGGGCAGGCACTTTTATTAGTGTGATGTTCCAAAATGATTGCCCAAGGAAAAGTGTGTCCCTGGAGAAACTTGAGGAATCTCTGCTCTGAGCCCAGGGGCAGAATGCCAGTTGGATTCTGCCCAAAGATCATACTCAGAGGTGTTCAAGTGTATAATCAAAGAATAAGGGCCAGAGTTTCCTATGCTGGTGAAAAAAAAATATCTTCCCATCTTGGGGGCAAATTCAGAAAGCTGGATGCTAAATCCTTTTTTTTTTTTTTTCTCTGATAGTGGGAGTAGAAAGGCAGCAGGACTCTATCATATTCCAAACTGCTGAATCACCAGGGGAAGAAAACATACATTTCATCCACAGGCAGATACTGGCCTTGGCTACTATGCACAGTTAGGGGTGTTACTCTGAAAAGAAGCGGTTTTTTTGTTTGTTTTGTAAATAGAAATAGCAAAGTCACCCTCCAAGAAAAAGTTCAATCAAATCAAACTTCCAGGAAAAATGAGCAATTCACTATTTTCTCCAAGAAAGGCAAATATGAACCTCACATTGACAGAAATAAAATATACTAGCTTATTCTCTTTCCTGTCCAACATACGAACGCGTATGTCCAATCAGTATAGAAAGATGCACAATGACATAATTGAAAAGTTGAGTCAAAACACCACCTCGTGCCTGCCTGATCATCAGCTATGTATTTTTCTGCAGTATCAACTGAGGCTCAGAACGTTCATCGTGCTAATGTGGCTTTGCTGTTATCCTATTTTCCATGACTTTTCCTTTTTTTTTTTTTTTTGATTAGGCAGATTGCAACACACACAATGAAAGCACTCTTAAAAAATCAGACCCGACAAACTCACAAACTAACTCCACTTGTGCACATAATCTCTGCAGTCCTGTTTGCTATGAAAGATAATACAGGTGAACGTCACTGCCTATGAGGAAAGATGGTTCTCTCAGTCTCTCCAAAGCCTTACTTTACCTGTCTCCTAAGAATATAATCAGAATTTCAGACGCATGAAAAACTGGAAAAGACCAGGAATCCTCTAAAGAAACAAACAAATCCTTCTTTAGAAATATCCTATTAAATTCAGAAATAAACTGTAGGAAAATGTTGCAGAGAGAGCTCAGACTGAGACGCCTCCTGCTTGCTAGCTTTGTCTGTGCTGTGTATTCACATATTTGAACGACTCCCAGTGTAACCTAAGATACTTCTAATTCTGCTAACTTTTCTATTTTAGGGCTGTCTTTTGATGAGATAAACTAGAAAAGCCGCTGTCAGAAGCTTGTGCATTTGGAGGAAAAAGCCCTCTCTCTCGCTCCCTTCTGCCACTGACTGCACTAGCGCAGGCCAGATGCTGCAAGGGGTTGATAAGGGTCATGTTGCTCCCTTGCTTTAATTTTGTCACAACAGTCGCTTCTGGAATTCCACTCTGCACTGGGTTATTAACTCTCATTTTAACCGCCTAGGAAATAGCCTTTTAGAAAAATGTCTTTGGCTACCACGTGTGACAATGTTCAGGAGTCTCCCCATCTCTAAATGTCAAAATGGAAGACGTTGTAGTTGAGTCTCATTCTCAAGCAAATTAGAGACTGGCCAAACAGGTTTACTGAGTCTCTGTCTTGACTCTCCCTATCCTGTTTGAATTACACAAGAACCTTCTAGAATCCGGTGGGAATTAACTTAATAAGACAGGCACAGACCATCTTCAGTAAGCATGTCTGCATGGCACTGCAGACCATGCTCCACACGCACAGAGCCATCTCAAGAGCGTGCCAACCTTGGGGGATGAAGATGCGGAGTCTCTGGGTACGACCACTTCTCAGCAAAATGGCTGAGGATGCTACTAAGCCTTCTAGAATATCTTCTCAGTGATTCCCCTTGGTACAGGCTGCGGACTAAGCAGATAAGCTGGAACACTCAGACTCAGTCTTGCCAGCACGTGTACAAATCGCTCGCATCTTTTAACTGGAAAACCACAAGGACCTTAGTGTCTCCATGACTTAGCAGAAGCAACCCAAATGGTATGAAATGGACCACAGGATAGGCCAGCAACTAAGGTATTTTAGCATCACTTTTGTCCTGGATTGATGTGTTTTCCACGTTCTACGTCAGGCTGGACAACTGGTTTAAGGAGGAGTCTAGTCCTTGCTTCCCACGGAAGACCATGTTTTAGTTCACATAATAAAGCCAATAGACGATGTTGAAGAAGGAGAAAACCACCGGGAAGAAGATGCGGGACCACCGGTCTATGGCGTTCACATCAGTCAAGTCGGGGATGGTGATTTTCAGCTGGGAGGCGCGTCTCCGCAGGCGGCTCTTCTTCTGGGCCACGTGCCGCTCCAGGGCATTGCGGCCAAAACTATGCCTGGGCAACCCGGCTTTCCGATACTGAATGCTGGAGGCATCGTAGGCCAGCATGGTGCTCCTGGGGTCTCCGAGTCCTATCACGGCCTCGGAGGTGGCCATTTCATTCTTTATCTCGAGAGTGCTCAGTAAGATGTTCTCATGGGGGTCCATCTGCAGGGGAGAAGAATTGAACAAGACGTTCAGAAACAACAGCCTTTATTGGTGATGGCTACACAAGGCACTGCGATGGGCAGTTTAGATATTTATCGCGGTGGTCGAGAGAACTGGTTTTGAGATGACAGCATCAGAATTTGAATCTGCCTCTAGAAACAGTGTGAGTTTCATTTGTTTCTTCTTTTTAATGGTATGACGATCCAGTCCTAGAGGAAAGCTGTAATGATGTAACAGCTTAATATACTGTTGTTGGGACCATTTTCATGGTTTCTACTTAGGGCATGCAGAGAAATGGAAGGCATGACCCCCTCCAAAGCAGTTACAGTCTTGACGCAAATACATACAAAATTAAGCTGTACTACGTATGCAAGAGTGTTAGGAGATAAATTGCTGAATTGTGCATACAACAGTAGCCTAATTATAGATGAATTCCCGATCAAACTAGAAGTAAAAACAGTAGATAACATTTATTAAATAAGCACTTGATAAAAATGCCAGAAACAGCTTTTTTTTTTTTATAACTTCACTCAGTTGATGCTTCGCGCCCACAGTTACAGGTTGTCACTTTCCGTTTGCAGTGTCAAAATAAACAGGGTAAAGGAAGAGTTCTGGACAATAAAAATGCAGGCAGCATGCAGCTTGCCAAAATGCAGCAGAATTTAGGGCAACAAGGAACTTGAAAATAACAGGTGAACAGACTGTGGGTGGTGGAGGGAGAAACTGACTTGCAAAGGAGGGGAAGCAGGCGGAATTTAAGAGTTAGCCCAACATTGTCTGTGTTGAGTTGCATTCTGGGCCCAGGGAGTAGAATTAAGTGACTGTGCAGATAGAGTGACCCTTTTTTTCCTCCTGGATGATTTCTTCTCAGCAAAGTTAAAAGTAAAGGATGAATACTGACATCTTGATCCCCCAAATGGACTGATTACGGAACATTTTTTGTTTTGATTATGGATGAGAAGATTTGTGTGTCTTATTTTTTAAGAGGCCTCAAATGCTTCAATCAATGAAACCTAACCGCAACAAACTCTTACCAATAACAGAGTATATTTATTTTGGTGAAGACTCAGAATATATTGATTGTCAATCCTTTTTAATAGCTTATCTATTTTTCTATCTTTTATTTTGTTTGTTTCCAGTTTTACTGAGAAATAATTGACATATTATCACTTTATAATTTTAAGACTCATGTCATGATGGTCTGATTTACATTTATCGTGAAATGACTGCCACAAAAGGTTCAGCTAACACCCACTTTTTCATATAGATACAACAAAAAAAAAAGGGGAAAAAACTGTGATGAGAACTCTTAGGATTTACTCTGTTAACTTCCCTATTATATCCTTGAGCTCTGCTAACTGCAGTCATCACGTTGTAGACTGCATTCCTAGTAATTATCTTATAACTAAACGTTTGTACTTTTTGACAGCCTTCCTCCAATTTCCCCTTCTCACACCCTCCAATTCTGATAACCACAAATCTGATCTCTTTTGGTCTCTTTTTCTATGAGTTTTTCTTTTCTTCTTCTTCTTCTTTTTTTTAAAGATACCACATGTAAGTAAGATCATGCAGTATTTATCTTTCTCTGTCTAATTTATTTCATTTAGCATCATGCCTTCAAGGTCCATCCATATTGTCACAAATGGCAGGATTTCCTCATTTTTTATGACCGAATAATATTCTGTTGTATGTATGTATGTGTGTGTGTGTGTGTGTATACACAGCTTCTTTACCTATTCATCTGTAGGTGGATACTTAGGTGGGTTCCATGTCTTGGCTATTGTAAATAATACTGCTATGAACACAGGGGTGCAGATATCTCTGAGTTAGTATTTTGTTTCCTTTGGATATAGTCTCAGAAGTGGGACCACAGGATCATATGGTAATTCTATTTTTAATTTTTTGAAGAGCTGCCACACTGTTTTCCACAGCGGCTGTACCATTTAACTGAAAATGGATGAAAGACCATAAGACTCGAAACCATGAAAGTAGAAGAAAACAGGAATACAGCTCCCTGACGTGAGTCCTGGTCCCAGGCTGAGGTGGGAGAGTGGTGGGTGGGTGAGGAGTACTGAACGTCTGTATCAGTTTATGAAGGGCTGCTGCTCACTGGCACATTAGCATACTTCAACCTCAAAACACGACTGCGTGTACAGTCTCAATTAAGGTTAATAATTAACCTGACTGAAAAAAAACATCTTTCCAGAAAATTCTTACCCATAATCATGAAGCTGTGGAGAAGGGTAAAGTATAACCATCTTCATTTCTAAATTCATTTCTCAGTTACCAAAGACACGGAGGAGTTCAAGCAGGTAGGAGTTTTACTAGGCTGCATGTTGGCATGAAGCCCTGAGATCCTGCTCCAAGGACCCCATCTAGTCCTTCCCTGAAGGACTGGTTTTCTGCACAAGGTTTGTCTTATTTTTGGATCCTCAAGCACTTGGCATGGTGCCTGGTACACAGCAGATGCTCCAGAAATAAATGCCGATGGTATGAAATTAATTTGGTGACACTTAGCGCCTCACTTAAATTTTTTGCGAGTTGTCAACGAGGTACATTCGATTTGGCGACACCATTCTGCAGACTGGAACCGCGTGGGACTGCTTCTTGAATCTCCTGCCCTGCTCCAAGGCTTCCACCTTTATTTATGCAGGTCTCTTGCTGGAGCAGCAGGCTCAGGTGCCTGAGATCTGGAAACTGCATTTTCCATGGTGCGCTGGACTACGCACATGACAGACACCCTGTTTTGATCCCACGGACGGGATCTCAGTCAGTAGTAACTAGCAGCCAGGACTAAGCATTCTACGTACTGACCTTTCAGTTTCCCTGTAGTTCTGGGGATACCCAGTGATCGCACACTCAGGAAATAGGCACAGAAAGATGAAGAGACTTAGCGCAAGCCACACAGTGAAGAGGTGGCAGAGCAGGAACTAGAGTCAGGTCTCTCACTGGGCCGTGCTAAGGCGGAGCCGTGGCCCCGAGCCCCCGTAGCACTCTACAGCTTACAAAGGAAGACCCTCTCTGTGGATGGTAGGCCTGCAAAATTCTCCCTAATGACGGGTAGAGGAGAGTTTCTGGACTTAAACACCTCACTAAAGATGAGAGCTAATGTAAAGTCCTGTTAACGCCAACACTTTCAAGCAAACAGAGTGAACGTCGGTGGCTTCAATGTTCATCAGCCCCACTAGCAACAATTCTATTTAAGGAACCACCACTTCCCCACTCAGTTTCTGTGCTGCTGGAGTCGCTGGGAGCCAATCAGAGCAATCCTGACATGGTGGTGGTTTCAGTGATGGGCACATGACCAGTGAGCCTTCAGATGGGCACACCAGAGGAAAGACTCTCAAACTCTTCCACTGGATTTGTACTTAGAAGTATGTCGCCCTGAATCTACTGAATCGTTTAAAATGCTTCCACTGCAAGAGCAGATTCTAACTGGAAAAAGAGCCACCCTTGGGAGAAATGGAGACTCCATGACCTGATGACACCGTGTCGGTATCTAGACATGCCTGACTTGCTGATGTTAAGCAAGAGAATACATCTCTCTCTCTCTCTTTTTGCTTAAGCATGAGTTGAATTTTCTATTACTTGAGACTCCAAGAATCTTAACTGAGATATAATTCATCTCATTTACCTATCTCAACAACCCTATAACATAGGCAGGGCAGGAAAGAAATTAGAGATGTTCCACCTATAGTAAGAAGTTTTCGCAACTCAGATTGAAAGTAGGGAAATCTGTTAAGAGACATACAATCTTCAATATGCAGAACAGTGTTGGGTTTCAATCCTTCTGGCTGGGACCAAAAGCACCTAACAGCTCCTAGGTTCATGGCTGGCTGGTCAACCGGCTACACTTTCCTGTTTTCCCCTTGTCCTCTTTCCTACTCTTTTCCCGTCAAAGGATGTGAACTGTGTTGGGAGCAAGGGTCAAGGGTAAAGGCTTTCTATATGTGTTTCAACAGGCTCTTTTATACATATTTCAAATGATAAAAGGGAAAAATCTCACTTTATTATGTTTAGCTTATAATAGTAAACTATCTGTAGAGTTTATTTTTAATCACTTTTGTTGTTTAAATTAAAGAAAAATAACTTTTTAATTATGAATGTGGAATTGAACAGCAATTATCTTTCCTTATTTTCTCCTTTGAATTTTTTTTGGGGGGATGGTAATTTTGGATGCGAGGTTCTTTTTTTTTTTTTTTTTTGAGGGATGTACCTACTGCATTATTGCAGAAGAGGCTGTATTTCCATTTTTACAAGGACAGGAAACTGAAGTTCAGAAAAAATGACATGAGTTAATTAAATTCTTACTACTAATAAGTAATAAAATTGTACAGTCATTCCTGTCTGTTGATGATTATCTCAATGCAATAATATTCCACATGGCCTCCAGAATCTCCTAAAACCAGCCAAGGAAGCTTGACTCAGATGGTGGTTTGGTGGGTGGAGTAACAGTAGGCAGGTATAATATATATACGGGAGGCATGATAATTTTAGTGGCTCCCAAACTTTAATATGCACCAGAATTCCCTGGAAGCCTTATTAAAACACAGATCTCTGCGCCCGACTTCCAGAATTCCTGAGTCAGGAGGTCTGGGACGAGGCTCGATAATCTGCATTTCTAACGAGTTCCCAAGTGATGCTGGGCTGCTGGGCTGAGACCCACATTTGGAGAACGACTGGTCTGCTGGGCTAGGACTACATAAAACAGCAGCCGAGGCCTCGAGAAACACTGAGAAAGCTGAAGCTCTAATCACAGTCCGCACCACCCAGCTGAGAAGCAGCGTTCACGGCCAGAGAACACCCGTGACGCCCATTCATTAGGTACTGGAGGCAGGCACTGGGTAAAGCCCTTATACAGTTGTAATGTTTAATCTTGACAATAATGTATAAGGAAGTCATTGTTACTATTAATACTCTCATTTTAACAATGAGAACATTGAGAATTAGGGATAGCAGTTAACAAGTAGTACTTCGTCTTGCTCCTATGATGAAACCGCGCAATTGGCCATCAGGACACTTTCTCCAATTCTAAGTCCTGACTCGGAATGCCTTCTCCGTACCAGGCTGTCCCTAGCTGATGAGATTCCAGGAAGTGGAAGGAACAGACACTGTCACACGAATTTAGCTAACCTTTACAATTGTGTCTCCACCCCAAGCTTTCCAGACATGCCCAAATGTCCTTTCTAATTGCCTTTCTCATCATCTGAGTCGTGGGGACACAGGAGAAACCACTAAACCGTGTCTTCTTTGGTTAGGACGTGAACGGGACACAGTTCCTCTTTAACTCATCTGAAAGACCACGTAGCAATCTCTACTGCTCTGGAAAGCGTAACGATATTCCGATCAACCTTTTTGTCTTGGCATTTTCACCAATTTAAACAGCCACGAGAATGTTATTGATGGTCATTAAAACAAGAGAGAGAAGGAAACCAAAAATAAATGAAGGGAGATTGATGAAAGAGAGAGATTAATGAATAAATTGTCATTTGCTGGAGATGAATTGTCTTTGCTAGGAGCTTGCTATAGGCCTTGATTTAGTCCAAAGGTCTACACTACTTGCTTTCCAGAGTCGACTTTGAACTCACAAGTACCCATTTTTGATAACAAGGGTTTTTGGACAGGCCCTATTGGCTAATGCCAATAGAAATGTCTCCTATTCTCCATTCAACAATCTACTATTGAAATTATGCTTTGCCTAGAATTATTGTGATTATTATCAACCGAGAATGAAATGCTGAAATTTGGGGAGACAGACTGATTTATTCGCACCAGCACTTCGGAGCCTCCTATGAATGATCCTCTGTGAACGAGGGCAGTTTTCGCAACGCTGGTGTGGCTGTTCTGTTAGGCAGGGGGATGGACTTCTCTGGGACCTTCTTCCAGACTGCCCCATGCACTGACTGTTCTCACAATGGCAAACTCGTGTCAAACATGTGGATTAAGAGGTCTTATCTCCCTTCTTCCCATTCCCCACCCAACATTTTTTCCCAAAAGAAGAGAAACACATTTGGTTAACCCAGTTCCATTTTGTTTGAAAGATTAAACATGACACAATGAAGAGTGGACCTTCTTTTTAAGACAAATAACTAATTCCAGGACTGGCTTCAGGTTTGTGGCTTCCTGTCCTGGACCCTTTTCAGTGCTAAGTGTATGTTCTAGAGACATGTCCTTGTCTGATTGTCTTTTATAGAGAAACAAATTGCACCCCTCAGTGACCATCACATGCTCATCTTGAAAAGGAGCAATGGGGCTATTTTAAATCCCAGTTCACCACTCATAACCATCAAAACAGGAGCGAGAAATTGCAAAAAGTCCAAGAAATCCTAACTCTGCAATTTTCAACTCCTATGACTGGTGTGTGGGTAGGAGACCTTGTTTTGTCTTCCATGAATTGACACTGTGACCTGAGTACCTTTAAATGCTAAGGCAATGAACTGTTAACCACCCGGGACTATCCAGAGCGCTCTTTCCAAAGGGAAAAACACTCTGAACTTACCTAGCACGCACTCAGCATTCTAAGAGGTGAAAGAAAGTTTACCCAACTAGAGTGTCACATGGGGGTTCTAGGAGGGCAAGAGAAGGTCAAAATCTTTGACTTTTGGAATCCCTCTGCCAAACTGAATGGAGAAATAGTAACCAGAGCGGAGTTTAGAACTGGAATATAAATAATAAGAGAATCCTGCTGAAATACCAGGTAGCTGCAGAAGGATGGTCATCTTTAATAAAAGCCAGTAGAAAAATAAAAGGGCTGAGATTGTTTTTACCCTGCCTGTTTTGCTTCTATGAAGCTACTGTAAGTGTCTGAAATCTCACCACCTTGTTATGAGGAGTGGGCACTATCAGCACGTTGTAAACAGCCCTTCCCACCCAAATCCAGAAGTTCACGGGCGGTTAAATGGCAAAACAATCATTTAAATCTACGTTTGCAGACTCAAACCGTGTATACGTCTACTAAATATTTTCACTCTGGGGTAAAACACTTATGAAGTGGCTTTAGGATATGAACAACTGAGTTGTCGTCTTGATTTTCAGTTTCTACATGCTCATGAGGAGACCACGTGAGCGCACATCTCAAGGTTTCCTTGGTAAATGGATTCTGTGTTAAGGGATCATTTGGATGCATTTGTGCTTTATGGCTGGGTCCCCTGTGTGACTTGACTCTATGGTCATCACAAGATGCTGCCTCAGGCAACTACCAAAAAATCCAATTTATCACATTTATTCCTAAGTATTTCGTTTTATTTTTTGGATGCAACTTTAAAAGGGACTGTTTCTTTACATTCCTTTTCTGCTATTTCATTGTTAGTGTAAAGAAAAGCCACTGATATCTGGATGTTTATCCTGCACCTTGCCGAGTTTGTTTTATCAGCTCTAATAGCCTCTGTGTGGAGCCTTCAAGGTTTTCTATACATAGTATCATGTCAAGATTTGCAGATACTAATATATATAAAAAATAGATAAACAACAAGTTTATACTGTAGAGCACAGGAAACTATACTCAACATTTTGTAGTAACCTATGGTGAAAAAATATGAAAACAAATATATGTATGTTCGTGTATGACTGAAGCACTGTGCTGTACACTAGAAATTGACACAGCATTGTAAACTGACTCTACTTCAATAAAAATGTGTATTAAAAAAATCCACCTGGACGCATGGATAAATCAAGCGAGCTTGCAGAGGGTTTATGTTCTTGTTTCACGTGATAGTGAAGCTCGCAGAGGACGTAAGAGGCAGATCTCAGGAGCAGAAGGGGAAGGGTACAAATCCTCTCTCCAAAGGGCCCCAGAGGATACGGCTTTAATAACAGCGTTGACTAACACACGACCAGCTGGATGCAGACGTTCAACAAGCGTGGGCTGTGCAGTGGTCTGAAGCTCTGGCTCTTTTTGGTCCCTCACCTGTGGGTCCCTGTCCCATCTGACACAAGCAGAATAGAAAGAACGCTGACTTCAGAAACGAGAGCCAGATCTAGTCCTGGCTCACTCTGGGCCTCGGTGTTTTTCTCCTAGAAAATTTAGGTGGACTTAGGGAAGTCTTTGCTAACTCCTTCCACCAGGGTCAACCCTCTTGCTGCCATCCCACTGAACCTTCGTCTCCCTCAGGCTGGCAAACACGTGGGTGCGGCCTGTGTCCTGTTGTGCACACGTCCCTACTACCATGTCCGGCCCCTACTGTACACCACGGTTGGTAAAGAATATTCAAAATAAAACTTGCTAAATTGAATTACCGAGAGGGTAAGACCAAGTCCAGGATCATACATTCAAGTCTGGCTCAGGAAATCATATGAAAGCATGAAGCAGGCGTCATGGAGACGACGAAGAGGCTGGCCCTGTAGCGAATCAAACTAAAAAACACAGGCCTGGCAGGGAGGGTGTAGCTCAGTGGTAGAGCACATGTCTAGCATGCACGAGGTCCTGGGTTCAATCCCCAGTACCTCCATATAAATAAACAAAACTAATTACCTCCCTGCTGCAAAAAAAAAAAAAAAAAAAAAGAAAAGAAAAAAGAAAAAAGAAAAGACAGGCCTGCCTGAAGGACATTTACATTCAAAAATTTAAACAGCATTTTGGTGGTCTAAATCACACCTAAGGGTTCAGTCCACAGGCTGATGCATCCAATTCCTTTCAAATTTAATTTGAAAGTCTGCCTTTCAGTTCTATTTCATCTATAATTACCAACTGATTTAACTACTTTAAAAAAAAAAATGTGTGGCATAACCTAGGAATAATGAATACGGAAAATGCACCGAGCCAGAAAGCCTGAGTGTGGGAGCTCCCTCGCAAACTGTGATCCTGATCCAGGGCTGGGATTTGTCCTTCTAACCGTGGGAGGCCCTGCTGCGCCAATTCCTGCAGGATTTCTGTGCTTGAATTTAAGGAGCTGTCCTAATTTTGGGGCCTTAATCTCTTCCTTGCCTCTTACTCTCACAGAATCAAACTCATTTCTCTTGAACAATTACTACTTTCTATTTATGTGTTAATTTGTGTGGAATTCGTTGAGAATGATATGTGAATCACAGATGACCGATTTTTAAAATAATATTTGGGTTGAGATAGGAGGATGAATGCTAAATTTGGGGGGAAAGAAGAGGACGTTTGAACTGCTATATACTGAAACGTAATAAAGCACAATTAATAAAATATATGATGAATTGAATACTTTCAGAAGGTTGGTAAAATTTGTTTTGGTTCTGCTTCTTAATTGAATCAAGTACAAGCCACTACTTTCAGCTAAAGTTGGGGAAAAAAAAAATTGAGATCATATTGAAATCCCTGGAAGGAGGAAAGAGTAAAGGAAACTACATTAATAATCTATAATTTTAACGGACATTTCTTTCCTCCAAAGGAAGGACTCACTTTAAATTATTACACATCCTCAGGATGTGTGGAACGGAGCCAGGTTTTACAAGGAGCCTACCTAGGCCCAAAGACCAATTCTGACACATTTCAGAGGTAGATGCGAGAATCTGTGTACTGAATCCCGGTAACTCAAAAAAGACGTTTGGCACCCGGGAGCTTATATCCTGAGAGGTAAAGGTTTGTTCTGGTTCAATTTTCATCTGAATTATTGACTCAAGTCTCAAGCTGGAGAGAGACGGCTGACCTAATCTTTTCATTAGCTGGTTCATCTCAACTCCAAGTATATGGGTGATGACTTGCTAGAGATTTTTATACACACCGTGTAACTAGGAACTCACAATTCTCCAATCCATTTGAAAATAACACCATTGAGGACATTTGTTTTGGTTTCTTTCTGCAAGGCTGGAGACATTCCAGTCAAATGGTGACGGTGCACAGGGGTAGGGGTAGAGGGAGGGGAATTAAGGGTAAACTTCAGCAGAAGAGGAGCTACATTTTCCCCTGGGATTTACACAGAGTGCCAAGAGTGATGCCTGTGCACATCGCTAAGAGCAAAAAGGCATGGCTTTTCCCGCCACACACCCCTCTTCTTCATAATCTTCCAAAACCCAGGGGAGTGAGTAATAAATGTAGTGGTTGATCAGGTCAAATTTCAAGACTTAATGGCAGGTCACGATTGACTTAAAGGTTGTGATCCAATCATCCCAGGTCATCGGGAGACTCACAGCTTCCTCTTGGCTCTGGGTTTTGAAAACTGACCGCAGCCTTGTCCCATGAGCTAACTGAGGAGAGGTCTGCAGGTACCAGACCTCCCGCCACCTTAGGTCTGGGTCAGAGGGAGCTTACAATCTGTTTTTAGCTTTCAGCTAGGAGGCAAAGAAGTCAAAGTTCGGTTTCGGTCCTCCTTAGACAAGGGACCAATGTTTTAATGCATCTATAAGTTTTAATGCATCTCCTTCCGCAGAACCTTCCTGCTGCCTCCTGTGGTTTTTTTTTTTTTTTACTTAGTTTGGCCAAGAACAGAGAGCTGACCTAATGCAGACCATACGGGCAGGATTCCCGTGAACATGTAACAAACGGTAACAGAAAGAAGCACCACATTCAACTCCAAAGAGGTGCAGGGCACACAGCCAGGGACCCTTGCTTCTGCGGATTTAGAGTTTCATTTCATTCTTGGATGGCAGGGGGCATGAGGGCGGCGCTAACTAAAATGAACCTGTTGAACAGAGGCAGGCTGCTGGGGAGGGCACACGGCTCCACACTGATTACTCAGTCCTGTGAGTGGGAGTTTCGACACATATTTACTAGTAACTAGCTCTGGGCCTAGCAGCTGTGCTTAAAAAAATGCACAGCAGTAATTTAAAAAGACGTAACTATGATAAAGTGTGTACTTGTAAGCAGGGACCCACTGTATATAATAAGGGCAAAATAAATAATGCTAAGAGCAGTGCGATTACAGAACAAATGTCTATATGAACAGCAGACATCTAATTACAACAAAAGTATGTCTGAGCACCAGTTTCTTAATTGAACACGACTGATATTGAATACTATACAGCTGTTTGAACAGGATCAAGGAATTTCTAACATTTGTTTCATCAGGTAATTGGGACTAGGAGGATCCCTGTTTATCCTTCCTTACTCGTACGCATCTTGCCTCTTTCAGACCTCATTCAAATGTCCCTTCCTTCAGGAAGTCTTCCTTGATCTCACCTCAATCCATCAGGTCCTCTGACGTATGCTCTCACAGCAATGCAGACACTTCCCTCATTGCCTTTAATGCATTGATAATTATATATTATTCCTACAGGTATTTGTTTAAGGTGCATCTTCCCTTTAAGATATGGTCTCTCTGAGGGCAAGGAGCATGTTTGGTAGGGACTCAAGAAGTATCTGTTGAATCAGCAGATAATACCATCAGTTGGCACTAGGTGGGCCTGTATGTTACACCTCGGGCACACTTACAAGTGCGCCGCATGGATCATGGCATCTTTCCCTCACCGCAGTCGTTTGAGCTGGGTACTCTGATGAACTCTCACTTCATAGAGGAGCAAGCCGAGGCTCTGAAAAAGCCTAAGTCGCTTGCTGAAATTGACACGATGAAAAAACAAGGGTTTGAGATATGAACGCGGACAGTCTGATTTCAGAGTCATCACACTTAAGACGGATGGAACACCAGCACCTATTACGTGTTCCCTTGAGAGAGTGCAATTCCCTATTGTCTTGGGAGGACATTTAGGAAATCTGAGTGTGCACCGTGAGGGTGAAGGGGCAGTGGAAGATCGGGGGGCAGGGGCAGGGACAGGTCAGAGGTCGGGGCTGAGCACAGAGAGAAATAGGGGAGCCCTGGCTTACATACGGGTGGGGCCAGAGGGAACACAGCCCTCTCAGGCCCGAGAAAGGAAGTGGGAAAGCAGAGGGAGCCCCTAGGTCTCCACAACACCCTAGTCAGTAGGCACCAAGTCAAACAACTTGAAGTACCTTATCTTCTCTCTCTGGACAGTTCCTTCTAACTTTGGCTTAACTGCATTTTAGGAAGAGCCACTTTGTGAAATGAGAGGTCAGACTCTAAAACTAGCTGCCACAAATATCTAAACTCTTCACCTTGAGGCTGCAGGAACGCCCAGGGTAAACTTGTCAGCATTCACCTTTATTTGGGCTGAGGGGTCAGCGGGCTCTGAAGCCTGGCTGCTTGGGTTCAAAGCAGACTGGGGTGAAAGGTAAGGTCACAGAGCTTTGTCATCTTGGGCAACATAACCTTTCTGAGCTTCAGTTTTTCTCAAGTGTAACAAAAGGTGTAAGGGTATCTGCCTTATTGGGCTGTTGTGAGGATTAAATGAGATAATTCACATAAAGCACCTAAAACAGTGCCCTATTTGATTAACTCACGGAATAGTAACTTTAATTATAGAAGTAAGCAGGGGAAGGAACTGAACTTGAGCAATGTCACGATCGGGAGAAGTGCAGGACGGTAAGCCTTTCACAATTTAAACGGCCTTGGCAGTGGTGACGGAGGATGACACACAGCAAGGGTTTGATCACTTTTGACGAAAGGAATGAGTGAAGACAGGCTTCTCTTTGCTACGGGGTGTTGGCAGGGAGCTTCCTGCATGAATCCTCCAGTTTCAGTCTCCCAGGAAACAATGTAAAGGTGAGACCTCACTATTCAAAGGCCTGAGAAAAGAAACTGCGAATAACATTTCTTCCTAATGCATAATTTGGGGGCCCTTGTTTGGTTCTTTATCCTTACGGTGGGCAGAGGCGAGAGGTAACTCAAAATACTCCATTTGTTATTTGCCAACAGGATCGGCAAAAACTGTGGAAGGAAGAGCTTGCACCTAACAGCAAGAACTAAATTTCCAGTTTTATTTCCGGCTTCATGTATTTATGGGGAATAAGTCCCTCTTTCCCCAAATTAAATGCGTCTATAAAGAGAGCTTCATTATGATGATGGTGATAATAGGAAATTACACTGCGAAGATCATCTCTGTGCACAGCACTTTCAATCTCAGTGTAGATAAGAACATCTATATGCTTAATTAAGTCTTGAAGAGAGGAGTTTTCCACTCAGCTTTGAATTCTAGCTTCTTTATTGCTTAGTTACGTGACCTGGGGCAAGTTCCGCAGCCCAGCTGAGCCTCAGTTCCCTCGTCTTTAAAATGAAGTTTCATCACCTCATCTTTAAAGTGAACCATCATAGAAAGGTTTCTACATCATAGAAAGGTTTGTTTAAAGATTGAGATAAGATATTTAAGGAGCCAAACACCATGTCTGGCCCACAATCAGGTGTGTAACAAAACGTAACCACTGCTAGGACACTTACAACTTAAAAATTCCGCAAGGGGGGTGGGGCAGATATAAATTCACTGATTTATACAGGCAAGTAAAGCTGACTTTTATCTTTCCCCATTAGCTCCCTGCAGTGGATGTGACAGCTGAATCCATCCCACCCCTTTGCAACAAGAGTGGAGACTGATCCCCTGTCCAGCTGCGGGCCTGACTGCTCTCAGCCAGTCTTGCTGTTTCCTCTCCTCTGGCCAGGGTTTGGTTTAGGGATGGAAGGCCTAAATCAACTGAGCCAACTGAAAAAAAAGGAAAGGTTTGTTGGGGGCTTTTGGAATAAACAAATAAAATCGTCATCTCCCCTTCTGGATCTGAATGAGGAATTAGGGAGCCTTGCTGCTCCTGGCAGCCCAGAACAAGAAGGCATCACTGACAAGATTTTGGCTGGCTGGCTAGAGCGCGCTCTCCCCCCCACCTCCCTCCTCCATGCCTCTGTTCTTACTCTGCACAAGCCAGATATATAAAAGGTGGGCAGAAAATCCAAAAGGCCTCATTAATAAAATTCAAAGGACTGATCTTTAATCACTTCAAAGAACATTCAGCCTAGGACAATGGTAAATGCATGGAAATACATTTATTTTTCCAAAATTAATAAATCTACCAGAAAAGTTTAATATTATCCTACAGCAATTTTAATAAAAAAAATGCCCTCAATTTATTTAAGTCACTTTTGTTTTGCCAAATGGCTTTTGTATCTTTTCTCTCATTGCTTTCCACAACATCAGAATAAATTTGAAAGACCAGGCAAGGACTTCTCCATCTCATGGATAACAAAACTAAGGCCCAGAGAAATTCTTTTCCCAAAGTTGCAAAACTTTTCAGACACTAAGCTAGGCGGCTGGGTCTGCCAATGATGGAACTGGGGGAAAATATTTTAAAATAGCTTCACATGCAATCTGTGATTAAAAGGTGCAGCTCAGAGAGAGAAATCTAGGTTTACATTCTGGCTTAAGTCAGTCCCAGCTCTACCATTAACTGTTTATATGACCCTGAGCAAGTCACTAACATTGCTGTGTTTCAGTTTCTGCATATAAAAATGAGACATTACAATAAAAAAGTAACTATGTGTGATGGATGTTAACCAGACTTATTGCAGTGATCATTTTGCAATACATACAAATATCGAGTCATTATGTTGCACACATGAAACTAATGCAATGTTATGTCAATTACACCTTAATAAGGAATACAAAACAAGCAAAAACTCAGGAACTAAACAACACTGTAAAAATGCAACTAAAAGTAAAAGGGGTGTTAAGTGAAAAAGATTAAAAAGGGGAGAAAGAATCTTTTGAGGTGAGGTTTCCTGTTCTTCAGCCTGTGATAGGGACAGTGAGTTGACCAGCTGGCCCCAGCGTCAGCCACAGAAGCCTTAGTCTAGTTCTCAAGACAGCAATCACTAGCTGTTCAAGTGTGGCACTCAACGTGTAACTCATCTGCCTTCCCTAGGTTCCATCCTTGCTACTCAGTGTGGTCCAGAGACCAGCAGCTTTCACATCACCAGGAATTTGTTACAAATAAAGAATCTGAAGCCTCACCCTAGACTTAACAAATAAGAATCTGCCCTTTAACAAGATATTTAAGTAGCTTTCATGCACATTAAAGATTGAGAAGCACTGGGTTAGATCATCTCTTGGATCTCTTAAAGTTCTAAATATCAATGACTGTAGAATTTTCCAAAAAGAAAAGAAAGAAAAAGAAAAATTTCGAGAATCTTGGGTAGCTCTCCAAGTATACAAAATGAAATCTTCCATCCTCTCTACAGTAAAGGGGTGCAGAAGTTAACTGGTGATGTTTTTTGAGCTCCCCTTTCAGAATGTTCTATTAATCACAACCAAGGTACTGACTAAACCCTCAGGGGGAGTCTGAGCCAGTGAGGAACCATGAAATCCACCTTGGCCAGAAATCTCTGGTACATCTGTGGCTTCTGTGCACTTAGTCAATTACATGGTGAGCTGTCCCAGTGAGAACTTGCCAAATGCACCATCCACCCTCCCAAACAACTCTCACTAGGGAGCTGCTGTTAATACGACACCACCTTGTCAAACATCCCTTTGTTCCATTTTAACTCCCAGTGACCGTCAGCTCCCAGATCTGCCCATGGTGGCTGAACAATGAAAGTGACTGAACTTCACAACACATACGCTGAAGGTTGAGTTAAGAAATGAGCAAAATTATGAGTTTGGGAAAATAGGAAAGAACATCAAACCCAGCTGCCAATCTGGGATGCTTTGCTAAAGAATAACATCTCAGCTAGACTCCAAGTCAAATATTGAAAAGTCTCAAGAAAAAAAAAAAAGAAAAGACGTGGGTTCAAATCCCAGACTTGCCACTTACTAGCTGTGTGGCTTGAGTATGTTACTTCTCTCTGGACTTGAGCTTTTATTGCTAGAATTTTAGAGGATTCGTAAATCAGCAAGCTTCAGACTTTCACGAGCATTGGAATCATTTGGGAAATTGGCTAAAATTTAAATTCTTAGGCTGACAGAAATTCTGATTGAGTTAAATCCAGGGGTGGGTCTGAGGATCTGTATTTCTTAACGTATTAGTGATCCCAACATTGTGGTCTCTGGATGACCCCCTATAAAGTGTTGCTATGGGACAGTGGATGGTAAAGGATAATTCAAGCAGAGCACTTGTAAGCTCTCGGTAAATGTCAGCTTTGAAAAGATATTAGTAGTTCAGATAGGGGAGTGCCCTGCTCAATGTTACACAGTGGAGAGGAGCAGGAAAAAAAAAAAACAACCCAAAACTTTTCCAATAGACCAGAACGGTTTCCTGTTTACTAACATTTCTCAAGAGTGCTTTGTTGGAACGATGTGAGAGGCTGAGAAAGGGAGCAGGTCCAACTATTATGTGTCGTCAAATCAAGGAATGAAAGGCTGTGCTGCACAATGGGCAGGTCATGCCCAAGAATTAATTGCTGTGTGTCCTTGGACTAGTCACTCCCCCTCTCTGGTTATCAGCTTTGCCATTTATAAAATGAGAGGATCCCTTAATATTCTTTCAAGGGTTCAACTACTCTTATTCTACCATCATCGTGTACAGCCTGTCTGGGAAGCTCCTTGCTCCCTTTCCTGGGGATGCAGTGTACCTTTCGCTCTGTGAAGCTCCTCCCGAACAGGCACCTGAAGGGGACATCTCCCTCCTCTGAAACTGAGTAGCGTGTATCGCCTGTGCCACGTTCTACTTCTTCTGATTATTTCGTGCAATTTGGAAGAATATTACAGGGGCAGTGGACTTCTACAGCAGACTGGGAGAGACAGTGCTTCTGAATTTAGAAACAGATCTAAAGAGCCAGGAAAAGTCAGAGTTCTACGCTGGTGACCCCTTCCATGGTTGACATCAACAACAGAGTTACTGCTTATCTAATGCTGCTCATCAGCCAACCACTTTCTGTGTCCTTCCTCCTGTTATCCTTAAAACCATCTTTTGAGGGTAGAGCTGTAAGCCCCATTTTATAAATGGGGAAACTGAGGCTCACGGAGCTTTCCCACACTCACACGGCTAATAAGTGATGGACCTGGGGCTTGAACTCAGAACTGTCTCAAATCCAAAATCCAAAATCCAGAATCAAGTGTGACAGTGGTTAAGCTGGGTCTGCCTGTGCTCTTCACCATCACGCTGCTCTCTGGGAGCAATACGTCGCTAAGTACCTGCTCAATGAGCATCACGTTTGTGATGTTCCTTCCAAATCGGTGCTCCTTGTGAGAAATTTAACATTATCTTGCAGCTGCCTGCAATGAGGGGAGCAAAGTGTCGCGGAAAGCCACGTCTTTGGCGTCAGGGGGCCAAACATTTGAAACTGCTGAACCAAATACCTCCCTGATTACGGGCTGAGGATATACGCAATGCTCTGTGAGGAAGCCTTCACTGCTGAGACCTCGTTACTGCAGTGCACGCCCAGAGCGGTGCCCGGGGCCAGCAGGCGTGCCCTCTACAACTCAGAGATGCTTGCATCCCTGGAGGAAGCACGTACCCTGTGACTCACGGGGGGGAAGCCAGCTCTGGTGTCCTTGAAGCTGGTCCGGCTTCTAGAAATTTTCTGCAGCAGAAGCTAGCAGAAGTATGGAGAGGCAAAGAAGCAGCTTGTTTCTTGCTGAGGAAGTTTACGAAACTGTGTCAGGGTCCACTTTGGCTATGTCTCCCCAGGTGCACTTTGCCAAAGCTAAGCAAGGATCAAGCAATCCTGCAAACCTCTTCTCAGCAGAGGCCATAAAATTTCCTAACTTCTTTAGGAACACAGGGATGCTGGAGGTACTGTACTTGTTTTTCTACAAAATACTTTAATAGTAATAGAGAGATGGTTAATAAAAAATAAATGCCAGTCTTTGGTTCCCAAAGATGCCCCTGGAACATAGTCTTCTTTCTATTTCTCAACAGTTCATAATCTTTCCAGAGCTTTCTCAGTAACAACTGGATTCATGATACTAAGATTATTAACTATATTTCCTAGAATCTGAGATTTTTATCAAATGCAAAATACACCACCATTTATTGATGGGTATTTATAGAGGAAAAAAGAAAAGAAATGTTCTAGTATACGTAAGTATCATACGAACTGCAGGTGAACTTTAAAAGGTGAATCTTTGCCTTAAAATTGAACACTAGTGCATTTTGCTCTTGAAAGACTGTTAATAACTCACTGCAAAGGGGGTTAGATTCCCAGTATTGACACAACAACATGTAACATATGTGAGTGGCGTAGTATTTCATGTTCTAGAAGGGGATCCGAACCAGAGACAAAGTATTACGCATGCTTTGAAAAACCACAATGTATCACATAGGAACTTTTTATGCTGTTTGTTACGTTTTATTTAGTGTACATAGTGACCTGTGTATACTGACAGAATAAGTATATTTTCAAAATTTAATTCCTCGCCTGTGACCCCTGTTCTAGGAAAATGCCTAATTGAAGAGAAATGAGTCATAGGAAGTTTTCGCCTCCTTGCAGGACAGGAGGTGACCAAGTTCACTGTTAACAGAAGGGCTTCCCAGAGAAACTGACCGGGCAGCAGAAAAGAACATGGTGGGAAGATTCACGGGGCTTTGGTCCTGGGGAATTTTTTCCCTGATGACTTCCTAGGTGTCTGCTACATTTTCTCATCTATAAAATGGGGATTACGTCTACCCTCTATGCTTGTGGTGGTTTTTGAGATAATTAAATGAGGTCTCATAAGACTGAAAAAGTATAAATACTACACTGGGGCACAATATTATTATAATCTAATGGACTGGCCTGCTTAGTTATTTACCACTTACTTTGCAGCTTACTATTTAATTTACGTCCTCATTTATTTAATATAAGAAATAGATCTTTTCAGATGAGTCAGTTTTAGAATAAAAGTTGGATCTAAAGTACTTTTAGTTGTTCCTAAGCCAGGAAATTATTTTACAGTATTTTTCTTTATAAACATTTTCCACAGTTTTTTCAAATGGGAAGTTGTTAAAGAAAATGGTTTTTAACCTGAGCATGATACATACTCTGTGCAAGTGTCTGTAAATTTTAAATTAGTAAGTCATTGTAGTAGAAATAAATGATAATAGGTTTAATTGAAAGTAGGCTATGGAACGCATACATTTCAGGCCAGAATGCTCAGTAAACATTCTAGAACCAAATGATTTTTAAGGTAAGATTTTTATTTTACAAGGCAGGTTGACTTTTCTGATATTACAAATAGGGCTTAACTATCAGCACTGAAACTTCAGAGAATTAAGTTGTTTTTTTTTTTTTATGAGGAACCATATCTGTAGGAAATTGAGCAGTGTTGCTACAGGTACGTCCAAGGTTTGTAAAAATATTAGAGGTCTCTGTCTAACTGTCATTGGAATCTTGAATCGCTGGTGACAACATCGACAAGAAAGCTGGACAGCATGGGCTTGGCAGCAGTTACTGCTCACACCATTCTCTCCCTTTCTTTCTTCTTCCCTCCCTTTTTTCCTTTCCGACAGTAATTATTATTAGAATATAATATAAGCAGTCATTATCAGAAATGAGCATGTGCTATTTACATGTAATTACCTTTATTCTGGTTAAGTAATACATGAAGCATTGGGAAAAGTAGGAAATTGTGCTGTGTGTGGTTTGTGTGTGTGTGTGTGGAAGGGATGGGGTGTGTGTGTGTGTGTGTGTGTGAGTGTGTGTAAGAATGTAACAGAAGGATGATAGGATCACAGCGGCAAATCAGATGGGAGTATGTACACACACACACACACACACACATATGCACGTTCTTAAATTTCAAAAGTAACATACACTCATTGTTAACAGTTCAAATACTACAGAAAGATATAAAGTGAAAAAAGAGAATTATTCCTACCATCCCGTCCTCCAAATGTAACCAAGGGGAGAACAGATTTAAAAAACAAAATAATATAGTGACACTTGCACTGTTGATTTTGTGCCTGGGAAAAATAGAAAGCTGACCATTATCTTGTATTACTACTAATATATTATTCAGGATGGATTAAAAGAAAAACACGAAACAATGAATTAAGTATAAAAAGAAAAAAACTTTCAGAAAAATTCAGAAGACCATCTGCCCAACCTAGAGATTCCATAGGAATTTTTATGCGTTCTAGAAAACCCAGAAATCACAAAAGGACAAACAAGTAGATCATAGAAAAATAAAAACTTGTTATGGCATGAATGAGAGCTTAGGCTAAATATCTGAAATGCACACATACTGATAAATGGTAAAAATTATGTCTTATCCTTAGAACTCTAGAAAAATGGGTAAGAATAACCACAATCAATTTGCAGGGAAGCCAATTCGAATAGCAAATAAATACAGGAAAAGTTACTCAGTTGTTTAAAAAATGTGAGGAATACAAGTTAAAATGAGATATACCCATAATAAATTACAAAGAGCAATCAATAATCAATATTGCTGAAGGGAGAGTGAGGAAAAGGATCTGTGCATATAGAAACACAAAGATGTAATAGATATATGAGAATTATTATAATATATTGTTGTGAGTTTCAGATGGTTTTCACTTTTTACATCTTTAACTTTTATGTAAGTGAAAATAATCATGTGCTTTACAAATGTAATTGGAAAGAATATTTTTTTTTTAAAGTTCACTTTTGGAAAGGTTTGCCTGATAAGAATGGTAAGAGGGAAAGAAAAACATAAACAATGAACACTTTTACAAGGTCAAATATATTATTCTCCTTTTCTGGATTCTAGATTTTCTGCCTTGCTTTACCTTATCCATGTTTATTAAAATGGTTATACATGAGTTTTCTGCCCTTTCCTCTTAAAAAAAAAATTAGATTCTTGATGCCTC
The DNA here is from genome assembly GCF_048773025.1 of Camelus bactrianus. Lineage (NCBI taxonomy): Eukaryota > Metazoa > Chordata > Mammalia > Artiodactyla > Camelidae > Camelus > Camelus bactrianus. Next base: position 19,145,187 of record NC_133560.1, on the reverse strand, counting down.
TAGAATTTAATCCGGAAGAAGGATTGGGTTAGATACATGGTACTACATGTAAATATTCCCAAATGGTCATCCGGTGGTCACTGCTGTTTTAAATAATTCACATGTTCCCCATGATATGGAATGATACTTCTATTAAGAAGTTAAATTTATTGTGTTTCTAAGTCAGCTTCTACTCTCTTTAGATTTAAAGAGCACTGACGCAGCACTCTACAATATTAATCTCTGGGGTTTTATGATTTATTCAAACTTCCAGTAGAGCTATTCTTTTCTTACTATTTTTCATTTTTCTGTTTCTCCCTACATATTTTTTTTCTTTCAAACAAACCGTAGAATTACTGCTTCAAATTTCTAAAATAAACCACTAAAAAACACCCCAACTCCAAATGAAGCCAGTTGGTCAACCAATGAGATTACACTAAACTCAGAATATTTTATGAAGAACCAATTCCTTTAAAATGTGATCTTTCTTAAAAAAAAGTTTTTCTTTTTTAAAAAAAAGTTTTCTTTCATTAAATGCTTATTATTGGTAAAAAGGGCACTTTTCTTCCCTTTCGTTATATTTTTTACTGTTGTCTATACACTATTCACATAGAAAAGCTATGGAACGTCCCCAACTTCTATGATTTTTAAGTTTTGCCCAGTTAATTCTCTCGGATTTTGGATAAGACAATTTTTTTTTTTTTTCTAAGAGTGAATTTTTTTTTCCCAGCATTTCTTACTTGCTCTCATGTAATTTCAAGGGCTAATAATGTTGAAGAAGTTAAATAATTGCAGTGACGGTGAGCATCGATTTCTTGTTCCTGCCTTTGCTGTCTCACCCTTGGACAAGAGGTACGAGACAGTCTTTGGTTAGAGAGAAAACCATAGCAGGGAAACAGCCATCGCTTCCCAATTTCCTAAGGGATTTTAAATTTATAACTGAGAATGAACACCGAATTCAACAGATACCCTTGAAAACCTTTTGGTATCTATTAAAGGGATGTAAAACTTTTCACTTGGTCAACGTACTAACATAGTAAATAATACCACAATTTTATTTTGAAATGACACTTTGTGGTTATATTGTATGCAATTGCTTGTACTATTCTCTGGATTCAGTGTGACAAGGTAATTTAAGGATTATTGTTTCCCCCACTGATACTCATTAGTGACGTGAATCCAGTTTCCTTTATATACTTTTTTTTTTTCCAGATACGGTTTTAGCACATTATTTACGTTATACTACTTTCTAAATCATTTAGAAGTTTTCTCTTTTTCCTGCTGGGATTGCCTGAAGTTTAAATACCAATGGAAGGGACCTGCTTTTTACTATTTGACAACATTTATGGTTGAAACTTTCCAGGCCAGCGGACCCTTTGGAGTGGGAGTTAATTTCTCTGTCAATTTTCTTAGTTTCATCTTTGGTAATTAATCTACTTTTGTTTTCTCTGTCTCCTAGGGGCAGGTTTGCTAACTTATATTTTCTAAGGATGTCATGTATTTTAACTACATTTTCTAACATAGTTGCATAGTTTTCCTTTAATTTCATCTTTCTATGTGATTGTTATGATTTAAATACATTTCTATTTTGGTGTATCCGTACTGGCTCCCTCTTTGCTTCTTTAATAATCTTTTCCTTGGTCAATTATTTCCCTATTTTACTTAATTTTTTTTAAAAGAACTGACTTTTTAATAAAATACTTTGTTTTGATGTTCTAATTTGTTAACTTATAATTTATCTTAATGACTTCCTTCTACTCCTTTTAGATATTTTGTTGCTCTTTTGTTAACTTCTTGAACTGTACGTTATATTTCCTTTTTAAAATTCCTTCCTAAAGATGTCTTTGAGACTAAAATTTTCTAACTATTAACTATTTTAACCACATCCCTTAGAATTAATCCTGTAGTATTTTAAGTTGCTATTATTTTCCAAATGTTCTTCAAATTAATTTTTATCATATCTACATGATAAAAATTACATGAACTGTACATAAGTCATATAAAAATGAGTTTACACAACTAATAAACTTTATTAAATATACTATTTAGGTAATGTTTCTGTCATTTTCTTTTTTTATTTCCAATCATTTAAATTTATTTGGATTTTATTTCAATTTTAATTTGATGAATCATATATGAAATACTGACCAATGATTATGTCTTTGTTCTAGATTATAATAATAAAATACTTCTCAGTCAATATTTTTTTAACTTCAATTCATTCTTATATAGTAGTAATATTCAATCTTCAATTTTCCTTGGATTTGTTTACCTCGTTTGTTTTTGCCTGTGACTTTATGTAGAATATTTTCCCATACCTTTACTTTAGACATATTTCTAATAAATAGCATTTTATTGGGTTAGTTCTTGATTTAATCTGTGAATCTTATTCTTTTGATAGGTGGATTGATATATGCTCTAGTTACAACAGTTAAGACAAGCTTGGTCTTAATTCTGTCACCTTAATTTCTGCTCTACATGTCCTTATCCTTATTCTGATGTCTAGCTACACCTACGTTATCCACATCTTTTTGTATTGAAATATAGTTGACATACAATATTATGTTAGTTTCAGGTGTGCTACATAATGGTTTGACATCTGTATACATTTTGAAATAATCATGATAAGTCTAGTAAACATCTGTCCCCAAACAAAGTTATACAGTATCATTGACTATGTTCCTTATGCTGTCTATATCCCCATGACTGTAACTGAAAGTTTCTACCTCTTAATCCACTTCACCTTCACCTGTGTTTCCCACTCCCTCACCCCTCTTCCTCTGGCAACCACCAATTTGTTCTCTGCATCTATGGGTCTATTTTCATATTGTTTTATTTGTTTGTTTTGTTTTGAGATTCCACAAGTGAGATCATGTGGTATTTGTGTTTCTCTGACTTATTTCACTTCGTATAACACCCTCTAGGTCCATCCATGTTGTCGCTAATGGCAGTATTTCATTTTTCATGGCTGAGTAATATTCCATTGCATACATACACCACATCTTCTTTACCCATTTGTCTACTGATGGTCGCTGAGGTTGCGTTCATATCTTGGCTATTGTAAATAATGCTGCTCTCATCTCTCTCTATTTCTGTCTTATTACCTAAAGTTTTTATAAGATGAAGTGTCAGTTTTTGATTCTTCTATCATAATGGTCCTCAGACTTTCATGCTTTAGTGTAAAACCATAAAGATCTGCGAAATAAAAATGTCAGTTCCTCAGCTTTCCCACTAAAGATTTTGATTTATATCTCAGGTAGAATCTACTTTCTAACCAAGCATCCCAGGTGACCCTAAGGTAGGCAGTCTATGGTAGACCCTTTGAAAAACACAGTCATAGAAATTATCTATATTAATTTTAAACATATCCTTGATCTTCAAATTCTTGATTCATAAACTCTCAAAATAAAAGGTAAATACTGAGTCACTGCTATGAATTAGGAAACAAATACTTTCTCCCTCATCAGCAATACCTATTCTGATTTATTCTTTTTACTTATCTTCAATATCTAGTTTTTGAAAATGTTTCAATTATCTTTTATTCTGTAACTTTAATTTCTAGGGTTATATAATTTTAGTTCTACAAGCTACCTCTAGTTCTAAATGCTGGCATACTGGCTTTTCCTATTTTAAAATTCCTTACTTTGACTACCTTTTGTTGGGAGCTGGATTTTATTTTTTCATCAAACTATAATATATATATTTTTTGAATAAGACTTATGGATGCTATGTTCCCTTAGATTCCACATACTGAGGATAGATTATCTTTCTTTTGCCTGTATATATCAATAATATCCTAGGTTATATTTTTCCCCCTCAGAACCCTGTAACATTTTTCCATTGACTTATAAAAATGTTTGAGACTTAGCATTTTTTTCCTTCCTTGTCATTCATTCACTTTTTCTGGCTGGAAGTTTAGTCATTTGAGAAGAAGAATAATAAGGTGGCAATGGTATTGCATACTTTTACCTTGGAACCCAGGATATCCTCTGGCCTACTGATTAATCTCATTACAGATGTGTATACATAATGTACAGAGGGGTAGTTAAGAGAGTATCCTCCAGTCATATTTTCTCAGCTGTCCAATCTTAAGAAAATTAATTACATTCTATGAGTCTCCATTCATCATATGTAAAATTACAATGATTACAACATACAGTCATAATAAGGACTATATCATGAAATCATGTATATAGAGTGTCTAACCACATATAAGACACTCAAGTATTGATTATTATCATTATTAGAATTACTGATAACAGATTTAAATATTTTTTCTACTCCATTTTTTTCCATTCTATACTTCACTAACATCAAGGTTTTGCATTTGTAATTTGCTATACTTGTCCTGTATTATATTTTCTCTAAGTGGCTTTCATCTCGACATCTCTTTATTTGCCTTCAGTGAGATTTTCAACAGCCTGAACTTTGTGTTACTCTATTTTTTGCCATACTGGTTTTCTTCCTTAGTATTTTAGATTCAGTTATTAGTGTCTATGAAAATTTCTTTCCCATCATATTTCTTTTTATAGTCTCTTGTTTACCTTGATCTTTTGTTTCATATCTCTTTCCACTTTCTAGCAAGAAAAAAACTTGTTATGAAAAATTTTAATACATCCTGACTTGTTTTTTTTCAGTGAAGGGTCATTATCTGTCTTTTGCATGCTGAGTTCCTCTCTTTTCCTACTAAGTGAGAGAGACAGAGATAGAATGTCATTTGGTAGTTTCTGTGCACAGCTGCTACACTGCTTGTTTAGATGCTTCATTTTGATGTAGACCTTTCTATAGGGTTCTTCTACTTGCTCAAATGTAGCTTGGGTAGATTCTCCTGGATTTTGCATGTACCAGCATTGAACCTCCTCATGCCTCTCTGCCCCTCTGCACAGCTTCAGTTTAAGTTGGGTGTTGACTGTTTGTCTTTTGTCTTTCTATTGCCATTTTATTCTCTGTGGCTTTGGACAGAGAAGAGAAAAACTGCACGTGGGTTTTTGGATTCTTCTGTCTCTATTTCTGTAAAACTTTTCACAACGGAAAACAGTTAGACATCAGTTTTCTGTTTCTTCATTATTTTAGGGGTGGGTGATGTGTGTGTGTAGGGTGTGTGTGTGTATGTGTGTGTGTACACAGCTACACTCTCATAGATATGGAAACTACAGTAGAACTTTTCCAAGGAACAATCTGGCAACACGTATCACCATTTTAAAGGCGCACGCTTTTGGACTTGCAAATTTTACTTTAAGAAATATATTAGGAATCCATGGTGTGCAAACATGTCAGCATGGGACACTTATTTCAGACTTGTTTATAATTGAAGCCCACCTAGATACCCTGCAAATATCTAAAAAGAGGTCCTCATTATATAAATTATAGTACACACATTCAATACGATGTCTTGTAGTTAGAAATGATGAAGACTGATACTTAAAGACCAAAAAAGGTACGTTGAAAATAGCAGTGTATACAATAGCAGAGCATAGTTATTTATATAAAAATATGTCACTAAGTGTAAATAAAGGGCAATGTGAAGAATGACTATATCTGGGTGTAGAGTGCAGATGGTTTTCACTGCCTTTTGCACATTTTCTTTAAAGAACAATTACAAATTAGTTTTATAATCAGAAAAATAGTAATAGAGCTAAAACAAGAAAACCTGAGAAAGATACACACTGCTCCCTTCTCCAGAATAATAGCAACTATGTATTGAGTGCTCTTTGTCTGGTCCTGGGTAATGCCCTTAACAAATTCTCTCATTTAATCCTCTCAGCACCTCCATGAGGCAAAAATCAGTGTTTCAGTTTTCATTTGAGGAACATGAAAGTTAAACACGTGTAATGTTACACAGCTAATAAATAACCACACTTGAACGTGAACCCAGTTCATTCTGACTCTAACAGCCACCATCTTCCTAGTGCACTCTACTGCCTCTGAGGGTTGTCAACATAATTTTGATGTTTTTACAGGTTACAGATTTAATAGCTCATCATTCAAACTTTTGAATACTAGTCCTTAATTCATACTCTGCTTATGAACTTAAAGGAGAATTCAAAAGACAGAATAAAGACATATTCAACAAAAAATATTATAAATGCAGAAGACATTAAGATTCATACTTCAATGTAAATCATTCTTTTTTTTTTTTAACATAATGTTTTATGAAATAGAGAGAAAGAGTTCTTGACAAATCAGAGTCCAAATCACGGCATCAGAAAGTGTCATGAACTCTTTCAAGCCAGCAGCTGAAAACAGCACCAAAGAGGCAAATTTTCTTTCAAGTAACATCTGAGGATTTTCCTGAATTTTCATGTAACTTTTACCCAGTTATAGACCAATCATGCAGTATACTTTCATTCTGGTTTTGAAAAACACAACATTGTTCAACCGTTTTCATCATAAACCCGAACTCCAACTGTCAGACATATCTTCTTCCACCCAGAACGCTGCCCAGTCAGATCATCCACTTCAATTTCAACAACAGAGATTTCAGTTAAAAACAAGAACAGCAGCAACCCCACAAATGAAACAGGCTGAGAAAACAGACTTAGTAGGGGCTGGGTGTTTCAGGGGATCAAGACTACAACAGTGATTAACAGAGTTTCAAACATCTCTTCTCCTGGAATCTACCTAATACCATTTATCAGACTCTGTGGCTATGTATAACACAAGTAACAAAGTTAAAAAAGCAACTTAAAATACCAAAACAAGCTAGCAGTTTAATAGGTTAACCACACCTATCTCTCAGCCCAAAGGCATTAACAATGAGGAATTGAAGAATCTGGGGTCAGAGCCACAAAAATAAGAACGTGATACTTAAAGATACAATAACGGCAGCTCATCTGACATCAAGTCCTCATAGGAAAGATTCGCAAGCATTCAGCATCATTCACTGCTTCACCAAGAAAGAGAACTACAGACAAATGAGAGGCAAGTCGCGGATGATAACGTGGAATGGGGACAACCATCATCTTCATCACCATCGTCCTCATTCTCCACTTTGGAGGGCACTATGAATGACAATTTGCCAATTACAAAATGCAAACACATGAAGATTCAGAAACTACACTGTTACGTTTTCGCCCCCAGTGGGCTTTCTTTGGCGTTCATTTAAGTCAAGAGTGTTGACAAGAAACAATCTCAATTATTGCCTCTTACCTATCATTATAATAGCCTTGCGCCAGCCAAGATAATACTTATTTGTAAAATATAAACCACAATAAAGGAACAAGGACTTGATGCAAACGTAACATTCTCAGACATGAATTAATAATCTCGGACAGAAAATAAAGGTTTCTGAATTCTGAACCAACTTACAGGAGGACTATATATATGTCTCCACATATTCCACTCACCAAAAGATACACAACAAGAAAACTAAGAAATACCAGAGTATTTAATGACACTCTATCCTCTCAATATAAATGAAAAGGAGTCTCAAAATATGATCCACTTGGTTTCTTTCTCTGGCACAATGACCAAGGGGAACATTGAAGCTTGTGCTCATCACATCCACATTAAAAAAAAAAAAAAAAAACCAACAGAAAAAAACCCCATTAGGGTCCCATGAAAACATTTAACTTATCCCCATGGCTCTGTGGACACAAGTCTACAGGTTATCTGCAAAACAAACCATACATTATTTTAAAGGGAACAGCTAAACAAATTGGCTCCAACAGAAATAACAAATAAATGGATTAAAAACTGGCTATCTAACCGTATACAGAGAGAAATCGTAATTGGTAGTCCGTCTAGTTGGGGAGAGGTTTCCAGTTGGGTCCCACAAGGATCGATATTGGGTCCCATTTTGTTTAATATCTTTATAAAAAATCTGGAAGACAAAGTAGAGAACGTGCTAATTAAGTCGACTGCTGCCACTAGATTAGGATCAGTGGTTAAAGTAAACTGGAAATAGATAAATGCTACTGGCCTTTAGATAAAGACCGATGCTAACAGAGATAAGGATTTCTAAACTTACATCTTTTTTTAATGTATCATTAAAAAAAATCTAATTCCAAGCACTAGAAATAATTAAATTTAAAAGACCTTACTCACTTTGCATAACACACAAAAAAATTAAGCACAATGGATAAAGACAACACAGAGACTGGCAACACCCCTGGATGCAGGATAAAGAATGGCTCCCAACAGAGAGCTTTTTTCTTGGTGCAGCTTTATTTGGAAAACTGGTGATTGTGGTTGTCTCAATACAATAAGGATATTGGCGGCATTTCAGATATACAAGAATCAAAGCGGTGAAAAGACAGAAGTTAACTAAATTCTCAAATATATATATATATATAATATGTATATAAACTTAGTTATTGTTAGGAAAATAACAAAGCTTAAAAGAATAAAAGGAGAGCTGGCAACTTGAAGGCATGAGCTAGAAAAGTGGGTGCAATTAATTAAGAGCAAATTCTATAAACACACACACATAAATAGAAGAATGCAAAAGATAACAGGAGGACTCTCATAACCCTAGAATAGAGGTCATATTTTTTTTTAACTACTCCTGAAGTCACTTGGGGAAAATATTCAGTAGAACTCTTGTTGGTTTGAGGTTTATTTTTAAAAATTGTAGTATTTTATAATTTAATGTGTCACCATGGAGACAACTGTGAAAGTAACACTGCCTGTCAGCCATGCTCTTGTTTTTAGACAGATGGGATTTTTAGGAGAAGTTAACTGAATTGAATACTATGGACTGAATATGTGGAATCAGCCTTTTAATTTTATATTCTTTTTTCAGTTGCTTGCACAGAGGATTGTCTCAGAAATTTTGTTTACCTTGCTATGCAACCTTGGATATTTCACTTTTCTTACGAGGCTTAGTTTTTGCATCAGTTAAATGACAGGTTAAGAACTGTTTTAAGAGCTGCAGATACTCTTGCTAAATACAGGAAGGTTAACACAGAGAAGAGATTAGAAAAATGTGGAAGTATGCCTTTGAAGCAAGAGTGGGTTCCCACCTGGCTAGGCTTCCCATTTTCATCCCTCTCTGACCTGAGGACAGAGAGCAGTTTAAAAGCCACTCTAGATGATCTGACATGCTGCTTCTGTCTCTAGGAAACCATCAATGGAAACTGAAAAAGTCAACCTGTCTCCTAGTGACTGATTTCTCCAGATCATCCAACAATACTTAGTTGATTAGATGTGCCTGATCTTTAAAAAGAAAAAACCCCCAAAAACCGTAGAACTCCAGTTGAAAAGAAGGGATATTCTTGATAAGAAATACAGGGGCATTATTCATGATGCTGACACAAAAGAAAGCGTTGTACAATCAGAGTCCTAAGTGGAGCTCCTGTAACTCTTCATGCTGGATTTAAAAAAAAAAAGTGGGAGTCTGGAATGTCAGATGGTCACCTTTCAAAAATCTAATCAAGTATTCTAGCCTAAGAAATAATTAACAAAGTTTGAAGTTGGTGGACTACAGATTTTACAGTTCATGCCTGTTGAAAAATGATTTCCCTGCTTTGACTTTAAAACTTCCAACGTGAAACATGCCTCTGCAGACAAGGCTCTTTTTCAGGGATGGGATTACATCCCACATTTTACACTGCATGCACAACACACAAGCAAGTGTCGCCAATAGGTCTGAAGACTGTAAATTTTATTTTTAAAATGTAGTAATGCCTATTATTTATGACATGTTATTCGTATTTATCACTTACTGAGTACTTATCATGTACTGGAGACTGGGTTATCCTCTCTACATACTAGCATATCTCCACAATAACCGATGAGAGAGGAATTAACCCCACTTTACAGATGAGGAGACTGAAGGGCCAGAGAGACTTTTTTTTCCTTTTTTTTTTTTTGTGCCTATTGTCATACTATTAAATGGGGGGTAAATGCTGAACCTGACTCCAAAATATTTGTTGAGAACCATTGTACTAAATTAGAACTCCTGATACTTTGATGTTATGCGAGCCAATCAGAGAAAGTGGAGAAGCCACCTGTGGGTAAAGTTTCAAGAACAAGACAAGCCCCTTATATTTCTCTCGTGTTTGAAACCAGAGGATTGGACCAGAGAAGGGCTTTTTACTCTCAGCAATATTGACATCTGGGGCTGGATGACTGTCACGAGGAGGCTGCTGAGTACTCGACAGGATATTAGCAGCACGCCTGGCTCTACCCACTGGATACCAGTGGCAATCACCTCCTCCTGGTGTTGACAATCCAAATGGTCTACAGACATTGTCAGTGGTCCTCTCGGGGGCAAAAATCACCTGTGATTTGAGAACCCCACCAGACTAGAACTCTACTGTCTCTTTTGTTCTCTCATATTCTAAGCTCTGAATTGTGGCTCCAACTTCAGGCAAGAGGATGGGTTTTTCATCACTAAAGGGGCACCTGCCCAGTGAACCATTCCCCACCTCCATCTCAGTACACTGAATCTAAAACTAGTTGAAACTCCCCCGGTTCAGTTTGCTATAAAACTGCCACTCTCTGTTACTTAAATTTATCATTTAAATGCAAATTGGTATGAAAAAAACAAGGTAGATGAAAGTGGAAGGAGATCGGATGTTATCTTAAGTCAGCTCTGCATTAGGCAATTGATTTAATCAATGCATTTCAAACTGCCGTCCTATGAGATACTTTTATTTATTTATTCAATTTCTTTTCTTTACTAAAGCTACTCTATCAGGAAAATCATAGAACGGGCTTAAAAAGCATTCTCTCATATGACAGCCCAAGAAAGTCATAATGCTAGCTTGGAATCTATTAACAGATTCCAATAAGTGAAACCTGGAACACCGAAGAGAAATCGAAAACTTCCTAGGCCCCATGGTTCATTGGCTTTCAAGGGCTATATTTAAAATTTATATGATAACAAATGTTATCTCCTGGCAAAGAGTGCCTTTGATTAGCGAATAGTCCAAAATCAAATATCAGACCTATGGATATGTGGAAAATATTAGTGACTCAGAGACGTCCAGTGGGTTTGCTCCAAATAAAACTCAATGGCAGAAATTACTTATGGTGTGCTGTCCTTGGAGTTAAATTGAAGTTAGAGATATTAAAATGTCAATTAAATAATTATTGGATGATTAATAATTCCAGATGGCTTAAAAGTATTACTGTTGTCCCAGTTCCCTCATTATGAACTATTTATCAAATCCAAAACTATGTACTACTTTATAAATGCTATTTATGGTAGATATTAAAATAAGACCTTGTTTTTCTTGTCTATTTTGAAGGGTCTAAGTTTGGACTGTGGGAAAATACATATGTAGATATTCTGTTTAGTTCAGAAAGTTATGTAATGGGAAGCCAGGTGAAGTCACATTTTGGGAATAAAGAACTGTCAAAAATCTATTGGAAATGCTGTCAAAAGCCCTCAGAATTGAGATTCTAAATCTTGGCTGCAAATTAGAATAGTATTTGGAGAACTTTTTAGGATTATGATGGCCAGGCATACCCCAGGACAATGAAATCAGAATTTCTGGGGAAGGGACGCAGGCTTCAGTATGTTTAATGCGTTTCCAATTATTCAATTGGGCACCCCAGGTTGAGAACCAGTGCTTTGAAGAATAAGCTGCATGTACGACTGGGTGGGAACTGTTCTTTGACTATCTGACTTAAGCAAGACAGTGGCCTCTTGTACCAAATGCTCCAACGATTTTAAGTGGTACATGTGCAAGGCATTAAGTAATTATCTGTCACTTAAAAAGAAAGTTACTCTTTTTTCCCCTTTCACTTCTTCTTTCTATCCATCTGATGACTTCAAGGAGAAAATCTCAGTTGGTTGTGGATGGGTCTTTAATACATGTCTGCACTTGTTTTATCTCCCTTTTAAATGAAAGAGAATGCAGAGATCAGGCCCAGAGCCTTAATTTAGCATATCCTAGAATTTAATCACATAGTTTCATTTTTATTTATTTATACTCAAAATTACCTTCCAGAAAGTAATGCTGATTTAAGTGATACGAAATTTCCTTTTGAAAGAAATTTAAATAAAGTGAGTAAATGTAAACAAACATAAAGTGAATCATAGCACACATTATACTCATATCTGGAAAAGCTCGCAAAGGGGGTTCTCCGATGACTCTGGTTTGGACCATCCTAGTGTTAAGGTAAAGGGCGTCTAAATGTTGTGTCCTAAGTTTGGGCCCTAACTGTGCCTCCATCACTAATTATCTTTGTGATGTGGGGGAAATTACTCTTGTCTTCCCTGGGCCTTGGTTTTCGCCTTTGTTAAACAAGGCCATGAGCCTACATTGCTGGCATTCTTCTTTGAGTTTAAGAAGCAAGGAGGGCTTGCCCTCAGAACCTACCTTGTTGACATCCAGGCGCATCTTCTCATTGTTGGCACTAGCAGCCTTTTCAGCTGCTTTCTTTTGGCGTTGAGGCCCCCTCCCGAAGAAGATATAGTTGACCAAAGCGTATTCCAGAAGGGCCATGAAGACAAAGACAAAGCACCCCATCAGGTACATGTCAATGGCCTTCACGTAGGGGATCTTGGGGAGCGTCTCCCGGAGGTGCGTATTGATCGTGGTCATTGTTAGCACAGTTGTAATTCCTGGAAAAAATGAGAGTCATAATGTTCCTATCTCCTTGCTGCTTTCATCACAGCTGTAAAGGTTAACTACTCTTTCACTTATTCAGATATGCTGCAAAATACATACTGGGCACATGTTACACATAGTAGCCCTGTGTTAGAGCCTGGAGATATGCATAAATTATTAATTTACAGTAAATTTTAATCATTCTGGGGGATTTTCTTTAATTCTATTTTTAGATTTATAGTTATGTCTGTAGTGGGGGACTCGAGATATAAATTAAACGCTACGATATACAGCTGAGAATATAGAGAAAATCCTGGTTTTAGCCTGTGATATGGTGGGGAAGAGATCAGGCAATGTGGACTTTGGAGTTAAGTCCTGAATAATGAGTAAGGGTTACCTGGCAACCAAGGACTGGAGGTCAAAAGTGACAGCAGGCCTAAGGGCCTTGGTGGTGGAGAGAGTTTTTTAAATGGGTGCTCTGTGGAGGTGGAAGTACACAGTCCATCAAAAGATAAACCTTTTCAAGAAACTCAATGTGGGTAACTGACAGGATATGATAGGAAGCATGTTGAGGAAAGTGAGGACTAAGTAAGGGCTGCATGATAGAAAGCCACATACACAGAGCCTAACGCGGAGTTTGAAATGAAAACTGAAGGCCACGTGGGGCCACTGACCAGTTACGAGGAGGGAGGCGTCAGGGACAAATTAAGTGTTGAAGGGGAAATAAATAACTGTAACAGTACTGAAATCAACAAATGGACGATACAGATGATACGAACAAGGGATTCCAAAAAGATGGAAAGTAGAGGTGGAGAGTAACAGAGAAGCGGGTGTCTAGTCTCATGTTTCTGGGTTGGGCATATAGGCACGCAATGCACAGAGAAATAATACAGAAGAATGATGAGACTCTTTACGGGAAATGCCACGCTGGGTCAGGTAATGACTGTCTGTGCAGTCGAGGGAGCACCCCCAGCAGTGGGGAGCTTATTCCCTCAAGGCTGTAATGAGAGGGACAGACAGAGATACTCTGGCTAAAAGCACTGGGAGCCCAGAGTCTCAAGTTTGATAAGGTCCAGCTTTGTAGCAAAAACGTGATGTGAAAACTGACCTCAAAGGTCAAGTTCATAGAGATGGTAAATTGTAAAGTCAGCATTTGAACTGGGATCTCTCTGACTCAGAAACCTGTGTCCTTAAACACTATACAATTACATAGCCCAAAAGTTAAGTTTCTTTTCTACAATTTTTTTTTTGGCAACATAAATTTTCTGATTTAATTTTATCTCTCTAATAAGATCCTAATTTTTGTCTTGTTTTTCTACATATTTATAAAGCAGATACAAAAAATAAATAAACTTGATCGTCTGATTCTCAGCATGTCAGGAAAACCTATGGTCATGCTTCAGATGTAGGTGTGTTATAGTTCCCATATCTTTTCTGTATTAGTCATTTTGACACTTTTTCCAATTTCACTTTTCTCTTCATTATGTGAACGAGAGATTATCCTGTATGACATGAGTATCACATCTATATTATAAAACTGACAATGCTGATTTTACTATTTATCTAAATCTCATTTTAAGGTATTTCTGACCTAGTAATAAACTGCTCACATAAAAAGACATTTAAAAAATTTCTCTTAAAAAGTAAATAACTTATTATTCCTGTAGTAGACATAAAACTGATAATAGAGTTTCACTTTGGAGTAACAGGATATTTATAAATTCCTTTATTCAGCACATAGTTACTGAACACCACTCACTGTGTGAGAACTGCAGATGTAACAGAAGCAAAATTAGATATGGATTCTTCTCCAAGGTATCCTCAGTACCATGAGGAAAAAGGACATCACGAACCAAGTAAATAGAAATCATAACAGCTGTTGGTCTCCAAGGAGCATTCTACAGTATTTTAGGAGACTATATCACAGCAGATGTGACTCAGTCCAGGGGTCATAACTTTTTCCTTCCATGAACTACCATAATCTAATCTCAACACACAAAAAGTCTGTATTTGAAATCATGTCACTTCTTTGCTCAGTGACTCTATTTTCACTCTGAACAAAAGCAAAGCCTTTGTTATGGCCCCTGGACCACTTCCTCATCTCTCCGTCCCCTCTCCCCGATGTTCTCTCTCCTCCTGAACTCACTCTGTGTCCACCGCCCTGGCCACCCTGCTGACCTCCTTGGCACGTTTCTGCTCAGAGCCTTTTCCTTACACTGGAATATTCCCATCCAGGTATTCACCTGGCTCTTGGTCTTCTTCAAGTCTTTGTTCCACTGGCAATCACTGAACGAAGTCTATCCTGATTATTCTAAACTGCATCCCCAGGAATACCCGTTTCCTTACCTTGCTTATTTCCCCTCTATGGACTTATTACATTATATAATTTCCATGTTACATGCAAAATAAATTTATCGTTTATCTTTCATTGCTAGAACATAACTTCTCGAAGGGCACTGGCTTTAGCTCCAGTGCCTAGTATGTTTGACACATGGTAAGTGTTCAACAAACATTTGTTGAATGAATGAATGAGTGACTTTGCTAAGGAAGTAATGATTGAACTGAGATACATCGGTGGAGCAGTTAACAGCTCAAAATTTTAAAGAGATTAGTCAGAACTCAAAATAATGAAGTTGTACAAAAGATCATAAATTTACTATACCTGGCGTTAGTAACATAAAAATACCCATGAAGTATGATTTATTCTCTTCTTCTGGTGTAATAATGGAAAACATCAAGCATAAGTGATGCTATGAATGATTTCCCAATATTCTTACTTGGTTGAGTCCTTCCCTCTGCCATGCTACTCCAAAATCTTAATAAGACTTTAGAATTCTTTCTGCTCATTGGTTAGTTACATATTGTATTTCTTTGTTTCTTGCTCAGGCGGGAAAAAAAAAGATGGAAGAGAGCTCATCCCAGGTAAGGAACACAGATAAAAACTGAACAATTATCAAGCAATATTATACAAACTATGCTTCAATAAAAATATCAAGCTGATGGGACTAATTTCATTATCGACAGCTATACAGTTACCTAATTTTGACATGAAAGAGTTTTAACTCATGTTTAATTGATTTAGCGCTGAATCAGATCACCCCAAGCCTCACAGCCAAACTCCCGTAATGTGTGCACTGTGGTCTCGACACGCAACACAAATTTGAAGGTAAGGAATGGGCATGCAAGTGAGTGTGCACACACAGGCAAACGCCGCCAAGCGGTCAGATAACGCCTACCTAATGCCACTCTCGCAG
The DNA here is from genome assembly GCF_048773025.1 of Camelus bactrianus. Taxonomy (NCBI): domain Eukaryota; kingdom Metazoa; phylum Chordata; class Mammalia; order Artiodactyla; family Camelidae; genus Camelus; species Camelus bactrianus. The sequence goes on along the minus strand of NC_133560.1, from coordinate 19,129,451 downwards.
CTGAAGCATCGTAATTAATCCAGAAGGAGACCCAGGAGAGGATAGTGATCAAGATAGAAGGCATGTATGTTTGCAGGATGAAGTAACCAATGTTTCTCTTAAGCTTAAAGCTGAGCGATAACCTAGGATAGGAACCTAGAAAGACAATTTTAAAACATCGTTATCAACCAATATTTATAGGATACTTTCATTTAAAGGCTTATAAACTTTGTATATCTTTCTTAAATTCAATTTTAGCTTCTGGTGAAGGGCACTTTCTTCTGCAAAAGTAGTCTGAGAAAGCAGGGCTTTTAATTAGCAGGATTTAGTGTTTGATATATCCCACACTCATCAGTGATTGAAAGAATTCCAGCTCTTCCCTGCTCAGTTTCCTACACAGAATGAAAGATTCTCATCCTCTCCAACTGTGATGACAAGACAATTGGGGACAGTCCCTTTGTTCCCCCTTTAACTGTTTCTCAGCAAGTCCAATCTATAAGTTTTTTTTTCCTGGTTATATAAGAATAAGGCTGCACACTCTGATTATAGTGAAAGAAATCTCTCCATAAGCCCGAGGATGCATTTTAAGCCGAGGATCAGCGGCATGGCTTCAGTCCGTGCAGCGACTCCTTGAAATTCTGTGAAGGTTTTCATGTGCATGCAGTATTTTTTTCTAATTTCCTTGCTTCCATCGAAGTTCTAAAGAGGTTCCTGACCCACCAAAAGGTGGAGAGTCACTTTTCCTGAGCAGTATTTGTGGGAGATGTAACTGCAGGATCAGATTCTTGAAGCTGGATCCTTTGATGGCGGTGGATCTAGGGAATTACACTTTAAACGAGATACATAACAGAACACAGTCTGAGAACATGAAAGAGTCACAGTGAAAAACAGTGTGTGTGTGGGTGCGTATTCTTACTAATTGAAAGAAAGCCTTGTCTAGCCCTCTTGGGCTAAAGCAAGTGTATTAATACTGAAGTAAAAATATTTTAAGTAGGAACTCATTTCCATAGTGTCTCAGGGGTTCAGAGGACCGCAAACACAGGCAAAGTTTCTGTTGTTCTTTTTGTAAAGCTTGAGGCTACTTTGTATTCTTGCTTGAAATAGTTTTCAGGGACAGGAAGTGTCTGAGTCCTTAGCAGAAGGACACTTCAAAATCTACAGTTTAAAGTGGGGAGGGTATAACTCAGTGGTAGAGCGCATGCTTAGCATGCATGAGGTCCTGGGTTCAATCCACAGTACCTCCATTAAAAAAAAATAAATAAACCTAATTACTTCCCTCCCCTCAAAATCTATAGTTACAGTATTGGCTTTTTCTGTGCTTCAGGGATTAATTTCAATAATAAAAGTATAAAGAGGGACATTCCTATGGGCTTATTATTTTTTCTTTTAATAACTATGTAGCAAATTATCACATTCCTGGGCTTTTTTTGTTAAAAATTTGTGCTGATGAAACCAAATTTGAAGTCAATACTGGACTGTAAGGATGGTGAAGGCATCAGAATAACCTCTACATCTAGAAAAGTTTTTAGCTTCGAAACAGTAGGTAGGACTACATAATGAAATTCCACCCTTTGAGAAAAGTGTGGAGTTCTCCTCCCCTGCTGTCTTTAGAGGATTTCACTGTGGTCAGACTTGAGTGAACTGTGACTTGGCTGTCCCCAGTATGTTTCAAAGAATTACGATCAATTCTGTGGGACGCATGAAGCTATAGGAAAAACTCTGACCCACGTCTTCATTTCTCTTCCTGCATTCCATCTCCAACAATTAGCCCCTTCTCTAGTAAGTGAGAGACATTTGCTTTGCTGGAGAGTGCCTCCTGGAAAATAACTGGACGGGTTCCAAACGGGCTTGATGGGGAACTGAGGGTTCGCATCTGGAGTCACTGTCCTTCCCTAGGACCCAATCCTGAAAGAGGTGAACACTTCTGACAAAAATATGATGACGCCTCCTTTCTCTTAACCATTTCCCATGATACAAACCTGTGGAAAAAACAACCTTCTTGGTGATGAGTTTGTAATCTACGATGGAGAACTGTGGAAGTTCAATCTTTGTCACTCCTGTCACTGCATTATCATCCCCACGCCAGTAAAACTCAATGTCATCAGTTGTATATCCATCTGTAAAAGGAAACATATACACACATATGCAGACACACGAAAGACAAACAAAACAGGAAAAAGAGACTGTTTAGAAGACAAACTGTGTAAATGGTTAATGGCTACCACTCAAGGCTATTATGTGCTAGGTACCATGCCAAGCACCTTTAACCCTCCCAACAGTCCCAGCGGGGAAGTGTAATCAGGCCCATACGAGGCAACAAAGGCTTAGAGAGACAATAACAGCTTGTATTAAGCCTTGCAACTAGGAAATGATACGTTTGGGACTTGAAGCTAAGTTTATCTGATTATGAATCTCATTCTCTCAAACATTATCACATAACCCTGAATGATACTCTGAGACAACAGAAGAAAAAATCATTTGAAAGTTATCTGTACCGCATTAAATGGTACCAAACCCTTTCCCGCCAATAAGAAATATTTGAATTACAAAATATTTGGATTTCAAGCCAGAAGAGAAGAGATTATGAAGAAATGAGTCATTAATTTTCTAATACTCGTAGACATGATCTCCAAATTTGATTTTGCAGCATACGTAAATTAGAAAAGCAAACAAACAAACAAAAAAAACTGCCCTACAAAACAAAACTCTAAACAACAACAGTTCTGAGAGTTTTAAGGTGTAAGCACAAGTGTATCGTGTACACCGAAAATGCACAGAGCATTTGAGGTGGGGGTGGTGCTTCCATTCATCCGACAACTCCTTGTTGGGCACCTACTATGCTCGTCAGTGCAGAGTTGCTGGGGCTCGGACTCCGGATCATGAAAACATGTCCTCTGTTAATGATCTTTTCAATCCATGGGGCAGAGTGGGGTAAACACACATATTCTAATGAGTAGGCACACATAACTGCAGTGAATAAACACATATTCCATTGTAAACAGTTCTGTACGGGGAAGCAGGCAATGGAATTCAGTGAATATCAGTATTTTTATAAACGCATCTATCCCTCACAAATCCCCCGCCAAAGCATACACTGTACTTGTATATCGCATTTATCTCTTCAGATAACATATGCATCCAGATAGTTGAGTTTTAACATGTCTAGGAGGTAGGCAGGACAGATACGGCTCTCCTAGTTTCAAAAGCAACAGACAAATGAAAGGCTGCTTAAGTTCTTCGCCTTTTGACACATGACTAGTTAGTCTAACAATGAGGACTAGAACACCAAGTCTTTGACTCTGAGCTCTTGGGATTTTTCAATAAACCACATTTCTTCCAAAGAAAGAAAGTCAAATCTCCAAAAAAAAGCAGAAACAAATTATTTTTCAAAGAATGACAATACTGTCAATTTGAGAAACTACATCAACCATAGCACAGCTCCAGCAGTGTCTTCACTTTTCTAGAAATCTGAAGTCCTTTTTATCCAAAAGAGGAGCCATCTTTATCTGATACAGAAATACAGTTTTTTGGAAGAGTTATTAAGAACTTGAACTTGTAGTTCCATAGTGATAGGTTTTTGGATAATAGCTAATGATTTTAAAAAGGGTTATTTACTTGCAAACATCGTAAATTGCATTGTAATAAAAAAATTGTGGAGTTTAAATAGACTACATATCACCAACATTTTTATTAGCATGGTCTGATTTAGAGCCCTTCATTTTGTTAGAGAATGTCTTTGATGTAAAAGTAAATTATCCATGATTTTAAAGTCAAGTCCAGGTAGTAAGTGAACGGCTCAGCAGGCTGATTCTCAGAAAAGAGCTCTCACTCCCCATTAACCTGCCCCATTACTATTCTCTACCTAAACCTAAGAACTCAGGTGTCTGTCCCAAAGGATGACCACTCTTGGCCTGACTGCGACTTTCCTAACGTGGCTGTGGGCACCCTCACGTTCCAGGACTTCGTCTCAACTTTAATCCTGTTTCTCACTGGTTATTGGCACACAACTCTCAGTTACGAAATCGTTTAGCGTCAAAGACAAGCCCACCTTTGATAAAACAGTTTCAAATAACAAAAGAAGGTCAACTTGCTCCTAGAATCAAGCTAGATAGCTAGAAATGTCAAAACGAATTTGTGTATAAACATGAAAAACAGTATTTAGGGAATGAGAAGGCAACAGTTTTCTAGAATGCTGCCATCTTTGTAAGAAGAGACCGAGAGAAAAGTCAACTCACAATTTCCAAACCAGTGAAGAGCGTGTTTGTGGTCAGTATTTAGTTTCTTTTGTTCATCATTACGAATCTTATAACAGAAGCTCTCTGTAGGCAGAAGCATGGCAATACCAATGGCATTTCAATAAAGCTGGATAGGAGATGCCTAACGGTTGTTTTAAAGGTAGAATCATTATAATAAAATACAGACTTCTGTCAAAGTGTCAGACATTTGACACGGCTCTTGCTAGACAATACCCAGCAGAGACTAGGTACTTGGGATAACCTATTGAATTAATAAAGTAACTATTTAATACACATGTGGATTTGGGGAATGGCTGTTTATCTGGATGCTTGGCATCAGAAAGGTACTCATCACGTTTTTATCTCTTTCTCTTGCTCCGAGCACAGTACCTGGTACATAACTGGCATTAAATAAATATCTTTTAAGTGAATTTTAAAAAGTCATCCAATGATAATACAGCCCTTGAGAATAATCTAAAAATTCTTCATTACATATCTCTCCTTATGTAATAGTTGGTCAAGTTACCTAACCTCTCTCTGTCATCCATTTTCTCATCTGTAAGTTGGGATAATAATTTTAATAATAATAGTTATTTCACAGAGTTGTGATGCAGGAAAAACTAGCTGTTTCTTGAAAATGCTTTGGAACAATACCTGGTAGTGCTCTAAAAGGCTAGCTCATACTTTCTTTTTAGGTAAGAATTATTTAAAATAATAAAAACTTGTATTTAGTTACATGCCACTTGGCTGCTATTTCACGAACACATATAAGCACTTGCACAGTGAGAAATTCAGCTGTTTAATACCACTTAAAGAACTCTCCAAAGTATCTGGGATTGAAAGTAAAACATTTGAAGGCTATTTTGATGGCTAAGATTTTGGAATCCGACACAGTGAAGCAGCTTATTCTATACACTCCTTGGCTACTGCTGGGCTTAAAACCCCAACCTTCTTGACCTCATTTTGGGTTAACCAAGTATAGAAGGCTGCAGATGGAAAGCAAATAGATGCTCTTGCATCATCGATGTCTGGAGATGAGAGACCAACAATCCATGACAGTGCCAGGGTGGCCAAGTTCAGAAACCAGCTCAACATACTGTGTAGGATTAGCTGAGAACAGACCTAGTTTTCTTCTTTTCTTTGAATTTTCTCTGAAGGAATATTCAGCAGTCTCTCAGTGTGATTAAAAAATAAAAGAAAACACATGCAAATACATGTGACCTGACTTTCACAGCTTTCATAATAATAATGAGTAAAAAAATAATTAGATATCTTTTAAAAGTTCTCAGAAGGATGAGATGTACTGACGCTCCTCATTAATGTCTTGCAAATTAAATTCGCCTTTTATATTTTATTCATGGGATTCCAGAAACGGAGTGATTAAATTATATCATATTGTTATCATTAAAAACGTAACCCACATAAATTCAGATGGCCTATGGATAAACCAAAATACTAATTTATTGGAATTTACCTGGAGGAATTGAAACTGTATGGAATGTTACAAATTTCTGATCAGGACGGATAAATAAGTAAATTTATAAATCTATATAAGATGTAAATGAGACATATAGGTAAATACGTACACTATATGAGATCTAAGGAGCAAAAATGTCATTTTAAAAACATATATAATAACTGAACGTGTTGCCACAATTGTCACATATCTCATTACATAACCTTACATTTTAAAAAGTTTTTTCTCACTTTACTGACAGTCTACATGTTTATTTTGTTATCTACTAAGTAAATACTACATTTTAGAAGGATTTTACTATGCAAAAAATATGAACTCGTACCAAGATATTAAACAGTGGAGGTCAATGAGAACATTCAGAAGAATTAACTGAATTATCAATGCTACCATTTTTTTTTCCTACTGGAAAATTACAGTGACTTACTATTCTCTTGTTATTTATTTAAACTTTGCTCCTCAACTGGATTGTTAAATGTTCTAGGGTAGTTATCTATTTCTTGTCTTGCATCGTATTCAATATAGCAATGCTAACAGTACAGCTGGCCTTTAAAGAACATGGTTTGAACTGCATGGGGCCACTTACACAAGGATTTTTTTTAATAGTAAATACTACAGTACTTCACGATCCACAGTTGGTTGAATCCAGGGATGTAAAACTGTGGCTGCAGAAGAACTGTGGGTGTGGAGACCCCACTATAACTTATATGGGGATTTTCAACTGCTCCGATGGTCGCGCCCCTAACAGCCGCGTTGTTCAAGGGTCAACTGGACTGCCATTTACAATATTGACAAGAATGCAAGCACTCTTCTCATGACTAACTCAGTGACCACGATTAGAGGCCTATCAGTACACAATCAGAATGGACTCCACTCCACGTAAAGGCCTGTAGGAAATACAGAAGTCAAGACTGAGCACAGTCAATGCCAATTAAAGTTACAGGGATTTTTTTTTTTTTTTCAAGAGGGAGAGAAAGACACACACTTGTCGGTCACAATTCTTCAAATTCAGCAGTGAAAGTGTTCCAAAGACACTCTGACCGATTGTTCAGACTCCTGAATTGCATCTTATTCTTCACCCTGCTCTTTAGCTGGACTGCCAGACACACGTGTTCTGCTGTAAAATCATTCCTAGACCTCGAGCGGCCCAAAATAATTGGCCTGGGGTGGGTCAGACTTGATTACTTCGTGGAATCTTAGTAAGGACACCATCCACACGACCCAGCATTCATCCCACATCAAAGGTAACGTATTTTTTGTGTTACTGTCGTTTTCAAATTCAAACCGTATGATGTAAGAGAACAGGAAACTGATCATAGTCAAGCAGAATGTCAGATATAGTGATTTAAAGATCGTTTCTGTCTTTGAGTATCAAGGCAAAACTCAGTATTTACCATCTCCGTATGGGAGCAGGGTGATCTGGTGGCTGTTCCTGCCACTTTAGTTCCATGAAACGCTTCTTAAGCTTTCTTGTATTTGGAGAGCTGAATCAATCAAAACTGTTGGTCCAGGTAAGAGAAATTAACTGAAAATAACAATCATGGACAAAAAACAGCCACAACAACAATAAAAGCAGCTATGATTTACAAAGCCCTTGCGTGCCTGGCGCTGCCTTACACTCTATATATGGTTCGGGGTTGAAAGGAGAACTAGATGGGGTTATGGTTACCAGCATTCCTCTCCGCCACCCAACCTCACTTTTCCCACGTGCATGAGCCCTCGTTCCCGAAGGAATATAGAAAAGCACGAGAACTTTTACCTAAAAACAAAAAGGCTGTTGCTTCTCAAATTTAATATGCATGGAAATCACCTGGAAATCTTGTTAAAACGCAAACACTGATTAAGCAGATGGAGCCTGGATTCTGCAGTTCTCATAAACTCCTAGGTAGTGAGGATGCTACTTGTTCATGGACCATCCTGCGTACAGTGAGGGATTAGGAGTTTTTATGGAGTGAGAAAGTCTTCACCTTGTCACGGAAGTCAGGAAAGGAATGTCTGATGTCTACTCTGACCCAGAGAAGAAGAATGTTTCTTCTGAACCAAGGTGTCATAAGCTCCAAAATTAAAACCTCTTCTCCCAGTTCTGCCTCTCTTATAAGGGACAAGAGGGGATGCTTCTGATGGTGTCACTTTCCAAGGGTCTGGTTTTCTTGAATAATCTGTGACCTATGCTCACCAATAAGGTGGTAATAGAAGAGAATAGGGAGACGGGGCCAGGTCTAAAGGTTTTCTGTAAATCTGTACTCATTCAAGTTTTATTTGAATATTTAGCCTCACGAGGACTAAGTATATTCCACTCTACCATCAGCGCTCTGCGTCTTTTATTTGTATTCCTCAACAGACGAGTCAACAACCTTTGAGATCTTCCCCCTTCCTCTAAAATCCAGGCTACACACGTGGCTATTATTATTTTGTTCTCAACAGATTGATGATGCTATTTCTATATCTTAAAAAACAAAACAAAACAAAATGAAAAGACAAAAATGCAGAGAACTTCTTGATGGCCTTCTCAGGAGGTTCAGGGTTAAATGCAAATTCTTCAGTCAGGCATCCAAAACTCTACCTGGCAGCCCCATCTTCTGTTACACGTCTTCCTCTTCCAAAGCTTCCATCTTCTGCCCACATTCTTTGGTAACCCTTTGACCTCTGGGCTTTGGTTCAAATTACTTCAGTTCCTTGAAATGGTTTTCCCTCTCACACCGAATTTCTGTACATTTCTGGGGCCCATCTCAAAGTTCACCTTTCCCAAGACTCTGTTTCTCCTCCCTCAGTGGGGATCCCTTGCTCTTCCCTTCCCTGAGGTTTCTGTAGCACTGTGCTTGAATCTCTGCTCACACAGATCTCACAGCCAGTTCTGCAACAGGGGACTTGTGGAGGCGTGGGTTTCAGCCACTAGACTATCCTGGGTGCTGAAGAACCGTGTCTGATACTTCTGTGGCGCTTCTCCTCCTTAACATGGGTCTTACTAAGGGTGGCGCTCACACAAGCTTGCTGAGTTGAATGGTCAACATGCTGCCTGTTAGATGTGGTTCTCCAGATCCCTGCCCTCATGAGAGTGCAGTGATGAGCAGATGCCATGTACTGAGCTGCAAGGTGATAGGACTGCAAACCTGAGCATCATTCATGTCTTGGGATGTGTGGTTCCTGTGCACCAGCCTCACAGTCATTAAAAAGAGGCAATGCTTATTTTCAATAGCCAAGACATGGAAACAACCAAAATGTCCATCATCACATGAGTGGATTAAAAAAATTTGGTGTATGTGTGTGTGTGTGTATATATGATATATATGATTATATATATAATGGAATACGATTCAGCCATGAAAAAGAATAAAACAATGCCATTTGCAGCAACATGGGTGGACCTAGAGATCGTCATTCTAAGTGAAGTAAGCCAGAAAGAGAAAGAAAAATACCACAAGATATCACTTATATGTAGAATCTCAAAAAAGGACACAAATGAACTTATTTATAAAATAGAAACAGACTCACAGACACAGAGAACAAACTTATGGTTACTAGGAGGAAAGGGGTTGGGAAGGGATAAATTGGGAGTTTGAGATTGGCAGATACTAACTACTATATATAAAATAGATAAACAACAACTTTATACCGTATAGCATAGGCAACATATTCAGTATCTTGTAGTAACCTATAATGAAAAAGAATATGAAAAGGAATATATGTACATATACATATGACCGAAACACCATGCTGTACACCAGAAAGTGATACAACATTGTCAACTGATTACACTTCAATTTTAAAAAATGCAAAAAAATTTTAAATTAAAAAAAGGCAGTGCTGCTGGTACCAGCCCATAAAAGGGAGCTACCAAGATGAAGCAAAGGCTCTGTGTTGAAAGAAACTTCCTGATGTTGCTGACTTTAAATATATATGGTCACTCTTAGGTGAAAAAAAAAAAAAGCATCCTCGGAGGGGCCATGACGCTCTGGTAATGACTTATTCTGAGCTGACAGGTTTGGGAAACCAAGTTGCCACAAGAGCCTCCAGAAGCAGTGAGTACCTACAGCTCAAGAGGAATGATGCTCCCTGGTGACAAGGAGATGTGGCAACACTGACGAGTCTGTTAGCTCACGAGTGATAATGGAAGATGTTCAAATTAACAAGGCCAACTGAATGGCCTAGTAGGTGTGCACAGCTGTGTAATAAGATGCCGTCCACTGCTACACCAGCCCATCTGCCTTCTAACAAGGGGTGGCAGAGGAAGTCAGGCTGATGCTGGAAGTGGTCCCCGCCTCTCCATCTTAACCCAGCCTTTCAGGCATCTTGCCATTTGTGATAACACGGATGGACCTGCAGGGCGTTATGCTTAGTAAGGTAAGTCAGAGAAAGACAAACACTGTATGTTATCACTTATATGTGGAATCTAAAAAATGAAACAAACAAATGAATATAACAAAATAGAAACAGATTCACAGATACGGAAAACAAACTCGTGGTTACCAGTGGGGAAAGGGTGGGAGGAGGGGCAAGAAAGAGGAAAGGGGTTAAGTGGTACAAACTACTCGGTATAAAATAAATCACTTAAGAAGAATATTTTGTATGGCACAGGGAATATAGCCAGTATTTTATAATAACTTTAGGAGTATAGTTTATAAAAATATCTAATCACTATGGTGTACACTTAAAACAAATGTAACATTGTAAATCAGCTATACTTCAATTAAAAATAAAGCTAAGTTTTTGTCTTTATATTTTAATTTTACATAATCAAAAAAGCAAGCTTCCAAATGTTACCTGAAGGTTCAACTCAAGTTTGAAAACAGTTGTTCATCCCCCATGCAAAGCTACTAAGTACTCACTCTGGAGGAGGCAGAAGTGGGCAAATCACCTAATGTCTATTTTCAATAAATAATAGGCACAACATTTAATACATGATAGAGTAATATTTCTTCTCTTGGAGGGTCTGAACAGAGCAGCAAAGGAAGGAAACTGATTTAATGTTTTTTTTGTCACATACTATCTGTACCTGGCTTAAAACATTTGGTAGTCAAGCAAGGACTGAGATTTTCAAATGCTTTAGGGGTCAAGCAAACTGGATATGTATGTCCTGAAGACAATGCTGAACTGGAGAATGTGTTCCCATATCTGGAACAGTTCAAATTCAAGAACTAACACCAGGAATAATGACATTGTGATGGATTAAAAAAAAGTGTATTTTGGGTAAATTTATCACCCAAATCCACAAATTTTTATCTTATAAATCACAGAGGCAGATTTCCATACTTGTAGAGTGATTTGATGGTCACTGGGGGTGCCATTACTTTGCTTTTCAAATTGGGTAAAGCCAATTTGGTTAGAAACTTGCGGAAGTTCCTTCTTTCTGCTACTGGTTATTAACAGACACAGTAGCTTTGCATTCATCCTAACCTAATGGGAACTGGGCCAGTGATTTCAAACCAATAAATGCCAAAAACAAATATAAATTTTCAAGATGGTGGGGATATTCAGGTGATTTGTGCGAGCTGTTGCCAGCCTCCCAAATTGTGGCTCTAACATTTGCACTTGGAATATTTGCAATTCAGCTTGTCCCAGACAAGTTGCCTGAATCTCAAAAAAATAACTAAGGCTATACCTTTGATTTGGCCATACTATTGATCTGATTTGATTAGTACCTTGTACTAATCCTACCAGTCTAAATCACAACTTTTTTTTGGATATATATATTTTTATTGAAGTACAGTCATTTTACAATATTGTGTCAGTTTCTGGTGCACAGCACAATGCTTCAGTCATATATGAACATACATATACTTGTTTTCATATTCTTTTTCACCATAAGTTACTACAAGATATTGAATATAGTTCCACGTGCTATACAGCATGAACTTGTTGTTTATTGGGTTTTGTGAGAATCCTCCTGTATTTTAAAGTGAGAGACACTCTACAGAGTTCAGCAGGTGCTCTGTGTGATTCAGTGGGTTGGTAGATGTAATTCTTGGTGTATTGGTGGGAGAGGGCAAGCTGTGAGTCTCTCTTCTCCACCATCTCGGCACCTCCCCTAAATCAACTTTTTAATTACAGTTTTCCTACATAGAACTTAGATAGTCTTCAGTATCCAACACGGAGGCAAACTTTCCACAAAGATTTAAGAGAGCAAAACAAACAAAAAAACCCAAACTACTAACACTTACTTAGTCCTCAAGGATTATGCGATTGTAGATAATAGGGCAATTTTCTGACTGGAGCAAAATGATTTTCAGATTCAAGGGGACGTTTTCTCCAAACCGTTACATATTATCTTTATAGCACTATGGTTTTTATAGTACAAATGGTTTCTATGATGAGAGGGAAAAATAAAGGACTATTATTACCAACAGAGCAAATACGTATTTAAAACAATAACTCTAGGACGTAAAGAGTGATTCACCTCAGCAGTGTCCTCAAATGTTAGCGAGCCAACTCGTCCCCTCCAGGAACTGTTAAATATGCCTATTGTGGATCCTTCTTACAGAGAGCCTAACCGTGGAGGCACATTAGTAAATGTACCATCTGATTCTGATGCACGGACCACACTTTCATGCACAGAGAGAAACTCTGCTCTAGAGCTTGAAACATTCCATAAAAAATTGAAGAATGTCCTAGGACATACGTATCTTTATACATTCTTAGATGTGGGAGAGCCTGGGGCCTATGGGACTTTATACTCTTGGGAGTTGATGGATATTTGAAATAATGGACCCCTCCTCTGGTTTAAGGCATCTGTATCTGCAAATATGTCACTTCCATATCTCTAAAATCAAACTCAAGCTTGTTCTGTGGGCCCTACCTTCAAAATGGACACATTTGATTCTTTCCATTTCTCACTACTAATATCACGGGCCATGCCGACATCATTTCCTGCCTGCAGACCTGCTCTAGCTGCCCACCTGGTCTCCCAGCATCCGCTGTCCCTCCCCTACCGTGTAGGGTGGGCAGTGAGCTTTAAGAGAGCAACTCTGGCCATGTCACTCTGCTCAAAATCTCCTAATGGCTTCTCATTTTATCTTATACATAAAACCAACCAACCTCCTTATGTGATCAAACTCTGGTCCTGACCACCTCTCTGAAGTCATCTTCCACTACTTCTCCCTCGCTCTTTTGCCCAGACTCCACTGGCCTTCTCTCTGCTCTGTGAACACTTCTGTGTCTTAGCATTTGCCTTGCTCTGCCCCCGTGCGGGAGTCCCTTGGATGTCCTAGTCCTCATTCAGGTTTCAGCTTCCGTGACCTCCTCACAAACCTGGCCTCCCCGTCTTCTGCCAAGCTGTCACCCTGCCTCCCCACAACACCGGCTCACCACATTTTGACCTTGTTTAACTTTCTTTGTAAATGATCATTCATGAATGAGCTTCTCGATTTGTTTATTCCATTGTCTGTCTCTACACTACAGTGTCCATTCCTATAGGGCAGGAATGTAGGAATGGGCCTGCTTTGTTCACTGTGACAAATAAAGCACCCAGGATGCTGCTTGGTGCACAGTAGATGCTAAATAAATGCGTTTGAATGGATCAGTAAACTCTGTTGATTAATATCTAAGTAATAGATAACATTGGTGTCATCATCTGCTTGTGTTAAAAGATAAACCAGAAGCATCTTTAGTAGGTATGAAGTTTAAAATCTGTCAGATTAATAACTGGCTTTTAAAAAGTACTGGACTCAAACCACATCAAACATGTATAAAAACACAGATAGGAAGACATCCTGATGGTTTTTTGTTTAGATAGGTTCTTTGCCATTTTGTAACATGTAAACAAAGTGTACAGAGGATTATTTATTTAGTATTCATACTACAGAGAAATGGGTCCTTTCGGTTCATGCTTTCTGCAGTGGTCACACTTTTATAAAGTGTCTTATTTATCTCACAAAAAATGTTTTACTCAAAAACAGACTTCTGTTATTATTTTGTGGACATATGACTTTAGTTCTCCTTCCTTATTTTGTTGTCAACCCCGTTTCTTCTCCATATATCCATGGTAGATATATGGTTTTAACCATAAAAAAAAAAAAAAAACAAGGACGAGGTGAATAAAATTTAATACCAGAGTTTAGAGCCACATACTCACAAATACACTCAGATGAAGGCAAAGGAAGACTTATGTTTTGCTTCATTTTTACAGTTTGCAAACCTACTCCTACTCAAACTTAAGGAAACAGATCACTGAATAGGCTAACTGGGCACCGTATTTTAAGATTTATTGTAACAAAAACCCACCAGGATAATTTAATTTTTTAAAGTAACAACATGATATAGGAGACCCTACATGAGCTAAATCTGTCTTCTATCTCTCTCGACACCTTATGCTAGAGATACAGCGTATTAAAGAGGATGACTATAGTGGATACATATAGGGTTCTCTGCCCACCCAAAAGCCAACTTCAGTGGGAACTGCTGCCCTCCGCAGCCCCCGCTGAACGTGAACTGTACCCCCGTCTCAGCCACGGCCAGCAATACTTGGATGGATGTCTTTGTTGGATCAATCCTATTCCTTTGCTAAGAATCTGAAATCCAAATATTGAGTGGCTGAGTCAGTATATTTACCAGTGGGATATGAAAAGGTCATGCTTTGGAAAGGGAGGGGAGAACAGAAACAAAGAGACCGTAACTGGCTATAAGAAAACAGAAGGAGTCAATATGCAGAGACAGAACAATGGTGCACAGATACTATGGGAAAAGGTACATGGGACACCTGAGAAAATCAAAGGGAGGCAGAGAGAGACATGGACAGACAGGTACTCTGGTTCCTAAAGCCTTGTGTAGGTCCCACTTCCCAAAGAATCCCGGCCATCCTTGGAATCCTGGATATTCTGAAATAATCTTAGACATCCTTTTTGGGGATGTCTCTGGGACTGCTTGTTGTGCCCTCATTCAATGTATATGTATTGAATGCTTACTCTGTACAGGAATAGTTCTCAGCATTTATGGCACATTGGTTTAAAAAAAAGATAAAAAAAAATACACCTGCCCTCAATGAGAATAAATTGTAGGAGGGGAGATAGACAGTAAACAGTAGGCAAAACAAACAGGTGAATTCTGTAGTTGGTTAGAAAGTAACATGATTTATATGTGCCGTGGACAAATAAAGAAAGTAGAGTACGGTGAGAAGTATGTGGAGTCTTGGAAAGGCACTGAGGATGCAGTTTTCAATAGGGTGGTTAGTGTAGGCCTCATTGGAAAGCTGGCATATGAACAAAGACTCAACTCTGATGCAGGGCTTAGCCATGAGCCTCTCTGTGGAAGCGCATTTCGGGTAGAGAGAGCAGATGGCACAAAGGCCCAACGCTGGGATGACGTCTGGTGCATTGGAAGGACAATGAGAAACCCAGTGTGGCTGGAACAGAATGAGGAAGGTGCATGAAGAAAAGATGTGGTTAGAGAGGAGCTGGGGAAAGGGGGGCATATCATATGGAATCAAGGAGGCTATTGTTTAGAATTTGGTTTCTACTTTAAGTGAGGCTTTGAGCAAAGAAACGACAAGATCTGGCACGTGTATTAAGAGAATTATTCGAACTTTCATGTTGAGAATGATCTATATGGGGGTTGGAAAGTTTACAGAAGGGAAACCAGTTAGAATAGTCTTGTGGCAATCCAAGTAAGCGATAACGTTACCTTACAGCACAGTGGACACAAAAGAGGTGGTGAGAAATGATGGAATTTTAGAAATATTTTGACATCTCAGCCTTAAAAAGGATTCTATGTAGGATGTGAAAGAAAGAAAGTTGACAATTATACCCAAGCTTCTGCCCTAAGCAAATGGAAGGATGGAGTTGGCATTAAAAGAGATGGGAAAGGCTGCATACAGTACAGATTTTGAAGAGAAGACAAGGAATTCACTTTTGGACATACAATTGTATGCATGCAGTTTGATGTTTTGCAGAGAAGACGGGATTGGAGATAAATATTTGGGTGCAATCAGCATATTGATGACATTTAAAGCCATGAAACTTTATGAGATAGCCTAGAGAGGTGAATGCAGATTGGGAAGAAACCCCAGAACTGAGTCCTGGTGTGTTCTTGCATGAAGAATTCAGGCTGAAGAGAAAGACGCTGCAAAGGAGCCTGAGAAAGAATTAGCAGTAAGGTAAGAAGGAAATCTAGGGGGAGTCAGTGAAATCAAGGAGGGAGAATGTATTGAGGAGAAGGGGGTAATCAGTCGTGTCAAGTGATCCTGCCATATGTCACAGGCTGTGCCCAATGAGAAGTGAGAACAGCCCATTTGAGTTATCCATGGTCACTGTCAACCATGGTAAACGCAGTTTGGGTGGCGTGGTGCAAGGAAAAGGCAGACTGGAATGGTTTTATGATACAGTGAGAGAACAGATGACTAAAGGAATTTTGCCACAAAAGGGGAAAAAAAAAGAAGTGGCATGGTAGACAGCAGGGTTCATTGATTGTGTAGAAAAAAGGTTTGTTGTTGTTGTTGTTGTTGTTGTTAGTTGGAAGAAATAATAATGGCATGTTTGTCACATTGACGGGAGTAATCAGCAGAGAACTCAAAATGGATGATGGAGGAGAGGGAGCACACATTGCTAGAGTCAACCCCTTGAGTGGGCAAGAGGAAGGGATTATATTTAGAGGGAAGCATGCTAACGGCAGGGGTGCGGCAGGTGTGTGGGTGGGGAGGCGGGTGGGTGGGGAGGTGTGCGGGTAGGCGTGCATATTCTAAGTTCTCCCATGATGATTCAGCTGTCCTAGCGAAGTGGGATGTCAGGTCTTCAGCTGAGAGTGGTAATGAGGGAGGAGGTGTTAAGAACGTAACAAGGGGTGGAGAAGGTAAGAAGGAGAAAAGGGAGATGAATGGACCAGGCAGATATAATCCAGGAGCATTAGTCTTACTTGAAGTTTATGGTCATGAATTTAAAGGTAGACCAGTCAGTGTCCCTTACCTGAGACAGTTGAAGTGGGCTTTTCAAATTTGTAGCTAAAAAGCCTTGAACAGAATATAGAATTATACGGAAAGAGTTTTGCCTCCTGGAAAATCTGTGGGTGGCAATTTTTTATTTTGATGTTTTAATACTAAAAATCTAGGGCGCCATTATGTGTTGCTGTCCTTTTTTTGCATTGGAAGGGGGGAAAATCCACTAATTCATCTTAGCCCATCTAAGAAGACAATCCAAAACTGCTAAGGATTCACCAGTTAGATGTACTAGAAAACCGTCTATGTATTCAAAGCTCAAAAAAGACAATTTTTGAAATATTTATTTTGCTTGACCTTTGTCATCTTCCCGGTCCTTCACTATTATGCAGTGCTGAAAATATAATGTACAGTTTTAGGTCCTCTGCATAACAACACTGATAAACTTCTATAAGCCTGAGATTTGCTTCATTATTTTTAAAAGCACTGTAGCTAAGTTTGAAATGAAATACCTTTTCAAGAGCACAAGTTGCATGGATGTTTGAGCCTCCCCAAATTTGTATGCTGAAACTCAGTCCCTAATGTGACGGGATTGGGAGATGGGGCCTTTGGGAGCTGATCAGGTCATGAAGGTGAAGCCCTTACGAACGGATGAGTGCCTTTATAAGAGAACCCAGAGAGCTCTCTCACCCCTTCTACCATGGAGGACACAACGAGAAGACGGCCATCTCTGAGCCAGGAAGTGGGTTCTCACCAGACACTGAAACTGATGGCGCCTCCAACTTGGATGTCCAGTCTCCAGAACCACAAGAAATCAATGTGTGTTGCTTACAAGCCACACTGTGTATAGTATCCTGTTACAGCAGCTGAAAGGACTCGGGCACATCTTACACATATACACGCACACGCACACACATGCACACACAGTTTCTGAAGACACAGGGTTTCTCATAGGGCATGATGGTGGTAAGAAGACAGATCTTTACTAGAATATTGAAGATGATGATGATAGTGATAAATGATAACAACAGTCTGTTTACGGAAACTTTGCTACATGTCAAATGCCATGAATGCTTTAAATTACTTCTTAATGTTCAAAATAATCGTATGAATGAGTTATTTCTATCCCCAGTTTGGTTTATAAACTATTAGAAACATTGACAGCAGGGCTTTTCATTTTGGCAGAAAGGAGCTACACCGCAAAGAACAACAGGATAAGTAAGTTTGTAAGAATTCATGATGTATTTTATTTTTAAAAATATTTTAAAAAGAATATGCATGTTCTGGATCTGGGCCCTGGAAAGGCCTCAGAGGTGACCCACCCTGTAGCAATGAGCACCTGTGTTGCTTATATTGTAGTCTCTAATTATAATTCCCCATGAAAAACAACTACAGCTATTTAGGGAAATGGCTGACTCCCCGTCCGGAGCAGGAAATGTACAAGATGAACCTAGAACGTCTTATATTAGAAAGGAAGGAAGGAAGGAAGAAGAATGCCAGGGTATATCAAAAAGGCTCAGGTTTCAACTTCAACAGGTTCCTACTGGCAAAAATAAGGAGATGATTTGAACATCAGCAAAGACAGTTTCTGCAATGGATTGAAACACCTCTGATATGTCTAAATCCATGAGTTGTTAACACGCACACACATTCACACAGAGGCCGTTCAATGGTCATCACTGGAGGAAGCCGACTCACTATTTTGAAAAGTGGTAAATAAAGAGGAAGAATCAGGCATTTATTCTGCTTTTCCTATTCTCGAGATATTCAAATAGTTGATAGAAGAGGACTGTTTTTCTCTAGGAATACTCCAGCTACTTAATTAAGATAGAACAATGGAATAAAAATATGACCATTCTGCAAGTTTTAAAAATCTAGGCTGCTATCAAAAAAAGAGTCAGTCAAATGTTATATATTTCCTGATGCAAAGGCAATTCTCACTATGAAGTATTCTGCCAAAACAAACAAACAAACAAACAAACAAAACCAATCAATTGGATCTAATTAAGCCTTTAGATCTAATTTAAAAGACAACTACAGGAAACAGAAAGAATA
Organism: Camelus bactrianus; assembly: GCF_048773025.1. Lineage (NCBI taxonomy): Eukaryota > Metazoa > Chordata > Mammalia > Artiodactyla > Camelidae > Camelus > Camelus bactrianus. Next base: position 19,110,850 of record NC_133560.1, on the reverse strand, counting down.
AGAGATAAGAACATGTTAAAAGATAACACAATAATGAAATCAGAAATCTTTCAGATTGTGGAAAGCTCTAAAGGAGGATGTGACTCAGTTTTTTCAACATAAAAATGATCAGAAAAAAGGGAGGCAATAAATTATAGATTAAAAATCAGTTAAGGGACAGAATTGATTACCATTGTATGGATAACATTTGGATCTTGGTTTGAACAAATTGTTGAAAAAAGAGATGAATATATTTGCTGAATTTTTGATGATACTAAGAAATTACTGTAAACTGTTGAGTGTAATAATGATACTTATTTATGTTTAGAAAATAGTCCTTATCTTTTGGTGTTACAACAGGAACACTCATTGATACAATTATGCGATCTCTGAGATTTGGTTCAGGATAAGCATAGAGATTAAATAACACTGTTGAAAGCTGGGGAGTGAGTACATGAGAGTTCATTATACTACCATCTCTGGTTCTATAAATGTTTGAAATTTTCCACTATAAAAAATGAGATAAAAGCAACACAAACAGAATTATTTTTCTTTTTCTTGGAAGGAAAGGAGGTAATTATGTCTACTTAGCTACTTATTTATAGAGGACGTACTGGGAACTGAACCCAGGACCTCATGCCTGCTAAGCATGTACTCTACCACCTAAGCTACACCCTCCCTGCCTAACATGAGCAGAATTTGGCTTTCTTATTCCTGGACATAGCACTAGTAGAGAACAGAGCTGGAATTTAAGCTCCAGTCCACGGCTTGTTTGCTGACTACTTCATTTACATTTTATTTATTTATTTTGTAGTTACCTCGTGGTGTTTCTGCAGCATATGAAGCATTTAAGTCATAATGGAACCCTTCTTTCTTTATATAGGAAGCATACAGATAAGACACAATGGAATATTAGGAAATGTTAGGTTCCTAGAAACAGGGACAGCTGCTGGGTTTTCTGAGTAACTGAAGAGGCTAGTTCTGCTACTGCCATTAGGCAATTCCAACCAAAGAAGATTCTAAAACAAGTGGAATCAAAGGATAAGTTTTGTTTATAACTTTAATATAAAGTTACAACTTTATGACTTTGTTTATAACTTTAATAAGTCGAAGGAGGAAAATCTACTGCTTGAGTAAAACTCACTTTTCTCAGCTTCACAGTTTACTCAGATTACTCAAGTGATAAAAATACCATTTAGAAATATATATATAATGTGTTAAACATTTATTTTGTATGTGTGTAATCTTGGAATAACATTTATCTTGTTATTTGTTCTACCATCCATACTACCTTAATTTACATGGATGTATACTGAGTGGGAAATCTACAAAAACATGATTTTTAATGATTATATACATATATATAAATCTACATAGGAAAACACTGTGTGTATATACGTAGTTGAATTATTTAGTAATTGTATTTTTAATTATCTGTAAGGTTTTCCTCAAAGTTTATGTGTTAAATAATCTAAACACAGGTAAATAAATAGGAAAACTAAGTTCACATAGATTTTTGGTTTACTTCCCTCTCTGTTTTGTTCACCATACTATCCCAATTGCCTGGAAGAATGCATGGCACCTAGTAGGTACTTGATAAAACAGAATGAATGGTTCTGAATTCTCTTTGCTGAATTTCAAAATGGTGACAATCCAGAATGTGTACAACTAGAATGATCATATAAATATAACATTTGACTATAAAGGGATCTTAAAATGTATTCTATCTACCCATTTCACATTTATACTTCACAATATGTATATGTGTACATACACACACACACACACTTGCAGAATGCCTTAAGAGAGAAATAGAAAAATAATTCTTAACACAGCTTTGCCTCAAATACGTAAGTTAGATCCTGCTAGCTGACTGATAACAAAGCCCTTATCTTCTTACCCTAAAGAAAAAAAATTCTAATAATTTAGTTTTTTAAGCATTTCTTCTTTTAATACAGTTCTCAAGATTGATAGTAAATGTGTAGTAAATCTATAAGAAGCACTATTGTAGTCACTAAAATTATTACATACAATAAGGCAGATTTCTTGCCAATTCATTTGAAACTATTGTATTTATATTTATATTTATATTTATATTTATATTTATATTTATATTTATATTTATATTTATATTTATATTTATATTTATGTTATACTACAGGATAAAGTGACTTGCTCCAAAGATCCATTCAGTAAGTTGTTTTTTTTTTAAAATGTCTTGATCAAGAAAGCTTTTCTGGGCTTTATTAGAAGATGCTTTCACAATCTAATGATACTCCCATAGATTTTTTTCAAGTCTGTGGTCATTCTCACAAATGTATACTTTTTCAGATGAAGAAGGGTTTAGACATATTAAACCACTGATACTAAGAGAGGCTCAGAGCAATAGCTGAAAGGAAGCTCCCTGGTAAGGTAAAGAGTCAGTAGGAAGTACAAACACGTGCTCTGGAGCGCAGACGTAGCACCAGACAGCCTTGGTTCATGTCCTCGCTCTGCCTGGCTCTGAAATGTATTCCACTCATATGGAAAAAAGTGTCAGAGTCAACAAACGTTTGTTCTCGCATATCTAGTTTCCGAGGCTCAGATTACATAGTTTCGTACAGGAAGACTTGACATCTCTAGCCCAAGCGTCCTCTCCTAAATAACTTGAAAACAAAATTTGGCATTTTTATAAAGTACTTCAATTGGTTCGATAATTACTTCATGCCCGTGTGCCTTATTTTCTGACGTACTTTTTAATACACTAGTGTTGTATGTCTGACTCACGCATAATACACATCATATGACCTCATTAGATACATTCCACCTCTGCTACCACCGCCACCACCACCATGTCTTAGTAACCTAGAGGCTCTTTTAAATAATCAGGCATTTTTATATACATTAAATAACCTATTGGAAAAATAATATTATCACAGTTTTACAGATGCAGAATCAGAAGTACAGAGAGGTTAAGATATTTGCTCCAATCAACAGAGCCAGGATTCTATCCTTTGCCAGGCTATCTCTAAAGCATTTTTGTTTGTTTGTTTGTTTGTTTGTTTGTTTGTTTGTTTTAAATTCACCATGCATTGGAGCTTTTCCTATGAACTGCCTGTTCAAGTCAGATGCACATGAGCCTCTGAGATCACAGTGTCATGAAGACATTGAGAATTAATGATGTCATTTCATCTTTATTCTTGTTGCAAAGTGGGATTTGTGAATGCCTCTTCTTTCTGTCTCTGGAATCTGACACTCGGGACATTTCTTAGGGCTGGAGTCAGGCTTCGGTGGGCTTTTTGCCCACACCTGGCAAGTATGAGGCACATCAGGTGTCCAGTGAGCTGGCGTTAAAAGTTCTCAAGCCATCCAGGATGAGTTCTGTAAAGTTTGCTAAGTTGGCACTTTTACGTCAGGGAGCATTTTGTTCTGCCCAATTCCCCAGAGATTCAATGTTATAAAAAGTAACCTAGATTCTAAAGAATACAAAAAACCATTTCGAAAGGAAATGACAGTCATAGAAAGGGAATCTCTTTCAAAACTGCATCTAAAATGAAAAGCATGGCTGGCACCGCTAGCTCCAAGGCAGAACGCTGCTGATGAAGCAGTGACCAAAGAATATCTATTATCTCTCCATCATCTGAGGGTTTCTATGTTGCCACCGCTCCTAGCTATGAAAGAGGCAAGTGATTGTTCTCCACATTTAGATACTTGAATCTCATTCAAGTCAATGTGCACAAAGGACTATAAATTTAGAACCAATCATTTGACATTATCTGCACAGAATCAGCAGAGATCTAATTTAAGCAAAGAAAAAATCTCTCTCCAAATGCCAGTCATCTGGGTACCTTGAGAGCAGAATAACATTCACCATTGTCCCACTGAGCACATGTTAAGTGCTCAATTAGTCCTGAACTGAAAGGATGTATGCGTGCATACATGAATGAATGAATGGCGCTCCATTTTTAATAGAAAAATCAGGGCACGGTGACTAGGATGAACTGGTCGTTAACCGCTCTGTTGTTGATAAAGATTAGCAAAATGCTGTTTGAAGAGAAATTACCCTTTTAGAAATTCAGATATTACTCTAAGACATATTCTACCCATAAGGAAAAAAAAAATCTGTGAGAAATAATAAACACATTTTCTACTTTATTAATCTTTCAAGTTCCTAAATAGGAAACTCTTGATATCAATATTCCACACTCGGTTCTCCATTCTTAGAATTTCTTTACCTCATAATTTAGCATTTTTATAAATTATTTCATGTTGTAAACATGAGAGAAATTTTCTGTATACGATTTTAGAAATACGTTAAAATGCTATTGAATTCAGACACATGGGATTGCTGGGAAGACCTAATGAGATAACCCATATGAAAATGCCGAGTATGAGGCCAGGCACAGATTAAGAGCTCAATCATTGTTAGACATTATTATTTTTGTTGTTGTTGAAAATCCAAATAAAATGGTAAAGATAACCAATCACATATTTTGTGATTGCCAAAATATTATGAGTTAGCAATTCTTTTTCTCCAAAAGCAATGACTTCTTTTCCAGTCCACTCCAACTTGCATGTTGCAATTTGTTTGTTACATTTAACTCAACCCCCCCACCAATTTCCTACTAACAGCACAATTAATATGCACATAGGCATTTATTATAGATTGCGTCTTTCTCAGTTGCATTATTTAAAGCCTAATTTTCCTTATCTTCAAAACACCCCAGGAAATGTCACTTTGAGTATCAGAAAACGTTACAACTTGTTTCAAAGTTCAGTGGGAACCACATATATATCCCAAGACCAAGTTTAGCTTCACAACATTAACACCAAGAAATAGGGAACAGAATGTCACAGCATTAAATGTCTCCTCCAAAGATAAGGCAGCATTTTAATGAGAAATTTTCGAGATTCATCTGGAATGAAACTTCATAGTCTGTCTTTAGTAAGGCCACTCAGCAGAGATGCAGTTCATGGTACACAGATACCTAATGTAGAAATCCCAAATCTATTGTCTGTTACGCACAAGTAAGTCTCAGTTCCCCTACCCCCAAAATTGCGCTTTAACTTTATGACCTCACTTCACACAAATATCCTGTTTAATTTATGATCCAATTCTCACATGCACAGCACTCCCCCCCACACTCATTTCCATCTCCTAAAATATTTAAAAGATAAAGTACAGAGGAAAAAATATTTGGAAAGAGAGGAAAATTAGAGCTCTCTCAATTAAAGACAAATATTTACTACTCAGCCACAAAAAAAAAGAATAAAATAATGCCATTTGCAGCAACATGGATGGACCTGGAGATTGGCATACTAAGTGAAGTACGCCAGAAAGAGAAAGAAAAATACCACATGATATCACTTACTGTGGAATCTAAAAAAAAAAAAAAAAAAAAAAAAAGACACAAATGAACTTATTTACAAAACAGAAACAGCCTCACAGAATAGAATACAAATTTATGGTTACCACAGGGGGAAACTGGGTAGGAAGGGATAAATTGGGAGTTCAGAATTTGCAGATACGAACTACTATATATAAAATAGATAAACAACAAGGTCCTGTTGTATAGCACAGGGAACTGTATTCAATATCTTGTAATGGCCTATAATGAAAAAGAATATGAAAAGGAATATAGAAAACAGACAAAGAATGACAAATGTGGCAGATATCTACGGTGCCCATAGTATCTGCCTTTGCAGAACTGGTGAAGTAAAATTTTTACTAGACGAGGATTTGGGAAACAACTGTATTACTTCAGATTCAAGTACTGCTCAAGCCTGTGGCTTTAGACAAGACACGGCCTCTCTGAGATACCCCTTCCCCACAGAGCTTGTCCCAACTCACAAGGCTACTGCAAATACTCAATGAGAAAATGCACGTGAAGCAGAAAAGCATTGATGTCACAATGTCTTACACACAGGAAGTAAAATGAGCTGTCTTTTAAATGAATCCATCGCCAGATCGCAGAGGAAGCAGTTGGCGCCATCATGTCCCAAGCCCTTTCCCATTACTGAGACTTCTGACACCTGAACTGCTCTTGTTTCCTAAATTTCATTGATCCTTTTCTAATGATTACAGACTTCCTACTCACCCCGAACTCCCCAACCCATCAGTTCAATTTTTTTCTTTCCTAAACTGGGGCTAACTTATAAGTTAGTTCTCAATCCTGTATCATAACCTGTGTCCAAAAGCCAGCCCCGACAGCTCATACGTGAGCTACCTAAATGCAATAATGACCGTATCACCTTCCTGTCTGACAGCCTTTGATGGGTTCTCCGTCACTCACTGGAAACATTTTTTTAAATCAAAATTGTACACTTAGATCTTGAGTTCTGGAACAGCAGTTCTGATTTGATATCGGAAGCCATGAAATCCATCTTAAGTTCTTCAGCAGCAAAGTATAATGGAAGGCATGACTGTAGAAAGATTTATATTGTCAAGTTTCAGAGATTACAGTGGAAGATAGAAAAACCTAAAAGCAGGGAGCTGTGGGGTCACCAGATGCCAACCATGAACCTCAGGTCGGGCTTGCCTCACAGACATTGCTTACTGCTAACACATAAATACTGAGAGATTTCTAACTTCTCTTGGAAAAAAATCTATCTGATAATAATCTGGAGTGGAGTTGAGGCTGCCTGTATGCCTGCTGCATAGTCTTCCAACCTGGCTGATTGACTTAGTCAAATATCCCACCTGGTTTGCGGTGGGCAGGAGGCGGGGGGCACTTCATTTTTCAGTGCCAGGGTAAGAAGCTACTGTGATCCAAAGAAGACATGACAAAGGCATTAGACTGGAGAAGTATCTGTGGGGTTGAACAAGGGAAGAAGCTAAAAGATATCCTGATGGAGGACTTGCAGAACCTATTAGGGATCAAGTGGAAAGAGTGAGGTTTATTTTAATTCATTCTGCCCTTCAATTTTCCACGTCAATAGGCTACTGTTTGTCTCATCTCTGCCTGAGGTACACTTTTCACATTTAGAAATGTGTTTGTAAGTATAATGTAGTATCGTGTATACCAATTTTTATATTTATGACAGAATCGGGGTCCACAAATCTTGTTTTTCTTAAAAAAGAGAAGCTAGAGATTGACCTGATTAAAAGGGTTGTAAATTAAGTAATGCCCATAGGTCCCAACAGACCTGCAGGTCTACATTTGGCAACGTCTAACTATGGGGATGCCTGCCTTCACAGTTCTTTAGGTTTTATTGTTAGAACGACTTGCCTCAGACATTCTGATAAAGTTCCCGGTTTCTCTTGTGTGACTGGAATAGATCCGCATGCCCAAAGCTATGCTGCAAAATAGGTTTCCCGCAGAGGAAATGGCAGCTCCTGCTGACATACCACTGGATTGTTCTCAATTAAGGAGTTTTAAGAGCAATGCTTTTCTCTAAAAATAATATTTAAATAGCAGTTCTATTTTTAGACCACGTAGCTAAGAATATACATTAAAGAATGCATATATACTGCAGATTTCTCATACACGCATTTTGTAAAGATAAAATTTATACAAGACAGAATTGAACTTTTCCTTTAAACTGGAAAGAACGAATGACTTAGTCCGATCATTTAAATATCATATCATACAATAAAAACAGAATTTATGAAGGGGGAAAATGAGATTCTCTTTGTCTCTTTCTCTGTCTCTGAGAGACAGAAATAGAGAGAGAGAAGAGGAGAGTGGAAGCTGCAGTCTTTGACATTCAGGAATTGAATTTATCTAGAAGTCATTAGAAATTAGACAGCAAAAAATAAATAAATAAATAGGTGGGACAACATCCAACTATAAAGAAAAAAACACTCTGTGTAGCAAAGGAAACCATCAACAAAATGAAAAGACAATCATGGAGTGGGAGAAAATATTTGCAAATCATGTATCTGGTAAGAAGTTAATATCCAACATACATAAAGAACTCACACAACTCAATAACAAAGAAACAACGTGATTAAAAATGGCAGAGGACCTGAATAGACATTTTTCCAAAGAAGACATATAAATGGCCAGCAGGTACATGGAAAGATGCCCAACATCACTGATTATGAGGAAAATACAAATCAAAACCGCAAGTTAGAATGGCTGTCATAAAAAAGGCAAGAGATAGTAAGTGTTGGTAAGGACGTGGTGAAAACGAACTTCTGTGCACTGTTTGTAGGAATGTAAATGACTGTAGCCACAATGGAAAACAGCATGGAGGGCCCTCAAAAAATTAAAAATAGAACTACCATATGACCCAGAAATTCCACTTCTGGATGGAGATACCTATATATCTATATCTATATCCAGGAAATGAAATTACTATTGGGAAGAGATAGCCGCACCCCTATGTATACAGCAACATTATTTACAATAGACAAGATAGGAAAGTTGCCTACATGCTCACTGATAAATGAATGGATAAAGAAAATGTAGTATATATACACAATGGAATATTATTCAGCCATAAAAAAGGAAACCATGTCATTTGTGACAACATAGATGGACCTTGAGGACATTATACTAAATGCAATGAGTCAGACAGAAAAAGACCAACACTGCATTATCTCACATATATGAGGAATCTAAAAAAAAAACAAAAAACTGAACTCACAGAAACAGAGAACAGATTGGTTGTTGCTAGAAATGAGAAGTAGGTGGTGGGGGAAAATGGGTTAAGGGGACAAAAAGGCATAAACTTCCAGTTATAAGATGAATAAGTTCTGGCAAGGTAACATACAGCACGGTGACTACAGTTAACAATATTGTATTGTATACGTGATAGTTGCTAAGAGAGTAGATCTTAAAAGTTCTCATTACACAAAATATTTGTAACTATGAGGGGTGATGGATGTTAACTAAATTTATTATGGAACTTGTTTTGTAACATGTCCATATACCAAATCATTGTTTTATACCTTAAACTAATACAATGCTACATGTCAGTTAGATCTCTATAAAGCTGCAGAAAAAGAAACTGGGCAGTGATATACCTGGGAGGAGGGAATGTTTCTTTTTGCCCTCGGAGATGGATTTGCCAAGTTACATACAGCATTTTCATTACAAGATTGCTGTCTTCTCCAATAATTAACATTTAACCATGTTAGTATTGATCTGAAAACTCAAAAACAATATTCTTTAGTACATTTGCTTATCTTCCCATTTGTCTTTTTTCAGAGTTTAATATTAAATGGTGGCTTTCATACAGTGCACTTAACTTGGGAAGGTAATTAATGATGTCAAAGAAGTTTCTTTGGTCTCTTCAGATCTTATCCTTTGCAATCAATTAAGCTGTTTCTGCTTGCCAGTCTCCTCCTTCCAATCTGCTGCAGACCAGCTTATGTCTAGAATCTTCTGGTAAGTTTTTTATCTACCACCTCAGTGATAGCTAAGCTCACTGTAATGAAGTCCCCAGGAGGGCTAACAATCATAAGGCTAGTTACAAAGAAAAAACAAAAATGAAACTTAGTTCAGTAGCACATGATAATTGGAATACATTATTTTCAAGAAGATGTTTCCTTTTCAAAAAGGAAAAGGGAAAAAAAATGCCAAGTTGCAATCAGGAAAACAACGGAATGATTTTATAAAGGAGGAACAAAGTGAGTTAGACCAAGCATCATTTGGTCTCTTGTCCTTTTATGAGAGGTAGGCTTAGCTCCGTTTGTCAATCACCACACTGATAAATCTGAAATTACCACTAGTTTTGAGAGATCTGCCTTGTGTGAAAGCAGAGTTGAAAATTGTTTTAGGAGAATACGTGACTTGGGATGGCCTATCTAGAAAGAGAAATGTGAACAGATCTACCACCTCCATTTGTCAAAATGTGCCAGGGACTTTGCAGCCAACCTCTGTAAATCTGTCACTGTGCCTAGAGGAAACTGTGTTCTACAACTTCCCATCAGCTGTGGATCATCCCAGAAAACCTGCTCTCCTTTCTTCCCCAGCATTCAATTTGGCATTTTGGCAAGACTGGGCACTGAGTATCTTGTAGCCAGGGAATTAAATCTTCTGCTACTTGTAAATAAAGTAGTAATTTAGCAGTCCACACACTTTAAGAATCCTCCTCCCAGGGAGGTGGCAATGAGACTGAAGTCACTAGGCAGCAGCCTCCTTTACTACTCACTGGAGAATCTAACTTGGAAGAGCTTGCCATGTGGCCATTAAAGATACCCCCTTGATGGCCAGGTTGCTGGAAGAGCCACTGATGGGAACAAGAAACACCAGCCTTCAGTTGTAAGAAATACTTTGCTATGGATTTCCTAGAAGGCATGGGATAATATTCCTAGGCTGTGCTCAGAAAAATCATGCAGCAGTATGTTATTATTTAAGAGTTCTGAGGTTGTTTTTCCTACACTTTTCTCACCTCTTCCTTTTTTAAGCTCTGACAGCTGGTCAGACTGGGGACCCAGGGTGTGTTAAGCTATATTCTTGTCTCCATCCTTCTCTCTGACAAAAAATCAATTTCCAGAATATGAAAGAGTGGATATTGTTATTATTAGACAGTTTCTTTGCTTCTTAGCTACAATCTGGGCAGAAACCTTCTTGGCAGTACACTTGTAGAATGACCTTAATGTTAAAAGACAAGGTGAAAATAACGACCATTTATTTAAATGTATATTTAAATCACAGACAACTGTCTTGTAATAACAATATCTCTACAACTATAACTATCCATCCATTTATCATATCTATGTATCTAGCCTTGTATCTATGTATCTAATTATCATCTATCTTTTCTATTTTGGGCTATTTCTAAGTTTCTAAAATATGTATCTAAAGAGACGACAAGGCAAATCTTATCTCTTTTAATAGCCACTAATGCATCCTGGACACTAGAATTTTTTAAAACCCACTGGTTTGAATTTCTTTGAAAAGAAAGCATTGATGAGATGAAGCAAAACAGAACCATAATCAGCCTACCCAGCAGAACCTTATTCCAGAGCTGGTTGTCAGAGACAAGAGTAAGAAGAGGCGTTTTTAAATAGGATATTGAGTGAGAGAACTTTATGTATCAGGGCTAAGAGTTAAGGAGGGGAACAGGTTCCCCAAGCCCTCCTTAAAGGAGAGCCATACAAATGTTTTCTACTGAGATGAATTTAACGATTAGCTCTCTAATCAAATTCTTTCTTGTCTGGTGAATTTTTTTTATTACCATTTTACCCAGAGGTGACAGAGAGATCAAACCACACCTGGAGTGTGTTGTTTGGAACCACCCTCATTACTTAAAAAAAAATTTTTTTTTAAATTTTGTATCTTAATTTCACATTTTGAATCTTAATTTCACGTAACTGAATTTGCAAGTTCTCCTTGGAAAATCAGAGAATGTGGCCCCAGTGGCATTACATTCCTGCACAGGATGGCACTACGTGGCCACAGCCATCGGCTGCCGATGCTGCCTGCCCCCTTTCGAAGGGAGGAAATGCACTCTCCTCAGTTCTCCACAGTCCCCATCCCCCTCCTCCACCCTTCTGCTGTATGCATGGTCAGCTTTATTTTCTTTACCTCTCTAAGTTCCACAGGTATTTGAAATTGTGGCCCTTATTTTGGGTCATTTCTAAAATATGTTCTTAAGTCTAGGAAACACATTCACAGAATAACTTAACATCCACTAAGGTATGGCAATCTTCATGGCTCCCTCTTTCCATATATTTCTCTTCATTGTAAGGAAAGCATTCATGTACCTGGCCTTCCTTCTACTGACATCATTTAGATAAAATTCATCATAGTGAAAGTATTTAATATTTATAGAATGCTTCCTCAGTTCCAAATACCGAAGCTTTTGTAAGATTCATTCATTCATTTAAAGTTCACAGCAGTTCTAGTTGGGTGTTATAGTCTCTGTTTTACAGATGAGGCAATTAAAGGACCAGTTCCGGAAGCAGTGATGGGGGCCTGGTCGGCATCCGGGCAGCGTGACCCGAGCCTCCTCCCCTCCCTGCTCTGCCGCGTGCACCAAGCTCTCCTGCACTAACAGCATCGGAACAGGGCTCCTCCACTAGGGAAATAAGCAGCTCTAGCCATGGTTAGGAAGAAAGCGCTAACGCAGAACCCTTGTTTATGGGGAAAGTCAAGGCTGTGAAGTGCCGGGGCATCCGTATTCCAGACTCATGCACCTGCTGTTGTATAGGTGGCTGCCTGTGTTCTTTTTCCTTCTCGGAAATTCCAATACAAACTGGAATTCCATATGCAAATATGTGTTACAGAAGGACACGGGCATCCAAGTGCAGTAACTATGGGTAAGTAGTCTTAAAAAAAAAAGACCCAAGGAATGGTCCCTTCTCAACTCATACACGAGAGAGGTGTCAGTCCCAGACACACATGGTCTGCCTTTCTGGGCTAAATGCCCCCCACAGATTCCCACCAAGTCTGTGACTTACGGAAGCATCTCAAACAGACCACACATTTCGGTACACTCATAAAACTAAGAAAAAAAAATAAAACGACAAATAATACACTTGACAGCACTGGTACCTGCATTAACTCTGGAACTGTGCTCCTCTGGGGCTCGTGCCCAAGGACACCCTCATTTGAAAAATCCACCTCTCAACCACTGTTCCGTTGAGAGAACACATTTTATCAGCCACTGTTTATTAACTCTTTCTACTTTCATGCTGCAGCATTTCTCTGTCTCTCTCCATCTCTCTTGAAGGAAAACCATCTTTGGAATTGATTCCTATGAGTTAGAAATATCCAGCTGTAAGAACAGAAAGCCCCAAAAAGCAGCAGAAGGAAGGAAATAATAAAGATCAGAGAGGAATTAAATACAATACAGATTAACAAGACCATAGAAAACATCAACCAAACCAAAAGCTGGTTTTTTGAAAAAGTAAATAAAATCGACAAACCTCTGGCCAAACTCACAAAGAAGAAAGAAGAGAGTGCACAAATTAGCAAAATAAGAAAGGAAAATGGAGAAATTACAACAAACAAAATAGAAATACAGAATATCATACGAGAATATTATGAAAAACTATATGGAACCAAACTGGATAACCTAGAGGAGATGGACAAGTTTCTGGAAACATACTGTCCACCAAAACTGAATCAAGAAGAATCTGAACACTTGAACAATCCGATCACTAGAAAGGAAATAGAAATAGCAATTAAAAACCTCCCTGCAAATAAAAGTCCAGGACCGGACGGCTTCACCGGGGAATTCTGCCAAACATACAAAGAAGAACTCATACCAGTCCTTCTCAAACTCTTCCAGACAATTGAAAAGGAGGGAATACTCCCAAACTCATTCTATGAAGCCACCATCACCCTGATACCAAAACCAGGCAAAGACACTACAAAAAAAGAGAATTATAGGCCAATATCACTGATGAACATAGATGCCAAAATCCTCACCAAAACTTTAGCAAATAGAATCCAACAACACATAAAAAAGATTATACATCATGACCAAGTGGGGTTCATCCCAGGGACACAAGGCTGGTTCAACATATGCAAATCAATCAGTGTAATACATCACATCAACAAGAGAAAGGACAAAAACCACATGATCATCTCAATCGATGCAGAAAAAGCATTTGATAGAATTCAACACCCATTTATGATAAAAACTCTCGCCAAAGTGGGTATAGAGGGAACATATCTCAACATAATAAAAGCTATATATGACAAACCAACAGCCAGCATAGTACTCAACGGTGAAAAACTCAAAAGCTTCCCACTAAAATCTGGGACAAGACAAGGATGCCCACTATCACCACTCCTATTCAACATAGTCCTGGAAGTCCTAGCCACAGCAGTCAGGCAAGAGAAAGAAATAAAAGGGATCCAAATTGGAAAAGAAGAGGTAAAAGTGTCATTATATGCTGATGACATGTTACTATATATAGAAAACCCTAAAAGGTCCACACAAAAGCTACTAGAGCTGATTGAAGAATTCAGCAAGGTAGCAGGTTACAAAATTAACGTTCAAAAATCAGTTGCATTTCTTTACACTAACGATAAATCAACAGAAGAAGAAAGTAAAGAAACAATCCCCTTTAAAATAGCACCCAAAGTAATAAAATATCTGGGAATAAATCTAACCAAGGAGGTGAAAGAATTATACACAGAAAACTATAAACCATTGATGAAGGAAATTAAAGAAGACTTTAAAAAGTGGAAAGATATTCCATGCTCTTGGATTGGAAGAATCAATATTGTTAAAATGGTCACACTGCCCAAGGCAATCTACAGATTTAATGCAATCCCTATCCAATTACCCAGGACATATTTCACAGAACTAGAAAAAATCATAATAAAATTCATATGGAACCATCAAAGACCTAGAATTGCCAAAGCATTACTGAAGAGAAAGAAAGAGGCTGGAGGAATAACTCTCCCAGACTTCAGACAATACTATAGAGCTACAGTCATCAAGACAGCATGGTATTGGTACCAAAACAGACATATAGACCAATGGAACAGAACAGAGAGCCCAGAAATGAACCCACAAACTCTTGGTCAACTCATCTTCGACAAAGGAGGCAAGAATATACATTGGAATAAAGACAGTCTCTTCAGCAAATGGTGTTGGGAAAACTGGACAGCAGCATGTAAAACAATGAAGCTAGAACACTCCCTTACACCATATACAAAAATCAACTCAAAATGGATTAAAGACTTAAACATAGGACAAGATACAATAAACCTCCTAGAGGAAAACATAGGCAAAACATTATCTGACATACATTTAAAAAATTTTCTCCTAGAAGAAATAAAAGCAAGAATAAACAAATGGGACCTAATGAGACTTACAAGCTTCTGCACAGCAAAGGAAACCAGAAATAAAACAAGAAGAAAACCTATGGAATGGGAGAAAATTTTTGCAAGTGAAACCGACAAAGGCTTGATCTCCAGAATATATAAGCAGCTCATACGACTCAATAAGAAAGAAATAAACAACCCAATCCAAAAATGGGCAGAAGACCTAAACAAGCAATTCTCCAAGGAAGACATACAAATGATCAAAAAGCACATGAAAAAATGCTCAATATCACTAATTATCAGAGAAATGCAAATCAAAACTACAATGAGGTATCACCTCACACCAGTCAGAATGGCCGTCATTCAAAAATCCACAAATGACAAATGCTGGAGAGGCTGTGGAGAAAGGGGAACCCTCCTACACTGCTGGTGGGAATGCAGTTTGGTGCAGCCACTGTGGAAAACAGTGTGGAGATTCCTCAAAAGACTAGGAATAGACTTACCATATGACCCAGGAATCCCACTCCTGGGCTTGTATCCAGAAGGAAATCTACTTCAGGATGACACCTGCACCCCAATGTTCATAGCAGCACTATTTACAATAGCCAAAACATGGAAACAGCCTAAATGTCCATCAACAGGTGACTGGATAAAGAAGCTGTAGTATATTTATACAATGGAATACTACTCAGCCATAAAAACCGACAACATAATGCCATTTGCAGCAACATGGATGCTCCTGGAGAATGTCATTCTAAGTGAAGTAAGTCAGAAAGAGAAAGAAAAATACCATATGAGATCGCTCATAGGTGGAACCTAAAAAACAAAAACAAAAACAAACAAACAAACAAAAACAAAGCGTAAATAAAGGACAGAAATAGACTCACAGACAGAGAATACAGACTTGTGGTTACCAGGGGGGCGGAGGGTGGGAAGGGATAGACTGGGATTTCAAAATTGTAGAATAGACTACACTGTATAGCACAGGGAAATATACACAAAATGTTATGATAACTCACAGAGAAAAAAATGTGACAATGAGTGTGTATATGTCCATGAATAACTGAAAAATTGTGCTGAACACTGGAATTTGACACAACATTGTAAAATGATTATAAATCAATAAAAAATGTAAAAAAAAAAAAAAGAAATATCCAGCTGTGTCCTGAACGATGGGAGACCCAGTCTTCTGATTCTTTCTCATCGATTTATTCTCACCTGTATCTTCCATGCCCGTCAGGGCACTGTTGCCTCCAACTGTGTTTTTTTCTACAGCTCCTTCTTCAGATTTCTCAGACCCTCAGCATGTCTTCATTCTCTGAACACCCATGGTCCTTCAAGTCTGCACCACTGGCTGGAGTTCCTTCTTTTACTCTCTTATTCATGTTGCCATCTCTAGCTAAGTCTTCTCCTCTGAGCTCTAACCTCATTTCCAACTACCTCCTCGATATTTCACCCAGACTTGAATGTCTAGAGGCACCTCCAACGTAACGTCTTCGAAATGGAAATCCTGATTTCTACAGCAAACCTGCTCCTCACAGAGCCGTCCCCAACTCAGTTAATGAGACCTCCATTCTTTCAATTGCTAAGTCATCCCTGACTCCTCATTTCTCTGAAGCTACCCATCAAACCCAGCAGCATATGCTACTGATAACTTCTTTCTAAATATACTTAATAACCAATCATTTTCCACAAACTCCACTCTGTCCAAGCTGTCAGATCTCTTCTCATCACCAACAGCCTTCAACCTGGTTTCCCCAGGGCCTTTGCATGCACTTTACTTTCTTTCTGGAGACAGTATTTTCTCAATATATACATGGCTCAATCTCTAACTTCCTTCAGGTCTCTGTTCAAGTATCACCTTATTGGAATGGCCTTCCATGATAACTATACACACATTAGCAACGTTTTCTCTATTATTCTCTATTCTATTCCCACACCTTGAGTTATGATCTTCATGGTGTGTATTACCACCTCCCATGTCATATGTTTATCTCCAGTAGAACTTAATCTCTTTAAGGGCAAGACGTCTTTTGTAACTGTTTCTCTCCAGGGCTGAGGATAGTGCTCGGCACATGGTAAACACTTAAAGATTTGTTGATTTAATAAATGAATGAATACTCCTGGTAGACCAGAAAAACCATGTTTTATATGTTTTATTATTCCTTATGGTATCTAGCTCCATCTGAAACACAAAAAGGAGATTTAGAAACTGCTTTTATTTGCTTCTTACATCCTTCATTATGCAGGAAGCTATCTGAGTGCAGGAGCTGAGCTAGTTCTCAGACATGAGCATAAATCATAGCCCACAGTAAGTATTCAATAGCTATTTATCAAACAAATGACTTCAAAACACAAAGCAGGAAAAGATCATGTTTAAATCTTTAGGGGAGAGGTTACAAATTGTTGGCGAGGGGACTAAATATTGTTTTAGACAAATGTTGCTCTACAATAATTTCATATAAAGTTTTAGGTATCCTCATCTCCAGCAACATGGATAGACCTAAAGATGATCATACTAAGTGAAGTAAGTCAGACAGACAGAGACAACTAGTTAATGTCACTTATATGTGGAATCTTAAAAAATGATGCCAGTGAACTTATTTACAAAACAGAAACAGACTCACAGGCAGAGAACAAACTTATGGTTACCAAACAGGAAAGAATGAGGAGGGATAAATTAGGAGTTTGAGATGAACATATACACACTACTATATATAAAACAGATAAACAACAAGGTCCTATTATATAGCACAGGGAACTATATTCAATATCTTGCAATGACCTATAATGAAAAAGAATATGAAAAAGGATACATACATATATATGTGTGTGTGTATATGTGTAACAGCACCGCTATGCTATATACCAGAAACTAACACAACATTATAAATCAACTATATTTCAATTTAAAAAAGCAGCTGTCTAGTTTCCCTTGAAAAGTCAGAAGATCTAGCAATAGAGGCTTGGTGTCTCCTCCTGGAAGCCATCACCTGGAGCTGAGGAATCGCTCCCTCCTTTAGAAAGAGAATGCGATTGAGTCCTCACATTTCCTGCTTCCTTCGACGATGTTTTCTACCTGCTCCTCACAGCAATTTGTCTTTGTGATTCTGCCTTTGCACAAATAAAAAATCCCCATTATACCATTCTTTAACTAAAAAAAAAGGGCTTCTTATATTCTAGCAAAGGTCAAAGTGAAGGTTTTTGAGTCCAACAAACTTGGTTTCCAGTCATCAGCCCCATCACATCTGTGGGGCTAGGGAAACTTTGAACTGAATTCTCTAGATCTCAGGTTCCTAATATGGAAAACAGGGGCAACGCAAGTCCATTGTATGGTTTAAATAAGATAGTGCCCTTAAATATCCTGGCATTTAAAAAGTACTCAATGAATGTCAGCTATCATATCAACGATAATGTTTAGAATGATGATTCTTAACCAACCAGAAAAAAAATCCTACTATTTTTTTTTTTGTCTATAATTAGAAAATACTGTCATTGTTTCAGGTTGTATCATTGACCATATCATTGGGTACCTTACTTTCTGTTGCTGCTTTTACTTAAAAAATAATTGAGATGAACTATCACCTTGGATAAAAGATAGAAGTATGCATCTTGATTTTTTTTTTCTATTTTCTCCACCAAAACCACAGGATTTAATCATTTAGACAGGCCTACATTCATCATTAAAAATTAAACACATTTAAAAAATGTGAAATCATTTATCAAGTATCCCAAAGACATAGCCTCAAACACCTTAAAAGCAGAAATCAAAAATAAAAGTGAGGGGGAAGCCTCTGGGATACAAGTGATGATTTGGTAGATAGAGCATTAATTAACTTTAGTTTAGGCTAATAATAGAGATGATGGTAATGGATCCAACGTCCCATATATGCAAATGATTGAACTAGGATCAGTCATGGTGGCAAGAGGACTCTAGGAGAGAGATGGATTTAAACGTCAGAAGTACCGGACGTGGCTAATAAGGTCCAACATAGGTAAACATGGGAAATCAAGCCCAAATGTGAAAAGATGAGAAAGGACGCCTCTTTCCTAAGTTGTAAGTCGTTTGAAATCAGAATAAAAGAAGATATTCAGGTTACTCAGGGGGGAGAAGTTGCAGAAATCCCTAAACTTTTGGTCTCATCTGCTACTTATGTAACGATATTTACAGTACTGTTGGACTTAACAAAGAATCAGCCAATAGGTTAACTGGATATAAATTTATAACTAAATGTAACTTCTCTGTGGTAAAAACAATACTTCCTGCCTTAACATTAACCAATATCAAAGACATTATCAACATCATGAATGTTCATAAAAAACAATATAAACTCCCACACTCCACATTTCCCACAATGCATTTTAATTACTGCTATAATCACGGTCAATTCCACTGCAGGGTCATGTGATCAAAGTGGAGGGGATACATTTGGGGAAATAAATATTTACTGAACACATTAAAATGTTTTAAAAGGCAGGCTTGTAATACATAGCAAGGAATTTTTATATAACATAAGGAAACTGTAAATAAAGAGGCAAGGAAAGAAGAAAAAAAAAGAGAAAAAGGAATAAAAAGTAGGAGCAGAATCTAGGGCAGCTAAGTCAAGTTTTTAAAATATACTTGTCCCAGTGATAATACTGAAAGCTTTACCTAAAATAAGGGACATTTTAATTATTCTGCTTCACATCTGAAATACAGCAATTTTTTAATTGTAAATCATAACTGTCAAGCTCTGAAGTTTAGGTAAATAATCTTTAAAAAAATGAATATGGACAAAGGGGTATAATCGATACAAATTTTGAATCACCATGTTGTATACCTGAAATTAATATAATTGTAAATCAACCATACCTCAACCAGAAAAAGAAAAAAATTGAATATGGACATGACTACCCTTTTTTGAGTTTTGAGGGTCTAAACAGTGTGCATGCAGGTTGGTACTCAAATGCAATAAGTATTAGTAGCCCGCCAGCATTACAGAAAACCCCAGTGGAGGAACAGGGCCTCTGTATCTCAGATTTGCTCTCTAAGGGTATTAATCACGGCTCATCTTCAGGAATTGGCACTTTTACAGAGAATGTTTATTGCGGGAGAAATGGAACATACGATACCATTCCTAAGAGATTAAAATCCACATCACTGAGAAAAGTGAACTTTCAGCAATAAATGCAGCTGAAATCATCCTACCTGACAAGAATTTTTCTGCTATTTAGCTATTTGAAGCCTTTACAAAAAGCACAAAGCAAAGTTGCCCTTGCCTCCTAAAGAGAAAGGAACAAGAATTGTTCCAGGCTGCAAGTTCTTTGATGTCAAGGGCTACTTTAAGCTGGAAAGCAATTTGCACAAAGTATCAAGATACAAACGCTTAAGGTGTTATTAAACGATTAATTTTGGCTATGTTACATGTGGTCTAGAAGCCCAGAGAGCACAATACTTATTTTTCTTATTACAGAAAGAAAGCCCTTAATACATTTATAAACCAGTTATTTGGCAGGTAAAACTTACTTTGTTATAACAAATACAGAGAATGGCTACATTTGCAGGTCAGCTCACAAAATCCTTTTTGACTCATAATTTCTCTGAATATAGTATTAAACTTACTGCTAAGTCTTTAACCACCATGTATAATGTTGTTTATATTGGAAATCCAGTTAGAATTTTCCTCTTGGGATTCTGGTTTCAAATTTTCTACTCTCTATTTCTTTGAGATTAAGAACTTTGGGACCTTTGAAGCTAAATATTTAAGAGAACAGACTTACTGGTTTTATGCCTTTGCAAAATTTATTTAACCTTTCAGAAGCTGTGTTTCATCATGTGTATATTGGACAAATAATCATATCTAATAGGTGGTCATTGTGTGGCTTAAGTAAAGCTAAATTATGTAACTGGGTAACACAGTAAATACTCAGTGACAGTTGTTAGTATTAATCATGAAAGCAAAAATATTCAGTCTTAAGTATACTGGAATATGAACTTCCTGAGGGAAGAAGCCATTATTTCCGCATCAACCTTTATTTCCTACAATACCTATTAATTAAACCAATTCCCAATGAACCTACTCTAGTCCTTAAAACAAGCTAATAGCAAGACGTATTTGGATTAAGGCCACACAATTTTTTTTTAATGTAATTCTGAGGGCAAACATATGTTTTCACCAACTGTACCATTTACGGCTTTATGTTAACAGCAATCAAGTGATGTTTTTTACCATGCTGCACAAGTGCAAAAGCAGTCATGAGAATTTCTGAGACTGCATAAAAGTCATTTCCCTAAACTGGTCCTATTTTGCTAAAAATAAAACTTGATATAAGTAGATTACAATTGCCCTGGTTTGAAAGGTATAGCCGTTAGAGGTAAAATACCACAAACCCCTAAGTCTTAATAACAAAATACGTAGGACATTTGAAAAGCACTGAGTCAAATTTTGAAGCAAAATCGGGAGCTATTACAACAGAATCAGTTGTAGCTTAATTCAAGGCAGAGTACCCGATGGAGTTTTGAACATGAGACCCCCCTCTGCAGGGGTCCACCCACACAGCTCACAGGAGAGCGAGCTAAAAGTCCCTTTTTAAAGATAAGGTCCTCTAGAGAAGTGACCTTCGAATCATGCAACTAGACTAGAAATTTGACCTCATTCTTACCACTCTTCACTAAATCACCCTCTCTTACGTTCTGATTTAAAGCACTTAGAAATGACATTAATTACCATTTTAAAGGACACAGACACATATAAAACACACTTTCAGCCTTTCATGTAACGGTTACCCGGCCCTCTCTGTGCAGACGCTGGGCACATGGAGAACCACTAAAACGGCAAGGCGAGGACGGCATCTAAGTAAGATAAACACATGTGGAGGCTAAACACCAACAAAACCCAAACAGCCAGCCACACAAGTCTCGATCCTCATTTTCACACTGTGGAAGTTATAAGGAGTTTCAAACACACCTCCTAAATATTTTGAGAATAATCACTACTGCAGGGTTGTGTATGTGTGTTTGAATTTCCTGAGTTTTAACAGTTTTGCTTTTTCTTTTCTCCAAGATGTGAGATCCTATATGTAGACATTTCAAGTCTTTAAAAACAATCACATGGCTATCACAAAGAAATATACCTACAAGATGATCCCTCTTGAAATGTTTTAAATAACATTTTCATATTTCATTCCACTCCATCACAATGGTTCTACCCTTCCAGGTGCTGAAGTTTTTTTGGATGATGAATCAATACTCTCTAGATATAGAGAAGGCTTCCATACATTATTCCTAGTATCCATTAGAATAAGATTTCACTGCCCACAACCTCCAATTATTTCCTCTCCCTGACTTAAATTGTACCATTAGTGCTTCATTCCTTCGGCTGAAATGAAGATTAGGGTTTAACACATGTTAAATTGTAAGTGCAGCTCCTGGGAGGGGTAACCTGTGAAACCACTGTGTGTGTGTGTGTGTGTGTGTGTGTGTGTGTGTGCGCGCGCGCGCGCGCGCATGCGCCACAGTGTGAAAGTGTTGAATGCATTCTTTCTACAGAGCAAATGTGAAACAATACTGAGAAAAAAGCCTGAAGGAGGAAAGTGGCAGAATACAAAAAGAGAGGCAAAGGACACAATTTCAGTAATGCATAAGAAATACTGAGAGCTCAATCCTTGCCAATTTTATACAGTTCACCTCATTTAATTACCTTGTAAGTGATTTTTCTTTTTCTTTTTCTTTTTCTTTTTTTTTTTTTTTTTTTTTTTTTGGCTTGAGGTCTGATTCATTAAGTTTGAGTCCAGAAGTCTACATTTTAAGCAAATGTCCTAGGTCAGTTTGATACAAGTGGTCCAAGGACCACACAAAACACATCCTCTGAAACACAGTCTAATATTAATGGAATCAGGTCTGCATTATTCTACTGCTCTATTATGTAAAAACATCCTTCTGCAAAATTTTACCTCTTCAGGAACTTAATTTACTATTGAGAGTATGAACTATCACCCGGGCAATGGAAAGCAACTTTTATCATTTCATGAAAAACCAGATAACCTTCGCTGTAGCTTATCAAAATTCTAGACCTTATACATTCCTTTCTCTTTCGTTTTCTTAATGACATGCTCCAATGTTCTATATCCCTCTGTTTGGAACCCAAGTGTACCAGCTTTTTACCAACTGCATTCACAAGTACCAGCTTCTAACCTGGGGAGTTGAGAACTGAGCTGCATTGCGACTGCTGGGGGGAAATTTCAGGAGCAATGCTGAGTCACTAACCTTTCTGTTCAGGGCATGCAATGCTCTTGACAAAAAGAAATCTGACTTTTGAAAATTAGGAAATAAAGAGTGTCTAGAGGTGAGTTCAATCAAGCTGTAAGTAATGTGGAAACTTTTGACAACATGGTGCTATGTAAGTGTGAGGGTGAACACACGCTTATCACACCAGACCAGAACGCGAGACTGGGTAATGTGGCGGAAATAAACTGGCTGTGTGGGTGTAACACGATGTGACAAGAGATCAATTGTTCTCAAGATTGTACAAGGGGAAAAAGAAATGGGCTTTATTGAATGTGAGGGTGAATTAAGACGGGGTTCAAAGGAAAGATATGAAAATGTCATTGTCTCAAAAATAAATAGATCTTTACCCGACTTCACAAACCCTCAGAACAAGAGAAGATGCTGAAAGACACATGCTTGTACCCAAACGGCAGATTGAGGGGGACTCTCAACCTCTCCTGTACATAGTCTTAGTCTTTTCCAGTAGAAGAAACGTGACCTTTGATACGAGGCAGGGCTGGGTTCAGATCCCAGGATTAGCATTTGCCAGGCTGAGTGAACTTAGGCAAATCATTTCATCTTTCAGATCTTCCGTTTCTACAACTGCAAAACGGAGACCACAATGTCTACTGTGAGGATTACTGTCACTGTGTCAAGCACTGAGTGTAGTGCTTCGGATGCATGAGGTACCCAATAAGTGGAAGCCATCACTACCCGCCGTACCATCACAACAGGACAGTCATCGTAAGGACTCAGGATGAAGCAAAGATTATGCAGGGAACTTGTGCCCTCCTACACAGATAAGGCAAGAGAGGCACCCAGGTCAGGGGGCTAGGGGTGAGGGGGACAGTCTACAGGTGGCTTGGCTGCACAGTGCATTTATTTTGCACAGAGATGTATTTCAACATGGTTGACCGGTTGTGCTCTTAGGATGAGGCCATGTCTCTGTGGGAGGGGATGGACTTTATTTTAAAGGGAGTGAGTCAACATTCAGCATACTCTTTACAAAAGGAAAAATGTCCTTTGACACTTGGTGACAGGTCAGGGGGTAGGTAGAGTGATACCCTCTAGGAGTCTCTAAGCTAAAGATGAAATAAAAAAGCATACCGAAGTGCCTCAGGGCGTGAGCTTTGGAGTAGCCGAATATTCAAGCTCAGTCTGTCTTATTATATTTAGCTTTGTACTTTAGATCAAAACCTCTTTTTTCTCTTCCATTAAATTAGAATAGTTTTTATTTCATAAATCTGGCATGCAGATCAACTAAGACAATATATATACAAACACACAGTAGAGTATGTGCATTTTCAAGGCACATTAATCCATTAATATTATTAATGAGATATATTATCTGGCTGCATATGAGGTTTCCTTTTCATTTCCTTTTTCATATTGTCACACCTACAGTGAAGAGCTGTTCAGTCAATCTAATCTCAGCCTTCCTGAGCAAATTTTAAAAAATACTTCGTTTGTATATACTTGATCTAAGACACTGAAGAGAAAGGAAGGGACAAAGAAGGAGAGAAGGAGGGAGTGGAGCCTACAAGTGACTGATGATGACAAATATCAGAGCCACGTGGCTCAGCTCCCCTTCCCTGCCAGGAAGAGCTCTAGCCTCTAGGGCCAACCTGAAAAGCTTGGCCAGTACATTGTTATGGCACAAGGACATATCTCATCAGAGACTTTCTCAAAGTTATTTACACACGCATCAGATCCGAGGGGGTGCAAAATCAAAGCCCCCCCATCTCCTAGTCCAGCACACACCCATTTATCCTCCATTGCTTCTACTGGTTATAGCCTGAGCTTTTAAATCCTCTATTTGGGTCATAGTCTTTAAACCTGTAAGTGAACGATTCCATATCAGTAATACTTCTGCTTATTCTGAACCATGCTCTTTCCTCGCCGGGTAAAGAACCATTTAGTATCACTCTGATTCCATGCGTCCTCCATCACCTTTCACGCCAGGTCGTGCTCCTTCCCAGCCCTCTTCACTGTCACATGACTTGCAAGGATCTAATCCTATTCATGGCATTTACAGCGTTATGTTTCTGTCTATTCTACATAATAGGAGTGGTAACCCCAGGGCTCGGTTCTAAATCACAGTTCCACGCTCACTCTGCACACTGGTCACACAGGCCTTCTCTGCACTTTGACAGACCAAGCTTCCATTTTCCACTCAAGCAACTCTGTGGAGACCCCGAGCCAACCAGCCCCACCATGCACCCCTTTGCTTCAGTCTCCTGGCAACCTCTTCTAAGGACAGGCGGCCAAGAATTCAACCAACCTCTCCTCATCCTTCAGAGGGAGCTCTGTGTGTGTGAACATCAAAAGAAATCAGGTTTAAAGACTTAATTTTTTCCCTCTCCTTTTGTCTATTCAAGGGGGATTACCTTCAATATTCTTAGTATTTTTTCAATTTTAGAAAACTATTATTATTTTTATTGTCATAAGAACATTTAATACGAGATATACCCTTTTAATATATTTTTAAGTGTACAATAGTTTTGTTAACTATAGGCCCAATGTTGTAGAGCAGAGTTTTAGAATTTACTCATCTTGTATAACTGAAACTTTTTAAACTGTTAAATGTGAATTCCCCATTTCCCCAACCCTCAGCCCCCAGCAACTACCATCCTACTCTGTTTCTATGACTTTGACTATCTTAGAGACCTCGTCCACGTAAAATCTTAACAGCGTTTGTCCTTCTGTTACTGGCTTATTGCGGACTATTTCAAACCCATCAACAAGACAACAGTTTAAGTGACAGTCATATTCCCATCACCCAGCTTTAAGCGTCATCACTGTGTGGCCAGCTGCATTTATCTGCTTCTGTGCTGTTCAGTGTAGTAGCTACTTGCCACTTGTTAATTGATTAAAGTTAAATAACATCACAAAGTTCTGTTCCTCAGGGGCACCAGTCACATTTCAAGGGCTCAACAGCTGCACGTGGCTGGTGAGGACCATACAGGACAGTGCGGCTCTGCAAAACAGCTGAACATTTCTATCATTGAAACTTTTTATTGGGCAGTGCTAACCTTCATCCAACCTTCTTCCTCACCTCAGAATATTTTGAGGCAACCATCATGTCATCTAAACAAAACACCAATAAATTAGCCTCATGTTATAATATTATGATGTATAAAAAATAATTACAAATAATAACATCAAATATGCAGTGTTGAAATTTCCTCATCTATAATAAAGCTCCTTAACATTGGGGGAGTCTTCAAGGGCTCAGCAAAAGCTCTGAGGTTTTCTGGAAAAATTTGTTACAGAATACAGATGTATTTTTCTGGGAGATAACTTATGGTGGTTCTCAAATTCTGATAAAGGTTAGTTTCTCCAAATTCAAGAATCATTTCATTAGAAAGATGTGCAGTCAACTAGATAATTAAAGAGATGGAACGGTTTAATTGCAGAGGCAACTGTAAAATTAACCTTATAAGTGTGGAATAAAGAATGCATTCTTAAAGGTATCTTTTTCCTACACATCTTAGTATCTTTAACTTATTAGAATGTAGCTGGGTGTCTGGAGTTTTCATCTGTTATGTGATGGTGTTAATTGGTAGAGGGTATGGAGTGGACTGGAACATCCTTCTCAGTTTGTCTTTAGTATAATTAAGATCTCATAGAAAAGTGAAGAGTTTGTCCAAGGCTCCTTGAGTGGTAAGTATAAGTGATCAATTTCACTTATTTACCCATTGATTCATCCATCGCCTTTTTACTGACAGCTCGGGCCATGTGCCAGGAATGTAAGTCCACAGTATTGCTACGGATAAGAGACAATCTCAGCTCTTAACGAGCTCTCTCCTGGAAGGCAACTCCGGCTCCTGAGACAGTGCGCATTACGGAGGATAACTGTGCCAAAGCCCAGGGACGAAGTGAGAGAAGAGCTTTTTTAAGCCAACAACGAACATGTATCCAATGATTCCTCCAAGGCAGGCCCTGTACTAGGGGAGCCACACAGATGCAGTCTTTCCTCACGGAGTTTATGTTTTCCCTCCCATCCCGCCCAACATCCCAATCCTGAGAGCTGGGAAGAGAACCGTCTCTTGTATAGCAGAGGGTGCAGGAGAGAGATGGTGGGCTTCGTTTGACTTTGGCTAGGATTTTTTTTTCTTTCATCCTCCAGGCTGTTCCCTTGATTTTCTACTCTCAAAATGGTAGTACACCTGCTGCCCCTTCACATACCGCAGCCCAGACACCCGTGAAGTCAACTGGAGAATGAACAAAACCCAGCCAGAGCTGCTGAGCATTTCTAACCTTTTCTAGAAAGCTACAGGTCTCTTATTTCCTCTTTTTTTTTTTTTAAATATAAGCTAAGAGCCCCCACCACAAAAGCTGGGATGGGTATTCCCAAATATCTGCCAGGTGTATCTGTATCTTTACACACTCTGCACATACTTCTAACTGAATTCTAGCACATCGATCATTCTTGAAGTCTTTACTGCAAAGTCTCTTATGAACAATTCTCTGGAAACACTTTTCTCCAGAAAACTTTTCTCTCCTCATTTATTTCTCAGTAGGGGCGACGCACAGAGAGAGGTCTTCTCATTTGAAAAATTCTTTATGAAGCAAACAGAAACAGTCTTAGTCACTGATGTTTGAAATAGTTACTTTACATTTTCCTTAGTGTTTGAGGGTTGGGTTTTGTTTTTTTTTTAAGAGGTGGGAGAAAAGGTTCTGGGTGGCAAAATGGAAAACAGAAAAATTGATCATAGCTTGTTAGCAGCATTCAGTAGTTTAGGAATCCCCACACCCACAAAATCTGAAAGCAAAGTTCTTTTACTAAGTCAACAAATATTAACTGAATGTTTATACTGTGCCGTGCTGAAATGGGAAGAAGTTTGCAAAATTAACTCAGACAAACCTGAAGTGCTACGCAAATGTTCCCTGTCAGTTTTTCAGACTGGAGTTGTTCGGAGGGGCCTGGTGGTCTGCGCTGTGGCTGTGCACCTGGGCTCTGGAATCAAAGTGCCAGTGTCCAAACCGCCTCCCTCACTCCACCTGTGCCAGCCTAGGTGAGTGATGTACCTTGTTACACTTCCATCTCCTTACCCACAAAATGAGAAAAATAGCAGTCTTGTTGATTCGCTTATCATGAGGATCAAGTAAGATTAAGTCAAGTAAAGCGTATACAGCAGTGCTTATCATTATCATTAGCTTTTAATAATGGTTACCTATTGCACCTGTGTGTGTGTGTGTGTGTGTCTGTCTGTCTGTCATCTGTGTGGTGGGATGTAACTTACAGAAATAACATATTCAAAAGCTGCATAAATCCCTGGATTTCACTGGATATTTCTTGAACATTCCCAACTGAAACTGCTTCCTTTCTGCTGCTCTCCCTTCATGATCAAATTATTCTACCAAAATAGACCACCAGACAGCTTCTACCAACCTGTGGTTTGATGCAGTGGGGCCCCGAACAATCATTTTCACCATCTGAAATTTGCACTTAACCTAAGTGGCCCTTATGGATTTATTTAACCCTGGAATCTCTGCCAACATTTTAAACAGTGACGTGGCCTTCCACACAGACGCTCCCAGCCTGAAGGAGCTTACTGTGATGTAGTGCCACATCAATAGCTTAAAGACATTTTTAATACTATTCAGCTGTCTCTAGATTAAAGACGGTCCAGAAAGTAAATACTAGTTCGGCACCCCAAAACACTACACGCACTTGCTAACGTTAGACTGTCCACTCCCTCTGCTCCTGTGATTGGACTATTTCTGACACATCCTGAGAGGCTGACCTCTCTTTAAAATTCTGCCAAAAGACGTAAACAACTGAACTTGTTTCGGAAATACTGGGTTATACCAACAGTTTAGAAAATATGTGATCATACAGAAAATATTTTTATTACCTTGGGGTAGCAAAATACCATGAGAAAAACACAACACTTAAAAGTAAGGAATCCAAAGACTAGCTCAATAGACCACATAAAAAAGGCAGCTTCTCCGTAATGAAATTCACCATAAGCCAAATGAAAAGACAAATGACGAACTCAGAGAGTCTTTGTGAATATGGGACAAAAGGTTATGAACCTTCCCTGAATAAAAAGAAGGAAACATTTAAAAAAGATGAAACACTAGCACGATATTGGCCAAAACTTGATAGAAGAATAAATATCAATATCTGATCAGCACTTGAAGAGATATTTAAATCCACTAGTGGTCAGGGCAAAATGCAAGTTAATTAGAGAAAACAGTGTCTACCCATCAGACTGGCAAAAACACTTAATATTGATCAAATATGCTGTAAGTTTACGATTTACACAGTTCTTTAGAGAGCACTATGGTGGTCTCTATGAATATCTTAAGTGGAGATACACCATTCAGCCAGAAAATTCAGTTCCATTCATCTAATATCCTAAAGACTGCAAAAGAGTAACAAGACAGGTGGACAGTGCTTTTCATTGACGCCACTCCATACAAGAGTAAACACTTGGAGGGAACCTAACGGTTCATCAGCGGGATAAAGACTGAACAGTTTATGCACGTCCATATCACGCAATATTAGGTAAGTATTGAAAAAACTGAGTGAGATCTATTAGTAATGACACTGAAGGATTCCATGACATATATAACACCGAAAGCGTGGTTAACAGAGCAGTGTGCACAGAAAAAAGTTGTATAGTTGTCTATTAACTCTGGTTATCCCTGGAGGGCAGGAGAAAGGGCTGAAAAATTTTATATTTTACTTTTTATCTTTATATATCATAGACAAATACAAATGTCATCTTTTGTAATTAAAATAAAATAAAATGTCCACTTTCTAATCCTGTGGCAGGCACTGGCTGCTAGGCTCCCTCTGTCCCTGGTCTTGTGAATTTCCGACCGTGCATGTTTGCGGAGTGTCCTCCAGACAATGTACATTAATTGTGTTGAGGTTGCTGGTGTAAGAGGTTTGTTCACCCCCACCTGGTGTCTCCTGTGTCCTGGCAGTTTCTCAACCAAGACAGGCAAAGGACCAACACCATCAGATCTCTCCTGGGGAACCAAGAGGCTGGACTCACTCAAGCCTCTCCCAGCCCAATGTTTCCTAGTTCATTCTGTTGAGAATGTATTTTCTGAGGCTATCAAAGCAACCTAAAACTTTTCTAAGATTTACGTTGTCAAATTTTATTTTTTTGTCAAACACAGTCCTATAATGGATTTTACAGACTCATAAAGCATGCATATTAAAACCACTGGTGTATGTTAGCTGTGTGGAGGGTACAGAGTATCTATACCACACAGAATCCATCTTCCTAATGCTCCCTCTTTCATGTCAACCGTTTTCCTGTAGGAAAGAACAGTACAGCTTAAACTTAATACTTAAACCTAGGAAGTCCAAAGTCAAATGTAATATTACATAAAGAAATACTTAGTTTAAATAAATAAACTACTAAAATATCTAGAGATCTTTAAATGTCATGCTTTTAAAAAATGAACTAGACGTGATTAAATTGACATATTAATAGACAAATCCTAACAGCTTTAAGGATTTAATCTAAATAAAACCTTATAAAACTGGTACACAAAGCCAATAGCATTCCTGTAAAGACAAAGTCCAAAATGTAGTTTGATTAGCACAAAGACAATAGAGCTATGATTTAAGATCTCAAACTAGAACATGTATCTTTCCATTTAAAGTCGGTCTTGGTCCACTTGGAGCAAACTTCTTGGCCATAATTCTAAGAAACCATGGGAGGATTTGAGATAGTGGGAAACTGTGTTTCAACACACATTCTTCTAAAGTCATTTTATTACGTGCGCAGCGTATCTATATATGACACATAGATTAGTTGCCTTCCCTTGATTCCAACTTGTAAAAAGTATTTCAGGAAGATTCAGCAGAAAAGATTTTCAAAACAACATTCATCAGTGATGTCAACAGTAAAGGACTTTAAAAATTATTCTGCTAACATGTTAAAAATAACCATTCAAAGATGAATTTCCCCACAAATTTATTATTTATAGCCTATCCATATTTTTCAAACTGAGATACATAATTTGCTTGTGATTCTGACTCTGTATTATACAAATCACATTTTTGTTGGCCCAAAGCTGTCTTATAGAAATAAGCAATATTCTTGATTATTTTAACTCTAGAAGATAGATAACACGAGACACATTGGCCATTATGCACTTAATCAGTCTTATGCCATGTAACATCCTCCACAAAATCAGATGACGTCTTAGATTTTCAAAAATATTTTCAGTGCCAATCAAAAACCATAAATTTCTATGTATCACCAAATCTCTGGCCGTCCTTAAATTCTTATTTGTCTTCAATGGTGACATGTTTATTAACTATGCTAATAAAAATATACTAATTTTGCTGTACTTTTGGTAAAAATGGAAATAAAATTATATATAATACCTATGTGGTGTACTATCGGCCTTGGATAATTCCTCCCTTAAAATCACATGTGCAGAATAAATAGAAAGTTTTATTTTTTACCAATATCTAACTTTTTTTTTTCAGAATCATACAATATCAAGAAGGAGGGGATTTATAACACAATGTTCCAGCCCTGATTCTGTCATTAACCAGCTCAATGACTCTGAAAATATTAATTACTTATCTGTAAAACTGAATTCTTGAACTAGACAATATGGAACTCTCAATTCAGTGCACTGGTTCTAACAATAGACCAAGGGAACAGCACAAGATTTGATACATCCAAGTTAATGCTTAAAACTATTAGAGGTTACAGTTTTACTAATGTGTTGTCATCCAGATCATCCAATTTAGTAGGATGCACCATGTCAACACTGTAGATGAATAAACTTCTAAGATATTAAGTTCTTTCTTCTACTGACTCGTATTAAAAGTGTGCAAAAAATCTGGACTTAAACCAATATCGTCTTGGTGCTGATGCAAGGAAATTTCACTAATTAATGAGATTAGTTTTGAAAACATGATTCTTCATAGATCTCATATTCAGTATTATATTCTTAGGTAACTATGTAGATAGTAGATAGATTATAGGTACATGGATATAAATACACACATAATGCACATGTGTGCATACAGAGAGAGAGAGAGAGGAAGAGATGGGAGGGGGGAGGGTGGGGAGGATGGCAGAAGAAGGAGGAAGAGGAGAAAAAGAAGGAGACGAAGGAAGAGAAGGGGAACTGGAGGAGGAAGAAGAAGATGACTAGGGCTGGGAGATAAAGGAAGTGTTTTAGAGTATGTTTTTATCAATATCGATGAAAGGAAGCTTTCCATAGAAGTTTTCATCAATACAATATCAGTATTTGGGATAACTCAATTAAAAATCTCTGGAATAGATCTTGATTACAATATTTTATATGGGCTCCTCTCAGAGAAGGAGGAACAAATTACAGAGGATCTCAATTTTTATGGCTAAACGAATAAATAGCATGGATTTTAGAGTCAAAAAGACATAGGTTTAAGGATGTATTTCACAGGCGTTGCAAGTCGTGCCACTGGGAACTTCTTGAAACTTTTCTGGAGCTTAAATTTCCTCTACTCCAAGATAAGGATGGTAATAATAATAATAATAATAATAATAATAATAATAATAATAATAATAATAATAATAATAATAATAATAATGTCTAATTCACAGAGTCACTTTGATAATAAAATTAGACAACATACATAAAGCTTGGTGCCTGGCACATATTACTCGGTATTATTCTCCTTTGAAGAAAGTTTGCTGTAAAATAAAATTTCCTTATGATAAACGGAAACCAATGTGTAAACTAATAGACAATTAGTCCTGTTACATCATATTGGCCTTTACCTGTTCAAATGGAAATATCTCAGTACAGCCTGGCTCTTCCCCTCCTTGGAGTCCGCTTTACTGGATTTTGTGTTTTTTCTTGAGGAAGTAAATTAAATGTTTGAGTGGACCAGTCTAATCATGAGAAAATATGAGACAAACCCAAGTTGAAGGACTTTCTAAGTACGCTTGACCAGTGCTCTTCCCAAGTGCCAAGGTCATGAAACCAAAAGAAAGACAGAGAAACTGTCATGTTGAAAGAGACGAACAAGGTGTGACAGCCAAATGCAATGTGTGCATTGAAGCCTCAGACAGAAAAAGCCATTCATGGAAAGACCGGTGGAATCTTAATAAAAACTAGTTTAGCCAATCGGAATTTAACCGTGCTAATTTCTTAGTTGTGATAAATGTATCGTGGTTTTGAAAAAATGTTCACATTAGGGGGAGCTGGGTGAAAAACCTGAGGGAACTCTATGTGCTATCTCTGCAGATTTTCTGTGAATCTAAAGTTATTTCAGAAAAAAAAAAAGATCCAAAAATAATTTGGGGTGGAATCTGAGAGCTAATACATTAATCTCTATTTCTTTTCCCCAACCCTTTACATACAGGCTTCTCCCATGCATAACAGAAGGCTCTCAGCACTGTCCTGAGCTTACTGATGTCCTTGCATCCACACCAGGCCTCCGAGGAAAATGTTTTAAGAATATTATACCCATACTTAACCATGTGCATCTTCTCAGGTTTCAAACAGGTGTCAAAAATAGAAAAGTTGTGGTTCAGGGCCCATCAGTGTTGTTAGCCAGAATTCATTCCAGCTAAGTTCTAAGAGCACAACATATTTTTATTACTCTAATAAATTAACCAGCAATGACAGTTTTGTGGCAATTAGGTTATGTAAACTTCTTACCATAAAGACACATCATTAGGTTATATTTTTAAACTTCCATATGTCACCTCAAGTTAAGCAGAAAGAAACATGAAATGCAATCTTTAGGACAGATTTTCTTAAATTCACCAGTTTCCCCATCTCTCCTGACATTTTGTTGAAATTTAATACCCTCCACTTTGGCATTTGACAGGTTTGATTCAGCTAACTTTGTTAAGCAGGAGCATATGCTATAAAATGGCAAACCATGCCCTCTTTTTTTTTTTTTTTTTGGTAAGAACAGTGGGTCAATTTAACAAGACAGGTTTTTAAAACTCTGTGATATCAGAGATGCATTAGCAGGGTAGACTTTTTGCAAAACAGCTTTCATTTAGTTTCTTTAATCACTGATACACATTCCTGGGGTGGAGCAGTGGGAGTAAGGGTAGGTAGAATGTGGAACAGTTTCACAGGATAGAAAAAGACCTTGTTCTATTAAAATGTAAATTCTGAATTCTTACATGGCAAAGAGAACTTAAGTTCATAGCCAATAAAGACTATGTAGTATTATCATTAGGAATCATGCCCAGAGGGAAAACTGGGACACCACAACAAGAAGAGTCCCTTTCTCTCCTTTTATACAGGCAAGATTTAAGTAAACATGTCTGGATTATTTCTCCAGTTAGAAGGAAAACGGGGACTGACCCACAGAACTTGGCTGCAGACATCAATAAGATGTAATGAGAAATCCTGCTCTTCCAGGGTTCAAAGGCAAGAAACAAGAGAGATCAGACCACCGAACCAAGAGACTCGGCATTCACAGATGGTTCATTAGTCATCTCAAAGAGCGGGCTGAGTCCCAGGTCATGTTCCCATGCTAGGAAGCATCTCCTGGCCCTAACTCCAGCGCCCACCCTTCTGCTATCAGTGCAGCAGGTCTACTGCAGAGAGATTGAGAGCAGAACTGGGGACTTAATTTGTGGGGTGCAAAATTAGAATGAGGGGCCCCTTGCTCACAAATTATTAAGAATTTCAGGACAGTGAGTCCCTTATGATTGGATTACTGCGTTGTTGATTTTTATTTTGTGGTTGGCTTTATTCCTTTGATAACTATGTAAGCTTAAAAAGCTAAAGCTCTAAACTGTTCTTACAAACAATGAACAGTGCATATATGTACATTGTAAAACAGAAAAAAAAAAAAAGAATTTCAGGACAGTGACAGCAGATCAAATATAGGGTTCCGATATGGGGCAGGCAAAGAAAATAACAAATGTCCACTGAGAGCACATCAACAGTAGGTAGGATTTATTACGGATAGATTACTGCAAATAAATTATTTATAATACGAAGAGAAATGCACTCACTTTGTTACGGTTATAAACAAGGAAATGATACGTGGAACAGTTAGAGACATGGGCCGCCCTGCCCAGTCCTGGAGACTGACTTAACTACGTTGCCCAGTATCACGTCTGTCTACAGCTCTGCGTGTCATCCAGGTTCTGCCAATCAGATGCCCCGGCTGGAGACCTGAATTCAGAACCGAACTGAGTGGAGAGAGAGGGACGAAACATCTGTTATCAGCACAGCCTACCTGAGAGGCAGCGTGGTTTCGGTCTAGCAGCTAGAACACGAACCCGTTTATTCAGCAGGCAGTCACAATACTCCTCTGGGAGCAGTACACACCTTGCCAGTGCAGGGCTGGGCTGTGATTCTGGCAAGCATATCTAAAAGCTCAGCCTACGGTCTGTTCTTCAGTCCTCTCAAGAATTCTGCAAGCCAAATAAGTCTCTTTCTCTTTAAACTAGCTACACTGGATTTTATTTTTTTCTTTAGACACTGGCCAGCTAACCTGTGGGGCCTTTGTAAGTTACGCAACTTCTCCAAGGCACCGTGCCCTCATTTGTCAAGAGGAAATAATATTGGTGGCT
The DNA here is from genome assembly GCF_048773025.1 of Camelus bactrianus. Lineage (NCBI taxonomy): Eukaryota > Metazoa > Chordata > Mammalia > Artiodactyla > Camelidae > Camelus > Camelus bactrianus. The sequence continues at coordinate 19,075,442 of NC_133560.1, read as the reverse complement.
GTCAGGTGAATAGATTTAGGTGAGAGCATGTCTGAAGATACGCAACACCATGTCTGGAACAAAGTAAGCATTTAATAAATAAATGGCAGTGACTATCATGGATGACGGTGGTGACAATCTTGGCAACAATAAATACAAAATCATGGCACCAGCTGCAGTGAGGTGGGAGCAGGGAGAGATGGGAGGCTCTGGAGGCTATCCTAAAGACAGAGGTATTGGATTTGCAGGACTGAAAGCCCCCTGAAAGGAACTTATCTTCAAGTGGTACTACAGGGCGCCACGTTCAGGATCTGAGCTGCAATACATTGGGCTGCAACAATCAAACAAGAACAGGAGTCTTCTGGAAATGCTTCAGGAAGGTCTGTGGGTGGATTTCTGCCCCTGGCTTCTGACGTTCACATCAGGTTTCACAAAGTGCTCTCCAGCCTTCAATAAAAATGCTAAGAAGGCCACAAACGTGGCATTTTCACTTAATGAGGATCGAGCATAAAGTGAAGTCCAGCCGAGAAGAGAGTTTTTGTGGGATGGCAGCATTGTTGGCACCTTTCTTGAGCCTAAAGGAAAACCAAGTAAACAAGCTTGTACCCCAACTACCCTCCCTCCAGGAGATTTGCCACCGAAAAATTTATAACACACAGCTGGCACTGAAACTGCATTCTTAGCTCTAATGGGCAATTTCCAAGCAGGAAATAAATGAGCATTGGAAACCTCAAAGAAAGCGGCTGTGACCCTAGGAAGGTAAATGTTATTCGATGTGAGTTTTTGAGCAGAGCCTCAACCAACACACAGGGCCCTGAGGGACCTAGGCACTCATTTAGTTTTTAAGAAAATGCTTCATCTTTAGGAACCCATCAAGAGAATCAGTTTTCTGGTAATTGCTCCTTGCTGTTACTTTGAGTTGCAAGCTGAGTGTGGGCCAACCTCTTCCCAAACTTCACAACTGTGCCTGCCTCGTGGTCAAAGGGGTGAGCAGCTCCTGGGCTCTGGGCTCATTTAATTACCAAGTCAGCTTAATACAGGTGAGGGATGGAAGCCAGTGTGTTCAATTTACCAGGCTCTTGCATATTATTTCTTCTGACGTCCTTTCAATGCTACAGAGCAAAAATCTAATCAGGGATCTCATTTACTGCTAAAATATTTCTCCCCAAATTCTCTGTATCTAAAACTCTAGATTCCAAAGATACCTGTTGATTCACATGGAAATCTTGGTCACGGCCAGGATAATGCAGATACGTGTTCCCACTCTCTACCTTTTGGGCCAGAGGTTATGCATACACACACATACACACACACTTCACAAACAGCTTCACTTTGTACACCATGTCAGAAACACCCTAACGGCTGTGTTCAGCAAAATGAACCAAGCAGGTAGGTCTTCACCGGTAAGACTGGGAGCTACTAATCTGATAACGCTGAATTTTGCTTCTTTTTGATTTGCTCGCTTAGGAACAATAAAATCATGGATGCCTTTGTAATTAAGAAAATAACTAAAAAAAAAAAAAAACCAAAACTGTATTTCTTCCATTCTAATGCACTTGGTGTTCCTTTCATGTTGTTGTGTTTAGCATTTCTGAAATCAGGATTTACCTACCAAGAGGTGACTACATTCCTTGTAGAATTTTACTATTCTTATTAATGTAATGGTGAATCTCACAAGGGATGGTATTTAAGAGAAGAAAAATAGTCACATCTTATAAAAGAGCCATCCTGCATCGCTGTCTTATTGGCTCAAAGGCTGGCCTATAGTGAATACAATGATTCTAATGCTCTTTACATAGTAAGTTCTTTTTGCTTTTAATCCATTCATTTTACATTAGAAAAAAAATGTCCAAAGGTCCGTGTCAACCTCTGAATTGCACAGGATGTCACCATGATGTAAGCCAAGTGTGAAGTAGGCACCTTTCCTATAAAACCATTTCAAAAAGTTTAATATTTCTAAGTTGTAGCTACTCACAACTTCTGTGGGTTTTTTAATGGATTCGTGGTATCAGACTTTTCTGAGATGATGAAAATGTGCCGTATACTTGCAGTGTCTGGTGTGGCAGAAACCCACGGCTCCTGCGCACATGGTACATGCCTGGAGCAACCGAGAGACTGAAAATGAAACTTCTCAGTTTCACTTGATTTTAATTAATTGGCACTTAACATTATATATTATACTGGACGGAAGAGCCATATACCTATTTCCACACATACATAATCATACCTGCGTTTAGCGATACAGCTTTGATCATATACAAATTATAACATTAAGAAGAAGAGCAACTAGTAGAATTAACTTATGTTCCACAAAGGAGAACTGGTGTAATAAATTATAGTTCAGCCACATGCACAATACTAGACACTACAAATTATGAGAGAGAATTTCAGAAAACAAGGTATTCATGATGTGCTTTTAAATTTTAAAGATGAGGTTGAAAATCATATAGGCAGTTAAAACCTCAGTATCGGTAAAAGAAGAGCTCCAGTTTAAGGTGGCACATTTGCCCTTCCTGCCTTACTTGACTCTCACATAAGTAACTATAAAAGGAAGGAACAGTAAAAATCTCTAATGGCACTGCAAATAGGAAAGCATGCCACCAGAGTGCCAGGAATTTTGGAAAATGTACAGAAGTTAGGAGGTAGGTGAGGGTCTGCACATCCAGAAAACCAAATGGAGAAACAAGTTTTCCATGTGGGCGTGCAGAGGAGAGAGCCCATCTCCTCACTGATGTCCTGGAGCTCTGACGTCACGGGGTGGTCCTCACCCCTGCAGCATCAGCGTGACCAAGGTACCTGTGAGAACTGCAAATCCTCAGGCCTCGCCCCAGACCCACTAAGTTAGAAACTCCAGGGATGGGACCCAAAGATCTGTTTTAACAAGCCCTCCAGAAGGCTCTCGTGCCCAGTCAGGCCAGACCCTGGAGTACTCTCTCTCAGCTTTGGCTGTTCACTGCCATCACATTGGGGAGCTTTCAAGATGACTGACTCAGTAGGTCTGTGGTGTGGCCCCTTTACTTGGACGTTTAGAAACTCTCAGGTAATCTAATGTGCGGCGAGGCTGAGGACCTACACACTGGAGAATCTGCAGGCTCAGTCAGGAAGCTCAGAGTAGGACCCTCCTGAAACCAGCAGACCAGTCTTCACCCGTCTACCACTGGTCTGGTGACTGCATGCAAGACAGTGCTGGATGAAGGCTCCCTGGACACCTCAGGGGCTGCCTGGATGCCGAGTTTAGACACTGGGCTGAAGAGAAAACCAGAACAGAACCCCAGACAGCCGTAGGCACCTCTGCAAATGGAGGAAAAAAGAAAAGACGCTAAGTTGTGGTTCTATCATTTCCTTCCAGGAGTGAAATAATCTAAAGTGCTTATGCCTCAGATGAGCCTCGGCGACCTGTGAAAGGTCCCAGCCCACCGTCCTAAAGAGCGGGGCTGTCTGATCAGCACGTCCAGTTGTCTGCCCACCTCGCGCTATTCAGGGAGGAAGCGGGCTGTGGAGACAATCTCAGAGCAGTGCTGAGGAAACCCACAACAGGTCAGACTCCTCGATCAGTGACTTGACCTGATCAAACCAGCCATTTATTTACAAATACGAATTGACTACCAAGATCAGCAGGTGTATAAAGTAAACCATCCATGTTAAGAAGACCAAAGCAGACACACCTCCTCATAAAAGGAAACAGATGAGAACAGAAGAGGAATTGTGAAATAAACTGACGTCCTTTCAACAGAAAAGGACGTTCCAAAAGAGGACACATGACTACGGAAAACAAGGAGTTGAAGCATCAGGAAGAGCTCCTAGAAACTGAAAATACGATTGCCAAAATATAATGCTAATAAAACTTTCTTTAGAGTAAAAGAAATACTACTAATTTGAAAGAAAAAAAAATCTGTGAGTTTTAATTCAGAGTCATGCATGGCAGGTAGATGTGGGCGATCCGAGATCTACCTACTGGGAATCTCAGAAGGAGAAAACAGAGACTACAGAAAGAGAAAATGAAAAATGTAAAAAAAAAAAAAAAAAAAAGTATTTCTCTTTACTATGGGGGAAAAAACTGTAGAGTTCACTATTTTCATTTCTCTTACTCAGTATCAAGATGCACCCTTTATATCTAAGTCACTACTTTCTAAGGATGGAAGTCTTAAGGTCCAGATATATATGTGAAGGTCACAAATAATATTTGCATGAAGTCCCAGGGGTTCTACACACACCAGCTGGTGCTTGTCTATGGTCACGTGGGACTAACGAATGTTCAATGAAGATCATATCCAACAGTGTATTTCCACACTGGAAGACCAACCCCCGCTTCCACAGCACTAGATGAAACTCAAGAAAATATCAAAAGAGGACAGTGGTTCGAATTAAATGTGTATACAGTGACACCACGGAGCCTTTGTAATGCTCTTTGCTTTTCCCTCAATAAGCAGTAATGACTAAACCTTACTAGAATGTCACAAGAATATTTTCCTAATTTGAAACACTGTGAGGATCACCTAAAATATTTCATAGCTTCATCATTTACCACCACCACCACCCACAGGCACAGACACATGCACACATATGTTTTCTTCTGTTGTGATGCTTCTGAAAGCATTAAGGAGGTTCCAAAAGCCTCTGGGGGGTTCCAGATTCTTTAGATAGATGAGAAAATGTGGTAGACACAACTGTAAACTGTATTTCTGGGAGGAAAATCTGAGACAAGAAAGATGGCTAGCAGCAGGGCAACAGGCTATCAGCAAAACACACACATCATTCTACTTAAAATCTTAGCAGGGATGTGATTTCCATCTTTTCTTAAACAGCATTGTTCTCAGAGGTACACGCATATGGGATCTTCATCCTCATGTAAACCAGTGAATTCCTAACTGTCCTTAAACCAAGGTCCTACATATGTTTTGCTGGTGCTGAGTAACCATCAACCCAGAGCTCCTTAGAAATCATATCATCCCATCCCTGGCCCAATGCAAGAATTCCTTCTTTCCTGGAAAATGGCTTTACAGCATACAGCAACCGACCGGCCTTGTTACGAGCTGTAATTGCTATGAACTTTTCTTTTCCTTTTTTTTTTTTTTTTTTTTTTAAATTTCAGTCCAAAATTGCCTTTTGGCATCTTTGACCATTAGTCTAGTTTTGCCCCTAGGGCAGCACAGTCTGCTCTCTCAAGAGCAAATTCTGTAGTGATGTGAAAATAGCTACCCTGTTCAACACATATCACCACCCCGCCTCTCCGAGCCTCCCTTCCTCAGGGAGGTGTGCCCCTCCTCCCTCCATGTCTTCCTTCCACTGGTTCTTCGCACTCCATGGTGTACGTGTCACTCACATTTTGGTTGCCTGGTGGCTAAATGTCCATCTTAAAAAAGGGTGTGCCTCTAACTGAGCACAATATTCCAGGTGTACTTTGCAAATGATGATAACGGTGCTATGACGAGAACAGCTGCTAGGGGGATGCCAGTACAAGCCCTGCACGGAGATCTCTGTCGTCACTCATCAGGTGTCCCAATATGGTACAGATGAGAAATCACAGCGCGACGAAGCTACGTGGCCTGTTCCGTGAGCTTGAGGAACCCACCCCAGACATCCCCACTATCCATCATGAGCTCAGACCCCCATCTCATCACCATGTCCTCTGTGAAAGGCATTTTTAACCTACCAACGTACTCTGAAGTGTCATCAATTTTCACTCTACGAGCGGAGAAACACAGTGCTTTTTCCTTCTAAGCTCTTAAAAACACCATATGGACACCTACCAAAATACTGGCCAGCACACAGCATAACCTGGATCTGTGACATAGTACATTTTGATTCAACATCTCAAGCTGCTGAAATGCATCAATCTATACTGACCTCTTTAATAAGACTTCAGAATGAAATTGTTGGCAAGGAAGTAGAGGTTTTATTCCATCAGCATCCTAACAGGAGGATGTTTATATTTGATCTTCAATTGGAATTCAGTAAGATGACAACAATCACACGTACATTTTCTGCTTCCTAAAGCATGCTGACCACGTCTAAGAAGAGATGCCGGCTCCCACACACCCACAGGGACCTTTTTCCTACACTGACCACAGAGGCCTTAGATGGTCAGCAGGTGATGACTGTCCTGTCTGGACCTGTTTAAATGTTAACAAGACCATAAACGGATTATATTTAAAAGTGAACTATCCCTTTACTTCTCCCAAGTACTGACGCCCAAAGACTTCTAAATCTCCCTCTTTGGATTTCGAAGCTCGCTATTCGTTCTTTTCCTGTTTGGCAGAAGTAAAAGAAATTAATTTGTACTTTGTATCTGTACAAGCACAGCTGGCTGAGACATTCTATGAGGAAGGAGACAGCCCTACAGATAACAAAACTTACTTGGAAAATAAAAGCAAGGGTCAGAGTAAGACTTACAAAGGTTGACAAGGGCAATGCTGTGCTTTGGGGCTTTCCTTGGCTGCATTTACTCAAACTCAAGACGAGTGTGGAACTTGTTAGATACAATAATCAGAATCAGTATGATCATAATAATTATGAATTACTGAAGGGACTGTTTAAGCAGATGTCCACCATGTACCAACCAAAGTGCTGGATTCTTTATCTATATGCATTTTGTAATCCTCACAAGAGCTTCACGATGGTAGATATTAACATCTCCACGTGACCTACGTGGAAACTGAAGCTTAGCTAAGTAGGGTGACTTGCTCAGTGTCACACAGGTGGTCAGGGACTGTGAGAGGCCAGCAAGAACTGGTTTCTGATGCTGCCACAAAGAGCAGTAGTAGGGTTTTGTTTTTTTTTTTCCTCCAAGATCCTGAAAAGGAGATGCCTGAGGGCTGCCTCAGTCAACACTTGGCATAGCCCTGTGAAGCCGTCTGTGACAGAGAACGCCACACAGTCTCTAACCCACTGTAGGTGGCACTGAGGCTCAGACTGACTGCAAAACCAGCACCACTGAGAATGAGAGCGTGGATCGCATGCTCTGAGACACGGAGGCTGTCCAGTCCAAATCACCCAGAGACGGGCTGAAATAAAAACACACAAATACATGAGGGGGGGAAAAGGAAACTTTGGGGTTTTGGTAATGTGAGTGGCCTGTCAATGGATTTCAGGTGAGAGAATTCCATACTTTCTTTCAGGTAAGGAGCTCACATGTCCCACGTGGACACCTGGAGATGGAGATGAAGACTGTATATGACAGCCTGACCCTGCTGAGCAGGGGAGAGGGACCACGTAGGTGACGTCGGTACTGAGAAGCTGAACTGGCTTAGCACACGGTGTAGCCCCCTAACTGTTCCCATTTCAAAGACACACAATAACACCGCCGCCCGCTTTGCACTACTTTTCATTTCTGAATGGACCACAATAAGTGGCCTTGCAGTATAATAGAAAGTTGTGTCCTTGTACCGTGACATGAACTGCGTACATTTAAAAAAAAAGAGATAAATCTCTGTCTTGTCCTAATACTCTTCAGTTATACTTGGCAGCATCATGTATTTCAAAGCATCAGTACACCTGGGACAAGTCACTGTTTCTTTACGAGAATTCATCTTATTCCTAAACAGCAAAGTTCCAAAGAGCTTTGTTTACACGGGCTAGCTTGTAACTTCGTTGTCATCTGGTGCTTTCAGGGTGACATTTCCCTAGAAATACAGGTGAGTATTCCATTATCCCTCTTCCAATCTGAATGAGAGACTCAGAAACATAACAGACATGTACATACATTATGTGGACAGGTATGGTGTAGCTGACAACACAGATAAAAGAAGCATGTAGGAAAAGAATATGAAAACGAATATATGCATGTGTATGTATGGCTGAAGCATTGTGCTGTAGGGAAACTGACACAACACTGTAAACTGACTAGACTTCAATAAAAATACATATATAACAACAACAACAAAAAAGAAACGTAGGTATAAAGTAAGGAAGGCTGGATCTACTTGAAAAGACTGGAAACATCTGGGAATGGAGTTCTCCTTTTTATATTGGCAGTTAAGTTTCATTGCCTGCTTAGTGTTAAATATTATCAGGGCCCATTTAGTTCAGCAAATCCCATTAATCCACAACAGAACTTCTCCATCCTTCCACCTAGAAGAGAGAAGAGGAGTCCATACTGACTTTCTAGATTCCTCAGCACTTGATTTCAAGATTTCTTCTAATCTTTAAGATCTTACAGAATTAAACGTTTTATTTTGAGAGCGCTTTTCACTAATCCAATTTTAAACACATACATATATTTATTGAAATAATTTTTATCTTCCTTATCATAATAAAGGAGGGCAGAAATACCGTCTTCTTTTGTCCACCATTATGTCTCTAGAGTTTACTGCAATACCTGGTAAATAATTAGTGCCCAACAAATATTTAGTGAACAAATAAATTCCTGAATGAATGCAATCATGAATGAATGAACAATAAACTCAATCCTAATATTCTCCTACTCCAAGCTTCCCAGAATCAAGTTTATTACCCTATCTGGATACAAATATATTAACTGTTGATGTGGAGATAAGGTGGTAATGATTTAGTAATGCCATTATTTGGCTCATTTGCATTTGAGAGAGGGAGGAAGAGAAGTAAGGAGGGGAAGCAGGAAGGGGAAGGAGGGAGAGAAGGGAAGTGGGGACAAATGGGGAGGAGAGAGGGGGCGGAAGAGAGAAATGAAAGAATGCCTAGAGTCTGCTAAACAGAAAGAAATGATAAATAAGGTAAAATGTCAGGCACAATCTTCAGAGCTTAAGGGATAGGATCCTAAACTTATTTCAACATGATGAGTTAACTACCGACTTACAATAATAAGCCTAGATATCATGCACCTTATTAATATAACACCATACATTATTCTCTATAACAGTGATTCCCTGTCTGGCTAAATATGAATATGCCCCAATTATTCATAAGGATAGGCTATTTGCTCAATTTTTAGAATGTGGATCTTCCTGTTCATCTGGTCCCTACAAAATCAGGGGCTTTACTAAAGTAAGTCACTTATCAATGACCACATCAGTGCAGAGCCATTGTGCCAATCAGCAGCTGCATAATCTTGGGCAAGCCACTTCACCTCCTTGAGTTTGTTTCTCTAGTTGTAAAAACAAATATTAAAATCTACCTTGTAGACTTAAAACTTAAATGTTCACAAGAGACAAAGCAGGTCATTTTATGACGATAAAGAGGTCAATTTATCAAGAAGATAAAACAATTGTAAATATTCATGCAACATCAGAGCACCTTAATATATAAAGCAAATACTTAACAGAACTAACAGGAGAAATAAACAGGAATACAGTAATAGGTGAAGACTTTAATACCTGACTCTTAACAACGGATAGATCATCCAGACCAAGAATCAATAAGGGAGCAGTTGATTTGAACGATACTATAGACGAAATGAGCCCCACGGACATACAACACTTCACCCAACAGCAACGGAATACACGCTCCTCTCATGTGTACACAGAACATTTTCTAGTATAGATTATATGTTAGGTCACAAAACAAGTTTCAAAAAAATTCAAGAAGACAGAAATTATATCAAGTATCTTTTCTGACCAGCATGGTATGAAACTGGGAATCAACAATGAGAGGAAATCTGGAAAATTCACCCGTACGTGAAAATAAGACAATACAATCCTGAACAGCCAGTGGATCAGAGAACAAATCACAAGAGAAATTTTAAAAGATATCTTGAGATAGATGAAGTAGAAACACAGCATATCAAATCTTATGAGACGCAGCAAAAACAGTTCCAAGAGGAAAGCTTATAGCTGTAAACAAATGCGTCAGCAAAAAAAGGGAGTTCTCAAATAAACAGCCTAACATTACATATACCTCAAGGAACCAGGGAAAGAAGAAAAACGTAAGCCCAAAGTTGACATGAAGAGGAAATTATAAAGATTAAATCAGAAATAAATAAAATAGAGAACAGGAAAACAATGAGAAGAAAAAGATTATAAAAGAAGAGATTAACAAAATTAAGAGTTGGTTATTTGAAAAGATAAAAAAAATTGATCAATCTTTAGCTAGACAAAGAAAAAAAGAGAAAGGGCTCAAATAAATAAAAGTATTAATGAAAGAGCAGACATTTCAGCTGCTGCCACAGAAATGAAAAGGGTCATGAGACTACTATGAACAATTATATGCAAGAAATAAAACAACCAAGAAGAAATGGATAAATTACTAGAAACATACAATCGACTAAGACTGAATCACGAAGAAATAGAAAACCTGAACAAACCAATTACTATTATGTAGACTGAATCCGTGATGAGAAACTTTCCAACAAAGAAAAGCCCAGAATGAGATGTTTTCACTGGTGAATTTTACCAACCATTTAAAGAAGAATCAATGCCAATGATTTTCAAACTCTTCCAGAAAGTTAGAGAGAAAGGGCTGCTCCCATCCCACTGTTCACGGCCAGAATTACCCTGACCCCGTAGCTAGATAAGGATACCTCAAGAAAAGAAAACTGCAGGCTAATATCATTGATACATAGAGATCAAAAATCCTCAACAAAATACTAGCAAATCAAATTCAATGAAAAAATCACACACCACGAGCTAGTGGGACTGATCTCAGGAGTGCAGGGATAGTTCAGCACATGCAAATCATCAAATGTGATGTATCACATTAACAGGGTGTAAGATTAAAGTCATACGATTAACTCAACAGATGCAGGAAAATGTATTTGAAAAAATTCAGCGTGTTTTCTTGATAAAAGCTCTTAACAAATTGGTTCGGAGGAATGTACTTCAAGGTCATAAAGGCCATTAAATAACAAGCCTACAGCTAATATCATACTCAATAATGAAAGGTTGAAAGTGTTTCCTCCAAGATCAGAAGACAAGAGGGCCCACTCTCCTATTCAACATAGTACTAAAAGTCCTAGCCAGAACAATCAGGCAAGAAAAAAAAAAAAAAAAAAGACATCCAAATTAGAAAGAAAAAAGTAAAACTGTCTCTGTTTGCAGGTGGCACGATCTTATATATAGAAAACCCTAAATACTCTAACACAAAAAAATGCTGTTACCACAAAACTTCATTAGTAGCAGAGCAACACACTTTTTTCAAAATGTCCTTACATCAACAATTTGAAACCACCAAAGAATTTGAGTTCTGAAGAACATTATGCTCTAAATTGTATCGTAAGTTAGGAAAAGGCAGAGTTATCCAAAGATATCTACATAAAAATAACCACCAAAATCCCATAGACCAATTTCATTAAATAGTTTTTTTTTTAACTGAAGTATAGTCAGATTAAAATGTTGTGTCAGTTTCTGGTGTGTAGCATAATGTTTCAGTCATACATATACGTACATATGTTCGTTTTCATATTCTTTTCCATTGTAGGTTACTACAGGATATTGAATATAGTTTCCTGTGCTATACAGAAGAAATCTGTGGTTTATCTATTTTATATATAGTCGTTAGTATCTGCAAATCTCGAACTCCCAACTTTCCCTTCCCCACCCCCTTAAACAGTTCATTATGGCAGAGATTTAATGTGAAAATAATGATAGCTTAGAAATACAAGCATGAAATCAGGTTCTTCAAAAAAGAGCGTGTATATGTAATTATTCCTCAAAGCTAATTTTTGAAATGAGCCAAAGTACCAGCCATGTGTCAGAAATGCTGTATTTCTGCTCTGAGCAGTGACTTAGAATTGCACAGCTTGCCACGGCTAGAGTTCCTCCCAAAGGCTGAGGGCGGTCAAGCTACTCACTCTCTAGGATGTTGCACAGAAAGTCACCAGCTTCCAGTTGCTTGGTGGTGGGTTGAGGTATGAAAACATCGCAAAGAAATGACAGAGGAAAAAAAAGATTCAAAATCCTTCCCCACCTCAAACGACCTCCCAGAGATGGGTTATGAAATCAACGCTTTAGGCCACCCAGCAGGGTAGGCGACTGAATCATCAAAGAATCATGTGGAAACCGTGACCTAGAAAAGCACGAAGGCTGCAAAACAGGTCAGCACAGGAAAAGAGAATAAACACACATGCACTGATCACATGCTCATCATATGGCCTTTCGCAAGAATATAAAATAAATCTGAGACACTGAAAATAGTCCCTCGGAGAAAAAAAAAAAAAAACACTCCACCAATCCACACCCTGTGAATGTGTTAGCTAATCCAGAGGACACGATTATTTTGCGATTACAGCGATAACGTTTGTGAGAGACGAGATCAGCGAGGACATCTCATGTCATCCTGCCGTCTCCACCTATTTTCCCAAGTCTGTGGCAGCTGCTGACACCAATTCTATATAATAAATGCCCAAAATAGCCCTTGGTCTCTTTCCAGACTCTTAGCATCTTCTTTTCATGGCGAGATTACTGCTTCTCTACACATCTCTCCCAGTGATTTAAAGATGAGACTGAGAGAGTGGAAGCATCACCGAGGGAAGACACTGTGAGTGCCCCCCTCCACCAAACTGAGTGTGCCAGCACAACCTCTGCAGGACCTGTGGTCCAGACATGAACCTAGGACGGAGACCCACGCCGAAGGAGAACCTCAAAGCCGAGTGCATCAAGCTAGATTCTCAGAAAAACTTACAGCTTTCAATTTCCAAGGTGCAGTTTTGTTCATCCAGTGGGTACCGCCTTAAGTCCATCATGCAGGCAGCTGTGGTTGTGATTCTAGAAGAGAAATATCAAGGGTACGTGCTGTTAGCTTGTCCGTGACTGGAGTCGGAAAAATTAAATCTAAGTATCAAAGAAGACAGAACTGGACCTCTAGGAGACTGATTTAGTCTAAGCTCTAACCAAAAAAAAAAAAAGTGCTACAACTTTGGATAACCATTTTCCTTTAGGAGCCTCATGATGATTTGTAAATTAAAGAGAGTGGATTAAATCAGTATTTTCCCATGATGGGGTCCATTACCTACTTGGTACCAAAATCACCCGGGAATGTCTGTTAAAAAGGCAGCTCCCATTCTCCAGAATGTCCTGGGGATACGGCAGGGGTGTCCCGGGACTCTGTTTTACAGCCATCACAGGTCACTGAGAACACCAACATGGATGTTACTCTTACACCCACATTGTTTTCCTTTCTCTTTCTCAAGACCCTAAAATCTATCTAATTGTCAATCACTCTTGGCTTTGATCCATCATTTTTGACCTTTCTATACATAATGCAGTGTTCTGCAAGCGCATTAGCAGAACACACGATATTCGCCATTCATCTGTCACCTGACTGGCTCTGTCCTGAATAATCCGAGATTCTCACGGCCTATTAGAGAGCTTCCTCCTGTTGGTTGGCAGAGTTGTTCATCTAGAACACAAGGTACCTTTATTAATTTATCAGGGAGAAATGAATGTGTCTCTTTAATGTCTTTATATTTCTCTGTCATCATTTTTCACTAATCTCACTTTTCACTAACTGAAGAAGGCCTACAAGAAAGAGCCAAAAAACACACAGCCCTAAATGATTTATCACCATGTTTTCTGATCAACAAGGCAGCACAATGTTATGAAAAAGCACAACTTTTAAAACACAACAGACATAGGTATGAATTCTAATCCTGCCTCACTGATACACATCAAGATGGCTAATATCTCCTAACCAAGCTTAGTTGCTTCATCTATGAAAGGAGACATTATTAACAATAATTACCTGATACAGCTTCTGTATGAATTAATGTAATATTTTATGTAAAGAATATAAAAGAAAACCTACACATAATAGACCCTTTATGTCTGTTGGAATAAAAAAAAAAAAAACTAAGAGTAGAAATTAGTGTTAAATTTGACCAACTGTGGCTTAACTCAAATCTAAGAGACACTGTATTACATGTTGGAAACAGAGAAGTAAATGCAGCCCCAGCTTGGGAGAAAGAGCTCACAGCTCAGCCTTTCTCGTTAAAGGGTCTTGGACAGAGCTCAGGCGAGCAGTCCAGGTGGACTGACTCTAGGAAATTCCTTAGGTGTGAGAGTCCCACTCCCCCATGGTAGGATGGAGACAAACAATTGACTTACTGTATGGAGTTCATGCCTCTTTAGCTGTAGTTTGATGACTGCTTTGTTAAGGTCTGTGCTCTGTTAATTTTTGTTCTTTTTAGTGATGAGTGAGTATCCTAGGGCTAGTCTTCATCCTAAATTCCTTCCTCTCCTTTACCAGGAGTCAGCTACTCTGCCCTGGCCCTTTTTCATCTTCACTGCCTCCCTCAGAATCTATGGGGCCACTGCCTCACCTCCATGTTACTACAGTATCTTGGTCTCCCAGCCTCTCCACCTGCCTCCCTGCTATCCCTGATCCACACAGCAGTCAGATGTTTGAAAAGCACAGATCAGATCTTATCTCTTCTCTTTAAAAATGCTAGCAGCTCTTCCAAAAAAATCCAGAAGTCTTGGCTATTGCCTACTGTGCCCTGAATCCACTGACCCTTCCTTCCCTTCTGACGCTTCAAGTCCTCACTATTTCCAGCCTTCACCTTTGTTCTCTCTGCCTAGAACATGTGTCCCCTGACCTCACAGCTGGTCCTCCAGCTCAAAACTCACCTCCTCCGAAAGACCTTTTCTAAGCAGCCCACCCGAAGCAGATGCCTTTACTAATGTTCCGTCTAAGCTGTTCATTTCCCCCCAGCAATGATTACAATCTGAAATTATCTTGCTCATTTCTCTTTTGTAAAAACTATTTCTCCCAGTAAAATTTAAGCCATTGAAAGACACAGGCTTTTTTCTACTTAGCATGAGGGAATCAGCAAGTATCTACTGAATGGATAACACATGAATTAACAAGAGTCAAGCCGTTGGTTTTGCTTTCATTTGGAGGGTGACTTTATTGCATCATTTCTCTTCTCTTTAAACTAAAATGTGTCTTAGGTTTAGGGATTCTTTTCATATTTTCAACAGTAAGTAAACTATAATCCATTCAATTAGCATTATATTAACTAGTACCAGAATTTTTCTTGTTATCAAACTGATTGTTTCTGCTTTCAATGGGACTGATCAATTACCTATATATTATAAATTCTAAAAATTATACAAAAATTAACAGTCACATTCTTTACTCAGAGTTTTAAAAAAGGACAATTTATTTCGGCTATGTGATACTTGGCTAAATTTTTGACGAGTCCACTGATTTTTTTTTTTTTTTACCATGTAGATACAATCTGAATTGCCACTAACATACAGGAATCTGTATGGTGTAGAAGAGAAACGTTCAAAGGAAATAAAATTAGGCACATGGTGGGCATATGGAATTCTCATGCTATTTACGTAAGACAGCAGATACAATCTCCATCTCGAGACTCTAGAGAAAATTCACTTCATTTGATGGAATGAACCCAAAAGTTACAAGGGAACACATACGATAAAAGAGGACAGCCATAAACAGATGCCCGGCTGTGTAAGTGAGGTGGAATTTGCAACTGCCCCTAAGGTTGTGGTTCCCACATTCTGCTGATGTATATTCATGGCAACTAACATCTGTGAACTAGTGTTGTGAACCAGAAAAATAAATTGACTAATGCTAACGCAGAAGCGATGGGTTTCTACTCATGTTTTAAAGATGAAGTATGAAGAAAGTGTTTTTCTCACATCAACAACATTCACAATTACACTGATGTTTCAGTTTTTTTAACGCTGTAATATACTTCGCAAAACTAAAGAAAAAATTATAAATGTGTGCTAGTTGATGTTTATAAGCATTTGTGTCTCCTGTTGGATTAAAGCAGAAACTCTGTAGCCAAAACAATACATTTGGAATCCTGATTGTACAGACCAGGATGAATGACGTGGGACAAGTCATTACATTCTCCAAGACTTGGTTGCCTCTGAAAACTTGAATTAAAAACTTGCCTTCCTAGGGGGAAGGGTGTAGCTCAAGTGGTAGAGCACATGCCTAGAATGTCTGAGGTCCTGGGTTCAATCACCAGTACTGCCACTGAAAAATCAAATAAGTAAGTAAACCTAATTACCTCCCCTCAGCAAAAAAAAAGAAAAAAAAAGAAAAAAAAAGAAAAAAAGCTCGCCTTCCTGCTTTGTTGTGAGATGATAAAAAGTAGGAAGAAAGCTGTAACTCAGAATATTCTGCATCTTCTGTTATTGCTCATTGCTAACTAGGAAATACAGTGATAACTCAGTTAACCAGCAGTTACTTGGTAGTACTCACATATATGTTTGTACACATGAAGAAACATAGACTATTTACACACTTATAAGCAAAGCAGAGCCATAAAATATTATGTAAATCGTGTGCCAGCGCGATTGCACATAGATGTGCAAAGAGAATCATTATGCCATGTGTTTATGAAACTGTTTTCAACAAATTTTAAGACAATGTACCAACATATGTAATAAACCTGCATGTTTTCTAGGTGCTCAGTGAGATCAGGAACCACATCTATTTTCGTCTTATTTGTATCGCAAGCATTTTGCCAGGTGCTGGCATGTGTCACTAACCCAAGATTAAAAAAATATTAATAACAACAATAACATAGAACAAAGACAGCCACGGTCCTAAGTAGTCGCAAACTGAGGATTCTGAAGCAATTCTCTATATTAAGTGTCTAATTTATGTACAAAAATTCTCAAATTTAAAAGTCAAAATCATCCTTATAGAAGAAGCTACCCTGGAATGAATCTTTTTCAGAAAAGGTCAATGATCAGCATCAAAATCTATCCTCTGGGACGTTCTCATTTATAACAGGGCTAAGCTTCTCTAGGAATAAGTCAATACAACAAATACACTTAACGGGCTTTTCATGAACATGCCTTTCTGAATCCTGATAAGTGTCCTTAATGGGCCTTAAATTACTCAAAACCACTACCAGGAGTCTTTGAAGGGAAGCCAGCGACTCATTAGGCAGGGATCCTGATTCAGTTTCAAGACCATTGTGACATATATGAAGACAGCTCCATTTTTCAATCTGAGGAAACAGTCAATGATGCCGCCAGAATGTACCTGGGAGCAAGTCCTCTGTAGTTAAAAGAAGACAGGTGTCTTCTTCAGGGCTGAATACCATTGCACCTTTGGGGAATGCTAACATCCCCACTGGGATAAGAGATCTCTAGATAAATTTTTAATCCTTAGCCATTGGGCACTGTCATCCAAAAAATGATGTATGTCATACAATACTGACACAGTGCAAGAAAACTAAGTAGGTAGCATGGCTCTAAGAGTCGCTAAAAGCGTCTACAAAATCAAGACATACAATAGTTATGCCAGCATTTTGCATTAAAGCCGTAACTGATATGTTCTAGTGTCATTACCTAAGATTTCATGATGCTACTATATCAGCCTAAGTTTGAATATGACTGAAGATAGTTATTAAGCAGGTTAATAGAGGTCTTTGCCCCTCCCCCCAACCCCAGCCAATCGGAAGTAAGTCCGAATCATCAACGGGACACACTGGGGTCTTCCAGCAGACCCTGCAAGGGCGCCTTCAGGAGCTAGTTAACATGGTCAAACATGGGCCTGAACACATGACATACTGACCAGGATTTCAACCAAGGATCATAAAGATGTGACTTTGGACTTTTACTCTCTTTGATTTCTTTATCTTGACAACCACCCAGTTATCCCAGACCACCCCCTTCCCCCAAAATACCGTTTTTCCAACATCTTTGTATATTTCTTAAGAAAATCAGATGCCTTATCCCCAACTGTATTTAAAACATATTGCGCTAATTCACAGCTTTTACTTTGTTCAAAACGTACATTTCCTTAAACACACAACTTCCTCTAATCACAAAGAACAAAGGAAATCTTTAGTATCAGGAGGCATCACTAACAGAGAAAAATTAGGATATTAAAAGAAAGGTCAATTATGAAAAAATGTATTGATACACAGTTTGCGAGCTGTAAGCCAGACAGTGAAGACTTCAGCTGGGGGGAACGTCCAATGGCTAGATTTAAGCATGAGAGTATTAACAGAAATTTTGAAAAGTGCTCAAATGTCCATCTGCATCGCTTCCTCCAAAAGTACTTAAATTTTTTTTTGTTTTAGTATCTTCAAGAAGACTTGACATTATTTTGTATCTTACAACTATTTTAGTTGGGAAACTGACTTCTCACACATACCCCTCTTGGGATTGTTCTTGTTTTTCTGTAGAGGAGACAGAACACTGCTGTAGGAGTTAGGTGACCTCAGCTCTGGTATTCTTGATAATAAAAAACATACCTCCAGTTAACTGACCACTCACTATGTTCCAGACACCTAGTATTACTGAAATGTATCATCTCATTTAACACGAGGGGTGTCCCATTTTACAGGTAAGACAACTGAGGCTCAGAATGGTAGGAGTAATTTTTTTCCAAAAGTTGCAGAGTGAGTGGTGGAGTTGAGACTTAAATCTAGGCTGTCTCCACATACTTAACGACCAGGCGGTAACTAACTAGCTAGTTGACCTTGATAAAGTCACTGGCATCTCTGGAGGACGGGCCGATTTCTTAGATCCCAAATGAGCCTGAAAATTCTATAATGCTATGAAAATACATCTCACGTTCTGTGACCCTGTATATTTTGTAATTTTGTTTTACCCACACATTCAAACTCTGTATTTCACAGCTGCTCAGTCTGCTTTAGCCAATTATGTAGATTGGCCCACCCCAGACAAGCAAACACAGGCCTCTCCCCTAGGGGCCCCACTAAACAGTCTCCCCAGATTGCAGGTCTCCCCCAGCCCTTTCCTTCCAGCCTGTGCTCTTGATTTACCTCCACAGAGGCCTCCAGCTTAAATGAAAATCCCCAACACTCAGGCATAATTGTTTTTAAAAGCCCTTCACAAGTCCTCATATAGTGTCACACGTGCCCCTCTGCTCAACTTTGTAATCACCAAAAACAAAAAAAGTAAGATTGTTAGCAATCATATTCCCATTTGATAAATCATGCCTCTCAGATGAGAGCCATTTCTACTCTGCTGCAGCTGCGTGGCTTTCTGTGACTCTCTGCTTTTCTGGAATTTTATTCTCTGCAAAGATACCCCCGCCCATTAAAGGCGATGCTTCTCTGCTACAAATTCAGGTATTATTATAAAAGGCATTTCCTTAAATAACATGCCGATGGAATCCAAACAGCAGCATCGAACAAGATCTCATTCTGTGAGCATGTACATCCTACTCAGAGTATTAACAGACAGGGACACACCGATCCACAGTCAGTCCTTTGTTTACCGTGAGTCTCCATGTTACTGATGGTCTCATCCACAAACCCCGTGCTTATCTCAGCAATGAGACTGCCCTCTCGTCTTTCTAGGTTATTTCTTAAAGGAAGCCTGGGTCCCTGAGAAAAAGCAATCTTTTTTTTTTTTTTTTTTTTTTTTTGACTCACAACCTAACAACTGCAATCTGGCTTCAGATCACTTTAAGAGATTTCATTGAACCAGGTCCACTCACCAACTGGAAAGACACAGAGCTGGGACTCTAATGATTTCAACAGTGATTTTTTTGTTTTGTTTTGTTTTGTTTTGTTTTCACAATTTAAAACCACATTTAGCTAGGCCAGATACTTTTCACTGCATTCATTAAAACATATTTAAAATATTTTATTTTGATTTGCAACAGACACATCAGAGACATACACTTCAGAATAAGCTCTCCAATTTTATTTCAGCCTTCTAACTTTTTTTTTTTTTTTTTTTTTTTTTTTTAATTTATAGCTAGTCGGGGACAGACTGAGGTTGGAACCTCACCTGGGTCTGCGGTCACTGCTTCCACAGCCACTCCAGGATTATTTTAAAACGTCAACTACACATCCATGCTGGGTGTCTTCCTTTGCCTCTCCAGATCCACCCTCCACCCTTAACCGCCAAGCTCTGTGGCCTTGGACACTAGATGGTGTCTTCAAAACTGCCTCCCTGGTTCTCTGGCCTCAGGCTGGATTTGGCCAACAGGGAGCAGACCAGGAGTCTGGGCGAGGGGAGACAGTGAGACCAGGGGAACCGGGTCCCAGGTCCCTGACTATTTCCTCCTCTTTCCCTCCAAGCCTGGGACGCTGGGGAGTGCACGGCAATGGCTGGTCCTAACTCTGCGAGGGAGGGGGTGCTGTTCCTTCTCTTTGTAAATTACCCTTTTATTCCATTCTTCTCGAATTAGCCCATTTTCACTATGCCATCTGTTTCCTGTTGGGCCCCTGACTGATAGAATATATTACAGAAATGTATTTAAAATCGGAAGTGTCTCTAGGGAGGCTGTCAAAAAAAATTGAAAGCATTCCGTTCCTGGGTCCTTTGTCTTGGGATTTTAGGGATGAGGGAGGGGATGAATGAACTTAAATGAACTGCTGCCTTCTGATGACTCCAGTCTCCGTTTGTCACAGCCCATCTAAAAAGGTTCCTCCCCCCACCTTGGCCAAAGCAGTCCTTCCTCCCTGACCACTGCTGACTGTCCCATCTCCTTCTATTCCCTTCGTAACACTGGTCACTATTGGAAATTAGTCTGTGTATGTATTTGCTTATTCATTATTTTCTGCCTCCCTATGAGTCTCAGGGAGTCTATGTTAAATTGGGTTTTCCAGAAGCAGACCTTGAAGGATGCTCATCAGGGATCACTACCTGCAGAAGAAAGGGAGAGGAAACAGGATTGGACAAGGGAAGAGGCTGGTGCTGGATGCTGGCCCAACAACACGGAAGTTCTGGCGGGAGTACGGCCATCAGAGAAATCCACGTGGGGCTGAAATGACCTTTAAACCACCTCCCTCCTCTACCATCACCACACACACACACACACACACACACACCCCTTCCTTGAGCAGCTGACATCTGATGTCTAAGAAAAAGATACACTCTATTAAAAGGTCAGTGGGGGAAACATGTTCTGTGGTTGATTGAGCCTCCAACATGCCCTCAGACGCACTTCCCCTGCAGTACATGGTTGCAATTGTGATAACCTCAACCAGTAAAGCAAAATGGGTTTTACTGTTGTTACTGCGGCTGTTATTTTTTCAAACACGAAAAATAAATTACTCAGAGCTGCCTCCTGTCACATACTGGCAACTCAGCTTGTGCTTCAGACTCCAATAAAAGCCACCGACACCGCCATCTCAGACCTTTCTGTCACTCCGATCTCGAATAGCTAAAGATTCTCATCTCAGTGGCATTTTTACTACTTAAGAATTAAGCCTTTCACCTACCATAGGTACCAAATTTGTGGAAAAGATGTTTCATACCATGAGAAACCACAAGTTTATATTAAAAACTTCTACAGTGCCGCATGTCAATCATATATCTCAATAAAACTGGAAGAACCGAATTTAAAAATTAAAACCATCATGTAAGAAAAAAAAGACAAAAAAAAAGTTACACCATGAGGATTACTGCCCATTTGATCAGCAAAAACTGAAAGTCATGATGATATTCAGTACTACAGATTCTGCAGGGAAACAGCCCCTCTCACGCACGCACGCTGCCAGGAGAATTATAAACCCATACAGACTTTCTGGATGGTGATGTGACAGTGAGGGGGGTGAGCACAGTGTTTGCTTGTCTCACGGAAGACTCGCAGACGTAGGGGTACAGAGGGCAAGGACAGACACCTGGGAGACGAGTGGTCCTGAGAGCTCGTCTGTCTTGATTTTGCCTCTTGCTGTGTGACCTTGAGCCAACACACAAAGAGGAGCTGTTGTAATACAAAAAGGTCCTCTTGACCTCTGAACAATTACTTACTCAAAATACTATGCAAGCATGACCCTGAGAGTCTCATCCAAACACAGTAAGACTAACTTCCCTCTGCCTTCCTTGTGAAAATCACTTCATTTCTTCAGAAGCGTTAACGGAAATTCAGAGAACCCCTTACAACTGAAGACTGATTAACACAAGCAATTTAGAAGCTATGCTGGAAAAAAAAAAAAAGTACTTAAAACGCTCTCCCCAAAACACATCTCTCATGCTGGGCAGTTTGAAAAAAAGAGGGAAAGAAAATAAAAATTGCCATGTACCCAAATGATGGCATACTGAGTAAGAAGTTGAATTGACTAAATAAAGAATTAAAGCAAAATAAAGTGAACCATTAAAAAAAAAAGAAACCTGGGGCTCATTTTAAAGATTTCAGAGAAACAGAAAAGGCTCACAAGAAAAGAACATTAACACTTCTGCTGGAAATGACAGACAATTTACAATATAGGTCACTGACATATTATTACAGCACATCGCAAAAAGATAAGGCTGAAGACAAGCACATCCAACTCCTGGGTGAAAAATGAAAATCGATAACAGAAGGTATCAGGAGGAAAAGCTGTGTAATGCCTTTTTTCATATGGATAATTTCATTTCCTCCAAGCTGGGAGATGGGAACAGGATTGGAAGAATGAGAAGACGGACAGCCAGGTTACAGAGTGGCCGTGCTCGGAATATTTTCCCCAGCCCACCATCCTGCTTTCTCTGTCTCTCTGTTTGTTTCTCTCTCTAAAAAAATATGGCAAAATGGCTTCATAATTCAGTAAAATGTTACAGAGTACTAAACCCTGGAAAATTAATTGTTTAACAAATGGCTGAATAAGCTCGGCTGTTCTGGCTGGAGAACAGAACCGACCGATGGATATAAGAGCAGCCTCTATGTGCCTGGAGGGCTCCCGGGGGTGATGGTCCACTGTTTCCGTGCTCCAAGAAGGAGGCTGTGGCCATAAATTATAACACGAAGGACACAGAGGATTTAGGTTAAAGAGAAAGATGACGTGGCTGATAGTGAAGGCTATAAAATAATCAAACAGCTCCCCAGGGTGGATGGTAGACTTCCGTTTCGGAAAATGATGTGTAAAGAAGAGGCTCGTCTGTCAGGGAGATGGGGAGGGGACCCCTGAGCATGGCCCCAGGACGGTCCCAGTGACGGTCTGTACTTTCTGGTGCACTAAAGCAGCCTCTGTCTTTAATCTCCAGCAACTGAAGCCACTGCCTAAATCCCCTTGCAGCCTGAGCACACCTTTGCTAATTTGGCTTGAAATGGATGTTAGTTTAATAAAACAGGCAACTTGAGGAGTTGCTAAAGGTAATTAAACAACTGAAGAGGTGTCATACAGCCTATAAACATTAAAGTATTTCAGCGCAGGCTTAATGACAACCACGGCTAGGTAAAGATATACTTCTTTCGGGTAATTACTAACAGGATTGTTGACGACCGTTCTCAGAGCACTGGGATGCAACATCCAATGTTGTCACGCTCAGCGTTCACGTTACTTAAGGCATCTGTAGTGGTGTAACACCATAATGTCGCTAATGAGTAATTATTTCTAGAGCAATTATTTTTAAGTGATTAAGACACACTTTATCGCGGTGACACAACCGACCGTATTTGTTCTCTCAATAGCGTCCTGGTCTTCCCTAACACCCACCCCACCCTCCAAAGCATATGAGACTGTCTCTTCCTTGCAGGAAAAGAAGAGACTAATAACTGCCAAATACATACCATTCCTGAGAGGAATGCAATGTCTCATGTCTCCCACCGATAGGGAGTTGGAGAGAACGTAAGGATTTTGAGTTGGATAATCTATACATTTAAAAACCTAGAGTTTCCAGGTTTATCATCACTTGGTCAATGAATGTGAGAAAGGTATTCAGCCTCTGAATTGTAATGTACCTGAATGACAATAAAGGAATTGATTAATATTAATTTATCCATAGAGAGCTTATATTCTGCATGGTGCTTACTAAGACTTGAAGAAGGTATTTAATACAATTACTAAGATGTAGTCTTTGGCATGGTAAACAATCTTATGGTTACCAGGGGAATGCGAGTAGGAAGGGGTAAATTTGGGAGTTTGAGATTTGCAAATGTTAGCCACTGTATATAAAAATAGATTTAAAAAAAAGTTTCTTCTGTAGAGCACAGGGAACTATATTCAATATCTGGTAACAACCTTTAATGAAAAAGAATATAAAAACAAATATATATATATGCATGACTGGGACCTTGTGCTGTACACGAGAAATGGACACGTTGTAACTGACTGTACTTCAATAAAAAAAATTAAAGAATAAAAAAAAAGATGTAGTCTTTGGCCTTGAGAGCCTTCAAATCAAAGCCCAGATATGAGGTGCACTGATGTGGGAAGATATTAGCTATGTCACCTTGGATCAAAACTCCAGCAACTAAAGCAAAGCCCTAAGTCTCTGAGCCTCCGTAAGACTAACAGCACAACCACCACTACCACTTAGCATGGATGCGAGGACTGAAAACAATGCACAGATATTGCTTAGCACGGAGTAAGCATCTTACAAACTTTACCTCTATTATCATTACAGTTCTGTGGGTTGAGTATGAATAACTTGGGTTATAAGAGCTCCACTAAGGGAGATAATTGGAAGGTGAAGTAGTTACTGCGGAGAAAATGAGCTATCATTTCCTCCAAGCTGGGAGATGGGAACAAGGCTGGAATATCAAGACGAGCCATCACTAGCAGGGGATGAAGGATGTGCAAGATTCTGCGAGACAGACTGCAGCTCGGAGGGCTCTCCACTGAGCAGAGAACACTGTGAGCATGTGCTCAGAGCCAGGGCACTTGGGTAAGGTGGCTCCAGCAACACGAGTGCTAAGAAAACTTGCTGAGACTCAGCCCTGGTGAAAGGCTGGATGAAGGCCAGCAGTGGTGGACCTTCAGTTCCAGGCCAGCTACTTGACTTTTTGTCCACTGAAACCTGCAGAGCACAGTATGACATCATATGAAACAAAGCGCTAACATCACATGGCAGTTAAATCTGATGGATGTGTCACAAAGCCAGATCCCAGAGGGTCAGGCTTAAGGGTTCTGCAGCAGGAGGAGTCAGCTCTACGTAAGGCAACAGGGAATGGTGGGAACTGTGCGGAAATGAGCAAAACACACCCTGTCGGAACAGGGTATCCCTGTCTCAGCTTCAGCTGACAGTTGTCATGTGGGAAGTCAGGCCCAGTGTTTCTAACATTTAGACTTTTCTAAATGATAACTAGGAAATATACATTTTAAAATAAAACGTCCTTAATTTTGAAAAGTACTGTATTAGTCCAAGAAAATATTTCTACGGATGGGGCGTGTCCTCAGGGCTGATGGTAGGCAGCCCCTGTGATTGTGTAAATGAGGAAAGCAAGCGTCCGAGACGTGAAGTGATTCACTCCAACTGACACAGAGAGTGAGTGACAGGCCCCACCCGGGTCTGAACCAATGGTAACTTTGTCCAAGGTTAAACTAAAACTCATTGGAGGTTAGGGCTTTATTCCGCTCAGTCTAGAACAGTGAGCACACGTGCCCGGTGCCAGGATAGCTGCAGGGGTTTCAGTGCAACCTTCGTCTCTCTAATGCACGTCTTCACATTTTAGATTATTTTTCATTACAGCCTCAAGGGAAACAACGTGGCTAATGAACACAAGTCAAAATAAAATTTAAAAATTAAAAAAAAAAAAACCAAAAACCAAGTGTGAATATGAGTTCTCTTGGTTTCAGGGCAGCAGAGAGGAAAGAACATGTCCGGGGAGTCACTCAGCCATTCGGACGTGGGTGCAAACCCCAGCGCTCACCGTTTGCCAATTATGCCCCTTGAGAAGGCCAGTTTTCTGGTCTTTGAAATGGGAATAATTGTGTCTAGCATAGAGAGTTGCTGAAGGATAATATGGAACTGGATAGCTGGATAATATGCCATCACACACAAGCATGAGTGATGATGTCAGGAAACTTGGTTTTAAACATTGATTCAAGAAAGTCACAAAAGAATGGTTTATCGATTAGAAACAGATGTTCTAATGTGCGCATTTGAGGCCAATTTCCCTTGGAAGCATAATTTAAAACTCAGCAATGGTAACAGCCAATTAAATGACTAATACACCCCTCTACCATTCCTATAATATAGATCAGTGAAACATTCAGACCATGGTAAAGCAGAAATCTGTAAGGAGGGGTTAAACGTGGTATTGTCATTAAGACTGACTGCCTTTAAAATGCAGTCAATTACAGGATAGTAGAATTGTGAGTTAAAGTCAGTTCGCAGTTAGAGGAAACACTCTGAGACACTGTAAATTTTCAAGAAGATTAATGAGTTGGGGAAATAAGAAAGGTTTGTAACAGAACAGGAGCGGTCTCCTGGATTTACAACTGCGACTCCGAAAGACACAAAAGTAACATTTTTGGAAAAGAGGTGGGATAATATTTGGAACCAGTCTTGGATTTACATCAGGACCTGGCATTTCTAGCTCTGCAACACTGTGGACGTTATTCAGCCCTCTCTCAGTCTCCTTTTCTGTAACAGGTAGATGAAAATGTCTATTTTATAGCGGTGCCGATAAGAAATCAAACTAAATGATGTCTGTGAAGCACTTAGAGCAACGGCCTGCAAATCCTGAGTGTTAAATACGTGGTAAGTGCACTTACCATCACTCTTATAATCTATTTTAAGACTCTGAATGAGGTCAAGAGGAAAATGGTGAAGTATTTTGTAATGAGAAAAAAGGGAGCAATTAAAAATACTATTGCAAAAAATACTGCAAGTAACGCTTTGGATATACAAATAGTAGGGGGGCATTTTATTTAAAAGTAATACAAATTTATGTCAAGTCTAGAACAGCAAATTTGTATCTACACCTTCATTTTACACAACTGGCAGGGATGTTCCATCAAACAGTAAACTCCATGACAACAGGGAAGACGTTAAGTATACCTTTTGTGTTTCTTGTAACAATTAGTAAATATCCTACAAAAACTATGTGGGCAAACTACCTAACAATAAAGAGCACTTCCTAGATTTCCTCTGTACCATCTTTATACTGCTTTCTCTAATAATGGGCTTTTCAAAGAAGAGACGCAAAGTATTGAGAAATGTAGAATGTCCATCCTCAGACTCATTTGAAAATAAATATCTAAGATTAGTCATTTCCTAAGGCAAATTTTCTCAATTCTGGAAAACACTATTGTATATTTAAAGAACAATTAGTGTCATATTTGATATATGTTCCTGCTGAACTCATACCATTTTTAAGACTGGTGTTCATTAATTATGAAATGTTTAATAAAATTTTGGGGTGTTTTACCGGTCTGAAGAGCTGGTCCGTGCTACATACAGAACAAGTTACATACAGGCTAATATTTTTAGGGGCCAAACTATCGGACCAGAGGCTGAATTTGAACGACCACTCCTTTCAGTTGGTCAGCACATGGCTTGAAAAATATGAGTCTGAATGTCTCTAAGGAGAATGCACGTTTTCCAGATTTTCTAAGTGCCCACTCTTCCCTATGGCACGTTTGCAGATGTTCTTCATCCAGTAATCCACCAGCCCCAGGGGAGGTCTGAGTCTGTGACCCTGGCTCAGATACATGAGCTGCCCCAAAGCAGATACCAGTAGGCTAAAAGAATCATCGTAGGCTTTCAAAATATATTGGTCCAATCATCATTCTTTTTCATATGAACGTAAGACTGCACGGGCATTAGATAAACACAATTTATACTGAAGAACTTATTCCATCTTTGAGAGAAATGACTCTTTTGAAAGCCAAATTGATAGGCTGATGAGTGATTGGTGCAATGAACCAATCAAATATGGTAAATAGCAGTGCCTTCAAGAGATCTCACAGAGACGGTATACAGACACTCCTCCATTCTGAGAGTCCTATACCTGCCCTCCAGAGGCCCATTTGGACATATGTCACTATAAAAGGGTGCCAACTTTTTAATTCTTAATGGAAACAGAACCTTTTAAAATGTTTTATTGAAATACATGTCCAGAGGAGTGCTCCATTTATAAATGTATAGCTTGATGAATTTCGGGGAGGGGGCGGTGATAACCATCCTTGAGTAACGTACCCAGAAGGTGTGGATTATTTCTGGTGTCCAGAAGCCGTCCTCACGTCCCTTCCAGTAACTACCCTTCCCCACGGTAACCACCTTCCTTCCTTCTCACACCTTAGATTAGTTTTCCTGCCACTGAACTTGATATAAAAGGAGTACTCCGAGTGTGCTCCCTTTCGTGTTTGGCTTTCGGGGTTCAACATTACTTCTGGGATTTATGCTTATACTTTAGGGGGATGACGTTATGTGTGGAGGGCTCTGGCAAGATGTGCTCACAGGGACTCCCTGCACGCTTTTCTATGCCCGTGGGGCGATCTGAAAGGAAAACACACAGCAGAAGCTGGAAAGTAAGAAATACACACACATATGCTACAGCAGGTACCACGTGTTAAAAGGTTGTTCAGGGAAAAACTATCAAATGTTTCTCCATCCATGGGTATGTAAGTATGTAAAAGAGAAACGTATAGCACCCAAGGTGTTGAAGCAAAAATCACTTCTACTAATTTATATGGAGTTTCTAGTAATTCTCTGACAAACGTCACCTCTGGTCACAAAGAAACAGTAACAATTTTTCTCATTATTATTTTTCCTAATTGCCCACTTCACATCAATTTCTCATTATTTATCAACTAAACATTTCTTGCCTTTGTTAAAATTGTTCCTAGAAATACTTTATGGGTATATTTATAGACTATTGAAAAAAGTGTTTATAAAGCAGTATTTATCTTCCTATATGCTTAAATAAAATTATCATTAATCTATCCATGAGTTCTTTATGAAAAAAGGAGAAAAAGTTATAGATTTCCTTAAAATATACATCAAATCTTTTCAAATGCTTGATATTTATTTTGATGAAAATAGTACTGAACTGTTTCAATCAACTCTTCCTGTACGGCATGTGAAATTTCACAGGAAAGAGCCCCATTGCAAGCATTTACTGAATATTAGGGAAAAGTATTATGGACTTAGGCAGGAAGTATACCCAGATTTCCTTTTGAACTGAGAAAAATTTAGTATTATACTGTGCAAATATTTATGTATATTATTTTATCTACTGCTGCTTTGTAATAAATATTTCAGATTTTCAGTGCCATGATAAAGGGTCTTTACAGTCAACTCCTAAAAATTCAAAGGTTTTAAATTGTTCCTTGAGTCATAAAAAGGAGTTAATGTACATTTGATCTGCACTCCCCTGATTAAAATTCTGAGTTACTTCCTTTGCTCTAAAGATAAAGTCCAAATTCCCAAATGTTACCAACAAAAGACCCTTCTTCCCTCTCCAGCTTATAGTTCACTTTTGACAGCTCACTACCTCACCATCCCTGCTCTACCTATTCAGAAATCCTTGTCTTTCTTCCTTTACCTTTTCCTTGCACATGCTGTTCCCTCTACCTGGAATCCCTTTCCCTGTTCTTCTCCCTAATCTTCACCTGGTGAACTCTAAGTTTTCCCTCAGGTCTCAATTTACATATGACTGCCCCCCTTTCCCCCACATCCAACACACACACACACACACACACACACACACACACACACACACACACACACACCCCAATCTAATTACTTGGAAAGCATTTTTTTTTTACACTTCTTCATCTGATAAGAACTAGGGGCCCCAGGTAACTATGCATCCTGAAGGCAGATAAAATATTATAACCACTTGACAAAGAAGGCAACAGTGGCCCAGTGAAATCAGATGACTTTGGAGAAGTGAGGGCGTCAGAGTTCTCTCCATGTTGCCTTTCTGGTTGATCATCAACCGTGTCCCCCACTCCCTACCTGGGTCAGAGTCAGTTTACTATTACTATTACAGTGCACAGCTGCAGAGATGCTGTGCATTAAGGGCCTCAAAATGTTCATATGCTTTAATCCACTACAGCAAGTCTAGTGACTCTTACAGAATTTTTTTCTCTTCTTAAAAATAGCGCTTTACTTTCCTTATGAAAATTATACAAAATTATTTTGGAAAATCTACAAATCAGGAGAGAATTTTAACTAGGGGAGTGCATGATCAAATCTAAATACAGAAAATTATAATTCAAAGATGGAAAATCAACATAAAAGATGTTAATGACAGCATTAAAATAGTAAAAAGTTGAAACCCACCTAAAATATTCCAAAATGGAGGCTGGCAACATACAGCCGTATTACCCATAAATATGACAGATTATGTAGCCTTAAAAATCATACTGCAGAAAAATGAAAGAATATTCATCCCATAATAATAAGTGAATAAAGCAAGTTATAAAGTGGACATATAATCACAATTTTCTCTGAAAAACAATTCAAATAATACAGAAGGGAACTCTACCTAATCTATTAATGAGGGGTGTCTATGCAAGTATTTTTTCTTCTAATATTTGATGCTTCTTTAATTCTTTATTTCCCAAGTTTTCTGTGACTAACACGTATGATTTAGGCATCCAGAAAACAAACTCTTACTCTTATTAAAAGAAAGGAAGGGAGGGAAGGAAGAGAAAGTCAGAAATGACATTTCTTGAATAAGTCCATGGAAGATGGTGGGCAGAATGACTCACCAGCTAAAAGAATTAGAAAAAGAAGAGCAAAAACACCCAAAAGTCAGCAGACTCAAACATTTTTTAAACCTCCAGTGTCTCATCATTTTACAAAAACATGACTTCACAACAGTAATAATCATGTTGTCAACCCTGGCAGACTGTGTGGTTTATAGATCCAGCAGCTATGGGACACTGATGTTCTAAATAGAATAATTAAGAGCACAATTTCTTATTTATGAGATATGTGGATTAAATGGAAACTTATGGGATTTTATTTTTTCTGTAATGTAGGAACTATAGGTAAGAAGACAAATCATTCACCCCTCCTAGCTTCAAATATGAGGACGAATATTCTGTCAATTAAAATGTCATGTGTCTATAGAAAAGTTAAAAAAAAGGACAACACAGAGTAATTTCAGGAGTCAAGTAGACTTGGATCAATATTCAGCCTTACAATTACCAGCTGTTTGATTTTAGGGACATTACTCAACTTTTCTGAGGTCCACTTTTCTCTTGTGTAAAAATACATACTTCTTGGAGTTAAAGCATGTAAAGCATTTAGATTAGTGTGCGGCACTACTAGACTTACTTAATAAATATATTTTATGCTACTATAACTAAATAATATAAAAATATATTTTATAGTTATAGTCATGCTACTTTACTATAAGTGTGAATTAAAATGAATGATTGAGCGAGGAAACGGGTGAATGGAAAAAATAAAGAAATGTGCAAATAAATAAAATACCATGAGCAAAAGTATGTGCTGTGCATTTACAATGACGCATCCAGTCTTGTGTAGAATCTTCTACTACAAGAACACATGACGCAGCCATATTTGGCGGCCAATGACCACATGGAAAGCTGAATGGAAAGGAAACCGTGCTATCCCCCACGGGGAATTTTAACTAATCCCAGAAGACTTTCCCTATCAGAACAGAGAGAAGAAGGTGTGTGCCCACTCCCAGGGCTGAGCAATCTGCCCACACCACACGCAGGGCATCACTGTTCTGGGCATCTCTGGATTCCACCACGGGTGGCAGCCACTCAGTGACCACTAGCTGAGTCAGATCACGAAGAATCCCCAGCCACTGACACGCATCTTTTCTACCCTGCCGTTGCCTTCCCTTTTCATCTCTCTCTCTCATTTTTCTCTTGGATCTTGGAGTCCCCCTCTAGCCCCGTGACATGTTCCACCATCTGTTCACGCAGATGGTGCCATCCAGAGAAGTCAGAAAGTTTGGTGTCCCCAAATCCCTCCTGATTCAGTCAGCTCTCTTGATCACAGGGCAGTGGGGAAAATAAACGAGAAATTGGAAACCACGTTTCAAAGCACGGAAATGTCACGGCTCATATCAGGAATAAGTTCACGTTCGGTATCTGGTCTGCAGTGAATGCTATCTACGTGGGTAAGCCCTTACCCTGACATTCTCCTGAACAGAACTGTGTCTGCAGCAGCTGACGGCACCTGGAATAGAGAATCAAACCCTCCCCTGCCCTTCCTCCCACGGTCCACCCAAACCTAGGGGTCAGCATCCACAGTCATGACCTATTGTAGATGAGGCTCTACAGATTGCTTTCTTCTCTCCTGTCCATGCCTACAGATGCTGAAAACTTGCAAGGACAAAACAGCTTTTTGAAATTAAAGAAGAGTGTCCCTGAATGATAGTAATTTGGTTTTATACAACTTAAAAATACTACAAAAGATGAAATGGAGCCAAGCATTCCACTCATGATAGAAAACAACAACAACAACAAAAGCCCCAGAGGATCAATAGAAAAGAATAAAAATCACAAAAAAAGGAAAAGTTAACACAGGAATACAGACTCTTCCTTCTGTAAGATGTCTGAGATTTCTTTTTGCAATCGAACAAACACTAAAGCTAAAACCTATCCAGTGGCACAGATTAAACTCTGCATCTTAGGTGATTTCAGAATCTTAAGTTTCTCCAAATTAGAACGTCTGATAATCCATATGATTTGGAACTAGGTCTCTGAGAGTAGAACACTGTTTATATAATGCCTGGGGTTTAGGAGAGGTTCATTTTCACTCCTGTGTTGATTTCCCCCTGTTCTTTCTTTCTTTCTTTTTTTTTTTTTTTTAACATTTTTTATTGATTTATAATCATTTTACAATGTTGTGTCAAATTCCAGAGTAGAGCACAATTTTTCAGTTATACATGAACATATATATATTCATTGTCACATTCCTTTCTCTGTGAGCTACCATAAGATCTTGTATATATTTCCCTGTGCTATGCAGTATAATCTTGTTTATCTATTCTACAATTTTGAAATCCCAGTCTTTCTCTTCCCCCCCATCCCCTTGGCAACCACAAGTTTGTATTCTATGTCTGTGAGTCTATTTCTGTTCTGTATTTATGCTTTGTTTGTTTGTTTGTTTGTTTGTTTAGATTCCACCTATGAGCGATCTCATATGGTATTTTTCTTTCTCTTTTTGGCTTACTTCACTTAGAATGACATTCTCCAGGAGCATCCATGTTGCTGCAAATGGCGTTATGTTGTCAGTTTTTATGGCTGAGTAGTATTCCATTGTATAAATATACCACATGTTCTTTATCCAGTCACCTGTTGATGAACATTTAGGCTATTTCCATGTCTTGGCTATTGCAAATAGTGCTGCTATGAACATTGGGGTGCAGGTGTCATCCTGAAGTAGGGTTCCTTCTGGATATAAGCCCAGGAGCCGGATTCCTGGATCATATGGTAAGTCTATGCCTAGTCTTTTGAGGAATCTCCATACTGTTTTCCACAGTGGCTGCACCAAACTGCATTCCCACCAGCAGTGGAGGAGGGTTCCCCTTTCTCCCACTCTGTTCTTTCAATGCATATCCCTGCCGGGCCCCCAGCCACCCAAGCAGTGAACACAGATGTTTCCTCCTTGAGAGTAACTCCGCTAACCATCAGACAAGGACTAGATCTATGGTTTGTCTCATCTCCTTATCAGGGGGTGATGATGGACTGTGTAGAGTTTGAGTAACTTAACAAAGCTTCATGAATTAATCCTTATTGAGTAACATTAGTGTAGCAGTGAAATACACAATTCAAATGAATACTAAATGAGCTAAGCAAGAGCCGGGGGGGGGGCAGTGTTCCTCACTATCACTCTATGAGCATACTTTACACGGACGTAAGATTCATCACTGTGTTTCTCATATCTCACTTCCCAAAAGAAAAATCAACCCATGACTCCAGGCAAATGGGCTAGAATACTTACGATTCGGGATAAAAATATTGTTTTGAGCAAATGTAAGTGCTTCTTTTCCCCACGCAGTAATCAAACTTCCCACTGTTGGCCCTGCCTTCTATCACACAAACACAGAAAACACACGTGCACCCCTATGTGCATACACGCACACACTCACACACACATATTTTGAAGGACAGATGAGACAGTCCAAGTAACATAGAGACATTCTCTCTGCTAAGCAAAGAATATGATTATTGCTGCTCTACAATCAATGAGAATCTATAAACATTTCTAGTCATACGCTATTTGGTTACCATGGATAGAACGCCCCTCTTGAACTCAACGGTAATGAATTTTCTGAGTTGTGTGTCTAAAAAGAGCTAGCTCTCATTAGTAAGTGTTTTCTCATTGATTCATCCTGTGATAGAAGGCTAATATGGGTCACCTAAATTCCACCTTGATACAATTCCCTCTACCGTCACATCTCCATGTATCTTTTAAAATACCACACTGATTGCAAATGGCGAGGGAACAGAAGAAGACACCATGTGCCAAAGGAAACGTCTACACTGCCAACTCATAGTTGTATGTAAGTCACAACCTGGGAAACTGAATTCATGACAATTGCTGACTCTGTTTCTGTTTTCAAAATGCCTTCTTCTTATCAGCTGTTGAGACTGGCACCAGCCCACACGGGTCTCACTGCTGAGGTAGGTCCCCTCACTAAAACAGAATTGCACACAGTATGTAGGTAGGACAATCAGACTTTTTTCTCACCTCATCAACACATAATCATCTTTGATAGCTGGGCTTAAATGCTACTTATTTGATCTTGTGCTTCTCTTTCAAACTTTTAATGTCCCTCCACATGCAAATCCATTGTCTAACAACGTGAGATATGATTTTGCATGAGTGCCTGAATTAAGACAGAGTGTTAAGTCAGTCTGAGGGGATAAACCCTGATGAGACCTGAGATCCCATTCAGCTGATAAAAAAAGTCAGGCAGTTGGACTGATCAAATAGAAGATACTGCAGTTACTAATTCATTTACACACACATTCTATTCAACAAATATTTTCTTCATTGATCCTTTAGACGAGCACATCGAGATGCCCGGATACAGCGAGGAATTAAACAGAGGCCCCCGCTCTTGTGGAGCTGATCCATTAGTGGAGTGAGGCCAACAAGAATGGTAAACAAGTGAAAAATGCATTTAGTTATAAAGAGCGTGAAATGTAGTAATGTAAAACAGGGGAAACAGAAAGTTTCGGATAAAGCGGTGTAAATTTTCTCCCTGTGAGTACATGACTTTGTTCTGCCCTTAGGACCATTTTGCGTCTGTACTTTCCAACTGGAATGGTCAGCTGCTATCAGCCATCACAAATAACATCTCAGATGTCACCTCCTAAAACAGGACTCTGTCTCTCTCTCTTCTAGCTACTTGTCATCGGACCTTTCCTTCTGTTTAATTTTCTTCATAGAATTCATCACAATTTTCAGCCCTCATATTGATCCTTAAATATCTTTTTTGACGGTAGCTCTACTTTTAACAATGTTAGTTTGAAGTCAGGCATGATGGAGTGTTTACACTATGGAAATCATCAAAGTGTTTCCTTCACTAAGTGCAAGCTGGTCTGGCTTATTCCCTCCTGCACCTCCACCCTCCACCTGGAGCAAACAGAGGTGCCCGCTCAGTAGTGGGCTGGATGAAGAGATGGAGTAAATGAAACAAATGTTTCAGCAATTCACTTCGCTACAATGGCTCTGTTTCATTAAACATAAATTAGAGCTACTCGTGTTTTCTCAAGCTTCCCTTTGGAACACGACACAGACATTCTAACATTAGGGAGTCAAAATGAATAACCGCATTCAGCTGTTAGTCCAAGGAAGACTCTGTGTGTGTCCACGTCTGCTCTGCCACCTCCCAGCCCAAGCACTGGGTCACTTCTCTGCATTAAACCCATTAAAACACTAAGGGCGTGGGCTTTGGAGTTCAACGTCTGAATTCCGTTCCCAGCTTTGACGCTTACAGCTTTTCTGCTTTGAATAGGTTACTGAATTTGCCCAAGCCTCAGGTTCCTCTTCTTAAAAAACCGAAGGATATCAGTATCTACCAGATTGTATAATTTGAGGATTAAAAGAAACCATGTGTGCACAGTGCACAGCACGTACCCAGTTAATTCTGACTATTATGAGTATCTCGGTAACTACGGTAGTGACTGCAACAAGAATTATTGGGCACTTACTGTGTGCCAGCTACTTTACACGCACTATATTATTTAATTTTGACCATATTCCTGTAAGCTAAATATTTGTATTATCAGTTTAGAGGTATTGGATAACTTTTGGGGGGAGGTAATTAGGTTTATTTATTTATTTGTAGAGGAGGCACTGGGAATTGCACCCAGGACCTTGTGCACGCTAAGCATGCGCTCTGCCACTTGAGCTATACCCTCCTCCCTTAGTTAACTTTTTAAAAAGCCACGAAGCCTAAAAAAACAAACTCCAGAACTTGGCTCTTACCCACCGTCCTATCCTACATCTTTCATCTACTATGTATCTTCTTCTCCCACAAGCCCCGAAGTTTTGAGTCTCAAGTTTTGAATGTCTCATTTGTCTTTGTGTATCCCCAGCACCTGGCACAGTGTCAGTTCGTAATGAGGATTGACTACCACCATTTCCTCTTGCCAAGTATCACCTCACACTGATTATGATGGGAAACAGCAGAAGAGGCGGAAGTGAGATACATGTATCAATCTTAGTAACAGCAGTTCATCTTTGCAAACAATGCAATATGTACCAAGCACTTTACGAAATGCTTGACAAGCATTTGTCCACTTAATCCCCCCAGTTAATTCTGTAAGGTGGGCACTATAAAGCCCTATCCTCCTGATGAGGGAGTCGAAGCTCAGAAAGATGGAGTAAAGAGAGTTAGTAACAGAGGAAGGCCTTGCAACAAGGCAGGCAGGTCCCAAACCCAGGCTCCAAACAAGCCAGAAGAAGCTGAGGTCTTTATTCTGGTCTTTTCAGTGGCTTCCCTTAGCCTGCTACAGCTGTTGAAATATAAAGTCCTAATTACTTCCTCTACCACGGCTAGGGGAGACAATGCAACACAGAATTAGAACCTTCCTCCAAGGATTTATGTCCATTCGGCATTTTGTTGCCTTTTATTCCGCCCGTAAGAGTGCAGATAATGAGCCACTTCTCAGAAGTAAAATAGCTTGAGCATTTCATAATGTGGTGACTGTGATTTGGCTCATTAACCTATGACAGTGGTTTGGCTTGCTTTATTTGTGACCTCCAGAATAAAGAGGTAAGAATGAGCTAGAAATCCTACCTTACCAGCCATTTAGCAAATCAAGGAATTAAACTTTGACCAAAAGTCTTTCACCAAACATAACTTGGAGGTGATTTCCAGAGGTTGTGTAATTTTTTTTTTGCTTTTTTTTTTCTGCCCATGGAAAATAAGACTGAGATAAATCCCTATGAAATAAATATTTTTCGCTTGTTCCAGAATATAAATACAGATTTTCTTCAGTGTACTCCAGGATCTTCTGTGATTGTCTGGTAGACAAGGTACTTTCCCAGTGGTCTGATAGTCAGAGGCGTGGCCAATGGCTCAGTGCGCTCTCTGCTTCCCCTTCCAGGGTGAGCATATTGATGCTAGAGTTAGAGTCAAAAATCTCAATGAGAGAATATTTATAAATCCTGGACATCAAACTGAACAGGTTACTTGGGGAACCACTCCCTGGATTATCAAGGAGGAACTGACCTTCTTCAATGCCGCAGGAAAGCCTGCGGACAGGGTGACTTAGCAAGTGACCTTCAGAGTCTCTGGGCGCCTCAGCGGCCTCCCTCACTCAGGTCCTACATCTCTGCCTAACTAAATCGAGACTTCATCTAATCAGTGGTTGCTTTCCCCTAGTCTATAACCCTCGTGAAACTTCACAATATGCTACATACAACTGTGAAACAGGAGAGAATTCCAAAGTCCCCTTACCGCAAATTACACACTTTGTGCATACTGCTTTTCCTTGAATGCCGGTGTTCAGAAAAGCAAAACAAAAAATAACTTCCCGCATATAAACAGCTGCAAAGCAGAAACCCATTCAAGAATAAAAGACGGAAGGGGGAGGGACTATGCTAAATCAGATCTGAGGAATAAACTCTCGGTCCTGTACGCACGGGAACAGCTACTAGCTGGCCAAGAACAGTGCCCGGCTCCCTACTGCGGAGTCCTGCTCAGGACTGAGAGAGAGCAGTTCTCGTCTGTTTAGGAGTGACGCCTCTGAGAATCTCTCCGGAAGGGAGATGAATGACTCTTGGAAGTTTCTCTCAAGGGCCTTGGAAATTCAGACTCTCCATTCTCCTCCTTCCATCAATATTTTCAGAGTCTTTTGAGTCCATCTACCTGGACAAAGACTGTGTTCTCTTAATCTCTGGGAAGGTGACC
The DNA here is from genome assembly GCF_048773025.1 of Camelus bactrianus. NCBI lineage: Eukaryota > Metazoa > Chordata > Mammalia > Artiodactyla > Camelidae > Camelus > Camelus bactrianus. The sequence continues at coordinate 19,037,624 of NC_133560.1, read as the reverse complement.
GAGATCTTGGGGCTTTGAATTCAATACCGAGCCTGGAAACTCATTTGCAAGTTACCTACTTTCCCAGAGCCTGAGTTTCCTCATAAAATGCAGTAATAATAGCCTGCTTCACAGGACTGCTTAATATAAATAATTCAGGGCTTGACATACAGAAAGTACCCAATAAATTTTATTCCTGCTACTAAGACCACTACTGCAACTATCCCAATTAAACAAGTGTTCATTTATATTTGCTTTGAACACATCTTTGTGTAAATAAAACTCTACCACGAGTGAACTCATTACAAAGACTATCTGGTCTAGCTCTCTATTTTGCTTATTTGCTAATAAACAAGTTGCCAGCAAAAGCTGCCCAGAAAATTCACTAATTCCACAAAATCAGGGTGGTGCAAAAGACACAACAAATGTGATCAGAGAAAACTTTATCATTAAACTCATGCTGAGGACAATTGGTATTGTTTCAAGTTTGATTTAATGGGGTCCCTTCTGCTTTCTTCATTTTTTAATATTAAACAAACAGAAAAAATACTGCCTCTATTCATATATAAAACATGTATCCACATATATATACATATCTATAAATGGATATATGTGTATATTTATACCTATGAATGGGAATATATACCCAGACACAGAAGCATACATATGATACCATCAGTTTTCATCATCCACTAGGAAAAATTTTTCTTAAAAATAAAACAAAATAAAATAAAAGATCTGCCTCTTTCCATGCTGCCAGTATTCTTACGACCCTGAGAGTTCACTACTAGTGAAATCAGGAGTGTGCAGCTGTTGCTTCTGAACATGCTGTGCACAGAGACACTGACAAGCCAACGAATGGTGCGTCCTCGGTGGGTTTCAATGGCTACTTCTCTTGGCAGACAAGACCCACTTCGATGGCACCACTGTACTCATTCTTTGAGCCTGCAATACAAAATCTGCATCTTGGCTGGGAGTGTGGGTGGTGTCTTCTCCGCCCGGAAGCCCTGCAGTCTCTGACCACTCAGCTTTTCCACCACAGCCCTTTCACATCCTCAGTTTCAGTTCTGCTACCTTGAGCTCTCATTAGACTGAGATCAACGGACATGGGGACAACTAGGGATCCACCAAACTGGTAGCAAAGGAGACCCATTGATTACAGGAATGTGATGAGTCAGGGATACTGAAGAAAAAGAAGTCGAGCGGATTTTCTTTTCCTCTTTAAATTTTTTCCCCCTAAAAATCCAGCAAAAATGTGGCAACAAAAAGAGCCCTGGATTATTTCTCAGGACCACTAAGTACACCCTGCCTCCATTTCTAAGGTCTGAAGAATCGTGTAATTCTAATTCTGTTACTTTCGATTTGGATTTGACTTATTGGCTGAGGTCAGTCAGACGACAATGACTCCAGGATACCAAAGAACTCCGGCAGCAGCAGGAACGGTAACAAGCCCTGGATCAGGCGACAGGAGTCTGAGATTCTGCTCTGTGCTTTGCCATCAATTGTCTGTGTGATGTTAGGCACAGTCACTTCCCTCTCTGAGCCTCTCTCTTCTTTCTATAATAATCAAGAAGGTGAACTTGAAGATGACTTAAATTATTTCTAAATAAAGTTAACTTTAATCTAAATTATTTTAATTTTATAGGGAAAAAATGATGGGCAAGAAATTCCTTTTAAAAATTAATTACAGCTCTTTAAGGAGGACGAATGTGTCTTTTCCCACAGAGATGGAGGTAGAGTAAAGTGATTTTTCCTGCTTGGAAGCCCGAGAAACCTAGAGCACAGGGACTCACACTCCAGCCAGAAATGACATTCTTAATACAATCTCTATTGTTCTGCTTGACAAAGTGCATTCACTCAATCTCTCTATGAAAATGAATTACACCAATTAGGAAATCCAAGTAAAAAAATGATATATGAATGTTTAATAGACTTCATTTCAGTGTGAGATGGCTACTCAGTTACTTGCTTGCCTGATATCCTGTGGTCAAGCTTTACGCGCAGAGGAAGAAGATAAAATTTAATAAACCATGCCTGTCTAAATTCATTACAGGCTAACATTATCCTTTGCCATTTTCCCAATGACAGAACATACATAGCAGGAGGTGGCTGAATTGCCTTCTGCTTCCTGTGGAATCTTTCTTTGAGAATGTGAACCTTTAATCAGAAGTGACATGTTTCTCACCTAATGTTACACATGGGAGGTGTACAGACATATCAAGGCAAGGGCTCCCCCAACCCCAACACTGAAAGACAAACAGCTATTTTTAGATGGGGCAGCTACTAATGAAAGGATAAGAAAGTCACTCCCTTCCATAAGAACTGTCCTAATAAAATCAGCATCAGAATATCTCCTGAGCCACTGATCTAACCAATGACACCACAAATTAACAACCGCACAGATATAAGGTTATAAATGGTGTCACCAACAGATTTGGCTGTTTGTCACTAAAATATTAAGAAAATTTTTAAAGAGTAGTTCTGCATTTTATAATGACAACTACATACTTTACCTTCTATCAAAACCATAAACCATACCCTATATTGGATAAGGGAATATATCTCAAATATGACCTATAACGGTTAAAGAATGACAAAGAGAGTTTTTATTGACATGGCAAACATGATTATGGTACATTCATTGTTAAAGAAAAAAATAAGATCACAAAATAGTATGTATAATGTGAATTTGTTTTTATGACAAACCACCTATAGCCTTTCTTACTAGAAAAATATCTGGAATCGTATAAAGCAAGGTACAGGAAGGATTAAATCCAGGTGGTAGGATTAAGGGTAATTTTATTTCCATAACTTAACGGCATTTTCTGAATGTTCAATAGCAGTTAATTAACATCTCATAACAGGAAATGTGTTTTAAGTGTGTTCGTTGAAGAGTTTTCATAACGTGATAAAATGCATTTATGATATAATGTTAACACCTTAGCATAAATAATATGCAGTCCATTTGGATTCAGGCTCTAAATCTTAATAAAAATGTGCATCTTTATATTCACAAGAAGATGCCATTAGTTGAGAATTCAGGTTTTCTTGTATACTTGAAGGCAATGATTTTGTTTTTGCTTTCTTAATTAATCAGAAGATTTTTTTTTTCCAAGAAAGTAACTACAATTGCTAAAGCACTGAAACACCATGTTAGATACTGCTGCACACATACCAAGGGGGCAGTCCTACAGGTCTACGTGCCATACGCTAGCAAAATCACAGGAGTATCCTATTTTTGGAGCTAGAAGAAAATTTGGAAATCATTTAAATGAATAATTATAAGAATCAATTATAAGAATCTAATGCAATATTAGAAGGTACATCTCTTGATTCTCTGATCAGTATAATTATTCATTTGCTTTCTGAAATCTAATAAATATTTCCTATCTTAAGTAAATAACAGTCTAAGTTATACCTATATTAACACACATTATGACGTCGTATCAACACCAGATTAAACCTGACTTTTACCTGCTGGCGCTTGAGTTGAATTCATCAGCAAAAATCTTACATTTGCTATGTCACTCTTCCTTTAAGTGCTTTTCTGAAAATAATTTGTTGGGTCAATTTTATTTTGGAATAAAATACAGTTAATCTGTTCAAAATGTTTCCCTTATAAATTACTAAGAATTCTTCCGCCAAGTCAATGAAAAGTCCATGGTCACCACTTTTACAGCTGGGTTACTCCCCAGAAAATGTCCTTCCCCACTTCCAGCCATAGCTTCTACAGAAGTATCTACGTAAGACTGTAAAAAAAAAAAGGGGTCTGATTTTATGATCAAATTGGTATAACTGAGCTATCGACTAGCCAAGAGTGAAGGCAAGAATCTATATTTAAGAATTTTTTATTCTTTAGCCACAAACTACATATTTAAACTTAAAAAAGAGCATTATTCATCACCTTTTTAATTATTCCTATAGATCTTGTTAAATTTTTTTTTATTGAATAGTCAGTTTACAATATTGTGTCAATTTCTGGTGTACTGCGTAATAGTTCAGCCATACATATACATATGTATGTTCATTTTCATATTCTTTTTCATTATAGGTTACTATAAGATATTGAATATAGTTCCCTGTGCTAGACAGTATAAACTTGTTTATTTTATATATAGTAATTAGTATCTGCAAAACTCGAACTCCCAATTTATCCCTTGCCCCCTGGTAACCATAAGTTCGTTTTCTATGTTAAATATTCTATGTCTGTGAGTCTGTTTCTGTTTTGTAAATAAGTTCACTTGTCTTTTTTTTTTTTTTAGATCCCACCTATACGTGATATCATATGGTATTTTTCTTTCTCTTTCTGGCTTTACTTCACTTAGAATGACAAACTCCAGGTCCATTCATTTGGCTGCAAATGGCATTATTTTATTCTTTTTCATGGCTGAGTGGTATTCCATTGCATAAATATTCCACAACTTCTTCATCCACTCATTTCTCAATAGACATAGCTCTTTAAACGAAGTTGAGAAAACAAATGTATGATGAAACATGATGAGAATAAAAGGAAAAGTCCTGGCTTATGAGAAACCATACAGCTCTTGAGGAAATGAGAGTTACTGAGGGCATGCTACAAATGAGGCACTGGGCTTGGGGCTGCCTGGAAGCTTTTAAAGGCTGCCGTGGCTGCTGGGGTCTCAAGGCAGGCATCCAGTTTCCTTACTCTTCATCTCATGTTGCCAGATGCAACGGCTGGAGATAACTGGTTCCATGATAAGTCTGTGTCCTCAAAACTGCTTGACAGTCCTCTTAGGTTTTCAGTCATTTCCCTCCTTGTTTTAGGCATGCTTGACCTAGATTTTCCACATTCTCTTCAATCAAACAGGCTCACTCCTGCTCTTCTTTTTCTTTTTGTTGTAGGTAAAGAAGTGTCTTCACAGAATCCCGAAAAGATACACAGAGTAAAATTCTACAGTATAAAACTTCTGCCTTGATATCTAAAGCCTTCTGTGCCCCAGCCTTCTGCTCATGTATCAAATATCCCCAACATTCATTTATTTATTAAATAGTAAAACAGCACTTAACTATCTACCAATGGCTGCTACTCCAAATACATATTTCATTATCCAGTCTGATGTCGATTATAATTTTTTTTTACATTCATTGATCTCAATAATTGATTCAGAGGAGAACTGGGTTGTTAAAAATGACATTATCCAATTCATCCCCCCTTTTATATGTCTGAGGAAATTAAAACCTGAAGAAGATATTTAACATTCAACGAGAAGTCAGTGACAAAAGTCCAAACTAAAACACTAGTCCCATTATCATAATGCTTTGTTAAGGAAGTTGGCTGCATTGCCCAATTGTGTCCATTCTTCGCACAGCATCAGAACTCTGCTTCTAAAATGACTATCAACCTGAAGAGCAATGGAGTAACTGAGAGTAAGCTGCCAACCCATATTCTTAACAATGGGGAAACAGAAATCCAATCAGAATGAAAATCGTTAAGCCTAGCCTACAGCAATAATGCCTAAAATATTTTCCACATTTCTAAACATCAATCTCCATTTTCTGAACTTCCCAAAGCCACCATACCTTAATGCGAGCTTGTCGATTAGCTGGGTACCGGTCCTTAAAGCTCATGCCATCTAAATACACTATTTCAACATAAGTAGACCCAGAGTTCCTACTGCACACAGTCAGAAGCAACGGGCACACCTGTGCAGAAGGATGATTTCACACGGAGGTCACTGAAGCTTTGCGTGCAGAGCTGTGACCACTCCTCCCTGGGTGATGGCTTAGCCTGCTCGTCTGTGGTCGTGGATCCCACCCACTGAGTCATGCACCCTCTGAGATGAGATGACCTCCTTTTCAGACACAACGACTAAAAATAGATGTCACTTACAGAGAATTCTCTACCTCCAAGAGATCAGAAATACCATTCTTTGGCTGTAGACTTTTAAATCTTGAGTTTTCTTTCCTAGATAATTAGAACCAGAGATGCCTAGGCCATTTTTTTTTTTTTCCTTTTCCAAATTTTATCATGGAAACTTTCAAACACACAGACAAGTTGAAAGAATAGCATGACAAACAGCTATCTTCTGACCATGGAATTCAACAAGGATTAATATTTTGCATACTATTCTATTTTGTAATACGCTTTAATGCCTGAAAATTTCACTAGGGAAACTCTACAAAAGAGGCTTATTCAGATCCTCTGAATTACCTGCCCTACTCCTCTGTCAATCTTTGTGCATCTCAGTGGGAGAGGCACTTAAGTCCTTTGCTTTTGCCTTGAACATGCATGACACTTAGCCCAGAGGTCACTGCCTTGGTGTTTAAAGCCTTCCCTGTCCCAGCTTTCCATGCCAAGGGCTTCATGGGTGTCCTCCAATTCCCCGTACTCTGACTGATGAACCTTGCCATTGCCAAACTCTTTGCAGTGATTTTGTCTGTGTCCCAGGATTGCACAGAGCAAAAGTCACTCCTCGGTAAATGGGGACTGGAGGGAACCTCAGAACCTGAAGATGCACCGTCCATAGAAGACGCAGGCCTGCCGTTCTCCGGGGACTTTCTCTAGAATAAAGCCTGTAACCGTGGATTTAGTGGAAGTTGCTTCCATCTAACTTTTCTTTATCTTTGTTTTTTTTTTCCCCTGCATGCTCTCAGGTGCTTTCTACCATTCTTTATTCCCACTTGCCAGCACCTAAGGAGCTGAGCAGAATGGCAACAAAGAGCAACATCTTTGCATTCAAACTACTATGCTCCACTGTGCAGCAGCTGTGTAACTTTGTACATGAGTTCCATTGTTTCCACATGTAAGATGGGGGAAAAAACATTAGGGCCCACGTTGTAGGAATGAAGTCAGTATTCAGTGAGATACTATAAGCAACGTTCTGGTAACAGTGACAACTGCAGGCTAAGTCCTTTAATGAGTTCTACCTACTAGTCTTAACACTATTACAATTTTAAATGCAGCCACTACTCAACATAGACACAAGATAAATGTCTTACTAACTGTCAGCAACAGGGAACGACTGGGGTGGGGGCTGGGTAAGTAGGAGGAGGAACTAAGTAGAACGGAATCAACCCAGCAGTAGTCACTGTAATTGAATTCCTTTTACTTATGCATTGCCAATGGAATTGCTGTTGTAGAGAAGGGATCTCTGGCCTGTGTTAAATTTCAGCCATGAAATAAATTGTTTCATTTATTCATTAAAAAATTGGAATGGAGCATTTATAAATTTCCAAAAAAAAACCTCTTATCAATTTCAAATTCCAGGATTAACTACCCAACTGCTAGAACAATCACAATCCATGAGCCTTCTCAGTCCACAGTGTTGATTTTATGCATGTCAGATGCGTTCGGCAACCTGCGTGTTTTGTCAAGCCCCTGTTGGAAGTGGGGCTGAGAGGGATGACCTACAGCAATGGTGTCCAGTTGGCTTTAATGATAAGAAGGAACAGCTATCACCTTTTTTTTTTTTGGTCTAATTATTGGCTTAATGATCTAAAGAAGCCATATTTACCATCAATATCGGTCCTCTCTTCTCCCTCTCAATTTCAAAAACATTCTGGCGGTTGCTGATTTTTCCCAGCTCTCCAACTTTGCATACATTCAGTCAGAATTCATTGGCAGTCTTTACTCAGTTCATTCACAGTGTAGGTGGTTTGTCAGTGCTGGGTATAACAAAGAGAACTCCGCTGGTTCTCTGCTCTAAAGTGGGTGTCCTCAAAAGAAAGGAAGGGCACAAGGTAATTTCTGCATGACTGCTGTGAAGATCTGATGGGCAAAATGCATCCAACACTGGGCGAGATGCCTACCCCAAACTTGCCACTTTCCAGTCCTCTCCTCCCACATCCCCTGCTGAATGGGTAGCATTACTTCTATGCCTCTCTCTGCCTTCTTCAGGGTTCTGATCTCTCTCTGCGCTTAAGTCTTTAAACATGCGAACCACAATCTCTCTGAACCCTTCCACTGCCCATGTGGTCACCATCTCATCAAGGTCTTTGTGATACCACGTTTTGTGGTTGATTCTAAGCAAGAAGTTTAGCACAATGTATCTGCTAAGACAATCCTTTCTATTAGTACTTTCAAATCCCACCACTTTGGTGAACTCTTTGCAGACACTGCCCGGTAACTTATTTATCTTTCTACTGCTTCTCTATTTCCTAAGGCCGGGATGTGAGCCATGCCTGTAGCCAATCCATCTCTTTACCTCCAGCAGCTGACACCGAGCACAAATGTGCTCTCTCTGTGCCTCCCTCCCTCCCTTGATAACCAAATTCCATTTTCTCTACAAATACGATAAACAAAGAAAGAAGCTGGTTCACAGGGAGCTAAGACAATGCACCAGTCAGGAAGGCTGAATACAGCAGATAATAAAAATGTGATATAATAGATAAGAAAAAATACGGGAGGGAGGCCCATGCCAGTGCAATGGCTAAGCGCTCTGGCTCTGAACTTGGAACAGGATTCACATCCCACCTTCACTGCTTACTTTCTCTGTGATCGTGGACCAGCTGCACCGGCCTCAGGTTCTTCATTTGAGATCAAGATCCTAACAGTTTTAACTTACGATACTGTTCTAAGGATTAACTATAATAATGCATGGAACGAACTCACTTGATGTCAGATCGCTATGAGTGCTCAGTGAATGAGTAACACTATTATCATTCTCATCATTATTATGATAAAGTCACCAGATGTTGATGTAAAACAGAATAAATGAGAGGCAACTGCACATTTCAGAAGACAGAGTTTCTTCCCCAATAACGTAGAGGATTTCTTTACATGGCAGTGTTTTCAGAGTAAGACAGACATCTTTTTTGTTCATTTTTTCCCCAGGGAACCATCTATTGTTTCTTTTTCATTTTTTTCTTTTTCTTTCTTTCTTTTTTTTTTTTTTTTTTTTTTTTTTTTTTGCAGGGGGAGGTAACTATGTCTATTTATTTATTCATTTAAAGTGGTGGTACTGGAGATTGAACTCAGGACCTTGTCCATACTTAGCATGCACTCTACCACTGAGCCATACCCTCCCCCCTCATCTATTGCTTCTAATACAAAACAAACTTCAGAAGCAGAAACTGTCATATCTTACAATCCATCTTCACCCAAAGAGCAGAACATCACAATTCTTTGCTGATATAAAGGTACATTTAAGAGTGTAAATTCATTTTTAATAAACATGAGATGATGGCTTTATTTATTTGCAAGTCTAATTGCTCCTCGGAGGGTGAGAAGGCACAGAAAGCCTTCCTGTCCTCAGAGGACCAGACCCAGTTCACAGGGCTCAGGAACAATTTATGAAACAGAGCATCTGCCGCCTTCAAACACGTATTTGGCATTTGTATTTTTTTCCACTTTAAAGGAACCCCGTCTAAGCTATTTTGATATTATCCCTATTCCTTAAAGAAAGCAGCTTTAGGATCAGCAGCTGATATTGGAAGATAATTCAGAAAAACTTAGGCTTAGCTGGGGATAAGTCCCTTTGTAAACATGCTACCCTAAGCTCCCAGATGTGTATTGAATAGGAGGTTTAACTGCTTATCGGAAGAATTAAAGGAGGAGTAAGGAAAACAGCACAATAGATCTCCCTCCAATAAAAAGCAGTGACTATTTTGTTCAGAAAAAGTTCAAGTTTGAAACGGATGCTACAGACCTGAGGCCATAAAGGACCGTCCCATCTGGATGCAGGCGGATCATGCGGTTCTTGACGGTCACCCCGTGCACAAACGACTTCTTATCATTCAGGAAGTACGTATCGGGCACCCAGAGCTGGTCTGCCACTCTATTGTCCAGAGTCAAGTTTAAAGGTATTACATTATAGGACAGCCTCTTATCTCTCCAGGCTTGCTGGAAGTACATTGTCAAGGTATAATCCTGTGAAAGTAAGAAGAAAAAAAAAAAAGGTTATTTTGTACCTAAATGGACTTGGGACAGACACACACTTTACCATTCACAAGAAAAGAAAATACATAAGCCCAACACTATGAATATATACTATTCACATATAGGCAAATAGCAATTTACTAAACCCATTTTTACTGAGCACATACTATGTGCCAGGTACCACGGTAAATTCACAAGTGAAAAGATCATATCCTTATGATATTTATTACATACTACCCAGGAAGAAAGATGGCAAGGAATAATGACTTAATAATTAATTTGCCTTTCTCAAAGTGGGGTGTACAAGACTGTTTTGAGGGGAGGATATAAATGTAACTGTAACAGACTCATAGACATAGAATACAAACTTGTGGTTGCCAAGGGGGCGGGGGGTGGGAAGGAACAGACTGGGATTTCAAAATGTAGAACAGATAAACAAGATTATACTGTATAGCACAGGGAAATATATACAAGATCTTATGGTAGCTCACAGAGAAAAAAAATGTGACAATGAATATATATATGTTCACGTATAATTGAAAAATTGTGCTCTACACTGGAATTTGACACAACATTGTAAAATTACTATAAATCAACAAAAAATGTTAAAAAATAAATCTAACTGTAAAAAGTAGTCAATGAATTACAACAGTAATTTGTCAGAGTTTATAAATGAGAATCTTAATCTGTCTAGTCAAGTGTGTTTCCTAGAGGAGGTGACAGTTACACTGAGACTGACGCAGCTTCTCAGCCATCTGAAGAGTGTTAGCTCAGTTAGTACTGCATGAGAATTTTAACGCCAGGATCAGCAGGCGAGGCTCTTCCCTGGTGAAAAATAGTGGGTTGTCATAAAGTGAGCACTGGTCTTGCGGTCCCAGGCGCCAGCTTTCCCCAGCTACTTCTACGATGCGAATTTCCATAACTTCTTTTTGCTTAGGTTCCATGAACTATAAATGGAGCTTTTAAAACATCCCTAATCCGACCAGAGGGTTACTGTGACAATTAAATGTATAACTCACATGGAATTTGCAAACTACAAAAAGCTATATATTATGAGTAAAGCATTTGCATATATAGTGTGACATGTTTTATCCATTAGAGGCCTATGGGTACAAAGTAACTGCTCTCTCACCCTCATCTGAATGACTAAATGAAGAACCAAATATTCATCTGAAAAGGATAATTACCATTCTGTTTCAAAATCAGTTCACAATGCTCCACTTGAGGGCTTTAAAAAATAAAACTAGCATCATGTATTAATCATGTCTGCAACCTAAAAGCTAGCAAAGTCCTAGGGCACAAATAATGAATGAATGAATGAATGGGCAATAAGGTATGCTTTTGGATTTTGGCACATACCTGCATACTTCTGTGGACAAAACACATAGTTCAATTTCCATGAAGTCCCTGAGTTTTTCCAACCCTTGCTGAGATTTAAACATCTTAATTTGGTTATACAGTTTTAAAATATAACTTGCAAGATACTACCCTGCTAAAAACATCAAACAGCTTCACGGGAAAAGTATAATCCTCTTGCAAAAAAATTTTGAATATTTTCCTTGGTTTCAGGAACAGACAAATTTTGATCTCATTCAAAAGTCAGTGTAGAGATGATTTCCGAATAAGAAGTACAGAATCAAACTGCTAATAAAATAATATTAATATCCTGAAGGTACATCAAATAATTGTCAGTGAAATTTACTTCAGTGGATTCCTTTAGTCAGTGCTCTGGAACTGCTCTGCCTCACTCTGCTTTAGTTAAGTATTAGTCGGAGGCTCTCTAGCGTAACATTTTGACTTATAATGAAAGCAAACTTGAGGGCTTATGAATTGTAGAATTTTTCTATAACTAGAAAAAAGAAATTGGACCAGATATATTTTTCACTGTCTTTTTATCACAGGTAGCCTAAAAAGTGGACCATAAATAAAACAGGCAATTTACTTTGTGCTTGCGAGAACACACTTACTTAGTGATTTCTAATTCTTGGAGAGAAAACGGAGAATTTGATTATTATCTCTATTAGCATACAAAGCTTCTTAAGCCCTCTTAATAAAGCCCTATTAAGATTTAGGAGAAACAATACAGTTTGGAAGGTGCTGGAGCCTATCAGTCAGTTGACGCTGAGATGTGTCTGGACACAGGAGACTGTTGGGCTAAATAAATGGTAATATTGTGAGATCCTGGTTCGTATGCTAACTCCTGTTATTCGTCAGCAAGGCAGTGCCTGGTAAGAAATGCTCCCAGACAGACCCTGGTGACTCTGCTAACTGTCACATCAATTTTCATTCCTTTTATTTCTAAATGACACATCATGACACTGTCAAGAAAGGAAAGAGTTCCTGAATTGAAATAAATGTTACTGGACATAAAAGGAAAGAATGGTTCTGTGTTCCACCCTCTCTCCTAGGCCCTGATGCCCCCAAGATAAATCCTTTGAACTTCCACGTGGAAAACACATCCTTGACATCCGTCTAACAACCCTACCTCCAGGAAGATGTCTCACAGCTGGTTTATTCAAACTTAAAAAAACCCAACAACAACAAGTAAATCACTTTGGGGTGCTCTGTATTCCACGGCATCACCATGCAAGACGGACTTAGATAATCACAACTAAAACCAATTGACTTCCAGTGTCAAAGAAGACGGAGTAAACCTAACACAGGTGCTCTCTCCCACTAATTACAACTAACCATCCTGGAAAGAATAAAAAGGCCACTACCTAAGCACCACGCAAAGTAAAAATTAATAAGCAGATTAGTCAGATAATCAAAATATGAAGAAAACCATTACAATGGCGAGTTATTTGGGTTTTTTTTAATCTCTCTTTTATCTTTTTAAGGTAACACACACACACGTAGCCAAAAGTATAAACAAATGGAAAGACATACCATGTTCATGGATTTGAAAAGTGAGTATTGTTAAGATGTCAATTCTCCCCAAACTGACCTACAGATAAAATTCAATCCCAATCAATATCTCAGCAAGATTTTTGTAGATATGAACAAGCTGACTCTAAAATTCATATGGCAAGAGAGGGAATGAGAATAAACAAAATGATTTTGAAAGGTAAGAACAAAGTTGGAAGACTCACACTGATTTCAAGACTGACTAGGAAGCTACACTAAGAGAGTATGATGGTATAGTGTTGATAGAAACATTGGTCAATAAAACAGTAGAACCTAAAAATCAACTCTTACAAATATGCTCAAAGATTTCTGACAAAGGTGTAAAGGCAGTAGATTGGAGAAACCGTAACAGTTTCAACAAATAAACAGGATCAAAAAAAAAAAAAAAAAAAAAAAGGATCACCTGGAACATGCAAATGTAAATAAATAATAAATAAATAGATAAACGAGCAAGCAAGTTAGATCCTAAGTTAGATCTCTCTTCTGAGTGTGAGACCCACATATTCATTACTGTATATGTGACATTTGGAGCTAGGACATTCCCACATCCCATAGGTAGGTGGTCTCCAAACTTTTAAGTTTTATGTAAGTAAATAGGTTGAGTGCAGCCCTCAAAGTAAAACAAAACCAAACCAAAAACCCAACTGATGATTTCAAGTGCCACTGAAGGTGCAGAGCAACTAAAACTCATACCTGCAGGTGGGAGGACAAAGCATCAGCCACTTGGAAAACAGCTGGACAGTTTCCTATGAAGTTAACACATATTTGACATAACGGCCTAGTGATCCCACACCTGTGAGCAAATGTTTAGGGCATCCCTTGATATATTCAACACCATCACTGGTTTCCAAAAAAAAAAAAAAAGTTAAGTCGAAGAAGCCAGATTCAAAAGAACACATACTACATGACTCCATTTATATGACATTTTTGAAACACATAAAACTACAGGGACAAAGAACCGATTACTGCTTCTCCGGGGTTTGAGGTGGAGGGGAGGTGGACCACGATGGGTCAGCATGAAGAGATGATTCTGGGTAACAGGAGTGCTCTACAGTTTAACCATAGTGGTGGTGAACAACTTCAGGAAATTTGTTAAAACGCATAGGACAATACACCAAAATGAGTGCATTTTTTTCTGCATGTAGATTTTAAAAAAGTTTTAAAACTGCTTAAACAAAAAAACCCCATGGTCGTTAGGGTCAAACACACCCAGGTCCTCACTCTAATACTTCCCTGTCCCTCTGCTGTAACCTTGGTTGAGATGAATGAAGAGAAAGAGAAATTTCTCTCTCTGGTCTCTGTTTCCAACTCAAAAGAACTAAAGCTAATTAACTTTGGAACTGGGGTAAATGAGAGGTGCTTTGACACTTGTGGGGGGTGCAGTAGAGCGAAGCACAAAATAAGCCACCTCCATGCAAATCAAGGAGACACATGGCCCCATCAGTTTGGGCTGACAGGACGACCACTGAAGGTTACAGGTTCACAATTGCCCATTTGTCCAAAGAAGCAACTGGACTAGGAAGTTTTCAAGGCCATCCCTAGGAATAAAATAATTCCATTCTAAGAAATGCCTTGCTGCCTTTGTCTGCAAACGCATCTTGCCATTTCAAAATCTTCTAAATGTCTAAAATACTTTTTGTGATTGTTTCTTGCTGTCTTTGAACTCATTGTCTAATAGCAAGATTCACACTCTTCCTGTTTCTTTGGCTTAGTGTTCCACAAAGTACACGGTACGAAATAATTTGTGTTATGTGTTTCTTACCTTTTTTACCTTTAACGTTTGGTGAGTTGCCTATTCTCGCTCTATAAACATTTTTCTGCTGAAAATGTTACCTCCTGCTATTGGATATTTCACAGATATCTATCCATATAAAACATTTCCTCATTTTGCTGCTTTCTTTTAAATTTCTTTCTACAATTAGTTTAACTTCTTAGTTTAAAAGAAACAAACAAACAAAAAGTAAATACAGAGGATTTCTGTATAGTTTTCACACAGCTTCCTGTAAGATTAACATTTTGCATCACCAGAGAACAATATCAAACCAGGAATGTTGACATTAACATAATACTATTTACTAAACTGCAGACCTTATTAGGATATCATCCATTTATTCACTAATGTCCTTTTTCTGTTCCAGGATCCAGTCCAAGACCCCACCTTGTACTCATTTCTTCTGCTTCTCAGCCTCCTTCCGTCACTGAGAGCTCCTCCATCTTTCCCTGTCTTCGATGATACTCAGACACTGGAAGGTGCTGGTCAGCTATCTTGCTGAATGTCTCTCGCTTTGTGGTTGTCTGATGTGTGCTCATGGTTAAACTGAGCTTATACGGTTTGGCCAGAATATCACCACGGAAACATTGTACCCATCATATAAGGAGTACATAATGTCAACATGTCTTCTCACTGGGGACGATATTAATCTCGGAACAGTTGGTTTAGGCTGTTTCTGCCACGTTTCTCCACTGTGAAGTTCCTACTCTCCTTTGTAATCAACAGATATCTTGGGGTAGATACTTTAGGACTATGAAAGCAATACAATTATTAGGTTGATGTTTAATAACCATTGGGTTTTTATTTTTTGCATCCTTTCCAAATTTACCTATTTCTCTTCATTCACCTCAACATGAATGGACATATTCAGTCACTTGACAATGCTTAACCGTTAATAAGATAAACCAAAAGAAGAAAATACCAACATAAACCATTTAAGGCATTTTATCACTAAATAATGAGAAACATCTTCCTGAGGCTCAGTCTGTCTACCTACTCCTTTCACAGTCTAGTGACACTGTTCTGGCCACAGGCAGGTCCCTGCTTCTGGTACAGACTTCCAGTCTGGACAGCTCAGCATCTTACCTGGTCTCCAGCCTGCCTGGTGCACTGGGGAGGCCTGTATCCCCACCTGCACTTGACGGCTGCTCCACTACAAAGCTTCAGCACTCTCCCTACCTTCGTTTATCGCCACGGTTGCCCGTGTGCTTTTTCTTGCCTGGAGACCTCACCACTTCGAACCTACAGAGACTCCCCTTTCTTTTTTCAAAGCGTGTTTATGTAGATGGGGAAACTGACAAGTGTAATTATGTCATTTTCCCCTGTCTTTGTGCTTTCTCCTTATTTCTCAGTTTGGGGAGAAGATGGTGGTGTAGGGGTCGGTTCACAAGTGTTTGGTCTGCCATCTGAGGACATACCACCACCTAACAGTTACCTTTTGTTACTGATCAGGGCTTAAGATTTATTTCCATCCCTGATAGTATGTGAGTCGTTTAACTCGCTTTACCTGCTTGATGCAACCACCTTCTCCAAGCTTTGAAAATTGCTGCAATTGTGCTAAAATCTTGAGCTTTTTTTTTGGCGATTAATCTTGTTTCTTGGCCCTCCTGTAAAGCCTAGTTCTTTAAAATGCTGTCTTCCACATCTGAGCCCACAAATTGCTGGCCCAACTATAGGTCATGGTAATACTTCCACATCCCCAGCCTCCTAAACTAGAACGGTAATGGAGTAAAACTCAGCTTCCACTTAGCAGAAGCCGCCACACCAGATGTTCAACTGCAACGCTTTGGAAGAAGTACATGGTAGCAGCGTTGACTAATTGCTAGAGACACACTCGGGACATGAGAGCTGCACCTCAGATCACCCACAAGGGAAATTCAAGTTCAGAAGTGATGATTTTCTTGTACGTGAAACTAAAATGCATGTGGTCAAGGCAATGAGCTTCCCGACTATTTTCGCTTAGTTCATTTTGCATTTTGCTATGGATTTACCTTCTCAGTGATAACAGGACTCAGTCTAAGGATGGCTAAAAAAAAAAAAATCAAGTCAGTATAACTGGTCATCTCTGTCCCTTACCTTAATACACAATACCCTCACCAGGGTATTCAGTTCACCCTGAGATAATCCACATTAAAAATACACTTCGTATGTATGATTTGCTCCCTCTTATTTTGTGCTTTGTAATTATTTTACAAGTTTATTTCAACTTATCTAATTAGTCTGTCCCTTATATATGCCTAACACGGCCCTAGTCTAACCCTTTTTACTGTCTCATTTATCATCACAACAGCCCTATACATTATGTGCTAGATATAACAGGTACTAGCTGCTGTTCTCACACGCTATGTCACCTCCCTGAGACATCCTGCTCTGTAAAACAAAGGAAATAATAGTTCCTGGTAGTAAATAAGTTTACCCAAGGAAATTGATTGAGTAGAATGTCTGGCTCAGATTAAGTCTTCTGCAAACATTTGCTATTATCATGATCCTTATTCTCATTACTGCCATTTTCCAGGTGACACATATGAAACACAGAGAGGCGAGTGACTTTCCTGATCTCATTTAGTCGATGATTTTCTAAGTTTTAATTTGGCCCGGGGGCTTTCTGGTGATGGAGCCCATGTTCTTAGTACTATACTGAGCTGCCTCTGCAACCCTCATCTCACTGCCAGTTTTGATTTTGACTCATCATTTCCCAACATTGTTTCTGTCCTCCTCTCTCTCCACCCTCTCCAAAAAGTGAGGTAGAAGCGATGTTGGAAAAAAGTGGAGATCCACGTGCAAAAGAATGAAATTGGACCTTACCTTACCCATGTACAGAAAGCAACTCAAAATGTATTTAAGAGAAAATGTGAGATCTAAAGTTGAAGAAAACATAGAGGAAAAGCTTCAGGACATGAGTTTGCAAATGGTTTCTTAGACACGACATCAAAAGCATTAGCAACAAATGGGAGTACAGAAAATCTAAAATATTCTGTGGATCATAGGACACAGCTCAAGAGAGTGAAAAGACAACCTATGGAATGAGAGAAAACATTTGCAAATCACATATCTGACAAGGGATTAATATCCAGAATGTATAAAGAATTCCTACACCTCAATAATAAATAAATAAGGCTGACTGAAAAATGAGCAAAGGGACTTGAATAGCCATTTCTCCAAAGTGACATATAAATGGCCAATAAGTAAATAAAAAGACGCTAAACATTACAAGTCACTTGAGAATGCTAATCAAAACCACAATGAGATATCACCTCATATCTATTGAATGGCTATTATAACTAGGAAAGGAAGGAAGGAAAAAGGAAGGAAGGAAGGAAGGAAGGAAGGAAGGAAGGAAGGAAGGAAGGAAAGAGAAAGAAAGAAAGAAAGAAAGAAAGAAAGAAAGAAAGAAAGAAAGAAAGAAAGAAAGAAAGAAAGAAAGAAAGAAAGAAAGAAAGAAAGGAAAGAAAGGAAAGAAAGGAAAGAAAGGAAGAAAGAAAGAAAGGAAGAAAGAAAGAAAGAAAGAAAGAAAGAAAGAAAGAAAGAAAGAAAGAAAATAATAGGTGTTGATGAAGATGTAGAGAAATTAGAACTCTTGTAGACTGTTGGTGAGAATGCAAAATAATGCAACTGCTATGGAAAACAGTATGGTGGTTCTTCAAAAAATTACAAATAAGACTACTATATGATCCAGAAACCCCACTTCTCGGTATATATCCAAAAGAATGGAAAGCTGGATCTTGAAGAGATATATGCACACCCGTGTTTACAACAACATTGTTCACAATAGTCAAGGGGTGGGAGCAACCCAAATGCCCATCAGCGAGGGAATGGTTAAGACAAATGTGGCACATACAATGGATTCTTTTTCAGTCTTAAAAAGGAAGGAAATTCTGGCACATGCTACAACATGGATAATGCTTGAGAACACATTACGCTTGGTGAAATAAGCTAGTCACAAAGAGATTTTGCTCCTATAAAGTAGCTGAAGTCATCAAATCCACAGAGACAGAAAATAAGACGGCATTTTCTAGGGACTGGGAGGAGAAGGAAAGGTGGAGTTGTTTATGGGGACAGAGTTTCAGTTCTGCAAGATGCAAAGTGTTCTGGAGATTGGAAGCACAATCATGTGAATAGACTTAATGCTACTGAATTGTACAATGAAAAAAACTATCTTAGGGACACTTAATTAGCTAAGGTATTGTGTGTGGGAAAATGAATCATTTGCAAAGAAAACAATCACTTGCTTTATAATTTTGGATTTCTACACAGTTATTTAGCAAACCTTCCAATTTATTTTTCACGAGATGTTGTAAACTGTAAGAAAGCTAGAACCATTCTTTTTCTCTCCTTGTGCACAAATGCACTAAGTAAAAATCTCACTATCACAAAGTCTCTGTTGCTACCAGGTAATGAGAGATTGGTTTGATCAAGTTAATCAGGAAAACTACATATACACATAAAATCACCGAGGAAAATCGCATAAATGCCTCATCAGCATGACACCAATAAGTTATTTTTTTAAGTCACCTTAAATATCAGAAGTTGCTTACATATCACCATTCTGTTTTCAAACCAAGTTCACCGAGTGATCATTGATGTAAATTTTGACTTTTGCCCGATGTGGGACATCTGACGGCCATCTCGAAAATGATCTTTGAAATCTATGCCATCCAAGTTTTAAGAATCCATTTTCTGCCTAGGGCACCTTCGCCAGTGGTGCACACTGTTATTAAGTACATCAAAATGAAATTGTTTACGAGAAGCTTCTTGCGTTTTTTGATCCCCCAGGAAGTTTCCACCTATGGTTCATTAATCAGCTGCTTACAAAAGAACAACTTTTCAACAGACACTGGGGAGCAGGGAACAGACAGACAAACATCTCACAAAGGTTCCCACAAGCATCTGTCAGGGCTGACTATAATGCAGACTCCATCACATTATGTGTTCTTCTTCCAACCAAATTTATCCGACTTATGCCTACTTGCAAGGGGTAGAGCCCGTCCTAACTTATTTGACTTTTTTTTTTTTTTACTTTCCATCTAAGCAGAGATTTTTATAGGAAAAGTGAAAAGTATAAGACAGAGAGACACACGAGCTGTTAAGCAGACCCTTTTCAATATTTTAGATGCTTATTTTTGTTCTGCTCAGCATGGGACAGGCTCAATCTCTCTGAAGCAGCAGCCTCTGGAAGAGATCTGACGGTATTAACAAGAAAGGACATTTTAAAATAAGTACATATCACTGTTTTCATACTTTTGACAAGCTTGCAGAAAGCTGAGAAGGAGGCCAATTTTGCAGACCCAGGCAGAGCAAAGAGAATGTGCTTGGTCAAGGCTTCCAAGAGAATATCTGATGTGCTGAGATGAAACAGAAATGCATATGATCACTTTTGGAGGCAAAGTCGATTTTTCTTTTTTTCATTTGAGATGAAAGTGACATTGGGTACAGAGCTTTACCACTGCCTCTCTCTGCATCACATCTTAACATCCACTGAATGCACCAACAGTCCAGCAATTCTGGGGTGGAAGTGGCAGCCCCCCGTTTTGGGGGGGGGAAACTTGTAATTTTTTGAAGAACCACCATACTGTTTTCCATAATCACCCACCGCATCGCTGCCTTCTGCAAGTGTAGAGTCAGGACTTGACGACACTTCTCCAGTTGCAGACCCTGACACCCCACGCTAGTCCTGGCCCTGCACAATTATGTAAGAATGCCCTCAGTCACCTTGAAAAATGTGCTCACTGGGTTTTATTATCATAAAACATTATAGAAAATTTGGACACTATGTAAAGATATGAAGAAATTTTAAATAGCTCAAAACATCACTGTCCAAAGTAACCATGAACACACTGGACCTCTCCTTTAGGTGTATTTTTCAATGCCGTGTTCTCAGTATTATAAACGAGGACCCCATCCTACCCGGGACACACATGCACACACACATCCACATACACACGAGACTTCTTAATCCTTGTGTTTTATAAAGCCACGCTTGGGACTGTTCTTCGCTGCCCTCCCCACCCCCTTGCTCATTATCTTTTTGAGCCCATCAAATGCAAGCCTGTACAATGTGTCACTCTCAGACCACAGAGGCCCTCTCTCTTCTCTTTCACAACCCTGGGGAATGACAGAGCTCTGAAAGGAAAGAACCCAAGTCCCTGCGTCACAGCAGAAAGGAAAGCAGCCTGTTCAAACAGGAAGGTCTTCACTGGTCTGCTCAATCAACGAGTGAGAAATAAACTTCTGTTGTGTCGTCACTGAAACCTGGGGGTTGATCACAGAAGCTGGCGTTAGCCTAACGCTGCAGAGATTATTAAATTCATGGATCATGACAGAACTGGAGATGCAGAGGCCAGATTACTAACTCCCTGTGCAGCCTCCAGCCAGAGGGGTCCGGCAATCTCCTCTGCAAGTTGGAAAAATGATGCCTGTCTGGCAAGATGCTTCCAAGAATGAAAGTGTGCACGTGACAGCTTCTACATCTGGTACAGTAAGTGTTCAGTGTGGGCAGTCACTATTTAAACAAGCAAATAAAACAAACGGTAAAAAGATAGCTATTTTTCTCTTGTATCAAACTAAAAAAATATATATTTTCTCATTTTCTGACTACTTAGTACATTGTGCTGCACCTACTTCTCAAGAGGATTTGAGCTGACCGAGCCAAAAACACGCTGGCCAGGAACCAGTGCTGAAGCAAACGAGATGCTCTCGCAGGGGAAACTCGGTCAACTCCGGGCCATCGGTACACTTCGTAAAACTTATAAAGTGCTACTTGTATCCATTAAGAAGGGCATAAAGGTTTATAGTCTGATGGTGAATATAATAACGCTTCTCATTTTAGCACACTCAAAACGATGACAAAACAGCCTCACTAGCACCGAGCTAAAAGGCTATCCATTTGGGTTTCTAAACCAACAGTAAATTTACATTTCCACTCCATATACATCTGTAATGACATAAATACACATCTGCTTAGGCAACAAACGCACGTAACCCAACACGTGGTTACCTATCCTGTACTTAGTGCCATGCCAAGTATCACGCGCAGGCCCAGGTTTTAAGTACAGTATTTCATGTGCTAAATCGAGTCCTCCCTGAAAACAGAGATTAAAGGTAATGAGGTGAACAGAATCACCTATTAAATATGGCCAGACAAGTGAAAAAGCCTCCTGGCAGACCCACAGTGAGACTTAGAGTTCATATTTTTATATATATATATATATATATATATATATATATATATATACACATACATACATATATATATATATACACACATACATATACACACACACACATATATACATATCTGTATATAGGCTTTGGCACAGAACAGGGACTCAGTGCATGAAAATTATTGTCATTTTCAGCACCTTCTCTTACTATAAGTCCCCTTCTAATGACCACACATACTTATTTTGGAAGAGGAAAGAAACTGCCAGAGATATACCAGGGCCTGATGATAAACTAACTGACCTGTTCTACCGCAAAATGAATGTCTGACTTCCTCAAAGTCAACATATAAATGGCAATTAAAAATACATTATGCACAAATACCAGTTAGAATAGGACTGGCTTTGGAATCTTTTCTACTGTGAAAAGAAATGTACCTTACTTCACCGAAAGCAGAAACCTGCTAGTGATGAACAGTTCATTCCATCCCCACATCTGGTACTGAGCACGGTTAGCTTTAATAACAATGTGGTAAGAGTCTTATACGCACATTCTGATCCCAGGGACTTTGAAGGCAGAGCTGTCCATGTGCTTTTAATGCTTAACATCAAACTGAAAAGTCACAGTCGGAAACCGGAATGACGCAGCCATTCATCTTCCTCAGACTCCAAGGTAAATGATCCAAGAGGCAGCAATGGTCCTGAATCCCCAGGTCATTACGGACAGGCCAATTCTTGGAGCTGGGAGGCTCTTAATTCGAAGTCGAGTCCTCTAAATTTATATATGACGGAACTGAAACCCTGAAACTGGTCATTCCTCCCACAGCCGTGTAGCCACTTAAGGACTGGGGAGAGACAGACCCCTGGGTGTCACCCCCACATCATCTTGTACTCTCTCCCCCTTCTCAGGAGGGAAGAGAATTCGTAATTCATCACGAACAGTAAGCTTTGCCGCTTCCAAACCTCATTCAATGTTAATATGCCTTCCCAAAAATGTGGGTGGGAAGGTGGCAAGGGAAACGTGCCCTTCACAATGTGTGCATGTGTGCCTGGGTTTCGGAGATTTAGAAAATTGAACTATAAGCTTTCTGAAAAAAGGAGATCTGCCAAAACTATTCTGCTGCGTCTATCCAGCTAGTGTTCCTGTCATCTTCCGGTTCCACGCGGTAGTAGGACTGGTTCCTGACCGAAAGACAGAATTTGGATGAATTTGTAGCAAGACAGTCACTGTGACAGCCTTCAAAGCCCAACATCATTCCTTCTCACTTTAACTCTTCTTTCTCAAGCTGTCTCAGAGGCATAAAGAAGCATCTTTAACATATGTTAATCCTGAAACTGCCTTCTCTGTACAAGTTAAGTCGATCTTTGGGCCCCTGTCAAATCTCTTTAGAGCATAGTAACCTTCCCCTACATATGGTTGAACCTAACATTCTAGCCTTAAAAAGGGTGGTGCCTCAGAGACATAGGTATGACCATATTAATTCTTTTATTTAAAAAAATTTTTTTCTGTCCATTCTAAAATTTTTATTTATTTATTTATTTATTATTGAAGTATTGTTGGTTACAATGTGTCAATTTCTGGTGCACAGCACCATGTCCCAGTCATGCATATACATACATAATATTCGTTTTCACATTCTTTTTCATTAAACGTTATTACAAGATATTGAATACAGTTCCCTGTGCTTTAAGAAGAAATTTGGGGGGTTTTTTGGTCTATTTTTATGTATAGTGACTAACATATGCAAATCACAAACTCCCAAATTTATCCCTTCCCACCCCCTTTCAAAACACATACCTTGAAATGTTTTGTATGTATGTGATGCATGTTCAGAGGTACGCCCTGTGGCCACACTCCCATACTTCACACAAGCGATGAACTATGCCCTACTGAACTTAGAAGCTTGGGAAGACTGTTTTGAGTTGGGGGTTTTGTTCCGTGTTTAACTGCCATTTGCAAAGGCTGAAAAAGTAGACAGCAAGCATTCTGCTGGACTTCAGAATCTCCTGACTTTTGTACAGTATTTCTCCTTGACTGTGCTAGGAATTTGCACAGACATCACCAGCCCAGACACAATACGCTCCACTAAGATGTTTCTCAAGAAAAGTGTGCCACAGTCAAACGTATTAGGGAAACGCTACCGATATTCTTTGTTTTCTTTTTTCCTTAGAGATTTACTACCCATATTAGTTTATTACTAGCTCTGAGAAATCCAACAGTAAAGAAACTGACTAATCTTGTTAACCCAGAATTTCTCAAACTCACTGGCCACTTAATAAATAGGAATTAGTTGTACAGACTCACTGAGAAATGCTCGCCCATTACAGCAAGCACCATTCCCAACTCTTTCCCCGTTTACATGTAACGTTCTTGTGGTATTTAGAAAAGACCTCTTGATTTTTTATTTCCTTCTTAGCTCGCAAGCTATCCCAAGACAAGACTTCTCTGTCTTGCTTACTGCTGTATTCCCAGGACTAGGCAGATGACCTAACACATGATTATGTCTCAAAAATAATTCTGAATGAAAAAAATGGGAAGGATTTCATGATTAAAAATTAAGATACAGCCAAGAAAACAAAAATTTTAAAAACACAACAGTAGGTTAAATATTCTACAAAAATCCTGTCTCATCTCTTTATTGAGTCAGTATTTAAAAAAAAAATGGGGGGGGGATTGGGGTGGATTAAAATAGATTTAAGATGAATAACTCTCAGATGCATGGTGTAATCCTGGATTCAGAACTCAGCTTTAGAAAAGCCCATTGTTCAAAAACTTGGGGAAAATTTTAATATGGTATATTATAGGAGCTAACACATTGAAATAGAAAGGTGGCAATTGTTGCTAGTTTAATTGTGGCATAACATACATACATTTATGAGTTAGCCTAAAAATATCTGGATGAGAATACAATAAGTTGTTAGAAGTGGTAGGATTATTATGATTTTATTTTCTTATTCCAACCTTCTTCTTTAATGAAAGGATCCTTTCTCCCAAATCCCTGACAGATGGTAACCCAAATTTTGCTTGGATATGTCCAGTAACAAAAATCTCTACCTGGCAAGGCTGGTACTGCACTTTTGGATGATGACAATTATAAAAGACATGCTTTCCTATTATTTTCACCCATAGAGACACTAAAAACTGATTTTACCTTTAAAAATGTAGCTGATATGTGCTTGAGAAATTTGTCACCAACTATGACTTAATAACAAAGGAAAAGATTAAAAACAGACAGAGCTTTATTTCACTGAAGCATGCTCCACACCCACTAGGTGATCACTATGTCCACCTTATTTGATCCAATCCTCAAATTTTTACCCAGATAGTTTCCTTACAACTGTTCCTGGATTAAAAAAAAATTAACCCAAAATACATCTAGAGAGAGAGAGATTTATTTCCTGAAGACATCTACATGTATTTTCCATTTGTTCTTGAATTTAAAAGGCGTCATCAACTATGTTTATTTCCTCTCTCTTAGGAAATCTCTTTACTAAATCTCCCTCCTCTGGCCTGCATTAGATCCCCCATCATGTGGCTAACAGTGTATAAGTGGACACTTCTCCATGAAGGAATGGTCCACCTTTTCAAAGTACAAGAGAGAAGCAGAGATGAGTCACCGAGGAGAAGGTACCTGCCTGGGAGAAGAAAAAAAAATCAGCTCCAGGTCCATGAAATCCTCCTTCCACTCCTTTTCTACAAGGAAACTTTTCAAAAATAATGCTCATTGTTTTCACCACTCATTTTATAGAAACACTAGGCTATGCAAAAAACGAAATATCTAAAAGAACATGCAAATTTCATGGTAAGAAGTTCCCTTTATGTAAATACCATACACACGATGTATTTGCTTATCTCCATCCCACGACTCCAGACTGTACACAGGTCACCATTGTGTCTCCCCTGTATTATTAAAACCGGTCTCTTTGCAATCAGTCTTGTTCCCTCTCTCTTATTTTCCACATTTTGCCAGGGACCACGTCTCAAGATGCAATTCTGATCATGCCGCTACCCCGTTTATAATGCTTGCCATAGTGATCTACACTCCTCAGTCTAGCATCAAAGTACTTAGTGTGCGTGTCAGGATCTGCATATTTTTTCAGTTCCATCTGCAGAAATGTCCAAGCTCAGAGGTTATTCTTCAGAACACTGAATTTAGTTAATTTCCGTGATCTGCTAGGTTTCCCAACAGCTGGACCTCTGCACAAGCTGTTTCTTCTGCCTGTATGACTCTTCCCTTCCCCTCCAACCTAGTCATCTCCCCATCATTTGCGCACCTCCTACGAGCTCTTGAAGCCCTGAGGTGTACAACACTTCTTCAATAGAGTCTTTTCTAACGATTGATTCTCCTCCTCTACTACAATCGTCTCCCCTTGCCTGTGCAGAACCCTGACCTTGTCCCTGTCCTGGTCACTGGACCCGCTGTAATAAATATCCTTGGCACCACTGATGAATAGCAGGAAGCAGTAATCCAAAAATATCGACTGAACGCATGGATGGATGGATGGATGGATAAAGCACTTCTGAATACAACAGCAAAAGGAAATACAACCCCAAGTCCTGCAATGGGAGGAGCAGTTCCAGGAGACTGTGTGAACACATCCAGGGGAAAAGGAGTAATGTTCCTGTAGGTTCACTTGGCCATACATTGACAAAGCCATTACCTGGAAGAGGAAAAGATTACCATCTCTGTGTAACTCCGAAGTGAGAAACCATGGCTAATAGGTAGAAATTTAAGGAGCAACATTTGACTTATAGAAGACATAATTATCTAAATATTTTCCCTGTCAAAATATAGATGTCTGCTTTAAAATAAAAGGAATAGCCTACCATGCAGTATAATGCAGACATAGGATTAAAAAAAAAAAGAAATCCCTTGTCAGAGCGTCAATGTAGATGTCAATGATGCAGAGAAGACAGAAATACCCGATGAAGATTTTCAGCAGATCCTCACTGTAATGAGAGCTGAAGTGAGAAATAAGTGCCACGAGGATCACCGCCACGACCGCTGCTCCCGCCACCATCGCCCGACACTAAGGGCCTAATACATGCAAAACACAGCATTTCATGTTTCATATAAATCACTTATAACCTCCACAATAACTTCAAAGTGTAATAGTATCCTTATGGCTTGAAAATTAGGAAATTGAGAATTTAGTTACTCATTCAAGGGGTGCAGTTAAATGACAGAGCAGGGTTCAAGCTCAGGGCTGTCTGTTTCCAAAGCCACCATAACGCGTGCAAAGGTCCGGCACCGGAACGCACAATCCTAGAGCTCAGAAGACAGAGGAGCTGCCACTGTCGCCTCTGCCTGTCCGGATTCCACCTCTTCAGTTTCTGGTTATAGCAACTTCAACCCCTCCTCTGAGGAACAAACTCTTTTTCACTGTGATCACATCGTTCACATGGCATTGAAGAGGACAGCGCACACCCGCCCCCATTTAAATGCATATGTATGTTTTCCACTTACCTTCATGCACAAGAACAAATGACCAGTTTTGTAAAAAATGAACCAGTGAGTCATTGTCCCTCCTCCAGGGCTTTTTCTGTTCACGGAACTAATGCTGCAGGGGTCACGATGGTTTGGATGCAAAGTGGAGAACCCGAGAGCTGGTGGGGCAGAAGAGCCCAGCCTGGTACAGCAGTTTGGGATTTTTCCTTCCAGTTTTAGTTTCTCACTTTCTTCTAAAGACCTTAAGACACCAGCAGCTTCAAGAGCCTCTTCAAGGCAGGCGCCGAGGCAGGCACTGAGGTCCTGTCCCCGGACAAGGTTTGAGACCCAGGAAGCTCCCCTCCCCAGCCCATCTCCTGCTTCTCTCATTGCGGTCTTTCTTCTTCACCTATAGCTCATCATCTCACTTCAGCTGTGCAGTTTTGGTGAGAAATGAAGGTATAAATATAGTTTTATGGCTGAAGAGATACCGGTAAAACCCATAGAGTGGGAAAGAAGTTATTGCCTCTTAACTATTTTATGATTATTGGCTTTTGATTACAGACTGTTTAAAGGTAATCTCTCAGTTGTTAAAATGGCTGATTTTTCCCCCACATTACAGTTATCTTTTTTATTACCCTCAAGCGATAAAATTAATTTCTCTTCTCAATTCTTGTCTAATCCATTCAGTATGCACAGCACCAAAAAAAGCTCTTTTCCAGCCTAAAGCGAAACGTGTTTATCTGTTGCTTTGTTACTAATTTTGTGTAGTATCTCTTCAGAACAAAATGTTTACAAAAGGTATAAACTGATGCCATGGCTGTAGAGTAAGCAATAGACATTACTCCCAGCCAGGACACAGCACTTTGCAAACTCATGGATCAGAAACCTGAATCTAGTTTCTTGTGGTGGTGCAAAGGATAACTGTTTTTTACATTACGTTAAGCGCCTATCCTTCGATAATGCGTCAAAAGGTCAATATATTACTAGAGACCAGAAATGCCTTCTAAAGAGATGTAAGACACACTGTAATTCAAGCAGATCATCATCTGATGGTTGGAACCGTGGACGCTAATGAAGAGCCAACACCCGTCAAAAGAACAGAAGATCGGTTGGCTGAGTAACAAAGCTGTAAGTAATAGGCTTTCTAATTACAGTTTCTCCCCTGCAGAGATGATCAGCCTGGTTTTGTAGGCAACTATTTATCTTGCAATAATCCTAATACAGATGAGGACAGAATAATCCTCAACATTACGTATTAAGATTTTTTTACAACCCGTGAAAAAGACAACATAAATGAGGAAGATAATAATAAGGAATATTTATGCAGCACATATTCTGGGCCAGGCAACTTCCATAGTTATCTCAACTAATTTAATCTTCACAACAACCTTACGAGGTCAGTATTATTATCACCACCTTCCATTCTCACGTATGATGAAACCAAAGGACAGACAGGGAAAATAAATGGGTCAAGGTCACATAGGTAGGAAATGAGGGAACCTGAACTCAAATCCAGGCAATTTGTCTAAAACATCTGATATTCTCACTGGTACAGCATCCAAGTGAAATTACTGACTCAGGCTACACTGAGAAAACAATGTGTCAGGTCACAGGCTTGGGCAATGCTGAAGTTGTCTTACAAGTTTTTTTTTTCTCCAAACCAAGTTAAACAAACTGCATTGAAGGATTTATGTCGTCAAGGAATGACCCTTTGAGACGCAAAACGAACAAAAAGCCACCCCCAAATGCTTAGCGGTAGGCTTATTGAAAAGCTCTCCATTTGATGACTAAAAGATTACAGGCTTCTCTTTGTGAGATGGAACTGTTTTCACAGACGTGAGTTCTAAGATCAGTCAAATGTTGCCCCTAAAGCGTAACAGGGGTCTGACATTATGGATTACAGGGCAAGAGATAGGAAAATGCTTTTTGCAGTAGGTCAGAAAACCCAATGTTTGTGCTTTAAGCATGGAAGGTGATTCCTAGACTTTAGAAAAAATGAAATTTGCCCCACAAATCAATACTTTCAGTAGTTTGGGGGTGTACAATGATCTCCGCTGCAAATGTGTTCAGTTGTGTAACCATTTAAGTCATCTACCACCTGCACTCCCTCTGGCTAAAAGTCTTCATCAATTTCACAAATAAATTATCTAAGATTGTCTTGGATTCTACATGCCATGTTCAAAGGCAGCTTTTAAAAACATAAACTGTATGTATGTCCAGCACTAGGCTAGGCATTTTGGGAGATAGAACAAACACAGATCTTCCAATTAAAACATTGAAAGAAATCTTCTCTGGAAACACTTATAGAGAGTTCAGGTAGAGAGCTCATGTTTAGAGCCCGACAAACTTGGTTCACAAAGATGGTTTACAGTTTATTATCAGTGTGAGCTTGGGTAAGTTACATAGGTATCTCCTAAACCCTTGCAAAGAATTATAAAATGAGGATGAGCAATTCTACTTGGCAGAACCAGCATGAGGCTCTACTGACATACTATTCATTAAGCATTCAGGATACCGCACAGCACAGGGTAAGTGCTAGGTAAGCTTGCAGAATTACTACGATCCGCCCAAACTCCATACTTGAGGCTGTAAAAAAAGTATCTCAATTTTATTAAAGAGGCAACATGAATCTAAAATTAATGAGTAACCTAATAGAGTTCCCATGGCCTTATATTAAGTTTCTCACATACCATGTTCACACTAAATTTTGATAAAGAGATAACAGAACATAAAACATATATTTGCCTCCTGGTGAATTACTTTTTCTCTAAAATATTCTCAAGGCAAGAGGTATCCTGCTTTCTCACATGTATATTGATCCTAAGTTATTTCTAAAAAGTTACTTCTTCTAGGTCTATCTCCAAATAGCAGTCAGAGTAACACCTATTTATAACTTCTCCTCAAACTAAAATTTCATTGTGGTTCTTAATGGTATCACACGACATCAAACCATCCCCCATTCGTAAACCTTTTTTGTTTCATTAAAGGGAAATGCTTTTTGAGGGTAGATAAAGCCAGCACTGCAAAATAAAAGTAATATTTACCGAATTTACCCATGACAAGAAAATAGGTTTTTAAAAAGATGTAACTGTTGGCCCCGTAATTTAAAGAAAGAAGTCAAGAAAAGAAGTGGGGAAGGAGGCGTGGGGGAGAAAGCAGGGAAAGAAGAGGGGGAGGGCAAGAAGGAGGGACGTTCCTTCATTGCTACCCAAATGAGCACATGTAAATTCACCTTATTTTTTTTTTTTATTTCTACCTAATCTTTTCTTGTGTTGGTTTACAGAAATTTATACATTCATTCCCCCACTGAGTACTTTTACACTGGTTTTAATATTGTTTGTATTAAAAATAATGTTGAAAAATAGGTCATTGCAAACATGTATTTTTGCATCAATGCTAATATTTCTAAATTGTAGATTCCTAAATCAAAGACAGCTGCATCACTAATATAGACATTCCCAGTAAACGCTGCATCGAGTTACAGATTTAATTTTGATAGATACAGTCAAACAGCCAGCAGCAACAGTGTTTTGAATTGTTTAGAGTACTAATGATTTTTTAATTTTTTAATACCTCCCCAAAATAAGGTGGTATCTCTTTATTACTTTAATTTATCATTCCTTTAAATATCGCTGAGACTGAGACACTTTTCACATATTAATTTGCCATTAATGTCTCTCCTTCTCATTTTAATATTCTGTCCTAATTGTTACAAATGAGGTGCTTACAGATCATAGATAATAACATTGTGTGCTAAGTGGATTTCCCTCCCCTGATTCTAGAAGAGTAAGAAAAAAATCTTCTACTTTACCAATTCCATGTTTTATCATATTGCCATTAATCATTTTAGATAGTTCATCCTTTTCCTATTGATCCAAAATGCCATCTTTTCATAGACTAAGCTTCATTGATCTACTTAATTCAGAAATTTACTATTTGAGAAGGACGCCTCACTCTCTCTTTAAAAAAAACCCACTGAGATTTTGATGTAAATTCTATTGTATTTTCAGATCAATGTGTCTTTATAACATTGGTTCCAACAAGAAAATGTGTGTTTATAAAATTATTCAGATCCAGTTTTGTTTTTCTTTTCATAAATAGCTATGCATATTTCAAGATATATTTCTATCACATTTTAATGGATGATGTTAAAATAAAGGAAAACTACCAATTTTTGTATAACTCTGTATGTATATGGGTAGAGAAAATTTAGAAAACTAGTTTATACAAAGTCTTTTTCATTGATTCTAGCTTCCTCACTCTCTTCTCTATAGTTTGGCATTTAACATTTTAATGGGCCTACAAAATATTCCATGTTTAAAGTGTTTGCTGTTGTTACTGTTGCTTTTTTAGCTGAAGCCCCAAATCACATCATATTAAACCACAAATTAACATCCAGCTACTTCTAAAATCATAATCCTCATTTTCTGAATACTTTGAGATTCACTTTCCAAGTACTACTCTATTATGTGTGATTAAATAAATGTTAGATCAACTGACACATTATAGGGACACTTTCTGAAATAAGCCTTACTTTATAGGCTGGTGAGAAGTTCCTATTATTTACAGTATTTGTAGTTGTTTGAATCCTATGAGTTTGATCAAAAATAAAAATAATACGAAAAGAAATATCAAGTATTATTCCATAATAAAAGACTATAGAAGAAAGGGCAAGTTGATTTATAAAGAATACTATGAAAACAAACGAATGGTTTAATGCCATTAGAACTTTTTTTTAAGTTTCTTTTCCACTCATTTTAAAGATTTTGTTTCTACTGTTTATTCTTCTACAGACAAATGTAAAGATGGCTGCCCTGAATCACCCTGAATCACCCTGAATTTCTGCTCTATCAATGTACCGTTGAGAAATTAAATGTCAACATCACAAAATAGTGGTCCCTCATACTCCAGAGGCTGAACAGTATTCAAAGCTCAATGATTAAAGCTGTGGCCACAAGTGGAAGACTCCTCTGCTTGTGTTAGTGGGGTTTCAACCACGTTTTTAGCTGAACCAGAAATAAAGTCAGGGGCACACTCTGCAAGGAAACATGCCGTTCTAAAACAGAGTGAGACCCCCTCATGAGCTGGCAGCACACAGCCAAGGCATTTCACAGTTCCCTGCCCTGATGCCGTCCCTCCCTAGCGAGCGGGGAAGATTCAAGTGTGCTGAAGCAGATAAGCTGGGTGTGCTTCCTCCGCTCCACTGCTGTAAACTTTCACGTTGCACTTTCTGTAATCAAGGAAGACTTCACATTTCCATCCCTAACGAGACGTCTAGAACGATGCTACCTACAGCCCACGCAGGAAAGCAGAGCTAACAGTCAGGGCTGTTAGGCGTGGTGACGAGCACCCACCACTCTCCCATTTCCAAGGCTGATAGGCCACTGACAAGAGGCCACAAAATTGCCTTCAGGGAGGCAATGTGGGCACAGCTGAATGATTCAGAGAAAATGGAAGTAACCCAATTCTGCTCCTTACCAGCTACATGATTTGACTTTGGACAAGTTATATAAACCTCTCTGATTCTTTTTTTTTCCTACTAATAAAATAGTGAGCATAGTACCTACCTGAGAGGATTTATGGGAGAGTCAAATAAATTAACCATTCAAAATAGCCAACAAGCATAAGGCACATAGTAGCTGTTCATATATATACATTAATATTTCAATTTATTTTGTCTCTAGATAAGATTATTTTTCTCAAAATGAAAAGAGATTTGTTTTTCTATTAAAAATAATCCACAGTAATTACAGAAAAACTAGAGACCACAGAAAATAATAATGGAGAAAATAATAAACCGTAACACACCACTTAGAAATAGCCACTGTTGAAAAACGGACACATAACCTTCCAAGAAAAAAATGCAGGCATTTAAATAACCATATTATTTAAAAATGCAATAGCATTGGTGCTACTCTAAGTCTGACTAGAAGAAATAAAATATAGTATATAAAACATTTTATATAATTTATAAAAAGTATTTATTTTTCCATTATGTTACGGAAACCTAAATGTAACTTCCACTACAGTTGATGGAGAAAGACATGACCCAAATCAAAATATAAAATAAGGTGAAAAAATAAAGTTGTCTTTTTGGTACAATGAACTTCACTATGGTAATGATTTACCTATATTCCAGTGCAAATGACGATAAACAAAAGTATACAGATTGTTTAAGATATCAGTACTTTCATTATTTAACATAGTCACCAAAAAAGAGACAAGTTGTTTATTACAATACACATGGAAGGCATACATGTATGTGCAAATGAACAAACTGAATGATCTACAAGTCGAAAGTTACCTTGAACATGAGCAACATGAGATTAAAATCGATTCTAACTTCTGCTTCTAGCTAAGGACAAATGGGGATTAGACTTAAGTTGCCATACCTCGTGTTCCTCTTCCCTTCACCGCCTGCTCTAAACAACTATAAAACTAGATAAAGCATGAGGCAACTCTGTCCATGTACTGGACACCAGACAGCACAGGGCTGCCTTCCTTGGAAGAAAGGAAACACAGGCAGTGAGGTTCATCAGCACCAAGACAGCCTGCCTGGAAGCACTGTTCAAAGCACGCAGCAGACGGGAGCACACGTGAAGCAGGGAGCGACCGTCGGGGAAGCAGGAGAAAGCGCCCGGGGTCTGCGAGCTAAGCGGGAATCCCCCAGGGCAGGATTTACAGACATTGGGTTTTCAATGAGCCAGAGAATAAAGACTGCCAGAGGAAAACTCTAGTTATTCAGCTGAGAATCAAAGAAGTCATTTCCTTAGGAGTCAGGCTACTCCAGCACCCCCACCAAAAAGCAAAACAGCTAAAAACCAGCCAACATCAAACTGACCCGCTAGTGAAGTAACCACCTATCTGAACACAAGAAATTTTAAATGAAGAAAACAAAATCTAAACTATTGGTAATGTAGCATTTTAAAAAAGTGTAATATGCATTAAAAATTACTAGACTAGGGGGAATAGGAAAATGACTGATAAACAGGAGAGAAAATAGTCAGTAAATGAAGATCAAGCATTCTTTTTTGAGATGGCATGAAGTATGGTGGCATTTAGTATTCTTAAATGAGGACTTTAAAACAGCTTGTATAATTATTATCATTGATTCAAAAGAAAAGATGGATATAATAATAAAAAAAACACCTCAGCAGAGATACAGAAATTATTATTTAAGAAAAAAATCAATTAGATGTCCTGGAATTGAAAAAGAGAAGAAAGGATGTAACTGAAAAAAAAAACCTTCCATAAATTTAAAATGTGGCCAGAAGAATTTTTTAAAAAGGAACAAAAAAGCAAATGAGATAAATGGAACTGAAATAGCAAAATGGTTGATTTAAGCCCCCAAATAGTTCAATAATTATATTGAATGTAGATGTAAGTAGACCAGACACTCCATTTACACAGAGATTGTTCAACTAGATGAGAAAGACGGACTCAATTATATGCTGTCCACACATATTTTTGAATATAAAGAGACATATTTTGAATATAAAGATATAGAGAGAAAAAAATGAAAAAAATATACATATACACATACAATTCTAACACTACCCAAAGGAAAACTAGAGTGGCTAATTAAAAACTGACAAATTAGACTTATAGACAAGGAATGGAACTAAACATAAAGAGAGAATGTCACACTGGTAAAAGCATCAATTCATCAAAAAGACAGCATGAGCTGTGTATGCATTTGACTGCAGAACTCTGAAATATATGAAGCAAAACTGACAGGTTTCTCCCTTTAGGGAGAGAGAGACTAATCCATAACTATGGTTGGAAATTTTAACAACCCTCTCTCAGCAGCTGATAGATAAAGGAGAACAAAAAATCAAGAAGGATGCTGAAGATGTGAATGAATAAACAAGACAACCTAATTAATATTTATAGAACACTATATCCAGAGAGAATATACACACTTTTGTAGTGCACATGGTATATTCACCAAGATAAACTATGTCAGGGCATTCAAAAATATATATATGTACATATATATAATATATTACATCCTCTGACAACAGAATCAAATTAGATTTCAATAAGAGCAACCATTAAAAGAAAACCTTGAAAAATAACAAAATATTAAGAAATTAAAATACTTTTAAATAACTCATGGACTACATAAGCAAACACAATAGATACTAAAATAGTTTGAATTGAATGATAACTGAAACCAGAACATTTCAAAATCTGTAGGATGCGTACCAAGTGGTTTTTATAGGGAAATTCAAAGCTTTTATATGCTTATATTTGAAAAAAAAAAAGATTTAAATTGAATGATCTAAGATTTACCTTAAGGGATTATCAAAAGAAGAGTAAATCAAGCACAAATTGTAAAGAACAAAATAATAAATGTAAGAGAAGAAATCCATAAGATGGAAAATAGTTAAACATTCCTTAGATGAAAAACAGATTCTTTGAAAATGTCAAGGAAATTGATAAACTCTTAGCCACTCTG
The DNA here is from genome assembly GCF_048773025.1 of Camelus bactrianus. Lineage (NCBI taxonomy): Eukaryota > Metazoa > Chordata > Mammalia > Artiodactyla > Camelidae > Camelus > Camelus bactrianus. The sequence goes on along the minus strand of NC_133560.1, from coordinate 19,002,079 downwards.
ATGAGGCGGAAGAAGAGAGAAAAAAAGAGAGAGAGAATGCCAACAACCAATTTCTGGAATGCAAAAGGAAATATCACTATAAAGCCTCAAGGCATTAAAAGAAAAATATGGAAATATTAAGGACAACTTGACGTGCATACATTTCCCAAATTACTCGAAGGGAAGCAAATTCACTTACAAAGACAACTCACAAAAATGGCACAAAAATAAAGAGTAAATATAAATCACTCAGTAACTATAAAATAAAATAATTCATAGTGAAAATTTTTACACATAAAGAGGCCGTACAACACTTGGTGGCTTCACTAGTGATTTCTATCAGATTTAAAGAAGTGTTATTAATTTCAAGTAAACAACTTCAGAAAAATAGGTGAAGACTCAATACTCACAAGTCTTATCTGGAAGCCAGCATAACTCTGATACCAAGATACCAGTAAAGGATATTACAAGAAAATAAAAGTATATACCTATAGTCCACATGAACATAGACACAAAAATCTTTAACAAAATATTAGCAAATAAAATCTAGTAATATATTAAAAGGGTAATACAGCATGATCGAATGGAGTTTATCCTGAGCATGTCAACATTCTTTAATATTTTAAAAGTAATCCATATATTCCATTCATTAACAAAATAGACAAGAAAAATAATATGATCATATCAATAGGTTCAGAAAAAGCATGCTGGAAAACTCAGCATCAATTTATGATTAAAAAAAACCCACAGCAATTAAAAACAGAAGGGGACTTTCTTCCTCCAATAAAATATGTCTCTGAAAAATCTGCAGATAATATCATATTTAGTATTCAAAAACTTACTTATTTTTTCCTAAGATCAGAAAATAAAGCTAGGGTCTCTGCTATCATCACTTTTACTCATATCAAATATTATATTGGAAATGGAAGCCACTGTAATGACTAAGTTAAATATATATAAAATCATAAAGATTAAAAAGGAAGGCATAAAACTGTCCTTATTCACAGATGACATGATTATGTGCATAGGAAATCCTAAAGAACCCACAAACAAAAGTACTAAGTTTGATAAGGGAATTTAGGAAACTCACAGAAGGCAAAGTTAACAATGGTATAACTGGCAGAAGACCCAAATAGACATTTCTCCAAAGAAGACATACAGATGGCCAACAGGCACGTGAAAAGATGGTCAACATCGTTAATTATTAGAGAACTGCAAATCAAAACCACAATGAGGCATCCCCTTACACCAGTCAGAATGGCTGTTATCAAAAAGTCTACAAATAATAAATGCTGGAGAGGCTGTGGAGAAAAGGGAGCCCTCCTACACTGTTGGTGGGAGGTGTAAATTGATGCAGCCACTATGAAGGACAGTATGGAGGTTCCTTAAAAAACTAAAAATAGATTTACCATATAATCTGGCAATCCCACCTCTGGGCATATATCCAGAGAAAACTCGAACTCAAAAAGATAATGCACCACAATGTTTGCAGTAGCACTACTTAAATAGCCAGACATGGAAGCAACCTAAATGTCCATCAACAGATGAATGGGTAAAGAAAATGGAATATTACTCAGCTATACAAAAGAATGAAATACCATTTGCAGCAACATGGATGAACCTAGAGATTATCATACTAAGTGAAGTAAGTCAGACAGAAAAAGACAAATTATCACATGATATCACTCTATGTGGAATCTAAAAAGTGATACAAATGAACTTATTTACAAAACAGAAAGAAACTCATAGACATAGAAAACAAACTTTTGATATGAAGGGGGAAGGGAGGGAAAAGACAAATTTGGAATTTGGAATTAATAGATACACACTACTATATATAAACTAGATAAACAAGAAGTACCTACTGTATAGCATAGGGGACTATATTCAATATCTTGTAAAACTTATAATGGAAAAGAATCTGAAAAATTATATATATAGGTGTATATATATATACATATATACATACATACATACATGTGTATAACTGAAACACTTTGCCATATACCTGAAACATTATAAATCAACCATACTTCAGTTAAAAAATTAAAATTAAAAAAAATGACACAACTGGAAAATAAAGTTATATCATCTTTATAAAACTATCAGAAACACAAAATATTTAGTGACCATTTTAACAAACCACGTGTAATACCTCTACACAACCCTTTATGAGATAAATCAGAGAAGACCAAAAGAAATGAAGAATTAAGTCATGCTCGTGGATTGGAAAACAATATTATCAATTTTCCCCAAATTGATATGTAAATTCAATGCAATCAAAATAAATCTTTCAGCAGTTTTTTTTTTCCAGAAGTTAATAACCTTATTCCACAATTTATATGAACTTGCAGAGGACCTAGAAAAAACCAAAACAATTAAGAAAAGGAAGAACCAAGTCAGAGGACTTGCATGATCTGATTTCAAGCCCTACTCTAAAGCAAGGATGGAACAAACTATTGCCCACAGGCTGGCTGCTTGCTTTTGTAAATAAAGTTTCAGTGGAACTCAGCAACAGCCTCGCACTTAACTATTTATCCGTGGCTACTGTCCCTCTACAACAGAGGTAAATAATTTTAAGAAAGACCTGGACTGCAAACCCAAAATACTATTTGCCTCATTTAGAAAAAGTTGATCAACCCCTGATCTAAAGCCACAATAATCACAGTGGTGATACCCACATGAGACAAACAAGAGCAATGGAACAAACCAGAATCCAGCAAGAGACCCACACTTATGTATTTTAGTTTTTGACAAAGGCACCAAAGCAATACAATGGAAAAGGGTCAATTCAATTTTTTTCAACAAATAATGTTGGAAAACTTGTTATCCATTAAAAAAGAACCTTGATTTCCTGCTTCAATTCATAGAGAAAAATTAACTCAACATAAAAGCAACAACTATAAAGCTCCTTGTAGAAAACTAAGGAGAATATTTTTGCAACCACTGGATACTCAAAGACCGTTTCAACAGGACACAGGAAGCATTGATTGGACAAGAAAACATCAATAAGGTGAACTCCAAAAATTTACAATTTCTGCTCATCAAAAAGTTGTTAAGCCCAAGCTGAGGTGTATTCATAAAAATAAATAACCAGACTTTAAAAAACTTCCAAGGTCCTGAAAGACAAAGAAAGCCCAGGAAACGATCACAGATTGTAGAAAACTAAGTAGACATGAAAATGAAATGTAATGGGGTGCCCTGAACTGTATTCTGGACCAGAAAAAAAGACATTAGTGGAAAAATTGGGGAAATCTGAATAAAGTCTGCAGATTATTTAATAGTATTGTACCAATGTTAATTTCTTAGTTTTGAGAAATGTTATATAAGATGTTAACATTACAGGAAGCTAGAGGAAGAGTATTTGGGAACTCTCTGTACTATCTATGAAACTCCTCTGTAAATCTAAAATTATTTTGAAATAAAACTACTGAGAGGAAAAAAAAAGGTTGCTATGAAAATGAAAAGGCAAGTCACAGACTAGGAGAAAAAAAAAATACATACACATTCACATATGGATGTATGTATAACTTGGAAGAGGCTGTAACCAGGATGTGTACATAACTGCCACAACTCAATAAAATGACAAACAACCCAATTAACAATGAACAAAAGACTAAAACAGACACTTCACAAAGGAAGATATGCAAACTAGTCAATAAGCATATGAAAAAATTGCTCCACAGCATTAGTCACCAGAGAAAATGCAAATTCAAACCACAGTGAGATACCACGACACCCCCACCAGAGTGGCTAAATTTATAAAGAATGACACCAGCGGTTGGCAAGGATGTAGAGCAAACCAAGTCTTCATCCGCTGCTGGTGGGAGTGTAAAATGAAATGACCACTTTGGAGCATAGTTTGGCAGGTTCTTGTAAAGTTAACCATGCAGCCACACCAAGACCCACTTAACCCCACTTAGGAATGCACATTTATCCAAGAGCAATGGAAACATACCTGCACAAAAAGGCTTGAACAAAAAATTCAAAGGCTGTTTTAAGATGAAAAATTGTTTTAATACTGGCTATTAAATAAAAACAGATTCTTTTTTTCCCATTACTAAATGCCTACTCCGTCAGAGGCACTGTGCTGAGAGCTTTAGAGATATAAACCTATTTAACCCTCACAAAACACTACACAGCTATGTAGGTTGCCTATTAATTCATTTATTCCACAAATAGTTAAGAACCTGTAGTGTGCCAAGCAAAGCTGTAGGCATGTAACAAACATTGTCAATGTCCCTGTTCTCCTAAAGCTTGAGCTCTGGATGGGGAGAGGGGTGATAAGTAAATTAAGATAACATTGACGTGGGTAGCAATGTTGTCCCCATTTTATAGATGAGGCTTGAGAGATGGAGGCTGGGCTTTGGATCCAGTTTCTCTGACCCAAAGCGTAGAATCCTTGATGACTGCACTATTGTGCCCCAAAGAATACCAGACTTCCTATCTCCCAAGGCAACATCTCTCCCTTCAAGTTGTCACTTTAGCCAGTAGACAGGCATTAAAACAAATTTAAATAAGTAGTTTTTAATTAACTATACAGCAGGGGAGATAAATTGTCCAGGTTTCTAAATAAAAAATAGGACCAAGTTTGTGGTTTCCATGCAGAACACAGAGACCTGAAGGATGCAGTTAGTAGAGAAAGAGCTAAGTACCCTTTATCTGGCCCTGACACCAATTCAGAATAAATAGCATGAGCCAAATTATCCCCCTCTCCATTCTTCATTGGTTTCACATGTCATATTTTTGGTCATCTTTGTACGTGGCCCTGGAATCACCAAGCTTTCTAATAATATAATCAACATAAGGCATGCAAATCTGTACACTACCATTGTATAAGTAAGGTAGAGTTAATTTGTCAGAGCAACCTAATTTTCTCTAGGCTATTCTCTCTTTGGAGAGGTTCTGTGGCTCCTTTTTAATCCAGCAATGCTTAACTCCATTACAGAAAGCTATATAAAGAAATGAGGCAACACTCCATAAATGGAGTGCCAGATCGCTCTTATTTCATTCACTTTGCGTTAAGCCTCAAAATAACAGACACGAAACATGCCATGGACAACTCACTCTTTGTGAAAGCAGCTCAGCAACCAGTACATATCAGACACAAAATGCTTTAAATATAATTAGCAGAGTGAACGTCAATGACTTTCATCTACCCCAATGTTGCACAAGATAAAACAGCTCTCCAGTGACATCTCTACCATGCCTTCTTCTTGAGTACAGTGCGGTTTAGCAAAGCCCACCAGACGTGCACGTCTCTGAGTATCACACTCAGTCTTGTTACTCTGCAAAGAGGGCACCTGCTGTTTGTTTTCCCTGGGAAGTCTTCATCTCATTTTTCACATGAGGAAAACTGGCTCAGACACCACACTCTGAAAAGTCTTCTCTAACACCCTCAGAAAGAGTTAATGACTCTTTCCTTAGGATCAGCTGTGCCTTGCACATACCCAGGCTGGTGACTGCGCTTATAGCATCATTATTTGACACTTCCTCCTAAATATTTCTCCATCCTCTCTTCACATCACCTCTTCTCAAGAATCATGCTAAAGTTATTATACTCGGTATGATATGCAAACTGGCCAATTAGAACAAGCACTGGCCTTCAACAGCTAGTGCCCACTGGATAAATACCCCACTGCCACTGTCCTAGGAAAGGCCACCATCATCTCTACTCAGCCATTTGCATTACTTCCTAAAGCCTCCCCGCCTCTAATACCACCCCCTTCAATTCCCTCTTCGCGTTGTGCCTGGCATCATTTGTCTATGGCCCGAATTTATGATTACTCTTCTGAGATTCAGCTTGGCTTTTACTTTCTCAGAAAATCATTTTATTTTTTACTACGAATCAAAAATATAAGGTTCTTCCAGTAAACTCTTTAAAAAGTTTTCCTACACAGTATTTGTGAATTTTAATTATTTAAAGCCTAGATTTCCACTATCGCCTCCAGGATATTAGTTGTTTTTTTTTTTTAATTTGCAACTTTATACTATTTCTGACACTTAAGCTTTGCTAAAAAATAATCATTATGGAAAGAAGTCAAGACGGAAGAAAAGTTTATTTTTTATGATGACTTGAATATGCCCAAATGTTTGCATCTTCTAACGTGTTTCTTTGGTCTTTTAAGGGTATAGTAACAACTGCCAGAGGCTCAGAAACATATCCCTTACACCCCACAATTGTTAAGATAATGATTAGAAGGTTATGGTAACAACCATCCTGCTATCGGGACTTTGACTGTATGTACTCATACCACGCCATAGCTAGTTTCATGGTAAAACAAAAGGGCTTGTGTACAATGACTGAGAAAGTAGCAACCTCACACATGCACTAAACACATCATGATAGGGGTATTTCTCATGAGTAGATTCCGTCTGATGGCAGAGGTTACTGCACTACTGTATATCAAAACCAAAGAAACAGGAAGGTTAAAAAGACAGATCAACACATCTGAATAATCTTGCTCTTATATAGATTATATGACTTTTATTTTGCATTCAAAAGTATATCTTTTTCAGGCTGTTAAATACAAAGTCTTTGGGAAAAAACTTCAAAAGTATAGAGAAGTGCACAAAGTTTAAACATTGATAATTCCCATCATCCAGTTATGTAATACATAAGCTATTCTTACTAAGCTATGAATCAAAAAAGTCCTCATCACTTAAATTGAAAAGAAAAGCATTCGATTCAAACAGAGCCAACAAACGCAAAATAATATTCCAGAATAGGAAATACTCCCAAACACTATTCTTAGCATATGTTCATTACATATTTCTTATTTTGAAAAATTAACGATTAATATCACCAAACCAAACACATTAAATTTCCAACAGGATTTTATAGCAACATACTAGGGTTTAGATAAATCTCTATTACTCTCATCTTTAACAGGTAGCCGTAGATCTCAACAAAAACCAACCATCAATGGAAAGAAATTGCAACAAAAAAAGCACACCTACTGGAAATGCCTACTACACTGAGGCTCAAGATGACCTATAACGTTACTGAAATTTGGGTTCCTCATCGTTTGTTTTTCCAAAGACAAATTCAGTTCAAAGTCAGGCATTCTGAGCTATATTTCATTTAAAATAAAAAGGCAAATGTTTTTCATATAATTATATTCCTTCTATGCCAAAAATGTTAGCCAAGAGTGGTTTTGTTCCAGAACGTCATGATGGCAGCTCCAGAGAACACAATGATATGCTCATCACCTGACACTGCTGCTTACACAGTTGCAGATGTGTTTGCTAATTATTTGACCACAGTTTTGGACACTCTTCCTTCAACTCTTCCCAGTGGTGGCATCCTCCCAACCCTGCATCACAAGCTTAAACGTAACCTCTTGGAAAGGCTTACCCTCCTTATTCCAAAACAGTCCCTCCACCCTAAATTACTCTCTCATCATCCACCTGTTTATTTCCTGCACAGAATAATGTATAACATTCTTATTTGCATGTTGACTTGATTATTGCTTGTCTCCTGTACTAGAAGAAATATCATAATATAGACAATCTGGTCTGTTGTGTTCATCTTTTCACCTCCTAAATATAAAACACATATAGAAGAGTTTCTGCCCTAGAGCAAATGCTTAATGAGTATTTGTTGAAAAAATAAATAAAAATAAAAATGAGAAAGTAAATTTTCTTTCCTTGTTTCTATCATTAAATTTTATATATATATATATATATATATATATATATATACATATACATACATACACACTTAAATGGAGTCATTCTTACAAAATGACTGTCTGAAAATAGTCCTCAATGTGCATGCAAGATACTGTGCACTAATTATGAAACTTATGTACAGAGGAGTCACGGTCGAATTTTGACCTTTTAGACAACTCTATAGTGCTCTGACGTCTCCCAGGTTCCTCACCCAAAGTTAACATCCACCCACCATTCCATACTCCATTCATCTCAAACTTTAGCTTAGATTTTGGGCCAAACTGGTCCCCTCTATTTATGAGATGTGTGAGCGTAGGAGATGGCTTACTCTTTCTGGCCTCTAGTTTCTTCACATTAAAAACACCTTAGTCTCAGAATTATTAATGACTTTTAAATAAGGCAATGTATCTTAACCCAAGGCCTTAGCAGAGCAAATGTTCATTAAGGGGTAGATGTTATACTTGCATTAGTTAGGATCAAGGTGACACATGAAATTAACCATCACAATATCATTAATCCATATTTGTTGATGCTGCCATATGCAGTAATACTCTATCCATTTAGACCAGTTAATTTCCACTGCTACTGAGTTCACTTGAAATATGGCTTGGAAAGATAACTCAGTCTCTTAAGTCAACCTCTTCTTTAAGTGACATTTTTTAAAACCTAAAAGTATCCTCCTAATCACTTCTACATTAAAATCTTCAAGACTTCTCTAAACCATATTTAAACTTCTACTAACTGTGAGTGCAAAAACAAACATTAAAATGCAAAAAGAAAATCAAAGTTAAAATAAAACTTTTGTTTTCAGCAATATGAGTCTATCATTGAAAGATATGTTCCATTCTACCCAGGAGACAATTTGCAAAACAGAGCTTTGTACTTTGGGAAATGAATAAGTATACGATTACATACAAGTGTAGCTGTGAGGAACTCAATTTTACTACAGATTTCTCTGTTCTTTTTTTTCCTAAGCACTGTAATTAGCTAAACAAAATATTTAAGTTCTGGCATGCTTCACATAGCCCATTAATCCCACACTGGATTTAAGTTCCTTTAAACGTCACTGATTTTTAATTACCATGCAAATGTATTAACTAAGCTTCTTAGAGCTAAAGGTTAGAAGCACATGCAGAAGAGCTGATAAAGGAATTTGCCTCTTCTCTGTTAATAACAAAAATAATTTATGAATTCCTACTCTGTGGCTGGAACTCTTTAAGATCATTTTCAATATACTAAACGTGTAATTCTCAAATAGCTTCAGGAGAAACCCATTAACATATTTGCTTTATAGGTAGGAAAACACGTTTATGAAATAATCAACAGGCGTCCAAAACAGACGTCGTAATTTCAGAAGAATGAAAGAGCAAACGGTACAGCACACTGGGAAGGAAGGTGAGGAAGTCAGGGCAGGGCTAACCCGGTGTGCAAAGGTTGGCCTGATCCCTGGGTAACTCGTCTGCCTGCTACTTCCTGGAGTTTGTCAAGCGGCAGCTGCTTTAGTAAATGAGCACGGAGTATTGCTTGCAAGACTGAGTCTTGAACCTAGCATTTCCTAGTGGAGTGGCTATATGAGTTGCACGTTATCGCTCAGTCTCACTTTCCTCATCTGCAAAATAATATTCACCAGCATAACCCGAATATACAAGTACTTAAGTTGAAGATCTTTTACTTTTGATGACTAATCCTACCTGCTCTGCCATATATTTTGCTTGATATTTTAGCTAATATGTACTGAATGTTTAATAGTTACTAAGTGTAAAGTACTCAGGGCTTTATATAGATTCTTTTATTTAATCGTCACAACCATCCCATGAGGTAGATATTATCATTACCCCAGCTTTGCAGCTGAGGAAACTATGTGAATCAGCTGTGGCTTCACAGCTGGTACGGGACTGCCGGACTTCCAAACTCCTCTTACGTGGAAACATACCGTGGTTTCTGCAGAAGACATGTACAATTTCATCACAGTGACCAAAGGTGATCACTTCTGTGCCCAAATCATGGAGTAGAAAAGTGGGGATAAGAAAGGCAATGAAACCTCCCCAAACATACATAAACATACGTAATTCATAGAAGACTGAACTTGAACTTGAGCTCAGCTATTTTATGACTTCAAGAGCAATGCTGTTTCTAATACGCCACACTCTTCTGATATAAGTGCTGTGGAGCTTACAAAGAAAGAGAAGACCTAATTCTTGTCTGTGAGGAAGATTTCAACACAATGGATTTTATTCTTGCAAGCATCACTGTCCAGCACACTTCACCAAATACTCTTACTAAGGAATTGCAATTGACTTTGTCCTGTAACATGTTTTGCTCCATCCATGTTCAAATAATCCAAACAAAAAGGCACAACAGACTGCTATCGATAGCCCAGGTGACAGAGACAAAGACAGAAATGAAGCTCTGACTCAAGGGACTGAAAAGCACCGTCACTCACATCCATTAGTTCCTAGTCCTTGAGATGTCTCTACTTCCGTCCCTAGCCACAATCCATACTTAGGAGAACATCTCACCTCCTCTCACTTAGTCAATAGCTCACCTTTTCCATGTCTGTAAAGCAGAATCAGTTTTTCAGATAACTTGCTAGACCCTATTCGGCCCTAGGAGTGAATGTTGATGGGTCAGGCAGTTACTATGGTATGACACATGAATTGACAGGGCAGAAATTGGCAAGATGAGGAGCATTCTATGAACCATGCATTAGATGTCTGTGCCCAAATTTTTCACAAAGACAGCTGTGATGGAGGAAGAACTGGGACAAGATGAATAATATCGGGTATATGTGGTCACCATGACAGTGTCCTTGAGAGGAAGAAAAACTTCCCTCTTAAATCTCTCAAGGAGTTAGGTCAGCGACCCTGAGAAAAAAAGTCTTCCCACATCATTCTGCAAGAATTAATAAGGTCATATCTGCCAAAGGCAACATAAAAGACTCTAGATCTCACAGGATATATAACACTGGGTCCTCAGGGCTGGGATTCACTCAAATTTGAGTTTCTCTCTGACAATAAATTTGTGTAACAAAGGATGAGGTCACAACAAAAAAAAATATGAGTTATATTTTAAAGAGTTAATTTACTTTGATCCTGACTTATAAGTATGGCGGGTAACTACAGTTCTCCCCAGCGACTTTGGTTGAACTCACGTAGGGTAATAGAAGGTAGCACACACGCATTTTTATGTCTGTGCCGCTCATCCTCATTGTAGCCTGGAAGAAAACCTGGAGGGGAAACGGATGTAAAATCCCTCTCCGGATGCCCAGTGTAATCTGGCTGAGCATTGCTGCACTTAAAGGGACCCACCGACCGCATCGCTCTTTATATCCAGGCTGCCAAATGGGTCAGATTAAGTCACAGAATCGCGCCTTAATGCCACAGGGGTCTGTTTAAAGGGCCGAGTCTAGAACATAACCTATCCAAACTTTGGCGAGAAGTAAGGGTGACTGAAATAACTCAGAGATGACAAAATAAAACTGCAAATGTGCGATCTGTTCATGAGAGAATACTGAGGTAGATCTGAAGAGAAGAGCTGTCGCCAAGCTTTCTGGACCGCGTGGGGAAAGCTTATCATTGTCTCAATATTTTACACAAAATATAAAACATGCATGAAAAGAATCCCTTTGCGAATGGGAGTTCCTGATCTAGAAAAATTCCAGTGATCTCAACAATAAATTATAAGGAAAATAAAGACCAAGGTGTAATCTGTCTAAAAAGGAGGCCTCACCCAGATCTGCAGCTGGGGACATCACCACCCCAGGGGACTATAACTTAACTGAAAAACAGGTAGTCGAGATTAATGTTTTTAATGATGAATTAAACCCCTCTGCATTTCCCTGCCTTTCATAATACAGTAAAGAGTATATCTGTTTGTGAAAGTTGGAAATGTATCTATTATATTTACGAGCCCAACATAAAGCAATCATTTATAGGTGATGTTACTTGACCGTAAAATTATTGTTGATTATTGATAGCACACCATTCATAAACACTGCATCCTGCAGAAACCAAAGATTTCTGGAAGTTGCTATAAATATACCCACATAACAGAGACATGTTCTGATTCATGCAGGGTAATAAAAAAAAAAGGGAGACACTGATAAAGTCCCTGGGTATTTTGAGAAGATATGTAATAAAAGACATATTACCAACTACTACTTATAAACTAAACCAGAATTCTTTGCGTCATACCTATAACGCAAGCTATTGATCTAAGTTCCAGTATCAAAACCTAGTTCCAGGTGGAATTTATTAACTCTTGAAACAAATCACTGTGGAAAACAGTCGTGGTGGTTTTCTTAGACACCAACCCAGAAACAACGAACTCTGAGTTTTATAAAGGTTAACAAAGAACCGTATGCAGCTTCAGGGCAGAACTTGTGAAGTGGTAAGGAACATGCTCAGACGGCCATTTCAGAGTCTGCAAAGAAAGGTTAAGTTCAGATGTCACTATTCTGAAAGCTGCTGTGACCTTTTAGCACATACTAGAAAACAGGTGAATAGACAGGTCAGAGGTTTCCTTCTGGAGACCACGAGCCACAGATGAACTGGTAACATTTTAAAAAGAGACTACAAATTGATCCGTGCACACATACAGACCAACAGAGTGCACTCACCATACCTTCATTTCAATTACCTTCCAATTTCTAAATTGCTTTCTTGAAGTACAGTGATTATATTTGGTCTACACTAAGACACCACCCTTTTTTGAACAGGTACACTTTTTCTTTTTAGAAACACACCCATGAATTTACACCGAAGGCTTTATGATATCTCTTCTGGGTACCCACCCTTCTGAGAATCATTCTACCACTAAGAGTGGACACCCCATCTCTACTGATGAAGTGGGGGGGGAATCAATGGAGCCTCATGCTGAAACCTTGGAGATGCAACAAAAGTAGCTAAAAAATAATTTTGTTAGCTGTAAGTCCTGTCAAAGATTGAGGCATCAATAAAATAAAGCACAAAGACAATCAATCAATGGGTCATCATTACTAAAGGAAATGCAGATTAAAAGAACAGGGTTAAATTCAGAAAAGTCCCAGTAACATTTTTATGGGAAACTAAAATTTAAAAAAATAATATCTCAATTGAAGAAGACAAATGATTTGGAAGTGCACAAAGGTGAGGAAAGATAAAATTTTGCAAGTCATTCTGCACTTTTTGTTCTCTAAATCTGCAAATCTTGTGATACAAAAGTTAAGTCAAAGAAATCTTTCCAACAAGCAAAAGCAAGGTCAAAGTGGAACAGAAAATACATTTGATTTTTTTAAATGGCATCTAATACCATAATCTTATTTCCTTTTTATAGTTCTTTTTTCCAATGTTGTTTTTTCCCTCTTTAGCCAGTATTGATGTTAGCTTTTGCATTAAAATGGAGCAGAAAATAGGCCTTAGCGAATTGCTTTTAGGATAATTTACCATCGAGTGCAATATAAGGACATTCAGGGTAAGAGAAAAAACTTCCCCACAACTTAAAAAAAATAACCAAGCCTCCCACCTGGCCACGAGATTTTGTGAGCTGTATAATTAGGAAGTATTTCTGCAGCTGTTTCTAAGAGTATGCAGGGAGGAGAAGCTTATGAGAGCTGGATGTCAGATTACTTGTCTGGAGTCACCTATGACCTTGAACGCTTACCTAACTGATACTCAGCTCTTTCATCATAAAATCGGGAGATTGGGACATGGTGAACTTGTAAGATGCCTTTTTGCTTTGCTAACTTTTATTTGCATGGTTTAATTTAACAAAGAACAAGTCTTTATGTAACTCTGGAGTTACAAAATGAAAAGACTCTTTTCCTTATTTTAGTCTGTTCAAATTCTTAATATTCAGTTACCAGCTGCACACTATCTCATCTCTTTTTCCCCTAGCTGCTTTGGGAAGAGTGTCCCTCTTTTTTTGGCATACTGTGATCGCCAACATTCGTATGTATTAAAGCTGATTTTTAATGAATGCTGAATGCTTTCTTCACCCGGGAAGTATCCTAAGAAAGTTGAAGACCATCATATCTAATTGGTGATAACTCTAGGAGGACACTTACTTTACTGTACAGATGAGGAAACTGAGGCTCAGGAACTAGTAACTTGCCTAAGTTTATACACGCTTGAGATGTTAATGCAGTCCATCCGTGTCCAGACCATGGACTATGAAACCACTCACAGGAATGCATACATCCTATCATAGTTGGTACCCTGGCTAGTGCCAGGGGAGAAGCTCTGTTGTTTTGTATGGGCTCTAGGACCATGGATAAAGCATATTTGCCTCTGAGAAATGAACAAAAAAGGGAGCATGGCTAAACTCATCACAGCTTGCCACATTAGACCTCAATGATCAATAAAACTTGCCAAACAATAACCAATGCAATACACTGCCTCAGAAAACAGGTATGACAAATCATATTCACTGATTTTGGGGGGGTTGTCTGCAAGAGATCGGCTCTGTTGGTTGTAACTAGAAACATCTATGATTTATGATGCTTGATTAAGTGTGCCAATCCTTCAAAGCTAGGCAAATCTCATGGGGACAGAAAAGCTGGAGGACCATTGGTTTTAGCGGTTTCCCGAGATTACTCAAGGCATTAAAATCAAACGATGCTTAGCAAATTCAAGCTGCTCCTTTTGGATTAACTATTAGGTTTATCGGCTTTTTAAAGGAATGTATTTGGTGCCTGCTCCAAGTACCTTAACCCTGGTCATCAAACCCTCCATCACTCTTTCTTAATACCTTAACAAATCTTTTCCTTGATTCTACTTCCACTAACCTGCTTCTTTTTTTTAATCATTATTATCATTATTTTTTTTTTTGAAGTACCCTCAGTTACAATGTGTCAATTTCTGGTACACAGCACCATGTCCCAGTGATGCATATACATACATACATTCGTACTAACTTGCTTCCTAAATTAGTATGTAGAATGCTGGATTTGAGTCTATAAAATCAAGATTCTACCTCAAACTCTGCTATTTAGTTAACTATATGAGTAAGTTTTACTAAGTCACTTAGCAACTCTGGATTTTTTTCAAAAAGAGAAAGAAAGAGAGAGGGAGGGAAGGAAAGATACACAAACACATGTTATGTCCACCCCACAGAAATGATGGGAGGATCAAATGAGGTAGGTTACATTCAAGTGCTTCTAAAAATCCTCAAATGCGGAATGTTAGTATTGGTATTATCATTGTTCTAACTACTTATACTCAACCAGGAAAGAGCCTTGGTGGCACACATTTAATTAAAAATAAAATTGAAAGACCGTATCTAAATCAAACTATGGGTGTTGAGATCCGAGCAACTCTGTGATGTGAAAGTCATAGATTTCTGCCTTGGCAAAGCAAGTAAATCAACCTTTGAAGGTAGGTAGGGATGTGCATTCCAAACATAGGTGTTTTATTTTCTAATTTTTCACACTCTGAGAACGACCCTGACAACGACTTCCAAATGTATCGGAGAAGACTGAGTTGTCTTTCCAGCACTACTAAGCGTACAATTTGTTCTTTTCTCGTCCTCTGTCACAGAAGGCAAAGGGAAGCTACAAAGTCATGCTGTAAAGGGCACTGGCATTTCCCAAGGTGAAATCCCATGCTATTTCCAAAAAGAAGGGTGTCATTTTCTATATACGAGCCTCTGATCTTTGTCTCTGGAAGACGAAGCTCTTGTTGACTTGTATGTACATTTAGCAGCCTCCGAGGTGTTATCACACTTCTAAGGCTAGACACATTGGATTCAGAAAGAAAACTACTCCTGTAAAGAACTGAGAGGAGAGCTGGCGTTTTGCTTTACATTTTAGCTCCTCCATAACATTCTTCTCAGAAAAGGGAACAGATAATAGCATACAGAAATACTAGCTCACAGAAATACTACCTCCTCCTGCAGACAGAACACCTTGGGAGGGTTCTGCCCACAAAGGTCTACAGACTTAAGCAAAGCGCCAGCTCTACTCTCAGTTCTTTACAGGAGTAGTTTTCTTTCTGCAAAACAACTGCAAAACATTCAGTGGGAAAGAAGCACACTTCCTGAGAAACAATACAACTACTATTTGTCGGCTCTTTTCTGGCCTAACAAGCAATTCCTTCTTTTTTTTTTTTTTTTTTTTTTAATAGT
Source organism: Camelus bactrianus (assembly GCF_048773025.1). Taxonomy (NCBI): domain Eukaryota; kingdom Metazoa; phylum Chordata; class Mammalia; order Artiodactyla; family Camelidae; genus Camelus; species Camelus bactrianus. The sequence continues at coordinate 18,986,326 of NC_133560.1, read as the reverse complement.
TCTTTCCAACTTTGGTTGCAAATTTAACAATTAAAATTTTTTTTAAATTTTTTTTTTTTTTAATTTTTTAGACTCAGAATTTTCAGGATTTCAGAGCTGGAAGGATATAGTAACCCAATCCTTCCCCACTCTCCCAAAGAGACATGTAACTCTGGTCCAGAGAGGAGGAAAAAATTACTTACTTGAGATCACACACCAGAGGGTAGGTGATCAGCTTTAGAATACAGCCTAGTGCCCTGGAATTCCTTTCTACCACACAGCTTCTTTGACAACTGAATTATCGTGGTCAAAGAATTATCTTAAAGATAGCATTACCCTTGGTTTGCTGTCCATTCTGTACAAATTGAAATCACAAATATGTCAGAGGTCTTGTGGCGTCAGACAAAATTAAATTTACGTGTGTGTAACATTAATAGATATTATTTATCAAGATTTATTATGTGCAAAGAACTTTACTAAGCCTTCAGTGTATATTAAATAATTTAATTTTTAGAATAATTTAATTAATATTTTAAGGCTAATATTATTACTACTCCTACTCCATAGATGAGAAAATGGACAGCTTAACGAATTAAGTAATTTGGACCATGTTACACAGCTCATTATTAGAAGACCAAAATTCTAGATTCTGGATTTTCAACTATTACAAAATGCCGCCGGGGTTTATAAAAACATCGAAGTGAAACAGACACCCCATCAATTTTCACGAGTAAACCTGCTTTCGTCAGTTTTAGGAAAGAAAACTACATTGCTACCAGTTGGAGAAGTAACAACCAAATGCATTTAGTTCCAATCAAGCAATAAAAACCAGATTGTGTTTCATTCTGTTCTTTAAATACATTTCAACCGACTTCAAAGACAGTATTAATAATGATGTTCCAGGAATGAGGTTAAAACTTGGCTTTATTTGTCTGATAGGAGAAATTAATTCACTGTTACTTTTCCTGCTCACCTTACATGTAATATTATGGTATATTTATTAAGTGTTAATTCGCAACGTTCATACCTGGCTTTATGTACAATCTGGTACTCCTGCTGGTCTCTGCTCTTTGGTTTTTAATCCTAGCTATGATTCCAGTATACAAACTGCAGGAGTGAATGCTGTCTGCCTTGAAGATGCCAGGTTGGGGAGCACTCTTTGAAGAATTCTGTGTGTCCTACAGTCATCTTCACTGACATGCAGACCCTGACGTAACTGTGGGACTACTGTGACCATGCTGTACAACCACCTCCAAAAGCAAATTCTGAAAAATCAGCGAAAATACCCTTGAATAAAAATTGCAGGTTGAATGTAAGCAAAGATAAAGACTTCGGAACAAAACAATGATTTTGCTGCACTGCAACTTCTTAAGGGCAAGAAGAATTAACAGAAGGAATTTTAGGTTATTCTAACATGAGTTGAATTCATTTCTTATGTAACTTCCATGAGTCAGAACCTTCTTGAGCTAGACCTGGCTGTCACTGGAATAATCAAGAAAACTGTGCCATAAACCGGAAACTAACACAACACTGCAAATCGACTATACTTCAATTTAAAAAAAAAAGAAGAAGAAAAAAAGGAAAAAGAGAACAGACAAAGCCCTGACCTCATGAAGCATCACTATGGTATTATTTCTCAAATTTTTCAAAGACCAGAGTCGAAAAGATTTTCTTGATTCGAATTCTTATATCAATCTCAAAAGCATCCGTATGTTATTAGTTCATAAAACTTCATAATTTGCTACAAAACAAACCTGAACATAGTTGCTATCACTCTTTTTAAAAACTATCTTTGACAGTTGAAAAGCACATCTGAGATAATTAATACGAGACAAAGAGCCTCACAGTATTTTCCATAATTATTTCAGTCTTAATACTCAAAATGTTTTCCTTATTATGCTTTAGTAAAATGTATTTCTCCATGAAGGCACACCTTTAACACATTCTTTTTTTTTTTTTTTTTTGAACATTCCTTTTTCAAGTAAAGTCCTAACAGATATACAAGCAGGAAAACCAAGTAGTGAGATGGAATTTCATATGTTACATCTTCTACTGGTTTATATCCATAGCATTTGGAACTTATTGTTCCAAAACAAACAGCAGAAAAAAATTTTTTTTTTCTGTACTGACCCCACAGTAAATATTTTGGCCTTTGCAGGCCACATGGTTTCTGTTGTAACTACTCAACTGTCTTTAGAGTGCAAAGGTAGACAGGGGTAATACATAACCAGATGGGCATGTCTATGTTCCAATAAAAGCTTATTCTTAAACATAGGCACTCAGCCATATGTGGTTTACTTCTGCTCTAAAATATCAATATTTTTTGCCAACACTAGCCAAAAAAAAAAAGCACCATCGTCAAATGCATGTCTTATTAAAATCCAGTTTAAAAATATTCTGAAGTGTTTCTTTAAAGATAAAATTTCATAATTATCTTTTAAGAAGGGAAATAAATCTGTATTCCCTTTCAATTGTGCTGTAAGAAATATTCTTTTTATGATAGTACTATATTTTTTTTATTAAAATATACAAAACTTAGGGACAGTTGTCAAAAGATCTAACCTCTCTTGATACATCAGTCAAGTCTGAATTTATTGAAGTGTAGCACAGCAATACTTTAATACAAAAAGATCCACCTAATACGGACATTTCACTTTGCACAGGAAAATATATATTCAGTAAACTCATGCAAAATAGCATGGAACTCCAGCTTTATTTTAGATTGCCTACACTGAGTCACAGGAAGCACATCTTCCTGCCCAAGGATGTACGGTCTTTTCAAGCTGATGTAGGTGGCACTGCTAGTTCATATTTTATCCCAGTCTATTCATTGCATCGAACTTAAGTTTACCAGTATTAAAATGTTCAACCTGATAAGTGGACACTTGGTGATAAGTAATAAATAATTACTTAGAAAAAAATAGCCATTTCATCCTCAGTTTTATATTTCGTATGTATGCATATATGTGCGTATGTCTGTGTGTGACAGCCAAACACTACATACTACTGACAATGTGAGGCTAGTTTATAAGAGTTCTTTTCTCCTACAACTTCTGAGCTTTTGCTTTTTCTCAAATGGCACGCCTGACTTAACCAACACAAAAGTTACAATTCAGCTAAGGAGTCACTAAATCTAGCAAAATGTATATGGTATGTTTTCTCCAAACTTGTAACAGACATTGAGATATTTTCTAGAAATCTCAATTTCATGCACAACTGAACTATTCTAGCTGAAGACTGATCATTACAATTGTACAGATTGACAAGTCAGTGTATTTAAAACAGTCAAACCAATCATAATTTAGAATTTGCCATAATGCAAATGCTTTTATAGTTCTCAAATTTTGCTCATCGAGTCTGTGGATAAGCCATCATCAGATGTAGTATTAAACCTAGCAAACTCTTCACTCTGAAACAGGTATTTGTGGCAACAGTCATGCACACTGTATCAGCTATGCTGTATTATTTTCTGGTGTTAAAACTGTTCTCAACATGGAATAGCCCCTCTTCAATTATCTGTCATTAAGTCAACCACACTTCATGTAATATATACCAGAATTTAGATGTTAATTTGGCTTACTACATCCCCCAAAAATTCTTATTTTCATAAAGTTATTATGTTCAAAATAAAAAACGGAATATATTAAGCAGAGTTTATTGCTTTAAATCTAAACTTTACTCAATAAGGTTAAAGGAAGAAAAGAAACCTTTAAGACTATGCCCTCCGCGGTAATTTGTGTTGCTTCTACAGATCAAAGTAAATGAATCCTATGTAGAAGACTGAAGCCGAAATAAAACAACCATTTTTTAAATGTTTACATTAATTGGACATATAACAAACTGCCAAAAATGCACAATGTTTCTGCATATACATTTTGAATATGCTAGGAACATCCAAGGCACCTCATGCACAAATTGAAATGGAAATGGTACTCTTGAGTTATAAAATTAAAAGACACCCCTGCTAGGATGGTTATATGCGTTTGTTCTTTTGGCCAGGAATCAAAAATAATCATTGGATATAAAAATCCCATTCACAATAACTATAAAAATTATGAAGTACTGAATTTAACAAGAATTATGTAGGGCCTATGGGAATAAATTGAACAAGAAATCTGCAAGACTTACACAAAGAAAACTGTAAAATTTTACAGAAAGACATAAAAGAATCTGTATAAGAGATGAGACATAGTATGCTCTTCGATGGGAAGAAACAATACTTTAAGAAGTAAATTTCCTTCCAAATTCCTCAGTAAATTTCAGTGCCGTTACAACCACAACACTATTATTTTGGCGTTATTTTTAACTTGCCAAATTAGCAGTTTTTCAGAGGAAGTATAGCTTTGTAATAGGTATCAATATATAAAATGGACCAGCTCTGGGGTCCAGTAATCCCACTTCTAAGAATTTAGGGGGAAAACTTTACAATTGCATCAAATATGAATATACAGGATGGCTCAATAGAGTTTCACTCATAATATTAAAACCTCCCCCCAAATAATCATAATGTCCATCAAGAGAGGATTGATTTAATAAACATGGTGCAGCCATACAATGAAATTCTATTCAACCATTGGATATTATGTTGTAGAAAAATTTTAGATGGCATCAAAAGATGTTCACAAAATGTGCAGAAATCATATTATAAAACTTAATGTATGATACTATCTATTTCATGTACATGCATGTGAATTCCCAAGGAAACTGAAGGTTTAGTGATCATTTTGCTGACAGTGTATATATATGAGTGATGATATTAATAGAGACCTTTGCTTTTTATTATAGTTTATTACCTACTTTCCTATAATGGATAGAAATAAGTAATAAAAGCAATTCAGATTTAAAAACTGCAGACGCTTGAGAAAATTACATGACAAATTTACCTGCTTTTACAAAGCAAACATAACAAACAGCTGGCAGTTACCTTCTCTCTCCTTTAATTGCCTTAATTTTCAAATATAGAAACTCTGGACTGGAAGTTAAGAAATTTTTACAAAGTCTTATCATCAGTGACAAATTCAGGACAAATCCAGAACTTCTCAGTCCCTGCTTCTGATGTAAATACTGACCTTTCACAATAACTATAGAAATAATCTCAAAAAAAAATTCAATGGCATATTTTAGTCCAAGGATTGCTTGCATTCAAAAGAAATACAGAACTGAGTAATTATTTTTAAATTATATTTGTTTGTATATTCATAGTCATACATATTGTTTTTAGACATATATGATATAGCTGGCCTAATTTGATTCATAATTTTTATCAATTCAATTGTATACTTGATTAAATAGAAAAAAAGAGAAGAGAAACATTTTCATTAAGCCACATATTTTTCCCAACCTTGAGGATCACAAATGTATTCAAACTCAAGCCTTTTGAATTGACCTTGAAATGCATCACAATTTTTATTTCAAACAAATACTAATCATCATTTTGCTGAGTATTCTGAAATATGTTCTACCTCATTAAAAGAACAAGTAAGATATGAAGGGCTGATATTTCCTTGGTTCTCAAAATCTCTCATAAAATCTAATTTTGCTCTTAATTCTCAGGATTACTATATACATTTTATTCAGAGCAGATTTCTGTTTTGAGCCAGAATTGAATTCATTCCCTAGTGGCAAAAGGTGATTTATAACCAAGAAAAAGTAAATTATAATCTTCAATTTATCCACAAACCCAAGAAAAAAAGTAAATCATAATCTTCAGTTTATCCACAAGCCCTAATGATGCCAAAACACTGGTAATTACTAATTGATTTCTAAATGATGTAGGCTGTTTTTGTATATTATAGATTTTCCTATATGTTCTATTTGTTTGACTTTTGTAAGTTTCCCAAAAGTCATCTGGGAAACTAGAATTAACAATTACTCTGTGAGATTACAAAGGAGGCCGGTCCATTCAAGTTTTTAAATTTCTCCTTCCTTTAACTTGAGAAAAACACAAAATAAATGGGATAGGAGACAGATAGGGCTCTAATTACAGTTCCAGCACTTCCTTGCTATAAAATAAGGGAGGGCTGTATTGTCTTAGTTCTAACATAAATCTTCTAACCCTCAGTTTACCCATCTGTAAAATGTGGTAATACATCTTATTTCATCGAGGCTTTAGAGAAGTAAATGGTAAGTCATTGAAAAATTCCATTTCATTTCGTAAAAATATCTCAATAAATGGTAGTGATTCTTAGCAGTGTCATTAATCATAATAAAGTACACCCCAGTTACATGTCGAAGGTGCAATGCAATTTTTCAAATCCTGTTTTCCACTGACCTTTTTAAAAGCATTTGTTTACAAACTATCAAATGCTTAAAAGAACAAAGAGAATCCACATGCACTTTGATATTGTTGATTCCATTCATATAAATTCAAAAGGACAGTCCCTGACTATATACACAGTCTTATATGGCAAATCCTTTTTGCGTATTTTATATGATATTCATTTATACTAAACAAAAAACCCAGATACTTGATTAAAAAAAAAAAAAAGGCTTTCTGCTATTTCCCAACTACTGAAGACACATTACAACCTCCTCAAGGACAAGAACCTCCTATGTCTTATCTCTCTTTCCATCTCCCTCTCTGGGTCTCACTTTGTTTTTCTTTCTCTCTTTAAAGCCCAGCAGCGCAAGCAGCATTTAATTTCACCGGGTTGTGCTCCTGCCATGATGGCACTGTGCACTGAAACAACAACAGAACCGGAAGCCCAGAGCTCTAGAACTGTGGGTTTTTTTTTTTTTTAATGAGAACATAAACACTTAGGAGGTATTTTATCCAAATCTGGGAATTTTACAACCAGAGCACATTTATAACCTTTGCCACTTTGACTAAAGCATCCTAAGTAAAGAAAGTTCCATTACAACAAATTTCCACCTAAATGGTCTCCGTGATGATGACGATCACAGTCAGTTTGGAAAAATAACAAGATAAAGCCATTTTAAAATGTGGTTCTCAAAACTGGCTCATTAAATAGATAGAAAATTGGCCTCCAAAACCTGAAGTCTAAAATAAAGCAACTAATAAGTCCAAAGGAAATAAATTTTTTGTTTTCCATGTTGTCTATAATTCTACAGATCTTTTCGTCTGTAAACTTGGCAAGTACTTAAAATATCAGGACTTTCAGAATAACAAAGGTATCATTCTCTAATGAATTCTGTTAGAAAAATCGTTTGCCACAGAGGCATACTGCTGTGATTCAAGTAAACACTTATGAGCATTCTTCCAACACAGAAGCCAGATGCAAATTTACACAGCCTAGCAGATCAGCCCCATCAATGTCGAAAGAAAGTGTTGGCTTAACAGTGCTTGCCAGAGGAACGGTTCACACAGCTGACTGATCAGAGAACACTTCAAGAGTGTTCAGTCTATTAACTCAAACACTCATTTGGAAAAAATAAAAACCAGAAATAAGTATTTACAAAATAAGTCTTGAAATTTCTTTGTCCGTAGGTCAAAGAAAACAAACAGAAAAGGTACCTAAATTTCATTTTTTAGAGCACCCTAAAACACAGAATGGTAATTTGATTTTGCAAGGCCCTTACTCACTTATATCTAAAACTTTTTTAACATTTCTGCTTATTTTATGATATTCTTTAAAATGGTCTATAAATCATTTAAGATGAATATTTAAAACTTTTTTGAAAGATTTATAGTCAGTAAGATGTCAACACTCTCACAAAAATGAACAATATTTAAAGATGATCTTTGTATACATATTTTTTTAAAGCCAGCTGTTTATAGAGTCCTTGGTCAATTCAGTTAAATAGAGTCCTTGGTCAATCCTAGGAAGCGGGAAGATTCAGTAATTATTTTAAAACAAATGCTCCCTCCTGGAAGGGATGAGTGGCACACTCCAGAAAAAGTTATTTTTCCCATGTTGGTGCTTTAGACGTTCCAAGGTAGGAATAAACGGGGCAACAGTCACCTTTGAATTATCTATATTATAAGCCCTACCATCCAATATTTCCCATTAACAAAATAAAATGCAGGACAGAACAGGCTTTAATTTTCCATTATTATTCACTATATTCTCATGTTCACGGGATCAAGGTTTAAGTATGAGATAAAAAAAATTATAACTTTATATATATTTTTATCAAATATTCTTTAAATCTCTAATTTGGGGTATGTTTTATAACAAACATTACATATTGGACCATAAATAAACAGATACTCATTTACTGAGCAAGTCAAGTAGTGTGAGGTTAAACTCTCATGGTGCAACCATCATTTCAACCTAAAATAATTAAATAGCAGAGTAAAAAGTGACTTTTAGATATGACTTATTTAATCAAAAGAGAGACATGTGAAAGTCAGCAGATAAACATTTTTTTTTAAAATTTTGATTCAATGGTCTTGAACCAATTAGGCACTAAGTTACTGATCTGTATGTAGAAGAGCAACATCAAGACGTTTAATCACTGAGACCTTAAATTTAAGCATATACTTCAAGAATTATAATTAGGCAGCCGTAAATAATTTGTAGGAAGCTATTTCAGTGGCATTCTTCCTACACGTTAAGTGTACCTTACTACTAGAACCACGAAACAAATAGCTATCTTCCTAAACAGGAAGGAATACTCATACCATATTTATCCTAAAATATATATATTAAAATTTCAGTATTTCTGATCTCTTCAGGTATCTTAAAACTAAATAACCAATGCAAGTATTACTTATTCTTAGCATCAAACACTGCCCTAGGTGCTCATCCCTCCCCTCATTTCACAACCTTTTTAATACAGATTTATGATTATTTTCATCATTTGTGTCAAAAAAAAAAAAATCAGTGTGGAGGTTCCAAAGGGTATTTTGTCAACATAAAAATCCAACCTGGATGGTTGTTTTTCAACTCTCTGACACTTACACTTAGTAAACGCCCCCTGCCTTGGTTTTTTGTGAAGGTGCTTAAGACTCTCTCATCATGTCATAGCTCCTACTCAAGACACTGCAGCATCTCCTCTGCCCAGCTGTCAAGGTCTTATGCAACTCAGCTCCACCAGACACAGTCCTGCCCTACTAGGCACCCTGCCGTGCCTACCCAGTTATATGAGCTATGCAGTCTTAGAAATCATACAATCCCTCTCGTCCTTCTTTCTACATTTTTAAAAGAGGATAAAAAATAGGGTGACCTAGGTCACTGGATTTTGGTGAACATTAAAGTGAAATATTGTCTGCAGGTCTGAATTTTGATTTTTGCAGTATTATTGTCGCTAATATGCAATGCCTTTCTCCGTACTGTCTCCACCCCCACTGACTCTCCCACAGGACTGTTCTTATCTTCCATCCATTCGTGTGGCACGGATCCTTCTTGCTTAATCCAACTCTCCCTCTTCCCTGAGGTCTTCTCCAAATCCCACCTACTCTGACCACTTGGATCTTTATTGTCCCCAAAACCCATATTAATACTAGAGGACAGTCTGTGGTCAGATTCCTTGATTAGTGATTGTATTAGCTTCCACCTTCACGATAAAACCAATATTCCTCAAACAGTGGCCCCAAGATAATACCTGTATCAGTCAAATAGACAGCTTTCATTTATTTTTATTTTTTAATGGAGGTCCTGGGGATGGAACACAGGATCTCCTCCCTGCTAATAAGCATGTGCTTTACCACTGAGCTATATTATCCTCCCCTTTCCCCCTTTTTTTAAAAAATGGAATAGAGAGCTTTTAAACAAGCAGATTTCTGAACTCCATCCCAGACTTACTGAATCAGACTCTGGTCATAAGTCCTTCAAATACTAACATGAATATAAGACCCTGAGGATTCTGCTGCACAGTAAAGTCTGAGGACCACTGTAAAAACTTAGATCTCCACCTTTTATTTTGATTCTTCCACCACAAAGATACGCCAGCCTTTCCTCACACCATCTGGGACACTCTTCTCACCCTCAGCCCTCACCTCCCCCTTCAGGCAATTAAGATTAATCTTGCTCGACTTGAGAGTGAGTCTTAGGTCCAGTGGAAGAACTATTTCATGCCCTTCCACAAAACAGCCTCGCTGGTGTGGTGCCGGTGAAGCAGCCCGCAATAAATGCTTCCTGGGAGCCTGACGCAGGGCAGTCCTTCCACTGCCCCTCCGACAACTCCATTCGCCCCTTATTTGTGGAGCTCCTACTAACTGTCGGGCGTGTGCAAGGCACTGGGGACACAGACGGACACTGTCCCTGCGTTCACACACCTCAAAATCTCTGATACTTTTCCATGGCTTATTCGTGGATCTCTTTTCTAAGATACATGTAGATTTCACCTTAAAAACTTCATTAATTGTTGCTCTTGTGTAAGGAAAAAAGTTATTTCATCTTCAATTGCCAGAACAATTACTTCTAAGTTAAGGCCTCTTGGCAGGTAAGCGGGCAGTAGGTGCCAAACGACAGAGCAAGGAAAATGAGACTTGGCAATAAAAAATGCCACTAGAATGTTTACAAAATGAGCACCAGCAAGGGTCAGTGGATTAAAGACACGTCCATATTTTTCCACATAAATAGGGACAGAATCATATAAGCCCACATCTCTCCTTGTTTAATAAAATACGTATTTTGCAAATGAAATGCACAATTGGAAGCAACACATAGAACTTGTGTTTGTACCTTTTAAAAACTCATCACTTTCTACTTTTTTATTCCTCTTTTAACTGTCCATTTCAACTTATTTTTATGTCATCCAAAAATGTAAGTTGATTTTGGAAAAACTGAGTAATATCAAGATAGAAACAGAGTGAAAAGCAGCTGTGTAAATATGAGTCAAATTGATATGCAAAGTTTTAAAAGTTTCCATTTATAGGCTATTTAAACCCAGTTATTTACCTTATATATGACTTCTACTGTTAATAGTGCATAAGTAAAAATAAATGTTTATTTTCAAACAGTCTAAAGCTAAAATTATGACTAATAATCTCTAAAATATATTTTAAAATTCCCTTTTGAAAAAAAAAAGAGTAAAACAAAGTGCCAGCATACTCATGTTTATAAGATCACCAAGAGGCATAGAAAAAGACACGCCAGTTTACCCTGGTAGCAGTAGAGGTGTGTATTCTTTTTAAGAAAGCATAAAACTATAAAAATATTGATGGTCTGTTGAGTGAAAATGCAGACTATAACATTCTCTCTGCAAAATGACAAAGTACAATGGGTAAAGAATAGGTAAGCAAACAGATAAGAACTAGGAGGCAACATAGGCAAACTAAAACACAGTTGTAATGATGTAATGGGGATGTGGATAATTTTTGCCTCTGATGTTTGTTGGTATTTTTAAATTGGTTTTGTCACCATGCACCACCAAACATAAATGAAAATGGTGATTGAGCCCAAAATCCATTACTCCATGAGAAAATCTCCTTCTTTTCTCAAGTTGCTTGGAGACAAAAGCACATCACCATTCTCTGCATCATCAAGGGTTCTCAGCTGGGGACACGTTCAACCCCCAGGGCACATTTGCCAATTTCTGGAGGCAGTTTTGGGTTTCACAACTGCGGGGGGACCTCTGGCATACAGTAGGTAAAGGCCAGGGATGCTGCTAAACATCTTGCAATGCACATGACAGCAAAGAATTCTCTGGCCCCAAATGCCAAGAGCGCCAATCACCAATGCACGATCACAAAACAAGCCAGTGCCCCACCCAGAAATGAGTCAGTACTCCCCACCACAACATTAAGAAAAACACTTTCTCTGATTTACATTCTTACAGAAATTCCCAAGAGCATTCAACCATGAGGTGGGAGTGAGAACACTAAAGCACACTTTGAGGTACTTCTAAAATATGAAACTTGAGTGATCTCACTCCCTTTCCTTCTCTTGCAGGGGAAGTGCACAGTCAGACCTTTATTTCATGCCACAGTCAAGCTTGCATTGTTCAGAGTCCTACAAAGCAACAGCAAAGGATCTGCCCTAAGAGTTAACCAAGAGAAACAGATTCATACACTGCCCATATCATGTGGCGCCACTGTTTAGACACAAATGAATAAGTAATTATTGAGATGTAATCTTTATAATGAACCGCATTTATACTGTGCCGAGTAGAGGGAGTGAAGATCTGGGAAGAGAAGAAACAACACTCAACCACCTTTAAAAGAATTCTTTGCAGGAGTGGTTTATCAGAAATCACAAAAATGCATTCGCAATTGGAAAAAAAAATTCAATTGAAAATGAGGTCTTAAAAATAAAACACAGAAAAAGGGAAAGGGTCATTTCACAAAGTGTCCACCCATAGCCCAAAACCACTGACACGGTTCACAGCTCCTGAACTTCATCAGCCCACGTTTTGTGACAATTATTGGCTTTCATGGTTCTATGACATTCTGCTAGAGCAACAGAAAAATTATTAGACAACGTAACAACACCATTCATAATGAAAGAAATTATGATACAAGAAACATCCTCAACTCTTCAGGATCTTAAATAAATCTTCCTTTATTGCTAGGTTTAAACTGTGCTCAACAGATGTAATATAAAGTATAAATTTCTCAAGGACAGAAACCACATCTTACATTCTACACACATTAAATAAAGCACTTATTTGAAAAAAAAACCATGTTCCTGAAATGAGAATATTTTTTCAAGGTAGAGTGAGGAGTAACAGTAACATCTTTTAGAGAATGAGTTGATCTGATCCACCCACTGTTTCCAAAAATAAAAATAAAAACAAACAACAGAGCAGACTCCTAAGGAATAAAAATGATTTTTAAAAACGAGGACTTGCTACATCTAAAAGTGCAGTATAACCAGATGGCTGAGACTGAGGGATGTGAAGTCAGTCATTTGCTAGCTGTGTGATTTTAAATAAGTCACTTAAACTCTCTGGGCCTCAGTTTCTGTTTTGTAAGCAGGTGGGTAGCAGCCATACCACTGTTTTAATAGGAGGATTGGATGAGACAATGTACATCAGTACGGTACCTACCCAAGTTAAGATCTCAATGAGCAGTAACTGGGATTACGTTTTAGATTAGTGTAATGATGGTGGAAAATGTTGGGCACTGCACAAGAGGAGGACAGGGGGAAGAGAGAGGGAAGGAGGAGACAACATAACCGCTTGCTAAAATTGGGTAGGACAGCTTCTAGGCATAGTTTGCTGGGAATTAAGCCTGGGTCAGTGAGTGTTCTCACCCGCTTCACCACTCCCCATCCCACCCACCCCACCTTACCTCCGGCTTTGTATCTGCAACCTACTCCCTTCGAACAGAAACTTCTCCTCTAAATGCTATATGACTGCTTGGAGCCACTGCCCTCTCCCCACTTCACTCCAGATCCACACTTTTCAAAAGAGCTGTCTTCAACCACTGAAACTCATCTTGCTGCGTTTACCAATGCGCCCCTGTTAGTACACGTGGGAGACAGGTTCCAGAACGTACTTCAGTGGATCGCTGTGGCATGTGAGGCAGCTGACCACTTCCTTCCTTTTTAAACTCTCCTGTGCCTCAGCTTCAAAGACATTATTATCTGCAGGCTCTCCTCTGAGCTCCCTGACTGCCACTCAGCTGCTTAATTAATCTCCTTTGCGGGCTCCTGTTCCACATTCCACCACTTAAATTACAGTGCTCACCAGGTCTCCGTTTTCAGCTGCCGTCTCACTTTCCCTTTTTAATTGCATCTACTCTAGGGGAGGGTATAGCTCAAGTGGCAGCGTGCATGCTTAGCATGCACAAGGCACTGAGTTCAATCCCCAGTACCTCCTCTAAAAATACGTGAATAAACCTAATTACTACCCCCCCAAAATCTACATAATTTATTGTATCCACTCATACAGTTAAGTACCACGTATATTCTGACAGTGTCCAAGTTCATCTCTCTGGTCATGACTTCTTACCTGGCTCTAGACCTATACTTTCTAGTCTCCATCCACAGAGTCCATGTGTGGAAAAAAGTCAATGTTCCCCAAAGTGAACTCACTATCTGCCCACACACCTCACTCCCCGCCCCACTCCCCACCCCACTCCCAACCTGGCTGCCCTTTCAGTGTTCTCCATCCGTATCAATAAATGGTACCATCAGAAACTTAGGATTCACCAAGTCCTGTCGTTTCTGCCTTGTACATGCCCTGATTTTGCATCCTCTCCTTTACATCCCTGCCTCTGTTCATAGTTCTTTCTGGACTTTTACAGTGGATTTCCATCTCATCTCTCAACCTGAGGTCTTGCTAACCCTCCATACTTGAAAAGCATCTTCCAGAAGTGGAATCTATTCAAGCAATTCCTCTATGGACATCCTTCCATCCATGGGACCCCACAGCCCTTGGAGCAAAATTTAAACTTCAGCAGGCTACAAAAATGGTCTTTGTCATCTGATCGCCACCTGTGATCTCAATATCAACTCTTAACCACCTCCTCACGCTCACTCCCAAAGCCAGCCGTTCAAAGTCACATTGCAAATCCCTAATCCCACGCAATTCTCCTGTTTTTTTTCCCCTGCTTGGAATATTTATCCACAGACCTCTAACCCCCATCTCCACCTAGGAACTTCTACATAATACCTCAGGACTCTGTATTCCCAATGCGCCCTGTGTATTTCTGATTTCAAAGGACTTAATATTCCTACACTGTGATTCTTTCTACATTGGTTGATCCAAATAGTAACCTAAAGAGTTCCTATGCTCTGTTTTTCCACATAGATGGTACCATGACTCGTGAATAATAATAAATGACTGCTCTGAAAATGAAGAGTTCACCCAGTATCTGTGGCATTCACCAGGAGTCAAACATCCCACCAACCACTGTGTACAGAGCAAAACCACACAGAGAGAGAGAGACTATAACCTTGTCTGCATGTATTTTATACACATGAATTAGGAAGACAGAATATGGAACATATCAGGCAATGTGAAATATCAAATCACAAATGAATGGTGAAGCCAACAAGTGACAAAGGAGATACAGATCACTAAGTACTCAACTGGCTGCTCAGAAAAAGTTTTAGAGAAAATACTTATGTTAAACATAAAAACAATGTAAGTGGTAGAGCGCATGCTTAGCATGCATGAGGTCCTGGGTTCAATCCCCAGCACCTCCATTAAAATAAATAGATAGACAGATAGACCTGACTACCTCCTCTCCCCCACAAAACAATGTTTAAAAATAGAAAAAGAATCTCAGTGTGAAATAAAATTCATATTAAAAAATAAGTATACTAGGGCCCCACGTAGAATTAACAACAGCAAACGCCTAGGTATTAAGTTTCCCAAGGTCAGGAGACAAATCAGTCTTGCTCACTGCTCTGTCCCTAAGGCCTAACACATGGCTGGATCATAGTAGCTGCTAAACAATATTTGTGTCGAATTGAATTTTCAACTGTGCAGCTGGTGATGCAAGAAAACATCTGGTTAAAAAAAAAAAAAAAAGGCAGCCCTTTTCTCCGTTCGCCATTCCATAAGAAGGTAATTTGTGTATGTGTTTACTAGAATGCTTTCCTCCAAAGTGAAATATTGCTTCACTCGTTGGTTGGCAAATGTGTTGTTTCAAGAAGAAACAACTTTAAATGAAGAGAAATCTTTAAACGAAGAGAAAGTTATTTCAGTCCCTAATCCTCAAGAGCCAATTTTGGATCTTAAAATGCACTTTTCATCAAAGAATCTTAACAAAAAGATTCCTGCCAATTTAACCAAGACATCTAAAAATGCTTCGCTCTACAGCCAAGCTTTCTGCTCAGGAACATTCTAATTGAGATCATGTTCTTCCAAAGATCTTCCATGAGGCCAGCAGTCACCTGAGTCACATGGCTCAATTAGATACCATCACTACCTTCCTAAGATCATGTAACTGCATGCCATTGAGGAATTCCGCATTTTTCTTACACTTATGTTGGATTTCCAAGTTTTCCTGGAATTTCTTTGTACCCAATAGAGCTATCATCATAAACCAAACCAGAGACACGTGTAACTTTGAGGTGGAAGTGAATTTGGCATGCCCCTCCGATTTCAAACATAAGGAAACTGAGATCATGTAATGGAAGCTACTGACCCCAGAATGCTCAGGGCAGCGGCTTAGAATGGACACTGGGTCTCCTTAGTGACAGCCAGTCCTTTACACACGCTGCATTGATGGAACACCAATACTTCCACCTGCATCACTTTATTAATTCTGGTAGTCACCTGAGATACATGAAATGGGATTACTACTCCCTCTTAACAGGCAAGGACATCAAGCCCCCTCGGACTGTGAATTCCCTCAGGTTGACTGAGCAGCAGAAGCACAACTAGGATTCAATTCTATTACTGTCATTTACCAGGAGCACCGCATCGACATGGGCCTTTTTTCCTTTCGGTACCAATGACTCAGTGACAACCTAAATGGCCTAATGCCTACCGTTCATCAAAGGAAGACTGGCTACTATAAAAGCAAGCAAGCTACAATTGCCAGAGGCTGCAGGCCACAAAGGATACAAATGCAGAAGCATGTGTGTTAATCAATTTTGAGTTTTCACTTAAATAATCAATCAACGATTGTTTCACAACTGAATCTAATCAAAAGACCCCAACCAATTTAGACCTGTCGACAGTGGGCAAAATGCCATAGACGTCTTCTTTTATTAACACACCAGTGATGGAACTTCCCACCTGTTGCTTCACACCAAATAAATATACTTTAAAAATGGCGTCTATCACAAAATTTTTCTTTGAAGGATTAATTTAAAAGCACTATGGTTGTTAATCATATAAGTGCTAAATTTTTCAACAAGTAAAGCTGTGTCTGGACAAGTCCACGTGTGTTAGCAGCAGGCTAAGAAGGGGGCCTAGCATGGAATTTTAACACTTGGTTCTAATCATTAATGCTGCAGTCCTGGCCTATTTACAACCTGACATTTGTATTTTGCACTTTCAACATCCCATGATTTTTCTGCAACAGTAAATAGCCTTAAGAGATAACACCTTGCCTTAGCTGGGTCTATATTTTGACTAGCAGGTCTTGGCATTGTGTCCAGCTCTGATACCTCTCCAAAATGCTGCACACCAGGGAAAAATGAACAAAACTTAAGAAGAAGGAAAAAAGTACTGCTGCTCTAAGCCATTTTGGGATATAGTTCTATTGCAGCAACGTCCAATCATCTTATCATCTCCTTAGATTCTAAATATTTCTTAATTTTGCCATAAAATCCCATTTTCGTGACACTCTGAAGAGGAAGGCGACAAAATAAAATGTAGCAGAAGAAAAAGCATAAATAAATCAAAATTCAAAAGAGAGGCCACACAGAACCACACCTGATTTCCATATCACTGTTTTTAGCAAAACAATTTAGACTCAACTACCTGGGACTTTAGCAGGTACCCACATTAGGACATTTTGCATTTTTATGATAAAATTCAAACTATAAACTGACAAAAAAAAAAACCCTCCAAAATCCCACAGAAGTGAGTATTTGCATATCTGAGAAGTTAAATAGTTTCCCAGGAGAGAAATATTCTGTACCTACACAGGAGTCTCAAAATGTGTGGGAAATCTGTGGTTCTGAATCATCCAATAGTGTCTTGAGGCTGTGTTTATAGCCTGTATCATAAAAAACTTTCCCAATAATTAAAACATAAGGTAGATGTCATTTATAAACATAACTGAAATAGATGAACGTCCTCTGGAGTAGTCATAAGATGTTTCATAAGCTCGTGGTACCTCGAGATGATCACCTATCTTTGGACATTTTATAAGAGGCGGGGCTGGTTATTCGAGCTTCCTCTATATTTGAATTCTGGGATGATGAAAGTTTGTGAAATGCTGAGAGCATGTCCACTACCCAGTATTTGGCTCTCTTGAGTGAATTAAAAAATGTCCTAACTTTCAAGTCCTGAAGGCAGGCTAACAACTGCTTTGTATAAAACTTTACACACGACACCCTCTTCTTTAATAGTGCATTCCATTTCTAGGCAGGACCACACCATAATACAATCCTCTAAAATGTGCTGTGTGCTGTCAGGATTGAAAGTAATATTGGCATCTTACATTCAAGTGTGGCCTTTCTAGAGAGACTTTTCCCAAGGTGAAAACTTCAAAAACACAGAGGAGAAAAGTCACTGGAGAAATGGACCCAGTAAGCAGGGGTATCTGGGACACTTGTCATTGTCTTATGTGTCTGCAGTGCCCCAACATGGGCAGCAGGGGGCGCTCCTGCATGAGGCAAACCCCCCACAAGTGTTCCCTGGAGGGGAACACGGAGGCTTTTTCTCTTAACACTTGCCCCAGGTCCAAAGAGGTAGCCACTAAGGAGTGCTGCTGTCCATAAATTGCACAAGCTTAGGACATGCGGTGAATAACATTGCAGAAGTGACCAGAGATGACACATGGGTCTGAGCCTGCTTTTTGAAAACAGTGTGGCCAATTTTTATTTTATGCATTTTGGCAGGCAGGAGGGGTTAAAGGAGCAGGTGAGTAATTGAGGGTGGGGGATGGAGGTGCGGGGAGGGAGGTGGTTTGCCATCAGCTATAAAGAGGCCATCTCCAAAAGCAACAAGTGGACCTCAGAATCCCAGGATCGTTTATTCGGCCTCTCTGCTACAGTTTAGTTTGCAGGTTATAGCCTCCGTGAAATGTCGAATCAAAACCCTCCCTCGCCCCTCCTCCGAGACGCCACCCCAAACCCAGAAAATCACTTGATGAAGCAGGTTTCCCACTGAACCATAGGAAATGTGACTTCTGCAGGGGTTCTCCTGCATGTGGCTGCGCTTTGCACGTGAACGTGTAATGCATTTTATTCCCTCTATGCCAAGTCCCAAGATTTCAAACCAGGCTGGAAAAAGCCTCAGGGACCAGAAAGAGCCAGCTCAAAGACAGTGGGTTCCAAAGCAAAATCCCCTGCTCTCACTGCCACTTCACACACATACTCACGCGCACCCCACCCCCACCGACTGGATCCTTTCTCCTTCCTGTCCCCAAATGAAGGTCTGCGGAGACACAGCCATAAACCTCAATACTCACCATATTGACTTCAGAAACCATATCAATGCTGGCAATGTCAATATTCATTCCCACGGCCACCGGGGGACCTGCAAACCAAAATGGCCAGCCACGTGATTTCTCAGAACTTCAATCTTTCTTAGCAAAAGTAGTCCCGGGCACGGGAGACACTGTCCCAAATCCCTCCCCACGGCTCACCCTCAAATTCTTCACTCTGTTTTTTTTTTAAGGGTGACAGGTACTCCTCTGGGAAATGTTCTATTGAACCGACAAGCACGTGTCCGGATGGGTGAGGGATTCCAGCTTAGTCTACATATGCAGATGTCTCAGCGTGAGAATACACACAACTCACAAAAGCTCTGGGTATCAGGAGAGCCCCAGGGAATTTTATATTGTACTGAAACCCCCTCCTCATTCTTCGCACCCCCACTCTGTGCAGGTTTTAACCCTCTGAGCTTTGTTAGAGTCTAAAGCAAAATTAAATGGGTATTTTATCAGTGTATCTAAGGCTGCACCAAGAGAGGTCCCTGCCCCCCCCCACCTCCCCCAAACCCCCGCACCCTCCCCCACCCTCCACTGCCCCCTGCACTGAGGCTTCCAGGACTGGATAATATCCAGACACCAGCCACTTTAAATCACGGCCAGAACTCTTCCAAAGTAGGCGGGCACAGGGGGTTAATGCCACTTCTCAACCAACAGTCTGCACATCTTGTCCTCAAAAATGTTCACGATGGCCTTCAGTAAGCCAGGTTCACTGGGCACATCATTAAGTAAACTTAGGAGGTTTGTATCTCAACAAGGCAAAGACAGTGAAGCAAAGGATTTAAGCAGTGAAGTTGAAGGACAGCAGTCACCAATACAAGCTGGGGGTGGGGTTGGGTGGGGGGGTGTCCTCTCTGAAAGACCATCTAAGTGCTGGATAGGGACAAACCGCCTTAAGTTTGGGTCCGTTTCTCAATATGGTAACACAGAGACACGTTCAGAACACCACATGCAACCCACAATGAGGGAGAGGGAAGACAGCGCACAAAGCTCAAAAGACATTTGGGCTGTAGCTTATTTCCAAGGGAACTCCATTACCTCCAAAATCTGGTCTCAGCCGAATATCATAGCCTTTCAGGAGTCTATCCACCGTCTCTTTAACCAGCGACATATTACTAGGGTCATTGACACTAAAGAGAGAAAAGACAATAAACAGGCATCAGTAAGACAGGAGGCACAGCGTCTTCAGCATCTATCTCATCCTCACTACAGATCCCTGCTCACAGAGGTATGCAGGCAGAGCCCTTCAAAGTGAGAAACGGAAAAGAAACGACAGACACACTTACCTCTGCGCACAGACAGCGGCGATTATTAAGGGGAATGACCAAATCCCAAAGTAGCCCTTTTTCCGGACTCTCCACATCCCTTTAGTTTTGGATGGGATTGAGGGTTTCACTGAAGAGAGGAGATCCAACTTAGTCTGCCCAGTGCAGTAATTCTAATGTGAGGCGCATGCGCACGGCGTACCAAAACATCAAAGGGGCAGCAGCGGTTGCCTGGGACCGAGATTTTCTTGTTAAAGGAAAAAAAAATTAAAGGGGAAAAAAGAAAAAACATATATATCTATAATATATACGTATTTGAATAATATAGTAAAGTCACCCCACAGGAGGAAGCCAGAGTAAAATCTTTGTTGTTCTTTCTTTAAGGCAAAAACAACGAAAGCGTCTGGTAAGTTTCGGTAGTTGCAGATGGCAGCTTTGCACCTCGCGGGTTGTGGGGTTTGGGTGTGTGTGTGTGTGTGTGTGTGTGTGTGTGTCTTCTCTTAAATATGCAAAACCAGATTAGGAATGTAAGGTCTAGCAGGTGTGTAGTGCTAGGGGAAGATGGGTGCCCAGGAGCCCACTTCTGGTCTCGGCAAGCGGCAAAGAGAGGAGTCTGAACTTTATTTCCATGGCATCCCCTGCCTCGGGCGAGATGGGTGCTGGAGGTGGGGGTTGTGCGGCTGGGGGAGGGTAGGGGACAGTGGGAGCAGGAGTCGAAGGCGGGGGGAGGGAAGAAACCAATGGGAGGAGTGCTAAGTAATGCGTTGGATTTGGGGCCGGGAGTGGAGTGGGGAGGTAGCGTGGAGAATAAGAAAGACACGGAAAAATAAGGAAAAGAAAGAAAAGAATAAAATGAAGCTTGGTCTTTCATAGGAGGCAAGGAGCAAGCTTTTCTTCACTACTCACGGGCGATTTCTTTCTCCTCCTCCTCACCCTATGCCCCCTATTCCCAGAGAAGAAAACCTCGGGGTCCCGGTTTCTCGCCGTGTGACGTGCCTGACCCGCGAGTCCGGATTATTTATAGCAGGAGGTGGTGGGGGCGGGCGAGGGGAGCAGAAAGGCAGTGCTGTCTCTCCAGGTTTAGGTCTGCTGCTGCACTGGGAAATTATGGTAGGAAGGGTGGGGTTTGGATGCGGGGTGATGGGACGCTGGGGCCTGGGGGTGCTCGGGGCGAGAGGGACGCTCCCGCGGCGACCGCGTGCGGGAAGGGCGGGCGGCCGGGCGGGACGCGCCCGGCCGGCCCCCCACGCCCCCTCAGCGCACGCGCACAGGCGCGCGCACGTGCGGCCCCCTCCGCGCGCCCCTCCTTACCTCGCAGGCCTGAGCTCGCCGCCCACTCCCGCCGCGCGGCGCTGGCGTCCCCGGCCCCTCGGCCCCGGCCGCGGTGGGCGGGCGGTGAGGACGGACACCTGGCGGTGCCTCGGCGCGCACAAAGCCCTAGCAGTCCCTAGAAGGCGGGCAAAACGAGGGGGAGCCCCGGGGCCGCCCGCAGTCTCCGCGCCACTTCGTCCTCGCTCCTCTGCCCGGAGCCGGGAAGAACTCGCACACCCCGGGGCTGCCTCTTCCGTCCCGCCGGAGGCTCGACCCAGCGGCAGCAGCGAGCGAGCCCCGGGGTTGGAGAGGGAGGTAGTTACTCAGCTCACGGAAGAAATTTTCCCTCAGCTCGAGGGAAAGAGACGTGCCGCGGGCGCCAGGAGATGCCACCGGGCTCCGGCGGCGGGGCCGTCTGAAGGCGCCCCGGCCCGGGACGAAGGATTCTCCCGGTTCTCCTGAGTTTATCCGGCAACGAGGGCGCAGGGGAGGGGAGGGCAGGTGCTCCCGCCACCCCTCCCCCTCTCCTTGGTGAATAACTGGAAAACTCAGAGCTCAAACCTACGTCCGGACCCCAAAGCATAACTTCTGACTCCTCCTATCATTGTCAATATTAACTGAGTACCTACTACGTGCCAGGACTGCTTCATGAGTTCATTCTTGCAAGCCCAGGTTTAGCCAGCATAGCATCTCACTTTCCCTGTACTATGGATTTAGAAACCGGCGCGCTAAAGCTACGAAACTTGCCCAAGGTCACCCAGATGACTAGAGGTAAAACCGAGATTGCACTCCAGAGCCACCGTATTAGACAGACCATCTTGACTCCCACTTCCCGACCTTGCCGACCGCAGGCACCAAGTGCAGCGCGGCTCCCGGGCCCGTGGAGCCCCCGGCCGCCGCGGGAGGCGCGGGCGCGCGCACCGCCCCCGGCGCGCCGGGCCCCGAGTCTGCGGAGGGGAGGGGGCGCCCGCCGCTGCACCCGGGACTCCTCATGGGCCGGGTCCGATTGGCGCTCGACTTAGTGGCCTCTTGACAACCTCCCTCCTCCTCCTCCGCCAAGGTCAGAGGTCATTCTGAGGCCGCTGGGGGAATGACTCCAGGGGAAGCGTGGAGGCGGGAGGGCTGAGAGGCGGGAATCCGAGTAGGGTGGAAGGCGAGCAGGAAGGCAGAGTGTGTGCCTTCACCGACAAAGGGAGTTTCTGGATTAGAGACAGGTAAAACAGCCCCCTGGACTGTGCACGCGCACAGCGTAGCGAGCTACCCGACTGCGAGTCCTAGAGTCCATCCAAAGATACGTGCACACGCGACAGCGAGCCAGGGAGGGACGGAGGTAGGGAGAGAGGGAAGGGAAAATGGAAATCTGTAACTCTCCTGTCTGTACTAACTTGGTTTGAGACTCAAGGAATCAAAATACAGACCTGTGGCCCAAGAAAACTGCCCATTTCCCTCTTTCTCTTGACTCACACACAATGGGAATCTTTTACACAAACTTACTATATTGAAGGGGGTAAAGTTTAGATTATTAACATTATGCCAGAAGATTCCCAGCGCAGTTTGAACTTCACCACCTGGTGAAGCCCTAGAAAGCTTTTCTTCCTCCGGACCTTAAAACAGGGTTTCCTTCTGACGGTTAGCTGTCCACGTAGCACTTGCTGCATCACCAGCCTTTCTTATTTAGGCCCAGTTCAGCTTGAGTTGAAAGGACAAAACTCCATAAACAGAACAAAACCATGAATACCATCATTTGTCATCCGCTATTAATAATAGCCCAGTGAAAGGTTAAACATTTATTGAAGACCTCATCTATACAGAAAATTCAAGAAAAGAAAGGCAAAGGGTTAAAGTCAAAGCAACTTGCATCTCAGCAAGTAAGACAATAGCACAGTGCACACTGAAAGTTTCAAATAAACTGGAGGCAGACCTTTGGGCTCAAATCCCAGTTCAAACACTTAGTATCTGTGACTTGAGCAGGCTCTCTAAGCCTCAGTTTCCTCTTCTGCAAAAATTAAAATAATAATACTGTCTTCTCCTTTGGCTGTTGTAGAATGATATAAATATATGTGTAGTGGTTGGCATGTGATTAATAAATATTAGTACTTCTTAATGAATAAGGGATAATGAGTGAACAAGAAAGCAAACAAGGCTTAATAGACTTCATAAAGGACATAAAGAGTGGACATAAATCTGGTGCAATTATCCTGAGAAGGCATATAGATTAGCCTGAGAAGAGAGGAGCAGATATTTCAAGGGAATTAAGGTAAGGTTAAGAAGGAAACGTATTAAAGGCCCTAGCAGCAATCAAAAGGAGAAAAGACAAAATCATATTTATTTTCTTTATGTGTTAACGTCTCAGTGTTATTTCTTAATAATAACTGTAGCTAATATAATGATAGAGATATCCCTACTGGTTACAAAATCTGAGATCAATTTATGCCTAAAGTGGGTCTCTATTTTACAGCAGAATCAACTCTAGGACATCCCTCTGGAAGACTTGGCTGACAGTGCTGCCTAGGAATGTGAAAATTGGAACAATAATGTGCAAAGGAAGGCACTGCTGGATTCTGGAAATGTGTCAGCTGCTGGAGAGCATCCTCCGTGATCCCAGATGTACAAGGAGAAGGCAATATGTGAGTACTCTTAAGAGATCATGATTCAAAATCATCCCTGAGTATGAAGCATGTAAATGCCAAGTAACAACAATCACTAATCATCTGCTATTTGTCTTCGCTATAACATTTATTCATTTGTTCTGTAAATATAGACTGGGTACCAACTCTGCATCAAACATTATTTAACAAGCATTGGGGATGATGTGTTGAAAAGGCAGACATACATGGTCATTATCTTTTTGAAGCTTACATGCCAGTGCGGTAAAGAGCGATATAGAAGTCGTAACAGATGTAGCATGTATTTGGGAAAAAAATAGGATATTATATAATCCATCATTAATGCAAACAACTCGGAAGATTTGGGTAAAACTTGCCTGATGGTGTGATATTTTAATTGAGATTTGAGAGGTGGGTTAACCTGATGAAAAGTTGAGGGAAGAATAATCCAGGAAGAAGAAATAGTACGTGCAAGTATCCTTGGCAAGACCCAAGAGAGGATGGCATAAATGAAGAATGAAGGAAGAACAGGAAGACTAGGGGACAAGGGTAAGAGTGAGTCCAAGAGTGAAGTGGTGGGGGAGCTGGACAGGAGCAATTTGGTGCCATTGACCTGTTGAAGCAGAGGAGTGACAAGATGAGTTTTACTCACACTGGAGGAAGGTGGTAATGGCGGTAAGGGATCTCTGATTGCAGGAATCCAGGTGAGAGGTGATGTTGGTCTGAATTAGGCCAGTGACAGTGCAGACAGAAAGAAGTATCTAGAGTTGTGTGGGAGAACTCTGACACATGGGATATGGGGAGTGGGGGAGTTGAAGGATTCAAGGATGGCTCATGCATTCTGGTTTGAGCAACTCAGTGGTCATGGTAGAAGAAAGGTGATGGGATAGTACATTCAGTTCGGGTCATCGTAAGTTTAAGGTGCCAGCCGTCTCAGGTGCACTGAATGCTTTGATATATTCACCTAAGCTCAGAACTGAGGGCTGACTTGGGGCCAAGACCAAATGTCCATATTCCACCCTGACACGTTACTTCCCTTTCTGTCTGATTTTTTCTCTTTAGAACATATTACAATCTAACATATTTAACATTGTCCATGGTAATTCTATCTTCCCGCATGGAATTAAAGTTCAGAAAAATCAAGAATTTTGTCTGTTTTGCTAGTTGCTGTATTCTAATTCCTAGTCCCTAGAGTAGAAACCTAATACATATATTTTATTGAATACGTCTATATTTGATGATCTTGTGGATGCAAACAACTTAAATCATGGGAATATATGAGACTTCTGCAGGGAGGGTGAACAGAATAAGACCAGAGGATCTAGGAGAGAATCTTCTGGAAAAGGACGATTACAGCCAATCAGAAGAGTGAAATTAGAAACGGTCCAAAGGGGAAGAGGAAAACCACCGTGGTGTGACTTAAGCCAAGGAAAGACAATATTCTGACGGAGAAGGATTACACAACTGTATTAAATCATCAAAAATGTTTTAAAATTTTTTGAATAGATATTATATGCTTATAGTATAAAATTCAAAAGGCACGCCACTGTGTGCCTCTGCCACCTTGATTCCCTCCCTGGAACCTCACACAGTTCAGCTGGGAGGAGGGTAAGGGGGTGTTCAAGGCTATAGCCTTTCTCCTGTTGAAGAACAAGTGGGGCATATGCCCGCAGGTGGCAGGTCGTCCTCCCTGACCTCCTGCTGCTGGTGCAGCATCAGAGGTGATGATGACGGAGGAGGAACATGGGCCAAGTTTTGCCAAATGGACTAAACCTTTGTATTTATTATCCTTTTTTAAAATGAATAATGAATCTCTCACTTTAACTATTGATTGGGGTCTTTTTAAATAGTGTGCAGAAATTTCAGTAATATGGAAAAGTAGGGAGAAAGTCAGAAATAATATATGGAAAGAATATATACATTAACTGCTTTCAGTACAAATTTACTAATTACTGGTAAAGTGTTGTCCAGTATGTGGCTTCTTGGACCAACTGTAATATACAAACAAGGAACATTTTAAAATAACCTCTCTATATGTCTTATCTATGAATGCACCTTTAATTATTTTTGTGTGCTGAAGAATATTCGTAGGGTAGTTTAATTTTATCAAATTTTATTCCCCTATGCTAGTCAAAAATGCCCTTTATTTATTTGTCTGGTAAACTCTGCCTTCTCAGGCACTGGAAATTGAAATTTCTCATAAATTACCATAAATTCCAAATTATGGGCTTATAGGTTAATGAGGTTCTACTCTGCAGAATTAGAAAGGTGAATTCTATGCCCACTGAGTCCTGACTGTTTCTCCTTCAGTAGGTAGCACTGAATTCTTGACCACAGTAAATCCGATGACATAGAAATCAATTTAAACTATTTAACTAAAATATAACATGTAGTAATAATAATAAAATAATAATATCAGTGTGTAGGATGCTAGTCCAAATGCTTTATATATGGTAACATATTTAATTCTCACAATGTGGCTGTGAAATGTTCATTATTATTATCCCCATTTTATGTGTGAGGAAACAGAAGCAGAGATTAAGTAGCTATAAGATTATACAGGTTTTAAGAAAAAATTAATGGGATCAGGCTCTTCCTGATAACAGTGTGACCTTGTATATAAAACTCCTGCAGATTTGTCCACTCCACAGTTCTCAGATTGTCTCACCCACTAAGTTAATATAACAGAAATAAAATTTTAGCCCAGACAAAAGGATCTCTGTATGCAAGAAAGATTTGATTTAGCAAACGACCAATAGGAAATTTTAAAAGCTGGGGTTACTGGACACCTTTTGAAGGAAAATACCTTTTAGCACCACCTCAAATTAATCGATCTTCAAGAGTACAGGAGAGTGGTCCTCAAAGCACAAAATGAAATTACCGATGCCCCAGATGGAGGTAAAATGATTAGAGGAGGAAATTACCTGAGCTCTGACACCATGGGGGTACTAATTAGAGACAGGCGCAGTCTGAGCAGCAAGGAAACGCCACATCCCTTATGCCGGGAAGGGAGAGAAGTCCTTTTTACCAACTGCTTCTTCAGACCCACAGGGGAAGAGAGGTGTGCTTCTCAATATAAATAAATGAGCAAAACTGATGTATACGCCGTGACACTGGTGGTCCTAAGGAATAATTTCTCAGAATCTCTCTCAGGCTGGTTTCTTAGGGATGGCCAGTGAGAGGTGGCCAGAGATAGCTAATCCAATGTGCAGAACGGAGCTTTCCAGAATATGGCTCACACTATCTGAGGCCTTTCCTCTTGCTTCTCTACCAGGATTGGTTTTTCTAATTGATGCCTCAGTTAGAAAGCCGAGGCTTTACAAGCCTTCAGAGCGAGGGCCCATAAAAAATGTTTGAATTCTGAAAAATGTACCTATTGGATCCAAATTTAGAAAAGCAAACTGCAGTGTTGAAATTAATTAATCCTTAATTAAATGTCTATAAAAATTTAATCCTATGTCTGTAATTATACAAATTTAAATTTCATATGGGAAAGATAGATTTTAGTATGCTTTATATTATATGTCAAGGGTCCTCCAGAAGTTCAAGGACTTGGCATGTGAAGGTCTTAAAAGCTCCAGCTGTCTCCAGCCTCAGGCAGAGTTACTTTCCCTGCTTCTGCGCACTTCTTGCCAATTGTAGTGTCTTGCTTTATTGTTTCTGTATTATTCTTGTTTGCCTTAAACCCCCTTTGGAAACATCTCCATTGGCTAATTCTACAAGAACTTTTACTCTTGTTTTTTTTATTATTCCCCAAGCACAGTGCATTTATCTAACTTGTACGAGGCACTCAGTAATTGATACATTGTAATTTCAGTTATTATTGATAGCTCATACCTACTGAGTCCTTGCTTACGAGCTGGCCCACTTTGTGATAAACACCAACAGTTATTCATTTAATTCTTTGAAATGTATTATTCAGTGCTCTGGGGGTTGAGAGTGACAGGAACCAAACTCAAACTAGCTAAAGTAAGTGATTATTTTAAGGTCATGTGAACAGAAAAAGTTAATGTTGTTCAGCTTTGGGTACAGGTGGATTCAGAGGATTAAACTACTTCACCTCCTAATTCTGTTTTATGAAAGTTGGCTTTATTCTCAGACAGGCTCTCATCCAAAGATGACCATCAGTTGCTCTGGTTTAGCAACCCTGAGAGGATTAGCAACTCAGTAACTCCGGTAAAATTACAGGAGAGGACACTGTGGAAGCTTGGGCGACAGGTCTACCCTCAGCCTATCACTTGCTCTCATTGATGGGCTTGTGTTCACCCTTGGTCCTGAGCCATATCCAAGCCTTGTGGGCTGGGAATGGCTGAGGAACAATTATCCAAAGAAAGATGCTAATGCGCCAGGAAGAGGAGGAATGAATGTTGAATAGAGAAGAGCCACCAATGTCTACTGCAGGTAGAATAGGTGTATTACTAACCGTATCTTTTTGATTAAGAAATTGTGACATGGAGCCTTGGACATGACCAGAACAGGGACCGTATCTATCTTACATGAGTGTCCTTGCAACTGGTCAACAAGGGCTGAATGGATGTATCAAGGTTTCTCAGATTCACGTCAAGGGTAGATAACTGCTACTCACATTCCAGCAACTCACATAGCCATGAGTGAAACAATCACCCTGAAAACTTTAAAAATAGTCCTAAAGAAATACATGCAAGAATCAATAGGAAAATTCATTATGAAAAGAATTATGAACAAGAATGACTGGGAGAAGAGCAAGGGGTAAAAGATCCTCAATAATTGAATATTTGGGTAACTGAGACCTATTATTAGTAAAAAAAATACTGTAACATCAATGTCAAATAATTGCAGTTAGCTCCACTTATGCATAATAAGACCTAACCGTATTTGTTGAACCAATGAACTTTTGAAGGAATGAATTCCACAACAAACTTCTTTGCCTTCTAAGCATTTATATAAAATAATTCCCATAATTTCTTAATTAGTAATAGATAATAAAAAATACACCTTTATAATAAAAATACACCTTGGTTTACTATTTAATTAACACCTAAGCCACTGCTGTTATTAAATGACCTTTCCTGGTATGTATATGCTAACCTTCCTACACCTCATTTAATTTTCACAAAATACTATGAGGTAAGTTCTAATATTATCCTCATTTCACAATATCCTAAAAGTGTCACATTGTGATTAAGAAAAGCTTCTCTTCAGAAAAAGAAATGGAGAAAAACTAGTCAAACTCTGTCAGAATGAAGATTTTCTTTTAATTGGAAACCTAAAGAGGAGGTGATAGTAACCACTCTCTCCTTGCATTTGTTTGAGCATAATCCTCCCATAATAGAAACTATGTGAAGACGTGTTTTGCCCCTAGTTCCTGAGAAGACAAATTTGGGTTTTAGGTTCAAATAAATGATGAAGACCTGTGAGTGGAAGTGTCCCTGCTGAGGGCTATGGTACGTGGTTGCTCTATAAAATGAAGTCCCTTGCAGGCCAGAAAGTCCAACCACCAATAACTATCAATATCCACTTTTTAAAACGTAATTTATCTTAACAGTTTAGAATGGAAAGATTTAGCTGTCGGAGCCAATGATGTATCAACCAGGATCAATGAGTGCTTTGGGAATTTGGTATGCTCCAGCCATGCACTTCATCTAGAAGTTGGCATGTAGACCCTGGACAGTCTAAGAGATGATTCTGGATATTCATAGATAAGAAAGTCTCAGTTTGATGCCAAGATGCCATCAACCTTCCTCCCCAAGTTGTTACTTGCCCGTTTTGACTGAGAGGAGTTAAGTCTTTAGACGCAGATCATTGGTTTTTATCATCATGACTGTATTTCGTTTATGGCCAACAATGCTAGAATTCCATAAAACGTACTGATATCATCTTTCTTTTAAATACCTCAAGTTAAAGGTGAGCAAATAAAAGGAAATATTGATAAAACAGCAGAGCAGGTGGTATGTGGGTCTGACAAAAATAACATAGGCAGTGTGCGAACATTTGGCAATCTTTGACTAAACAACTCGGGCAGGAACAATCTGCCAAAGTTCTGTGAGACAAATTGTCATAGTTGAGGCTGAAGAGAGGGCCTCCTAACTCTTAGGAATCTGTGATCATCAGAAGTCACTAGTGTGAGTGATCAGTATCCAGGAGATGTGAGGTGAACCGGGACATCTTTAGACAACAGGGTCATCTTTATGACACAGGATGTCAGAATCTAATTTAGCCATTCAGTGAATATACTGAGTATCAATTCATGTGGAAATGTGCTCAGTTCTGCAGGGGACAGAAAGGTGAATTAACTACATTCCTCCCCGCAAGGAGCTAAATTGTGGCAGGTGAGGGTGAGGAGGCTAGCAAAAATGATTAAGCCACAGAATATTAATATCACAAGAAAGGCATAAATTTAGAAGAGCATAATCCAAGGAGATTGCAGGAAAAAGAGATCACAGCTGGCTGGAATTAAAGGGAAAGCCTTTACTGGAAAGATGCTAATAGAAATGAACCTTGAAGGATGGGTAAAATATTATTGCAGTTATTAGCAGGCGATGGGGAAGCTTGAGGTAAGTTTCTTCATCAGGAAATCCGTGTCTGGCTAAAGTAGAGAGATGGAATGGCTGGCAACGTCAGCCAAGATGTGGAGAACCTCGGTATTAGGATGAGGATTTCACATTATGTAGATAGAAGTAGAGCACTCCAGAGCCCAGTCGCCTTTTAATCACTTATCAGTGATGTAATTGTCGCCACATCATTTTAATCAGAAATCAGCAAACTTTTCCTGATAGTAAATATTTTAGGCTTGACAGGCTACACCTCTGCAACAGGAGCATGAAAGCAGCCACAGACAGACCGAAACAATAAAGAGGAATCGTGGATTACGGAGCCATAGAGAAGGAAAAAAAAAAAAAAATCCCCTACTGGGAAAATATAATTAGAGCTTTACCAGGAGAGAAAACAAACAAGCAAACAAACAAAATACTTTGCCTATCTTGTAAATGGCACTGTTGATTCAAGAGGGTCTTTTATGTCATCTCCGTATTGAAAGGGGCACAAGAATATTTAGAAGGGAACGGCATGGCATCATAGATCATTTTAATCTTAGAGGGAAGTTGAACTGACTTGGGGAAGAAACCCTATATCCCAGATTCTTTTAAAATTAGATTGGAAAAGCACTTAAGAATTTAGTGTAAGAAACCTGAATACCAAAATAAATGCTCATCTACTGTTTTTTCATTCTTGAAGCTAAGGGTTGGTGGTACTTAGGCGCTGGTTGGCCCCTTTCATCCGTCTATTTGCAGAGGGAAGTATAAATGGAACATTAGAAAAGATAAGCAATAGACGTAGCCTGTGATCCAGCAATCCCACTCCTGGGCATGGATCTGGAGGGGACTCTAATACAAAAAGATACGCACACCCCAGTTTTTATAGCAGCACTATTTAGAGTAGCCAAGACGTGGAACCAACCTAAATATCCATCAACAGATGACTGGCTGAAGAAGTTGTGAGATATATACACACACACACACACACACAATAGAATACTCAGACATAAAAAAGAATAAAATTATGCCATTTGCAGCAACATGGATGGACCTGGAGATCGTCATAATAAGCGAAGTAAGCCAGAAAGAGAAAGAAAAATACCATATGATATCACTCATATGTGGAATCTAAAAAAATTAAAAAGACATAAATGAACTCACTTAGCAAACAGAGACAGGCTCACAGGCATAGAAAACAAATTCATAGACCTGGAAAGACCTTCCAGTAAACATTGAGATGTTAAGGTAAAATACAAAATTCATATACATTTTTAGAGATAAAGCAAGAAATTTTAACTAAATATCTAGCTTGCGGGAAGGATCTCTGGTCTATAACTTCAAACAGGTTAATGTACTTATTTTTTTGCTCTTAAGGTCATGCAGAAGACAATGGAAGTGCTCTGCCCAAATTCCTTTAGATCATTTTTGTATTCCATCCGCGCCCACCCTCTACCCAGCCCAACACACATACAGAACACATTTTTGGGAGTGAATTCTATGGCCAGTCCTGCATGCAGCCTCTTTAATGTACTACCCTCTGGCTGCTGTGGCAGCTCTGGCCCGCTGGGAGGTACCTGGAAAGCTTGCAGCCTGCAGGATGCCCATTAACCAATGACTCCGCAGTGGGAAATAAAGCAATTCTTAAAACAGCTTAGACTCCGGAAGTCCCTTGTGGAGTTAGACTCAAACTTACCCTCTGAATGGCTTTTGCTTGACACCCCACCCTTGTTGAGTTTACCCTCCCTCCACTGTCTTATCTCCCCTACCTGTTTGTTACTTGCTGGTGAATCCTCTCTTGGTCTGCTTCTGGGCCATAAGACCAGGGGAAACTCTGAGATGCATACTAGGGGAAATCTTTACTTCTGGAAAACAAAACATCATTATTGGAACTCTGAAGATAAGAATGATATGCTAAGTTGTGAGACAACAATAAGTATTTTGTTTGTTTGTTTGTTTTGTTTTGTTTTTAACACTAGCTGTGTGATTTTGGAGAGGTGTAAGAAGGAAGTCAACAAGTTGCAGCCTCTTCCTGTCTCTTTGTTGTCTCATACGTAAAATGAGGGTGTCAAACTAGGTCACCACTAAAGTTCCTCCCAGACCTAACATTCTGTGAGCTCAGCCAGGGATTGGCAAACTGTGACTCACTCGCCAAATCCAGCCCTGCCCCCTGTTTTATAAATAAAGTTTTATTAGAACACAGCCATGCTCATTAGTTTAGATACTGTCCAGGCTTGCTTTCTTGCTACAACTACAGAATTGAGTAGCCTATGAAGTAGGTCTATGATCATCCTCAACATTTTTTGAGTCCGATGAGGAAACTGAGACAAAGTAAGGTCAAGTAACTTGCCCCAGTTTACAGGACAAGTAATGACAGGGCTGAGATTCACATTCAGCCAGTCTGTGTCCAGCACTTTTAACCACAGTGCTGAGCTGCCCTGATTTGGGGAGGCCATAATGAAAATGAATGTCACATTCTTCTGACTCATAGTAACTATGCTGTGTTTGTTTTGTCGTTAGTAGCAGGCTTAACATTAACAGGAACACATGTGGAAGTATGTGGCGGGGGCGTCTGCAGGTTCAACGAAGTTGTTAAGACAATAACACCAAGTTAAAAAAAAAATGCAGCCTGCTTATTTTTTCACCAACACAGGCAGTCCTGAAATGTGGTTACATGTTCTTTTCATATTTTTTTTTCCTCATGGTATAAATCACAGACATGTTCACAAACAAATTCACAACTAAGATGCTTGACTTGGTCCTCACATGCCAGCGTTCTGCGTCTGTGGAGCGGAACTAATCATTTTATGTCACTTCTCACTTCTCATCCCCTTCCCACTTCCTCTGAGATTGCAGTTCTGCTTAGGCAACGTGATGAATGAAGATGCCAAGAGTAGGCAATTTTACTTTTGACAATCCACAATGTTACAGTGCATCAGCAGCAGAATCTATTTTTTTGTCTTTTTTGTTGTTGTTTCTTTTCTTTTTTTTTTTTTGGTTTTAGAACACATTGACATAAATTCCCTCAAAATATATTTGTGTATCCTTTTCCATTGAAGTGAACACTCATTTGGATGGAAAAAGTGCATATACTGGTGTAAGTTGAGGAAGAAGGGAACATCCCAAAAAGGAGAGGATGGAGAGACAGTTTTCAATTTATCTTTTTTAAATAATTAGTAGGATTTAGATCATGGAGGAGTAGGGGTCGCTGATATGAATTCCTGTTCCTTTATTCTTTTTTCTTTTCTGGTAAATATTTTGCACTTCACAATGCTTTGACAATCATATCAAATGAACTTGACTCAAATCCCTGGTTCTGGCCATTAGAGCTGTAATTTAACTCCTTTCCTCCTGTAGGTAAAGTGGGTGATAACATTCCTTATTCTGCCCAGGTCAGATATCCTAACATTACCATTGGTAATAGTGTTTGGGTCTGAAATATGATTATACCACTTCCTCTGTCTCCCTTTGTCTATGTGTGTGTGTGGGTGTGTGTGTGTGTGTGTGTGTGTGTTACATTGCCATTGTTAACTAACTGCCTGAGAACATAATTGTGGTAGCCACTGCTCTAAGTGCTTAATATGCTTTACTTCATTTAATTTTCACATTTGTCTCTGGGCTTGGGTTTACCGCCTACAATTTTCAGAGAAGAATACAAGGGTTGGAAAAAGTTAAGGGACTTGCCCAAGGCCACTTGACCAGTTAATCATATTATAAAGATTCCAGCTCATGTCAGCCTGTTTCTTGTTTTAATCCTACACAAGAACCCAAACGGCGAAGGCAATTGAAAAAAATCTCAAATATTAATTGTGATCCAAGGAAGAGGTAGATTGCCAAGTGGAGATCAGTCCTTCGTGATGAATCTAGATCAACAGGGTGAAGATACAGGAATTTTGTCCACAAGGCCCAGAATAAATTGGTGATATCAGTCATCAAGGTAGAGAAATAAACATTTATCCTGCTCAGAAGCTTGATAGAGTTCAGGGATTTGGGGACAAGTTTGTGATGTCCAAAACAGTACCTGGACTGAGACAGGGTAAAAGATCTATTAACTCCAGCACCTTTCATTAGCATATAAGATGTAAGGCAAACTGACTCAAGCAGAAAATTTCTGGACTATGGAAAAGGAATCCTCATTTATTGAGCACCTACTCTGTGTTGAGCACTGTGCCTAGCCTAACATACATTAGCTCATTTCTTTTCACATACATACGGAAACAGAGATCCAGGAGGTCAGTTATCTTTTCTATGACTATGTGGGTGGAAGACTGAGTATAATGTGGGTAAGCAGTGGGAAGCATGTTGGCAATCCACTATAAACTTTAAAAAAAAAAGGTGCATTATAAAGTGGTGCTGTTATACTCATAAAAGAAAAAGGTCTGATAATTTAGGAAAGCTCCAAAATTTTATTTTTTCTTGCAAATTGATTTAAAGAAAGCGAAGGGACAGGATATCAGGAAAACATCTATTGTTTAAATAATAACCACTCACTTAGAAAGAGGCATATAATATTCCTCACCACATTTTAATACTATGCATGTGGATTCCAGATATGTAAACCACTGAAGCTGCCTCTGAGATTGGAAAAGTGTAAGGAAAATTAGAGGAAAAAACTAAAAGGTCTCTTGATGAATAATATAAAAAGTTCGAAGCAGACAGGCTGTTTAAATATATAAATTCTGCCTCCCTAATACTTTATTTTTAGGAGGGTTCTCCATGTAGAATATAATACATTTGGAATAAGAACTTGATTTTTCACAATCGTCTGGCTAAGACTTGATTAGGAAGAAAACTGAATCCAAAGAGAAGAAACAAGTCCTGGAAGGCATTAGGATTGGTGATGAACTTCTGTTGACATAGGTACCTTTTAAATAAAACTAAAAACCATGGCATTGAATTTCCTTTGCTAAATTGAAAAACTGAGACAAATGATGACTTTATATTTTCAGCCATGCTCATTTTTCCTTGTCTCATTGCTTGGGATTCAGTTTTTCCCTTCAGTGATAATTTACTGGCAAAACTTGAAGCAATACAACAGGTCCATCTAATCAAATCCTCTTGCTCCATAGTCTTCCAGGAGCTCACTGTTAAGAGCCCAGAATTACTTCTGGAACCTCACCTCAATGACTTTCTCTCCTCCATGCCCTCCATTTACGCTGGCCATCCACACCAAGCAGGCTCCTGCCTCTGAGCTTTGCCCTTTCCGTCCCTCTGCCTGGAACACGCTTCCTGTGGATCCTCCCGTGGTGAGCTGCATGTCCAGGTCTCATCTCACACATGACCTGCTCAGAGTGTCTGCGCCTGTGCTTCTCCAACTCCGGCCAAGTCTCCTTCTATCACATTACAGCCTTCCATGGTCTTTTCTTCTGAACTATATCCTTTAATTTGCTTATTGTCTGTTTTCCCCTGTTAAAACCTAGAATTCAAGAAATCATGTCTATTTTCTTCAACACAGTATCCAAGGGATCTGACACATTAATAGGGCTAAAATAAAATGTATACTGAATGGATGACTCAGTTTCAAACCTCTCCTTCTCCACGGATCTTTGTTAATTTAATACCGCTCTTTTCTTACACTAATCAGAGATAACAGTTGTACATTTTTGAGAAGTGTTATATGAGACACGTTGCATCTTTTAATCCTTAAAACTACTCATCAAGGTAACTACTAATGTGCCCATGGAAACTGACAAAGCTAATAAATATCAACCAGAATTTAAACAAAGTTCAGATGATTTCCAAGCTGGTTGTCATTTAAGCTATGTGGATGCCTTTTATTTCTTTTTCTTGCCCGATTGCTCTGGCTAGGACTTACAGTGCTATGTTGCATAGTACTATAGCAGTGGTCAAAGTGGGCACCCTTATTTTGTTTCTGATCTTGACAGGAAAGCTTTCAACCTTTCACCATTGAATACGATGTTAGCTGTGGGCTTGTCACAATACTAAAGTGAGGTCCTTGTATGCTCGAATCTCACTTTATTACCGTCTCCTATGCTTTTCCACTTCGATCTCTCCCCAACTCCAAATCATGGGTTTTATCCTCTAATCTTGATATGGTTAGTTCTTTGAATACTTTGTAAGAGGTTTCTTTTGCATTCCAATAGCAAGGAGCACTGGTAAGGCACATTGCAGACGTGTTATCAGAGCTCGTTGAAGTAAACTGACTAAATGAATAGACAGATTATAAAAATCAGGAAAAAAAAAACATAGAAAGTTGTGGAGAGTACACACTGGTTCTGCACTGAATGGAATCTGCTGTGCAAACAAATACGGAGTCTGAGTCATCACTGTACATCTCTTAAGGTGAATTACTGGAAGAGAGTAGTGTAGTTATATGTGAAAATTAACCAGTTCTTTAAAAACTTCTTGAAAAATTCCAGGAAGTTGACTGAAGTAAAATATTCTTTCCCTAGATTAACAGGACATGTCACAAAACTCCTGCCTCAAAATGGACTCACCCCCTGATTTCTTTATCCCTCTGGGGAATATTCTTGCATTTTACATGGACGTTAACTGACTTCCTACAGTTCAGTGGGTTTCAAAAAAAAAAAAAAACTAGTACGCTACAGAATGGAAATACTACATATTGAGTTGGCTGTTTATTTTTAAGCAACACTTGAAAACACTAAAGTGAGAAAACACAATTATAGTGGTACCCCCTTATCCTCAGGTGATACATTCCAAGACCCCAGTGGACGCCTGAAGCCAAAGATAGTGCCAAACCCTATATATACTGTTTTTTCCTATATGTACACACCAATGATAAACTTTAATTTATAAATTAGGCACAGTAAGAAATTAACAACAGTAACTAATAATAAAATATGATAATTATAACAATATACTAAAATAAAAGTTATATGAATGTGGTCTCTCTCAGAATATCTTACCATATAAATTTAATGCCTTTTCCATTGTAACTAAGTACTTATCAGGTACCAATGGCCGTAACGTTTACAGTTCAGAGTGCGATTGTTTAGCATTAGCATGAATTTATTTTTCTTTATTCACAATTTCATAGATAGAAGGTCTGTTTTAACCATAGATTTTAGCAACATCACCTACAACTTTTTTTCTTGTCTTAAGTTGAGACCTTCAC
The DNA here is from genome assembly GCF_048773025.1 of Camelus bactrianus. Lineage (NCBI taxonomy): Eukaryota > Metazoa > Chordata > Mammalia > Artiodactyla > Camelidae > Camelus > Camelus bactrianus. The sequence goes on along the minus strand of NC_133560.1, from coordinate 18,948,647 downwards.
CTTTTCAACTAAAGGAAGCACTTCACAGCTTCTCTTTGGCAGATCTGAATCGCCTGCACCACTACTCTTGTGCTTTAGGGCCATTATTGATTAAAATAATCACGAATACTGTGATAGTCGATCTGGTAACCCAGATGGCTGCTAAGTGACTAACGAACGGGATGTGCTGGACAAAGGGACAATACACCTCCAGGGCGGGACACAATGGGATGGCATGAGATTTCATCACACTATTCAAAATAGTGCATGATTTAAAATTTATGAATGATTTACTTCTAGAATTTTTCATTCAGTGTTTTTGGACCGCCATTGACCGAGGGTAACTAAACCTGCTGAAAGGGAAACCATGGATAAGTGGGGGCTGCTGTATATATTACGAGCTCCCTTATAAGACTGGGAATTAGGAAAAACACAGTGTTATTTTTAGAAATGAAACTGCCTACTTAAAAACACTTAATATTCAGTGCTTACAGTGAGCACCTATTGTGTGCAAGGTACTTTTAGGTGCTAGAAATACAGTGCAAAGCAAGACATTACCCTTTGCTCAAGGAAGACACATTTTAGTGGGGAACCAGTTGTTCAATAAATAAACCTACAAGTAGATACATAAAAGCAAGTTGTGATAATGTGTTTTAAGAAAGGATGGGGAATAGTGCAGGGAAATAATGGGAAGAGGGGGTGTTGAGAAATCATTATACGCTGTTAAAAAATCACATTTAAATTGGAATCTGAAGGTGTTATCCAGGCACTGAGTGGCAGTGATGGTGTCGGGGTGGAAAGAGGGGAGAGGAGGAGCTGAGTCCAGTGGAGAGAACAGCAAATGTGGTATCTCCCCTGTTCGGATATAAGGAAAACACCGACGAGGCTGAGGAACTCCATTGTGGCTGAGTCAAGTGAGCAGGTCAGATGGAAAATACAGAGACTCGTCCATATTTAGCAGGTGAACCAAATAAGGTGGAGCTACTGACAATGGCTGTTAAAAAGATATCGCCATGCTGATTGGCGTGATAGGATTGATTTAATCAGATGCCTCTGTATTCTTTTACAAAGTCCCGTGAAATCCCGTATTCCATCACTTAAGACAAAGCAGGTATCGAATGCCTGCAACACCCAAGGCACCACACTATATACTGATGGCATTTAGAAATGACCCATCATGCCAAACCACATCTGAGCATATACAAACTGAATCACAGAATACATTATTTTCAGAATATTAAAAAAAAATACTTTGTATTCAGGAGCCTTGGTTCAGGGTAGGCAGGATGAATGAATTCACAAAGAATTCTCAGAATCTGTGATTTGGACCAAGGATCAGGCTCCAAGTCTTTCTCCCTTAAGTTGAATCCTGGCTGGACTGCTTCCTGAGTAAGCAAGTGCACTCTTTTCTTTGAGCCTCAGATAATGCATGTGAAACACAGATCTCAGTGTTTGTCATCTATCATGGACTTAACAAAAGGCAACCATTATATTTCACCCCACCCACTGAACCGGAAGAGTATTTGCTCTTTTACTGTAACGTCCAGTTGGAAGGCATTTACTTGACTCTAGCTACACCTGGCCAATTGTTAGAAGCACCGGGAATAATTGTTCGATCGGTCTGGGGATATGGCTGGGCGGCGGGAAGCGTTGAAGCTTCCCAGGTGATTCTAATGTGCAGTGATGGCTGCAAACCACTGACCTAGAGGCTGTTTCAGGAGGATGACAGCATCGAGCTCCACGGCGCATCTTGAACTACCTCAGGTGAGAATTCAAATAAGTGGTGAAACCGCCAAAGGGCAGGTGAAGGAAGGTGCAGGCTGCAGCGTTCAGGAACCTGAAAGATGGGTCTACTGTGTTCCCAGGACCCTGTTTGCCCTACATTTTCTGTCCATTTGGTGTTAGTTTCTAAGTGGCCATGAACATCCAACCTCTCTTATCCCTGGGATTACAGCTCCCACTGCCTCTTTGCAGAACCCAGTGACACCAAAAGCTAAAATCACTCTTTCAAGTTATTAATAGGAACATCTTTGCATGGTGAGTGTTAGTACATGTAATAGTCTCCCAGCAGCCTGAAAAAGCCCATGTCTGCTTGAAAGTGTCTGATGGATGTGAAGGGGGGATCTTAACAGAGACAATTTGAGACTACAGATCCTCCTTCCAATATTGCTGGAAAAATCTCCCTAAGCCATCCTTCCAATGTGTCATTCTTCAGTGCAAAAAATTCTAGTGGATCCCTATGACTACAGGGAAATATCTCATTCCTTAAACATGGCTGTCAAGTCTCTGTGCTGGCTGGCTCAGCCACCATTTCTAGCCACCATGTCACACTTTTTCTCTCGCACAAACCCTCGGTTTTAGCCACATGATCTATTGACTGTACTTAAACATACACTGTGCTTTTTGCCTTCTATGCTGGTGCTTCTCAAACTGTAATATGCATACATAGCCCCCAGAAACCTTGTTAAAATATATACTTAGCAGCATTTATTAGTGAACACGTTTATTAGTGTTCATTAGTCTGGGGTGGGATCACGGTGAGGTTCTACATTTCTGACAAACTCAAACAGTCGTCGCTGGTGGTAGAACCACACGTGGGCAACAAGGCTCTACGTGCAGGCTTGTAAAATCTCAGGTGAACTAGAATGCCCTGTCTAGCTCTCTTGGCCTGTCGCATGCCTACTTGTCTGTGATGCTTATGGGATAGAATGATTCCATGAGATACCCATTTGCTTTCTTTCCTCATGGTCCCCTCCCATCCTCCATGCATTTCACAAGGATAGGATGACCCTGTGTGTCTCCTTGTCTCAGGAGCAATTTCTGCTTCTGGGCTAAAAAAAAAAGGTGACTTGCAAGACACATCCTAGTCTGATTTTTGCTTTCTTGAGGCATAAGCCATTGAGAAGAATTGTGCTGGGTTTCTTGGGGTGGGGGAGGGAGGAGACAGTCTGGCTCTTTGAGAAGCAGCAGCAGCTGGAGAACCCCCTGCCTGGAAACGGGATGGAGGTTGGAGAGGGCCACAGGCCGGAGGGGATAGTTGCGAGTTGTCCCTCGGGTGCTGGAACCCTAGCACCAGAGCTCCCAACCTTGCCAGAGATGCCAGCACCCCAAGTTCGGCCTGTAAACTGGAAAATCTTACTCATTGAAAGAGGGGAGACTGCGTCCTGCCCATTTTTTTTTTTTTCACAAACTCACAACCTCTGTACAAATGACCAGAGGGGGAATAAAAATAACCAATGTGAGGTCCCACTTGCTGGGGAACTGTGAACAAAGGTTTTAGGTTGATTTACAGAAAATAAATGCATACTTCCTTTAGGGCTCAGTGATTTAATCAGGTTTCACACGTGCTAAACTTATTTTTGATCCAGTCTCCTCCCTGAAGCCTGCCTGGATGTGTTTCAGGGCATCATGGCAAGGGCAAGGAAGTCCCGACCGGTGATTCTGGTTGAATTCCTAATTTGGGATGTCTGAGAGCCTGAGAGTTCTCCTCTGTAAAAACGTGGTTCATAGCGCTTCCTTCCTAGGATGGCTGAGAGCGCCAGGAGTAATCAGTGTATAGCACGTGGCATGTAGTGTCTGATCAGTAAATGTTTGCTCCTATACCTACCTGCTCGCCTACAACTATTAAGACTCCCGTGAACACTTTCACTTTAATCAATGCAGCATTGCATTCTCGCAGTTGGACATCAGCAAAATCCCTAAAACAACATGGTGCACGTCGCTTATCTGAATATTATTCAGAAGCCTTCTGCACAGCAGCCAGGCTCTAAATACAAAACACTTGATCATGGCAATGCCTGTGAATTTATTAGCTACTCGAGATAGTTGCTTTTCCACATAGCTCAGGGCTGCATCTGTAGCATAAACTCTGAAGACAGAAATTGTGTTTTATATTTCTTTGTAATCCATTAGTCTTTAGTATCTTACAAACAGTACTCAGCAAATACGTGGCAGCTGGTTGTTGGACAGCAATAACTTTTGATGATTTAGGAGAAGAGTAGGAGACAGAAATTTTAGATCCAATGTTAGCAATCTGGGGATCAGAGAAGGTACTGCATTTTGGTCTGTTACCTTCCTATTGTGTCAAGCTTAATTGTCTCTAAAAGCAGCTTATGTCTTGTTGCTTGCCTAGTGGGCTAGATGTTAGGGGTACCTGCAACTATGGAAACCAGAGCAGGGACAAGCAGACCACTAAAGAGAGTCACTTTTGCTTCATCTGCTATATAAAATACTTGCAGTGCTTTTGAAGCTAGGGTATCAAGGAAGAAATCATTATGCTCTTAATCCAATTCTAAATAGCTCATATTTTTAAAGTAATATCCTCATGTGTGTGTCAGCAAAAATATAAATTCAGTTAGTTGGACTCAGTTAGTTGGGGGTTAAATTCCTAGCAACAGAAACTTTACAGCTGCTGTCAGAAATAGAGTAATTACTGTGGTCAACATTCTCCAAGAAACTCCAGCTGTCTTATCAAGCTTGCTTTGTCAGAAAGGCTCCTTTCCTGTTAAGGGGCATGAGTTGTAGAATAACTATGATGGTGCCAGTGAAAGAGCTGGAATAAAAAATGTTTCAGAAGCCATAGTGTGACTTTTTTTTTTTTTTTCGCTTGGATCGGAGATTCTGTTCCTATCTACTGTGCTTTTTAGACAACCTTCCACTGAATTTGAGGGACTGAAGCAAATGAGAATCTGTAGCTTTTTTCTTTGAAATTAAATCCATATGAAATCAATGCTAACAATGGCCATCAATTCAAATTTCCATCCCACCCAAGGTAAATAAAAGTGAAGATAGCAGGAACATATCCTGGATGCTCTAAGATTTTATCACCTTAAAGGGATTATCCTCTGATTAGAAGTCTAACTCTAGACCTAGTTAGAGGTCAAGATTGGTTCATTTTATCTGTGTAAATATTCAGGGAAATTTTCATCATTCATGGAGTTAGGGTCCTTCAGAGATGACTTTTAGTTTATACAATTACATTTTTTTTTTTTTCCTGGAAGGGAAGACTTAGCTAGGAAGAACCAGGGACCAATTAAATTATAGGCAGGTGAGAAGGAAGGGCTATGTGAGGAAAGAGAAGTAAAGAGGTGGTAAAAATGGAACCGATTACAATACAGAGTCCAAACGCCACACTGTAGCACTGAACAGTGAAATGTTCCCAAAGACCAGCACTGATGCTCATTACTCCCCCTTTTACCTAGAACAAAATCCCAACTCCTCACTCTGACCCTCCATCATCAGGTGCCTGAGTACTTCGTCAGCTTCATCTCACACCATTTCTCTACTTGGTATACTATGCTTTAGACACTCAGACCTTTTCGATTCTCAGACTTAACCAAGCTCCCCACTTAGAGATTTTGCACTGGTTGTCCTCTCAGCCTGCATCACCACCCTTGATCTGTATAAGGCTGGCTCCTGCCTGTCATTCCAATTTCAGCCTACATGCCTCATCCTCCCAGAGATCTCCTCTCCTCATCAGACATAACGTAGTTGCTCACTAGCTATCTGTTTTAATAATCTTAACACTTACCATTCCCTGAGCTTTTTCTTACCCATTTCATTATCATTTTCCTCCATGTGAAGATCAACTTCTCAGATGCAAGGTTCTGGTTGGTTTTGTTCACTCCAGTGTCCTCAGGAATGACAAGGATGACAGGTATAGAGCACACTCTTAGTAAAAATTTTTGAAGGAATGAATGAATTTAAGAACAAGAAGTTAATTTAGATTCTTAAATTGAAATCTGTGGATTATATAAATAACATTGCATGAATAAGAGAATACTTTTTTTTCTTTTCTGAAGAGAAGCCATGTGTTTTAGCAAAATTTCAAAGGAGTCTCTGATCCGCTGTCTCAAGTCTCAAATTGGGTTTCCCAGAAGCAGTTCTGAGATGAGGATTCATGTGAAAGCGGTGCACTAGGAAACGTTTAGAAGAAAAACAAGTTGTCAAGTGAGGAAGTGAGACTGGAATGGAAGAAGGCCAAGCAGGGGTGAGATATCAGAGTCCTACCGAGGGTTCCTTTGGTCCATGGTATAGGGGAGCTCTGGAGATTGGGTAACTGTCACTCAGGGCTGTGGGTATCAGAAGCCTAACAAGGTGGAGCATTTATACCATGAATCCTTAGTCACTGGCCCATGGCTTCCTGGGGGTGGGGATGGGGGTTATAACTCTGATTTTCTCAGTTTGCAGATAGTTTTCTCAGGAAGCCTGAAGGCAGTGCTCTAATGAAGGGAGGAAAGTTCCAGCTGCTGGGAGTAAAAGCTCACTAGGATCTGATGTTCATGGAAGTGGTAAAGAGTTCCCAGGGAAAACAGGTAGAGCACTGACAGTGTGCCTCCTTCAAAAGAAAAAAAAAAGTTTAAGACTTACCAATCTAATCCTCTCTTCCCTTCTTATCATTGACATAAGAGGAGGAATCCCTTCTATTTTGGACCAGTTTCTCCATATGTTGTCCAGATTCTAGTTCCTCAAAAAATACCGCTTGTCTTGGGAAAGGGATAAATTATGAGTTTGAAATTGCAGATACTAACTACTATATATAAAATAGATAAACAACAAGGTCCTATTGTATAGCCCAGGGAACTATAATCAGTATCTTGTAATAACCTATAATGAAAAAGAATATGAAAAATAATACATATATATAACTGAATCACTATGCTGTATACCAGAAACTAACACAACATTAAAAAAAAAAAAAAGAATTACCAGTCCAGCCTAATTTTCTCAATGTAAAATAAGACCCACTGAGGTGAGATGGTTTTCAATAGTTATGTGATTAATTGGTGAAATCTGTATGGACTAGATCCAAGATCTTCTAGTTACCAGCCCATTCGCTTTCTATCTATTAATTTTTAGAAATTCAAATTAAGATACTCTTTTAAAAGATATGAAGAATGCAAAGATGAATAAATTACTGCCCCTGTTCTCAGTGATTTTTGTAGCACAGTAGGAGACAAAAGATGCATATAAACAAGCAGAACTATAAATTATTGCATAAGAAGGAATACATTCTTAGGGAAACAGAGCAGAGTGTAATCACTTCCAGTTTAGGGACACAAGGAAGATTCCATTGAAATGGAGGCATTTGATCTTGGTGCGTCTTTCTTATTAAAAGAAAATGCAATCATTCATTGAAAGAGGTTCACATGGGCATCTACTATACTTTTGACATGGTAACAAGGACTGAGGATAAGGTAGTGAGTAAAGAAGGCAAAATCTTTACTCTCATCTAGAGTATGTTCCATCTGGGTAAAGACCAATAATAAGCAGGAAGAATAACAAATAAACAAGATAATGCCAAATAGTAATAAGTACTATAAAGGGTTTGAAAGATAAGTGAAGAGGAGTGACGGAAGGAAAGTTGAGTCTATTTTAGATGGAATGGTTAGGGAAGCCCACTCTGACATGTAAAATTTGAATTGAGACCTGGATGAAAGGAGCCAGAACCAAACAGAAAACCACTTAAAAGAAGAAAAAAACAGGCAAAATGAAGGACAAGCCCAAAAGCCCTAAGGCATGAAAAAGCTGGAAATGAAATCTTAAAAGACAGTGAGTTTGAGTTTTAAGAATCAAAGGGTAACCTGGTTTGAGATTAGTTTAGAGAGATTGGCTGGGTCTTATAGGCCAGAGTAAGGAATTTGCATTTTAAGTGCAGTGGTTCAACGTGACATTGCTTAGTGTTTCAAAACTTAACTCTTTGCGCCAGACATAAAAAAACTGGAATCTGAAATTTTTTAAAAAAATCCTATTTAAGAAAATTCTATTAGCCCCTCAAAAAAGTAAGTAGCTGGGTATAAATATAAGAAAATATGCACAAGATCTGTAGGAAGAAAACTAAAAAAATACTGGATGGAAAAGGATCTAAATAAGTGGAAATGCATTGTATATTCTAGACTGTAAGACACAGTCTTGTTAAGATGCCAGTTCTCTCCAACTTGATCTATAGATTCAACCCTCTCCCAGTCAAGATTGTAGCAAGCTGTTTCATAGATATTGACAAACTGATTCTAAAATTTATATGCAGATGCGAAGGACACAGAATAGCCAACACAATACTGAAGAAGCAAAATAAAATTGGATGACTGAACTACCATACTTCAAGACTAACTATAAAGCTACAGTAATCACAGAACCTTGTTTTGGGGAAAGAATGGACACATAGATCAATGTGAAAATATAGAGAGCTCAGAAGCAGACACACACAAATTTAGTTAGCTTAACAAAGGCACAAGGCAATTCAATGGAGAAAATATAGTCTTTTCAACCAGTGGTGCTTGAAAGGGTAATTTTTTCAACTGATGATGCTGAAAAAAAAATTTGGACATCCATATAGAAATATGAGCCTAATCACAGATATTTTACCTCACACAAAAATTAATTTAAAATAGATTATATACATAGATGTAAAATGAAGAACTATAAACATAATAGAAGAAAACACAGAAGAAAAATCTATGTGACCTTGGGTTTGGTGATCACCTTTTAGGCACCACATCAAAAACACATCCAGGAAAGAAAAAAAAAGATGATAAATTACATGTTATTACAATTAAAATATTTTAATCTGTGAATGACACAGATGGGCTTATGGAAGCTCTTGGTTTTTAATACTATTCTCCCCATAGAAGGAGCTGAGACTCTCTGAAGAAAAGCATGATTCTAGAACCGGAGAAGGTACATGCAAGATGAGCCTGGAGCATGTTGTAATGCCAGAAAGCAAAGAAGAACTGAAAACAAAACAAAAGAGAACGAAACAGAATGCCATACACAACGGTGGACGTATGCCAAAGGGCACAGAAGCAAGCTGAAAGGCTTCTGGATGGACAAAGCTGGAACAGTTCGAGGAACAAAGTGAATAACGTAGTATTAGATTGTAACAAAGTATAAAATAAATATCCATGAGTCCATGCTTATATATTAATAAGTGATTAAATAAATAAATGGGGAAGAGCCACGTTTCCTCTGCAGAAGAATTCCAAATAATTTACGTAGAAACTGCCCCCTGAAGGTGGGGGAGGAAGTAGGCATAACTCTCCAGCCCTTAAGTATGAGCTGTGCACCATGACTTCCTTCCAAAGAGGACATTTTGGAAAGGAGGAAAAGAAGAAGTCACAGCGGAGAAACCCGACAGACACTAACTCAGCCCAGGGATCACATTTTATATCCGCAGTGATGTCATACGGGTAGCATGAACTCTTGCTAAGATACAGTAAAAAATGGCACCTTACATCTGTGGCCATTTCCCCCCAAAACCCACAACTCTAGTTTAATCATAAGAAAAAAAAAAAAAACCCAATTCAGAGATATTCTAAAAAATGCCTCTCTACTAATCTTCAAAACTCTCAAAGTCATCAAAAACAGGGACAGTCTGAGAAACTGTCACAGCCTAGAGAAGCCTAAGGAAACATGTGAACTGAGTATAATGTGGTATTCCGGAGTCTTGGATTCCAGATGGAATCTTGGAATAGAGAAATAGCATTAGGGAAAATCTAAGGAAATCCGAATAAAGTATGAACTATAGGTAATAATAATGTGTCAACACTGGCTTATTATTGGACAAATATATGACACTAATGTAAGGTTTCAACAATAGGGTAAATTAGGTGTGGGGTATATAGGAACTCTTTGCTATCTTCACAACTTTTCTGTTAAGTCGGAAACTATTCTAAAATAAGATTTTACCTAAAAAATTACTGTGGCATAATAATAAAAAATAGGAAATAACTCAAGAATCCATTAACAGTCAAATAGATAAACAAATTTAGATGAGTGCTTCCAAAGGACTACTAAACCGCCCTAAAAATAACAAACTTCTCACACATGCAACAACGTGGATGCATTTCAAAAGTACTTTGTTGAGGAAAGAAGCCAGAATCAGAAGAGTACATGATGCATGATTTCATTTACATGTTTCCATATGAAAGAAATCAAAATAGTGGTTTCCTCTGAGGGATAGGGATGGGGATGGGAAGAGGGCATGAGAGAAATTTCTGGAATTCTGAAAATGTTCTGTATCCCAATTTGGGTAGTAGTTACGTGAAGTATATATTTACCAAAACTCACTGGATTGTATTTTTACAATCTGTGCCTTTCGTGGCATGTAAATTTTACTTCAAATACACCTACATTAAAGTTTTAAAAATACTTGACTGCTGTGGGGAGAATGAATTTTAGGAAGTTAGAGTTGTATCAAGGAAACCATTTAAGAGTCTACTGTGGAGGTCTGGAAGGAAAAAAAAAAAGTGAGATAGCAGAGAATCAGAGAACCAGATGGATTTCAGATGTATTTTGGAGCTGAAGGTACCAAAGACTTGCTGTTTGGTTAGATATGGACACTTTGAAAATCTTATAGAGAGAGCCGACCTCTATATGAGTTCAGCTCTGCTACTTCTCCATTGGGTGATCACACACGAACAGCTTCATGTGTTTGGGTCTTTAATATCTCATCTTTCAAGTGAGCTAGTTAAAAGTATTCTACCTAGGTCATAGGCTCCAGAAACAGTTTATAAATTGTAGTGTATTGTGGAGAGGGTACAGCTCAGTGGTAGAGCACATGCTTAGCAAGCACGAGGTCCTGGGTTCAATCCCCAGCACCTCCATTAAATTAAACAAACTAATTAACCCCCCAAATAAAAACAGTAATAAATTGTAGTGTATTACTCATATTAAAATTATTATTAAATACATTATGTCATGAGTGTGACAGTACTGGAAAATATATCATAGGTACTTTAATCCTCAACCACGAGCAGGTAAAATACTCTGGCTTAATAAACAGCTCTACTTCTCTGGCTAAATATTACAATTAAGAATCTCAAGGGGGTAGGGTATAGCTCAGTGGTAGCGCACATGCTTAGCATGTACAAGGTCCTGGGTTCAATCCCCAGTACCTCCATTAAAAATAAATAAAAACCTAATTACCACCCCTCCCCCCCCCTCGCCAAATCTCAAATTTGGACCTTAAATTACGAATCCCAGACTACAGGTTAGAAAACAAATCTTGGCTACCTGCTAAGAGATCAAGTTTGCAGTACTGAGAAGATTGTGCTATATAGTATCTGTTATGAGAGTCTTTAAAATACCATGCACAGTTCTTCCTGAAACATTATGTCACCTCCAACTCAGTATAGTTTGCATCTGCTTGCAAATAAGCACAGAGATGCATTGTTATATCTTCGGAACAACTTATCCGGGGCTATGATACTCTCACTCTATGTTCAGAATGCTCATGATAAGTCCAAGATGACAGCCAATCAAATGGTACCCTACTAAGGTTTCCTAGGCAACTGACACAGCTAAAGAAACGAATTATGCATGGTTGAGAAGAAAAATACTGCAGCAATTTCACCTTCTGAGATGTTTTCTTCCTAATATGTATATATTAGGACCTAATACATATATCAAGGACCAGTTTTGGAAAAACAGAGAGCTAAGAACAAGCATAGCAATGAAATAAAGGACCAGAACACCCTGTTATCCGAATCTGTGAATACGATTGTCTTCTGATACATAATTGCAGATGATATTGAAAATAGTGATGTGATTTCAAACATTTATTTAAGACTTTTGGGATAACACTCTTATCCTATTCTCATTCTAAACTGAGCTTTGTTTGGATTATTTTTGTATAAAGATCTTACTGGGTGGGATTGAAAAACATATCTGCTTCTTAATTTGCAGAATGTAGAACATAATTAAGACATAGTAGGTGCTCAATACAAATGATTGTATCAATTTAAAAAAAACACAGCACCAAACTTTGATTCTATAGAGCCTTTGTTCTATCCTCAACTCGAGGAACACTCAGGGTCAGTACAGTGGAGGGTGTACAGGCACCAGATTTAGAAGGCAAACAGTAATCTTTGGCTATTTTTCCTTTTCTAATTTGCCTCCACTTTCGGCATATCATATGTTCTAGCTAAGATCTAAGTAGATCAAATGAGTCCCTGCCTCTCACCTTTGTGTTCCAGTGTGTGGAGTGAGCACTTTAAGAAGAGATGAACCTGAGAAATTAATTCATTGAACAAAGATAATATTAATTCCTAACAATGTGCCAAGTGCTGGAAATGCTGACTGGTATTGTAGCTGATTTTAAATAAATACTTAACAACTGAAAATTTCCTTATATATTAAGGCTAGCTGAATATGATAGACTTTTAGAGCTGCAAAGAACAAAATTGGCACGTGACCAGATTCAGGATCTCTAAATCCTTGAATGCTATCTCATCAGCAACCACGACAATAGATTACAAACTGAGTGATACACAGAAAACAAGCCAGACCAACGGCTTTCCTTTGCTATTAGCTAGGTTTTATCTCTCAGTCCTACCTATTTGATCCTCTTGCCTGGATATTCAAAATATGAGCCTCCAGAATTTCAGAGTGACCTTCACATCTAGACTAGAGGAAAGTTTAAGTATCCAGAACATACAATTTGTTAGACAGGGAATCATAGCTGCTTGTTTACTCCTATATCTTGAGTACTTAGCACAGAAGCTGAGCTTAGTGAAGTTCTGTTGAGTGAAAGAATGGAAGTGGGTTCCTTTGTGCCCCTTTCTCCCAGGACCCATCTCAGCAGACCAAGGGGTAGGTTGTGAGTATGTGAGAGGAAGCCTTGACCTCCCTGGAGAGATTAGATGAAGTCACTAAGATTCAAGAGTCATTTATTCTAATTCCCTCATTGAATAGATGCACATAATGAATTCCAGGGAAGGGTAATGTTTGCTGAAGGTCGTATGTCTAGTTAGTGGGAGAATTTCTAAGCTTCTTCCATCTTCCTGCTGTACCGCAGAGGGAACTAATGAACTGCTGGATGATGAACTTCAGGGCAGTTCCTTTCAAAGGAAACACCTGTGTACTTGATCTTTCAGAGGGCAGAATCTGGACCACAAAGAGTAAACATCTGCATAGTCATGACAATTAACGAAGGTAATACAACTGAGAAAAAAAATCCATACTTAGGCTCTTTAAACCATACTACATTTCCAAATGGTCTGTAGATCCCATTTTTGAAATTTTTCTCTCTCTATATATATATGTAGACAGAAATATCTGGAGTGAACTATAGTGAAATGCTCTCAGAGTTCGCTGGGTGGTAGAATTTTATGTCATCTCATAATTATTGAACAGTAAGTTTCATTCTATGACCATTTTAGCCAACTCATTCATCATTAGATTTAAGATAAATATATGAATATACAATGTAATACATAAAGTCATTGGAGTTTGTGTATAAATATAATATAATGCTTAGCGTAGACCAAGTGTTCAATACATTTTGTCTGTTTTATTTATAATTTATGTGTGTATACAAATATACCTGCAGTAGAACTCTTTAGACTACTTAATAAATTATTACATACTTTAGATGATTTGAAATGGACCAATTCAGATTTTTGTCTATATAATGAAAGCATTACTTGTAAATTTTCAGTCCTGTTTGGGTTACATACTTCATAACGAAATAGATTATGCTATCTAGAATTAATTACATTGCCTCCAGAGTTTGGACTTTATGAAAATCTCAAATCTTTTCTATGGCTTTATGCATACATCTGAAGATATCCCAAGCAGAATTATTTCAAAAGGAAAACAAGACTGCAAATGAAAAGAAAGGCATCTCTTGGAGAGAGAACAGTCCACCAAAGCAAAAATCCCTAAAGACATTCCAGCCTTGATTATTGCTTTGGAACTGTCAAAATGTTCGCTTCCAAATACCCTCTGTCTTCTCCTGTTTGTGGATAGCCATAGATAGAGGGCGAAAAAAGATAGAGGAAAAAAAAAAGACTGCCCAATACAGCTATTCTTAGATGATTCTCTCAGGTGGTTAATCACCAGGATTAATTAGCAAGCAGCTACTGTGAGAGCTTGATCTTTTTCCTTGATTCTTAGTCTTATATCACGAGGTATTTTCTAAAACCAGGCTGAGCTCATCCATAAATTAAGTATCGAAGCTTGCCCCTGAGGGAAGAATGCTCACAGGTATCCATCCTGACAGTAGGAGTCGTGCTCCGAGTGCAGAGTGAGGCAGTGACTCGAAAAATACATTTGTTCCCACCCACACCTTCTCCCACTGACAAATGCTGTGGCTCTCCAGGCCAGAATTCTATTCAACAAATAGATTTACAAAAATAAAAAGAAAAGAAGGTGGGGGGGTGTGAGAAAAGAAAAGCCTGTCAGAGATGGAACACCTGCATAAAACTGAATATCTAATTGTGCCCACGCCCCCAAAATAGTCCTTTCCAAAGCGTCTCAAAACCAGTGCATGTGTCTGAAGGGGCTCATAGTTAAACACATCTGGTCACGGGGCAGGGAGGCTGGGAAATATGAAGATGCTTGCTGGAACTGAATATAATAACCATTCTTTTATAACTCCTCATTCCAAACTGATTAAGAATACTATTTGCTGCCACCCCAGTCTGGAGCACCATATTCAAGAAGCTTGTCTCGCATTTCATAACCACCCAGATACCTGAGTTGGCATTAAGTATCATCTTTCATTTTTCAGCGAACATTTTTAGCCTGTGCTGGAGCTGTGCAGGAGGGGAGCGGGCAATGAAGGTTGGGATAGCTGCTGGTAAATAAGCACGACCCATTTCTCCTTTAATGGGCCTTATGGTTCCAAAAATTCATTACTTTTATTTAATAGTATTAATTTATATATTTGTGATTTTGTATGGGAGACTTTTACATTGGACAGAAAAAAAACCTACAGAGCTTGGGTATTTATTCTTATGTAATTCTTCTATTTATTCTTATATAACCAGAATAATTGGCATCAGGTTTCAGAAAGAATGGACAACTGTAAGACTAAATGTAAACTAAAGAGGTGGTATGCAGACCATCTAGGGTACACAGCAATGGCCGGTAAGTGTAGAATGTGCCAAAGAACTACGCTGGTCACTCCATCAGTGCCTTTGTTTTTCATTTTTCCTCCCTCTGACGTGCTTATCTGTAATTGTCATCAGGATTAGAAGCTAGGATATTTTGGGGATCACAGAGGGTCAACCTGAATCACGGTCTCCATGCAGAATGGAAGAACAGTCAGAGGGCTTCCAGGGGACGGACCACAAAGTCATTTTAAAAGCAGGATCTATTTGCAAGTGTTATCCCTTCTTTGAAGCATCAGGAATGATAGCTCTGGGCTATCTTTCAATAAAAAATAGATTCACTGCGTATCACACAGGTACTTCTTAAAAGCTCAAATTGCTTTGCAATATCATATAATATTTTCACAGTCACAGTACTTCTCTTTGTGACTATTTTTTAGGGGAGAAAAACATATATTTAAAGGGGAGAGAAATTATTATCCCTTATTACAGAATAACCTAGATACCAAGTTTCTGTTAGAGTCTCTGATTTTCTGCTTCATTGGCCAGGGCGTTGCAAGTGTAGATTATGGAAATCTCAAAATTATTTCTGTGTGTAAAACGTACATGAACTGAGATAATAGTAAATACACCATTAAAAAAATTGAATTCTTGATATCTGTCCAGGCATTGGGATAAGCATTTCATATTTTATCATTTTAAAACAACTTGTTTGCAGCAATATTTAGGGTAGGACTTCAGATATTTCCAATTCTCCTCCAAGGTCTGTGATAGGATTACACTTCGCTGACCCCTTGAAGTGGGGTGGAAAACAAACCTTTTGTTGTAGAGGCAGCTAAAATGTTGGAGTTGTTTATTATCTCAGCATAATCTGACCTAGCCTATCCTAATTAATAGGTTATTAAGTAGATACTATCTGCACTTTACCCATAAGATGAAGGCTCAAGTAGATTTTCTAATTTGTTCAAGGTCAAAGAGTCAATAAAAGACAGAACTGTGACTTAAACAGTTCTTTCTGACTTTAGAGCCTAACTCTTTACCGCTAAACTTACTTCATGGACTTGAATTAGTGCCTGCAATACATTTACTTTTATGTGAACTTCCTTAGAGTTAGTGGTTCCATAAAAGACCCGTTTGTGATCCTGTTTCTTTGGAATATCTTTTTAAAGCTAACCCAAGATCATAAAATACCTTCTATAGCTCTTTATGACTTAAAAAACATGTTCACAAATAGTAACTCATCCTATCTTCACAATAAACCTGTGACTTAGGCAAGGCAGGTGTTATCTCATTGTTACAGGTGAAGAAAATCAAGACACAGAAAAGCTAATAGTTAGTTGACATGCCCAAGGTCACACAGCTAGGCAATGACAAATTCTGGAAGAAGAGTTCCAGAGTCATGAATTCTTCTTCAGCCACAGCAGCAGGAGGGAGGGTTGACGAGGTAGTTGTGATCATTCCGGGCACAGTTGAGAGAAGCCTGTTGTTAAACTCAGCTCTGCAAACAATTTGCAATTTTATTCTGCAATCAGGATCATTGATAACATTTTCAAATCATTCTTCATTGCAATCAGTTCTAAAAATAGAACTCAGTAGTCTTGCCATTAATAGAACAATTCAGGCTTAGATTCAGAGATGATCACAGTTAAGAAAGTTAACCCAAACTAAGTCCTAGATGAAAGGAAATACTTTAAGAGGGTTTGTTTGTTTCTTTGTTTTGGGGGGGGGGGAGAGATAATTAAGTTTTGTTTGTTTGTTTGTTTTTAGTGGAGGTACTGGGGATTGAAGCCAGGACCTCGTGCACGCTAAGCACACTCTCTACCACTGAGCTGTACCCTCTCCCCCCCATTCCTGATCCTTAAGCATCACTTTGAAATTTCCAAAAGAGAGAGCTGATCAAAAAGAAACAAATTAAAATTGTCAAGAAAAATTACTGGATCTATGTGTAAAAGCAAACACATTGTATATTTGAAACTGCATTTTTGACAGTATACAAACGCTACTATGTAAACCAGTTTAGATTTCTTTCAATGTCAAAACAGCAATTTTCTCCTAGCTGTTGATTACAAGTTCTGTTTTAATGAACTTATCGATCACTAACTGAAAATAGACTTAATTTTTCTTTTAATAGTTACACATTATTTTTTTAATTATGTGGTTAAAAGTAATTTTTTAGCCTTCAGTTACTAAATGTGATATAATTTAGGAAAAAAAATTCCAAAAGCACCACATGATCATTGTTACCTACTGCAGCCTGATAGTACATACCTATTCTTTTTGTAGACTGTTCACAAATTCATTTTTGTAAATATTATTTAGAAGGCAAATGAGAGTGCCCCCTGTCTGCTCCCAATTTTAACCAGAAGGGAATGAACAAGAGATCCTTTTTCAGTTAAGTAGGTTTGCACTGCCAGTAGCTGAGCCAACACTAGAACTCGGAACTCCAAAATAGTAGTTCCCTGTTATCAGCTCTCACTGCCTTAAAATGGTCAGCAATCTCTTACATCAGTGTACCAGGGCTTCCCAGACCATCAAGAACACTGTCAAGGTGTAATCTGTTATGACAGAGGAGGAAGAGCTACATATTTCATATAAACCATTCTATTTGCAACACCAGTGGGATTTCGAACATCATCTGAAGCCACAATCAGATTAGCTCCAGACATAGCAAAAGCTCAGCTCTGCGGCACACATTTTGTCATTCTTTTGAACAAGGAAGTTTGTATCCAGATTTCAAGTGTCAGACACAATGCTAATTCTGATTTTAGCTCATCTCTGACGGAGGGAGTGTAATAATTCTGGAAAGTGCTTTAACCCAAACATTTCGTGACTTTCCTCATCATCTTTAGCTTTGCAAACGTCTTAGGACTTTTGACTTTGTCCTTGACTTATTTTTTAAATCACATTTTGATACTTTGTTTATTCTTAAATGCATATGTGTGTCTGATTCTGTATTTCCATAGACACATCTAATCTATATCCATGACTGCATGTATAGCTACAGCTCTATATATACATACTTGCATATGTACATATATCTATGTGTATACTGTCTTTATACCTATAGAACTATATGTATATATAGAAAGATATAGAGATACCTAGATATTCATACCTATAGGTACATCTATAGGAAATATAGATATAAATACATACATATGCATACATATATACCTACAGAGATGAACAAGTACACAATATATAAATTTGAAAAACTAGAAGTAGATATTTTGAATTAAATAATTTCCATCCCTCAAGGCCTACCTCAAATACCAAATAACTCCAAAAAGTCTCCCCTCCAAATGAAAATTGCTGCTGCCTCCTCTGAACCCCTCCACAGTACACTCTTCTCATGAAACGTTTCTTGATCAACCTTGGAATAATAATTAGAGTCCTCACATGCTGACGTGCCAAACACTATCTAGTTAACTCAATTTCTAACTCAAGCTTGAGAAGCAGCTTTTATTCTCTTCATTTGTAGGTGGAGAACCCAAGATAGACGTATCAAGTAACAACAACAACAAAAATACAGAAAAAGAATTTGAACTAAGGTCTGCCTGACTGCACTGCCTCATGTGTGGTTTAGTCTCACTTATTTGTTAATTTCAAAACATCTGTTGAGCCTTACTATCTACTATATGTCATATAAACTCCAACCATCTAGGTAACCATGAACTATGCATATGTGGGAGGAACTGCAAGCTTACTAGCGAGGCTAAAATAATTGAATAGAGATTTCAGAGACTGGGGACAGTGTGTGGAGTCTGAATCCAGCAAATTAGCAACCAGATAAAACAAAACAAAGTAATCACTGTTGATAAGAGCATAGTACAATCCAGAGTCTCTACAACAAATTATTGACAATATTTGGGATATAATCCAAAGTACAATATATAAAGAAACTGGGAAACATGGCTCATATTCAAGAGAAAATACAATCAATGGAGCTTGACCCAAGATGACCCAGAATTTGGAATTAGCAAACATTTTAAAGTAGCTATTACAACTATAGATGTAAGGGAATGTAAGGTCATAAAGCATGAAAAGATAGCAAATATCAGCAGAAAACTATAAACTATAAAAAGAATCAAATAGAAATTCAAGGTCTAAAAATTACAATGTCTGAAGCAAAAAATTTACTGGATACATTTAATAGCATATTTAAGATGACAGAAGAAAGAGCTGGTGAAAATAAATCAATAGACATTTTCCAAGCTGAAAAACAGGGGAAAAAAATGGAAGAATGTTGTACAAGGACCCAGAGATCGGTGGAGTAATATGGAAAGGTCTAACATATGTGTAAATTGGAGCCTTGAGGTTACCGAAGAGAGAGAATGGGGCAGAAAAAAATGTTTTCAAAATGTGATTAAAGGCAGAAGTTAAATGCTTCAAAAAGCTCATTAGCAAATCTTAAGAGTGACAAATACAAAGCAAACTTCATTTGATACATCACTGTCAAATTACTGAAAAACAAAGATGAAGAAAAAATCATCATCAGTACAGAGAAAAATGACTCATTATAACAAAAGAACAATAATACAAATTATTGCCAAAGTCTCACCAGAAACAATGGCTTTAAAAAGACAGAAGAACAATGTATTTAAAGTGCTAAGAGAAGGAAAAACCTGTCACTCAGAAATTTATATCCAAGAAAAGTAGAACTCCAGAATGAAGGAGAAGTAACAGCATTTTGTGAAAAGTAATATATATATATATATTTGTTAGCTGCAGACCCGCGTAAGAAGAAATGCTGAAGGAAGTTCTGGCTGAAGAGAAATAAGCTTAGATGAACCTTGGATGGGACAAGCAGAAAACAAATAGCAAAATAGTTGGTCTAAATCCAACCATATCAATAATTATATTAAATATTGATGGACTGAACATGCCCATTAAAGACACAGATTATCAGGCTGAATACAAAAGCAAGATGGGACATTGTGTTTTCTGTAAGAATTGCATATTAAATATGAAGAAACAGGTCAGTGGAAAATAAAAGAATGGAAAAAGATACACCTTGCAAACACTAATCATAAGAAGGCTAGGCTAGGTATACTAATGTCAGATAAAGTAAACGTCCTTACATAGTGCCTCACCACTCATGAAGCAAGACATTTTTAAATGATAAAAAAGGGTCAGTTCAATTGGCAAGACATAACGATCCTAATTTGTATGCAGAGCATCAAAATATGTGAAACAAAATTTGACAGAATTTAAGAGAGAAACATATAATACTTCTGGAGATTTAACATTTCCTATCAGTAATTGAAAAAAAACAGCCAAAAGAATCAGTAAAGGCAAGAAGATCTGAATAACACCATGAAACACTCTGATTTAATTAACATATTTAGAACATTGCACTCAAGACCTTCAGGATGTTCATTCTTTCCAAGTGCACATAGCACATTCACTGAAACCCCAGACTGTGTTATCTAAACACCATGGAATTATATTAGACACCAGTGACAATGAACTATCTAGGAAAACTCCAAATATTTGAAAATACATCAGCATTGGTAAGAAAATAAAAAAGCAAGCCACAGACGGGGAAAGAAAAACTGACAAAATGTATCCCTGAAAAAACACTTATATCCAGAATACAGAAAGAACTCCTAAAACTCAGTAATAAATAGATAACTGGAATTAAAAGTAGGCAAAGAATGTGAACATATGAATTGTCATTAGGTACGCAAAGATGTGCTCAACAGTATTAGTTATCAAGGAAATGTAAATTAAACCACGGAGATACTACTCCACACCCACCAGAATGGCCAAAGTTTTAAAAGACAGACAGTTCCAAATACTGATGAGAATTTGGAGTAGCTAGCAGTCTCATACATTATCAGTGTGAGAGTGAAATATTACCACCACTTCAGAAAAAAAAGCTTAGTTTCGTGTAAGACTGAACAAACATCTACTATATCCATCAATTTACCCAAGAGAAATGATAATATATTCCCCAAAAAGACTTGCACAGGAATTTTCATAGCATCTTTATTCACAATGGCCAAAAACTGAAAACAACCTGGGTATATCCATCAACACACACACACACACACACACGCACACACACACGCTTGTGCTTAAGCAAAACTCTATTATGTTTATATTCAATTTGTATGTAATGGTACACTATTCAGCATTAAAAAGAAAGGGACGGACACATGCAGACACATGGATGAATCTCAAAGGCAATATGGTGAGTAGAAGATGATTTACCCAAAAGAGTACATGCTATATGATTTTCATCTATCTGAACTCCGAGCGCAGGCAAAATTAATCATGGTGAAGAATCATTAGAACAGGGGTTGCCGCTGAGAGTGGCAGGGATGGAAAGGACTAGTAAAAAGCATGGGGAACTTTTCTGAGACGATGGAAGTGCTATGTACTTTGTTGGGCTTTAGATTTCATGGTTGTCTTCATTTACTACAACCTACCGTGTGATTCACTTGAAATTAGTGTATTTCAGGAAGGTTCCCTCTCAGTCATCACAGAAGGGAAGGAGGGAATCAGGCTCTTCCCCTTTTGAGCTGTAATGTTCAGGAATTAGGTTTCATTCATTTTGAATTCTTCATCATTGCCGGCAGAGTGCTTTCAGATACATTCTGCTCAGAAAATATTAGTTACATTAATATGTTTCTGTAATCTTCTCTTCCTGCTTTGTTCTCTGTTAAACATTTTATAGACTATAGTAAACAATTGTTTTATAGTAACAATTGTTAATGACGCCATTGTCAAGAATTTTATTAGCTACGTGTTAGTTTTAATTCTCATGATATTTATGTGGTTCCCACGGCACAGAGTCACAATGCATAGCATAAAGTAGGTGGCGTCAATTTCTGACTCTCTCCACCTGCTCACATTAAAAATCGTTGTGCCAAAGTATGGTCTGAGTGTCTGAGAGTTTCGCTGATGCGATTACTACCTGTTAATGAAAACCATTTCAGTCTGGCGTTCTGCAAATCATCATGTTTAGTGGATATAAAACCAAGTAGTTTTGTGAAGGAATTTGAATCTGCTTTATTTCTTAAAGCAATTTTCATAAAGTCAGTGAATTGGAGGTAGAAAAATCTCCTAGAAATCCTAATCATTTTAACAGAGGGTTACAGAAGGAAGAAAAAACCAGCTGACCCAGCTCCTTACATTAAATTCCCCTGACTGACGTTTTCTTCCTTGGGAAATTATCCAAGAAAGATGATAAGTCATTCTAGGTCCTCATCAAGAAAGGTCTCCTTGGATTGGATCACAATTTTCCTTGCTTTTATCAAACTCCCATCTGAAAAAATGAAGCAAAGATGTACGAAAAATAAGAAGCTATGGTCCTTCACTCCGAATGTTAGTTTTTTAATTTCATTCAAAACACAGTAACTCCAAGTGCAGAATCTAATTTGTCATCATACTCTGATAAATCTTGCTCCCATGTTCTTCATCTATTAAGTATAAAATGTGTGTGTGTGTATCTGTGTGTGTGTATCTGTGTGTATCTGTGTGTGTATCTGTGTATGTGTGTGTGTGTGTCTGTGTGTGTATCTGTGTGTGTGTGTCTGTGTACGACCTTTCTGGCTACGACATCTACATTTTATGCATGTACTTTGTTTCTACTCTTGTTTTCAGAAATAATTTCTAAGAGTCATTCAAGTCTCAGTTAAACTTAGAAATAGGAAAATAAGGCATTCTTCATACCTCAGACTTAGCACTTTCAAATTGCAAATTAAAATCAAATCAGGGCTAGAAAATTTCCACAGGTGAAACCAATTCAGGCAGTGTTAGCTGAGCCAGTAAGTTCTAATTTTAAGGTTTCTGAAACCGTGTGAGTGTGTATGTGTGTGTGTTTTGTTGTAATCAGGATGACTCAGCTGTAACCTTCATAATACCTCACTTGTCATTGGATTTATTTAACTTTTTTCTTCTTTTTAAAAATTTTGCAGGATTATGTTAACAGACCTAGATTCCTAGGGTGGTTTTAATAAACTCTTATTCTTTAGCATTATGTATTAAATATAATGGTCCACATGTTTCTGACTTGAAAATGAGGACATTGCTAATGCCAGAGGGTTACAGGTTGAACTGTTTTTACTCCTTCCAAATTGTAAAGCTCTAACCCCTAGTACCTCAGAGCAAGACCTTATTTGGAAATAGGGTTGTTGCAAATATAATTAGTTAGGATGAGGTCATTCTGGAAGTAGGGTGGGCGCCTAATCTAATACAAATGATATCTTTATAAAAGGGGGCAATTTCGACACAGACACATACCCAGAAGAAAACCATGTGAACATGAAGGCAGAGATCAGGCAGGAAGGCTCAATATTGCCGGCAAACCAGCACAGACTCGGAGAGAGGTATGGGGCTGACTTTCCCTCCCAGCCCTCAGACGAGCCCAGTCCCGCCAGCGCCTCGGTTTTGGACTTCTAGCCTTCATAACTGTGAGACCACAAATTGCTAATTGTTTTAAGCCATCCAGTCTGTGGTACTTTTGCTATCTCAACCCCAGGAAACGGATACACAGAGCAGTTACAGGTCCACGTGCGATGTGAACAGAAAGTAGGAGTAGGGAAGTTTTAGCCGATTAAAAAGTAAGTTATTTTGCTGAATCTGCTGTGAACCTCGCTAACAAGCCATTTCACTAATGAGAAATGCCATGTAGACATGGCTGTGTGGGTGGCCTCCACTTTTGAGATTCCTGGGTCTCTCTGTCAGCTGGTTATTCTACATGTCACCACCAAACTTAGTAGTTAGACATTAAAAATGATGGCCATGGGGGGATTCCAAGTCTATGAAGGCACTGGAGAGCAATTAAACCCTGAGTAATGCTGGATTACAGTTGTTAGTGACTGAAGACCCTGGAGTAAGAAATCTGGGACTTTTTCCATGAGATGCAAGCTGTTCTGTTTTACTCCTCTTTTTCTCTTACTCCTTTTTTAGCACTGAACTTTTTTTTTTTTTTTTTTTTTTTTGGCTTGGAAACAAAATTAGCTATTGATGTAAGAACTATTTAGGACTTTATGTCTTCTGTTTCTCTTGCCCTTTTCTCTGACCTGCACGGCACTGAGATATTCTGAATAAGTTAATTGTGTTATTTGGAATTTTGAATTTTTTTGTGTGCTTTTAAAAGTCGTAGAGAATGTAAAGGAAAATGAACTTTTATTTTAAAATTGAGAAAGTCCAGGATTGTCACGATGGATTCAGAAATGCCTGCGTCTGGGAATTTAAGTGACCTTGATAGAGAACCATTTCTTTCTATTTCTCAGCTCTGTTTTCTTCTCTCTCGGGTGGGACATGTAAAGCTATAGAGAGCCTTGGAGTGTTGGAAAACCCCTCCTCATGAAAGCTCCCTAAAAAGTCCTGACATTCCTTCTGATTGGACCAGGCTGGGTCACGTGCCCACTTACGAGTCAATCACTTTGCAAATTCTTCAGTCTGGAGTTCTGATGGAGCATGGATTAAAGTCAAGGTCAGATGTTGTACCAAAGAAATTAAGAGACTGTAATTGAAGTAATGGGGGAAATGATTCTGTTCTAGTAAATACAAAATAATTCTACTTAATTAACTCATCCAAAAAAATTTAATGTGAACAACCACTCTGTGAGAAGTGCCAGACTAGGGACTGAGAATAAGAGTCGAATAAGACATGTTCCTACTTTTGAAGGGTTTATTGTCTACTGGGAAGACAAATGCATAAGCCAATGAAGAAATTAGTGTGTTATGTGTTGTGGTAATAGAAGCACAAACTGCAGGCTTTATGAAAAGAGAGGTGCTAAAAATTAATATTTTTTCTGTCTGGGACATGGCAGGTCTAGGGGAAGGTGGAGATGTTCAGAAAGGCTCCACAGAAGCTCTTTGAACATGCCTTGAAAGATAAATAAAAGTGAATGAAAGACATTCAGGCAGAGGAACAAGATATTTTCTACCAGTTATACTCAGGAGATACAACTTTTGTGAGGCAAGCATGCCAACCACTGAACTACAAAAGGATCAGACGTTAGACCTTATTCTCTGGCTGTTTATGTGCCTGTCCAATCCTTAGCTTTATGATCCTTCCTTCCTTCCTTCCTTCCTTCCTTCCTTCCTTCCTTCCTTCCTTCCAGTTTTGGGTGACTAGTTAAGTGTGGAGTCTAGCAGACCTAATGTGTTTAAATAGTAGGAAATTCTTTAATTCTTACAGCAAAGCTATCTCATGAACATAGAAATACTATCTAATTTTACCCCAACACTATTTTGTGGTTCCGTATTATTTCTGAATCTTTTCTATGGGAACATCTCTTTGTAAATACTCAGATTCACTGGAAACTTGACATTTTCAATGCACATACCTGTTAGTGTTTTATAATTTAATATTTAAGGGGAGTTCCTTCAAAACAGATGACCTTCTGTTTCAATCCTGGATCCCCAATACCAGTTGTTGATCACCTGTTGTGATCCTGGGAAATTGAATTCTCTAAGCCTCTCTTTGATATATAATTGTCACTAGCAGGATAACCCCTTAGGATTTTCATGATGATTAAAGGGGACAATCTATGCAAAGTGCTTAGTAGAAGCTTTGGCACAACATAAATGTTCAATAAATGTAACTGAAAGCAATTTGATGTTTTAATAACCAAATTCCTTATGAGAAGGATTAGCATAGACCCATTTTGTCCAGAAAACTGACCTCCAGTATCTGATTTAAAGTTGGTTTAATCACATGACCCCATTGCTTAAAACCAGTTTTTACTGATAGACTCTTGGTTGGTCTCAGGACTAGATGAAACAGGGTCCCAATATCGGTTCTGCCACAGTTAGCTTGAGGTTGGGCAGGAACTCCACGCTTACCCTTAAGACTTCAGTTTCCTCATCTGTAAAATGACACTAATGATGTCTACTGGCTTCCAATTTCTAAAAAAATTCTATAATTTGGATAACATTTGGAGCTCTCTGCAAAAACCTATCTTGCTCAGGCATCTAGACTTACATCAAAAAAATGTGTTGTTAGAAATGGTATATTCAGGCATTAAATCAGAATATGAAAACGTTGATTCAGCAAACGTGTTATAGTTCCATTTTATGGTGATGTGTTTTACAGAGGTATGTGCATTAAACATCAACTGTAGCGTGAACGTGCCCATTTAGGTGTAAATATACATATACGTGACTTTTATAATCCTATAAATAAGCCCGTGGGTGTCCAAAGAGAGCAAAATATGTTTAAATATTTATTTTCTAAGCCTGGCTCTAAAAGATTTCATTGTCAAGCACCGTGAGCCTGCCAAAGAAATGCTGGCCTCAACTAAAAACTTTGAAATGTGTCTTAAAACTTTGAAATGTGTCTTAGTGGACCGTAGGCTCCTGAGGATGCAGTGGTTCAAGGTCAGAGTAGTTGTCCTTTCAGATTTCTTGAACTCAAAATGGGGCCCATTTCCAGGTATGATTCTGACGGCATTACTGAAGCTGAAAGGGATGTGCTTCCTCTAACACAAGATCAATCCACATGCTTTTGTTAGTCTCCGGAAAAGAAGAGCCGAGCACAGAAAACAGAATAAAGAGCTGCGGATTCAGAAAGGTCTTCTCGCTTAAACTCCTTGTGTCTGAGGGCAGTTTTAATCCTCAGTGGCCTTCTCTGTGCTCCAACTGAAGCAACGACTCTACTAGCCTGGCAGGTGTGTTTATTTGGTTTGGATGCTGATAAATATCTGTTATGCACGGTGGTCAAAAGGATTGGACACCTCTAATGTACAATATGATAAAAATAAATAAATACAATAAAACCAACCCCCCCCAAAAAAACCAAACATAAGAAAAACCTATTTTCCTAGAGGATTATCTAAAACTTGGTATATTTTAAAGGGAAGAATGCACGAGCTTAATTTCCTGGAAGAGGTGTCTACTGTGCCACAAGGCAGTTGGGACTGTTTCTCCTGTATTTGGTGAAGAACTGCGGAGACTGCCATCGGGTAGGTACTAGGAAAATTCTGATTCCTCGAGGTACGCAGAAGAATAGGAGTAGAGTGTAAACCAGTAGGGCATTATAGAAAGGAATGCTATACAATGAACCAGCATACAAGAGCTTGTAGTAGCTCACGGTGAAAAAGAATGTAAAAATGAATATATGTATATTCACATATGATTGAAAAATTGTGCCATACACCAGAAATTGACACATTGTAAACTGACTATAACTCAATAAAAATAAATAAATAAAATAAAATAATAAATCAGCAGACTCAGAATGAAGCCCCGAATCCTCTATTAAGTGAAAGATATTAGCCACATCACTTAACCTGTCTAAGCTTAATCTTTAAATGGAATCCATTGCATTTGTCTAGCTTACCCCCACATTACCGTGACCCTCAAATGATATAATGCGTATAAAGTGATCTGTAAACTGTATTGGTTAATGCAAAGTTTAAGTCTTACACATTTGTGAGTACCCAAAACACTACAAGGAATGCCCAAGTACAAGACAGGTTGTTTTTTTTCCCCCAACTTCATCCAGTGTAGTTTGGAAACAAGTCAGAAACATGAATCAAGTAGAGAATGAGAGACAATGGATGATGGTGTCTTTTAAACTATGCGCGCACAGAAGCTAAAGGCACTGAGTATGTCTATTGAATTTTATTTCCTCTTCTCTCGACCGTTTCCTCTCTGGACTTCTGTTTGGCTCTATTTCTAACAGCTTCTTATGTAAGTACTTCCCCCAAGGCTTCCTCCCAACCTTCTTCGCTGTATCCTTTCTCACTGGGAGGAACCCATTACGTTTCCCTTCAGGCAGAGTGGGTCTCCCGGTGGTCCTCCCTGATCCCAGCTACTTGCAGCCACAACTGTCCTGATCGCCCAGCCCTTGTGCCTTACTGCCCGTCGTCCATGCCAGACTAGTTATTACCTCTCACCTTTGCCTTGGGTAACTCATGTCCCACATTTCCAACTTACTTTTCAAAAATTGCACCTGGACGTCTCACCAACCTGTCAAACATAATCACTAAACCTGAACTCACTGTCGCCTCTGCCCACGTTGGCTTTCTTCCCTCTGGTGCTCAGTTTGGTACATGGCACCATCATCTTCTCTTTAGTCAGGCTTGAAAACCGGAGTTGATTTTTGTGGTTGTCCGTCTCCCTCCACTGCTCGCTAATTGCTCTGTCTTGTCGTTTCCACTTTGTAATACTACTGGCACAAGTCCTCAGCTCACTGCTCACTCCCCAGACCTCAGTAAGGGGCTGTTTGCCTGAATCATTGCACTTACTTCTCTGCTTCCAGTTCATCTTCCCTTATATTTCCCCTTCATAATCAGTGTTTCCAGATCAGCCTGATTATGTCATTTTTGATTAAGAAAAACACTTCAATACTATTATACTATGTGATAAAATCACCAAAGGGACTTCATGTTCTGAGCCCAGTATACCTTCTTGTCCATATTTATATTCATGTACTCTATACTCGGTTCAAATGCACAGAGACTGTATTCAGTAATGGAGAATCAAAAAAAAAAAAAAAAACCATCATGGAAAAAGTGGTATTTGCTAAGCATCAGAATACCTGTGGTATGCTTACATAAAACCCTGCATTGATGCCTTATCATACTAATTTTCACACTAGATTGAAAGCCCAAATCCACCACCTCTGTGATACCTCCCCTGATTTCCTCACAGCAGAATGTGATTTCTCCACATCCAAAAACTTCATAGGACTTTGTCTTATTTAAAATTGGCTTGCCACTTTCTGCCTGTCATTATAGTTATTTTTTTTGTACTGGTCATTCTCCCTTCTTAGATTTCAAGCTCTCTGAGAGTAGGGACTTTATTTTTGATTCTCTGCAGTATATTCATTCAATATTTATTGAATTGGAAAATCCCAACAGGGAAAGTAGTGCTTGTTTTGATTCTCATTTCCAAGAATGTAACTGAAATTAAAACATAAAATGTTGTAAATATATGTAGTTATATACATTATAAATACAGACTAAAAAAAATCATCAGTTGCAAATGAATTCTTCCTCTTATAAATTTGAAGAGACAATTGCTAATAATGATGTTTTCTTATCCAACATATTTTAATATAGTATTTTACTCCATTGGAAAGTAAAGTCATTGTTTCCATGGAAATTAATATTGGCTAAAGTATTTCTTTTTTTTTTATCCATTCTCTGGCTGGATGAGACTTAAAAAGGTCTATCAGTTCTCAAACTTCCCTTTCTGAAAACAACATGGCATTTTTCCCAGGTGGTGGTGTTCCTGTAGATGTTTAAACTCAGTTAAAATTTCACATACAATAATGGATTCTATTAATCTTTTTAAAAGACAGACACTTTAAACCACATAGCAGTTAAATGAGATTAAGAATGATGGTACCTTCTCAAGATGATAGAGTAAAGTTAGAAGTCTTTGGAATATATCTCCATCCATTGAGGTCACCATCATGAAGATAAACTACCTTCTTTTCCCACAAGATGGCCCTTGGTGACATTATCTGAACCAAGATTTGATAATGAATGGACCTTAGGTATAAATTATTATGAATGGACATACAATTTTAATGTCCATTTCTTCTTTCAATAAATTTTTATTAAGTAGCCAAAGTGTTCTGAGAATAGTGTGAGCTAAACCTCTACAGAAGAATTTTTCTAATCAGATGTTTATTTTAATAGATGGTCTTTGCAAAAATAATTTTTAAAAAAAGATCCTTTGGTCAAATAATGTTGGGAAATGTCTCTATTCCCCCTTTAGAAATGTACATGCATATTAGCATACTAAACTTGCAAATAAGTGAAACACTAAAGAGATGTGCTTGACTTTGTTTAATCCAGTTTCTCCCACATTTTGTTGATTGGGAAAATTATGTATGTTCTCTCTCATCCAGTTGTACCAGTTACCAATAGAGTACCCTCTGGAAAATAAATCTGTCAGACTTAAACATTGCCTCAGTGTAGCTTATAAAATCTTGTCACATTCTGACACACACACACATTGAGGGAGAGACAATGAATGTCTCAGAGGAGGACAGGGCCCTGTTTGGAAGACAACCAGGATATCAATTTTCATTCTTACTCGCAATCAGCTTTGAAAAAGTCACTTCATCTTTCTGGGCCAAATTATTCCCATTGCACAACAGTGAAACAACAATAGATTTGTTTTCTAACAGTGAGGATTAGACCTTATTATTTCTCGATGTTTCCTTGCCAACTTTGAGAGTGAGGATGTACTTATAGTACTATTAGGATGAGTATAAGCCATAATGCACTTAAGAAGCTATGAACACAGGACGAGGGGAGAACACGGGAGTGGTTAAGGTCCAGTTGGTGCAGCTCACTGAAGGAACTTCGGCCCTCCCAAAGAGGCATCTGAAGAATTTTAGTAAATTTTTCTCCAGTTTTCTTCAATATAGTACTATGAGTTTATTACCATTCAGTCATACGTTATTGGATTTGGCTATGTATGTCTCTGAAACAACTGGCAAAAAAAAAAAAAAGATTGACTTGGGTAATTGAAATAATATGAAATATAATAATAAATAAAAGCCATTACAAATTTTTAGGGATCCAGCGTACAAAGGGAAAAATGAATTCTATGATGATATTTAACATAGATTTGTTCCAAGACAGCTATTTTGTAGAAGCCTAGTGGATTAATCAACACTATTTTACAGGTTATGGACGAGAACAAGGGGTTTCTACCACTTTAAGAATAAATATCCTTTGTTATACTTTCTCCATGTTCAATGTAAGAATGGTTTTATTACAAAGGGAGGTAAATGTGTTACTTGGGTCCTGTGTCTGCAACTGTGTGACGTTAGATGATGACATTTTACTTCCGTGGCCCTCATGGTTTTTACATACACAGTAAAAAGATTTAAACCATGCATATTTGGGGCCTAAAGATCTCTTATTCTAAGAAACAATGGGAATATGTCAGAGCTATCATCAATAGGAAGGTAAATCAATTCCTGCTTACATTTCTTGCTTGCCCCAGTTGGAAATGTGTATTTAGGATGAGGTTATTTGAGAACACCAATTCATGGGTGAACTCAGTTGACAGCCACTTTGGGCCAGTGTGCTTTGAGCAGATACACAATTCAAATGGCTTTGAATGAATGTACATTTCAGAGATTGCAACAGTCTTATAAGTCACTGGATATGACCAAGTCACACAGGTAACATCATAGCTCACATGCTACAAAATGGAGTTGCATGGTACTTCCTCAGAGCCAAAGGAACTACCTCATAGAAAATATTATTGAAAAAAAGTGTATTTTGAGCTGTGGAAATAATAATCTAGTAAAGACTTGAACAGAAATTTCAGCAACCTATTGCTAGAGAGACATTTGGATCTTAAGTTCCAACAAGTCAGAGGGACTCAGTAAACATTTTTGGATTTCCCTTGAAATCCCAGGAGATTCATGCCTTAAGAGGAAGGGGTCAAAGCTACATCCTAGTTGTAAGAGTAAAAACCAAGTTTCTTCAGGGGCCCACCTAAAACAACATTTAAATTAGATCAAGCCAGTCTGCCTGTTTTCTCACTCTCTACTGAAATGAAACACAATGTTCTTTCAAAGAAGACAGCGTAATCCAGATTTTCAACAGCATATCATCCATACTGTCCAGTATTCAGTTCAAATTTACAAGATATGGAAGAAAGGAAAATGGGTACAAAAATCAAAATAAAGTCAACAGAAGTAGACCCACAGATGACTTAGATATTGGAATTAACAATAAAAAAATTAAACCTAAATGTATTAAAACATGTATTATAGATATATTGGAAGACTTAGGAAAGTATGGTGAAAATGGGTGGAGAGCAATGAAGAATCATAGCAGAGAAATGGAAAAACCTAAAAAAGAACCAAATGGAATTATTACAAGAGAAAAATACATCTAAAATATAAATGATCTTTGGATCGGCTGGACAGAGCAGAAAAAAGTAAACAATAAATACAAAGAAAGACGAGTAAGAAAACTATTTAGACTGCAGCAAAGAATTAAAATATGAAAATAAAAGCCAGAACAGAACATTTGAGACCTATTATATAATACCAAATAGTAATATGTAATCAAGTCACAGAACCAAAAGCCTCAGGAAACCCCAAGCAAGAAAAATATAAAGAAAAACACAACTTATGCGCATTATAGTTAGACTGCTGAATACCAAAGATAAAGAAAAAGAAAGTTAAAAGCAGCTGGAAAAAGCAAGATACATTGCATTCCACTGAACAAGAATAAGAATGAAGACTCACTTCTTATTAGGAAAAAATCAAAGTCAGGAAATAATAGAAAGATTATCTCCTAAGTGTTGGCGGGGGTAAGTATGGTAAGAAAACCGTGAACTTAGAATTCAAGATTGTATCCTCAAATATCTTTCATAAATGGAGAAGAGATTGACTTTTTTGATAAATTATTTTCCTCAAAAATTAATAGAGCACAGAGACAAAAATCAAGTAAGAACACAGAAAAATTGTACATTAGTGACAAATGTGACCAGATAGACATTGCTGAATACCCCCCCAATTTCCGAATCCATTATTTTTAAGGTGCACATGAAACATGAATCAAAATAGACCATATGCCATACTATAAATTAAGCACCAACTGATTCAAGACTGAAAACGTACAGCCTATATTCTCATATCATAGTGGAACTAAATTGTAAATAAATAACAAGGAAATTAGAAAATGTCCAAATATTTGAAACTAAGTGAGATACTTCTAAATAGTCCATGGACCAAAAAAGAAATCGTAAGGAAAACTAGAAAATATGTTGACTCAATGACAATGGATAAAAAACTTTAAAGTCCTGTTGAGAGGGAAAATTTCGGCTATTTAAATTCATACTTTAGAAAAGATTAAGGTTTTGAAATAAGCAAGTTTTGAAAAAGTTTTGAAAAAATATCAAGGAAAAAAATTTTTAAAAGGAGACACAAACCCAAACAGAAAAGAGTAAAGCAAATAAAAATAAGAACATAAGAGATTTAAATAGAAAATAAATAATGCAGAAAATTAACAAAGCCAAAAGTTGGTTTCTTTGTAAAAATAATAAAATTAATATTGATACAATCAATAGCTAGACACAAAGGAAAAAGGAGAAACACACATAGGGTGGAAAGAAAGGAAGGCAATAGGGTGTATTACCACATAGCTTTCAGACATTAAATGGATAATAGGGGAATATTATGAATGCTTGAGCTTACTGAAGTCAACAACTGAGATGAAATGGACGGTCTCCTTGAAAATCACAATTCACTAAAACTTACACACACAAAAAGGAACGTTTAATACCTTACACCTATTAAATCAGTGAACCAATTACTAAAAAGTTCCCCACAAAGAAAACTCCAGGGCCAGATGGCTTCACTGGTGAATCCGATCAAACATTTAAGGATCACATGATACAAATTTATAACAATTCTTTTGAAAATAGCAGAAGAGGGAATATATACCAACTTGTTTTACGAGGCTACTATAATAACTTTGATACCAAGACTGACAATAAACATTGCAAGAAAATAAAATTTTACTCAGTGTCCCTTATTAATATAGCTGCAAACAATTTAATGAAATATTAACAAAATAACAACAGTATATAAAAGATGGTAATATACTAGGACTAAATTCTTGGACTTATTGAAGAAATCAGAAACTTGGCATAACTTTTAAAATCAATCAGTGTAATTTATAACATAAGAGTAAAAAATGAAAAATCATATGATCATCTTAATAAATGCAAAAAAAATCCTTTGATAAAATTCAATAACTGGTTATAATGAAAGCTTGTAGCAAACTAGAAATTAAAGAGATATTATTCAATCTAAAATTAATCATCTATAAAACAAACCCACAGCTAATATCGTGCTTTTATAAAAATATTTAACACTTCTAAGATCAAGAACAAGGTAAGGCTGTCACTTGGATTTACTCCATCAAGATAGTTGTTTGCAAGGGTGAGACTCAGTAGCTTTAATGAATGGGAGATATAACAATTCATTTAGAAACAAATCTTTGATAAACCCTAATCACTAATTTATTGAAGAGTTTGTTTTATCTCAAGAATGGCAACGTTTCACTCACAGGCATAGAAAACAAACTTACAGTTACTGGTGGGGAAGGGGGCAGGAAGTGATCAATTAAGAGTTTGAGATTTGCAGATACTAATATACATAAAATAGATAAAACAACAAATTTATACTGTACAGCACAGGGAACTATATTCAATGTCTTACAGTAACCTATGGTGAAAAAGAATATGAAAATGAATATATTTTATGTTCCTATATGACTGAAGTATTATGCTGTACCCCAGAAATTGACACAACACTGTAAACTGACTATACCTCTATAAAAATATATTTTTTAAAAAATGGCAACATTTGAGCTAAAAAACTAATCTGGCTATGGCTACCTGAAGTCCTATGTTGAGACATATTCTGAGATCTGTCTGTGCTCAGAGACCATGGCTCATTAGTGCTGTATGCGCTGGTCACGGCAGGAGGAACAGAGGGCACCTTTCCCAGTGGTGTTTGTTCTCCAGCAGTCTTGACAAAGGGCAAAGAAGCTTAGCCCTGAGTAGCTAGAGTCTCCAAGCAGCTAGCACCCGCGGCTAACTCCATTCGTAGCCAAAGTGCCTTCTTTGGCTCTGCCTCTGCTTTGTTGAGTTACATAAAAGTTGGATCTTTCTTCAACATGTTATCATTCCAGGTATTTGGAAAAATGTACCACTTCCTATTATTTTCTTATTAAGTCAAGTATCTGTTTCATCCCATTGTTTCTCATAATCCCAGTAGCTGTTCCTGCTTAAAAGTGCCAAGGGGCACTCTACTGCTAGAGGGTCAGGAAAATGCCCTATTCAACTTGTATCTCCAGCACCTAGAATATGCCGAATATAGTCATGAAAATTTCTTGAATGCGAAGGACACCTTACTTTGTCCAATTGTGTACTTAAACATTGTTGCCTAAAATTCTTGATTTAAAAAAAAAAAACTCTCTCCATGTTACAGGAATACCTGGTATATACCTGGTAACAAATTTACCAAGTTGTCAAAATAGTATTTCAGGTGTCAAGAAATATTTAACTATGTATGGAATGAAATCAGAGCAGTGCGTACTGCCTACGTATGGTCCTGACATCTCACGCCTGGCAGTTTGAGTTACAAAAGCAGATGTTTGCATCACAGCCCAGTTGCAGCCATAATTTTGTTTTTCCATTGCCTACATGATGCTGAGAACTGGGTTAGGTGATTTCACATGCTTGATCTCATTTAGTTTAAGAAAGGATTTATAGAAGATTCCAGTTCTGGGCTTTGCTCAGCAGTTATTTTCTTGTCTCGTGTCTTTCCCTTAACAAAGGATACACGCTGGAGTAACTTTTTCAAAAAATAGTTATTAGTGTCCCCATTTCTAAATTATAGGCAGGGCCAGTGTCTCTTTCACAACTGTATCTCTACTATATAGTTCAATGTCTGGCATATAGTAGGTGACAGGTAAAGTTTTGCTGATTAAATGCATGAGAAAATGAATTCAAACACCCATCTCTGCTTTGAACTCTTTGCTACAAATTCAGCATTGACCCCTTTTTGTTCTAATCACCAACAGCAGAATTGTAGGATTTGAATAGTTGCTTTGTTCCAAGAATTCTGCTAGACACTTTATGTATTTATTATATTCCTCGTCCCAATCTTACAGAGTCAAAATTTATTTCATTATGTGCATGACTATCCTCTACTCCTGCCAAAATGATATACATTCAAAAATAATTTCTTTTAAAACGTCTTGAAATTTGCAGATCTGAAGATAAATGCTGTGTTACTTATAAATGACAATTTTGCATGGTCAATTAAACAAAAGCAGAGCACAAACAGAAAATGCTGTATTAATGCAGATGGTATCTATGCTTCTGCTGAACATTTACGAAAAAATTACAAGTCGATTTTGTTGTACTGTCAGTTATGATTTTTTTAGCACCATTAAATTCAAGATGGTTTCTATTATGATACAAATGTAATTATTCGGGGGGAATAGAGTTAAAATAAACTATTAACACTGATTTACATTATAATTTACTTCCAGGACAAATACTTTCATCTATACGTCTGTGTCAAAAGTGCAATGCTTTCAACATTTATTATATAAATCATTTTTCACATCTTTTCATAATTTAACTATATTTACTCACCTAAATGACTATAAAATTCATGGAAAATAATTAGTGAAGATTGATTGTTTCACCTTAATATGCTCATAAATATATTTGTGAAGTTGTTATGTGCTGAATAGTTTATTCCATAATAAAATAGGTTTCTGTAAAAATTAAGATCATTTTTAATTAGGGTCATTTCATCCCAGGATGAAATTATTTAATAAAATGCAGTTGTCACATTTTTTCAAGATTATCAGCAGATCTAGAGTAAGAATATATCTTTTAATTCGTGACCCAAGATTGAAGCAGATAGTATGTCAAAGAGGAAAAAAGGCTATTGATTGAATGCATATTTTGTTCCAGAAATTTTGCTCAGCACTTTTCTTGCAATAATTGCATGTGATACTCATAACCTTATCATATTTAATCAAGTAGATTAAGTCATTAAGAGAAAATCCAAAAAGACTTTCAAGTCAACAGAGGAAAAGATGGAATATTCAGTATTTATTTTGGTCATGAGGAGACTAATTTAGGGAAAAAATTAATTATGCACCAAAATAGATTTCAAATGAAATAACAAGTTAAATGTAGTAAATAAAACATTTAAATAATGCAACTTAATGAGAGGATCATAGTTAAATAAACCAATAGTTTTTTTTTTTAATTGAGTACTTACCATGGACAAGACATTGGGCTAGGCTTTATCATTAACATAACAGTTATATGCTTTTTGGTTTTTCTGAACATCATGATGTTACTTGGAAACAATTGGTTCTCAAAGTGATTTCCCTCAAGGAGGTGGAAGCAGGGTGTATTAAATACCTCTCATACACCTCTTCAGAATCTTTTGGTTTCTCCTCTCATTTCGGTACTGCTGCTGTGACCAATTCAGAATTCAGGTTTTGTTTGTTTTTTAATTCATAACCTTTTTTTTTTTAATAAAATTTTCAGATTTACAGAAAAACTGAGCAAATAGTACAGAGACTTCTACACCAGGCCCAGAACTGGTTTTGACTGGCTCTTTTCACCCAGACAAAAGCTCCAAACACTCGCTCCCAACTCAAGGGCTTTTTACTAGTTACTCCAAAATGTGCAACCCGGAAATGTACTTGGATGGATGGCCTTGGGGTCACTCCTCACCAGTGCAGGACAGGAGTCTCTGGGTAAATAATGCTCTCTTTCATCTCCAGTTGGACAGTTTTGAGGACTCATTTTACAGGGCTCCTTGGAATAACCCTCAGGATGGTGGGTTGGTAGCATGTTAGTGGCAGCAAACGGAGTAACACATTGCCGTCGACATCCTCTCATTTCCTGTTTCACGCCTCCTGTCCTGCAGTCGGGCTGTCTAGATGGAGGTGGGCTCAGGTATCAGCAAGAGGGAGGTTTAAATCCAGGTTCCATTCATTGAACAGAGTGATCTCAGGCTAGCTAATTAATGCAGCTAAGCCTCAATTTCCTCATCTGGCAAAAAAAATTAGGATAGAATTTTTGTGAATTTAATGTGATCATGTTTGGCAAACAGTAAGTGTAAAATAAAAATTAATGACAATTTTTTAAATGTAGAGGGCAGTCAAGAATTAGAAAGTAAGGGAAGCATGTTTATGCCATGTACACTTACATACTCAGTAGGATATTTTTAGGTAGTGCTCAAAATTCTGTTATTAGGGGTTTGCAGACAGAAAGAAGCTATTCAAGGCTATTTATGGACATTATTACTCATGACTGTTGGATGTGTTTGCCACACCGATGAAGTTGATCTGATGCAAATACAGAAAGTACCACTGATTCATTTTCATTTCTTATCTACTCTGTAGTATAATATCTTATAATCAGAGAGTAAAGTGAAATGAATTCTATAAATGTTGTTCTTTCGACATTAGGAATTCTTTAGCAAATTCAAATACATGGTTGATAACCACTGCAATATTTGTTCTGCACTTTTTTTTTTTTTTTGGTACTCTTCTATTTTCACTTTTTTCTTTGGAAGCACCATCGCATAATACTTTCTTAATTTTGATGTTTGGTTACTTGTTAAGTGACTTTTGTTAAAAAAAATTAGTTTCATTTTTTACGTAGAAAGAGTTTTCTAAGGACAGCTGAAATAAAATAATGCTTCCAGCTCTTCGTCATATTTGACATACATTTATTCCTGTTCGCTGTAACATTTATGTACCCTATTCCCAAGGCATGATATGGGGTCAGTGCTAACGCATATATAAAACTCAGAAATTAGGTAAAAGCAGATTCAGAGATGTGGTTTCCCAAGTTATTTTAAGATATTTATCTGCTTGTCACAGTTAATCTGTTTCATTTGAAAAATGTTCAACTTCTAATTAGTTTCTGTAAGCAAATTGCGTTTTCTTTTTTATTGTTGTTGTTAACACGTATTAAGTTCCATGTTCATCATTTTCTGCCATATTTTAATTTTTTGGTTATGTGGATAGGTTAAAAATGGCTACAGTACTGTTTAGGTGGAGCAGACTAATATAAGGATTGTTGAATTTACTTTAGTTCACATGTGTGGAAACTACAACTTTATGAACTTGAGTTCTGAGACCAAGTACAGAACAACAATCTTGTCCTCTCCTTATGCTGGTCTATTGACTTCTTGCATTTTTGCTTTGAAACCTAAACCTTTTCATTTTTCTGGTGGTAAAGGCTAGGATTTATAGTTTTTCACTGTTATTGTTGTTCATAAAATTTTTAACCAGTTCTGTAGATAAACTGAACAATGTAGACTTATAATTCACGTCTTGAAGTAAAGTTTGTATACGTATCATTGAAAAAAAATATTAAACTCTCTTGTGTTTTCTGTGAATACACCAACACATATTTGGCTGCTACAAAACTCAAGCCATTATTCAAATATTTCCAGTCTTTAAAAAGAAAGCAACTAACACATTCAACTAAATTCCTAAGTTTCATACAAGTTTTTCTATTGGCTCAATAACTTCATTGACACATCATAAGCAGTGTCCTGGCTGAACACTGTGGTCAAGATTCCAATACAGAAATCAGTATTTTAAAATGCCATTCATTTTGTGTTTCCAGCTTATCTTTGTCAACAGTTTTACCTGAAAAATCACAGACTTGTGAAATTCATGTTTTTTCTTTATTTCACTAATCATCAACTGAGACTAAAGGCCATATGGTCAAAGACACAAAGGAAAAAATACTATCATTGATTGCTGAGCATTTCAGTTCCTGTCTTCAAAAGCACAAAAAGCACAGAGAAAGTCAATAGAAAGCGATGAATTCAATGTGGTGTTTTACAGGAGATTGTGTGGAAATGACTCAAATGAACCCTCCCTGTGCAGAACTGGGTGCTGAAAGCTACATCCTAAGAGATTGCTTAGCCATAAAATTCCTCCTTTGTCTTGTCTTCCAAAGGATTTATATTTGAAAAGAAATATTCTTTTTTGACACCTCAGTTTGCCATTTTGCTGTCAAACAATAACCATTGACAAGCTCGAGTTGGGATCTGAGGGGTGAAAATGGAATGACGGCTGTAAAATAAAAACAAAGAAAGCACTCCCCAAATTTTATGTAGGTGTTAGCTCAGTAGTGTTGGTAGCCTCCACTTACACTTGGGCGATGCATCCTTCGAACATATGTCCAACATCAAAGACTATTCCCTGAAACGTCCTTGGATCAAAGCAAAGTCAGGTGACATGCGTGAGGCTGATCAGATCTGTTGAGATGACATTTTCAGGAACAGGAAGAACACTCAGATTCTTATGCTCTCAATACTGAAAGGACACAGAAGGCGCAGAAATATCCCAGTGTCATCACTTCCTGGCGAGACTGGCGTGTATCTGAGTGGTTTTAGACACTCTGCTTGGTGAACTTAACGATCCAGTTTT
This sequence comes from Camelus bactrianus, assembly GCF_048773025.1. NCBI lineage: Eukaryota > Metazoa > Chordata > Mammalia > Artiodactyla > Camelidae > Camelus > Camelus bactrianus. The sequence goes on along the minus strand of NC_133560.1, from coordinate 18,908,887 downwards.
TCTCATGTAAAAATCTACTCTTTTAAAAATCCCTGTCTCTTCTGAAGTTCCAAAAGGGGAAGTTTTCTAGCCAAAGCACATTCAAAAGTAGACTCAGGCTAAATCAAGTAAAAGACTGCAGTAATGAATGCCTGCTTTCCATCCTTTTACTCTCTCACGCATTCACACGACTTTCCCATCCTAGAGCTCTCTTCTGAGGCAAACAGCTTCCTTGAGATCTTGGCAGGCATCTTCCCCTGAAGTACTGTGAACTTGAAAGAAAAGTGGGATTTGTAGATATTTCAAAAGTATCACTCACCTCTCTGCCAGCCCAAAAGTGCCTCTTTTCTTCCAAGTTGATTTCCATCCAAATAGAATGAAGAGCCATATGCCAGAGGACTTCAGACTGATGTATACCTGAATTGCCTCATTGTAACCAATCCCTGAAAGAGCTTTTCAATCTTATAGGTACAAACAGTTTAATTGCTACCAAGTAAGGATGTTGTACTTGGTGTTATGATCGGCGAGAAGAGTACTGAATAACCCTGCAAAAAATGTTACAAGGGCTTGAGAAACAGTTGAATTTGAGTGCAATTTAAAGTACACGGATGCTAGCAAAGCTTATCACAAAACTGTGAAAGAACCCACGTTATAAGATATTTTGCAAATAAAACAGAGGGATAAACAAGTATTCTACCTGCCAGAGGGAAATGGCTTGACACTGAGTTCTCACAACTGAAGTGCTGAACTTGTAAGGGCGTACGTACCTCTAGTCGGTACAGAAACAAAAGGTAATCTTTTTCCCATCTGTTTTCTAGAACATATAACATCTAGCCTGCAGGCAAGTGAAAGAGATTATTCACAGCCTGCCTTTTCTGCCTCTTCACCGTCCGAATATCAGTGATGTGGCTGGAATAAAGCTCTGGAAAGTTTGACTCTCTGCTTTAAGAATTTGAAGTCATTGACTTTAAACATCTTGATTTAATTTATGTTTCTCTTTAGCCTTTGGTCTGGGGAATTCATTTATTTTTTTATCAGACAGGGAGCACATACTTGTTTGCATTATAGAGTGTAGTTTAATAGAGCAAAATTCCATGACAGTTAAACAAGCACCATAGATTACAAAGTAATGAATTCAGGGATTGCCAGCAGTTTTTATTAGCCTTTCAAAGCTTTAAGAGCCATGGGTTGTAAACTAGAGATGAAAATGAGAAAAAAAAAGGATCACTCTTTGCCACTGAGAATCTGTTGTACTGGATAATCTCTTGCAATGCTACTGTCAACACCAACGTGCATTAGAAATGTAATTGAGAGAGAAGGAGGTGGGGGAAAAGTGAGCCTAGGAGCTACAACACTTTTTTTTTTTAATAAAAAGGAGCCGATGAGAATATTAATAAATTTATGCCAATATACTTGAAAATCTAGATGAAAAGGATAAATCCTAAAAATAAACAATTTATAAAACTCAAAACAAAAAGGGGGGTGGGGAGCCGAAAGATTTCTAGATCTCTAGTAAAAGAAAACATGTTAATTAAAAATAAAAACCTCTAAATAGATAAGGACTTCACTACTCACTACAGTTGGATATGGGATAAGCTCCATCATTCAGCGATCAGTAAACTGCTCCCGTTCCAAGCATGCAACAATTTTCATCTGGCCTGGATTAAATGATTTTTTTATAACGTATAGAACACAAATTCACACCCCAAACGGAAATGTATTTCTGTACTATTTTACTACTTAATTATAGATGTTAAAAGTAGTAAAATTTGAACTTTTGTTGTGCAAGATATTCATATCAAAGAACTGAAGCTTAACTTCCAGCAGTGTGAGCATCTTCCAAGGCATACAGGACAGCTAAATGGTTTTGGGAAGTTCCTTAATTTTTTTCTCACACGTTGATTTCATACTTGTAAAATGATTATCTGATGATAAGCTGGAAAAACTCACATTTAATTTTTTTCTAATTAAAAGATTTTACATGAATTTTAAAACCTTGGTCACCATTTTCCCCTTCATCATCCTTTTTCTATTTTCTGGTTAGGTAAATGGAGAGCAAAATAAACTTACAGAAAATCATGAAGTTAATAGCCAAAATCCAATCACTCAGTTGTCAGTGAACAGATTTGCTGTTTTAAACAACTTTATAATTAATTTTAATTATATTTAAATATACATATATCATGTAACAAAACTGTATCATTTTGTTTTTCTTTCAATTTTTATGCCGAGAATATGTTTAATTGCCTCTTATTAATTTATATAAACACAATTATTATTTACTTATCTTTATTTTTCACCAGTGCAAAAGAATAATCTTGATTTAGAAGAATGATGAGCTGGGGAGGGTGTAGCTCGAGTGGTCCAGTATGTGCTTAACATGCATGAGGTCCTGGGTTCAGTCCCCAAAACCTCTTCTAAATAAAAATAAATAAATAAATCTAATTACCCCCCCCCAAAAAAAATGATGGAAAATATAACCATTGTTTAATATTTTCCTCTGTTGGGGTTTTTTAAAGTCTTATCTTAATAGGCCAGATAAGTTTACTTAATGTTTCACTCTCCCTTAAAGCTGTTGCTATAAATGAACATAATTTTTTTGTTGCAATGGGAAAGTTTAACTATGAAGGTATTCTCCCTTGCTGAAATGAATTCTTAGTTTTATGAATACAGCTAAGATGAATTCATATTTTATTAACATTATTTTCCATTTTTACAAATTTTACACTTATAATCTTACCAAGTTAGAATATTACTCACTTAAACCCCTCATTTTGAAAACATAGTAAAAATAAAATGATGAATATTTCTCTTAAGAATGATTGTATATAATACAAGAAAGAGAGTTTGGTTATTTGCCCAGGTAATTTTTGTTCACTTAATTCATGAAACTCCTATCTGCTGTATTACAGTGTGTTGCAGTAGTTACACTGCATTGCAATTTATTGTTCAATCATTTCAATGGAAGGAAGTATTTATGGACTATAAAGTATTAAACTCACAAAAACAAATTTACTTTTTTGCAGTCCATTCAATAATAAAGCCACTTTTATAGCCTTAGGGTATATCATTATGGTAAGAAAAAAATAATTGATCAGAACAACTGAAAAAAGATTTCCTCATTTGCTCTTCAAGCCACTCAGTTCTAAGTTTATCAGTCTCCTCAATTCTACAGTTTTGCTTGCAGCACAGTTTGGAACCATGAACAGTATATTTAAAAATAAACAATAGGAATAGGCTATTCAGTGTTAAAAAATATAACCCTCTACCAAATAGAACTTTCCTACGTTGTAAGATGTTGGCTAATAACCTGAGCACTGTTGCCAGCTAACTGTGGGCTCCTACACAAGTCTCTTCTTAATATTCAGTCTCAGTTTCCTCATCTGCCAAGGAAGGAGTGGCATTCACATCCTTTGGGGAGGGACAAACAGCACTGCACAGATGTTAAGGTCATGAGCCCAAACTTTCATGCGGGCAGATCTGAGTGAAGCCTAATTTTCAAAAAGTGTGAAAGGATCTGGTTTTGGACAAATGACTTCATGCCTATAGACACAGCTCTGTGTGTAACAGGGGGACAGCTATATTTGCCATACAAGGAATGATAAATAGAACGATTATGCTAAGAATATATCAGAGAAGGTGTGTAGCGAGAAACAGCCAGATGCCTGGCAAGATTATGGCATCATACTTGAGGGCGATGCAGACTCTAACCAAAGCAGCAGCAGCGTTGATGAAATGTGGTCCAATTCAGGATCTATTTTTGAAGGAAAAGCTAAGAGAACTTGCTGACTAATGGAGTATCAAAGGGGAGGAAAAAGAGGGACTATAACTCTTAGATCTTTGACCTGGATAATTAAATGAATTACATGTGATTAATTGAGAGGGAAGTTAAGAAAGCACAGTTGGGAGCAGAGGGGTGCTTGGTGAAATATGAAGAGGTCGGTGTTGACTACCCTCATGTGAGATGTCTCTTCTCTAGTTCAGAACATTTTTCAACTGGGTTAAATACTCAGGAAATAACACAGGTTCAGAAATTAAATTTAGTAATATCGAGAGCCACTGTTGATCCAGACATGAGTAGTTCCTGAGTTGTAGCAGAAACAAAAATTTGATTCAGGTAGAAGGATAAAGTGTGAAGAAATAGAAAAAGCAAATGTAAAGAGTTTTCTCCGGAATAGTGGTAGGGAAAGTGGCATGGAAAAAAGAGCTGAATGGGGAGATGGGGTAAGGCTTCTAAATTTAAGTTGGGGGATATTAAGGCATATTTTATGCTGATGAAGCAATTCAGTAGAGAGAGCAGAACTGATAATGCAGTGGGGGACAAGGAAATGATTGCACAAGGGAAATCCTTGAGTAGGTGAAATGGTGTTGGATTTTATATCTATGGGTTAAGATTAGCTTTAGAAGAAACAGGAGTAATTTGATCACAACTACAAGAGTGGAAGCAGCATATTTTGTCACAATTCCAGTGGGCTTATATATTAAGCACACACATACCCCTTCCTTATTTTGTACCATGAAAGAACAGCCAAAACACACCTATGGATATTCTTCTGTAAACTAGGTCATAAGGTAAAAAGAACAGAAGTTGTGACAATAATCTAAATATGCCATAGAGGAATCAAGCAGAAATTATGAAATCAAGGAACACCACAAGTGCTAGGACATTTGGAAAATAACTTTCACAATTTAAAAATAATAGCTCCTCAAAATTATTCACCATTGTCATACCCTGGATTCTTTCCTCTGTAATCGACAGAACTCAACTCAGACTAACGCAAAAGAAGAATTTATTTGCTCAGGGAACTGAAAAGTTCAGAGATATCTGCTAATGTCAGAAAAAGAATGGATACATTTGGGAGTTTGAGATTGGCCAATGTTAGCCACTATATATAAAAATAGATTTTTTAAAAAAGTTCCTCTGTATAGCACAGGGAACTATATTTAATATCTTGTAACAAACTTTAATGAAAAAGAATATGAAAATGAATGTAAGTATGCAGAGGCATGACTGGGATATGGTGCTGTACACCAGAAATTGATACATGGTAACTGACTGTACTTCAATTGAAAAAAAAAAAAAGAAATAGAACTGGAGCTCAAATATGTCACTGAGTATCTGTATCTCTCTCGAGTCAACCAGGGACTGACTCTGGTTATGTTTATTCTCAGATGTCCACCTTATGATGGAAGGTAACTAAGGACAGTGCCACACTTGTCTAGAAAATATGGCTACTTCTTTTTAATGACTCAAAAATATTCCAAGACTGAATCTTATTAGACCATCTGGGCTCATCACTTACCACTTCTATAACGTATAGTGGGATGCCCCAGACTGAATGCCCCAGTCATCTCCATGTAATCTTCATGGACTGAGAGTGAAGGGATAACTCAAGGGAAGTGGACCCTGGTGACTGATTGAATAAGGCCTAATTAAAAAAAAAAATCAAGTGTGATTTCAAGGTCCCTGGCTTGGAAAACTGAGTATATGTTAAAACAGAGAAAACAGATAAATGTAAAAATAGAAACAGCAGTTAAGATGAAGGTAAGAGAAGGGTAACATCCAGTTTTGAACAATTTACTTTCAGGTGGCATTGGGAAAATTAACTGGGGTTGCTTAAAAAGAAATGCATGTTCACGGGAGTTAGAGATTTGCAGATTCTAATATATGAAAAATAGATAAACAACAAGTGTATACTGTATAGCACAGGGAACTATATTCAATATCTTGTAGTAACTTATGGTGAAAGAGAATATGAAAATGAATATCTGTATGTTCCTGTATGACTGAAGCATTGTGCTGTGCACCAGAAACTGACGCAACATTGTAAACTGACTATATTTCAATATATACATATATATATTGTATATACAATATATACATATACATATAAGAAATGCATGTTCAGAGACTATTGTAAAAAGTTTAGTAAATTTCTATTTATGTAATACAGTTTATTTTATATATTATTTTGAGTTTTATATAATGATCGTTAAAAAAAAAAAAACTGCTACCTGAATCCTTGTGTAGAAGACATAAGATGTCTCAGTGTGGAACGTATAATTCAGAAAGCAAGGACTGTCTTAACAACTTTCTCAACTTCCTCGGTAGCTAGAGGTGACCATGTGACTCAGTCCTTTACGTCTTCGGTTGAGAGATGATGACTGAAGTCGAGGCAGCCACACTGCAACCAGCATGGGAGGCAACCTGCAATTCTGCTGTGTCTGCTTCGGCATTATTCAGCTGCCGAAGCCCGGGGCTGCCTACCTCCATGCTTTTTCCACTGTAAGAAAAGTAAGTCATTTTGTCTTTCTCCCCATGCTAGTTGGGATTTCTGTTTTTACATCTACCACACTCCTTAAGGACATTGTGCTGTAACAACAGAACAGGCAGCCACAACTGTACACGCACAGAAAACCCACCAAGCTATGCAGCTCTTTTCATTCTGACATATCAGATACCCTACTCCTCACATGTTCTCGCCAAAGCCTGTTAAAAGTCTATTTTGAAATAATTCATTTGTTTCTTTGATGGTTAGGGCTCATTACAGAGCTTTTATCAAGTTTGGTTTTTTTTTTTTGTTTTTTTTTTTTTTTTGGTGCAACACCATCAGTCACTGATGAGTCATTAGCTCAAAATTGTACATCAAACACCTCTTGGCTTCTTCTCTGAAGCGTCCCCTGCCCCATTATTTATTTTTTCCTCTCTCAGATTAGGTCATTCATATATAAAGGGCAATCCTCTTGTATTTTATTTCAGGGAGAGGCATTAAGTCATTTATTACAACAACATGAAGGACCACGTTGCACCCTCTCACCTTTCCGTGGCCTCTTTCAAATGCTTATTTTTATCACTTGCTTTGAGAATATCCCTTTAGATGGCAGTAGGTTTGGGATTCACATCCTATCAAGGTCCAACAGAATCCATGTTAATAGACTTGCATTCTGCTTGCTCTTCTATGACATTTCCCCAGAGCTCGTCACTGGGCTGGAACCCAAAATTCTGTCCTGTTTCCTATACTCCAAGCATCTGAAAAATAGGCAGATTCTGGGGCTTGGTCAGCACTGCCAGAAGACGATGCTCAGTGGTCCCCTAGTGGCCTGAAAGGGCTCATGCAGTGTACTAAAATGCTTATTATATTCCGGGGTGGGGGTGGTTGAGAGGTTTATTGAGCAGCAAGATCATTAGGCAGCTGCCAATTAGCATATTCCTTGCCAGAAGGTCCAGGAAGTACCCTCAGCATTCTACATTGTCTAGGTTTGCTCTCTAGTGGGTCATGTAGTCCATCAAAATGTCCCACTATATCACAATCTGAGATTTTACTTTCAAGCTTGGGATCCAGTCTTCTGAGTTAAAAAAAAAAAAAAAAAAAAAAAAAAAAACCTCCTTTTAGGAACTACTGTCTGACAGTAACCCACTTAACCTGAAGCAAAAAAGAGGACTTTATAATAAGGGTACAGTGCTTTCAGGAGAAACCCAAGGGCAGAAATGACACCTAGATTATGAATGAATGACATCAGGGAGGCCATCAAAAATCTAGGTGGCTCCTCTCTCAGATACTGGGATTGCAGTAAGTTGTCCCTTTTTTTCTGTAGGATGGCTGCCTTTTTGTTGTTGTTTTTTTTTCCTGTCTCCACAGATATTTCTCTGATGTTGCATAAACTTGGCCAGGCATGCCCTCCTCCAACACTAGCAGCGTTAGTAAATAACACAGACAGCACTTTAATTTTAGAGTCTATTTCCACATACTGGAGAGAGAAGATTTGATTTAGCCAAAAATGATGAAGACAGTGATGGTTATGATGATGACAGTGGTAGCAGTGTTGATGGGTATATTTCTTTTCTGTGGGCAATTCCGCATGATGAACATCTTCATGCACTTTGAATTCTCACCAAGACTCTTTAATTCCACTTTACAGATAATGACGATAATGCCTAGAGATGATCAATAATTTGCCTAAGTAACTTGCCTGTTAATGAATCCAAGTTACCTGATTCCAAAGTGGTCTAATGAAAGAAGGGTTGGTGTAGGATCCAGTAGTACAGGCGTGGCAAATAAGGCTCCACCGCATGAAACAGCAGGGCAGTTCTCAGAGAGAAAGTGCTCTTATGAATTGTGTAGCCGACCCCACCACGGTTTAGTACATAGATACCCATGCCTTTTCTCAAATCCTCCAGTGAGGAGCACAGGCATCTCCGTCTGCTGGACTCTCAGTTTTCTCTTCTAGTCTTTTTATCCATTATGTCTCATCTTTGTTTCCTATATTCCAGTTTCTCAAGTTATCTGTAGTTCAGAACCCACACCCCTGAGTTCATCATGCAGCCTGGAAAGGTCTTTTCTAATCTATTAAAAGTTATTTCAACTGCTGAAGCTCAGTCCACATGTCATCTTTTTCATGAAATAATCACTGCTCCCTCTCTCTCTACAGATGCCTCCTCACTCTGTTTCCACAGCACGGTGCTAGACAAGGACATCTTCCAGCCCTCAGCATCTTACCTGTTCTGTTCTGTTGATTATGAGTATCTGCAGTGTGAACGTCTTGAGGGTCAGCATTATTTTTTTTAATTCCTAATTTCTCAACTTAATAAAGGTTAAATTGAACTGATACTGGTCAAACAGGTATAAATCATGAGTTCATATATACTTGTGTTCTCTTAGACATGATTTTTGGTCCCTCTATATTTGTGTCTCAAGGTTTGATATGGATATTGCCTGCTTATACTTTTGGGGGGCACCAAAATGCCCTAAAATGTGTCCAACATTCTGTTGTTTGAGCCAGAAATTTAAAGCTGCTGTCCAGAGGACTGTCCGTTTGTTGTCCTTTGTTTCCCAGAGCAATTTTATCCTTATTGCACTGGATTCCCAAGAGGAATTGCATGGGGGTTTTCTACAGTGCCCACTGAGAGGTCAGCTGTCCCTTATCAACAATGTAAGAAATATTACTGGTCCAGAGAGTTTACGGGCTCTAACTTTAGAAAATGATGTCCGATCTGTCATATATAAAGCACCGTGTATAAAAGTGAATACTTTGGAATCAGAGATACTTATTAGCTCTGGGACATTAGGTAGTTACATACATTTGTGAGCCTCATTTTACCCTCTTGTAAAATGAAGATAAAAATGGCTACCTGCTACGGCAGTTACTTAGATGAGAGATACATCAATGTATATAACTGGCATGTAGTAAGTGTTCAATAAATAAGAACTATTATGATATAATCCACTCTCTTTGCTTCCTCCTTCACTACAGCCTAGTAGGACCTCTCCGTTTTTCTCCTCCAGTGTACCTCCAAGGCACATTTTACCTCCAAGAACCTCTTTGGATCCTCCTCACATCATTCCAGAGAAACTCCATAGCTGAGTCTTTGAATCTAAACATTCACTTGAGGTCTCTACAGTTTCTATATAGGTTGGACATCATATGAGGATAGGGTGTCCACAAATTACCTCAGTCCCCTGCTGAATGTTCTCAGGGGTCATGTAATTTCCTCCTGAAACATACATTCATGAAACCCATTTATGGTGTTTTAAGCCATACTTGAATGCTTTTGTTAACAAGAAAACTCATGTTCTTCTATGGTAGCCCATTCTATCCTTGGATAAATAATTTATTTAATAGAACTGAAATTTATTTTTCCCTGGATTCCACCCACTGGCTTTAGTTCATATCTAGTTAATTTTTTTTTCTTTTTTGGCAAGTTCTCTGGCTCTTTTACTGAGTCTAGTTTCCATTTGCTGAGGTTACACTTCATTACTGCAGAATTCCTTGCAAAGAGAAACATCCAACCTCCAAGCAGACCTTGCTTTCTGACATACCTAATTGATTTTGAGTTAGAAAAATCTGGCTTTGAATTCTAATTCTGCCACTTATTAACTGTGAGGTTATACAACTTACATATTTACTGATTTACCAAATGGGCTCAATTATAGATCGCTCATAGATTGTGTTAGCAGGAAATAAGTTGGAGTCTGTGGAGTTCTTAACATAATTCTTGGCACATGGTAAATGTTAAATTATTTGGTAGCTATTATTAAAATTACGTTAATTTCCACTAACACAGTCTTAAATTACATTTATTATTTTTAGACTGACTTGCTCTCCATAATAATTTCAAGATAGACAGGGAAAATGTTTCAAGTCCTCTAGTCCTAGGTGGGAAAGTAGTTACACGAGTACCAGAATTCTTTGGTTCAAGCTCCTTATACCCATGAGTATACTAATGTTCAAAGAGTAAAGTTACTTGGCTAAAGTTATCATCTGACAAAACAAGAGCTACTGGTTTTCTGAGGCTCAGTTTCAACATTTTTTTAAAAAGGTCAACGGAGATTTGCAGTGAGAAGATGCAACGATTTGTTGTCCAAGAGGCCATTTCATACCTACCCTGAAGGTTTTGTTTGTTTGTTCTATACATGGGTGTGTTTGCATATATGTATGTATTGGTTCTTTTGTATTATGGAAATTACTATTTCATGTCTGGTGCCAAATTAGCTTTTTCTGTGCAATAATCTCCTCCAGTCATCTTTGAGTCTTTGATTAATTTCATACACACAAACCTGCGTTGGTTGTGGTGGTGGTACAAGAAGTTCAAGGTTTAGAACAAAGAAGGGAGATTTTTTTCACATTGTCCTTCTAAGGCCAGCATGTGATTAGCAGTGTCGTTGGGGAAGATGGTAGTTCTAGGCTTTCTACTGCATAAAAATGGCAAAGCAAGAGATTGTCCAAGGTGATTTTTTTTTTAATTTAGGAAAAACAGCTGTGAAATGGACAGATGTGAGATAAGTGTTCTCTAATGTGTCAGAAGAAGGTAATTCTCTACACAAGGGGATCTCCTGAATGCCTGGTCTGCGTAGTCAGAATGCTACCTAAATGGCCATACATGTCTCAAAGCTACAGCCATTGTCATGCGTTTGAGCTCTTTCTTTAACGGCTAGTTCCACAGGAAAATAATAATTACAATCAAATCAACAATGCTGCTACCAGAGCTCGTCTGTGAACTCTAGCAGGGATATGTGAACCAGTGACTTCATGATGTATGGACACCAACATATAAATTGAATGCACAGAATTAGAGAGCTTGAGTACCTCAGTTCCAGCACATTCGTTTAAACGTGAGGTCTGCAGAGGTGAAATGACTAAGATTACATACCTTATTTCCCTTCCAGATCTAGCACTTTTTCCCCCCTATGGAGAGTAGAAAAGATACACCTTCTCCTTAACTAAATTACTAATTAAAACCCTTCACAAATTAGAATCAAGTATGTTACTCTTCTTTTTGGAGACAAATGTAAAAACTATTATTTGTTCCTTTTTTGAATAATAATTTTAAGGAGAAAAACATGCCCAGTCTAGATGAATATGTATATAAATAAAACAGTCTCACCCATGATCATTTTTTCCATACGAAAAAAAATTCAATCCTAAAAACCTCACTAAGCTCAAAGATGATACAAATCAGAGATGGACAGTAAACATACTGATAGGAAAAAAATGATACAAAGTTGCAGGAATAAATACGGAGTCTTACGCTGAATAAAAAATAAGTTGTAGCAAAAAATGAACAGAGAATTATTGAATCGCATCAGATATTCAGGGTTTTAGTGCAGTCAATGGGAATTGAAAAAATTTTGTGGGATTTGCTGGATTAAGTTTAAAGCAGAGTGAGAAGAAGAAGACATATGAAAACCAGGTTCTGTGATGAACAAAAAAAGATTTTAGGGGCTTTTAGCCTCAGTTAGAGGGGACATGATAGGAACCTCTGTCTGAGCAGCCGCTATGTGGTCTTTCCCAGAAACATTATTTTGTGCAGCTTCAAAAGTGAGAACAAAGACCAGGGTGCAGGTTTCAACTCAGCACAAGAAAAACAATGTGAGGAAACAGGTGCTGAATACCACTTGCCAGGAACGCTGGAGGGAATTCAGGTTTTTCGATGAGCAGCTAGAAAATTCCATGTAACTGAGATTCCGTAATCTTAAAAACACTGTTTCGTAAGAAATCTTACACTTTTCCTGTTTCTGTTTCTGTTGTTGTTGTTTTGGTTATAGCGAATTTCTTGAAACGCTCTTCAAATGATTTATGTCATGTCTTCAGAAATAACTCTTAAGACTGCTATGTGTCTTCAAGTTACCATCACTTTCGTAGAATTTAGATGCTGAAGAAACAGACTGCGAACTAGGTAGATGGTGGGTGGCTCTGGCAGGAAGGATGGTGAAGGACATATTTACTTCTTATTTGTATGGTCCTGAATTTAAAAAAAAAAATATATATATATAGTCATAAACTATATATATATATATATATATATAGTCACAAAACTTTATTATTTTTAAAGACCAAAATTTTAAGGCTTTAAGAAACTTCTTTTACTCCAACTTTCCCTTACCAGGCTGGGTGGAGGATGCTGTTTTTCTTAGGTTCAAACATTTTGCTTTTGACCTTCAGCAAACCTAATAAAATCGTGCCAGCGACATCATCATTCACCGTGTCTATGGATGCTTTGTTCTTACAGCATTTCTGCGTGGGCAAGGAACCTTAACAAGCTGTTTCCGGATATTGTCTTTTCTAGGCAGCATTCACGAACCTGGCTGGGCTTCTGCAGAGGGTAGTGAGCTCCTTTATATCTTAGCTTGAGGTGCCACACCTTTGACAGGAAGGTTCAGCCAAGTACTTGATTTAAAAAAAAAAAAAATTCAATCCACTAATCCAACAGCAAGGTGGTCAGGAGTTGTTCTGGTGTGGTCTAAGTGCTTTTCAATGAAGAATGAGGACCAATTTCTAAATCAAGAGGAAAGGTGTATCCGATGGAATAAAGCTGATGAAATCAGAACAAGAATCCAAGAGGGTCCCAATATTGCTGGACTTTTTCAGCCATGAGCGCCATGCAGAAATCCTTCTGTGAACCATAGAAATAATAAACGCTGAGCCCATTGGAGCATAACCTCAATCAGCAAGATGCCACTGCCTTCCAGATTTCCTCACGGGGCCCTGCTAAGTCCATGCCAAAACGAGCAGTGGATTTCTCCCTTCTAATCTCCCCGAATGCCTTATTCGATTACTGTCACTGCTCTCCGACCATGCACTGTCCCTTCAGACTCTCACTTCCCAATTGAGTCAGTCAGAGGATGTGGAGTGTCCAACAGGACGTACCCTCAGCCCCCAGACCACCTTGTTCCAAGTGAAAAAGTGGATAGGAGGGCGAAGAGAGCAAGGGATACCCGCAAAGTTTAGCAGGCAACCTTCTCGTCTACTGGATTACTGGCTGGACACGGACAAGAAGGAGGGACATGAGGGGTCTGGAAGACTGCTCTAGGTAACTGGCAGAGGGGAGCTGGCTGGGAGGAAGAGACCAGGAGGAGGGAGAACTGGCATCTCAGTGCCCTGCAGGATGGCATCGCCTCTGCCCTGGCTGTACATTCTTCTGTGGTGAGTAAGACCTTTTCTCTGATTTCTCCTTTGAGCTCGGAGGAAAGGGAGAGGGCACACTCACTGGGTGCCTTCTCTACCACATCGTGGAAGAAGCCTGGGTGGTGTGGCATGTATCCATGGTGGGGTGGTCACGGATGCAATGGACAGCCTGTGTTCTCTGAGGCCGGGAGTGAGGACCATTGCCTGTCTACTCACAGGGTGGCAAGTGCCCTAGGGAAACTTGAAGATGAGGGCAAACTCTACTCAGAAAACATCAGCCGGACCCTGGACAACCTGCTTGAAGGCTATGACAATCGGCTGCGGCCGGGATTTGGAGGTGAGAGCAGCATCCTTACTAGATCCAACATCTGTACTCTTCTTCCCTCTTAGTGCCCCCGCCCCCAAGGCCCAGAGGCCTCAGAAGGACAGCAGAGGGGTGAGGGGCAGGGCCCCAGAGAGGGGCCACTTGTGTGTTCCCATCCAGTCTCGGTCCCTTCCTCAGTTAGCTGGTGACTTTGTATGCCAGTTATTTGAACTCTCCAAGCCTCAGCCTTCTCCACTGCAGCGAGGGTGTATGAACAGTGCTTGCCTCAGAGGGTGTGTGAGTATAAAATGAGATGCTCCATGTCAGACACTTTTTAAAGCATCTGTCCTGCTCAAACTACTATATATGTTAGGTATTGTTATAATTTTTATTAGAATACTAACCCAGTTCTCTTCCACTCCTTAAATTCTGCAATTTGAACAGAATCAATTTAAAATAAGGCAACTGGTGTGAGTCTTTCAAGTTGAACAACCAAAGGACTCCTGCTCCTGGGATGACTTTAGGATGAGTTGCAGATTCTGGCCATGAGAAGGGGCTTTGAGAACGGTAGCATTGTTCAGTTCCCTCCTCTTTAACCTCACTGGCGGTAACGGCCTCCATCCCTCTGGGCTGATTTCAGGTGCCGTCACTGAGGTCAAAACAGACATTTACGTGACAAGTTTTGGGCCCGTGTCGGACGTGGAGATGGTGAGTGAGCTCTGAGCGAGTAACTTTACCTACCGGGGGGGGGGGGGGGGGGAAGGCTGAGCCCCAGAGCTAATGATAACGGGCCATGTCACCAAGCTTGGCTCCGGGTCCATGATGCACTCTGCGTGCTCGTGCTGGGAAGGAACGGCCGTGGGAGCAGACGACTGGCTTAATCTCCTTCGCATTTCACTAAAGGCTGTGCTTGAACGTTAACCTGAGGGACCTTGTAAGATGATACCGTCTCTTCTGTCCACATGCCATACATGGATTCTACTCAACAAAGAGAACATCTCCCCCATCTTTAGGAAGTCCTAGTACATTTTTGGAGTAGAAGAAAGAAAACCCAACAAAGATATAAAAGTATATTGAAGATCTCTATTAAGCTTAAAACATGACTGCTTTTTTGTAGTACATCAGCCTTCATATGTTTTATTAAAACCATGAAGGAGGTCCTTTGGAAAGGCTAATGCATTCCACTTTTATGTTTGCAAATCGACCAGCAGGTGTTCTGAGGACTCTGTTCCAGGTACAGATGGTTGTAGGATTCATAAGAGTGTATTTATAGTAAGTGACAGTGAAAACCTGAACCGATCTTCTAGAACAAAGTATATCAGGATATTCGTTCATATGTCTTCGATAGTATTTCCCCCAAAAGTAAATTATAAAGACTAAAACTGAGAAGTGCATAACTCTTTAAAGAGGTGCACCATTAAATGTACCAGGGGAATGTAATTCTAGATAAACAGTTATCAGAGACCTTTTCATCTTCTGCTTTTTGAGTTGACAAGATAAGGAGAAAGGAAAGAAGGAAGAATAAAAAAGGGGGGGGGGGGAAGGAGTAAGAAAATGGGGGGGAAGAAAAAGAGAAGTATGAAAAAAATAACAAGGAAGAGGGGGAGAGAGTGAGGAGGACTTTATTTAAGAGAAAAATGTCTTAAAACTTGAGAGAAAGGTGAGTCAGCATTCTCCAGAATTCTCAATTATTTTACTATCATATTTTTCATATGAGTACTGACTCACCCCAAGAATAAATATAACCACAACCATATTCTACTGTAGCATTGGAATCTGGGGACACTTGGAACTTTGTTTTATGCATGTGTCTCTTTTTTAAGTGTGTTTGTACAACAGAGGCTTATTATTGCCTGGATCATTATTATTTGGATATATTGTGTGTCAAAACACATTTTCAAAATATAATTGCCACCTGCAGTGATAAGTCTCTTAAAGGTGCACAAAAAGTAGGCAAAGCAATTCTTGGCAATATTTTAACATCATTACAAGTTGTTATTTTTCATTGACTTTTGCAATGGCCCTTAGCTTAATTCTTAAGACTTTGAATGTTATTTCATAAAAGCCACAAATTAAAACTCATAATTTTGGTTACACATATTTAAATGATGCTCTAGTTGAGTAATCATGGTAACATTTGCTTTAATGTTCTCTGAGAACAATATAAAATAATCACAACGTGCAGACACAGCATGCTTGTCAGGTAAAGTTTATCTGCCCTTGGGACTTTACTAAGTGGTACCATGTTGCTCGGAGATACTTTTGAAGGCGGGTGAGTTGCTAAAGGGAATGGTTAGACTAACTGATGGTAGGAAGACCAGCACAAAACCTAGACTTGATCTTTCAGTATTTTTCTTCTAATTAAGGAGGGAGAAATCGATCGGTCAATAGATGAAGAGATGGATGACTGATAGACAAAGGGGAAGAATGTGAAGGAGGTTGAAGCTGGAGGAGGGAGGTTTGCCCAACACAGCACTACCATTTGTAATACTATTACAATCTTTGGTTGTGAAAAATAATTCCCTGAAGTCATAGCCTTCCTGACAGGTATTTTATCATAAAAAGTTGCTTTATTTCATAAGGTGTAGGTGGGCATGTAAACTAGTGAATAAACTATTCTCAATAAACTCTCTGCCCAGCCTGCCTGAATATCTTCTTTTCTCTTAGGAATATACAATGGATGTTTTCTTCCGCCAGACTTGGACCGACGAGAGGTTGAAGTTTGGGGGGCCAGCTGAGATTCTGAGTTTGAACAACTTGATGGTCAGTAAAATCTGGACACCTGACACTTTCTTCAGGAATGGCAAGAAGTCAATTGCTCACAATATGACGACCCCGAATAAGCTCTTCAGAATAATGCAGAATGGAACCATTCTGTACACCATGAGGTGAGGTTTCCCCAATTCTCCTTCCTCTGTCCATGTGCTTTGTCTGTTGTACTAACTCAGAACCGCCTATGTCAATGTCCCTTAGGCTCACCATCAATGCCGACTGTCCCATGAGGCTGGTTAACTTTCCTATGGACGGGCATGCTTGTCCACTCAAGTTTGGGAGCTGTAAGTTACAAAAAACTTCTGAGAGTCAAATAATGCATTCAAAGTATGTAATTATTTGGTTTTAGTCAGACGCTGGAAACTAAAAGAGAAATATTACTATGACATTCTCAGTATGATTCCAGGAATTAACTTACTTAATCATGCCTATCAATCTTATAAATAGAGGTTTTCGTCACTCAGATTAAAGAAAAACATTAAAGAAAATTTATGTTTGTATGAACAAGATTTGGCTTTGAAAGGAAAAAAAAAAAAAAAACCCCACAGCTAGTCCGATTCACTAGTATGTTTAATTTGTTTCAAAAATTCAGATGCTTACCCTAAAAGTGAAATCATATATACATGGAAAAAAGGCCCCCTGTACTCAGTGGAGGTCCCGGAAGAATCATCAAGCCTCCTTCAGTATGATCTGGTTGGACAGACAGTATCCAGTGAGACAATTAAATCTAACACAGGTAAGAATCTGAACAATGCATGGATGTAATCCTGCAAGGTGACTCCAGTGCACATTTCCAAAATATTTCTTTTCCCTCTGCACTAGCCATCCTTAGCTAAGCTTGCTGTTTTGGAGTAATGACTAGCTTTCTTTAAAAGTGATTTTACAACCATGTGCATATGAAGATTTGTGTAGCCTTGGAGTGAATAGTTTTGCATGTCTATGACACAAAGAGCCTCACAGAAAACCTGCTGATCTGGTAGCTTGGTCTTACATTGACAAATGCCTCCGCTTGCTTCCTTCCAGCGCATGTTAATTTAAAGATCTGTAGGCTTTATTTCCAGCTGCATTCTTTTTTGCTCACTGTCAACCGCAGTAATACTAATATACCTGTCCTCCGACAGGTGAATACGTAATAATGACAGTTTATTTCCACTTGCAAAGGAAGATGGGTTACTTCATGATACAGATATATACTCCTTGCATCATGACGGTCATTCTTTCTCAAGTGTCTTTCTGGATTAACAAGGAGTCGGTCCCGGCCAGAACTGTCTTCGGTAGGCTTCACTCTTTGGGTTCCACTTCCAGTCACCCTCCAGTTCTCACTGCTTGTGTATTTGAGGAGGATATTCACATCGGGGCACTTCTGCAATCCACAAAGGAAATAAACTCCTATCTCATTCAGACACATGGATCATGTAAAATGACCCTCATCTTATTGCAAGTTGTGTGGTGAATCGACAAAAAATTGGTCTCAGCAAGAATTCTGGCTGGTTTCCTGTGATTTTCATGTGCCCTATTTAGGAGAGTGTTTTTTTTTTTTTTTTTTTTAATATCAATTTGCTTTTTCATAACTTAAAAAAAAAAAGCCGAAAAATAAAAACTGACATCCAAGGAAATAAAGGCTAAGATATTGAATCTACTAATATATAATTTATATCTGACTTTTATTAGGTTGAATCAATAAAAATGTGCCATTTTTTATAGGTCTAAAATTAGTTAAATATCACCAGTTTCCCACTGTTCAACCCAAATATTTAGCTCCTTTTGTGATGTACAGAATCCCTACTAGTGTGGTGGAACAAGATGAAGGAAGAAAAAGAGCCACAACAGAAAATATCTGTCACAAAATAATTTTTGCTGAGTTTTCATGATTATAAATTTAGTAGTTCATAGGGATGACCTGAGTTTAATTGAAGTCTAAGATGAATTTTGACTTTTTAATTTACCATATTCAAATAGATCTCTTTCTGCAAATTGTAAAATAATATTTATATGATGAGGGTGACCAGCTTCGAATTATATAAATCCTCCAAGAAGGAAAACTGCTGGCAGATGAGTGGTCAGGTTACTTTCTCATGAGTAAATGTTTTATCTTAAAACCAAGCTAGAAATAAAAAAAAGAAAGAGAAACCTAATTTTATATTTATTATTCATACCCAATAATCTTACTAAATATGATGAAAGATTTTATCAGCTATTAAATTTGATCAGAAGTTCAAAGTTGTATTACTTATGTAATAATAATTTGCTCTAAGTTTTCTCAAGTTTTTTCTCAAACAACTAGAATTATTCAAGACAAATTTTGTAATAGTTAAACTAAATCAATTCAAAAAAAATTTGGAGCAACTACAATGTACGCATTACCACCCTAAGTATTAAAGGATACAAAAAATGTGAATACTTATGATAATAATTGCAAACAATTAAAAAACAATAAAATAATAATAATAATGACACGTAATCCTCTCCACCAACACGTTCGCATTGGATCCTGTTACTGGATTCCAAACGCTAATGCTGCCTTTCTCATCCTTTTCCGTTTCAGGGATCACCACTGTTTTAACCATGACTACTTTGAGCATCAGTGCCCGGCACTCCTTGCCAAAGGTGTCTTACGCCACCGCCATGGATTGGTTCATAGCCGTTTGCTTTGCCTTCGTCTTCTCTGCCCTTATTGAGTTTGCAGCTGTCAACTACTTTACCAATCTTCAGACACAGAAGGTGGAAAGGAAGGCACAGATTGCAGCCTCACCTCCAGCGACAATAGCAAAAGCCCCCGAACCCTTGGAAGCCGAGATCCTCTTGGTAATTGTTTATTTTTCTAATGCTACCCTCCCCCTCCCCCACGTGGGAAAAGGCAGCCCAACTAGTCACCGCAAACGACGAGGGAGCCCAGAGGTGCTATTAGTGGGGCACACGTTACATAACTTTGGTTCTCAGACCAACTTCTTCTCCAACTTCACAGAAGAACGCCAGGCAACAATCCTTGCTTTATCTTGGCTCTAAACTTTCCGTACCCCTCTTTCATCATTCTCACTAGCGCTGGCAGATTCCAGGCGCTCAGAGGAGATGAGAAAATTCTCAGCCTTTAGATGTTTCCTTTGAACAGGTTCACATACACTGACTAGGGAGAATAAAGTTAAAAAAAAGTTCCTAATGAGGCTTCAGAGTCTGAAGGAAACAAACAGGGACTCCTACGGACAATTTTTGTTAGAAATCTGCTTGCTGCTTTATTGCAGGAGGGCAAGATGTGAACTAGGTTCTATAAATTCTGAGTCATACGCCAAGTTTTTGATTCACATGAAAACATTCTCATGTTTGCATTCATATTATATGTATATAATATACATACTACTATGTATCTTAGTGTTTTCATTCAAAGGCTTACAATCAGTGAGAAATAGCTATGATTTAGATTTAGATTTAGATTGGCTGTGGCTAAGCTTTGGTCCCCAAAGGTTTTTTGAATAAAAAATAATTGATAGCATTAATAATTCCAAGGGTCATAAATGTGTCCTCAAATTTCAATTTCACATATGAGTAAATTCTCACAATTAAATTGCACGTACTTTTTTTTTTAATGATGTATAGAACTGATTGACAAGTATGCACTTTAATTTCAATACAAATGTCAAACAGCTCTTGCAAAGAGGAAAATTTTGCTCTGCAATCTCAAGTAATGCAGACACTTTGAACTGAAAATTTCTTTATAATTGATCAGTTCTCATGAACATTTCTGAACTGCAAAACCACATGCAGCCCAGTTAATTCTTAGTTAAATTTTATGGTAAAAATGATAAAGCTATGTATGTTTCACTTTCCAGGTACTCAGACATTTACTGATTTTAAAAGAGAATTTTTTTTTTGAAATTTCTCTCTTTGATAAACTAAGAAATTTGTTTGAAATTCACATTTTCTCTAAAGGATAAGGTCATTCCCAGGATGAGTGGCAACATATAATTTAAAGGGTTTTTTCCCCTTTAATTAGCTCTCATTAAAAAAAAAAAAAAAGTTTGCCATCCAATGATCCAGTCTAATTACCTCTACTTATAAGTAAAACAACACCAGAGTCTCAGAGAAGAAAAATATTAGTCACTAGTTGGTAGAAAAACTAGGAATTGATTCCAGAACTCCTAATGTCCACAACTTTACAGAGAATGAAGCCCTCCCCACTCTCAACACTTTCTTAAAGACTGACATATAAAAGAGTGCATACCACCGGATAAATCATCTGGATGTAGGTAAGGTCATTCCCAAAGGTCTTCTCTTGATTTAATGCTATTTTCTTCATAATATTTATGCATGTTTTGAAAGGTCACAAAAATATAAATTTTATAACAAAAATATGTTTGTCTGAAGGCTCAATTCCAAATGCTTGAAAATTATATTTTTCAGAAAAGATTAATTCCAAATATTTTTGAGCATTATTTTGTTTGTAAAAATAAGTGACTACATTACTACCTATCTGTATTTATAAAGATACATCATTGATATATTGTCCCAAGGTCATATATTGTCTTAGCATATATCTGGAATGGAAGAAAATTGTTACTTATTAGAATTAGGTTTAACAGCTTCTTATTTGAGAAATACAGTAAAAACACTAAAGGAACAGGGTGAGAAAAACAACTCCACTGATTCTGAATATAGTCATTGATCTGATATTGAGACAAAAAGAAAGGGCAACTTTCTTACTTTGACTCTTTTGAAATATATATGACTGGGAAGAATATGATTTCAAATCCTTAGAGAAAGTATAGAGTTATCATTCCCTTAGACTATTATTTTAAAGGTATAATTTTTAATAAGATGGAATTTAAGATCTCAGGTCTTCATAAACTATCTTCTGCAGTTCTAAAATAGGAACCTATAAGGAGTAGGTCCTTTGGGAAGCTAGATTTTAAAAATGCATTTAAATCATCTCAAAGTCCTTTTTTCTTGCAAGTTGACTTTTTCCCTATCAAAACTTGTATTTCTAAACCTGGCTTTGCTTAAAATATTTTAAGGCAGTGAAAAGAAGTTTTATTTCTGAAAGGCTAAGTCAAAATGTAAAAATTAAAATAAAAACAAAAATAACCAAACCTAACAATATAAACCTTGTAGGTACCAAAACAGAAATACAGCTGCTTACAAAGAGCATGTACTTTTTATTTATTTAAGTCAAAAGTTGGCATTTGCCTTATATAATGTAGAGGAACAAACATAAATTACACACTTGGAATTTATACAGCACAATGGTATATTATGATTGCGAGGTCAGTTTTTTCTTTCAAATACCATGACATTTAAAAATGCCTATTCAGTTGTAATCAAAATAGCATTATTTGAATAAGTTGGACATTGAAATAGCAAACCAATAGGGTGACGTTGAAATGAAAAAACTGCCTGGATATTCCATGTGATTCCAAGTTGTGTACTTCATGGGCACATTGCTTTTCACAGGAAACATTTAGGATGACTGTGAAAACTTGATCACTTTGAATTTGACCTTGAAATTTAATATTAACAGTGACAAAGGAATTCAGTACTAGTACTCAAACCTGAAGAGACAACTGAAACTGAAGTTTCAGAAGGTGCTTTATCAGCTAATTATCTTTCTGTTTTTTAAGGCGTTTGAAAGTGAAGACTTCATATTTTTAGATTTTGAGGGGAAAAAAAATTGTCCACAATTCTTGCTTATATGGTATCTTTGCATACTGTTTTTATCTGGTATGCTATTTTGGCATTACAGTTATTCTAGTATTTCAGTTTCAGAACTTACTATGTGTTTGGGTATACTTATTTTGTATATAAGGCCAAGTTGACACCTTGATCTCTTTGGGGATGGTTTGCTAGTGTCCTTGTCATGTTAAAGGTCTAAGTCGTCATCACTATGTTTCTAAGAATGAATCCCTTGTCCCTCTACCCATCAACACATCCATTGTGGCTTCTTTTTTCCACAGGAGGTGTGATGTTCTTGGTAAATTATCTACCAACAAAATTGATCCAAGTTTAATCAGCTGAGACAATGACTACTTTCACACAGATTACACCATTTCTTTTTCTTCTCGCCTGACACCAGTGTACTAAGTACCTGTGTCCTTACCAAATTAATCACACCATAAGCAGTTGTTAAGTGCTTGTGTGTGCCAGTCCCTTTACAGAACGCCGAGGATACATTAGAAAAGGGCATCAGTAGCGCCTCTTCCATCGTGGACCTTCTTGTCCATCAGGAAGAAAGGAAATTCAAGAAGCCGAAACAACATGTTGTGATAAAGGCTGTGGTTAGAGATGTATCATAGGCTGAAGAAGCTTCCTGCTGGGGTGCCTACCTCAGTCTGGAGGGGTGATTTGGGAGGAAGTGATCCCTATGCTGAGAACAGAAAGATAAGCCTGGCCCTGCCCTAGAAGCACTAAGTCAGTTGTTCGAAACTTGGGCACAGAGACGGAAATAAGACATACGGTCCTTTCTGGACTCTTTTCAAGGTCGGAATGTCTGCTGGGCCATTACTATGCTGCCCTCCACCTACGCAGAGAAGTACGAAGCAGAGAATACGGAACGATTTCCGTCCCCAGTTCCAAATCTTGCTAAGATTGTTTTGAGTACTATCATTATGCCATAGAATGAATGGTTAAATTAAGGCCATCAGAGACTCTGAGCACCAGAAAGGTCATGACGCCCCTTCCCCATGGGAGCACTGCTCTGTGACTTACAAAGAAGGTGGGGTGATGTAGATGACGGGTGCAGGCAGCTAGCTCATTTTCTATATCTTCCCTCAAATCCTCATCCAGTACTCCTTTCTGCACCCTCCAAATATTCCAGTATGATTTTCAGACACACCCCTAGCTCCACTCACCCACCAGACTGCTACCAGTAAGCTGTTCCTCATAGACATTCTGGAATTATCTCTACTCCTAATTCTATCAGCTGTAAAATAAATGTAAGGACATTTGATGGAGTTCATTTTCTCCATAATGCTTAATACAATAGTCTTAAAAATGTCAAATACTAAATGTTTTTAAAAATATTTTCCCTTATTTTTGGTGCCCCGTTCACTGGTTCTAAAAGAAGACACTGTGTCCCTTGAGTAATGCATCCCTGGTCAGAATCTCTCTCCTACCAGGTAACGCATTGCCTCCTCCTCTTTAACTTATTAGACTCACTGAATGTTGTATCAAAATTGCTCTAACTGCTTCCCAAATGCCTTACCCCTATACCAAATACTTGATTGTCATAAAGTCCAGTTTGACTCAAAGTACCTTTGCAATATGCTGTTACTTAAAACAAGGCAGTGCTCTAAAAATACCCAAAGCAGGATGGCACTGAGCAGCAGGGGAGCCCTGGAAAAATGCAAAACCACAGGTGCTCCACTCAAAACGGTGACGGCCCCAAGCTGAGCCCTCATCTGGACTCTGACAAAAGCCGATTTTACCATCAGCTGAAGCTGCTGAGCTACAGTAGGGCAGGCGGGATCTGATGCCAACCTGAAGCTTGAATGGCTTGCACAATGGGCTTTCTTTTCATTTCAGAAATTCAGTGTGATTCTTCTAAATTGGTGGCCAGTCTCCTGGACTGCCGACCCCCCCATTATCCAGGAGTTCAGCAACCAGTGGGTGGGTCAGCCAGCCCTCTTGCATTTTCTTGAGCACATTGTATTTGCTGCCTGCTAGACACCAACCCCAGAAGTCGCCACGGGGCAATGAGACAGTGTAACTCTAAGCCTGTGATTCTCCATGGTGGGTGAATTCCGCCCCCACCCCCCGAGGACATTTGCTAGAGATATTTCTGGTTGTCAAAACTCCAAGGAGGAGGGTGCTTGCTACAGGCACCTTGTGGGTAGAGGACAGGGAAGCTACTCAACATCCCATGAGGGACAGGGCAGTCCCCCACAACAAAAAGTATCCATCTGTCTGCAGTTTTGTGGTTGGGAAACCACGCCCTAAACCCTAAGTCTCATGGGGAGAAAATATTTATTAAGAGTATGGTCCTGTGGGGAGGGTATAGCTCAAATGGTAGAGCACATGCTTAGCATGTACAAGATCCTGGGTTCAATCCCCAGTGCCTCCTCTAAAAATAAAGAAATAAATAAACCTAGTTACCACCTCCCCCCCCAAAAAACCCTAAATAAATAATCAAAAAAAGAGTATGATTTTAGGCATGTTAGAGGGTTGAATTCAGGTGCTGCCCCATCTTACTTGTGTGAGCGTTCTGCTTAAGCCTCCATTCGCTCACCTCTAAAATGAAAAGAGTATTATCACATTATAGATTCTTTCTGGAAATAAGCAAAATAATGCGTGCAAAGTGACCTGTAGGGCTGGCCGTGGCTAAGCACTGAGACATGGTAACCTCCAATACAATGGAATATAAAACATTGTGCTAACATGTAATGTACAATAATCATAAAACTTTTTGTTCCCTTCTCTTTGCCTGACTAAGAAATCTTGGGAAATGTTTAGATGTTCATCCATTTGTTGACTCAGCAAATGTTTGTCTATTAAGCATCGCCGGTGTTCTGTGCACTGGCTAGGCACTGTGGGGCACTTACACATGAGAATAACACGCCCTGTGCCATGAAGGAGGTTTTATGTCCTGAAAGGGGATAAAGCACGACAGAAATAATAGTTACAGGCCAGAGCGTGATGACAGCGAGGAGTTCTCACAGCTAAGGAGGCAGAAAAGTGCACAGAGGAAAGACGTATTTTCTTTCTCAAGCTCCTAAAGAAAAGAAAATAAACCTCAGAGAGGAAATGATCATTGTCCCTAACTTTAAACATGGTAACTTGACGCCAAGGGAACGCCTACGGCATGTCTAAGGCGTAGGGCAGGTGAGTAGTGTGTGTGCGATCGCAGTCTAAGGCTTCCTTCCTCTGCTGCCCTCTTAACTCTTAAGCAACTCTCCATGGAGACTGGGGAAATCGGTGAGGAAAAGAGGAGTCCGACTGTAAGGGACCTTTCATTCCAAGCTAATGCCATTGTGCATAAATTTTCCAGGCTGTTTGGTCTTGAACGATGCTGCTTAATTCCAGACAAGGGTTATTTTGGCCATCCTCATAAAGTCATTCGTGACACGGTGGCCAGAGATTGACAACTTCCCCTCACATCTCCAAAAGGGAGGGGGAGATAAAACAATGCCTTACATTTTTATGCTCGATTATATTTCACAATCACTTTTTCAGCTCATGAACTTACTCATGTCTGCCCTCTTTCTCCCTAAAAAAGAGAGAAACAGAGGTGTCAGACAGACAAGGCATGCTATTAAAAATCAAGACGGGTTTAGGAAGCAAATCCGCTCTAAAGGCTTGCCTTCTTTCTGCTCTGTTATGATCCTTAGAAAATTTGCTAGAGTAAAATACTTGAATGTTCCAGGTGTCTGGGAGGAGGGGAGCTCTTTTTGAAGAATTAAACAGTGACACGTTTTGCCCTTTCCGGTAGAGAATATTTTAATAATACGTATGATAGATAAATATTCAAATCAGAGTCTGAGAAACATAATGGAAAGCTCTTGGCAGACAATTACTGTGTTTATTTTCTAAGAGAGGCAGCATGCACTGAGACCAAAACACCACAACTCTGATCCTGTCCACACAGTCCTCAGTTGTCCTCAGTTGTCACCTGCTATTTTAACAGAAAATGTCACTTCTGTCCTACCCAAGATCAGTAGACTGGGCACTCTACTATCTTAAATTCTTTTCTACCTTTAAGACCTATGATTTATTTAATTCTGTCTCGAGTGCCTAGCCCAACCCTGGATCAACAAATAACAAATCAACATACTCCTGGCTGGAAATTGGCCACGGTCATGTCAAATCAGACTTTACACAGTCTGTAAAGAAGCAGATTTTACCGTGGCCCCTAAAAAGCACACTGGGCTTGAACTCTCTCTAATGAGCATTATTATTTAGATCCCCAGCAACGTCCATGACAAATCAAAAGCAAAATTCAGGAGGGGAGTCCAGAGAGACGAGGTTCTTGGGGTTGCTGTTCCCCGCAGTCCAAATGTCACGGCACCGGCGGGTCCCCCTGCTCCCGCAGCTCAGCCAGCCCAGGGAGGGTGGCTGCTGCCTCCCATTGCCGTGCGGTCACTGTCTAAAGCCATGGGAGCCTGCCCACGTGAGTCACACACCCTGCCTGGCAGCAAAGTGGTGGTTGTGCTGCCAGGGAGGAAACAAGGCAGTTTTACAAGAGCAGGGCTAATGTACAGCCAGTGTTTGAAGGCAGAGACCCAGCAAGGACAAGCTGGCCACAAGGAGAGTGGTTATTAGAGGGGAGAGACAAGGAAAGAATAAGAATCAGAGAAAGCCACACCCCCCCAACCCCGGTCTCCAACATTATGAAAGGAGTCCAAAGCCAACAGGAGTAGAGTCTCTGAAGCAGGCTCAGTAACTTAAAGACGAGAAAATGCTGGGATGCGACGAGCACTGAGACTGACCAGCATGTTTATTGCTCGATGTGCAACCCTGGTGAAACCTTTCTTACGTTGGGACCCTGGCCTTCTCATGTGTCCATTCATGCAGTCAGCATCCCTTTCAAGACTAGAATTGGTTGTCTTATGATTTCCGTGGAACAGAAAGATGTAATGATGGAAGAGAACATGTAACAATTCTGAGGTTAGGAAACGAATCATATTTTGGTGACTTCAGAAGGAGGGAGACCAACAGAGAATCTCTGAATGGAGA
The DNA here is from genome assembly GCF_048773025.1 of Camelus bactrianus. NCBI lineage: Eukaryota > Metazoa > Chordata > Mammalia > Artiodactyla > Camelidae > Camelus > Camelus bactrianus. The sequence continues at coordinate 18,881,772 of NC_133560.1, read as the reverse complement.
GCAGGAATCTCTCAATATGGAATTCCTGAACCAAGAGGCAGTTGCATTTCAAGGGATGAACGATCATCCCACTCAATATAAGGGTATTTTTCTGTCACTGGCTTTTGACGTCCATGAGCACCTTTCTTTTCTTTCTTTCTTTTTTTTTTTTTTTTTTTTTTTTTGCTGCTGTTGGCACTTCAGTCAGTTCAAATGCATGAATGTGTCAAGATTAGGCTCGGAATGTGCCAGGCAGAATGACATCATTTAACCAAGCTGGTTTTTTTCTTGCACTGACTAACTGTCCACGTATTCCAAATTGAAATCCCCTCTCATTGTCTATATCCATTGCCCTATAGGTTTACAGAGCATAGCTGGGGAGTGGATAAGCCCTTGTAACCTGGTTGATGTCTTCTTCAGTATCACCTGGTACCAATGTTCAACACGGTTTCTGGGACATGGGACATACTTGGCATCAACCCTGTTGTACTGAATGACAGGATGTGGTAATGGAAGCAAATCAATTAAAAATTTTGTTTTACCACTTAGGAATGTAGCACCATCAAATACTATGAAGAATTTGCTGATATTTTAACTTACATAGGAAGTAGTCCATAAGCGTCTGTCGATGATGGAAAAATGAGTGACTAAGTAAGTGATGCCGGTTCTTTTATGTAGGCTGAATGTGTTTTTTTCTCCACAGCATCCTGATTCCAAGTATCATTTGAAGAAAAGAATCACCTCTCTGACCCTGCCAATAGTCCCATCTTCCGAGGCCAGCAAAGTCCTCACAAGAGCGCCCATCTTACAGTCCACACCTGTCACACCCCCACCCCTCTCTCCAGCCTTTGGAGGTACCAGTAAAATAGACCAGTACTCTCGGATCCTCTTCCCTGTTGCGTTTGCAGGATTCAACCTTGTGTACTGGATAGTGTATCTTTCCAGAGACCCGATGGAAGTGAGCAGCAGTGTCGAGTAGCTTGCAACCACAGTAACCTGTATCCTCTCGGTTCTCATTTTCTGAATTTTTCAAAGTAGCATTGAGACGTGTACAGATGCTTTTCTGAACATGAAACCAAAATTGAAAATCTCTAACTCATAGCTTTGAGTAAGCTTGGATGGGCAAAAAAAAGTAATAATGTTATTCCTCAAGAGTAGAAGTTGAAGGTTGCCGAAAAAATAGGACTTTTTTCTGGACGTTCGAGGAAATTTTATAAAAGGATAAAACGGATTCAGGAAGAATGTGCCCGTCTCTGTCCTTCCTTGGTCAACATTTCAATTGTTACTGTGAGTAGCATTTACCACAGAGCAGATAAAATAAGAAATGCTACTCTTCCAAAGGTTGCCTTAAAATATGTTTATTTTGGCTTAGTTCTCATGAGAACAAGATATAAATAGTCTAAATATTTATCAGTAGGTTAATACCAGCATGTCGGAGGCCTTTATGCTAGTACAACGGCTTTCAGTGGCGTTGTAAAGCCCGTATTGAGCTTAGCTATTTGTCTTTAACCCCACTGTGCTATTATACCTCAACGAAGCACAGTGTTTGCACACGTGTGAATTACACAGGGATCATAAATCATGTATGCATTTGTACATAGCGCTGGTTGGACTGCCACACGGTGTTGTTTTATCTCATTAAGCTCTCCTTTTAAAATAATACACTCATCCTAATTCCTTGAGGTTGTAGAAGCCTTGTATATGATGACTGTGTATGTGACTATGAATATAAATGTGTGTTTCATATTCTCCACCTTTCTAAGTAGATCAATAAATAAAACATCAATAAACATGGTTCTCGGGTCTGTTTCGTAAAGCTGTGAAGAGTTGCCTGAGGTGCGGGGAAATGAAGTGGTGTCCTGTACCCCGATGTTAGTGGCCCTGGGAATTCTGAGAGGTAGTAGGTACGGGACAGCCAGGTTTGGTCACCTAGTTCTACAGAAAGACTTGCGTTTGTATGAAAACAGTCAGCTTTTCACCTCCTTCCTGCTCACTCAGCATGCTTTCTGTTACAAGATGAATGAGATTGGAGGATCTAATGTATAACTTGGTGCCTAGAGTTGATACCACTGGATTGTATGGTTGAAATTTGCTAAGAGAGTAGAAATTAAATGTTTTCACCAAAAAAAAAAAAAGGTAAACATGTGAGACGATGGGTATGTTAACTAACTCAATGAAGGAAGTCATTCACATGGTATACTTATTTTAAATCATCCCATTGTATACTTTTCATATCTTGCAATTTGATTTATCAGTTGTACCTCAATCAAGCTGAAAAAAAAAATGATGCGATATTTTTCTCCCCTTCTACTATTCCAGCTCTTCCTGATACTAACTCTACCCATGTTTCTCCCACACAGAAAGGTGTTAGGGAACCGGGAACTAGGAGCAGGAGAAAGCATGTGGTGGAATTTGTGGAGATCGATAAAGCCCTCATTAGCTGTAGCTGGGTCATAAATATCATTGCAGTCATCCAGAGCTCTGAACCCAGAAAGAAAGATTCTAGAATTACTACCCTTGCCTTTATCCAGGAAAATACAAAAAATTCTGTGGCCAAACAAATTAGAGTTTAATTGCAATAGCCCTCTACTAAGGGTGGGAGGCTGACAACTCCATCCAAATGCCCTGTTTATTCGCTCCATGACCAAATCTCTTAGTCTCTGGGAGACATAATTCCTGTCTCATCTGTAGGATCAGGGGAGTGGTATAGACACCCTCCTTCCATTTCGAACAGCTTGTGTTTGTTTCATTACCGTTCTGTCTAAATTAAGTCATTAGACGAGGCTTGCTCTTGTTTTTGAGAGGACATTAAATGCTAGGTGGGTGTTAACCATACTACGTCCGACTTGACATTTAATCTTCACAAACCTGTAAAGTCTATACTCCTATTATCTCCATTTAAAGATAGGGAACAAGGCACAGTGAAGATGAATCATTCTGTCCAAAATCAAGCGGCGCTCAAGGGCTATAGCTGAGAGTCAGACCCAGGCGGCGTGAATCCACAGCGTGCTCACTTAACCGCAACTGTGCGATGGGGTCTATTCTGTGACCCCCTCCAGAACTCTCTCACCATGTCTTTCATTCCCTGGAATGGTTTTCCTGGTGTTCTGACATCCTTCCTGCCCCACCTCAGCATTTATTCTACATTTCACAACAAAGGACATAACTCTCAGTCAAGATTTCTGCTTAGAGATGGAAGAGATGAGTAAAACCCATTAAACGCATTACATATTGTAGGCATTAGATTTCTCCTCAATGAAGGAATCTTGAGAAAAATTACAAAATTTTTGAACTGCTAAAGATTCTAAGGAATACTATTTCTCGGTTTGTGCCATGGGACGGTAATAGAGATCAAATGAAAATAAAACAGGTTCCCTAACTAAAGAATTTGAGGGGAGATGTTGACTCAGAGTGAAACAGGTCTCTCTTCTGCTGGACTTCTCAGAGGCTTTATCATGCTCTGTGCACTATGATTCTCTCATACTTTGCTGTAGTGTTTCACATTTCCCAAATCCATGTGACCATAAATCTCACTTTTTTGCAAGGAGAAATTTTGGGGACTAGCATTCCTCAGAAAATAGTCTGGGAAAGACCACCTTGGTATTATTTATTGAATCCCTTTTGTAACCACCCACCCACCCCTCCCCCCATTAAAAAAACAAAGGATTACGTCTCTGAATGGGGACATGCCTTACCCTAGTTCCTACGGCTACTGGAGACCAAATTAGGACTGTGTAAAAGAGAAGCCAGACAAGGTCTTTCAATAGAGAGGATTTAAGACAGACGGACTGTTACGTAAACAACACAGAGAGAGCACCCTCAGGAGGAAGACGCAAAATGGAAGACGACAGGGTGAACAGAACCCAAACCTGGGGCAAGAGGCATTTTAGAGCCAGACTCAATCCTCTGAAGAGAGGACACCACCTGGACGGGGACAGTAGCTCAGTGGCTCAGAGAAGAGACCCCCAGAGCTGGGAATCACAGCTCCAAGGACAGGATGCCACCTGGCTGGTCTGAGCGTCACAGGTCATCAGAGGGGGGACTCCTCCGAGCTGGGTCTCAGGCCTCTGCGGTCTGCCCGCGTGCTGCCGGCGCCTCGGGAGCTTGCTGGAGGACACTCGCACGTGTGAGGTCAGCCTGGGAAGGAGGGCAGTGCTGCTTGGCTGCAGCTGCCATCTTTGGGAGAGCACAGCGAAGGCGGTTTGGGAGCACCAAAAAACGGGAGACTGGAATCAACTGTTGTCTCAAGGCGAAGGGTAACAGTAAGAGGCAAAGCGAGTCTACAACAGGGACAATACTCATTTCCCCTTTCACCTGATGAGGCTGCTCAGAACCCAAGAGTCTTCAGCTCCTGGATGGACCAGGCAAAGAGCAAAGAAAAACATTTCCATTCCACCTACAGGTGTCGTTCACCTAATTGCTGTTAAGTCATAACTAACTTGAGAGGGAGGGCTTCCCTGTATCTGGAAAACACAGATCAAAACCAGGAATATTCTAGGCAAAACCCATGAACATTATAATCATATTCACCAGTTCACTCAGTAACCAGTCCTTTTGTTAACTTCTTATGATGCCATCAGGTTTTTTGTTAGCATTCTTTACTTTCTTACTCAGTTCAGGGGTGCGACCTGAAATTTATCAGAGACCCGTACTTGTCAAAAGGCCCCTCTTACGAAACTTCTTCTAAATGAAGCACTTTTGCAAAAGCATGAGAGTACAACAATTCTCCATAAATGACGAAAGACTCAAAAAACGCACAGTTAAACACCTGATCACAATGTAACTGATCAAGGGACTTCCTTACAACTAGAATTATGACTTAGTACAATCTCAACCCTTAACAACCTTAAAGCTCTGGCAGAAAACCAAGACACAAGTTACTATGAACTGCTTGTCATCCCAGCACTTCCTGATTGGGAAACTTAAGCTTTAGTCTTCCTCTCCTAAGAGGGCAAAGGACGGTAAACTTAGACCCACACAACAATATTCCAGTATTCAGTATATTTGAAATGACTCAAGATAGTCGATGAATCCTCTTCATTTAACTTAGTTTAGCTGCAAGTTACCAAAATCTGGAGATACAATTACAGACAGACATGCTCAAACCATATTTATTCTTACAGAGTTTTAAAAGGCCTTTTTTTCCCCCACACTCAGGGATCAGATGATCAAAGTTCCTGAGAGCCCAGGTAGACCATTTGCATTCAGAAGCACAAGAAGAGAAATATCAGTTCCTTCTAGGAAACTAGCTTCCTCTAACTGCATGTATGTGCAAAAACCAGTTTTTAGAAAGTCAAAGATTCCCATCTTGGCCATTTTCAGAGATTTTTTTTTTTTTCAGTTTAAATAAATAACAGTACTAGACAATAATATGAGTCATTCACTCACATCCAGATGCCTCACTTCCAGAGCAACAAGAAGCAACTCACCTGGGCTGCCAGCTCAGCGTCCGCTCTTTCCTAACATGAGAAGCACCGGCCGGCCCACAGCTGCGGCCACTTCTTGTTCCCCACCGTCACGGCGGCCAACATCTCCCCACAGCCTCAGGGGCGTCTGTGGGTCCCCCCTACTCTCCTGGTGGCCCCCATTCATCAAGGACAGCCACCACAAGGCCCCCACGCTAGCAGACGGCCACGCTGGGATTACACTCGGAATTTTCCAGCCCCAAGTTAGTGGACAGCCCCATGATGTTCTCTCCATGTCCCTACTTCCTGACATCACAGCTCACAGGGGTCCTGGGGCCTCCTGGCTGCTCTGCCAGTTGCTGGGCTGCACCCCGCAGGTGTGCACGGCCTGTGCCTTCCCAGCTTCAAGACCAAAGAAAGGGCCCAGAGTTGTCAACAGAGACATCCGTGGTTTACTGGAGGGGGGAGCTTACCTGTCTGAAGCAACGTCCTGGAGCCACACGCCTCCCTGTGCGGCAGCAGCGGGCAGGGCTTGGAGGCAGCCCTCACTCCCGGGGAAGGGGTGGTTACCAGTTACAGGGGAACCGATTTCCGGTGGGCTTACTGGTTACCAGGGAAACCAGCAAACGGGCACGCCCTTCCCCGTCCCTCTGCGAAGCTATCTAGGTGAGGACCTTCTGACTTGAAGGTTAGAACAGCCACTAGCTGGGATGGGGGCGAGGACCCCCGTCACGTGAAGGTCAGTCACCTGAGCTGGGTGTAGGTGAAGCAGCGGACATACAGGGAGCAAGAGAACAGCCATGCTGAGTCGTCTCATCATACGCTTGGTTTTCTCACCTAAAAGCTGTGGTAATACTAGTTCCTAGTTTAAAAGCTTGTGAAGAGTAAACGAGTATGTATGTACAATAGCATGTGACATATGGTGAGTGTTGAAAACCACATTACTATTAGCTGCCTCAGAACTAAAACTTGGGGGCCCACTGCAGATCAGTGACACCTGAAGGCTGTGTTTGTGCTCTGTTTTACTTCCCCAGTGCTTTATACCTTAGAGAGTCTCCATAAATTTTTGAATGCGTGTCATTTACTTCTTTAAGTGGTAATTTAAAAAAAATCTCTAATGGACCTAAAATACCAGCTTTGCCTACTTGAAAGCACTATTACAAGTCACAGAGCATAGTAAGTAGTTTATTTTTACAAAATCTCTTAAGGAAGGTATTACGATCTTCTCCCCACATGCTACAGGCAAGGGAAGAGCTCGTATAACTTGCTCACAGTCAGCAAAGAAAAGCTGAGCCAGAAGTTGAATCCAGTTTTGTCTTGTGTCTGAGCCAGGATGCTTTGCTGTTTCTCTCTGCTAGGCTCCATATCATGAGCTAGGTGATGAGAAAGGCTTATGCCCACAGAGGGCATTTGTATGCATTAGCAAGTTGGTAGCGATGGCCTGTTAACAACTAGTCCCCCTCAGTGAATTATGCATTCTCTTGCCCTGTTTGGGAGTCTAGCCTTGATGTTGAGAAGCAGTATTTAGGATAAATGAGGATGGAGTGCTCTCTCCATCACCCCCCAGATAATTCAAGTGGGTCAACCATCCAGTATGTGCTTTATTCATATCCTTCCATCTTTCTAGTAGCTGTCCGACTGCTGGCTCTTTTCTCACTGTTATTAGCAAAAACATATTTAGATCAGGTCACTATGAAATTAATTAGCAGCATATCTGAAAGTCACTTGGAGAAAGGAAGAAACACCGATACATGTGTATAATTATCTATGAATTTAGTATCATCAGTTTCCCTTCCATGCTCCAGTGTACTCACTGGTAAAATAAGAATACCAAAATTCCTTCACTATATTCATGAGGATTAAAACTGAAATGTGCAGATCCCTCGACAGTGCCTGGTACAAGTTCGGAGATCAGTAAATCATAGCATACTGTGAATAGCAGTTGGGATGAAGGTGGACATTTTTTAAACCAAAATACCCGTAGAATATTTCACGTCAAGGAAAATGTGGCTCATTCCACATATATTATGCAAATATTGAATTCATATCAAGTGTACCCATCAGTTTTACAAGAGGATCCACATAGGCGGGGCTATACAGAACACAGATAAATTTAGCATAAATTATGTATGTCAAAGTCTCCATTCTACATAGGTTGAATTCCAATTCAATACATGCTGTATGTATGTATTTTTGTATTTTCTCTTTCTCGGTTTATTTCCCATTATTAATCTGAGATATACACTTCATTCTTTCATACTGAGCACTTACCATGTGCCAGAGCTGTGCTGAAATTAGAGAGAGAAAAGTGATATATATACACTATGCCATCGAGGAACACAGTCTAGTGAAAAGAGAAACATTGACAGATAATTAGAATCTGGGGAAAGGAGTGCTAATAGAGATACTTGTAACACAATATGGCAGTGATGAAGAAGACGTGGGTAAGTGAGTGCCACGCTCTGCTAGGAGCCTCAAGTAACACAGGAAGAGATGAGTGATCTTTGCCAAATTGGCTCACTCCCCAAACTTGTTCATTTGTTTCTCAGTGGAAACTGCTGCAACGGAACTTAAGAGATAGGGAGGCAAAAACAGAAATGCTCATAGGTGGAGGCCTATGCGTTCTTTACCCGTGGCCTTTCCAGGAAAAGAGGAAGACAAAGGCATTAGAAAACTGAATCAGAGAGAATTCTTGATGTTCACGTATGTTCATGTATGACTGAGGCGTGCTGTACACCAGAAATTGACACAACGTTGTAAACTGACAATACCTCAATAAAAAAAAAATTGAACCAAAAAAAAAAAAAAAAGAGAGAGAGAGAGAGAGAGAGACTTCTTTATGGTAAAAGAAAAAGAAGAATTTACCTGGTAGCCCTTTGGACAAAGCAGCACATCATTTCATCTCTCTTGTCACACTCTGTTCCTCCTTATATATTTTCAGTATATCAGGTGCACTGAATATATTGCCTCACTTAACACTAACAGTTCAATGAATTAGAAAATAATGATCTGGTTACAAAACTGCAAGAAAATAAGGTCAAGGTTTTGGCCAAGTCTACAGGGCTGCTTAGTGGTGGTCAGTCACGAAATTCAGGTGTTCGTCTCCACATGCTCTCTGTTAAATCCCTCTCCCACTCAGCCTCAATACGTAGTAAAATGAAAGAGCTGGAGCACGTTATGACTAGGATCGTGTCCAGTTCTACAAGTCTTAGAAAATCTTAGAAGTCTAAGGAAGGCTCCTAATTCTATTTCTGTCTTTCCTATGATTCACTTGTTCACTGAAAAATAGATAAGGAAGTGAGACCGAGTGAGATGTATACTTTTTACATACATTATGCAGACATACAAATGTAACTTTGTACCTACGTTTGCACAAATCTGACAAAATGTTACAAACACCGGGATTTGAAACAACTAGTCATTGTTTTCACTGGCACTTTCCACGTCGATAGGTAAATCTTGACTTCAGACATAATGACAGTAATATTTTGAATTTGTATAATGTATCTAGTAATTTAAATATTGGCAAAACAACTAAATTATTGGTCTTTCATAATGAGGAAGAAAAGGTTAAAGACTTTGGGTAAGAACACACAGTAAATTAATGGAAGAGCTGACAAGTTCATGAGGCTAGTGAATTCAACTGCATTACTAAATTCTCATTTGGGAAATTAGGAAGAATTGAGAACTCACTACGTTGTGGTGCATAATTACTTTTCTTGAAATATCATAAAATCCATCAAATAAATCTATAAGATAATATATTTTTGGCCACACAAACACATGTGGTGTTATTGGAATACTTCATACTCTAAGAGGTAATCAGTGCTTTAAAAAAAAATAAAACTGGGGAAGGGGCTTCTTAAAGTAAAAATGGGCATTTTTATTCATCTACTTCACTCCCTCCAGGGGACATTATGATGACTAATTGGATCATGATTAGAGTGTAGTTATAAAAAAAAAAAAACAACTGAGTACTCAAAACTATGAGCATGATTTCACCACAATTATCTCCAATTTTTATCCTTTCTTGACTTAAATTTCAATTTTATTGATTCTTTGAGGAAAAACAGAAAAAAATCACTCACCGCCAGAGGCACATTCTCTTTCAAGAGGTTATGGAAAGGATAAAAAAAGGTAAACTTTAGCTCATACATGTGCAACTTGACGCCTCAGAACAATCTTATGAGGAATCAAATTTCCACTGATGACAGCAGCATCTCAAAGGATCCACCAACGTTTCAGACACAGAGTATGGAAGGATGGGGCAGGAGGCAGTGACAGACAGCAAGCAGTCTGACGTCTTTATTTTATAGAAAAAAACTAAAAGCGGAAATAGGAAAATGATTTGCCCCGTGAAGCACTACCGCTTCGTATACTCTTGACTTGGGCTCTCTCACTCTCTGTTCTGTTGTTCAGTGTTACTCACGTCAATCTGCGGGCATTTGGGGTTTGGGTAGGACAGGAACAGCAGGGTATGTCTTCCTTTCAGTGTTTAAGAAGGATGCCTCCTGGAGCAGACAAGGTTTCTGACATCCAGAAACAAACACCACCTAGATTAGTAGTGAGATAACGCGCGGGAGCTCACCCATTGAGTGCTTATCTACAGCACGGAGATTGCTCAGCTGATACGTCCTGACAGAGCATGTCCATAATTAGAATTACAACAAGAAGCTGCCAATCATGCACCCACCCTCAGCCACGTGAAAACCACTCTGGACTCTGGTAGAAAATAGAGAATGCACTTCTTCGGGAAAAGTAATAGTCATGAGATGATAACTAATGCACTTAGCCAGCTGCATTGAGCCCAACAAGTCGGTGATATCAATTACTTCTTTAAATGAGGTAAGAAACTAAAGTCCACATTTCATAGTTACTATGACGACACTTTTAGAAAATGAACGTTTAAACCCCTTTTAGGAATAGCAATTGATAAATGAAAATGTTGCTCTGTTTGGTAAGTGGCAAAATGATTTCCATTTTTTTTTTCTGGTATAAATTCTAGATGCCTGTGAAACAAGAGTAACTGTGCCGACTCTCCTTTTTAAATCAATCAGGCACTTAACCATGAGGTCAATTTCTCAGACCATAAGCCCAGAAAGTTCAAATGATTTAAAAAGGATTAGTTTTAAAGACTAACATTTTAAACTAACGAACAGAGCAAACAAACCTAAATAATGCTGTACAGAACATTTATTTCAAGCAATTGTGTCTATAAGCTCTTTTTTTTTAAAAAACCTAATTCAACTTATTTGCCTCCATAGGAAAAGGGATGAATAATAAACTGACTTTCCCTACAAGTTTTGTTAAAAAGTTTCTTTTTAATTTATTTTACTCTTCTTTCTTTTGAAAACCAATGCTATTCTCAGATTATTTGGGAAGAGGTTTGGAATGTAACATTGATAATTTCCAAGAGTGACTGATTGATTGATTGATTGATGCACGGTACATTCACCTCTTTCATTTAGACATAATTTGGCTCAGACTATAATAGTTTTAAAGCAGCCGTCCTGCATTAAATCTCTATCTAGCTTACAATCATCAACAGGAGTTACGAGTAATTAAGTACTTAGTAAGTTTCTCTCAGGCACATAACAGCGCTCTGGAGACTAGAATGTTGTCTGGGGACAGACATCTCTGTGTTGCCCCTCTGCCCTGCTCCAGCGGGCAGGCACTATCTTTTTTCTTTTCTTTTCTTTTTTTTTTTAAAATGTGGGCCCAGAACCAAAACAATTGGTCAAAAAAAAGTTTTAATTCAATATAAAGCTTCATTGTCTCATCTTTTATTCTACTAATTAAGCCTAAGATGACATTGGCCATAGAACATGGTTGACTTGTCCTTATAGTCAAGCAGAGCCTCAAACATTTTTTTGTGTTTGTATATAGACTTCTAAAAACTTACAAACTGTACATGTACTTTTATTAAGTCACATTATCCATTTCTCCAACTCAGTGGAGTACATGGCTGCAGTGGGGAGGTGTAATGTGGAGGGAAAAGTATTATCCTTATACAGTCAAAATTCCTATTCAAGAGAAAGGGTTTCGTGGACTTTTATACATATAGTTCCCCAAGTAAAGCTCATTACATTAGTAGCTAGTGGATAATCCTTGACAAAGAGATGTCTGTTTAATAGCTTCCCTCTATAGCAACCTGATATATCTGTCAATCAACAAACACAAATCCAGCATCCACCCCACACAAAGTACTATGCAAGCTACAGTGATCAGTAATATTTGTGGCTTTGCTCTTAAACACAGAGCAGGCTCTCTGTTATGTAAAGGCGTTTTCTGTTCTTGATATCTTCTGTAATGTGAATTATGATCTCTGCAGAATTTGAGTCCCTGCTGGAGTCACCAGTATCCATAGTCACTAAAATGTTGTTTCCCTCAATATATTCGCCTGTCTAATGAGTGTGTGTAAGTGTACTTGTGTGTGAATGATGCTTATGGCAAGTGCTGGAGTTAAAACACAGTCCGGAAACAGAGTTACGTTTTACTGTCGTAAAAGACAAATGACAGTTCTATTCCTGAACTTAAGGTACATAATATCACTTGTGCCGCACTGCGGATTCTGAATTTCTCTGTGAAATCCTTAACATAGCAAATTATGTGCCGACAGGATAAAACTCATAAATTTAACAAATCTACTTAGTTGGTCAGGGCAACAAAGCTCAATGATATCATCTCTAAAGGATTTCATTTGCTTATCTCAGTGGAGTAAGTGGGATCGAGTTTTGACTCTCCTTGGGTTGTTTTGTACATAGATTAGGAAAGAAAACTTTGTGCCGTATCATAAGAATTTTAAAGAATTAGGGGAAAGGGTAATCAAGTGCTTAACACAATTTGTTTTTCCTTTTAAAAATATTTAATAACAGACTATTAATAAAACATTCTAGTATTTACAGAACATGACACAAATGATTGTAAACTGCCATATACATTTGTTAGGTGAGTGTAAATATCAGTCCTTTATGGGTTAATCCATCCTCTTCCATAGACTTCAGATTAAACTTTTAAACTGTGATAATTCTTACCATTTAAAAATTCATGTTCATAAAGAACAACTTGGTTAAAAGAATATGGTTGTCTCAAGGTAAAATTATTCCTACTAATATAAAAAAAAATCAATGGTACCTCATGCTCTGGGATCAATATAGTTATGGATAATTATTGTACAAATAACTTCTTTGTAGAAACAAATCCATTTTGGGGGATAGTTTCTTCCCAGGTCCTCAAAAATGCATTAATATATAGAGGACTATATGTGTGTACATGTAAGACTGAAATTTGGTATGAATAAGGATTTTCTTATACTCCACTCTAGGAGTCAAAATGACTAATGATTTTCAAGAACATCATTTTAAGGGACTTAAGATCTCTATGTACTGAATCTTTCTGGGACAAAAAGTTATAGGAACAAAATGCAGACTAAAATTAATAGGAAAAGAAAGGAAATATTTATAGAAATAAAACAGCAGTACAACGAACATTTCTTCAGTCCATATATTTTAAATTGACCAAAAAAAAAAAATGAAATAAGAAGTCAATTAAGGTGAAGATAATAATAGATGGATCTGAGAATAGAGAATATACTTTATTTTCAAGGAACTATGGAACCTTTACAAAAGCTGGTCACATATTAGGCCTTGAAATAAACCCATAGATGCTAGAACGTAGACATTTCATGGAAATCTTTCACTGTTCAAAGTATAGCCTAGCCAGAAATTAATTGAAAAACAGAGAAATTATCTCTGAGTAAAGAAAGAAAATTCCTTTGTATCTTAATTAAGAATTTGTATATCTTCTTTGCTGAGGTGTCTGTTCAGATCTTTTGTCCAATTTTTCATCAGGTTGTGTGTTTTCTTGTTTTTGAGTTTAATGATGTTTTTACAGATGAGAATAATAACAGCGTTTTACGTGCTGATGGAGATGACTGACTAGAAGGTGAAAAACAAGATAAGAGAGAGGAGAACTGCTGAAGAACACCTTTAGAACATGAGAAGGGCTGAGCATGGAGCCCAAGTCCCAGTTACTCAATCACTGGATTTTTATCATATGAAAGCTAACTGGTGTCCTTTGTATTTATTCAGTATTGAGTAGGTACTGAATATATATATATATAAAGTGTAAATGCATTTACATACTTTGAAAGTATGTACGTATGCTTAAATACAGTATGAGAAACCTAGAAAGTTAATTGTGGGTAAGTCACAAGACTGTTAGAAAGAGAAACACTGTAATCAAACACTTTTATCTCCCTGAAATGTGTGTATTTTACAGTAGTATCATGTTTTAAAAACTACAGTAGCAACTAGCATTTTTTATGTCTTAAGTGTTAATAAGAGATTCTGTTTTCCCCTGTATTTTCTTTCACTACATTCCTTCTGGCCTAACATATAGATGTGTAGCATATAGGCTTGTAAAAAATACAAGAGTGTTACACCTTAGGTCAGAGGGAATGTGGTGGAAGAGAATTTAGTTTATGATTTAGAATTTATTATAAATTATTCATTGTAATTATATATTAATTATATTAAATTATAATTTATTGCAATTAATTATAATTATTTACAGATTGGGCTAAAAACACTAAGTTGGATTAAATTATTTATAATTTAGTCCATTATTGTTATAAACTGAATGACCCTATTTAGATGCAGTTTTTTTACCCTTGTTTTTTCTTTCAGTCCTCCATTTTCCTACTCTTTCCCATTCTTTTTTTTTTTTTTATGTCTTTAAGATGTTTTTCATGTCCTTTATGACATGAGGTTTTAGTTATAAAACAGGGTTGAGCGTTCCTAGATATTTTGGCTCAGTGAGATTATTCAAAGGTATTACCATCTTTGAAAAATGTATTAAAATTTCCTATGAAAGTGTTTAATCATGAAAAATGTCTTCTCCTTGCCAAATGTATAAATTAAATAATGCATTTCCTGTATCAGACTAATTTTTTTGACATTTCTAGTCCGAGACAAATGAAAAATGAAAGATCCCTGGTTTTCAAGGAATTTCTAAAGATATCAGAGAGTTCTTTCAAAGCATGTATCGTTTAGTTGACATTCGCTGACATGACTCCTGCCTTTAAGTCGCTCGGTCTTGTAAAAAGACAATAAATAAATATCATAAAATATAAGAGAACTAAGATCCAAGAGATAAAGGGATTAATAGCAGTTTCTACCTATTATGAGAGAATCATCTCTCACCTACTGCTCTTCTTAGGGTCCAGGGAGACAACGCAGGAAACTTGCTAAGGCAGTACCTGTTGCAAGGCAAGCGTTCACTAAAAAACCGTGTCTCCTTGATCTTTCTCTTTGTTTCGGTTCTCCAGCAGCAGACACTAAGACAAGAATTTGAGCGTGAATAGTTTATCCAGTAGGTGATCCCAGAGCACTCACATGATCTAGCTAGTTATCACTGTGAGCTTAATCATGCCAGGGAGCTCAGGCAGATGGGGGACATCACAAGATCACACCTTGGTGATTCTCCACCCCCTGCTCCAATGGGGTGAGAAAACTAAAGCTGTTTATCCGTTTCACAGGCTGCCATTGGAAGAAGATGGACTTCCTGGACAGTAACTCTCTTACACCTCTGGCTTCTCTTAAGTGTAGGTTCATTGTACCTGTGTGCCCTCCTCAAATTTCTTCAGGTGGAGAATTACTCATGTTTACAGTATGAAGCCTTTTGAAGTTGAGCTGAATGCCAAGCACCCACAGTGTCTGCTACTCTCTACAACGGTTCCAACTTGTATTACTGAAATCATTTAAGAGAATAAACAAGAGTCCCCCGATTTAACCTATGAGAGTAAAGGCTTTCCAAAGAAAGGGTAATTAATGTCTAATATTTCAAAGATGAATTTCTGCAAGTTGAAAGTTTGCCAGATAAAGAGGGAACATCATGCACAAAGGTCTAAAGACTCCGGAGAGCATGGGTCCCTTGAAAACTGTAAATTGTCTGGTCAGCCTGCAGTACAAGTTGGGGATAAACTCTCCAAGGGAAAGACAGAGAAGCCAGCGAGGGCCAGATCACAAATGATGTCGTGTGCAATTCTGCAGTATTTGGATTTTATTCTAAGAACAATGGTGGCCCACAGAAGTATTTTAAGCCAAAGAGTCACGTAATCCAATCTGGTTTAGATAGATTTATTTTCTGCTATAAAGATGGCCATGATTTCAAAGAGATTATCAGTGGTCTTTGACCACATAGATGAAAATATGTCACAGATTTTTTCTAGGCACAGGATCCCACAGGCCAACGTGGCCTACTGGGATGTGAGGACTTCTAAAGTCAGGAATAAGGGTCCTTTCCATAGGGAGCCATTTTGGTGTTTGTTATAAACACCCTAAATGGTCAAACCAGTATCTGCTTTCCTAGTGGAAAGACAGGAATTGGCCAGCAGTAGCGAGATCACATACTGAAAAAAATCATCAGACTGCCTTGAGAATAAATCATGTCGGTACATAGATGTTCAGAACCAAGAAATCTTGTTCATCTGGCTGGAAAAACGTCAAAAATAAAAAACAGTCCAACTAAACTATTTTTAAGAAAAACTTAAAATGTAACTAGATATGTTACTAAAAAATAAAAATTCTCAAAATATTAACAGTAGCTATCTGGGTTTTGAGTGATTGTCATTCTTTTATTCTTTTGCGTGCCTGAGTGTTTTTTTTTTTAATGCACATGCATACTTTGAATAAAAGTAACAATAAAGCTAAAACCAATACAGCACTAGAACTCCACTATAGAATTATCCTCTTGGAGGATGTTGGTGGTGTAAGAGATCTAAGAGAGCTAAAGGATGGTAAATAGGTTGTATCTTCTGTTCTGATCTGATAGTCTAAATACATTTTATCTTCTAGCTCTAACTGATTCACAGTTGCCCAGAGCACTGTGCTAAGAATGATTCTGAAGCTCAGCTTGATTAGGGGCGGAGAATGAGGCAATTATGAACTCTCTCAGGTGTTTGCTATTTGTTATCAAAATCAGCTCCCTCATTTTGTAGATGGCAAACTGGAAGCCCCTTTAAAGAAAGGGATTAATTGCCTGAGGTCATACAGAATGCTAAATACAGATGAATTATATGCACTTCTAATTCAGCGTAGAAAAATATATATATGCCTTGAAAAAAGTCTCATTCATGTACAAACCACTCCTTGTGGTGAATTTGCAAATAATATGAGGATCCCTTAAAAATGCAAAATTAAAGAATGAACAAAAATAGCCCCAAGTTGTCCTAATCACTGAATCATTTTCCCTATTCAGAATTCCACAGCCTGAGCTAGCTAAGTCCACCTGACTCTGAGATCTCACTTTTATTTTTAAATGCACGAACTGGCATGCCCAGACACGAGGTATCATTTTCTCTAAATTAAATAACAATCAAGACCGTCATTTTGCTGATGAAGACTCGTGCATAGCACTAATCCTTCTGAAGTATATTCAGGTGAGGATGTGTGATTTTTAACATCTAGACTTGCTAAAGGACTCATTTAAAGAAAAAGTATCCTAAAAGGAGCTCTTGAGAGTCAATGCTTGATGAAACAGGGAAAAGCTGGCAGAATTCTGCATTTTTCTCCAAGAAGAGCAAAGGTACAATGATGAGACCTGGGACTGAGTCATTTAACAATGAACATAGCAATTTCCAAAGAAGGTGGAAAGCAGTGAAGTTCAGGAAACATGATGACTGTTTTGGTAGTTTGTGGACCACGTGGTCCAGATCACTTTTCCTCTCAGGATTCAGAGCTGATCTTGTAAGTCTCTAAATTGATAGGCAAAACCAACTCTATTTTGATCAGCTGCCATTTCAGGACAAGCTGAGCCAAGGACAAGCCACAACTTCGGCCTCTAGTAAAAACCCCCCTCTGCCTATAAAACGCTCCCTGGACCTGAGAGAGAACTACTGGCCGGAGAATCCATCTGACACAAACGTCTTGCTTTCAGCATCCCTCATTTGCATAAGAACCCACCAATCAGCTCCTCCCCCCAGGCATAAATCACCAAGCCTGTAGGCAGAGCACGGGCTCCAGTCTAATGGGAGACCCCCGCCCCCCCCTTCAGGTTTCTCGCAATAAACCTGACTCCGCCTGGAGCTGTCTCTGATCCTTTCTCTCCGATTCTAACATAAATATCAACCTCTGTTTGCATCATTTGAGTGAGGAGGTGCCTCCTATTTGTCCTTTAGCTCTCAGCTGAGTTGTCACTTCAGTCAGGAAGTTTTTTCTCTTCCCCAAACCGAGTCTTGCATCTTTCTTACACATTTGCTCAGTGTTCTTAATTTACTGGGCCATAGCATATATCAGTGTATTACCGTATCTACTGACCTGCATTTCTCCCTGACCACATTATAAGCTCCGTGAGGGCAGAGAGGTTTCTTTAGACAATTCTTCCATGCCTACAATGGTACCTACTGTATAACAAGTGATTACTAAATCCACATGAATGAAAGAACAGGGGGATGAATTAAAGACTTCCTTATTATATTTTAAGCAAAGTATTAGGAATACAAATGTCATCTCACTGCTCCTGCTAAGACTGCCATTCTATTCACAGGGGCTGACGGGGAAATGGGCATGGGGAGGGCATTATTCCCAGGCAATCTCTAAAGATATTCCCAGGAAGGCAAAACCTTTCCATCCTGATTTGTCCTCAAGATCTGAAGTACCACCTATAGGAAAAAATTCAGACAATAAAACCGAACCTAGTCCTCTGGTGGTCATCAGATCAGACGGATAATATACTGATTTGGGATGCTGACATGCACCACAATCAGAGCAAGTAAAACAATAAAAATTGTCGGTGTATAAATCTCATTAACTTGCAAATTTTGAAGTGGATAAAAACAAGTAAAATTGGCTTTGCTTCATTTCAGAGTAATTACCATACTCAAAACTTAGAAAGTCAATAAATGCATTTCAATGTATATGATACAATAATCATGCATTATGGTCCATTTTCAAACAAATCATAATTACTGTCTGAATATGACTCAAATCACCAAGGAACTTTCAGAAAGGCTAAATTACTTGCAATTTGAACACGCTAAAAATGCCATGCCATTTACCACAGAGAACAGATGAGTGACGGACCAAACTTAGAAAATGCAATTCACTGTAAGTGGTATTACTAAAATGCTTAACAGATGGTGTGGTCACTGAGGTTACACAGGGCCTGTTTATTAAAAAAAAAAAAAAAGATTTTAGATATTTTCAGGCATTTCTAATTAAGACATTTTTAAGTAGTTTTAAGCATTCTCTGGAAAATATTAACTCAATCCAATCCAAAATCCAATTTTTTTTTTTTAAGGACAAGATGCAGAAGTCTCTTCTCTAGCCATCAAAATAATTTGAGCTCTTTAAAGTCTCTCCTTTGGATATAGGTCCTTTTTAAAAAATTAGTTAATATGTTCTAATTGAGAATCCTTTAACTATCAGGCCCAATGCTAAGGACTGATTAAAAACAGTTTAAAAGACACTGTCCCTGAAGGATGCACGGGTTAGCACAAGATGAGCATGGGTGACTGAAGCTTTGAAAACATCAGTCTTTCACCTCAGTGACTATAGGAGACGCTTTCCAAGCAATGGTTTGAGAAGAAGTGGTGAGAGATTATACGAAATAGCTGATCAAGCTCCAGATGACTGGCAGTATTCCAAGAGAAAGAGGCAGAGAGATGCTGCTCACACTGGCCCTTGAGTGTCATACTAGAGTGAGGCTTTTCTCCTAATGGTAAAGAGAATCATTAAAGAACTTTAACCAGAGCAGTGACTCTTCATTTGTATACATTAGAAGGACCCCTCTGATGGCAGTGTGGAGGACTAATTAAAGGCAAGCAAGAATGGGCAGATTTCAGAGCAGGGGGCTAATGCAGTAATCCAGGTGAGAGAGAAAAGCAATCAAATGAAGATCTTTAGGGATACGGGGAGGAGGCCATTCCTCACTGGGAATCCCCCTGTCTGAATGACTAGTGACATAGCTCTTCCTTACCTTGTAGGCTGGGTAGGGTAAATCTACCCCATAGTTAAATTTAACCTGGTCCAATATAAGGACTCCATAAGCCACACAAAGATAAGTCACACACATTTTGAAACACATTTCATAAATAATACTTTTATATATCCAGTTTTATCACTTACTTAGCTATGCAGATGTTTTGCTGAGCATTCACCATGTGAGTTATACAAACACAGTTCCCATCCTGAAATGATTCTGACTCACAGGATACAATACACAGTACAACATGGAATGGGATTGGTGAGAAAGGACATTCTAGCCTGGTTCTCCTTAGCAAAAATGTATCCATTCTCTCATGATTAAATATGATGTCAGCAGGACATTTTTTAAACAGGTGTAATTTAATAAATTAAGGAAGTTAGATTTTTAGTTACCTTGGAAGTTAACAAGTTAGGAAAAAAATCCTCTGCTTCTGTTTTCTGGAAGAGATTGTGGAGAATTAATATTATGTCTTCTTGAAATGTTTGCTGGAATTCACCCATGAAACAATTTGGGCCTGTTGCTTTCTTTTGAGAAGGTTATTAGTTATTGACTCAGTTTATTTACTATAGATAGGGTTTATCAAGTTATATATTTCTCCTTGTGTGAATCATAGCAGTTCACGAAATTGCTCTGTAAGATCAATAGTGACAATCCTGTCTTCTTTTTTCATATTAGCGATGTGTGTCTTACTCCTTTTTTATCTTGGTTAACCTGGCTGGATGTTCATTAATTTCATCAACCTCTTGTAAGAATCAATTTTTGTTTCATTGATTTTCCTCTGTTGCTTTCCTGTTTTCAATTTCACTGATTTATGCTCTAAATAGTATTGTTTATTTTCTTCTGCTTGATTCAGGCTTACGTTTCTTTCCTTTCTCTAGCTTCCTAAAGTGAAAGTTTAGATTATTGATATTAAATACATCTTTCTTTCTAATATACACATTCAATACTATAAATTTCTTCCCCAAGCACTGCTTTTGCTGTATAGCTCTAAATTTTGAGAAGTTGTATTTTTATTTTCATTTAGTTCAAAATATTTTTTTCATTTTTCTTGAGACATTTTCATTGACTCCTGTAAAAGTTAGGAGTGTATAGTTCAATCTCCAAATATTTTGGAATTTTCCAGCAATCTTCTGTTATGATTTCTAGTATAATTTCATTGTGGTCTGAGAATATACTTCGAAAGATTTTGATTTGAAAAAAACCTGCGTATGTGTGTTTTATAACCAAGTGTGTGGTCTGTTTTATTGAATGCTCCACTGAACTTGAAAAGAAAGTATGTTCTGCTATTGTGGGGTGAGTATTTTTAAAATGTCCATTGGAACAAGGAGATTGACAGTACTATTCAGTTTACCTATATTCTCACTGATTTTCTGCCTGCTTGATTTGTCAATTACTGACAGATGAGTATTGAAGTCTCCAAATATAATATAGATTTTTCTTTTTTCAGTTCTGTCAGTCTTTGGCTCATGTGGTTTGATGTTCTGTTGTTAGATGAACACACATTAAGGATCATTGTGTCTTCTTGGAGAATCAACAGTTTACGATTATGTAATGCCTCTCTTTATCCTTAATATTTCTCTTGTTCTGAAGTCTGCTTTGTTTGAAATTAATATAGCTATCACATCTTTTTTTTTTTTATTACATTAGTGTTTGCATGGTTTAACTTTCTCCATTCCTTTATTTTTAATCTATATTGACATACAGTTGGGTCTTCTCCTTCTTCTTCTTTTTTTTTTTTTTTTTCCTGATGATGATCTCTTAATTCATGTAATTAGACTTAACTATTTTCAAATCATCACTGATTTAATCAGGTTGATATCCACCATGTCTGTAAAGGTCTTCAGTTCACGGATTTTGTTTTTGTGCCCCTTCCTTTTATTTTCTGTCTCCTCTAGTTTTAATGAACATTTTTATATGATTCTATTGTCTCTTCTGTTAGAGCATCATTTATACTTCATTTTTTTTAAAGCTTTCTGAGTGGCTGCCTTTCAGTTTACAATATACGTTTTCAACTTATCTAAGTTGATCTTCAAATACTACTGTTCTGTTTCACATTAAGTATAAACACTATATAACAGAAAATTCTCAATTTCTCCTTCCTATTCATTGTATCAGTATCAATACTATTATTTATTTCACTTTTCAATATGCTATAATTACTCCATCCACTTTGACTGTATTAATTTAAATGACCAGTTGTCTTTTAGATGACAAACAATAAAAATAAAAGATTTTACCTTCATTTATTCCTTCTCAGATCCTTTTTTCTTCTTTATGTAGATTCTGATTTGTGGCCTACATTAATTTTCTTTTATATCAATTTTCTTTTCCGTAAATAATTCCTTTTTTTTTTTCTTTCAAGGCAAGTATGATGGCAATGAATTCTCTCTGTTTTGTTTGTCTGAGAAAGTCTTCATTTCTCATTCCATTTTGAAGGCTAATTTCACTGGGTATAGAATCCTAGGATGCCTTATTACACTGGATAGGACTTTCAGCACTGTGTTTCTAAGAGTGATAAAAATGGAAGTCTTTACTTTTTCTAATCTAATGTGGAAAACGTGGTCTTTCATCATGAAGTATGATATTAATCGTAGGGTTTTTTAAAGATGCTCTTTATCATGTTGAGGAAAATACTTTCTTACCTAATGTGGTAAGATTTTTTTTTTTTTAAACATAAATGGGTGTTGAATTTTGTGAAATGTTTTTCCTGTGACAATTGTTGCTGTGGTGGATTACAATAATTGATGTTTGATTATCATACCAGACATGAAATAAATCCATGGACCTGGAATAAATCCCACTGGGACACGGTTTATAATTTATTTTATACCTTTTCAGATTTGATTTGTTTTATTATTTATTGGACTATATGGTAGCTCACTCACTTGCTTGCTCCCTCTCAATGTTTTTTCACTGTGTCTGTCTGGTTTCTGCATCCATTTAATGCTGGCCTTACACATAAGGTGGAGAGTCCTCCCTCCTGTTCCGTTTCCTGGGAGAAGTTGTCTGAAAATGGCTAATTCTACTTTCAGTGTTGGTAAAATTTTCCAGGAAAGCCATCTGGGCACAGGAATTTCTTTTTCAGGAGTTTTTAAAGTACAAATTTACTTTTATACTTTATCTTGATTGAGTTTTAATAGTGTGTATTTTCAAAGAATTGGCACATTTCCTTTAAGTTGTTGAAATTTTGAGCACTCCAGAGACACTTATTCCAGAGAAATGAAAACTTTTTTTTCACACAAAAGCCTACACATCAACGTTCATAGCAGATTTCTTTGTAGAAATCACAAGCTTGAAACAACCCAGGTGTTGTCCAACTAGTAAAGTGTTAAACAATCCATGGTACATATTTATATCCTGGTTACTATGTGGCAATAAAGTGAAAAGACTGATAAATTCAGCAAACTGGATAATCTCCAGAGAATTTTGCTGAGTGAAAAAAAATTTCTTTCCTAAAAGATAACATATTCTTTCAATTTAAATGACTTTCAATAAATGAACAAAATTAGAGAAATAGAGAACAAGATATTGGTTGTTAGGTGTTGGGGAAAGAAGGAAAAGTGAAGTGGGTGTGGCCACAAAAGTGCTACCTGAGTGATCCTTGTGATGATGGAGATGGTCTGTATCTCGATGGCATCATTTCAGTAGTTTGGTGGTGGTGCTGTACTGCAGAACTGTAAAATGTTTCCAGCGGTGGAAACTTGGTAAAGAACACTGGGAGGACAGAGCACTCACAGTCTCTCTATATTATTTCTTACAACTGCACATGAATCTGCAAATATCTCAAAGCAATCAATTTAATTTAAAAATGCATTTAAGAAATATGACACTCAAATGCAACATAGGAAATTGGATCCTGATTTAAAAAAAAAACTCTCAAAAGATTTTATGACAATCAAGTAATTCAAATATGGATTGGTTATTTGATGATGCCAAAGGAAGTATAATGGTTTGGTTAGGTGTGGTAAGTGGCATTGTGGGTTACATAAGGAAAGAAAGTATTTACTTTAAATTCACACTGCAGTACCAGGGTCAAAAGAAGGGTGGTTTTCTTTGAAATACTGTAGCAAAAATTACTAAGGTATGTGGAGGATTTATGCAACAAAACAATATCTGAGAAACAAAGGGCTGTGCCTTGCCATCCTAGGGCATCCTTTGATGTGGTTGCTTCCCACAACCCTGGCCAGACATGGCAGTAAAGCCCCAAAGATCCAGATGCCTTTTTCATGGGAGTTTGCACACGTTCAGACACCAGCACCGCTGCCACCGTCAGTGCACCTGCTCCCCAGGACCCAGGTGCTGTGGTAGTTTTGCATGTACCTGATTCCAGGCCCCCAGCTCTGCTACTGCTCTGAGTACTACCATGCCAAACCAGGTGCCGAGAGACCTCAGCCAGAACTTACTCTCACAGGCAAAAAAAAAAAAAAAAAAGAGAGAGAGAGAGAGAACAAGAAGAGCCTAGCAGTCGTAGCCTCTAAGGATCCTAACAGCCTCAGCTACCACTGCCACTCACAGGTCACCCATAGTCTTGGCCACAGAAGACCCCCTGCAACTCACAGCAACGCTGACCTCACTGATGTAGCTGCATGAAGGTTACACCACCGTACTTTTCCATGAGCCAAAGGCACTGCATCCCTTCCAGGTGACACCCTGAGGCCACCTTCAGGTGAAGGTCTTCCCCCACTGAAGCTAGTCCAAAAAATGCACAAACATCAACACAAATCTGAGGAGAGATATGGCCGTCCAGGTACAAGAAGCACAAAAATGCTCAGACACAAACCAAAGAGATGTTCACTGAGGCACCTTATAATCAAGCTCTCAAAACTTAAAGACAAAGAGAGAACTATGAAAGCAGCAAAAGGAAAAGGACTCATCACATAAAAGGGAATCCCAACAAGGCTAGAAGCTGATTTCTCAGCAGAAGCCTTACAGGACAGGAGAGGGTGTACTGATGTATTCCAAGTGCTCAGAGAAAAATACTTTCAACCAGAATACTTTACCCAGCAGAGCTGTCATCGAGCTGATGCACAGAAAACCAGAAAGACTCCACTAAAAACTTATTTATATTAATTAGTAAATAATCAATAAATGAATAAATAAGTGAAGTCAGTCAAGTTGCAGGGTACAAAATCAACATACAGAAATCAGTTGCATAAGAACTTATGGTGACTGGTTTGAATTTTATCAAATGATTTTCTTCTGCATCCACTGAGATCACCATACAGCTTTTCAATTTTTTTAATTTTAGGAATTTTATGTCTGTGTGTACAGGTAATACTGAATGATAACTTTATACTTCACACTATTCTTTCCTTGCTTTGACATCAATTTTATATTTGCCTTATAAAATAATTTGGGCATATTCCCCATTTTTTAATTCTCTGCAATATCATGTTTGAGATATTCTTTCCTTTAGAGTTTGGAAGAATTCTTGTGTAAGTATATCCACATTTGGTATTATGAACATCATGGATTGATTTGTAGCTATGCATTCACATTTTTTAAAGGTTAGAAGTTTATTCAGATTGTCTTTTCCTTCTGTAGTCAGTTTTGGTAAGTATTTGTTGTCTAAGTTTTCAAATGTATTATGTGTAAAATCATACACCTATTTCGTACATGTCTTTTTTTCCCGCTGTATTTTTAGCGCTCTAAAGAAAGTGTTTGTTCTTTCTGACATGTCTGTGATTTTTCTAAAGTTTTACTACATTGTGCCTTTGTGTGAATTTATTTTTATTTATCTTCCTTTCTTGTTTTTCATCAGCTTTGGATAATTATAATTATCCCTATGAATATCATCTCCTTTAGCTTCTTACATTATAGTCTCTCTTCTCTCTCTTTAGAAATTCCATTAGACCGATGTTGCAATGTCTCATTTGTGTTTGAAAAAGTGTTTGTTATATTTTGACCATGATTTCATTTGCTTTGGCCCTTTTATTCATGAATATTTTCAACATCTAATACTATTGGTTCTGAATAAATCTTATTGCTTTAAGGGTATTTATTTATTTATCCATTTATACGTAGATTATGTATAAGTTGCCTGTCAGCTGAGTGTTTGTGAGGTACCACGCGGAACACTTGAGATACAACGGTAAATAACACTGATACATATTCTGCTCTCATGGAAATTACAGAGGCTATCATTCTTCCTGTCATTAGATCTCTGCACACAACCGCACACAACCCACGCAACCATGATGATTTCCTTCGGGTATATTTCAGACAGATTTCCTAGTTGCAAAAGTGTGAAATGTAGTAACATTTTAATAGTGTTGCCAAATTTTTTGCTGAGAGTTGGTACCGATTTATACAAGAGCCAATGTAAGACACAAGAACTGTCCCCCACAGAAATGTGTGTTTTGTGTGTGTGTGCTGGGGGGGGGGCCATACATGCATATAGTCAGTGAAAGTGTTTTTTGTGGGTATTTTTCCCCCTTTTGGATATTCGCAAGCATTTTCTAGACTTTATTTTTAGAGTAAGGGAAAGAAAATCAATATTAAATCAACCATTCTGGCTATTTCTTAGAAGCTCATATAAATTTATTGGCTAAAATGTGGCTGTTGGATTTCCTGGGGGTTCCACTAACCCATGCCATTTCTTTGATTCTTCACAACACAGGAAATTGATAGTTGATGAGAACCCACAACTTCTTTGTCAGTCCTAGGAGTTATTCCATTGATTTACTGGGTTGAGAAGAATCAAGATGAGAATCCTAAGTAATTCATTCTAGAAATATTGCCTGGACATTATTTCCATTTAAAATTATTAAATATTAAAAGTTTGATTTTTTTTAGGTAGTAAAATTTAGCTTAACTTAAAAATGTTGTCAAGTCGCCAGTCCTTAAAAATCTCTGTGAACAAGCAGATGAGAATGTTATATAATAAGAGTCTGAGTTTTGCTTGTCTTAAAAAATATTTTGAGGGGAGGAGGTAATTAGGTTTATTTGCTTATTTTTAGAGGAGGTACTGGGGATGGAACCCAGGAACCTTGTGCATGCTAAGCATGCTCTCTACCACTTAAGCTATATACCCTGCCCTCCCTACTCCCCCGAGTTATTTGTTTTAAAAGGGTTGGGAAAAAGCTATTTGCAGACTACTATCTCTTGCAACCCCATTTCTAATGTTTGGATTCAAAAATCTTTTCCTCATGATTTGATAAAAGGAAAACATCAACTAACTACTCTACGAAGTCCATAAATTCCATAATAGTGAACTGTTGGCTGAGCCGCAGTGAGTCGAGATTCCCCAAATGTTGGCAAGCTTGATCCAGTGACATTGGCATTAGCTTGTTTTGTTCTACCTAAATTGTTCTCTCGACGTCCCATAGATAATTTTGTTTAAGCCTGATTAAATAACGAGTCCAGTAGAAGTACTAATGTGAGAAAATTAGGTGAGTAACTATTAATAGAAATGAGTTTTTCTTACAAGGAATTTCAATTCTTCACTGTCAAGTATCTTGAGAAGAGGTCAGCCTTGTGGCCAAAAAAAAAAAAGAAAATCCAGGAGGCAAGCCTCAGACCGCAGTGAGAAAACCTTTCTCCTCTCTCTGGATGAGAGGGGAAGCTGTACGTTAGGGCCTGGGGCTTCTGAGAGTGTCACCCACGGAGGGAGTGGGGCTTGGACCTCCTCTGGGTGCGGACGCAGAGAAACAGCCCAGGCTGAGCTACCCTGGAGGAGCTGTAACTTAGTCTCTGTGTTTTACTCCCCTCCCAAACTCTCCAGTTTTCAGTAAATTCTTGTGAGACTCTGGGCTTCACAACAATAGTTAATGCAAAGAAGGACCTTCCTTCCAGCTTGGTGTGGAGGAGAGAAGTGAAAAGGATCTCTTCTGCCGAGCTTACAGAAAGGAAGAGTGGAGTGATCGCTCAGTGTCCAGGTCCGTGCACGCATGAGGGCCATCACCCTGGCAGCAGTGGGGGGACAGAACTAGGAAGTCAAAGGGAACCGTCTGTTCTTAAAGAAAAGGGAACGTCAACCCTATAACTTTCTAAGACACCTAACAGTCATTTAGAGGGGGACCAATTTTAGCCTGTAAGCCACTGGGAGATCACAGTATAAGAATGTGGGTTTCATCAGATTTTTTTCTGCACTGGACTCTTCCCAATACCGACTTATTTTTTGTTTAGAGGGAGCCAGGTCTGGGCTAGAGTTTATCAGCCTCACGAGTTCTGAGCTTCCAGTCGGCACCACCTTCCCTGCAGAACCTTCACACTGCACTCTCTCAGTCTGCACCTAGTTCTTCCTTCTCTGCAGCTCTTCGAGTGTGACAGGCATCTTCACACGCTGGTAAGTGAGAGAGAGAAACTCCAAGGTTGGTAACGGGGGAGAGGGAGGGTGGGAGGGAGGGAGGGGATCATCGCACAGATTAGCCTCTCTCACTAAAAATAAGATGTGCGATATTCTGAAAGGCAGGGATTTTTAACTGCTGAATCCAGATTTCTACATGGAAAGCGCGTCTCTCCAGGACATCAGATTTTGCAAGAGAAATGACAAATAAATACCGAGGATCCCAGAGAACATGAGTCCATCCTGTGCTAAATGCACACTCTGTAGGAAAATTACTCATCTAGCCAGACGTGAATAGACAGTGCTATTATCCATTTTTATTTGAAAATCCAGCATTTGGCTCTTAGTAAGAAGCAGTCATGGCTTTGTCGTAGGTCCCTCACTTGCCACTTTTGGAAGAAACTCTGCTCTAGTGCTGCAAAGAAGGACAGGATCCTTCTTTGGAAATAATAATTTTTTTTTTGCTTTGAGGAGGATTGAAGATTTCTAATACCATCTTCAACTTTAGGACTCTGTGATTCTAGAATATCTAACTTATAGTATGGTTGAGAAAATAAAATGAAATGTGATATATATATTAAACTATATACAACATATATACATACAGTAATTAGAATACGGTAAATAAGAAATGGCAACAATGATTGAAGTGATCGATTTCAATTTACTAGCAAGTTTACTGGAAATTTTATTGAAAATGTAAAAATTAAAGTTTTTCTGTTCTAGTCAATAGAATTTTTAAATCCTTAGTTAATAAAAAAAAAGTCAGTGAACTTTCTAGTGAATTGAATTATCTGGGTCACTTCAACAAAGATTTTCCTAATTCTTTACAAAAAACATTGATTAATTTTTGTAAGGAGGCCAGTATAAAAAGGGAGTCAGATTTGAAATATTAGATGCCATAAGAAATGGAAAATTATTTAGAAACAGGGCTTTATAATCTCTGAAATCATGATGTCAGTGAGAAAGTCGAAATGGAAATTCACTTGTAAATCGTACTATACACATTTGTCTGAAAGAAAACAACTATTTTAGTGTAAGAAGTCCTATGGTTTTTGTAGGACTTCATTTTCGTATTTCTAAATGAAATGCACAGTATCTGCCTTCTCTCTCTCCCTCTCTGTGAATTAGATTTATAGACATAAAATATACACACGGATTGACAAAGGAATTAGTACAACGCTTGGCGCCTCATTGACAACAACAATAAAGCGTTTGATAAGGCATTTCACAAACATGTTTGTTTAGCCAATTAAGGCTAAAAAAGTCAGCAGAATGTCCAGAGGAGACACAGTGATAAATACCCCAGGGAAACAAGTACTACATTCAGAAAACATCATTGATTATATTCATTTATCTTCAGGGGCCTATTTTAATTTCAAGCGGCTAGTATCTGTTTCTCTGCAAGAATGGGACTTAGCCATGAACATCTCAACTGTGTCAGCAGAAACGGACTTTTTGGCATAGTGATGCAGGAATGATTTTCTCCTGCTTTCTTTTTCTTTCTGTTAGAGAATTTCCTTCGTGAGAAACTAATAATTATGTAAACTTACGTCATTATGTTTTTTTTTCTTGCTAACTATGAGCAGGGCAATTGACACGATGCACAGCTGTCATCATTTGCATGGCAGGGTCATCCACGGCATTACACTTTGATAGGAATTAATGAAAGACACTTTACCATTATGATTATGATAAATTTTTTTTTTTTTTTGCTTTGAGTCTTGCTTGAGGTAGAAACTGAGAAAAAACAAAATATGATAAATTGCATATGCTTTGTTTTTACTTTGCCTCCTGGATATAAAGGAACACTGTGATGGTTTTATATAACAACTTGATTGGATCACAGGATGCCCAGATATTTAGTTAAATATTATTTTCGGGTTCATCTGTGAAGGTGTTTCCAAAAGATGGTAGACAAGGTCAAGTGAACTGCCCTCCCCAGTGTAGTTTGGGCACCAGACAATCTGCTGAAGACCTGAACAGAACAACAAAAGGAAAGGTGGGTTGAATCCATTTTCTGCCTGCCTGACTGAGCTGAGACATCAATCTTCTCCTTCCCTGGCCCCTCCTGGGTCTCAGGACTTCTGACCTGGACAGGAGTCTACACCATCAGCTGTCCAGGCTTCAGACCTTCAAACTCAAGTTTTCCTGAATATCCAGCTTTGAAACAGCAGATCTGAACTTCTCAGCCTCCATAGTCACATGAGCTGAGCCAGCTCATTATAATAAATCTCTCCATTCATTCATTCATTCATGGAGCTATTCATTTATTTATGCATACTTATTTATCTCCTGCTGGGGTCTGTTCCTCTACAGCCCTGACTAGCACAAACACAGAAGATACGGCAGACACGGGGCTTACTCTGTAGCAAGTCTCCTGACAATAGGAGCCTGAATTAATAAAAGCTGGAGGAGCACTTGACATTGTCCCATGGTGAGAAATGCTTTATTTCTGAAGAGTCAAATACTCAGTCTTGAATTGCTGGAAATTTACTGAAGTCTGGGTTTGCCTCAACTGAAAAGCTTTGATTTTAATTACACTGCACTGTTTATTGCTTTGTCAGAGAAGGACCCTCTGAAAGGGGGAACCTCAGGGGACTAAAGTGTGTGAATTAATCTGGTTTGCGGCTGTTGGGCTGCACCCTGCAGGCCTGCATGGCTTGTGCTTGCCCAGCTTCAAGACTAAAGAAAGTGCCCGGAGTCAGTGACAGACATCAGTGGTTTACCAGATGGGGGAGGTTACCTGTCTGAAGCAAGGTCCTGGAACCACACCCCACAGAGTGCAGCAGACGCGGGCAGGACATAGCACTCTTTGCTCCTGGGGGGAGGGGGAGGTTACCTGTGATGGGATGGGTCTCATCGGTTACCAGGGAAACTAGCAGAGGGCCATGCCCCTCACTGCCCCTCTGATATGCTAACATGGTTAAGATGTCCCGATGTAAAGGTTAGAATAGCCACCAGCTGGGGCCTGGGGCAAGCATGTAGGAAGGCCAGTCATGCGAGTAGAGTGTAGGTGAAGCAGCCACTGGCCGATGGACCATACGCTCTGTCCCTCCTTACACTACACAAGCCTTTCAACCTTGGTCCTCCCCACTTCCGCCATATCCCTGGGGTTATGTAGAGGGGCACCGCGATCAGATACCACAAACGCAATACAGACACCAGCAGCTAAGGAGCATCGAGAGCAAGATGCCTGCTATGCTAAGAGCAGTCATCCGCCTGGATGTGCAAAGATTGGAGCCAAGCTCACCTCCTAGGTCAACGGAGAGGGAGTCAGTGGTGGCAGTGCCCTGTCCAGTTATAAAAAGGTAAGACCACCCCTGGTTTTCACAAAACCAGAGTCATCCCGAAGGGGAGGGGAAAGTCCCGTCTCTATATGAAACACTCTGGTGGCCTAGCCTGGAGCCAGCAGTCACAGTACAGGTCTGCCCCTCATGTTATGTCAAGTGCCATTAGAGGTGGAATCATTAGGTCTTTTCAAACAAAAAGCAGTGAATTCTACGAGTGGATTTGTGTGTCCAAAAACCAGCCTGTTCCATTCCACACAGCATAGCCCAGGGTGCTCACGGGCAGTCAGTTGTCCAGCACTGTTTCCCGAAGAGGGTCCTTCTGATGTATTGACAGGCGGGACAAGAAGATGGTGAGAGTCTTTTCCCCCACTGCCAGTCATCCCCACACAGTCACGTTAGCCGGCTTCATTTTTCACGGAGGCCCAGAGGAGGACCACCGCATCTCACTGTGGACCCAGCGATTAGACTCACTTTGCAGCGAGGCCATGGTTGCTTCCGTCCTGGAACAGATTTCCTTTGCTCAGGTGAGGGATGAAATGTAAGACATCTAACAGGCATGACACAGGGGAGATCACGACCACTAAGCAATATGCAAGCAGTACCTGGATTCTGAGAAGATACCACACCTGCTTGGGTTTTTTGCCCTGGTCTGCAATCCAGTTCAGGAAACTCAGGTTTTCAGTAACACAGAGACATGTCCAAAATCCCACCAACACTGGCCACCTAGTTCCACCCTGGATGTCTGAACCACAGCTGCTCCAGTTTGACTTTCAAATGCGTTCCTCTTCTCAAGGCCAAAGCAGCTGTACAAATGCGTGTCCAACAGGCCACAAAACAGGCCATTCTGATCAGTCAAGTTGAACTTAAGCCACATATAAGCCAGAATGATTTCCTCATACCTCCATATGTGAAAGATTTTCCGTCCTTTCCACTTTTGACTGCAAACCTTTCATTAGACCAAAGTATATATCCCTTGAAGCCAAGGTGAATGCTGCCTGCCCCAGGTCCAGATGACGTCCCTCTGAGCTAAGTATCCTTTATGTTAGCCCAGTTATCCACACTGGGGGAAAACTGATCGGATACTGCAGACAAGCCTACAGATATGTTAATGGTGAAACCTTCTATAGGCTATACATTTGATCACTTACACAGATTGTTACACAAACATTGTACGTGTGCTTTAGCAGCAGACTTAACAGCAAGCAGGGTAATGCATCATGAATAGTTACAGTCTGATAACATCACTGGATAATTTTCTCTCCACCCTGAACAGAAGGGCAAAAGTGTGGCAAACACAACGACTTTCATAAATTTAGATTGCAATTAGCGGAACCAGAATTTAATATCCACTGAAACGTAATATTTTTCTCTCTAAAATTACCCTCACCTGCACTCAACACAGCCAAACCAAGACTAATTTGCTTGCAAACTAGGTCTGGTCAGCTGACCACAGAGGCTCCTCCAAACGGCCTGCGCTGGAACTCACTCTCAAGTTGGATTCCCAACTAGGCCTCTCAAGGCCAGGAAACCCACGCCAAAGCCCTGCCATCAGGCTCAGTCCGGATGGATTTCTTTCTTTTAGAGGTCCCCAAAACGTTGAGATTCCTGCACGTGCCAGGAGACAGTCTTTCCCATTCACCTGGGGAGGCTGCTTGGAACCCAGGAGTCTTCAGTTTCTGGAGGGACCAGGCAAAGGGCAAAGGAAACACTTCAATTCCACACACAGGTGTCGTTTACCTAACGGCTGTTAAGTCATCACTAACTCGAGGGGAAGGGCTTCCCTGTAGCTGGAAAACACAGATCAAAATCAGGAATATTCCACACAAAAATCACGAACATTATAACCATATTCACCAGCTCACTCAGGAACCAGTTCTTTTGTGAACTCCTTATGATGCCGTTAGACTCTCCCTGAGGATTCTTTGTTTTCTTGCCCAGTTCAGGGGTACGATCTGAAACGTATCAGAGACCTGTGCTGGTCAAGCGGTCCCTTCTGTAAAACTTCTTGAAAACGAAGCACTTTTGCAGAGGCATCAGAGTACAGCAACAATGGCCCATAAATGACAAAAGACTCAAGAAGGCGCCCGATCACAAGGCAATCGATAAAGACACTTGGTCATAACAACCAGAATTATGACTGATTACAAGCTTGACCCTGAACAACCTTGAATCTCGGACAAAAACCAAGAAGCGAGTAATGGTGGGCTGTCTGTCATTCCAGCACTTCCTCATTGGGAAAGTTATGCTTTTGTCTTCCCCTCCTACGAAGGCAAAGGACGGTATACTTGGGCCCACCCAGCAGTTAATGTTCCATTATTGTGTGCTATTTGAAATGACTCAGATAGTCAACGAATTCTCTTCATTTAACTTAGTTTAGCTGCAAGTTACCAAAATCTGGAGACGCTGTTACAACAGACATGCCCAAACCATAATCACTCTTACAGAGTTTCGAAAGGCTTTTTTTTTTTTTTTTTTTTTTTTTTTGGCTCTCAGGGATCAGATGATCAAGGTTCCTGAGAGCCTAGGTAGACCATTTACATTTCAGAAGCACAAGAAGAGAAATATCAATTTCTTCCCCTAACTGCATGTGCAAAAAACAATTGTAGAGCATCAAAGATTCCCACCTTGGCCATTTTCAGAGATTTTTTTTTTATCACTTTAAACAAGTACCAGTACTACAATACAAACACAGATAATACCAACCACTCACTCACATTCGCATGCCTCACTTCCAGAGGAGCAAGAAGCAACTTTCAAAAGTTAGCCTCCGCCTGGGCTGTGAGCTCAGCGCCTGCTCTTTCCTAACCTGAGAGGCACCTGCCGGCCCACAGCTGCGGCCACTTCCTCCCCTCCCCCCCACTGCCCGGGCGGCCAGCGTCTCCCCACAGCCTTAGGGGTGTCTGTGAGTCCCCCCCCATTCATCAAGGAAGGCCACCACAGGGCCCCCCACCCCAGTGGACGGCCACCCCGGGGTTTCCCCCACAACTTTCGGGCCCCACAAGTTCGTGGATGCCCCCCCGGCACCCCCGCCCCGCCACTGTGTTCCCTCCCATCCTTATTTCCCAGCATAGCAGCCCACTGGGGTCTCCCGGGTCTCCTGGCTGCTCAACCAGTTGTTGGGCTGCACCCCGCAGGTCTGCACGGCTTGTGCTTGCCCAGCTTCAAGACCAAAGTCATTGACAGAGACATCAATGGTTGAATGGATGGGGGTGCTCACCTGTCTGAAGCAAGGTCCTGGCGCGACACCCTACTGTGTACGGCAGATGAAGGCAGGATGTCGTGGCAGTCTTCCCTCCTAGGGGAGAGGGCAGTTACAGGTTATAGGGGGAACTGAGATCAGTCGGTTACCAGGGAAACCAGCAGAGGGGCACACCCCTCACTGCCCCTCTGATAAGCTATCATGATGGAGATGTCCTGATCTAAAGGTTAGAACAGGCACTAGCTGGGATGCGGGCAAATAATCCAGAAGGTCAGTCATGTGAGGAGGTGTAGGTGAAGCAGGCATTGGTCCAGCAGGGGATGTGCAGAGAACAAGAGAACAGCCATGTGGTGGCCTGATCATACAGTGGCTTAGAGCAGAGGAAGAAAATTGAAGCAGAGTTCTAGTAAGTTATGACACCCGTTAAGTATCTGCTGACATTCTCTCTAAGACTTGGACACAGGACGTAGTGGAATTGCAATGCCAACATTGTGCTGTACACCAGAAACTGACACATTGTAACTGACTGTACTTCAATTAACAAAAAAAAAAGTTTCTTTGCCAAGCAAAGTTTTGGCTGTAAGAAAAGCATGTGCCATCTGGGATTCTGGCACCAAAACTGGTTTGCTACTCTTAGAATAAGAAATTCTTCTGTCATTGTAACCCTTGGGCGTCAACTGATATAAAAGATACTGCCAGCAATCCTCAAATAATTCTTGCCACTGGCTTAAAAGTCACCAGTTAAATTTTGTCAAGAGAATGTTCTACTATACAGATAATCTATGGCTAATAGTAAAAAAGAAAAAAAATCTTAAGAGATATTTGAATCAAATTCAGGCATAAGTTTCACTTTTTTTAAGAAAAGAAGAAAAATGTTCAACTTGAAGAACAGTATGACAACAAGGAGTTTATTAACTGCTGGGATTAATTAGTAAATTGCTTGAGCCATATGAATAAAACAAATTTTATTATTTGATATCATCCATTCAGCCACCTCAAAGTGCTATCTAAGGTATCTACTGAGTGAATCCACC
Organism: Camelus bactrianus; assembly: GCF_048773025.1. Classification (NCBI taxonomy): domain Eukaryota; kingdom Metazoa; phylum Chordata; class Mammalia; order Artiodactyla; family Camelidae; genus Camelus; species Camelus bactrianus. Next base: position 18,846,589 of record NC_133560.1, on the reverse strand, counting down.
ATTGTACAATGATTATTGATGGTAACAAATAATTGGACTTTCTGGTTCTGGTGGAAGGGATTCTTCATGGCAAATCCTGTTGACTTCTCTACAGGTAAAGCTGGCTCACAAGAGCAGTGTCAAAATTTCCTGAAGGTTGATTTTTCTTAAATGACTGTCAAGTTGATATATGGATTTCTCTTCCTTTAGTGCATCTCAGATTATGGATGACCTGAAACTTGCCAAAGACAATACTGTGAGCAAAGGAAATGCTTCCAGCCCAATCTCCTCATGGAGTCCTGTAGAATCCTGTTGATCCTCAATGCATGAATATCAATGTCCAACAGGTGTTATCTTATTTGCCACTTTTCTGAACTGGTGTTTTCATCATGATCACCAAAGAGAGCAACTGAAATCAAACGGATATAAAAAATGAAATGCACATTGCCAGAGGAAGCATCACCCCCAAAATTCAACTTCATTTTTAAAACAAATAACGTAGCCTTTCCAAAAAAAAAAAAAAAGTGTACTTTTGAGCTAAACTGAGGTTTAGTTTCATTTTGTATTTTCTCTTTAGGTTTACATAAGTGCTATAAAAAATAAGAGCAACACAAATGCTGGTCTTTGTAAAGACAGTCTTCAATCCATGTGAAGGACATTAATTTCCAACTTAATAAAATAAGCTGCACATGTGTATTCCTGGTACCTGGACAACTTTTTGTTTACTCTTTGCCCATTTCATTATCTTATGTAGATCTGAAATCTATCATCAATTTTTGACCAAAGTGTTTCCTGACTCCCCGTTATCCAGGCAAATTTGCCTATTCTATATTCTCACATGACCAAATACCAGCCCTTCACAGCATTTACCATGACTGCACATGGTAGGAAGCGGCAAAAATTTTATTTAAGAATAATGAATTAAAAGTGTCTTAAAAAAAAAAAAAAGAGGCATAGTTCTATGGTGGAGAAGACTAACTCCTAACACCCTGGGAGATAAGACTACGAGCTTCAAGCTGCTAGGTTATTGATTTGCTCAGATTCTAAAGAGTTTGAGAGACAGACAGATAGACAGACAGGTAGACAGACTCAGGACAACTGCAGAACATAGTAGACTAGATAATTTTGTTGAGCCCTCAAAATGAGATCCATTGTAATAGTGTAATGTTTTATTATTACCTACGCACACAAATATACCTGTAGTACACATATACAAAATATATATATAGTACATAAATATATATATTTCACTGTTCTATGTAAGTGTAAAGACACATTATCTTCAGTGCATCACTACTTTTATGCATACATTCTAAGCACCCTATAAAATAGTTATCCAAAGAGATTATGCTTATGACCTTCTCTTCACATGTTTCCATTCTGATGACTCCTAAGAGACATGACACTTTTCCTATGCTTTACCAGGGAGCACCAAAGTTGGAAAACTATCTTTTGAGTCAATAGAAAAATGTTTATTTTTTTCCCCTAAGATATGAAGGATAAAATCTTGTTATTCAAGCTGCTTAACATGAACAGATTTTTCTAAGACATAAACAAATACTTCTCTGACAATTTTTAATCTTTGCTTAAACTAAATACATGGAACCACTAGTAAATAAAGGCCCAAGATTGGAAACATCACTAACAACTAATTACTTTGATAATCTGGCTGGGAAATGCATGGGTTTTTTTTACCATATTATGAACAGTAGGTGATTTTGTCAGCTGGACCTTTTGCAATGCATTCAAGATGTTCACTTGTTGGGAGAACTGCAATGAATCAGACAGGATTCGGAAACACACTGCAATGTTCGGTGGCAACCTGTGCCTTGCACAGGAGATCATGTTTTTGCAACCTGCTCATCTGCAGAGTAAGGGAACTGCCACCTCCTTTAACACCCTCTTCGCCCCGATGTGACTTAAACACAGCTGTTATTAAAAGCAACCTCAGATCATTACTAAGTCTTGTGGGTGCTTAATCATCCAAGTGCCGTGCTGAGGTGGAGAATTCAAGTGACATTCTTAAGTCTCCTTAATGGCTAATAATAGAAAATACACCTCAAGGAGAAAGCCTGGAGTTATCAGGGGAAATAATTATTCCTCTGCTCACCAACCAGCAGAGCTGATTCATAGTTACTTTCAATAGTTTCTTCATCAGCATGGAATTCTCAGTTTTGGTTTCTAGGTGACTGTTCTGGCTGTACTGAGGACACAATATTAAGTCTGCCACCCACACCTCTGAGTTAAGGGCAGACTAGATCTTTGAGCAGACACAGCAAAGGACTGAGTGATTTTGATGAACCTATCAGGGCTGGCCTTAAAAACTTCTATCTTTAATAGATTTCTATTTTTTCAATGACCATCCTGCTCAAAAAACTTAAAATATTAGGAGATAACTCAAGATCTTAAAACTTGTATACATTTTTGCCTATATAGTGACACGTAATTGAATGTGCTTTTGTACATTTACCCTATAAAATATTACTTAACACATTGATGTTTATTTAGAATATCTGTTATTATTTTACTAAAAATAGTAAGATACAAGTTAATGGCTACCATTTCCTGTGTTATATAATATATCTCTGTGGCTTATCTATTTTAAACACAGCAGTTTATATTTATTAATCCCACACTCCTAATTTGTCTGTCTCTCCTTCCCTCTCCCCTTTGGTAACCACAAGTTTGTTTTCTGTATCTGTGACACTGATATATGTGTGACATTGAATCACTGTGCTGTACACCTGAAAATACTGTAATATTGTAAATCAACTCTACTTCAGTATAAAATAGTAAGATACATAGCAGGATTAGTGAAACCAATAGTAACGGCACATTTGTCATTAACAGGCAGTTACCCAGTGTATCTATTTAAATATTTTCTGATTTTCCTTAACTGCATCGACATGAAATGATAATGTGTTGTACAGAGGCTATTATTATTCATTCAGTCAGTCAAGGCAGGCTAACCGCTCAAACACACAGCACTGAGAAGTCAGAGACTTACCATGGTAAATGCTGGTTTGCTGTTCCTCACAGTCAGCCTTTCATTCTGTGAACCCATCTTGCGGGTCCTTGGAACATTCTACGTCCATCCATCAAACAGGGACAAGGCATGGTGGAGGACCACAGGACAGCATATTGGGATAAGCCCCAAAGAGGTTATCATCACTGCCATTCAGAGTCTACTGGACAAAAGATGGTCACGTGACCGCTTCTTGCTGCAAGCATAGGAAGAGGAAAGTAACACGTTTCCTGGTGAATGCATCCGAGTCTCTGCCAGATTCACACTGGTCAGTGAAGAAAATGCAAATTGGAGAATTCTAGCATCAGCCCAAACCGAACAAGGAATTGAGACTCTAGGTGCTGTGTAAAGTTAGGTGCGGCATTTCCAGCTGTGATGAAGGAACCAGAGCCAGGCTTGGCGTTCCAATAATGGGAAATGAAAAAGTGATAAATATATGAATCAACTGCCTGCGGACATTGATCAACACACTGGGTAGGACCCTGAGTCCTTAGAAGAGAGAAAAAAAGAGAGGCGAGCCCTACCATTCCCTTGGTTTTCTGGGGGCACTTCCTGGACCTTTATTCCCATATAGGGAATAGAGACACCAAGCAGGCCCAGCAAATTACTTGGTTGAGTAGACAGAAATTGGAGTGTGGGGAGCTTGAGGCAGCTGATATTTGCAGTCAGAGCACCAGAGAAGAGAGAGCCATGCAGAGAAATAGCATCATAAGTCTACAAGGGGGCCCCTGCGTGTCTGTTGTTGAATACTAAAATGTGCATCCCTTGCAGGAAACGCTACAAGGCTGGGCATGAAATAACGGAGGGGCTGTAAACTACAGCACGCTCTCGTAGCTCACTCGGGGCTGGGAGAATCCAAATGCTAAGCAGCCGGAAGTCTTGACCGAACATTCTTGCCATTAAGCAAAGAGCACAGAAGATCATGACTTTGCAGTCCAGTCTAACTAGCCCTGGAGTAAAGGCTGCAATAGAGCTGCTCTGACGAAGCAGAAAACCAAGTTTTAGAAGAATTCAGATGTTCTGCCAGTAACTTACTGTCAACCAGAAAATAGTGCATTAATCTATAAAGAGAACACCGAAATACAGCTCTCAACAACGTAATATTGAAAATTGCTAGCAATGCCTGTAAAATTAAGTGAAGAAGTGGGGAAAACAGGGGCTCTAGCCAAGAGAAAGCCGTCAGTAGAAAAGACCCCAAAATGACTAAGATGGTGCAATTAGCAAACAAGGAATTTATAATACCCAAGGATCTAAGAGAAAAAAATTAATAGAATGAGGATATGACTAGAAGTCATAAAGGAGAACCTAATGGGACTTCTGAAACTGAAACATCCAACACTGAAATTGTAAAATTCACTGGATGGGATTAAGAGCAGATTGGACACTTCAGAAAAAAGAACCGAGAACTTGAAGAGTTTGGGTCCACCCAAATGGAGGCTCACAAAGAAAATGGGGAGTTCCGATGCATTTTGTTAGCTTGGAGGCAACTGTGAACTTGACAAGTTCTTATGTGCAAAAATGTATGAATTTCGCGACAAGATAAAATGTGTTTTTCTCCATTATGTAAAAACCACTAATGGCATTTCAACATATTTTAAAGTATTTTAAATATCCTTTTGCATAACTTTTATATGACATAAATGATATTTGCATTATCATATAAAGGATGTTAATATAAGGAAGTGTTATGCAATAGGCTATATTCTCAAGTTATAATTTGTTTCAAGATGGTAGAGGAGGCATTACTAATTTTTTCATTTTTCTAATTACCTAGCAATGAACGGAACCTCACTCAAACATAGAAGTCACTGCTGACTTAACTGCTTTTATCCCTGAACCTTGTAACACACAATTCCATCACAAGTCTTGTTAATTTTTCCTAAACCTCTCCACTCCTCACCCTGAACTATACTGTCTAGAATTGCTCCAAATGTGTCCAAGTTGGTCTACTTGACTCAGCCTTGCCTTTCTATGATCTATTCCACACTGTGAAGTTACATTGACCTTTGTAAAACACAAATTGGATCATGTAATCCTTACTTAAATTCCCAATGGCTCCCCAGGGATCCAAATATGAAGCAGGGTCCTTTGGCCATTATTGATGTCCTATGTGATCTGGCTCCTAATTACTTCTCCAGCAACATCTCATGCAGGCCCTTTCCTTTCCCTTGAAAAGGAGAAGGGAAAGGAAAAGACAAGGCTACGCTGGTAGTGAGTCTTACGCTAAGAATTTGTCGCTATGATGCTTTAGGATAGAATCTATCGCATTTTGAGATCACACTCTTTGTCTTTAGTTCATACAACTAATAGTTTATACAATCAGGTAGGTTAAAGTTTTACAATGTTATGTATGATAGGAATTTTTTTCAAATGCTATTTGTACAGTAAAACAACAATAAATACATGCTATCTAACAAAATGATTAGGTCTATGCTTCTATTTACTGGATGTGTTTTGCTGTACTTTGCAAGATGGGGGAATAAGGGAAGGTTTGAGAGAGGGAAGTTGAGAATTAAAGATGCTTGCTAAAGAAATGCTGTGGCTGTGCCATAATGAGCCTGATCCAGGATGAGGAGGACTTTGGGATGACTCTCCCTAAAAGCCATCACATCTATAGCTCTTCTCTGAAAAGTCAAAGACTCCTGAAGGCCTTGGAGAATCTCTTCCAAGAGTCACTTTGTTCATATTGAAAAACACTTGCCAAACTGTAATAAAGCTTGTATCACTTTAATAGCAAACATCTTCTGAAACTCATAAAGACGTAAAAGGTGAGGGGAGTTAAAGGCTAAAGAAAGGTGAAGAAGCAAACTGTTATTAAAATACACTAAGTGTAAGGGTTCTGGATTTCTCGAGAGACCTGATTCTAGTGCTACAAAGAGTGTGCACAGAAGTTCACCCAGAGCTGCAGGCATTTCTATCACTCATTACACTTATTACACATATTACATACAAATATTTATAGTTTGGGGGAAAAATCTATCTGTTAATTTTCTTCTTATTAACAATAACAAACTATAACCTGTTTGGGTTTTTTTTGACATAAGCAGTAAGGCAGACATTTCTACAGCTCTCTAAAAAGATTTTTAAGAACCACGCAGAGAAAGTCTATTTCTAACCTGAGAAATGAAAACTATGTCTCAGTAAAAAGAAAACACACTTGACATTAAAAACCTTCAGCAGTAAGTGTAAAATGTGACCAGTATTAATTCCGTGATCAGCGCTCCTTGAGCAGCTATCTCCCCAGGGAGTTGCACGAAGCTCTGAAAGTGTTATTCAGAGTCTCCCCGGAGTCTAATGAGGATAATTTGCTAATGGATGTTTTGCTTGATTTTTATCCAAAGGCAAAAAAAAAAAAAAAAAAAAAAGGGACATAATTGATTAGCATCTGAATGTGAGAAACACAAGGGTTTCCTTTTTAAAAAGATGCTCTCATAGTGCAAACAAAAGCCGTGATTAATGTTTTTGTCAAATCTGTAAAAGAAAATGGAGAGGACACCGCCTTCCCCCATCAAAGATGTACTGTACACGGAGGAGAACTGTGTCTTGGCAGACCATTCGTGCATTCCCTTCGGACATGGCGCTAGCTCGCTCTTTTTAGTCTTGAGTAAGAAACAAATGAATAGACTGTTAGCATTTTGATCAATATTTAGCCCTGCCCTTGAAAGTTCCACGTTTATTTCAGTTATGGTTTTAGACTCGTGTTGTCCTTGAAATAAACAGATATTATCATGACACTTGGTTTGAGGTTGTATTACTTCTTTACATACTTCTAGAATTATTTTTAGAATAAAACAGTAAAGATGGTATAAAAATAATACCTTGTTGTGCCAAATATTTTACAATTTACTAATAACTCTCATATGATTTTTTTTATCTTTATCCAAACTTGTAGAGGGTGAAACTGAGACTTAGAAAGGTAAGTGACAAATTACATCACATAGCTAACATAGTCCTTGGGGTAGGACTTTGATACAGAGCTTCTGTCTCTAAGACTCTCACCCAAACAGGCTGATATGCGAGCTTATGCAATCTGCAGAGGGCTATAGAAAGCGGTGGAAGAAGACAGATCGATACAGATTCCTAAAAGCTAGTTGGTTAAATAAGATAAAGTTTAGGAAAGCAGTAACATAGTATGATACATACATTAACCTCATTAACACAATGGGAAGAAATACCAGAGAGGTAAGAGGAAGGCTCAAGGATCTGCTGTATAAAGAAGGTATTAAACAAATGAATAACCAAACTCGATATTGGATTTTTGTCCATAAAACAAGAAATGGTCCCCGGCAATGGATAATCCATTTATATACAGCATGAATTACATAAGATGTACCTGAAATTTCTATCTCAGTGTTTCCAAAAGTGATCACTATGGCACATGGATCTTATAAGTTGCTTAAAAAAAAAAATCTATGCTTACACACATTTGGGTAAAGTAGTACACTATATTCTCTGTCCCACCCCTTTGGAAGTATGAGTGAGGCAGAAAGCCCCAAAAAAGACCAGCAGGACCCCTAAGCAGAGCCACTACTCTCGTGCCAGCACCATCCGGTTCCCTGGCCCAGAGGCTCTATCTCACGTTTTGCCTCTGAAACGGCTTACTTACCCCTAAAATTCTATTGGTTCCCTGAGCTCACTTCTGATTGGTTATTTCCTTCACTCCTGATTGGTTATTTCTCTCACTCCTGATTGGTCCATTTCTACAAAGCTTGTTCCTAGTTGGTCAACTTTTGTTATACTTTATTTGCATATGATGTTGCAAAGTGTAAACTGCCAGCCTATGAAGGCCTGTGTAAACCTACAGACAGGGTCCAGAGCTTGGAGTGTTAACTCTTCTGGGCCTGCTGGCATAATAAACCTGAGTTCTCCAACTAAACCCGAGTTCTCCAACTCTCCGAGTGCTGCTTGGTCTCTCGCCTGGATCCAGGTTGCTGTTACAGCCGAGCTGTAACACCGAGCTGTAACACATTTTTCTGCAATGTGAGCATAGTAAAGATTCTGTGAATTCCTACAAGGAAGAAACCTGTCTGATGCTGCTTAGGCTAGTTTTCTCAAATGTGTCTGACCCTTGGTCCCATTCTTGAAGCCACACTATTAACTTCACTGGGTACCATTTTAAGATATAGTATCTTCTTAAATGGAGAAAGATTTGGACTGGAAGTGTAATAAGTCAGTTAAAGAAATAAAGCATAATCTTCATCCTTTGTCATTTCATATCTTATTCTTGCTCTTGACTCTTCAGACAACGGCAAAGAAATCTGTAGACGTTTTATTGAGAACTCTCACAATTGCCTCCCAGACACTAGCATATTCAAGAAAATCTGATTAGGGGGAAGACATTTTTAACTTTCTATTATTCATGCTGCTTGACTTCCTTCATAGCTAAATGGAGATAGTCAATCAATTAAATAATCAATCAGCACACATTTTCCTTGTTTACAATGCATTTTGTAAGACAGACGTTGAATCTGCCTCCAAGAGGCAAGTGCAATTTAATTGAGGCGGCTGGGCATGGGTGCGCTGACAAATGATATAACCATGTGATGTTAAATATACATCATCAGAAATGTCACGAGGCAGGCATGATTAATTACTGAGCGAGAATCACGAGTCGTTCGCACGCTGAGAGTTCAGAGGGAGTGAGGTCACAGTTGGGTGATGGTGACTTAAGATGGTAGTGGGGTTCCCGAGATTCACATATGCTGAAGCGTGTATTTATGGCTGAGTCCAGGCACAGTTTGAAACATGGAAAAAAGCTTAAAATCAAGCAAGCAAGATAACACATCTGAATTTTTGAATTAGAAAAGACACTAGGTGACAAGAAAGGAAGACAAAGAAGTTAGAGAGTTGGCCCCTCTGCAGAGCTTCAAGAAGAGGAATTTGAAGGAAAACAGTGAAACAAATGGAACGAGGGACTAAAACATATGTATTAATTAACTGAACACATCGCTTAATCATAGTTCATTCTCTCTGGTCACTTGTAAAGGAAGAGACACACAAATAAGTCCCCATTTAGATGGGGTGGGGCTGAAAGCTGGCGTAAGGAGTGAAAATTGCCAGTGAGGTGATTCTAAGTTTTGGCTCAGGGATTCCAAGTGAAATTAGACATGAGAAATTAATGAAGACGTATTTCTCTGATTATATAAATCAGAAATTTAGCCAACAAAACAGCTTGGAGAGAAATAAACTCTATAAATAGACAGAGTAAATCTAACTTCCAAGACCTAGGGTGTATTTCCTAACAGTGTAGGACTTGCTATATCTTTTACATCTGGAAATTGATGTGTATTTATAACTTGAATATGGAGATTTTGTTTGGTATACTTTGATGTAGATGTGTACTTTTCACAAATATAAGTGCAGGCTGCACAGATTTTTTTTTTCCAGAATTTTAAAGCTTAAGTGAAAGCCACATCTCATTGAATTAAACATCTTCGTCTTCATGTAACATATGAGGCACTAGGTAGCAGTACCTTCTTGCACACAAAGAGGTCCTCCAATTCTGCCTCTGACATTACTTTGACAATATCACACTCCAAACGAGATAGGAATGGAGCACCAGAATTGTCCAGTTGAATATACATCTTTATATAAGACACAGGGAGATATATACATAGAGAGAGAAAGAGAAACCTACATATATATAAAGTCTACATTTTGGCATGTCTTACAGCAAACTTATTTGTGTATTTGTGTATATTACTAAGGTTATCACAAAGGAACTTAATCTGAATTAATGAAAAACTGAACTAAACTATCCTCAAAACTGAACTCCAAACCATATCACAGCTCAACACACTTTCATAGGACCATTAAAAATGCTAATCCAATACTAATCTGCCAAACCTAAACATTGTCTAAACTATCCACCGTGTTTCAAAATCTATTCTGAGTCCAAATATCCACTGTGAGTCAGTAGCGCTAATTCCCGTGCTCAATTCCAATTGCTCCGAACCATGTTATTCCCAGTCATCAGAATGCGCCACACTCATCCAGGAGCCAGCATAGCGTCGGAATAAAGGGATTTAAATGAGGTCACTGGATGATCTGCGTTTATTTGTTTAGCTAAAAATTATTTGTTGAACACCTACTGTTCGCTCAGCACTGAACAGGACACAGAGAGAGGTACAGGGGGAAACTGACAATGGTTTTGCCCTTGCGGAATTTACTGGATTAGTAGAAGAAAACAGACATTAAGCTAATACTTTCCCCAAAATGATTGTGCTACGTGTAAAGCAGCAGCAGCAACAGCACTTATAAGAGTGGGTGATACAGGGCTCCCCTAAGCAAACGTTGCAGGCAGAAACTGGAGACTGAATCAAAGCCGCTCTCATCTGCTAAACTAAATTTGGCTGGCGAGTGAATTTTTTTCTGGATGTGTAAGAAATGCAAATTTATGCAAATACTTTATATCCTGACTCCTCACGCCCCTTTTTGTATAATTTCCTTATTGGGCTCATTGCAGTTAAAATAATGTTTATACTATAGAGAAAATCTTAAGGCTGCATGGGATTTGAAATGCTGAGGCAGTTTAGAGCCAGTTTTTTTGTCTTTGCAACTTTATAAATCTGTCATTTTTCAGGCCTTTAAAAAGGTAGACATATATATTTTAGCAAATCTATTCTTTTAGTCTGATTAAATCTCTGGGTTATATTTAAGTTGTCTGATTCAAATAATGTCACAGTATTTTATTTGGGTCTAATTAATTCTATTTCTGGTTTTATTTATTGTATTTATTTAACTGGTAGAGGTGTAGTATGTATCACAAAAGACATGGAAATATTATCATGTCTGGAGAAAAAAAAATCACAAAAGGAAACAATAAGAAAAACATATACCTGAGCATCAATCTATCTTGGAAAAACAGAGTAAATTTAAAATGATCTGCTATACCTAAGTTACTAATTTGAAGATTTAAAATGATGTATAATTTAGTATCTTGAAATGTGTGGTGATGACAGTACACTTCGCTGATTTTTTTCTGCATTTGTTTGTTTCCATTCTTCAAAGCGCTTTTTTCTTTGTATTCATTTCCAGAATTGCAGGCCATTTTTTCATTACACCTTGCTTTGTAAGGTTTACAAAAAAAAACTCCCACACAACACACGGATAAAAAGGAATGTAATTTGTGAGGTTATAAATGGCATCTTTTAACGGTAATAAAATAAGCAAAGGAGAAATAAAACTGAATTAAACTGAAGTCCATTAGTGAGATACAAAACAACACCAAAAGGGATGTGAAGGATTCGACAGCAAAACTTCAAAGTCTTCCTTTGCATAATAAACAATTGATTGGGGTGGGAAGCCTCCGCCACATGTCCTTCCACGTGCCAGGTGATCTGGCACCTCTGCAGCTAAGTGGAGAAGAACCACGTTGTCTACATCTATAATAGTGGCTTCCTTGCAACTATCTGAATTTAGAAAAGAGATAAAAATTGAGAAGCACTGAAATGAAGTCTAATTCTAAAATAATTCATTTCTAATCCTGTCAATGACTTCCATTACGTAGACACTGGCTTCTCTTTGTTCTTGTCTCCAGCTACCAATCCCTGGGTTCTGTTGTCAGGTGTGGGAAGGGGAGCAGAAACAGGAGGGAAGGAGAAAGGATAATAAAAACATGGAAGGTGAAGTCAGGTGGTCAGGACTCACAGCCTCTCTCCATCACTTACAAGCTGCATCACTTGAAGTACGTTACTTCACCTTCCAAACCTCAGTTTTCACATCTGTGAACGGGTGTAACAGTGGTCCTGACTGCAGAAGGTTTTTGGGAAGATGCACTGAGAGCCTGTAACGTGCTCCAGACAGTGCAGCATACAACACAGTTTCTATTATGGGGAAAACGCAAACAGAAGAAAGTATATGCTAAACATTGAATAAGTAGTAGAAGCAAACACAAGAATTAAGAGAAGCCTAGAGAAAAGAGGGGTATAAATAAAGGAGCATTGATGTTCCATGGGGATTTCCACTCGTAAATGAAGGAGACGTGATGAACAGTCTTATGAAATCATAGTCAGATTTTGGTTTCAGAAGCTGTGTAATCTCAAATCTGCCTCCCTCTCTTCCTGAACTTTCTATAATAGTCACAATCCTAGAATTTGCTTTATAGTCATTCAAGGAGCTTTTTATTGGTTTTAAAAACTCAGTTGGATGTCACTAGTCACTACAAGCTGCTGGAAATACTGAAGGAGGTTTCAAAGTATCCAGTTTGGGATTAAGACTGTAAGAACCTCTTAGTAACTGTTGTCAGGCGTAACATTCTCCGATGGAACTTAATATTTCAATCGATACTAGAGGAAGACACAGAAACTCTGGTGCTAAATTTTCTCTGTTTATGGAACTCTTACGTTAATTTTTTATGTTAAATATTTCAGTTCCAAACATATTACTGCATCTGAAAAATTCTCATGATCTAACTCAGTGCTGTCAGTGGGTTGGGTAAACCAGCAGTGATCAGTTGGATGGGAAAGTACAAATAAATTGTTCTATTCACCTTGAACATAAATGCAGCTGACTCTCCTTAGTGACAGAATATAAATAGATCATGTTATATAAGGAACATCGAGGTTTTTTTTTTTCAACCTTTCAAAAGAATTAGCATTGCACATAGCACTACTATTTAAGAATTTCCTCCACACAGAACCTGGTGTTTAAAAATCTACCCCTACTGACACTCATCAGAATCCAGAGAGCAAACAAAGCCTGAGAATCTGTATTCTGGGGAGTCTTGGTGGATGAGCACAGACTGGTGTAAGCATAGCCACGAATGTCTGAACAGTGCCGAGGGCAAGCATCTGCTTATATAAAAGTTCCATTTAACAGAGCTTAGCAGGAACCTTAATTACCTGTCACAAAAGTCAGATGGCTATTTTGACCAGCTTGAAAAATAAAGTAGCACACGGAAGAGTCCTTAAATTTCATAACTACGTTGTGAGTCCTGACTGCATTCATGTTTGCTTCAAATAGCAGTGACAGGCAAGAGATAGCAATCTGGTTAATCTGCATGGGAAAGACCTCAGTTAGACTGAAGTCTCAGCTCCCTGAGAGTGGAATGCTTTAAAAATTCATGATTTACAGTCACACTGGTGGTTTTTTTGTTATTGGACCCAATGAGCATTCACGTACGTGTCTCAGAATCGGCTGGGGATATCCAGAAGAGTGCGAGCCTTCTTCATCCCATGTCTGCCAATTTGACAATGACAAGACCTTGGCAGGATCTTTACATTGTCCTGCGGTATCACTGGCACCATAATGGACACTTGAGGACATGAGCACCAGCCCTTCTTCCTGGGTGCAGCTCTCCCCTGCTCTCTGTGTGCTCTGTGTGAGCCAGGGTGTAATCACACCCACTTGAAAGGACATCAGATCATTTTCCTATGTCTCTGGCACCTTTGCATCAATCTCTCTCCCCAGTGCATGGAACAAGGGTGCATTAACTGGGGACTCTGTTGGGGTCCAGATATTACACTGCGCTCACACCATCTCACTGGCCTGACAGCTCCGCTTGTCTGAGAAACAAGGGTTAATTGTGAACACAGGAATATTACAAACTGAAATCGCTATATTTTCCCACCTGAAGCACATTTTAATAATAACTTGCAAATATCTGGACATATTTTAACTTCATCATTTTTCTGCCAGAAAGTAAATTGAATGATGCTTTAGAAAAACATAAGGCCAAAAAGGGAGGGAGGAAGAACCTGGATCTCATTTTCTTTTAAAATCTGGGCTGACTGGCCATATAATTAGCTAACTAATTAGGAAAAAATAATTAGCATCTTAAGACTTTCACTTCATCATCTGTACATTGGAGACTTTATTTCCCCGGAACGATTTCTCAAGAGTTTTTGATTCCTAAGAAAAAGTATACTAAATCACATTTGAGGACGATAAAATATTATCTTGTAAGAAGCCATTAGCACCAATTATTTGTTTAAAAAGTAAGAATAAATAGCCAACAAAGAAGTTAATTACATTATGGTCAGAAAATATTTGGATAATTAATCAAATGTAAATGCATTTATTGGTATAAGAAAAAAACAACAGAGGAGAAGAAAATACAGTTGGAATATGCTAGTATTTTTTGTTAACATATTTTTTTTTTAACCAAACTTGTCTTGAGCAAAAACATGATAAGAAAGTAACTGAACAGCTCTGTTAATTGTCAAAGGGTTCATTTTGTCATTCCAAAGACCTACTCTTTCTTTTACTCATGGACCTGAAATAAAAGGGGGGGGGGGGAAGACCAGAAAAAAAAAAAAAAGAAAGAAAGAAAAGAACAGAAAAGAAAAATGGGCTTAATGCTTAAGAATAAAGTGAATATATTTTTGACCTGATAAAAGAAAACATCTTTATATAGATGAAATTCCAAAACTACAAGTTAAGAGAAAAATGAATTAATTGATAAAGAAATCCAGTTCCTTTTGCAGGCTTTATTTTAATGACCATTGCAACACACTAACTCAAGAATAAAGAATTAATGAAATGAACCATATTTCTATGTGCTTTTGCTCATTATTCTCCAGGTACCACAAGATACCACAGTTATGGAATCACTGGTAATAAACTTTGCCAATTCATCTGGTCCCTTTCTTTGTCTTTAGTGACTATCCAATCTAAACTGTTTTATTTGTGGATATAGGTTAGAACCAAAACAATCAGAGAAGGGTGAAAAATGTTTAGGATGGATGTCTGAGTTCATTCTTCTCACTCTACTGATGACAGAAAGCAGACCCAGAATGGTTCTATGCTTTACCTGAGGACAGACACCTAAATTAGTGGCAGAAACAGGACCTAAATCTCCTGACACTGACTCCTATCTGCTTTCCAGTGCACTATGTACTGCCAACATTTACAACTTGAAATGCTCATCAGTGGACTTCCTGGTGGATTCATCAGTGATTTTACTGGAAATTAGGAGGTGGTTTTCTAGGGAAAAGTGAAAGACCACACTATTAGGAAATAAAATAATATTTTCATATATAATTTCAATATAATTCATAATATTTCCATTTTATTTTATGTTTTAAACATACCCTTAAATATTCATCATTACATAATTGTAAAAATGCGTACAGAATAAAAAGTGGCAAACTCCTTTTTCTTCTCTTAAACTCCCTTTTTCCATTATTTTTCTTTGCTAGTGGATATGCATTCTTTCTATCCCCGTGCAATGAATTGACGTGCTCATACACATATACCAACACGCAAAATCTCAAGGTGATTCTGGATGCAACAAGCTAAATATACAAAAGCAGCTGGCTTGAGCACTGAGGACACTTACCAGCTCACCTGACCGAAAGTCTAATTAAATGCAGATTTCCAGGTTGACTTAATCCAGTGCCTCTGGCTATGCTTCCTGTGACTCCTTGTTGGACACTGCCTCCTCTGTGTATTGAGCTTTTAGTAGGATGGCTTCAGCCGTTCTGGGTCTTAATCCACCTACAGTAACATCCTAAGAAAGACAGAGCTGCTCTCAAACTATCCCAGAAGAGGAAGAACTTTCCTAGGTGGTCCCCAGCAAACATCTTCTCACAGCCCATAGGGCTCCACTGGAACACATTCCTGAGCCAATTACTGGTGACGAAGAAGGATTTGGATAATCTTAAGTCCCTGGAGACACATGGGATGCATACAAGAAACGTGAATTTCTGCAGACAACTTGGATTCTAAGAAGGTAAAAATGCTAAGTGGACAATTTACAATGATTACTACACACATACAAATACATAGTTCTTTCTCTAGATATGTGGATAGAATACACATATATATATCTTGAACATCTTTTATACCATCATACAGCTCTACTTAATTTTTTTAAATTGTTTCATAATAGCTAGCAGTACTGAATACTAACCCTACCACAGTACTAATGTGCTATAATATTTAACTAGTACCCTAGTGATATGAATCACTCTTTCATTTATCAACTGTGTTTCTGAAATGTGGATGAGGCTTAAGAGAGACATTTTTAAATAACTCTCATCACAAAGCTAAAATCAAATAAACAAATGAAAAGCACTTTCCTAAATTATCTGTATTTTATAAAACATTCAAATGAAACTACCTTAGAAAACAGCTCTCTGTGCCTGGTCCTTCGCATGTAGCACCCAAATAGTACTTAATGAGGTTTTGTGCATCATGTTTCTCTTGTTTCTCATGGAGAGCAGAATGGAAATTCCTCGGTAGTAGCAAAAAGGAAAGTGAAAATGGCAAAATATTTTATTCAAAAGTCGTAAAGATCCAATTGAGACCAGAATTTCTTCCCAGCAATTCAGTAATTCATTTGAGATAAAATATGATGAAATTGGCTTTGAAACATTTAAAGAATACCCAACTTTCCCAATTAACTAAGCGAGTGATGTTTAATTGAGTCTTCATTCAACGTAACACCGTAACACCTAGAATTTACTTCCCTGCACTCCACTGTTAAGCCCCACAGCATCAGAAACAATGTGTCTTATTGATTACAGTAACCCCAGAGCCTAACTCAGTGCTGGGGAAAAGTAGGCACTGGATTAATATTTGTTGACTGAAGAGATTTAAGGAATAAAATTAAGAGCAGTAAAGAATGGCATGGGGCTTGCCCTCTCCGGGAGGGTGATGGTACAGAAATGGTTGTATTGCAAGGCCAAACAGGCTAAGGGCTACGAGGAGCGATTAAAGTCCTGCGGGACAAGTGAAATTAACAACAGGTAAAGACAATAGACATGAGGAATCATTAAATCTTTCAACAACCAACAGTCTTATATACACTGCCTATTTAGTATTATTTTGGTTGCAAGGAACAGTGGTTCAGGTGACCTCAAGGAAGGAAGGAGAGCGAATTTATTTGATGATATATATATTTCATCGGAGCTTAGGGTGCAGAAATGACTAGACAATACAGTCAGGAAGCATAGAAAGAGGAACACTGTCAGAACTAGACCTTGCTCTTTCTGCCCCTCTCAGGGGCTGCGTGCTGGGTGGTCCAGCCTTGCTAGACTTGCCCAGTCAAGTCTCTCTCAATGTCAAATCACTGCCTCTGCGTCTTTGTGCTCTCAGTGGATCACAGCCATGGTTTCCTTCTACCTCCTTGGGTTCCATTGCTTCTTTGTTTATTATAACTTGTTCTTTGGTTCCAAATACTAACCGACTAACACCTTGATATCCTGTTTTTAAAATGTCAAGTGAAATCTTTCCTTTGTCAAGCTTCCATTTTCTGTTCAATCAGTGTCTAAGCACCCAATATATAGGCTAAATCTAGGGCAATATGTGGCTCAGGGTCATGTAGCATCCTGACCTCTCTGCAGGGGAGGAATCAGTAACCGATCTCTGAGAAGAATTCATGGAAAAGTGGACAGGCACAAAATAGATCCAGTGCATACATTTACATATTGGCCATTTTTTTCAGATGATAAAATCAATATATGATTAAAGATAATTTCTAAAAAAGATAATTCATGTTTATCTTTATAACACTGAATCATTACATGTGTTCTGTTATATCTTCCTCAGTCTATTTTCATGCATGTATTTCCAATATTATGTACTGTACACTTTTTTTTAAAGATGTGCAATCTCACTCTGTATTTTTATAGATCTCCTATTTCTAGTTTCTTATTTATATTTCTTACTCCCTTTAGAAACACTGATTGAAATGACTATATAATAGTCTGTCTTAGAATTCATCATCCTTATTTACTTTCCCTGACTCCATTTCCTGCCGAGAGTACTGAAGACACAATAACGTCGTGGCAAATATCCTTTTACCTAAATATGTCTAGGTACTCTGCTTGGGTCCTTAAGACAGATTCCCAGAAATAAAATTACTGGATAAATTGGCATGAACTTTTGAAAGGCTATTAAAATACATTGCCAAATTGCTTTCACGAAAGTTTGTGTTTACTTTTACTCTCAGTAGTTGTATAAGAAGTTATCATTTAATTCTCATTAATTATCCCTAGCATGGGGCTAATGACTGTTCCCATAAAGTCCAAAGACAGGATTTCTAAATTATGGAAGAGTGGGTTGTTAATCCTTGAAGTACTGAAATCTAGAATCAACTGAGTATGTATTTCCTCTTTTGGAATTGCTTTCAGATTTGCAATAGTCTAGGCAAACTACATAATCAAAATTCTCTTAAAATTTTAATAGCGTAGGATATTAGACCACAGACCATCAGTGTAACTCCTGACATTTTAAAATTAATTCATGTATTTGCTTATTTATATTTTTTATCCTCCATAAAATCAGACACCAACAATAAGCTTAGGCTGTGCTAGGTGTTAGGGACACAAATATGAATAAACTGTTTTTTCAAACCCCCAAATCCCAAGGTGGAAGACAGGCATGGAAGTAACCTATTACAATGCAATGTTATAAGCAATATAAAAGAAGAGCACACACTGAGCTACGGATTCCAGGAGGAAGAGGTGGCTAAGTCTACCACAAGAGACAAACAAGGGAGGCTTCACAGGGAAAATGATAACACTTTGATGTTAATACTGAAATATTAAGCAAACATAACTGGTTTCGCTTGTAGCGGGGGAAGAGAAAAAAAGAGATCTGGCCAGACAGTGAAGTCTCTCGGCTCTTTCAAGTAGTGTGGAACTTATCTTGAAAGCAAGAATGGGCCACTGAAGGCTAGAGCAAATTAGAGGTTGTTGGGAAGATCCAGGGAAAGATGAAGAGGTGCTGACAATGCTGAGTCCCTGGGAAGCAGTGAAGAGACTTGGCGATATTAGGGAGATAAACTCAATGACGTTTATCAACCAAGTAGATGTGGATTTTGGAGAAACGGAAGCTGAGTTGCTTTAGTGGGTTTATTAGCACATGGTGGATCTATGGATGTAATATAGAGCCATTTCAAGTCAGCCTGGGCTTTAAGTTTGAAGTGATTTAAAAAATACGAATTTGTGTATATAAGTTTGGAATTCTATAGGTAAGTGGAAATTGATGATAAAAAATTGAGAGTCGATAGCACATAAATAGATCATAAATCATATTTGAAATTATCAGCAGGGGAGATTATAAAGGGTAAGAAGAATGGAGGGTATAAAATGGAACCCTAGGAACAATGAATGTTTGAAGAATTGTACAGGAGAAAGGAGCAACTGAAGGAGACTAAGAGTCCGTGTTTCTAAAGACTCAGTGCTATCAAAGAAGAGAATAAGTGTTTCAGAAGCTCAGAAAAGACGGAATGGCCAGCTCTGTCGAGCACAGCAGAGAGAGCAGGTAAAATGAGGGCTACAGTTGCCCAGGACACTTTGTAACTGTAGGTCGCTGTTGACCTGAGCCATTTATAGTGGCTTTTGTGGAGGTATAAATCAGATTGTACCTGAAGAAGTACAGAATGGTGAGGATTAGAAAAAAACATAGACTACTGTCTCAAGAATTTGATGGTGATGTAAAGACTACATATAATCATAGTTATAGGAGATTTCATAGTGGAATGAAGTTGTGGATTAGCAAAGTCTTTGAGGATGGAGAGTTTGAAGATAAAGGAAGAAAGGACATTTCATGATGAGGAATAGACTAGAAAGAGTCTAAAGACCCAATGCTTCAACCTAAAATGACAGAAGTGAAAGTATACTTTGATTCAATTTTGCAGCTATCTTTCTTTTAACTTGAAAAAATATACAATTTTAAAGGTTAGTTTCCATTTACAGTTATTATAAAATATTGGCTATATTCCCCGTGTTGTACATCTTTGAGTCCATCTTACACCCAATAGTTCGTACGTCCTACTCCCCCATCCTTATCTCGCCCCTCCCCTCCTCTGGTAGCCACTACTTAGTTCTCTATATCTGTGAGTCTGCTTCTGTTTTGCTATATTCACTAAAATGTTCCATTTTTCTTAGATTCCACATATAAGTGATATCATATAGTATTTGTCTTTCTCTGTCTGACTTATTTCACTTAGCATAACGCCGTTCAAATCCATTCATGTTGCTGCAAATGGAAAATTTTTTTCTTTTTATGGCTGAGTAGTATTCCATTGTGTGTGTGTGTGTGTGTGTGTGTGTGTGTGTATCTTCTTTATCCATTCATCTGTTGATGGACACTTAGGCTGCTTCCATATCTTGGCAGCTATGTACTTTTAAAATTTTATCTAGCTGAAATTAAGTACCCAGATAGTGTATGTGGTTTATAAAATGTGTATTCCCAATGGAAATATACAAACTTCTGGATTTCAACTTGCCACCATAGCCAGTATGTCCAAAGCATTTGATAGACTCCATTAATGGACACTTTGTTAACTTCAAGTGCTGTGGCCAAAGCCTAGAATAAAATGTAGAAAGACATTTCAATAATAAACAAACAAACAAATAAAAAGGCAGAATATTCAGTTGGATAAAATTGTCTGAGTAGACGCACCCTGGAAACCCAACAGACTATAAAATCTGGGAGAGGAGAAATTCTCTCTTCTTCATTGCTTTATCTCCAGGACCTAACACAGTTCCTGGCACACACTAGCCAATAATAAAGTACATTGTGTAGGTGAGTGTTGGGAGCACCAGACTGAGGAGGTTATTAAAGCCATGGAAAACTGATTTATTTTATCCTCCATTTATGTAACTTAACAGAGGACTGGAAAAGAAATTTCAAAGGTGTTCACTCCAGAGTTGATTTCTAAAAGCAAGCTGATACTGGAAGGAAGATAGCCATCCTTTCAGATTTGTAATCACTCACATGTTTCCTCTGCTTTTCTATATGGGCTTCCTACATTTTCTATAATTATAAATCCGTTACCCTCTTATTGTCTCCCCCTACTTTCCCCCCGCCTTCTTTCCTTACTAGAGAACTTCTAGCATTGATTTCTGGTTATTTTTACCTAAAGGAAAGTAACAGCCTCCTGGCTGATGTCCTTCTATTGTATTATCTAAAGAACAACCAGTGTCATCTTTCCAAATTGTAACTGATGTCCTGCTCTAAAATGTTGACGGCTCCACCTTGTTCTCAGGAACAAGCCCAAAATCCTTTACGGTTTTTAAGGCCATGCTTAATCTGGCCTTAACTAATTCTCCATTACTAGGTCATGTCCCTTTTCCCTCTCCCTCGCCGTGGGGTTCCATCGTTACTACCCCTCTTCCAAACCAGCGTCTTTGTACCAGCAGTGCCCAAAACGCTCTTTCCAAACCACTTCCCCTCTGCTCGCAACCAGCTGGTGCTGGCTACACAAACCATAGATGTATTTCTAGTTCTACGTGCGCATGATGGGGCTGTGTTCTTTGAGACAAATATCATATGGTTGTTAATAAACTTTTTTCCCTTTGTGTGATATTCTTGTTCCTCTATAGAATATACACTACACTTTTTTGCTCCATTTGTTAATCTCTGTGTTCCCACTGTCTGACACAGTGCCTGAAAATAATAAACCCTCAATAACTATGTGTTGGAAAAATAAATGAAATGATGGATGCTGAGAGAAAAAACATGCTAAGAGTCACTCATAATTTGCACAATTTTAAGTGATTATCACAGAAAAGTATCTGGGATCAGAGTGCAAAGAAAAAATCCAATTATTTCTCAATTTCTCACATGTGGAAAGTCATGTGTGGTCAATATTGTGATAAAAAAAGGGAAATGAAATTTTGATTAATTGAAGTTCTTAATGTTCTCAAGTTAATGGTCTTTTAAGGTTCAATGCTAATTAAAGAACCAATTTTAACTTTAAAATACTGGCATGCAGCTCCGCTAAATGTAACACAATTGCAGGTTTTGTCCATTATGTTATATAGCATTATATAATCCAGTATAAGTTCCTAGAATTAAATATTTTATTACTTCATTTTAATTCTGAATAATATTTATTTCCTTTTTGTTGGCTAAAAGTCTTAATCAGCCTCTGGACCCTCAACCTGGATGCCAGGAATTGCAAACCTTGTCATACTAAATAAGACACAAAAATGAACTAATTGAATGTTACTTTTAACAGTGAGAGCAGGACCCCCCAAAGGATTTTTTTTTTTTTTAGTAAATTTCATTGAACCAGAAATTGACTATTTCTGAAGATCCCATCCCCCCCAATATTTTTTGTTGTGGCAAAATATATATAAAATTTACCCTTTTATCCCCCAATTTTAAGGTTAAAGATATAACGTACATGGTAGAGACTACTTAGCTGTGCTGCAAATCTGTTTCTGTTATTTCTTGTCCTTACAGCTCTCCTTTATTTTCCAGCTGTTCTATTAGTTGAGTGTGGCCATATGGCTGGGCTGTAGCTCATGGAATATGGAGTGTGAGGCAGAAGCTAACATGCTCCCCCCTTCCACACTTGCTCTATGAAATACTTCCTCATCTAGTGACTGAACGGGAGGACTTAAAGACTGTAGAGGACAGGAGACTCACAGGAGGGGAGGATGCTGGTTTCCCGAATGATCACCTGGAAGGTAAACTGACACAGTGGAGCACTTGAGGTCACTTACTATGAATTGGAACTTGGAATTCTGATGATTCTCAGATAGAGAACGTGATATTGCAAGCCTAACAAACACAGCGTGCTCTCCACAGCAGATACACATATTGACTAATAGGTTTCCCAGGTATTGAACTGGCGAAACACATGGTGGGTGTTTTCTTTCTTTTGTTTATTTTCCTCTTAATTGACCAGCATCTGGAATTGGATGGTGGCAGCTGAAGCGACACATAAAATAGCCCTGTATTCCTAGGAGTAGGTAGACAGGCTAAGAGGAACGGCACATCCTTTTGGGGATGGCGCAGTTCTCCATGGAATGGCTGAGGAAGCTCTGAGTTCACATCGGGATGGAATGATGGTTGCCACGGCAACGAGGTGGTGGCATTTATTTCTGCTGAAAACATCTGAAGCCCATGCAGCACCTTTTCCAAACTGAATGCTCTACTTAGAAGTAATTTGCCCAGATGCCCCATCCTAAACTGCTGCAACTCCCTGCTGAGGTTCTCTCCTTAACTCTGCAGGGCAAAGGGCTTCAGCACAGACTTGCCGTGTCACTGTGCACTCCCTTTGCAGCTCATCAGGGAGACTAGATGGGAGTACAGAAGGATTCCGGGGACTGGGGAGAACTGGAGCCTTAGAGGTGATCAGGTATAGGCTGCTCCCTGGGAGGAAGGGAGGGGGCTCCTGACGTCCTTCTGAGTCACTACATTTGGGTGGATCTGGCAGTGAAACAACAAAAACGCGGCTCTACTTTCTCTTCTTAAGGAGTTAGAACAATACTCTTAGGAAGATCTGGGGCATGGGGAGATCTCCAGGTTAGTGAAGCCTACCAAGAGAGATTCACAAAGCAGCCAGAACTACCAGAGAAATCACCCCCTTGTTTAAAGTGCTTCACTGCCCCCTCCACTAGGGTAAACATTTAAATCCTTACGAGACCTACACGTGCCTGCAGAATCTTGCCCCCACTCACTTCTACACACTCATCTCAGTATTTCTCAACCTCCCCAACTCTGTCTTTACGTCACCTCTACTTCTTTCCATTCTCCAAAAGGCCATGCTTACTTGCGTCTCATGCTATTTCTATTTGCTGTTTCTCCTGCATGGAACGTTCTCGGTGGACTAACAGTTTTTAGTTAGTCCCATCTCATCCATCATCACTGCACTGAGACCATGCTGCCTCAGGCTTTCCTTGCCTCCTCAGCTCCGTTGAGGATCCCTTTCCCAGGTCTGGTGTGTGTTGTGCTATTTGTTTAAAATACCCTCTGCCTTGTGGACACACCCTGGTGTCTCCTCTTACAGGAGGAGTATATCCCCTCCCCCACGGAAGTGTGGTTTATGACGAGGCTTGCTGTGAAATGAGAATGAAAGGAGTGATGTCATGTTCAGGAAGAGGTTTAGCAATAAACTTAAAAAATGAGCACTTTGATTTTCAATGGATGGCATTTTGGGGTGAAACTTCTGTAGGTTATTCTTTCCTTAATTTGTCAAAAATATTACAATAGGAATGTGTGAGGATGGGAAGACACAGGGGAGGTGAAAAGTACAGGGGGTAAAAAAATGCCAACAATTTGTCCATCAACTAATAACATACAATACTGATCACAAACTGTGTAATTTTTAGAGTTATTCAGAAGTAGTTGTTAGCTTTTCTTCTCAAATGCTTAATAATTTTTATTTTGCAGTCAAGAATATAAGGAGAAATTTAAATAACTGAATACAATGTATTCAAATTAATAAGGCTTATATTCATTAAGAAAGAGATGAGATTCATGGGATGGTAAACGTTTTTCCACCTCTAAATTTCTAGTATGTGAAAGAGATTTTATTTTTCACACACCAGCTTTCATATTATTTTTAAGGTCATTTTTACTTTCTCATCTCCCCTGTATTCTCTTTTGTCACTGAGGTAGATAATTTTCATCATGGTAAAGCTGCTTAAATCAAGAGGCATCTGTTTTTATAATTAAACAGTTTTTTCAAAGATACATGGAAAAAGTATATGAAGCATTTTGCTAAAATACAGGTAATCAAACCCAAGCTGGATGTAAAATATAGTGGTGGAGGTAGCATGTGCAAAGGGCAGGGACAGTGTACAACAATGAGTAGCAATAATTGCTTACACCAAGTTGAGAAGTGTAACACGCTTCAGAGTCTAAATTTCTTGCCATGTTATCCCTATAAACACAGATCTGACTTCCTGAGAAAAACCGGCTGCTTGTTTTTCTGTATCATATTTTTCTGTGTCATATTTTTATCTCCCCAAAGAAAACTTTGATACCTCTGATCTGTTATGCAAGCTTCTGGTGCTCCTGTTTGTGCGAGATGCTGTCACGTGTGAGGTTCGTTGCATTAGCCCTGTGTGGACTGTGGGCACACTCAGTCTGAGCAGGACACCAAAGGGACAAAAGCACATTCCTGAGCTTTCCTATAAAGCACTTCATTCGTCTAGTCCTGGCACCAAAGGATGAAATAGCAATTATTACAAACATATTTTGGGCACTCAAAGGCATTACTCATTCTTTGATGTGAAATGGGAATTTGTGTTTTCAGCAGAGAGAGATTTGGCAGGTGCAATGAAAAACACTGCAGTAAAAAATTTCCCCCCTGAAGAGAGATGTTGTGTGTAGAGAGTGTGTGCAAAACCTCTTGCATTGCTTAATCCATTTCTCTTGGGTCGAGAAGCCAGTTTACATTTTCCAGTGAACCATATCCATTGACGATGGCTTTGATTTCACTGAACAGGAGGCTTAACAAAGAGCCAACGCAATTATGTTTTAGTGGAAAGCACGGCATAACCTTCAGCAGAAAACCTCCTTCAGAGAGAAACGATGTGCTTAGACTGCCAAATGCATTTAAGTGTTGCAACAGTCTGAGGAAACAGGACATATGTGTGGCATGTTCACCAGGCTGGGTGTCCTCTGAATAACCCCCTCGGGGACAAGTCCGCACACGATAGCATTCACATGCTTCTTGACCTTAGTGACTTCTGCATCTCTCTAGTTGGTGCCATAGAGGCTGAAAAGAAACTATTTGATGGTAAGATTTTTTTTTCTTTCCATTTTAGGGATTCATACCTTTAAAAGATGTTCCTTTTAAATTCACATATTCTGCTCTCTGTTGAAGGCAAAAGGAAGATATGCTTTTTTAAAATGATAGATGTGAATAGCACAAAATATTATTTAGAATATCATTCTCCCTAATTGTAAAATTTGAATTGCAGACAGTTCCAATTTTAACTGCTTTATTGAGGTATGGTTAACAAATAAAAAGCCGTGAATATTTAATTTCCACAACGTGATGTTTGGAGATAGATACAAACTCTCGAAACCATCCTCACTGTTAATGTCGTAAATTTATTCACCACCTACAAAGAATTCCTCTTGTCCCTCTTGTGGATTTTTTTTTTTTTTTGCTTGTTTGTTTTTCCCCTTTCGTGGTAAGAGCGCCAACTGTAAAATCTAGCCTCTTCTTGAGTCTGCTGGGCCCTGACTGTCTTCAGCTGGAAATAATCCACATTCAGCCTGCCCCGCACCCCATCACATCATAATGGTCTGCTTTACTTTTCAAGCAGGGATAACTGCCTTTGGGACAGTTTCAAAAAAAAAAGGGGGGGGGATCAAATATGATTTCTGTGGCTGGTTTCTACGTAGGCTAATACAGAGACACATTCTTCTATGCAGTATAGATGGAGGGAGAGGACAGGTAGAGCAAAAAACTTGTTGGTCCTTGGTTTACAAGCCTTTGTCTCAAACAGGTTCTGTGGGCTTTATTCCAGCTCAGCTTCATTAGTGACTATAATCAGAAGGCACCTGCTCTCTGTTTCTATGGTATAAAATTTGGGGAGAGACACGAGCTTTACTGATTTTATATTTGCGCAGTGTGTGAGAATTTTAAGAGGGAGATTTTTTTCCTTTATTGGTAAATCACTTTTAAGTCATTTTTAAAGTCACTCATTCCTCACCGGCTAGCCTGGCATCTTTAACACACGAGGCACCTAGTGTTCGAACTTTGTCGCTAACGTTCCTTTTGTCCAGAACATGTCCTTAAACCCCCACTGGTCTTTCTTCCTCACTGCAAAACGTTGCTCAGATACCATCTGCTCAGTGAGGTCTTCACTCTATTTACAATGGCTATACTTCCTATTCCCCTTGCTTGCTTTATTTTTCTCTCCAGCACTTAACATCTCAAAGCAAATTATACAATTTTTACACTGTTTATGTGATCTCCAGCCGCTAGGATGAAAGCTCCACATGGGCAGAGATTTCTAGCTCCTTTTTCACTAACACCAAACAGTACCTAGAACATTGTCTTACACTTAATAGGACTATATACAAATATAGCATTGAGTGAAAGCTACTAATACAAGAAATATTTAATAATACATAAATATAACTATATATATATCTTAGATTCATTTTAATAGACTACACATAATCAGGGACTTGAAGCAATAACCAAGGATACTTGTCTAAATACTTATAATGTTATAACTCCATATTTAAATAATTATTGAAAAATTAAGCAGGTGCATTAATTTTAACCTGAGTAATTTATCACTGATTAGCCATCACTTTTGGAAATCCTTCATCATTTCAATTTTGCAAGGTGTATTTTAGCTTAGAGGATATCATTGCTTTCAAAGTATCTTCCCAATAACAGAAGAGGAATTTTTTTTTTTTGCTTAAACAGGTTTTAAAAGGGTCCAAAAGACATTATAATAGAGTTTTACCTAATTTCAATCATTAACTGAAACCTCCAAAAACAGGAAAGACGAAAAACGAGGCAAAACAAAAATTACACCCTGAGAAAAATAACAACATTGCAATCTCAGGTTTAATGGATTTTTTCTTTTTCCCTTAGCACCCTCTCTCCCATCTGTGTTCATCTGCCTGCATTTACTGGCTGTGGATCCCGCTTTATAAGATCTGTTTTCAAAGAGATATTAGCAATCAAATCTGATGTATGAGTGTGTTTTCCATGTTAAACCTGACTAGGAATGAATTGCCAAATAATGAATTATACATCAATTCATCATTCAACTATTTATTCGGCATGTGTGTGTGTGTGTATTTAGTAAAAGTCCACCAGGCACAAAACATTAAGCTAGGCTTTGTGCTCTCTACAAGAAGAACAAAACACAGCCTTGGTCTTCCAGCAACTGACATGCTATTGGACGTAACAAGCTGAAAATCCGAGCTGTACGTGGTGATACCCTGACAGCTACCCGGGGGCCCTGCCTAGCGTCTCTCCCTCCATGGTGATCCCTGAAACTGTAAAATGCACAAGTGGTCATAAAAACCTGGAAGTATAGACTGTGATGGGAACAATTTGTCAAACAAGGTAGGAGAGCATTAAGTGCTGTTCAGAAGGTGTAATCAACGTTTGTGGGAGTGGCTAATTCTGACTCAAAGACTGGAGGGTGGCAACGGGGTGGTGGGAACGGCAAATAGTGTAATGTCATTTCTTCCGAAGTCAGAAAGGTTACCTGACTTAAGTAGACTGTTAGAGTAATTGGGCATAAAGATTAAAAAATATTTTTACGGATCACTTCTACTTCAATACACTTGTTTTATTGATCAGAAGACTGTGACGTGCCCAAAGTGACAGAGCTAGTTAAATGCAATGTGGAATTCTAATCTCATTAGCTGTTATTTACTATTAGAGATTATTTTCAATATAGAATTTTCCTGTACTTTTTTCAGCTCATCTTTCTATCAATCTCTTGATTATTTTTGTTTGTTTGTTTTGGGGGGGTAATTAGGTTTATTTATTTTAATGGAGGTACTGGGGATTGAACTGCGGACTTCGTGCATGCTAAGCATGTGCTCTACCACTGAGCTATACCCTCCCTCTAATCTCTTGATTATAAAAGTGGTCTAAGATCAAACATTAAGGGAACTGTAAGGTGACATAGTATGGAAAACTTTTAGAAAAAATCATATGCTAAAAATCTGTTTCGGGCAAAACAACTATTAAGAGAAATTTTCATGCAATTTCCTTGATTAAATGAGTTTAAACATATGAATCCATGTTTTGTAGTTTCTTGTCATGCTTTAAAAAAAAATGACCATAGCAGAGATAGCATGTCATAGCGATAGTGAAGGGGATTAATTTGTTATTTAGAGGTCGGGAAAGACTACTTCCAACAAAACTAGGAGTCTCTTTAAATCCTTTAAATCTACTGCGACTAAAAGAATTAGAGTTGAAAATGTTTTCTCAGGAGAGCATAAATTAGACAGTGTGCAGCCCCAATTCAGATTCCATTTCTGATTTGACTCTCCATTTTCTTCTGGGCATGGTGACTCTACTGGAAAAGAACCATTTCATTTAAATACTATGTACTTAAAACTGGAAAAAATGCTTACAAAATTAAACACAATATAAGTTACTTTTCAATTAAAAAAAATCTATTCTAACGCCTTCAGATAAATAGGCATTGAATCTTGAATTTACATTTACCTGTATTTGTAAAAGTTGAGAGTGTTTATATTTCATAGGTACAGGAATTTAAGGGTAATGAATATATATATATATATATATATATATATATATATATATATATTCATACATACCCTAACCACAATATGATAGGCATACAAAAAATTTTAAAAAAACAATGTTTTATACTTAATGATTTGTATCTTCCTTGGCAAGTAGTTAGAAATTATCAACTATACTGAATTGAAAATGCCATTTGGAAAATATTAAATAGGAGGGTTGACTAACCAAATAAATGTACATACTTGAAAAAAGTTGTGAATCTGGAATATTACTAATAGTAACTAGGTTTCTGAAAGACTCTAGTTCTGATAAAGTGTACTTAAAATCCAGAGGCATTATGAAAATATTAATTAAATAAAAATTTTAAATTGCTGGCAGCCTAAATATAAATCTATCCAGTTTGTGGAATATTGGATTAATTTTAGGGCCAGATTAACACTGTTTACTAACTTGAATCTGGATTTCCAAAAGTGGTCATTTTTTTAAGCGTTTATGAAGAAGAGAGAATAATTTCCATGTATGGGTGTTTATATTTCCATGGACAACAAAAGTTAAAGAGAATGAGAAATAAAATATTAATGGTAGACATGAACAGTGAGATTATCATTATATTTTTCCATGTTTTAAGTTTCTAAACTTTTCACTATTTTTGGTTTAGTATGTGTTGTATCATTTGGGAAAAAAATGACTTAAAAACAGGCAAAACAGCAACAAAACTAAAATAAGTGATTTCTCATTAAGATTCTTTGGTAGAGGGAACTCTCCTACACTGTTGGTGGAAATGTAAATTGGTGAAGCCACTATGGAAAATTGTATGGAGGTACCTTTAAAAACTAAAAAATAGACTTACCATATGATCTGACAATCCCACTGTTGGCCATATATGTAGAAAAGATGAAAACTATAATTTGAAAAGATACATGCCCTTCAATGTTGATAGCAGCACTATTTACAATAGCCAAGACAGTCTTAAATGTCCATGGACAGATGAATGGATAAAGAAGATGTGGTATATACATACAATGGAATACTACTCAGCCATAAAAAAGAGCAAAATAATGACTTCTGCAGCAACATGGATGGACTTAGAAATTATAATACTAAGTGAAGTAAGTCAGGCAGAAAAAGAGAAATATCATACAATATGACTTATATGTGGAATCTAAAAAAAATGATACAAATAAACTTATTTACAAAACAGAAATGGACTCACAGACATAGAAAACAAACTTATGGTTACCAAAGGGGAAAGGGGAGAGGGATAAATTAGGAATTTGGGATTAACAGATACTCTATATAAAATAGACAAACAAGGAACTACTATATAGCACAGGGAACTATATTCAATATCTTGTAATAACCTATAATGGAAAACAATCTGAAAAAGAGTATATATATATGTATATATGTACATGTGAAACAATTCTCACTGAAATCACTTTGCTGTACACCTGAAACATTGTAAATCAACTATATGCTTCAATAAAAAATTTTTTAATTTAAAAAAACGATTCCTTGGTAGATTTTTATTTTACCTATAGGTAATGTAGAGCCAGATAGAAAGGGTCTAAGGATAACTTGTAAAAGAAAAATACAACATAATTAAAAAGTCAATAATTTAATGAAACATTTGTTGAAGATGACTAATTTAGTGGCTTCATTATAAACGGAAAAAACTGTACACTGAAAAAAATGATCCATGGTGCCTTGGAGTTTTGTGGGATACTGATTTACCACGTGATCTCATGCCAGGGTTCACCATCTCCACATTTTAATCTGAGCTAGACAGAAAACATAAACAATAACTCAGCAGATGGCATTCCTGTCCTTCGGTCTAGAATAAATAAAACCATCTAAATATGTTTGTTTCACCCTTCAGTATAGAAATAGCACCTAGAAACCTGTAAAAACCATTCATCATAATACTAGCATGGAGCAACAAAATCCCCATCAAAAGCTCAGAAAGTTGTTTTGTTGATATCAATAAGCTGATTCTAAACTTTATAAGGAAAGAGAAAGGACCCAGAATAGTCAACACAATAGTGAAGAAGAACGAAGTTGGAGGACGGACGCTATCCGAGGTCAAGGCTTACCACAGCCCACGGATGGCAGATCAAGACGGCGGAGTAAGTGGAGCGTGGAGCTCACCTCCCGCCATGAACCCATCAAAAATACATCTGCGTATGGAACAGTGATCACTGAAATCTAACTGGAAGTTGCCAGAAGGACTCCTATACAACCAAGGCTATAAGAAAAGATACACACCAAATCGGATAAGAAGGGAAGAAAAGTGATCAAGTCAGGACCTGTGCCCCTGGGAGGGGACTCAGAGGAAGAAAATCACATGGGCAGACACCTGCCCTGGATGGTGAGCAATCTGAACCGCAGATCAGGCACCCTGGTCCTGAGGTCCTACGAGGGGAAGACGAGGCCCCCTTGGCTGGTTAGAGGACCACTGGGAATAACAGAAGGGCCGTGGGAATCCTAGACTCCACTCATGAGGCACACACATGCTGGCCTCCCTACAAGGCAGGGCAGGGAGAGGTCTGCTCTAAACGCTGCTGGATTTCCAGCAACCACCTCGCTATGCAAATGCTTCAGCACCACTCACTCCACATCACGGCGCCAGGACAGGGGAAAAGGCTCAACCATGCAGAGATGACCTGGTCCTGGGACAGAGCCTGGATGGGACAGTGGTCAGGGCTGGTACTTACTCAAGTAGTACCTCAGAAGCAGCCCAGATCTCTGATGGTGGCTGCCCAACCACAGCTCACCTCCTGATATGTGCCAAGAGTCCACGAGAGCCCTGCCACCCTGCAAAGCCGTTCCACAACGGGGCAGAGTGGCGGAGGCTGGGGTCATAGATCGGCTGTGATGGACAAAGGGGACTTGCACCCGAGGATACGTCTGAGAGGAGCTACCAGTGCCTGCACACTGGACCTCTGTCTGTGGCTGATGCAAGTTCAGAACCTGCGGGGGCCCCACTTACTTCAGCACGACCCCCTCTGGGGCAAGAGTCCTGGTGCTGGGAGAGGGAAACACACAGACGTAAAGGGAACAGAGCCAGCTTGGTACCGACCCTCAGGGCTTCTGCTCTAGCAGCTTGGGCTCAGACCCCACCCCTGGTGGGACAGAGAGGAAGTCCCATGTCACACCTGGTGCCAGCTCCAGCCCCTCCATCTCCAGTCCCACGCCCTGCCATGGTGATAGCAGCCAGTACAGCCTGAGGACAGATGGGACTTGCATGCAGGTCAGATCTAGCTCGCTCTCCCACCAAAGGCACTGGGCACATCTGATCTGTACAGGGACACTCCCACACGAGAACACTCAATCAAGACCGCAGCAGATACCTTTCACTCAAACCCATAGATGCAGAGAAAGTTGAAGCAAAATGGAAAAGGCAGAGAAACTGCGCTCAGTTGAAAGAACAACAACAACAACAAACCTGGAAAAATAAATAATGAAATAGAAATAAACAATTCACCAGGTAAATAATTCAAAGCACTGGTAATTAAAATGTTAACTGAATTAGGGGGGAATCCTTGATGTAAACAGTGAACATTTTAACAAGAAACTGGAAAATAAAACAGACCCAATTAGAAAAGAAGAATTCAATAGCTGGGAGGGAAAAAAAAAAAAAACTAGAAGGAACAACAGACTAAGTGATGCACATAATTCCCAGAACAGCAACCCTGCAGAATGGTCCCAGTGTCTATACATTTTAATCCTGGAGCACTCTGGGATTCTGTTTCCGGATTGGTACTTGCTGACATTCTCTGTCACTACTTTCACTTTACAGCATAGTAAATACCATTGTCACTTTGCTAAAATGCCATTTTTTTTAAGAAAGACTTTCCTTGATCAAATTGTGGAAAAGAGACTCCAGCAAGTCAGATCACTCATCACTGCCTGAAATTGTAATACACACTTATGATCCGTATCCTCCATCATCAATGATGCGGAGGAATTGTCTGTCCTGGTCACTGCTTTAACCCCAGTGTTGAGAATAGTGCCTCAATGAATCAATGAATCTATGAATGAGGCTAAGAGAAACTTATTTTTAAGGAACACATCCAAACACTCTCAGCTTGTCAGTTGTACAACTGGAATTTCAGCCACGGAGTTGAGTCCAAACCCTGTGGGCAGCCCATTGTGCCAACTGTTTTCATCTTGCTTCCAACAGTTAACGTCACCGTGGCCACGGACAGCAGCATAATGTAACAGTAGTTTGGGCCATATGGAATGTCCTTTCTGAGTTGAGTGACATTTAATCTATAACATATAGTGTATGAAGGAGCCACTCTGCTAACGGGAAGGATATCTTACGCAGAAGAATCAGTGAGTTCCAGGGTCCGCATGTCAGCAAAGAACATGAATTATTCTAGAAACTGACCAAAGGCCAACATAGTTGGAATTAAGTGAGTGACTGACAAGGAAAGTGTCTGAAATGAGATTGGAGAAGTAGATCCTACTTGATCCTGCAGGTTAGGTAAAGAAGTTCAGATTTTATTCTAAGTGCAGTGGGAAGCCAATGACAGTTTTAAGTTAGAGGAGTGACATGATCTGATTCGACTTTTTAAATGGTCACTCTGGCTGTTGTGTGGATAACGAACTAAGAATTGGCAAAATATTCATATATGCACTACATTTTCACGACCCACATGCTGTCTTTGGAGGGGTGTAAAGGAGGAGGGGAGAGAGTATTTTGCACAGCGTTAGGCACATGGTGACAGTGAAGTTTCTGACAGGGTTCCAAGTCTCTGAACAACAGACATGTGTCTCCCTCCTTCTCTGTCCTAGCTGCCTGAGCTCTGCAGCAGTTAGAGCAAACTCACATGGAACAGGACCCTTCTCTGAAGATGCCAACTCTAATACAAACGGAACACTAAACTAGATATAATTTCATATGCAAAACATTCAGTGTGTAACAACTTAAATATTTCCTATTGCTAAGGTTGCATTTTATTTCTGAATACTATCCAGTTGCCAACTACAGTTTAATTTTTTTCTACGGCCATGTGATACTTACATCTAATGGGGTTTTTTTGTTTGTTTGTTTGTTTATTTTTTTTAACCAGCTCTTGGTTTTCTTTTATTTTGTGGGATAAAATTCAAGCATTTAAAATTCCTCATGATCTGGTTCCTATATCTCTCTCTGTTCTCACCCTTATAAGTAAACCTCACTCATCCATCACACACAAACATTCATACACAAATATAAACATACTTTGTGCTGAAGCAGTAATGAGTATGTCCATTACATTCTGTGGTTTTCCCCCAAGCTTTTATACCTTTTGGGATGTTTGTTTTTTGATCTGACAAACTTAAATTCAACCTTAAAACTTCAGTCGCTGCCTTGCTCCCCAGAAAGCCATGCCCAGTCCTCCTTTAATTGAGGCGGTCACACTTTTCTCTAAATTTTCTCTATACCTTATGTATGAATACATGGATGAATTTGTTTATCAAATTGGTGTTTACTTATTACCAAAATGAGTCTCCTGTTAAAGGATTACTTTTCATTTGTTTTATGGTTCTTGGGTCTAGCATCACTGGGGTAGAGACAACTGGGCTTAAGACAACTCCATTCAAGGACTATGTTCTAGGTTGAATTCTACTTTTCATCTTATACAGATACTCTGAATAACTACTAGGCATGTGGAAATAAGGTAAATTCAGATGACAGAGTAAGAGTGGGAACCAGGATAATTATTACTAATCATTTGTCCAGCCCCCCTTGTAAAAAAGATATTGCTACTTGACAAAAGGAAACACAACATAAATTCTTAGTGAGAGCGCAAACGTTCTTAGGAATTTTAGTTTTTTTCTTTGTGGTTTTGGAACTCTATATTTATGGAAGATATAATACAGAATAAAGGGTAAATTAAAGGCCCACAAATGCTTTATTGTTTAAAAACCTGAACTTGGAAGGAATGTATCAATATACTGTGGCTATCACTTTCTTAATGGTTTTGATTTAAGTATTTCAAAAACAAAGTTTCCATGGAGGGCGTCTGCCACAATTTATAAAGGTTTGGGGTCTTTATTCTTCTTTTTGGAATGCTGCTGACCTTTGAAATTCAAGGAACTGGGAGCTGGAAAGTAGTCAGTACTTACTACGCGAGGCAGCAGAGCAGGACCAGGCTGCTTCCAGCTCTGAGAAACGAGATCTGAGTTTGCAAAGGTATGGGAAAAAATTTTTAAAAAAAGCAAACAGACAAAACCCATCCATACATAATCCTGGTAATAATAATAGAATATACATACTTTCTAGACTGAAGATCCCAGACATTAAGAAAGAGAACCTGGCCGTAAAGAAGGGGTTTCAGTGGATATATTTATTATTCTGTTGAACGTTATTTCCTCCTCAGATTTCCTCACCTTCTTTCACAAGGCCACTGGAATGCCTAAAAATGGTATTAATAAAAATAGTGTTCTAATGAGTTAATTCCTTTCAAGAAAGAATCACAGGTCTCACACAGTAATGTGAATTCCACTAGAGTCTAGACATCTGTGGGCAGGATCTTTGTTTTTCTTGTTCCCCCTGTAGGTCCTGTACCTAAAATAGTGGCACAAACATGGCGGAATCACAATATTTGTTGGACTAATGAATGACATCTTGAATACCCAACTTAAATTTAAATAGAAATAATTGTATTCTTTCCAATGGTCATGTGAATATATATGTACATATATTTTTTTAAGATTTTTTTTTTTTAATTGAAAAAAGCTCTGATATTCCTCTTACCCTGCCTCCCTGGTCACCTTCAGTCCTACCATCCCGCAGCTCCACGCAGGTTCCCAGCTCCCTCTGCCCTCACCCCCGCACATATTTTCCCTTTACACAGGGAGGAGATGGGACAGAAAAACTGCACATGAATTTTTAATACCATTTTCCCCACTGATGAATACTTCACAAAAGATTCATTATGGTTCACACTCTTCATTCTTAGAATACCAACAGAAAGAGAAAAGAAAAGAGAGAAAAAACATACCTCTTTCTGTTTGCTTTTGGGGTTACATATGTAAATGTGAGTCAACTAAAGGCATGATTCTATTAAAAAAAAAAAAAAAAGGAAAAGAAATAATTCTGTAATAGTACCTAAGACTTTATCTCCATGCAGTTCTATCCCCAGGGGTGGAACTGAATTAAATGAAAAGGTGTTTTAGTTTTCCATATTGACTATACTTCAATAAAAATTTAAAAATAAAAAATAAAATAAAGACCACAGAATTAAAAAAAAAAAAAAAAAAAAAAGGAAAAAAAATTTAAACCACAAGGTACAGAGAGAGATAACAAATAAGTTTCTTCAAATCATGTAAAAACAAACTTTTTGACTTGGAACCAAAAAAAAAAAAAAAAAAAGGTGTTTATTTTAGAATTCAAGACATCTACCATTTGTAAACCCTGGAATTAGAATAAAAAATGCGTGGTGCTGTACTAATTATATAAAGAGTTCTAAGTTTCTTTCTAGAGAATATTCAAATAAAATTTTATGATTTTAATTCAAGAAAAGCTACGATATATTATATGCAAAGTACAGCCCTTACATAGGAGCATACGTAGGTAGGTCATATTTACTGTCACTACTTAACAAAAAATAATACTTAGGCCAAGAGATCAGTGGCTTTATAAGTTCTCAGGGTATCGAATTCTTCCAATTTCACTGCACTGTGCAACTGACTGTAAGGTAACAGAAAATACACATCAAGAGGATTTTGCTCTTCTCTTCCAGAAACAGTGCTGTGATCCTATCTTACTGGAAGCCTTTAGCCATGAACAATAAAATATCTCTTTAAATAAGGGGAAATCACTGGGGGATTTTACTGCCTCACACAGCAGGAAGCTTAGGGTCAACGACTGTGAAGGGTCTGAGGTTTTACTCTAACCTGTTAAAAAAAAAAAACATGGGCCTGTAACAGGTTCATGAGCGCAAGGGAAGACACGACCCTGGGTCAGAAACTAGGCTTTTGTACTCACAGCACTAACTAGGGCCAGAGGATCAGCTTTTGCCCTGGTCCGATGAGTCCCACTTCCACAGGGAAAAATCAAAGGGCCCGGTGTTGCTTGTTCATCAAGTTGGTGGCATTTACAGGAGAGGAACCCTTGGCTTAGGAAGGCAGACTCTTCTCTTTAACAGGCTGTAAGCTTGCCTAAACTTTGTCCTGGAGATAAACACTACCTTTCTCACACTGAAGAGTAAACAGCCAGCTCTTTGTTGAAAAAGGAATCCCAACCTCTACCTTCCAAGCCTGTTCATTATACAAACGTCCTTGAAGAGATAATAAGAAACAAATGCTCTCAGGACCGCTGCTTGCATGATGCACAGAAATGCTGGAGACGTGTGGGAAATTCTCTCTCACAGCCCAGCTGCAGGTTGATTCCAGGAGCGCCTCAGCAAGTCAGCGATAGTATCATGGACCCAGGGGCTCGGTACTTTGGTCCTGTTACCCTTAGCAAGTTGGAGATGTTTTCACTTACGGTTGCAAGATGATTGCAGCGTTTTTTGGTATCATACTGACATACGGCCATATCCAGTGAAAAAGAGGGATGTGCCAATGCTTTCTTCCCCTGTATGGGTAAAAGCCACATGGACAGACTGACCTGCCTGCTTCTCTGGTCAGGACTGGTCACTCATTCATGCCTAATTAATGACAGTCAGCGGGTAGAAGACCTATCATAGTTCTTCCCCTCTGTTTTCTTTTCTGAGTCTTGTGAAGGTGAACATGCAGACAAACGGAGATTTTGCAGCAAAGAAATAGTCAGATAGGGCAACCAAGTGAGACTTCCAGGCTCCTGGATTCCAGAAACATTTCTACTTCTCTGCTGTATAAAGTTTTATTTTTATTTTTTCTGCACAAAGGAAGAAAACGATCTTTCTCCTCCACATAGAATAAAAAAATAGGAGCAATGGCAAAGTTTTTACGTTTTGGGGAAAACCATAATGGTGGGCCTAAGTAGAACACACAGCTTCGTCTTATTATCGGACAGCCTGCAACTCTTACTCAACTTACAAGGTTGTAATTCAGAGGTTCCCTTCTTCCCACCCTGAGGTTTAGAGAGAATGACTATCAACACCACCATCACTTTAAGGAAGCCTTTTCAAGCATCCTTTCGAAAGTGTTTCTTCTTATTTATAACTTGAAAAGATACGAGATTTATAACCTGAAAATCTTAAAGAACTGAATTCCCTTGAGAGCTTATCATTATCATCTTCATCAAGAAGTCATCTCTGGAATTGCCAGAGAGCCAATTAGCATGATTATGAGAGCAATTCACATTTGAATGGCCTCTAAATATGTATTTTACAGAAGGGAAGTGAAAAATATCCATTTGATTAATTTAATTACTAAAGGTGAAACTAAAAAAATATGTATATATAATTTCCTTCCACCAGATTGGCTTTTCTCCTTCCCTAGGCTAAACTTTTATATCCAAGAGCTCTCAAACTTGCGCCCTGCTGTGATGTAATGGAATCTTATGAAACTGGGTTACTGAGTATTTCTAGAAACCTCAGGATGATTCTTCAGTCTTTTAGCTGGCAGAGCCTTCACTGAATATAACGAAGCCCTTTTATATTATTTGAAAGAATGTGTTCTCATGTCTCCCTTTCTTAAGAGAAGTAATTATGTAAAGTGTTCTACCGAGTTCTTTTCTTTTTTTGCAACTCTAGAGAATTTAATAAAAAAATTAATAAATAAACTTCTACATCACTTAAATTCAGCATCTGAATACAAACTGTTTGTTAGCCCTACTTATATAGATGACTACTGAGGGAGGAGCAGCATTTAAAAAACCCCGTGGGCATCCTTTATAGGCAAGTTCAGAACACTGAGCTCTGCGGTAATGGTCCTCTCTTCAGCACTACTTAGCTTTTAAAATCTGATTTAAATTATGTCACATTCAGTTTCCAAACAGAGGACCTTTCAGTCTTTGATTTCTGACACTGGTTCAAATGTTGTTTCTTTAGTTGGTTTTCATTAATTTAAAAAAAAATCAGGATTGTAACTTCTATCAAAAATTCAGAAAAACAAATGTACCTTAGTTCATATATACTCCTGTCTATGTGGGGGAGGGGGCAAAGCTAGTCCTGGACCACGACTTTACACCTAGAAGAAGTCACCTGGGAGCAGTTCACATAGTAATCATTTTGAAGTAAGGTTCAGGAAACCCTATTAGCCCCCAATACTTTGTCACATTGGAAAAGTTGCTTAACTCCCCGGGGTTTTGCTTCCTTATTGTGAAGTTCAGGCATTGGATTAAAGAACCATCATTGCATTAAACGGAGTCCTCTCAAGATCTTGAGATTTCATGACTCTTACTAATTTGATAGGACTCAGGAGGTTTTCTAGACATGAGCAAGTGCCTATAATTCCTGAAAAGTTCTGTTTCATAATGTTTTAAGGGTTCAGTTCCATGATTTGCGAGTCCATTTGTGAAAAACAAAAGACTGAGCTTCCTGGCTCCTTATCTTCCTAATTCCCACGTTCTCTATAATTGCCTTTTTGTTTCGTTGAATATACTACTCTTAGGGAGATAAAAAGTTGGATTTAATCGGAGTAAAAGAGAAAGTTCCACCATGTGCAATAATGTCCTTTTCTTCTGAATTTGTGCTCTAGGACATCAGAACTTCTAGTAGAATAATAATAATAATGAAGCAGAGGGAGTGAACACCGTAGTCCACTCCACATTCCTTTTAGCGACTAGATGAAGTCCAAATTAAACTAAATCATACGTAGATTATATTCTTATATTATGTTCTGTAAGAAGGCTGTTTTCAGGTAATAAGTCTAAGCTACCCAACCATTACTATGCCTAATTAAATATGCCTATTTGTTTTTTATTTATTTATTAAGTCCACTGGGATGCAACACCATCACACAATCCCCACCCCATCCCCCCACCCCCCACCAACTCAGCCTCTGGCATCATCTGATGGAAGCAGTGACACTTTCTGCCAAAATCTTTGTGAGTGAGCAGTGGTTCGTGAATACATTCTCTTGCATGAGGTGATGTATTTTATGACCTTTAAAGGCAAAAGTTTCCTAAAGGAATGAAGTCAGAGGCAAGAGTCTTTGTAAAGGAATATAGGTGGTGGGCAAAAGCCTCTCTTATCCATTCTCCACGCTGAGGTCAGACAGGTCTTTCAAGAACACATATTTGGTGTTTCTTTTTGCCTAAATTGCTTAATAGCACCACACTGCCTAGAGTGTCATCTAAGTTCCTTAGATTTGCATTCAAAGCCTAACATAGTTTTGCCATTGTCTACCTCTCTAAATGCTTAATTCTGTCTGGAACCACATATTGATTTAAAGACCAACTCACTTTTATTCTCTAGTTGTATCAAAAGTGCTGAAGTTCTTGAGAAACATCACATTGCTGTCTCTTTTCATTTATTACATTCCCTACCTGTCTTGTATTTCCATTTCTTCTCTGCTTGCAAAACTCCTATTCACCCCTCAAAACTTTAGTGAGCTTCTTTCTAGAAAAACTTCCATGACAAACTCAGAATCAATCACTCTCTCTTTTATTTTCCCACATCCTCGGCATGTGCACAGTGTCTAGTATGTGGTAATTTCTTAATAGTTGTTCTATTTATGTATGTAATATTTATGACAGTAATTTTGAGGATCTTTAATGGACAAATGTGCCTACAGACCTTTAAGAGGAGAGTAGGACATATCAGGGTGTGTGAGGAATCGCATCCAATTGCTAGTAGCAGAGACCTGGTTAGAATGGCTTAAATGTCCACTGTTATGTTTTAAATTCACCAACAAAGAGTAAGCCTTCAAAATCACAGGCCCTCACCCTAGACCCCAGTAATGCGGAACTCGAAGCCCACTGCTCGCTCTCCTCTCTCTTCCAGACCTGCTGTGTGGCCCTGGATGTACCATGTAATTTTCAGGACTTATAAATAACAAACTTTTTTTTTCTTAAAGTTTCCTGATGGCAATTGTTGAGGGTGCCTTGTGTAGGGAAGCAAAATGTGCACCCCAGTGTGTGTCTCTTTGACATGAGGATTATTTTAGGCTGATTATTTTTAAGAAACAGAAGACTCAGGAAATCTTTCTTCTTGCTTCACCCTTAGCTGCCTAAAAAAATCAGATACAAGGGCCTTGAACAGGAATCAAATTATCACCAGAGATCCCTACCAAGAATGTGGGTTAGGCATGGGAAAAGGAACTTGGCAGGGCCTGGAGACCAAAGTCCTGCCTGTATCCCATTGTGTCTGCACAGCAAAGCAAACATTTGTTTACTAAACATATGCTTTTTCATCTCCATGTGAATTTCCTTCCAATCCAATTTCCCCAAAGTCATCTTTTGTCTTTAGCTGTAGACGGTATTGAAGGCGAGGGCTTCTGCCATTTTGGTGAGTTACTAAGTCTTCCTGGGTCTCTTCCATGGGTATGCTCTGTTTGTTTTTCTCCTGTTAATCTGTCTCCAGTCAATTTAATTCTTAGACCAGCTAGAAGAACACAGAAGGGTAGAGGAAAAGTTTTTTCTTTTTTTTTTTCCTCCCCAACACTTGAAATCATAATAACCACAAGGGCTGGTCCAGGCACAACACTGGATTTCGGTAGGCTAAGACTGGCACAAAACAATGCTATTCTGCTAACTTTATGAATTTTATTCTAAAAACAATCCGATGTCACAAGATTGTAAACTATTGGAACTCCAGCCGTCACATATGAATTCCAAGCAGAAAAGCAAAACAGGGAAGTGGCAATATGGGTCCCCTCCACACTTCCTTACAGCCCTCTCGAAGGACTTTCCTCACAACACCATCCAAAACGAGACTAAATTTCACTGGCCTCCTCGGTGAAATACAGGCTGGGAAATACATTCACCTGGTTATGGCATATATGTATATTACCGTGGCTCTATTCCATCCCCACAATAAAAAATAAAAAACAGTGTTCTGTTACTAAGAAAGAAGAGATACGGATAAATAAATTCTGCTATAGGTTTTTCAAACTATGAAATTCTTATTTCATAAAACACAAGCCCTTCTAGAAACATGCATTCTTTGCAACACACTGTTGCAAACACTGATCAAGACAACCTCTTTTAAATATTTTTCCCAATGTGAAAAAGCATGCCATTAATTACTAGTTACCCTAGGAGTGAATTTCAGATCCCCTCAGATCTGAAATTCTCTTCTTTCATGAGATCAAAACCTGCCTTTTTAGTTCAGATGATTATTCGTGTTCCCCTTCCCTTTGGCTTTGTGCATTTATGAAGCATGTTATTTAGGACGATAATGATCGTTTCTCTTTAGGGATATTTTCCAGAAACTTTTAACTTTGCTCCCAAAGGACCGAAGTCTAGAAGCACCTGGAATAAAGCATGGGTCAGAGATATTCTCATGCCAGACGATCGATCCAGGCACTTTCTGCCCGTCTTATTGTGTAGACAATCTGTTGTCTGCTATGACATCCCCTGGAAGAAAAAAATGTTATGTGCTGTACTTCAGCTGCTGGCTAGAGCCAGGCTTTTCAAACAATGCAGATAAAAACCACCAATCATTTTGTCCCATGACTGAACCTAACAATCTTTGGGATACTACAGTTCTCTTCCAACTGATGACAAAGCTGCCTGCTTTATAAGGGAAAAGGACAGCTGCAGCATAAAGATGCTGCATTAAAATCCAGGCTGCATATGGTGCAAAGATCCTCGCTCTGGAGCCAGGGAGTTCCAGGGTTCAAATCCGGGCTCAGGCATTGGCTAGATGGAAAATCTAAGGCAAAGAGTGTTGCCTCTCTGAGCCTGAATTTCCTTCTCTGAAGGGAGCACTGAAGCATTTTGCAGGGGAGCTTTGAGGTTTTAGAAAAACAAAAAACAAAACACAAAAAAACACGCAGAGGATTGAGCATAATTCTTGGCACGTCTGCTCTTCCATAATTTGTTGTTTTCCTTCTTGCCTTCTTATCCCTTCCCCACCCCTCCTCATCCTTTTCCTCATCTTTAGATTGTTATTCTCAGTAGAAGCAGTAGCAATATTAGGATTTTAGTAGTCATAGTCATAATTAGCTGCAAATATACTTCGTTCTGTTCTCTGAGCATTTCCAGGTAAAGGTATTTTTTTCCTCGCAGTCCGTACACCTGCATTCCGCTGTGCAAATGTATTCCTTATTTTCAGAAGAGTCATGGTGTCAATAGACTTTGTGTCTTTTTTCAAAATAATGAGGAACGTGAGCCAATGTAACTTCACAAAGGAAAAGAGACAGCATCTATCCTATCCGATTGCCTTCTCTAGTCTGTGACTTCAATGCAATCTGGCTCCTGCACAAACTGCAAAATTCATCCAGGATCACTTCTCTTTTCACTCATTATGTTCCAGCCACACTGCTTTTATTTTTCTTTTTCAGGCTTCAGTGTCTCTATTCATGCTGTTTCCCTCTCTCCCTCCCTCTCTCTCTCTCTCCTTTCCCCCTCCTCACTCTCCTTCCCTCCCTCTCCTTTTTTTCTGTCCTCCTGGACTGTTCTTTCCCAAAAAACTCCACCT
Organism: Camelus bactrianus; assembly: GCF_048773025.1. Lineage (NCBI taxonomy): Eukaryota > Metazoa > Chordata > Mammalia > Artiodactyla > Camelidae > Camelus > Camelus bactrianus. The sequence goes on along the minus strand of NC_133560.1, from coordinate 18,803,184 downwards.
GGCAGAACTTATACAAAAAAAAAAAAATGTTATTTCATAAAGGCCTTCCCTAACCACCCTAATTAAAGAAGCTGTCCTAATTACATTATCCTTTTCATTTAGCTTTGTAAATTTATAACCCTCTGAAATTTCAAGATCTACTTATTCACCTATTTGTATTTGTCTCTGCTCCTTAGTAGGCATGCAGCAAGAGAGGAGGGAACTTGCCAGCCATGGGTAGTGCTCTGTCCCTGGTACCTAGAATGATACCTGCCACCTACAAGGTGCTCCGCGTATGAATCAATGAATCAGTGCTAAGTAAATCTTTATTAAACATGAAGGAAGAGAAGCACAAGGTACTGTTTACTCTCTTATCCTTCTAGACGTCTTTTATATGCTGTGCGTCTTTATTTCTCTGTATTCTGTAGCGAACTACGAAGAAGCGAATACTTGATCCTACTTGTAAGCTAATACCTGATTCTACTGCAGCGTCATGGATGCTGGAGGAAGACACAAGACTCCTGGGTCAAAGACAAAGGACTCTATTATTCAAGGCTCAGCAAGGAGCACGAGCCACATGCTTGCCTCAGTGCCCCACGCGTCAATTTCCGCACGGTGACTTGAAGACAGCCAGGGAACATCCACAAATCAAATAGGGTGCATTTCAGGAGAGGAACTCTCCCCTTGAGGAACCCGCATCTCTCACTATGACAAGTGAGCATGCTTGCCCTTTGTTCCAGGTGGAAACACAATCTCTACCTTCCAAAGCTATAAGAAAACTTGCTTTTTGCTCTGAAGAAAGACACTCTAACTTACTCAAGAAATATCCTTGAAAAAAATAATTTAGAACAAAGCAACCATTGTCTCCTGCCCATAAAATGTGCAGACATGCTAGAGAACAGAGAATTGTCTCCTAACAAGTCCATCTAACTCATTCACATTTCATCCCAATGTCTGTCTTGCCTTTCTAGCTTCTGTGTTATACATGACTCGTTCAATTTGTCTACTCTGAATGTTCCTGACTCTCAGGGAGCTTACAGTCTAAAATTAATTAGTGAGTAAGGAAACCCAGATTTTCCAGCTCCAAACCCAGCATTACCTACAGTCCCCTAAAGTGTTGACATCTCGGCCACCGTTTCTCAGGGCTGTCTCCCTAGGTGTGGCACATAGGAAGTAGCCAGGCCATTCTTTTCAATGAGAATAGACAGCTAGGTATCTTCTGAAGCACTTAGAAATACTCAACTCAGTGGGAGATGTTTTAAGAATGACTGTGCTGAGAAAAATCCCCACATGTCAATCACTGTTGCTGGTATTCGTAATAATCAGAATATCTCTAATCAGCATGGCTCCAATACTTGGGAGATGGAAGGGTGCCTGTCATCGTTTGGAGTGTAATCGGTCTATATGTGTAAGGACAGGAGGCGGGGACAGACATTCTTAGTCCGGTAGAAGCCTAGACACCAAAACCTAAGCTGCTAAAATCTTGAAAACGTTCAGTAAGGTCTTTTGCCTTATGCATAACGGATATATAGGTTGATCTATAGCAAAGCAATTTTCTTGCTTAATAATTGCAATAAGAGATGGAGTCTTTTAGTAGTTAAAAAGAAGTAGAAAAAGGGGATGGGAGGGTATACAATTTGTAAACTGCAGCATTAACGTATTTTTACCTTTGCATCGATTCACAGAGCCAAGGAGCAGTGATTGTGCACTCTGACTGCTCTAATAACATCACTGTTCCTATGACCTGGATCGCTCTAAACACTTACAACTATAGAGTGTAGTCTTTAAAATAAGATTATGTGAAGGCTATGATGACTGCTTAGGCTGATACATTTTGGCATCACTTCTTCAAGGGCTCTTGAGTTCATTCATTAAATCCTAAGTTGTACAGTGCATTCAGAGAGACATGTGTTCCTTGATGTGAGGCATTTGCATGCCTATTTTCTAAATTCTCCAGTGATGGCAACACAGCTATATTCCTTACATTAAAAATTTTAGAGGGTTAGTATCTCCAGGAATGATACCTACAGTGCAATTTCCCTTCACTGTGAGGAACACATATTAATCTCAGTCTGTAGATTTAGAAACTGAGTCTCAGAAAGATTTATTACAACAGTGATAATAATAATACTATTAAGATTAGACATAATGTCAGTAATCTGTTTAAAATGTTTACTGAGCATTTATCATGTGCCAGGCATCATGCTAAGCATTTTATTTATCTAATTTAGGTCTCTTAAGAAAATACTTGAGGTGGCTCTTATTCCTAATTATCAGGTGAATAATCAGAGACACAGAAAGCTTAAGTGACTGGACTCAGCTCAGTGGTTAGTTGAGCTAGAACATGACCCATGTTTCTCTGAAACTGTGCCGCTCTATCTCTACTTGGATGCTTATTTCATGAAGTTTGTCTTGAACAAATCCTCTCTGCCATCTTTATGTCCGTCTAAGATTAGACGTCTAGCCCACCCCTCCAACCTCTCCTCTCCCCTGATCTCAGGAGCAGAAGACAAGTCCTTCTCTTTATAGCCAGTCTGGAGATTGATGGGCGCCTTACTTCACTGTGTGGTGCTACATTGACTACCAAGGTATCTTTACTTACCTTGAGTCTGAAATGCAAACCTGTTTAAGCTGGGTGGGAAATAAGAAATGCTAATCTCACCCACCACAATGCAATAGCAAAATGCAATCATCAGAGTTTTAAACTTTGAAATGTTTCAGTCAAATCCTGCAGATATATTTATCAGTGATTAAGCTGGATCTTTTCATCCTTTAGACGGAAAGCTGTTCTTTCAACCGGTAGAAAGCAGATGCCCCAAATGTAATGTACATTCATCTATGGAATAATTGCTTTATTTCTTTTATACAAAGATGCAAAGGCAGAGTTTTACTTTTCTCTTGACCATGAAGTAGTTTTTTTTTTTTTAAATCTCCATAAACAATGAATTTATGATGGTACATCTTTTAGGTATGAAAACAAGACTTGAGACATTTAAATTTACTCTCTGTTTTAAAGCTTACTCTTTTTGCTGAAGCTACATGAAAATTTTAAAAAAAAGAATAAAATATTTTCATATGACAGAAAAGAGCCAGTGTGATAGGCATTTGGAGCTATTTACTTACATACCTGTGGTGCAAAACCACAGAGCAAAACATATGCATCTTTCGAAGTAAGGGATACAAGGTGATTTAATATACTAGGACTATGACAATTCCGTGAAAAGTCCCAAAGTCTGCAGACAGAGAACTAGGCGAACTCTGGTTCCCATCCATGTGATGCTAACATACTTAAACACATGCTCCCTAGGGTAGGTAGCAGACACAAAATGAATTCTGCCTGAAACCACAAAAGAAAAAAAAAAATGTGGCTGTAAGTCTCCATGCTGGTGATACTGTAAACTGACCTGGTATCTATAGCACACGCCCCATGTCTCTCCCACTCAACCATGTCTGTTCCGTTGATTGACAGCTTCTATTTTTTTAATCATCTGTTACTGAGTTTACAATAAACATATAAGTACATTATTTGGAACAGTGCCCAAGATTCTGAACTAAGCATCTTATTTCTGAAGGGAAGTGTTACTCCTGGATGACTGTAATTAGGAAGATGGAGAAATGAGCATGAGCTTCTAGCACTAGGCTGCCACTTGCTCCCCGACTTCTAAGAGGAGAGAATGGAATCACAGCAGTTTTGAGAATCCAACTCTTTCTGGGTGATAATTATAATAACAAACCTGTCTCTGTAAACCTAAGAGTCAGACTTCTGGGATTTTAAGCAAACTCCAGGGTCTTTGATTTATTTCTTCTGTATCAAGCAGCTCATACCATAGTCTTGTTTTCTTTTTGTTATTGTTTTATGAAAAATTTTACAAAAGAGGTGCACTCTTAAAAATTGTACTATATGGAAAGGACACAATAAAAAACTGATCTCTGTTGTGCTTTTATGTATCTGAAATGTGTGACACTTCAGACCTATATTTTATCTTGTTATACGTATTTTGCAAAACAGAAATCATACTGTATATGTTTGCTTTTTGATTTAGGAATATCTTTTTGTGTCAATGGGTAAAGATTTACTTAGTTTTTTAAAAAACACTGTATATCATTTCATGATGTACAGACACCAAAATTTATTCAACCATTCCCCTATTTTTGAACAAGATGCTTCTAATTTCAGAGATATTTATAGATGATTCTACATTAAACCTCCATGTAAATATACCCTTTCCCACTTACACTTAAATATCTAAAGAATGGACTTCTAGAAATAGGATTACTGATTTAAAATTTGTATATATATGTATTTATCATTTGCTATAAACTAACCAAATGCTTCCAATTTTATTACCAGTAACTTTTCAGATGAACATTAAATAAGAATATTAAATTCTTTACAACATTTTTATTAATCTGATAACCATGACATTTTCTTGTTTTATTTTGATTTTCTTGATCACAATTGTGGTTAAATATCTCCTCTCATGTTTCTATTAGCAGAATTTCCTGATTGATGTATCATTTCATCCTCGGCACTCATTTTTCTGTGAATCATTTGCCTTTTATTATTGATTTAATTGATTTATAGGATTTTTGTAATTTCCTTCCTTCACCGGGAATCCATTTTTATTTACAGTTGGAGGTGCAAATCTAAATTAAAGCGTTTTGTTTTTGTTTTACTTTAATGTATGTTTCATAATCTTGTTCCATGTATTAAATAATAAATCACATCACTAATTTGGAACACTACTTTTTCACATAAAATTCCTCATATGTGTATGAATCTGTTTCTGGGCTTTTCATTGTTTTTATAGCTGTAGAAGTCTTTCTAGGCCAGGAATCTTGAGTTTATTTACTACAGTTTTTTTCATGTTTATTTTTCTATCTGGTAGGATGATCTCTTTGCCTAGACTTTTTCTCTTCCCCCAAAATTCTTGATGATTTTTCCCATTTACTCCTTCAGAAGAACTTCTAAATTGGCTTTACCAGTTCTGAATTATTTAGTTCCTTTATAAAGACTTTGTATGAAATAAATTCTGAAATATATAGAGAGTAATAAATATATAGAGATAGATATGAATTCTGCAAATGGGCATAAGAAAGTGAAGCTACTCGTCCTAAGCAGGTATGTCCTTCAGTGGAGTATGCTGTTAAACAAAGAAATCGCAATTTGAATTTGGATTTGGAAACTAAATAGAAATTATGATCTGTAAAAAGGATGGTTACTGAGGCCTCTTCAAATAAAAGTGGCATGAACAGGCAACTACTTAACATTGTCCAGCATTATTTTTTAAGATTTTATATAAAATTTTATTTGTCCGTGATATGTGATGTGTTGAGCTCTGAAAACTATACTTATATTTGTCTTAATCAGTGTTTCAAAAGACAAGGGATTTTAGCAACTTTAGCGTAAGAATGATGTTTGAAAGGGGAAGAATGATAAGAAAATCTGGGACTGCAATTTCAAATTTTACAAATGCTTTCTCTACCTGTATCCATGCATTATAGTAAAGGAATTACTGTAAAGTTTAAACAAATTTAGTCTTAGAATGTTTGACGTTTTTTTTCCTCTTCCATTTTCCTGGTGCCTTACAAGCTCTTCTCAAGGAAGGGATCAGTCTGTTTGTCTTCTGTTTTAATTTTTTACTTTCCGTTGTTCTTAAATATTGCTCAGAGCCAAACTGCACATTGATTTTGGGAAATGTGAGGAGAGGGGGCCACATTTTGTGACAGATTTTTTTTAAAATAATTTATGGGCCCTTCCATGAGCATGTATACAGGAGAAAGATGCTGCTCTGTCTGAGAAAAGGGCTTGTATCTGCGTCCTCCTTAAGCCTTTGACAAAGGCTTTCTGAACCTTGACTGACCTTCCCCAACCATGCTCTTCCAAAGCCACGGGGCAGTTCTCCTGAATTCACTGGCTTGCTTGGGAGCCTGACAAAAATTTCTCCAGGCACTGAAATCATGATTTAAACATATGGCTGTCAGACTAACTTAGGACAGTTCAATTCCTGAAATAGCTAGTTTTCCTAGAGGTATGGAGTCTCTCAAGGTCACCTAAAGAGTAACTGTAGTATCTTAACATGGTTCACGGAACTAATAATGAAGGATTAAGAACAGAACGTCAGTCTAGATAAGTTGCTTTTTGCTGTTTCTGAGTTCTGGCTTTATTCTTCTTTGAGAGTTTAGGAGAAATATAAGCACCATTTTCATTAAAACTGATCTATTAAAAACCGTAATACACAACAAAACATTTTGAATGATTTTCAATCCAATAATGATTGCTATTTATATTTCATTTGAATTTCAGAACATTGACATGATTTCCTTGATCCACCATGGAATGAATTTCCCTGCTAAAAGATTCCCACACACATAAATCAAAGAAAATGCGTGGTATAAAAATGGATCTCCGTAAGAGTTCTCCCTGGCTCCTTATTTGTCTAGTAAAGGTTGCTTTTCAATTTCAGAATTTGCTGAATCGACAGTAAATGGCTTGTCTTTCAATGTTCCCTTCTAGAGTTTCTGAACTGCTTCCAAATTCTGCAGTATCTACCCCAATTATTAGAAACAGTAAAATACAGCAAGAGTAGGCAATTTTCTTTAACCTGTTTATTCAGTAATGTTCATCTCATTTGTTTTGCATTCCATTTTACCTAACTTCAATATTAAGCCATCATATATTTTCACTAAACATACATTGTCTTATTGACAAAATAGCTGAGCAGAAGTTAGGTCGAGAATTTTCACCTCCTGTTGTGGGGTTATGGTTAAGTCTTGCAGATGCTGTAGCCTTAAGCATTTTATGTCTTATGTCCTACCACCTGCTGAGTCAAATTTCTCTGAAATAATGAATTCTCTTTCCTTGCAAAGGCCAATGCTTTCTTGCTTCAGGCTATAACAATATGATGAAAAAACCCAAATGGTCAATCTGGTATTTGATAAACGTTGGCTAAGTTAGTTAGACTACAGAGCTTCAACTTAATTGTTGCCATGTGCAAAAACTTATTTTCAATATTTGAAAGGCTAAGAAATGTTGTTGGAAAAGTCCTATGTTATCACACTTTAGTACATTGTAAAGATTGTGCTAATAACCATAACTGCCAATTATTGAAAGTGTTCTGTAAGTATTAGATCACAAATATTCCATGTAAAATGAAGTTATTAATCAACTAATACAATACAAATAAAGAAACAGAAGTTTAGAGGAGTCAGGTGACCGAACCATGAGTCATTGACAAAAAATGAAAACGTCTGACTTCAAATTCGACTTTCAGTATGTTTTCTGCTCCCCTATGCCAAACATTTAAAATTTTTTTACTTCATAACAACTCTATTTCATTGTCACAAACATTTGTGATCAGAAATATTTTCATCAGCCTCTCCTGACAGTTCTACTCCCAAGATACATGGAAGGGACCTACTTTCACTGCCTTATACATGAATTTTTGGAAGCCACAAAATCTTTGCCCGGATTCAAATCCAGGCTCTGATTTACACCCCAAGTGTCTCTAGGAAACTCCCTTATTCTTTCTGAAGCTAAGTTCTCCATTTGTAAACAGCATTATTGCCAGAATGCAATTGCACAGATTATGTTGGGGGCAGGGGAGAGACTAGTACAGTGTCTGGTATATCATAGCTATTAAATTGAGACAACCTCTTTTATAAGGGGAGGGGATGGTATTTTGGAGTTTATTCTCTCATCTTCTTAAATGAAATTTATGAATGGTCTACTTTACGTTGAAATTCTAACACTGACAGTGAGTAGTGACAAACAGGAACCCCACTCAACTGCTTTCAGAATCTCATTTTACATCTTTCAAAGACAATTATGAGCTGTCATCTTTATAAGCAGTTGAAGTATAGGAAAAATAAATACATCTTCATTTGTCATCCTGATTCTTTATGTTAAGTTGGTATCAGACTATGTGGTTTCTAATGTTTTATCTTTTTACTCATCCAGAGCAACGCTTCCTGGGCCAGATCGCCAGTTCTCACGGTGAATGGTTCACATTTATGAGATTTGTGTGTGTTTATTGTTTGATAAATAAAATTACTCAGAAGTGGTTATCATTTATCTTTAAAACTCTTTAGTTCCTCCCTACTCATGCCCAAGTTCATTTATGTATATATACTATATATAATTATATATATAATATACTATATATAATTATATATAATATAATATATATAATTTAAAAATATATAATATAATATATATAATTATATATAACATGCAAATATATATTATATATTATTTATATATTATATATAAATATTCTCTAAGAGGAAGCTTGGTGAATGTTATTATAAGCAAAATGGAAATGGGTTAAGTTGAGATCCTTTAGTTGTAAATGACAGTAAAAAAAAATCTAATTAGTTCTATTTTCCACATCAAGCACAAGCACATTAGTTACATTTCAATATATTTATGAGCAACCCAGTAAAAGTGCATCCATATCCACAAACTCGTTTGCATTTCAGTGCACAGAGCGCAGTGATTGTAAACACCAAGAACTGGGAGCTATTGAACAGATGGGGCATTAGTGTCTTAATTCTGGATCTTTGTTCTAGTAAATCCTTCCGTTTCATATCCTTTCCACAAATCCTACGGCCATTCAGGGCATGATGAATGATTTTTTAAAAGCGCTTTAATGTTCATGTCACGTTCTGTGTTTTACAATTTCAAACAAATACATAAATGCAGGTGTCCCAACAGATAATGAAGCCACATTAAAATTTTCAAATACTCTAAACTAGGCACGTCCTAATCACACCAGAAGATTCTGCATAAACTAAATGCAGTTTCTTGGTACCAGCATGCCTAATTTTTAAAATTATTATTATTTCTGATAACCAATCTCTGTAAATTGATTCCCCGACTCAGATTTTTATTTTTCCATTCTGCATGCTAGACACTTAATAAATGAGACTGACTGAATATCTATTCCTTATGTTTAAGAAAGTAAAATGGCAGTAAATAAACATTCTAATGGTTTAAAGGACTTTACACAGAGACTATGTGCACACACACAAAGCTTATCAAAGGAAACACAGACATCCTGAATGCCTTAATTGTGCCATAAAAATAGAGAATGCATGTTTCCTCAATCAAGTCATAGAGGATTCAGCACTTACAAATACCTAATCTAGGGCTGTGATGGCATTTTCATGAGCTATTGTTGTTTTCTTACCTCCCTCCTGGCTTACACTGCAGTCTTCAAGTGGCAAATGGGATCTACAGAGTCCAAAACTCTTCTCCAAAGTTTTAGAAATTATTGGCATTTTATTCGATATTTGAAAATAAACAATTTCTTTCAACGATCAGAGTATTATAATTCCTCTTAACACTGAGTAAAACTGCCATTTCCAAACTAACACAACATTGTAAATCAACTATACTTCAATTAAAGAACCAACAAACAAACAAACAAATCTGCAGTTTCCTGTTTGGGTTGATGGGATTGACATCTGTGAAAAGACTTTGAAAGGAAATGGGTGAATCTAGGTTACACATGAGTTGCTGATAACTGAAAACTGCCGCAGAAGAGAACTGGATAGTGTCCTACTTAGAGGACTATTAAATAGAGTTCGGCCCTCACATGTCTATTTTATTCCTGGCGGTTATTTGTCGGGTCCTTTTTAGATCTTATGGAAAAACAACGTTGTAAACTGTAGCCTTGGGGAAGCTGTGGCTGACGGTGCTTGGGGCGTGTAGCTGTGCTGGGCTCTGTCTTGGAACATACTCTTAAATCTTTCTGGTTTGGAGGAGAGCGGCCACGATGGCTGAGAAAGACCCTGAGCTCCCCTCCTCTCGCGAGCACACCGAAGTCACAACTATCTGCACAACCACCATCGACGAAAAAGGCTGGAACCTACCAGGAAAGGTCTTCTCCAACATAAAGAAGGAACCACAAAGAGACGGTAAGAGGGGCGGACTCAGGACATATTCGATTCCCATACTCGAGGGTGGGCGACCCACAAACCGGAGAATCATTATAACACAGCGGCTGTCCCACAGGAGCCGCAGTTCTGCAGCCCCGGGGGCGCAACACGGGAAGGACGAGCCCCCAGGACATTTGGCTTCAAAGGCTTAAAGGCAGACGGGACGCCCCACAGGACTGGGAGAAGCAGAAGCTTCACTCTTAAAGGCATTCACAAAAGCTCTGACCCGGGGCAAAAGCAGTAACTCCGTAGGGGCCTGGGCCCGGCCTACCTGCTGGCCTCGGAGAGGCTCCTGGAGCGGCGGGGTGGCGATCCTCCTGCGGACACCCCGCCCCGGGGCCCTGTGGCCGCCACGCCGGCTCCTCTGCGTGGACGCCCGGCCCCACCCAACCGCCTGCAGGCGGCCCCTCAGGCCAGACGGCTGACCGGGCGGGACCCAGCCCCACCCGTCAGCGGACAGGCTGCCTTAAGGCTGAAGTGCCCGCAGCTGCCTCCAGGCAGGGCCCTGCCCACGCGGGGCCCAGGCCCAGCCCCCCCGCCCACCCCCGCCAGCTGGCGGGCGCCGGCCCCTCCCCCGGGAAGCCGGCAGGGGCCTCCCGACCAGCCTCGCCCACCCAGAGACAGATGAGAAGCAAGGAAAACAGCAATCCTGCAGCACAGGCCAGAGCCTCCCCTCGGCCAGCTGGGCCCTGGCCCTCCCCACCGGCAGGCCAACGCAACCTTCGGGGCACCCCAGACACTACACCCAACTGCGTCAGGAACCCCACACCCCCACCTTCCTCCCCAAAGATCTGGAACTGAAATGAGCTCTGGGATCCCTGGGTCCTGCAGCCAGACTCCAGGAACCAGCTCTGCCTGTCAGTAGTCTGGCACCAACCCCAGGATCTGGCTTCACCTGCCAGCGGGTGGGCAACTCCCAGAGTCTTCGGGACCCTGACTCCACCCACCAGTGAGCCAGCACTAGCCGTGGGGGCCCCCTAAGAGTCCTCAACCAGCCACCTGGTGACCAGGACCTGACAAACGGCCAGCACCACCTGCTCAAGACAGGGCCTGGCAGCCACCAGACTAGGCGCCAACCAAGCCTACCAGACGACCTGCACAGTCAGCCCAACTTAGGGGGGACCCCTAGAGCACACAGCTTGGGTGACAAGAGGGGACTGCACTGCTGGGACGCACAGGACGTCTCCTACAGAGGCCACTTCTCCAAAGTCGAGAAATGTAACTAGCTTACCACACATATAAAAATACAAAGAGCAACTTAGACAAAATGAGGCAGCAGAGGAACGTGTTCCAGACGAAGGAACAAAATAAAACCCTGGAAGAACTAAGTGTGGCAATAGGCAATCTACCTGAGACAGTTCAGAGTAATGGTCATAAACGTGGTCAAAGAACCCGGGAAGGGAATGGATGCACAGAGCGAGAAGTTGGAAGCTTTTAACAAAGAGTAAGAAAATGTCAAAAACAATCAAAGATACACAGAAGAACACAAATCTTTCTGGTTTGGATAATATGTAAAATGCTCTATGCCTCAGGCAGGTGTAGTGAGAAGCAGCCTTTTTCTCAGAACACCTTAGAAACAAGAAATAAGAATATCAGCCCAGGACTTAAGGCGGTGTGGAAGCTAGCTTGGCATAGTACCTTGTCTGATAACTGAGAATTTGATGTTTAGCTTATGCAAAATGTGGGTAAAATAATCAGTACTGTGAGTTATATGGACGTGCTGTAGATAATGCACAAAAATGTTTGATAAAACACTGGATTTGTGCTGAGATACAAGAGAGAGAAGGAAACTGGTTTCACTGGGTACCTGTTAGGCGTTAAGCAAGAGGACTGTGTGACTGGCATTTGTTTTCCCGTATTATGCCGCAGCCAGCTAAGGAGATAATATTACCTCGTCTTAAAACTTCAGAAAATGAGGTTCAGAAAAGTTGAGCAACATACCAATGGTCACACATGGATTAGGTGTCAGGGACTTCAGCTCTATGCCCACATCTGAGCATTCACTGTGCCTTGCTAAACTGGGTTCTACTTCTGCAAAGATTACAGGAAAAAACATTACAAAATCTTTTTTTGATTTGTCGAAGTGGTTGGGGCAAAGAATCTGCATTCCTTTCGAATGTCAGACATTTGTGACTTAAGTATGAGAAAATAATGGTTTTCTCCTTACCGTAATCACCAGGGCTCTCACTCTGCCACGAGGTCAAACTGGCCTTCCACCCCGGGAAAAAGAATTTGTCTGAGTAACCTGGAGGACAAAGATGTCAAGGTTAAGGTAAAAAAAAAAAAAAAAAATGTACTCTATTACTTAAATCCAAGTTCTTTTCTTTTTTCCGAACTGAACTATTATCAATTACAAGAGGAGGGACAGCCCTCTGGAGACCATTAACAAGATGGTCTGTATAATATACAGGGAAATTAGGAAAAGGGAAGCTGGTTTAGTGAGTGTAAATATTCCATATAAATATCCAAATATATACACATGTATGTGGGTGGAATCATGTTTAACTGCCACCTGTATGTTTATTGTTACAGATGGATAACCATTAAAATGTTAACCTTCAAATCTCCTTTCAGTGTGTATATCTGAGCCATGCAAACATGTTTAAAAAGACCACTGTATCCTGGACTTCAGCTGAAGCTTATTTGGTACTTTATCATTTTGCTTATCTCTTCTTCTCCCTCATCCCAAATTATTTTGTAAATGTTTTTAAAAAGCCACACTGAATTAATGAGCACATTCTTGCTATTTTTTTCTCATTCGGTTTACATTTAGTTGGATAAAGTAAAAACATGTCTGTTGAAAAGAATCCATACACTTCTTCAGTTAGCTCAGGGATTCCTGCCATTTAAAATTGACAAAAAAAGCAAAATGTACCAGGTTTTAACACTGGAAATAGAGCTATTAGGCCTTCCCCGGATCCCTGGTCCTAGGTGTGACCTCAAAATCCCTTCTGTCCAGAACTAGTGACTGTTCAGAGTGGCCTTTGCAACTGGTCTCATGAGACAGAAGGAAAAGAGCAGGAAACTCCAAAATAATAAAGTAAGCCTGACACCATGTTGCAGTTGGATGCACTAGCTCATCAAAAGGAAAAATCTGACCGTCAGTAAATATTTTTTTAAATATTCAGAGGTATGTTTTATGTGATTTATATGAAGGTGGTCAAACATAGATATAAACAGGCCTTAACATGAGCTCATAAGTACATGGTAAGGAAATAATGTAATGGAGAAACATGGTTAAGAGAAGAAGCTTTGAAGTCAGAAGATCTGAGTTTGCATTCTAGCATGAACACCCAGTAGCTTTGTGACCTTGGGCAAATCTCTCGCTCTCTCTAATCCATAATTTATTGAGTGATTTGTAAAAAAAAAGGGATATAAGAGTATCTCTCACAGACTTGCTCTGAGAATTAAATTGAATTATTTATGCAAATTGGTTAGCACATTACCTGGCACTAATAAACTCTTTAAGAATATTAAACATCATGGTTATTGTGATTTCTGGAACTTAATTTAATCAGATGCACACTCACTTTGAAAGGATTTTTTTTCCCCTCCTAGGTAAAGGAAACAACAAGAATGTCAACAATTATCTAAAAAAGTCATTGTAACATGACAATATAAAATAAATGATAACCTTGCCATGAGTTTCTTATGGATTATTCCCTGGTATTACATGCATGTGTTAATGATACCTTAGATAAAATTTAATAAACACACTATTGAATCAGAGTTGCAATTGCTTCTTTTGGAATAGTCAAATTATCAATATTTTAAACACCCACAATTTATTGATTAAATTTATTAATTAAAAACATACGTGTCCCCAAACAAATTATATATATGCCATCTAGCAAAAAATTACCTTGGAAGTATTCTGAGTATCTTAAATAAAGAATCATGATATGGATATTTCCATTTCCATATTTGTACTATAGTTTTAAGACAAACCCAATAACTATTTATAAATATTTGTTTTTCAATGTATGGCAATGCTGTGCAGGTGTATCCTGATGGCTAAGATAGTCACATAATGCTTTTAGTCTCAAGTAAGGTGTGATTGCCATTGTTTTCAGAGATTACTGTTCAGATGATAAAGTTTCAGTGATTGTGCTTGAAAAAAACAACCAGTAGAGTGATTTGGTTGCACATCATTAAATATAGGATATATAGTCATTATCAATTTGTAAAGGAAAGTAGAAGGACTGTGACAATTTAACCAGGAGGGGAAAAAAAAAGACAAAAAGTCATATTTTTAGGACTAATAGTCTTGGTTGAATTAAAACAAAACTATGGAACTGCATGATACATTGTCAGTACGAACATGAATTTTACTCTCAGAACTGCTCAATAAATAAGTAAATTAATGGATAAGCAAATAAATAAATAAAAATTGGGCAATGTCATACAGGGGAGCTCTGATGGTCCTTCAATGGACATCTTTAAGAATACATTGACATTTGTTGTGTCTCAACGGATTAGGCAACTACTGCCTAGAAACAGGGAGTATCATAAAATGATCTTCAAATCTCCCTTCCTTGAAGACTTATTTCTAAAATAACTTCCCAATGTCACTTCCCCTTCAAAACTCAGAAGAAACCAAGCCTAACTCTAAATGCGGTCTTCAATTATATATTCTGTATTCTTTCAAGCACCTATCTTAAGTTTTAATCATGTAAAGCCGATCACATTGCAGCACAAAGTCAAGGAACACTTGTAGAATCAAAAGCACATGCATGGTATGGACTGGCCATTTAGATTTTTTTTTTTCTTTCCTTGGCCAAGATCCGACCCTATGTGAAGTGTCTCCTCTGCTAGAAATCCTCCTGGGGAAAATGGCCAGGGAGCTCACCGAAGTTCAGACCTTATTCACCAGAAGCATCGCTTCGAGGTGCCCCATCTTTTTCTTTTCAGCACCTGCTACCAGGCCAAGTGGAAGTGCTGAAGGGACAGTTCCCAGCCCGGCAGGTCATTTCCAGTGAGTGCTCCCAGGAAGACAGCGCCCATCTCTTCTCTGCTACAAACCCCCATTCACAAAATCCGACAAGAGAACTACGGTTCTCCCTGACTCCTTGGAAATTTAGTTAGACTGATGTTGAAACACACCCTCCTTCCCTAAGTGTATAATTATTCGTGGGTGGAGAGCCACCAGGGAGAGTAATAGAGGAGGGAAGAGAAAGAGAAAGAAAAAAAAAAAGTAGAAGCGGGTTTTGACCTGACTTCTAAAAACCTTTCTGTTAATCTTCTCTCGTCCCCCTCTCCCATTTTCTAATCCGGAGAATGATGGAGTTATAGGCAAAGGAATGATTCCGGAAATGGAGATATGCCTCTCAAACCTAGAAATGAATGATCCGGGCGATTTGCGTAAAGTTAAATACTCCTCGTCCTAGGAACCCAGCACAATTCACGTTTAAAAGAGGCTGCGTTTTCTCCATCGCGACATAAAAAGACAAACATTTGCCTCCAAAGATTAAAAAACCCGGTTCCGGAGCGCGTGCTTGCTGCCCTGTAAGCTGCAGAGATGAGGGGCAAAGCGCTCGCAACCTGTGAAAGTGCCAGCGACTCTCTGAACCCGGTGGCCAGTTCCCTCCCGGCCAGAACTCTTCCCAACCGGCCCTCATCCTTCGTGACTCTGCAAGACACAGGGACTCAGACGTGTGTGGGAGTGCGTGCGAGGGAGACAGGCGAGAGGCGAGAGCGCTCTCCACATGTGCAGCCCTGCATCTCCCCGGTTCATAGCTTGCATTCATTCATATGCATGCAGTGGTTAAATATTTGATCAAAGGTGGAACAGTTATACAGATCAGTTGTATTTTTAATGGGCACGCCTTAAAATAGAGGGTTCGTAAATTGAAAGTGTGGGAAAGCTTCTGAGGATAGTCCCTGTGTCTCTAACCCTTTCTACCCTTCCCTCCCCCATTTCTATTCACCCCCCCCCCCCAAAAAAAAGGCAAGCTTGCAGCAGATTGTAGAAGGATTTGAGTCTGCAGCTAGACGGAAGGGGATTAGGGCCAGAGCGGTGCAAGTTAAATTGTGCAGCATATAAAAAATGGGCGGATTGGTCTCCAGCTCCAGAGGCTGGTACCACCTTCCTTTCTAAAATAAAATCTCTCTGGCATGAAGTCACCGCCTATTTCACATCCGGTTTGCCCTGGGACGTATTACTACTGTCTTGGTAAAGAGAAATCTTTTGTTGTATAGCTGCAGATTGGATATTGGGAAGCAAATTTGGGTGTGAAATCTTCAGCAGAGGAGCACGCAGGGTCCATGATGGCTCAGACCGAGTGAGCGCCAGGCGGAGCGAGGACGCCCCTCGGCTGCCGGCCGGCGCGCCCGGACGCGCGGACTCGCGCTGGCTTCGAGCTCTCCGCGAGCTTCCCTCGCAGACTTTTCCCGGGTCTTGAGCGATCCTGCGCCCAGAAGGGGCCCGAGGTAAGTGCGGCTTCGGACCGCAACATACACAGCTTTGAACGTGCCTTTCCCTAGCTGGAGAGGCAGGAATGCTACAGGAAAAAAGAGAAAGAGGGGACAGGACCAGAGCCTGATCCGGTAGCAGGTAGGAGCAACGAACGTTTTTCATTCAGGGTGAAAACCGCAGCGATCTAGGATTATTATTATTATTATTATTATTATTATTATTATTATTATTATTATTATTATTATTATTATTATTATTATTATTAATCATTATTATTATTTTCTCTTTCCTCTTCTCTTTCCCCCTTTCTCAGGCAGATCTGAATGTATTCCGCGGGCTGGGTGGTGACATGTTGTTTTGGTCTTTTTCTTTTTTGCAAGAGAGAGCTGGATGAGGTGGGGAGGGGCGCTGAGGGGCATCGCCTAAAGTTAAGACGCTGGGATAGAAAACCTGTCTCAAGGCTCCATCCCAGGGAAGGCACTTCCTCCTTCTGGCTGCAAAAATGCCTCTTTTCTCCTTTCCAGTGGACGCAGCTGAAATGCCTTCTGGCGAAGGGGGTCTCTCGCATTCTGAACGCGAAAAACTCAAGTTAGCATTCGATGTGGGTGGCATGGGACATGGGTGTTTGGAGTGTGTGTTTGGTGGGGGGGGGGTTGAAGGTGGAAAGGGGTAAGGAGGCAGCTTAGCGTTTCTTTTAAACTATTATGTTTGTATTTGCAAGAAACTTTCTTACTCAACAACTCAAGTGCCATGATGGGTTTGTTTTCCTCTTTTTAAAATGTCAGAGGAGGACAAAAAGCTTGCTTTGGGGTTTGGTTTTGTTTCATTTATCCCTTCAGGGATTACCCTTTTTAAAAATAAAGACTGACAAATGTTCATAAGGTATGAGAAGTTGTCTTCCTTCATAAAAGATGTTGAAGATTGTAACAGGGTGAATGATCATTATGCAATTTAGAAATTTAGAAGCAATATTTCAACATAAGGATATTTATCCAATATTTCTTGTCGTATTCAACTCATCTGTGTCAAAAGCAGTCACTAAATTAAGGAAAAACTATGAAGCTCACAGTTTTTATCTCTAGATCTAGACCATTTCACTCTAAATATATTATGTTTCATTGCTTACATACCTGTTTGGAATGGTTTTTTTTTTTACTGATGTAAATGATCCTGGAGAGTGTGGAAAGCATCTGTGTAGATGTATTTAAAGGCATATCAAACAATGGAGTGCTTAATGAAAAATATGCTTTAAAAGACTTGCAATCCATTTATCACTGACCGGTCTAAGGAGTGCAGATTCAAGGAAGTGCTAACACATGTTACCCTGAACATTTCTCATATTATGACTGGAATCAATTATAGCACATTAAAAGAAGGTGTTACCATAGCTGCTCCCTAACCAGGGAGTGCACTGATTTTTAAAAACTGACTCCACACACAGATTATAATTTTAAACTCTCTCTAAGCTTGCCATACTTCTCCAATTCCTCCGGCATCCCACTACCAAGTCTAAATTCAACAATCAGACGGTGACTGATTGCACTTCACCTAAGAGGGAAAAGAGATTCCCTTATTCATGCAAAGCAAAGCCCTCCAGCTTCCATCTGGTTGAGATGAAACATTTTCTAGCAGCAACCTGGCAGAATTTGAGAGGACATAAAAGATATGTGTGGGAATGTTTGTGTGCATTTATGTGAGTGTGGTTTGTGTGTGAGATCAGCACATGGCTTGACTATAAAGCGTGTCCTTTAGCTTCACAGAAGCATTAGTGAGCATATTTAACAAGGCAATCACAGGCAGAGAATGCAAGCACGACTTCGGCATTCAACAGTGTGTTTCCTATTTTTTTTAAAGATAAATGGCAGTTGCTTCTGAAATCAAGGTGCATCTGGAATTCAAAGATGAATTCAGTCATCAAAGCATATTAACGTACCCCGTCACGGTCCCCAAGCATGCTCTGTTGTAGACACCAGCTTCAAATTTTCAATGCACAGTTTAGTTGTGGGAGCTCAAATCAGGAAGGTCTACATTTTCAGATGACAAGCAACAAGAAGAGAGCAATTCAAACTATACTGGAAATATAAAACCTAGAGAAAAAAAAAAAAACCAACTCACAGTTTTGAGGTTGAGCAATATTGTCACCTGAGAGCATTTCAACTTGTGTTCTTTTACAGGAGAAATTAAGACACTGATATATTTCTGAATGGAGAAATGGAAGGGAAAGTGGAGAATGGATGGTCCAGGTTTCCATTGCTTCCAATGAGGTGTCATATTCCAGTGAGGTCATAGCCTGACTTCAAAGCATTCATCTGCACGGCCTCAGTCAGCCCTAGTGGTTATAACCTGATGTTTCTCACAAGAGACATTGATCTCTACTTGTTCCACTTTTCAGCTGCACGAGCCCGCGATGAGGACAAGCCTGGGTCTCTCTGACTACCTCTGGGCCTGGACCCTCCTCCTGACCACACTGACTGGAAGAAGGTGAGGACCCTTTATTTTAAAGCTGCATGAGAATTTCTGTAACTTTTCATTTACTCTTTCAGGGGGAAGAAAATTGTCCTTGGACGAATTCATGACTAAGGGAATTCAAAAAACTTAACTGCCAGAAAATTCCAGCTAAGAATAAAAAAGAGCAGGATGAAAAAATAATCATCTTATTTGCGTGTTGGTTAGAATACACTTAACATGCTTTTGTTAGAGAATGTACTAATTCAACATTTAATTCTTAAATTGAACTTTTTCACTGTTCAGTTGTTAACGGAACAAAACACGCGGTCTCCTGATTCATAGAAAAAGTGACCCCAATTCATGTCTGCGTACGATGTGAGGTGATTTTTCAGTAAGACAATTTCTAGCCAGTTGGTAAAGACCATAGAGTAACTTGTGACTCTGTGGAAGTGGGAAGTTTAAAGTAATATCTGTAATTTGAAAGTTAAAAGTTTCTATAAATGCATGTGCAGTATGTTTTGAAACTGTTATTTATATAAACAATAAAAGTAGAATCTACAAGACCCGTATTTAAGTGCATTAGATAAACCTGAACTTCTCTATTAAAGTGTAAGTCCTGTGGAGATGAATTATGAGAAAAATTTAATAATATGATTAATCATATTCAAAATATTTGCTAACGATCCAGTCAAGCATATAAACATCTAATAGTAGAAACCATATAAATGACCAAATAGTTCAGATACCTCTTTATCAACTTCTATATTTTTGTGTAGTCTCTCCTGTGGGCCAAAAGTGTGCCTTAGACATATTATAAAAAGCTTCTAAGAGTCTTCATAATGCAATGAAAAGTGAACCCTTATGAATTAAGGTAGAGAGGTGGAATAATGTGGAAAGATAAGGATTTAGGAGGATTTTTTAAATTGAGACGTTGTCTGTTTTCATTTTTTGCTATTGTATATGGCAAATCAAGACTGCCAGATGAGCGGGAAATGCATTATTGCCAGATACTCTTAATCTGAGGAGTTAAATGTTCTTCACTGCTTTGAAAAAATTACATGAAGTGTTACTATCGTAATGACCTGTAGATGGAGTCAGTGCACAGTGTTTTATTACATAGTGGCTCCTCTGGAGTCAAAATCAGGTACTGTAACCGACATTCCTCTACAAATTATACATTCACTTTAGGAAACATTACATTGGCACAAGTGTTTAATAGCAAATAAATAATCTTGATCTTTATCCTAGGGTTATTCTCTGACAATTACAATTGGCCATGGTAAATTAAAACTAAAGAAGACGCATAACCTGATTAGAAAATCACATAACAGAAAGATTACCATTCCAATTGGCATAGCAGAACTGGTTTTCTGGGGGGGAGAGAAAAGTCTCCTAGAATTTTGAATTCCAATGCAAATAATTGGTGAAAACAACATTTTTTTTTTAAAAGGAGGGAGAATTTCCTGCATTTGACATAAGCTGTAAAAACAAAGGGGATGCAGGTAAAGGTAACAGACCACCCCATATTCTAGGAATCATATTAACCATCTAATTGTCTTCTGTCATGTCACCCCATCTCATCTTTTTCCCTCTTCCTATTTTATTGCTTTCTTTAGAGTACTTGGTCAGGCCCTCTTCACAGCCCCAGGTGTGCTAGCATTTCTTTTCCACCTTCATCAAGATGACCTTCCAGTATCCTTGAAAGATGCAGACATGGCAGTTGATTTTGCGACAATGAGCTTTTATAAATAATTGCATTCAGAAAACTATTTTTGCTTTACTGCTGTCATGTAATGAGATGCCCTGGAAGACACAGAGCTCGTTGAAAACTTGATTTCAAAAATTAGTTAAGATGTTTAATTTTGCCAAAGGAGAGTAAACCCTCAATCTGCATGGTATTAATGCTGAACTTGGGAGAATGTAAAATTGTTTCACAGAGAGACAGTTCGTGTATTTCATCTCATGAAGAGCTTTTTGTTAGAATACCTTATTAAATTAAAATTTTATCAGAAAAATGGCCACTGTATTTTGCCAATATAAAATTAATTACTTAAACAATAGTGTTTGTTTTTGAATTGATACTTTGATTGTATTTCTTGCTTTGGTCAAATAAATTAATCTTGATTTCAAATGTTACTATTCTTCTTAGATTGATCAGCAGTATAAATACACAAGAGAGAATCCAAAAGCATATTAAAGAGGAGGCAGGAAAGTGATATTTTTAGGCAGTTTCTTAGTTTATACTGTGTATTTGTTTTTTTTTCTTTTGCTCAAGGTCAGAGCTGTCATTGAAATATATCAGTAAGTGTGATCCATCAGAAGATAGAAAACTCTTCTCTGAAAGGATTTTGGAGGTGTCATCCTAACCATTACATAAAATATGACTTTAAAGAGCATAGGTAATAATGTGATTGATGTGAGAATTATATAATATTTGAACCATTGTGGTCACTATGTGGTTGGAAATCAAAGGCTAGTAATGGTGAGGGATTAAAAACTAGACCTTCACTTAGAAAGACTTAAATAGGGACAATTACACTGATATGAAAGAATGGAATAAAATTTTAGACTAAAAGTTTAATAAAATTGGATTCTAGTTCAAACTCTGCTGACAAATGGCTGTTTTCTTAAAACACTAACCCTGCATTTCAGTTTAATAAACCATAAATTAAGACTGTTGGATCATATCTTTTTCAAGGTAGCCTTTACTTCTAAGACCAGAAATGACAAAAATTCAATTAATTAGAGGTTTGAATAGACAATTATTGGTTCAGAAACCTTAAAAGGAATGGAAATTACACACTGATGTGAACACATAATTATCCTAAGGAATCAGTTTTATCTATTTTTCTCACCTAAATATCTTAAGAGAACACCCAAAACACAAAACATAGATATATATGAAGCGAATAAAAGAAGGGATGTTGGTAGGAGAAATCTTAGGATTACACTACATGATGAATTAAAACAAAGCTATTAATTATTTTGGTACCTTAGAAATACATTTTTTTTTTTAATTTGGGAAGAAGTTTCCCAGGTTTATTTATTTTTTTACTAGTGTGCGTTGATGTTCTTGCTTGCCCAGAGAAGACCTGCATTACAACACTGTGTGAACACTGAGAATTATAAATGTAAAGAGACAACTCATCTCCTGTAATTTTCCTTCCATAGTTAGAAATATTAGAATTAAAAGCATGTCATCTATGAGAGCAAATAGGAAAAAAATGGTTAAGAATTAAAATATGACCTTTTTTTAACTTTGCCAGAAGAAATTTTCAAATGAAGACTCAATAGAAAGGAAATAGGAAAATCTGAGGATGGCTGTATCTGGAAAAGGGTTTTAGGAGAAATGTATAATTTAGATATTGCTTTATTAATGTTTCTCTCTTTTTTTTTTTTTTTTTCCAGCTATGGACAACCATCATTACAAGATGAACTTAAAGACAACACCACTGTCTTCACCAGGATTTTGGACCGACTCTTAGATGGTTACGACAACCGCCTGAGACCGGGCTTAGGAGGTGGGTAGCATTATTATGTTTTTATTTAAGGGAACACCATCCCTACTGTTGAAGCACTGCTTCCCTCTACATGGTAAAGTAATAGGAATGGCAGCATGCAGTGTAATGACTCATCCTATTTTTTAAAAGACTGCTCAATGTTAATTCAATTTACCATGGTAGTTCCATGCACACACCCATATGTAGTAAAAGGCGGATTTCAAACTTCTCATACTGACATGAAAGAAATGTTACATTTACTTGACAGTCATAATCTTTCCCCATGTAATGATTTGATTTTACAAGGGGAAAAGGAGGGTAATGTTCTCCCTTCCGGCCCAAAGACTGCATCTCCACTTCGTTCAGCTTTGCTATGTCTGCACTGAATTCAAGTGGAATATCTGAATCTACTGCTCTACACATTTATTTTGGAATAGTACATATCAATCCACTATTTTGTGTTAGATTACTCTGGGGTTACCTCTGGGATAAAAGGTGAATGCGATAGATGATAGTAGTTTTGTCTGTTTGCCCACTTAAGTCCTAATTTTCTATAGTATGTATTTTTCTTTATATAGCAATGAATTGGTTTGGCTAATGAATTTCTACTCAGGAAGAACATAGCACTTAATATGATATTTATAACAATAAAAGGAAATAATGTAAGGCATTATACACTTATTTAAATAACCCTTGAATAAGATAATCAACCTATCTTATTTAGTTAAACAAAGACTAATGAAGCCCAAACAAAGTATTGATCTCAGAGGAAAGCAAGTGAAACAAGGAAGGAAATTATTGCTCAAAGTCACATAGGAAACCAAGGTTGGAATCTGTGACTCCCAACTGTAACTTATGCTGCATTGGTTGAAACCATTTAATAGCAATGTCAAAATTACGAGTCAACGGCAATTCTGAGAAATGCATCTCTTCTTCATCTAGACAGCAAAGATCTGCAAAGAATGAGAAGTTTAAGGATCCAGTGTTTGATCTTAAATCTGAATGGTAGCATGGATTAAGAGTCTTTTTTTTTTTTTTTTAAATATTTCGGGTAGTGTAATCACACAGATAGGGATCAAGGGTCTGTTTTGAGGCTGCCAACTGCCATCAGTGTCTCAGAGGTTCAAGGGAAACTCCTTCGTCAAAGACACAACTCAGAGATGTCAAAGGTCTTACCAGGTGTCCTTTCTTATCAATCTCAAACATTCATTCTAGGACACGCTATACAAATTCCTTCAGGTTTCTATTCTACCTAGTTTCCCTTTACTAAGTTCTTTGAAAAAAATCTTAAGGAACAAAACGCACTGGTCGCAAATGGAGTGCGTGTGTGTGTGTGTGTGTGTGAGAGAGAGAGAGAGAGAGAGAGAGAGAGAGAGATGTATTCATATAAGGTCTGTGCACATTTAGACATCTGAAGTGATTTCAGGAAAATCGTCCTTGGCTCAGAACATTTGAAATAAATGACAAAGACTGCAGGTAGGGGAGGATTGTACGAGAAGAAGAAAGTCAGGAGAGTGATAATAACTTTCAAAAAGCTAAGCTTTAAAAATAATAATAAATAAAAAGCAAGACTTTTTAAAGTACTGACGGCATGCATCTGATTTCTTTACTCTTCTTCCTGCTCCATGATATCAATCCTTAGAGGGTCAGCAGAATTTTGTAACACATCTAGGAAACCTTGTCTTCATTCTAGTTTAGGAAGTCCCATTTAACACTTTAATATGTGAATATGAGCATCCTCTCCAAGCTCTGTGCATAGTTTTTCAGTTTGATAAACAATTATACACACACACACACACCTTCTTTAATAATCAGTTGAGTGGATGTATTGTCATTTGGAGTGCAAGTAATAAGCCCGAGACTGCTCATTTACACTTAATTATATATAATGACTCGTTAATAAATGTGTATGTTAACTCTTTAATCAAATACAGTGTAAGCAGGAAGCATTTCACCTATTCTCACATGCACACCTAGGTCTTGGAGAGCCACAGACCCTGAAGATGTATAATGCAGACTAAGAATGGGTTGAAAAGCTAATTTTCAAGACTGGAGAGGATGGTAGATTTATTAACAGAAACAACTACATTATTTCAGGCTGCAATTTTGGTGGAATCTATTATCTACTTAATCTCCTCAAAATAACAAAAACAGACATGTATTTAAAGAACAGAAATAGTAGTTGTCTAAAGACAGACAAGATATATTCTTTTTAATGGAAATGGATATAATATGCTACAGTAATAGAGAAGTCAAGGGCTCGGGAAAATTAAAGAGAATGAATGTGCTTTAATCTTTGCTAAAGATGATTTTTCTGATATTTATGGTTCTGGGCAACAGTAATTTTGAGGTTATGATAGACATTAAAACAAATTAAAAAGTAGCTCAAATATTTTCCTCTATGTCTCTTTTATATATCATCCTGGAACACACTGCAATTAAGTCTGATGGACTTGAGATTTATGAAAAAGCTTTAATACGAGCTAACTTAATTTTTGATGTTTCTTGCAGTGCTTTTTCAGTATTAAGGGATATAACGACATGTGTTTATTACAAATATCTCCAGAGTCATTAACACGTTCAAGTTCATTTTGGGAATGCTTATCTCTCTTTAGAAACTTAATATATTAAACACGGTTTTAAAATGTTTTATAAAACAGAATCTGCTACAGAATTAGACAAAAATGTTAACATCATGATTTCTGGATGCTGTAAGTTGAAATTATCTAATACATAGGTGTGCATATATTATATATTTAATTATATATATTTATTAATATACATATATTTCTGCAGAATTATTTAATTTCATTTCTTTACCATAGATTGCTGGTAAGTGAAGTTCCAGTATGACATGCATTCTAATAGCTCTCCATCATAAAGCTGGATTTTTTTTTAAACATAATCCATTTGCTTTCAGATGTAAAAACTGCATAGAGGAAATACTTGAAAAATTATCATTAGCTTGTAAGGGGGTAAAAACTTCTTCTTAGTAGATTTGTGATTGCAGCTGGGATAATCTCTTGCAAGAGAAAGGAGCCCACTCTCTCCTTTATTATAATAAAAGTCTGGTTTTTATAAAAATAACATTGTGCAGAAGGCAGGGAAATTTTGTTCTGGATGTCCTCAGAAAATATAGAAATGTGATAAGCTGAGACTTGAAACTAATGTAAGAAGCTCTCATGTGTGCAAATTCATCATGATCTGTTTTTGAGAAACAGTTACTGTGTCCAAAGGTACAGCATTACTCTTGGGGGATACACACCCTGGATCTAATAACTAAGAGACAGAATATATAACATGGTTCATCCAGATGATAGAAATCCTTTTATAGATATTATAACACTATTCAAAAAGGCTACCTTTTCAAGTTCAAGAGCAATCCTGAGAAAGTGGAAAGAAGAGGGTAACATACAGAGAAATAGCCTGGAAGGGACTTCTTTTAATTGAGATGAAAGTTAAAAAGGACAGAATGAGTGGAATTCTAAGAATATACTCGACTCAGGGATATAAAGAGAAAAACATGTTGGCTAGTGCATATTTTAAGTACAAAGCTAATGAAGAAACCTTTAAATAGACTTGAGTTGAGATAGTAGCCAGAAAATACACAGCATCATTGTCAGCGAGTGCCGCATTCATTCTCATTTAATATCTCCTTTTTTTGAGGACGAGGTGTAGAGGGCTGGTTCTTTCTGGCAACCAGGGGCCGAAAATGTTTTTGAAAGGTTCTTGCTTAAAGCGTGGTCACTATAGAACAACAAAGTGGTTGAGGGAGAGGAGGACATAAAATCCAGGGGGAAAAAGGGCAAAATAAGAAAGAAAAGGTGAGAGAAGACAGGAGAACAAAAGAGGGCCTTGAAAACAAGGAGAAAGCATAAAGAAAAAAAGCGAGAAGGCGAAGGAGACCAACGTAGAGACAGTGGTAAAGGAAAGGGATGTGAGTTACGAGGATGGGGAGGCTCAGGTGTTCCCTGATTAATCAAGATTCCTGTTTTCATTTTAAATCAAGACCAAGCAGAACGCTTGCTGAGAAAATCCATTTCCTCAAGGTTTCTCCTTACTGACTGTGATTTTAACAAAGTAAAGAAGCCTGGATTTTCTCCAGCTTCCTCCAAAATTCAAAGAGGCTCTCCCTGAATGGCACCTATCTGGGTAAAGTTTCAGCCACCGTCATATTGGTTTCCCCTGCACTCTGCGAGGCGGGGAGCAGGGCGGTAAGAGCGATCCATAAACATAGATCCAAAACCTCATTCTGAACAAAGTTTTCAGGTTTTTAAGTAGAAGTGATGCCCTTCCAGCGACATCTCTCCCTTCCCTTCTGCCCCACCATATACACAGGCCACACCTCTCTTTCCTCTGAAAGAGTACACGTGTGTACCCATCACGTGACAAGCCCAGATGGATGAGAGGAGAAATGAATAAGCGGATAGGAATGTAGGTAGCGAATGGGCTTTATTTATTCCTGTTGTGCCCTTAACAGATATTTAGTTAAGATTTTCTTCTTTTTCCTGTAAGTGTCACAGAATTTGGGGGAGTTTTGTTTGTTTTAGCTTCTACTTCACTGAAGCTATCAGTTAGATGAATATTTGTAACTGGAATGCAGCCAGGATTTTTCTCTCAAGGTGTTTTAGCACTAAGATAATATTTAACAACCTATGCCTTAATTCTTAATTTTCCCAATTTTGGATTTGTTTAATGCCTGTATGAGACCTTTTAGACTTCCTTTAGCCCAACTGTTGCAAGAGATCTCAGCTTTAAGATAAGAGCATCTCCAACTACGCAAGGAGACTGGGTTGGATATGCGAGCTACTGGCACATTGGTACTGGCTCCTTGCGGAACTGGCTTGGCATCTTGAGGGGTTTTTTTGGTTTTTTTTTAATGTCAAAATAAATAAAGGTGGAATAATAGGTGTGTTCTGGGAAAGAAACAGATTAACTTTTGTGAAATGTTGTGCAACTTGATAAACTTTAGGAGACTAGACTTTGTTCTACCTCAAGACTATATCTGATATTCATGTGATCTTTTATTATTATGTTCTTACATCCTGTGTGATGTTGAGATCAGAGGCAATCATTTTATTCATGTTCAGCTAACTTAAAACACACATTTTCATGTTCTTATTAAAAAGCCAGAATTTCCAAACTTTAGAGGACAAGTTAACTTTCAATAAAATGAAAAGACTCTAAATTACTGACAAAACCCAAAAACAATTTAAAAGCTTAGACTTATCCAATATTTGTTATTGTTATTGTGATTGTTGCTTTATTTCACTTACCAGATAATGGCTTTTCATATTAGTTTATGAAATTCTACTCTGGAATTCTTCTTTTCGAATTTGCTACAGTTTTATCCAGTGTTTTTAATACAAGGTATGGAACAGATGTTCAGACTTTGGCATAATGCAATCTATTTCCGCTGAAATACTTAGACATTCCATAATTCAGCTGAATTTTAGAGAAAAAGCGGTTACCAAAACCCCAAGAGGAACTGTTAAAATCAACAGAGAACACCTTTTAACCTTTGCTGGCTGAGAAATCCAGTCAGCTCAGGAAGCCAGCTTGTCTAATGAATCCAGCCGAGATGCCCAGAGGAATGTTCTAGCATGTTTAGAAACTTTCTGCCCCCATCTTTTCCTGTTGTGTATAAATCATCTCCCTGATCAGTGCCAGGGATTTCCTAAGATAAAATGTATCCACTGAGACCATGCTCAAGTTATAAAGGTCAAATTATTAGTAAATGTTGCAGTTTTGTGTATGTGTGTGTGTGTGTGTGTGTGTGTAGTTACTTTTGACCTTTTTGTTTAATTTCCATTTCCTATCTTGATTCTAGAACCAATGTGGAATATTAAAAAAATATATATTTTTCTGCAGATGATTTTTTTTGCAGCTTTAATCTAAATTCTTTATTTGAAAAAAAAATACTGGAAAGTGTTGTAGTGTTTCTGAGATAAGAATCTCATTGTTAATAGTCATGGACTCTGCTGTTTTGAAAAACTTGAAGTCCTGAGAGGATGCCATATCCTTCCAAGATTATTGAATTATTCTTCTTAAATAACTAAAATGCCATAATGGGAATAGAAAGATGATGCCTCAAGTGATTGCAGGTTATACAGTTTTTAAAAAAAATTTCTTTGGGGGGCGGGTAATTAGGTTTGTTGGTTTGTTTGTTTGTTTAGGATAGAGGTACTGGGGATTGAACCCAGGACCTCATACATGCTACATGCACTCTACCACTGAGCTATACCCTCCCCGAGGTTATACAGGTTTGATAAACATATACATAAGCCAAAAGAAACCCATTCCTCCAACACAACAATCGCATTCTTCTCTAAAATCCCTCTCCCAATAGAAAGTACCATAATATAAGGAGGGGAGGAGGGAAATTCTCAGTGGAGATGAGACAAATGTCTGCTGTCATAAACTTTTACCTTTTTTCCTAGGAGATGCTTGCATCATTTGAGTTCTTGGTATCTGAAAGCACAAAAGGGTCAGGTTAGACACCTTGAAATGTGAGTTTCTACCCCATATGGAGATTTAGTGGCTGAACATAGCCAAAACTAAGTTGCTCTACATTATTGAGTAGGAGACAAGTGCCAATTATTCTAAAAAAAAATTAAGGGAATAGAAATGAAGGGCAAGGAGCAAAAATGTTACTCCCGGCAGACTGGCAGGAAGCTGAAACATTGTCCAATCCAGGAGTATAATTGATGGTTATGTAGGGAGCCCGGGATGTTTTCAATTTCCAAACAAGGCCATTTCAAAGGGGAGTTTTAAGAAATACTTTCTTACGATGACTAATGTTAGCCCATGTAGTCCCCCTATAGCAACTGCCTCTGTGAATTAATAGAAGCAAAGTAGCTTAGAGGAGGCAATAAACCTCCTTCCTAAGTTATGAGTCCACGGAATTGAGCCTAGTGAATATTACCCTGAGTTCCTCAGTAAGACAGCATTTCCAGTGAAAATATGGCCAACGCCATATTAAATAAGTTGTGCTTTTAGGCATTCCTAATAAAATATTACCTGCAATTCTTTACTATTGATTTCTTCTTCCTTTGTTTTTTTTAATTACAGTCACTCTTACAACCCACTCTTCACAGAGCAACAGCTATCTTCTTAAACCACAAGTAGCATTATTTTACTTCATTACCCAGGCTTCTTACTGCAGTAGAATAAAGGTCAACCGCTTCTCTAAGAAAAGATGCTTGTTAGGTGTGGCCCCTTTGGCTTCTGGAGTGTCATCTTGTACCATGATGATGGGCATCACAAGGCTCCAGATATACTGGACTTTTTGTTTCTTAAACATAACACATTTATTCTCAACTCAGATCTTTCATTATTCTTCCCTCTCCTTGAGATGTCTTTCCCTGGGTCACCAAATTTTTTTCCTCTTTCAGGTCGCAGTTCAAATGTCATCTCTTCAAAAGACACTCTTTCAGAACATTTATAATGATCTGATATTAATTAGTATGATTTGTGCATATGTGTTTGTACCTATTTTTATTTACCTACCTATCTATCTATCCTATTTACCTAAAACTATGGGGTACGCTATAGAAGAACAGTAATGATTGCACTTTTGTTCACCCATGTTTTGTTCACCTGTTACAATTACCTAGATCAGTGCCTGGCTGACACATAGAAAATGCTCAGTAAACATTCATTGACTGAATTAACGTACCCAGCAAATATATCTCAAAGTGTTTTTGGTGTCACAGTCTTATGTGACCCTCACTCCAGTGCAATGGAGTTGACTGTGAAGGTATCATTTCTTCACCGAAAAAGTGGCAAAACAGACTTTTAGATTAAAAGATGATCCCTGAAATCATGCAACCTGTTCTCCAAGAAAATCAGAGTTAAAACCCAAGTGTTTTGACTCTTAATCCAATGTGCTTACTACTTACTATACTACACCGCTTTTCTCATTTTCTGCCTCGAGCACTAATCATCTTTTTGAATTATCACTTGGAAACATCTGTTACTTCAATACTTATCAGCAGGGTATCAACATGGTAGGAAATCCCCAGTAAAAAACAGATCTATTGCTGCCTAGCTGTTAGATCTGTTAGGAGTACATAATATAGTATGTATGTATATATGTACACATATGTGTGTGTGCTTGTGTGTACATATATGTGTGTGCTCATCTATGCTGTATAAACAGCATATATGTTAATACCTATCTTTGAAGAGTGTGCTTGTTTAAAGACTGATTTTAATTTATCATCAAAAACTTCAGTTACATTGATGTACTATCTTAAGATATTCCTAAACACTGTAATAATAAATATCATCATAACAATACCATTTTATATCTCTATTCCATGTTGAGCCCTTGAAAATTTGAACATGTGTATACAGTTATACTAATTTCAAAGAATCTGCTGATTCTTTTTTTATATTGGACAGAGAAGGATTATTGTGACAAAAATATTTGATTGAAAAAAATTTGCTTAGTCTGCCCTATGAACATTTCTTCCAACTGAGTTATTTTAATTGATTTCCATTTGCAGACAATTTTCTCATTATATAAGAGGTCCATTCATGTTTAACCGTGGCTAGGTGTGTCATCTTCCTAGCTGAATGTCATTAGAAGTTCCTGACTCATCTGGTTTGCTCTTAAAATAGAATATTTTTGAAGGATAAAAATACCTTGACTTTTCCTCATGTGATCCATAGAAAGGCCTTGAGTGCTTTCTAGGTATTTCTAATAACACTTTAGAGCCTAATGCTAAGTCAGGAAAATCTAGTATTAGAACATAGCATTTAAATCCCAATGATTTAATGTTCCTTAAATTATAAATGATATATATATATCTTCCCCTCCAATGGGGATTTCGTATTGGAGGTGAGGGGGAAGATATGACAAAGTTTCCCAGAATAGCATAGTCATTTACCAACAATCTAAAAACAGCAGAGGGAAATAAGACCCTATATTTGGCAAGTGGATAGCTCGCTTCTTGAGAGCATTTTATTATGCTAGACAAAACAGATTGGTGGCCCCTAAAACAACTGGAAGCCGATGTCTGTTAAGCCAGCTCTCTTGGGGAGGTGCCATGAAGTGCAATAATTATGCCCTCCCCACACTTAGGAAATAGATCATAGTGATAAAGGAGTCCAAGAGAACCGCCCCACGTCACCAAGCACTTGCAAGCACGCAGACAGGGATTCGTATGGATTCCTCAAAGGAGCATGTGCTTAATGATAGGTCCCTGCCGTACAAGCACCAATGAAAAAAAAAAGGACATCATTTTAATTCCATAAATGTCATTCAGTCCATAAGATATTCATCGTAAATCTTACAGTTTGTTATCTAGAAAGAACCAAAATTCAACCCTGGAAACAAAATGAGATTGAGTCATATAATTGGGAAAAAAAATAACAGGAGGGTCTGACTATTTTAAGAATTATGCAGAAAGAAAATATGGGTATTAATTCCCCTTGATCACACAATTGAAGGAGCTTTTAATAGCACAAAATTAATCTGTAAATAATAAGAAATACAATGATTTTTCAACAAGGGGCATACTTGATACACAAGGAATTTCGGATGAAAATATGCCCAATTCTTTATTAACTGCTCTTTTTATATTTTTTCATGAAAGTAAGGGGCTATGTTATTATTTCAAAGAAAAGCCAACTGATGACTTCTTTTCTTAATCTAGAAAGGGAAACCTTGAAAGAGAAAATGAGCTCAATGAATGAGATAAATTCTAGTTTGTGTGAGTAGCTGGAGTATTTTATTGTGAATATTTTCTGTTTATTGTTGTTTTTAATTGAAAGT
Organism: Camelus bactrianus; assembly: GCF_048773025.1. Taxonomy (NCBI): domain Eukaryota; kingdom Metazoa; phylum Chordata; class Mammalia; order Artiodactyla; family Camelidae; genus Camelus; species Camelus bactrianus. The sequence goes on along the minus strand of NC_133560.1, from coordinate 18,771,119 downwards.
CAATCCTGACATTCTAATAAAGTATGAACTTTATGGAGTCTTAAGATGGAGTCTTAAGAAATGACAGATATTTAAACAAAGGAAAGAATCAGTCTAGTAAAAAAAATATGGAAAATGTGTAACAGAGGGAGATGTTTATTTTGGGGAAATGACTGCTGGAAAGAGGGTAAAGGGGGGACCAGTATGAGAGGCAAGCAGTTAATACAGCTGAGACTTACTGCTGACAGCTGTTCTTCCTAAGGGACACAGTTGCTTCAGAACATGAAAGCTGAGGTTGGAAATGATTTCTAAAAACACACCTCTATTTTGTCTCAAATCATGTACTGTATTTTAGAACAGTAAACCCTACATAATTATTACGTCGGGGGGCTCATTTAAGCATTTGGAGCCAATGAAATTGTTGAGGGGGAAAAAAAAGCCTAAAAATATTGGATTGATTATTGAGGGGATTGTGGCCACCTCAACATGTGTCATTCAAGGTGCGCATTATGTGTGCAACATGACTTCCTTGAGACAGATTTATACTCAAAGTATTAACTGTTTACAAGTGAATTACTAAGGGATAAATTTTTTGATCTCAAAAGAATTTATTATTGCATGTATTGGAGCACATTTTTAATGTCACACACCAAAGATACAAATGTCCTGATAAACGAAATGCATTGCTTAAGTTACCAGATTGTTATTTCTCAGAGCCAAAGTTGAAAATTACAAGGTCATCTTATTCATTCTCACCTCTCAAAGAAGTGTTTCTTTTTATATGAGCAACACTTTCTTTCTTTCTTCCTTCAGTGAGTGACTATATTTCCCAGAAAATGTCACCCAACTACAATATAGGCGTTTTATTGGTTGATATGCCTGCCTCAGAGACCAATAAAATAAAATCACATTGAAGTTGAAAATGAAATCTATTAAATAAACTTGTGCTATGCCATAACGTGTTCTTCTCATCCTCAAAATTGAAGAAACTTACATAGGCTGTCAGACTTTTTTCCAGGGAGTAATTTGGATAATTCAGTTATGATTTAGTGCCAGAAAGCAATCATTTATGAAACATACCCTAGAGTCCTTAAAGAGTTAATAAAGCTTGCTACAATACACTATATACTTCCCAAGAGTAGCCTAAGTACCTAGAGGATCAAGCGAGCTGTGGAAGAATATTTAAGCTTAAACCAAACCCATATGCTAACATATTTTTATTAGGAAATGAAATGGCTTGGTATCATCAGGAAAGTGTAGCCATTCTTGAAGAATTCATTAAGCGTCATCTGACCCCTCCATAAAAATCTCTGTCTCCCAAAGTGGCATATTTAGGCTCCATTCTCCATTGAAAAATATTAAGTGTGAAATTTCATGTGTAAGCCGTAAATTATCAGTACTACACAGTGGACCAGTTTTAGAAATAGCTAATCAAAGCCAATAAATTTCCCATTTGGGTGTATGTGGTGGTGAGATCTAATAAAGGCTGTTGATAGACATTCACTGTCCCAATTTCCTGCTTCATCAGAGCGTGTAACTGAAGTGAAGACTGACATCTTCGTCACCAGCTTCGGACCCGTTTCAGACCATGATATGGTAAGTGACATTGCGTTTTGGGGTTTCTTGGGGATAGTTTCTATATTTAACTTTCAAAAGAAGAAATATAGACAAGGCATTTAGGAAGCAACTTGCAATAGCTTGGCTATATTTGGGGGTCTTACTATGTGCACAGCATGTAATAAACAATGTATATAATGTTTACGTAATAGAAAATGCCCATTTACTTTCCAGATCAAGCCTATTTATGGTTATCAAACACTGCACCCTTCTTTTTTTTCACCCCTGAAATTATTCCTTGCCTGGGCTTGTATTCTGTGAGCCAAATGGTGTGAATTACGTTGTGTTTTAGCTAGGAGGACATATTGATTGAAGAATGGTAGGTTTCTGGATAGCCAGCCCTGTTATGGCATAGCTGTAAACAATGCAATTTCTGAATTATTTTTGGCTAAAAAGGAGAAACGTGTATAAAAGCTGAGTGCATACTTGACCAGAATTAGTCAGAGAATGAAATGACACCTGTGGGAAAGGCTCAGCTTCACTGCAAAAGGCAATCATTAAATTCTAAGAGTGAGAATGAAATGAATACATATCTGTTCTCTCTTTTCCCAAATGAATTTACATGAATTTCTCTTCTATCTGATGGGAGTTGGTAAATCAGTAGATTTCTGCAGATATTATATAATATTTCTGAGCTCGTAACAGCCAAGCTTCCGTATAAGCAAAAAATCATAAGGAGGCCATGATGACACAGCATTAGGAATACTTTGAAGACATATTGATTAAATACTATTTTTGAAATGTCTTTTTGTTGACACCATCTTAACATAAAAGTCTTCTGATTTCATTGTAGCTCAGATGATTCAGAATCAGTTATAGAAAATATCAACTTAGGTCAGCATTTCCCAAAGGGTGGACATTCACAGTTCACCCAGCTTAGCAGGGTAAGAGCTCTGATAAGTCATGATGTAAGGTAAACAATTAAACTGCATTTAATCTTGTGTTTTCCAATCATATTTGTCCAGAACCCTTTTCTTCGAGTGCAACCCGTTGATATTCTGTAGAACTGGTACTCTGTGAGTCAAACGTTGGGAAATGCTGGCTTAGGATAAGATACTTTGCATCTGAGACAGATTATGAAATGCACCAGCTCTACAGATTAGAGTCAGTGGAGTGCATGGGAGACACTGCAGAACAATAGTAAGAATACAGATTTCAGAACCAGAAGGCCTGGGTTCATCATTTATTAGGGTGTATCCTTGGGGAAGTTACTTAATCTGTCTCTGCCTCAGTTTCTTCATGTGTAAAATGGGAGTAATAGTAATACCTCATGGGGTTGTCACAAGTATGAAATGAATGAATACATGAAAAGTCCTTAAAAATTCTTGACATAAAATAAGCACTCAACAAATGTCAGCCATTGTTACGACGTAAGAACTAGAAATATAAAGGTTAGCCATCATTGTGGACTTGCTCCTCTGGCCATTCGTTCTGTCACTGTGGTCAGTCTGTGGACCACTTTATTGAAATACTGTGTGATAACGATAATTTTTGCTAAGTTGATTGCTCTCTGAGGACCTATTGCAGCTCTCTCATAGTGGAACTCAGTCTTCCCATGACACTATTCTCTGATGCTACTTTACTAATTAAGGACATTCAATAGATCCCAGTTAAGCTTGAGGTCAAATTTCAACTCCTCTGCCTGCAGCCTATACAAGCCATACATGATTTTACCACCCATCCCCAGCATTCCCAGCACTGACACTACTTTCTGTGAGGCGCACCACTGGGGGCTGGCGGGGCTGGCTGTAGGATTCAGGCTGGCTGAATTCAGATTCCTCACTGACAGCCAGCAGCAGGACCTTGGGCAAATCGGATAAGTTCGTAAGGTGTACAGTTTCTAAACTGGATATATTATATTTACCTATCCTTGTAAGACTGTTAGGAATTTTAAAAGAGATATGTAAATAAAGGTCTCTCGCTTGTGCTCAATAATTAGTAGCTATTATTACTTTTGCCTCTGAATCTCTTATCATGCCGTGCAACCTTCATGGAAATTTCTTCTCTCCTCCACCCATCTAAATTTTGTATTTCCACAAAAGCCCAAATCCAGACCCAAATGCTTGATGAAAACTCTTTTTTATTAATCCCATAACAGATTAACTTCCCTTTTCTGCATTCTGATCACATTTACTGACTGCAAAGTACAATTTAGCTTTTGCTCTCCTGTATAGCACTGCTTTTAAAGTTATTTGTCTTATCTTCCTAAAGTGATGCCAAAAAAACCAGAAATACACTCTAGTTTCACATCCCTCGCAGTATCAAATGCATTGCTCTTTTACAGTTAATGTTGAATTAGTATTTATCTGGGGAAAGGTTTAGGAGTCTATATTATCTTTTAAAAATTAAGATCTTATGGGACTCAGTAACACTCTCTTTCCTACTTGAGTTCTGAACCTTTTGAGAAAGACAGCAGAGTAAGGTATGTGGAAAACGAGACTATCATCTGTATTACTAATAATGGCAGTGTTACAGAAGGTGGCTTGTATCTGCAGACAAGTGGGTTTCCAGAGAGTACACATCAAGATCAGCCAGATTAACCCACACGGTCAGCAGGCAGTGTTGGCCTCCCTCTGCTAGGGTGTAGACCGTCCATATAGAACTTCTAGCATGGAGGAACGCAGCAGAATTTGTGAGTCTAATGGACTGCCAGTATCCAAAATGGAAAAGACAAGAGGAAGAAGCTGAGATAGGCAAAATAGATTTCTCCTTCCAAATTCACCTGTCAAATTAAATTACTCCTCCTTCCTCCCCTCCCCAAATAGAAGAGTGTGAGGAAACGGAGAGCTTTCAGAAGTTTTACACTGGTGAAGGTCTCTTCTCATAGATGGAAACACCAAGAGAGGGGATGAAGCATTACAAATAGCACACACTGATCATAATATTACCCATCATCATCATCATCATCATCATCATCATCATCATCATCATCATCATCATCATAAATGACTATTCTCTATCTCCGGCACCTAGCACGATGCCTCATAGAGCATAGATGCTCAGTTGAAGTTGTTAAGGGACAGCACCCATATAAAGCCATATGCAATCACAAACTTTTAAAATGTATTTGGCATGCCTTTGAGTTATTGGCTCAGATTAAATATGATCTCAGGAACAAGTGATTTTTTTTCTTGTCTTAGACAAAAGGTACACACTTCATTTTTGGATCCGCATTAACCCTAAGGTTATCAAGAATTACTTTTCATACATGGCCTTTGGTCAAGTATCAGGGAGGAAGAAAGGGCAGAGTCCAAACCAGTGATACTCGGTTTTGCCTCAAACTCTTGAACAGGACAATATTTGAATTGTTCTGTCAAAGGTTCCAGTTAGCCATAGGTCTGCAATGGATTTGCTAGGTGGCTAGTGGAAATTGTACCTGACCACTTTGAGAAGATTGATCTTTTAAACTACATTATGGGAGAATTATTCATAAGCAGCATGATTTAGAGGCTATCAAAATCAAAAGGCAGAACTACACAGCTATTTTTCAAGACAGGAAATACAGGTCTTAAACTGAGAACTAATAAAATACCTAATTAATAATAATAACCATAACAACATTGAACACTATTGAATGCTTACAGTATGTTAGGCACCATGCTAATACCATATTTCATCTAAACCTCATGCCAAATATTTCAGCCAAGCATTATTCTTACCCACGTTTTCCAGAGGAGGAAAGTGGCCCAGCTAGGTAGCAACTTGAACTCAGGCTGTCCATCCTTAGAGACCCTACAGCTCCCGAGGCATCTGACTTCATCTGGAATAGAAAACAAAATTAGGACAACTCCTTAACTTTATTTTAAAAACCATTAATTGGCAATCAAAGCACACACTCCCAGGGCACTAGGTTCGGACAGAAATATCCATGCAGCACAATCACAGAACCCTGTTTTCCATCGTGCTTAAAATGTATTAAATCAAAGCACACAGAAATGGTAATAAATGGTACAAGCAGGAACACTTGGGAACAATATTTATTTAGAAACATAGCGGATGTTTTGTCCCAGTCTTCTGAATAAGGTGCATGTCCTCCAGGGACCTACTCTATTGAACAGGGTAACTTTTCAACTTTTCACTCGAGTGGTGAGGGCTAGAACACTGAACTCTGAGCACATTCTTCGCCAAAGCGCAGACACACTTTGTTCAGACACATTTTTGTAGACTCTTCTCTCTTGCCTTCGGCTTTTGTTTTGCTTTGTTATGAGCACCGCCTCACTTTCCTCAGGTTTCCTGTCCTACCACCCTTCCTTCCAAAGCAATAGCACTGGTTTTCATTCCCAGCTACCTGGAAATCAAATATAAATTTGTGTTGATAAAAAAAGAAAATGGGAGACAAATAAAACCTTTTAATGTTTGCTGAGAACTTACAGGACAGTCTTGTAAGCTGTTCACTTGTGTTAACTCACGTCTCATAACAGGCAAGTGAAACAAGTATTGCTATGATCCCCCGTTATAGATTGTCAACCGGGGGTTTAGAGAAGGTAACAGCATGACCTACGACCATTCATCCGGCAGAGGGAACAATTCAGTTCTAGTTAGCAGATTTAGAATTTACATCTGTAACCATGACGCTATGGCCTCAAGAAGATGACTTCTTGTTCCAGCTTCCTGAGGCAGGGGCGCTGGCCCATCTTGGTCTAATAAATTTCGACTGTGGGGCAGAGGTGATGCTATACAAGTGGGTACTGGGAGCCGCCTGCTGTTACCATGGCAACATCACAGGGGCCATTCTCAGAACGTGGGACGCCAAATATTTACACTCTTGAATAGGCAGGAGGTGATCATTATCAATTGCTTTTATTTCCGTTTGCATCTCCACTTGTAACAGAGGGGAACATGAAGATGGAAGCTTATCTAGTTAATTTTGCTCTGTGTGTGTGTGTGTGTGTGAGCACACATGCATGCTTGTGTGACCAGGATAATATTCAGAGAGAGAGTATCTTAAATGAATTCGGGGTTTTCATCATCTGTTATTAGCATAGGTAAAAAAAAAAAAAAGAAAGCTAGCTATAAATATGACAAACTTGTAAACCTTAGGACCTGGGCAAGTCTTTGTCATAATTTTTTTGGGGAATCTTTGTCTTTGGGATATATCTTGTCAAAGACGTGATGATACATATATTTTAAGTTTATTTTATACTGAACATTTATTTTATATTCAGAAATCTCCTTGGAGCAGGCAAACAAGTGAACAAATGTTTTAGGTTCATGGGAACATGGTCAGCATAGACTTCTTTGGAACCTTGATTGACAAATGACCGTTGCCTCTCCTGACCAGGCTAACATCGTTCAGCTGGGTGAAGTACAGAGTTTATGTAGCTGATCCCTGAGTAATAGAAATATCATCATCATCATATCTCGTAAGCTTTTCTGTTGACCAGAGAAGAGACATGCACCGTCCAGAGCAAATCTGTGCACTCTGCTTCCTGGGCAAGCATGGCTACTCTGGACCACTTCCTGATGTAATCCTTGTGGAAAATACCCTTCTATGCCCATCCTACTCCTCCACAAGTTTTTCCAATAGCCTGCAAGTCTAAACAGTTTCTCCCTCAGTCGAATTTAACAGATAGCTAACAAACGTTTCTTGCTGAGTACATTTCTATGTCATGTATCCCAATGCCTCTCATCGGACACTTCCAGACAGAGAGAAAACAAACAAGGTCACTTCTCTTGCCTGCAAAGATAGACTGGCATCATGTTACACATTTCTGTTTCTGTTCCATCAGCATTTACCACTCTGCCTGGTGCATTATAGAGGAGCCAATAATAATTGTTAGTTACTTGACTGGTAGGAGCTCAGCAGTGCCAAGCCTGGGCTATGAAAACCTTCATTCAATCTTTACCCAATCTCGCTCAAACCCTGGGAAAGAGATACGGAGTAAAGTATATGCACAAAAAAGCCTAAACACAGACATTATTTATTTTGCACATCTTAAAGACAATATGTACAAAATTTTTAAAAAAGCAGCAGCTTTTTGATGCATCTGGGTTTAGGGGATTGAGAAAATGTAGCATGATGTTTTCGAGTCAGTCTTCCTTCCAGTTTGGAGCATTCTAAGATTAATGGAGAATGCGGTAATCTTTATTTCAAACCACTGAGTTCCAAATTTGGTGTCAGTGTAGCAAATACTGCAAGGAAGATGGCTATGATTACCCCTTTCAGTCTGAGGAGCTGGTAAGTCACACTGCGTGTTTTCAGATTTGCAGATGTTTGTCTCTGGGTATTGCCATAAGGGATGCTGTGTTTATTCAGATAAATTGATGCCCTGGCTGTGAATGACGATGAGATTCACACATTCCTCATGTGTCTCTAACACACATATACTCACAAACACACACTCAGACACACCCACATACAATGCATTCTTCCCTTTGGAAAAGATCCAAATGACCAGTGAATGATTTTCTTATTTTCATAATCTTCTTCATTGTGTTGAATTGAAAGTCTACATACATAACGATGCTTCCTTAGCCAAAAAGAAAAGTGGGTTATCACATCCACTTTAGAACCATGGATGTCGTAGGATTGAGTGTATGGTTTTCGGAGACCATGGGAGGGACCCCCAAAACGTTATGCTTCATTTTTATAACTAGAATTGTCTAATTAAAACGTTTTCCTGGATGTAATAACCTGTAACATGAGTTTTGTTTTTATTTGCAATGCCGTCTATCTCTTCAAGAGCTAATGTGATGGAGGAGAGGTGGGAATAGGGTACTTTGTCCTTTCAAGCATCTGAGAGGACAATCAGCAGAATTTTTCTGACCAAAAAATATTCCAGGCACTTTAGCTATTTTTTAAAAAGTAATTATGCTACCCAATGATTCACCTGACACCAGGAGGTGCAGGCCATCACAAATGTCCTTCTAGAAACATCATCTAGCTCATATTTTGCTTCCAAAGTTGCAAAAATCATGCACTGTCTTTGCAAGCCATTTGCAATGCAAAATACAGCACAGTGAACTCTGCCATTTTCCAAAATTGCCTAGGAATATACAATAGATGTATTTTTCCGTCAAAGCTGGAAGGATGAAAGGTTAAAATTTAAAGGACCCATGACAGTACTCCGGCTAAATAACCTCATGGCAAGCAAAATCTGGACGCCGGATACCTTTTTTCACAACGGAAAGAAGTCAGTGGCCCACAACATGACCATGCCCAACAAGCTCCTGCGGATCACAGAGGACGGGACCTTGCTGTACACCATGAGGTGAGGACGGCTTTGCTGCCATTTGCGAATTTTTCTCAACTTTCTCTCCCATGTGCCGTCAAGGCGCGTCAAGCTGATGGGCTGTTGTAGACCATCTGGTTTCCTTATTGCCCTTGTTTTTCAATGTTAATAATTACTCTAGTATGAAAAGTAAGCTGGCTGAAATATTATGCAAGGATTAAATGTGAAGCAAATTGATTAGACAAAAATGAAAAAAAAAAGTATACTAAGTAATGCAATATAGATCTCCAACATGCTCTAATTTAATAGAGGAACTTTCTCTCCCTACTATTATTAACCTCATGTATTCCTGCTTTCCAGTAAGATCTAGATTAAATTTCTAGAAGCTATCCCAAGGGATATGTCTGAAACTATTTCTATTTAAAAAGAAGGGGAAAAACAAAAAAATAGAAAAAGTTCAAAATTTTAAACATAAATTCATGTGGAAATATATATTTTGAAGTATAGGACTTCACAATGATGTTGATTAGATTGAGGATATAAATATTCCTAATTTTGCTTAAATTGAAGGCTACGCAGATGTTTTTGCCTTATAAACATTTCACCTGTTTTGAGATTACTGGAAAGCCTGGGCTCTAGATACCAATCATTCATTTATGGTTGAATGAAAGACACATGAGTCAAATAAAGCTTCCAACATTTTTAGAGGAAAAAAAACAACGATGCTTAAAAATATTCCGAGTTTTTGAGAAATTAAGAATTATCCAGGACTCATTCTTAAGGGAAGAGATTATTTCATATCGAAATGACTTGTTAGGATGTTGTTTTTGTAGATGTGGTCCCCACTTGGTAACTCAGACCATCCAATCATTTCTTTGGTATGAAAAGGCAATGAAGGCAACTCCTAGAACATGGCAGAGTCTGTTTAGAGAAGGAATAGAGCGATATTTTGCTTTTGGAGAAAGCTGCCAGAATTTCTAGCGTTTTAATCCAAGTATCCATATGATAAAGAAAGAAAAAAAAATGTTCAAGAGAGACTTTAGATAGGTGTTGGACTTAGCTAGTAAAAGTATAAAAGGACTGAAAGCATGAAAAATCCAGAAAAAGAGAGAAAGAAAATAGAGGATCAGTGGGCAGATGTGTTGAGAACTTCCCAGATCATCCAAGCAAGATCTATTTATACTTGAAGTTTGAAATATTCTCCCCTTGTAAAATATCCTACACTTTTGAGCCTAAATCTAGTATTCTTTCCTGCCAGCTGGCAGTTATCTGGGGGAGAGAATTGCATATACTGAAAAGCTTCTCAATTAACAGTCCCTGGTGTATGTGGTATTCCTCACCAGGAACTAACCTATACCTCCCTTCGCCCCAGTTTTTCACCATCTTTGCTGATGTGTTATCACTTTCCTTAATAATCTGACTTAAAGGATGCGAGTTTAATCATTAATGTACACATTTCTTATTTGCTTTAATAAATAGAAGCACTTCATGATTTTAATGGCCATAAAGCCACTTCACCACATTTCTTGAGTTATGTAATAATATAGGTAAATGCATTTTCTGAAAATTATATGAGGAATTTGGGTATAGATCTCATCACAGTTCCACCAAATGAGATCAGATGTATTTCAGTGATCCCTTTCTTAACTACCCTTCTTAAAACATAAACAGTATTCACATTCCCAGAACATAGGGACTAAAAAGAAGCTTTGCAGCATCTTGGCTTCAGTTAGGCAGTGGATTTGTAAATAAAACTAAATGATTGGAATAGAGTGAACTCACATACAAACTCTCAAGGAGACCACATTAATTTCAGTTTCTCAAAGCTTGAGGACAGTTCCTTGTTCCCTTCTTCCTTTGCTGTTGTATGCACTTGGTGCTACTTTAGGGAAGGAAGGAGGGAGAGCTTCACTGGGGAATGGAGACATTCTCCTCCCCTCCTTGTGACCCATGTCTTCTTCTCGACCAAGAATCAGTATTTTTCCATGTGTTTATTTGTTTACATCCTGTTTTATTCTCAGAGGATTTGCTGTGGTAGGTGGATGCGTTGATGAGGCTTGTTTTGGGAAACACGAGCAACGCCTGCTCATCCTATGAAATCAGGTGCCACCTTTTTTCTCAAAACAAACAAAAACTGTGGCTAGAATCCAGCCATTGTTGTAAATAGCTCTTTGGGGACCACTGACAGCTCAGTATAGCACTGCTGTCTGTGCTTGTCTCTCCGGCTGTGCTGATATGGTTGCTGTAGTTAATAATATACCCCAATCATATTCATCAGAAAGTATCTAATCCATGGGGCTTTTGTTTGTATCCCCCGTTTCCCTTAACTGAGAAGGCTGACGGTGAGAGCTGAATGTCCAATGCATTTGGAAGACTTCCCTATGGATGCCCATGCCTGCCCACTGAAATTTGGAAGCTGTGAGTAAATCCATTTTAATTTGTTAAATTCTTTTCTTGTGTTCTTATGAGAGGCCTCTTGAAGCAAGAGACCTCCAGTCAGTTATAAATGTTAGAAGGACAGATAAAGAACATCAAGAAAGTTTAAAAAATGATTTGCTGCAAGTGCTCTCCAGAAGCCATCATCTTTGACTTCACTTTTTAAAATTATTTCAGTAAGGGGCGATTCTCTACCTCCTGGACTAGCAAGAATGGATTTAACTATTTAGTGGAAAAATTCTATTTTTGTTGAAACTGTGGTCATAGAAAATCAAATGGAGTATGGATGCAGATACCTCATAGATAATATCTTTTTTCCGATAAGTGGAAATCATTGTGTTTCTTTTATATCACTATGGACATCTGGTTGGTCTTAAGAATAATTCAACGTGCGTACCTGATGGAAATATTGGTAGGTGGCAAAGGACAAGAATGAGGGTCCCTTAATAATGAAGCCTACACCTAAAGACAAAGCCAAAAAAGAATTTGCTCTTCGGAGTCAAAGTCTTAAAAATAGTCCTAAATCTGTTTGGATATCCCATGAAATTCATGTCTGTATGAACGCTTTTAATGGTTAAAACCCTAAACTCCCTTTCTGATAACTTTTAGGGTTTCTACTAGAATATTTGCAGGCCCACGTGAGGGGAGAGCAGAAGACAGTGACCAGCAGAGTTAGGTTCTCTGGGCTTGCCCTACTTTTCCTCTTTTGATTAGTTTGCATGCATCAGGCGAGGAGGAGTGATGTATTCCTGGCTTCCTGCAGGGGAGTTCCATGTAGGGACTGAGTCACCTTCTGGACTAACCTAACCTGCTCTCAGTTCTCACTAGACAGGCAATCTGAGCAACTATTTTGGTGGAGATATGATTCACAGAAGGAAAATAGTGGTAGTGTAGGAAGACAGCTAGCAAAGAATATAGCAAAGGGCCCTTGGGCTCCCAGCAGCACTGGCCATGGAGAGACAACTTTCTCTATTTATAAATCTATTCTATCCTGAGACCCAAGGATAAACGCCTTCAAAAACTGTCAGCTAAACAGGCCTTTGCTGGTAACTCCCTCCTGCCTAGTCTTTTCCCAACTTAATATACGTTCTATGTCATGGACTGTTATACTTTCTCCTGATTACCAGTTCTATTTTTAACAATAACATTATGTATTATGTGATATCTGTACACCAGGTAGTGCATTAAATACTCGTATATGCATCAGCTCATCTAATCCACAAAATAACTTTATAGTTAGGAATATCACACATCATGGTCTGTCTGAAACAGTACGGATTCATGCCTAATATTATGGTATAACTACTAACAGTGCCCCCTTTTGCCTTCAAAGATATCTTGCTTTGGACAGTTAATTATATGTTTAGTGTATTAGTCAGGAATGCTTTAAGCAGTGAGCTTTGCTTAAGAAAAGAGGGGTTTATATTTTCATACCAGATATTGAAGGTGAGTGATTGTTGGCTGACTGCTGGTTAGTTCAGCATCTTAACAAGGATGATGTCTTAAGACATCCTTAGAAGGTCTTCCTGATGACAAAATGGCTGCTGCGACTCCAGCCATTGCCTCTGCCTTCAAGATGAAGAGGATTAGTGGGCAAAGAAGGAGCAGCGCTTGTATCAAAAAAGTAAAATCTTTCCCTAAAATCCTAACAGACATCTTCCCACATCTCATTAATCAAAGCTGTGTCACATGGCCAAGGCTAACTACAAAGGAGCTTGGGAAAAGTGTATTTAACCAGGCACATTATCATCCAGAAGAAAATTGGAGGAACTGTAGGAAGGAGGTGATGGATAGTGAGTAGAAAACAAATAACATCTCATATAAGAAAACTGAAATTTAAAAAAAAATAAGTAAGCTCTTTTCTATCTCAGAGCCTTTGCATATGCTCTTTCCTCTGCCTGTGTTACTCATCTCCTTGGTCCTTAGCAGGGCTGGTTTTATTTATCTCCTACATCTCAGCGTAACTATCATCTCCTGGGACCTTCCCTGAAGACCTTATCAAAATTTGCATATAGTCCCATTGGTCCTCTTGATCACAGTACATATTTATTTTATACCATTCATCACAGAAGTAATTATTAGTTTTGTTTATTGGTTCACATTGTTCTCACCTGGAGACTGAAAACTCTGTGAGAGCACAGTCTATTTTGTTCTGCATTTCCTAGCGCAGAGCCTAATACAACGCAGGCACTCAATCAGTACTTATAAAAGGGATAAGGACAACAATGATCAGGTTTTAAACGCCCTTCAGTGTTTAAATCTCAGGAAAAATGGCCTCAGAAACAAGGGTTTAAGAACTGTGAGGAGTTAAAACTTCCACAGAGAGCTCTTGACAGGGCAGAACAGACTCAGACGGCACGTGCCCGGGGCGGAGGGTGCCAGGGCTCGCTCCTGTGGCCTGCCAGGGCCATGAGAAGCAACAGCCATGGTTCCTTCATTGGCTAGTCATCTCTCTGACCTGGCCTAACGAGTGCATTTCAGAGATGAAGAAACTGAGGCCAAAGTGGGCTACGAATGCTTCAACCCCATTTTTAAAGCCGCCATCTTGCCCAAATATCAGAGATGAGAATAAGGAAGAGATAAGCACAATGATTTTGCAATCATTTAGTAAAACCTTATGCAGTAAATGTTTAGCAAGTGTCTGAAGCAGCTTCATCCAGATGTCGATAAGCACCAAACTTGGAAATGCAGGTGTTTTCCTGACCACTCGCCACTAGGTTCTGACTGTCAGTGCTCTATCATACTTTCTGCTTGTTGGGGATAAAGCCCTCTCGAGAAGGCCAGATTACTCGAAGACAACGTATGTAATGCAGCTGCCAGCTCCTAACTGCTTTCTGAGACATATACAAAATAAAGCTTTGATTCTAGGAGAAGAGATTCAGATTATATGCCAGTGGCATGGGATGATTCACATATATGAGTTTAATTCAGATTATATTCCGACAGTAAGATCTAGGTAAGTATTAGATCTGGTGAGGACTTAATAAATGATCGTTCCCTGACTGATTATCAAGCAATGTTGGAAGCAAGAAGAGAGGGATAGGTAGAAATTTAAATGAATTCTGAACAATGAATAATTAAAAAAACTATTTAGTGTATCTGCCTCACGCAAATGGAAAAGCGAAGTCCCATAAGAGTGGAGTGACAGCCTTAATTCGCAGATGCTTTTCTGATAGTAAGTTTATGTTGTCTCATTTTAAAAATTTTTCTTAGGTAATTTACTGATTTATTTGAAATCTGAGCTTAACATTTTTGATGAAGTAGTTGAAAACACTTTTTGACCTTCTTTTCTTTATGCTGAGTAGGGTCAAATCAATCAAGTTTTCATAGGACCTACTTTCCAGATACTGAAACCAAGAAATAATAAGATATATCACCTATGGCGGAGCTCTGCTTTGAGACTTGAGGTGTATCTGTCTTCTGCGTTTAAAACACCAACTTTCATCACGTAAATTTACTCCACATTTTGAGAGATTTCTACTGGGAGACGTAAACAATGAGTAATCTCCACTTTCACAACAATGACTTTTTTCTAGTAGATTTCATACACAGTGGAGTTTCTAAGAAGTTGCAAGAAATGAGACACTGAATTATATGAAATGAGAAGTCGATGATAACACATTTTTCTTTTCCCTCTACGGCTATATTAGCAGCCCACTGGCAACACATGCCAAGGTATAAAAAAGATAGGGTCCTGGCACTGCTGCTAATGACAGTGCAATGAAGTAGCAAGAGCTTTAATTTGTTGTGAAATGACACAAGGAAGGTCTAGAACTGGCTTCATCATTGGTTGCGTGACCACCAATTATCCTTGCTTGGCTTTTGAGCATATGACATTCAGTTTTTGCCTAGGAAATCCTTGCTAACAGCAGTGGGGTAGAATGAATGGCATTCTATGCCCTTATCTCAGTTTTCCCCCTAAGTTACTATGCACCCTGAGACAAGTCATTTAATGTTCCTGTGCCTTAGGGTGCCATTTGTAAGACGAGATAGACTATGTGACTCCAAAGTCCTTCCACGTTGACATTCACTTATTCTAGGTCACCTCCAACTCAATATGTCCTCTTTGGTAAGTTCTTTCCATTCGACAAACAAGAGTTTTCATGACCAGAAAAACATTTTACCAAATACAGGTACCTACAAATTTGAAGCAATATGGTATCTTTCAAACATGTGCTCTGTCCTCTTCAGAGGGATTGTTAAAAAAATAAACTTTTAGATCTTCCTAACAAATGCAATCATGCCACCATATACAATGCTGAAATGCTTCACTTTTTTTCTTTTAAAGTCAGTGAGATGTGTTAACTCAACAGGAGAAACCCCTTCACAACGTATACATATAATAAACCCTCACGTTGTATTCTTTAAATATCTTACAATTGTATTTGCCAATTATACTTCAATAAAACTGAAAATAAACTAATAAACAATAAATCAATTAATAAAAGACGAGTGGAGTTAAAAAAAAAGTCAATAAGGACCACCACAATCTTAAAAAAAAAAAGGCAATGAAGATAAACTCCAGAATTATCCACTGTCACTCTTAAGTGTTTCTAAAAGAAGCAGTAGCCACTAAATTAATTCCCAGTATATTCTCTCAAACTTCTGAAAAAATTATTTAAAAAGGTATCTGATTGTAAGTTGGTTCAGAAATGATGCCATAGCAGACTGGACACCCACATAAAAATCTAGGGAATTCTGACCACATTTTTCCGCATCACTCACCCAGACACAAGTGGTCATGCTGAAAAGAATTTAGTTTGGAGAATAAGGGGCCAAGGCTCACATCTTATTTTAGGCAGCTTTGTGTTTGTGTAAAAAGTCCACCATTATTGGACATCACAAGAATATTTTAGCAAGGACAAATACAGATTTGGACAAAATACCCAAGCCAGGTTACTATGAGGTGGGGGGGGGGTTGTGTCAAGCAGGGACACATTATGACTTTTATGAACCCTAGGGACTTTTGCCTTTGTGGGCTGTTCCTCCAAAAATATATATTAAAAATGTATTTCAATTTTTATTTTCTATTTTTATACTTTATGACTATGTTAATGTAAAGGTGAATAGAATCCAAGTTGGATCATATTCATTTTTTTTTTCTTTTGGCTGTACATGTTTGTGTCTCCTAAAAGCAGTGTAGGCCCTCGGCACTGTGCCCACAGTCCCTAATGGGGAAGTTGGTCGGGGTGGGGGTAAAGCTTTCACAGTAAAACCCACTTTCGCTGTCATATCTTCTACTCAAGAGCCCTGGAAACAGTTTTTTTTTTTCCTAATGTGATATTCCTTGAATGTTTAATGTCTCTCTACAGCGAAAAGGAGGAGAATATGGGACCATGATTATAAGCTAAGTGGAGTGGGTGTTCCATGACTGGAAATCAGACAAGCTATCAAATTCCTTCTCTTTCACCTTCTTCTCCTCTCTTACTTTGTACATCTCCTCCTCCAACCTTCCTGAGTTAAAGATCAGGATTATGACCAAACCTTCCTGTCAGGAGGACAACGAGGTTAAAATGTGACGTGACAAGTGAGAATGACTGGGAAGTGTAAAGGGAGCTGTGTGGCTCACCTCCTCCTATGAGAAGGATAATTAAGTTAAAAAAGGAAGTAAAATCAGACTTCCGTTAAAAATGGATGCTCAGAAAAATGTCAGGTGTTATCACATTTATCAATGACCTTCCCCTGGCCTGACAGATGCTGGTCCCAAGCTACCACCTCTAACCTCATTTCAAGTCTTCATTCTGGCCCCACGGGTCTTCCTGTTCTTCCTGAAACACATCAAGCTTTTACCCGCTCCGGAGGAAGGAACTTGTTAGCTCACCCATCAGCGTACTCTGCCCCAAGACTTAACTGGCTCGCTCGTAGGTTTCAGTCATGCATCTGTATAAATGGCAGTTCCTCGGTAACCCTCTCTGAGTCCCTAACTAGACTAGGTCCCATCCCCTTCATTCTCCGTCCCTATACCTGCTGTGTACAGCTTTACTGCATTTAACACTCCCTGGGATTACGGATGCGTTAGCACCTCTGTTTCTGTCCCCACTGCTGAAATGCATGTTCCACAAGATCAGGTGCTTGTTATCTTCACGCCTGTGTCTTCAGCAAGGCACGCTGTCCTTTGCAGTTGCTTCATAACCATTTGTTATGCATGAACAGATAACTGAATGAGTGAGGAAAATGTGTTGTAGCTTTCCTACATGAAGCGACGTGGGCTGCCCTTTCCTAGGCTGACCCCCGGGACCAGGTGCCAGGAAGGATGAAGCTGACAGAACACATCAACTAACTGGGGAGAGCAAAGTGGCAAAAGACATGGACTTCTTTCCATTCTTTCCCTCTAGACGCTTACACGAGGGCGGAAGTCGTTTACGAGTGGACCCGAGAACCAGCACGCTCCGTGGTCGTAGCAGAGGATGGGTCGCGCCTAAACCAGTATGACCTTCTTGGGCAAACGGTAGACTCTGGAATTGTCCAGTCTAGCACAGGTAAGTGCTGTTTGGTTACTTTAGATATGGAAGAAGGAGTTGGAAAAGTTTTTGTAAGAATGTGCAAATTCAGTTAAGTCCTTCCATAACACAAGTGGAGAGAGTCAAAACTGCACTGAACTGGGGCACAGCTGGGCTGGGAACTAGTGGAAACTCCGTAGACCTGTGACCTTGAATTTGCCATTTAATGCTTTCTGGTCTCTGAGTTTTTGCTTGTCTGCTTGTTTACAAAATAAAGGTTCTATTCTATTGTGATCAGGGTAGCGCTGTATTTAGCTACATGAACCCTTGGAGAGGAAGAGGTAGGTTATTATCGCACTTCCTGGCACATAAAGAGCTTTTAATAAATGTTAGCTATTAACATCGTCTAGGCCCCATTTATTGTCATGATTCAATGAAACTTGGTAAATTTTTAGCAGCAATCGTTACATGTAAGATGCCCAAAAGCCTTTTTTCCCCCTACAAATTCACTTGTAACTCTAGCCAGGGATCTTCCACCACTAAAACCTACACTGATCACTCTATTTTGGAATTAAAAGTAGATGGAATGACAACCTTGTCATTCTAAGTGAAGTAAGCCAGAAAGAGAAAGAAAAATACCATATGATATCAGTCACATGTGGAATAAAAAAAAAAATAAGGACACTAGGAACTCATCTACAAAACAGAAACAGACTGGCAGACATAGTAAACAATCTTATGGTTACTGGGGGAAGGGGATGGGAAGGGATAAATTAGGAGTTCGAGATTTGCAGATACTATTACACATAAAATAGATAAACAACAAGTTCATAATGTATAGCACAGGGAACAATGTTCAATATCTTGTAGTAATCTATGGTGAAAAAGAATATGAAAACAAACATGTGTATGTTCATGTATGACTGAAGCATTATGCTGTACACCAGAAATTGACACAACATTGCAAACTGACTATACATCAATTAAAAAATATATATGTATATATATACACATACCAGAAGAAAAGTAGATGGACCACCATCCTTCTTGGTGTTGTAACTGTTTTACCAATGAAACACTCAGAACTAGATTAGATACTATCAAGCAGCTGGACCCCAAATTTTAAACTTTTGAAGTTGTTTCAAGAAATAAGATACATTTAGTTGTGAGAGTATCCCGTTGTGACTAACTGAAATGTGATCACAGGGCCAGATAATTATAAGTAAAATTTGGATTCTAACAATTAGGAAAGCTTAGCCTCTCGATCCCAGTATTTTTAATTATGTTCAGTTACTGAAAGCTTAGCAAGGGTCAAGAATTTTATGGCTGTCTTTAAATTTTTTAATTAGTTTGTTCAGTATGATTTGTAATTTCTAAAAAGAAAAAGGCAATTTAGTGATCAATAAGGACAGAATTCCTCTTCTTCTCAGAAAAATTTCTTCCTTAGATTTCAAACTTTATAATTAGGACCATGATCATTCTAATCTGATTATTCTAAATTCAAGTCATAGGTCAATATATCTTACTCTGACTATTGGATAATTGCTGCTTAACAGGATCTGCCTTTTCCTTACTTTATAGCATCCATGGCTACCCTAGAAGTTGAAAT
Source organism: Camelus bactrianus (assembly GCF_048773025.1). Taxonomy (NCBI): domain Eukaryota; kingdom Metazoa; phylum Chordata; class Mammalia; order Artiodactyla; family Camelidae; genus Camelus; species Camelus bactrianus. The sequence goes on along the minus strand of NC_133560.1, from coordinate 18,751,866 downwards.
ATTTTATTTCTTATCGTGAAAAATGGAAAAGATTGTTTCTCAGCTTGGCCTACTTTAGAAATGCACCCTGGTATGGTAGAAAGATCTCAGGCTTTGCAGTGAGAAAGCAATGTGGACTCAAGTCCTAGTCCTGCGTCTTAGAAGCCTTATGACTTTGGGAAAGTCACTTATCCAATTAGAAACGGTGTTCTCTTCTAAGAATGGGGAGTACATAATTTTGCATTAAAGATGGGAGCATATAGAACACTGAACAAAGTGTTATGCAGTAGATCCTTAAAATGGTATGAAGTAGTTTCTGTTATTGTCCTGAAAAATATCCTAGAACATGGAAAATCCTGAAAATTTTTCCTCCTCACAATTTATGTTGGAAAAGATACAAAGATGAGCAGTGTTTACTTTTTAAAAATTGAACGCTACTATTAACTGGATATTGTCCCAAGCCGCTAGCGTCAATGATAGACAAGGGAGATACCTTGCATTTATAAAATCTAAAGTCTAAGTGAAGACAAACACATAAACTATAATTACCAAAATGGGTGGTAAGTGCTGTGATTAACATTTTTGTGAGGGCAAGTCCGTGTCTGTCTTCTGTATGCCTATGATTTACTATAGTCGCTGAAACAGAGGAGGCACTAAATAAACACTTGGAATTAATGAATAAAAAAATAAATGAATCCAGCCTATGATAATCAAGAAAAGGATTGCTGCAAGGGTTGACTTTCATTTTGATAATCTGTATTTGTTGGGAGCCAAATACTTACTATTCTAAGCCCAGAGCATTCAGAATAATAGACATAGAAATTTTCCTCAAGAAGTTCTCCCTCCACTGTCATTAGAATGGACGTTGGAGGGTGTCAGGGAAGCGGTAATTCAAGCGTGGTAGCAGCATGCAGTAACAGAAGGAAATGCAAGCTACGAAGGCTGCTGGGCGGGAAGAGTACTTCCATTCTCGTCCAGCGCTAGTGACCTTGACATATCCCTGCATTCCTCTTTATGTTCCAGTTCCCATGTCTGCAAAATCAGTGACTTGGTCTGATGAACTTGGAGACCTTCCCCACCTCTGGTTTCCTAAGGATTCAGCCTACCTACACTCTTGTTACTCAGAAAACGTACACAGCCACAAAAGGGCAAAGGTGAAAGAGAGGGGTCCAACCCGCCACCTCCAAGCTGGCTGGTCCATTAAAAGTCGTCATTCCAGCCCAGAGCAGTGAATTTGTACAAAACAAGAGCTTTTCCTTGTCATTCCCATAAAAGATATGGGGAGAGGTGAGGGAAATAATGAGCAAATTCTCAAATGTGGGAGCTCAATTTGATGTATGTTTTCAACTCCACAATAAAACACTTGAACTACACTTCCTCTGGGCCCACCTTAGCTCATCAAAAATCCACCTTGGTTTCTATGGGAAGAAACAAAGATCTTTTGCAAAGTCTTCAATCCTGTATTTCACATCTCCTTTTGGAGCCCTGAAAACATTAAGATAAATGACACTGAGTACTATTACCTCCCTGTTTCTACCAGACGAGGAATGGCGGCAGGGATGAGCACACACATTGAGAATAATCAGACACGAAGCACCTCCTTAAAATTCTCTGTGGGGAGAGAAGCAATTCAGACTAGAAGGTTAGAAAGTGTTTCCCCACTTGCCTGCAACCAACACACATGTGAACACAACACTCACACACACTGCCAATGACCTCTCTCAGGTCAAATGCCTCTAGATCACGTCAGTGCCAGGGGAGGGAAAATAGGCGGCCCCGTCCAACACTTTGGTTTTTTAATTATGTGCAAACACATCAGAGGGACAGTCCCTTCACTGGACTCTGCCATCAGTTCTGGGGGAAGAACATGAGTTGGAGACTTAGCTTGAAGGACACTTAGTTACCCAGCAAAGCAAACCTGTTACAGGGACACAGAAGAATGAATCTACTCAGTTTTCAAATTGGATGCAATTCTCTGTTATTCATTCATTTATTCACTTATTCCTTCAACCATTTGCTTATTTACGGTGTTTGACACTGTGATTGGGCCTGAAGAGGACAGATGAAGGATGCATGATTCCTGCCCTCAGGAAGCTCATGGTTGAGTGATGTAAGTAGCTAACGTGCGCTGTATTGTTTTAATCCTCACAATAGTCCTAGGATGTGCATATTATCATTATCTCCATTTTACAGATGGGACATAATTGAGGCCCAGAGAAGTTTAATAATTTTCCCAAGGTTACACAGCCAGGCAGTGGCAGAGCTGGGATTCGAACCTGGGTAGTCTAGCTAGAGACAGTGTACTCACAACCACATGACACACTAGTACCAGGCAAGCTAGACGTGTGTGAAAATGCAACAGTGTGGTAAAGCAAGAGCTTAAGGGGTGGGTTCTGGAGCTACACTGTGAGGTTCTGAACGCTGGTTTTACCCCTTATTAACAGGGTGACCTTTCTCTGTCTTTTCTCTTGTACTATTTGGAGATAATCAGAGGATCTACTTCATGAGCTACTGTGAAATTGAAATAGAAAAATGTGTGTAAACTGCTTAGCAGAGTATCTGGCATGTAAAAGTTATGTTACAAATATGAGAGATTACTATTCATAATAATGATGCAGTTAGTGGAAGAGAACTACGTGATGGCATGTAGGAAGAAGTCGTTTCTGCTTGAAGTATCAGGATCAGTTTTAAACTAGCCCCCAGGCATGACCCCCGTCTCATTCTGCTATACCACATTGTGCTTCCTAAATGGTTCTTAAAGGACAGCCCACATGAAAATTGTAACAGTGATTAAAGGGCGAGAACATACGACTTAGAAGCAAATTTATTAAATTAGTCAGTAGGTGTAAGAATAATACCATGGCTAGAAAATGATAAGAATGTAACAATACAAAATACTTTTTAGAGCTTGCAACGGAAAGTCGTCATATTAACCTAAGTCAATACACAGATTTGATCAAAGGAAATACAGGTGAGTTTTGCTGAATAAGAAGGTCTCCTCTTTGCGAATGACTGCTGTTTCTCCTTAGAATGAATGACCAAGAGAAACTGTGGGATTCTGTTTCTCGAGACAGTCTTCTCTGGTTGAGTTGACTTAAGGATGAACCGGCAGGGTCAAAATGAATGAGCAAAAAGCAAGTGTTTTCACTGACCGGGGAGCAACAGTGGTGACTGACATTCATCAGAGGAGCCTCGGGGCTCCCATTTCTGCAGCCTAGTACACGATCTCTAGAGAAATAATCAGAACCATAAAATGTGAAAACAGGTTTGTGAAGGGGAAGATGGGGTGGGGGGAGGAGATTTATACAGGCTTCTGGTCAACCTAATCATATTTCAGAGGAGGAGACAAGTCCAAAGAGTTAGTTAAGTGGTCTAGAACTATGACCACTGTTTCCTTACTTCTATTTCAGTATTCTCTGAAGCAGATGTTAAAATATATGGTATTTTTGATTCCTTCTTCCTTTGGGAAAAAAAAAAGGTAGCGTCTTAGAAAACATAAAAATTTAGAATATTCGAAAGGAAAATGTTACTTTACATGGAATCGACATCCACTACAATTCTGTTGAAGAAATGAGTGGTTGATTTCTAGAGCTAGAGGGACAATGCATTTCTGTCCTTCCTGCCTGTGCACTGTAAATCTGCACGTGACTCGGAATGTTTAAAGTAAATTTCACGTTTCTCATTCCACACTATCCTCACAGCATCCCAGGAAATAGTTAAGCAAAACACTGTCATTTACTGAACAAAATGGGAAAACTGAAGTCAAATAAAGTGAAGCCAGGTGTTTACTCGAATTTACAAGCATCCCTCAGGGTTACATGATGTGCAAAGATATCTGAATTACAGTTCTTCTAGACTGTTGAATCAAAGGAGAAGAATTTGACACGCTTAGTACATAAGCACTTGCTGTCTGGAGATACTCTTTCAATCCAGTTTAGGTGACTTTTTTTTTGTTGTATTTTTCTTTCATTTTTAAACTATTACAGTGTGATTCTGATTTTGCCACCTTTTCCTTATTTAAATACTGTTGATGGAAATAATCAATAAACAACCTATTAACAGGGAAAGAGGTTTATTTGAGCATCATTGTGGACTAGAGTCTGATCCTGAGAAGTGCTTGTGTTCTGCCAGACTACAAAATACAGGAGGCTTATGTTGGCAAAAACCATAAAATTCCACAACTTGCTTGTCAAAAATCATAACTGGAGCTGGCAAGAAGTAAGGGTGCTTGTTAAGCAAGGGTTGGCTGGGGTCTGAAATGGCTGTATAGTTCCCTGAGGAGACCTTGAGACCATAAGTTTGCAGCTGGCAGGTGCTAGGAGATAACTGTTTTGAGAATCGCTGGTGGTGTCCTGGAGTCTGATAAAGGTCAGCAAAATCAAGCTCTCAATGATGCAGGAATGCGTCTGAAACCACATCCATGATGGCCACCCATATCCATTTTGGATGCCTGAACCAGAGTTACTCCATTTTGGTTTTTAAGTACCTTACTTTCTTTACCGGTTAAAGTCAGTGTACAAGGCACGTTGGATAGGCTACGAGACAGGCTGTGCTAGTGAGCATCATGTATGAGCCAGAGGGACTTTCCTATACCTCAATATGTGAACATTTTTTCCATCAACATTTTGTACAAAGCTTAGATTTTATTTAATTTAAAAAGATGACTTCAAAAGATTTGAAGTTTTCCTCTGCTTCCTCTGATTTGTTAGTGAGGAAGTGGTTTATAAAACAAATACAGTGTCAAATAATAGCTCCTCCAAAATAATATTCTTTGCGGAATCTTCCCCAAATGTCACATTGTGGACAACAAAAGATGATAATGGGATATATATAGACACTCATCTTTCTGGCATTATATGAGAGATGAGGTTTCTCTTTGAGCTGGTGACATTTTGCAGGCCACAGCTGAGTGGATGGTTAGGAATAATAATGCCTGCTCATGGGAAGTGATATGCACCCTGGCTATATCTATCTAAGGCAGACTCCTGGGAAATTGTTTGTTTTTTTTTTTTTGTATTCTTCTCAAATTTGAATCATCTTTCAGATGACCTTGGAAACATTGCCCAAGGTATATACAAAAACCAAAAAAAAAATTAGTTGACATTTTATTTACTTTTCAAAAAAGAGACGCTACCAGGTGTTAAATGGAGAGTGTGTTCTTAAGCTTCATGCATCCCTTTTCACCAAAGGCAGGAGTTGAAAATTTAGGGTATGTGAAGCCATGCTACACTCAGAGAGGCGTCTCTCTTCTTAATGCTGATTTGGTGGAGGGATATAAGCACATAAAAAGCTAAAATAAAAAACATGTGATGTTATAATAAATGTTAACAGAAACTTTAAATAAATTTGAAGTTATTTAATATTGATCCGTGAATGGCAGGTGTTATCATCAATAAAAACCATCAAAGCATAAATTAATGTATGGGTGATTTCCTACCGTAGAGAGTATAAGGGGCATTTCTTCTACCTATACTTCTACCAGCTGACTGGAGAGATGAAAGAAGAAAATGGAGAAAGGAGCTAAGATTTATTTTAAGCTCTTATGTAGCATGATCTCAAGTAGAGCCCTTATTCTTTATTCTCCCCATGATACACTTGTCCCTATTTTATAAATGAGGAAACTGAAGATCAGAGAGTTTAAGTGAGTTGCTCAAGGCTACACAGTGGGAAAATAACATACCTGGGTTTTGAACCCAAATTCATTTGCTTCCAAAGCTAATAAACATCCTCTACAGTCCACGTCTTCCTAGTCTACTATGGACTGAGCCCAATCCATAGATGAACAAAATATTCAGCTAGAGAAGATGTCAAGTAGAGAATTCTGTTGGTCAAGATACTGAGATGTGAAAATGTGTGGTGAGACACGAGTCATGATACTGGCAGGCACATTAGAGCTTTGATGTGAAGAGTCTTGAATGTAGGTTAGGGAGTTGACTTGCTAGCATGTAACACTGGAGACATTGCTGACTGTCACACTGAGGGGAAGGGAGAGTGTTTGCTAGTGGCATCTAGTGTGTAAGAGGCAAGGTGTGTGGCTAAATATCCTACATTCCACCAGACAGCTCCCGCAACAAACAATGACCTGTTCTGATACACCCGTCAGCAGTGCTGAGGTTGGGAACCTCTCGTGTAGATAATGTGACTCCATTAAGGTATTTTAGCTTATTTACATGTGCATTGAAACGACCCCTCTGAACTCAAAATTTGGGGAAAACTGGAGCTAGGACATGACTGGAGACAAACAAGACAGTAGATGATTGTAGATTTACTTTGTACGACTACAGAGAAGTTAAGAGCAGTGACCACAAGATAAGATAGACTAAGAGATACCACACAGGTGAAATTACAATTGTGTTGATCCAACTGATTCCTTTCTCTCTCTTTTGGAAGTCCACTAACACTCAAGGATTAATTCTGGATTTTTTAGCCTGGGTGAATAGACAGATGGGAGTGCCGTTCATTTAGAGATGGATGCTAAGCAGAAAAGAAGGACTGCTCTATGCTTGTCATTATTTTCTTAGGGAAAAGTTTAAGTGATATCATTTTTGAACATACTGAGTTGATGACATCAATGAAAAATCAGTATCTATGGAATATTCGGAAATACAGTGATTTTGCAGAGCAGTGTCACTTAAAGATGTAGATTCTGCAGTTATCTGGATAAAAATGACCCTAGGAGCAGGGATGAGAAGGAAAAGTCCTTATTAGGGTCAAGAAAAAAAATGGAGAAGAAAGCTGTACCGGGAACCTCTACATTGGCTTTGCAGAAGGATGGAGATGAGTGCCCTATAGATTGAAAGAACTCAGTACTCTCTGATGGAAACAACCGGTGAGTTAGCAAAAGGAACTGAAAAGGAGAGAGAAAAGGAGAATGTGAGTCAAGAGACTGCTATCAAGATGGCCGGGGCCCTCAGCATTGCTTAATTTTTAATGCTGCAAAGAAGATGAGTAGTCAGCTTGAAGACTGAGATCGTCTTTAAGACTGAGATGTTCCAGTTTTTGCAAAATAAGAGACCATGGTCAGTTTTAACCACGTTACAGGGGCTGAAGCTGGACGGCCATGGGCTGAGACGTAAACCACAGGATGAGGAGGGTTGAAGTTCGGAGTGGAAGGGAAGGAGGAAGATAGGGAAATGTGGTTATCAAAGGAAGCAAGGTTCTTCTTAGTAAGAAAACACCTATTTCCTACCCACACACAGATAGCTAAGTAGATATTCAGAGTAAGGAAAGCTAAAAACTTCTAAGAGTTGTAACTGAGAAAATACACATCAATTTAAAAAAAGCCACCTCCTGCAGTCTGGGTGTATTTATTGCTTTGCGCCTCCTAATCAGATCAGACTTTGGCATATGTAAAGACCATGGAGAGTGCCCAGCTAGTCCGCTGGGTCCCAGACTGGCCTAGGAATGGAGACAAGTTCAAAAGCTAGCAACAAAGATGGGTTTTCCTGCCCCTACCTTAAAGAAGACTTTGTGTGTGTCAAAGAATTGCATGTTTTGAAACCTCCCAGGTGATTCTGATGAAGGTGGTCCTCAAAATAAATTTTGAGACTTCCATCTCACTCTCTTCATTTGGAAGATCAGGCTAAGCCGAATGACTTACCTAAGGTCAGCTGCCAAGAGGAAGTGCTGGGGCTGGAACTCAGCTCCTGTGACTTGCACAGCCTGAATCTTTCCTGCAGTGGACAAACGGGGGATCCGGTCTCTCCCAATCTGTTGGGGGTACGTCACCAGGATCTAGTGCAATGCCTTATTGCTTATTAAACCCCATCTCTAAATAGATGCTCAGCTTTGTATCTTAAGTGTATCAGGTACCAGGATTCGGATGTACGAATATCAGTGAGATCTCTGGCACCTCAGTGTCATCATCAGAGCCATTCTGGTGTGTCCTTTAAATCTCTTTTCTTTCTTGGATAAAAGCTTTTCTCTCCGGGAACCAGATGTCACATGGAGAAAGGATATGTCTAAACTCCATGTTCTTGCTGCTGATGGAAAAACTCAGAGACAATTTCTTTTCAAGGTCAAATTGCTGACCTTCCTGTCTGTTTTCCCCTGTAGGAGAGTATGTTGTTATGACCACTCATTTCCACCTGAAGAGAAAGATTGGCTACTTTGTTATTCAAACATACCTGCCCTGCATAATGACGGTAATTCTCTCCCAAGTTTCCTTCTGGCTCAACAGAGAGTCTGTACCAGCAAGGACCGTCTTTGGTAAGTGCCAGTCAGGACATGCATGCAAGGGTCTGGAGGGCTGTGACATTGCAAGTAGAATGAAAAAAATAATTATACCTTAACATCTGGACTTAGTCCAATGGATAGGTTCAAGGAGTTACTATTCTCATTACGACATAATTATAAAAACAAAAATCTTTCTTCAAATAGTAAGCTGTTTTAGTGCATGTTAATAGATAGGATTAAAGAACATTTGCCTTGATATTTTAGGAGAGAAATGGAATGAAGCAAGCATAAAATGCATCATGATAGATTAAAGCACACACAGAAATATCAATATTTAAATTATACATTTAGAATGCATAATCATGTGTCAGTGTATGTTTTTTTTTTTTTTTGACAATCTGAGAAGATACCAGCAGAATTACTTCCTGACATATATGAAAGCAGGGCTTTTCCTTATGTAGAAAAACTCATCCATGACCATCATACTGGTACCAGGGTATCTCATTTTACCGAATGTGTGCACTTCTGAAGAGTTACAAATTTTTTTTTCTATTAAAATGCTCTAAATGCCCTAGATACTTTAAGTCAATCTAATGGAAATTTGTTTAAAGGGGACTAACCTTTTGCTACTAGGAAACCTCACCCCCTAATTTATTATTTTACAAGTTTATATTTCATATAAAGAGGTCTTTCCTGCCTGTATTGTAGTACACTGACTTAACTGTACTCTTCAGACTGATGAAAACCAAACACTTACTGCATCATTCATTCATTCATTCAGTCAGTCAGTCGCTGACTTTTTCTTTGAAATCTACTGTGAGGTCCTACTATGTGCCAGGCATGGGATGTGGCATAAACCTCTCCCCTCATGAAGATTATACTCTGGAGCTTCAGATTTGAATCACAATAAAATCATGCGGAACATTTATTAAGGGCGTTTGTATCAGGCTCTGTTGAAGGAAGTAACCCTGTATCATCTTATATAATATTAAAAAGGCCTCTGTACTGTTAGTATCCCTGTGTTTAGACAAGAAAGCTAAGGAACAAGAGACTGGGTAACCTTCCCGAGGGCAGAAGCTATTAGGTGAAGGAGTCTGGAGTAAGACTCAGCCTCTCAGCTCTGGATCTGTGGGTTCAATGACGACCATGTACCCCTGTCCACCCTGCGGCCACGGCAAAGCATGGAAGGGGGTGACTGCCAGCAGCGTCATCCATTTGTTAATAACGACCACATATTTAATTGGTGAAACGTACAATTATCAAGGGTCATTCCGAAAACATCTTACTAGGCTCGTGCTGTCCTTAAAACTCTTTACTACAAAACAAAAGCCTTAAGACCCTTGCAATCTAAACTGAGGGTTATTATTCATGGGCAGAGACCCCTCTGGCATCACCTTTCAACAATATGCAAAGTATGAAAGATCAGTTATCTCAGAGGAAAGCAATTCTGCTGCCAGTGCTCAGAAACAAGTCTTTTCTTCTGAACTTCATTAGCAAGGCGCTTCTGGGTTGCAAACCACCAAATCTTTGCCGTGACATTAGCCGAAGAACACGGCTCAATCAAGAAGGGTTCCAGCTGCAGAGCAAGAGAGCACTTCCTTCCAGACTTTTTGTTTTCCTTCCTCACAGTTTGTAAATATTAACCAGTGCTTATGGCACCTATTAGAACTGAAGATTCAATTCTTGTCAGATGTTCACTTCTTCACGTATGTGTAGTTTGAGCCCTTTATTCACTAGAAATTTTTAAGAATTAAGAACATAGAAGAAGGGAGCAGGGTATAGCTCAGTGGTAGAGCGCGTGCTTAGCATGCACAAGGTCCTGGGTTCAATCCCCAGTGCCTCCATTAAAAAAAATAATAATAAAATAAATAAACAAATAAACCTAATTGCCTCCCTCCAAAATACAAAGTTGAAAAAAAATTTAAAAAGAAAACAGAAGATGTTTACTTTATGCTTTATATTTTATTTTTGTAGAATGAGCCCAGACCTACAGTGAAAATGATTTTTTTAAACGCTTACTTTTCACTATGCTATACACCAGAAATTAATACAACATTGTAAATCGACTATACTTCAGTAAAAATAAATAAATATGTGCTGACTTTCCCTTCTCTGTCCCCAACAAATCCTATCTTTCCTTTTTGGATATTCTCCAGGTCACTTTGGAATGTTTTAGAAGTCAAAAACCTTGCTCTTAGCATTTCCGACAATCTTCTGTCTCAGCCGACTCATGCCCTTTTGGAGAACATAACTACCTATCTGTAAACTCAACTGCAGGAAGTAGTTTCCTGTATCAAGTTATATATTTCTAATGTTTTAAGTTCAATAAAATCACAAATACAACGTTCCAAGACCTTTAGCCTCTTAACATTTATTTAGTACACATTTCTATTCTTTTCAGTCTGCATTCAGCACACTTCTCTGAGCTGTTAGGGATGCCTGAGAAGGTCATGGGGATTTAAAGAAAAAAATACCAAAAGGGGAAAAAAAAAAAAAACCCAAAGTTGTACCTTATAACAGTTTATTAAATGGCATCTGAAATGCAACAGAGCTGAAGCCATCTTAGGTCTTAAACGTCATCTTCTTGACCTTCTGGGCTCTCTCTCGTTTAGAGGCAGTGTGGTCATGCAATTTTGCTCCTGGAAAGACCCAAGTTTTGGGTTCATTCTTCATTTTTCTAAGTTTCAGCTGCCCATAAACTGAGAGTCCAATTAAAATAAAATAGTGCCATTTAAAAGATGAGGTGAGAAAATACAATAAAATATGTAATTGCCAGAGTCAGTACTTGGAATTCAATAGATTCTTAACACATTTTGGGGTTTTTTCCCTTTCCTTATGGCAGGAATTGTAAGATCTCACACACACACACACACACACAAACACGACACACCTCTCTCTTTATGCTATTCTTCACTGTTTTTAATTTATGAATGCCCTTTGTTTAAGAATACCCATTCCCAAATTACTTTTAACAGCTAGCAGCTGCCTACATAAACCAAAATTTGGGTAAAAAAAAATGAAACTCACTTTAGCAAGGATTTATCAAAAAGGATTAAAGCTGTCCATAATAAGTTATTAACTATGCCTTTAGTATCGGGCTAAGTGCTGAATGCTTTATTACATTGTTTTATTTAATATTCACAATAGCCCTCTGAGTTAGGCTTATTAAAATTAACTTACAAGGAAATAATTACAAAAAATTCAGAAGCTCAGAATTGTGAGGCAATTTTCCCAAAGTCACTCAGCAGTTTAGAAAGCTGGGATTTGAAACTGGGTTGCTCTGGTCTCCAAATGCTGACAGTTAATTATCTTGCTCTTTGCTCAAGTTATCACTGAAATGTAAATTTGGGGGCTATTTTCCAGCCAATATTTCCTAAACCATAGGTAACACGGATAATGCCCCAGGACTTTCTGTAACACCTCCAAAGTTCAGAGTCAGTCTGTTCCCTACCACAGTGACCATGTATCAAAAATATGATTTAATACAAGTCTCAGTGTTTCTTCCTAATTCTATCACTTCCTAATGTAGTTACAAAGATCATCTACCTTGAGCTTCATGGAAAACTAGGGAATATTGGATGGTTTAAAGCAGCTTAGCAAAGTTAGCCACCTACCAGCTGTGTGGTCTGCTGATTCTCTAAAAATTAATCAAAAAGGGGGCATCATAGATCTAGTTCTAGACACATGGGATGACAAAATCTTCTCCAGCTATAATTTGCTTATCATCTTTAAAATGCATTTCACTTACTATATTTAATCCTCAAATAATCTCGTGAATGACGGTGCAGAAATTTTCCTCCCTTAGAATTTCAGCCATGACATAGACAGTCAAGAGAATGAATGTTAAATCACCACTTTTACGGATACGGAGACTGAAGTCCCTGGAAGTTAACTTGCTTACTCGAGAGCTAATAAGTAAGGAGGGACTAGTCATTGGAAGTAGTTACGATTTTTTCTACACTAGGCAACCTGAGCCCCTCTCACTGGGTTTCTGTGAATTGTTTTCCATGTATTTTCAAATGGCTTCAAAGGAACTTAAAATATTCTAAATGGTATATTAGGTTGATAATATTAATTTGTTAAATAAACATCAGTGGATATATCATTCACAAACCAACTCAACTATTACACCAACCAATTATTTAAATAAAGGAAAAGCAACTGACTTGAAAATTGCTTTGAATATAATCAGGTGATTTTAATCAGTAGGGATAGATTCGCAGAATAGAGAAGATGATGCAGCATTAACAGAAAGAGAAAGATTGCAAACATTTGAATCAGATAAATATGTTCAGATTTGGTTTTGCCACTTCTTAGCTAACTGACCTCAAGCAAGTCACATGCAACTTATTTCAGGAATTTCTTATGAAAGAGTAGCTATTTCAAGAATCAGGAACAAATTGTACAAAAGCCAAAGAGCTAATAATGTAACAAAATATTACTCAAAGATAATTTAATTATCTATCGTGATCAGTTATCAAGAAGTTATTGGTTTTGTGGTTTATACATTCCAAGTACACAGGTATAATATTAAACAGAGCCGAGGATCCAGAGATTATGTGTGGATCAAGGACAGTGAAGATCTCTGCTTTATATTTCAGAGAGTTGGGGACAGTGAAGGAATATTATTTCCTTTCTTATCCAGGACACTATGCTCAAGATGCCTATTTAAAAGAGTTTACTATCTGATTAACAGCTTCTCAATAGCAGGGCAGTTTTTCCCCTCCAAAAGCTCCCCCTCAATCCTGCCATGAACTGCAAACTATAGTGGGGTTAAATTAAAACTCATCCATCCCAGACCAAAATGGAATGAACTGGAAAATACACTCTGTCCATGGTACTGCTGGTTTCCCTTTGTACAAGTAGGCTGGCCTCCCTGATAACGCTACAAATTCACTTTCTTTCTTTACAGGAGTAACAACTGTGCTCACCATGACAACTCTGAGTATCAGCGCCAGGAACTCCCTCCCGAAGGTGGCTTACGCCACGGCTATGGACTGGTTTATCGCAGTGTGCTATGCCTTTGTATTCTCAGCTCTGATCGAGTTTGCCACAGTAAACTATTTCACCAAGAGAGGTTATGCGTGGGATGGCAAAAGTGTGGTTCCAGAAAAGGTAAATGCTTTACCATCCCTGTGATACATCACTAGTATGTCTTTTTAAACCTATAGGATGGAATGTTTGGACTTGGGGGGGATGGATGAAGAATGCAGAGAGGTTAAAGAGTTTACTTTTTTCTTGCGTCATGCATGATTAAGTGCTATGAGAATTTCATTACTGCTAATGAGAGAGATTGTTTCAGTGGACAGATGTGCAGAGCAGAGGGAAGGAGATGAAGGAGAAACACAGAGGTAAACTCTACTACTCAAATATGCTTTCCTGTGGTCTCCGTTGATGTGTGAACAGTTTTACCAAACCTTACAGTAGGAGCAATTACACCATTATAATTTTTATAGCTTGAAAATCATAGTCTTTGGGTTGTTTTCTGAGCCTAATAAATTTGGTCATACATGTTATTACGTTAGTGCCTCAACTGAACTGAATTTTCAAAATGCATGACCTCTAGTTTTCACTAAAGACTGGGACACATACTGTCTTTTTCCAGTTTGCTTTAAGGATTAAAATGCACAGAAATCATAGGAAAATTCCTCATCTTAGTTTAGAGTGGATTTTAAAGCACAGTTGGGGAGGATATTTCTACGTCTGAAGTTTGAAGGGAAAATATGTCAAAATACAAGTGAGCCTTGGACGATGGGAAGAAGGGCAAAGTCAGAGAGATCTAGAAGACAGCTAGACGTAATCTAAGAAGAATCACTCTACAGCAAACACAGAATACTAGTCTCTTGAGATGGTCCCTGAAAACACAGTTCTGTGGTTAAATACACCTGAATAATTCTGCATACTTTATCACAGAGTCACGTTATATTAAAAAGTCTGAGAAGGTCTATAGTAAAGAACCCCATTTAGTGATTATTTTCCTCTCACAGCTTCACAAATATACTAGAAAAGAGGATCCTTGGTGGTGAAAACATCTACCACATTTAGTAGAACCTAAAATGTTTCTGGTTATAAGATGTACCACTAGCGGGGAGGGTACGGCTCAGTGGTAGAGTGCACGCTTAGCATGCACGAGGTCCTGAGTTCAATCCCCAGTGCCTCCATTAAAAAAAATAAGTAAGTAAATAAATAAACCTAGTTACCCCCACCACCAAAAAAGATGTACCACTAATACATGCATAAGTAAGAAAGAAAATATGCTGCCAAGTAAAAGCCCTGAGATTGACCTTTCAGACACAGAGGAATCAGTGGACCACCCCAGTGATCTCCAGCACAAGTGAAAACAAAGATGGTTCTGTACAGGAGGCCCTATTACAGCTAACATGGATGAGAACCAGGTCCTAAAAATTCACCTTGCCTTGAAATATCCTTGCACACCATAGAAAATCTCTGAATTTTCAAACCAAGGATATTGGCTCAGGCTCAGTAGAGAGAAGAGAAGAGACAAAGGGACTGCATTTACCAGCTGGAGAGAGGGATAAGGGAGCGAAGATAGAGTTTTTGTCCAATATTTACCTTTGCCATTGATGGCCCTCCATTTGTTCTAGAACAGAAAAGGCAGCCTCAAAGGAGAGAGCTCACCAGACCTGAAGATGAGTGAGCATAAGGCATGACCAATTGTAAGACAGAGCCCAAAGTCATAGATGTGGACGCTTTAAAAGTGCACATCTTAGGGGGAGGGTATAGCTCAGTGGTAGAGCGCGTGCTTAGCATGCATGAGGTCTGGGGTTCAATCCTCAGTACCTCCATTAAAATAAATAAATAGACCTAATTACCTCCCAACAACAACAACAAAAAAGATTTGAGACAAAAGTGCACATCTTAGAATCCCTGAAATACTCAACTAAAGGTCTTCAGGACGAATGACACACAAATATCGGGGATATGCAAATGCAAAATGAAATGCAAATATTGATGAAAGTTGCTTTTCTAGCTTCCTCCTTTGCATGCTGCAAGAGGCCAGTGTCTTTCTGATTGTGGCTCAGCAGTATCAGTTGTTAGTGACTTGTCAGGGGAACTGAATTTGGTCTGGAAAGCGCAGAATTTGGGCTGAGGCATGGGTGAGCTCATAGTTTAGTTCTCTCTTTCTGACCTGCTATTCGTCTTTCAAGTGTTCTGTCTCAGATAAAATATTTTAATCTCGATCTACAGCTCATGTTATTCAGTGCACATGTATAAATAAAGGTAAAGGTCTAGCTATATATACATTTATTTATATAATACATTTATACCTATACCTGCCAGCCTAATGAGAAAGAGAATATTTTCTGCATTTTATCTATGTCTCTGTAAAAACCTTCCCCAGGGCTCTGCCAGTTTGATTTGCTTATTACAGGGGATGTGATCACAGTGTGATCCAGGTCTCACTTCATCATTCAGAGAGGATAAAAAAATTGTCCTTTTTCTGTGACCAGGTGAGTGTTTTCAGGAGAGTTAAGATTTCAGTCTCTAACATCGTATAGCTTGAAAATAAAAAGAAGATTCTCATACGTCGTCACATTATCAAGTGAGTGTACAGTAGCCTTCTCAAGATTCACCCCCACATGGTTAAATCCTGAAATACCAGCTTCTTAAAGAATACAGGTAGTTCAACATTTTCACAAGTGAAAAAAGCTATTATTATTTCCCGAGAAACCAGCCAGATATTTCTAAATAGCTTTTCAACATGATGTTGAAAAAAAAAAACCCCAAAACAAACAAAAAAACAAATCAAAAAATAACAACTTGAGAAATTTTAGGATTGGGGTATTATGATAGTTGGCAGTGGGAAAGATGAAATCTACCAATAATATAAACTCTTCTCCAAGATTTTTTCCTTTTGCAGATTATTCATTTCAGTTCATTAAACAAGGTATCTGTCACTCAACAAATTTTGGTTAGATCAGAATCCTCTTCAACATCAGAGTGCATATATATTTTATCTAAAGGACATACACGCTTTTCAATGTATCCTTTAATATATTAAAACTCTTATTTTCTAGGCAATAGACATAATACCACTTTAATCTGGCTGTTTATATTGAAATGAGTCATATCAAGTTTTGACTTGTAGTCATTTGGACTATATTCAGAGGGAATCACTTTACCCACTTTAACTTTATACAGATAATTATAGCATTTGTCACTCCCCATAAGGCTTAAACAAATCTACCTTCATTAAAAATGGGCATCAATGTGGAGTTAGTGGCCTTCCTTTTAATGACCTAATCCTAGAAAAAAAAATCTGGGTTTTTTTCCTTTTTTCCTTTATTTTTTGGTCGCAATCAATGTATGCTTAAGGATTTGGAGAGGAAAAAAGGTAGTGGAGAGGTCATGAAGTTGGTTAATAAGGAAATTAACCTCTTAAAATCCCTGTCTATAGCACCTTGTGAAAAACATCAGCTCTTCTGGAAGTAATATTTTATTCTGATTTGATAATAAAAATACAATAAAAATACAAATTATTCAGAGTATGCCGAGTCTGGCTGGCCAGGTTTAGCTGCTCATCAGTATTCTCTGTGTAGCTTTTTCACAGCGTCCATGATCAGGCTCCCATCCCTAGGAATTCTGATTCAAAGTGTGAGATTGTGCCCAAGACATTCGCACTTTAACAGTTTTTAACTGGTGAGTTAGTGTGCATGAAAGAGTGAGACTCACACTGTTAGACCAGTGCTGTCCAGCAGGAATGTCAGTGAGCCACAAATGTGAGCCGTATATATAATTAAAATTTTTCTAGTAGCCTTATTTAGAAAGTGCAAGCCAGTGAAATTAAGTTTAATAATGCACTTTAGTCAATACATTAAAAACATTATCTTTACATATAAACAATGCTAAACATTATTTAGGAGATACGTTATACTTTTTTTTCATACTATGTCTTCAAAATCCTAGGTGTACTTTATACTTCCAGCACATCTCAAATTAGGCTAGCCCCATTGTGAGTGCTCAGTAGTCATAAGTTACTAGTGGTAACTATGTCAGACCATGTACCTCTAAAAAACGACCCACTTCATTTTTCAGAAATGTCTGTACCTTTACGAAAGGCTGGCGTTGTCAACTACTACACAGGTCACATTGGTGAGCGGCTAACATGGAGCAGGAGTTCAGGATATCCTGACTAACCCTGCCTTGTCATTTGTCTACTGGAAACATGGGGAGAGGCAGCGAATAATAATTGGCTCAGTAATGTATCACTGCAAAACAAACCACCCAAAAACTTAGTGACCTGAAATAACAACCAAGCATTTGGGGCTGGGAAAAAAACCTGGTGGCATTTCTATTAGTCTGACCTGGGCTCACTCACATCGCTGCAGTAAACTGGAGGCTCCAACAGGGTGGGAAGATCACAAGGGTCTCTCTCACAGGTTTGGGTCCTGATGCCGGCTGGACTGCTCGCTGCATATGGCCCCTGTCCCTCTGTGGTCTCGTCCAGGCTCCCCCCATGTGGCAGGGGCATGTTTCCAGAGGGTAAAGGCCGAGGCTGCAAAGCCTCTTGATGATAGGGTCCCTAAGCTGGCCAGCATCACTCTGCCAAGGCTACAAGTCTAGATTTAACAAGTGGGGAAATACACTCCACCTCTTGATGGGAAATCCTGGAAGATACCTGTCTGCATTTTCCCTAGCTTTACTGAGATAATAATTGGCATGTAACATTGTGCAAGCTTGAGGTGTACAATGTGATTGATATGATACATTTATAGATTGTGAATTCATTACCACCAGAGTATTAACTATCATCTCTATCCCATCACATAGTTACCATTTCTTTTTTCTGATGAGAACATTTAAGATCTCATCTCAGCAACATTCAGGTGTATGATTCAGTATTATTATCTATAATCACCATGGATTAGCAGACATTAGGTCCTGTCTAAAACGTCCATTTAGACATTTGGTCCATGCTGGAGGTCCTTGATATCTGGTCCTGTCCAAAACCACTTGGCATGGACCAAATACCTGCTTATGGACAAATGGGACAGGACTAAATTTCAAGGACCTTTGACATGGACCAAATATCTTATGGATGTTTTTGAAAGGACCAAATGTCCTGCAAGATCATCGTGCTGTTACATTAGAGCAAACTTGTCAATCTTACAACTAGATGTTTGTGTCTGCGTTTTTCATTTATCCCCAAAATGCAGTCATAAATACATCCCTCAGATTTTACATAAAGCACATGTTTGAGTTCCAAAGTAAAGGCCACTCTGCTCAGCAACTTATGAATTTGCTTCCCACAATTTACTAAACGAAATATTTTTACTCTTTCCTTCTACAGCCAAAGAAAGTGAAGGATCCCCTCATTAAGAAAAACAACACTTACGCTCCGACAGCAACCAGCTACACTCCTAACTTGGCCAGGGGTGACCCCGGCTTAGCCACCATTGCTAAAAGTGCAACCATAGAACCGAAAGAAGTCAAGCCGGAAACAAAACCACCAGAACCGAAGAAAACCTTTAACAGTGTCAGCAAAATTGATCGACTGTCAAGGATAGCCTTCCCGCTCCTATTCGGAATCTTTAACTTGGTCTACTGGGCTACATATTTAAACAGAGAGCCTCAGCTAAAAGCCCCCAGCCCACATCAGTAGGTTCTGTCACTCACATCCCGTTGTTGGGTCCTCTGCACTGGGAATTGCCTTCTGTTCTCAACACGGTAATTCCCATCTGCTTTATTGCCTCTGTCTTGAAGAATTTGAAGGTTTCCTTATTTCCATAATTCATATAAGAACAACAGACCCCTGTCTGGCAGCCCAAGAGCAGACCATACAGCTGAGAGACAGGATTCTGAGAGAGGGAGCAAGAGAGCAAAATCGTGGCAGAAGGAGACAGAAGGAAAGAGAGATGAAAAGGAGGGGGAAGGAGATCCAAAGATAGGAGAAAAAGTAAAAGAAAAATCAAACTTAACTCTGTAACTCCAGGTCATTTGTAGATATATATTTCCAAATATTCTAGAAAAAAAAAGATACTGTATATGTCAAAAATATTTTTATGTGAAGGTGTTTAAAAGAATAAATTATAATGTTTAAGGAAGAAAAATTTTTAAAAAGTCTATGTCTTTATTGCACAAATGACAATGTGCTTCTTACGTATTTGTTTATTTTAAACTGATGTATAGCTTTAACATTTTGTTTCCAAAGCTAAAAATCCCCATTCTTTCTCCTTAAAAAAGAAATGCCTAATGCATTATTTTGTTGTTAAATGCTATTTTAAAATTGATGGAAATTGCATAGGCTAAGGTGCAATTCCTCGCCGTAGAGCACATTTAATCCAGTGGAGATAAATGCCTTTAAACAGGCTACGTTGCTACCATCCACACTTTTACCACTAGACTCGATGGGGAATCATTTTAACAGAAATATACACTCAATAAAACCAAAAAAAAAAAAATTTAAAGATTTATTTTCCACCCTGTCTATATCCAGATAGCACATGGGTCCAATAATCACTGATTTTCATTATGAAGATGTTTTTAGAGGGGCAAAAATATTTTGCAAGCTCTAGAATTGTTGAATGTATCATTTTATATAACAGTACATTAAAAGCTTTAGATTGAAATTTATGACTAGTAAATAAATATAGAATATATAAATTATATATGTAAATATCCAGCATGAGATTGTACATTTTTTACTTTTTTTAAGGCTGTGTTCTTAAAATATTGTGTGGGACTCACCGCTCTTAGCTGTTAGAATGTTGTTAAATGCTACGGAAATACATTTAGAGCCTGCCTTTAAGACCAGAACAGCCTGAAGGAGCCTGATGGGACTTAAAACATATGGGGATAAAGTACACTTATGTAGGAACAGCTTGCAATTTCAAACTGTTGTCCAGTGTACAGTAGTAAATCGGTTGCAACCTGCTCAAGTCATGCCATGTCTCCCTATTTTAGGCTCTTGTAATATAGAAAGAAAATGGAAAAACATTAGTGGGAGCTAGAAAATCACCTGTATATTTACTGCTATCTTTGCTGATACCAACTATTTCAATAAGTGTTGTACCATATGTAGCATTAAATATAAAAATACGTGAAAGAATGTACAGGAAATAGCTTTTACTGAGTAATATTATTACTTTTCGTTTATACTGTAGCAATATATTTGTAGGCATACTATGTAAGGGCTTTAATGACAAGAGGTCAATTAACACTCCCTATGAAGATTCTAGTCTGTTTCATTACTTCCCAGATGTTTTAGAGATAAATATTTATGCGGAAGGTATTTTTGAAGTCTCCTTTTGTCTGGTAAGAGTTTCAGAGATCTTTAAAGTTAGCATCCAGAATCCATGAGTTATGGTCTAACCACATTTAGAATACCATGACATAAGCCTGTTATCACAATTACCAAATAAGACATTTGGGATCCATACCCATGTTTTGAGCAATGTTTTTCTCAAAGAGCTGCTACCCAATGACATAGGAAAATACAGTTTGTGTTTTCCTAAACAAACTCTGGTTTTCTTTTTAAATGTGCTTTATTGTTTGATTCGGTCCTGCCTAAGTTCACTGAGCTAAGCCAGCAAAGGCTGAACCAAGGATATCTCATCCTATGGTCTCATGTGTAGATAATCATGTATAGAAAATAAAGTAAAATATGGCTCTAACTTCTGTGTTGCTGTTTATCCCGTTATTTTTCGGCGTTAACCTAATGTGCTTATTAAGAGCATTTTATCTTCCAAACTCCTCGTGGCCCACATTTGGTCTGTATTTTGCTTATTAGATGTGAATATTTCTTCTTAGTCTGCTTTCTGCTATGCAATGACTGCATTTCTATCATTCCTTAGTTTGTTAGTACATGTGGACAGAATTCTATTGTATAAATTGATTGCACAACTTATCAAAGACAAATTACTCTATGTAGCTTTTCTACAGTGCTTTGCTAAACCATGTAACCCTAGTTAAGTCTTCCTTGAAAATAAAGATCCACTCCTATAGGGGACAGTTCCTGTTAACTCCCAGGAAAAATTTTTAAAAGATGACACTGAATGTTTATTGCACCTTAGTGCAGTGAAGTGGCAATAAAACCCAACATGAATTGAGGTTGTTCATGGCAGATGCATGTACTGCTTTACAGAGTTTAGCAGAAGCTCTTAATTTTATGTCATACTGTATTCTATTATAATAATAAAGCTAACATTATTCAATAACAAAATGGAATGCTTGACTCTCTTTTCTATCAATAGTATGATCTTAAACTATGATTTTTTTAATTAATCACTTTCAAAGGAAGGAATTGCTAAACACCTGGTATCTGGCGTTACCAAGAGCACTTCAACTCAAAATTTGGAATACATAAATAGAGCAGAGTCAAAGTGCTGATATGATGGTAGTTTGTTCATATCTATTGTTAATGTAATAAATCTGTTTTCTGATCTACTCCTCGGAGATTGGTTTAATGGTTTTGCAGAAGGAGTCTCAGCATTGTGATTTTAAAAGCTCCCCTGGAGCTATCACATTCCTTCATGTTTCTATAATCACAGAGTTAACGTACAAAATACTTGTCATCATTTGAAAGACAATGGAAAACTCATTTCAATGATGGACCTAAAACTGTACTTGATTCCTACAGGCAAGACCATGTGAGGCAAAATCTTTCTACGTCAGCTGGTGGCCAGGTGAAAACAAAGTAAATTGTATTTGTACAAATAAAACCTGCATCTTCTTAAAAAAAAAAGATTCGGGACTTAGCAAAATTAATACTTTTAAAATCCTCCAACCAAATGACTTAGTCTGTCCATGTAAACTAGCTGAACCATCACATTCATTGATTTCTTGGCTCTCATGACAATGAATGTAGTGGATGGTGATTATTTTGGCTATCAAACTACATCCATGCCAAGGCTCACCGTAACAATTATCTAAGAAATCAGAATAAGAATGGACTTGGCATTATGACTGACCATCTGTTTGAATTTAATTATACCTGTTCATTAAGACCTTCTGTTAAGAGTTTTCTAACATTATCCAGCTCTTGTGACCAACAAGAACAGTCATCGGACTTGATTACATGATAGCCACAATTTAGGCAGATAGATTAACTCTGCATGTGAATTTAATTTAATTTAATTTTCCTAACATTTGCTGAGTCTCCCTCTACCTGTGTTAAAAACTGTGGTAGATAATAAGGACGTAGAGATAAATATTTCATGGCCTTTTTCTTTAAGAAATCAAAGTTCTAGTGGGGGAGGGAGACAGAATCAGGCACAAATAATAATAAAAATATTATGACAAAAGTAGAGGACACTATGAGACACGTAACAGGGGTACCCAGCCCCTCTTCATATGATGAGATAATTGAACCTGTAAGAACTAATACTGTCTAAAATGAAGCTGGAAATACAAGGGGAACTGAAGTGGTGTTGGGATTTAATGCCAGCTGATGAGTTGTTAACCATTTAACCACTGACAACAGTTGAGATGTCTTGGAACCCTTCAGCTACCATGGTAGGCACTGAGATTACAGAGATGAAGATCACAGTATGCGCTTGGAAAGCTCACAATTACAAAGAGAACCCAAGCGAACCTAAAGTTACAACACTTTAATAAAGACCTACAACTCCCAATAAATGCACAAGGCATGGGGAAGTGATACGTGGGATGTGGTGTGAGTGAGGTTTTCAGAGGAAAGTGTCTGCTAAGCTAGGTTTTGAAAGATGGTTCAATATTTATCAGGCACTTTAGTGCTGGGGAGACTGCTGGTGATAAGGGACACAGCTTTCAACCAAAGATAGTAACACATTAATACTTAACTCAGAGAGTCACAAAGTCTACTGCCAGGGAACTAACACATAAATGTAAAGTAGACCAAATATGACACTGTGAACGAAAAATACTGCAAGCCATATCAGTAAACAAAGAATGCTGAAGCCATCAAGTCATCAGCGGCTGCCACCAGCCCCCAGTGAAGACAAGACTGCAGCCTGGCCTCTGCATCCAGTCACAATGGGGCACTCTGAGGGAACTCAGAATAAGAAAGGACAGGATACTGGCCCTAGGTAGCTAGGTGCTTGTCAAAGGAATGAATTCAATGAGCCCAAATGTTTGCTTCCTCCCATACATAGAAAAGAGCTAAATTCTTGAACTTGAGATGTCTGGTCTTTTCAGTTAACAAGTAATCTTTTAATGCTCCAACTACCTGGTCTTTGTTGTCAAACTCCTGTATGTCCTAGCTCCTCCCCTACCTCTCTGGAGCAGTCCCTCAGGGTGACCTGAGAGGCTGTCATCCAGGCTCGAGTCCTCCCACTAAATAAAACATAACTCTCAACTTTTAGGCTGTGCATTTATTTCCGTCAACAACACTAAGGGAGTCACTGGGGACTGTGGAAAACAGCACACGCCCAGTCTCCATGCCTCAGCTCCAGCTATGTGGTGTCAGGGGCGGGGAAGGGGTCGCACATTGCTACATATTCCAATATTACCACATACACACACAAAAAACTTGAGTTTCTTTGTAACTCCAATTTTGAAACTACTTTTTTTCTCACATGTAATGTTTCTGCCAGTTGAATCTGGCTAATTCAAGTGATTAATGAGTTCCGATTTTCAGAATGTCTGTACAAATCCACACATCCATTTGGTCATCATTAACTGAGCAGCTATCCTAATGTCTGGGGTTAAGATTATTTCACAGAGAAAAGGCAGGTTATCCTTCCCTGTATTAGTCAGCAAACAGCAAAACTCTTTCAGAATGCTGATCTACTACATTTTCAAAAGTCACATTATCTTCCAATAAAACATTTATAGTCTAGACACATCAAAGTATCCACAGGATTGTAAAATATTAAGATTCTTTTCATTTTGGGTTGGTAATTTACCCGTGTTTCTCTAGAACATGTAGCGTATGTCACTACGTAAAAGTTGATGTCCTCATTAACAGTCCATCCAAATATACTTTATGCATCTTACCTTCTTTGATCTCACCGTAGAGTTGTTATAAATGAAGAAATTCATGTAATTCCGTTGATTTGCTTAACATACTGTAAGTGATTTTGCCATATTAAAAAAATAATTTGTACTTCATTATAAAGATGATACTTTCAAAACTCATCTTAAAAAAATTACACTAGATCTTCTTGACGAACGGTCTATGTTTTGTTTGAAAAATTAGTAAGATAAAGCATTAGAAACAACGTGAAAAAATAACGGTCCTTTCAAGTCGAAAGGAAAGGTCAACCTACATAAGCTACAGATTGGGGGTGGCCCAGTGCAAGACACTTTGGTGTCCTTTGTAGCGGAAAGAGCGTGGCTACTGGAGTCAGGTCTCACTTTAAATATTGGCTTGGCCCATTGCTCAGCTCCTTCGGAGCCTCGTTTATGCACAAAACAGGAACAATAGTAATTTATGCGGACACTTCTAGAGTGGCAGAGTAAGGACTGAGCAGTTCCACTCTCCAAAAATAATGATAAAACTTGACAGGTTTTCAAAAGCAATAATTTCAAGAGTCAAGAAATCAACAACCAAGTAAGGAGTATTTATTAAAAAAAAAACAAAAACTACTGAAACTTTGGCAAGAATGTTTCTATGTACGTTTGAACCTGCGATTGCACTCATCACCCTCTTCAGCTCCATTTCTGCAATAATGTCCAACGAAGGACAAGCTGTGTGAACAATTATCTTCACCACTTGGGGGGGAGGGGGTTCTTACTTATACTGGAGCAAAGCGTGCAAAAGTTCTATACCCATGAATGCTATCGGAAATAATAGCAATCTTGTAGACACACGACTAGGAAGGCCAGTGCTGAAGGTAGACAGCAGTTAACAATCCTTGTCAGAGTGCACAGAATCCTGATAGAAGAGTCAGGGGTGGAAATTTAACAGGAAGACAAGGAAAACCAGCCATCTACAGCAGGCTGGTTTCAAAGCAGTAAAATAAGCCTGTTTAAAGGATGGGAAAAACTATGTTCAAATAATAAAAGTATTATAACAATGATATATTAAATACAGAATCTCAAGAAAGAGATAGCCATCATTTTTTTTTTTTTAAAGTAAATCTAAAGAGAAAATCTGGACTTGGAAATAAGAATAATTGAAAAGATTAAGTTACTAGAGGAGCCCAAAAGCAGACGTGAGATTTGGTTTTATTAAATAAAGTGCATGTTGTGTCAACATTACCTACAGCCTATGTGTATCAACTCATTAGTTCTATTTTGGAAACTAAAGTAACAATACTTGTGGGTGAGGAAGGAGGGGAAGACTGGGGGTTGAAACAATAAAGTATGGCTTTACTAGGGAAAGGATACACACTGTACTGTCAACGACAAGGAATTTAAAGTTTTATTAAAAGAAATCTCAGAGATTTTGTCTCATCAGTATAAAACCAGGAACTATGATAAATTCTCCCCACAAATGAAAAATGAGTAGAAGTTCAATGAGGAAATAAAATTCAATAAGCCTGTTGAAACAGGTTTTTTTTTCCCTTTCATAATAAAACTCAAATATTTTTGAAAATTAAATTGCTTTGTCCTTTAAAGAGGAAACGCAATCTCAGACATCATAAATGAGACTGTACTCTCCCCTCCACGTTGTAGCACAGCTATTTGTAGGCTGAGCAGAAACATCTCCTCCTGCTGTTGGTGGCTATCTTCCCTTTGCCCACTTGCTCTAGGTGAAGTGGGGCGAAAGGGGCAGGGCACAGCCACTGAAGGAATGACACAGCAACTGAGGATGGGACCCACTGGTTAGAGCCAAGATGGCAGAAGATTCGACCTCCAGCAGACCTTGAGCCTCATGGCACACCCACAGGTGCTGTGACAGTTCCCAGGCTGACCATAAAAGGTCAAAAAGTGGGCGAGGGGGGCGTTTCCTGGGAATCCTTGCCCCTTCCCCAACGTAGTTGGAATAATCCTCCTACTCATTAGCATATGAAATTACCAAGCCCATAAAACCTAACAACTCCGCACCTCGTGGTCGCTCTCTCTCTCACCTTCTGAGACGGCCAGCACTCTGTCTATGGAGTGTGTATCTACTATTTAAACTTCAAATACCCCTACAGCTCTCAGTCTCTCTCCCTCTCACCTTTCTGAGATGGCCCGGCCCACATTCTGTCTACGGAGTGTGTAGCTCTCTAAATAAACTTGCGTTCACTTTACCACGCCTTGCTCTTGAATACTTTCCTGTGCAAGGGAAGAACCTACTCTCCCACAACATAGTTTCCGACTGAAATGAGAGCAGGGAAAAACCAGTGGATATGATCATTGTTATGCACTTTAATAATCTTGAAAGATGAAGTACAGTTTATGCTCAGAATAATCCAGTTTTAGAGCTTGGCACATGATAATGAGACATTGCCTAGATGTTTATGACACGGAAGTTGAAGTTTATGACACATTGTTGAATGCAATTTGGATTTCTGGCATCACGATTACCTCAAGGTGAGGGATGCAACAAAGTCTCTTCAAAACACTGTGGAGCACTTCTCTTTAACAAAGTTATTCAGCTGTTAAAAGGTAAGTATTTTAAACAGTTTTTGTTTTTTGTTAATATCGGTGAAACTCTTGGTACCCAGCAGTCCTGTTTCTGCATAGACTACCCCTGGGACTTGATGAATTAACATGTGGAAACGGAATCCACGTATTTGGAAGTCAGTTATCCACATAAATTGAGGTGTTTTTTTTTTTTCCGCTCGTGGCAACTACAAAAAAAAGAAGGAAACAGAAATACCTAAACTGTTTTTAAATTCAAGCCTTAGGTGGTACTCATTAAAGAAGTATTCTCAGGGACATTTGCAATTCAAAAACTTTTTCTTGAGTAAAAGACTATTCAAAGGTCAGATTAAAGTAATATGCAGCCCAAAGAAAAGGAACCTTTTCTCCCACCAAAATTTTGGCTAATGCCCCTTTGAAAAGTTAAATTTTGATGTTCAATCATATTGGTGTATTCTGCGAATCCTAAACTACACCTTCCATAGGAAAATAAACCATTGCATAACAGGGATAATAATGACTAATTTATAGCTCCCAATAATGTGTTGCTTTCTTATTTATTATAGGGATTACACTGTATCATTTTCATATATTATTTTATTTAATTCTTATATCCCTGTGAAGTTGTGATGACAATCCCATTTTACAGATGAGAAAACTGAGGTTTAAAAAGAATAATAAGCTAACTCACTGTTGTAGAGCTATAAAATGCCCAACCAGGATTAGAAACAGGATTGGAACTAGGTCACTTTTCATGAACCTAAATGGGCTTAAAAGGTTATCTAAGTCAATTCCTTTACTTTATAAATAAAAAGTAATGAAAGCTTTCGTGGATAAGCTCCCAGCTAAAGGTGGATTCAACATTATAGCTAATATTTTTTGAATGTCAATGAAAAAAAGAAAAAGGAAAAAAAAAAAAGCTTATTTCTCCAAATGGGAAAAATAGTTGGAAAAACCCAACAATGAGAGTATTGGGCCTACCAACGAAATACCATTTTCCTGGGACAATGATTTAAACAGTCTATCTTCTGCTTGGGTATGCTTTAATATATGAGTTTTATTCATTTCCTGTTGATAGTCTGATGCCAAGGGGCAGGTGTAGGTGGTGGGGAGGGGAATGGAAATGTAGAAAACGGTACATACAGGTTGGAATTTATTCTGAACTTAGATATGTAAAGAAAGGCTGTCAACAGTACATTAGAAAGGGCCCGTTGAGGAGGCGGGACCAAGATGATGGAGAAGAAAGACCCTAAGCTCACCTCTCCCCAGGAACACATCAAATCTACAACTATACATGGAACAACTTTCTCTGAGAACAAGCAGAACAGATCCTCCACAATGAAGGGTACAAGAAGCAAACATAGACAGTCTGGCAGGAAGAAGAGAGAAGCAGTCTGGTCTAGACCTGCAACCTGGCAAGTGCCCCAGGCTAAGGCATCCTGCCCAAGGGGCCATAGATTCAATTCCCATATGGGGTACCTCAGCCCTGGGGTCTGGCACTGGGAAGATGAGTGCCCTTGGTGGGTTTGAAAACCAGTGGGGCTTACCAGAGGGTGGCAGGAATTCGAGACTCCGCTTCACTCGCTGATACTATCTTTCTCAATCTGTAGGCATTTGCAGGCTCCTAGTCTGTAACGCTGTGCACAACTCAGTGGAAACTGAGCTGTTAGACGTTTGGATGCAGAGCCTCCTTTGTGTATCTGGGTTTTAACTTTCTCCTTCCTGTATTTGGGGAAAGAGTAAGTATGTATGTGCATACATATGTGTGTCATACAGTGTGTGGGTTTTTATCTCTCCCTCTCCCTCTTTCCATACATAGAGAGAGAAATACAAAAGAGATATAAACGGAGGTACACACATATGCAGTTACTGTCTCCCCAAATATTTCCTCCTATTTGCAGAATTTGGTGAAGAGAGGGTAAAAAGTATAACAAAGATGATGACCACATTTTTTTTAGGTCTCAAATTATAACAAGCCCATAGGTGATCTAGATTCTAAATGAAACTTCTCAAGAGCTAATGACTTTTTGTGGTGCCAATGACACCTGCATTTTTTAAAATAAAGAAAGGGCAAATTCCCTATATTGGCATCCTTGGCTTTCAGGTACCTGTTTGCTTTTGTTGTTGCCAAAGGTTATCGGGACAGAGCAGAAATGACAGATTGTCTGGAGACCATAAGGCTGCTCGCAGCCCACGGCGGTCCAGGCAGCGCCAGGGAGCAGCCTTCTGCAGATTGCCAGGCCCTGTGCTCTTTAATCAGGACTGCTAAATGATGCAGGTGGCAGGGAGATCAGGGCATCCTAGTGTAATGCAGGAGGAATAAGTGAACATTCCCTTCCCACCTGTTCCATCTGGCTTTTCTTCATTCAATACAAATGTCCTTGGGAACGAAGGAGATCTGCCTTTAAGGAGAGGTCAGATATCCTGTTTTTTATCCATAGGAATAAAAAATAACACAAACCTAAGGGGGGGAAAAATGAAACAAAAAACAAAACAATAAAAAAAAGTCTGGTTGGCAGAAGCAGAAAAGAGCAGAGATAGCCACAGACCAAAGATTTCTACAGATGGGACACAGAATGTATGGTTTTCACCTTTATCTGCTCTAAGGATGATTGCATTCTGCATGGGCTTGGTTATGTCCCTGGATTAAACTTAACCTCCCCGTGAGTAACCGCATTATAGGTTACACCTCAGCCCCCCTAAAACCGTCTGCAACCTCTAGGGAAGATCTGTTTTTGATCGACTTCTAATTCTTATTTCCTCCCATTTAATTGCAGGCTTATCCTTCGTTATATTCCTTCTTCTCTTCACTGGCAACCCAACCTTCATTTGCCCTGCTGGCCACCCGCAGCTCTGCTATCTGCTCACTCCTACACCGTCCCAGGATCCTGAGGCTCCTACCGGCGAGTGACTCATCACTGAGGATCCAACACGTAAACTCAAACACGAACCTAAAGGCGAAGCTGGTCTGCACTGAGTCACCTACAACCTCAGCTCCGATCGACTCCAAAGACTCCACTCTTCACCTCAACACAGTTTCACTAAAACCACAAGGGAAAGAGTCAAGAGAAGAGACAAAACGCACTGTGAGTTCAGAGGTGAGCGTATCAGTAAGACCACGTTCTAAAATCATGCGTCTTGATGTTTGCATTATTTCCACTCATGAAGGGATCTAATAAAGTGCAGAGCTTACGAGGATGGGTTCAACTT
Organism: Camelus bactrianus; assembly: GCF_048773025.1. NCBI lineage: Eukaryota > Metazoa > Chordata > Mammalia > Artiodactyla > Camelidae > Camelus > Camelus bactrianus. The sequence continues at coordinate 18,722,049 of NC_133560.1, read as the reverse complement.
TATGGAATCCAAAATTCAAACTTCCTCTGGCACAAACTGCCTGTGTGAACAAGGCCAAACGCCATATCCTCTCTAGCCCTAGTTTCTTCGGATTTAGGGTGGAAGGATTATTTAGCTTCCAGATTGACTGGCAAAATTGAATGAGGTAATGCATGGGGGAAAAAAAAACAAAAACTAAGTACATTGCCCAGAACACAGAATTATTCAGGAATTATATTATGATATTTATTCATTTTTCAATCAATGCAATACTTTTTTGGAGAATCTGTTAGGTTCTATTTGCTGTGCTGGGCACTAGGGGTAGAAGTAAAAATGAGTTCCTGTTCTCATCTCATTATCTATTGAAGACAGTGGGAACTCAACCAACAGATTCAATACCGTATCATACATAACGTGCTTATGGTGAGAGTGAAGGCCCTGGATCGGCCAAGGTGGAGTGAGCAGCCCCTGGGGCTCAGGGGTTGAAGAGCTTACCTGATTCATACCTGGGGGACCTGGTGAGGTTTTCAAGATACAGAAGCAATGAGCTGTCAAGATGGAGGGGGTTTGAGATTTACAAATGTTAGCCACTATATATAAAAATAGATTTAAAAAAAGTTTCTGCTGCATATATATGGGACTATGTTCAATATCTTGTAATAACCTTTTTTGAAAAAGAATATGGAAACAAATGTATGTCCGTATGTGCACAACTGGGACATTGTGCTGTACACCAGAAATTGACACATTATAACTGATGGTACTTTGATTAAAAACAAGCAAAAAAAAAAAGATGGTTGGGGGATCTTCCCACCAGAAGGAACAGCAGGTGCCAAGGCCTCACGTTGTTCACAGCGGCCCAGCCAAATGATGCACTTGGAGCCCACCCAGCCAGGACAGGAGATGGACCTGGAGGGTTTCCCAAGGATCTGCTTTTGTTCCACCCTGATTACAGTGAGGACGGTGCAGGCCCAGACGATACCTTCCGTGTGAAAATCTCAAGGAGAAAGAGGAGGGAAGTAAGAAGCTTTCTGCAATCTGCTGTAACGGTTCAAAGCATGCACTTTGGAGACATGGAGGTTCTGTATTCTTATACTTGATTGCTATCTTTGTGACTCGGGGCAAGTTAACTGTTGCAAACCTCATTTTCCTTCCCTGTAAAATGGATACAGTATTCCTCCCAGAGTTACTACAGTGACTAACTAAGATAATGTAAATAAGCAGTAAGCTCAGAGCCTGGCCTACAATTTGCTAGCTCTGCTTATCACTGATTATTGTATTAATGATAATAACCTTGGCTTCAGAGTGTTGGGCAGAGTTCCAAAGCCATGCTGGCTGCTGCCACTACCTCTGCGTGCACAAATAAAAATGTAATAACTCATACAATTTATATGGAGAAAAGGAAATCTTAATCTTGAAAATGGAGCACCAGGTTACAAAAGAGATGGAATTAGAGAAAACCTTCCTTAAAATGTCACACACTCTGGTCTCTCTTCCACATTTCCTTCTTCCTAGACTTTCTAACTCTGGCCTAGAAGGTCCATTTTGACCTCTGTATACATTCTGTGCATCACAATATCTGATTTTTTTAACTTGTTCTTTCTTTTTCACATCATTTACTATAGTGACTTTTAATCCCACAATTTTATAGTTTCTTTGCCTGATTGTAAGTTGTACACACTGGTTCATGGGGAGAATGAAACCATTTCATTTCAAGGAGAATCTCTATCTGAGAAGAAAAAGGAACATATAGCGGAAAAAACATAGTGTTCCAAACTTGCAGATGTTGCTTAAAATTCAAAAAAAACTTTGGTAAGTGGACATGTAAGAGTAATTGTGATAAATGTACTAAAAATTTAGGTTTGGTAATGATGGCAGCTTTACAAAGCTCAGATTTTTTCAGTGTTTCTCTTTTCCACAACTATAACAAACACATCAATGGTCTTTAATCATTTCTGAGAAAACAGAAATAAGTTCCTTTGTACATGGAATTTGATAGCAACTAATTGGAAGATACAGATGTTAATCGATGTTGATATAATCTGATTTAAATTAATTAAATACTTTTACTTAAGTTAGTTTAATAGCAACCCAAGTTTCAGATAACTTTCTGTTTCTAGAACAGAGAGAAATGAACAAGGTAAAAAGAAAATGCCAGATTTCCAAAGCAAAACAAGAAGAAACATTCTAGAGAGAAGGCTGCCGCTGCATACCGATGCAAGTAGGGATTTGGGAGTAACTGATGAAAATCTATAGCCATCACCCCATGCACCACTGTCACAAAAAAGGAAAATGAGACAGCAGAGCCAAGACTCAAGAGACACAGAATTGAAATATAAATTAAATGTATTACCACCTCTGTTCCTGCACAGCTCAAAAAACCATTTCAGCATAAACATAGCGCTGTGCTGTTCCATCAGTAATAAGTTGACCTCAAAGGGGAAAAATGATCCATTTTCACAACTGAATCTTACTCTTGATTAAGGAAATCTGATTGTAAGGGCAGTTTCAGCACACTGTAGCAATACTTCAAATTTGAAAGAATATGATCCATCAATCCGCCAGTAACCCTCTCTTTTTCTTCCTCTCTTCATCTCTCCTCTCCTCTTTCTCTCCTTATTATTGAGATAAAATTGACATGTAACAATGTACAAGTTTAAAGCATATAGTGGCTGATTTCATACATTTATATATTGTAATATGATTACCACCGTAGTGTTAATTAATATCTCTATAAAGTCACTTTTCATTTCTTCTTTGTGGTGAGAGCATTTCAGATCTAGTCTCTTGGCCACTTGAAATATATAATCCAATGCTGTTGCCTATAACCGCTATGCTGTGCACTAGATCCCCAGCACCTTGTACCCTTCAGCCAGTACCTCCCCAGTTTCCCCACTTCTTGGTCCCCGGTAACCACCATTCTATTCTCCTCTCTGTTCTCAATCTACTGAATATTAACAAAAAAATCTTAAAACTGAAGACAAGTATAAGACAGACAAGAAAGTATTACCAGAAAAAATACAAAGCAAGGAACTATTATCTTCATGATGCTGGGAAAAAAAAATACTGATAAACTAAAATTTCATGTGCACCTAAATTGTCCTGCTAATGTGAGAAGAAAATTAAAGACATTTTCCAGCTTATATAGAATGTGACAGTTTATCACCAAATTAATTTAACAAATGTTAAGGGTTAATCAAGGTAATCCAGAATCCAGAAGGAACCTATGCAATATAAATAATGAAAACCACAGAAACTCCTAAACTCTATATAATTAAATTAAATTTCATCAGCAATATTAAGTTTAATTAACTACTAATTGTTTAAAAATATTAACATTTATTCTGAAAAAAGAACAATGAAGAGTCTTCAGCTTCTGGTCATAATGGAGTAACGGGAATCTAATTTACCTTCTCATTGCAAACAATCAGAAAACTGGAAAAGCACAAAGGTTCACGGTGTTTAGACACTGGAGGAAAGAGGGCAAGCACAGTGACCACCGAGAAAGGAGAAACAAATGATGTGAAAGCCCCAGATTTCTGTCTAAGATACAATTTCCTAATCTTCCAGAGAGGGTGATTCCACGTGGGGCAGGGTGGTGCCTCCGAGCTGAATCATTAATCAGGGAAATGCATATTAATAAAAGCACAATGAATGGCTCTGTATACCCTCCAAAGTGACTAAAATTAAAAATATTGAAGGATGTGGACCCATCATATGCTCTAAGAACTGCCCTCTTACGTATTTGTCCAAGGGAAATGAAAACCTATGTCCACACGAAGACTTGCGCACAATGTTCGTAGAAGCTTTACTCAGAATAGCAAAAAAAAGAGAGAGAAAGAGAAGCAATCCAAATGTCCATCAACAAGTGAATGGAAAAAGAGTTGTAATATATTTATTCAACAGAACCTTATTTACAAATAAGAGGGAGAAAGTACTAATACACATCACATCACACGTGAAACTCAAAAATAGTCTGAGTGAAGGAAGCCAAACAGGAGAGATTAGATACTGTATGATTTTATATACATGAGATTCTAGAAAAGAAAAATCTAACTGATAAGACAGAAAGCCAGTGTTTGTCTAGATCCAAGCATGTGAGATATTGATAGAAAATGAGTTTCACAGAGATGACACAGGTGAATAACTTGTCGTCACTCATTGAATCTATACACTTTTTTGTTTTTAAATTACACCTTCATATAATTAATTAAAATGTAATAAAAATTTTTAGAGAAATATTATATGGCTAAGAAGCAAATGAAAAGATACTCAAGTTTTACTCAGATTTAGGGAAATGCAATATATACCACAATCAAATTTGCAAAAATTATAATGTATGAGAATACCATCTGTGAACAAGAATGTGGAGAATCATCAACTCTCAAACCTGACTTGTAAGGGTGTTAATTAAAACAACAATTGTAGACAATATCTGGTAGACCTTGAATGTGCTTACCCCAATGAGCTATGTGTAAAATGTCATATGTAGTCAGGTAGCTGGCATTCAAATCCTTCTCCTCTATCGTAAACTCTTGATTTGATTCCCTTATTCATAAAATGAGGACAACGATTAAAGCTACTTTATAAAAATGTTATGAGCATTTGATCCGTTGATGTATGTAAAATATGTCTAGTCTTAGAACAACGCCTGGTTTGATCTGGCATGGTTACCCAGGGAATGTTAATTCTTTCAACACGTATTTTTGTTTTTTCTTTGAAAAATATCTGAAGCCAATTGACAATGTCAAATTTTGTAAAGCATGTTGACTCATGGGTATTTACTTGAATGGTTTAATATATTGAAGTTTTATCTTCAAATAAAACTTTACCGTTTTTCTTATTCTGCAACTAATACTCATCTTACCTGCTGGTCCCAGTAGCAGATACGTTTACGTTTAGAGTCCCACCTCCAAAACAATGAGACTTATTTTCAGCATGGACTTCAAGCATATTTCACACTTACAGACTCAGTTTACACACATGTATATCTTTGTAGTTCTATCAGGTATGAATACTAAAACTGAATTTGTGTTACTTAAATATTAGTAAGTGTTTAGTTCTCCAATCATATTTAACATCAATTTCTTTTATTAAAATTTTGCCTTCTTTTTTTGCAAATGTACTTGTTTTGCTTCATTCCTCCACATTGTAGTCAGGCTTAAAAATACAGTGTCTATCCTCGAGCATCTGGAGACTGGTTGCTTCTTTTATATGCACTTAAATGTTGATTTTGCCAATTGTTCATAGTATCATCAATTGACCACTTATTTTCATTCCTATTCTAGTGCCATAGATCCCATTAGTGGTTATACTGTTTTGAAGAAGCATTTTCTCATTATATCATAAATCACTTCTGAAGCATTTTCCAAAAATCAGTGCACAAAATCATACAATTTCAACATTTTCCTTGAAGGTAAATTGAGTTGTCCGACTGAATGATCTGGGAATTAATAGAACAAAGTTGAAAATTGTTCTTTGAGAAGGAGAGAGAAAGAGAGACTAGAATGAAACTAATAAAATATTAGTTAAAAAAAAAGTTTTCCTAGTGCAGCCTCTCTTAATGCTGACTCTCATAAAGCCAAGGTTTAGAGCATTTAAAGTCATCACTAAAATGGAGGCAGCAAAAAATCAGAACACATATTTGTTGACAGATTTAAAATACAAATATGTTTGTTGATACTTGCTAAACTACAAACTCACATTAAATGCTTTTTAGATACTAGGAATTTATTTTCTTTCATGTATTTTTTTCACGTACAATTACAGGAATTTTTTTTTCTAGATGGTGGCATTAGTGATATTTATCATTTTTGAGCTTTATGTTCTAATACAAAATATATTACTTTGGGAAATTTTATTGTTGAAAGTTTATCTGGACATTGCAGAAAAGGAAAAAGATTAGAAGAAGAATTAGAATTTATTGCCATGGCATACTCAACATTCAGGATCATTTCAGTCCCTGAAACTAACGGATGGTTAGAGTGGATAAAATGGTATCTTATTGGAAAAAAACACACAAAAAACAAAAAACAAACCCTAATGAGAAAGATACAGATTTAACTTATTTTACTGAGTAGCTATAACATATAATCCACCACAATTGTAAGGCACAGTGCTTAAGAATATGGGTTGTGTAATTTGCATTTCTAGTACAAGCTTTCCTAGCTGTGTGATCTACAGTGAATCACACCACTTCTCTGTGCCTTAATTTCCTCATTTCTTAAGGGAAGAGATTAAAAGTTCTTAGTCCCTCAGTTTGGGGGTGAGAATTTATAAATTAATACGTATAGAACACATAATGCTCTGTACCCAATGTTTAGGTCCACTCAATATTCCTCTGTTGAAGCCCTAACACTCAATGTGATTAGTATTCTATTTGGTGGTGAGGCTTGTGGGTGGTAACTAGGTTTAGATGACCTCACTGAGGGCAAAGCCACCTGAATGAGATTAGTGTTTCTAAGGAGAGGGAGACCAGAGCTCCCACTCTCTCCATCACTGGAGGACACAAGGAGAAGGCGCCCATCTGCAAGCCAGGAAGTGGGCCTTCATCAAGAACTCTACCGTGCTGGTACCCTGATCTTAGATGTCCCAGACACCAGAACTCTGAGAAATAAATGTCTGTTGTTTAAATCACTTTGTCTGTGGTGTTTTGTTACAGCAGCCCAAGCAGACTAAGACACATAGAAAATTAATTATGGTTACTGGGGGAAGGGGGTTGGAAGGGATAAATTTGGGAATTTGAGATTTGCAAATGTTAGCCACTATATATAAAAAAAGATTAAAAAAGAAAAGTTTCTTCTGTATAGCACAGAGAACTATATTCAATATCTTGTAATAACCTTTAATGGAAAATAACATGAAAGCAAATATATGTATATATATGCATGACTGGGACATCGTGCTGTACACCAGAAATTGACACGTTGTAACTGACTGTATTTCAATTAAAAAAAAAAAACAAACAGAAAATTAGTATGTAATAAGTAGGTACTAAATGTAACTTTGTATTATTTAGCCTTTTGTTTATTAATGAACATGCAAATTTGCCCCCAAACTTTCCATTTAGACACGTTTACTAAAATGTTAAAAGGGAAGGAAGCACAGAAATTTAAAACTAAATGGCAGCGCAGAGCCAGTCTACTACAACCACCTTCCCACCTTCATTTTACAATTAACAGCACAATTATGGTCCAACATTTCACAGCTACACAAGTAGTCAGTAAATAGGACCAGGATGGAATTCAGGTTTTCTTATTCCAGTGTCAGCAATCTTTCCACAAAATTTCTTTTCCTTATCTTAAATACCCCTTTTAATGATTACAAACCATAGCCCTCTTCTTAGAATGTAAATGTAGAGTGATAATTAAGAAGTAACAATTCATCTGACCACCATTTCTATGGCTATAAAAGAACTTCAAATGATTGCTAAGATGTTACTAATTAATGATTATTTGTAGAAGAATCTGCTCACTTCATTCCTGGCTAGCTAACCACTTGGTGATGACACCTGGGCACTGCCAGTAAAAATACGGCCAATTCAACACTGTTCTATTGACACTGCTCCCTCTCTACACCCCCATTAAAACATCAGTAAGACCATAATATAGGCACATATCTACAATGATGAAATGCATAGAACTTAAACAAATATTGTCTAGAGCTGTCAACGGAATATTGGGAAGAGGAAGACAGATGGTCAAGTGGTACCTGGCCTGACAAAGCAGAGAAAAACTGAGCATGTCTGCCCGCCTCTTCTCTCAGCAAGAAGCAATGCCCTGCACACAAGGCCATATGGCTACCCGACTGCACGTGAGAGAATCAGATCAGACCGTCTCCTCACCCCACGTACAAAAATAAACTCAAAGTGGGTTAAAGACCAAAATATAAGACCTGAAACCATCAAACTCCTAGAAGAGAACATAGGCAGAACACTCTCTGACATGAATCGTAGCAATATTTTTGGGGGATCTGTCTATGAAGGCAAAAGAAATAAAGGCAAAAATAAACAAATGGGGCCTAACTGAACAGCAAAGGAAACCACTGACAAAAGGAAAAGACAACCTACTGAGTGGGAGAAAATATTTGAAGATAATATGACCAATAAGGGGTTAATATGCAAAATACACAAAGAAGTCACACAACTCAGTCCCAAAACAACAACGACCTCACCAAACAATGAGCACAGGACCCGAACAGGCACTTCCCTAAAAAAGACACAGATGGCCAACAGCCACAACAAGAGATGCTCCAAGTCACTCATCATCAGGGAAGTGCAGATCAAAGCCACAATGAGGTATCACCTCACACCTGTCAGGAAGGCTATCTTCAAAATTCTACAAGTAACAAAAGCTGGTGAGGATGCAGAGAAGGCTGGTTACAGGACCCTGGGGGGCCCTGGGGCTAGTGCCGGCTCACTGGTGGGTGGAGTCAGGGTCCCGAAGACTTTGGGGCTGTTGCTCACCTATTCGCAGTTGAAGCCAGATCCTGGAGTTAGTGCCAGACACCTGACGGTCAGAGCTGGTTCCTGGAGTCTGGCTGCAGGACCCAGGGATCCCAGAGCTCATTTCAGTTCCAGATCTTTGGGGAGGAAGGTGGGGGTGTGGGGTTCCTGACGCAGTTGGGTGTAGTGTCTGGGGTGCCCCGAAGGTTGCGTTGGCCTGCCGGTGGGGAGGGCCAGGGCCCAGCTGGCCGAGGGGAGGCTCTGGCCTGTGCTGCAGGATTGCTGTTTCCTTGCTTCTCATCTGTCTCTGGGTGGGCGAGGCTGGTCGGGAGGCCCCTGCCGGCTTCCCGGGGGAGGGGCCGGCGCCCGCCAGCTGGCGGGGGTGGGCGGGGGGGCTGGGCCTGGGCCCCGCGTGGGCAGGGCCCTGCCTGGAGGCAGCTGCGGGCACTTCAGCCTTCAGGCAGCCTGTCCGCTGACGGCTGGGGCTGGGTCCCGCCCGGTCAGCCGTCTGGCCTGAGGGGCCGCCTGCAGGCGTTTGGGTGGGGCCGGGCGTCCACGCAGAGGAGCCGGCGTGGCGGCCGCAGGGCCCCGGGGCGGGGTGTCCGCAGGAGGATCGCCACCCCGCCGCTCCAGGAGCCTCTCCGAGGCCAGCAGGTAGGCCGGGCCCAGGCCCCTACGGAGTTACTGCTTTTGCCCCGGGTCCGTTGCGCAGGGGATTTTGTGCGCGCCTAGGCGTGAAGCTTCCATCTCCCTCAGTCCTGCGGGGCTCCTGCGTTAAGCCGGGCTGGCCTTGAAGCCAAATGTCCCGGGGGCTCGTCCTTCCCGTGTTGCGCCCCCGGGGCTGCAGAACTGCGGCTCCTGTGGGACAGCCGCTGTGTTATAATGATTCTCTGGTTTGCGGGTCGCCCACCCTCAAGTATGGGAATTGAGTATGTCCTGAGTCCGCCCCTCTTACTGTCTCTTTGTGGTTCCTTCTTTATGTTGGAGAAGACCTTTCCTGGTAGGTTCCAGTCTTTTTCGTCGATGGTGGTTGTGCAGATAGTTGTGACTTCGGTGTGCTCGCGAGAGGAGGGGAGCTCAGGGTCTTTCTCCTCTGCCATCTTGGCCGTTCTTGAGGATGTGGGAAAAAAGGGAACTTTTACACTGTTGGTGGGATTGTAAATCGGTGCAGCCACTATGGAAAACAGCATAGAGTGCCCTCAAAAAAATAAAGATACAACTACCATATGATCCAGCAATTCCACTGCTGGATATGTATCCAAAGAAACTGAAAACACTAATTTCAGAAAGATACATGCACCCCAATGTTCATAGCAACATTATTTACAATAGCCAAGATATGGAAACAACCCAAGTGCTCATCAATAGATGAATGGATAAAGAAGATGTGACATATGTACACACAATGGACTATTACTCAGCCATAGCAAACAAGTAAATTCTGCCATTTGCAATAATGTGGATGGAGCTAGAGAATATAATACTAAGTTAAGTAAGTCAGACAGAGAAAGACTCTATTATATGTGGAATCTAAAAAAATAAAACAAATATATGTAAGAAAACAAACAGAGGTATAGAGAACAAACTAGTGGTTGCTGGTAGGAGGAGGGGAGGTGGGAGGGGAGGGGTGGGGTATGGGATTAAGAGACAAACAACTGTGTGTAAAGTAAGCAACAAGGATATATTGTACAGCACAGGGGAATATAGCCATTATTTTGTAATAACTTTAAATGGAGTATAATCTATAAAAATATTGATTGATATATTATACACCTGAAACAAATATAATATTGTAAATCAACTATACTTCAATTAAGAAAAATGTTCACCATTGGACATACTAGATACTTGGACGTAGGGTTCGAGGAATGGACCTGAAAAGGTGAATGACTTGGAAATCTATTTAAGAAGCTTTAGACATCCCCCCAGATCTCATTACCCGCACCCTCATTTCCCTCCCTCCCTCACATCTGCATGCAGCTAGAAGCCACATCTCCAACCCGTTGGCAAGCAGCAGATTCATTCTCTGCCTGAACTGAATCTGGTAAGCTCCAATTGGCTTGCTAATTTTTCTTTGAAGAATTACACTGACTTACGTAGTCTATCAAAATCACAACTGTGGCGCGCTAGGATTCCCCTGGAGACTTCCCCACTGTAAAATTTATGGCCCAGAGAAACTGAGATTGCTTGTGGTCAGGCTGGCTCCCAAAAAGACAGAGAAAAAGGGGGGATGCTGAGCATAGCCAGTTCCCTGTGATATGCTCCCTAATCAGATAATGGAATTAGTGAGAGTTGGGGAGAGAAGCCAGGGAATTCTCCATCTTTCTAGGGAAACCTACCAAGCCGTTCTTACAGGTTACACAGAAATAAAAATACGGTACCTTGAGACACCCTCATCCTCTTCTGTTTGTTTCCCAAAAGCCTGGCACCCAGGCATGAAGTGGCAGCCTCAATCCCTATTTCCAGCCCACTCCAGGTAGCAGATTGGATAGCTTTTCTCTAGAGAAATCCACATGCTTGAATGAAAATATCCAGAGAGACACAAAGAACGCTTTTCTGTGGGATTCTTAACACATCACCATTTATTGCTTCTTATTTTTGTTTCTTTTTGGTGTTTCTTGTTTGTTTATTTCTTGACATTGAGAGCCAGTTGAGAGCCTGGGGCTGAAACCCATTCCATTTGGACATTTATTCTTATTTCTACGGGGTTATGTCTTTCTCCTGCTATAACTCTTTGTTAGTCTGATAACTTTTCACCATCCGCATGCCCTGCTCAGTTCAAGGAGTCATCATTCCTCACCCACAAGGCCAAGATAGCCTCCTTAACTGGGCTCCTTGCCTCCAGAGTGGTCCATTTCTGGGGACTTTGCACATACTATAGCTACTGATTTTTTTTCAAAACCTGAATCTGCGTCTGCAATTGTGATATATTGACTGCCGTTTACAAAACACCCAGAAGACCTTTCTAAGTCCATATATCATTTGTCTCTGCTTGGTTTACTTGTTTTATTTTGCTTCATTTCTTTTTCTTATTTCAGAAGTTATACAGATTTATTACAGAAAATATGGAAAGACAAATTATCAAAAAGAAGGAAATAGAATGACCCACACTAGCACCACTCAGATCAAGCTGCATCCTGTTGAACAAACTGGCATGTGTTTTTCCAGTAAAGCCAGGTTTTCACTTTGCCTTTCTGGCTACATTAATTTGGTCATAAGAGCATGTTTATTCACAAGGCATCTTCATCTCATCACTTACTCGCTTTTTGTTTGGAAAACAGCATGGAGGTTTCAAGTACAGATTCAAAGTGCTCAGAAATATACGGAAAAGCTATTGCAATGATAATATCTGTCCACCTTGAATCATAGTTCAGTAATGAAATACATGAGATAATTTGCTCTAAATGCTTATGCATTAGCTAAGGAATAAATACCAATCATAAATCTTTTATTCAGTTCATAAGCCGCATCGCTATATAAGAACATCAACCTGAAATAAAATAGAGTAGTCACATCTGACAGTGATTTAAAAAATTAGTGTCAATACCATTTAAAAGTTATACTAATGGACCCAGTAAAAAATTGACTTTGTAGACACAATCAGCAGGGACTAAAACTTAACAGTTTCTAAAACTGCTCGGTAAATTTTTTATTGCTTAAAATTGTTGCAAGAATCAGTTTTTACTGACAAAACTTATATACGAAAAAATTGTTTTTCTGTGTTTTGCTTTCTTATGAGACTACTGTCTTCCTAATTTCATTTCTGGAAAATAGAATACAATGAACTGAAAAGAAACAAAACCGCAGAAGCTAACATCAACAAGATTCAAAATAAACAATTCAATAAATGAAGCAAATCTTCATTGTAAAATGTATTAGAAAATAGCCGTTCTTCTTTACAATCATCCCTGAACTGTCGTGTTCATAGTATTGGTCAAAAAATTACATTTGTTTAATTGGGATGATATCAGAAAACACCTTTTGATAAAAATCCATCTGTGTTGGTATAATTTGGTTAAAATATTCTCTAACTAACTGAGAGTTAAAAGGTTCTGGTTCTGAAGAGCAGAAACAAAATGATGGGGTCAAAATTTCATATATTGTTTCCCACTCACACTGGGTTAAAAACATCATGCTATACATTTCATTTGGTCTCTAATATTCATTAAAATTTTAAATAGCTTAAAATAATGACATTATACAGCTAATATATTTCACCTCTAATCTTACTTATTCTAGACTGGGAGATTTTTATTTAAAATACCATAATTGTTTTCATCTTAAAAAAAAAAAAAAGAAGTCTTTATAGCTTAAGAAAGAAATGTTGTGGAACCTCTGTGTGCTCTCCTCTGCTCACATTCTCATAATTTGTTACAAAAAAAAAAGCTCCGTCATACTCCTGATCGTTTTCTTCCATTCAGTGGTTCCATACTTTGTAACCATTCAAGTCCCCAGGCACACCTGAGCTCAAGCCCGGCCCAGTCATGTATTAATGGTAGGATCTTTTTCAAGTTACTAAATCCTTACAGTTCAACATTTCCTCGTTTTAAATTGGGGGAATAATCTTACCCTGCCCTTTGTGTTGCTGTGTGAAGCGAGGTGATGACTCATAAAACTGCTTAGCACTCTGCTTGGCGTGTGGTGCATCATGTAGTAAATGTAGAGTTATTACTGTTATCATTGTCTTTAATAAAATTAATGTTAGTTACTGAATCCATACAATGCTCTCCCTTTGAATTAGCTTTCAGCTAGAGACTTAAGAGTAAAGCAAGTGAAGGGTTAGGATGAAATAGAAAACGTAAAGTCACATCTTATAAAAGGCACATAGAACAGCCATGCAAATACTGAATTATTTGTATAAAGGTACAGTAATATTTGTAATATATTTTGTAAGTTTTTCAAAATGTGTTAATAACTAATTAACTCCATTTAAGACGGTACAGAAGAACGTTTTCTAAAAGACAGTAGTGGTAATGGAATAAAATATAACCTCCAATATGCTGATATATTACTTTCTACACCACAATAAGACAATTAATTGATGGGCAAAATTTCATGCGTATTCATACTGTGACTCATATGCATGAAAAATAAACAATATGTGATCAAGATGTGTGCACAGGATACCCATCGTATATTTGAAATGCTGAATATATTCCTGTTTATCTGTTTGTTGTTACACATTCTCCGTGGTAACTCAATCTAATTAAACTTAATCATGCTCATGTTTACTCAGATTCACACTAAAGAAGAACCTTAATCAAAAAAGGATGACATATTTTTAAGCTTAGATTAGAGACATTGAAAAATAACATTTTAAAGATTTCCAAATGCAGGAGATGTAAATCATTCAGGAATTATTACTACATAATCTAAAATAAAGTGGAAAAAAAGGAAGTGGCAGACTACAAAGCATTAAACCAATATAACAAGAAAAATCTGAGTTTTTGCAGTATTTGGTCTTCCCATGCAAAGACATAACATTAAAATATTTAATCAGCAATTTATGTTAAGTCACCTGTATTTTTCATAAAAATATGATGAAGTAGAAATAGCTATTTAGCACCCAATTGGTTTGTCTTTAGGATTGTTCAAGGGAAGAAGCAGCAGAGTATCATCTAAAAATGACGTTCAGTTTTCAGGGTTATCCTCAAATGCAGCCTTTAAAATTGGGCAGCTGTAAAAGGCATCAATGATGTGCACAAATTCAAATATATCTTTAATCTAAAGGAACAACTGTAATCAGTGCTATCAATCAGTGCTTAACTCTTACTGGGAAGAAGGTCAAAGAAGGGGGGAAATAAAGTAACAGAAAGTTGAATACTTCTTTTCCAGCTAATGTCTTTCCAAATAGCTAGTAGACATAGTGCATTTAAGCCTAAATACATTTAATATTACAATATTTTTATCCTTAACTTGATTTTCATGGGATGACAACACATACATTAGCTAACAAAAGTGTTTATATGGCATCCTCAACCTCTTCATTTTGCATGTTTATTGATTCCGAAGTCTCAATCTAAAAATCACTTAATGTTTCAAAGTATTAAATATAGTTATAGCAGTAAGGTAGTTGCTTTGATATTTACAACGGTAGCATAATTCCAAAGAAGGTTTCAGCCTCCAAATTTTCTCCCTGGCCCGAGATACATTTCAGAGAATATTTCCTAATTATCTTTGGTGCCTGTACATATGTATTTGCCCAAGGTGTCTCTCTCTCTGGATATCATATTTGGAATAGTATTTAATGACATACTCTCATTCCTTCAAGTCAAGTTAGTCTTAATATCAGAATATATTCCCTTTTATAAAACCATGTAGACTTTTGAATATATCAGTGGTCACAATAGGATTACACTCATCATTTTCATCTTTTTTTTTTTTTTTTTTTTGGTATCTTGAATCAATTTTGAGAAATACACGTAAATCAATTAGTGTTTTCTAAGCATCTGGTCAGGAAAAAGGTAACATGTGTTAGCCCTGTGGGGAATAAAATGTGTGCAAGTACATTCCCCATATTGGTTTGAGTTTTTAATCAAGATGTGTGTCTGTGTGTGTGGATTGTGTGTATGTGTATGTACATTTGTGAGCGATGAGGAGCATTGAGGGTAATGGGAAGATACAGGCACAAGAAAAATTAAGCTTCAGTAATCCAAGGTACACTAGGAAGATGTGCCAAAAATGTGGGTTATCTTGGCCATATGTACTCCCGGAATTCAAATAAGGAGTCGAATAAAGAGAGCTGTTAAAATCTGAACTAGACATGGAAAAAGAAAAACATTAAAAAATTTAGGAAAGCAGAGAGGATAATCAGCTTAAGCAAATCCAAAGGAGGAGAATTTATTTTTCACATACTGGATTCAGATACTCAGATAAGTTGGCTTTGTTCTCAGCCTCTGCATGAAGGTGAGACAGTTGCCTGTGGGACTGTGTCTACATTTAGAGGTTTTAGACTATGGGTAAAAGAATGGCTCTCTCTTGAAAAACCCTTGTACGTATAGACAAGAATTAGCTTTGTTTGCGCCATGTGTCTACCTTGAGACAAGTAACTATGGACAGAGAATGTTATGCTTTGATTGCCCTGGACTGACTTATATGGTACCTTAAAGCTAAAGGTGGGCTCAGACCCACCTAAACACCCCCTGCCAAAGAAGGGAGAATGAATGCTCATGACAAAAATGATAAATATCCAATATGCAAAAGCTTGTATGTACCTGTCTAACACTCACACTTCTTTTCAGAAACCTAAAGGATGTATTGACACAATTAAATTGCCAGCCTTGTACAGGTTGTACCACTGAGGTTGTACATACGCAAGTTCCTCCCTTTAGTATTGTATAGGATTAATAATGGTCACTACCATGTACTGACGGCCATTTAACATGCATTGTGCTTAGTGCCTTTTGTATGTCATGTGCAATCTGTAGTAAACCCATTTCATTGGAAAGTATTTATTTTTTATTCTGTCAAGTTTTGAAAATCTGAGGGATTTTTTTCTCTTGTCATTCCCCACCCCATGTTTATTGAGATATAATTGATACACAACATTGTATAAGTTTAAGGTGTGCAGTATATTGATTTAATGCCTTTATATATTGCAGTATGATTACCACTGTAGTGCTAGTTAATATTTTCATCATATCACATGACTACCTTTCTTTTTTTGTGGAGAGAACATTTAAGGTCCGCTCTTCTAGTAGGTTTCAAGGATATCATACAGTACTGTTAACTATGATCACAATGCTGTGCATTAGAGTCCCCAGAATTTATTCATCTTCTAACTGGAAGTTTTTATTCTTTGACCAACATCTCCCCATTTCCCCGACTCCCCAACCCACAGTAATTACCATTCTACTCTCTGTTTCTACAAATTTGGCTGTTTTAGATTGCACATATAAGTGATACCACACAGTATTGTCCATCACTGGCTCGCAGCTAAATCCAACTCTAAGTTCTAGGCTTTCTAAAAGTTTCTAGCATCTCTCACATTATTCTGTTTTATTCTTAGGAAATTACCAGTTTTTCTCCTTTGTAATTGATTTATCTTAGAGTTTCTGAAGAAAAATGGCATATTGTCTTATCAAAGATTTCCCCTTTCTACAATTTCAAATTGTTAAGTATATTTTTCTTATTATATATTAGATAGTATAATGAGCAAGCCCATGGGATCAGAAGTCAGTTAGAGCTGAATTTAATTCTTGTTATGCAACTAAATAAATACCAGAAAATAAAAATTAGCAGGTAGGGTCCTTTTGGGACTAAAACCTGATTTCAAAATTATTTCCAACTCTAGTTTCAGGTATTCTAATCTTTAAAAAAAAAAAATTACAACTGGATTTCCCTGCCAACTGTAATTAGACTTCTTGACTTACTGTCAATGAATTCATCTTTATATTTCTGAGCCTTCATTTCCTTATCTGAAAAATGGGTCAAAAATGGTAAATATTTAATAAGAACTGTGCCAATTGCTTTGTTATCTCATTTAACCCTCCACACACTGATTTTACAAATAAGACAAGAGACTCTGAACGTTAAATGAATTGGCAAAAGCTGCATATGAAGTCAGAGGCTGAGATAAAATTTAAATTATTACTGTCAAACTCTTGATTTACAGTTCCTCATCTTCTGTGCACATGGAGTCATCATAATTCTTTTGTTCAGTAACTCTAAAATATATTAAGATTTCAGAATTACCGTTGGGGGCCTTTGTCCTGGCTGTTGAAACAAGATTGAAAGTAACAACTAATTTGATAAAGGAATAGCTAAAAAATAAACAAATAAGAGAATGACAAGGGGAACACACTAAACAATTTATTTTTCCTACTTTGGTCTTCGTCAGGCCACAATATCACTTCTACCGAATGTTGAAAGGCTGGAGATTCTTACATGAATATATAAAAAGACCAAGAAACATAATCAAATGTCATTCTGTAGGGTTGCTAGGCTCAGGACGTATTCATCTTTCTCCCAGAAACTTTTTCTTGTACACTATGAAAATTCAATCATCTAAAATGAATTATTTTAGTTAATGATGACTTTTATATCACATTTAAAGTTGCAGCATCAGAAGCCCAGTTACTTTGCTTTTCAAAATGTTGAAATGATAACTGCTGTCCTTAAATTTTCATTTTAACAGAATGTGGTCAGATTCAAAAACCAAAGACCTCAATGTGATTTTTATTTCTTCATTTTTATCACAACTTTTAATATTATAATATATAATTAGAAAATGTACATAACTGAAAGAAAGTCATAAGCTATTTTAATCTTTTTTTGGATTTTTTTTGCATTTATTTTTCAAGCAACATTTATTTTTTAGAGTACACTAAGGGATGGTAAATAAATTAAAAAATTTTAAATCGTATGTCTTGAATTGGTATATTCAATATTCACTGATGAGAGTAGCAAGTAAGAGGAATTGGTATTTTTAAGCATTGCTGATGGAAGATGAATCCATGTAAGTTTTGAAGAACAATTTGCAACATTTTTTTACAATTTAACATGCACATATTGAACTAGCAATCCCACTTCCAGATATTTTTCCTAAAATTATGTATATTGCACATACACAAAAGAATATTCTTTGCATCATAGTTTGCAATCACAAAACATTGCAAAAATCTGAATGTGGAATTGAGTAAATAAGTTATGATATATTTTTACAATTAAACAATAAGCAGTCATTAAAAGAATAAAGTATACATGCATGATCTTGATGTGAGATAATCTCAAGCTATATTATTAATTGATAAGCAAACTATACGAGCAGGTAGGGTTGAATACCGCTGAAATTAATAAAGAAATACAATCATACCTGTAGAGGTATTATATATTAATAGATGGTAAAAAATATTTCTCTAGACAAAGAAATTGGTAGTGAGGTGGAAGAATTTTTTATTTTATACACTATTGTACCTTTTAATTTTTTTATCCATATAAAAAGTAAATAAGTTATTCATTATAGAAAGAGAATATTTAACTAAAAACAAACACTTATGCTTAAGTCCTTTGGGGAGCTATAATATCTAAATAGCAAAAGTTATGGGTCTAGTCCTGTTCAGAACCACTTTCTAAGCTGAACTTCCCAAATAACTTCTACCAAAATCAGTAAAAGATATACAACATACACAACACTGTTTTATACAATTATAATTTGCCAAGAGAGTAGAACTAAATGTTCAGACACAAACAAACCAAAAAGTAAATGTGTGGAATGATGGATATGTTAATTAACTTAGTAGAGGGGAGTGATTTCACATTGTACACCTATTTCAAATCATCACATGATGTACTTTCAACATCTTACATTTTATTTGTCAATTATACCTTACTAAAGAAAAATAAATTTTAAAATATTTTAAGGAAAGTTATACAACATACAGATAGAAAAGCCTTCCTTCAGTCTTGGTAAGGAAACTGGCTATTGAGAAGACGTTAGGAAGTTAGCAATGTTAGTTATAAAATAGCGCATTACTGTAACTATCTTATTAATAACTTTGATTATTCATATTGAAAGGCTACCATATGCAACACATTCATTATATATATAAAGCAAGCAAGAATGCAGCCAAGAGATGCAGTATGCTGACATGACCCAATTTACTCAAGGTCACTCAACCAGTCTGTGTTAAAATCAGAAGTAAACTACAGCTCATAATGGAACCCTCATTTCACTAGACTATTGTCTCATAGAATTGGGTGGCATTTATCATGATGACACATTATCCGTAGGCTGGACCAATGAGGTGTGACATCCATAATAAAAGAAAAGTAGTAAAAAAGAGAGAAATAAAGTCCATTTATTCAAGTTAAAGAGGATTCCTCTTCTACCTGTTGCAGTAAGTGGGAACAAGATGGAAGAGAAATATTTGGGGAAAGAAAGCTCTAGAGTAACATATTAGACTCCATTCCTTCTTCTTCAGTACCCCAAATATATTTTATAAAGCCACTTTCTCAATGCAATGCAATAATAGATTATCTGCTCTCTTCTGTTGTCATGAATAAGATGCGTTTTCAGAGGCAGAAATGTATAAAACATATTCAGATCTGACGTATTGTCCTCTTCGTATGGCTCACACCTTCACCTAGGACAGTACTTATCTGCAAAAATCAAATCCGAGTTTATTACAATGGATGCATTTCACAGCTCACAGTATTTGAGTAAGTTTGCACAGTAATTGCGTTTCCCAACAGTTGTTTGGAAGGAAGTAAAATACTATTACTTTTAACCTTTACCTGAAGGAAAATGACTTTATTATTACCTCCTCTGTTTATAATAGACTGGCTCTACAATCATTGACTTTGAAATTACCTAATCTGAAATATTTTATAAGTAAATGAAAAGCATTTTTCTTCATGAATACCTTTCTAGAATCTGTAGGTTTGGACAACATATAAACACACACACACACACACGCACACACGCACACACACACAATACGCACTTGATCCCCAAAATGAAAAAGTTAAATAAATAATTAAATAATTATTTGAAGATAGAGACAATTTTTTTTCCCAAATCTTCTTTCTGGTTGATTCTTTTCAACATTTAGTAGCTCCGCTGTAGATACACTGCCTTTATCAAACCATCTTGTAATCAACCCACTAATCAAAAACAAGGAATTGTTTTCTCTCTTGTGCTGATCCTATTTTTAATTCATTAATACAAAAGGAAATCACAACTATTTTTAGGTACTTTCTATTATTAGCTCTCAATGAATTAAAATTCCTACATCTCTTCTACCTTTATTTTAATGGATAACTAACTAACTTACTGTTCTTGCGAATTTCCTTTTGGCAAACAAGCATATATTTGTATTGTCGTTTAGTATTTATTTCTTCTTAAAATGGTCAATTATTTTAACCTCTCAAGGACTTTTTTGTATCTGAATCTGCAGTCGATCATTTCGTTTCTTTACAATACCGCCCCCTCAGAATTAAATAGACAGACCATCAGTGTCCTCATCCAAGTCAATAATAAAATTTTGAATGTGCCTGAGCCGAATAAAATGCTGTAATGTCCCAAGCTGACGCTGACACATATCCATCTCTTATAGGCTATGACTTCACCCCTCTCCATTATTAGAAATGAAATATTTCTATACCTGGTCTAACAGTATTTCTTGGAGCTCTGTCGGATGCCTTATGGAAATGCAGACGCGCTGTGACTCCCTGTTTATGAAACCTAGGTACTGAGACAGGTACAACAAATAGAATATTCACTTAGATTACAATAAACAGCATAAAATTCATGACTATCACAATAAAGTTTTCACTAATTCTAAGCCACATTATGAAAAAAAAAGATGCCACATACTCTTTTTAGAGCCTCTTCACCATCATAATTTTCAGCATCACCCTCTTATGTCCATATTCCTCTACCTCATTTCCTTTACACCAGAATTTTGGATCTTATGGATTAGCTAAATTTAAAAAAATAGAGATTGTAGGAGTCATAAATTGCCAGCTTTTAAATTTTCTAAAAGACTACAGTAAACCAATTCATTTATTATTTACTTCCACTCCATTAAAAATTTTTTAATTGAAATAATGGGAATGGCATAATTGTAGAACTTTAAAAAAAAGTATCTAAATTTACTTTTATAAAAACTGACCATGTTTATGTATGCATTTTCACTGAGTGAGAAAGTATTTCTACACACCATCTTTTGGTAACCACTGATGTAGACCTTATTGTCAGTCAACTGAGAAAGATTGAATTTACTCAATACGTATACGGAAAAAAAAAATGCTTCATCTCAAAAACTCTGGTAGGTGTTAGAGGAATGGAGTATTTTTATAAGATACGCTTAGTTGAGGATAAACAACAGACAGGCAACTAGGAAGTTAATTGGAATATAGGCTGGTGGTTAAGTGTTATGACAGGGTCAGTATAGGGTGCTGTGGGAACAGAGTGAGGTCCACCCTACTGATCTTGAACAAGCCAGAGAAGACTTCCCAGAGAAGTGGAGGACTAAGTTAAAAGCTATGTCAGGATGATAATGATAATGACTATGATTATGATGATAACAGAGGTCAGAAAAAGAAGGAAAGAAAAGATACAGAGAAGAAGAGGTTGTATAGATATGGGAAACAAATAGTAAAGCCAGGCACTGAGAATAAAATTGGCATTTCATGGTAACTAAAATTAATTTAGAACAAAGCACAGAATCCAAGGATCAGATTGATGAGACATGAAAATAGAGAGATTATTGAATATTCTCTCATATTTCTTTATTGAAGACAACAATGCCTACTTTCTAATTTCTGTTTGATGCTTCACAGCCATTATTTATTGAAATTAATTTCATCCCTACATTTTTATTATATTTAACAAGCACTTGTAGAGTGCTTACATTTACCAGACTCCTAAGTCAAACAACCAGAGAGTAAGGTCGGGTGGGGACTAATTTAATCCTCAAAATATCTATGAGATATGCATATTATTATTCACTTGTTATTTATGGGAATACCAAGGCACAAACACGCTCCATGACTTGCTCAAGTGATACAGCTGGAGAGTAGCAGAGCTTGGCTTCAAACCCTGTCTAGCTCCAGAATCTTTGCTCTCGAACACTGCATTATGCAGTAGGAAATACATAATATCTCTGTTTTGCAACTGAGGAACTCAGTCAGAAAGCTGCTCCAAGACTACTAGGACCAGGACGATGCTGATCATGTTTCAGCTTCTGCGTTTTACAGCTGCAGGAAGCAGCTCTGAACATTGTGAAGCCAGGCTGCCAGTCTTCATGTGTCAATTCTACTGCCTGTTAACTTCGCTTTATTAATTGTGTCACTCCTGAGTGATTTCTTAGCCTTCCTGTGCATCAGTTTCTTCATCTATAACAATTCAGTAGTAACATTACTTGCTGTTTAGGGTTGTTGCTAGGAATAAAGGAATTCTTCTAAAATATTTTCGAAAAGCATGATTGAAAATACTCAATAAGAATTATGTCTTATTATGCTGCTTCTTAATCACGGGTTCTGAAATCATTCATCATGATCGAATAGAATTTCCCAGAGGTGCGTTTGAAAGGAGAAGACTTTCTATTTGTTTTCTAAAACCACACCTGACCAGATTAAACGAGCAAACTGATCTGGTGGCTTCCTAGAGACTAATTGGAATATGAATCATTTTAATAGTAAATTAATCATTTCTTTAAGGTACGTTTTGTTCTTGTTATTACAAGGTTAGATTTAGGATGTTCAGATGTTAGTTTTAGCTAATGGGAAAATTAAAGAGATTCCCTGTCTCGGTTGCTGAGCCTTTTAGAGAAGTGGCTTTCTCTTCAAGAAGAAGACAGTATCCTCAATTAAAACAACATAATCTGTCAGATGAATGAACCATGGCTGATTTCAGCAATGAGACGTCTACAACTGATTTGTTGTCAGTTTTTCTTTTCTCTTTAAGACTGCTTAAAGAATTAAATATAATAGAAAAGCAAGATGAAATTTAATGGGAAAATAAAGTGAATTACTTTCAGTGAAAATGAAATATTAAACTTGGCTGAATTTGCATCACCATTATGACAGGCATGATTCATAAGCCAACCCATAACCTCATCAACTTGTCCTTCATGCATTTTGTAATTCATTCAAAAAATGTTTTGAGTGTCTGCTGCATATGAGGCAATTTTTTTTTAAATCTGCTGAACAGAGAGAATACAACATTGTTACTCAAATATTTAAAGATCTATGGATTTATTGACTCTGTATGTTTTTTCTGAAGTTTAATTCAGAAAGGAGGCAGAACCTAGAATTCTCTTTAAAATTTGGGAGAAGCTAGAGGAAATATTTAGCAAGGTCACTAGATGACCCTACAAAGAGATATACTTAATTATATTAAGTATCACTTAAAATTCTCAGTCTGTCAGGCCAAGTATAGTTCAAACCCAATTAAATTTTATAAAATATCGTCAATATTGACTTACCGAGTACCTGACAGCACGTCTGAATGTCATACATAATGTACGAAAGATGTATCCTCAGTCTGTTTTGTGAAGAAATAAAAATAAACAAGTAGTATTTTTAAAAACCTCATTTTGAAGTAAGCCAGAAAGAAAAAGAAAACTGTCGTATGATATCATATGTGGAATCTGAAAACAAAAGAAAAGAAAAAGAAAAAAGGACACCAATGAACTCATCTACAGAACAGAAACAGACTTGCAGACATAGTAAACAATCTTATGGTTACCAGGGAAGGGGAGTGGGAAGGGATAAATTTGGGAGTTTGAGATTTACAAAAGTTAGCCACTATATATAAAAATTGATTTTAAAAAGGTTTCTTCTATATAGCACAGGGAACTATGTTCAGTATCTTGTAACAACCTTTAATGAAAAATATGAAAATGGAAATATGTATGTCTATGCATGACTGGGACATTGCGCTGTACAGCAGAAATTGACACATTGTAACTGACTATACATCAATTAAAAAATATAAAATAAAAATAAAAAACAAAAAACACATTTTTAATAATCAGAGAAAAATATGAAGCCTTTCTCAATAGTCTAGTCTCCCCAAATTTAAAAGCTTAGAAATGGAACCCAGTCTAACTTGAATCCATTCATCCATATATCACTCATACAGTAAATCTCTATAGCATATATACTGTGTGTTAGGTACACGTTAAACGTCAGTAATACATAGACTCATAAGAAACGGTCCCTGCCCTGAAGAAACAGTTATATTTCTGTTATTTTATAATTCCAAAATTCAAATTAACATTTTATCTAATGTTTAGCATTGATATTTATTTGATCTGTAATAATCAAAATATTTACTGGTTGCGGTCAGTTAGTTTCTCATTAGTTGGTCCTCACCTAAAAGGAAAGAAGAGTATATGAAGACACAGCCACTGACATTTGGCTCCTGGAGATTATTATCTCTTGAAATTAACAAGTAGGCATTTAAAAAATTTGGTGTCAGTATTTTGGCCTTTCTTGGATCCAGAATCAAGAATTATTATCCATTATTGATATAAATTCTTTGTGAAAGATGAAATAGATAGAGTATCTCCACCTTTGAATGGGTGCCTGTTTTTATCCTAAAGAAGGAAACTTCATTCTCAGTTAGAACCCATCAGATAAGCCCTTTCCAAGATGACACATAGCTTAAATCCATGCATTAACATTACACAGTTCTCAGTAGTTTCTCAGATAAAGTCCTTGCTCCTAAATTATGTCATCTTTTTTGATTTCTGCACTGAGGTCCACATTTTTTTTCCTTGTAAATAAAGAAGAAAAAAGCAATGAGCATAAAACTTTGGATAAAATACCTATTTACTCATTGTATGTAATGTAAATGATTGTCACCTTATTTTTGGTTGTCCTTTTGTACACATCTGACAGGAATAGCCATTTAAGAATATTTCATAGGACTGTAATAAACCCTTCCTTTTTATTTCCTTAGAGCAATTTATTTAGAAACTATTTTAAGATGACTGTTTTTTAAAAGAAAAAAAAAACACAAAGGCATCTGAATTAATTAGGGGGATAAAAATACTTATCTACAAAGATGAGAAATCTAGATATGTCATTTCGTTAATTGCAAATAATATACCTGATACTTGTCTGGAAAAGAAATAGCTTCTCACCTTAAGACTGTTTGCCTCTCTTACTGAGGCAACAAGTGGTGACATGTGTTAGCTCTAAAAAGTAGGACAGGAAATCCTGCAGTTTTATTATGAGCCCCATATCCAATTTAACAGGATGATCTTCAATGGTATAAACTGAATGTGTATACTTTCTGAATACAGATTTTTTAAAATTTTATTTTGCAAAGGAATTTTTTGTGCATGAATTGCTATGGAATGACTTAGTTGAGCAAATGTTCATGATTATCTTAAGATGACATTCAATCAGCTCTCTTTCAATTAAAAGCAGTTGTGTTTCTGTACCCAGAGAAATAACTGAGCGGTTTTCCTCATCATTGGAGCTAGAACTGATTTTTCCCTAATATTACAGAAGAAATGTTTGTCTTGCTCTGAACCATTCAACTGAGTGCAAACAGGAAGAGTGTCTGGCTTTCGCCAGTTACTCGCCTAGACATTAGGAGAATAGACTAACAATGTCCCACCTTCATCAGTTACTTCCATTAGGAGGAGCTCTAGCATTTGGCCCGGCTGGGTTTAATTTGGGGAGCCTCAGAAACTAGTCATTTTCACAGTGCTACAAACGCACTGAACTTTAAAAACCAGCATATATGCATTTTCTGCCCTTTTCCTCTCCATGTAACGCAAAATGTCTTTTTTTTTTTTTTAAAGTATGCATCTCAGAATCTACACACTGTTTCGGTTTTGTTGATACATGCAAAGAGGGCCTCTTCAAACATACTCGCTCAACAAAGAAGCAAGTCTGTTTTTCTGGAGCACTTAAGGAATGGGGCTGGGGGAATCGCAGTTAGGCAAAAGAAATGGTAGAAACTTGAGAAGCCAGTTAAGCAGGGAACAACTTACTCAAATTCTTATTCAAGTATAATTGAATAATTTATTTCTGATTCTCTTATTATACAATTGTAACTACTATATTTTCAGCTCTTACCAGGTACAGAGGCTGTTCTAAGAATTTGCTATAACTTATCTAATTTATTTCTAAGTAATTGTGATGTAACTAAATTGGAAAATTGTGTAACCTATTCAAGTTACATAGTAAAGGGAGAAATATGACTTTGTCAAATGGCAATAATTACTATTCAAAAATGTTACAAAGATTTTTTTTCCCCAGATCTCTTCCACTGTGTCATTTTTCCTCACTCTAATAATCAAATGAGGAGACATGAAGAGAAACTGGAAAAAAAATAACTTGTTACTTACTCCTTTCATTTTTGATACTAAGAGTTGTCTGATTCTGTTTTTTCCAGTGATTATTGTCTCATTCATTGATAGCTCAGATTGGCCCTGAGTAGATTTTTAAGTTCCTTAAGCTAAGCTTCAAAATTCCTGAAAGCAGGTTTTCAGATTCATAGATTAATGGCAGGTAATTAAATTAAAATCTGTTTTTCAATAACCATGCAAGCAGATCCATAAGAAGAGATTCCAAACAAAAACAAAATCGAAAAACCCCATAAACCTACACATGTTGTGTAATTAAGGCACCCAGGGTACTTCTGCTCTCGACTTACACGTGAGTAGGAAGATAAATGCCCAGGCCTGGCACAGCTTGCCCCAGGAACCCACCACGTTGAGTGGAGGCCTGGTGATGGTGGGAAGCAGGCGAAAGCCGTCGCTAGAAGAGGAAGCACCACCTAATTGAAGAAATAATAACATATTCAAGAGAGATCTGGGAGATCAGAACACTGGCTACAGGGAAATCAACAGAAAGGGACTTAATTGTTCCCAACAAGAAATGACCGTCTTGGAAGAGTCCTGCTTCTGGAGAAGGACCAGACGTATCTTAGAAGCATGGGGGCAAAGAGAATGAACCAAACAAGTAGTGGAAATTACAGTCCCGACAGAACAGAACTGAAGTACAAGCCTTAGCAAAGAGTTCAGCTCCTGTGCGTGTGTGAAGGGAGGTTACTGGCCCCTGCAACATAGAACTCACGCACTTCTACCAATCTCATCATGCGCATGCCTGCTCTTATATTTTTAAAATGGAAAGAGCAGCCAACAGCTCCTCTTAGGTCGTATAAATGGTTTTATATTTGTCTTTGGTCTGTGTCAGGCATTTGGCTCTAATTAAGTGTACGTTGTTAAGTTTCCTAATCCCACCAAAGAAGTCGGGAGGTGGTTCATTTTTGCATCAGCTCTGTCCCTCATTGGTTGAGGGTAATTCTAGGGCATTAACTTTTTAGCAATTCCAGCTTGTTCTGTGTCCAGACTCTGCACATTCCTATAGTCAGTGAACATTCTCAGACAAAAAAATCTCAGGCTTATTGAGGAGACAAGTGCATTAGCAAGAATAAAGCAATAAGAACAAAGCTGGTCCTTTATAGACCTTCCCACAGCCTTCATTTGCAATTCCTGTTTTCCAGCTATTTGCTGTCAAGTTAATAACAAAATACTGTCTACCTCTGTCTGTTTTGCTCATGCCCATGTACATGCGTGCACACACACATGCAAAATTGCTTGCTTGTTTCCAAAAATGACTAATGTTACTTCTCCGTCCTCCATGAATAATCTGAGTTTGCCCATCAAACCAGTGGACATAGCAGATACCATAACAAAAAACCTGAACATCATCCTTGAAATCTGTTAAGCCTCTTCAGTCATATCTAAACATTCGTAATGTCCTGTTGATTCTTCCTCAACCATCTCACGAGACCATGAGGCTCTTTCTTTCCCACTGGTATTGTCCTTTCTAGCCTGAATCTCACCTTAACACAGCACTCGGGCTCTACCTCATAACGCTGATCTTGTCTTCACCCACAAAGGCTCCGATGGTACTGTTCTTTCTTAACTCCAAGCCAACCGGATCTCACCCTCCTCTTTATGACACGGCAGTAAGTTCCCGCTGATGGTAAGGCTTTTGGCTCTGGATCATCATGCGTGCTCTGCACTCAGCCTGAAACACATTTTCCTAGTCGTCTGCATATGGAAAACCTGATTGATCTTTCAGTATCAGCCCAGTGATCACTTCCTCTCCTCTGCTACTGCCAGCGTTTGTCAGGTGACCCTCCATGTGCTGCTGTGGTGCCCTGTATGTCCCCGTCGTAGTCCTTACCACACTGCCTTTTTATCTCTCTGTCTTTCCCTACCAGACTGTGAGCCCCTTGAGGACAGGGGCCAAGTCTTTTTTTATCTATTATTTTACGCTTCATGCTCAGTAGGAACATCACACTTTGTTTGATGTTCTGAATGAGTAAATGAATGTAAGTTTCAAGATTGAGTGATTATTGAATATCAAATGCTGAAAAGCCCAAGTTTCAAGTGTCCAGGGGATGTTTGGTTAAGAGTGTACAGTACATTTAAGTGTAAATGGAAGAGTTGCTGAACTAGAAAAATGATGTAATAAAAGATTTACTCCATATCGTTGGAAATTTACTTGGAGCTAAAAACCACAGTAGATAAGTTGGTATTAATTGAACTACTTTCTGGTACACTGGATTTTAATTAGATTTTTTTTCTTGTCTGATAGTAGCTTAATTTGTCCTATTTTATCATCTTTTTTTTTTTTTTCACCAAAATTACATGCTGCCTAGTAACCATTACACAGTCCTCCCCAACTTAAAATGTGCTTTGTGGTGTTAACTTCAGATTTAACAAGGCTGCGTTACTGAACATCTTTAATTAAATATTAGTCACATTAGAGGTTGAATGGACATGTATTAGAAAATCAAACATCTGGGAGAAAAATGTAGGTCTTTTGAATTTATTAGAAAGAAATACACACAAAAGAATAACTGTGTTCAAACCTCAACACCTCTACTCCTACGAGTAAATATAGCACCACAACCAAAATTTTAGAAAGAGCATTCTTTCATTGCTTTTGCTAGAAACTTTCTTTCTAGAAAACATGATAGGATTTCTTAGTTACAAGGATTACATGAATCATAGTAGTGTGCCCTCTACCCTCAGATGTTTTCAATTTACATTTTAAATGTTGCAATATTTTCCCCCAACTACATGTACCCTAATGCTTTTTTTTAAACTATTTGAGATGAATATAGATTCATAGAAAGTTGAAAAATAGCACAGAGAGGTGCAATGTGCCTTTAACCCAGTTTCCCCTAATGGCTACATTAAATAGTACAATATTAAAGCCAGGAATTTCATGTGTGTATATAGTTCTGTATCATTTTATCGCATGTGTAATTTGTGTAACCACTGCCGAAATTAAGACACAGAACTCTTTGAGCAGCACAAAGCTCTCCCTAGTAGCACCATTTTATGGTCACACCCCAGCTCCTCCACTATCTCCAAATTACAGTAACCACCAATCTATTTTCCTCTATATAATTTTAGAATATGGAGAACATTGTATAAATGAAATCCTAGAGTATTTGACTTTTTGAGATTATCTTTTTTCACTCAGCGAGAGTGAAGTCATGTGTTCCTTGTTCTTGCTGAATAGTATTCCAAATAATGGATATAATACAATTTGTTTCACCTACTGAAGGCATTTTGGTCATTTCCATGTTTTTACTATTCCATAAGGCTGCTATGACAATCTTGTACAGGTTTGTAAATAGATAAACATTTTAATTTTTCTGGGATAAATGCCCAGGAGTTCTGTTGTGTTGGAGGAAGTCGTCCAGATGATGTGACTGCCAGTTGAGCCATGAGCTGGACCCGAGCCATTGGAGACCCCTGACCTCCCCTCCTGTCCTTGGAATGTATGCTCTGGCCACCGTTCCCACACTAGGAGCTGTTTCAAGGACACAGTCTTAGAGAGTATAGTGCTGTTGAGACCATCAGAACTGTGTATGTGACTGAACTCCATTAAGACCTCAGTATAAAGTTTTACGATTCTGGCAGAAAGGTGTGGAGAGTTACTCCACTTGTGGTCACCTCATATGCTTATTCAAACAGCCACTTACCAATGTGGAGTTGTCTGCCTCTCTTCTTTGGTCTTTCCTTGTCCTCTGCGGAGAGGGGCCAGTTTTAGGTTACACCCAGAAAATTCACAAGGTTGCAAACCGACTGTTGGTGAGCCAGCCAGGAGGCTGGAGAAATGAGCCTTGGGAAAGAGGTGTCCTTGAGGGAAATCTTGAGTTGGCCATCCTCTCTCTGTGAGGAGGCATGACCATTACATGAGATGCTTGTGGACCTGCCTTCCTGAAAACTCCTGCTGATTTGAGGAACTGTGCATGCATAACACTGAGATAGGGGAGAACAAAGCCCTCTTTGAGGAGATAGTATCTAAGGTTAGATCTGAATGATGAACAAGAGCTAGTCCTTCGTGGATTTGAATATGATTGTGAACTGCAGGAGTGAGTGAGTTTGAATGTAATAATGTTTCAGGCAGAAAGAAAAGCAGTAAGTTGGAGGATGGGGGTGGATCTTGGAGTCTTTGAGGAGAAGAAAGTCAGTATTCCAGGACAATATTGAATGAGGGTTAATGGGACAAGGGGTGGTGTTGGAAAAGGAAACTGACTCAGACAGTATACAAAGTGCAGTGAAAAGCCATGAACAACGTTAAACTTGGAATGACATCATAAAAATCACATTTTAAAAGACCCCTTCTTGTGGCTGTATGGATAATAAATTATCTGAGGAAGAGACTGAAAGCAGAGATACCAGTTAGAGGGACTTTGCAAGAGGTTCATGACGATGTTTTGACATACAGGATGAGAGATTTAGCGAGCGGGATGGTAAATATCTAGATAATTTGGACTTTCACAGTCATCTTGAGAAGATGCTAAATTTCTTTGTATTCTATAACACATTTTTCCCCCTAGCAAACACCAGCTGGGTAGAAGCAACTCTCTCAAATGTTAAAAACAAAACAAAACAAAACATTTTTTAACAGTGCAATGTCATGGTTAAGGACATGGGCTCCGGAACAAGCCTGGGAGCTGGGCTCACTCCTGCCACTTATGGGGGAAGTATTTGGTTACGGTTCCCAATCTTACTGTGCCTATGTTAATAAGTTGGAGAAATAATAGTATCCACTTCTCAGGGTGATGATTGTATCACTCACTCATGTTATTTGCTTAAAACAGAGCCTTTTGCATATGCATTGCTCACTGTTACCAGTTATTAATTAGATAATAGACTTGGTTCTGAAAATTGGTGTTTACTTTTTTGTGAATAAATTGAGTTTACTTGATGAGTCTAATATTACGATATTACAGAATTCAGCTATTCCAAGAAAATAAAAGTAAGTAATTCTATAAAACAAGTCCTTTTATCTACTTTTTTAACTATTTTGATTTCTACTGTATTAGGTTTCATTTTAACTAAAAGAAAATGTGTCCCTAGAGTATGAAATAATTTAAACCCCGCAAAATTCAGTAAAATCAATTTCCACTGGTTGGATTCAGTGATTCATCTGGTTGGCTTCTGGGCAGTTTCCAGACTTGCTCTCGTGTATGTATTACTTAGCCTGGATCTCTAACCCACATCCTGGCCAGTGGGTCCTCCAATTAGGTTTTCTTACATTCACAATGGAGTTACTGGATCTGAAGCCTAGTCAGCTCATGAAGATATTCACTGGCTGTTTTGAAAGAACACAGATCTCTTTATAAAGAAATAATGTTGTTCCTCATACTCATAAATACCTACCCCATCAGAGGTACACATGGCCCTCAAGTCACCATCCTTTTATCCAAGGCTCATACTCACAGAACTCATCTTCTTCTGGCATTTGCCTCATGCCCTATAAAGTTTTAAAATCAATGTTTTAAAAGCCTCCTTTAATCAGATTTTCTGTGGCCTTTATCCTTACTACAATGTTGACTGTCTTACTTTGTTCCAGAGTCTGGCTTTGTCCCTCAGACCCTAGACTATGAAATAGGTTTAATTACATAGTTAAAGAATCCGTAATCTGTCTAAGCTTTGTTAAGAAATGCTTTGCTTTGGTATTACAACCGAAAGTCAGTTTGTGATAAGTTAAACAGACTATAGATCCTTTTCTCCCAATATTTTTCATTTTTGACTCTTTTGGTTGCGCTCTGGAAATTATTTTCATTATGAATACTTATTAGAGAAGAGACTATAAATACATATTACACTGTAATTAATCATAAAAGTCGAATACCAGG
Organism: Camelus bactrianus; assembly: GCF_048773025.1. NCBI lineage: Eukaryota > Metazoa > Chordata > Mammalia > Artiodactyla > Camelidae > Camelus > Camelus bactrianus. The sequence continues at coordinate 18,689,983 of NC_133560.1, read as the reverse complement.
TCTTGATCTTTGTATCCTCTGAGAACAGAATAAGAGCATAAATCTTCTCTCTTCTTGATTGCTAAAGATATTACAAAGCCGAGCTAAAAATAACTCCATACAATCAAGTTTGACCTTTTTAGATTCAAAAAGGTTTTAGACCATCTTTTTACTTTTCTGTTTCAAGAACCAACTGTTCCTTACAGAAATTGAAGGAAAATAAGATTTAGTTCTTAAAATATCTCAGAGTAAACTTTCCTGGGTTTAGAAGTCTGTTTTTTCTTTTTTTTTTCAGTTTTAATTTGAAAATATTTTTGATTTCTATATAATCATTCTATCACGCAATCATTCTTCAAGGTCAAGTAACTGATACATGTTGCAAATAAACTGGACTAAATTCCCCCTAGAAAAGAATATATACTTAGGTGTTAACAAATGAAACAAAATGTTTACTTCCCTCTAAAAAAGCCAATCACAGAGGCATATATTAAATCTTACATAAGGAGTAGCATCCAATATATTTAGTGAATATAAATTTAGTTAGCTGGATAAATGTATCAGTTTTTCTGGAAATGTTTATACTTGTTTTCCTCAATAAAGAATTAATAGTATTTTACTTTCTCCTTTCTAGATGAGCAATCTCTCACACCCACAGATGTTTCTAATTCATCAGCAAACTAATGAACTCCCACTCTATATAAGTTCATGCCATGGAAAAGACATGAGGGCAACGTGGTGCTCTCGAGATATGAAAAGCAGTGATTTGGATAATTTAACCAAGACACTGTTTTCTGAAAAACTATGTCTTCCCAATGTTTTCCAAAACAGAATACAAAACCTGTTTGATTCAGGGGTTTGTTTTTTGTTGTTGTTGTTGTAGAAAATATATATAAATAAAAATTGGATTTTAGTGTTTCTCTAGACTGTTCAAAAAGTGCTAGATAGATTTTTTGTTTTTACCAGATGTGAAAGAATTTTGGAATGATTTGTCTTCAAGCTGCATCTTCCCTACTGGAGAAAGTGACTGAATTCCTGTTCTCTTGTAATAATATTCATGGACTTACTTCAAAGCTCAGTCTTTGGAATCCACGTGGGTTTGAGTCCTAGTACCACCATTATAAAACACTAGGAAAAGCCTTTAATCGTGATCAACCCCAAACTCCTCTTCTGTAGAATGAAGACAGTAATAAGTTATATACCTCGCAGAGTTGTTATAAAATTAGATGAGGCACTTGAAGTAGCCAGCAGAATACCTGGCATCAAGTATGCAGTCAGTATTAGCTAGCTATTGTATCAGTACAGTTACTATTCTTGGGCAATTATTATGAATGTTAATGCTTCTTGACTGCAAAAAAATATTAAATCAGCCAAGCTGGACTTCTGAAAAATAGTGGTGAAGATAGAAAGTATTTAAATTTCCCCCAGGTGCAGACTTCTCCTCTTGTGTTACTAGTTCATGATCAAATGTACTTTAACAGAGAGCAACCATCCACACTTACTCCTCAGCAATCAACAAATACTTAACTAGCAGCCACCGTATATTTAGTGTCTGCTATGTAATAGCATGTAAAGTTCTAGTGAGAGATATTTTAGAGAAGTAGGTGTGGATGATCTATGCTTTTAAAGATCGTACATTTTGGGATGATTAGTGATGACTACTTGACATGAGTCAACCATAAATAATATAATGGACTATAAGACTGAAGGCTAAGTGTCAAGGTATTACGAGGTCCTTTAGCTGCAAGTGACAAAATCCAACTCAAATTAGATGAAATAAAAACATGAATTTATTGGCTTGTGTAAATGGAGGATTCAAGGCAGACACTGAGCATGGCTGGATCCAGGGAATCAAACAATGTTATCAACATCAGTTTCTATTTTCTCTATTATGACTTGCTATGTTGGCTCCATTTCCATGGAGGCCCTCACGGTAAACTGGTGAAACTGTTGTTGGCATCACCTGACTCATAGGCTCAAAATTTAGCAAGACAAAGTCCTGAGAATGTGTCTCATCGATCTTGAGTCTCATGTCCCTCCTGCACTGACCAGTGTGACAAAGAGAGGATGGTGCATAGTCAGGTTGAGTCCAGCACTTTTGGAGCTGGAAAACTAAGCATAGGAATTGACCATGGTGAAGAAGCAATCTCCCAAGATAAAAGATGCATACACAGATTCTTTAAAAAAATTAAATAATTTGCACACATCATGACACTTCATCTCAAAAATGCTCCAACACACACCACCTAAGAATGAAGAGCGTTTGTCTATTTAATCAACATATTGCTACTATGTCTAATAATATTAATAATTCCATGTCATCAAATGTAGAGCTCATACTGAAATTTTCCCCGATGTTCAAAAAGTTGGCTGATTGGTAATGCAGTTCACTGACGCTGAGGTGGCAAAGACCGAGGAGTCTTCAAAGAGTCTTAACCTTAGTGTTGTTCTCTGAATCGGACACTGAAAGTTCCTAGAAGGACCTAGACTGTTTAAAATCTGTTATTCGCTCCCTCCTCTCAATAGTTTAGATAAATACTAAATTAACTTGAATGCTAAAGTGAAAATTCCTGCACCTTAACTTGACAAAAAGATAACAAAACATACTGAGAAACGAAACAACTTAATTCATGTTCAAACAATGTCATGAGGTCTTTTCTGTCTTCTTTTTTCCTGTCTATCCATTTTCCAGCCAGTTTTGCTCGACTCCTGCTAGGTACTCTTTCTTTCAAGCTCTGTCCACTAGGTGGCTCCTGACAGTCCCACCCCAAGGACAAGGAGTGAGAAAAATAGTCTTTTAATCATCTCAAAAAAAAAAAGCCCATGGCTACACCATCTACACCTCTAGTTCTGGTTTGGCTGCATGCCCTCCCCTGAACTAATCACTCTCTGTGTGTGAGGGAGGGCCAAGGCAGAGGGCTGCAGTGCTTTAAACTGGTCAAGTCTGAGTCACACAACTTCCTGAAGCCAAAGTAAACTCAGTACCACCGGAACCAAATCAAATGGACGGTTGTTAGGGAAGGGTTTGTTCTCCAACAGAAAAAAATCAAGCTGTCATCAATAGAAAATTGTGTGGATGCCTGGAACATTCCAAAATAGGTGCCCATGGCTGCTGTTTTTACACCAGTGCTTACAATAGAAACGCCAGCCCTGCTCCTACAATTCCTGTTGAATTGTCTTCAGCGACAGTAGAGGAGAAAGCTCGAAATTGCTTTTCACTGCGCTTTCAAATAATTTGAAACACTTTATTTGCATATCAGCCACGTAAGGCAAATCTTACCATCTTCCTGTTGCAGATGAGGGAACTGAAGCTTATCTGGGATTTGTGCACGACCACAGGACAAGTAAAGACCATGTACACAGAGCCGTGTCTACCTCAACTAAGTACCGTGCTATTTGAGGAACGTCAGCCTGGAGTCTCTTGGCTTAAGTCATGAAACCTAAACACCACTGCCTAGAGCAGCAAGGCAGGCAATATAAATTCATGAAGCGAGGAGGGTAGAGATGAACAAAGTCACAAGTGTTCATATCTCCTCCGGAGGTGATGGCTTCTACTCAGTGTCAGACAGTTGCTGCCGTGCAAAAACGTAGACCTTTTATGCCAGATCTTCCACGTTTTAAATACAGCCTGAATATTTGAATGTTGTTTGAAATTTCCTCTCATTTAAATCTTAGCATCTAATCTATTAAAAAAAAAAACCTGTGTGGATCACATAAAATATTTCTTATGCTATCCATGCATAGTATGCTTTTTTAAAATAGCTCAATGCCCTGGTTCCCACTCAATGTCAACCCAGCAGAATTAAGTGTGTTTACTCCACCTTTCTCAACCAGCTGTTCCTAGAATGAATAACTTCACAGGAGCTTTGTGCTATTCATTAGGTAAATGAGCTGCTTGCTTGAATCCTGCTTTTCATCATTCCTCTTTGCGCTCTGCTTTCTTCATTGCAGTATTAAACTTCTATAAATTGTGAATGTGGAGGAAGAGGCAAATAGTATAGAAAAACTAGGAGGGCAATCAAAGATTCTGTCTAGTTGGCATGGGGATGAGGAAGAGCAGTAATTTAAGAAATGTTTCAGGAGATAGAATTGAAAGGATTGAAGTCTTTGGGGTAGCTGAGAGAAAGGAAGGGTCGAGATTTTCCTGCTTGTTGCTAAATGAAGAAATTGAAATCAAGTGGCCTGGTTCAAATCCACAATTGATGGCAGAGACAGACCTGAAACAGCCCAGATGTTGTGACTTCCAGCTGTCAGTTGCTTATCTTTTGCAAACTTCCAATAGGTTCTCTTCTCTTTCCCTCTCTCTCTCCCTGTCTCTCTCAGACCGTGGGTGAGTGTTACACAGCTAGGTGACAAACTGTCCCGGACAGCCTCTAATTTTTGTACAGGTTGATAGATCTGAAAATGAGAATGGAGAATGAGGGTTGGGCATGAAAAATTAAGTAAAACAACAAAAACAAACACAATATCCATTTAAATGTTTCAGTAATCAAACTCCTCATTCTCCTCAATGTTCAAAATTCACTTTAAGAAAAGATGTGAGGGAGGTGGGTATAGCTCAGTGGTAGAGCACATGCTTAGCATGCAGGAGGTCCTGGGTTCCATCCCCAGTACCTCCATAAATACAGAAATAGATAAATAAATAAACAAATGTAATTACCTTCCCCCACCAAGAAAAAAAAAAAAACCACCCAAAACAAAACCAAAAAGTAGTGAAATAAAAAAAAACAAAGGAAGAGAGCTGAATCTCTATCTCCCTATGATCACCTAAAAACAAACAGCACGCCTGTGATATTTTATCAAACGGTGTATCTTCCTTCACTTTCATTTGAACAGATGTTTCTACCTATCACTTTGTTCTAATGTTCCTGTATTTTCCCCATCTATCCCTTTCTTTGGTCATATTAGTTTTTTGTTTTTTTTTTTTCCTGTTCCTTGAACATGCTAAGACCTTTGTCCCTTTCTCTTCCTACTGCCTGGTATGTTTTTTCCCCAAATTTTCCCTCCCCTGCCTGTTTCTCTCTATTCAGACCCAATTCAAATGTCCACTGCTACTCAACTGAAGTAACTTTCCTCAAGTAATACTCTGTCTCATAAGATTATCGTCATACAATTGTCTTACAGATTTGTTTCTTGCTGTTTATATTACATCTCTTCTACTAGATTTGAAGAGTCTTTGTCTGGCAGGGTCACGACTGCAGCCCAGATCTAGAAGAGTGGCTGACACACTGAAGATGTCAAGGTCTCTGAAAGGCCACATCTTTTCCATATGTGTTCCAGAAAAAGGGAGAGGGAGAGAATGAACAAGAGTGACCGATGAAGGTCAAAGCTTTGTCTACGTGACTGGCTATAAGCTAGTTAGGAGAACCAGCTGAGTCAACTAAGCCGAGAATTAGCTGACTCTCCCTCTGTGTCTCAGGTAACACCAGACTAGCCTGATGCAAAAGAACACACCCTTGGAAGATCAGAGAAGATTCCTGGCTTACAGGGAAAAAACAAGAAGGAAAACTGAGCATGGCCAATTTGTTCCTCTCAATTATTCTAATCAGATAAGGTCACTGTCCTCTCAGAGGGTCAGTGTGTAAAAAGGCAGAGAGAAGCCAATAGGTACATTAACTGATCTTCCTTCATAGGGAAGGAAATAGCTAGACCGAGAGATTCATTATTCCCTGAATACTAATCAATATTCTTGGAATGAATTCATTTGCTTCAGCTCTCATTATCGGGGGCAAAAAGGAGACACCGTGAGGTTAAGCGGGATTTTCCTGAGTTTATATTTAAAGCAGGTGTCCTATTTTCTTGTCCAGTATTTTCATACAACATCATTAAAAGGTATTTCTGGGTTCAGAGCTTCTTGGTGACTTGTGAAGGCTGCAGGAACGAAGGGTGAAGGGTGAACAAGAGAAGGCGGATATGCCCCCAAATCTCAACAGAGAAAATGAGACCAGTGTGTATATTCTGGGCTCCCATCAGCTTGGGCCCTGAGAGCTGGTTTCCTCTGCTCAGTGCCTGCTCATTTTCAGCCAGTCTCCATTACGAAAAGGGGACGAACCATCGGATGAAACTCATCTATCCTCATTCAATTAAACTGCCAAGCAATTACTGCCCCCCCCACCCAAGAGAGTGCAATTAGTCCCCTTTGAAAATTTATTCTAGCTCCAGAAGAAAAGCAGAACCTCGGAAAATGTACATTGGAAGCAAAAATGTTTTGAAGAAATTCTCCCCTCCCTTTCTTGCCCATCTGCAGCTTCAGTTTCCCTCTTGTGGCCCAGCTGTCATTTGCTTGGTCTTTAGTGCCTCCCTAAGATGCTTTCCTGCATGCCACCTTTTCCCAGTAGGAACTTGTTCTCCGAGTTCAGAGGCATCCAGGTTAGGATCTGAGACTGCATAGGCAGTGTGGAAGCCTAGAAGGCACTCTGGACTTGGAGGATGGAGTTCTGATTTCTGGTTCTTTGCTTTGTGAGTCTGGGCAACCTGGTTTGCCTCTCTGGGTTTCAATTTTCTTATTTTTAATTGGGGTATTTGCATTCACCTGGGTGTTTTCATAGACCACTTAAAAATTTTTTTTTCCCCTATCAAACTCTTAAGTGAAAACCAGCAACAATTTACAGCTGCTCTGGTTGAAGGCGAACAGGGGAGTAGCAGTGAGGAAGAGCGAAAGCCAAGGGGGGACCCTCTTCCTACCCGCTCAGTCCCTCATGTGTCTATGGAACAAGCCACTGAACCAGACAATCTCTGGGCTTCTCTTCGTATCTAATAACTGAGTCTCCCTAGTTCGGGAGCACTGTGTGATCAGGCCACCTACGATGGCTGTTCTCTTGTTCTCTACACATCCCCTGCTGGACCAACCCCGCTTCACCTGCACCTCCTCACGTGACTGACCTTCCAGCGTACTCGCCTGCACCCCAGCTAGCACTGTTCTAACCTTTAGATCAGAACCTCTCCATCATCATAGCCTATCAGAGGGGCAGTGAGGGTCCCGCCCCTCTGCTGGTTTCCCTGGCAACTGATGAGCGCACCTGATCTCAATTCTGCCTATAAATAGTAGCCACGCCCTCTCCCGGGGAGTGAAGGCTGCAGCCATGCCTTTCGCGCTTCTACTGCCCAGGGTGGCGTGTGGCTCCAGGACGTTGCTTCAGACGAGTGAGTTCCCCATCCGGTGAACCGCGGATGTCTCTGCCGACTCTGGGCTCTTTCTTTGGTGTTGAAGCTGGGCAAGCACAGGCCGTGTACACCTGCGGGGTGCAGCCCAGCAACTGGCGGAGCAGCCAGGAGACCCGGGAGACCCCCGTGAGCTGCTAGGCCGGGAAATAAGGCCGGGAGGGAACGCGGTAGGGGTGGGGCACCCACGAACTTGTGGGGCCCGAAAGTTGTGGGGGAAATCCCGGGGTGGCCGTCCACTGGGGTGGGGGGCCCTGTGGTGGCCTTCCTTGATGGATGGGGGGGACTCACAGACACCCCTAAGGCTGTGGGGAGACGCTGGCCGCCCGGGCAGTGGGGGGGAGGGGAGGAAGTGGCCGCAGCTGTGGGCCGGCAGGTGCCTCTCAGGTTAGGAAAGAGCAGGCGCCGAGCTCACAGCCCAGGCGGAGGCTAACTTTTGAAAGTTGCTTCTTGCTCCTCTGGAAGTGAGGCATGCGAATGTGAGTGAGTGGTTGGTATTATCTGTGTTTGTATTGTAGTACTGGTACTTGTTTAAACTGATCAAAAAAAAATCTCTGAAAATGGCCAAGGTGGGAATCTTTGACGCTCTAAAACTGGTTTTTTGCACGTGCAGTTAGGGGAAGCTAGCTTTCTAGAAGGAAATGGCATTTCTTTTCTTGTGCTTCTGAGATGTAAATGGTCTACCTGGGCTCTCAGGAACTCTAATCATCTGATCCCTGAGAGTAAAGAAAAAAAAAAGAGGACTTTTAAAACTGTAGGACTAATTATGCTTTGGGTATGTCTGTCTGTAATTGTCTCCAGATTTTGGTAACTTGCAGCTAAACTAAGTTAAAGGAAGATAATTCACTATCTGAGTCATTTCAAATAGCGTAAAAGACTGGAGTATTAATTGCTGGGCGCAAAGTTTACTGTCCTTTCGCTCTTAGAAGAGGAAGACGAAAGCATGTTTTCCAATCAGGAAATGCTGGAATGACCAACAGTCCACAATTACTTGCTTTTTGGTTTTTTGCCAGAGATTTAAGGTGGTTAAGGGTTAAGATTGTAATCAATCATAATTCTAATTATTATAACCAAATTTCTTTATCAATTGATGACCTTGTGATTATTTAACGGTGCCTTTTTGAGTCTTCTGTCTTTTATGGACAATTGTTGTACTCTGATGCTTTTGCAAAAGTGCTCCATTTTCAAGAAGTTCAAGAAGGAAGGACCTTTTAACAAGTACAGGTCGCTGATAAATTTCAGGTCATACCCCTGAACTGGGTGAGAAATTTAAAAAATTCTAAAGGGAAACCTGATGCCTTCATAACAAAGGGATTGGTTACTGAGTGAACTGATGTGTATGGTTATAATTTTTATAGTTTTTGTCTGGGATATTAGTGGTGTCTATGTTTTCCAGACACAAGAAAGCCATTCCCTTCAAGTTAGTTATGATTTACAGCAATTTGGTAAATTATACCTGTGAATAGAATGCAAACAATTTTCTTGCCTCTCTGCCTGGTTCTTCCAGATATTGGAGGCTCTTGGGTTCTGATTTGGGTTCCAATCAGCCTTACCAGGTGAATGGGAATGACTCTCCTGGCAAGAGTATGGTCTATATACAGTATGGTCTGTAGATACAGATAGCTCCAAGTTTGTATTCAAGGATGTACACGAGCCTTAGAAAGTTACTTTATCCCTCTATGCAGAATAGGGGAAATAAAAATAATTTCTCTGTGTTTTTTAAATATTAGCACATTTTTTCTGAGACATTCTCTTCTCTACAGTGTCCTAGCATTCTTTCTGGAAAAGCAGATGTAAATCTCCCTCATCTCTGTAACTGCTTCATACTATTCCAGAGCATAGATATACCGTAATTACCATTCACCTCCTTAATGAACTTTAGGGCGTTACCTTTTTTCTCCTGCAAGTAATATTGCGATAAATACCCGTCTGTATGTCTCCTTCCACACATACAAATGAGTATCTTGGTATAAAACTAAAGTAGAATCAGATAATTCAGTATTTTCCATCATAGTAGATGACACCCAATTACCGTTCAAAGTTAATTTGCCAATTTCTAATCCCAGAAATCCATTATCCTTTTTGCTGTAACTCTACTAATATTTGAATTCATCATACTTTATATATATATATATATTATATATATAAATTTATTGAGGTATAGTCGGTTTTCAATGTTGTGTCAATTTCTGGTGTACAGCATAATGCTTCAGTCATACAAGAACATACATATATTTATTTTCATATTCTTTTTCACCATAAGTTACTACAAGATATTAAATATACTTCCCTGTGCTATACAGTAGAAACTTGTTTATCTATTTTATCTGCAAATCTTGAACTCCCAATTTCATCATACTTCTTAAATTTGGGAAATTTAGGAAATTTGTAAATTTTATCTTAATTTTCACTTTTTTTCCTAAACTAGTGGGAAACCTAACACATTTTAGATGCTTAATACTTATTCACCTGAACAAATGTGTTACTTTGCTTTAGACATGAAAATAAAAGTTTTACATAACTAGTGTCTTTTCCTGCCATGTTGAGCAATTGAAGTTAAGAGTTTACCATTATAGCTAAATTAGGAGTTAATGCTAACAATAAGGAAGTTTAGAAGTCGGGTCTAATATGAGATGTAGTTTCACACTGAGATGAACAATTAATTTGAAGTTGGACGGATCTGAGTTTGAATCTGTTTTCCCCCTACTAGCTCTGTTGCCATGGGAATTTACCACACTGTGCGTTAGTTTCTGATTTATAGAGCAGACTTCACATGCCTTATTTTTTTAGGACTTCGAAAAATGTGTGATTCACATATAATAAATACAAAATGGCAAATTTGCCCTATAATAGTTATTAGGTATTACTGGTCAGGCATTTGCAATATGCCAATCTGATGATCTATGCTACAAACTTGTATGCTTTTATTTCTTCCCAAAACTCCACGATGCAGATATCAGTGATAATTTTTTATTTGGCAGAATTTGTACTCAAACTCAGGTTTTTTTTTCTCTCTCTAGAATATGCAGATTAAAAAAGGATACATTTCTAAGAGTGAAAATAGTTGTATTTTTAATCCAGCACTTCTCCAGCAGAGTGGAGAAGGCTAGACGTATGAAAGCTGCTTAATGACTTTGTGTCAGACTTAGCCTCAAGCTCTGACTGCAGGATGAATTGAGGTCTGGAGTTTAAACAAGGACGTGCAAAACTTTAGCATTTGTTTATCTAGCCACTGTCTGGAAGAAAGACCTAGAAAGATTTGCGGGTTAGAGATGGAACAAAACAAGTAGAGTGTGATTTACTTAATTATTTTTAATTCTACAAATAAGACACCAGCCGACTGGCATTTGGCAAGGGAGAATTTCATTCACTTAACTCTTGCGAAATGCTAAGGGCTTGAAGAACCTTTCAAAAGATAAAGCCAATATTCTGCATAAATAAAACGTGCTGGCTAACTCATACCAACGTCCAGCACCAAGAGGCTCACTAGTCAAAATGTCACGTTCCAAGTGGTTTCATCAAACACTAGTTCTTTCCTAGAGAAAGAGTGTTAAAACCCAAACAAGCTGAAACAAAACAGTATCTCCCCAAGACAACCAAACGTGGTTCCAGTGTCACGACCGACCTTTCTTGATCGCCAGGATTTTTCATGTTTTCCAAACCACGTTGACCTGAAGAGCCTCTAAGCCTTGTTGTGCATCTCCCTGGACACCTAGGATGTCCATGACCATGTTGGCTGGGCACTGCCTCCCCCTCACTGCGACGTTCTGAATCTCACCAGTGTCTGATTACACACGCCCTGGCCCCTGGCAGTTACCTCTCTGACTCTTGCCCCCAGGTATATCCATCTCCAGGGAATGCTGCTTCAAATTTTTATAAACTATGATCTCAACTCACTTTAAATGTTATTTATGGCTTTTATTTCTCCCTTTCACAGCCCGACTTTACTACCTATTACTTCATTATATCCGTACTATGAAGTAAGGAGCACTCTTGTAACCAGTGGTTCATCTAGCTTACATCACGTTGCATCGTTTTCTCTGTTCGCAGCGTCGCTTTGCCTCATCCTTTCCTTCTGTTTGACTTTATGTACCATTCTTCAGTGTGTTATTATCTCAGGACTGGATTGTCACTCTAACTGCCCATTTAACTTCTTATTTCTAGTCTTTTCCTTTCTTAGAGTATTCCAAGCTTCTTGAAATTCCTAAAATATGTCTTCAGATGTATATTGTGAAAAAAATTCCTAAAGCATCCTGCTGAATGCAGAAAAGAATCCTACTTTCCTTTATTCTCAGGACTTACTAACAATCCTTGTTCTCATATAAATCCTCAAAGCTAGTCTAGCTGTCCTTCGTCCACTCCCAGAGCATTCTCTTTATCTCTGCTTTTGCAAATTCTCATGCCCTTATACAGAATTTTTAAGAAAAGAAGCAACCCACAACCTCTATATTGAAACCAAAGGAAGAAAATATACAATGATGTAGAGAAGTGATTATCTTGAGGAAATAGGCTTATAGGTGCTGGGTTAGCCCTTTTTTCTACATTTCTCTACACTCCACACAGTCTTGAATGAGAAAGCACCACTTTCATAATTCAGGGAAGCAAAGACAGTCATTTTCCTACCTCAGTATTTTTCCCTTCTTCCTTTTTAGTATCAGAATTTTTTTTTTAAACTCTGAACATATGGCTGCACAGAACAAATGACTCTGTTCCCCAGTCAGCCTTACATTTATGTTTGGTCTGTGGCTTAGCTGTTGACAGTGAAGTGTGAGGGAAAGTACTGTGTGACATTTCCGGAAAACTCATTAAGAGCTAACTTCGGCTGAAAAAAAAAAAATGTTCTTTTTCCTTCCATCTTCCTGTGTCATGAAGTGAATTTCCAGACTCTAGCAGCCATCTTGGAATGTGAGGTAGACGTAAAAGTGGAAGCCACATACTAGGATTTTGGAACAGGATATGAGCCTGGGATCCAAAATCACAGGGTGGATGTTTCTTACCTGTCCTGGCTCATCTGCTTCCAGACTTCTGTGTGTGTGAGAGAGAAAAGTCCATCTTATTAACATGATTGTCGCTGTAGGTTTTTTGGGTGCGTTTTGTTTTTGCAGATAAACCTAAGCTTAACTAAAGCAGGGAGGTAGAAATATCACCAAATTGTTAATAATTTAAAGTAATAAAAGGTGTGAACTCATAATTGTATGCAGATAATTTCAGTAAATTATTTTTAAAGAGAGAGAGCTAATTAGTCTTGGGAGTCTTGAGTTCAAATATCAAATTCACTGTGACATGAATTCATTGGATTTTTATTGAATTCTCAGTATCCTAATCTATAAAATGGGGTGTGCTGTCTTCCCAGTGATCTCTACCTTTTGATCTTTTTATCCTTGGGTGTTCCTTCCCTTGAGTGTGAACTAAAATTACTGCTTCTCTTCCGTTCTAATGAATAGCATAGTAGAGATGTGATGGAATGTCATTTCTGACATTAGGTTATAGAAGACTATGATGTCTATCTTGTGTGCTCCCCCATCTCCCCCCGTCTCCCCCTCTCCCCCCTTTCCCTTCCTCTTCCTTGGCTCACTTCGGCTGAGAAAGCCAACTGCCACATTGTGAACAACAGTACAGTTAGTCTCTATTTTGTATAACTAGGAGCTGACGATGTCAATTTAACAACCGGTAAGAAATTAAAGTCTGAAAAATCACACAAGTGAGGCTGGAAGTGGATCCTTTAGCCCCGGTGAAGTCTGCAGCCCTGGCTGACAGCTTGTTTGTAACCTCACGGGAGACCTTGAATCAGAGGAACTGAACACAGCTAAACTATTCCTAGATTCCTAATTCACAGAGACTGTGAGAAAAATAAATCATTATTTTCAGCCATTAAGTTTCTGGTATAACTTGTTATTCCTCAAATAATTTTATCATGATAGGTAGGTTACCTCCTCATAGATACTTTATATTTTGGTAAAAGAAAACCGTATGATGGTTGTTTTTATTAATAAGAATTTTTTTCCATTTTTGATTGAAATATAGTCAGTTTACAGTATGTCAATTTCTGGTGTACAGAATAATGTTTCAGTCATACATATGCATATATATTATTAAGAATTTGAAGAAAACATTTTGGGAGTTTCTCTTCCCCTCATCCTTAATTCTAGGCAAAGATAAATGAAATTTCCTTTGCATCCTCCAGTAGGTTATGGTCTAACACAGAATAAACATAACAAAAATTTCTTTTACTACAGGTCACGCGCTAGGGCGTGGTTTCTCACCCACAGCACTATTGCCGTTTTGGACCAGAGAGCTGAATACTTTCTGGTAGGAAGACTGTTCTGTGTAACGTGGAATATTCAGCAGTGTTGCTGGAGTCTGCCCACCAGATGCCAATAGTGCAGCCCCCTCGCAAAGGTGTAACAACCAAAAATGTCTCCAGACATGGTCATATGCCTCCAAAAGGAAGGGACAGAATTGTCCTGGTTGAGAACTACTAACATAGGAAAAGATTTCAGGCAGTCCCTTATAGTCCCATGTATGTGTGCGATCTGAGGGTTTCTGCTCTCAACCTCCTACCTGTCTTCTAGGTCTCTAGAGTTCTACTTCGTGTTTCTTATCACTTTTTTTTTGCCTGCTTCTTTGTTTGTTGATGTTTTTAGCGTTCTGCACTGTTGCCAAAAGGAAGGACCTTGTTTGCAAGCTCTAATGAGGACAGGGCTTGGCAGACTGCACGTCCTTTCTGCTGAACTGGTTACTGCCGACTAGCAGCTCTTAGATGGACTGGAACATCCCAGTAGGTGTTCGAGGGCACTCGCTGATGAGTTGCGGGTGCGCCCCAGCTGCCCTTTGGCTCCTGGGGCAATCAATTGTTACATGTCCCCGCACACTCCCTTATCTTTGTATGGGGGCCCGCAAAACCCTCTACACTTCTTGAATATCATTCCTAGGCATTAAGGGTGAGAGCAGATTTAACTGTATTTTCTTTCAAATGTGTATTTTGCTATGGTATAAACTTGCCCTGTCAAGGCTTAGTCTTTGGAATTCTGAATTAGCAAGCTCATACAAACTGTATCTTTTTTTCCCAAGGTTACATTCCCTTCAAAAAGTTTCAAGAGGTTTTTTGGGGTTTTTTTTGGGGGGGGGGGTACATTTTTTCCCCCTGTGTCTTTGATTCATCACTCTGATCTATTTTTAACGTGAATTGCTATGTAAAAAGTGGGGCAGGCTGGGGGCGGAGGATAGGGGTTGGGGAAAGATATCTCCAGCAGCAGTTATATCAGAATGTTGCTCCATTACAAATTTAAATGGATTATTTCAATGTATTGTGAAAAATAAGTTGTGTTACATGTCCACGAAGACATGGCTCTGTGTTTATGAAGTCATGACCCTAAGATTTAGTCTTTAAGAACTCTTGCCATTTTGCAGCATGATTTACAACTCACACGTTCTGAAGGCCACTATGGTTGCTCTGTTCATAAGTGCCTAGAAAACGTGTTAATAGAGCCTTTTAATCTGTAAGCAAAGGGATGAACGTTCCCTCCTGAACTTGGTCCAAAGACCTCTCACGCTTCTCCCACCCTCTTCGGCTTTAGATTCTTCAACACCAAAACCGCTTACCCCACAAAAGGGGCAACACTTTCCTACACATGGTGGAAGAGACACACAGAACAACAAAACAGCTTTGGTGAGGTTGTAATCCTTAGGGGAAGGCTCCGAACAATCTGTGCTGCGTGCTGTGAGCAGCACAGGGAAAGGGGGGTGATTTCCATCTGTCGGTGCAGAGAGGGTCAAGGACGGGCCAGAGAAGTACATGTGTATGAAGTGACAGTAAGTGGAATCTTGAAAAATGAGTAGTTCCCAGAAAAAAGGGAAGATAAGCTGCAAAGGTGTGATTTTTTTTTTCTTTCCTTTCTCTGAACTCTTTGAATCCATACTGTTCTCCTGGGATTATATTACTTCATACAATTTGTGGTTGCGTGTGGTTGTCTGTATCTTGCCTCTTCAATCATGTGAACATTTCTTGAAGGTAAAACCATGTACTACCCTTAGTATTCCTAACAGAGCTGTTCAGTGATTGTAGATACTTAAGGCTATTTTGTTGACTATTGATGAAAAGGTATAAATAAAAATTCTATCATCCCTCTGTCTCCTTTCCCTCCATGAACCTAATCCTCTTATGCTAAATTCAGATCATGCGTGGCTGCATGGAGGCCTTCAAAATCTTCAGCCCCCAGGAGGAAAGTGTGGTAACTGACTCCCAAGAAGCTTCTTTGCTTATGTGGAGCTTGGAATAGAAGTCTGGAGGAGGGAGATTCCACAAATGGTCACAGATGTATTATTTGCAGATTAGCTAACATATGGCCTGTTTAATTGCAGTTCTAAAACAACAGTGAGATGAACGTTGACGGTTCATTTTTAAAGTTTCAAGTTACAGAGCCTTTTATTTTAATTTTTTTTATAGAGCATTTTAAACATCATTTGAAAATGTCAGTGTTTTGGTTGACTACCCAAATTTTACCTAACGCATTTTTCATAGCTGAAAGATTGAATTGGAAATTCCAAAATGGTTGGACGTTGAAGGGAAAAACTAAAAAAAAAAAGGTGATGACTTTTCATTCATATGGTAAAGTTGCACTCACCTTCCCCTCTGTCTCCTCCTGCACTTTGAGCAAAACCACAAGACACAAAATAAAAACACAACTGCAACATGAAATTTATCATCTTCCTTGCCATCCATCTTCAACAATGGAAAGCATGGAAATTGAAAACAAAACAATAGCAAAAAAAGGATTCACACTAAAGTTCTGCAAGACTGTCGTTCAGAATCCACCTTCACGTCAGGATGATGGGATAGTGGAGAGGCCTCCAGGCTCTCAGACAGACCATACTCTCTGATCATCGCAATTACCGTGAGGCAGACACGTCGGGACTCCATGCTACAGAGTAGACAGGAAGTTCCACGTGTACCTTATCAGTTACACTGGCCCCCTTTATGTCCACCTGTTACTCTTGAAGCTTTTAAGTCTCTAGTTGGAAGCAGATATCTTCAGTCTGCTAGAAGGTCAAGGACCTCACAGCCAACGAATTTGCGTGTGGAAAGGAAATAATAATCGTGCAACCCTCACATCCAAGACTCTGGCAGGCTCAACGACACTGCAGTTCCATTGTTGAAACATTGAGTCTATAATGAGATCCAATTACAGTTCCTTTTTTAATAGTATTTTAAATTCCTGTGAAGCAAGTTTCTCCCTAACATATTTATGGAGCTATATTGTCAAAAAGCAGGAGAGGAATACTCTTAAGCAGCAGTGAACTCCAACCAGAAGAGGTGTGAATGCCACCCACCTTTCCCTCAGGACAAACAACAGTCATTCATCAGATGTAACCAGGTACTTTGGCCTCAGGACTTATTTTTCCGTATTTTCATTTTTTTTGTAAAAAGGAAGGAAAAATACTTCTTGCGGTTACAGACTGAACGCTTGTGTACTTTCCAAATTCACATGTTGAATGCCGAGGCCACAGCGTGGCCACGTTTGGAGACAGGACCTCTAAGAAAGTAGTTAAGGTTAAATGAAGTCGTAAGGATGGAGCCCAGATGTGATAGGATTCATGTCCTTATAAGAGACACAGGAAAGCTCCCTCTCCTGGCTCACTTAAAGGAAAGGCCATGTGAGCACAAAGTGGCCATCAGCACAGCAGGCGGAGAGTTCTCCCTGGAAACTGGCTCTACCAGAACCTTGATCTGGGGCTTCCGGTCCCCAGAACTGAGAAAATACACCCAGCCCGTGGTATTTAGCAGTGGCAGCTCAAGAGACTAATACACTTGCCGCTACTGAGTGACCTCAGGCTACTTGTAATAAAAGTCAAGGTCAGGTAGATAACAGTGAGAAACTTTTCCTGAATGATTTTGTTAGCCTATGATTAAGTGATATTACACTATTGTTTTTAGTTTGTCTTTTTCTTTGAAAGTCATTTTGGGGGA
The DNA here is from genome assembly GCF_048773025.1 of Camelus bactrianus. NCBI lineage: Eukaryota > Metazoa > Chordata > Mammalia > Artiodactyla > Camelidae > Camelus > Camelus bactrianus. The sequence goes on along the minus strand of NC_133560.1, from coordinate 18,672,879 downwards.
AAAAAAAAAAAAAGCCAGAATACTGCAAAACCACAAACCAAGTGAATATTTCAATTTTTTTTGTCTGTGAAAGTGAGAAAATTCTCATAAATTTCTAACAGTACTTTATGGTACCTATAAATTATCTAAGATTCTTGTGTAGGTGACTTGAGATTGATCCTATTTCTGATGTTTATTGGAACCTATGTTATTTGTTTAAACTTTACCTTTTTGTGACATATTTTGACCACATAAAAACACAACATGTGATAATAAAGTTCATATTTAAGAAGTGAGAACTCATCGAACCACTGTCAAAAAAATGATATTGAAAATTTCTTAGAAGACCCCTGATGCCCTCCCTCCCTCACACCATCCGTCTATTCCTGGAGGTGGTCAGTCTACTGAATTCTGTGCTGATCATTCCTCCTCTGAGTGTGTGTCACTCACTCCCATCCCCGCTGGCTTTTTACTGGGAGCTTGACCCATCCGTCTCTCTCTGGCGCTAAAAGAACCTGCGAGATTCCAGACAGCCCTCCGGGGTTTTGGAGCTTAGCTTTTTAGCTTCTTGCCTTACAAAGCTTCAAAATTTGGCAGATGCCTTGAGAGGGAAACATTGAGAGTCTGAGGCAAGCTTCCATTAGTTCTGTGTCTCCTAAAGCACAGGGAGAAATCCAGAGGTTTTACTCTGCTTTCATCCTGAGGCTCCCAAATGCAGCCTCCAAATGCAGGAAGTGTCCCCTAGGGAAAACCAGCCGTGAATGCTGGGCTCCACAGTCTTCCAGTCTGTCATCACAGTCCCATATTCTCACTGAAACTTGCACTGTTTCCAACATACAGCATCTGCTTGGGATAAGCTAGCGCCTCCCCTTAAGCCCAGAATTTAAAAAATCTCCCAAGGGAAGAACAGTGATGACAATAATAGCAAGAAAGACAGTTACCCGCTCATCTCAGAAAGGTTCTCCCCTCTCTGAGATGTCATTTGGCCTCTTTGCTTCCTCGTCTTCATCGCACTGCATTTTCACCGTACTGCATTGGTCCCCTGGTGCCTTTAAAAACCACAACATTTGTCATGCGTTTGGCTTTACCTTATTGATACAGTAAGAGCTTTGGCCTGTAGCAACTAGGGATTCTGCTTACAAGCAGAAATCTGGTAGAAGTTTTAGCAACAAATCTTACCGAGACTTTCCTAGTTTGCTACTTAAAATTCAGTATATTTCTTTTTGCTGTCAGATTGTTCCTTTTTAAATCTGTTAACATCGGGGGATTTTCTATTTTCATCTCTTAATTAATACGTTAGTTAATTTGCTAAAGTTAAACTACCTCCTTTACCTTCTGTAATGCCTATAACTGTGGTATGCATTTGAAGTTGTTGGTTTTAGTTTGCTATTATTTGGTTAGGATATTGCTATATTCTTAAAGAAGCTTGGAATAGATACAGATAGAGATAAACGAACATACATCGAGAGAAACAGAAGTGGTCAAATGCTAGGTTATTTCTATGTAAAATAATCATTTTAATTATTTTTCTATAGAAAATATATCATCTTAAAAGTCGTGTATTATCCTTCACCATCTTACTGTAAAACGTATCCATTTAATATATTTGGGAATATATACGGTCACCCATATTGAGACTCCATTTCATACATCAAGCTGTGTGTAATTTTTACCCGTTTATCATCATGATTAGAGTGTTGTGAAATATATCCTGTCACCTGTTGTTCTCTAGTCCAGAAAATATTAGAAAGGACATTAGGTGAAAAGTCAACACCTGTGAAATACACTGTTCAAAATGTGACCTTCTGACTATGTAGCCACTTGGCTGTTTTCAAAAGGACATGAATTCTCATGTACCGATGTGTGCACACACCCCTACCAGATGGTTACCTTGTTCCTAGCTTTTTCTCAAGAGGGAGTAACACACACTTAGGCTGTCACTGTGTCACCTTCAAAGGAAAGATGCTACTTTTAATAGTTATCTATCAGTATGGGTCTAAATTAATGTAGGGTGGCTACAACCTGACATGAATGCCTCAGAATTCATTGGGCCTGAGACTTTCCTCAAGAGCTTTAAAGAATTTGTGTAAAAATCCTTTCAGTTCTTTCATTTTGCCCAAAGGTAAACAGAGTTTTGTGTGCTAATCTGTAAATGTAATGCTCTCGGTTTCTGGGTGTCATTTATTTCCTGAATTTTTCTTGTGAAACTGATCATATCAAGAGTTTTCTAAAGATATCTGTTTACTTTTAACAGCATCTTTTGGTTTGTCTGTCTGTATTCCAGTTTTAAAGAGTAAGGCATGCTCATTGCGGAAAGCTTAGGAAACAGAAAAGATACAGAAACTTGATTTTTTAAAAAGCATTCATAATTCACCACTCACAGAGGATAATTCTTCACATTTTGATGTTTTCACTCTTAGATGTATATATGTACATACAAGTCATGTATAGAAATATATTTGCATACATACACATTCACACGAAGTATGTATTCATTCTACTGTTGATAGACATATGAACTATTTTTAATTTAGACTGTGATGGGGGTAAAAAACCTGCTTGAGCATGTTGATACACATATGGACTATTTTTAATTTAGACTGTGGTAGGCGGAAAAAAACCTGCTTGAACATGTTGTATAAGTTTCCGTGGACCTAAGAACTATTTTTGTTGAATTTATACTCATTTGTACTGCTGCCTGGGTCATAGAGTATACATATGTTCAACTTTTTTCTTAGAAACTGCCAAATGGTTTTCCAAGTGGCAAAACCAATTGGCTAAACAACCTAGCAATGCAACAGGCAGCACATTGACAACACTTGGTATTGCCCGTCTTTTTATTATTAGTCGGTTTTCTTGGGTGCACAGTTGTATTACATTGTATTAATGATTGATATTTCTCTAATGATTAATGATATTCACTTTTTGCTTGCTGATCAGTTGATAACCCTGAGAAGTGCCTGTTTGAGGCTTTGGCCAGTTTAAGAAATTTTTTAAATTACTTGGTAGATTTTTGTGTTTGTTTTTGTCTTTCTTAGCTACGAGCGGCTTCCCATTTTGCTCTCTTAATTTTTTTTGTTACTATATATATATATTTTTAATGCTCTGTTACTTGTTGTTAATGAGTAGTGTTTCATTGTATGGATGCACCATGGTTTGACTATCTACTCACCTACAAAAAGACAACTTATTGGCATCTAGTTTTTGAAAATTATGAATATAATCATAAACATTCACATGCAGGTTTTATATGGACATAATTTTTCAAATCAGTTGGGTGTTTATGTGTGTGGTTATTGGAACATATGGTAAGACTACGTTTAGCATTCTAAGAGACTAGCAAACTGTCATCCAAAGTTATTGTACCATTTTGTACTCACATCAACAATGAATGAGAGATCCTAGAACTCCGAATCTTCAACAACAGTTGGTATTGTCAGTTTGGGATTTCAGCCATTGTAATATGCATTACAGTGACTCCTTGTTAGAACATCTTTTCATATGTTTATTTACCATTTTTTATATTCTCTTCAATGAGGGATCTGATCAGATGTTTTTCTTAACATTTTTGAAGTCTGGTCATTTATGTTCTTATTTGTGAGCTTTCAGACTTGTGTACAAGTTCTTTATTGAATGTATTTTGCAAATATTTTGTCAAAGTATATGACTTTTCATTTTATTAACAATCTCTTTAATAGAGCAGGAAGTTTTAATTTTATAAGCTCCAATTTCTGTTTTTCTCTTTGAAATTTCCTTTTCTGTCCAAAAACTCATCACCGTACCCAAGTTCATGTAAGATTTTCTCTTATATGTTCTAAAATTTTTATAGTTTAGCATTTTATATTTAGTTATATGATCCATTTTGAGTTAAATTTTATGAAAGGTCTAAGGTCAGTGTCTGGGTTTAATTTTTTTACATTTGGATATACAATTGCCTGGCACCATCTGTTGAAAAGACTATCCTTTCTCCATTGAATTGTCTTGTGCCTTTTATCAAAGATCATTTGACTGTATTTGCATAGATCTGTTGTATGTAGGTGCTGTTTTCTGTTGCATTGGTCTAGAATCTATAGTTTTGCTAATCTCACACTGTCTCAATTATAGTACCTTTGTAGTAAGTCCTGAAATAGGAATCTGAGTTCTTCAGTGTTCTTCAATATGTTGTGGGTTATTCTGGGTTCTTTGTCTTTCCATATAAAATACATAATTTCTCATTGCTGGAATTTTGTTTGTGTTTAATCTACAATTAATTTGTGATAAAGTAACATTTTAATAATACTGATTGCCACCCATGAACTGGAATAACTCCATTTATTTAGATCTTTGATTTTTTTAAGTGTTTTGTAGTTTTCCATATATAGACTACATCTATTGTTTGATTATGCCTTAGTATTGCTTTTTTTGTCATGACTACTAGAAATGGCATGGACTTTTTAATTTTAAAAATCCATTGTTCATTGCTAGCAAACAGGGAAACAACTGACTTTTGTATTTTAGCCTTGTATCCTACAGTCTTATTACACAGGCTTATTACTTCTGGAAGATTTGTTCTGTGTAACTGGTTTATTTTGTTTGTTTTGTTTTTTGTAGATTCTTTGTGATTTTATACATCAAAAGGCATGCCATCTCTGAATAAAGATAGCTTTATCTTCCTTCCCACTATATGTTTATCTGTCTTTTATATTTTTGATACTGTATTGCAGTAGATAGAACTTCCAGGACTATGTAGAATTTGAGTAGTAAAAAAAGGACATTTTTGCCTTGTTCCTGATACATCTAATCTCTCACTTTTAAATGTTAGGAGTAGCTTCCCTCTGCTCCTGTTTTCTGGAAGAGATTGTAGAGAATTAATATTATTTTTATTCCTGAAATTTGGGGTAAAATTTGGGGTAAAATCTGGGCCTGATGCTTTCCTTATTGGAATGTTTTTAGTTGTTGATTGAATTTCTTTAATAAATTTGTAGCCATAAAATTGTTTGTAGTATTTCTTTATTATTTATTATCCTTTTAGTTGTCATGGGATCACTAACAAGAACTCTTCTTTCATTTCTGATATGAAAAATGTATTTTATTTCTTTTTGTGTTTTTTAGCCTGACTGGAGATTTATTAATTTCATGGATTCTTTCAAAGCATCAGCCTTTGGTTTCATTTATTTTCTCTCTTGTTTTTTTATTGATTGCAGCATCAATTTTAAATATCCTTTCTTCTACTTGATTTTGAGTTAAATTGCTCTTTTTTTCTGGTTTTATAAGATAAAAACAAATTATTGACTTCAGATCATTCCTCTTTCCTAATACATGCTTTTAAAGCTATAAATTTCCCTCTAAGAATTGTTTTCATTGTATCCTATGAATTTTGATTAGTTTTATTTTTGTCTTCATTTAGCTCAAAAGAGGTTTTTTTTTTCTTTTTTTAAATTTTTCTGGGGAGTGCTTCTTTGACCCACCTGTTACTTAATGTGTTGTTTAATTTCCAAATATTTGGGGATTTTCTAGCTATCTTTTTTTTTATTAATTTCTATTTTAATTCCAATTTTCATCTGAGAGCATACTTTGAATGATGTCCTTTTTATTTCTTAGTGTGTGTTATGTGGCCCAGCATCTGATATCTTGGTGAATTTTCCACATGAGCTACAGAAGAGTGTGTATCCTGCTGTTGTGAACTGTGTCAGTTAAATTAGATTGGCTGGTAGTATTTTATAGACTGATCAGTTTATCTCTAGTCTTACTGATTCCCTGCCTCCTTGATCCTTTAACCACTGACAGAGTAGTAGCTGAAGTCTGCAGCTATATTGGTGGATTTGTCTATTTCTTTTTTTCATTTCTGTCAGTTTTTGCCTCCTGGACTTTGACATCTGTTGCAAGGTGCATGCACATTTAGGATTGTTATGTGTTCTTAGAGAACTTACTTCTTTATCATATGTAATGTCCCTCTCGATTGCTGATAATTTTCTTTGTTCTAAAGTCTGCGTTGTCAGAAATGAACATACGTTAGCTCTCTTTTGATTAGAGTCGGCATAGCGTATCTTCCTCTGTTTATTTGTAACCTAGCTATATCTTTATATTAAAAAGGGGTTTCTACTAGACCATGTATAGTTGGATCTTGTTCTTTCACCCATTCTAACAGCTTTTTGTTTTTAGATCCTTCTCATTTAAAGTGATTATTGCTCTAGTTAGAATGTCTACCATGTTTGAAACTGTTCTCCATTTTTTATATTGTTCTTGGTTGCTTTTCTTTTCACTTTTTGTGACTTCTCTGTTTTTAATTAAGAATTTCATATGGTTCCAATTATCTCCCCTCTTAGCATATCAATTATACTTAAAAAAATACTGATGCCCTATAATTTACAATGTATAATTGAGCTGAAACTGAAAGTCCCCTGCCATACACATTTAATATAATTGATAAAGTTACACGTAAGTCTACTATTTTTTCTGTTTATCCTATATGTTGTTTTATTTTTCTTCACATCTCTGGATTAATTTAGTATTTTAACTATTCCATTTTTATGTCTTTATTAGTTTTTTACTTTATTAGTTTTTTCTTTTGTTACTCACTTTATTCTTTTAGTGGTTACTCTATAGATTAAAAATCTTTATCCTAGATTTATTGCACTGTTGATTGAATTAAAAGTAGTTCATTTACATTTCCCAAAGAAGAAAAGAAACATAACATTTTATCTTTATTTACTACCTCCTATGCTTTGTGTTAAATATGATTTTTAATATATTATAAATTTTACAAGACATTATTTTTCTTTTATTAAATAACTACTATTCATTTCTATCTATTATCATGTTTACCTTTCTAGTCTTTTTTCTTTATTTCTTAAAATTCTGTGCTTCCATTTGGGATCATTTCCTCTAACTTAAAGACATCTTTTTGCAAATTTCTGTAAATTAGTCCTGTTGGCAGTAAACTGTTCAAACATATCACAGTTTTTTTTTTCCATCTTAAAAAGAAAAACAAGTTTGTCTTTAACCACATTATTGAAGAATATTTTATTTGTGTAAGATTCTGAGTTGACAGTACTTTTTCATTTTACAGTCCTGTAAAGATTCTCTTTGTACTCTCATAGATTTTTGTTAAAAGTTTGCCATCAGTCTGTTTTCCTCTCTTTTGCTTATGTATTTTTCATCTGGCTTTATTTATTCAACATGCCCACTTTTTGGCTGTCATGTGCTTAGATGTGGTTTCTTTGCATTAATTATGTATAAGATTTGCTGAATTTTTTTTTCCTAAATTAATTCAAAAATTCCTCTAAAATAAAATAAAATCATATCATTATACCTATCCTTCAGTCCTACAGCAAGCAGTCTATTTTCAGTTTCTTTTCCTTAGATATAATTTTTATTTCAGTTATATATTCTATACAAGTTTCTAGTAGGCATTTTTGCTATAAGAATGCAGATCGGTTAATTGCAGAGTTACTTGTTTCGCCATCATTTTATCAAGACTTTTCATGATGATAGAGGTGGATAATAAACAGAGAATGAAATTTAAACTACCACTTTAGGCTATCTGATTATGTGGGCATGTTTCTAACCTGCACTTTCTTTTTTTTTTTTTTTTTTCTTTTTTAAGCACTTTTATTGTGGTATGGTTCCTGTACAGTAAACTACACATATTTCAGATGTACAATTTGATGAATATTGATAGATGTAGGCACCAATGAAGCCGCCACCACAATCAAGATGGCTCACATTTCCATCACTCAGCAGGAGGTGCAATTTTCGAATTCCCAGTTTAGCCCTTCCCACTCTGTTCTGATGTCTGTGAGTCTGTTTCTGTTTTGTAGATAAGTTAATTTGTGTCCCCCTTTTTTAGATTCCACATATAAGTGATATCATATGGCAGTGTTCTTTCCTTTCTGGCTTACTTCACTTAGAATGACATTCTCCAGGTCTATTCTTGTTGCTGCAAATGGCATTATTTTATTCTTTTATATGGCTGAGTGGTATTGCATTTATATATATACAACATCTTCTTTATCCAGTCATATGTCAATGGTCATTTGGGTTGTTTCCGTGTCTTGGCTATTGTAAATAGTACAGATGTGAATACTGAGGTGCATATGTCTTTTTGAATTATATTTTTCTCTGGATATATGCCTAAGAGTTGGATTGTTGGATCATATGGTGAGTCTATTTTTAGTTTTTTAAGAAACCTCCATACTGTCCTCCATAGTGACTGCACCAATTTACATTCCCAGCAACAGTGCTGGAGCGTTCCTTTTTCTCCACACTTTCTCTAGCATTTATCATTTGTAGACATTTTAAAGATGGCCATTCTGACTAGTGTGAGGTAATACCTCATGGTAGTTTTGATTTGCGTTTCTCTAACAAAAGATGTTGAGCATCTTTTCATGTGCTTATTGGCTATCTGTCTTCTTTGGAGAGATGTCGGCTTAGGTCTTCTGCCCATTTTTGGGTCTGGTTGCTTGTTTGTTTTCTGTTTTTGATTTGAAGGTGTATGAGCTATTTGTATATTTTGGAAATTAGTCCCTTGTCAATGGCATCATTTGCAAATATTTTCTTCCATCCTCTTGGTTGTCTTGGCCATTTTAACAAGATCGATTCTTCCAATCCAAGAACATGGTGTATCTTTCCATTTGTTTATGTCGTCTTCAGTTTCTTTCATCAGCGTCGAATAGTTTTCAGAGTACGGGTCCTTTGCTTCCTTGGGTAGGATTATTCCTAGGTATTTTATTCTTTTTGGTGCAATAGTAAATGATACTGTTTCCTTGATTTCTTTTCCTGCTATTTTGTTGTTAGTACATAGAAAGGCAACTGATTTCTGTATATTAATTTTATATCCTGCAACTTTACCACATTCATCAATGAGCTCTGGTAGTTTTCTCGTTGCTTCTTTAGGGTTTTCTATGTATCGTATCACGTCATCTGCAAACAGTGACAGTTTAGCTTCTTCATTTTCAATTTGGATTCCTTTAACTTTCTTTTCTTCTCTGAGTGCTATTGCTATTCAAATCTGTGTTGAATAAAAGTGGCAAGAGTGGGCCTCCTCGCCTTGTTCCTGATCTTAGAGGAAATGCTCTAAGCTTTTCACCGTTGAGTATGGTGTTAGCTGTGGGCTTGTCATATGTGGCCTTTATTATGCTGAGGTTTGTTCCCTCTGTGCCCACTTTCTAGAGAGTTTTTATCATAAATGGATGTTGAATTTTATCAAAAGCTTTTTCTGCATCTATTGAGATGATGATGTGGTTTTTATTCTTCGAGTTGTTACTGGGGTGTGTCACATTGATTGATTTGTGGATATGGAAAAATCCGTGTATCCCTGGGGTAAATCCCACTTGATCATGGTTTATGACTCTTTTAATGCATTGTTGGAGTCGATTTGCTAGTATTTTGTTAAAGATTTTTGCCTCTTATATTCACAAGTGTTATTGGCCCGTAGGTTTCTTCCTTTGTGATATCTTTGTCTGACTTTGCTATCAGGGTGATGATGGCCTCATAGAATGAGTCTGGAAGTGTTCCTTCTCCTCCAATTTTTTCTTGGAATAGTTTCAGAAGGATAGGTGTTAACTCTTCTTTAAATGTTTGGTAGATTTCACCTGTGAAGCCATCTGGCCCTGAACTTTTTTTGTTGGGAGTTTTTAAGTTACTGATTTTAATTTTTAGTCTTTATTTCATTTATTTCTTCTCTAATCTTTAATTTCTTTTATTCTAACTTTGGGGTTGTTCTTTCTCCAGCAGCTTTAGGTGTAAGGTTAGGTTGTGTACTTGAGATTTTTCTTGTTTCCTGCGCTAGGCTATAAACGTCCCTCTTAGAACTGCTTCCACTGTGTCCTAGAGGTTTTTGATCATTGTGTTTTCATCTTCATTTCCCTCAAAGTATTTTTTGATTTCTTCAGTGATCCATTGGTTGTTTAGTAGCATAGTGTTTAGCCTCCATGTGTTTGCACTTTCTGCTGCCTTTTCTTTTTTTTTTTTTTTTTTGTAGTTGATTTCTAACCTTACAGCATTGTGGTTGGAAAAGATGCTTGGTATGATTTCAGTTCTCTTAAATTTACTGGGCTTCCTTTTTGGGCCAGCATGTGGTCATTCTGGAGAATGTTTTGTGTGCACTTGAGAAGAATGTATATTCTGTTGCTTTTGAATGGAATTCCCTATAGGTCTCAAGTCCTTCTGGTCTAATGTGTTATTTAGGGCCTGTATTTCCTTATTGATTTTCTGTCTGGATGATCTGTCCATTGATGTAAGTGGGGTGTTAAGGTCCCCCAGTATTACTGTTATTGTTGATTTCTCCTTTTATGTCTGTTAAAAATTGCCTTATATATTGAGGTGCCCCTATGTTGGGTGCATATATATTTACAATTGCTGTATCTTCTTCTTTGATTGATCCCTTGAGCATTATGTAGTGTCCTTTGCAACAGTCTTTATTTTAAAGTCTATTTTGTCTGATGTAAATGTTGCTACTCCAGCTTTCTTTTGGTTTCTATTTGCATGGAATATCTTTTTCCATCCTCTTACTTTCAGCCTGTGTGTGTCCATAGCTCTGAAGTGTCACAGTGTATAGACAGCATTTATGTGGGTCTTGTTTTTATATCCAGTCAGCCAGTCTGTCTTTTGGTTGGAGCAATTAAACCATTTACATGTACATTTAAGATAATTATCGATACATATATTCTTGTCATTTTGTTAATTTTGGGGGGGTTGTTTTTGTAGGTCTTTTTTTTTTTTTTTTTTTCTCTTCTTTTTGTTCTCTCTTTTCTGTGGTTTGATGACTAGAGAAGTTCCTTTAACATTTGTTGTAAAGCTGGTTTGGTGATGCTGAATTCTTTTAGCTTTTATCTGTGAAGATTTTGATTTCTCCATCAAACCTGAATGAGAGCCTTGATGGATAGAATATTCTTAGTATTCTAAGGTTTCCTTTCATCACTTCCCAAGTTAGGAAAGTTCTCAGTTATTATCTCTCCAAAATTTTTCTCAGGTCTTTTCTCTCTTCTCTTTCTGGGACCCCTATAAGGCAAATATTAGTCCACTTCATGTTGTCCCAGAGTTCTCTTAAACTATCTTCATTTCTTTTCATTCTTCTTTCTTTCTTCCATTCTACAGTAGTGATTTCCACTAATCTGTCTTGTGGCTCACTGATCCATTCTTCGCACTTAGTCTATTCTTAGTTCCTTCTAGTGTGTGTTTCATTTCAGTAACTGTCGTTTTCAACTCTGGGTATTCTTTGTTTTCCAACTCTTTGCTAAAAACTTCACTGTGTGCATCTATACTCCTCTTGAGTTCTCTGAACATCTTGGCCATCATTACTTTAAACTCTTTCTCAGATAAATTGCCTATCTCCTCCTCACTTATTTCTTCTTCTGGGATTTTATCTTGTGCCTTGGGCTGGGAGGTGTTCCTCTGCCACCTCACATTGTCTATCTTTTCGTATGTTTGGGTAGGTTAGTTACATTTTCAGCCTTGAAGAAGTGGCCCTCTGTGGGAGATGTCTTGTGTGTCCCAGCAGTACACTCCTCTCTTGTCACCCAAGGGCCAGGGTCCAGCCAGTCCCAGTGTGGAGTCTGGCCTGTGTTTGTGGATTCCTTCCACGGGCTTTGGGATTGTTGTGTTCGTATTTCTGGTATCTGCTCCCTGGTGGATGAGGCTGGACTAGAGATTCATACAGGTTTCCTGGCAGGAGGAGTCAGTGCCTGCCCACTGCTGCGTGGAGCTTGGTCCTGGTCTTCTGGTGGGTATGGACATGTCTAGATGAAGTCTCTCCTTTGTTTAAACAGTGAGATGATGCAATGACAGCTACTCCAGTTTTTTCAGAATCAATAGTCATCTCTTCTTATTCTGACTTCCACAAGAAGCTTATAGTTCAATTATTAAAAAGGTAAATTTCACTTACATTCTAATGCTAAATTTCTTCCACTGACATCAAAGGCAAATGTGAAGCATAAAATTTAGAGAGTGAGTGGTGGGGTGGGTATGAAGGGGAATAAAAAATAAACAAGGGGGTGGGGGAAATAATCTTCATATATTGTTTAGCCTCAACCAAAGAAGTTATATTACCTCTTTTTTTCAAAAGTGAACATTTAAGTGAATAGCCAGTGTTTGCTTACAGCTTTTTTATTCAGTGTGAGTCATTCCTCATTTGATTAACACAAATCTTAGATACTCTCTGATCAGGGACATATAAGTTTTTTAATTGAAAGCAAGTTTATTTAGAGAGATACACACTCCATAGAGCGGGGTCTGTCTCACTCAGAAGGGAAAACAGCTTAGGAGATACACACTCCATGGACAGAATGTGGGCCATCTCAGCAGGGTGAGAGGGAGCGAGACCGAGAGGTGTGGGGGTATTTAGTTTGAAGTAATAGTAGATACACACTCCATAGAGTGCTGGCCGTCTCAGAAGGCAAGACAGCGAGTGATCTATAAATAATTTCAAGCTTGCTTGAAGTTTTAAATTCTTGAAACTATTCCCCATTTGCACCAACATAGACACTGTTGTTTCCTGTATTTAAGAATATGTAAAAAATACTTTCTGAAAGTGTAGTGTTTTAGGGCTTGAATAATAAATATCACTTGACAAGAAAAGTTACTTATCAGAGTTTTAAATTTAAAGCTTAAATATCATAAGAAAGAAATTATTTTCTTTCAAGAAGATATTTTCTAAACCCAAAGAACAGAAAATAGTGATATTTTTCCTAAGCAGCCAGCAAAAAAAGCAAAAAACAAAAACAAAAACCACGCAAAGCTTAATTAGAGGCAGTAGTTATGTCTCAAGGGCATGCAGGCATTCAAATTCTAACTTAATTCTACTCACATCCTGTTTTCCACTCTGAAATGATATTAGTGGGTGTTAAAAATAAAGCCAGGCCATTCGTACTTAACCAGAATTGCGTGTGTAAAATCACAAACCTATTGCAAGTAAAGACCTTGATTTATCATTTAACTCCAGTGAGCTCAGTCCAATATGAAATAAAAAATACTAACCTGGCACAAAGAGACATTCCTTGCTGTAACTGCCTGAGGTATATTCATGCTTTGAAGTATTTCCAAAATATAGGTGGTTAAATTGCCTCTAAGAAGAAAGTGTTTAAAATCTCCCTTAGTGTCAGCCCCTTACTTGTCATGTAACTGATGCTCCCACTCTAAATATAAACTCTGACATGTAGCATTAAAGATTAAAGGACACAGGAAAATTCTCTTTGACATTTGTTGCAACTGACGACCTTTGAGCAGATGAACTTGCTTTGTTCAGGAGGAGCCCCACAGATTCCTAATAAAATTCCTAAGAATGACCACTTACTGAGCACCTAATACAATGTCAAACACTTTACATAGGTTATGGTTTTAACTTTCCCAATACTTTACAAAGCATTTTCCCTACTGCGTAGCAAATGAAACTGTGACCCGAGATGGTTAGGCAGTTTGCCACAATTCTGAGAGCTAGTCTGTGTCAAAGCGATGTTCATTTACCCCAGGTCTTCCTGGATCCAGCCCTAGGGATCATTGGCCATTTTGCCTTCAAGCTAATGTGACAATTCTGCAAATTTAATTCAAAAAAAAATTTTAACTGGACAACGAAATTATAAATTCAGAGAGAATGAGACTACCTCTGATATTTCTCCACCTCTATGTGGTGTTCATTTTCATTATGTATTCACTCATTTGTTAACTCATTTAACAAGTTTATTGAATGCAGTCTGCCTAAGCGTTAGACATTTCAGACAATTCAGACAGAATTCCTGCCTCGTGGAAATCACCTTCCAATAAGGAAGAGTGACAGTAAGCCTGGTAAGAAGAACAAACAGATAAATAAGATAATTTCTAATGGTGATAAGTTCTATGAAAATTAGGAAATAGGATAGACGGAAATGGAATGAAACTCAGCTCATGTGGCCAGGGGAGTCCCTTTTTTTGTGGAAATAACACTGGATTTAATAAAATGCACAACTCGGCTTCAGCATTTTGAAGCCTGAATTTCATACCCGTCAAGCCTTGAGTTGGGTTAATTCAAATTCAAATTTGCTCTCCGTTTCTTTAATACTGCTTCAGAGGAAGAGTCTTTCAACTCCTCGGATGGAGATGCAACCTTCTGTTGCTAATATTCTTTTTTAATCACAGGTACTGCTTCATAGTAAGAACAATTTCTTGAAAGAATAATTGGCTCCTCTGGTGGTGTAACTTCAAAGAACAAGCGGTTATTTTTTTCTATTGCTTGTTCCTTACCATTTCAAACGGCCTCTCTTGCCTTTCTCAGTCTCCTTGAACATGGTTCTCATAGTGAGAGGAAAGCGATCTGCTTTAGTGGAAGGGGTGTGCCAGTTCATGAGTTCGTAGTAACTTTCTTTCTCCTTTAGTACATTAGGAAAAGCAATCATCAACCAGGCGAATGGGAAAAAGTGGTCAGTACACCTAGTTGTCATCTCGGCACTGTCGTTTAGTTGATTTTCCTGAACTGAAAAACTGTTCACAGCTGCTATGAACCAAACACTTCCCTGGTGTTTACTTTATAATGTAATGAAAGACAATTCAGGCTAAAAATTTTTTTATAAAAAATCAATAGCCACAAATATCTTATCTCCATGATGATATACTGCTATATTTGTTGCTTGCTAACTTTCCCAGGGCAACTTGTGAGTTAAATGTTCATTTGTAACATTTCACGATAGCATCAAATAAAAATTCTGTATATAGAGGCAGTTAGAAACTTAGCCAGGGAAAATGTACCACTGACTTTACGAATATTCTTTATTTGGAGGACAAACCAAGACAAACCAGATAGATGGCTTGATGTACCTATTAGACTCTGAAATAGCATTGTAAGTTGTAATTACATTTTTTTTCACTATGGCCAAACTACAATTAAAAGGATATTTATATTCTTATTACCAAAAAGGTACAACACATTTTTTTTCCTTTAGCCTCCTGCTAATTGAAGTGAGATAATCTGTAAAGGCGAGAGTGGACCCATCTGCTCTTTGCTTCCTTTAATTATTTTGTGTTAGCTTTGACAAGGTGTTATTGGAGATTTATTGCAAAGAATTTCACTTCACTGGAGCTTAAGCCTTATTGTGCAAGCATGGCCAAACCTGAATTCTCTGTGACTTGTGTGCATGGTTTTGAAATAGCTGTATTTCCAAAACAAAGCTCAAAATGTGTAAAAGACATAAGATGTGACAGGTGCCATATACAATGAACCTTTGCTGAAGGCAAGGTTTGGTACTAAAAATGCCTTTTTTGTTAGCTCCTTTATGTCTTGTCTGAACAGTCCTTATGTCAGAATTTGTGTTCCATGGATGTTCAGTCCTCTGTTTCTTGAGCACCTTCTTTATAAGGCCCATCAGGGATGGTTGTTTGAAGAATAAATGTTTCCTGTTTTGTCCCAATTGCTATCTCTTTGTAATGGGGTTAAATAGGGATGCTTTCTTTTCCAAGAATCTTCTGAGAACCAAGTGTGACTTTATTTGCCTACCAAGTAATTTCTGTTAGTTTGTTCAGTTACCTGAGATCCCAAGAATTACTGAATATTTCATCATAATTTACATGAAAACACCTCCTTGTGTCCTATCCCTCTCCCCCCACAACATGTTTGAATACTGGAGTGCTTCCGGCGGGGCAGAGGCAACCCAGATAGCCTGATGCATATGCGGTCCAACGACTGACTCAGAACTGTCTGTTCACATGCCTGACCTTGTCTCCCTCCACCTCGCATGAAAAAAGAAACAAAATTATGTGTGCGTTCACAGATCCTATTGAAGCAAAAACACTGGGAATCTCAACCCTGTAAATATAGTGGGGAATTGAGGTGTTTATTTAAATATTATTGAAATATTTTTATAATTGTGGGGGAAAAAAACCTTTATTTTTCTGTGACTTCCAGTTATGACAAATTATGAATTTCCTTATATTTAAAGTGACATCAGCTCTCTTTGTTAACTTGCAGCCCCAAATAGCCTCATACTGTATCTCAGACACTGTCAGTGGTAATGTAAATCATTGCAACATTTTCTGGATCATTGTAAGTAAGTAATTTTAAGTACTCTGAAAGGTACACCTCCTTTGACCTAACTACCAACACCAAGGATCTATTTTATAGAAATTAAGTATAAAATCATATATATATATATATATATATATATATATATATGTATAATTTACAAGTTAAGTTACAATAAATACTAAATTGGTGCAAAGAGATTTCCTTACTGCAATTGCTTGAGGTATATTCATGCAGAAGAAAGCTTTGAAATATTTCCAAAGTAAAGGTGGAATATATAGTCATTGTATATATGCAGTCACATACATATACATATATGTAGTCATTGCAACTTGACTTTTAAATTGCGGAGGTTTTTTTGTTTTGTTTTTGAATAAATGAGTCACAAAGGTGGTTGGATCAATACCCATTTGCGGTGGAGAGGGTAGAGTGCATACCTAGCATGCACAAGGTCCTGGGTTCAATCCCTAGCACCTCCATCAAAATAAATAAATATGTAAATAATTAAAAAAACAACAACGAACTACCTCCCCCCTACAAAAAAAAAAAAAAAAATACCCACTTGCCCGCCTGCCATCAGTCAAGGTCTTCCAGCTGCCGTTAGGCAGAAGGTACTACATTCCTTTGGTTTCAATTTTATCTGTGGATTGAAAATTGTACACTTAAAGTTAGTATTTATTCCTAATGAATGTACATCTTATGTTTTATGATAACCAGATGGAACTTTTCTTCAAGAAGGAAGGATTATGTAATCCCCCCCCCCCCCGCCGTGTTAGGTATACATGCTGGTTAACCTTGCTTTTCACTTCTCATTTTATGATTTTTAGGGCATAGTTAGTGATAGCTAACTGACTACACCTCAGTCCTTATACGTATTCGTTAATTAAGGTAACAAAGTTTAAACCATATCATAGGAAATCAGCTCTCTTGCATTCTCAGCGATTTATATGTGAATCTTTTGTGAGGAATGTGTGTTGGTGGATGTAAATATTTTCTAAATGAGGGGTAAGGATTATGTACTTAATCGCTGATTAGAAACCATAGGGTTTATGTACTTAGTGATTGGAGACTTTAAAATGGTAATCTTAACACCTCTTTAAAAAAAAATCGTAAGTATACAATATCAAATGTTAGTGACTGTGTTGAGCTGCTGGAATATATTGCCAATGGGAGAGTAAACTGATAATAGGACTTTGGAAAGTAATTTAGCATTACCTGATAAAATTACACATACCTGAGGGCCACCAACTGCACTCCTAAGTATATACTTCATATATTCTGTCTTTGTAAATGTGCACCAGAAGAAATATTCTAGAACTTAATAATCTGTAATGGAAAAAACAATGAATAATCCAAGTAACTATCAACATTAGAAGAGGTAAATAACTTGTGATATGTTAATTCAATAGACTCTTCCACAGAAGAGCCAAAATTACTATATTAAAGATCCATGAAGCAATATGGATGAATCACAAGATGTAAATTGAATTTAAAAATGGAAGAATATATAATGTCATTTTATTAAGATACTTTCCATATGAAATGGGATTTTTTAGGGATATCAACATAGCTAAGGAAAAGCAAAGGAACAATAAAGAAATTCGACACAGGCTGCTCTGAGGATGGAGAGGAGATGGGAAAGGGATTGAGTTCAGAGAACTTCAAGCTAATGATAATCATCTTTTAATTAAACTGAGTGTTGTGCCCACAGGGGAGCACCATATCTTTATTCTTGATGCTTTAAATGAATATTTATAAAATATATGTATACCTACTGAATATTTAATTTTAAAATCATTTAGTGAAGAATGAGACAAGATTGTGTAACATTTGTGTTTAAAATAGGTGTTCACTTTGATTAAAAACAGACAAACAAAAACTTAAAAAGAGGTGGAGAAAAACAAACAGCATTATTTTAGATTCTTGACATTAGCCACATTTATGACCTATTCGTCACCCATGAAGTGGTTAAGATGAGGACATAGGCTTTGGACCTTATTTCTGGCTTATATTATATTAAAAAAAAAACTGATAAAACTAGAATTTCTAGAATTTTGACTCTCATAGAAGTCAGGTTCTTAGCCTTTCGTCTGCATTCTCTTGGAGACGGATGTTCACGTGTGTGTACGTGTTTGTGTGTGTGGGTACACAGCAGGGCACTGAATCCAGCTCAACGCTTCATCTGTTTGAGAAGCCCTTTTCCTTTCCATGGCTATAAAGTATGTGTGATGAATTGAATGGAACCTGACTGTTGGATGAGATACCATTTTCTCACATTGTAAATTGTTCATCACAAGGGAAGTCAAACTCTCAGGCCTCAAAAAAAGAGTTGCAGGAATTAGAAAGTATTGAAGTCAACTCAGACAGGTTTCATCTTTCCGTGTTGCATGTCCAGTGCCCATGGGCCACCTCAGTCCTTCAACACCCCCTGTCTAGCCAAGGCGGGAGCCTTCACCAACACTCAGTTCTTCAACCACCGTCACATTGATTCCACCTATCGCAAGTTCTGCAAGATGTTTTCACTGGCAAATGCGTTTGGGAAATACACTGCCAAAGGCAGTAGCTTTCTTTGCTACAGAACCCTTCAGGGGATGTAAAACCCTACCCTGCATTTCGAGTCTCCTCTAAATGGGAGACACTGCACACATTGTTCCTCAAATTCATTTGATGATGTTTCTTCCCCCTTTGAGGATCATCTCATGGAATTAGTGGTTTGTGGGATAGACTTTGAGAAATGTTGCTAAAATTTATTCTATTCAATGCTCTACCCTTTCCTAAAAAGTTACAATAATTAGATAATTTAGGTTGTATCTGTAGGCTACTAGGATATATTACAGGATGGCAGAAGAGGAAGAGAAGCAAACTGAAGTGAAATTTTGAGTGTGTGTGTATATATGTAAATATGTATTTATTTATATATAAATATATATACACTCATACTCTATAAAAATATTAGAAAAAAGGTACTTTATTAAAGGTTACTTTTTATCTTTTGTTCTCTCAAAGTGTTATTAAGGGCTCCCTTTGTTTTTAATATTTCCTTTTTATCCTGTTGTATCTTTTTTCCCCAATCTAGATCTTAAATATTAATCTGGCCTCTAGAGTTAGGGAGAAAAAAAAAGTCTTTGGATAGATTCATCTTCTCTTTAATCAGGCCAAAGAATTTTCACTTTAAATATAGAAGTATGTCTCACTCAAGTTTCTCTACAAATACCATGCGACCCACATCCTCTTTGGTTGCTTTTAGATCCTCAGTCCTCATAAAAGAATAAGACCAAGAGGTGAGAAAAGTCAGGTGAATGTTCTGAATGAAATGGAGTAAAAAAAAAAAAAACAAAAAACTTTAACACTCTATATGGAACTGTTTTTTTAAGTTGTGAAATTGGGGGGAAAATAACCTATCATGTTGCTATTAATGCCTCGTGGGTTTCCAGAATTTTCAAAGTAACCTTGCACGTACCAATTTCCATCACAGCTTTTTCAAGGTTGTGCATCTATAGGGTGACTCTGTTTTTATAAGATGATTTGTAATGTGCAAGATACAGCCAATCTAGATAACCTACATAGTCACAGGGGGTGGTGTGACATGGAGTGAGAAGGTTGGATTACACGAACAGGAAGCATTGATTACAGATTTAATTCCATTGAATTCTATACTGTGAATGAACTTTCTTAACAGTTAGAGCAAGGAAACATGGCAACAGGGAGTACAACCAAGGTCCTATCTCAGGAGTAATCTTGATACTTAATACTAACCATGTTTACCACCCTGATTGACGCCTATATCAGCCATTCATCTTTGAGTCAAATGTGGTTGCGTGTGTTGACTGACCGGAGTCAGCTGCTTGAGCCCCACTTGCCTGGGTGTGGGGAGAGGATATTATAGCCCCTTGATCTACAGTAAAGGACGGTGGAATCCTGCCTGCTAGTACATACACAAAACTAAAATGGCATTCAGAAGCTGGATAGATTAAATAAATTAAATATACAAAATAAGGCAGATGATGGAATACTTGACTCCATAATTCCTGGTCTATTAATTGGCTGAGGTTTATGGTTTTTGTCAGACTGGAAAACTGTCACTTAAAATGGCCCGTGTGTGTTTTATCCAGCCATCAGTGCAAGCTTGAGTATGGAGCGTTCTTCAGAAAGTGAAGTTTGGTGGTAAAGGCAACTACTGGCTAACCCTCATTTGGCAAGTGTATTTAATCGTGACTCTTGCAACTTCTACATGAATTGTTTGTATACGTAAGCACAGGATGTTAGGATCACAGTATCAGCCAATGTGTACACAAATAGAGGGGGAATGACACCTCTTCATTCTTTATCTTGTGCTGTGAATGCTCGGCAGACTGAGACCTAAAAGCAAGTCTTTGGTGTGAAGTGTGCCTCTTTAAAGGATTGGGTGGACTTTGGTACCACAAAACCGTAGGGTGGCAAATTCCTATATCTTCATATGTCTGTGTTTCTTCAGCCTTTGAAACAGTTCTTACAGACTTTGATTATTGCTGTTATGTAAAACAAGAAGCCATACCTCAGGCAGATGAAGTAAACTAACCAAGATTGAAAAACTGGAAATGACAGGTTCAGAGTTTCAGTTTAAATGTTTCTGACTCCAGCACCCGTTGTCTTAAGCACTAACTTAAGCAGGTTGTCCCTGAAGAAATTGAAAGCATCACTTAATGTAGAAGAGGACTTTTCTGAAACCCTGAAGTAATATTATTGTGATCTCCCCTGTGTATAGGGCCACTTTGGCATCACTCTCATGTTTATCTCATCATCAGGGACAGGTTTATCCACATACAGTTGTAAACTTGAGGATGCTGGGATTCTTTTCTATCTATGAGCTCTCAGGCAAGTCACATCTCCTTTCAGAACTCAGTTTCCCTGTTCATATAATAGTAAGGTCGGAATTGATCTGTAAGATCACTTTTAGGTTGAACGCTGTCCAAAATTCCGTCACAATTTTCCCTTTCTGCCTAAGAATATGATTTTGAAACTTGTCTAATACATAACTCTTTGGTAAAATGGGATCATGCAATAAATAGATGGATAGATGAACTTGCATTGACATTAAGATTTTCCAACCTAAATATTATAGATCTACCTTTTACATTGTAAAGTTTTATAGTACTCTGTTACTCTAAGGTACTCCATAATGCAACAAGTTATTTTAGTCACACATTTGTGGAATGGCCTTTCTATTATTTTCAGGGGGGTTATTTTATTTTATTTTTTTAAAGTGATTTTGCTTTAAAAGTAAGGTTACAAGATACATACTATATTTAAATTAGACATTCCTAACATTTCTAGTGTTGCTAGCTAAGATAAAAGGAGGTGAACATGTAAACTTATTTACAGTTACTTGCTGATGACTACCCAAAAATGTTGCAATGATTTATATTACCATTGACAGTGTTTACATATTATCAGGCTGCTTTGGGTTGCAACTAACAGAAGTGTCAATTTCAGTTTATTTGAATAAGAAAATTCATTGTCTTCTATAAATCTTAATTCAGAGGATGAAGAGCATTGTCTTCAGGTCTCCCTCCTGCTGTCCAGTCCCCATCAAGCTCTCCAAGGCTCTTCCAGGCATCTATTCTAGACCTGACGCCATCCAGAGGCAGAAGGGATCTCTCAATCTTTTTTTTCTTTTTTAATAGCAAATCTGCAGAATTTTAGCAGCAGATTTCTCCTCTTACTGGCCTTAATTTGGTCAGAAATCCATGATTAAACCAATCTCTGGAAACCAAATGACTCATCAGGCTTCAGCCCTGGAACTGGAACACGGGTCAGGATATTCTGCCATGTACGGATGTGCAGAGGAGGATAGAGAGCTGAACAAAATTAGTTGTGTTTAGAAATCTTCTGAAGTGGTAATTGGATGTGGTTAAGCAACCGGCAATGTCTGCCACAGTTATTTTCCATCTTGTGGGGGAGAGACTGCATGGGTATAATGCTATCACATGGTTGTTTCAATCTGATTTTCCTCTTTTCTAGTGTGGTTAAGTCTTTTTTTCATATATTTTTTGGCCTTTTGCCATTCCTCTTTGGTTAACTGTTTGTTATATCCTTTTCTCATTATTCTCTTGGGATGAGATTAGTTACCAGTTATAGGAGCTCTTTGCTGAATAATATATTAACACCTTTTGAGTCAAATATATTAAAAAAAATTCAGTGGATAGTGACTTTTTTTTTTTTTAATTGAAGTACAGTCAGTCACAATGTGTCAGTCTCTGGTGCACAGCACAGTGTCCCATTCATGCAAATACATGCATATATTCATTTACATAGACTTTTATTTCTTTTATAGTTCAATTTTGTCATGAATATTTCTATTCCCTTCACCCTCCTGTATGGATTCTGTAATGTTGTCTTGTTTGAGAAGCCATAAACTATAAAAAATTCTTTTCCTGTGGCTATGGAAGCAAAATCTAATGTGTTTACTGATGGGATTGGATACCTTTTGATAGAAAGTATTATGATAAAGTGAAGGGAAAGTTGTCATTAGATATTTATTGATTAGAATAAATGGTATATTAGAAAGCATGGCTTGTTAAGGAATAAATTGTCACTACTTTTCATTGCAACTTACTTAGTTTCTCAAGCTTACTTATTACAACTTTTTAGTTCATATGTATCAGTGTGTGTTTTTCTGTTTAATATCTATTTCCCCAGCTAGAAAGTAAGTTCAAAGAAGGAAGGGGACCCTCCTGCTTTTATCACTTCAGGACAATGAGAGCTTGGCACATGATGGGTTTTCAATAGCGTACATTAAATGAAGATGTTAACATGAGGTGAAGTAGGTTATCTCATGAGGAAAGAGAACAGTGCGACTTTGGTTATCGAGTAAGTGGAAGAAAGGAGCTGTTACCCTGGAAGAGACTTAGAAAAAGATTTGGTTGCTCCCACATTCCAACAATTTGGCAACACTGATCAAAAAACCGAGAATGATAAAAAATACTTGTGTTCTTTGACTCAACAATTTGATGTCTAGAAATGATCCCCCAGAAATAAGTAGAGAGGCAATCAAAGGTTTACATACAAGAATATCATTACCGTGTTTTTTGTAACGGGGGATATTTGGAAACAGTGTAGATGCCCAATAAAAGAGGACTTGTTTTTAAAAAATATGGACTATAAAAACAAAGAAATATTACCTAGTCATCAAAATTACAATTCCAAAGAAGATGTAATAACTAAAGAAAAGGCATTAAAAGGGGAGTTTCAAAGATTTTTATCCATAACTTTTCTCCAAACATTTCATCTACAATATGAATTCCTTCTGCAACTAGCCAAAAACTAATGTTATAAAAATATAAAGACTTCAATTTCTCAGAAGTAATATTGGCACAGTATTTTCTAAGGCACAAAGCAGTTACTAATTCCGTATGTATTTATTAATTAAGTATGCTTTAAAAAAAAAGAATAGTCCCTTAAAGTAGCTACATATTACACTGGAGTTTGAATTTTCCAAAAATTCAAATAAGCCCAAAATCTGAAATAAAATAATAAATGACTGAATGGGTTCTCCCCAGGCAGCTGGAGATGAAAAGGTTAATATGGTCTAAAGGAAAATGAGAAGTGTTCCAAAGCATAAATTTTTATGCTAGAAAAGAACATTTTGTTTTTCATTTCTCTTTACTCATGCTAAAAACTTTATGCTAGCCTAGTTGAAATGAACAAACTTTTCTCAAAAAGAAAAAAAATGTATAATCACCATTTACATTGCTGTAGACTTAAGGTATACAAAGTACTTCTTAAAAAGTAGCTAAAATAAAGTAGTTGGTTGTCAGTTGGGTAATTACCTGGAGAAAACCGAGATTCCAAGAAAGAAACAAAGGATGGGGAGAGTAGGAGGTTGAGTCTGTCACCATCTCAATGGTTCAAATCAAGTTCTATCATTAAATTAAACTCTTAGCCAACCAAAACTACCCAACCAAATGCCCCACAAGCCCTCTTTTCTTCTCCATCTCCAATGTCATAAATGATAACTGGTGTTCTAATATAGTAAAGAATTAAATATCAGTACCTAAAAAGTAAATCATCTTCTGAAGCTTAGATAACATAAATAGGAAGCAATCTCATATACTGCAGAGTATTCAATAAGCAGAACTGAAACAAAAATACTTGAGCGATCATCTTCACCTGTGTCTTTAATCTACAAACTGAAGTCATTTCCTTGGGGGTGAGGAGGTCACAGGAAGAGCTGACGCCTCACAGTCAGGAAATCTGCATTGCTCATCCTGGCTCTGTTATTAATCAGCTGGGTAACTCTGAATCTGTCATTAAGCCTCTCTGGGTCTTTATTTGTCTTTTTAGTACAAAAAGAAGCTTGCGTTGGATGTTTTCTAAAGTCAGTTTCAGGTCTGACTTATGTTCAGTAATTTTTCACTGAGTAATTAGTTTGACACTGATAAATGGAAATGTCTGAAGTAATAAAAGTGTTATACTATCTAATTTCACAAATAGAACATCAATGAACTACAGTAATTTC
The DNA here is from genome assembly GCF_048773025.1 of Camelus bactrianus. Taxonomy (NCBI): domain Eukaryota; kingdom Metazoa; phylum Chordata; class Mammalia; order Artiodactyla; family Camelidae; genus Camelus; species Camelus bactrianus. The sequence goes on along the minus strand of NC_133560.1, from coordinate 18,648,439 downwards.
ACCAAAGTTTTAATTCACATTCAATTCAATATCAAGTCCCCACAACCAGCCATGTGTACGTTCTCAGAACGTTAACAATTATTTCACGATCTTAAATCATTTTTCCAAATGTACATATAGTTCCTTCCCCATGAATCTGTCTAGGGCTTGAGGACAAAAAGCATGGCTTACTCATCTCTGTATAGCACCAGCACCCAGCACAGCATCAGACACCTTCGTCGATAATGAATGAATGAGTCGATAAACTGACTTGAAAGCATAGTGGTTTGCCTAAGTTTCTGGAGAATTACATTCAAATATTTTCTTTTTTATTAGAAATAGGATTCAAACAAGTAGGAATAAACTATAAATAAGTAAAGTACATAGCTGCTTTACTAGCGTGAATTGAGGAGAAAATGTCAAAGGAATTTTTTCTCCTAATTAATATCATAATATAGTGTAACCATCACCACCTTTCATCGCTAGAACTCATTTCATCTTGTAAATCCAAAACTCTATGCATTTAACAATCCCCATTCCCCTCTCCCTGCTGACTCTGGCAACCATCCTGTTTCCTGTCTCTAGGATTTCAGGTACTCTAAGTACCTCATTTAAGTGGAATCATGTATGTTTATCTTTTTTTGACTGGGTAATTTCACTTGGCATAGTGTCCCCAAGGTTCATCCATTTCACTGTATTGTGAGAATTTCCTTTCCAAGGCTTTACAAAATTCTGTTGTCCATATGTACATACTGCATTTTGCTTCTCCGTTTGTTTCTTGCTTCCATTTTTTAGCTATTTTGAATTCAGCCCCTCATTTTAAGCTACAGGTTTGAAATTCAAGAGAACTACCCAAAGAGAGTGACATGTATTCCTTGAAGAATGTGGAGGACAGAGGGATCTGTACGTGATTCAGAATTGTAACCGTCTAAAGGCGAGAAGCTGTAACTAGAGCTCTCTGGTGACAGAGGAAGAGACTGGGCACATTGGAAACATTTTGCACTTTCAGAGCTTGGCAACAAAATTGTGTGTTTTCCACAAGTCAGATGTAGCTCCTAGGAAAGGCAATTGGCTGTGCGCCATCTTGAAATATTTCACGTAAAGGACTTGTGGTCAGTACAAAAAAGACTAAGGTCTGCCTAAAGATGCAGCAGCTGGCGGGGGTGGGGGCTCATCATCACCACTTAAATGCACTTTCTGCACCAAGTAACTCTTCGGTGGCCCTTAATGGGTATCTCTTAGGAACTCTCAAAAATGCCTCATAAAAAGAAATAGTAATTGTGTATCCAAGGTTCTGACACCAGATTTCAATGTACCAGTCAAGGGATACCTCCCCTCTACCCCTACCCCTTGTTAAAAAGCAGCTGTAAGGTGTGCACGTTTGTGTGTTTGCATGTGTGTTTGGGTGTTGGGGGTGTTTCGGTGTTAGGGAATGAGTGAGAGAAGGTATACCAAGAAAAATCGGAAATGTCAATTAGTCTTTGCCTTCCCTTTTCAGATTTCTTATCCTGAAGTAAGTCTTTTCAGTGCAGGAGGAATGTTTTAAATTGCAAAATGTTCCGGGTTTTAAGTTAAGTTGAATTGTACATGTTAGTAGCTGATAAATACCTCTTCATTTATTAGCTATGGTGCCAGGAAAAGCCGTGAGCCATGCCTGGGATTTCATGTGAAAGAGAAAAGGGAGTCCACAGAGACTCGAAATGAGTTTTGTGAGAAAGACCTTAGAAGAACTTAGGTCTTAGACATACACTTTGTTGTTCTGGGAGACTTGGGAGTGAAGGGGCTTATTATAAGGCAGTTGGACATTGAGTTATGAAACACAGAAGAGCATTGGAAAAGGGCTTACTTTGTATTCCAGTGAGAGTGACAATGGTAGAAAATTAAGTCACTAAACTATAATCTCCTCAAGGGTAGGAAATGTGTTTAATGCAACTGTGTTTAAGTGATGGCTAGATAGAGACCTGGTAACTGTTAGGTACTAATAAATTTTGATGAATGTTGTTGAAAAATAGGAAAACAATAATAATAACAATCATAGTAGAATACTATTTAATATTTAATATGGACCAAAATTGTATAAATTGTTTACACATATTAATTCATTTAATCCATACAGCTCCACGAGCACAGTATTATTTGCCTCATATGCAGATGAGACAAATGTAAAAAATTTTTGTTAGTTTTGACACAGGCTTAATAGTAAAATTTCTGATAAGACTTGAAACATGGATTAATTTTTTTTCGCTGCAACCTCTCCCTTTTTGATAAAGGCAATAGAAATTTTTACGTATTTTCTGTAAGTCTAAAGAAGCCATGTTTTCTTTTAAGTGTTTGAAGTGTGGAAATTAGTTTCCTCAATAAAATAGCCTGATGATTTTAAACCGAAAGTCTCCCTCCAGTTTGGTAGACCCCATACTGTATTTTCTGAGGTTTTGCATTTTTTCTTTCTGATGTAAACAGTTGTCATATAAATTGTGACGGTTACAATAATGATTTTATTTATGTATTTTTTTTTTACCAAAACTACATTTTTTTAAGAAATGAAATCAACCCTGTAAGAACTGATTCACCTTTTAACTGAGCCAGGGGAAAAAAAGGAAATTAAAAAGAATTCCAAGAAAGCCATAAATTATCACTATAATCATTTACTGTCATTTTCATTTGTCCTTTATTTCTCCCTGCAGTTTAAAATCCTCTTTGATGGGGGTCCTTGAAGGGATCCTGATGCCACTAGGGGGAAATTCATACTATGTTTCCAGGCCTCTGTGTCCCACCAGTCCCACCCACTGAGAGTGTCACACTAAAGACACCTCTGTGACTCCGAAGTCTATGAGAAAGCCCCTGGGAGGCGTATCATTAGCAGTGAGAGACAGCAGCCTGGGAAGTCCTTTACTGCGGCATGCCTGCCTGGAAATCTGAAAAGCATTAACAAGATAATTCACAGCGTTGACCAAGTTCTCATATCGTGCGCCATATTGAGTAAATGTTGAGAATGCTTCAGTGTTTCAGACTTTAGCTCTGATATTAAAAAAAAAAAAAATACCCAGTGACTTCAAAAGAATAGTCAAAAGGGCGTTCGTACATTGTTGTTACAAAGTAAATTGACACAGCGTTCCTGGAGGATACTTTCTAAGATTGAGATTTCAACAAATACTCAGTGAGCCTGCCGGATGGGCCAGGCCCTCTTCTAGGTGCTGGGGATATTAGATCCGGCGAGGAAAGGCTCCGTTGTCATGGAACTGATGGACTTACATGACGGCTGGAGCGCTGTAAGACAGTGAAGCGGCTCTGGGAGGCCTGGATTTCAGATCTGACAGATCTGTACATCCCCCTGGACAAAGCAGATCCTCAGGTCAGCTCAGATTCAAAGCAGGAGAAATGGATGCTGACTCTGACTCATCTAATATCCTGAGCAGTGAGGCACTTGGACTCTCCCATGAGATATAAGGGGACGAAGATTGAGGTGACTGAGCCAAACTTTATTTCAGTTTATTTTAATGCGCAGTAACACGGACAGGGACCCTATGAATGTCATGCTGTAATTAAAGGAACCTAACATATTTGAAGGAGCTATAGATCTCTCCTCCCACCTCACTCTCAAGGAAGCTCGGTTCAAATTAGAGGTCACCGAATGCTTAGAACAGAAAAGATCCTTTGATATCACCTGTATCGTCCATCATTGTATTGATGAGAAAAGTAAGACCTAGACAAATGAAGTAATTTCCCCAAAGTCACAAAGTTAACGACAGAAGCAAGATGTCTGACTCCAGACTGTTTCATCTTTGTATTACATCATGCTGCCTCTAACGTTTTATTACAGCTGATGATTAAGGACGTGAATTAATACCTATGTCATTTATCACCGCAGTTACTGAAAAACTATGTACAGCCGTGCTCAAGAGTTCAGTCTTTTAGATCAGACTCCCTGGGTTTAAAATCTGTCCTGCCACAGACGGTTAAGTGGACACTGGGTTATCTTGGACAAGTAATTGCGCCTTTCTAAATTTTAATCTTCCCATGTGTGAAAACTTGATAATATTACCTGCCTCGGGGTTTTTTTTTTTTTTTTATGAGGATCAGATTAGGCCTGTCACACAGCACTTTGTCACAGCTTATGCTTACTGATAAGGATAGTATTTATTTTATCAGTAGAAATTTGATTAAGGTGAAATTAATATGCAGTGAAACCATCAGATCCTAAGTGTATACTTTTATGAGGTTTATCAGTGTATAGGCCTATGTAATAACTTTTCTAATCAAGAATATTTTCTTTACCCAAGAAATTTCTCTTGTCCCTCAGCCATTATAAGCAACCTCTGTTCTGATTTTAATTACATTGATGTCTTTGAAGGTCATATAAATGGCATCATACAATACCTGCAGGTGTTTGCCTGTCTTTGAACATATTTTGGAGATTCAACCATGTTGTTGAATGTATGTATGTATATTATAAGTATCTATATTTATATGAATACATTATTCATGAGGTTATTCCTGACTACTATGTTTTTCCATTTGCTAAGTATATCCTGGAATCCCATTCTTCTATTTATGATATTTAGATTGTTTCAGATTTGAATGAGTCTACAGAATTCTTACACAGGGCTTTTTGGGTACACACACTTTTATTTTTCTTTGATAACTATCTTGAGGTAGAATGCCTTGGTCATATGGTAAGTGAATGTTGAACATTTGAAAGAAAATGCCATAATCTTTTGCAAATAGTCCTACCATTTTACATTCTGACCAGGAAATGTATCAGTTTTGGTTGCTCTATACCCTCAGAAAATCTGGTACTGTCAGTTTTGCTAATTTTAGCCATTACAGTGCACGTGAAGAGATGTCATTGTGGCTCCCATTTGCGTTTTCTTAATGGATGTTGCTGATGAGAACCTCTTCATTGGCTTATTAGACACACGTCACCTTTTTCATAGCATCTGTTCAAGTACTTTGACCATTTTTATTGGGTTGTTTGCATTTTCATTATTAAGGCGTAGGATTTCCTTATGTATTCTGGATAAAAGTCCTTTGTTAGATATTTATGTTGTGAATATTATTTCCTCATATGTGACTTGCTTTTCATTTTTCAGTAGTCTTTTGAACAGATATTTTTCATTTTTTATGAAGACCAGTTTATCAGTTACATTTTGTGTTTAATACCTTATGCCTTCCGTAAGAAATTTTTGCCTAGTCCAGAATCATAAAGATATCCTGTTTCCTTCTTAAGATTAATAATTTTAGCTTTTACATATGAGATGAAATAAAGGGCAAATGTTATTTTCATAATAATTTAATCATTTATTCCAACATCATTATTTTTAAACATTAATATTTCCCCTTTGAAATGCCTCGCCTTTACTGAAAATCAAATGAACATATATACAGGACTCTATTGTTTTTTTCTAGCTTCCAAAATCAGAAGCTTAGGTCATTATTTTTATCCTTTTTGTTTTTCTGTCTATTTACAGTTACAAACTTTCCTCTAAGACCTGCTTTAACATCACAAGACACATTTTGAAATGTATTTTCATTTGATGTGAAACACTTCCAACTTTTCTTGTGGTTTCTTCTTTCACCCATGTATTATTTAGAAGTATTTATTTAATTTTCCAACTTTGAAACATTCCTACATATTTTATATTATTGATTTCTAATAAAATTCTGCTGTACTTAGAGGATATACACTGTAAGCTCACAAAATTTTGAAATTTATTGAGGCCTTTTTTAAAGAACAGTTGAAAAGAATGTGCATTTTGTAGTTTATTCTGCAATTATTGGGTGTAGTATTCTATAAATGTTAAGGCAGAGGACTTTTAATATCTCCAGCTATGATTGTGGGATTTGTCGAATTTCTCCTGTTCCGTCAGTTTTTGCTTCTGTTTATTTTGAAGATCTTTTATCAGGTGTGTAAACTTTTATGACCTTAATGTCTTCTTAATTAGTTGATTTTCTTGTTGTTATAAGGACCAGCTCTTTCTCTCTAGTAATACTCCCTGTGTTTATGTTTGTTTTTCAGCTGCCATTTTGCTGTTTGCATCCTGTTTGTCCCATTACTTTTTCTCTCTGTTTGGTATTTTATGCCTTCTTTTGCATTTATGAAATACTTTTTAGTATTTTAATTTTGCTAATGAGTTTTAACTAAACTTTTTTTTTATTTTACTTTTAGTGGTGCTCTGAAGATTTCCAGAGTCATTTTTAACTTATCAAACTCTATTTATAGTTGCTATTATATCATTTCATGGAATAGGCAAGAAATTACCTACACAAAAGTATAATGTCGTTGAACCCCAACTCTGGGATACTCTGTGCGATGGTTGACACTTGTTTTATACATACATGGTTTATAAACTCCAAAATGTACTGTTATAACTTTTGCATGAAAGTCAGGTGTCTTTTAAAAGAACCAAGATAAAAAATTTATAGAACTAGATTGTTTCCTCACATGTTAACCATCTTCAGGCTCTTCACTGGTCAAAAATCTGGGTTTCCATCTGGTATCACTTACCTTCAGCCTGGAGAATTTACCTTAGCATTATTTTTAACTTGTTTCTGCTGGTGACAAATTCTCTTAGTCTTCATTTATTTGAAAATGGCTTTTTTCCTCATTTCATTTCTGACAGATCTGTCTCCTGGATATAGACGCCTACGTATAATTTATTTTTAGAACTTGGAAGATGTCATCCATTCTTTCCTGACCTCAGTTGTTTTGATAAGCCAGCCGTCATTGTGGTGTTAACCTCTGGCAATTGTAATGTTGCATGTTTCTCTTGCTACTTCCAACTTTTTCATTTGATTTTTAGTTTTTACGTGTGGGACTACAAAGTTCCCAGGTGTAGTTTTCATTGTGTTTTCCCTGCTTGGGGCCTACAAAGCTTCTTCGGTCTATGTAATATTTTCAGCAATTTAGGGAAGTTTTTTGGCCAATATTACTTTAAATGTGTTCCTATTTATTCTTTTCTTCTCCTACGCTACTGTATCAGGAGGCTTGATACAATCTGACAGTTTCCAGTAGCTCATTTTTTTTTCCAGTATTTTTCTCCATGGTTTTTATACTGGATATTTTTTGTTGCTGTGTTTTCAAGTTTACCATAATTTCTTCTACTGTTATTCTTAAACTGATATTAAATCTGATCTTAAATTAATCTGATATTAAAACCCATGCATGAGTTTTTTCTGTCAGGCATTATAAATTTCAGTTGTAGAATTTGCTATTTTGCTTGTTTTTAGTAGTCTCCATTTCTCCTCTGAGAGTCCCTGCTGTCCACACATTGACCATGTAAGCATTATGGTCATGTTTTGTTTTAAATCCTCAGATTATTTAAAATAATTGATTGAATGTCTGTCTTTGCTAATTGCATCTCAAGTTTGGTTGCTTTATATTGAATACTATTATTTTAAATAATATGTGTCTTATTTATCCTGTACTTTGTATATTCTATGATTTTTTTTACCATGTATTATTAGATGTTTTATATATTATCAACATTCTGATTTTTAATACTCTTCTAAAGGATGTTGATTTTTGTTCTACGAGGAGTTAAATGATTGGCAAATCACCTTACTCTTGTGCAGGAGTAGTGTTTTTGCTGTTTTCAGGTTTAGTTTCAGGTTTGTCCTTAGACTTAGACTAAATCCTTAGTCCTAGAATGGAGAAGGGTCATGGTCCTTCTGTGGTTTTAAAGGAAAGTCTGAAGTATGTTTTTAAGAGTCTAATTTGGTGGGATTCAGACTCCAAACTCAGAATCTCCTGCAGTGAGTGGCAGCTGAAATACGGCTCAACGTTTTCAGTCTTTCAGTATTTGCTTTCTTCCAGGCTTCTTGGTGTCTTTTTGCCCTTTCCATTCAAAAACAAATATCCAAACGAAGTTTGCATACAGATCAGGAGTCGTATCTCCCTGTTTCTCTGTTTCTGTGATTTCTCCCTTAACTTGAGGAGCCCTGGCAGCTCCAACTCTCCTATTAAACCTCAAACCAACAGGATTATTTCCTTCTGCTGACTGTAGCCATCCTGTATCTCTGCAGTGGAAGGTTTTCCTGGGATACAGGTCTTTCCAAGCTAAAGCTAGTGACGTTCCAGGCAAATAAGGAGAACTTGATCATCTTCTAAGTGTCCTCCAGGGAAAAGCCACGTCATCCTAGATCTCATCCAATTCACTTCCCTCTCTTTATGGTCAAAACTTCACTACTTCCTGCTTGCTTCGGGTAACTTTCTAGTACTTTACATAATGTTTTGTCCACCAGTTATAAACATTATCTGCAGCATGTTTAGCCTACTTCATCATTAACAGAATTAGAACCTAAGTAATTTATTTTAATTCTGCAAGTGATAAGAAATTTGGTATTACCAACCAAACCAATCCAACTCTCAACCTTATGATTTACATCTGGGCATAGTAATTATTATAATAATAATAATGGTAATAATAATACAACATCAAATTAAAAGTAAAAGTAAAACTTCATTCAGATAAAATTAACCCACCAAATAACTCTGATGTATTGACAATGGCTTGTTTGAATAAGAGGATGTAGGTGGTGGTTTTTCTTATTTTTTAATAATTCTAAAATTTTGGTATATATATACATAAGTTTGCAATAAAATGAGTACCATATTTATCAAATAATGGTTATTTAAATGTGTATTATAAACATACCTTCTTGAAAATGAGCAAGATTAAATGTAGCTAAATGGTGATTACAAAAGACATTACTAATCAGCCATAAAAATAATAGAATGATGCCATTTGCAACAACATGGATGGACCTAGAGACTGTCATTCTAAGTGAAGTAAGTCAGAAAGAGAAAGAAACCATGTGATATCATTTATATGTGGAATCTGAAAAATGACACAAATGAACTTATTTGCAAAACAGAAACAAAGTCACAGACATAAATAAGGAACTTAAGGTTACCAAGGGGAAAAGGGAGTGGGAAGGGATAAATTGGGAGTTGAAGATTTGCAGATAACTAACTACTACATATAAAACAGATAAACAACAAGTTTCTACTGTATAGCACAGTAGCACAGGGAACTATATTCAGTACCGTGTAGTAACCTATAATGAAAAAGACTATAGAAAGGACTATATGTATGTCTGAAACATGCTGTGCACCAGAAATTGACACAACATTGTAAACAGACTATACTTCAATAAAAATTCAATAAACCAAAATGCAAATGGAAAAGAGAAGAAAAGAAATTACTAGATGAAGTCTCTTACAAATAACAGTGTATAAATGTGTGGTAAAATCTTAGTGTTTTGTTGTTGTTGTTGTTGTTCTTTTCAGAGAGCAGCCACCAGAGAGGACAGATACAGAGCAAACTGAAGCTTACTAGCCAGGAACAGCACAATTACAATTGTACCCAGATACTATAAATAGTAAAATTTCCTCTGTGGATTCTCTTACTATGCTGGGAGGTATTCCATTATTGAAGTAGATTATAATTTATTGGGATCATTATGATAACGATAAGGAATCAGAATTTGAATTACTACTTTGTGAATGTGACAGCATTCCTTCTCATAGCTTAACTCAAGGGGAAACAATTAGATTGGAAAATTGAAAATGTTCTGTTTGATAGAAGACAGAATTCTCACATCAGTTTTTATCTGCAACCTAAAGGTCTGCATATCTGTTTGGTTTGGCCTCCTTTGTATTTGAGGACATTTCTCAAAATTGTGTTCCCATTTCCTTTGGCAGCTCTGATTGGAATAGAGTAGTGGCAACTCCACTCAGACAGAGTATGGTCACCCTGCGTGGTCTCCACCACTTTACTGAGTCACAGCTGCCCCTTTTCTCTCACTTGTCTCACTTGCTTGGTTTCTGGAGGCATGTGAACTTGTAAGCCTTGACCTACAAAAACATGATAGAATGTTTTCACTAAAAATAAGTGTATAGCTATTAACAACCTAGGCTTTTTTTGTAAAAAAAAAAAATTTAATTTATTAATTAAAAAAACGTAACTGTAAGGAGGGCGAAAATTTCTCACAGTGCAAGCAAGTAATAAAATTACAAAGAAAGGGGTTTGCATTTGTTCTGTCTCTAATCACCAAAGAAAGAAGTCAGCTGACTGCTGCACATGAATGTTATTGTTTTGACTGGATTTTGTTCACATGCTGTAAAATAACTGCCTAAGTGTAAGTCTGGAAGGCATGCAGGTTTCCAGGAGTGTCTGTGAGGCCTTTTTTGCATCAGTGTCAGGATGTGTCTCCTCAGCCTGAAGGAAGCCTCTAGTGCTTCTGCGTGCTTGTCTTGAGTATGTTTTAGGGTTGCAGATGGTGTGTGGACCTCCTCACCCCATGTTCTGTCTGTGCCTCCTGGACTCCTTATTCAAGTTCCCTACCTGGAAGACCTTCTTCTAGAAAAGGCATCAGTTTTGAAATGACTCCCTGCAGTGTTCCAGGAAGGGGTCCAATGGGCCCTTGAGGTTCACCTGTACTTATACATGAACATCTCTGCTTTGGTCTCAGTTCTGCAGGAACCTTGAAAACAATCCTCTGCTTCCTTCTCCATGATGAGCGAATGGGGTTTCCTCTGCAGTGGATGAACTAGGATGAAGGGGATCTCTCCCATGTATCAGTAGCCATGGTAACATTCTAGGCAAGAAGGCAGCAGGCTAGCACCACTCATCCACCCAGGAAATTTTCAGAATTATCACCAAGTAGAACACCGCCAACAACAAAAGTCAAATCCCACAGAGCAAGCAAGAAACCCCTTTATGTTGTTAAATGTTTTCTTGACCTTCCCCTTGGTCCATCCTCCCTTCGAAAAGCAGCCCCCTATTTCCTGGTCTGTCGCCTTTACTCAGGCAGCTTGCTCTGTGCAATTATATTCTTCAACCTGCAAGGAGTTTGTATCTTCACAATTTTACTGGGGATGGAGAGCAAAAAAGGTAGGAATGAATCCTGGGGAACACAGATTCTTCTTGTCTTTTAATTCTATCAGCGTTCTCTTCCTTCATTCAAATGCAAAATTCACCAAATCTGTTTTCCTACAGGACGGTTTACTGAGCCACAGCCCCTCCTCCCCCACCGTCTGCTCCCCATCCCCCTACGTTGTAACCATGATTTCTGAGACTGCATGATTTTAAACAAGGATTCTTGGCAGATCTGAGGAGACAAACCTTCTGTCACTGGTGGTCTAGTTTAGCTTTAGCTTGCCAAAGCACCCCTTGTCCCCATGAAAGCCGATCCTTGCATGCTTATGTGTGCCGGAAAGGGTTAAAAAGCGCTGGACCGACACCACGCATGTGTTAATTCGTGCAACAGCCGCGCGCATCTCTTCCACTTTGACCTCATAGTTAATCTGCGTGATAGTTAATCACGCAGAGATTCCAGTATTTCTTTTAAACACACACACACACACACACACACTCACCTGCCACCCTCTAAAAGAAAAATCAAAACAAAGCAAAGCAAACAAATAAACAATCCTGAAACGAGGGACCTGGGGGAGTGTGTGTGAGTGCGAGGAGCCTGAGTATGTGTGTGAGTGTGCGCTCGCTTCCCTTTCCCTCATTCGTCTCCTGCGCGTCTCTCCCTGCACCCTCCCCCTGCCTCAATTATATTATTCCCCCAGACTTGGAAGCTGCTCCCTGAGCTGAAGCTTTGATGGTATCTGCAAGCGTTTGTGCTGATCTTATTTCTGCCCCCTGAATATTAATTCCCGAAGCTGGTAGCAATACAGCTCCCTGGTGACCGGACCTACTAGAGGCAGGTGGGGGGAGCCACCATCAGATCATAAGCGTAATAATAATACAAAGGGGAGGGATTGATTCTTCTGCAACCTAGAGGCTAGAGGCAAGCGAGGAGAGGGGGGGAAAAGAGCCATGAGTTCGACAAATATATGGAGCACAGGAAGCTCGGTCTACTCGACTCCTGTATTTTCACAGAAAATGACGGTGTGGATTCTGCTCCTGCTCTCTCTCTACCCGGGGTAAGAGATGCCCTTTTCCGCCTTGTTTTGTTACAGAAAGGTGGGGGAAGGGGTGGGGACCGGGGAACTAGGGGGACCACCCAGATTTAAAAAGACTCTTATGGGATTTGGGGCTTGATGATTTAGAGGAATGTGAATATATTGGGCAGGAGAGGGAGGGAGGAAAAAGGAAGGTCACTTTCGTTTGTTTATTTAATTTATTGGATTGTATTCATTTGTTTTAGAGTGAAAGCTAACGTCTTAAAGACTGTGTTTGGGGAATAGCATTTTGGGATTACTGTAATCTGATATCTAGGTGAGCTGTGCTGATAAATGTCGGCGTTTGAGGCCATGTTGGAGGCGTGTTGGGTGGGGGTCTGGAGGAGAAGACTGCAAATGGGGTCCTGGCGCACACCCTGGAGATTCGTGTGTGGCGTGGGGGTGGGGGGCTTCTGTTCCTATAACCAAAGTAGCTACTTGCTTCTGCACCTGGGCATTCATGAGATCTGTCAGCCAGGTTTTCTCTCCAGTCCCACTGACCTGGCAGCCGACTCCCTGGTGGGCTAACATGGTTCAGCACCAGGGACAGCAGTCCCATCAGGGCCGGATGGAAAGACGCTTGTCTAACCCTACAGGACAACTCTTCATCTACACAGGACATCCATATAGTGCAGACCAAAGGCCAGTGGAGCCAGAGAGCACCAGAGATTTCTGGGGACCCTGCTCTGATTGTTCCTACCCCTTCCTTGGGATGGGGTGGGGGAGGGGTGTTGGACATGGAGTAGAGAATGTAGTTAATAAATGCATGGAGGGGTATATATCTGGAAAATAGTTGGCTTTACTGCAGTGTTGAAAAAATACGCTGAGCCAGGTGAATGTGATGCCAAAATTGTGAAGTTATGCATTAATGTCTTAGAGACTTGCTGCACTGAATGGAAAAGATGGGAAGAGGGTGATGGATTTCCCAAAACCCTAAGCAGCTGTGTGTTGTGAAATTCTTGCACCTAAGTTTTTTTTGAACTTACTTGTACCAAAGGTACCAGGAAAATATCCCTTCACCTATAGTTCATTTATCTGCTCACTGGAACAGTCCCCGCACCCAACACACACCATCCGGATTTCCAGCTAGAACCAAATGCAAGTTGGAGGCTCATTGTACCTGTATTACTTGCACTCTTCTATACTGTCACTTTGAAATAAAGGTCTAAGTATTACCCCCAATCCCCTCCTCAAAAAAAAAAAAAAAAAGAAAAGAAAAAGAAAAGCAAAACTAGCTATAGAAGAAATCAAGCCATTGCCCTAAGGTTGTCCTTGGAGTTGACACTCTTAGGTAGTGGTTGTAAGAATGAAAGATAAAAGGGATGGGGAGTTGAAACTATCATTTTATTTTATTGAAAATTTCTAGATCACCGCTCTGGTTCTCTGTTCTCTAGGGTAGGTAATAGGAGATGCAGGTTTCTGATAAAGAGGAGACCCAAGCAAAGCAAGTAGTTAAAGCCTCTCTTTGGAGTTTCTAAGTAGAGAGAGGGGCCTGCTTAATTCTCCCAGCACTTTTCATACCTTCCTCCTTTACTATAAAAATAGAATGTATGTTCTTTAAGAGTGTACAGTTAAGTAGCTTTCTCAGAAGAGGGCCCTTTTACTAGAAATGGCTTATGTGCAATACATCTTGGTGGAATACTGGAAAAACGGTGCTTTGAATTAAAATTCGCACACCTCTTTTCCTATTGAATGTTGTGTGTAGCTCTGATTTTGTTTAAGAAATTAGAGAATTTATAGCTGCTTATTAATAGAAAGTATCATTCTCATACTCCCACCATTTATGAAACCTGTGGATTAAAATCTATTCAAGACATAGGGAAATAGGCCTTTCCTTCCTACTGAAATCCATCTGAGTAGACAACTTGATAACTAAACAGATAAGGGCGTTCTTATATATTTTATCTCCAGTGGTCTTATTTTAACCCAAAATGTGCAATTTTATTATTCATAGTAGTATCATATTTAACATATTTTCTTGTTGCAACAGTCCCACCTTTTCTTCTCCAGTGTCAAGTAACCCTTACTGATACATTTTAATTTTCAATTCTCAGCACAAGCTTAGATGTGCTTTTTAAGCAGCTCTAAATCATGGGAGCTCTGTGTCATGTAAACTCTCCAGTTGGAGGATTTTCATATGTTCTCAGTAATGTCAGAGATGGAGTCATTGCAGTTTGGTGCAGAGAATGTGATCAGAGTTTCAGTTGGCTGCAACCCCATGGGGGGGGGGGGGGAGCCATTTGAATGGCTGAGTAGAGCTGGATGGAAATAGAAGCTTTGATCTCTAAAGCTGGTCCTTGAGGAGGACAACAAGTGACTGGAAAAACGTGGGATCCTAGGAGCAACTTGAAAAAAGGCTTTTTGGGTAAATAATGGTAGTAGAACCACCTAGAAAGTTGAAGGGAAATTAAAAACAAAAACAAAAACAGAAAACAAAACATTTAATTGACTTTTCCTTTATATAACTCCAAAGAATAATTAACCCTGTCATTAAACTGGCTGAATTCATTAGATTGTGTCTATATAAGAGTAAAACAAGGAGGAATATCAAGCATTGGACTGAGGATTTTAATGGCTAATATTTCTTCTTATGTGTGGAATAGTTAATTTCTGAAACTCAAAATTATCTGAACTGGCACATACCTAATCTACAATGCTATCCTAGGGATTATCTGGGAATCTTGCTAAACTTGTATGATTCCTGAACCATACAAGCTTGTGATTTCCTGTCTTTCCAAATGCTCCACTTGGTTTTATTAGAAAAAGAAAAATCTTTTCCTCAGCATATTTAATTGCTTTGTTACAGATACAACATTTCAAATAATCTACTCTGAGGCAAACACCTCTCTGGGAAAAAAGGAAAAATGCTTATCGCCCAATATTTCTCAGAGTACAGCTGCCCACCACCCTCTACACAAAACATCTGGAGTGTAGACAGAAATTTAAAAATTATCTTTTAAGTTAAATTCATTACATAAATGTCTCTGATGTCTTAGACTCAGTCTAGAATAGCTATCCCCTCAAAGTAATTGAACTACAGAATATTTAATGATAAAGGTTTGTGTTCCACACATGTTAAAATTTGCTTCATGTCAAGGATTTCTGCTCAAATTGAAACAACATTAGGATTGAATTTAGAGCCTTGACCTTTCTTGTAAATATTATGTCACTGGGGTCGTGGGTACTTCTCACCTTTACGGCTTCCTGAGCCATTCCAAGACAGGCTTTCCACAGCTTATGTACGAGTAGGCTTTGCTGGAATGACACACACTTGTTGAAGGGGAGCATAATTCGCCATCCCAAAATATGCCTCTTTGGCATAAGAATTATTTTAGGCTGATTATTTTTAAGAAACAGCCGCCACAGAAGCAGCTCAAAACTGAGTGGAAGTTATTCTTTTGTGAAACCTACTCACATTTATAAGGGGCACCTCCATTTTTAAGGGCGTCTCCGTCCCTGTACCAGGAAGAAGAGTTCGGCTAAATCTCTTAGAAACTTACCAATGGTGAAGGTAAGGACATAAATCTGAGTACCAACAGCCCCCTTGTTTACTGTTTTCTCTGCTTGATAACCTCCCATAACTGGCTCTCCCCGTTCCCAACATCTTTGTCTTCAGCTAGAGATGGTATTTAAGGGGGATGATGGGCCATTTGAAGGAGTTACTCAACTTTCCTGAGTACCTCTCATGTATACAGGAAATATATATGTTATCATATTTTGCTTTTTTTCTCTTGCGAATCTGTCTTTTAATTACAAGGATGTCTCAACCAAGAACCTAGAAGAGTAGAAGGTCAGTTCCCTTTCCTTCGCTTGCATGGTTCTCCCAAGTACTTCTTTCTGCTACATTCACTGATCACAGAAGACTGGTGAATGTGAAAGAAAAAATTGATTCTTCTGCTACTGTTTGATAAGAGATCCATGTGACATTTTCAAAGTCAGAAACTAAATATCATATCAACTTCAGAATTTTCCAGAATTCTACTTGTGTCATGTATATACATACAGTGAACCAAATTTTTATATATAAATTTTAATATGTACTATAGATTTTAACATATACAAAAGTTACATATTTTAAATGTACCAAATATAATTCTGTAGTTAATATATTATATATATACTTAATTTTTACTAAAATCTCTGAAATAGTTATTGTCAGCCTCATTTGACAGACTGGACCAAGATTATCGAGACATTAAATGACTTGCTTTAAAAGCGACAGATAATTAGAAGTCACATAAAATAATAAGTATGTATGTAGACAAAAATGAAGATACATAATAAGTATATACATTTATATACACGTCCTACCATCTGAGGGTTCCTTACTGTGTTCCTTGGTGGGTGCCCTCCAGGATCCAGAGGGTGGCTGTCCCTCCAGCGTTAATTGAGTCCCCCATAAAAGTCAGCAGTGGTCCACCCACGACCTGCCAACAGTGTTGATCCAACTGGAGCTTTCTCCTTTCTCCACTTGGAACTGACCCAGTACTTCTCACCACTTTGTCCCAGACTCCTTCTTCCCCAAAAGGGTGTCAGAAAGCCTGTCACCTCCCTGCCTTGTCTCCTGGACCATAGCTACTCTGATCTCAGTGTGTCTTTTGCTAAATAAGCTCTTTCTTTATAAATGAAAGATGATGTGGAGTTGTTCTCTTAAAAAAATTGTTTTAAATGTATATAGACATACATGATGATGAGAACTGGTTATATCTGGGATCTGTCACTAATTACCTTCTGAATTTTTAAATCGGTTTCATCTCATCAAGTGTAGTAAGTAGTCTAGATTATTAAGATACTTATCAATTTCAATTTTTATGATTGTTTGATTCTACCTTCAGACAATGGAACCTAGAACAGACACCTTACATCCAATCAGCCCTCTGAATAAATTAAAATAGGGATTTTATAAGTAGTGTGGTTTGAGCTCCACACTCAGTCTCCATCACTCACTCCATTTTTCGATTCATCTGATTCTCTTTCTTGAAAGCTCTAAACAGAAATGCTTAGAAATAATCCACTATTCGGTTGTTTAATGAGTTTAAGAACATCTTAAATGACATGACTTAGACCCTGGACAAGATTAAGCTTGGGAAATATATTTTCTTAATGGTTACGTGTGAATAAATAAAGCATAGTTTAATCTGCAATTCAGTCATTGCCCAGAAACTTAACTGTTGCTCGCCATCCCGTTTTCAAAGGAGAGAACTTGTGCTCCACCAAGAAAATTTATGGAACAACTTGCTCAATATTGTCCCGCAGTTTTCCTACAGAAATTCCCAGAAAAGTGAAAGATAGTACTGGGCAACCGTACTGAATATTAAAGTAGAAATAATGTTACTGCTTCAGTATCTGGATATCTCTGTCTTCAATATGTAGATATTTGACATTGACATTTTTAATCACCTCAGACATGCAAGCAACAGCTTGATTAACTTTGGCATGTGAAAACTTAACATCAAAGTGCTTACATTTTAATTTCTAGAGGAATACGAAGTTACAATTTCTAGAAATTGGGACTTTTTTTTCCTGACAGTGTTTGCATGCACACTTTTGTTCTGTCTATAGCCTTGTGAGTTAGATGAGAAAGATGTCTCATCTGACAGCTGTTAAAAATGAGATAAGGAGCAGTTAAGGGACTTGTCCAAGTCTCCTTGAATATTGTAGAGCAGGATTTAGGACTTCCTAGTTGCATTCCCAGTGCAATATGCCACACCACTCACCCTTTTTCTTCGTAAAAGTAAGAAAATACTTGGATTGTTTTGAGATGTAAAAGTCTGCTTTACTGTGAGGGTGATATGCTATTCATTTCATCCATATTCTAGAGAATACGTACCTTTTAAAAAGGAAATAAAAACCTCTTTTTAAGTTACACATTAGTGGCTTAGGGTAAAAATAAAATTTAACTCCAAATCACATTAATCCTTAGAGTGTTAAGAAATAAGAGGGCAAAATATGGTACTAATTGTATATCATTATAAGAATCATTATATAACTCAGATAAAGTGCCATGTATATGCTAAATAAATAGCGCCAATATTACACTCCCCACCCATTCATAAAGAAAACCATATGAATACCAAATAACACAATAGTGGGGAAAACAAGAGAATGCTTTTTAAGCAAAGATCCTTTGTAATAATTGAAACCCTGCCATGAACTCAATTTTAGTAGTAGAACACAAAGTCTTTGCAGTGAGAGATGCATAACCAAGTTCTGTAATTTATTTAGGCATATTCAAACAAAATGGCCAAAACAAACTGCATATAACTTGTCAGTATAATTTTGTTAGGAAGAAACAAATGACTCATTTTTATTTATGTTCTTTTTTTTTTGCAGGTTAACAGTCCCTTTTTATAAATTGCTTTTGAAATCACATTTGAAATATGTAAGGGAAGGGGAAAAGTGCTAGTTATAAACTGTAGAAATGAATTAACTTTTAATTAATTCATTAAAGGAATAGTATTTCAGCCAGGTCTGTGCTAGGAGCTGGGTATATAATTATGGGGCAGCAGAGGCCATGAGGTCTGCTACTGTGGAGTTTGCAGTCCCACAGGGTGGCAGGCAATGATCAAACAGGTGTACAAATAATTATTAGATTTTAACTCAGGTAAATGCTACACAGGAAAGTTGTATTGTGCTACAAGAGAATATGCCAGCTGTCTAACTTGATGAACCATAGATGACAGAGAAACTGAGTGAGATCCACCAACTAGCTGAAACCAACCCTCAATCATTAACTGGTCAGTCTTAATATTTCAGCATTCTTTTCTTGGTTATAATAGTCTTGGCTGGAATTTTTTGCCCTCAGTTGGAGAGGTTTTCACTTAAAAATGAATGGTATTTTTTTTTTTGAAGAAGAAAAGTGATGATTTTTTTCAATGTTCTGAAGACTATTTTTCTTTACTATTTAAAAAATATGTAACAGACAAGAACTATATTAAGGGTAATTAAATAAAGCAGCATAGTCACTTATGACATTATTTCAACACAAACTAAATTTGCTAATCAAGGGCCAGTCGATGGGCTTTGCTCCACTCATCTTCTGTCCAGTAGGTCTTCAAGTTACATACATTAAAGTGTGTGGATTTTCCTAACCACCACCTCCCACTGAGGCACCTTGTCTGATTCTCTGTCAATCTATTATAAATAGTCAACTATAGTCAAACAGAGGAAAAGAAAAAACACATGACTATCTTAACTATACATACGAGTTGTGAGCTTCAGTTAATTTCAGACTTGGACGATACAATTAAAAGAATACAGTGAATATTTTGGGGATTTTTAGAATTAAGTGCGAAATAGACTGTGTACGGCCTATAAAAGTGTATACAGAAGGAGATTTTAGTGCTTCAGTGACTTTTCAATATGGATAAATTATAATCTATTGGCAAGAGAATAGATGCTAGTAATTATGTTAATAAATTATCAACTATTTTAAAATGTATTTTACCTGTTTTCTTCCAGTATCTCCCTTCATCTTAGAACAAGCAAGTATGTATTTAGTTCCTTTCAAATTATTATCATTGTAAAAGCAAGATGTCCTGTACTCATGCAGAAACACACAAATCTGTAGCTTTGGATAACATCCTTTTTAATCTCATAAAAGAATACTTTTCCCCTTACATAAGAGAGATTAAGTGAATACATGTTCTTCTTAAATTATTCCAAATAAAAGAATAAGTTACTTTAAATTTGAGGTAATATTCAGATATTTCTTGTTTTTAGTAAAAAGGTAGTTTTCCCTAGTACTTCTTAGTAGGGAAAATTTTTTTTTTATTATTACTGAAGTACAGTCAGTTACAATGTGTCAATTTCTGGTGTACAGTGCAGTGTCCCAGTCATGCATATACCTACATAGATTCACTTTTGTATTCTTTTTCATTAAAGGATATTATAAGATATTAAACGTAGTTACCTGTGCTATACAGAAAAAAAATTTTTAATCTATTTTTATATATAGTGGCTAAGTAGGGAAAATTTAAAGTGATAGCTTTTAAAGTCAATAACAACATCTCGTTGATTCCAGATAAAAATTTTCATTGAACCAAATCATCTCTTTTTAACTCAACTTTGTTAATAAAAATCTGCATTCTTTATTTTAAAATTAGCTCTTAATAATTTTCAAAAAAGCCTTGAATTTCAAAATGTTTACATGTGACATTGATGATTCTTGATTAAATTCCAAAACAAATTACTTGAATAAATTTATTCACTTTAAATAATTTAATGACTTAAAGTATTTAAATACTTCCTTACTTTCATAAACCCCTACTTTATTAATCAAGTTATTAGAAATTATAAGAATTTAGACATTTTTTAGTTTATTCTACACCCAGGTAATTTGTATAAACTAAGTTACCTTAGGAAAGTCCCTTAACCCTAAAACCACCATTTGTTTTTATTTCTGCAAGACATTTAATTGATATTGGTATATTGTAACATGTAATGTTCAGCCCTAAAAATGCGGGGAGTGAATGATCACAGAAATACAAACACATTTGGATGTTAATATTTTAAAATCTTTAATTTTTATGCTTTCTATTATGAAATATTTAAAATATGCCTGAGTTTCCCAGTGGCTGATTTATTGAACATGCTAGTCTTAGATAGATGTTAGATGTTAGAAGTCGCGTTTCTCTGTAAATCTCACCTGTTGAATCTCTATTCCCCACACCTGGACAGCCCTAAGGTAAATCACATAACATTTCCATTCTTTTTAGAGTTTACAATCTCATTTTCAGGTATTAAAAGTCTCATCTAAATTGATACTTCAGTATCCCATGCACTTTTTAATTTATTTTTATTGAAGTCTAGTCAGTTTACAATGTTGTGTCAATTTCTGGTGTACAGCATCATGTTTCAGTCATACATATCCATACATATCCAGGAATATATATTCCTTTTCATGTTCTTTTTTCATTATGGGTGACTACAAGATACTGAACAGAGTTCCCTGTGCTGTACAGTAGAAACTTGTCGTTTAAATGTTTTACATATAGTAGTTTAAATTGGCTTCTATTCTCTGATCAGGCCTAACCTGAGATATCTGCAGTCTTGCCACTGTTTCTTCATTTTTCTGTTAGGCTCCTCCTCTCTCTGTATTAGGCTGCTTTTGGCTTTTTTAAGATTGTACTTTCTGGGTGAGAGGTGCCTAAATGCTGAGTTGTTCTTCCCTGAGGGGATTGGATGGCTTCTGTGGAGCTGACCCTCTTCCTCCTTCCCCCTCCTGGGGACCTTTAAATTGCACCCCTCCCTGGCCTGGGTCGTGCTGAACGGGGGCTGATGTTTTATGACCCCCCCCCACATCACCACCACCCCAGCTCCACTCCAAAGACACACCCACCCTGACTTTCTGCTAGAATTCTCTTGCCAAATAAATAGTCTTTTCAAGATGCTTCCAGCACGACTATTTCTCAGGCACCCATTTAGTTCATGAGGAAGGAAGGAATGAATAAAAAATAAACTCAGCAAAACTGTTTGTCAGGTTCTGAAAGTGAAGGTCTTTTTGTCACTCAGGTTCACTCTTGGGATTGTTCAGACTAGTTAACTTCAGACTTTTTCAGGAAAGCATCAGGCTACAGCAGTCCTTTGGACTGCCTAAATGGTAGAGGATACGGGCCAAATTTTGCTAAGAACTCTGTATCCCCCTTGTGTTGAGACAGCATCCAGAGGCAGGTATGCAAGCTTTCTGTTTGGGGTAGAAGTCGGAATTACCCGGTGGGTCTTCCCTGGATGGTAGACAGACACCCGTGGGCGGGTTTCCTGACTTCCTTTCTCGGTTAGCTGCGGGTGGAGGCGGAGCGTGCGCCCCGGTGGGAGGAGCGGATATGAAACCGCACAGCTTTTCCTGCACTTAGGCCAACAACCTTCTTTCACAAGCACCGCTTTCTCGTTGAATCCGTAAAATTCTATTACATGGCCCCGAAGTGGGTGGAGGAAAGGGAATCCAGGGCTGGTTTTTAGCCTCGTCTAGAAGGTTCTGCGTCTTCTTGGCCGTCTACCGTTATTTGTGTTAAATGAGAGGAGAACTCTTCTCGCCCCCCCCCTTTTTTTTTTCAGTTCTGGGACACAGTTGTGGTAACAAAAGGGGAAGCATATTTAATATTATGTTCCCTATGTGATGCATTTTTTTCCAGCTACCCACTGATTAATTCTCCTTCTTCACATCTTTGCTCAAATGTCACTTTCTCAGTGTCTACTCGGATCATTCACTGTCATGCTGCAAACATCCCTCCACCCTGTACACACCATCCCACTTACCCTCTTCTGTGTTTGACTTTTCCTCAGCATTTATAGCCTTCAGTAATTCAGTAGAATTTTTTTATTATGTGGCTGAGCATTCTATTATTTTCACTTTTTTTTTTCTATCTCCCCCAGCTAGAATCCAGGCCTGATGAGAGCTGAGATGCTGGTTTTTTGTTTGTTTTTGTTTTTTTTTTTTTGTCCACAGCTATGCCCCGGGCTTTTAGAAACTGCCTCATTACTAATAAATGCCCAGTAATTACAGTTTAATTAAATAATAAGAATTAAATCTCCTTTTTCCTGAAATGTATCATCTCTTAAAACAAGAAAGAAGAACCTATTCATCTTTTCCACTAGTATCTCACCCTACATCCAGCCTATATGGCTGGTGACCAAAACAAAACAGCAAACGAGTCCCACGGTGCAGGGTAGTCCTTAGAAGTGTGTGCTGTGGGGCCGCACTTGACCCGGAGTCAGATTCCCACCTGACATTGACTTCCTGGTGGCCCTCAGCAAGCTGACTTAACTCCATTCAGCCTCAGACTCTTCATATATATATATTTAAAAAAAAAAAGGAAGATAATTCTTCCTAAGCTTATTTTGAGGAATAATTGACATAATTCGTAGTACATGGCACATAGTAGGCTTCCCTTATATGATGTTTTTGTTCCTACTACAGGGTTATTACTTATTTTCTGAGGATATTCCTAGAGGCACAAATAGCCACTCCACCCCTGCTAACCTCTAAATTTGAGAAGGGAGCAGGAGGCAGGTATCTTAATAGAAATTCTGTAATTTTCCAATCCCCTGTCTTAATTTGTGTAAGATGAGAAAACTGGGCAGAAATTCCTGTGTTTCTGGAATGCCTACGCTGTTCGCTGATTTCAGATCAACGTTATGAACTTGATAATGTGTCTGACACATATGGATTAGGTCCCAATAACAAGGAAATCTATGCTGAGACGTGGGGTTCCTTCCTGAAGACAACTTCTTTAACTATAGACACACAGGTCCTTTTCCAGAGATAGTGTGAAGCAATTACCTTTGAGTCTCTGAGCAGAATTACTCAGTTCATGATTCAGAGCAAATCTGTGTTCCTGCTCTCAATGGTTCCGTCTGTGTTGGACCCTGATATGAAAGCAATGGCTGTTGAACCTGGAGAGGAAGGAGGTAATCTAAGCTGATAGGTTTCTATTCATATCACGGGTCACGACTGACTCTTCATCGTTTCCTTTTCAAAATGATGCATGAGTGACTTTTCATTTTTCTGTGCTTTATGGATCTGATAATAGAGTGAAACCCAACATCATCTGTCACCTAGGTTACTGCATCAGCTGCGTAAGGTAACCTTTTTGATGTCACTTTCGCTACCTTCTGATTCATTTCACTGCACGGCAGAGACTTTTTCCTAACAAAGTATTTTGTTAAACAAGAACAGGATCTAGATTCAGTAAAGTGTTCAGAATTTAAGTGTACAGTTAGATAACATTTTTCCAAATGTATGTATCAGTATAACCACCACCCTATATATATACACACACACACATACACACACACAAACACATACATACACATTATATACACTCACACATACGTTAGTTTCCAGTCTGTATTAATTTCCATCACACTTGCAGGTTTTCTTTTGCACCTTTCCAATTAATTACCCTTCTACCCAAACCCCCACCACCACTTATCCTTGAGTTCAGACTATAACTAATCTCCCAAGCAGATCCTTAATAGATATTTAAGTATCAATGAAATATTTCAGAAAACTGCAGATACACGTAAAGCAGAAGTTTGAAGAGAGGGGTTACACACTCTTATTTAGGTGATCTGAATGGTGTCCTGAATTCCTTCTGACTACTTTGTGAATCGCAGTTTTTGTAATTCTGACCCACTGTGCTCCCGACACCCTGCCACATGCAGAAGCTGTAGGACTGAGCAAGGTAAACGCAGTCCCTGCTCCTGTGGAGTGGCCATTCTAGAGTAAAGACGTGCTTTTAAAAACATTACACCATATTATATCTTTCATCCATTGTAACCATAATTTTATAAAATTTCATATAGACACACCTACTTCTATATTGGTTTGTTTCACTTATTGCCTCCAATCTAAGGAAGGCTGTGTAACCAGATACACATTTTACACTCAACCATTTTTTTAAATCCACAGATCCACATGATTCGGTCCATTTTCCCCTTGAAACCGGCTAACATGGGATATCATTTGACTCTGGAAATCTAAAGTGCTCTGCTAAATATAGAAAGAAAATAAATACAAAGTAACCAGATTTCCTCCTCCTTGCCTTCTGCCTTCCTGCCATAAATAAATATTTATGGTGTTCCCAATACTTGTTTGGCACTGGACTAGGGACTGGGGATACAACTGAGAAAAACAGACATTTAATCCTCTCAGACACTGCAGTCTAGGGGCAGGAGGACAGTAAACAAACTTCACATTGTGGTAAGTGTTGACGAAATAGCCAAAAGTTTGGTGTGATGAAGAAAAGAAAAAAATTTAGATTGAATAATCAGGAAAGGCCCCTAGAAGTTGTGATCATAAGAGTATTTTAAAAATTCAGCGAGGAGAAGATTGAAGGGAAGACTTTTCTTATAAGTTCAACAGCAGGTGCAAGGGGCCTGAAGGGAGAAAAAACTTGGTGTAGTTTGGGAACTAAAAAAAAAAAAAAAAAAAGCCCAATTGGCTGGAGGACAGTGAGCAAGGATGGAAAATTCAGAATGTAGAATTTGGGAGGCAGAAAGCTACTTCTTACAGCATAGCCTTGCAGTCATAGTGAAGACTGAATTGTAGTACAGGTAAGGGGCTTGGGTTAGAAAAACTTCATGTAACAATGCCATCAGCTGTGCTCTTAAGGAAGACTTGAGCCTCTAGGATCTGGGGAATGGGGAGAGTTGCAATTGCTTGGCAATTAACTAAACTGTTGACTTGTAGCTTCTTTAGGGTTACATATAGTGCTGCTCTCCTTCTTGCTCCAAAATCTTAGCAGAATAAAGAATTATTGATTCTGCTATTATGAAGCATGGTAATTATTTCAGTGTATTATGAATGCCGTAAAATTATGGCACTATGAAATGATTTTATGATAATTAATGTGCTTAAACAGATACATTTTTATAAAGATAAATGCTCTGCATGTTAAAAAAAAAAAGTTTCTTAACTCTAAAATAATCAGTATAATTTGTTTGGGAGAAGTTACTTGCCTGAGTGATTTTTAAATTTTCAGAGATTCTCATAGAGAGAATTAACAAATGTACACTTACTTCCTATCCATAAAATATATTGTTGAACTTAATCTGCATAAAACAGAACCAGGGAAGGTAATATTCCTTCTAAAAATCTGAAAGAGATACAAAAGTCTCTGAGCCAAATTGAAAAACAAAGAAAAAAACACCATTTTATTAATAAAAATTTCCTTCTCCCCAGAAGATTTTTACATTTTTAGACTCAATTACCTCATGCTTTAATATCAGGAAATTTCACAAAGCTCTCATGTCAAAGAATATTTTGAAGAATTCAGTGATTTAGTTTATAGTGTAATAATTTTGGTTTTGTTTTATTTTTAAGTTAATGTGGAGCAAAACAGACCTTTATTGTTACATAGTTGTGTGAATTTTAACATATGTGAATCCTTGGAATTCAGCACCCCAAATCAGGATACTGAACAATTCTGCCTCCCTAAATTTCCTTTCTCCTGCTCCATCATAGCCATAACCTTCCCCCAACTCTTAACTCCTGCCAACAACTGCTATTATTCATCATTGTAGTTTTTTCTTTTCAAGAACGCCACATATGAAGAATCATAGAGTTCACCCAGCAGAGTACCTCTAAGATTCATTTAAGTTACTAAGATGTCAGTAAGCACATGAAAAGAAATTTAACATCATCAGCCATTAGGTAAATGCAAATTAAAACCACAATATGATACTGCTACACATCTATCAGAGGGGGTCAAATAAAAACCACCCTGGCAAGGCCAAGTGTTGGTAAGGATGTGGAGCAACTGGAACTCCCATGATTGCTAGTGGGAACAGAAAAATGAGGAATAATTTTGCAATTTTGTGTGAGATTAAACATACATCTAACATATTACTCAACAGTCTCATTCCTATTTGCTTGAGAGAATTGAAAACTTCGCTCTGGGGTAATAGCTTTAATAATTAGCTAGGTAATTTTCTTCCAGAAATGTTTACATAAATATGATCACATCAAAATGGTGGTTTTTTCTTTATTTCGACTTGAGAGTGCACTCTTGATAGACTGAATCAGAAGCTTCTCAGTGGCTCTGTGATCTGCTTTGATACTACTGGTGAACGTGTATTGGGAATATTGGAAAGACTGGGAAGAATAGTGA
This sequence comes from Camelus bactrianus, assembly GCF_048773025.1. NCBI lineage: Eukaryota > Metazoa > Chordata > Mammalia > Artiodactyla > Camelidae > Camelus > Camelus bactrianus. The sequence goes on along the minus strand of NC_133560.1, from coordinate 18,621,892 downwards.
CAGAGAAATCACAGGGAGAAGCATGAATTCTGTGGGAGCTCTTCTTTCATTTCGAGCAATAGGTTTGCAGTCTCTTGAAAAAGGTAAAAATATACTACTGAGAAAAGATAGTAAGCTGTTATTCCCTGAAGGCACTTTCTTTGTAATATGAATTCATTATCCTTTAGAGTTTCTAACCTGTTGTATGACAAGGATCTAAATTTGTAAAAATGCAAATGATACAAAGTGGCCTTTTTTCTATTGCATACAATTTTTTTCTATGAAATGGGCATGCTGATTTAACACACCCTTGAACTTTCAGTGAAGTTAGGATGATTTCAAATTCCATTGGGAATTTTTTTTTTTTACATTGTTCCAGAATTCTAAGAACAAAAGTCATCTTGGACTTTCTAACATACATCCATAGAACACCTACTTATGCTCACTACCAGCATGGAACATTTAAAAATAAAAATGTACCATATTTTAATAGGCAACAAGGTAATAATGCCAAGTGCTGATAATAGTGTTTAGCTCATAGGAGATGTCTGTGAATAATCACCAATGAGCGAGTAAATACACAACTTGTATGCTCTGGAGTATTTATAATTCCTAGTTATGTAAATTTACGTTCAGTAGAAATAAAAATGGACTATTCACATAGTGAAGGTAGAGGCAATGAGGAAGGAGAAAAATGCTAGCCACAAAACTGAAACATAAGACTTGATTTAATTTTTAAAGTGATCATAAAGTGACACATAGATTTTAAGAAAGTGTTTTATCCAAGAAGAGCCAAATAATGAACACTTAAGAATAGTCTTCTAGGATTGGCCACAACCACAGGGACAGATTTCAAATTCATATGACTTGAAATTAAAGATTATAGCACAATTTTAGGAAATAAAGAAGGAAAAAGAAAAGAAAAAAAAAAAACAGAAAGAAATTCCCAGAATGCTGGTCACTCAGATGTATACATATTGGTAAAATTTCTACATGAAAATGAAAATTCAGTCAAATTTTAACAGGCTTGTTCCATAGTTCCAAGCGTCTAAATATTAACAAATATTTCATTTCTCTGTTTTTTAGTGATATGAATTTTCAATGTATCTGAAGTATATTTGAATTTGATACCTTGAATAGACATCTGAATACATGTTGATATTGCGTGCATTAGAATCAGCCTTTATTTTCATACACTAGCTCTCTGAACTTTATTCTAAATCAGGGACAGTTTCATCTCTCGTTCATGGACCATGAGAAAGTACACAGAAATTCTCCCACCCACCTATGGCCTCCTTGTAAATAAGCGGACACTTTTTCATACTTACTTGTATTACCTTCTATTTAGCTAGAAGAGGAACCACAAGTTTTATCAGCTCCCCAAAATGTTTTATGTTCTAGAGAAAAATACTCTTCTTACCACAGAAATTGAGGTTTGGAACTGATTACAGAGGCAAGTTGATAGAAATAACCCTCACATCAAGTTGGAGATGCTGGCAGACAGATTGGTCACATTCTAACATGTGACAATGTTTTTCTTATGCCTTGCAGTGTGATTTAAGTGTTACATTTTTTTCTAGCTATTCAGGTATTTGTTTGTCTCCCCAGATAGATGGGAGGTGTTTTGATACCAGCATTGTACTTAGTGCTTCTTTCTACCTGCAACTGTGCCTTGCACAAAAGAGTCTCGGATCCAGGCTGATTAACTGAGGGATTGAGACATCTAAATTCGCAATTGTGTCCCAAATTCAACCACCTTCATGGGTTTTGCCACATCTGAGTGTCCCGTAATATTTTTGATAAAATCAATGTCTTCCAAATCTAAATATTTAATAAACTTAATAGAAGTAATTAAACGAGGAAAATCAGTTTCACTTTTCATGACTGAATAAAACTGCAAAGTAAATACAGTGAAGCCAGCGCAGTGCTTTCATGTTTTGATAGTGCTCTGTCGTCTGCCAGTGGTGCTAAGCTGCTTGTTGCTCTTCTGAGAAAGTAGGTTAGCAAATCGGAGGATGTGGATAAAGACAAATTACAAATAAACTGAGACTTTGTCTTTAATATGATTGGATGAGCTGAGAGAAAATTAAAAAGACAACTTTCAAAAGGATGTATTTCAATATCATTTAGTGCTATGCTTATGTGACACTTAAAATTGTCTTAAGTACTAGGGGCAGGTGTCCCAGACTTTGGGAAACCCTGATATAAAGTGATCTTAATAGGATATAGGATCTTAATTGTGGATGCTGCTAATCTGAATTTCCAGGATACTTTGAAACACTGTAGTAAGTGGCATTTTTTTTGACTGGCTTGAGAGCAGTTACCAAAGTGGTATTTACTTGGGAAAGAATGTCCTTTTCTTCCCTTCACCCTGGCTGCACCTTAGAGTTAGCTGAATACCAATGTCTTGGTCTCATCCTAGATCAAAAAAATTAGTATCTTAAGAGGTGAGCTTTCAGCACTGGTCTTTTTTTTTTTTTTTTTTTTTAAAGCCCTCTAGGTAATTTTAACGTGCAGCTGGGGTAAGAATAACAAATCTGTATCCAGTATCAAACATGCAGTGTGTGCTAGACTTTGTACATTCTTAGTGAGAGTCATCATATAAATGAAGAAATTCGGAGTATTTCCCTCTTGAACTGTTCCTTCATAGTAAATAATTATAGTCTTCTCTGACATTAGCTTTATGGTTTGCATGTCTTCTGTGGTTATAATCGGTCTTGGATGTCAGGAGTCAGAAAACAGCAAGAAATACAAACTTCGTGTCTGTTCCTAGCATACAGGAGAGCAGCCTCCGAAGGTGTGTGGGACTAGCTTGTCACCCTGTTGCCGTGGTCCAGTAACAGTGCAAGTACAGTGTCTAAGTTCTGCCACCTTGCAGAAAATAATGTTCTGCATGAGACCAGCATACTCGGGGTCCCCCTAAGGGTTACTGCCTTGGAAAAATTCTACATTGGTGTATATTGTGCAAGTTGAGTCATCTCAGTTTCCCCAAGATATCCAAGTTTTGAAGCCATGGCTTCCTATCTGTGGCAAAGGGTACACAGATGAGATACTGTGAAAATTGTTTTTCCTTCTAGTGTGTTTTTCATTTCAGTTATTGCATTCTTCATCTCTGTTTGATTGTTCTTTGTTTTCTAACTCTTTGTGAAAACTTGCTAACTTCTCACTCTGTGAATCCATTCTACTCCCAAGTCGTTCTTGGATCATTTTTACCGTCATTACTTGGAACTCTTTCTCAGGTCGGTTGCCTGTCTTCACTTCATTTAGTTCTTCTTCTGGGGTTTTATTTTGTTCCTTCATCTGGAACATGTTCCTCTGCCGCCTCATTTTGTCTAAGTTGCATTTGGATTTTTATGTGTGTTTCTCAAGCTTGGAGAAGTGGCCTCTGTAGGAGGCATCCTGTGCGTCCCAGCAGTGCGCTCCCCTCTCGTCACCCAAGCTGTGTGCTCTAGGGGTCCGCCCTAAGTTGGGCTGACTGTGGGTGGTCTGGTAGGCCTGGTTGGTGCCTAGTCTGGTGGCTGCCAGGCCCTGTCTTGTGCAGGTGCTGCTGACTGTTTGTCAGGTCCTGGTCACCAGGTGGCTGGTTGTGGAATCTTAGGGGGCCCCCACGGCTAGTGCAGGCTCACTGGTGGATGGAGTCAGGGTCCTGAAGATCCCGGGGCTGTTGGCCACTTGCTGGCAGGTGAAGCCAGATCCTGGGGTTAGTGCCTGACTACTGACAGGTGGAGGTGGTTCCTGGATTCTGGCTGCAGGGCCCAGGGATCTCAGACCTCATTTCAGATCTTTGGGGAGGGAAGCAAAGTATGGGGTTCCTGACGCAGTTGGGTATAGTGTCTGGGGTGCCCCAAAGGTTGTGTTGGCCTGCTCTAGTGGGCAGAGCGAGGGCCCAGTTGGTCCCAGGGCAGGGTCTGGCCAGCATTGAGGGACCCTGGTTTTCTTGCTCCTGGTGCCCGCCTGCTGGTGGGTGGGGCTGGGCCTTGGCCCCGTGTGGGCAGGGCCCTGTCTAGAGGCAGCTGTGGGTCTTTAGTCTTCTGGCAGCCCAGTTAGCCGTTTGGCCTGAGGCGTCCCAGCACTGGCCCCTGCAGGCTGTTGGGTGGGGCCAGGTCTTAGCGCTAATGAGCCAAGATACTAGCTCAGCAGCAGCAATGTTCATGCAGTTCAGTGTTTCCCTAAAATATCTGCCACCAATGTCTGTGTCCCCAAGGTGAGCCCAGCCACCTCCCAGCTCTCCAGGAGCCCAGCGCGTAGGTCTGGCCAGGGCTCCAATCAGACAACTGCTTTAGCCCCGGATCCTGCTGTGTGAGGGGTGGGGGGGGGGTGTGGATTTTGTGTGCGCCTTTAAGAGTGAAGTCTCTATTTCCCCCAGTCCTGCTGGGCTCCCGCAGTTAAGCCCCACTGGCCTTGGAAGCCAGATGTTCTGGGGGCGGTGCTGGACCTGCTGGCTGGGGAGCCCGATGTGGGGCTCAGAACTCACTCCTCTGGGTGAAGCTCTGCAATATAATGATTCCTCAGTTTGTGAGTTGCCCGTGGAGGAGAGGGAAGGGCCGTGTATGGGATTTGATTATATGGAGAATCCACCCCATTGTAGCCTCTTCTTTATGTCTTCAGTTGTAGAAGATCTTTTCTGGTAGATGGCAGTTTTTCTCGTCTTGGGTTATCCTGCAGGTAGTTGTGATCTTGGTGTGCCTGTAGGGGGACGTGAGCCCAGGGTCTTTTCTTCTCTGCCATCTTGTCTGCTTTCTGAGACTGTGATTTTTTTTCTCGCTTTGTAAATTATCACATGAAGGTGCTTTATAACTAAATAAATTCGGAATGTGCCATTATGATAATCATTATCATTACCAAAAATCATTGTTATTTACAAAGGAAGAATTCCTGTGTCCAATGGCGTGTCCTTCTTACCACAATTTAGCATCAGCACTTTTATTTCTGTTCTCCCGGACAGTCATGGAGAGTTAACGTGACTTTAGGGTTGCTTTCTTGGGTTAGTTAACCTTGGCCTTGTTTCCTTTTTAACCTGCCCAAATATTTTCTGTATATGTTGCTTGAGTTTTCAGGGAGTAGACATTTAATGAAGAGAGTGATGGCAATCAGGTGATGGCGTGTTTTATAGGCAGCTTACTTTAACGTTAGCTGAAACTGTTACACATGCACACTTACAAAAAGAGTGAGTTTTACCAACTACATTTTCACAAACATTGACCCTTTAAAAATAATCTATACTCTCATTGATTTTTTCAATAATGTGGAAAGTTTTCACTGGATGGCTTGTCAAGTGCTAGGCGCTTGCAAAGTTTTGGAATATCTGTTGAAGACGTATTTCTTGCATTTAGGGGCCTTTCATTCTACTTTTAATGCTCCAGCTTAAGCTAAAATTTTAAACACCTTTTTTTGTTGTTGTTATTGTGAAATGAAATGTGTAAAAAGTCCATAAGACATAAATATGGATCATTGGATCATCACTAATTGAAATGAAAAGCCACATAACCACTAATTTTTGGAAAGAAAATATTGCCAACACCCAGGAAACATCTTCATCCCCCTCCCAATCTCTATCTTCTTTCTCTTCCCTCAAAGTAATTATTGTGCTGGCTTTGATCTCTATAGTTGAATTTTGCCTCTTATTAAATGTTGTACAAACAGAAACATACCATATGTGTGTGCATGTATTGGGCATGTGTGTACATCTTTTGCTGAAATTTTTATTTTTCAGATTGATTTTGCTGCACATAGCAGTAGATCACTAATTTGTATTATTGTATAATATTTCATTATATAAATATGCCATATTTTATTTATTCATTCTACTGTTAAGTTATATAAATGTCTATTACCAAAAATGCAACTGTGAGCATTCTTGTGCGTGTCTTGGAGTGGACCTGTGTGTGCATTTTTTTGGTGGAACAAATCTAGGGTTGGACTTTCTGGGTTACAGGATACAGAGGTACTCATGTTTAGTAGGTAGTGCCAAAATGTTTTCCTTCCAAAACTGTATGAGTCCTAAGTACTCCACACTGTCCCATTTTTATTTAAGAGTGAGTTCAAACAAACAACAACAACAAACTGCAGTGAGACGGCTAATCCAGGGAAAACGGACTTCAGTGAGCATCCTAGAACATGACCTGACTTCGATGTTTTTTCCTGTTTACACTCTCTCTTCCTAGTGAATGCTGTGCTTGTCTTCCGCGTATTTTCCTCCTTTATCTTAAATATCCCAGTTTTTATTTGGGGTCTGTGAGGGCCACATGACTTTGGGAATGCTGACTTCATCTTTGATACCAGTGGTAGGATGTATAATTACACTAAGATTATGAACAGAGTCCCATCCTCCAGCTATAGATTTGGTGTCATGTGTATGAATTCATATGTATTCAGGCTAGTGATGCACAAAGTGAGACTTCCTGGGACTTTTAAGACAAGTAAACATCTGAAAGAGTTTATCTCTGTTTTTATGGCTTTAAGTCAGAAACCACAGAGGTAAGGAATTGTTAGCATCTTGTGACCATACAGTTAAGCCATCTTTGGGTTGAAGTTGATACCGTGGAGGATAGAAGGGCGAGAGAGAAAAATCTAAGTATTTAAAAACACAGTTGAGAAGCCAAATCAAAGCGCCCTGAAGCTCATCCTACATCAAGCTTTACAATTATATGTGCCGGTCCCTCCCAGTTTAGTTTGAATGTTCTGATACTTGCAGTAAAATTCATCTTAGCTAGTACAACCCCCACAGACATTTATTTGATATGGGTTATTGGAGATTGCTAATAAACAGTTTGCATTTTTCATAATTGGAATATATACATCTGATAACTGACTCAGACAGACAGACACACTTACCAGCAGCTGTTGCCCTGGTTATCACAAAACTGAACTTATGAGCTAAGGGGGATCATAGTAAATAGAATGATTCACACAGAATCTCCACTTAGAATTGACCCCACCCTCTGTGCACAGGCGCATTGCTATGCATGGAGCACCTGCCCCCACAGGTTCTGCAGGGGTCTCCCACCTGTCCCCACTGGGAGATGCAGCTTCCCATGGGACCCTAACGGCTCCGTATGACAGAGCAGTGTGTGCCCCAGTGTTCCTGTCCAGTGAACCACAACGTTTCTGAATTCCCGGTCCTCCTGGACAGCACAGAGTGAAGTGTCCTCCGAGGGTCAGATTCTAAGTCCCCTGTGCCCTCTGAGGATAGATGCACTCCCCTACCATACCTGCTCCTGTAGTTTCTACCAAAGCCATCTTCTGCAGCGGCTGGAGGACATCCTTTGAAACGAACTAGCTTATGCCTCAGCCTTGCAGTGTGCACTACTTTCCAAGCCATGGAAGAAAGGGTCTCAGTGAGGCAGCTGATCACATCCCGTAAGTGAAGTTAGGAGCTCTGCTGTCATTCCTCAGTGTGGGGAGATCAAATCGCTGGTATCTGCAGTGACAAGCTTATGAAATTCGAACGTTATTAACTTCATGCTGAGGTGCCATACTTTTATTGATCTCAGGCATAAACTGATTTAATGTCCTAAGGGAAAATGAGCTGGAGCAACCATTTGTTTTAGATGATCTTATTATTTTTTTGATGAATGTTCCGTAGCAGATTCTTGGGTCTCCATTCCTTTTTTTAAAGCCTTGCAGCATAATGCTTAAACCATTTTGGTTTTGGCCAACTACGCCTGTTGGTAAATATCATTGTTTTTCTTCATTTGTAAAATGGAGAGAATGATAGGAATATCAGTATTTTGAAGATGAAGTGGGAGAAGGTATATGAAGTCTTTAAGGTTATCCCTACAACATAGTAAACACTTAATAGTAGCCATTGTTGGTGTTAAAATTTATCTTAGGAAAACTAGTGAGTAGGGGATAAAAGATTCCTTCCACAAATTTTAATTATAAATTCCATGTATTCATGGAGTTTATAGTCTAGTAATGGAAACAGACAGTAAGTCAGTGAACACACATTGTAACAATGCTATGGCGCAGTCAAGGGACTGGCTAGAACATATAAAGGATGCGGTGGGTGACAGAGATAGACTAAACAGTAAGGAAAGACCGACCTCTATGAGGAAGGTGATTTTTGTGTTGGAAATTGAAAGGTAAGAAGGAATAAGCCATGCCCGATATTGGTTTGGGAAGTGGAGAGAAGAAAAGATTGTAGGCAAAGGAAAATGTATATTCTTTGTTTATGATGCCAAACACCAGTGGATTTGAAGATACCCAAATGAAAAGACAAATGTTTTTATTATTTGTCACCCAAATGTTTGCTGTTATATAACTTGGGGAGCATACAACGACTAGATTTTTCCTTCCCACAAAACTTAGAACTGTATTGAATCTATGGAGATCTGAAATAACCTGGATATAAATCTCAACTTGCATAAACTGCATGATTAGTCTTCACAGTGGCAAATGTCCAAAATAAGTACCAAAATTCAAATATTTAAAATCTTCTGTCTCATCGAGAGCAATCTCTCATCGAGCATCTATTCATTTTTTTTTCAAATTCAGTATTTGTTTTTAAAAGCCACTTTTTTCCTAAACAAAATGGATTTTTGCTTCTCATCATAAACATGAACTTATTACATATTTGTAATCATGCATAAATTTAAATCATGCATAAAACTGTATAAAGATGAAAATAAAAATGAATAATCTAATTTAACGTGGAGACTCAGAGTCAGGAGAGCTAAAGTAGGAACCTGGGAACCTGTGTGGTTTGTTTTTTTAAGAGCCCATCCCATCGTGCGTACACACACACACACGCGAGAGGGAGCACGCCTTGCTTAAACACTCTGTGACTGAGATTCTCAAATTTTAGTATGCATATAAATCACTTGAAGATCTTGCTAAAAGAAAAAGAAAAGATTCTGATTCAGGACTCTGGGTGATACCCAGGGTTGTACGTTTCTAGAAATTGCCAGGAAATTCTCATGCTGCTGGCCCAAGGCCCTGGGTCAGATGGCTTTCTAACAATTTTTTGAAAGCTTTTAAAGTGAAAACTTTACAGCCTTTTCTGGCACTGTCTTTCAGAAATTTACAGCCTTTCCTGGCACTGTCTTTAGGAAATTATCACTTTCAGAAGTTATCCAAAAAAAAAAAAAACAAACAAGGTTTTCATTATGTTAATATAAGAGTAATGTTAACTTCAGTCCCTTACCTTTTAAAAATTGTGTTTAGTCTATTAAAGGGCACAAGAAGGAATAATCACTTCTAAAGGCCATTACATTTAGATAGGTGCCTTTAGCTAGAAGTTCAAGTTTGTTTGCTCTCAGCCCACTCAACTGTTAAGTCAATTTCCTTGAATCATTATCAGTCTGTTTCTGCCCAAGCATTCTCATGGAGCTCACAATTCTACAGAATGCCTTACTGAGTGGTCAGACTTAATTATCCCTAGATAGTCCACCTATAAGCAAGGAGGTCTTGACTCCAAAGAATTCTACAGAAACAGCCAATTTTGAATGAGAGTGTTTCTTTTTTCTTTGCTTTTTTTTTTTTTTTTTAACAAATCTGGAAACAATCCCAGAAGATGCATCAGCCCCGTTAGTTTAGAGCTCAGCTGCAAACACTCTAGAGAATAAAAACTTCATTTATTTATAATGTGGGGGCTCATTATTTTTCTTCCTGGATAACATCTGTTTTTAGTTCTTCTTGGCCTATATTAGACCAAAGTCTGGAAGCAGCTCCCTGTCGATTCAGGTTTTGGCTGTGAGGTTGGAAACGATTACCAGTCTGCTTTCAGGGCTGTGTGTCAGGCACCGTGCTAAGCACTGAATAAACATTATGTTAACCTTGCACAAAAATGTGATGTGAAAACTAGTCTTAACTCTATTTTAAAGATGAGAACACTGTGAACTTTATCAAGGTTAAATAACGTGCCCAAGGTCATAAAAATAGTGTCGGGCAAGACAGGAATCCAGAAGGCAAACCTGATACTTCTAACTACCAAGAACATTCTCTTAATTTTTCTGCTCTATTTTACCTCTTTATGACTAAGTACACTTCTTGAGGTATGACCAAATCTGTCCCTGACACTTTTGTTTTAATTGAAATATATTTGATTTATAATGTTGTGCTAGTTTCCTGTGTACAGCATAGTGATTCAGTTATACATAGATGTTTTTATATATTTTTCATTATAGGTTATTGCAGGATACTAGATATAGTTTCCTGTGCTATACAGTAGGACCTTATTTTATATATAGTAGTGTGTATCTGCTAATCCCAAACTCCTAATTTATTCCCCCCATTCCCCTTTGGCAACCATAAGTTTGTTTTCTATGTCTGTGAGTCTATTTCTGTTTTGTAAATAAGTTCATTTTTATGATTTATTTAGATTCCATATATACATGATATCCTGTGATATTTGTCTTTCTCTTCATGGCTTAATGTCACTTAATATGATAATCTCTAGGTCCATCCATGTTGCTACAAATGGCATTATTTCATTCTTTATGGCTAAGTAGTATTCCATTGTGTGTGTGTGTGTGTGTGTGTGTGTGTGTGTGTTGGTACACACAACATCTTTATCCATTCATCTTTCAATGGGCATTTAGGTTGTTCCCATATCTTGTCTATTATATATAGTGTTGCTATGAACATTGGGGTGCATGTATCTTTTTGAATTAGAGTTTCCTCTGGATATATGCCCAAGAGTGGGATTGCTAGATCATGTGGTAAGTCTACTTTTAGTTTTTTTAAGGAATCCCCATACTGTTTTCCATAATGGCTACACCAAACTACGTTCCAACCAACAGTGTAGGAGGGTTCCCTTTTCTCCACACCCTCTCCAACATTTATCATTTGTGAACTTTTTAACAATTGCCATTCTGACTGGTGTGAGGTGATGCCTTATTGTGGTTTTGATTTGCATTTCTTTGATAATTAGTGATATTGAGTATTTTTTCATGTCCCTGTTGGCCATCTGTATATCTTCTTTGGAGAAATGTCTGTTTAGGTCTTCTGCCCATTTTTAATTGGGGTGTTTAGTTTTTTTGTTTCTGAGTTGTATGACCTGTTTGTATATTCTGGAAATTAAGCCTCTGTCAGTTGCATCTTTTGCAAATATTTTCTCTTAGTTCATAGGTTTTCTTTTTGTTTTGTTTACGATTTCCTTTATGTGCAAAAGCTTATTAAGTTTAATTAAGTTCCATTTGTTTATTTTTGCTTTTATTTCTATTGCTTTAGTAGACTGATCTAGGAAAACATTGCTACAATTTATGTCAGAGAATATTTTGCCTATGTTTGCTTCTAGGAGATTGATGGTGTCCTGTCTTATGTTTAAGTCTTTAAGCCATTTTGAGTTTATTTTTGTATATGGAGTGAGGGAGTGTTCTAACTTCATTGATTTACATGCAGCTGTCCAGCTTTCCCAACATCATTTGCTGAAGAGACTCTCTTTTCTCCATTGTATATTCTTTTGTCCTTTGTCAAAGATCAATTGACCCTGGGTGTATGGGTTTATTTCTGGGCTCTCTATTCTGTTCCATTGATCCGTATGTCTGTTTTTGTGCCAATACCATGCTGTTTTGATTACTATAGCTCTGTAGTATTGTCTGAAGTCTGGGAGGGTTATGACTCCAGCTTTGTTCTTTTTCTTCTGGGTCTTTTGTGATTCCATATAAATTTTAGGATAATTTGTTCTAGTTCTGTGAAAAATGTCCTGGCTGGTTTGATAGGGATTGCATTAAATCTGTAGATTGCTTTGAGTAGCATGGTTATTTTATCAATATTAATTCTTCCAACCCATGAGCTGGGATATTGTTCTATTTCTTTAATTCACCTGTAATTTCCTTTATCGTTGTTTTATAGTTCTCAGCATATAAGTCTTTTACCATCTTGGTCAGGTTTAATCCTAAGTGTTTTATTTTTTTGATGCAATTTTAAAAGGATTTTTTTTTCACTTTTTCTTTCTGAAATTTCATTGTTAGTGTAAAGAAATGCAACAGATTTTTGTATGTTAATCTTGTATCCTGCCACCTTGCTTAATTTGTTTATCAGCTCTAGTATTTTTCGTGTATAGTCTTTAGGGTTTTCTATATATTCTATCATGCATCCTCATATAGTGGCAGTTTTACCTCTTCTCTTGCAATTTGGGTCCCTTTTATTTCTTGTATGATTGCTGTGGCAGGGGCTTGCAATACTATGCTGAGTAGGAGTGACAGTGAACATCTCTGTCTTGTTCCAGATTTTAATGGGAAGGCTTTCAGCTTTTCACCGCTGAGCACTCTGTTGGCTGTGGGTTTGTCATTTATAGTTTTTATTATGTTGAGACATGTCCCCTCTGTACCCACTTTGGTGAGTCTTTATCATAAGTGGGTGTTGAATGTTATCAGGCACTTTTACTGCATCTATTGAGAGGATTTTTTTTTTTTTGTCCTTTGTCTTGTTGATGTGGTGTATCACACTGATTGATTTCCATATGTTGAACCAGTCTTGTGACCCTGGGATGAATTGACTTGATAATGGTGTATGATCCTTATGTGTTGTTGGATTCTGTTTGCTAACATTTTGTTGAGAATTTTTGTATCTATATTCATCAGAGATACTGGCCTGTAATTTTCTTTTTTGGTAGTGTCTTTGTCTTGTCTTGGTATCAGAGTGAGGGTGGCTTCATAGAATGAGTTTGGGAGTGTTCCCCTCTCTTCAGTCTTTTGGAAGAGTTGGAAAAGGATTGGTATAAGTTCTTGCATGTTTGGTGGAATTTCCCAGTGAAGCCATCTGGTGCTGAACTTGTGTTTGCAGGGAATTGTTGTTGTTGTTGTTGTTGTTGTTGTTGTTACTATTATTACAGATTCTATTTCACTTCTAGTGATTGGTCTGTTCATATTATCTATTTCTTCTTGATTTAGTTTTGGTAGACTGTATGTTTCTAGAAATGTGTCCATTTCATCTAGGTTGTCCAATTTTTTGGCATAAAGTTGTTTATAGTGTTCTATTGTTTTTTATATTTTTGTAGTATTGGTTATCACTTCTCCTTTTTCCTTTCTTATTTTATTTGCATCCTCTCTCTTTTCTTCTTGGTGAGCCTCACCAGAGGTTTGTGATTTTGGTTACTCTTTCAAGAAACCAGCTCTTGGTTTGACTGATTTCTTTCTTTCTTTTTCTTCTTTTTTTAAATCTCTTATTTTATTTATTTCCCCTTCAATCTTACTATTTCTTTTGTTCTGCTGATTTTAGTTTTCGTTTATTCTCTAATTCTTTAAGTTGGCAAGTTAAGTTGTTTGAGATTTTTCTTGGTCTTTGAGGAAGGCCTGTATTGCTATGAACTTTGCTTGTCACTGACCTTGTTATGTGAAATCTATTTGATTATTGTTTTGGCTTCTAATAGCTGATGACTAAGAGAATTATTTGGGCAATTCTGGAAGGTAGTACTAATGCTAAGAAGCATCTTTTATCTTTTCAATTAATGTATTTTTCTTCAGAATCTGCCCGAAAACAGTAACAATGATAATATGGCACCATCGTGCTTGGATTATTTGTTAGTATAGGGAGGTGATATGAACAAGCATACCAAATGATTTAAATACTCCCTTTCCTTAAAGAAACTGTAATAGGATGCACTTGTCTGAGGAAGGGAGGGAGGGAGGAAGAGAGGCAGGGGTGAGAGAGGCGGGGAGAGGAAGGAAGAGGTTGAAGAGCTTTTTTGAAAAGACACTTTGCATGAACAGTTTAAACAGTGATAAAATATTATGATGAAACCCAGTGGGTCAGCTACATTCTTTTCTCAATGAGTTATTGGAGAGATTTGAAAATTTCTTTGTCACAGAACTTCTGTTTTCTTAAACAAGTAAGATTTAGGTCATAGGATTAGAACTCTATTAGATAGAGTTCATCAGTGCTCTAGAGAAATGAGGAATTGAGGCTTAAGAGGAATTTTCCTAGCCGAGATCTAGTCTCTGCTTGCATTGAGGTATTTCTCTCTGAGAGCTGGTTGCAGCTTTGGCCATCCTACTGTACAAACCTTCTATGGGTGCTCTGTGAAATTCAGAAAAAAATTTTAAGGTCTTTTGCTAACTTACGTGCAAGATGTAAGACTGGCTATGTTAGGTTTTCTGCAAATGTGTGGCTCAGGCATTATGTTTCCTATTTCTAAAGCTTTAAAGGAATAAAAAGATTACTTGCTTACTAAGTTGAACCATCCCAGTGATTACTTTTAAAACTTCATCTCCCATCCTCATTCTCAAACCAGATTAATCACAATCACATAATCAGCTTTCTTCTATGATATTTACTCAACGGTCTACTTATCTATACATACACATGTATATACATATATGCATATACATCTATCTTGATGATTGAGTATGATTGAGTATAATTGAAGAAAGGTGATAAATATGGTTTGAGAATACACATATCTATTCAGGGCACTGACAGGAGGCACTGATTTGATTTCTGACAAGATTCACTTTTACTGTATCTTTGAGAAAATAAACTGAATTCAATGAGGATGGTGATGAGAAGTTTATATTTCAAGTTAGTAATTATTTATTTCACCATAAATAGCAAAAGTAAACAATATTTACTGAGTAGTGATAAAAATGAAAATGGCAGTTTTTGCCAGGTTTTGTATTGCCCCTAGATCTGGAAAATAGAATCCTTCTGTGTATGGGAGGGATCTGGGGGAGGGATATGAAACTTGGGGCAGGGAAGGGGCAAACTGTAGGAAATTCTAATATCCTGCCAAAATCAGCCTTAACTTCTGGTCCAGTTGTGGGGATTTTTGACAGGTTTTGGCATAGAAAACTGAATCACAGAATGTTCTGTTGCTTTTTCATCATTCAAAATAGGTAACTTCGCTTCTATGACTGTACAGCATTAGATTAGTATGAGTTTCCAGCTTGGGCACTTTTGCTATAATAAAGAGTGGTTTAAAGTCTGCAGCTACATCTTTCTTCATAGTACAGGGTTCTTAACAATCAAAGATAAATGAACCGCCCTTGCCTTTCAGCACAAGTGAGGGGGAAAAAAAAATACACATACACACACCCTGGAGGAAGGAATGGCAGCAAGACTGAGCCCTCCTTAGTAGTTCAATTGAGGGGAGAGAGACTTCTCTGTCGGTTTGTGGGAGTGAATCTAATTACCAGTGTCTTACTTTCATTAATAGGTTGGAGCAAGTTAACTTCTCAAAGGAGGAAGAAATAGACATTATGCCTGAACTCCTAGACTGAATTACGATCATTTAAGTGTGGCTTTCCCAAAAATAGGATTTTTTTTTTTTTTTTTAGTAAGTCTTTTGTGAAGTTGGGCAGGTGGCCAGGAAGAACACCAACTACCAAAAAGCCAAAAATAACTGATAAAACATGTATATTTATAGACGGGAGGACAGAGCATTCTGGAAAACTGAAGAGTATATTTTAATAGATTTTAATGTACCTCAGTCAAATTTAATTAGCTAGACTAACCCTCAGCTGAGAATTTTGACTGGAATCCACCTCTGCCATCCTGTTTCACTTCTCCTTTTCCACCAGTGGTCTGGGAGTAAACGTCAACTTAGGTGGGGTCAACATGTTTCTTGACCGATATTTTTGTTTTCTTAGCCTCACTAGCCAAAAATCTGATGATGACTATGAAGATTACGCTTCTAACAAAACATGGGTCTTGACTCCAAAAGTTCCAGAGGGCGATGTCACTGTCATCTTAAACAACCTTCTGGAAGGATATGACAATAAACTGCGACCTGATATAGGAGGTACGTGAAGGCCTTTTGTGACGTGGGTTACGCCGAGACAAACATGGCTGCCACGTCAGAAGGAAACACCAGCACATTTCAACAACCAGAAGGGTGTAAATAATACTTCCCACTGTATGTTGTTAAAATAAAGAAGGTGTAAATAGCATTTAGGCTTTGGAGTAGAAGGGACATTAAGTTCAAAATGAAGAAAGATGATGTTCAAGTGAGCGTCAGAGCTAGAAATTTTAATTTTCCTAGACATCACAGACAAAGACTATATATAGAAGGAAATAGTCTAAATTTCTTTATGAAGCAACATCAGAAATCACCAGGATTCAATCCCCAGTTCCTCCATTTAAAAAAGCAAATAAGCAAAAACCTCATTAGCCATCCCCAACAAAATAAAATAAGGTGGGACACTGTAGTTCAGTGGTAGAACCCATGCCTAGCATGCATGAGGTCCTGGGTTCAATCCCCAGTACCTCCGTTAAAAAGAAGTAAATAAATAAAAACCTAATTACCCACCCTCCAACAAAAAAAATTTTTTTAAGATTAAAAAAACCAAGTAAATCATAGTAAAGAAAAGACATACTGCTTACCTATAGCTTTGTAACAAACAACCACAAAATCTCATCTAAGCTCAGCTGGGTTAGGGACCCTCATTTAGGAAAGCTGTGCTCTCATTCCACTCCTGGGACCAGCAGACTAGCTGGGGATGTCCTTCTTGTGACAGTAGCAAGGAGAGAGAAAATAGAAGCTCACAAGGCTTGATGCTTAGAATTAGAACTAGCATAGTCACTTTTGTCCATATATTATTAGCCAATGCAAGTCAGACGGTCAGTCTCAGTGTTCAGGGGCAGAGATGCAGCCTCACGGATGTGAAGGCCAGGGTGTAGACGCAGGGAGGAGTGGAGAATGCAACCCACTGGAGGGAATCAGAGCATGGCACTTCACGGAAAATGGATAAAGATGAGAGAAATGTGCTTGCTGAATCGAAGCCCAGAGTATTATGAATCCTTGTTCATTAAATGTTAAATGAAAATGGAGCACATTCATTAGGTCATAGATGTAACACTACATGACTTTTAATATCAGTCCTCTTTGACAAATAGGTGTGTATTGGGTTTCCATATGGTTTCCTCATATTATTTGATGAGTCACAGAATTCATTAAATCCTTGAGGAAGATTGATTTTTGTGTTGGCTGGAGATGGATGAGGATGAAGTGGTCATAAAAGGAATCAACAGGGAGCAGTGTTTCAAAAACAGTTCATAATCCTTGTTGCTTTTTATGTCTATTTCATGTTTCTAATGCATATTGTTTTCTAGGTCGCTATGTAGTTATTTTTTTCCATATGGGCCAAGTCAGGTTATAGCACCCGAATGGATTGTAGAGCATGAAGGAAAACATAATAAAATTCAGGATATCTGAGAGAAGGATGAAGAAAATCTGATCAGTGTTTTCTTAGTTAGTCATCTTTATATAGTCTTAAAAAGATAATCAGTATCAAATCTCTGCTCTGCTTAGCTATTACGTTTCCCTGCTTACAAGGAAATACTTATTTGAAAACAAACAGCTATTTAAATATAGTGAATTAGTCACTAGCACTAAATTAGTTGTGAGTAAATCACTTCTCAGGTAGCAAAATAAATCTCTTTCTCAAATAACAAGGACTGAAACGTTAAAATATTATGCTTCTCCATATGCACATATTTCTGTTTCTCTTTGCAGTGAAACCAACATTAATCCACACAGACATGTATGTGAATAGCATTGGTCCAGTGAACGCTATCAACATGGTAAGTTTCTAATGCTTTTTGTTGATCTTATTAGCATATTAGAGAGGGAATGTGGTATCATGGAAATAGCAAGGAATATTCCAACAATAACAAAAAAAAAAATGGAAGGGAGAGAGAATCTTTCAGATCTTTTTTTCTCTCTTGTGACATAAATATAATTAGTTTTAGTGATTGTTATGAAAATTACATGTATGTATAAAACTATATGTATAAAACTAACGTGTGTAAAATGCTGTAATTTTAAGATTCAACAATCATTACTTCCTTGGTAGGTACTCCCTACTACAAAATGAAACCTAGCTCTCTACTACATCTTAGAATATTGATTTGTTTCAAATCAAAATTGTTTCTCAGAGGAAATAGTGCATTAGATGTAACAGTAAATGTAACTTTGCTCTTCTATAAAGCTTTCTATTCAAATCTGACATAAGAAACTGGACGGAAGTCTATATAGAATAGAACAGAGTCCAGTAGAACATACTGTAACGTAACATAACATGGCATAATGTACCCTAACATAGAATAGCATAGCGATATTATAACTTTAAAATAGTGTTTACCAAGCAAGCAGTAAGGACACCGGGCTGAGTCAGAGAGACAGATGAGAAACTTCCATTACTGCTCAATAAAGGATACTGACACCTGCATGCTCCTTGCAAGTAAGCTGCTTGTTGACCCATTAACAAACGCCAGCATGTTTCTTCTTCACAATTAAAATTCTCAGAATAGTTAGCATTCTGATGCAAGATATAAAGCAGCAGCAGCAGGCAGCTGTATATGTAGTCTATTTAACCACAGGACTTGGAATTTCAGGCACACTAGTGTCCAGAACCACTGTCCCCAGATCAATTTATGAAATACTAGTTGAGAGAATCTTAAAGCTTGTGTGTGTGTGTTTGCCAAATGTAGATTAGAAGTTACTGAGTTACTGTGTTTACTGGCACATCACTAATTAGTTGATAAAAGAATTTCATGGAACAGTTTCCGCTCTCATTACGTGGGGGCTGCACGTATGGAGTTAAACAGCAAACAAGGTGGTATGACCTGCCCCAGTGGAAGTGTAGTCGGTTACTGTGAGATACTGGGGCAGGAGGCACAAGGAAGTAATCCAGGACAATGCAAATGAGGCAAAGAAAGAAGATTCTAGTCTGATCCTGACAGGCTGCTTTTCTTGGGCAAATAAATAATCTCCCTGTTTTTCTGTGTTCATTATAAACGGTGGTGGGTTGAGGGGATCAGACTAAGAAATGTGGATGACTCTCCTACGAACACTGGGGGTTCTTTAATTTTCTCATTTATAGATATGATTAAAATCAGGTTATCAAATGATGCTACGTAATATCTAAATATGATAGCCAAATGAGATCTTGAGTGTTCTGACTCCAGGTCTAAATGACATCACACTTTCTTCTCTTCGATGAAAGTCAGTCACTCGCAGCTTAAATACGTGCAGGGAGGATTCATTACACTCATTTATCATCATAGCATTTTCTGAATACGCTTTGTGATAGAGATTAGTACAGTCATAAAGATTCTCTTTTAATTGGTTCATTTCCTCTTGTTTAGAAAAAAAAATGACATCAACTGTAATAGTAAAACATAAAGACAGTTACCTTGCTTTGGGTGTGTGCTGTCTGCCAGACCCGGCACAGAGCGCCTTATGTGTCTTCCCCTTTGTTTCCGTCCTCACCCTACCTGACAAGGAAGAGTCTGGAGGAGCCTCACTTTTGTGTGTGTGTGTGTGTGAGGCAGCTGAGCCTCCAGAGCTCCAGGTTAGGACTGTTTTGAGTTTTCTGGACTTTCTTTCACTCTATAGCAGTGATTCTGAACGTGGGTGGTTGATTTCCTCAAGAGACAATTGGCGCTGTCTGGGAATACTTTTAGTTGTCACGATTGAGGGTGGGGTTTGGTGCTACTGGTTCCCAGTAGGTAGAGGCTAGGAATACTTAGCAAATATCCTAAAATACACAAGACAGCCCTCACAACAGAGAGTTAGCTGGCCCAGAATAACAGGAGAAACTCTGCTCTATAAATACCGAATGCAAACGGCTGTATCAGGGTGATGATCTTTTGCCAGGAATCACTTAGACAGGTCTGTTTTCTCACAATATCATCGTCTTGTCTATGAAAGATGGGTGAGTCTCCTTAGCAAAGCTTTTGCTTCCTTTTGGACTATTCGAAGCCAGAGTAGCTTTGCTTTTTGTATTAGCCATGAGAACATAAATGATAAATCCAAACAGATGCTCTATTATACAGTCCTGCTATATTAAAGATGTTCCATTTCATCTTTTTCTTTAAAACAGGAATATACAATTGATATATTTTTTGCCCAAACATGGTATGACCGACGTCTGAAATTTAACAGCACCATTAAAGTCCTCCGATTGAACAGCAACATGGTGGGGAAAATCTGGATTCCAGACACTTTCTTCAGAAACTCCAAAAAGGCCGACGCACACTGGATAACCACTCCCAATAGGATGCTGAGGATTTGGAATGATGGTCGAGTGCTCTACACCTTAAGGTATTCTTTTGGAAAAGGAAAGAAGTGATTGCTGGGGATGAAACAAAGATCAACTATATTTTCCTCTCTCTCTTTTTGTAAAATCTTTTTTTTTTTATTGAAGTTTATAGTCAGTTTACAATGTGTCAATTTCTGGTGTACAGCCTAATGTTTCAGTCAGACATACACATACATATATTTGTTTTCATATTCTTTTTTTCATTATAGGCTACTAAAAGATATTGAATATAGTTCCCTGTGCTCTACAAAAGAAACTTGTTGTTTATCTATCTTATAGATAGTTAATATTTGCAAATCATAGTCTCTTAAAACAAAAAGAAAAAAAGATGTCAAGCCTGCGTCAGAGCTGGCATGCTTGATCTAAATAGTACGAGATGCTATGCAATTAGCTTTTCTTTCTGTTGTCAATGAGCCTATTCAAAGGACTAGACAAAGGTAAAACCTCGTTTATGGCCGATGTGAGAACTCTGCTTTCTCACAGGGACACGGAATTTCCCTTGCATTCCTAAGACCCCCTGGCCTTTACACCAATCTTGGCTTTTGTGTGTGTCCTGCTACTTTAAAATATGGACACTAACCCCACAGTCAGTCATCCTTAGGACCACCGGTTCTTACGTTTGGGAGTGTTTCCGTCTCCAAGGAAACCACTGCTAACGGAGGATTTCTGATGTGGAAATTCCTGTACATCCTTCTTTCTAGCTGCACAATGGCAAGTAACTAGAATGACTTCCATCTCCCAGCACCCACTACAGTGATAGGCTGTTTGACTTAATTTTTTTTTTTTTTTGCTCTTTTGGGAAGAGATATTTTGGGGGAAAACTTGAAGGAGGCCTCTTTTCTATTCTGAACTTAAATATTAAGTAACGTTTGACAGGTTTTCTTCTTCAATTACTTTATGCCATTATCTTATTAGCGCTTACTGATTACATGCATTTAAAATATTTTTACATCTAAGTTTCTCATTGGTGAGAGCATATTATTAAATCAACATAATACTGCGTAGACTTAAGAATCAGGCAAACCTGGCTTTATTAGCTCTATGTCAGACTGTCTGTATTAGAGCCGTTCTCCAGGATTCCTGCAAGAGAGGCAGCTCCTCATGGGACGTACAGCACTGGGGGCAGCTGTCTGGTAGCAGGGGTCTTGGTGCTAGGAGAATCTCAAATTTTTATTTGGTTAGGAAGTTTGGTATTTTTACTTGGATACATTTTCATTTAGAGGAATTAGGTGAAAATTGGTGAAGATTTATTGCCAAAGAAGACACCCCCACACCACGACATGTCCCCTGCCCAAGATACTCTCCGGTACTACAACTAAGCAAACATTTACCTTTCATTTTTAAAATTGCTATAAAATAGAGTTAATGTTTCTTATCTCACAGAGTTGTAATAAGGACTAAGTGGGGTGATATGTGAAGTGCTTAATATAGAGCCTAATAAAAAAAAAATGTAAGCAAAGGAGATACTTAAATTATTTGTATATATTTTCAGTAATAGGTAGGACTAATACAATTCTTCTAGATCTTAGTATCCAGGAACCTGGAACTTCAAAATGGTTCCTGTTAAATACCCTTGTGACATATATTTCATGCTGTATGTGATATCCAAAATACAAAATATACTTTAAACTGGATCCAAATCCTCTCTGCCATCAGTTCTATCAGTGAGTAGGAAAAATGGCCACGATTACAAAAGAAATTCATTGCCCGTATTTTGACTTCATCATGGGTTTTTATTAAATTAGAAGTAAGGTAGTGACTGGAATTATAATCCAGTGGAAATCAAAGTTTGTCCGATAAATAAGAGCTCAGTCTAGTTTGAAGTACTAAGTAAAGTCACACTATCTTAAGTCCTTTATCATTCTAATATTATAGTCAGTTTTCCATTTCTATTAACTTGCAGAATCACTATACAATATTTAATTATGGAAACCACCTCAAAAATGTCACTCATGAGATTCATCCAAGATTTGAATGAGTTGCTAATCTGTACAGAGAGATGATTTTATTCTTGTGGCTTATCTATAATGAGTTATGAATGTGCATGTATATGCATAGACATATATCTATGTACCTATCTGCGGTCTACATTATTTTCAATTTTAACAGTTCCAGTTTAATTTGGAGAAAAAATACTAATAAAATATCAAATTTAATTGAAGTTTCACTTATGAATAAAACTAATCTTTTCTTTGGAAGAGCATATAATTATTTAGCTTTGGAGGCGTAATCTTGGGTTCAGATCTCAGCTATGCCACTAGCTTTGTGACTTTGGGCAAGTTCAAGTACAGTAAAGCCATAATAACACTAAACTCACCTTAGCCAGTGCCATGGGGACAACTAAGGAGTCAGTGATCATTAGTTACATTTTAAGATCAGTAATTGCTCTATTATACCATAGAAAAGTAAAATCTCCCCAATTAAAAATGATGCTAAACTGTAAAATCTTTCAAAATAAAAGTTTTTAAAATAACTTTTATTGCTTTAAGATTGATACCTGCACATTGTAAGAACTGTCGCTAACAAATATAAAATTTGGAAAATCATCAACCCCTCACCTTTATAACTTTACAGTATATTCATACTTCCCCAAAGGTGGTCAAAACATCTAGGACTCACTTATATTTTCTCTGTCCTAGAAACCCAGCCTATATTGGGATCCAGAAGATCTCAGTAAGCACCCCAGCTGCAAACAAATTGGGACTCATTGGCAGACTTTTTTTTAATAAGTCTCTGTATCCGTATTTAACATGTCTTGATTGCCATAAGATACTGGTCTCCTCTGTAACATCCTATCCAATGGTTTCACAGTGTTCCTTTGTAAGAATGCATAACACTCCATTTGTGAAACATAGGTATTTTTAAACTCACATATAGTAATTTAAAGCTAACATCTAACAAGTACTTACAAACAGAAGGTTCTGCTTTAATTAGCAGATAAGATCGGAGAATTATCTGCATTCATTTACACGCAAACAGCAAATGAGCTTAAGTTCTTAAAACAGTTTGTTCTAGTAAGTACATTAAGAGCATTCTTAGCGATCTCATTTGTGCAATTACTTTGCCCTCAAAATTAGGTGATCATGAATATTGAATACATGAAGTTGAGGTCAGTGAGATCCTATGGTTTGGTCTGTGAAAATAAATGGACTGCATTAAGTCTTAAATAATTTTCTCGTGGACTTGGTGGATTTCTTCAGTGAGGATCACCTTGGGTTATCAATAAGAATGGGTGATATACTCTCCGGGAATGAAACTGAATGGTCATTAGAAAATGTGCTAGTGTACGTTTTTTTAAACTGTCTAAAATCTCTGTTTATGTTTCATATCTTCCTGTTTAGGTTGACGATTGATGCTGAGTGCCAATTACAGTTGCATAATTTTCCAATGGATGAACACTCCTGCCCCTTGGAATTCTCCAGTTGTAAGTAATGCTCATTTGATGTTCTGTAACTCCTCTCACCAGTCGCCTTTCTGATTGCAATATCAATTAATTGGGAGACTTACAGAGAATGCAGAATTGCAGTAAGTGATGTTGTTGACTTTGAAGATTTTGATAATCTTTTTCATCGTTAAAAAAAGAAAAATCTATTTTATCAGGAGTTACAAATAGATTTCATTGGGGCGCAAACTTTGAATAAATTGGCAGTGGTTGCCTGGAGCCCTTTGTTGGGAAAGATTGTAAAGCCAGGCCTGGTATCAACAGAAAGGGCAATGGTGGATTACACATCTCCGCTCCCACATGGGCCCAGGAGAACAGAGGACCAGTATGTTTGCTCGTTGCTTTCTCCCTTTATGTATCAAGACGCATAGAGATCCCACAATGTTTGCTCACTCCAATTTTGATACACCTGTTAAACAAAATTGAAAATTACCTCCCTCCACCTGGAGTTCTAGTAATATCTAGAACTAGGTATCCACCAGTGAGCAAAAGACTGATTTTTGGTGCCATGTGGGTCCAATTCCAATCCAATCCCATCCCTCTAGACTTGAGCGGATTACTAAGTCTCTCAGCGAGTCCACAACACAGGTGCCCAATAGAGATGATAAGACCTGCCTCACCTAAATATTGTTTTGTTGATGTAATAATATATGTACAATGTTTGGATGCTACCTCACACATAGTGAAGATTCAATCAGGAGCTCTATTACTTTATTAATTATTATTATCATCGGAAAATGGACGATAGCGAGAAGATCCGTGATGATTCTAACTCAAGTTAAGCTTTAGTAACCTTCACAGATACTTCCTGCCTGAATCAGAAATAAGCCTCAGTTTCCCCCACATGTTCGCCTCACCATTTGTTCAACATTCATGTTAGATTGCTCACCTCCTCCTCATTTTTGGTTTGTCAATTGTGCGTACTAGGGAGAATGAAGAACTAATTATGAATTTTAAATTATACACACACACGTATATACACATATATAATTTGCCAGCAAGGGAGTGATGGAGAATCTTAAGAGCCAACTAAATCATAATAACTATACTTTCAATGAAAAGAAAAAAATGAGAAAAGCAAACACAAATTTCACTAAACATCATTTCCACAGGGAACCAAAGGAAAACTTCATTGTGCATTATATGTACTGAGAAAAATTCCCATGATAAATCTCACTCCATATGTTTTACTTCATCCAAGAATACAGTGTGTTTCAGTGGAAGCTTCCCTAAGGTTTAGGAGATTGCATTTCTTTTCTTCTAATTTTCTACCTGACACTGCTCTTCTCCTGAGTCAGCTAAAACTGAAGAACGAGTGGTTTCTGTGCCATCGGGCCACTGATTGACAATTGTCTTCTGAACCCAAACTGACCTGAATATTACTTATTGCTGTCAAACCAGTTCAGTCACCAACAGGTACTCCATAGGAAGTTTCTTAATATCATCAGTTTTCACCACATCTTGTCCTCTCCCTCCAAATCCCCCATCCTATAGCGATGTGGGAACTCTTTTTTTTTTTCTTTCTTCTTAATTAAAACATAACAGACAAAGAATTAGACCACAAGAAAAGAAGGAAACATAAAGGGTTTTATTCCAAGAAGTCAATCAGCCTCCATAATCAAAACTTTTCTTTCCATAGCATTATTAGAAGACAAACAGTTGAGAAGATTCCTAGTTTTATAATCAGTCTGTCTGTCTGTCTATCCATCCATCCATCCTTCCATCTATCTACATACCTATCTTTCTTACTTGAGTTTATTCTACAGTTTACTTAATAATGTTTATCCATTCAACAACTGTATATTGACCATTAATTCCATGAAATAAGTATGCTCATCATCCCCATAAGGAAACAAATAATTCAGGAAAAAAAATTAAGAAATTTGTCTAGGGTATTATGGCTAGGAAAAGGTACTGATCATCGCTAATTTTCAGCGTAATCTCTTTCTCATGAGTGCTGTCTGTTCTCTTGGCTGAACATGACTGAGCCACAGTCCTCACTGGTATCTTCCCCTTGACATTTCCACTTACTGCCTTTAATTGTAGATTTCTGTGTGTAAAATGAAGTCTCAGCAAGTTGAGGGAGAGCATAAACAGTTGAGGTATTTTTTCCCAATCATCTTCGACTCCAAGGACATGCCCCGGAGACGGATTTGAGTCTGCTCTTCTTCCATCATTTTCTGTTTCTGCATGACTCTCAAACATCTTGCCCTTTTGAGACTCTTCCAGCATAAAACAATGTCTTGCACATGTACCATTAATTACATACTGGCCACTTTTTATCTGTTACCCCAGACAATGCAAAGGATGCATGTAGTGTATACAAAACCAGGCAGAGTATGCCTGATGCCTTCTGTGTAATTAAAGAGCTTCTCAAGGGTAATGCTAATCTCCTGATCTTTTAACCTCACTTCCCATCAGGACGCGGCATCACTGCATTGACGTCCTCTGCTGTAGTGCTTTTTAGTCCAGGGTCCTCATCTAAAGCACAGCTCTGTCTCCCTCGGTATCCACCTCCGTGTCTTGTTCACAGAAGGCGGCTGCTCCGTTCGTTCATTTTTAAGCATTTGAAATGTGTGTCTCTCGTCTCGTGGCAGACGGCTATCCCCGTGAAGAAATTGTCTATCAGTGGAAGCGCAGTTCCGTTGAAGTGGGCGACACAAGGTCTTGGAGGCTCTATCAGTTTTCCTTTGTTGGACTGAGAAACACCACTGAAGTGGTGAAGACGACTTCTGGTAAGATGCACTCAAACAATTCTGAGTGACCCTTCCACAGTTCAATATCCAGTACATGTGATTCAGAAGCTATCAGTACCTGTCTACAAATAATATTCAGAAAATTGAAGTGTTTCAGTTGATGAGAGAAAAGTGATCATGGTATTCTAGTATAATGTATAAATATAAATGGACTCTCAATTTAAAGCAAATTAGATTCAAATTGGGTAAGTGAACAATTTGCTTAATTTCCGTTAAGTGAAAATGAGTAGCAATTATTAAAAAAGGGGAAAATATTTATCAGGCACAGGTGTAATATTTCTTTTAAGAAATATGTTTCATAATATATTGAAATAACAGCATTTAATGTCTCACATGGGGAAAATTAACTTTTCAAAATGCAGAAAAGTGACCATAGTGGATATGGACTAATTCTCTGTTCAGTGATGAAACGTTTTGAACCGGCTCCATCTGTGAATAAGGAACTGGGTTTTGGTATCAGATAGGCCTGGGCTCACATACCAACTCCATCAGGTGCCAGCAACAGATTTTAAGAAATTACTGAGTTTCTCAGGGGACTGGCTCTCCCAGATAGCCAGTGTGGACAGAAAGGTCTGCGTCACCGGCCTTCTGGATGTATGGAAATGAAAAGGTAAGGCACTGAGAGAGCATCCGGTAAGTAGTGCTTAATAATGATACTGACCAAGGATGCATGGGACCTAATGTGGTCAGGAAACTAAAAATCTGTATTTTTATATCATATATCATTATTTTTAATGGTATTAGTTGAACTGATTTTAAAAACCATGTTGGGGGGTAGTCAGACACATTTCTGGACCAGGTCTGTCTCGTGGGTGGCTACAGGTTCTTACAAACCTTCTGCAGTGCGGAGTACATACTCCGTACAACTTATTCCAGCTACTCCTTTTTAAAGTTAGGTGAATTTAAATATATCCTAATTTCAAATGTAAACATTGTGTTCCCAGCTTACCATTTAATAAGACATACCTTTTTATATTTATTTCCATGAGTGAAGCTGTTTTCTGTTGATTCATTCTCTCATACCTGCCTTTTTTCCCCCCCTGGAATTCATAGGACATATTTTTGTGTGTTGACTAATTTGGAAGGCTTTGGTCTATTGTACAGAGAGAAATTAAGTTAAGGACCTATACAGAAATGGAAATTTAAGGCTCTGCTTTCTTCAACACTACCCTCTAAATCAAAGAGTTCTCTGGCTCTGACATTGTTTTTGGCATTTTTCAGATTTCTTCAAAAACTCTCTTATGTTGCAAAAAGAATCTGAAAGAAAATCAAAGAAATGCTCTAATCTACTTTTAAAACATGGCCTTATGTTCTCTTATTCACTGGAAATCCTGACCATCAAGTGCTAAAACAGTCTTTCTTTTGGTCCCCCCAAAAAGATTCAAGATTGTCTTAGAACTGGTCTCCCATCTGTGAAAGAACGCATGTAAAAATAATCTCTAAGTCTACATGCTTCCAGAATGAGAAATTGGGCATTAAATTCTGTTGTGTATTCATATTTCCATAATTATTCCAGCACCCTAAAACAGAACTCGCAAATTCGTAACTAGCAGATCCTCTGTTTAGTCATGTGAATCCAGAGTGACATTAAAACCAAATGGTAGTGAGGGAAGGGCTGGCTTTGTATCACCGGGTCTAACGTCACCCCCTCCCCATGGTTTCATATTGAGAATTACCTAGAGCGTATTTACTCTCTAGTAAGAGATACTTCCAAAAGAAAATGATCTGCTTACTTAAAGCTTGGCAAGAATATTTATCAAAGTTTCTTTTCAGAAGGCTATTAATCTTCCTAGAGAAATCGAAGCTGAACTGTATTGATAACAGACTGGATACTGAGTGGCCCCACTGATTGTATCAAGTCCTCGTGAATTTTAGTGCGGTAGTTAGCCCCCGCCCTGACCTCCTTACGCTCCCTGCTCTGGCCAGGCTGTTTTTGTGTGTGCGGTACCGTTTCAGTTGTCTCTGTGAAGAGAAACTGGCTAAACTGGAACGGAACACCGGTGCCGAGAGGCAGCCTGACTCTTGTCATAGTCGATGCTGTAATGATCGGAATTTCTCCGTGATCTTTTGTCTTATTCCTGATGACATTCTTATCTTCAAAGTGTAGTTCTGTAACTAATTAATCATCCACAAGGAAGTTACATTAATAACTTTCTTGGGAGATTATCGGAAGATCAAAATTCTAGCCTTTTTGAATCTTGGCTGTTATGACAATGTGGTTTTTCTCCTAGGCTTATAGTAAATGTATCTCCCTTTGAGAATTCTGTCGCAACTCAGAATGTTGCCTAAACTTTGGCTTACTTACCACGGGGATTTCTAGCCTGCATCCGTTCCAGTCCGCCTTCCATGACTTTGTTTTATGCAAGTGGTGATTGTTTTGCAGGTTCTGTGGTGTTTTTGGTGTTTACATGGGCTCATTGTTATTAGGAAAGTGAATCTTTTAAAGGGAAGTTCAGATTAGGACCATAATTGGAAAAGCAGAAGCATCTGGCAAATAGAAATTTGATATAAAAATAGAATGAAAAATAAGTGTCCTTAAATTTTAAGTGCATATATTTGTGTTCCCCAGACTCTGAGTATGTTGAAAAAGAGAAATACTAGAGAAAAGGGCGAGTGCAGCTAGCGCCGAAGTACAGCTGTTCCATGCTTTCAGCAGAAGGACAGAAGGAACATGCACAGGAAGGAATCTTCTTCCTCACCGGATAATTCAGTGCTATGTGATAACCCTGCAACGTGGCACCTGAATCATCTTTATCAGCACTGGTATCTGTGTCACTCTTGAGAAAAACATTGCCTGGGTGGTAGACTTATACGACTTAAAGAAGACTTTGAATCTGTGGTCAATACATCAGAACAGATTCCAGACCCATGATTTGTCCTTCACACCATCCTCTGTTCCTGACTGCTGTGTATCTGGGAATAGCACCATCATTGTCCCAGTGAGCCAGGCGTGAGCACTCGGAGAGTCACATGTCTGCCTCCCACATCTAGTGAATCACCCAGGCACTTATGCCTCTGAAATACCTTGTGTAACTGTCCTCTTTTCGGTTGCCACTGCCACTGTCCTAGTTCACGATTTTGTCTGTTCTCATCTGTGTAGGTAGCCTATTAAGCTGTGTCCCTGCTGTCAGTGTCTCTCTGCTACAGTCTGTCCTTGATACATTAATCATAAAGGCTAGCACTTACTGAGCACCAACGACATGTCCCATAGCAAACATTTTATATAAAGGACTTACTTTAATTCCCACAACCATGGTCATCTTCACTGTCATCAACACTGAGGGGATCTCTGTGGACGAGGAACGGACTTCTAGGGTTCGTTTACTTGCAGGGATCAGACATGGCAGCTGGGCGGTTTGCTTTCAGACTCTCACTCTAAACCACTACACTATCTTTATCCCCACTGTGGCCCAGTGAGTCCTCCTGAACCACAACTTCCCTCATGTGCCAAGAATTCAGGAGGTTCGGTGAAGCACAAGTTATTGTTCCTAATATATAAGCCCCTGACCTCAGGAACTTCCCAGCTTGGTTTTCTACAATTTCCCGGCTTGTAACAGAACTACTCTGTTAGTATTTCCTGAATATAAATAGCCAGTCCTATGTACACATTGAATTTCAGTCTCCTTTTCAGCTTGTCAGCTCAACCCTACCTTCGTGACTTTAAAACATAAATAAACAGCTTCTCGTCCATGAGACTTGTACAGATCTTAATGCCACAACAACTTGGAACAAACTTTAAGATGGTTCAGTCTCGGAGCCAGGCAGCTCAGGTTTGAATACTGGCTTGTGTACGTTATTGGAAACACGTAAGCTCAGTGTCACCAATGTTACAGGGCTACTCTCAGGATCAAGGAAGATACTCCGTTAAAAGTGCTTTACAAACTGTGCCTAATATGTAGGAAGGATTCGGTGAGTGGTGGGGGGAGGGACCACCATCATTGTCATCATCAGACTTCCCTCACAGAATCGTCGCCCACTATGTGAAAACATCATTTCTGCCTTGCGGTGTTTCGGCACTCATTTTAGTCCCCCTTACCTGCCCCCTCATGCCAGTAAGTCATAAGCCTCCCCATGGAAGGCTTTGTTTAATCATCTTTGCACCCATGATACTGTGAGCCTGGTGACTCGCTGAGAGTTGATTAGTAGCTAATTGTAAGATGGATTGCTTGTGACAATTACATTGATAAGACCATAAATTTTTCTTCAATTAAATAAGCAATGCAGAATTCTCTTCTATATTTTTCCATGACTCATCGTTTACTCTGAAGTAGACGACTTGCTTCTTTCTAGTCATACTGCCATGGCCAGTTCACCAAATTACCTACCTGATTTTTGGTATCAAGCAGAGCTTTGTTCCCTCATGTTCTCGTGAAATGTGAGCTATAAAGACGGGCAAATCAGTTTCTTAGGGGAACCTACATTCTTGAGATCGAAATGCCATTATTATGAATCAAAAAGAAACATATTCTTCCTATAGAAGAAAAACATTCAGTCTTTTTTTCTTCCAGTTTTATTGAGATGTAATTGACAGACAGCACTGTGTAAGTTTGAGGTATATTGCATAATGATTTGACTTGAAAACATCGTGAATGATTGCCACATTAAGTTCAGGGAACATCAATGGTCTCATAGAAATACAAAATTAAAGAAATAGAAAAAAATCTTTTTCCTTGTAATGTGAGCTCTTAGGATTTTACTCTTAACTTTTATATACAACATACAGCAGTGTTAATTATATTTATCATGTAGGACATTACACGCCTACTACTTACTTATCTTATAACCGGAAGTTTGCCCCTTTTGGCTACCTTCATCCAGTTCTCCCTCCCCCAGCCCTTGCCTCTAGTTAACTGTAAATCTGATCTCCTTTTCTATGAGTTTGCCTGTTGTTTGTTTTTGAAGTGTAATTGATCCACAACACTGTTGGTTCCTGTTACACAACATAGTGACTTGGTATTTCTATATATTTCAAAATGATCAACGTGGTAATTCTGAAAAGCCATTCCACAGTCCATATTATCTTTAGAAATGTAAACATAAGTGTTTCATAAATTTGGGGGCATTCCCATGTACATGAACTAGTACTTTCTTCCTTTGTGTCTTCTACCCGTCTTTTTGGCTTAGATTCCATGTCAAGTTGTATTTTCTTGATTTCTATTACAAGAAGTGCATAAATATTAAAAAGCCTGTGCACCACTAAAACTTTACCTTGCTTTCCAACAGGGGCATGTAGACCACAAATTTAGAAATGTCAGCTCTGTGGATGAAGTCCATGTTCATGGCTTGATTTCTAATATATATATATACATATAATCCACCCTAGAGCGTCAGAGCTTGACTGATGTTCTCCCACCAAACTTCCCTGAGGTTTCTTGGATACATTGTACTTACTTCAGATCTTCGTGCCTAATTTTTTTCTTAATACTAAACTCCAGTTCAACCTTTTCTGTCTAAATCAGCATATACGTACTGGTCAAATAATTCTCCAAATAGAAGAAAAAGAAGTAGCTCCCACCTTCTGGGCTGGGTTTTAATTGATACGTCTTTGGCAACCCAGGGAGACACACTTGAAACTACTCATCACTGAGGTGAACTATTTAGAGGGAAAGAAAAAGAGAAATTTTTTTAAGAAAGTAAGTTACTGGTAATTTTTCCACTGAATAGGTTAGAATAAAACAATTAATAAACCTAAACGATAGGAGAGAAATAAACAACCACATCACCGACCCTGCAGTGTCTGGTTCCTTTTGAGTCGGTAAATTGTGAGCCCATTTT
Organism: Camelus bactrianus; assembly: GCF_048773025.1. Classification (NCBI taxonomy): domain Eukaryota; kingdom Metazoa; phylum Chordata; class Mammalia; order Artiodactyla; family Camelidae; genus Camelus; species Camelus bactrianus. The sequence continues at coordinate 18,589,955 of NC_133560.1, read as the reverse complement.
GGTCAATAATACAATTTTCAAACTACTTGAAGCAAACTGATAATCTTGTTAAATCAGTGAAAGACCTCACTGTAATATACTTTTATTTTATTTCAAGCTTCAATTTAGAAAAAAAATAAAAAAAACCTTTGGTTTCAGGGGAGGAGGATGTATGAATTATGTAAAGAGAGCTGGGCCAGAAACAGCCACGGGGAAGTCACTCGCCCTTTCTGGGATGAAAAGTCCTTATCTGTGAAGTGAATGCGTTTGACTAGTTGCTTCTTTAAAGTCCTTGTCCTTAGACTTATTTATAACCTCCAACGTAACGAAGGTTACACGATAGATGTTCCAGTGTAGGAGCGACTTTATATAGTAATGTTTTCCTTCGTCAGATTTTCAGTGTCTTCTAAACAAGTCAAATGCAAAACTAACCTCCTTTAGGCTTTAAATGAGATTCGCACTCTGTTCTGTTGTTAGCGATAGGACATTGTATATATAATGGAATATTCAGAGGCTACATCTAAATATCCCACATTGGAATTTTAAATTCCAACATTGCTCTGACATTGCCTGGCAGGGAGACAAGGCTTAAGAGGTGAAGAGGAGTTGCGCAGAGAAGTCGTGGGAAGTCTGCAGAAAATTGTTTGGTTTCAAGGGGACACGCTTCATTTCAGCTTATGTTCCATCGGCAAGAACTAGCTGCCCGCCCCTGTGGAGCTAAAATGGGGCCGGAAAGCGTAGACGAGCTGTGTGCTGGGGAGGGACAGTGGGCTTTTATGACTTTCTAGTGTCTGTGCCTCACGCATGGCACCATTTTATTTCTCACAAGGAGCCTCTGAGAGAGGTATTATGTTTCTGTTACGAAGATGAAGCAACTTAAATTTATAAGGGCTAAGTACTTTGTTCAAGGCTGTTCAACAGAGTTATTTACCCAGATCCCCAGATTTTACCCCGCTCCATCTCTCCGACATGGGAGGTAAAGGGATGAATTAATTAAAAGAAAAAGTTATTCCTTAGCTTGATCATAGCTAATTTTATGGAGACGATGCAATGAAGTAAGAGCACTTAATATGGTCACTATATTGCTGCGTCCACAAAACGTTAACCTGTAGGGACAGCAGTTACATTTACATCGGGCAGTTAAAGTCAAGTGGGAAACAATTTAGTGACAATGTATTTTCCCTTTTCAGAAACACATTTATTGCTTATAAGATACTATTATTCACTTGCTCAGTGGACCTGTGGGTCACCGTGCAAATCTGGCTTTAAATAAGAAACTGTTGGAACCAATGTATTTGTATAAATTTGTTACTGGAAGAAAAGTCTCATCAGAAAGAAAGCATAATAAAAGTCTGGCATGACTTCTATTTACAGTAATTTTGAGGACTAATATCTTATTTTGACCATCTATCAAAAGCAACCAGGTCAAGACAACATGAATTTTTATCCAAGTATATCGTGTTTCCTAATTCATCTGAAATTCCTCTTTGGCCACGTTTAGAAGACATGTTGATCACTGTGACTGATGTAATTAATTGAGCTCTCCTGTCCAGCTGCTGCCCCCAAATAAATGAAAAACACTAAATAATTTTCTAAAGTATAAAAATGTGAGATGATGGAGACTGAGTCTACAGACACTGCTCTATGTGCAGATTCGCTGAAGGTTCCTTTCACTGTGTTTGATGCAGTTGAAGAATTCCTCTTTATTTTTGCATTTTCAGAAAATAATGCACTTGGCATTGCAGATATGCAAATTTAAGCATGTCAGAGACTGAAAAGGGCATCAAATAGCAATGAGGAAAATAATGTATTGTTTTTTAAATGTAACTTTCTTTTCTTCAAAAGGAGGTTATTAGGATGGTTATAGCACACTGCAGTGCATAATAATCCAGAAGTGGATTTCCTGGGTATTCAAGCTGGGGCTGACCAGAATTCGTGTACCATTCTCACCTGCCACTCCTGTAATCTATTTCGTTTAGAAAATCAAGAACCGCTAGTCTTCGTAGTCCATTCCAGAAGGGCAGAAAGAGATCAGAAAAGCCCAGGGACTAGAGAATCAGCAAATGTGTTAAACACGACTCATACTTTTTTTGTTTACATTTCTATATGGGTATCTCTGCTATTCAAGAAATTGCCAGTGCTTCACATTTAAGATATAAACCACATCATCAATGTTTAATTTTTCACATTTGTCTCCCGATTTATGCACCCCAAAATAACTACTCCGTGTCACACATCATCTCTCAGAACAATGACAAAAAGAAATACTAAAAAATAGCATTTTCTCTAAGGTGATAGTTTTTCTCCCATACCTGCCACAAACCTAATTGCTTTTTTCATAAGCATTTCTCTTATCAGCTGTATAAGATGATATCTTTACTTATGAATACTGATGTACAATAAATGACATTTCTGATGAGATGCAAACTTTAGTGTAGATAACCGAGTTTAGTGGAATAGTTTCCAAATACGATTTCTAATCTGCCTGCCCTCATATGCCTTACGGCACCATGCACCTTGGTTTTCCTCATTATTACTTCTATTGTTCACTGGACGGTGAAGAGCTCTGTAACATAAAAGACAATGTGCAATTCATGAGCTGTCTAATAGCTCCTTGCTAGAGAGAATGCAATCATGATCACTAATTATAACCACCTAATGATGACATTGTCTAAGTTGGTGACTTCTTGTTGCCAGTATTAGTGCCTGAGAGTAAAATTAGATTGATGGAAAAATAAAAATTTTAGGACTAAATATCAAAGCTCAAGGCCAACTGTAATTTTACTTACGGGTAATTGCTCCAAAGAGGTAAGATCACTGTAAATTGGTAGCCAGTTGCCTAACTCCAGCCTAGACCACAGATCGTTAGAAATGGATAAATTTAAATTTTATTTATTTCAGTCAACACTAAATAATTGAGGAATTTCAGAGGAAAACCTTCAGCATGTTTACATCTTAAATATCTGGGTTGTGTATTTGCATTTGAAAATGATTAGGTAGAACTGAATTCTTACCTGTCCAAATGGGGAGGCACACAATCTCCTTGACTAAAATTCCTGGCTATATGAATTTCTTGAATTACTGTTCCTTATTTTAGAAAACTAAGTGTATTTCTATCTCAATCAAAATAGGGGAAAATGAAGGATAATCAGCTCCCAAATGAGAGCAAATACGTATCTGTGGAAATAAAGAATATTCATTTATGTTTAATAGGCAGAGGGAATTTCTGTCTGTAAAATAACACTGTAAGAAATGAAGGTGAAAACTATTACTCAGCCAGTTTGCCTGAAAATAGGTAATAAGTTGCAGAGAAGTGCCAGAACCTGCCCAGCCTAGGTCTCACTTGCTTTTTACAGTCTACACCTGGGTTTGTTTATCGTAAGTATGTAGCATATGCAATGCAAATGGATTTAAAGTTGATTCAGTTTATCTCTACCACCCGCTTTCGTGGAAGATGGATCTTAAATAAACAGAGTTGTGAAGTTCTGTATGCGGACATCTGTGCGTCTAGTCTCCTCTGTATTTTTCTTTCTTTTTTTTTTCCAGCTCACATCTAAGCAGCTAAAAGCTGTGTTGCAGTTTCCCTGCATGTTACTGATTAGCAAGCAGTCTTGTATAGCCAATGAACAGTTTTTCTTTCATTTTCTTTGCAAAAATGAGACAGCTGGATATAGCACAAAAAAAAACTTTGATTCCTTTTAAGAGTTGCCTTTGTGGCTGTGCTAACGTATAGTTGAATGACCTTGAGCAAGTCATTTCCTCTTTCGGCCTTCAATTTCTTCATTTCAAAGTAAAAAATCTGTATAGATTAAATGTGAAGGTCCTTTTCAACCCTAATACGCTCTTCTGTTATTTCCTGAAATTTAGCGGTTCTGTCATGAAGCGAACTTCTGCTGGAATGCAGGTTTTCTATGTTCGCGTGAGTTCTTCACAGAAATTTCTATGTGTTTTCTTATTCTGTAAAACTCAAGAGAAATATAGATCTATTTTATCTGCCAAGTATAGAGAATTCTAGTAGCAACTGTGGGGCAAGAGGCCAGAGCATTACCATAGAGATGCTTGGTAAATCAGTTAAAGTCTGAAAAAATGAACTTGGCCTGGAAAAAATAGGCCCACTGTGGGTGTGAGGAGTGAGGGTGGAATTGCATTGAATTCATTGTGAATGAGGAACTGGGAGACGGCGAAGATAGGGCATTGGCTGTGCCATGGCTTTCACAGGGGAGAAAGAACAGACACTTGGTACCCTCAAACAGAAAGGTCACTTGGAATCAAGAGTGCATAGTACAGCCTGAACTTATTTTATTTTTAATTATGTAAATTTCAGTGATGTGTAAGTGCTGTGAATCGGCAGTCCATCAAAATAGTACTGACACTGCCATCTCTAAATCATAATAACACAACGTGGTAGCTCTTGTCAGCTCTTGATACATACATCATCTCACTCACTTTCCATGGTAATTCTATGAGGTGATGTTCATTTCCTGGGTGAGATTATGATGTACTACTGATCTTGTAGAAAAGCACCCAGATGGGGTAAAGGTCTTTTCCAAGACCACAGAGTAAGTTACTAAGCAGACACCCATGTTTCCTGACCGAGAGGCTGATTTTCCAGTCCAGTGATGACCGAAGCAGTTTCTGAATTTGAGTTTGCAGAAAGACTTGTCCTTGGCCATATTTTTTAAATCTAGTGTATCATTTGTTTTCTCTTTATTGTTATGGCATCTATGTATCTGTCATCTGTTTATCAAAAGTTGATTATGTACAAGTAAGGCAGAATCAGACTATCTGTCAGGTTAAGCTAGACTGTGCTATGGTAGAAAATAGCCCTCAAATCTCAGCGGTTTAAAACCATATACATATAAATATATTGTATCTATTACTCTTTCCCATGTGCTTTTTCTGTATATATATTATATATATATATATATTTTGTGTATATATATATTTATTGTAGTATAGTCAGTTTATAATGTGTCAATTTCTGGTGTACAGCACAATGCTTCAGTCATACATGAACATACATATATTCATTTTCATAGTCTTTGTCACCATAAGTTACTGCAAGATATTGAATATAGTTCCCTGTGCTATATAGTATAAACTTCTTGTTTATCTATTTTATATATATTAGTATCTGCAAATCTCGAACTCCCAGTTTATCCCTTCCCACCCCTTCTGCTCCTGGTAACCATAAATTTGTTTTCTATGTCTGTGAGTCTATTCCTGTTCTGTAAATACATTTGACCTTTTTTTTTTTAGATTCTACATCTAAGTGATATCATACGGTGTTTTCCTTTCTCTTTCTGGCTTACTCCACTTAGAATGACAATTTCCAGGTCCATCCATGTTGCTGCAAATGGCATTATTTTATTATTTTTTATGGCTGAGTAGTACTCCATTGTATAAATATACCACAGCTTCTTTATCCAGTCATCTGTCAATGGACATTTAGGTTGTTTCCATGCCTTGGCTATAGGCTAGTGCCCTGTGTACTTTTCTATTCTGTGGCATGCCATTCTCATGGTCAAAGGGGGAAATGATAAAAAAGTAAAATGATTCTTAAAGCTTCTGCTTTGATAGCGAAACCCATTTGGTCTATTTGCCAAAGCAAGTTGCATGAGTAAGTTTGATGTTTATAAGGTGGGATGCATGCTTCCATTACACAAAGGGCCTGCAGTGAAGGCCTCTGTAGGGATGGCCTTGGTAGAAAAACATAGCAAATGTTTAAAATTATAAAACTATAATCAAAATTTGCCATTAGTATAGTCCTTCATGCTATACATGGCCTGCCTAACTGGCCACATATATTCGTGTAGCTCAAGATCATATGTCAGAAAAAGTCACCCCCAACAAGGGAAAGGAATGACTGGCTCTCAAAGAAACCAGAGCCTGGGCATAAGATTTTCTCTCACTCTGAGAATTATCCTTAAAAAAAAAAAAAAAAAAAAAGACTGGTATGAGTCAAGCCTGCTTTACTTTGTCAATGACCAGAGCCATGATGTCCTATTCACGTAAAATTGGCTTCAGGAGGAGCAGGTAGGAAGACACAATATTAACATGGAAATTATCAGAGAGTGATGGGAACTGTCACATTTTATAAACCTGGGCAAGATTTCCCCTGCTGTACTGCTGGGACAGCTTTATTAATTATCATAGAAAACAAGTCTGTAAATATTGGTCCCATACTAAATTCAATTTTACAGATATTAGGCAGTGGTAACTTGTAAGAAACAATAAACCAGAATCATCCTCTTGTCGGGAGGCGGAAGTAATTGAACGTGATTTAATAATAAGTGGTTACAAAATAATGAAAAGGCCAAGCTTTCTTGATTATTGTTACTTTTTACATGGAAACAAATCCTTAATATCTTTAACAGTTCTGTGTAAGAAAAGAGTTCAAAGAGCGGTTTTAAGTAAAACATTTAAATGCTTTCTTTCGTTGACTCTTAACAATGAGCTTGAATTTTAACCCTTTCCTCTATGAAACATTCTTAATTTTGTCCCTCTGTTTTAAGAGATGAGGTACATGAAATACAGTGCTGCTCATAATGTAAAACATGTTCACATGGCTAATTATTGGCAGAATTAGAACTAATCAAGGAGCATCTGTGTCCTCAAGCCGCTGTACCCTGGACACGACCCCAGACTAAGCTGATAAACAAAGACATTCTCATTTTGCTGGCTGACACTGAATTAGTGACGAGTAGGAGATACTTGGGTCCTAAAAATCTGCCATTATTCTCCTACGCTGAGATAAACAGGGTGGATGCTGAGATGATGATGATACATACATTAACACCAGCTTTCACTGGGCATTACACATACGCCGGGCACTGTGCTAAGCAATTTACAGGATTTACGTTAACCTGCAGCAACTTTAGAAGGTAGATTTTGTTATTTCCATGATCACATAGCCAGTAAGTGACAAAGCCAGGATCTGAACCTGTGCTCTGAGACTGGGCCATAACGTTTTTGTTGGGCCTCATTTGTAAGAAGTGGTGACTTCCTTTTATTCATTAAGGAAGAAGGCTGTTCATATGAATAGGTGTGTGTGTGTGTGTAATATGTCATAAAGAACACATGTTCAAGGTACCTTATGAGATTGTGCATTGTACCAACCTGGTATGTTCTGCTCTTTGAGTTGATGGCAATATTCAGAATGTCATAACTGACTAACCTGATGTGTCCAGTTTTCTTTTTACAAAGAGAAGAATAAAGAAGTAATAGCAGTGTCTTGAATAAGGCTAGTTAAATTGCTTCCTAATACTAGAAGTATTATCTGTGACTCAAAGGAAAAACTCTGGGTAAAATTACATGGATACTAGTAAAACATGACTTTCAGTAAAATTTGAAGGGAATACTTAGCTGGGGTGAGAAGACCTGGCTTTCAGTTCTAGCTGACCTTATTCATAGGCACATATATCTAGATAAGTCATTTAACCTCTTTGAACTCACTTTGCTTATTGCAAAATGGGAGAACATAATTGCCTTACCAGAGCTACTATGAGCCTTAGCGGAGGTAACTGTTGGAAAATGCTGAGGGAATTGTGACCAGTTTTGGAAAGAGATGACAATGTGACCATACTATAATTGTATTTTTCCCTTTCTCTCTTTCTTTTTGTCTATATATATTTTTACTGAAGTCAGTTTGCAATGTTTTGTCAGTTTCTGGTGTACAGCACAATGCTTCAGTCATACATGAACATACATATATTTGTTTCCATATTCTTTTTCACCATAGGTCACTACAAGATATTGAATATAGTTCCGTGTGCTATACAGCATGAACTGGTTTATCTATTTTATATATAGTAGTTAGTGTCTGCAAATCTTGAACTCCCAACTTACCCCTTCCCATCCCGTTCCCTTCCTGGTAACCATAGTGAGTCTGTTTCTGTTTTGTAAATAAGTTTGTTTGTTTCTTTTTTCTTTTTTTTGTTTTAGATCCCACATCTAAGTGTAAGCCTTCCTATGTAGACTGTGAGTCTGACAGTTTTGTTGTGAGGGCTGTTCTTAGTGTGGATGGCTGCCACCTCTCTCTTCCATGTGTGTTGGCTGTTATCCCTTTGATTGGGGGTGTGGTTGGTGTTGTGGTGATTGGCGCCTGCCCTGATCCTTGCTGTTTTGTGGGGCCTCCTTTTTTGTTCTGTGGTTGTCACAGCCTTGACAGGTCGGCTCCCCTGTTGCTGGAATAGAGGCTTCTCGACCTGTGTCTGAGCTGCAGTGTGTGGTGGGCAGGGTTGGAGCGCTTCAGCTGGGAAGAAGCGGCCGAGTGTACCTCCACAGGAGATGTCTACCGGGAGGCGCCCTCTGTGGTGGTGTCTGTCACTTGCTGTGTGGGCTCAGAAAGCACTCTTTGTTGACTCTGCACTTGTCCCGCCTTAGATGCGGGAACGTCGGCCACCCGCTGTGGGCTGCGGTGTCCCCAGGTTCTGGGCCCCCTGAACCACCAGCGCAGCTCGGCCAGTGTCAGGTGCCAGGCCCCGCCGCAGCGGCCGTGCAGACCCCAGCCCCACCTCCGCGTACCGCCTGGTACCCGGCCTCGCCCCTGCTGTGCACGGGAACCCTGCCTGTTTGTCCCGGAGGCTGGGTCCTCAAAGCCACCAGGCGAGCAAATCCACCCTCTCTGCCTGGGGCTGTAAACAAATCTCAGTGCCGCCTGAGAGCTGCAGGGCCCCTGGGTATGGATTCAGCTTCCAGCCCCGCCTCTGCCAGCAGTGATGGCTGTGACCAGCCCCACCTCTCTTCTCCTGAGAACACACCGACAGTAGAGCCAAGCGTTGCGGCCCTCCGCCCCACGCACTCCAGCAGTGGTGCTTTTTCATGGGGTTCTCAGGCTGTTCAGTTCTGCACACTCCCCCTGCCAGACCTCATACCACCCTCCAGCCTCCTGAGGCTGCCTCTGTGCAGTGGGCTCCAGCCCTCTCCCCGGGCTCCTCACCCATCTCCAGCCTCCGGTCCCAGCTTCTCCCTGCCAGCTCGCGTCTAGGGCTGGGGACCGCAGGGACCCTCCGTGCCACTTTCTCTTAGGTCTGTCTGCCACGCGGCTGCCGCTCTCTCCTCTGAGCCTCGGAGGCTCTGCCCCCGTCCCCACTGACCCCCCGGCTGGAGACGGGGTGTCCCACTGTGAGGGCGCCTTTCTCTCTTCGCCTTTCCCTCCCCGCAGGACCGGCCCCACACTGATTTTCTTTTTCCTCCTACCGGATTTTGTAAGAATCCTCCTGGATTTCGAAGTGAGAGACACTCTGCCAGAGTTCAGTGGGTGTTCTGTGCGATTCAGTGGGTCTGCAGATGCAGTTCTTGGTGTTTTTGTGGGAGGGGGCGAGCTGTGAGTCTCTCCACTCTGCCATGTTGGCTCCTCTCCCTCTAACTTTAAAGTTAAAAAAGAAATGTTTCCACATGAAAATGCCAGGCATATTTAATGACTCTGAGGAAAGAAGAGTGACTTATCAGAATTTACTGAAAGTCTGTAGAAGGCAGTGACGGATGTGATGATCCACTCCTGCTTGCTTTGTAACCTTCTACTTAGACCAAAGAAAAGGAAGAAAGCTGATGCTGTCCCAAAAGGTCAGAAGAAGAGGGAGCCGGCGTGCTCTTTTAATAGCTGTTCCATAACGTGGCTTTGGAAGAAATGTGCTTAAGGATTTGGGAAATGGATATTAAGTTGACTTATTGACTGACCATGACTAGCCTGGAATGTCACACACACACACACACACACACACACACACACACACTGGATGTATCAGCGGAGTTCATTATTTTTCACTCCACGTTACTAACAATACTCTATGCCCTAGTTATAGACAAAAGCACACACGTCAGGGAGACCCTGGACTTGCCCAGTCAAGCTTCCTTATTTCCTAGATTAAAATAAAATAAAATAAAGTCCAGAGACGTGAAATGGCTTGCCAGCTAGATTCACAGGAAATGAAGCATCTAAGAATTGGTTCCCAGATCTTATTCAAGCCTGTCTGTTAAGTTCTGTAACTCACAAGTTTACTTCGGCAGGTCCTCTCTCTTGCATCAGATATTGAAGTAAAACAGAAAGACGAAAAGTAAACATCAAGAGGGGTGTAATGGCAGATGTCAGCAATCGGTGCTTTCTGAGGAATTAGTGACATGTGGCATCTTCGATAGTGTCTGTAACTGTACTGTGTTAGCTGAAATAACATGGAGTGGTGAAGGGAAAACGAGAGTCTGGAAAGCCAGGTTCCACTTCCAGGACTGCCTCTAACTTGCTACCTTAAATCCTTGATCACATCCCTTTGTGTGTCAGTTTCTCGTCAGTGAGATGCACACGACCGTAGCTGGAGTCCTTTCTCAGAAAGCTATGGAGAGAACGGATGTGAAAATGCTTTATGACACGTTCGAGTGCAGTGCTTACGCGCAGCCTCACCATCGTTGCTTCAATAATTACCCCAAGGCCTCTTTAGATCTGAAGTTCTGAAGTCATACCTTGGAGTTCAGAGATACATATATATCTTTGTGCCAGTGAGGAAACTGAGACATGAAAAAAAAAATGAATCATTTATCCCAGCTCCAGAAGGAGCAAGGCTGGGCATGTGACTCAGTTTCCTGCTTCTCATCCTGGCTTCCCGTGATCAGATTTTGTCATCAGGATTTAATAAGGATGACAAGTTGATAAAAATCAAGGATATTACTAAAGCAACACAGAGGCAAAAATCCACTTTATTCCCCCCCCCCCACTCTTGGTGGGAAAACTGCTATTAAAAGATCAAGGCTAAATGTGGAAATGAAAGGACAAAGGGAGTTAGACTCGGAGGAAGACAGAGGAAGATGGAATTTGGAATGGATGCATTTTCACCTAAAGCCAGTACGGGGCCTATGGCATTGGTCAGTTTTGAGGTTTTGGGGGAATTTGTGGGAAAGTAGAGCAGGCTAAACTCAGTTCCTTTAAGTTTCCTGGGAATCGAAAGTTAAACTTTTAGGTGAGGAATGTAGGATGGAAAACATTTTGAAATTAGAATTCACGTGGAGTTTTGGAAACAAATTTTAAGAGAATTATCCTTTCATTTCAAAACATCCAGTGCAGTCTCATGCCTCTTAAGTGGAGATGCAAGGAAAATGGCAAAGCTCTGCATGAGGGCTGGTCTCTGTTCTGCTTGGGACGGAAAGAAATCAACGTGTATGTCTTGAAAACTAATAGCTTCCTTGAACATTTCTCTCAAGATAATTGCTGTATTTTGTATTTTTTAAGACATCACCATTATTCAATGTTATAATAATATGATTTATTTATTGAAAACATACTATGTGCAACAAAGTGCCTTTGGCAAAATTTCTATAACTTCTCTCTTTCGATCCCCATAAAAACCTCAAAGCAGATCTAATGAGTACCCTCCTTTCAGAAATACGAAAACTGCAACTTAAGGAAATTAAGTAACTAGTTCAACCCCCTCAGCCAAGGAGAGAAACCGGGCATCTGAAATCAGTCTGAAGAGGCCCCAGTTCCCAGGTTCTGAAATACTCTGCTCTGTAAGATTCCTTACAAGGATGCCTTTGGTGAGGAATAGGGGATGAAGAGGAAGAGGAAAAATGACTCTGCAGTTAAAATTTACTTTAGAAACCACTGTTAAGTTGAGGCCAGCATGCCTAGAAGGCACCTGCCAAAACGCTACTAGGCTTCTCCCAAAGGCTGTTCCCTCACCACGCGTTCACTCATGAAAAGAAAAATTGTAGAGGTTACCTGTCGGGCACCTGGAATGTGTCAGCTTCCTTACTTCTTACAGGCTTATTTATCGCTGAATTTCACCAACTCTAGGAATAGCAGCTCAGTTTGGATTAGGGAATTCATGCCAATTAGTGGATAAACCCACTCCACCCATACTGGATAGAGAGACGGTTTCTTCACCGTTTTCTTTTAACTGGCTCACATGCTTAAAAAAATATACCTCACTTTGGGGGAAAAGTTAAAAGAAATCCAAAAAGACTTTTTTTTTTTGCTATTGAAATAATTGATTCCTAGTAGCAATGTTCTTTACCCTCTCAATTAGCCCATGCAGAGAATATTAATATAGCCATTGCACACGTGAAAGAATTCAGGCTCAGAAAGGATAAATAACTTGCCCAAGGTGACATGGCTAGTAAGTGGAAGAGCCAGGATTCGAACTCAGTCCAGACCACAAAGCCTGCCTGTGTACGTCTGTGCAACGCTGCCACTCTCCCTAGGGTGGCGCGAAGCTCTGATTAGCTCCTTTCTTTCGGGTCAGCTAAGTTCAGCTGGTTAGTCATCTACTCAGGGCCTCCTACATTCCAAGCACCATTAACGGGGTTCCAGATGATCAATTAGATATGGTCCTCGCCCTCAGTCAGATCACAGTCCAGTGGAATCGCAAGGAGCCAGATATAACTGAATTTTAAGTAATTCTTCCGTGACTGTCCAGGCGACAGGCCTGATGAAGCACCACACAGATCCGTACTCTTTCCTACACTGGGGCACATTAAGGCATATAGGCTTCAGAAGCATGTCATCCTCACTCTTTTTTGTTTTTTCTCTGAATGAGGAAACCATTATCCTAAAAATATCTCACACGCTTAAATTACCTTAGTATGTGTTTGAAATATAATTTGGAAGTACTGGTACAGTCACTCTCCAGTTTAAGTGCTTCTGTCATTCTTAACTGTGACTAGTTCAGGGGCTGACTTTTGCGAGTCACCCACCTCCACTCGCCCCTCTTTCTGCCAGCCAGGACGCTCACCCCAGTGCCCGCAGTGCCTGGTGCCTCCCCGACCGAGGTGGTGGGAGAGAGGTGTCTGCTGAGACCAACTGCCAGCCCTGCCCTCAGAGGACGAGAGTTTGCGTGGGAAGCCTTTGCTAACGTGCCAGCCAGTGCGGCGTTTCCTGTAGCTGCGCCAGCTTAATGTCGAGGGAGATGCTGTCTGGTGTCTGCTTGTCTTTCCCCGTCTTTTACACTCAATTTTTAGCCCATGGAAGTACCAGCGGGAGCTTTGCATACAGACAAATCTGATCTGTCTGTAGCTCTAGTTTTGACAGTCCTTTGGTGTGCATCCAGCTTTTGAGTCTGCGCTCAGTTCCCCAGGAGTCTTTTCTGTGGCCTAGGAGAATGTAATAGATCACAGCCAAGGGCAGTATTGAAATCCATCACTCTGGTGTTGTGATTTCATGGCTAAACCTGAAATTATACCCACTAGACTCCTCTGTACGACGGAGAGGTGAGGAAGTGACCGCCGGCACTCCGCGCTGTAGCTTTTCCTGGAATGGTGCATCTTTCTAGCCTGAGGGGTGGACCTGGGAGAACTGTGGATGCAGAGCCAGATGACTTGAGCTCCGATGGCCTCTCTGCAGCTCACCTGGATGCGGGCGTGGCTCTAGCCTATCTGAGGCATGGTTTCCCTGTCTGCAGAAATAAGAACTGAAACATTCTATTTCATGAACCATGTTATGTAATTGCATTATATAACAATTAAACGAGATTAAAGTATATGGACATGACTTTGTAATTGCAAAGCACTATATAACTCCATTGGATCATTTGTACAGCATTGTGTAACAAGGAAACTAGCTAGTTTAGATGAATAATTCCCATTAAAACATGGTACTGAAATCCACACTGTTTTCATTAGCCAAAGTGTTCTTCAGCTCTTACTTTATTATTCATTTAGTATCTCCTGGCATATCTGATAAATAAAATCTGTACCAAGGCGTACAGATTAGATCCAAAATTATATGAGGTATGAATCTCACTTTCAAGAAGCTTAACGCCTAGTTATTTTAGTTACTTATTCAAATATTTATAAAACTGTCAGAACTCTTTACTCTCCTTATTTAAATTCACTGAAACTAGTCTACACAGCTACCCTTTCCATTCCTTCTGTTGAAAGTACTGACTTACCTCCTTGGCAATTTGAATACTCAAGAGTTACTCTATTATGTGTCCATATAAGTCTGTGGAATTTAGTATCTACCCAGAATCAGTTGAGTTTCTGCCCAGACCTGTTTATAAACATTTAACCACTGTTTTAATGATTTATCAATTATTATATGAAGTCATATATTTAGGTGTGGGGTAATTAAGAATGATTATAAAATGACAAGTATCAAAACAAGCTTTACACTTAATAGTTTTAAACTGGATGAACTTAGATGTGTGGTCTATAAATTTAGGGTCTATATGTCAAAGGGACTTTGATAACCAACTGGCAGACTCTTGTTCAAAGGAAAAGAGCCTTGGGTCTCTTTTGTTTAATGGTGGATTAAGTGTGCACTTTGTAGGTCTTTAGGTTTAAACGCATTTTGAAACACTGTATAAATCATATGTGTTCATACTTGATAAAAGATCACTTCTGATTCACTGCACTACCACAGACTCTTTGATGAGAGAGCTTCTCCTTTATATGACTAAATGCAGATAAAATGCCATAAAATCCAACTTCATTATCATCTCCTTGGCAGCTGGCACAGGACCTGACATGACACATAATAGACTGAATATGAACTGAATCTTTGAAAATGTGGAGAAATTAGGTTTTATAGAGATGTGGACAGAGCAGAAAGAACAGCACTGTGTCCTCCTGAGAGTCAGGGATTAGGGCTTAATGTAATTTAGGGTTTGTAGGCCTGTCTCAGGAACATGATTTGCCATTCTGGGCTTGTACTCCTCACAACTGTCGGCCTTCGGCGGAGAGTGACAGTATGACATCAGGAAAATTAATTCCTGTTTTTGCTGAAGGATCTTAGTTTGGCACGTGGATGTCTATGCCTGTAAAAGACGGAAGAGCTAGAAATCAAAGGGTCATATGGAAGCATGCATGCATAAATGGGTAAATTACTGCTTCCACTAACATTGCTAGGTCTTACCGTTACTGAAGGCAAAAATTAAGTTAAAAATTACTAAAATTATATAAAGAGGCATAATACAATTCATGGAATTGAAGATTAATTTAACATATATCTTAATCCGCTAGCTAGAGCCTGAAATATTGTGCTGCGTATATAAGGTACATACAGACACACACACACACACACACAGGTACATACACTTCTTTTAAAATCTGATAGAATATGTATTTTGAAGTAATTTTGAATTGTTCAGAGTTAAAAGGAAGTTGTATTGGTTGAAATTAAGTGCAATTTATAGATCCTGTGTCCTCATAGCTCTAAGAGTTAGAGCTCTGCTGCAAGGTCATACCTGTAAGAAGCAAATCTAACCAAACCAAACTCAAACTAAACTGGACACTTCTATAAAATGGAGTTAATATTGTCTGCATCACAGGATTATCATGAGATGCACAGAGACACGCTGTAGGACACACTGTAGTTGCCCCTTAGCTGACAGAGTAAGTGATGGAGTGGTGGCAGTGTCTCCGCCATTATTTCTGTTCCCCTCTTTGCAGTACTCAGTCTTTTTCTCCACGGCTAAATCACACACAGCCGTCAAACCCAAGATCTAGTAACACTGTGTGTGGGACCTTTTCCCTGACCATTTCCACATAGTGCTGTCTTCAGGGTTTTTCTTGTACTGACGATTCACCACCAGGCAGCTGAGCACTTTGTGTTTCTTTAATTACCGCACATATGTTTCTTGCCTCTCCAAATGGGCTGTAAATCCACTGAAAACACAAATGTATTAAATGACTCCCCGCGTGGCACAGTTTTGAGTGGCCACGTGGTGGAAGCTCAGGGCATTCTTGGGAAATTTCTAAAGCCTGCTTGGTCACTGGTTCTACTCAAGAAAACACAGCCCACATTTTCCAAGTTTTAACAAAATACATTCATTTTGTCTCAATGCAGTCTAAGTCAAATTTACTTTTAGAAGCAAAATATGTGTCAGACGGGATTATGTATAAGTCATGGATATCAGCCTCAGTAAGTCAAAAAATGTTTATCAAAGATCTGGCTTCTCTCCATGTCCTCCATCTTTTTATCCATGGTGTGGCTGTCATGCTCAGACTCTGTACACCACCACCATGGAGACCAGCTTCTCACTTTGTTGTAGTGAAACAGCTACAGTGGGGCCAGGAGCCATATCTTCCCCCCATGCTGTCACAGGCAGACTCTCTTCTTGGAGTTCCCGGTAATTTCGCTTCTGTTGGCTTTAAACTGGGTCAGGTTCACATCCTTAAACTAAACTCTCCAGGCACAGGAAAAGGATCCCCACATTAATCCCCACCCTAGGATCTGGAGTGGGATGTGTACCACCCAAATGCAATGGCTGAGAAAAGAAAATAAATTCGCAAAGGATGTTGGTGTACTTTGGTCAAAGAAGAGGGGACGGACTCTCGAGTAAATGACCTCTTAACGATGTGATACGATGGTGCTCTTTTTCTGAAGCCTAGAAAATATTAAAATAAAATACTGGTAATAAGAAAAATAAGAAGAAACAGCAGTTTTAAAATATGCTGACATCAAATTTAGCATTTCTTATCGAATATCAAGAGCAATCTTTGGTATCACACTTTAAGCAGAAATGTATTTTCTTGCCTTCCTTTAACAATATTTTGTTGGTAAAAATGGCCAAGGGTAGGAACCAGTGGAATTGTCAATAGCAAAATTATTATACAACGTTATTCAGTGATGTTTACTCTGGTCAGTTTATAGAGTGAGGAACAGAAACTGAAACCAGTAATGCAGATGCAAAGCAAGGAAGCGGGGTAACGGGAGATTACGAGTGCTGTGTCGATCCTGTGAGGTTAGGCTACCGTAGAGGTCCCACGACTACGTCTGGCTTCCCAGGGGATGGAGGAGTGGTTTTCCACCGCGGTCCAGACGGAGAGGAGACTGGGAGTATCCGTGTTCTGCACGGTCAGCTATACGAAAGCGTGACACACACTGAGTGAAACATTTTAGCAATTAATGAAAAGAGGTTTTGAAGTTGTATTTATTATTACCACTGAAGCACTTTTTTTTTTTTCCTTCTTGATTTCATTGTGAAGAGGGGACTATTGGGCATAGGAGCATACCATGGTATAAAGTCTGTCATCACTAAAGTCAGATCGGCCGTGTTCTCATCCTGGCTCTGCCACTCACTAGCCTTTTTTTTTTTTTTTTTAAATTAAAAAAAAATTTTTTTTTTAATTGAAGTATAGTCAGTTTCCAAATGTGTCAGTTTCTGGTGTATATGTATGACTAGCCTGTCTTGGAGCAAATTACTAACCCTTTGGGCCTCAGTTTGCTCATCTTTACAATAAGATGGATAAGATACTTTTCATAGGCATGTTGTGAAAACAACAACAATGACCAAAAAAATCATATGTAAAACACTAAATACATGCCAGACAGATACTAAGTATTCAATAAAATAGAGCTTTTAAAGTCCACAGTAACTCATCCACAGAATTTGATCTCATTACAGTGTCCATTTGAAAATTAAGGGTTTTTCATGATCATAAAAATAACATGACTTGACCTCAAACTCACTTGACAGAAAGAAACTGACCTGAAAGGACATGAAGCCTGTCACAGACTTCATCTCAGATAAAGTATGTGCATCTGTATGTTTCCCTGCAGAAACATAAACACGTCTGATTGTGGTTTCTGCTCCTTAACCGTGCCGTCAAGTGCGTAGCGTTACTTTTGTGAAATATTTTCAGAATATTGATTCAAAACACATCTACTCCCAAAGAGGTGTGGGATAAAGAATTAAGCCTTGACTTAAATCTCTGCCATTGATCCAAATGATTGTGTCAGCACTCAGGCCAGTCATTAAAATGACTTACAGAGACAGATGGCTCTTTTCCCCTTTATGGCAACGAAAGAGCTTTGAAACACGAAGAGGAAGGGCTGGAATCACTCAGCTGTTGCTTTGGCCCACACCGCTGTTAGTCAGCCCTCTACCCTTTGATGTTTGGGAGGACGATTTCTCACCGTACACTACAGGCGCTCCGGCATCACTCCCGCTACTCTGTCAACGTCAGATTTCCTTTCCGCCTCCACTCTACCCTGTGTCTGCAGAATTAAAATCTCCAGAGGCACGGCCTCAGAATCAGCATTCCCAACAGGATCCCAAGGTGAAACTTAGACACAGTAAAGTTTGAGAAGTGCTGCCTCAGATGCTGAGTGTAAGTGGCCTTCTAATTTCCTCTTGCATAAGTGATTCCGTATCAGCTCAACAGACTTCCTCCTGTATTACGCTGTGTAATGCGTTCTGTATTCCTGCTTCCAGGGGTAGCATTTGAAGTCCCTTCTGTTGTATTTGATGTGCTTCTTAAGAGTCCCCTGGCATGTTTAGCTGTACCTTTCTTATTGCCAGTGGTTGCCACCTGGGCTTTCTAAGTGGAGGTCTTGGAACAGCTCTTAGAAGAGGAGAGTGCATTAACCTTCTTGAGAAAATTACTCCAGAGAGAGCAAGGAATACTAAGGAAACTCTTGCTCTCTTTTTAGAAATGGCAGGAGTGTAATGGTTTCTTTCATACAACATCTGACCAGATATATTAAGAGTCGCTTGGTCATGCAGGGCTCTCTATGGTCAGACAGTACCATGGGGATTTAAATATTCCAAAGGGAAGCACCTAAGCAGACATTAGTTTGTACCTTAGAATCATTAACTTCCAACTGGCCCTGGCTCTTCAAAAAACATGGGCTCAGTAATTGAAAAAACTGAGCTTTAAACGACAAACCCACAACTGACCAGTTTAATGAGTCACTCGTGTTATTTATTTTAAATGGACATTTCTTCATCTATAAAATGAAGAAAATAATATGTCCCTCAAAGCTGACTTGGATTAAATGAATAATATAGAGGGCAAAATGTAGTGCGTGGTGTTTCGTATGTTGTGTAACAGAAGACTACCTTCGGCGCATACCAGAACTGGGTCATTTCCTCAGGAAAACAGGTGCAGACAGACATATTTTGGATACAGGTCTTCTGATAGACGGATGCATATCTTCTGCTGTTCACTGGCTCCCATTCTCTCTGATGATGACCTTTAATGTACAGAAGTTTGTAACTTTAATGCAACAGTCTTTTTTTTACTTTTAGCAGTCGTGGTTTCTGCACCTTATTTAAGAAATATCTGCCTACCACAATGTCATGAAGACATTTTCCTATACTCTACTCTAGAATTCACATTGTACTGTCAGACCTTTCATATTTGTACCCATGATTCATCTGGAATTGTTTTTGTGTGAGGAGTAATGCAGCACCTTCAAACCAAACGTAGACAATCTAGTTTAGTTCAATCTGTCTTGGGAGTCACATGGAAAGTGAAAAGGCGCATATTTATGGATGTGTGTGTCTGCATTTACGTGTGCACAAGGCACATTGATAAAGACCAACTGTAGCTATTTATTGAGTATTAACCACGTGGTAGGAGTTAAGCTAAGTGTTTCACTGCACTGCTCATTTTATCATTACAGTAACTATGAGGAATTAAATTATTATTATTCTGCACACGAGAAACTGAGACCTAGACAGGTTAAGAACCTTGCCTGGGGCCATGCAGAATGTGGCAAAGCCAAGACTTGAAAGTGGGCTTGTCTGGCTCCAAAGAATACACTCATCATCACTGGTTTAATGCTTTTGTTTGTGTGTGAAACATTTGAAATAATTCCCACGGTACAAGCAATGTCTTCAAACAATGGTCATCATAAAATCTGGGAGAAAAGTGAATGTCTTACGTCTGCAAAGAGCAAAATGTAGCAGTGAGCAGGAGGTTAAGATTAGGACTAACTAGAGTCAAAGCAATGCCCAGTTAGGCACAGAGGTGGTGGATAAACCAGAGAAGGCCCCCTGGAAGATAGGATACTTGAACTCACCGTGGAGCGAGATGCTGACAGGCTGGAGAGAGAGAAGCAGCATCAAGGCAAAGATAACAGCTCCGGCAAAGGCTCCGACTTAGGAAGGACCACGCTTATTCCAGCGACTGTGAACACTGTGTGCTGAAAGGGTCTTACTGGTAACAACTCATTTTTGTCTCTTGTGTTCAAAAACTAGTGGAAAATGAAAACAAATGAGTAAGTAGAAAGTGACCAGCAGAGCTGGTACTGAAAAAAATCTCGCATCTACCTGTGAAAGAGTGAGCTTTATGTTACACCCTAGAACTACAATTAGCCACCCAGAAGAATTAAGATGACCCGTGCCTGGAAAGGCGGAGTAGAACAGGTGTGCCCTGTGGGGCTCTCACTCGCAAGAGGAATGAGAAACAGGAGGGAACTGGGCAATGAATGTTCAGTTTATCCATCTACAGCTGATTACCCATCCACATACCTAATCTTCCCTGGGGTGGACTAAGGATGTAGGCGGGCTAACAGTGTCGCTCTAGGAGAGCGCCTTCACAGGGGAGGAGGCGTCAGGAGTGGCTATGAGCACCCCTCCACTCCAACCAAACTGAAAATCTATACCTAACACCCCCCAAATTGGCTATTTTTCTTCATTTTCCACCTGGCACACGATGGTAGAGGTCCGCGCCTTCATTCCTAATTCCTCTTAAACATCCCCAGTAGCAATCATACAGAACTCTGCAAAAATGTTCACGGGATCGCATACATGACCTAAAAGGAACAGTTCCTCAACATAAGATCAGTCTTGAAATAACTAAGATACACTGTTCTCTGTTCCTTTTGGAGTGGAGGGACCTATGTCTATGTTTTCACCTAAGCGTATGAAAAACTGCATGGAAGGCAAGGTTCCTCATCTTGGGTCGTGCTGTCTTTTCAGCTGTACCCTGTGTTCAGCAGGTCAAATCGTTAAATCTGAAAAGATAAGACTTTGGGGCAAATATGCTGTATCCTGAGGTGACAGAGCCTTTCATTTTCTGGTAAAGAAACAACTAAAGGAATCTATTGTTTGTTTGTTTTCTTAATTCCTAGAATTCATATTTATTTGCTAAAAAGTCTGCGTTTTTTAGCTACCTGTATTTGATGCTGGAATCCTTTTTAACCCTCTGGATATTCTCTGTTATCTCGCTGTCTCCTCATGTATCCTTTCTGTTGTTAGCGTCTGTTTTTCACAGATCATTTGAAGTTAGGAAGCTATAAAATAATCAATGATGTCCAAAGTGACTAAGCCATTTCTCAGCAACACTGTGGGCGACAAGGACTCATTGTGGGTGGCAAAGCCTCAGTGCAGATGTATGAGCAGCTCTACTTTAAGGCCTGATATGTAAGGTTTGTTGGGGTCCAGTACCCATTTTTGGAGAGTTAGGATTCCCAGGTTTCTCGACACTACCTGATAATTACTGTGAAGTTACTAGGACAAAAGGGTGCTTGTCTAGGAAATAGCAGGAAGGACACTTTGGCTGGGACAGGGTATCGAGCAAGGAAACCTGGGTCAGCCAGGGTGGTGGTTTTGTCAGGGGATCTGATGAGCGGGAGTAGACTGGAAAAGGGGGGAAGGGAGTGGCTGTAACTCGCAGACACAGTAAACAACCTTATGGTTAATGGGGAAGTGGGGTGGGAAGGGGTACATTTGGGAGCTTGAGATTTACAAATGTTAGCCTCTCTATATATAAACAGATTAAAAAAAGAAGAGTGTAACAATCAATCAAAGAAATTACACAGAGTAAGGAGAGACAACACTGATGGGAGAGGGGGAGTAAAAATGCTAAGAGAAAACGTGGATTAAAGGTCCCGGTTGGGTCAAAAGATTTTGGAGACCATAATACCAGAGGGAGTTAACAGAAACAAGTAAGAGGTGTTAGTCACACAGCAAGATTCATAAAACAGAGATTATGGAAAAGCTGCAGTTCTTAGTGTTTTAGAAAGAGGTGTTGCGCATGTCGCACAAGTGGGTGGATGAAGCAGTGTCGGGATCAGTATCGCTGCATCACCAGACTAGAGGAATTCAGGGAGCTCACGGGAGAGAGTTCTGTGGAGATCACACAGTGGCTGAAACCTGAGACTTTGTGTCAGGGATGTCAGAGTGTGACAGTGAGCCGGGAGCTAAGTCTCAGGTAATTAGGGGGAAGAGACCTGGGCGTGTTGAGATGAGACGCGGCAGACTGGAGGGAGCTAGTGCTGACGTGGCTGTGGAGGACATGGCTGGCGAGGAGTGGTCTGCACCTCAGTCTTCCCTGCGGTGCACTTCACCCTAAGAATGACGAAAGGCTTTCTGGCGAATCAGAGGTTTTCCTGGTGTGCAATGTAGCCCCCGACCCCAGCTGATCCCTGAGGACCGGAAAGGCCTGGAGAGTCACTGTCTTAGACTAGTGCGCTGATTCACTCGTAACCTCTGCTGGCGGAGGACAGGATTATACCAAGCGTGAGTCTCCACCTGACACCTTGAAATAAAGCTGAAACAAAGGCAGATGTCATCTGGGCATCTCCTAGTTGGCCTGATAAGGGAGGCAGAAGCCTAGGGGATGCTTCACATTGCTAATTTCAACTTCCGTAGCATGACATCCGTGAAACTCAATACCCACCTTCTCCTTCGCCCAATCCTTAAACTCTACACCACAGTCACAATCAGTGCTGTGGTTTCCCAGATACGTCAGCCTCTCCCAGGCCTGAGGGAATCTGCACTTGCCTCTCCCCCTGTGTGGAATGTTCCTCCTGTGTTCTCCACTGGACAACTGCCATCTGTCCTTCATCACTCACTTGAGATGAAGCCACCTCTGAGAACATTTGCGACCCTCTTCCTTTATGCTCCTCCGCCGTGGCACTGGTGAGAGTGCTACCAACTGCCTGTTCACCGGAAGCACACAAGGAGCACGTTTTGAGCTGGGACTTCTTTGTTTCCCCTTGTGTCTTAAGCTCTTACCACTGGGAGTGGCTTACAGCAGGTGATCAGTAAACACTGGCTGCTATAAATCTATTTAATTCCCAGGAGTAACTGATCTTCCTGAACATTTTTATATTCACAGTTCCAAAATTCGAGATGTAATTGTAATTTCCAGATATAATTACCCCTGCAAATCTACGTCATTAGAATTCAACAGTGGCACTCTGAAACAATAACAGAAAAAAAAAGTCGTAAGTACAGACACATAAGTAGTGGAGATTAAGAGACCAGGATTGCCTGGAGCTCCTGGATTCATGTTAAGGATTTTTTTTTTTTTTAAGCAAAGTCATCAAATCATACACTGAAAAACCTATGTATTTGTAATATGAATGTTATTTATTTTGGCATGAAAACTCTCTCTTCACTATTGCCTATACCTTTGATATTTGGGGTAATTTGGGGATTTTACCCCCCCCCCAAATTAAAACTAGGCTAAAAAATTTCAGATTATTCTAGGTTCTTACTGTGGTGTTTTAGTGTATCCTTGCTCTCTGATCACCTGTATGGTCTGCTTTTGAGTTTGTGAATAAACCCAAGCTTTCTATAAGATCACAGATTTGGCAGTGTCTCCATTCATCATGTAATCCAACCACTGGATTGGATCACGTCCCCAGACTGGAAGAATACTGAGGTTTGGCCTTCATGGTGTATCACACAGTCTTTTCAGTGTGTGGTTTTGGTGGCTCTGGATATGATTCTAGATACACAGGTGGCATGACACCACAAGTCCCAATATTAAAAGTCTTGTCCACTGAGTTAAAGCATTGTGTCGGCAGGAATCCCCTATAAAACGCACTGCTCCTAGGAAAGACACTCTGTTTATCACGTCTTCTTTCTACCAGAACAGCCAGAAGGAAGGGAACATGACACACAGCATGTAAATATGATAAAAATATGTTCCAAAGGGTTAAATAACTTGCCTAAAGTTATATATGTAGTAAGAGCTAGAATCAGGGTGCGGATCCACGTTTGACCCCAAAGCCCACACTGTTTTCACCGCATACACATGAGTGGAGGACGGCGTTG
Organism: Camelus bactrianus; assembly: GCF_048773025.1. NCBI lineage: Eukaryota > Metazoa > Chordata > Mammalia > Artiodactyla > Camelidae > Camelus > Camelus bactrianus. The sequence goes on along the minus strand of NC_133560.1, from coordinate 18,566,250 downwards.
CTCAGGGAAAGCACGTCAGACAGAGGCCCTGTGTGGAGTTAGGCGGCAGGTGGAAGGGAGATCTTCGGTCACACGGGACAGAGGGCATCAAGAGAAGACCAGAGAAATGGAAAACGGGAGACATAATTTCAGTCTTTACTGTGCCTCTGTTTAGATCCTCAGAATTAAGCAGAAAAATGGAAAACCGTTTTCTTACAACTGCTGGTCGGACTTCCTGAATGCCCTTCCTTCCCTGGGGATTAGAGAACACGGCTCCACGCCGCGCCAGGTATCTCTTCTGCTGAGCTCTCCCGAGCTCTCTGCCCTGGCTGAGGCACAGTGAGGAGGTACATTGATGACAGCTCAGATTCTCATCTGGGTCATTCAAACTGCTGTCAGCAAGTGGCGTCCTTTCACTCCTGGAGGCAGACAGACACTGTCGGTCTCTTCCTGGAGGAAGGCTGACTCGGTGTGGTGAGACTGTGTGTTGGCCTCCCTTCCCTTGTCTGGGTTTGTTTTCCACCACAGCCTGCCGCAGCTCTTCAAGGAGCAATGCTAGGAACTGCCCTGACTTCCCTTCTCATGACGTATGGGGAGGAGACAGCAGCTCTTGCAGAACAGCCTTGCTCCAAGCCTGACTCTCCGCAGGCAGAGAATTAATTCTCCCCAAAGCCAACCGCCTCCCTCTACCCCCTGCCCCTCTTCGGCTGTGTGACACAGGGTGTCCCACGACAGAGGAGGCACTGAGAGCCCCCAGTGCCCTAGGAGGAAGGCTGGGGGGCTTCTAAGATGAAAGAACTGAACAAGTTGATACCTAAAACTGCAAATTCCTCATATTTCTATGGTTTTCGTTACTGTGTTACTTCAGTGTCATGCACCCCCAAACTGGCACATGCTTTTAGTGGAAAGTCACTATCAGAAAACTTCAGACTGAGAATCAAGCTACTGAAATTGTGTATTTTAGATCCGCTACTAACTGTATGCCCTGAGATGTGTGATTTTAAGTCTCTGAGCTTCAGTTACAGCTGGACTGGATGATGCTTGAGACTGCTGCTCGTTCTAAGTATGCTAAATATTCTAACCATTTATGCTGTCTTTTTTCCTATTAGTACATTTTTTTACTTACTCGAAAGTGATAGTGGTTTAAAGGAATGATTTTAGAACTAGGAATATAAAGGGGCTTTAATTTATAGTCTACTCTTTATTTATCAGGGTTTTTTCTAACAAGAACAATGGCCAGACTGTATAGGAGAACTATGAGGGAACATGGGGAATGTTTGTTACAACACATTTTTTTTTGTCTCTTCTACAAAAGAGGAACTAAACAGAAGCTTGATGAATTTGACACTGGGGTAGATTACAAATTGTCCACTAAAGCTGACACGTGGCAAAGAAGGAAAGAGAGGAATGTTCTGTTTTTGCAAAACACAAATCTTTAAACATCAACAAGAGATCTTCCCCACCTTAGAAAAGGTCAGAGAGACCCGTGTCTAACTGAGAGCAGCTCTTTGCAACTCTGTACTGTTCTGTGCTTGGGAACCAGTTTTTACAGAAGTTTCTCATTACTACTGCCATGCCACCTAATTCTGTGTGTTGTTACAGAATTTCTTGGGGGAGAGGAACTATACATTAATGCAACAAAATTCCACAGAGTGCACAGCCTGTATAAACTGCTTGAAAAGAAAGAGTGAGATTTTCCTCCCTGCAGGGAAGGCTACAGAGGGGAGGAAAGGGACTTCCGTTTTCTCACCTTTTAAACATCAGATTCCAAGTAGGCTATCATTTCATTAGTGCTGACATCACATCCTCCTTGAAAAACCTCTCATGATTGGCTGCCTGAAGGGCTGTTGCCTCAATGTGGAGTGAACCATAGTGCTTAGCAAACAACTCTCTCAAATTAAAGGGTACTTTTTTTCCTCCTTATTTTTTGCAAATCATAAAAGCAGTTACTCCATAGCAAGGATTGGTTAACTCTGAAGTTTTTTCAGGAACTCAAGCATAGGAAAGGAGGAGAAAAAAATCTAATTAAATTTTTAATGCATTAAACTATAGTTGAGTTTTACAACTCATAGTGTGGTTCTTTAATGAAAACAAAAAAGTGCTCAGGGGTAAACTGAGAGATCTGGCTCTTGGTGCAGGCTCCGTGGTGTGAGCCCTGAACCTCTGGCAAGCCCCTGTACGCCTCAGAGCCGCATTTTCTGTAAAGCGAAGGAACTGGCTTGATCGCTAAACTCTGTTTTACCTCTGACACTGTAGGATCATGTCCAAATTCTAATTCAGCAATGAAAGCGTTAAAAACTCCCTGTCTAATGAGGCTGAAGACAGTTTGAGTTTTGGTGAGCAGAGCATTACCCCATTGTTCTTGAGGCTGGTTAGGCACGGAATACCATCCGCAATAATAAAGCAGGTGCCGAATTGAACAAACATGGATTTGGAGGGCTTGTGGTAATCTCCTGCATCCATCCTGCCACAGCAGACGTCAGACAGAAAGCACAGACCATGTGCCATAATTCACACGATCCTTCTCTCAGAGCACGTGCTCCCGGGGGCCCGTTTTGCTCAAAAACAAAATCTTCATCTTCCCTGTGGACACAGATGCTGGGCATTGGCCCCCTGATTTGGAGCATCCTTTGTAAACCGAAGGAGACACAACACTGCACGTGGCAGACATGTTGATGCTCGTAGCATCCATTCTTTGCCCTATAAAACGAAAACCACGGCAGCCCTGAGGTCTGAATCCTAAATGTAATCGAAAACAGGTGTGGTTGCCTACTTTCCTTCCGTTTTCACAATCTTTTCCTTTATTACACAATCAAGTCAACAACAAGCATGTTTTGATGGACAGAAGGAGGCGGTCGTGCCACCAGTGGAGGAGAGGCAGGACAGGTGCCGTCTCACCGGCCCTGAGGTGTGGCCGCAGGAGTCTGCACAGAGCGCCACCGAGTGCACAAGGCCTGTGCCCTCCGCTGGGGAGGCCACTCACATCATGGCCGTGCTGGGGCCTCCCCATGCTTCTATGTCTGTGATGGAGCCTTGTCACAGGAAGGAAGAAAGTGGGTTCTTCCCCTCTCTTGTCTTCTACCCCAGCGGCCATTACAGTGCAAAAGAAGAGGTCAGGTGTAGAGCCATGGAATCTTTAGGTTGAAAATCGGAGGAGAAAGGAATGAGATTAAGCTTTTGACTACCTGACAGGTGGTGAAAAATAGGCATTTATTGAAAATATAAATCAGAACAGATATTTATATTGTAAATATTTATATCGTAAATATAAATCACAACAAATGCACTTCTACATAGCTAAATTCCCAAGGTCATAAGAGTTATATAAACATTTTAAGATGAAAGGAATAATGGTAATAACCTTCAGGAACACTTGTTAAGCACCCACTGTGGCTCAGTCTCTGTTACAAACATGCTACAGGAGTCGTTCCCCCACATCTGCATCACAGCTCTGTGATGTAAGGGTGACGATCATCTCCATTCTCCCATGGGGGGAAACTGAGACCAGAGAGGTTAAGTTCCCTGCTCAGGGTTATGGAGTGAATGACTGTCCCCCTAAGAAAGAGCTATTTTTTTTTTTGAGAGGTCAAATGTCTCATTCTTCATTTTTTATACATTGGAAAACTCCCACGGTGAACTGTGGACGTATATATTTCAAAAATGCAGAGTTAAATAACATCACTAATAATAATTTTTAAATATTAAAATAATATTTAATATTTGGCATAGGGTTTCCACAACATCTACTATCTAATTGAGTTCCATTTTGTAAAGAAGACAAAAAGAGAACCAGAAAGGAGAAGGGATTTAACCAAGGTCACACAGCAAGATCACAGCCAGGCAAGAAGCAGACCCCCAGTTTACTGACTTTGAATCCGGTCCTTTTTCCACCAAAAGATAAAGTTTCATGATTCAGAGATGTTGAGCCTTTTTAGAACCAACTCTATGTAGTAGATATAATTTACAATTTTTTTTTTAATGTTAGTCATGACTTTTGACAGACATTTTAAAAATTACTTGAATATCACAAAATGCAAAACATCCTGGGTGACAGAACTTCAGCAGGAAGGAGAAAAACAAGCAAACAAACAAAACTCTTTAAAATGGAGTGCTTGGGCACAGAGCAAAGAACAAGTGAGGTCAAGTTTTTAAGCTGACAACTTTGCAGAGTATCCCCAGGAGTGATCTGACATCTTGGGGAACATTTTGTGATTTGACCTTTTGCAGCCATCGCCTGCAGTTGCCTGAATTTGGATGTTCTTTTTCCAGCTGGTTTCAAAGCCTTTTTAGAAAGCTTGGTATTCTGATAACATAAGATTTCTCAACCTCTGTGGAGTCTTTTTTCCTAAGAAAATGTCAGGGACTGGGTTAGATTAATCATGTCTGGCTTCAAAGGCAAAGCTATGCCAGACCCATTGAAAGAGTGGGGAAAAAAATAAGTATTTTTGCTAACATGCTTATTTCTCCAGGAGAGCTTTCTGGGTTTTGAGTTATACTCATTAATGACATTTCTCTCTTTGTCTTCTGACTTTAGAACCATTTGTGAGGTTCATTAGTAAATTCAACAGAGTTCAAATGTCATCTTCCTTGTTGGCAGCATGGGTTTAGAGGGTAACCGTGCAGTCACAGTTGGGGTTCTTAGTCTATCTCATGCAGATCTGGTCTTTGGTGTTAAGTCAAAGGAGAGTTGGGTGTTCGAGACTTCGTACTTGCTTAACTAGCTGGCTCCAACTGAATACTTCTAGTAGAGACTAAGCAAGAGAAAGCTCTAGATTAACCTCTAAAAATTGGTCCATGGCTTGACTCAGGAGAGCTCAACACAAGGAGAAGAGACACAAGAGACTGATTGTTAGGTCCATCCAGTAAGTAGCTGTGTATCAGAGCATTTGTTTCCATTTATACTTACAATATAAATATTTATATTTACAATAAATGCCTGTTTTCCACCACCTGTCACTAGGTAGCTCTGTGTCCTTGAATGAAATATCCGTCTTCAGTGGGTCTCAATTATTTAACCTTTAGGAGGATAGTACTAGTTGAGATGGATAGGTTCTAGGACCCTAAGTTTAATTTAATTTAAATTTAGTTTAAATGTTTAGTAAACATTTCTTCTATGCTTGTTTGAGCCAGACTGGTGTTAACCGTATTGCACAGATTGCACCACTTAGTAAAAGGCCCATTAACGTAAATTATTATTACAATGTTCCAGGAATTATACCAAGTACATTGTGTATATGAACTCTTGTTATGTTCATGATAACTCTATGAGGTACGTTCTCTTATCATCCCCACTTTACAGATAAGGAAGTTGAGACTCAGTTAAGACGCCCCAAATCATATAACCAATGAGTGGCAGGACTAGAAATTTTGAACCCAGTCTGACACCACAGACACTTTTGGTGTCCTCTCCTCCTTCCTATCACCTTTTCTGAGCTGGTGTGTCCATCCCCCAGGTGCTGCAAGGGTTGGCTGTTAACAGCCCCCCACTGTCCCCTTCTTGGAGAACTGCCTTCAACCAAAACAGAGCCATGTGATCTAGGAGATTAAGACCGCCCCACCTCAGCCCTAGGAGTACAAATGGCAGCTGCTCTTCTCTCAAGGAGGGACTAACCCTGTGGTGTAGTTTGTTCCAGAACCTTCTGGAAGCTCTTATCCTTAGGCTGAAGCAACTCCATGCTTAGCTTTTTCCCACTGCCCCTTCCCTGCTTCCCTCACTCCCCACCTTCTAACAGCTCAGCCCCAACAAGCCACCCGTGCAGGAGTTCTGGACTCTTCCTTGGCTTCCAGGCATTCTAGTGTGCAGCGGTCCCTGTTCCTCACCACAACTCTGTGCTTCCTTTCCTCAGTGGAGAAGGCAGAGGTGGTCTTGAAAAGATGGATTTAGGCCAGAAAAAAAATTTTTTTTAAACTACGCTTTTTATTTTTCATCTGTTTTCCCCAGCAAAACTGCTGTTTTGTTCCTTTTCATCACCATATGAGCTTGAACAAACAGCACATGAAAAAATAACGGTGACGGTCTGAAATGAAAACACCTGTCTGACTTTACGTGGAAGACTGTCATGGCTGTTTCCAGAGCCAAGCCCCCGTGTCCTCTTCTCTCCCTAACTGCATCTGGATCACATCACCAGTCGATTCTTAATAAGCATCATGCAGCCACTCTGATGTAGCTGATGAGTTTCCTTTTATTTTCTTCTTCTTGGCAAGGACTTAAGATTGCTAACAGCTCACTGTGACCTTATCTTCACACCACTGGGGATTGGGTAAAGCAAGGTATGCTGTAACAATATAGCCAGAGCAATAATCTCTAGAGTAAAGCTTAATGTTTTAAAAGCGCATCTTGAGCTCTGCCTTGGTCTTAAATGCTTTGAGTGAGTAGTTCACCCAGGATTGTTTCATGGCCATCTGAGCTAAAGCACTTATTCATTTAACAAATAAGAATCTGATTCCTTCTGTGTACCAGGCACTGTACCAGCTGCTGAGACTAGAACAGTGACTAAATAGGGACGGCTGCTCCCCTCGTGGCGCTCGTGGACCCAGAGTGCGATTCACTATTCACACCGACCATACACCTTCAACTAGGGTCAGCTCTGTGACAGTCATCTGGTGCTGTGAGAGCTTACTGGGGACTTCTGACAGCATAAGGGCTTCTCTGATGATGGGATAAAGTGACTGGCATCTGAAGAAAGAATGCAGTTAAGTAGAGATGAGGATGTTGGAGTGTGAGCTGAGTGAATCAGCATGTGAACAGACCCCAAGGTGAGAGGTCGCAGGGGACAGCTAAGGGACTGCAAGAACCCCAGCTGGGGTGTAAGGAAATACTGTTTAAGATAAAGTGGGAGAGGAGTCAGGGAAGAGACCATACGAAATCCGACAGCGCAAGTTAAAGACAGTTAATGTGTCCTGCTATCAGTGGGCATCAGTGGAAGGGTTTGGAGGTGTGTGTATGTGTGTGACAGTGTCAGAGGTATGAAGAGTATCCCAGAAGCTGCAGGCAAAAAGTGGCAAATGAGAACCAAAGAATGAACGTACACACCCCTTAGGAGAGCAGAAGGTAAATCAGGTTGGGTGGGCATAAAATGGGGAGATAATAAATGGTGCTGTGATAATTCACCGTGGATCTGGGCAAAATGGACTAGAATCCTACGCGGAGCAGGATGGATTTTATACTAAGAAAACTTGAAGGGAATGGCATGAGCAGAAATGCATTCTAGAAGAGATTAGTTTCGACCAGCACTGTCCAACTGAGCTTCTATAATGAAGTAACTTTTATGATCTGTGCTATTACAGTACTCACTAGCCCTAAGTAGCTATTAAGCACTCGAAATGTGTGGTTTCATCACTGAGAGGATTTTAAAATTGAACTTAGTCTTAAATTTTACTTAAGATGGCTATCACTCAGCAGAGCATGTGTGTGCATGGGGGTGGGGAGGAGGCACTGGAAGGTGGGAATGAGGGAAAGGATTGAGGAGATAAACTGGAATCTGGGAGAGATATGCCGGGAAGAACAGACAGAAAAATCATAGACGTGTGAAATGGAAAGATAAAATTTACTTTGTCTAAGGCTTGGAGAACACGAAGGGAATAATGAAAGGGAGAGAGACCTAGATTAAATTCAAATTATAGACAGGCCTGCATGTCGCGCTGACGAGTCAGGACTTTCTGTGAAGAGGAGCATGGACCTCTTGAAGGCTTGTGAAGACTGACATTACTTACACAGAACTTTCAGAAATGTGCCTGTCAGAAACTTCATCCCATCAGGATGTGTAAGATAAATCAGCCTGCATATGGTTTCTTTTGTTGTTGTTGTGGCGGGGGATGTAATTAGGTTTATGTTTAATGGCGGCACTGGGGATTGAACCCCGGACCTTGTGCACACTAGGCAGGCACTCTACCTCTGAGCTACACCCTCCCCAGCCTGTGTATGTTTTCTTGCCGTCCTCGTGCCACTGAGTACTGATGCTCTGCTCATAGATCTTTCCTAGTCTGAGGGCTCCCTGATGGCAAGGATTACAGTTTAGCTGTTTGGCTCTCCCTTGACCTCACAGGACCTAGTTGCAGGAAAGATGGTGAATGTAATTACAGAAGAATTAATGAGAGCCTAGGCCAGCTCTGGGAGTGGTGGGCAGGTGATGAGTACAGAGACACCTGGGGATGGCGTGCACAGAAGTCAGCCGCTGATTGCAGTGTGGAAGTCGTTGCCCCCCACAGCGCTCTAGGCACCATTAAGATTTGGGACTGGGATTCAACTCATACTTTTGAGCACAAAGTAAACCTCGAGAAAACTTAGTGCCAATCAAAAGGCAAATTTAAAACCCATTTTTTCCTGCAGTGTTTATTCCAAATACCTAGAAGTGAAAAATATTTTATGGACTTCCAGATGACCTTCTAGCTTACACCGGCGCAGACCCCTACCCAGAGTATGCAGCTCTGCTCTTTGTCCACTTTTGGTCAGAACTGGAAATGACTGGGGTATTTTTTCCCACTATGATGCACTAAAAGTGAAACTTGGCATTTCATCAATCACTACTGAAGTTGAGAATCTTTTCCTATATTTAGTATCTGTGAATTGCTCATTTTTTTCAGCCTAGTTAAACATGTGGGTCTATTTTCTCAAAAATTAATGGAAATTATTTACATATGAGTGATCTTAGCTTTTGATTTCTTATTTATTTTGGAAAAATTTTATTCAAGTGCAGTGTTTTTTGCCTTTTAAACGTATTTAAAGGAGAATTATAATACTGAAGTTCTGTGTTTTACATGGCAAACCTGTAATTTTTCTTCCCTTTCTGCCTTTTGAGTTTAGTACTGTGCTTGACAAAGCCTTTTCCACACTAAGAATATGAAGATATTTTCATATTTTTTCCTTACATAGTATTTATAATCATGCTTAAATTTGGATCTTCAGTACATCTTAAATTTATTATTGTGTATCAGGTGAGGTATAGATCTAATTTCAGAAAAACCTTTCCCCAAATGAAGATGCAACCAGTCAACTCACCTTTCTGCCTGTAGTCAAACCAGCCTCATGGAATTATGCCTCAGGTTCAAGGGTTCAACGAGGAGTGATAAAGCTAGATCTACTGCCTGGTCTCAACACATCTCTCTGTCTCTGAGTTGTAGCAAGAGACAAAATAATCTAGTTCTCATTTAATCCATTTAATACAAAATCAGGGGGAGGGTACAGCTCAAGTGGTGGAGCCCATGCTTAACGTGCACAAGGTCCTGGGTTCAATCCCCAGTCCCTCCTCCAAAAATAAATAAATAAATAAACTGAATTACCCCCCCTAAAAAAGTAAAGATATGTGTATGTATATATATATAAGTCAAGTGTGAGATTCCATAGGTCTTAATCTCCACGTTACCTAACATAGTACTCTGGGCATAACAATCATTAAAATTATTTGTTGGCAATAAAAAAGAGACTAGAGAAAGAAATGTAGAGTATATTAACACTAATTACGCCTCAAAGTTACCCTACTAGAATGCTGTGTACTCTCTTCAGCTATACTGAAGTGGCGTAGGAATCCTGGGACAGGGACACAGTGAAGGCTTAGTTTTCTGACCATCCTGACAAAGCGTTTAGGAAGTTTAAGGATAATATATGCACGCCATTCAGCCCAGTGTGTGCACGTAACTAGAGAATAGCTGTTTTTTTTGTTTTTGTTTTTAAATTGCGGGCATTCAATGGAGGGGAAGATGTCCGTAGAATCTTTAAACTTTTAAGAGGAGGTAATTTCATGTATGAAAATACGAGCCTAAACACTCCAGCACATCTGAATTTTAAAGCTTTCAAATGGTTAACCTCACAACTAAAACAATAGCAACTGAAGTTCATTACTCACTGATGTTGGTGGTCTCTTCCTAAAACTAGACATGCAAATCTTACAAAAAACAAGGAATGGTCATTAATGGGTGTTATTCAAATTATATACATCTTCTGTCCTCAATCATTGCTTGTGCATATTACATCTAAATTAGGGCAAAAACAGGGAAACTACTTTATGAAACGCTATGACTTTAAATATTGTGTGTGAGGATGAATCAGTAGAGAGAATAAACCTGCAGTGGCTGAAATAACCCCCTTTGACTCGGTTGGCATTTAGACCTTTCGGGCTTTGGGGAAATCACTGATGTGGCACTTTCAGGGGATTTGATTTTTATAGGCTCCTCAGCCCAAGAGTTTTTAGAAATACAAAAAGTGATGTGGCCTCAGAGATAAGACAGGCACCAGGCTGTCACTGTGAAGCTGCTTTGCTTTTAAATGGCCTGTTCCCAAGTCTGAATCCATAATCTAGTGATAGAAAAGCTGTGGATTTGCTGGCAAAGATGAAAGATGGTCAGATGCTATTTCCTTAAAGTAGAAACTGACAGATAAATGGGCTGTGGAAGTTTAGATTCCGACCTAAAGGGAAGGAGAGAATTGAAATGAGAGAATTATCTGTCAACTTGAGGCAAAATTAAAGTTCACCTTTAAAAGAGTCACATCATTAATGCCAACGTGCAGGTTCCCATTCACTTAGATGAAAAACAGTAAAAGGGAGCTACTGAAATTGTCCAGGGTTGCTTAAGATATTATAATTCTTAAAGTTTCACTTAAACCCACGTTTAAAATATGCAGAGAATTCTCAAGGACTCGGAAAACAGGGAGAAAAAAGTGCTCCTGAATATGATTATTTAAAAAAAAAACCCTTCTTCCCTTGCCTCTGGTACTGTGATCAAAGGAACGGGAAAGATATAGACAGACACTAATAGCGATCATCTCCAATTACATGGCTTTATTCCTCAATCGCAGCCTGAGTCTATTATCTTCTCAATTAGAACAAAAGCAGAGACCAAACTAATTTCTGAAATGCTGTGACTTCACTTGAAATAGCTTAAATCCAGATAAACCAACACAGAGAAGTGTAATCTCAGGGAAATAATCAAAATCTAATGATCATCAATAAGAAAATTCCTTCGTGTACCTTTTCAAGGATAATTGCTAAATAATTGCTAATTACTGCTCTCTGAGATGGAACTGATGCTCCACTGGGAGCTTAATTCCCTGATTAGTGTCCGGGTCACTCTTAAGCAGGCCTGACGCACACGAGTAATAGCACATCAGTCCGCCCAAGGGCAGTGCTAGGAGGTGATCATGACTCCACTTAGGAAACACTGCAGGGTTTGGGGAGAGTCCTTACTCCCTGGAAGAGTTCCCAGTGGCAGGTTTTCTGTCACAGCAGCTCAGAAGGTTGTGGAGTGAAGCTTCAGAGTGAGAAGGGAGAAGTGGACTGGGTGGTAATAACTCCCCCAGAGAAGTCAACCTTCTCCACCTGAGGCTTCTAAAGGACCTTTTCAACTCAGACCTAAATCCTCTAAGTAAGTGGAGAAACACAGACATGAAGCCAAGTAATTCAACTAAAACACATGATTTGGATTTCATTGCCCATGCATTTTAGGACAAATCACACCTTTGGTAAAGAAAAAAGAGGCAACAATGGAAAAGTGGTCTTGTGTTTCATCTGACTTTAGGAGAGCAGACACAGTCTTTGAAACTGACGTTCTCTACAGTACTACAAAGAAACGTACATCCATAGTAACTGGGATATGTCTTCATAGTGTATTTTCTAACTTCAAAAATTAAAATTTCACTTGCAATCATCTAAAATGAAGGCCAGGGAATTTTAAAAACCATCCATACATCATGATCTTAACAAATCAGAGACTTGGGAGTATGACACATTAAACTGTTCTCTTCCATAGCTATATGGTTATTCTTGAATTCTTTGATTACTCTCTGGATTACTTACATAAACTCCTTTTTAATCCAGATGTTCTAGAATACACAACCTCTTGGGTTTTCTTTTTCTTTGTTGTTTTCTCTATATTTAAATATATAAATGTATTCATTCACGTAAGCATTTATTCAACAAATGTTAATGCCGGTTTGGAAGCAAGCTTAAGCACCGGGGGTGCAATGGCGGGCTACAGGAGGCACAGTGTGTGGACTCATGCAGATGAAGCCTAACAGGTGAGACAGATGTTACAAAAATAACCACACAACCGAACGATAAATTACAAATTGAAGTAACTGCCATGAAGGAAAATCACATAATTCAACGAAAACATGAGAAATGTGTGTGGCAGCACAGGGATTGGTTATAAACTGAGTAGAAGAGTCATGTATTAGTGTCAAGAACCACGATATGCCTCCTTGGTTTGTCTGGAAAAAGGTCTTGAGAACAAGAGGAAATTGTTACAAACCTTAGGATTCACCACAGGCAAGGGGCACAGTGTAGAAGCGCACCCTGCCTCTCCACCAAGCACAACGTTTCACATTGTGTGTATTAAGCATGCAGGGGAGGTGCTGTCAAATGTCACCCAAAAGAAGAAAATATGAGCAATCTGTTCAAAAATGTTTCCTTCCATCTAGTAGTCACATTGTTTGTAAAAGGATCAGAATTCGGTAGTCTGGGCGGTTGCTTGTTGTTGTTTTTTTGTTTTTAGTTGCAAGTGGGTTAAAACTTGCCAGTGCACGTGGGAGTTGTATATATGCTTATTTACAATGCTTTCTGGTTTTGTTGAAGGTTTTCATGGTCTGTCTTTGTTCTGTTCCAGGAGATTACGTGGTCATGACCGTCTATTTTGACCTGAGCAGAAGAATGGGATACTTCACCATCCAGACCTATATCCCCTGCACACTCATTGTCGTCCTCTCCTGGGTGTCTTTCTGGATCAATAAGGATGCTGTTCCAGCCAGAACTTCTTTAGGTGAGACACGGTCCTTTGTGTTGTAGTGTCCCACGGTAAGTATCCAATATCAGTAATCTTTACTCCCCTTTCTAAACTGATTTGCTTTTAATTCAGTCAGCCATCAAATAGAAATGCCGTTCATTTAATTTTAAAGAAAACTGGCATATTAAAAAGACAAAAACAGTGTTTAAAGTTTCCTAGCTCAGTTTTTCTAAATGACCTCCATAGGCTTTCTTTAGTAAGTTTTAAAATAAATTTAAATTAACTAGGGAAAGAAAAAACAACTTCTTTTCAGTATACTTTTTGCCTTGGTCTCTAGGCAGTTGAACACTAGAGCTGCTTACACCAGCTCATGAGAGCTGATTGTGTTTAAACCTTTTTCAACGCTAAGTTCAGTGATGCCACATTGGTAGCTTGAAATCAACCAAGGTGAAAATATTAACACCATGGAAATAGGCAGAAACTGAAAATCAAGGGTGCCTTTCTTCCCCGTAGAATCAATTGTTACACATTTACTAGCATGCCACTGGCTATTAATTAATTCCAACATGCATAATTATTATGACATTTGAAGATGTACATACACAGTAATTAGCTCTTTAAAGATTATTTGGGGGAAAACATAATCACCTGTGAAGCTTTGGGAACCCCCCCCACCCCCAGTGTTTAAGATTATTTGCAGTTACTATTATTTATAAAGCCACTCTCCACTTTCACTGAGTGAAAACTAGAGCCACGTCTCTTGCTTGCTCTTTGCTAGAGAGGCAGTATCATGCAAAATAGTTAGGAGCTTGGGTTCTGAAGTCCAGCAAACCTAGATTTCAACCCACACAGGTGGTATGGCCTCAGAAATGCCCTTCAGTCGGTCTAAATCACATTGTACTCACCTGTAAAGCATGTATCACTTCCTGTACCTAACTGTGGGGTTTTATTAGGTTAAGTAAGGTTTTCCATGCACAGTGCACAAAACATATTAGGGCCTCAGAAATGTTAGCAGTTAATAGTCATTTTCTGACAAAATAATCTCTACCAGGTTATTAAAACTGAGGGCAGAAATGATTCCTGGGGAAAAGAAAGACATCATTTGCATATTTGTCCTCCTCCAAACCTAATTTAGTCTCCCATCTGTTTCAAAATTTTTGATTTTTCCTGTTACATGCAGTACTTTGTGTCACAGGTCCTATGTAACAGTTATAATACTTTGTCTCATGCCACACGCGAAAAACAAGCCCAAAACGTGCCGAGTCTATTACTCTGGGACTGTTACCTGTCACTGTGAGTAGAATACATTGCATTACATGCTTATCTATCTGCCTCTTACGTCCGACACCATGTAAATGTCTCTTTTATTCCCAGTCTAGCGCCTGGCATATAGCTGCGCACCTCGATGATGATCGAAGTCATGCGTGCGCTTATGCACTGATGCGTCCCAATCTACCCACCCTAAAAATATTTTAGGGAAAAGATTTCAAATCAGTCTCTTCCTTTGAAGTCTAGATTCCTGCTGGTCAAATCCCTCTTGAGGCCGCTCTAGTAGCTCATTTCCGCCCCTCATTCAGTGAGTGCTCACTGGCAAAAGACCGTGGTGGGACAAGAGGTCAAGGTGAGTGAACTGAGGAATGAGGAACCAAGCCCCTGAACACGGAGCAGGTAGGTGCTGCTCCTAATTGTTGCTCATTCATTGTGTGTCACGCACCTTCAGCAGGGTCCCTCTTCACAACAACTGCACGCAGAAGTTGTGATGATGATAAAAACGATTGTCACATTTTTTAGAGCAGGAGGCAGAGGTGCTGCTGCAAGGTTGAATGACATTCACAAGGTCACACAGCCCCCCCAGCTGATGCGACCCAGATTTGTTCTGGGTGTGAGGCCCTGTTGAAGGCCACTTGTGGGAAACGGAGGGGCGCTGGGCTGAGCCTGTTTCTCTAGTTCAGCTTTGCTGTCTCACGTCTCTGGATCGGTGCTTCCTAAATTTCACTGCACATTTAAATCACTAGGAGGCCCTTAAAAGTACAGCTCAAACCCCAAGAGATGCTTAATTGATGTGTTGAGAGGCACGACCTGGGTGTCAGGATTTAAAAAAAGAAAATTCCCTAGGTGATTCTAACACGAGATCACGTTGAAGAACACTGACCCGGATTTCATTGAGTCCAATTGCCTTTTCCAGTGTTTATAACCAAGAGTTAAACCAGATGACATCAAATACCTGTGGACTTTAAGTTTCTTGCCATAGAACAGTCAGAGCCCAGCTGTCTGATGAGTGAGATAAGCACACCTACCTGGCGCAGAGACTGGCCACTTTCTAAGCTTAGGTCACCACAGCGTGAACAAGGATCAGTGTGCAGCCTGTAACACTTGAATGTCGTGAACGCAGTTTGGTACACAGGTGGTAGCTGGTGAGGTTTAGCCAGGGGGTGGGGACAGTGGCTGCAACAAGGAAAATGCCGATTGGTATTTTTCACCCACGCAATACGAGGTAAGGTCACATGCCTGCAGAGCTTACTTCAGGCCCAGTCTGGGGGAACTGAAAACAGCTACCGCTATTTTTCATCTGTCTCAGGTAAGCGAAGTCTCATTTCTTTGCCTAGCAAAACTGGACTTAAAAATCATATCAGGCTATCTTGTCAGTTGGTAAATCAGCTAAAACGACCACTCCTCTGTTCCTCCAAGCAGACCTGAAAATATTATAAAGCAGTATTTTTTTTTCTTTTTAAAGAGATTATCTTTTTTTTTTTTTTGAGTTTTTTTTGGGGGGAGGGTAATGAGGTTTATTTATTTACAGACGAGGTCCTGGGGCTTGAGCCCACGGCCTCCTGCGTGCTAAGCATATGCTCTACCACTTGAGCTGTACCCTCCCACCGTGAAGCAATATTTCAAGATTCTTTTTACATGGCTGTGATGAACTTCCAGGTAGAATAATAATGACTTCCCAATGTTGAACTCACATGTCAGACATGCCAGATTTGCTTAAGTGAACTTCTCTGTGGTGTCTTCTGTGGATACTGCCGTCCTCACTTCTCATAGGTCAAGAACGTAAAGGTCAGAGTTCCAGCTTAGGGGCGAGATCCACCCCCAGAAATAGCTGCTGTGATCAGGTGCAGTCGAGAGCTTCTGCAGGAATTAACGCATAGACAGCCTAAGTGAAACTTCTTTTAGTTTAAGATCTTTCTTCTCGAAAATAAATGATAGTGGTACCTTACATCTATCGAGACTTTACTAGGAATGGCCACACTGCGTGCATTATTTAATTTCATCTTCACAGGAGCCCTGTGAAGTTTCCCCCAGTCACCACCATCTGCACTTTGTCGTTGAGAACTTGACCACTCCTCTGTTTCCATCACAACATGGAAGACCCGGAGCCCCACGCCATCCCTCAAGTCAGGAATCTACGGTAGCTCCCACGTGGGTGGTGGTCCATCCTGTATACGCCGGACCACTTCACAGACAGAAAATAGAACAGTGTGCTTCGCCGCACTGCATTTACAGTCAGACTTCTTGGGGGAGGGCAGAGCTCAGTGGTAGAGCACAGCCACAGCACGCACGGGGTCCTGGGTTCAATCCCCAGTACCTCCATGTAAATAAATAAACGAACCTAATTACCTCCCCCCCAACAACGAACAAACAGTCAGATTTCCTAGGCTTGCATTTCGTCTCTGTCACTTACTAGTTTATTCCACAAAATCCTCATAAAGAGGAAAAAGCACTGTTATCCTTATTTTGCAGGTGAAAAAAAAACTGAGCACAGAAAGAGTAATTATGTAAGTGCTTGACATAGTACCTTGCCAGAGGAGGAGATTCTTGGATGTCACCTACCCTTATGTGCAGTTAAAACTGTCTCCCCCAAGTCGTCAGCATGGATTTCTGTTCTCAAGTGTGGGTTGAGTCCCCTTGTTCTTTCATATAAACGCTGTTCTTAGACTCTTTTATTTGCTCATCCAGCAGACTCTGACTGAGTCCTAGCACTAGCCTCACTGTGGGCTTACAGTGGACATCAAAGCAGACGTCTTGTTTATTGTCACAAAGTGTACAGCCTGGGCAGGGAGATGGATTGCCCCATAAGCACTCCCAACAGACTAGGAAAGGGGTAATGGCCTTCATAACCAGTTCCCTTAAGGAGGGTCTTTATTAAAAGCTATTTTGTTCTGCGGAGTTCTTTCTACCAAAACTTCTCTTTCCCTTCTCTGGAATTTCATGACACAAGTACACTGCGGAAACTTGATATTAAGCTAGGATGTAATAACCCCCAAGAGCCACGTTGTTTTTGAAAACATACTGTAAACCCCTCAAAAATGGCTCTGGCAAAAAAACCCAAGAGATTAGGAAGAGAGAGGTCAATGCTAATCTTCGCTTAACCCTTCTTCAAGAGCATTTTGGTTCCACTCAACTACCTTTTAGGCAGTCTATACCAATAACCCACATCTTAGAGAAAAGACAATCTCATTTCTCTTTTGCTGTATGCTACAGTTCCTCTGCTCTGCTGCTTCCTCCCCCCTTGCTCCTCAAGTCTCCTGGGTCTGATTCCTTTGGCGTTTCCCAGCACTGCCCCTTGAGGCAGGGATGCTGTCTCCTGGTGGTCTCTTGGTCCCAGGAACAGTCAGAATTAATGCACAGCATTAGGTGATGGAAACTTCCCCTCTCCCCTGCCTCCACCAGAAACGAAAGTCACAGACTACAAATGGTCAAGGCTTGGGAAGGCCACTTATGCAGTACAGAAAGTTGCATCCACTCATGATAAGAAATGGTTGGGCCTTCAAAGAGATGGTCCAACAGATGCAGAAACTGAAACCTAGACTGTTGGGGTGACTTAAGTCCCTAGGGCTGGAGCTACAACCTATTCAAATACTGAATCCGTGTTGCCTTTATTACAAATAACACAGCTGTTACAGAAGGCAAGCCCCTGATGCTTCCCCAGTTGATTCATGTAGGTTATCTTAACTTTGTTCCCTTTTATTAAACAATTATTGAAGAGGACTGATTTGCTTGGGCACTGGTGCCCAATGTACAGAAGCCTTTTGAAATCAAACATGTAACTTTTGTATTCAAATCCTTCTGCCACTTCACTGTCTGACGTGGAGCTGGTCCTTTAGCCTTTTTCCTCTACTCTAATATCACAATGAAAATATCTGCTATAAAGATTCAAAGAGAAGGTGCACATGGGTGCTTATCAGAGTGCCTGGCCTGAGGAAGTTTTCAGTAAATATTATATTACTTCTGAGGTACCCTTTTCATTGTATAATCTTTAAAGAGTTTATCCACCAGAATACATCCTCTATTTCACCCCTTAAGACTCTCCTTGCACTCTGAATAAAATGCAAACTCCCATGCATGCTCTGCACGATTTAACTTGTTTCCTCAGCATCACCTTGATTCTCTGGCCCATCCCCAGATGCCAGGTATTCTAAACCTTAAAAAAAACAAGTAAGGGTTCCCTGCCTCAGAACCTCCCTTTAATTTATGCAGTGCTTACAGTCAAAGAGTTGATTTCTGCTAACTGCTTAAGCTTTACCTTAAATACCACCCCCTCACAGAGGTCTTCCGTTGAACTAGGTTCTCACCATCCCTGCTCGGTCATGTGCAGTCACACTTTTCTTTGCTTACTTGAGCATGATGTCTGTCACTAAAACATACAGGACACCTGGGCGGGGACCACGTCCCTCTCGTTTCTCAGCACACACTCAGTGCTGGCCACAGCAGATGACACATGGCAGGCAGGCAGGCGGGCCCTACTTGTGGACACAGTGAATGGACTCGCTGTGCCTCCCTTCCCAAGACTGAGGCCGAGCCCCCCTCGGGACGCAGCTGCCCACCTGCTGCGGTGCTCACGTGGTCTGTCTCCTGCTGCCTTTCTCCAGGTATCACCACCGTCCTCACCATGACCACCCTCAGCACCATTGCCCGCAAGTCGCTTCCCAAGGTGTCCTATGTCACAGCCATGGACCTCTTTGTGTCTGTCTGCTTCATCTTTGTCTTCTCTGCTTTGGTGGAGTACGGCACCCTGCATTATTTCGTCAGCAACCGGAAGCCAAGCAAGGACAAAGACAAAAAGAAGAAAAACCCTGTACGTATCATTTCTCACTGGGGCTTTTAAAACTTCTATGCGGAAAGACCCCCTTGTGGTTTTCTTTTGGTCTGGCCTGTGGCAGTAGGCTAAGCTGCATTACTTTGGTCCCCAAGATGAAAACAGAATGTGTGAGTTTGGCTGGGCCATGAGGAGTCATTCTGGTCGCCAGTCCCTTGGGAGAGACCTGGTTCACTGCGGCAGACTCCAGCCCCCGAGTGTGACCATGGCTGAGAAGTGCATTTATCTGCTAGTTGCTGTTATTTTATGTTTCATTGATGTTCATCTTTCTGCCCCTTTACTATATAATATTTTAAAATTATTGATGGTTTATATTAAATTTTTCATCCAAGGCTTTCTACTAGGAATCCACAAGGTTCTTAAAGTTTCAAGGATCATTACACTTTTGCAAATAATTAATGTGTGCTTGTGTTACCACCCTAGCACTCCTCTTGGTTTTATATTCAAAATGTATCTTTAAAAAAAAAATAGCTCATCTATTGTTTGGGCAAGTTACTTACCTTCCCTGTGTTTTCATTTTCTCACATATAAAATAGACAGCTTATGAGGCTGCTTTGAGGAAATAAATGTGGTAATAGGTGTAAAAAGCATTACACGGTACCTTTCATTTAGAGTTGAGGATGATGGTTGATGCTGTTGATTTGTGCAGTTACCACCGTGGATTGATGTCAGTGATTTGGAAACAGGTAGGATGACTTCACTGGGCCACCAAACCTTAAATGGAGATGAAGAAGCACAAGTATTAATGCCTGAAGCCATTGTTCTTTATTATGGATGTTGAAAAGAGAAGGCAGCTCTACTCATTTACCCACTTAAACACAGTAGTATATGGTTCACAGGAGGCCCCAGGCCTTCCAAGATAGGGCAAAGGAGTTCACTGCCCCTGAATTCACAGCCTGTCCTGGTCTTCTGCTCCAAGGGCCTGAGGACCAGGCCAGTGGCGAGCTGTCTGACCCGCGGGCTTTGGAGAGCTGACTCTAGGTTGCGTCCTGGTGCCTCTGCAGAGACTCCGGTGAAGCAATACAAAAGCGCACGCGTTTGCATGTAAGATGTTGTAGCAGGGTGAGAAAGAAGCAACGTTACTCTTGATATTAATTTAAGAAAAAGAAATGCTTACCTTTAATTTCGCAGATGTTCCCTATGCTCGATGTAGCCCTTCCTTTCTCTGTCTGTATCGCCTCTCTCTGCCTTTGCATTTGCTCTGTCCTTAGTTTATTTTTCTTATTGTGTTGTTTTTTATTTTCTCCCCCTCCTGCACTTGCCATTTCACTCTCCCCCAAAAGCTGGTTTCAGTTAACACTCAGCATTATTACCTGCCAGTAGGAGCGAGGCGGTGAGGACAGGCCCTCTCTAACAGCTGTCACTGCAGACTGGATTTTGTGGCCGAGATGGGAGCACTTGGATTCCTTAATCTGGGTCATGAAGATGGCAGAAGAAGGAAAAAAGAGGAGAAAGAGGATTAAAGAAACTGCAAAAACGAAATTACCTGAGAACATCGTGCATTTCCCTCTTTAACGTGAATTACATGATTTATCAGAACTGGCAAGATCCGAAGCTGTGAATAAGAAGCTGAAATGTCCTTTTCCCACGTAATAAGCCCCTGGGTTCCTTGTGGCAAGTCTCTCCTAGTCAGGCCTCCTTGGTAATTAGAAAATGAAATCAGTATTTCTGTGCAGGGACAATGGGCAATAGACAGCTTCCTCACAGTGAAAAACACTGGCTTTTGCAGTTAGATAATTGTGAGCTAATTTACTGAAGATTTCACTAGCAAGCACCAAATTTCATTTTCCTACTTTGGGCATATACTTTATTCGAAGCTCAGAACTGTCCTTCTGTGTTTATAATTTCGGTTCATTTCACTTGCTGTGTTTCCAAAATGTATTTTTAATTTATCTTATTTTGTCTCTTTTTTTTCTCTTTTTTTCTTTTTCTTCTTTTAATTAAAAAAAAAAAATGCAATTCTCTTCTCTGTCTACAAACCCAAAGCTTCTTCGGATGTTTTCCTTCAAGGTATAATGTTTTTGGAATGGAAATTCACTGCATGCAACTGCTGACTTTCTCTATTAACGCTTACATGGTATTTTATTTATTTTTATGAGCAGACATCTACGCATCCTACTAGAGGGCACACGTTTAAGATGGGGAAAGAGCTGCAGGTTTCTAGAGTTGATTTAGAAAGCCTATGTTAATTCAGAGGTTTTGACCTAACAGGGGGCTGAAGAGCTCTAAGCTCGAGGAGATGGCATTAGTAGAGAGGGCCTCTCTAAACATCCGAGTCAAAACGTACCCTCTCTTCTCAGAGAAACGTGGAAGCCATTTTCACTGGCTGTGCCTACCACATACCAGGGGTACCATACACCTAAATGTAACTCTGTGAATCCTAGTTCAAAACTGGGTCGCTTTTCAGTAAGTAAATGTAATCATCTCTGTTGGCCTGAACCCTACCCGTCAGTTCTATAGAAATAATACTGTCTTTGAAATGCTTGAAAACACTCCTCCCTCCCTTGCAGGAGGACCCAGAGACCTCTGGCGCTGTCATGCACTACTCAGTGAGATTTCTGTCCCCCACCGAATTCTCACAGCTGATTCAGAGACACTAGGATTTAATATTTATATTATCCTAAAACTAACACATCCAAATTAACGTTAAATTAAGTTTTCTAGCAATTTTATAATTGGTCCAGCGGCAAAGATTAGATTAGCACTTGAGAAGAAACTAGTACCAATTAACTAAATGCTAAAGAGAGTTTGACAGGTAGTAACGTTGTTTTCCTTTAAATTTTCAGTCACGTGTAGGTAAATACTGCTGACATTCTGAAGCTTCTAGATGGTGGCTGTTAGACAAAGTAATATATTCCTTTAAAACATAAGCCATACATACCATTGTGCTATAAACTCAGGAAACTTCTATAGTTATATACATCTTAACATTTTCTATTGAAGACCCTTAATACAGCTGTTTAGCATAATGGGATTTACTGTTTGCCTATAGATAAGCATGACCCAAAATTTGATTTCAAAATTGACGCATTTTTCTTTCTCTGTTCTACTCACATGCAACACCATCAAATGCCTTCATGTAACCAACCTCACATCTAATATTTACTAGAATAAGATTCCATGTAGTTGTTTGGTTTAAACCTTTAAACTTTGAGTTCTTTTGGTGTTCAACCTTCTTGCTATAGCTGTTAGCTTGGTGGTATTGTTTTCAGCTGCACTGCTTAAGCTCACAGTTTAAAATCTGCAACTGTGCTATCCTGAGTTCAATTTTACCATCGTAGATCATGATGTCATAGCAATTTCCTGAGTACTCATTTTCAGATTCATCATTCACACTGGTGACATTGTGGCGAAACCATCTGGGGTTTCTCAGGTGTAACTGACTCTGAGCCCTCTCCCTCCCTGCCCTCATCGCAGGCCCCTACCATTGACATCCGCCCACGATCGGCAACCATTCAAATGAACAATGCCACGCACCTACAAGAGCGAGATGAGGAATACGGGTACGAGTGTCTGGACGGCAAGGACTGCGCTAGCTTTTTCTGCTGTTTTGAAGACTGCCGAACAGGAGCCTGGAGACACGGGAGGATACACATCCGGATCGCCAAAATGGACTCCTACGCACGCATCTTCTTCCCCACCGCCTTCTGCTTGTTCAATCTGGTTTACTGGGTCTCCTACCTTTACCTGTGAAGAGGTCTGGGCGTTACTGATAAGGGTCTTAGTCACTACAGCTCCTGGAGAGAAGATGTCCTTTCTAAGTCCACTTACATACTCCCCCACGTGGTTTCTAATGATCTGAATCTGTTCCTCTGTTCTAACCTGGTAAACTGTATTCATGTCATACTGTTTGCGCCCAACTCTCCTGTGGTACGTGTAATCTGAACTATAATGTTCGCTGTGTCTCAAACCTGCAAGGCAAAGTGAAATTAGAGCAAGAACACTGAAACCAAACAAGAATTTTTTTCTTCTCAGCTATAGCAATTTGAAATAAGTAAAAGCCATGACTATTTACATTTACTTAATTCAAAATACAATTAGATGCAAAAAGTCTAAAACCATATCCTATGTTCATTTGGGGTCAAGTGGTAGTAAATTGGATCCTACTAGGATGTGACACTAGGATGTGTCCGTCATTTGAAAAAAAATCACAACCTGTTTTAAATATAAGAGCCTAAACTAGAAATCTATTACATCTCTATCCCAAGATAGCAAGAAAGTTTTCCTCCACATCACATGTACAATGATGTAAATATTTCAATAACATAGAATGCTTCAAGTTTAATGCATGCATCTCTTTAGAGCCGAAACAAATGGAATAAAGTTAACATCATAAAGTATTGTCTTCTCTGTGTCTTTGGGCTGTAGAAGAACCATGAGTGTAATTATAAGGGTTTGAGTTTAGAATGGGAGGGGGAGTTTTCTCTGCCTTCTCCCTCATGCATGAAGATTCAAACGGCTTATTTTTTTTCCTTGTCTGACATATCAAAACACTTTATGGGAAACAGAGACTGAATAACTGACATTTGCTACCTTAAAATATGCCCAATTTCATAGAGTCTAAAGTAACTGTATGTGCTTGCTGCTCTTGTTTCTTCCTTTTAGGGTGATAGGTCGTAAGAGAACTTATTCTCCATCTCAAGACCTGCTTCTCGTGATTGTGAGTGCCTTGTGGGCAGAATCCCTGTCATTCCCTCTTTGGGTCCTCAGCACCTTACACAGTGCTTGGCACATAGTCGGTGCTCAGTAAATATGGTTAGAGGTGAATTGGCCTCGTGCACGCTGGTGACCCTCTCTGAGCTGGTCTGGAACCAGTGGTTCATCTTTTCACAGAGGCATTATCCAGTGCTCTTTGATCTTGTAGAAGTAAACAGAAGGACCCAAAGAACTCTGGCTATTTTTGTTCATTATCAAACGTTTAGTTTAGGCAAGGTCCAGGCTCCTTTTAGAACAATATTTAAGTCCTATGTTTATGTACAGAACCGAGTCTACTAGGGCAGAATTAGAGTTTGTGTATTATCGTTCCAGGTTTGGAGATGAGTCAGCTCTCTGACCCATCCACCATGTCACCTGAGGACATACGACAGGCGTAAGCAGGATTCATACCTGACTGGTATTCCAAACGTAGTCCTCTGTGCTCTGAGAAAATGTACTGAAGTTTACATTTTAAAAAATGAAAGAAAAATGAAAGACTTACATGGAGGTTAAGCTTATGACTGTGTCCTCATTCAACAATACTGTAATCCATGGGGTGGTCGTCCCAGACTTCATACATGATGAGTTGAGCTCCATTTTCATGGACTCCTCATGAATTCTTATTTTTCCTACAATAGCACCTCTTGTCGGTCCTTCCTTTTGGTCGTCATTACTCTAAGTCAGAATTCAATCATAGCTATAGATAATCTAAAACGTAGAAAAGAAGAGAAAGTGGCATCGTTCACATAAAATCATGTAAAGTCACCATCAAGTCATCTGGATGAATTCTGAGACGCATTTAGCTGCCAATTTTACAAACCTTTTCTGTATCCGTGCTCTAGTATATAACCTCACGTGTAAATAGAATTAATTATTTTCTTGTTTTTGAACTGTTAACATATTACATGTTGACTCTTTGGGAGAGTTGTTGGCAAATTTTCAATGACGAGAAACATTATTGTCAGCTTGAAATGTATTCTGTAATGGGGACACTCAAAACTAGCTTTCCAATGTGTGCATAGTATTGGCAATATGAATACACATTATATATAATCTAATTCTTAATTATCAGCTGCTCCTTGTCTATGTATTTGAAAACCTTTTCACAAAGGGAACTGCCTAATATGTGGACTTTTACAATAAAAATGCTGCATTCTAGTCCATAGTGTCATGTCAGTGGTCTGGTTGGACTGACTTGTCTGAAAGATGGTGACCCCTCTTCCCTGTCTCATTCCCCAGCACTGTCTTCCTCTTATGTGAACTTCATTTGTGAGCAGTGTAATCCTGTTCTGCATGATCATGCTCCTCACTTCACAGAAACTGTGAGGTGTATTTGGGGCGTGGCGTAGACAGAGAAGACAAAAATGGCGTGAAGTAGGTAGAGCGCAAGACTCCTGGGCCTCGACCCTTGGGGTGTGGTCAAGAGTATGGACACTGATGTCAGGCATAACTGGGGTGCCAGCTCTCCCACTGCAGTTGCTTGACAACTGTCAGTGCGGCCTTCATAAGGCTCCATTTCCCCAACTGTAAATTAGGTAGAGCAACACCACTCCATGTGGTGACACCCAACAAACTGGCCAAAGCGCCCCACCTCCCTTCCAGTGTGTGCAGCGCGCTGCTGCCGCCCCGCCCGCTCTCGTCAGATCAGCTCTCTGAAAGAACCCCGCGCTGTTCACAGATGTCCCAAGTGTGACTCTGCATAGCGTGATGTTTCATTTTTAAAGAGTGCTTGAATTAAAATCCTTCCTTTAAACCGCAGGCTGAAAACCCAAGGCTCTTGTTGAAAAAAACTCACACATTAGATTATTTTCAAACTCAAAGAGCCCTTCTCTGTGCCCACCCAAAATCAAAAATACAGGGAGCCATGCTCCAGAGACGGTTCGTGTTTTCTTGAAGTCCTCTGAAATTCTCAGAAGGACAGAGTTGGCATAATCCTTCACAAGCACAGCTGCCCTAACCTTCCTCTAGCTGTCATCCTCTTGGCCTCTCATGGCTTCCTGCATCCAATTTAAACATCAATTTCTCACCTTCCAGCCACATTAAAAAAAAAATAGTTTTCACTTAGGTCTTGTCTTCTAACTCAATGCCTTTAAGTTTAGCTAAGTACATATTCATGGGTGGCCTTCATCCCTTTTTTTTAGTCTCAATATTATTCTGACTAGTAGCAACAGTTTTTGTCTGTGACAAAGGTCACATTAAATTTAACCAAATGATGTGGTCATTGGGGATTATGTCAAAAATTGCTATCTGTATGCCCTGTCACTACGGATTTTTGTTAAACGTATAGAAAAAAAAAGGAGAATGACCTAGACCCATGCGCTGCTATATATTTTTAATGCTCATTGAATTGCCAGAGGTCACACAGCCAGTTAATGGCAAACCTAGGAGAGCCATTCAAGCATTGCTCTTTTCTACTGCCCCTCAGTGTCTCAGGATTTGGAAGTAAAACTCTGGAACACATGACCTTCCTGTTAGAGTCCTTAGGATCTGCCAACCTTGAAGATGCCTTCTTTCTTTGATCTTGACTTCACTTTTTGATTATTTTAATTACAATAAGATAGACATTTAAAAATACACAGCAACAGAAATAAGTTGCTAGATTTTACATTTATTTTGTTCTCCAACAGAATGAACAATTACTATTCAGTGTTACTCACTGCTTCCAGAATTCTGTTTGAAAGAAGGGATCTCCAATCATCTGAAAAATTCTAGACCCAGAGCTGGCCTTTGTCCCTCAGGGCTTAGAGCAAGAGAAAACCAGAGTTTCCTATGGCTGGTCGCCACAGGCTCACTCTTTTGGTTCTATCAGAAAAGTAGTGGGAGTGCTCTATTATTACCTGGTCTGAGGTTAGAGATTCAAAGGCCAATTAAAAAATTCAGTTGTGACTTTTTTTATATTTAGGATAAGAAAGAAAGATTTTCCCTTGTTATTGTTTGTACAACAAAGTGAAAAAGCAGAGGCTCTTACTTCACATTACTAAACACATTTAAACCCTGGCCCTGTCATGGCTTATTATCCAACTTTTCCTCAGTTTCTTCATCTGAATAATGGGGATAATAATGGTTCCTAACCCACAGTTTTATTGTAAGGAGTTACTGAGTTAATACCAAGGAATGATTGGATTGTAAGTAATTTTCTTCAGCACAGATATGAAGGGTCAGAAGTGGACACAAGGATGATAGTCTGCTGGCTTATGAAGAATGATGATCATTTATGAAGTTAATTGCTATATTTTCCACTTTGTGGGAATGCAGTACAATGAACATCGTTACTGGCATCATGCCATACTTGGGAGATTCACGGACATAAAAAATCCTGGAACTGAGTATTGGTAATAACTATTTGCAAGTGGAATAGTGTATAATTTAAATCACTATAGCTGACATGTATGAAGATACTAATGTAGATAATACTTTGAAAAGTAAACATGATGATTTCCCTTAAAAATAGAAATGCCTAATAGGATTGCTAACTAAACATGTAACATTATCAATAAATATGTAGTTCCATCTTAATACGGTACTTTTTGCAATAATAACTAAGTCAAATACATTATTTTGTAGCTAAGTTAAAAAAAATCCTTCATGAAATGAACATGAGGACTCATTAACCATTACTGAGGACTCTTCCAATTAAAAAAAAAAAAAAGCAAAAAAAAAAAAGGGGGGGGGGTACTGGACCAGGGATAGAGACTTCAACCCACATCTGAAGATTTTCCAAACATGCTTATCTTGGGAGATTAAGTCTCTCACATGTGAATGAAAGGATTTAGTTCCTCCTTCTGACATACCTTCCTTTTATCACTCCTCTGCTGTTTATTACATTGTGACATTATCAATTACCATCGAACGTTCAGACTCCTCTAACCTCTGCTGTATCTCTGCACAGCTATCTTGACTCATTTGTCCTATTTTTAATCCTTGGGTCTTCTCCAAAACAGTGCCTTCTTCCTAGAAAACCGTTTTCTGCTCAACACACTGAAGACTCACTAATTAAAGATTCTGCCTGGCCCATCATGAAGTCTTGCCAGGGTGACTAACATACAACAAGGCTGTTTTCCTTTCATCTTTTCTAGTACTCGGTGTGCTTTTTGAATATTCTAATCCTAATGTTTACCTCGGCCAAGTTCTTACATTCATCCAATCCTCTTAGTAAACAAATTTTAAATGAACAATTCTGTGACAAGGATATGATATAAATAATTCACTACCCATTTGCATCTTAAATCAGGTTGTGTATCTGCTATCTCCCTGCTATATAAATTTGCCTCATAGGCTTTTTTCTGTTACTTGTATTTTTTTATGGGTGTGGAAATAAGTCCCTCATCAAAGAAGTTTTGATTTAGCACCTATAAATTCAATTCAGTATAAAGCTTTCAGTAAATACACATTGCATACCTCACATAGGGCACTGTGTGTGCAGGAAGAAATAAATTTCAGGGCATTCTCTGCTTCAAAAGTCCCATAATATGACAGAGGTGTCAGACAAGAATGCAAATAACTGTAACGAAGCTGCACAGAACAGTTGTAGGTAGAAGAAATTATTGTTCTAACTGCCAATGAAACCAGAAAAGATCCCCTCTGTGATCCAAAGCATTCCACCACATGTGGGGAGGAACCATTACTGTTTTAAAACCTTCTTTGTGGCTATTAATGAAAGCCTTATAGAAAATTTGAAAAATATGAAAACACACAAAGAAAAAATATTATCCTTCATCCATTAGCAAGAGTTAACCACTAAAAGCATCATTTGTCTTTTTCTTTTTTTCATTTTTCTGTTCCTATATATTTAAACAGATAGATGATCAAGAGATTAGATAGATAGATAGATAGATCAATAAAGGTGCACAGATACAGGTATATGTAAAAATATAATATAGATATGTTTTGTAGCCTGATTCTTTCACACAATTATGCATGTGTATGTGTACATATGTAACATTTTCTAGCATTCTATTACTGTATCATATAGCTATATTATAATTCTTTTAACTAGTCTCTATTCTGAAAATTTGCTTTATTTTTGTTGTTACAAATAATGCTACAATCAGTATGTGCATATATCTCAGGTACTCTATATATCCCCCACTATTTCCATAGAATAAATTTCTAAAAGTGGCTTTGCTGAATAAAAAGGTATAAGCATTTAACAGAGTCCTGGCTGCAGTCAGATGTCACACACAGAGGGATAAATGAAAAATTAATGAAGGGATTATTTACAAAGATGTGGGCAAGGGTAAGACCCGCCAATAAAAGGATATTGTAGTACCATGGGTCTAACAACATTGGAGAGCCACTATCATCAAATTACCACAACGTTAGCAACTTAGAACAGCGCAAATTCATCACCACGTTTACAATTTGGAAGTCTCACTGGCTAAAATAAAGATGTCATCTGAGCTGAGTTCCTTCCGGATGCTCCAAGGGAGAACGTGCTCTTTGCTTTTTCAAGTCTCTAGAGGCTTCCTCCTTCCTTGGCTAGTGGCCCTTTTCCAACTTGAAAGCCAGCAATCACATCAGTCCAACCTCTGTTTCCTTCATCGTATCTCTAACTCTAGCTCTGACCTGCCATTGACAAGAACCATTGTGGTTACAATGGGCCCACCCACATAATCCTGGATTCATCTCCAGATCCTTAACTTAACCACATCTGCAAAACCCCTTTTAGTAAGTAAGGCATATTCACAGATTCCAAGGACAAGAATGTGGGCATCTTTGAGGGGACCATTATTTTACCGATCACACCACTCTAGTCCTGAAAGTGCGAGAAGAAGAAATAGTGATGAAGTCTAGAAAGTGCCGTAGAACACAAACTCCACGATAGGAGCTGTGGCTTTAGACAGATGACATAGACGCTGTCAAACAGCGGCAGGGAGGGAGGCTGAGAGTGACTACCCAGAATCCTCTCTTCTCCTTCCTAAAGCGTCCCATTGGTCAAACCAAACAGAAGCTAGAGGCCAAGGAAACCCAGGTACTGTGGGCCAGAGAGGTCAGTCTCATGGGGCACACCGCACAGTGAGGACGGTGGAGAATGAATCTAGAGAAACGGATGGAAATTATAGCAAACCTCTCCCCAAATTAACACACGGAGTGCATGAAAGAGCCTCCTAGTCATCATAATTCCCTGATGATAAAAGTGAACTTTAGGTCATTTCAATGGATTCCTATTTCATGAAAAAAGTCATTGTTAAAAGGAATCACGTTGGAATACCAGAGTCATATATTCTATACCATGTATTCTGTTCAGTACAAATAACTTTCCAATCAACTTTATAACAGTCAAGCAATCACCTTCAGAAAACTGCTTTCTGGGAGTTAATGTGGGTTAATAGCCATGGCCCTCTGGGGAGCCCCAAGGCAAGGATGCCAAGTCAGGCAGTGATCTGCAGGCCAAAGCGGCCTGGAGCTGTTTTAACAAAGGGTGGACCTTCTGATCCAATATTTCTCATCTGCTATTGCTCAGTTTAAAATGAGACAAGGCTTCTGAGTCAGTGGGAACCCAAGGGTACAATTCTATACTGGGTTCAAGGTTAAAAATAGCAAAGCCAAAGTCCTATTTCTGTAAACAAAATGACTATCGGGAAATTAAAACTTAATTGGCACAACTTAACCGACAGTGACTGACTATAGCTGAACCATTTGGAGAACAGATAAATTCAGGAGACACTCCGAACCCAGCATCCAACTGAGTACAAGACTATGATTTCCTCACTGAAAAGCACCCCTACTCCTCGGAAAGTCCCGGGGAAAGGCAGTCTTCATTAGGACCAGACCTGAACCATGCTGAACAGAAGAGTAGTTTGACTCTACTTCAATTTAGTTCCTCCTCTTCTGAGCTTCCACTTTGTCTCTCCCATTTCACTCTTTTTTTTCCCCCAAAAGACTTGATCGCTTTTAAGCTAATGAAGATGTGCTTCAATTCAGTAAGTGTGTTGAGTACCTACCAAATGCCAAACACTGCACTCTGCTTTGGAGCTGTCAAGGGAAAAACTATTGGCCCAGGTCATGTCCTCATAGAGTTTGCAATATAATGCCCAAAAAAAAAATATTAAATCTGAAATTCAGTAGGTGGTGAGAATTATTAACACATAAGTAAAGCTCTGATTATGAAATTCTCACCCTCTCCCTAAATCCTACGTATATGCGAGGTTGCCATGGGGCACAATATAAAGGATCTTGATAGAAAATCAAATGATTTTTATTCTAGCTCTGATTTTGTAACTAACCAGCACTGTGACCTCAGGAAGGAAAACAGCAGGCTCAGAATTTTCTCGTGAGGGTTGTGGACCACATCAACTCCATGTTCGCCCTTTATATCTAACATAAGCTATGTGTGGAATTGCACATATGCACCCCACGTACCAATACTTCCTTTGAAAAAGAGTGATGAGAACGGATAACTTCTTAAATCTCAGTAGACGTGCTGTTATGGTTACTGAGGCTTGTACTAGTGCACTTTATAAACTACATTCCTTAGATGCGTTACAAGTTTTAACTACACAGTTACACATAGAAGAAATGAAAATATCATTTTAGAAGTTGGAAAATATCCTACAAGATGTGAATAATCCAATTGTGAAAATATACCTATCTGTGCACCCCAACCCACATAGCAGCCTTTGTTTCTCAGTTTTAGACTATAATCCCTTAACAAATGAGGAAACTTTTAATGCTGTTCACCCTGATTTGTGCTACATACAAATAATTAGGCACATGAAAATTGACTGTTTTTGTGACATGTGACCTGAAATAGCGGTTTTCTCTATTCACAGGCTCGTACCTGTAGGCTGGTCTCCCCTGACCAGAGTCACATGGCTCTCCAGCTGTGCCGAGATCTCAGAAACCGTGAAAGTCAGCTTTCAAAAACAGCTCTCCAGTGAGAATCAGCAAGTCTCTTGCCACTCCTCAGAGAATGAGCCATAAAAGTCACCCATGTTCAGAGCAAATCATGACCTGCATTAACTCTGGGATCCTAACTCTGGGTCCCTCAAAGAAAACTTTGAGTATGCCACCTAGTGTATTTTAAATCAGAAAATCATAAAGATAACTTCCAGGGGCGAGGGTAGAGCTCAGGGGGAGAGGGCATGCTTACCATGCACAAGGTCCTGGGTTCAAGCCCCAGTACCTCCATTAAACAAACCAACCAACCAACCTAATTGCCTCCCCCTGCCAAAAAGAAAAAAAAAAAAAAAAAAAGAAAAGAAAAGAAAAGAAAAAATAGGGATAAAAAATGTTTTTAAAAAAGAAAAAAAAGGTAACTTCCAAATTCGTTAGATAGATAAATAGACAAACAGATAGGTAGATGACAGGTATAAGAAAAAATGCTGAAAATATTTATGCTGTTTAGAGCATTAGAGATTAGTTTTTGGTTTAAATTCCCCTCTGGGTTTTCTAAATTCCTCAGTTGTGCACGTGAATTGACTGTATAATCAGAAAACGGATATGTTTTCAAATTAAAAACTGCCATGATTAAAATTTGGGTTTTTAAAATACATTATATGTAGTCAGTTTAGAAAAGAACTTTCTTAGAGAACAAGAAATTCTACGTGGCAGAGCAGACCACAGTGGTACATGCTCTATTCACACACACACACCCCCGCCCCCGGCAAAAGGGAAAAAGGTTTTTAATGCTCTGAAAGCCAGAAGCAGAGTGCATTCACTCTCTGCGACTGTGTTAACACATTCCTTCTGTCCTTTCCTCCAAGCCCTTCCTGTTTCAGATGGCATTTCAGGAAACTGTCTGAAGACAGCCCCTCCTACACTCACACCTCCACTTCCATTCTTCTCTTTTTGAAAAATACCGGAGGTGCTCAAGGGGTGACATCAGGGTGACAGCTCTGGAGATTGGAGTTCTCTTTACATCTCCTTCATTAGTGGAGGCCATGTGGCAAGAGTCAACCTATGTTCTACCATCCCACAGTGTGGTTTTAAATGTTTCTAAAGTGACAGGGCCCCCAAACTGGGTCACGGTGGCCCTCCTCCAATTAGTCACAGCCACTCCGCTGTGAGGCTGATGGAAGAATGTTGCAACATTCCTCTCCCCTCATGTGGACTGGTTAAGAATGATTAAATAGTGTGCTCTGTTCTTCTCGGTGCTCACACAGAGATAATAAAGTGACGTGTTTAAAGAGGACACCGTGGAAGGTGCATACCGATTTTTTTGATATAGAATCTCACAGCTTACAAGAGCCTTAAAGACGACCTGCTTCATACAGTGAGGCCTTTATTCAATTATTCATTCATTCAAAATATTAAGCATTTACTAAGAGCTAGAAATGATGTTCCATCCTATGGCTAGAACAATAAAGTCACAAAACCTTGTTTCTTCCTTAGGAAAAAAAAATTCTCTCATTTAATAAATATTTTTGAGTACCTACTGTGTATGAGACACTGTGAGGCATTAAGACTAGAGCAGTAAACAAACCTGTAGCAAATGATGTCACAGTCCACACCAGTGTACACTTGCCCAACCTTCAATTGCCAGTTCCTAAATTTCTTTGCCTAGGGAGTTATTGGAGTTAATTTTGCTGTCTACACAGTAGGTTACAAGTGTCAGGAAATTAATATCTTCTCTTCCAGTCACCTGCCCTCCCCTGAGCTGCCTCCAGCCGTCAAGTGATGGGAGCTGGTGGTAGGGTGATTAACTGCACTGCTTCATCTCGGACCAAGAAGTTACCCAGTGCTAAAGTTGTAACTTCCAGCACAACCGAGAGGATGTGAACATGCCCGCTCTGCGCTAGCATGGGGCAACTCTCAGGCCCAGAGTTTACACTGGCTCCCAGGATGCCTCAGCGTATTCAACTCCACTTACCCCGAGCAGTAAGTGCATTTGAGCTCCTCGCCGCCTACTTCCATTCCCCATCTCACCTCCTTATTCTGCCTCCATTTTCCTGAGATCACCTCCAGAATTATCTGCATTTGAATAATCCTTCCCTCCCTCTTGTTCTGGAGAAAACTAGGCTAAAAGAAAGTCATGATGCCTACCCTTGAAGGGACATGAAGTGGAGTAACAAAGTCAGGCAAGAAAATGGGTAATGGTGACGCAGTGTGATGAATTCTATGGTCAGGAAAATGACCGTGTGCTCTGGGAGGACACAGGGGGATCTTAGCGGGAGGAGGCTTACAAGAGAAAATTCCATTGAGACTGAATCATGAAGGATGGGGTGCAGTTAATTCACTGAGTGAGGGAAGAAGAATAAAATTTTTAGGCAGGAAAAAAAATCATTTAAAAATCTCAGACCTGAAAGAAAGCACAGTCTGCTCAGGGATCTACAAATAGTGCTCAAAGGCTGAAGGTTAGAATGCACTGAGTAGTTTGGATAGAGAAGAAGTGATAGATTTAAAGAGATGCTAGGTAACGAATGACCTTCGAAGGAGCCTGGACTTTATCCTGAGGGCAATGGAATGGCATTGACAGGCTTTAAGCAAGCAAGGAAGTGACATGATTGGATCTGACTTCAGAAAATCATGCAGACTGCATTGTGAAAATGGATTGGAGGGGTCATGACCTGAAGCAGGGACACCCGACAGGAAGCTGCTACATTGATGGGGGGGGGCGGTGGTGATTAATAGTGTTTTGAACCATGGGGATAGGTAGAAAGTGCTGTATTTTTAAGGTATTAAGGAAGTGAAAGTTGGAAAACTTGTGATTTATTAGATATGGTCTGTAAGACAAAAGTCCTGTTTCTTGCTTGTGTAAATTGATGGACATTGGAACATAACTGTAATACTAAACCGCATGGAAGAATCCAGTTTAAGACCTGTTGGATGTAAGGTTTTGTGGAGAAACCCTTGCATACTGATCATGAGAAGGAACATTAAAAATAGCGAACAGTGAGGAATTAGGAATTAAACACATCTGGATTATATCTGTATGTGCTGAGTAATTTATTAAATATCTCCAAGTTTCAGTTTATTCATCTTAAAATGGGGCCACTTTATAAGGTTGAGACAATTTAAGAAATGGGTTTAGCAAAGAGCCTGGTCCATAGTTATTTCTCAATTATTGTGAGGAATACTACTACGTTTAATAGTGCTATTACCTTCCAAGTGGTGACAATGTAATAGATACTTGGATCTGGAATATTTAGTTGGAAGCCAAGAAGAGAGAGAGGAGCTAAAAATATATTTTAAATTATTAGAACATAAAACAGTACATGAAGATCAGGGAATAGATAAGATTACTGAGGAAAAAAGTGTTTAAAAAAAAGAAAAAAAGGATGGAACCATGAGGAAAATCAAAGGAAACTCCAGTAAGGAGGCCCAGAAGGACAAAGCCAGAAAGGCGTGGGGTCGCCGCACCTCTCTAAAATACAGAGTGATGCCAGGAGAGGTTCATGAAGAGATCAAGTCTATAAACAAGGGACCTAAACCTAGGATTGAGAGACTTCCACTGAATTCAGTAGCAAAGAAGTCAAGGGTCATTTTATTTACAACAATTTCAGCTGAGTGGAGGTGGCAGAAGTCCGACTGTAGTTGTCTGAAGCACAAATGAAAAGGTGAAAAAAACAGAGAAATTGTAGACAACTCCTTGAAGACACTTGGTTGTGGAAGGGAAGAAAGAGATAAGAAATCACTCCAGAGGGGTCTAACAGAAATGAAGGGAAGTTTTTATCTTTTAAAAGGTGGGAGGGAGTTGCATAGGTTTACATACTTCTGGGAGGGAGTCCTGGGATAGAAAAGGTTGAAGATGAAGGAAATAAAATGTGTCACCAATGACCCAGACTCTTGAGACTGAATGCAATGGCACTGGTGCACAGGTGAAGGAAAACACCTGTCATTTCCTGACTAAAGAACACCACAGACTGGTGCGGATGTGATGAAGTGTCTCCATGTGGTTTGCCAAAAAGATACCATACAACTGATGTATCACAAGATCTAGGAAGGAGAGCGAAGGCAGTAAATATCGACGGAGACGGTGATAGGTCAGAGAATAAATCTAAATTATACAGATTCTCAGATGCCATTCCAGATCTATAGAATCAGAATTTCTGATTCAAAAATTCTTTGGAGTATCGGACCCAAGATTGTACTTTTAACAGCATCCCAAGTCAATTTCATGAAATAGAAGTAGATCCAATTCATGAAGTATTTGGGAAGCAGTGACCCAGCTGGCATTAAAGAATAGGGTAAAGAAAGAGCTGAAATAATAGACCAGGAAGATTAGAGGAAAGACATGCAGGTACAGCCAAGTCCAGGTTCCTGGCACTGAGCAAGGGTCCAAGGTCTTGAGGATTGATACATTCAAAGAATTCAGACTATATTGCTGGATGAGTGATCCACACAGATACAGAAGAAACTGAGAATATTTTTAGGGCTTGGGGTGAGGAGCAAGGCTGTAAGTCCAAGGCTTAATTCTCTAGTAAATGGTGGGAGCAATGGGAAGATCTGCAAACGTCACCAGTGAGTAGAGGTAAACAGTGACATCACTAGAAACCATGTTTCTCAAATGATTTTTCATTTCATTACTTTTTGTTGTTATATAGTTTAGGAAGGTGTGATTGCCTAGAATGGCTTCTCAGAGTTAAGAAGAATTCTGCTCTTACCAAGCACATTTGTTGGTACAGAAAAATAAACAGAACCAGAGAAACAAAGAGAATTTTCCTACATAAAAGTTCTAAGTCCTTTGATTTCTGCTATAATTTGTCCTCCTTTCTATCACTTCTGTATTTTATAGATGAAGAGATGGAGGCCCACAGATTTTAGTAACTTGACAAAGGTTACAAAATTAGTCATCAGTAAGTTATGGTCTAAAACACAACTACCAAATGTGCTTGCAAAATATGTCACCGATTTATATGAAATTTCTAGAATCTTTTCTAGTTGTAAATGACAGCTTGCACTGTTGTCAAATTTGTCAGGGCTAGTTGGCTGGATGGGGTTAGTTACTAGGGTAGAATGCTTCCTTGTCTCTTCCAGCTTCTAGTGGCTCCAGGATCTTGTGGCTGCGTAACTCCAATCTCTGCTTCTGTCTTCACATGGCCTTTCTCTTCTCTATGTGTCTAACAACAATGTGTGTTGGATTTTGGTCCCTCCCGGATAACTCAAAATAGCCTTATCTCCATATCCTTGGTTTATTTACATCTCTAAAGACCATTTCTTTCAAAAATGATCATATTCACAGGTTCCAGAACATGGGCATATATTGGAGGTTTATTGAACAGGGGTCCATTCAAACCACTACCTACCTCTTGTGCCAGTTTCATCAAGTTAAAAATGATTCCTTGAAATGTCATTAGATAAATTACTTTTTCATGGACATGAATCCTTAAGAGACTAGCATTGTACCGTCTAAGAAAGGAAAAGGGGAGTGGAGATGCGAGGTTGATACCACACATGCCTGATGTTGCACGTGCCATCCTGTGCCATCTGGTTAGCTTAATAAGTACATTACACACACACACACACACACACACACATTTTTTTTCCTGGAATGAGGGTTTTTTTTTCAATTAACTTTTAGACAGACTTCAAGCAACAAAATTTACTAATTCAAATCAATATCGAGATTGTTAATATCATTGTCAGTGTCTTAGTCTATTCAGGCTGCTGTAGCAAAATACAGATTCAATGGTTTATAAACAACAAAAATCTAATTCTCACAGTGCTGAGGCTGGGAAATCCAAGACCAAGGTGCTGGCAGATCTGGTGTCTGATGAGAGCCCACTTCCTCATTCACAGATGGCCAGATTTTGACTCTATCCTCACATGGCAGTAGGGGGAAGGGAGCTCTCTGGGGCTCCCTTTATAAGGGCACAAATCCCATTTATGAGGGCTCCATCCTTATGATCTTGTTCCCCTCTAGATGACGTCATGGTCCCACTTCCAAATACTGTCACACTGGGGTTTAGTTTTCAACATGTGAATTTTGGAGATACACAAATTAGCCTATAGCAGTCAGTTACCTGCCTCTCAGAATTCCACCATGGGTGAAATTACAATCAAGAAAGCTCCATTCTTTGCTCTACAAGTAGCTCTGAGATGTCTAAACTGTTCTTAGTCTCCTATAAAGGATCTGCTAGTCATTGGATAATTATGATGATGTCAGTTTGCAAACTAGAAAATTATACACCAGGGGTCACTGGCACAGAAGTTAATGAATGCCCTAGAATATTAATGGATAGAACTCAGGGATTCTGAAAATCCTTTAAACTTATATGCATATTCTTTTCAACTCAAATAAATCAAAGGAGAACCCGCAGTGTGTACAGTAGGAGGAATGCTGCGTGGTTGTGTCCTTCCTATTTGTAACTGTCCTAACTACTGACACTTCTCTCCAAAGTAGCTGCGTCAATTTAGACTCTCACCAGAAAGAATATGAGAGAATAATGTTTTTCATACTCCGGCTGATACACATTAGAAAAAAATATTAAAAGTTTTAAAGTTATCTATTGGGTGTGAAATTGTGCTGCTTTGTTTTAAGTTGCATTTTCCTTTACATTCATGAGGTTCAAAATCTTTTCTTACGTTTGTGATCATCCAAATCTCTTTTGTAAATCACCTGTTCATATTTTTCTATCTTTCCTCCCTTCTTCTTCTTCTTTTTTTTTTTTTTTTGATCTTATTCATTTGTAGGCACTTTTATTGTGGTCCACATTCTAGTCTCTTGTAGATGTGTAGTGTTATCAAGTATTCTCTCTCAGCCTGCCTGCTTTTTTTTTTTTTTAAAACACCTTCATTGTGGTATGGTTCCTGTACGGTAAACTATACATATTTCAGATGTACAATTTGATGAATTCTGATAGATGTATACACCAATGAAACCACTACCACAATTAAGATGGATAACATTTCCATCACTCCCCAAGAGGTGCAATTTTTGAATTTTCTACCCATATGTATTTTTTAATATTATTAAACAAGCATGATTTACTTTTATTATCAGAAAAACAGGATCGATCTATATAATCGCATGTGCATATATCAGTTTCCATAATTATACCCATGGCCATAACTATGATTAATTGGGTGTTATCAAGTAAAAACAAAAAATTTTTTTCTTCTATTCTCATAGCTTAATAGAACACATGCAAACGCACTGAATGTATTAATTTTGGAGAACTGCACAGAAAGGTAAGGGTGATGTTATTTGAACTGGTGTGGTCAGACTGTCCTGTTTGATGAGTGACATTTGAGTAGAAACCTGAATTGAGCAGGAGTAGGAATCTTACAATATACTGATGGGAAGAGTATTTTAAGCAGAGGGAACAGAAGGAACAAGGTCCCTGACTAAGGCTACTCTAGAAGTAGAGTGGATAGAGAGAGTGAGCCAGGGGGAAGGCAACCCCTGGTAGATGAGGAAGCACCTGGAGACCATAAGGACTTGGACTGGAATCTTCCACTGACAGGTTTTAGCAGGTGTGACAGGACAGGCAAAACAGATCACGACAAAATAAACAAATAAATAAACAAGATAATTTAAAAAACTGATAGGAAATTCCAGAGGCATAAAACAGGAGACTAAAATATGTGACAACAAATAACTCACAGAGGCTGGTGTCAGGCACCAGCAATTTTGATTGGATACTTATAAAACGTCAGCCATTCAAAAGAACAAGCTTTTTGCTCGCGCTCCGTTTCACCTCACTCTTGTGGTCTAAGGGTTTAAATATTATGCAGCTTCTCTTATTTTACGTGTTTCTCTACCTAAGCTTTCTCAAGTAACCTGGTTTATTATTCTATAACTTATAACTACCTATCAAACCTAGTGTGTGTCCATCTGCCAATTTAATATATTTCCTCTTTTGATACGAAGTGCCCACCAGCTGATAACTACAATATACATCCTGTAAATATGGAAAGTAAGATTCAGAGGGGAGAATTAATGGATCTAAGTCCATTCAGAGGTGCACACATTTTCTACAGAGGCCCCAAGCAGGGAAGGAGAATAACCCACCATGTGACATGGCTTTAAGCAGGGATCCGAGCTCCCATTCAGACCAAAGATTTATCTCGTTTCTGGTCACTGTCAAATTCTAAATTCCTGGATTAAAATGATGGAGAACGTGGTCCCTGCCCCTCTCTTGCTGCTTGGGTGCTGTGTACGCTTTATTTTTGGCGCCTATGGATTTTTCTTTCCTTTTCTAAGTCCAACTTTGCCTGCAAAATAATTTGATTTATGCTATCCAGAATGTTAAGATTTTTTTTTTCAGAATTTTAAGATGTTTGTAGCTAAAATTGTAGAACCAGAAATTAATGGGTTTATACAACTGAGGAATACTATTTTCTCATATAGAAGAAGAGACATAAAAATCTAGGTTCATTTGCAGTGTTACAACATTAAAATCAAATTGTAAATAAACATTTACATACAACCTAGTTTTTTTATTAACTAGTGCTACAAAGACCAATTATCTTACTGTGTTAGTTTAACAGTGTTATGGTATTCTTTGTTCTTAATGTGTCTTTACGACAGAAAATCACATCAAATCCTTGAGAATCTGAATTTACTCCACCATATTTGTTTATTTATTTATTTTTGCTTGTTTTAAGCTAATGGTTCAAAATTCTTTCTTTCTTTCTTCAAACCACTGGCCTATGCTTTCAACTGAAAATATAATTTTAACTTACAGCACTTTAATTTTAATTTGAAAAATGATATTATAATCACAAAAGTAACTTTTAGTAATGTTTCTACTTAATTTCATGTTGAAAACTTTATAGTCTTTTCCCATTAATAGGCATATTAATATGATTTATATTTTGCTGTATTTGTTTTTTTCACATATTACTCACCTATCCATCACCCTCTTAATCCATCCTCATTTTTAAGAGTCAAATTTCTATGCAGTGAAATGCACAACTCTAAGTGCACCATTACATGACTGTTGACAAATGCACATGCCTGTGTAATGGGAACCAGTTTCAAGAGAAGTGACATCATCGTCACCCACAGAGAGTTCCCTCATGTTCCTCCCTAGGAAATTCCATCTGTCATCTCCCCAGAGGCAATCACTATTGTCATCTTTCCACCACAGCTGACTTTCACCTGTTCCAGAATGACATATAAATGGAAACACACCATATATATTCTTTGGAGTAAGACTTCCTTCTTGTGGATAATGTTTTTAAGATTCATCCACATATTGCATACACTAGAGTTGTTCATATTTCTGAGTACTGCCTTCTTCTACAAATATACCAAAATGTGTTTATCTATTCTTGTCTGACGAAAAATTAGTATTTTTCTAGTTTAAGGCTTTACGAATAAAGCTGATGTGAACACAGTTTTTCAAATCACTTTTGGGTATATGCTTTCAATTATCTTGGGTCAATTTCTAATGATCAGTTTATAAGAAAGCACCAGAACTTTCCCCAAAGATATTGCAATATTGACCAGACCATCAACAGTGTTTCAGTTGTTCCACATCAGTGAAACATCCACTGTTGTCACGTCTTTTAATTTCAGTCATGCTGGTGGGTGTACCTCCTGGTGGTGCTTTTACTTACTAATCTTCCCAAAACCGTTGGAGTGAAATTGACACTTCCAGAAGACACAGCAAAATCACCTTGGGATTTTGCATACCACCCTCCAGAAACCACCTGTTTCAGAGGACTATGTCTCAGTTTTGGAGGTCTAACAACAAAGGTTAGTTTTTGCTGAAGACAACTGCATTCATTCACCCCAAGTACTACAACACCAATCACTCAAGTCATCAAGTTGATTGATTAAAAGTAATTCCATTATGAAAAGCAATTTCAGAGAAGAAGAATTTGGGTAAGCAAGGAGTATCTGTGTGCACAATATGTGTGCAATCACAGTCAATGTTTTTAATTAACCATATATCCAGTGACTTTGTATATATCTGTCACAAATAAACCAGAACATATTAACTGAATGAAAGAAAGAAACATAAGACAGTTTCCCTGCTTACTTGGCAGTTTCCCTGCTTACGTGAAATATACTACCTGGCATTGTAAACTGTAGGACAATACAATGATTCATTGGGTGAAATCTGTATGCATTACCAAACTGCTCCTTGTTAAATCACAATTTATACTGTTCACTTTTTAAATGGATTAATGTGAATTTCCTCACTCAACTATCTTGCACCATTAATACATGTCTTATACCATTAGTACATGACTTCCAAGGAGATAACTGTTAAAAGACATTGTTTAATTTGGGGTTTGTGACAGTTTCCCAAGGTTGTTAAGAGGAGATATAAGAATTGAGTTTTCCAGCTGTGGGAAATCTGGTTCTGTTATGTTTTTCCTTCAATTCACTCAAGTGATTTTCATATTAAGAAAGCTTCATGCATA
The DNA here is from genome assembly GCF_048773025.1 of Camelus bactrianus. NCBI lineage: Eukaryota > Metazoa > Chordata > Mammalia > Artiodactyla > Camelidae > Camelus > Camelus bactrianus. The sequence goes on along the minus strand of NC_133560.1, from coordinate 18,524,504 downwards.
TTCTTAATCAATGGAAAAACAGAAGAATACATACATAATTTCCAAAATCAACCACTAGAGTTTGAAAACTCGTTCTATGTTAAGGTTTTATCAATGACTGACATGCAGACATAATTTGGAAGCTTGCCTGTTTTTCTTACTATTTTCTATTCTACTCCAAACAGAAATAGGAAAAATCTGCAATTATTAAGTACTACTATGTGCTGCTAATTTATTCATGTTAATGGCTTTTAAATATTCAGTTTCTCCATCAATCTATTTATAATCTATGTTTATAAAAGTAGTACCTGGAAGCCCAGGGATCTTGCATGTGCCCACGTTACTTTCCACTATGAAATAAAACTTTCAGACAGTGCATTAGACTCTTCTAAATTCCTATATCCCTTCTTAATTACTTTTCAAAAGAGATGTTATTATCCTCATTTTAAAAGAGGAAACATACAAGATGATCTGGTTGTGCGTCAGAGACAAGATGCACTCCCACCCAAAATTTGGTTTGGATGTCAAGAGAGATAACACACATGCACCCAGATGGCATGTACTAACATGTGCAAAGTAGTCGTTGCCATGCAGAGGGAATCACTTCAGTCCCTGTCTACTGAAGTGTGCTGCTGACTGACACTCTGTGAAACACTGCTAGTCAAAATCCATTTGTATCATTTTCCCCGATCAGTCTTCCAGCCCATAATGAGGCATACATTTGTTCCCCCACCCTCCCAAAATACTTACGGAATTACCTAATTGTCTACATAGAAAATTCAGAATTGGCCATCGCCCTGAAATAATCTTTGTTTAGAATGACCTTGAACGAGACACTCATTTGCTCTGAGGCTCATTCTCCTCTTCTGCAAGACAGAGACAATCATGCCTCTTAGGGTCGATGTAAAGATTATATGAAATAACGTATACGAAGCAAATAGAATGCATGAGCCATAATACACATTCAAGAAATGATAAATATTAATATCATTATTGTAAGAGTATTTTTCAGGCACCATCAATTAAAGCAGATTATTCAGTAATGTCCTTCTCTGACTTTTAGCCTTTTTAAGGGTAGATATGATTAGAAGAATCAGTTTACATGCTATTATTAATGTAACATTTAAAACTGCATTTTAAGGTTTTTTGTAAACTCCAACAAAACCAACTGGGTGAATGTAATCTATTGCTTTGGGAAAACAGGACTCAAAGAGAAAATTTAAAAGTTCAGAATTCAATTCCCTGTGAGTACTGCGTCTTTTTCTACTTGTTTCCATTGACTTCCTCCACTCCCAACAAATAAATTGTCTTTGTTTCTATAATGTGTGCTCTCACACTATCCACAGAGAACTAGGAAACTATGATATTTTTAATACAGGCTTTTTTACTCCCCAGAAATTGACTAAAAGAAGGTGACAATCTATCAGAGTTGCCAAGAGAAATGCTGGGTGATCAATTATCTCTCTGAGGACGTACAGTGGACACGCACGGTATTCTGAAACTTGTCAAACCGAGTGTGAGCATGATGCAAATACAGCTGCTCGATGTCAGGGCCTTGCTTAAACAAAAGTGACAAGTTATGACAGAATTCCTGCCTGGACGCGGACAATTTCTGAAATAGCTTTTTGTCAAGGAAACATTAAAAATTCAAAATCCTTCTGCACTACGCCGTCTGCAGACAACACTCTGGAAATGAAAAGCACTCTGCTTTTCCAGAAGCCACACTTTTCACGGACTCCGGGGGTGTCCCATCATCTTTCACTCCTGGCTGGGCCTGCTCTGTGACCAGCTGTGGGTAAAACACTGGCTTGTGAAACCGCAGGGGAGAGTCAGGCTCAAAGGGCAACTGCACCCGGGTCTCCAAGGTCTGGTCATTCTCTCCACCAACCCATTTCCCAAGAGAGGAGTTCACCTGCCCCCAGGGGCAGTCGCGTACCGCCTAGAAAAAGAGGAAGCTTTACTGCAATTACAGAAGCTCTTGTTCCAGAATCTACTGACAACTAACCTATGCCCTCTGTTTTCTCTTTGAATAATTTTACTTTATATAAAATAGAAATCATATTTCCAACAAGTATTAGCCCCATGTACGTGTAAGGCACTACGATAGACGTGGAAAACGGACCAGATGCGCTCTCTGCCTCTGAAGGCTTCACAGTGTAACCACTTACTGAGCAGCTACAGACAATTTAAGACAATATTTAAAATATAAAGCACTCTGTCAGTGCAAGGATTCACCAGAATATTTAATCTACACACATAAGCACACACACTGAGAGGGAGAGGAAGACCAAAGAGGGACAGTGGGTAAAAAAAAAAAGTAAGTATTACCATCTTTGGTGTGATTATATATAATATTTGATTTTGTACTTACTCTGTTTTTGAAGAGAAATATGCATTGCTTTTTGTAATAAAATATGCAGATAAATATTATTTCATCTGTATTCAGAAAAAACAGAGACTCTTACAAGGATGCAATTTTGCCATTTCCCTCATTATCAGATGCTCATTTTCAAACTAACACAAATATGACCTCTCTCCTCTCTTGCAGACTATTTTCCTATAACGGGAGAGTAAAGGAATGTGAGAGGGATGTGATACAAACTTTATGTCAAGATAGTTTTGAACATTCTAGGAATTCGGTGATCAGGTGAAGGAAAGTCAGACCTGATGATCAGTGCTGAATGGAGGAGGGTGGGTGTCTTGTTCAGTCCAGTCCTAAATGCTTACAACCATGCCCACCCTGTAACAGGTGCTCAGAAAAACCTTTGCTGCAGCAACATAAGGATGAACTCCTGGGCCCAAGTTTTGGCTATGGTACGTGAGTCAACGGAATCTTTCTTTTCCTTTTTTTTTTTTTTAAGTCTTACTTTTCAAGAAAATGGAAAGACAAGCCACAGACTGAGACAAAATACTGACAAAAGACACATCATAAAGGACTGTTGCCTCAAATATACACAGAATCCTTATAACTCAACAGTAAGAAAATAAGCAACCTGATTAAAAAGTGGGACAAAGACCTTAACAAGCACCTCACTAAAGAAGATTCACAAATGGCAAAGAAGCACATGAAAAAATGCTCCATATCATATGTCATCAGGGAGACGCTAATTAAAACACCAGGGCAATACTACTACGTACCTGTTAGAATGGCCAAAATCTAGAACCCTGACAACACCGAACGGTGGCCAGGAAGCAAAGCAGTAAGAACTCTCATTTGTCACAGGTGGAAACGCAAAAATGGTGCAGCTACTTTGGAAGACAGTACGACAGCTTCTTATAAAACTAAACGCACTCTTACTACACGGTCTAGTAATCACGCTCTTTGGTATTACCCAAAGGAGTTGATACCTTATGTCTACACAAAAACCTGCATATGGATATTTATTGCAGCTTTATTTGTAATTGCCAAAACTTGGAAGCAACCAAGATGTCCTTCAGTAGATGAATGGATAAATAAACTATGGTACACACAGATAATGGAATATTATTCAGTGCTGAAAAGAAATGAGCTATCAAGCCAGAAAAGACACAAAGAAACTTGATGTGCATGTTATTATCAACTAAAAGAAACCAACCTGAAATTTCTACATACTGCATGACTCCAACTATACGACATGCTGGAAAATGCAAAACTATGCAGTTAGTGAAAAAGATCAGTGGAGACAGTGAAAGGGGGCTGTGGTCTAAGGGAAGGATAAGCAGGCAGAGCACAGAGGATTGTTAAGGCAGTGAAACTATTTAGTATAACTGTAATAACAGATACGTGTCTTTATACGTTTGTCCAAACTCACAGAACGTACACTGCCAAGAATGAGCCCTAAACTGTGGACTCTGGGTGCTTACGATGAGCCAGTGTAGGTGGCTCAGCTGTAACAAATGCACCACTCTGGTGGGGGATACTGGCAATAGGGGTGGCTATGCATGTGTAGGGACGGGACGGATATGGGTAATCTCTGTATCCTCCTTTCAATTTTGCTGTGAATCTAAAACTGCTCCAAAAAGATAATGTCTTAGAAAAAGTTTCAGTTAATAAAAGGCTAGTTTTGAAGACTCAAATCTTTTAGTAGAAATACTTGGTAGAAAAAGCCCTGGGATTGGATATAAACAAGCGTCCTTCTCTATTCTCTTTACAGAACACCTTCCCAGTCATCTAGGGAGCAATTGAAAGCCAAAGACCTAAGCAATCATTAAGTTATATCAAGATATACTGCATTAGCTATCTAATGCTGTGTAACAAATTTCCCCCCAAAGTAACAGTTTAAAACAACAGACTTTTAAAATCTCTGGCTCAACTGGTTGTTGGCAAGCCTCAAGTCCTTATGGGCTCTGTGGGTGGGGGAACATTCTTCCTTTACTATTTTGTCACTAGGTCTGAAATCTACCACATCAGTAACGAGTTTAGTCCTAAGGCCCTAATGAGGCACAAGTTGAAAGGTGGGGAAATATATTAAAATATTATTTCACTTGTTAACTCGTTAACATCCATTACCATGAAAATTGCCATGAGTTAAGTGGACACACCAGTTAGTAAAGAACAGGACCCTGAGATAATAGGACAGAATAGAGACTCACTTCACTGGGGGTTGTGGGAGTGTCAGGGATACAGGTGGCCACCAGGAAAGGCAGGCCCAGAAGGATTCCTCCGAATCCCTCGGCAGGGAGGGACATGGGGATGGCGAGGCCCCGAAGCAGAGAGGAAGGCACAGAGAATGAAGGTACAGACCCCACATCGAGATGGTCCCATCAGGGGGTCACTAGCCACTTTTCATGTAGCTCTGCTGAATGCTTGGTTTACTTCTTTCCTGGACATACCATTTCCATTTAAACACAGATGCCTATTGGTCAATACCCCTTTGGTTGGTGCTGTCACGTTGACCCCTCCCAGGACAGGGATGTCAAGGCATCAATCTGTGTGGCTTAGTCCCTCGGTGTCCACCAACACCCAGTGACACACCACTAACTGCCACCCAAAGAGGTACAGCAGGCAGCAGAGGACGGCAAGTGCTGTGTCCAGAAACCCAGAGCTCATCGCTGCCTTACTGGGAACGACTTTTTGCCATAAGCTCCAACCCACAGGATGGTCAGTCACTGACATTTGTATCTCAGAGGCTCATTAGAGTCTGGACAGCGTGGTGGGTTGATCCTAGGGCCTGTGGTTGGCCACAGCCTCGCTCAAAAGTGGCTGTCATCCCAGTGTTCTTCAGTAACAGGCTGCGTCGTGTCCCCATGTGAAGTATAAACTAACCCCAGGACCCACGTAGGCCTATTAGACGCTGTAATTCCCTTTTGTTGCTAGAATTTTTAAGGCCAACCGTTCCTCTTCAGTGTGTTCAGGGATACCCTCTGAGCACTCGCTCATGTTTCCTAAGGACGTTGTTTGGGGGACTGGCTTCTCTGATCTGCCAGGATTAACCTTCCATCCCTAGTTACTCAGAGCTAAGGAAGTTTGTCTTTCCAACAGAATAATGTCATCCGTGTGATGGTACCAGGACACCTCTAGTAGTGCCCCAGTCTGTTCCAGGTCTCTGTCTAATTACTGGAGACAAATCATGGGGGAGTGTAGACCGCCTTAAAGCAGCACAGTAAAATGATGTTGTAACACAGGCCATGAAAAGGCAGATTGCTTTTGATCATCTGGATGCACTAGGGTGCTAAGAGGGCATTACGATGTCCACCACTGTGCACCAACACCCTCAACTGATGCAGTGGGCTCAGACTGTGACATCCAGAGCTGCAAGAACAAGAGGGACTACTGGCCACACTGACCTTGCTGCAGTCCACAGAGAGGAAGCATGTACTACAGGATTTTTCACTGGCCACGTGTAAGGCTTTTATAAGTTGATAACGTATCTTTAAGCAACTCTACATCCACCACCACCTTAATCAATGCCATGAGTTCTTCCTACTTTTGCCCCTCCAGCATCCTACACTGCTTCACAGTAACCACGTGACCAGGCAGAGGAAGGCCAACAGGCTCCCAGTTACACAGTTCTTCTAACTACCACTCTTCTAATCATGCTATTTCTCCACTGAGAATGTTTCTTATAAACAAAAGCAGACCACACATTCTGACAACATCTAAATCCCATAAGATAGTCAGCATTGTATCAGCTGTACACATTATACACAGTTGTATCAACTGTACACTGCAAACTATACACCCCAAAGAGCTCATTCATAAATTTAATTGGTTTACTGCTCAATCTGAGAGTTCTTCCAACTCTAGTTAATTTTTCATCACGGGTGCTTTCTAGAACCACAGAGCTGAAAAGTTTTGGCAACCTTGGTTGCTATAAAATCCTCAACACATCTTAACTAGTGAATAAGCCTCCAGTTCTCTTTAGGTAAACTTAGTCTCTATCCTAGTCCTGTTCATTCTTGAAGAGGGTAAACTCTAGGTAGACAGGTGGCCTCAAAGGTATTGTGTCCATACTGGTCCAAACAGCACCAACCTCACTGACCTCAGCAAGGGGGCTGAGATGCCCTCGGCTTGCCTCCTATTTGTCCACAGTGAACGGCACCACTAGCTAGGGATCTTCCTCTGCTAGTGCCCAGATCTTCAAATTGCATGTCCCTCTTATGATCTGAAAGTGAGAGGTAATATCATCTGGGGGGAAATCATTAACCTCCGTAGGGACTGATCTGAGAGCCAGACCCACGTGACCCTACTGTTTGGACTTTAAGTTTTCTTTTCTCTCCTATAGCCTGTAGGTCACTTTCGTCGACCTGTGTCCAAGCTTTCCCAGGGGCTTATTTCCTAGTAGCTGGATAGTTTTCTAGGACCATTAATTTTTCCCAACAGCATGGTGATGCTGAGTGAAGACACTGATCAGTCTGACCCAGGTGACTGTTTCACTATCTGGACACTCATGACCCATGATCATGTTAACCACCTAAATGAATTCCATTCCTTCTTATCCAGCAACCCTTGTGCAACTCCCTCATACGCCAATCAGATAAATCACATTTCTCTCATCTCATTAGACTTCTGCCCACTGATCCCTAATTTCCCTCCTTTTCTGCTCACTACTGAGCAGACCTCAGGAATTCTGTGAGTAACTGTCCTTGATCACCAGCAATTATTTTATCTTTTGACACAACTATGACGTGGAGGAAGGTGACCTCGATTTGCCAGTGGTACAGATGGCGAGGGACAACCAACGTGCACTCTCTTTAGCTTCATGGGATCCTCTTGCTTTGTCTGTAATTCAAACCACCAAGGCAACTCATCAGTCAACCTCAGGGATGATGACCCAGAACTAGCTGTCTCTGCTGTCACTGAACACTTCAGCAACCGTGCCTACTGCTACCTACCAGGGTACCACACTTGAACAGCCTGCCCACCCATGGGACTCCAGTTGTCATTCTTCCAGAAGAGCATCGTGACTTTACCAGCTCACAGTTGGAAGACAAATTTGTCAAGAAGGCTGACAGATTTGACAAGCAAAGAAAATATAAGCCCAGATAGATTCACAGAGTTTCTTACTGACATAGACAGCAGAAACAAGATCTGCAATGATGTCAGCTTCAAATGTCACAAGATGACACTGAAGCAAAAGCGACCAGATGACATGCCAATGGGTGATGGAGCAACCTGTTTTTGTGCAGCCAAATCCACAAAGCAACCGAGCAGTTTTGTAGCTTGTAGCTGTACCCCAGGAGGGAACAAGGCAGGAAGCACCCCCATCCTATCAGAGTTAGAAAGCCAGATGAAAAACTGCCCCGTGAAAGCCTCTCTTGAGATAGGGAGGTGAGTGAGAAGTCGCCTTGCGTCAGCTCCTCACAACACGGCTTCTCTCTCCCTGCTTCTGGAGGCTCACGGGCATTCTGATAAGGCTTACGTCAGGTGGCGGCTGAACCTCACCTAGGTGGCCCGTGCAGTGCAAGGTCACCAGGGCACCAGCATAAACGCGTACAAGGACAAGGGGAAGCCATGAGTCAGGAAGTTTGCTCACTGGAAAATGTGCTTCTCCACTGCTCCTTCTGTTATTCTGAGTAACTTATCCATGTTAGTTTCCACTTTTTTTAAAATTTCTTGAGTAGACACTATGTTCCTTTTATCACTTTAGATTTTTTTTTCTATCAATTCCAAGGTCTTTTCTAATATCATTCATTTTCAATCACATTCTTGCCTAAACATTTCTCATAAAAAATCAACTTTATTCCTTGTGTAATGAAGCTGCTATCCTCATCTGACAGCTGCAGTTGGGAATAAAGGCCCCGCCCATGGCCAGAGAGCAGGCTTACATGGTAACACCCCTTAACACATCCGTTCCTCAATTCCAAATTAATCTGATCATACAGGCTCTCTAGTGAAAACCTTCCAGTAGCTTTCAGTACCCAAGACATATAATATAAACACTTACCGTGCATTTAATGTTCTATTAGGATCTCACCCTGCAAACTTCTTCTGCCCCATCTGCCACCGTTCCCTATCGCTGACTGTATTTCACCCATTATGTCTTCTTCCGGTTGCTCAAAAATATAAAGTCCATTCCTGCCTCAAAGCCTTTGCTCTGGCCTTTTTCTCTGCATGGAATGATCTCAGGTCTCCATGGAACTGATATTTTTTTTTTTTTATCATTTAGGTCTCAGGTCAAATATCACTCAAGATAACTACATTCAGTGTTACCAGATTCGCTAGAAATATGTAGATTCAGAATAGCAAAGAGCTCAATTCCACATTGGCTCCCATTCCTCATCAGGTTATAGGTTTTCTAAGAAGGGGGTAGAACTTTAAGCTGTGGAAACAACAAAGGTCACTACAAAGGTTAATCTAGAAATTCATCTCAAACCAAGTAAGATTTCAGCAGGTGTCCGTATCCACAGTGAGCATGTAATGGAGCAGAGGCAGAAGAGAACAGGTACAGAATCTGTAGTTAGGAGTATACACGCTTTGTGGGAGTAAAGGATGTCGTAAGAGGTGAGAACAGACAGGTTGAGAAATAGAGTCAGTGAAGAAGGACCTTGAATGTTGGGCTTAATACATGAGATGATTTGATTTGTTAGCTTTTTTTCAAGGCAGCGTGTCTGTCTGAATACTGAAGACTGAACACTTCTGAGGAACTATTTAGTAAAAACAGTTCCAAAGAACATTTTGCCTGCTATTTATAGAATGATGTAACAGTTGTATACTAATTACAGAAAATATAGGACAAAAATAGTAAATATATACTTATCAAAGCAATGAACCTACAGCCCAGTAATGTTTAATTTGGCTCTTCTAAAATGCTGCCTGCAGTGGATGGGTCCTTTAGTGACCATACTTTATATTAGTCAGATAGTTTTCAAAACAAAAATTTCTATTTCCATATTTTTTTAGAATTAATGTCACTTTATGGGGTTTCTTAGGCAGTTAGTTAAAATTTCAATGAAGACATCTCTTTTGGGAAAAATCAAAACTACTTAAATTAATTTTCATGTATCAATATCTTATAGTAACCTATAATGAAAAAGAATATGAAAACGAATATATGTACATGTATGACTGAACTATTATGTTGTACACCAGAAATGTATCTATACCTGTGAATAGAACATTCAGTATACAGTCAGATTTATTTGTAATCCTAGTTTTTCCATTGACTGATCCACTAACACTGAATAAAATACACTAAATAATTTTATTCCCATGAGCTAATATGGGCAAATCATAGGTTTCTCAAAATCACGTTTTCTATATTATGGAGTGTTCTTCAACATACAGAACAGCTGAGGAATGACAAGAAAAATGCACTGTGTGACATTTGTATAAGAAATAGTGAATGACTGCCTACGCTACACCAGCACTTTACTAATTGCTGAGATAAAGTTAGGACCAAAACCACACCCACCCCTCAAGAGAATTGTAGTCTAATAGTCAAAATAGTTTCTGTAGTCCAGCTATATACCATCTCCTCCATCGCTATGAAGACACTGCTCATTTTCAGGCTGTTGACAGCTCTTTTATAAGTCACAGAATGAGTTTCATGTAAATCAGACAGATGCTGGTGCTAAAGTAAGTAAAAGAGGAGGCTATTAGACTGGGCTGGCCCTAATGCCTTGGTAGTTGACGTAGCAAGTGAAAACCTAGGCACACGCAACACGCTTGAATCCAAGACGGAGAAACTTAAGAGCAAGCAATCACATACAGCTACCTCGTCTTTCCCAAAGAAGGCAGCTGCTTAAGCTGCAGCCAGTCAACAGTTTCCTTGCTCTGCTTCTGCGTCCCTGCATCCTCTTTATAAAGACCTCTCCCATAGCTCTGTCGGGTGGAGTGCTCCCAGCCGCTCCCTGTTTGGCACTGGAAGGCTCTGATCAATGTGTATTCAAATGTACTCTTGAAAAATATAATGTGCCTCAGCTGAGCTTTTAACAATGATGATACAGATCAGAGCTACACTTCTAAAGAGTCACACACTTTATTCTAGATTAACTGCTCTATTATGTTTACAACATAGTAGACATGACTCAGGCATATTTAGATGAAATGACACAGCTCTATTTTGAAATATTCCACCCCTCAAGGATGCTATAAAATTAGAGGGCACGTTGACATAAAGACATAGTGGTTCTCAAGTTTAATTTTCTTTGCATTATGTAGTTATTCTTATATTTTAATGAAAGAGGAAAAAAATAAGTATTGTGAACTTAAAAAGTGTTCACACCACACTATATGCCCTTTTACATTTTAAAATAATAATTATTACTACTATGATAATAAAGAAGATCTATTATTTTCTTACTGTGTGTTAAGTCTTCTGCTTTGCATCTTAGCTACATTACTCTGTGAGTACACAGAGTAACCTTATGAGGTCAAAATCTATAATAAATAATTTACGTTTTCTTGCTTAGCTCATGCTCCCTTCTTTGAAATGACCATCAACCACATGAATAGATGGGCCTCGGTGTTATACTTCCTTACATGAGCTCATGCTATCTCTGAGGCCACAACTGAGTAGAACACAACGGACCGTCCCTCCTGAGCGCTTCAGACTGGACACTGGGAGACCGAGGAAATTAAACGATGATGTGGGCTTACAGGAAGACAATGAAGAGTACAGGCCAGAGTCTGTGCCTTGCCAGAACAAAGCCATGCATAAACAGCAATTTTACAAGTTCAGAGAAGCCATGAAAGCTAGAAAACACTCATCTGCAAGTAAACTATGGAGAATTAGGGAGACACATAGCAAGACTCAGTAGTAGAAATTCCAGCCGCTGTGTGTGCTGGCTAAGTCTTCTGTCCCATCAATAAATTGTTTTGTGTGCACAGCAAATAAAGCCCCTGTCCACGTGAATGGTAGTTCCCTATTACGACGCTGTTACTGTTACTTTGTGCTGAATGATCCCTGATTAAGACTGAGGATATTAGTTGTTCCACATTCTTGTCAAAATTTGGTATTTTATAGTATTTATATTAGCCATTCCAAGGGCACATTCCTGTTTCTGTTCAGGGTTTTAATAATGGAGCTGAGTTTAAATTTATTTCATCTGCATCCAGGCTTTGCTGCAGCTTTATTTGTTTCACCACTGACTCCAAGTATTTGAGTAAAGAACGATGTTTTCTTCATCAAAGCTTAGAAGATGGGTGCGAGCAAACTGTATGAAATCACTTTCTGATTTCAGCCGGGCCATCAGCTCTTTGGGGCACTGGGGAATTCTCTTTGATGTTCAGGCTAATTCTTGGGAGTTGTTCTGCACTTGGGAACCCATCGTCCTCTGCTGCCCTACATTTAACCGTTTAAAGAATCACCACCATGTTCTCAGTAAACATCAGAACTGCAGGGGTTTCAGAAGGGTTTCAGCAGTGTACGCGGAGAAGATTGGGAGTGCACTGAGGGATTTATCTCAGCTTTCCTGCCCTCTTCCCAGCCTTTGGCAGCTATGGCTTGGCCCTGGATGACCCTGTATCTCAGGGGATTGTTCTCAGCTATTCGGCCCTGTTCAGCATCAGTAATCCACTGCCTTGCACTTGGAAAAGCACCTCCATGCAGGCAGCTCCCTTAATTCTCTTGTCCTGCCTCAGCCTTTGACTAAGGAGACGGCTTACAGAAAGTGACTTGAAGGATGCAAGCAGCTCAGTGGTGGAGCTCCTCAGTCTCCGAATCTAGCACGCCAGCCCAGAGATGGCCATTAAATGTTTACTGAATGTTCTGCAGATTTCTCCACATCCCTCTCTCTCGAAGACTTCTTATCCTCCTCTCTCTCTACCAGAAATCAAAGCAGCTTCAGGCTCTTCCCTCTTTGGAAGAGTCCATTACTTTCTGAACTTGGATTCATACCCCGCCTTTTTTTTTTGCTGTTGCTGCTGTTGTGAATTCTCAGTTCTTTGATTTTTTTTTTAATGATGATTTTGTAGCTTCTTTAGTTTTGTTGCTGTTGTTGTTAGCATGAGGACAACAGTCAACTGTCTTTCTCATGATTTCCAAGCTGCAGTATTTCCAAGAGATTTTTGGAAAGGGTTGATAAAATATGCTATTAATTATGGATCATTCCCAATTTCTCTGAGTAAAGAGAAAAAAAAATTAGGAAAGTATTTTTCAAAATCTGTAATTTTATTTTTCTTAAAATTCTCTTTTTCAGTCAAAATAATCTCATGGAATTCAAGAATGAAAACTCTAAGGTGTTATCAAATAATCTCCACTAATTGATATAATGTTCTATAAGTTGTTCATTTCTATCATTTATGGTTTAATTTCTGAAACCCTCATCAAAACGTCATTCTCCTTTATGCTTTATTGTGATAAGATGTTCCATTAACTATGCCAACTGAAAAGTTGATAGAAAATCATCCAACATAAAAGATGGAATAAAATAGAAATTTTGGGATAAAACACATTCATTTCAAAAAGTAGTAGTAATTTAAAACAATGAGATTAGTTCTAAATCTAAACTTTTATTTTAAAAGTTAGCAATGTCCAAGTTATGGTATATTTATACAATGGAATACTACTCAGCCATAAAAAAGAATAAACAATGCCATTTGCAGCAACATGGATGGACCTGGTGAATGTCATTCTAAGTGAAGTAAGCCAGAAAGAGAAAGAAAAATACCATATGATATCACTCATATGTGGAATATTACAAAAAAAGTCACAAATGAACTTAGATCCTGGGTCTGGCATTTAGTGACTGTGTGACCTTGGGCTTGTCACTTAAACTTTCTGTCTTCATCCTTAAGATGAGAACACCGAAACAACCAAACTTACCTCACAGTGTTAAGACTGAATGAGGTTGTTTATTAATGCCTATAGCATAGGACCTGACACTAACAAACCCTCACCAAATTGTCATTGTTATTATCATGGCAACATTTTTCCCCCCATAGGTGCATATACAACTCCAACAGACTGATTCTATTAGAAAGGCACTGTAAAGAAAACATAATAAAAGATTTTTGAACCTTAGGGTTTTCACTACGTTGCTCTGATCTGAAAAGTAATAGGCACCCTTTCCTCACAGCACATCACAGTACATTGTTATATGCCCTTGCACAAAACTGCATATATTTTAAAATCCAGTTTGAAATATAAAACATATAAGGAATTAAATGATTTCTTGCTTTCTCTACAGTTTTATTGTGACACAAGAGATGTACTAGTAAGGGGCATTACTAACTTTTTTATTTCAATTGACACATAGTCAGTCACAATGTGTCAATTTCTGGTGCACAGTATAATGTTCCAGTCATACATATTTTCATTTTCATATTCTTTTTCATTAAAAGTTATTACAAGATATTGAATATAGTTTCCTGTGCTACACAGAAGACATTTGTTTTTTTACCTAATCTAGCACCATTGATTTATTCCCCCTGTACTATCAGTGAATATAAGCCAAGCCCTAGTCTGTATCACAAACATGAGTCTAAGAAACACTGCCTGAGTCTGCATCCTTACCGCAAAAAGAAATATACAGGTACCAAAGAACATTAATTGATCAATAAATGTAAGCGGTTGGTTTAAAAATTGTTATCTTGCACTAGAAAGGAAAACTGAATTCTAAAGGAAGGTTGTTAATTGCTCTTCCCCTGGTTCTGATGAGAGGCAAGGTTAATCGAGTCAGGCATTAGGTATATGAAAATCTGTGCATGTCAGTATAATAGACTGTTTCACCAACAGATATTTCATGGATCAAAATCCATGGAATTATACTGTTCTCAGTCATCAAACAAGCAATTGTTATCAATAGTACATTTAATTGTCAGGAGGCCCCAGACTGCAAGTGCAAAAGGATCTTCCCTTTCCTCTCCTACAGATATGTTGAAGATACACTTTAATTCACAAATATTCAGATTTTAAAGGTAACAACATGCAGCCATGAAAGTGTAAATGATGATAAATCCTTTGCTTCCTAGGTTTTGAACTTGTAATATTTTTTCTTGGCCTATGCAAATTACCATCCCAGAAATCATCCGATTCTCTTTCTTCCCTTTAATATATTTTCTAGGGATTCAAATGGCACAATGCAGTCTTTCTTTTTCCATTATCATGGTGATAAATGGTAAACAACAGAGCTGGATTCACCAGATTCTGAAAACGATTTCACAGTTTGTAGAAGAGTGATAAATGAAACTTTCTAAAAGGTTAGTCAATATCTCATCAACTCAGCTGCAGATAGCTCATTATGGATAAATGCCAGATACAATCACACTCATGACTCTGTTTTGTTCTGTTTGTTTAATTTAAAGCTCCTAAGCTGAAGAAGAGTGTCCTGGGCTGTGACTGACATGTACCTGTGGATACCAGATTGTTTTTCCTTTTTAGAGGGATAGATGGCTCAGCTTAAAACCCTGGAGAGTTTCTATAATATTTAAATGTGTGAGGCGGAGAGAACATAATTCCTCTCTTCATCCCTCCATGCATATCCAAACAGTTATTCTGCGAAGGTTACAGCTTTCTGAGAAATCTTTGAAATGGGTGACAGTCCAGGGCTCTTTCTGGAATGCTAAGACAGGAAGAACCGGCAATCAGAAATAACTCAAGTTGGATCATAAAGCTCAAGGGGATTTAATACGCCTTAAAACCTATTGGTTTGTGTGTCTGGAGACCGTGCTTTCTTCCCACGTTTTCTGGATCCATGGTTCTCTAACATCAATCGTTGAAAAGACTGTCCTTCTCTCATAGAGTAGCTTAGCACCATGGTTGAAAACCATCTGACTTTATATGTAAGGATTTATTTCTGGGCTCTTTATTCTATTACACTGATAAACTAAGATAATTCCATACCCTGTAAATATTTCCAGCTTAAAAAAAAATTCACTAGCAAAAGCGTGAAATTTGTATAGTGTTCTCTAAGACAATGAAACTGTAATAACGGCATAATCACACTTACAAACACTTGGTAAGAAAAAATACTGTAATAGATACTGTGCGATACAAAGATAAAAAGACACAGTCCTGCCCTTAAAATGAAATAATCACACCTAACAAATAGCAGTTTTAATAAATATTTTTTCAAATAAATGAATAAAAATGCAAAGACATGTTATTAACTAAAAAGTATGAATCACATCTATGGACCTAGCATTATAAATATATTTCTTTCAGTTTTCTTCTTAGAAATTTATTGAGTAGGTATTATTATTTCAGTTTCACCAATTAGGAAGCTAAAATTAAAAAGGCTAATAATTCTAATCAAGGCATAAAAATCGGGAGCCATCTTACCACGGTCTGCACTCATGTTAATCTTTGCTTTTTCCATGAAATAAACTGCCTGTCAAGTGCTAGAAAGAAACCATATACAACGATATTCTAACACCTACCCAAATGATAGATTCAAGTCAATGTTATCTGAAAGATACATTTCCTCTGATACAACATTTTGGTTGGACTCAGAGGTTTAAAAACAAGAATAATGATGAAAAATAGCAAATTGCTTCTCAGTATCTTACTGTCTCTAGGATGTTAGGATCTCTGATGGAAAGTCAGCTTAATCACCAGTATAAAAATAGAAATAATGGTGATTTAACCCCCATTGTTAACCATATTCCACATTCTAATTATCTCTCTTTTTTGTATTATCTTCTTTTATTTTTAAACAACCACATGAAGTTGCTCCTACTGTATCTAAACATGTGGTAAGACAATTCATATTTAGGAAAATCAAGTAGTAGTACATGATAATGGCATTCATAAACGGCAGATTAGACTGAAAATCAGGTCCATTAAAGTCCAGCATCATATGTTGTTTTTATGCTATAATGCTTACTCTCTTGTTTCTCTGAGCAACTCCCTCCTTTACATCGTGATAGGCCGGGCTTTGGTTTCTTTCAAACGCCATTTGTGTTCAGCTTTCAATAACTGTGTATGTGTCATCAGTACTGCAGCATAGCGCGCTAACACACAGTGCCAGCAATACTCCGGTCAGTGTTCTCAGCATTTATTTGTATTAACAACTTTAATCCTCCAGCAATCCTACAGGTAAATATCATCATCCTTGTTTTATACATAAACAAGTTCATTCCCAAAGAGGGTAAGTGGCATAATTAGAATTTATCCTGGAGTCTGATCCCAGAGTTTTAAGTTCTTAAATATTATACAATATTATTTCTCAGTATTATCAAATCACTAAATACTTTTCTTAAATAGATTCACTATGCAAACATTTAAAAAAAATCTTTATTCACTGTCACTATAAATACTGTTAAATGTTTCCCTAATACTTCTTAAAGTGAAATATTTGTTAACACACATTCTTAAAAAAATGTTGTTGCGAGGTATGATTATTTCATTTTAAGGGCAGGACTGTGTCTTTTTATCTTTGTATCGCATAGTGTCTATTACAGTATTTTTTCTTACCAAGTGTTTGTAAGTGTGAATATACCGTTATTATAGTATCCATTGTCTTAGACAACACTATAAAAATGTCAAGCTTTTGCTAGTGAATTTTTCACTGGAAATATTTACAGGGTATGGAATTATCTTAGTTTATACTGTAGCAGACTCAAGAAGTGTCTCAACATTCACGGAAGAATGTTCCAATGTCTCACTCTGTTCCTATATAACTTGGTAAATTACATGATGCCAACTTGCTATGATACTGCTGTTTCAAATTTTCATCTATAAACTTTATTTATTCATTTATTCCTTCCACTTACATGTTTTCATTCACTACTCTCATATATTTATGTATTCTGTAAGCATTCCTTTGGTACATAAGGACTTAGGTCATGAAACAATCTCAAGGTCCAAATCATTATAAGTTATTTCTTAAAATAAATTATCTAAATGCAAAATATTATTATTTTTAGAACATATGCTCTTTTGCTTTCTCCTGAAATGACTTAAATAATAGGGAGGGATTTCACAAGTGCATGCAAGAATGAACTGTTGAGCTACTGAAAGCAAAAATTTCATTAAGGATTAAATACATCTAATATATTGTGCGAAGATTTGAAAATAAAATATGTCCCTAATGAAATACTGGTGTTGGAAAGATCTGGGTGTCCTGATATACTTTCTGGAACAGTAAAATTATAGTGCAAGTAAAATTATCATCTTACTTAAAACATATTTAATCTTTATATTTTCTTTGTTGCTTCAACAAGAGCTCAGTGAACTGTACTCATAATATTAACCTTGAGCCCTCAACACATAGGTTCACACTATCTAATATTTGATCATTATACACATCAGGGGAGTTCAGAGATGCCTTTTAGAGAGCTGGAGTGCTCCATAATTCCCATTGTGTCTCCTCCAATCTACAGGAGTTGTGTGGGTTGCAGGCATAATGCAAGAGGAACCCAATGCAACTTTACTGTGTTCATAGCTCAACCCCATGACACAGTAGTCTCTGCTCATCTGTGGTTTCGATTTTGGCAGTTTCAGTTACCCAGAATCAGCCATGGTCCAAAAATATTAAATAGAATATTCCAGAAATAAGCAATCCATCAGTTTAAAAGCGCACACCATTCTGAACAACACGATGAAGCCTCCCACCCCATCCTGCCTGGGATGGGGGTCGTCCTTTCCTTTCTCTCTGCAGAGCATCCTCCTTATTACTCAGTCGCTGTCTTGGTTATCAGATCTCTTATCACAGTATCGCAGTGCTTGTGTTCAACTAACCCTTATTTTACTTCATAATGGCCTCAAAGCACAAGAGTATTGCTGGCAATTTGGATATTCTCTTACTGTGCCTAACTTACAAATCAAACTTTATCACACATATAGAAAAAACATAGTGCACATGTAGAATTCAACACTATCCCTGGTTCCAGGCATTCACTGGGGGTCTTGGAACATATTCCCTATGCACAAGGGGAGATGACTGTATCGAGGACCTACTATGTGCCAGCACTGGGGGAGATGTATTGGATGCACAAATGAACAAGACAAGGTTCTTTTCTTCAATGATCTCACATCACACATACACACACACACACACACACACACACACACACATATATAAAATACATATGGATAGTGATTATATAGGCAATTTCAACACTTTAATACATGTATCTGAATAAATATAATGCATTCAAGGAACACAGGAAAGTGGCACAGATCCCACATTATACCATCTGGCTTGGTTTTTCAAAGGTGAAGACATTACAACCAATTCCAAAGAAGGAAGAGAAAGAAATAAGATTGTGAAGGTTGGTGTCTGAAGCCTTTGGGTGGTATAAAAAGCCCTGAGATGGGGTATTAATTCTTTTTCATTTCAGAGGGGCATACTTTCTGAAAATCCTGTAAAAGCAAAGTAAGAGGGACATGATGGTAGCACCTACTGCAAAGAGAAATCCAGGGATCTAGCAGATCCTTGCTGTACTGGCTGTGGCTTGTGAAATAGAAGGAATCTTTCAGAATTAGTTCCCAAATTATTAAAATAAAGCTATTCAATCACCAGAAGCTACCTAGTGTTACTAAGTTTTGAGGTCTGGCCATGGGTATATTAGTCAGGGTGCCAGCAGGAAACAGATGGCATATTCAAACTGGATAACTCGAGGGAGTTTAATAAAAGGCTATTTACAAAGATGTGGCCAGGTCAACATCGGGGCTGTTTGCACCCCTTATGGGGTGAGTGGACAGAGCGATTATAGAAATGCTTAAAGAGAGTCATGTGGAGATGGCAACCTGGAGAGGAGATCTGACCTTTAGACGCAGCCAGGCCAAGGAGAAACACAGAGTTGGGAGAATAAATACCCTGAGTGCCCTTTCTATCTTTCCATTTGTCAACCCAGTGGAAGAGAACAACTGAATCCATAAACGTAAGCCTTCGGGAGGCAGAGAGCAGCCTGTATAACAGGAAGGATGATCTGGGGGACATGAGAAAGCTATCCAGCATAGTGCAAGTCATAAACCAAAAAGGGAAAAAATTAGCATGCATCCACTTAATTATTTTCTAACCTTTCAAATTGTATTGCTTATAAAATTCTTTACCAAAAAGTTTTATGAATGAATTTCAGTTATTAAAGAATTCTCTGTGCATGCGTGCGTGCGTGCATTGAAAGGGGTTCTATTATGCCTTTATAATTCTCAATCTATACTGCAAGCATCTTAGCTGAGCTATTCATCACCACCAGAGATATCATTGTAAGAGTCAGGTCTATTTTAGTCCCCTCTCCTGTAGAATGACCATGCTAGAGCAAAAATATCACAGATCTCACCAAACAATAAAATTAACCATCACAAAACGTTTTATAGCCCTATAAACCTGATCTAGCACAGCTGGTATTATTGCTAGATATTATATATTCACAATCTATGTCTGAGGACTAAAGCCAGGTAGTTTTAAACAGTGACATCCAATGGTTGAAGAATAATAAGAATAATGCCAAGAAAAACACTAGGACTAGAGCCAGGAACAATTTTCTGTTGGATAACTCTGGTATCTTAAATTTGATTTTCATCCATTAGTTTCTAGTCGAATTTCACGGTACACATTATCAGTCCCACATTAAACAGCCAATGATAGTTTTCTACAAACAAGTAAGATGCTTTCCCTTTAGTTCTAGGAAATACTAACCAGGCAAACTGACTCTCAAGGGATATTCTAGCTACTGTAAGAGAAGATAGCCAATATTTCCCATTGTCCATGCTGAGGATTTAGTTCCTGCCCAGACCATAAGCTGATTTCAGTATATTGTCCCTGACATATAATACAAAATAAATGTTATCTATTGTTACTACATAATAGGTACATTCACATCCTTTTCATTATATAGTCTGACATCTTCACCATATCTTATCTTCTTTCTATCATGATAAAGTAAGTAAAGCTTATCCAAGAGCAGAAATGTTCTCTTTATTGAAAAGGCACTACATCATTCAGGAGATTCAGATAAGACTGGGCTTCATTTGGCTACCAACTCCCATTAGAAAGTGTTCAATTATTTAATTTATTTTATTTTATTTGTGTTTATTACGAGTTTTAGAAAACGCTCAATGGATGAATAACTGAAAGCACCTGAGGAAGGAAAATTATGGACAAATTTTTGTAACAGGGAGATGTTTGTTACCATTTTTTATCACTTTACTATTTAGCTCTTTGCATGAATATAATTATACTGCAGTTATAAAATATTTTTATTATTTTAAAATTATTTCATAGTTTATTTCCTCTTGTGTAATATTTCCATCTGAAATATTAACTTTCAGGTTGTGAATTTCCTTGGTAATATTAAGGAAAGTCTGCTGCCTGTCTCAGTAGCTGTATCTGTCTGCAGGACCTGAGGTGCCAAATCCCACTTAAATGTTTATGTGAACCCTTCCACGGTGTTTTTCTGGAGTGAATAAGTCTAACGCTGCCTTTGGGAAATATATTTCTGGATGGTGGTGGTGGTTGTTGGTGTGTATGTGTGTTTCATAGATTTTCTGGTGAGATATGGGAGGGGTGAGGAATAGGTCCTACTGTAAGACCAAACCTCTAGATGATACAAAGAACAGTAGGGATTTATTTGGATACATGGGAAATATTTATAAAAGTACCCAGTACATAGTAAGTACTAGTACTATAATAATAATTATAATAATCATCAACAGCACCCCCTAGCTGTAGCATAGTAATGTAAGAAAAATGTATATCTCATACATGGGAAACAAAGGCAGGAAAGCTGGTAGAAGTATGGAGGAGGGTAGTCATGAGAAGATACCCTAGGAGAATTTCCATCTGTGTTCTGTCTTTTCCCTTGGACCTTGACAAACTTGGTGCTGAGTGTCCTCCCACTGTCAGCTTCTGCTTTTACTTGCACTGACCTTGAAGTAATAGCACTTTGTCACATCCTTGAAAAGCAGACATGAAAGACACTGCAACAGTCATGATTTTCCTGTATCAGAGACATCTTTGGATATAAACGTCAAGTCCCTCCACAATTGATTACAGGAAGAGTCAAAAAAAGGTTTGTTAAGGAGGTTACCTAAGAGACGCATGTGTTCTATTTCTGACCATTTACTAACAATACGCATTAGATATTTTTGTTCACTTTGTAATTTTCTCTTTTGCTCTCAGCCGCAACAGTCTCACTTTCTCCCTGCCGACTCTTTTCCTCTGCAACAAATAACCTCCTCTTCAAGCAAGTCTGCTCCACCCCCGGTGACATATCTGCTAAGTCAAAACCCTGTAGTTAACCCTTTAACCTTTAAAAAGGCAGTTTAGTGACCGCCCATCATTTCTCCTTGAGCAAACCCTGGCAGGGTCTTTATTCTCACTACAAGCTGCTAAACGAATGATCTGTCCCCTAAAATCAGGTTGCTCTATGGGAGACAAGAGAAGGGAATCCCATTACAAAGAAAAGAACAGTTTATTGTTTTTAATTTAATTAAATCAAACAAGAGTTTAATTCCAGATTTTATATAAGCATAACAATTTATGAATGGGAAAAGTAATATTAAAAAAACCCCTGGAAGTATTTTAATTCTTTAAAATTCCAAACTGTACTCTTAGCTATACCAATTTCCCTTGACCATAGACGTAAATTAATCTACAGAAGTAAGTTTAGTATGTGGTTTAGCTTCACGGAGTGGGAAAGAAAGCCACAATCTTCTAGACTCTACCTTCTTAACACAAGTTATCATTATCATTCAGGCTGACCACTTTCAATCGTGAAAGTCTATCATGAAAACAGAACAATTATTCTTTCCTAGTTAGTTTTTTTTTTTTAAAGACTCACTGTTCTAGAGAAAATAATACTCCTTTTCATCCAGCTTTTGATCTGCAAATGTATTTTAAGTGTCTGTGAAGAACTCGATTTACTCAGCACTGAAATATATGAATTAGCATCTTTGTTCATAAAGGGCAAAAAAAGGGAAAGGAGAATGGAAAAAAGGAGAAGGGAACTATAAAGCTTTGTGCAAGTACAGGGCTAAATTCAATATAATATAAATAGGTACATATATTTATATTATATACTTATTAAATATATCTATATCTATATAGGTATACAGTTACTTTATAAAGAACACTGAGGTCAGAAAGAATACAAAAGGAGACAGAAGGTCACTGAGATTAAGTAGTCTGTGAGGAGTACTGATTAAGTTCCAAGCCAGGCTACAAGGATAACCCTCACGAGTTACTGGGAAGTCAGTTAATTGTTAAATCATATCAATCTAAGGATAGCTACAACTAAGACATAAGGGAATGTAAAAGTCCACATGGGATGGAGAAGTAAGAGACAGTTCAATGGAGGAAAAGGTACTTGATATGAATCTTAACAGACGGCTGTAGTTCGACCCCACCCACCGAGGGAAGAATGGGGTTACTCCACAGGAGCGCGACGATGACAAGGTGCTGGACGAACAGTGAGGACACCCACCTGATTAAGGGAGCTGAGCAATTCTGCCAGTGAGCTGAGTCTGAAGGGTGTTAGCATCACTGGCCAAGCATCACTGCTCAACCACAATCAAATCTAGCAGATGGCTGAGATACATAGAAACTAGAAAGCTGATATCTTCTGTTTTATGAGAAAACTTAGGTAGAAGAGTCTCAGGCTCCCCTTTAAAACTAACAAGACGAATTACACAAAAATGAATAATTATTCTCCGCTCACATTTTTTTCTTCCAATGGACTCTGTTTGGTGAATTTTGGTTGTCATAGTGTCAAATAAAACCCCGCTTTAAAATACTGATTTTGAATTTCAATAGCCTGGTAGTAAATTAAAGATCTATCACATACCTTTACTAAGAGGTCTTGCCATTATTTTCTCAGCACCTGTCCCTTTCCTCCCCCCCCCCCCCTTCCTCATCAAGAAGCAATTCTCCTAAAAGCCCAGAAGCCTGGCAGTAATTGCTTTCTGGGTCTGAAAGGAGTATACCTCTATTTATTTAGCTCCTTGAACATAATCAGAAATTTCGTTGCACAACCAAGGAAGATAGAAATCGCACAGTCTGTAGCCATCCATGCTGTTGCCATGAATGCAAAACATTCGGAAAAGTTGCCTGGCCGAGTTTTGTAACCTCTTACCAACACCCCAGTTAAAGAGTATATGGGGGAAAGCTCCTCTTTCTCATAGCGATCTTTTACTTTAAATAAATGCTTAACGCTCTTTCCTATACAAGGGTCTTGTCACTGACGCTCTTTTCACTGAGTTCCCAGAGCTGGGTTAATAGAGCATTGTCAACGTCTCTTACCTTTCAAAGGAGCCCCTCTCATGGCAAGGTCCCTAGAGTTTCGGCAAAGCTAAAAAGGCTGCATTTTCAAAGTGCATAATTAGAGACACTTTTTTAAATATGTTAGTGATTTATCCTTAATATTGGGAGTGAGATGGAGGGGAGATTAGCTCAGTAATGACACTGTACTTATGATTCCAAGAGAACAGTCTCCTATCAATTGCACATCAGCAGTAAAGGGGGCACAATGCAATCCTTCTGCCCTCTGCGGTTGTAGGATTAGGAGAGCATGTAACCAAGGATGAATGTCTACACAGGAAAGAGGATTTTACTTTATTAATCTGGCGTACTCTCTAACTCACTGAACAAAGGGCTTCTGAACACTGGAGAAGCTGGCTGAAGACTGAAGTCAAAATGAGGCTTCCTCCACCATCTCCCCTCTCTTGAATTTGAAACAGCTGTATCCAAAGAGAAGATTCCGTTTTACAACATTGCATTTTGAATAACTGGCTTTCCTGAACATTATTAATTATTTTATATTGTCACTTACCTAATCTTAAATTTTTAAATGCATTTTTCAGACAGCTGTGTATGCATGTGTGTATTTCCATTACAAAAGATTTATAACAGATTTTTAAATTTGTTGATCCCTAAGTTTTCTGAAAATACAGATAGATGTGTACACATATATGTGCTCTCTATCACCTATCTATCTGTTTGCATATAGATGACAACTTAAATCAACATAGACTTTGCACGCTACAATTCTTTTTTCTCAAAACTCTCAACATCATTGTGCTGCCTTCTTGTCTTTCATGCTATATAGGAAAATTCTAAGATACTCTTTTTCTTTCCTATATAGGTAACATTCCACCCCCCCTTGATATCTAAAGGTTACATTTTCTTTACTCTTGAATTTTAAAATAAAATCAAAATAACATACCTAACTCTGAATTCTTTTTAGCTTTGTGAACTTTTTTGATCTGCCTCTTCAAGTCTTCCTCTCAGGGAAATTTTAAGTACATTGTATCATTTCACTGAACATTTCTTCTCCTCTGCATGCTCTTTTTAACACTGCCTGCCCTCCTTCCAGACCAAGTAATCCTCAGACATGGAAACTGGAACTGATGCAAATACTAATGTCTTTCAACTACTGTTATCACTTTACTCTTACCTTGTGGATCTCGGTCAATATCTCAATTTTGTCTTCTATATGTGTTTGATTTTTCTCTATCTTTATTTTGAATTTAATAACTGTATTGTCATCAAACATATTTTCTAATTTTAGATTTTTCTCACTTCACATCTGCTTGCTTTAATTTCATAGATTAGATAGCTTTTATAATCTCCTCTTGTTTTTACACAAAACCTTTTCCAGACACACAGTTTTTCTCGGATTCTTTAGGGCATTTCTTTTTCTGAGAGGGAATATATATTTTGCATAGGTCTCACACTTTTCTTCTCTGGTGGAATCTGACAGAAAGTTCCACACAGGAACACTGAACTTACTGTGAAGAGTAGCTATTGGAGCCCAACTGGAACAAGTTTGCTGCTTCTCGCAGTATCTGTTTTGACGTAAATCACTGCCATTTCTTTCTTTCTTCTTTCCTTTCTCCCCTCCCCTCTTCTTTCTTTCTTTTTTTCCTTTTATTTTCTCTCTCTCTTTCTTTCTCTTTCTTTTTTTTTTTCTTTCTCTTTCTTTCTCTCTCTCTCCTTCCTCCCTCTCCTCTCCTCCCCTCCCCTCTGCCTCCCTCCCTTCCTCCTTCCTCCTTCCTTCCTTCCATAAAAATTGCATTCCTACTAGGGCCTGGATGTGGGCAATGAACATACAATGAAGAACCAAGTAAGCCGCTCTGTTTGGCTATCTGCCCCATAACAGAAAGAAATAAACTCCAGAGGACCAGAACATCTCGAGGGAACAATAATGACATTATTATTAGCACTGAGAGTTCTCTCCCTGCCAGGCTGTAATATTCTTTAAAAAGGCAATATGGAGGGAAGAAGAGGTCAGCACCCTCTCTACTCACAGAATGGAGTACAGTTTTCTTCCTGCCATTATTTTCACTGCTAATGTGGCCTTTTATCATTGCTTTCTAAAGCCTGGTGCCTGCCAGGGTCTTCCCTGAAAACAATGAATATTAAGAGGTAGGAGTGGGCAGGCAATATATCCAGAAAGAACTCTAATTCGAAAAGATACATGACCCCAATGTTCATAGCAGCACTATTTACAATAGCCAAGACATGAAAGCAACCTAAATGTCCATCAACAGATGACTGGATAAAGAAGTTGTGGTATATTTATACAATGGATTACTATTCAGCCATAAAAAATAAAATAATGCCATTTGTAACAACATGGATGGACCTAGAGATCGTCACTGTAAGTGAAGACAGTCAGAAAGAGAAGAAAAAGACAATACGATATCACTTACATGTGGAATCTAAAAAAATAAAAAAAAGAGGACACTAATGAACTCATCTACAAAACAGAAACAGACTTGCAGACATAGTAAACAATCTTAGTTACGGGGGGGGGTGGGAAGGGATAAATCTGGGAGTTTGAGATTTGCAAATGTTAACCACTATATATAAAAATAGATTTTAAAAAGTGTCTTCTATATAGTTCAGGGAACTATGTTCAATATTTTGTAATAACCTTTAATGAAAAAGAAGATGAAAATATATATATTCATTTTCATATTTCTTTTCATATTTCATATTTCTTTTCATATATATATACAGGCATGGCTGGGACATTGTGCTGTATACCAGAAACTGACACATTGTAACTGACTATTCTTCAACTAAAAAAAAAGAGGTAGGAGTGGGAAGGGGACAGTGGAAACTTACCTACTTTACTAATTACGGTACTGTGTCTACAAGGGGCCAGGTAGAAGAGACAGCTTCTCTGTCTACTGGAAACTACTAACACAACAAGCTTGTGAGCTAATTGTGCTTCGAGGAAGTCATCTGACCATTTATCTGCTAAACAAAAAGCTAGCAGCAGCAAACTTAGGATCTTAGTGGTCTCTGGAAAGAATAAAGTAATATTGCTTTATGTTGTCTCTATTGGAGTGAAAAAAACTGCCTTTTTAAAAGACTTAAGCCAACTACTGCTACAAATGATACATACTGTATGTCCTACAGAATGCATTCATTCAATGATTTGATATTCCAAACAATCATCATATTCGACACCTTTCACATTTTAGCAATAACTTATACTTAATAGGAAATTTTCAAATATACCAGCATGCTTAAACATCAAAAAGCATTAAGAAAAAAATCAGGGCAAAGGCGATTAACTCCACGGTACAAAGAAAGAAGCTGAAGTTTAGAAAATTGAAGTGTGTGATGCTGTTTCCTCAAATAACTAGAGTCAGGGCTCTCTCTTGCATCTATCACTGCTCCCAATTTATCCCTTATTATTCACCAGTAGTTACTGTCTTGTAACCTCCCATTGTTACCAGAACTCAGAAACTCCTATGATGTGGCCTGGAATGTGTCTAAAGATAAAAACTGAGTAATGTCATACACGGGGAAAGGAGAAAGCCAGCAGGGGAACATGCTGAGTGAATCTCTGTGAGTGATTCTGAGAAAGGAAAAGTCAATTTTTCCTATTCAGAAAGGATCCCCATGAGATGAGAATTTCTCAGTGAGGAATCCAGACAGTGTAACAGACAAATACTTTCTCCCAATTTCATTTTAGACATAAAGAATGAAGCAAGGGAGAGGAATATAAGTTTGGCCAACATGTTCTGTTGCTTCATGAAAGAGGAAATTCTGGGCTCTAAATATGTCCCAGAGTTTTCTGATGCACACAGAACCAGCTAGCAATCTGAAAATTCGACAACACTGGCTGGAAGTAAGCAATCATAGAACAAAGGCTTGGAGATGGAAAGGCCTCCAAATTTATCCATTCCAACCCTGTAATATCTCTAAGACATGATGGTCCAGCTTCTGCTTGAATCTCTAATGAGAAGAAATCCATTAAGCCCTGAGGAGGTTTATTACAATACTGGATAGTCTTCATTCTTAGAAATTCATCTGTTCATAAACTGAATCCATAGTTCTCAATTACCTCTCAAGAGTCTCACTGAATAAGAGCAATCAATTTTTACTCATTAAGAACCTCAAGTATTTAGTTATATTATCTGGGTTTTGTTTTTTCCAAGCTAAGTAAGTATCTGTTACTCTATCAACTTTTACTCATGACACAAGGTTCTGATTACTGTACATTTAAGTCATTTGCTTATTTTGCCTTTTAATTTATTAACATTCCATTGAAAGTCCTACCTGTGGATTCTGATCAGGATTAGAACATGAGACTTATCACTGAACAAACCCAATAGACAGAAGAAGGATTCTGAGTAGTTACTAACTCTGTCAGCTGTAATGTGTAGAACTGATTTACCCAATAAATTTATAAGTTGCTCCAATTACAGTCTATAACAATTTATTTAGTCATTTTGTTTTAGTATTTTACCCAGAAAATTTTAAAAAAGCTTTATATTTTATTCCTTCCTTTCTCTTTCATCTACTTCTTATTTACATTTACTTCTTCTCTCTGAAAAGACTCTTTCTGACACATGCAATTACCCTGAGAGGGTAAGTGGGGAAAAACAGTCCCCAGCCCCAAAAGGAACCTAGCGGTTTAACTTTCACACTTGTACTTTGTCTCATTTTTCTTTCTTCTTTCAGTGTCATTCACCATCATTGCTTAACCCTTTTATACTCATGAATGGAATTCATTCTTATATTCAGGAATGAAATAAATCATTCATTCAGCCAAGAAATAATTTTAACCGTCTACTATATACACGGCATTGCCCTGGGCATTGGGAATCAGTGGAAACATCTAATCAGAGTCTTCAAGATCTGAATTTTTAATTAATAAAAAAATAGCTACTGCTTATTGTACACTTAGTAGATGTCAACATTATGTTAAGTAAGCATTTTCATGCCTTCTATAAATTCACCCTCATGTAATTTCATGAATATTGTTATTCTAATTTTACAGATGAATAATACAATGCTCAAAGTAGTCAGAAACTTGTCTACCGCAGCTAGTCAGTGGGGTCTTTATAAACTAAATCTAAGATTACCCCATGCCAAAGCCCGCTATCCCCTCACCAGAATACAATAAATATGCTGCATTCTTTGGGACATCATTTCAGCAGTCACTGTCACAACTTCCTCTTAGCCAGCTCACTTTTGAATTTTCTTCACTTATTTAAGTCCTTTTAAGGCAAAAGCACATCCTATTTTAGGGAAATGTAGTTTATTCTGCCCAGAGGTGGCTGTCTAGTTCATTGCCCATTTAACCAGCCAAGGACAGGGATATCTGTCAGAGTTCCTGGCAGTCAGTCACTTCTGATTTGAAGTTGTTTAGAACACATTTTGAATTTCATTGAACAGATAACGCACCACTTCATAAAGCATTAATGATTGTCATAGGCGCTCATGGCACAATTGAGTGGAATACAACAGCGTTTTAAAAGACTCCATGAAGAACAGAGACAAAAGCCACTGTGTTCCATCTCTAGAGCTAATGTGCAGAGGGAATTGATTTCGTAATCACTGCCTTGCCTGCTCAAGTGTCAGGGTGTTGTGCACAAAACAATGCAAGGCAGTATATTCTCTCTCTGCTTATTTTTTTTCCGATTGGATCCTCTACATGCAAGGTAATGACAGAAATTGTTCAAATGGCTGGGAGGAAGTAACTCAAGGGGCACCAGAGAAACTGGTGCCGTCTCAGAAGGAAGCTCTGGGGGCTCAGCCGCAGAAAGTTATTTAAGAAGAAACTTTTGAGGGAATAACTGGCTTCCCTTGGAAGAATGAAAAAGCTTCACTATCTAGGACTAGAAGACACTACTGAGTTGAGCCTTAGGAGAGGTCACACCTCCATCAAATTAGCCACTACCCAGGCATGCGTGCTATGGGATATGCCTTTGTTATTTACCTAAACTTCTCCCCAGGAATTTTGCTTCATTTTGTTTATTTTAGTACTAGTGCTAAAAGGTATGTTTTCAAAGAAGGTCTTATCATAAAGATATAAAATAAATACGCGACAAAGCTTGTACTTAACTCATTAATGAAGGGGAGAGTAAGATGTTACTTTAGAGGCTCAAAAAGAAAAAAAGCTAAGAAGGTGACTGTATTGGCCCATCATGAAAGCTGAAAGGAATGTGCTTAACAGGTACAGAACAGGCACACCTGGACAATCTGAACAGGGCAATAATCAGTAATCAGCTGAACCCCCAGCAGACACAATTTTGTGGACAAATATCTTTGCATATTTATCAGTAAAACAGCTCAAAAACAATGAAAAGCAGAGATAACCTGGAACAATACAGAGGATACTCAGTAACCTTTTGGATCTATTTCCAGTGTTTTGTAATTCTTCCCTACACTAGAATCTTATTTTAAATGGAGCTTAGCATTTTATGGAAGCGTCCTAGTGTACACGTGTAATTTTTAAAAATAATTGATTTAACATAAGTTTGGCTTCTTCAGAAACATTTCAATTTCTCAGCAAGAAAAGGTTAATGAATTAGGTACTTCCTATGTGACTTTACTAGAAAAGATGCATCTAAACATAGATTCATGTGTTAAACATGTATTTATTGAGTACAGGCTGTAAAGAAAACACTTCAAAGCAAAAAGAGAATTAGCCTGTGCAAAATAAGTTCATTTGATATTATTTTCAGCCTATCAGAGCAGATGCTAAATAAAGCATAAAGATGTTTTAGATTTAGTCTTTTAATATTTCAAAGGATCCCCTGGTGCAGTAATTCCCAAAAAGCTGTATAAATTCTATTTCCGTACTGCTTGCTACTCCAAAAAAGGCAAGACCCACCCTCTTCCTAAATCCTCAGTACATCTTGAGCCAAGGATTCATCTGAAATACCTGTCTCTTGCCAAAAGAGGCTTCCTAATCACACGAAGGGAAAAAAATCACAGCACCTTAATAAGAAAGAAGCCTCAGGAAGCTTGCCAACAGCATTAGGTGGCTGAGAGAATATGATGTATCTTCTGTCTCCATTAAAAAGTTAAGGCCATCTAACCTTGAACCTTTTCTTCAATATATTCTGGCAGTGTGTCAGAGTCCCAGGACTGTCCTTTAACTCTGGGTCATGTTTTCCTCCATTGGTATACCTAATGAGCAAGTTTATATACATTTAAATGCCAAAGAAATTCCTGTGAGGGAACAAGCTAGTGGACAAACAATATGAGGGTATGTATTTATTCCACTTTAAAAAATGCAGACATTTTCTCCAAATAAAGATGTATGTCAGGGCCTTTTAAATATGCAATAAATTCATTCATTAATATTTATATTATTAATATTTATAGTAAACATATTGTTTATTAATATTTATACCAACATTTCCATTAATATTTATTAATATTTGTTAATATTTATAATATTTAAAGTATAAAACAAATATTTACTGAGCATCAATTGGCCAGTGTAGATCTGGTCCCTATTCTCAAAGTTCCTACAGTCATAGGAAAGTGATAGCTTTATTTGTCACTAAATCTGGAATTACTGTTTTAAAAGACAGGTTTTAGTGTTATTTAGGTAAAGTGAGACCAACAGATCAGGAGATGCCTGCCATTGAAAAGAGAGTATGTTATACTCACAGGTCCTTAGAAAATGAGGTCACACCATAGTGACACCACTCGGGAAGGAATGTCATCAGTCAGGAAGCAGAGGGAGAAGGGAAAATGTAAGCAAGAGCCTTCCCAGTGGTTTCCATGGGAAGGAATGGGAGAGGCAGGGTAAAGCACACTTAGGACTGGTTAGCTTGAATTAAACTTCAGTGGTCCCTGGGGCATGAGAGCTGTCCCTAGTGGCCTGGTACCTGGCCCTGGGGTGATTGGGCAAGTGGATAGTGGCTCAGAGCATGAGAGCTCGATGGACAAGGTGCTTGAGGATGTGGGCTCTGGATTGGCTGGTGTGCATTTGACAAGTGTATTCTTGCAGGACTGGTTTATTATCCCTAGGAACTGGCTATACCTGGGGAGGGACAGTCCATCCAGGATCAGCAAGCCCCAGTTAGAAAAAAAGAGACAGTGAAAATACTCACACCTAATTATTTTTTCTCTTTATACTCAATAGGAAAAGCTGTTGGCACTACAAGCAGAGAGCTGGTGATGATTCAAACGATGGAGAATGAGAAATGACACCATCATCAGTGACTTTTTGTTTTAAAGTCCAGAAACCTTCATAATCCTTTCCAGCTTAATGTAACAAGAATAAGATGGACAAGTGAAGCAAGCTGGGATTCCAGAAGACAATGCTAAGGAAAACAGTACCTACTCAGGGTCACTTATCATTAGCCAGGCACTGGGCTTAGGGCTTTGCACGCAGTTACTTTATTTGATGCTTCCAGCTACTCTAACAGCTTTCGGAAAGTGAGGCTCAGAGGCTTTAAGTAATTTTCCCAAGTTCACGTGGCGAGTAAGTAGTAGAGCTGGGATTTGTGCTGAGGTCTAATGGTCTCTACAGCCAGAGCTGTAATTATCACCCACACAGACACCCACTTACTCATCCATGCACATGTGTGTGTATCCACACACGTCTTGAGGGAAGAGGAAGAACTTTTAGACCCATAGTTCAACTTGTATACAGTGAAATGTTAATTTTCTAGAGTGGTTTAGAAGTGGATTATGAAAATTAGATTATAAGAGTATTGAAGAGATAACTATAAATGTCCTTTCAATAATTATAATTGAAAATCTTCATAATCCATATAGTCTTATCATAATGAATTTCTCCCAAATAATCTAATATTATCTTTGATGATTAAATACCTGGAAAGGACTCAGTGACATCATCAAGAGCATGAGTTGGAACTGGATTTTCCTAAAGTGATAGGTGCGAACTTACATGAGCTGACTTTCCCTACTTATATTGAAAATTACATTTGTTGTTGTGGCTGTGATTTTCTTACTTCTTAATCCTAAAAATGTAGTGACAGGAAAAAAAATTGTATATATATTATGTACATATACAAACTATATATAAATATATAAAAAACTATATTGTATAGTTGGGGCTCAGGTGGGCAGTCCCAAAATGTGCCACGTTGGCGTACTGATTCTTTTGAATTAAAGTTTCTCGAAAAGCAACTGATGCAAGAAGAAAGCTCTGACCCTCCTCTGTCTCCCTTAAAAGCAGGAAATACATCTCTCATACGAAAGGTGCTCTCCTTGCATCTGGAGATAGGATGACACCCTTATCATCAGAGAGAGGGAATTTGGAGCTGAGAAGATTGTGTAAACAAGCCTTGTTAATTCTTTAATTTACTATCCCAAGGCCACAATCTATTTAGATTCTCCAGTAATTAAGCATATAATGTTTCTTTGTCCTGTCAATTCCTCACAAATTTACTGTTTCTTTGTCTAAAAAGTATAAAAGCTTCCTGGTTTGGATACTTTTTTAGGTCTCATTTCTATGTGACCTCCATGCATATGACTTAAAATTTGTTTCTATTTCACCTTGTTAATCTGTCTTGTGTCAATTTTATTATTAGGCCAGCCACAAGAACTAAAGAGGAGTAGAGGGGGAAATTTCCCCCTCCCGCCCTGATAATGCGTATCAAATATATACTATATTAAGCATAATATGTGTAACTTGACATATAACATATCTATTTTATGTATAGTAATGTGATATATATATAATATATTATATATATATATAAATATATATATATATATAATATATATATAAGCTTGATAGAGTGGATTTACTAGTTCTTAAATATCATCTATTTACCATTAGCTGGAAACTGATTAGGAGAAAAAGAGCCATTGCATCTGAGATTAAAAAGAACTGAGAAAAAGGACTTTTAATACGTAATTATTCCAAGATCATATACTGTACCAGACATCGCATTGGCTTTGGCCTCAAACTGATTTGGGTTTGAATTCAGGTTACAACTTTCTAGCTCTGTGAACACATTCCAACTCTGTGAAACGGTGGAAATTTTCATGTCATGAGATGGCTGTGAGGGTTAAGTAAAATTATGAATGTAAACCTCCTAGTACAGTGTTTTGTTCATATTAATTAAGCATTCAATAAACCTTAGTGATTACTGCCATCAGAGGATAGTGTGGTCTCCTGAAATGACACATTAAATTTGCCTTTAGTATCCTTTCTTGCCCTGTTTGCAGTTGGGTTTCTGCATCTCTGATGGAACCAGCACCCTTCGGAAAGGATTCTCTCACATACAAGCTCTTAGCCCCACTGGAACCTGTTCCAGCCCATCAGTTTCAAGGGGGCAAGTGACTCCTCGCGGAATGGCTTCGAGACGAGGGTGCAGCGAGCTCTGGCTTAATTAGCCCTGGTGGAAAATGAGATGCTAACTGGTCTGCTCCTGCCGACCCTCGGGACTTACATTCTCCACTCTCATCAGACGGTCCCTAGACTCTAATTTCTTTGGAGGAAGAGTATTGCTGCTTATAACTTTCTCACACAAACAGGAAGGTTACTGCTCAGAATTCCAGAGTTTGGTGCAGAGTTGGCTCAGTTCCCAACTGTGAAGTGAACAGAGTCCTTCAATGTCCCCACGTCAGCCGTTCGTTCAGCTTTCATCCCCTCCCAATGCATTCTTTTCCCTCCAAACTGACCCCCCTGCCCCAGAACCCCTTGATTAATTACCCACTCCCAATCAGGTATCACTTTATATTAATAAACATAGGGATAAGCCCAGGTGTCTCACAGTCTGACAAAATTTCCTTTTGAGAATTCAAATTGTAATAGCAAAATCCGGCATGAGATGAGATGATTTCTGGGATTATGAATTTTCTAATCACTTAGCTACATTAGGCCATATAAAAAAGTACACAGTGAACTTCCTGTGCCTGCCATGTTCTCCCCACGAGTATCCCCTTTTTAAAGTCCTGCCTGTGTGCTACCCGGAAAGCGTAGCCTTATATATAATCACTTCCCCCATTCTCAGGCCATTCCTGGTAGAAACAGGAAGAGTTTACTATATAAAGGGAGCAATAGTCTAAAATACATTATTATGCATTCTCTTTCACAGTTCCATGTGTTTGACACTTCCTGGTGAGTTCAAGGCACTCAGCTCCCTCAGAGTAGGGTCAAGTTGATGTAGGAATTAAATTGTTACAGCAATATTCACACTAATGGAAGAAGAAATAGTTAATATTATGCCTCTGACATTGAGAAAGCAGAACAGATGGAATTCTGAGACTTTCGTGTCTTTGAGACAGTGTTTCCGATCACATACCACAGTCATCTTAAAAATATTTAAAAAAACCATGATGGCACCTGCAGTCAACTGAAGATACAAAAGGCATCATTGGTGGCGACCACCACAGAGGAATGGCTTTTGAGTGACACACATAATAGCTTTTGAGATTAGGGCTCAAATGAAATAATTGAAAATTCTTAACTTGAGGACATTTCAACATTCTCAAGAGTTGAAAGAATCACCCAAGGACTCATATTATCTGCTCAAGTAGTCGGAGTAGGGGAAAACAGTACAGATTGTTCATAACTGCACTGCATAATTATTCTGGCCAGTGTTTAATCTGAATTCAGGCCTAGTTCCCAAATCGATTCTTATCTTGTTTAAAATATTGTATATAAATCACTGCACCAAGGAGAATATACTGTCTGGACAAACGTGGCTGTCTTTTAGTTTGCCCTCTGCCCTCACTGACTAGGCGCTGGATGCTTAAGATAAAATACAGATGTGTCACAGATAACCAGTAAGAAGCCACATGGTCTTGCCTGTTTGTTTTGAAGTGCAAAGACCCTGCTATACTGCAGCCAGTTTCTAAAAATCAGATCTTTTATTTATGCACATATGTATATATGCACGTACGTGTGTGTATGTGTGTGTATGTACGTATGTGTATGTATGTATGTATATATGTATGTATGTACGATGTATGTACGTGTGTACGTATGTATGTGTGTGTATGTATGCACGTGTGTATGTATGTACATATGTATGTATGTATGTAGTCTGGAAGTGAACACAGATCAGCTACTCAGGTGGCCTAATACACTGGGACAAAAACTAAGGGCCCCATGTAGGGGCTGTTGCGTTGTGCAAAGGAGAACCCGCATCATCATCTCAGGGATTTTATTCCCAGCTGACTTCTCTTTCTCCTGCATCTTCAGCTTCTCCCTTTCCACTACTTAGAGCTTACCTCTTAAAATACTAAGCGTGC
This sequence comes from Camelus bactrianus, assembly GCF_048773025.1. Classification (NCBI taxonomy): domain Eukaryota; kingdom Metazoa; phylum Chordata; class Mammalia; order Artiodactyla; family Camelidae; genus Camelus; species Camelus bactrianus. Next base: position 18,488,783 of record NC_133560.1, on the reverse strand, counting down.
AAACAGGTAGTCTCTGACTCGTGACTATAAGAAGGAATCTAATAACTCACTGTAACATGATCCTGTTTTAATCCTCTCTTTGACACTCCCTTTTAATCTGATATTTTCCTGTGTATTTAATTGTTTATCATCTCTTTCCCCTCATTTCCTGGAATAAACGCTCCACAAAAAGGGGAAACTTACTGCTCATTGCTTTGTGCGTCTCAGCCCATCAATGATCAATGTTGTGGCTGGATCAGCTCTTGTGGTTCTTATTATGATTGAAAGACACCCTCCAGCTATCTAGAGAAATTTGTTGGGGGGGTAGTTAGTTATTACTTACAAGTCCTACATATTACATGGCACACCTGGGGTCACAGAGAGAGGTCATGGGTGGAGAGAGAGAGTATGTGCCTTGGGTTCTGCTTTTATTGGAGATGAGGGTGGGGGCCTCAGAGAGAAAAACAACAAGTTAGTTACCCAAACCAACCAAGGCCTCTGAAACAAAGGAGCTGGGGGTGGGGAGGGAGGCTTTGGGAGAGAGTAAGAGGCCTGGCTCTTTATCTAGTCCTGTGACTGGCACTGGGTTTATTTAAAATAACCATCTTTGAAGTGGATGCCTGGGTAATCAAAGCCTAAGTCAGGCACTTATATTATAAGAGAGAGAATATTCAACCGTCAGGGTTTACATTCTTCTCATGTACACGATAGGGTCCTAAATATACACAACTGTGCCTGGCACTCTAATAAATACTTCCTGAATGTGTGTGTGTGTGTGTGTGTGTGTGTGTGTGTGTGTGTGTACACACACAATATTACATATATGAGCCAAATGCTCCTACAGCCTGATAAGGGGAGAAGACACAGGAGAGTGAGCAGACTGCTCTTCCCATGTCTCTGAGGCTAACTTTTTGTAATTCCATTCCTTGTAATTCCCTACGTCCTTAATTTTGTTTGGCCTCTGTTCCTTCCAATCAAATGATGTTCAGCAAGAACTTGCCTTCCCTCGGCCTCAGTTTCTTCCATTTTAGAAACCGAGAGCCTTTCATTTTACAAGGAAGACAAGTTGGTCCAGAGTGCTGAAGTCACTTTGTCACATTTACAGAAATCCTGTGGTTTTACAACTGCAGAGTCTGTTTTGGTTCGCCTTCCCAAGAAACATTTCAGCCTCAGGGGTGGTGAGCTCATGTGCCCAAAGCCATACCCCTGGCAGGCTGCAAAGCCCCCTGACTCCTAGTTTAGCACATTTTTAAATTACATCTTGCTGCTTCCCGTTCTCATTGAATTATAATGAGCTCTATTCTATTTTAATGAGTATGCTAATGTGTGAATGCTGGTCTCAGCCTGACCTTGTATATGTTTGTCTTTGCTGCTCAGTTTCTATTTAAACTGCAAGCTCTCGGGAAGAGGAAAAGATGCCAATTTAACCACCCCACTGCCTCATGCTCCTGGAAGCTCAGCAAACACTATTTGGTGATGATAATGATGACAGGCTAGGCATGATAATATTCCTCTTTCTCCCTCGGGAACTGTGCGGTTGCTTTACTTTACATTTTTTGTTGCTCAGAAGAGAGGTACTTCGGGAGTCTTCTAAAGGTCAGAAAGTGGAAGCAGCATTTTCCATCAACAGCTTTTCTCCCCAGAATTCTGAATTGTCCCCAGATTTGCAGAGGGAAACTGAAGAGTGAAACTCAGACACAGTGTGGAGCTGTCATTTTAAATTTGTTTTCCAGGACACCGCTGAGCATTTACCATTAATATTTACTATAATATAAATGGTAAATGCCACGTTTCATTTTCAGGAGAGCAGGTGGCACTTGAGGTAGGGGAACTGAAAGGATGTGGGATATGCAGGAGAGAAGAGACAACCACAGAGGAATGGAAGCTTAGGAGGCAGCTGAACACTGTGCCTAATGCATGGTATTGTCGGGGAGGAAGAAATTCTCCTCTACCCTTCTAGGCTCTCTGGCTGGTCTAGGAATTAAATCAACACGAGGCAGATTAACAGGAGGAAATCAAACAAAAAAATTTAATAATATGAACACATGGAAGAGTCTCAGGCAAACTGAGTTACTCACCAAAATGGCCAAAGTTCTCACTTTAAATACCATCTACAGCTAAGGACAAAAGAGGGGTGGTGGTTTGGGACCTCAAAGAGGAGGAAGGCAATTCACATGGAGATGGAAAAGCAAATCTTTGGTAAATAAAGATCTGCTGGGCCACACAGGGACAGTAGGACACAGAGTGGATTCTTATCTCTAGGCCTTGCTGAGTTCCCACCCCCCCTCCACGTTTGCCCACATTTTTGTGGAAATCTCTAGTAATAGCTCAATTCCTGGGACAGAACTTATATCTAAATTCTCTAGGTAGCTGAGGAGGGGTAAAAAGAAAGACTTACTGAGTCTTAAGTTTCTTATAATCAACCTAAATAAATCCTCATGCTAAAGAGACACAGTCTGGGATGGCAAAATTTGCTCCCGTACAGTATGCACGTACAACATAAATACAGAATTTCTCTAACGTGGAGAAAAGCTGGTAGCTGAATTCCCACAGGCCACTTCATTAAATTGTAAGTTGCAGAGTTACACTGGCTAGGTTTTTGAGTCAAACTACACTGACTGGTGTTCCGGCACCAATAATTCCCAGCTAATATCTTTTATTTAGGGTTGCTGTGAAGAGTAAATGAAATAATGCATACAAAATTCTTAAAACAATGCCTTTCCCACTATGGGCACTCAATAAAAGTTAGTTATTACATATTGTGAACAACAACAAAAAAACAAACAAGGAGTGTTGCTCATCAACCAGTCATACAAGGGTAAGTCAAAACCCACTACAGTAGCCCACTGACAATTCATCCTGAAAGGATTTTAGGTAGGAAAAATAGGATGAAGCACTCTGTGCTTTGGATAAATGGGCCCCTAGAGAGTTAGATGCACATCTCAGGAAGAATTTCAATAACCCCAGATTTTTGCATCTTCCCATACAGAGCAAAGCACTAAAATCATTAACTTGAGATACCTGTTCTTTGTGATTAATGGTAATATTTTACCAAGATATATGTTTGACCACATGTATTTTCTAGCCCCCAAAATTCATATATATACTGGCTTTTCCTCTACCTTTTGGGAACAGTTTACTCAGAGCTCTTGAGTGGCTGTCTCCTGGGCTACAGTCCTCAGTAATACCCTGAAAAAAACCCCAAAAACTTAACCTCACAACTCCCATGTTGTGTGCTTTCCTTTATGTTGACAATACTTGTTACATTTAAGGCTTCATTCTTATGAGCAGGATGACAGTGTTTTCCTCAGCTTGGGGACAGAGTGATCACAAAATCTGGGTGGCCCAAATTTCTAAAAATGTTCACTTAGATGGGTTGAGACATTATAGTGTTACAAATGTGTAACATAGGATTAAGACTTACTCACCAATTAACACATTACCATTAATCCATTTATCACATTAACTACTGACAGCCTGAGGGACCTGAGGGGACTGGAGAAGAGAAAATATGAGTGTGAATGTGGGAGGCAGACAGTGGCTAGCTGTTCACCCATCCCTTTCCTCTTTTTCCGGGACACACAGACGCACTTCGTGCCCTAGACTACCTTCCAGTTGGGTGTGAGCACAGGCTTCAGTTCCATTCAGTTACATGATCAGAAGTGATGAGTGCTCCTTTCAGGCCTGGACCACTAAAAATTTCCCATATGCTATCCCCTCTACATTTCCGCTGACTCGATAAATCAGCACAGGGATACTGGAAGATGTTGAAGATGGACAAATTTCACGTCACTGATACCATTTTGAAATTAAAAAAAAAAATGAGAAGTAAATTCCTCATGTGTTAAAGCCATAATACATTTAGAGGGTTATTTATTACAAAAGCGAGCATTAAGCTAACTCTTAGAAAATATATATGTATGTTCCTATGTGTGTAAAGTTTAGAGAATGGGGCAACATAGGAGGAAAGTAAGAGAAGGGCTGGAGCAAATAAGCCATAAAAATGCACACTGGTGCCATTTTCGAGGTTAAAAGCTGTTAAGTTAGAGGGAGCACATTCAAAAGACACATCATTTTTGACGCCATTGGCAAGTTTGGGAGCCTCAAAGATCACCCTTTGAGGTTCAAAAATTAGCCAGGACTCACAGAACTCACTAAAAACTGTGGGCTCACAGTTACAGTTGATTACAGCTAAATGACACAGGTTAAAATTAGTAAGAGAAGAGGCCAAGAAAGAAGTGCAGAGTCCAAGACAGTTCCAAATGCAGAGTTTTTAGTTGTTCTCTCCTCATGAAGTCATGTATAGTATTACTTTCCGAGTAGTGACGGGTAACAATGTGCACGTGAAGAGGCCAACCAGGGCCAGAAGCCTTGCCAGAGCCTTGAGCCTGGAACTTTTATTGGGTCTCCAACGTGTTGGTATGACTGACCTCTCACATGGCTGATCTCATTCTCCAGCTCCTCCAGAGGTGAGCTGATGCCACGTGACCCAAAGCCCCAAGCCTAAATCACATCATTAAACTATCTGGAATGACACTGGCCTCCGGGCAAATCAAATTCTCCAAGGGTGTAGAAATGACCTCCCAGAAATTAGGGTAAAATCCAGATCTCTCTTTGGGTAAGATTAAATTCTTTACCACACAAAACTCTTTTGTTATTCCTGTGACATCAAGAGGGCAAACAGATATAGGTTCTTCACACAAAGAAGACAAGACAGTGTGCTATTAGCCAATCAGATGCACTCACACAAGTTTTTACAGATTTTGTGATTGCATGACAAAGAGATTGAATGAAAGATGAAATGCAGGCCCCACACTCCTGGCTAACCTGTATTTCACAGGCCTGTATAAGCCAAGAGGAGGTGCCTTTTCTAATTCATATGCACTGAGCAGGCAGCTAAATGGCTTTTTCTAATGCCACAAAGGCACTGCATGTGTGAGAGGCAGCCTTACTTACATGGTCCACAGTTTATAAGCTGTTTACATCATTTCAGTCAGTCCATACAGAGCCTACTCATATGGACATCCTGAGAACCTTCTCTCCCTGATCTCATTTTCCTTTCTTCACTCCCAGAAATCTCCCTTGGACTCTTGCCTTGGCTTCATTCTGGAAAGGCAGAAGTACATCTTTTATTTCCATAGAACGAGGTAAAAGTCTTACATAGTTTTCAGAGTAACTGAAGACAAAACAAATATAGCATTTTCTGTCTTCTTTGACTTCATCTCATAGTATAACTTCAATGTGTCTGAATGTTCACAAATTATTTTTATCTTCATTTGGTCTCATCTTAGACCATCTGAGTGAGGAGACGAAAAAAAAAAAAAAAGGCTAAGAAATTCATCCCCACCCCATAGGATCAGGGCATCAAGACGGATCAAGGAGATGTTGGGGGGAAAAAAAAAGACTTAATATCACCTTATATTTATATATAATTCTGTTGGAAAAGAATTCTGTAACAAAGAGCAGATACGATTACTTCCATTTTACAGATGAAGAAATGGTGGCTTATTGATGTTATATTACTTGCCCAGGGTCACACAACTGACAAATAAAAAAACTGGTTCTTTCCAAGTGGTAGAATAATAATACTATAGTTTCTTTTACCATGATCCCACAATTCCTCTGTAGAAATTAATATGAAATTTTATGAAATACTTACTATTCACCAGGTGATGCTACGGGTCTATGTGTGTCTGTGCATGTGTGTACATGCATGTGTGTGAATACACATATGTATATAACACATACACATATATTTACATACTTTTAACTAGAAAATGCTGCCTGTTTCAAAATGCCTTGGGAAGTTGCCTTAGCCAGAGTTTGTCATATCCTCTCAAATTTAAATTGCTGTTGAAATCTTTTTGGTGTTATGTACCGCAGTCTGCATAGACTGTCTTCTAGAATTTTATTCTATGGAAGTGTGATTTGGGTAAGGCACACGTTCTGGGCTTACAAGAGCTCCAGCCCTCTGGCCACAGGATTATAGTTCTAGGATGGGTGCACTTCTCTTACTGGACCAATTAGAGTTCTTCCTGAAACTTTCGGCACAGTTATCAGTAAAAACGGTGTCTATTTCAGATAAAGAGCTGTGAGGATAATGGAGGTTCCTGGCTATCTGTAGGCACATCAGTGACATATGAAAAGAATGCACCTGAGAAGACAGCTAAGAGACTAAGAAAGAGAGAACTCCGCTGACACTGCCTGCACTCACTAATCCAGGTGCGTTTGATGAGTTGGCCTGTGGACTGTTTGTTCAATGGGCACATAAATTTCCTTTTTGATTTCAACTGCTTTGAGGTAGACATATAACCTAAAGTGGAAAGACTCTTGAGTAACAAAGAAAACATTAGAAATGAACAAAAGCAAAGGAACGCAAGTAAAACTCTCCACTCCTCCACCAACTGCGGGACTGGCCAGAGGGAAGTGGAAGACTCCCCTCTCAACTGCCCACCTGACTTCGCAATGTTCCGGACCTTGACTCCACTACCCTGGCTTGCCTGTGTTGCTTCAGCTGGTTCCCCTGCCTCAGGATGCAGTGGCTGCAATCAGGGACCCTGCGTTGATGACAGTGACTGAGTTGGCTGAGCCCGGAATGTGCCTATCAGCAGATCCTCTCCACAGAAAGTGCAGCGATGATTAATGAGCTCATTTCTCTCATAATTCAAAAGTGACTTAACAGAGTAGCCTATATGGTTACAGGGAGACAAACAAAGGGGTGATTTGTGTGTGTTCAACACCTTCGACTCAGCCAGTCCCACAGGCCTGGGACATACATGGCCTTCGAATCAGGGAGTCATCAAATCATTTGTTTCTAATTTGTTACATGGCAGATTTTAATGGAAGAAACTGTTCTCCCAACTAAAATAAAGTTTCTTCTGAAAGATCACAGAATAAGAATGCTATAGCTACTTTTACCACTATCTCACAATTAAAAAAAAAACACTAATGTTTACAAAATATCTACATTGCACAGGTGCCAGGTGGTGATAGGTGTGCATACAAATCTGTAATCATACTGCTGTCTGTCCCTAAGTGATCTAGAAGCTGGACAATTTTTATTTCAATTATTCAAACGTGATCAAAGATCTGAATAAATAAACCCCCCAATATACTAAATTCATATTCAGCAACACTTTTTAAATATCATGCTTAACTCTTCTATCTTAACTTTTCCAAGTGAATGTGAGATTACAAAAGTGGAGACTTCATCTTTTATATCAACTGGTTATTTCCTTTGAAAAACTTTGTGTACTCAACCAGAATGTCTAAAGATATTAGCTAGGAAAGGGCAATTTTCAAACTGCTAAACACATAATTTTCCTACAAGTGCAGAATAAGCATATATCAAAGTTTTATTTGAGTCATTAAGGACAGCAGAATGTAAGAGACAGTGTAGAGAGGATTTGAGAAACTGGCATATATGTTAAGTGGGGGAAACTTTGTAATCATATCTAATGAAAGCATATTTTGCACTTGAGTTTTCTTGTGTAATCATAGTATATGTTTATCAGTAAGATGAGGGAATTAAAGCTTGAGGATATCAATGATTATGACACTCCAAGAAAGTAAATCAGTGACAACTGAATGATGGATTAAGTGTCTAGCCCAGGAAGATGTTCCTTGAGAAAGGAGCAGCCTTCAAGGTTACCTGCTTGAGCAGAAGGGCTGGGACTGGGAACAGGAGCATCCCTCAGCACAAATCTTCCTAACCGCACAGGCTCAGGTGGACGACAAGTTATCAAGCATGACTCTAAGTAGGCTGAATAATTGATTCCACCACCCATTGTTAAGTGTATCCTGAGGCCTAAAGGAGTTGATTCCTAACACACTCTGAGATTAAACTCCCATTCCTGGTGGCAAAATGAGAATTTACAATTTCAATTATGGTTAACCAGGGAGAAAGACTGTAGCAGCAGAAAACAAAACCAGCCAGCTGTGCTACACCAAGACAATCAATAAACTCATCTTTAATCTTAGCAGTAGAGAAGGTGATCATTTCAGAAGGCTTAAATGCCTCAATTTCAGAAGGACATTGTTCAAAGAAGAATGAAGCCTATCTTTAGTAAGATATTTAGGGGCGGAAATTGTGTCTTCTTAGCAGCTTTGATAGGTAATTGATACTCAACCCACCACCTTGAGAGAAGGTGAAAAGCAGTACAAAGCTGACCAAGGACTACTCAACCTTCTGACCCAGCAGGGTACCAGTGAGTCACTGCTGACCCACAAAGCCCAGGTGAAACATCACCTCCTTTGTCAAATTCTTTCCTAATCCTGGCAGACAGGGTAGGCATTTCTCTTTTTTTTTTTAAGTGTTTCTTAATTAGCTAGTTAGGTTAATTAAAAAAAAAACTCACTCATGTATTCATGCATAAAAAATTGTGATACATCTACAACGTGCCAGGCATTGTAATAAGCATGAGAGATAAACAGGAATGGATGTGTGTGTTATCACAGTGATCCACTCACTGTATTTCCAACTTTTGTTTTTATATCTGTCTCTTTAGACACCTTAAGGGCAGAGACTGCAGCCTAACTTATTTTTATATCCCCCAGAATTAGCAGGGTTTAGGAGGCATTACAGGGTCACAATAATTTCTTATAACTTTCATACCATCTCACACCTAGTTCAAATCATGTATATTAAATGGCCCATTGGTACTGTCTCCTAACTCAGTTCAACTCTATACACGTTGTTATTTTTATCCCTCTGCTGCTTATCTGGATATTTCCGGCTATTGGTTGTGCGTATGTGTGTGTATTAGTCAGGCATTCTTCATTATATGTTGATAAGCTTTTATTGAACACTGACTATGCTATAGGTCTAGTGTTGGGTTGCCCACATTGAGAGCAGGGGCTAATCCCATTCATACTTAATATTGTCCCTTATCCTACTGGACTCTAGGAACCGCTAGAATTTCATAGAGAATATGAACTTTATTTTTGTTAGTTTTCCATCTTCAAAGGCTAGAATAGGGTAGAAACTTGCTTCAAAAATAGATTAACTGGGTCACAAATTAATAAATGCATTTTGCATTTCCTCCCCTCCTGTACTCACAGCAGTTACACTTGGAACATAGCTAAGCATATGGCAGGACTTCAAATGAGCTGAAGTTTACGAAGTGCTTCTTTATATGTCAGATGAAAAACTAAAGTCTATGGAAGTATATCATCATTTAATTTTCCTAAAACTCTGTAAGTTTAGTCTATTATTAGCATTCTATTTTGTAGATGAGTAAACTGGGGGTTAAAGAAATTTAAGTGAGAGGTAAGTGGTGATCTATGACTCACATGGGTCTTTTTGTATTCTAATACAGAACGGCAGATTGCTAGATTGATTCACTGAGAAATTTAAAAGGGGTGCCTTACCTCCAGGGTTACTGTATGAATTAACTGGCTTTGTATCTACTCATAAGCAAAATGTCCTCCGTTAGAGAAGAATCTAAAATACAGATATGAGTATTTCTAGGTGTTCTGCCTGCTCTACTGGTTTACTCTCTGAAACCCTCGTGTAACCTTTGACTATCCTGGGTTCCAGATTCCTGGACATAAAACCAGTTTTCACTTCTATTGGCTACTGTCTTTGATTTAGCATCTTTTGATTTTTCTGACACTTGCTTTATCCTTGGACCCTTTTATACCCAAAGTGCGCAACTACAACCTGTGTAGGGAGCTGAGTTTTGAGCCTGACACAGGACTCCTTCCTTTGACCTACAGAGTTATTAAACAAACCCCTCTAAAAGCAAAAAATAAGGAAATACTACATTTCTTCTAAACACAATGATTACATAGATTTATTTTATAAATAATTTGCATGACTCTTAAAAGAAACTCTTTTCAAGACAAAAGCATTCCCTAAGCAATAACTAGGTTATACTATACCTGTTTCTTTTTATCCTGTTTTCTCACTTGCTTCTGATGAATTTCAGGTAATATTCCATTTGTAAATCCTTACAGAAAATCACCTACCACGTTCAGTTATCAATCCACTTCTATTAGAAATGAAGACTCCATGTTTGCTAAAGTCTTAATAATTCTCTAGGTTGTATTAAGTAGAGCTTTGTTTTATTACAGTGAATATTATCTTACTATGAATATTTCGGTAATATTAGCAGAAAAATAGAAAACTAAACAGTTTCTGAAAGCAAACATCTTCATTTAATTATTACTTATGATATATCTTATACCACTCTGTCCACCTTATGTAGAAGCCTCCTTCTCCACTGAAAATTGTAGTCCAAGACATAAACTTAAAAGTCAATATTTTAATGGCATATGACATTAAAATAATTTATGTTGAAATTTTCACCTTAAAAAATCACACTCTTCTAAAAAATCATATTGTATCAATCTTGAAAAAGGAGACAAAATTGGGGAACCCACAATTCCTGATTTCAAACATAACAAAACACTATAGTATCAAAACAGTGTGGTATCAAGAAACTGACAAAAAAGCCACAAACCTGGAGAAAAGACTTGCAAAAGACACATCTAATAAGGGACCACTACCCAAAGTACACAATGAACTTTTAAAACCCAACAATAAGAAAATAAACAACCCAATTAAAAAGTGGTCAAATATCCTATACTACAAAGCTACAGTCATCAAAACAGTAATGGTACTGGCCCAAAAACAGACACTTAGATCAATGTAACAGAATAAAGCCCCGAAATAAACCCACTCACTTATGGTCAATTAATCTATGAGAAAAGAGTAAGAATATACAATGGAGAAAAGATAGTCTCTTCAATAAGTGGTACTGAGAATATTGGACAGCTAAATGTAAAAGAATGAAATTAGAACATTCTCTAACATCATATACAAAAATAAGCTCAAAATGGATTAAAGACCTAAATGTAAGACAAGATACCATAAAACTTCTAGAGAAAAACAATAGGCAGATACCCTCTCTGACATAAATCTCAGCAATATTTATTTCAGTCCATCTCTCAGAGTAATGAAAATAAAAGCAATAATAAGCAAATGGGATCTAATAAAACTGAAAAGTTTTTGCACAGAAAAGGAAATCATAAGCAAAATGAAAAGACAGTATTTGCAAATGATGAGACCGACAAAGGATTAATTTCCAAAACATACTAACAGCTCATACAGCTTAATATCAAAAAACAATCAACCCAACCAAAAAATGAGTAAAGATCTAAATAGACATTTCTCCAAAAAAGACATGCAGATGGCCAAGAGACACATGAAAAGATGCTCCATATCACTATTTATCAGAGAAATGCAAATCAAAACTACAATGAGGTATCAATTCACACCATTCAGAACAGCCATCATCAAAGAGTCTACTAATAGTAAGTGCTGGACAGAGTGTGGAGAAAAAGGTACCCTTCTACATTTGTTGGTGAGAATGTAAACTGGTGCAGCCACTGTGCAGAACTGTATGGAGTTTCCTTACATAAAAACAAAAATAGTTGCCATCTGATTCAGAAATCCCATTTCTGGGCATATATCTGAAGAAAATTGTAATTCGAAAAGATACATGCACCCCAGTGTTCACAGTAGCACTATTTTCAATAGCTAAGACATGGAAGCAACCTAAATGTGCATCAACAGATGAATGGATAAAGAAAATGTGTTATATATATATGTGTGTGTATATACATCTGTATATAATGGAATATTACTGAGCCATAAAAATGAAATAATGCCATTTGCAGCAACATGGATGGACCCAGAGATTATCATACTGAGTGAAGTAAGTCAGAGAAAGACAAATATCATATGATATGACTTATATGTGGAATCTAAAAATATACAAATGAACTTATTTACAATCAGGAAATAGGCTCACAGACATGGAAAACAAACTATAGTCACCTAAGGGGAAAGGAGTGAGGAGGGAGGGATAAATTAGGAGTTTTGGAGTAACATACAAAGGACCCACTGTATAGCATGGGGAACTATATTCAGTATCTTTTAATAACCTATAATGGTAAAGCATCAGAAGAAGAATATATACATACACAATATGTGTAACTGAATTACTTTTCTATATACCTGAAGCTAACACATTATAAATCAAGCATACCTCAACAAAATTTTTTTAAAAAGTGGTCAATGATCATAATAGATACCTCACCCGAGAAGATATACATACGACAAATAAGCACATGTAAACGTGCTCCACATCATGTCCACACAAAAACTTGCACACGGATATTTATAGTAGCTTTTTCATAAATGCTAAAACCTGGAAGCAACCAAGATGCCCCGTAGTAGTGAATGGATAAATACATTGTGATACACCCAGACAATGGAATATTGTTTAGCACTATAAAAAATGAGCAATGAAGCCATGAAAATGCCTGCAGGAAACTTACATGCATATTACCAAATGAAAGAAGTCAATCTAAACAGGCTACATATGGTATGATTCCAACTATATGACAAACTGGAAAAGACAAAACCATACAGACAGTAAAAAAGATCACTGGTTGCTGGGGTTAGGAGGAGAGAGAGATCAATAGGCTTAGCACACAAGAATTTTAGGGCAGTTAAGCTACTCAGTTTGATACTATAATGATGGATGCATGTCAGTACACATTTGTCCAAATCCACAGACTGCACAACACCAAGAGTGAACGGTCATGTAAACTGTGGACTTTGGATGACAATGATGTGCCAGTGGAGGTTCATCAATTGTAACAAATGTGGGAGATGTCAGCAATGGGGGGAGGCAATGCATGAGTGGGGGCAGAGGGTATATGGGAGATCTCTCTGCACCTTTCACTCAATTTTGCTTTGAATCTAAAACTTATCTAAAAAATAGTCTTTAAAAAAAAAGCACACTCTCTTAAAGAAATTATATTATATTCTTTACGGTTTTAACTTAATCTCCATTTTCAGAATCATCAAGGTGCCAGCTCACAACATTAATTTTAGAAGTCATGCATCTTAATTTGTCCTTCTTGTCGTCCAGAAATGTGAACAGTTCATAATGCTCAGTGGAAATACAATTAGTGAAGTGCCAACCGGCAAAGGACTCGAGACTAGGCGCAAAGTAGAAAATGTAGAGCAACAAGGTCGTTGCCCTCTGAGGAATTTCAACACAAAATACAACACAAGAAGAAGTATTGGAAGATAATGAACAATTCTGGACTGCTGATACAAATATAAACAGATTATTTTGAAGAGCTGCTAAGGAATATCAGTCAACTTCTGAAAGCACAGTGGTTAAACTAGAATGCAATAGAAAAAGAAAAAAAATGTCTAAAAAAGAAATAGAACAATTCTACGACAATAAAAGACAATCCAAGCCTTATTTGCAAATACTGAAAAACCAACAGACTGTTCCTGTGACATCAAGTTAAAAAAATGAATACAATACACTCTGATAAACATCACCCTTCAGTCCTCTTCAGTCCTCTTGGCTTTGAAATGAAATTTTTGTTCCCTTGAGTTTCAACATATCTGTAGTTCTGGTTAATGGTTAGAAGGAATTCAACTCTGACTTTTACCCCTAACTTTCTTGGTATGTTTGATTTGGATTGATAAATTTTTCAATAGATTTATAGTCTTTTAAAAAAACTTGGACTAAACATAGCTATCAAAACATGGTCAAATATTTGAGTCAAAGAAGAAAAAAAGCAATCTTTATTTCCCTGTTATCATAGTTTAGTTTCCAATAAACATGCCTCCTACATCCCAAACTGCAAGACTATTTTAATTAAAAACAAATATTGTAATGGGCAACATTTAATGAAATTGGAAGTAAACTGTTAGGTTTTGTGCACCACTGAAATTTGAAAAGAAAATACTTAACCACTAATTATTTTGTTTGCTATCACTTGATATTCTGGCACAACTGAGACTATTTCCTCATGCATATTATTTGTATGGTTTGGCCAAGCTGCGAACTAGAGAGCAGTGGTGCCCAGGTTATGTTTTAATGATTCAATTTAAATAGAAATTATCTTCAAATAAGTGAATCTTAACTTGTAGCATGTGATTATAGTAAATCACTCTTCTATTTAATACTATTTGATGAAACAGTGAATAAAAATCTTAAGTACCTATTCAAAAAGAAGATACAGCTTAGAACAAGATCTAAAGAAATGAAAACACAGTAGAAAACTTAGAATATATAGGGTCATAACATTTTAAAGATTAAAACAACAAGAACCTTCTATGGAGAATTTTTATGTTTTTGGCTGTTATTATTTATCCCACCTGAACTCGAATTTGTCTCCTAGACCTAAAAAGAAAGCAATCCATTGTCAACCTTTTCTTTATATGAACCTCACACCCTTGTTTCTTTTCCAGTATTGTTGGCATTTTAATAAACTAGGTGTCAAAACTTAGATTTTATCAAGTTGACAACTTCTATCAAAATTGAAAGTACACATTCCATTTCACATGTTAATTTCACTGTTAGAAACCATTCTAGAAATATACATGTAAAATGATGTTTAATGAAGCTTTGTTTGTAACAGAAGAGAGAGACAGAAATAGGAAGAGACAGGGGCAAATATCCATCAACAATACGATGTAGTATACTCCTGTTATATTTCACTTATGGTTAAATTATGATATGATCACCATGTTAAAGTAAGGTAGAAATATACATGCTGATATGGAAAAATCTTCAAGATTTACTAAGCCAAAAAGTAAGGTTCAGAACATGTTTTTACAGCATAAGCTTATTTTTATAAAATAAGCATAATTTTTCAACCTGTAGAGTACTAAATACCTAGAAATTTAGGACTGTCTTAGGGTCTAAAATATTTCACATTTTGGCCAAATACATTCATTATTTTACTTTTTAAGTTAAAAGAAATATATTAGCAATGAAAACAGTAATATCAAAAACAAAACCGAGATCAGACATTAATTTTTAAAATTTGGTGCTCACAACAATTACTTTCAGAAAAATAAATCTATTACAAAATGTGCTTAAATGGAAACTGTAATTCAATAAAACAGCTTTGCAACAGTTATCCTAAAGCTAACGTTATAACTTGCAGAGTATAAAGGAGTAATCCACGGCCGATTTGCTAACGTTCATTCATCCATAGCCTGTCGACCCGGTAATGGACGGGGGAGTGGCCCTGACCTGGTTATACATCGTTCCCATCAGGAAAACAAACTCTCCTTCCTCATCCAGGTGATGAAAATCCCTTCAAAACCATTCAGACTGTGATAACTATAATTTTGTGGGAATTATCCCGCAAATCAAAACTCAAACAAGGAAAAGGGCATTTCACAATCCATATACAACAAAATAAACTTAAAAGCTGCATGCATGCAAATGAAGAGCAGACTTCTCCAAATCTCAGAATAAACAGCTTGCTCAAGCAAGATAATTTAGAACATATAGAAAATTAAAATCTATTTATGATAATGGACTTAGAATGATAATTATAGAACGTTCTATACAAGAAAATGGAGGACTCATCTCTGTATGGTACCACACAGACCGCAGTTTCCCAACCTTGACCTTTTTGCCATTTGGGGCCAGATAATTCTTTGAAAGGCTGCTCGTTGCAATGTGGAAATGTAGCAGCATCCTTGGCCCTTTACCCACTAGTTGCTAGCAACACCTGTCTCCTCCACTCTCCCACCTCCATCCGTGACAGACCAAAAATATTTCCAGACAATGCCAAACATTCTCCAAAGGGGAAAACTGTTCCTGATTGAGAATTACTGATAAAGATTATATTGACTAATATGGGCGGGGTTAAATTGTTAAATTTTTTTCCATGATCGTTAATAAAAATATACATTTTAAATCACAATTCAGTACCTCAATATACATATACATGTAAATGGAGATATGTATATGAAATATCAGGCAATTATTTTGCCGTGGACACTGATGAAGTAAAACAGAGTGGTGGTGGTGCTAGACGACCCTAATGCATCAAGAAATCCCTTAGCTGCTAGACTCCTAACTACAGACAAATACTTCACTATTGTAACAAGTGGTTCTGTGAATCTTACAATGAACTGACTGAATCCTAAAATTTGTTTTGTTTTTGTTTTTTATTTTTTGAGGGGGCAGGGTAATTAGGTTTATTTAATTTTTAGAGGAGGTACTGGGGATTGAACCCAGGGTCTCATGCATGATAAGCATGCGCTCTAACACTTGAGCACCATCCCCCCTGAATATGAAAATTATAATAAAACAAGTATTTTATAAAACAGTTAACTCTGACAATATACACTGATATTTTCTATTCTCTCATTACTTTCTCTCTCTCCCTCCCTACATTTTTTAATGTTCTTACCATCTAATGTATCAGATTTACCAATCACAATGCTAATTTATAATTCACAGTTTGATAAACTCTGGACTAAATATGCATCATCTCAATGACACAGGTACTACTGATTTGATTCACAGAAGTAGCCACAGTGATTTGGGATAACTTCCTCGTGCAATGTCACACAATTTGGGGGGTTTGACATGGTGTTGGTATCATGATGAAACCTATTCACAGGTACAATTGTCAACTGTCTGGTCTTTATGATACAAAGGCTACTAAAAGGTGTTTCTAACTCAAATTATATAAACGATTAACCTGCTTGACATTCTCTCAATGACCAGTAAGGACTTCTAGGCCTTCAGCATTAAGAGCCTGGTTTAAGTTCGAAGACATTATACTGGTAGGTCAATAATTGTATTTATCATTAGCCTTTAACCTCTTTGTATGAATTCAAAGTATTCTGTAGTGGTTGAGAGCATGCACTCTGGAGTCCTACAGGACTGCATGTACACCCTGGCTTTGCTCCTTTCTATCTATGAATCTTTGGGCAATGTACTTAACTTCTCCAAGCTTCATGTACTTTTCTTAAAAGTGGTTAAAAGTGGAAATAACGACAGTACATAATACATGCAGTTATTCCGAGGATTAAATGTACACGAAGCATCTAGTTCAGTTCCCAGTATATAGTAAGTGCTTCATGAATGTTACTATTAGCAAAAATGGTAACACTGATCAGTTAATTATATGAATATCAAGCCATGTCATTCTGTGAATCTCAGAGAGAACACATAACATGATGATTTGGAAAAGATGTCTAGGTTGCTTCCAGCTCTAGATCAAAGTCTTTTGGATCATCTTTCCAATGAACTCTTTTAAGTCACTTGAGGTAAGTAAGCAAAAATTGCACATCACTTAATAGATTAATAGCTAAAGACTTTTTTTTAACTTAAGTTCATAAAATATACATCACATTTTAAGGGAGAAAAGCTGACTGTAAAACATTTTTTCAGTCATCTTTTCCAATTAAAGCATCTGGAAGCATTTGGAGAAAAAAAACTCATGGCTAGTTTTAGAAACTTGGTTTAACAATTGCTAGGGTTTTTTTTTTTTGCTTTTTTTAAACTTTTTTTTTTTTTAACCCCTTTAAGGAAATTGTTCTACTGAATTGAGCCTCATATATGCACACATCTTCCACATGGCAATTCACATATGGAATATGCATCCTTAATAAAATGCTAGACTGACACTAGCCTCCTCCAGCTCCTTCAAATGCGTAACTATTAGGGGGGTATTCTCTATGTTGGAAACTGGCAACTCCCTAAACGATCTCATCTGGAAGACCCAAGAAATTGGGGAAAAAAATAGGGTTAAGTATTTCCTTTGGTAGGAAAGTAGGTATTCCTGCTTGAAAAATTGTTGGAACTGGCCCTTCTCTTTTAGAATTGAACACAAAAATGTTCAGTTTGTGTTTTTCCCACTATATTGGAAAATAATCTGTTTGGTCAGCTAAGGCTATGCAGTTGGTGAAATAAAAGGATATCTTTAAAATCCAGGTAGTGGCACTTCAATTTTGTGTTTGCAACTTATCCTTGTGATCCTTCACCTCATTTAGCATTAATAAAAAATACAACATAAAACCGAAAGATCACTGAGATCAGCTGAGATAAATGAATTCCACCCATCTTCACATAGATGTGGTAACTGAGGTGAACACTCTCGGTCCCTGCTTACCATCTCCTGAGTTTATAGTTAATTCTCAAAGGTTCTAGGAAAAGAAGATTTAAAAATATATATATATTTCAAATGCCAGTACAGTAGGATTCTGGTATGGTTAAGGCAGAGTAAACATTCTATCTCTTCCATCTATTACAATTTAAAATTCTGGACGAAGTACATAAAGCAATTACCCAGGGACTCTGAAAAGTAACTACTAGCTGGTGGATCGGAAAGGAAAATCACAACGTGAAGAAAAACTGGCACAGTGGCCAGTTTCCTCTTTTTCTTTTTACTTTCCTAACATCCTTCTTGGATTCACAGTCTTTATGAATTGGCAAACGCATAGAGTGTGGCCATGGAAAAAAACCTTTTTCTTTGGTCAGAGGACTGGGAGAGGAAACCTCTGGAACATAAACAGTGGTGGATATCCTTTCTTTCATTTTTCTCTCCTAGTTCTGCCTGCCCTGGATGCCAAACACCGTCTCCAAGCTTCCATCCTGGGATGTAGAATTGGGAGCGGCAACCAGGTTCACTTATATGTCCTGGAGAAGAATACATTTGCAGGAGATTTATAACAACGTGGGCACTTAAAATCCTGCCTTTCTGGCCAGAGAACAAGGGTAAGCTCTGAACAACAGTGAAGCAGGGAAATTACAGAGAAGAGAGAGTTCGATGAGAAGATAAGGAAGAAGAACAAGAGCAACACATGAAATCATCTCTGTGCATCTATGGAAATGATCCCCAGACCAGTGCTCCGAGAGCAGACCTGTGATGTAGGCCAGCATCCAGGCTCCACACAAGTCCCCGCATGTGACACATAAGCAGGGTTGATTCAAATAGCAAAACAAAGCCTTTAAAACCTGAACTGACATTAGAAACAAGATCCACGTAAGACAGAACGGGAATTGAAGCCTAACCCAAATGAGATTAATTACTTGTTAAAACAAACAAAAATGTCAATATTCTCCAGAGAATTTTAACATGACCGAGACTCAGAAAATAATATTTCAGATATCTGGGACACAGCAAAATTAATCAAGATACAAAGAGACACGAACATTTCAACAACATTCAAGGAAAATGGAAATAGATAGATGTCAAACACAGAGACATATCTTGGAATGATCAGGCAGATTTTAAAGCAATTACTACTCCCAATCTTTGTAAATTAGGGGTAAAAACTCTTGAAATCAATGGAAAGCTTGAAATTTCATTAGAGAAGTATGTTACCTAAAACATGGAAATGCTAAAAGTGAAAAGCACAACAATCGAACGGAAAAAAAAAAAAAAAAACTTACTGGATGGATTCAGTAGCAGATTGAAAAATTAAAGAGGAAAGTATCAGTGAATTTGAATATAAACTAATAGAAATGATCCAATCTGAACAACAGGGGAGTAAAATGATTGAAAAAAATAATGATCAAACCTCAGGGATCCGTGGAATAATACCAAAAGTCTAATGTCCTTGTCACTGCAGTCTCATAAGGATAGGGGAAAGTTTGTGACCCCCTCAAAAAAAGAAAAAAGAAAAAAGAAAAAAAGAATACCTGAAAATGCCTGAAATTTGGTGAAAGACAAAAATCTGCGTATTTAAGAGCCTCCATAAACTGCAAACAGAATAAGCTCACAGAAAACTAAGTCTATACACATCCTAATGAAAATGCTTAAAATCAAAGATAAAGGAAAAAAAAGAAAGCCAGAAAAATTACATGTGATGTGTAAGGGAACAGTAATTCTAATGACTGTCGATTTCTTATTACAAACCATGGGAGACAGTTGGACACTTTTTTTTTAAGCGCTGAAAGCAAACAATTGCTAACCAAAAATTCTTTATCCAGAAAAAATATTCTTCAGGAATAATGACACAATAAAAACATTCTCAGATGAAGGAAAACTAAAAAAATTTGTCTCTAGCACACTCTTCTCAAGGAAATGCTAAAGAGAGTTTTTCAGGCAAAAGAGAAATGATGCCAGAAGAAAATTTACAAACTAGGAAATAAGAGAAAAGTAAAAGAAAAGGTAAATATATGTGTAAATAAAGTAAACCATTTTTCTGCTCTTAAATTCTTTAAAGTGTGCCTAAAAGTTGAAAACATATATTTAAGACTGGTTGGTAGGGCTCTCAGTTTATCCAGCTATAATACATATGACAATTACAACATAAGGAAGGTACAGTAAAGGGATTAAAAGGTATTAAGGGGTCTACGTTTCACTTGAAGAGGTAAAATATTGATTCTATGTGACAAATGACAAATCATTAAAAACTCTACAGCAATCAGTAAAATAAATGTAAAAAATATACAGTGAAAAATTTAATAGATAAATTAAAATGGAATTTTACAAATTGTTCACATAATTTAAGGAAGGCAAGAGAAAGAGAAGAGAAACAAAAAACACATTAAACAAATAGGAAAAAAAAGGGTAGTCTAAACCCAAACATTAATATTACATTAAATATAAATGATATAAGATGACCAGTTTAAAGATAGAGATAATCAGATTGGTTTAAAAAATACCCAAATATATGGTGTTTATGTGAAACTTACTTTAAATAAAATTATATGGATATATTAAAGTAAAACAAAAAAGTGGAAAAAGTTACACCATGCAAAGTTATATCCTTGTTTCTCCGAGCTCTGATGCTATTTTTAGATAGATAATGTCATTATTGAGTTGAACTGTATGATATCCTACTAGTGTCTGAATAACTGTTTGGTATGGGGAAAACCCCACCCCTATATATGTTGGAATTGTGTCCAGAACCTTTTAGCTAGTGATCAGAATCAGAACCTCTAATCTTCAATTACCTTGACCTAACTGACTGACATATATAGAATCCTCAACCCAAAAGAATGAGAATACACATTCTTTCCATATGCATACTAAACATTCATCAAACTAGAACATGTTCTAGGTCGTCACAGAAAAAAAAAATTAACAAATTAACCAAAAAATAAACTATACAAACTTTACCTTGTCACTATAATGGAATTTAATTAGAAATATATCTGGAAAGCCCTTTATACTTGAAAATTAAACAACATACTTCTAAATAATCATTTGGCTAAAGAGAAAGTCTCGGGATAAATTCAAATACATTTTGAACTGAATGAAAATGAAATACATCATATTAAAACTTGTAGAATGCGTCAAAATCAGGAATTACAGAAATTTATAGCATTAAATGAATACATTGGAAAAAGAATAAAGGTCTCAAATCACTAACTTGAGCTTATACCTCAAGGATCCAGAAAAAGAGGAGCAACATAAACCCAAAACATATATAAGAAGGAAATAAAGAGAGAATTACCAAAGAAACTGAAAACAGAAAAATAATAGATAAAGTAAAGTCCAAAGTCAAAAGCTGGTTCTTTGTAAACACCAATAAAATTGATAAACTCTAGCCAGTGACCAAGAAAATGAATAAATATAAAGTTCTAATAATAGGAATGAAAAGGGGAATATCTGTAAATCTACAGACACTAAAATTTAATGAGGGAATATTATGAACAACACTGTTTTAGTCAATCAGGCTGCCATAAAAAAAATCAAATTGGGTGGTTTGTCAACAACATACATTTATTTCTTACAGTTCTGATGGCTGGAAGTCCCATATCAGATGCCAGTATGGTTAGATTAGTGGTGGCCAGATTCCATATCATCTTTCAAATTTACAGATGACTGTTTTTTTTTACACGATGGAGAGAGAGAGCTAGCCAGCTCTCAGGTCTCTTCCTATAAGGGAATTAATTCCATTCCTGGGAGTTCTGCTCTCATGACCTAATTATCTCTAAAGGCCCCACCTCCAAACACCATCATACTGAGATTAGGGTTTCAACATAAGAATTTGGGGGGAGACACAGTCATTCAGTCCACAGAAAACACTATCAACATAAATTGACAACATGAGGGAAATGGACCATTTTGTTGAAAACATAAACTTAGAAGACTGTCTCAAGAAGATGGAGATAATATACATAGTTCTGCATCTAATAAAGAGATTGAATTCATGGTTAAAACTCTCTATGAAAGAAAAATGTCAAGTCTAGATGGTTTCACTGGTGAATTCTAAAAAATGTTTAAAGAAAAAAAATTACACAAATTTAACATAAATCTTCCAGAAAACAGAACAAAACACCAACTCATTTTATGATGTCAGGATTGTCCTCATATCAAAATCAGACAAAAATAGTCCAAGAAAATAAAACCACAAAACAGTATCTATCATAAACATAGATACTAAAATCCTCAACAAAACATTAGCAGTTTAATCTAGCAACAAAATAAAAAAAACATAAACCATCATGACCAAGTGAGGTTAATCTCAGAAATATAATATTGAAAGTCAATATTAGAAAACCAGTCAAGATAATCCACCATATCAACAGGCTAAAGGAGAAAAACTACGCAATTATATAAGTACATGAAATAAAGCCTTTGACAAAAGTCAACAACCATTCATGATTAAAAAAAAATTCAGCAAAGCGTGAAACTTCCTTTCCCCAACAAATGGCAGCTACATAAAACCTAAAACTAACACCGTACTTACTAGTGAGGGATGGTCATTCTCACCACTCCTGTTCAACACTGTACAGAGATTCTACTAATCATAATGAAGCAAGGAAAAGAAATAAAAAAGCACTGAAATGGAAAGAGAGACATGAAACTGTTTCTATTCATAGAAGACAAGATTTTCTATGTAGAAAGCCGTAAACAGTATGTGGAAGAGCTCCTAGTGATTATAAGTGAGTTTAGCAAAGTCACAGAATACAATGTGAACATAATAAAATCAGTAATATTTCAATATAGTGTCAATGAACAATTAGATACAGATTTTTTAAACAGTTCTGTTCACAAGTTCCCTGGAAATGAATTACTTAGGTATACATCTAACAACATATGCACAGTGTATGTATGATGGAAACTATAAAATGCTGATGAAAGATATCAAGTAAGATCCAATACATAAGTATATAGTGTTCACAGACTGTAAGATTCAATATAATTAAGATGTCAATCCCAATCAAAATTCCTGCAGGATTTTGTTGACACAAACTAATTTCAGTATTTATATGAAAAGGCAAAAGAACAAGCCAAAATAATTAATATCAAGCTATAACAATCAAGACTGTATGTAACTGGAAAAAGGACAGACACACAGAGCAATAAACAGAATAGACAATTTAGGGGAAGAAAACCTACATAAATACAATTAATTGATTTTTTAACAAAGAGCTAAAGGCAATTCAGTGGAGAAAAGAGTACTTCTAACAAATGATGCTTGAACATTTTTTTACAAAAAAAAAAGTACCACAACCTATGCCTTATACAAAATTAACTCAGCATAGATTTAGAATAAATTGTAAAATGTAAGGCTTTAAAAATCTTAGAAGAAAACACAGGAAAAAATTAAGTATGTGTCCTTCAGTTAGGCAAAAACTTCAGAAACGTATTTCAACTCACATGTCTGACAAAGGACTTGATTTCCAGAATATATAAGAAACTTTAAAAAATCAAGACTAAGAAAACAATCCAGCCAAAACATGGGTGGAAAGATTTGAACAGCCACTTTAACAAGAAGATACGTGAGTTGCAAATAAGCCTATGAGAAGATGCTGAATATTATGTTATTAACGGAATGCAAATTAATACCACAATGCCATACTACTGCATGCCTATTAGAATGGCTATAATGGAAAAAACACTGATATTACCGAATGCTGCCTAGTAAGTGGAGCAACCGGAAATGTTATCACTCGTGGGAAAATGGTACTGCTACTCTGGAAAACAGTTTGATCATTACTTCCAACACGTTAAATACTTCATCCCACTCTCTTCTTGCTCACACAGTTTCTGAGAAGTCAGAGGTAATACTCATCTTTGCTCCTCTACAGGAAAGACTTTTTTTTTCCTATCTTTTTTTCAAGATTTAAAAAATTATCTTTGGTTTTCTAAAGTCTGAAAATGATATACCTATGTGTAGTTTTTTTTTTTGAGGGGGGAGTGGGGTTGGTATTTTTTCCTGCTTGGTGTTCTCTGAGCTTCCTGGACCTATGGTTTGATCTTGGACATTAATTTTAGGAAATTCTGAGTCATGATTGCTTCAAATTGCTTCTGCTTTCTTTTTTCTCCTTCTGGTATTTCTATTATGGATACGTTGCATCTTTTGCAGCTGTCATATAGTCCTTGGATATTCTGTTCGTTTTGTTTTCTTTTTAAGTCTTTTTCTCTTTGCTTTATTACAGTTTTGGAAGTTTCTATTGTCACACCCTCAAGCTCGGAGACTCTTTCCTTAGCCGCGCTCAGTCTATTAGTAAGGCCATTAAAAGCAGTCTTCACTTTTGTTATAGACTTTTTGATCTCTAGCCACCTTTTTTGTTCTTTTTTCCCTTAGAACTTCTATCATCCTACTTACGTTGCCCATTTGTTTCTGTATACTGTCCATTTATTCATTAGAGCCCTCAGTATATTAATCATAGCTGTTTTAATTCCCATTCTGATCATTCCAACATCCCTGCCATATCTGAATCTGGTTCCGATACTTGCTCTAAGTGCATTTTTTGCCTTTCAGTATGCCTTACAATTTTTTGTCGAAAGGTGGACACAATACACTAGGTAAAAGAAGGTGCAGTAAATAGGCCTTCAGCAACACAGTGGTAAGGAGTCCAGGGAGAGGAAGGGTTCCATAGTTCCATGGTGAGTCTCAGTTTCGGTGAGCCTGTGCCCCTGGACTGTGAACCTCACCAGTGCTGAGTTCTCAGTTTTATCAATTCTCCCTACTTTAGGTGGGACCAGATGGCTGGAGTGGGCTGGAGTTCGGTATTTCTCTTCCCCCAAGTGTCCCCAGTGTAGGTTTGGCCTCTGATAAAGAGGTGGAGGTAAAGAGGTCAAGCAGGGGTAGCCTCTGGCTAACTAGCTCCTCCTGAGGCAGGCCTCATTAAGAAGCACAGAATGCTCTGGCATATTTCCTAATGATTAGCCTTCCCCTCACCCCTGCCAGATTCCCCCTCACTCCTGCCAGAAACATGGACATATGAGAGGCTTTTCTCCACTATTCACTGTGAGAACCTGGTAAAGCTCCTGGAGGCAAAACTCACAAAACCGTGGGGATCTTCCTATGATTGGATCCCCCGGAGTTTTTAACTCTTAGACATGCTCACATTAAGCCTCCAGCAATTTGTCAACTGTAGTTCAGTTTTGTTTTGTTTTTTTCCTACCCCGGCACTGGTTCCCATGGAAGTTTAAACTCCAGTGAGCTGTGATATCTACCTGTCTGTTTCTCTAATTTTTATGGCAGCTGTTTGCCTTGTGACTTCACGTCTATGATGAATCCAAGGAGAACTGTTGATTTTTCAGTCTGTTCAGTTTTTTATTTGTTAGGACAGAATGGTGACTTCTAAGCTGCTTAGATGCCAGACCAGAAACCACAAGTCTGATTGTTTTTTTATAAAGTTAAATTTGCACTTACCATATGACTCATTAATTCCACAAAACCTATACATGAATATTTCAGCAATCTAGTTCTAATTCCAAAAACTAGAAACAACTCAAATGACCTTCAGTGACAGAATGAATAAACAGACTCTGGTACAAACATACAATGGAATACCACTCAGCGACAGAAAATGTAACAACTGATATGCATAATCATATGAATGAATTCCAAAGGCATTATACTAAGCGAAAAAAAGTCAGTCTCAAAAGTTACATTCTAAATGATTTCATTCATAGATATTCTGGGAAAAGCAAAACAACCCTAATGGAAAGAAGGTCATTGGTTGCTAGAGTGAGGCAGGGAGGAAGCCTTGACTGTCAAGAGACAAGGCAATTCTTTGGGGTGATGGAATTATTCTGTATCCTGATTATGTTAGTGGTTACATAAGTCTAGGATGTATTAAAACTCAGAAATGTAAAAAAAAATTTTTTTAAGGTGAATTGTACTTTATGGGAATTTTTAAAAGCCAATACAGTAACAGAAATTTTTCCTCTTGTGTAAAATAAAAAGAATCCTCAAGAAGGTTTTCTATGCTATTTCCTCTAGTACATTTATAGCTCCAAAATTAGACACCATGCCAATCATATTTTTTGACTACTTTATAACTCCCTGAATAACAGCATACCAGATGCAGCCATACGAGGGGAAACACTGACACTACGCAAGTGGCACTGACAAAAAGGACTCTGTGACCCAGTGTTTTAGCAAAAGGGACCATTAAACATTGCACACAATTTAATAAAGCAATGTGGAGAGGTAGTCTTGGGAAAAAAATAAAAAACCCCAAAACCAGAGTAAGACACAAATTCCCTTTGCTTTTGAGGACTGTTTAATGGATCTAATTAGTAAGCCTCCATGGTCCTGTAGAAGCTGTGGGCATTTCTGCATTCATTTTAAAAATGAAATGAATGTTCTGGCAGCTCCTGAAACAGAATGTTAACATAAGAAATGCAACACAAAAAGCAGTCACCTTGAATCAGAACCGAAGAGCTGACTGGAGGTGCTGCTAAGACTATAAAGAAGATTGTCTTTTCTCTGCAAGATCACCTTTCACTTCAAACCAACAAAAAACGCAGAGATGAGGCAGAAAAACAACTGTCATCTGGGGCTGGAGCCAGTGGGAGCTTTAACCTCTGGAGGACTGGAAGGAAAAGCAAACAGTCTAAGGCGGTAAGTAAATTTAGGAATGGCAAGTTGGTAATTAAGCTGGATGTTAATTAATCAGCAGAAATAAAAGAGAGTGACCGCCCAGCAGGAAGCCAGAGGGGAAGGCTTGTGTTTCCAGTCAGTCTCGTGAGGGAAGTTTAGGGTCTGTGCTTCTTCGGGGCATCTTTCTAGAGTGTGCCAAGACAGATGCCTGCCTGCCTACCAAATCATGAAGGTCACATTTCTGCTCTCTGCCAGAGCCTCTGGGCCCATGTCAACATCACTAAGAAATGCTTTCTTTCAAGTAAGGTCTGGTTCTTATTCTTCACTCCATCTCCCTCTATCATCTCTAATAGCACACATTTGCCCTGGGCTTTAGTCAGTCACGGCAGCGTAGCGGGGCTGGCAGCTTCCCGCTCGGTGACACAATCCAGAAGGGAAACAGACTTGACTTTCAGCTTGCTCAAGACGTACACGGACAAGGTGAAGGTATCTTAGGCTGTGGTAGTCATCCCTATGTCCCAAAGTCATGGGAAGTTTCGAATCAGGGGAATCCTCCAAAAAGACAAGCAGCATAGGTCACTGCAGAATTAAACGGGCGTCTTCACGGGCCTTTTGGAGGCTGCTGGATCAGAGGGACAAGGTAACGGTAGGAAGTGGCAAGTGGAAAACCTTGCCAAAGGCTTGGCTTTGCCGCCTGCCTCACTGTATCTACATGACTAGGGTGAGAAAAATTAATAAACAAAGGTAGGAGTGGAGGCAGGTAAAATGCAAGCCATGACTCAGGTGAGATAAATAGAATCTCCACTGGATTTTCTCCCAGGTAACTTTCAAAATGCAAACATCAGACACTTAGCAACATGAAAGCGGGGAGAGGGGGCTGACTGGCCACCTAGTATTTGCTGAAAGGAGATAATCAGAAAGTAATAATAAAAATAGATTAAAATGAAAAAGGAAAGATGGCAGATAAAAAGGAAATTATCTGATTTAATATATTCATTTTTCATTCAATATTTTCATCGAACACCAACTCTGAGAGCACCTTAGCTGTGTACGCATCATTTGACTGTTTAAAGTGCACAAGTGAGGTTTACCATGTGAGGAACCTTAGGATTATGTGTCCTGGTGTGTGAATCACTTGAGAATGAAATTTGTCTCTATTATTCAAGGCATATCAAACCTAGAATTCCACGAAATTAGGCACACCATAAATACTCTGTGAGATTATAATGAGGTTCATTTATTGTTATTTACTTGACTGTTGATATGAGTTAAAATTTCGAAAGCCTCTTCTTTTGAATAATCTGGTTCTGCTCATAATTGGTCACAGTACTCTCAAATTTCTAGCTTTCATCGAATGTAAACTGCATGAGCATCTGTGGTCATGTTTATCCCAGAGTACCAACCCCGTGAAGAGTGAAAAATTCAATCATCTAAATAGCTTTT
The DNA here is from genome assembly GCF_048773025.1 of Camelus bactrianus. NCBI lineage: Eukaryota > Metazoa > Chordata > Mammalia > Artiodactyla > Camelidae > Camelus > Camelus bactrianus. Next base: position 18,460,771 of record NC_133560.1, on the reverse strand, counting down.
TCAAAATTATACAATCAATCTGCTTTTACTGGTATTTTTCATTCCCTTCTTTAAAAAATACTAATTATGTATACAACTTTGGTCAATTTAGTGAAATAAATAAATAAGTGAAACAGAAATTATATGACATAATGTAAGTTACAAAACCACAGACGTTCGGCTAAAATTTTTACTTTTCAATTGTTTTTATATAGACAGTTTTAACTGACAACTGCCCTGATACAGCTGTATCAAACACACAGACCCAGTCTATGTGTGAAGATACACTTTCAGGGACAACCAGCCAAACAAGCAAACATCAAGGATATTGAATCTTTTTCACTTGATGTTGAGCTACAGACATTAACTAAGTCTTGCTCTCAGAAATTTCGAAGTGTTAGATGATAAATCAAAAACTCTATTCTTTCCCTCCAGGAAAAGGAAGCCTGAAATCAGGCTAGCTGGTATGACTCACATGGTCTGTAAGCGGTCAGAATTTGTTATAAACACAAATGCCTAAAAGCCAGGTGGGTAACCCAAATAACTGATGTGATCTGGGTGTGGGGACTGTGTTGACACAGGAGTAGATGTCCTTAGGTAAAACAAAGCCACAGGCTTCTCTGCCTGCCTTTCTAAATGTCATTACTCGTGAGAAAAATTGGCTAGAGCTAAGAGCAGATGTTTAAAAATTACCTAACCAACTGCCACCTTGTGTAAAGATAAGACATATAAACCCAAATCTTCCAATTTTAAAACAGCTTAGTACAGTGCTTTTTACTCCCTATTTAGTTACACACACACATTATATACACATGCATGTCATATGTACATATAGACATATACATGTGTGTATATAATTACACATGTATCCATGTGAATATGGATATAAAAATTTATGAAATCTAAATATCTATGCTATGGGCTGACTTCTACCTACCCCAAATTAAGAACTTGAAGTCCTCACCCCCAGTACCACAGAATGTGATTGTATTTGGGGATAGACAGGTTTTTTAAAATTTTAATTGAAGTATAATCAGTTACAGTGTGTCAGTTTCTGGTGTACAGCACAATGTCCCAGTCATGCATATATATACGTATTCATTTTCATTAAAGGTTATTATGAGATATTGAATATAGCCCCCTGTGTTATACAGAAGAAATCTATTTTTTAATCTATTTTTATATATAGTGGTTAACACTCGCAAATCTCAAACTCCCATATTATCCTTTCCCATCCCCTTTCCCCCAGTAACCATAAGGTTGTTAACTATGTCTATGAGTCTGTTTCTGTGTTGTAGATGAATTCATGGTGTCCTTTTTTTTTTTTTTAGATTTTACATATGAGTGATATCATATGGTATTTTTCTTTCTTTCTGGCTTACTTCACTTAGAATAACGATGGAGATAAGGTCTTTAAAATGTGGAATTCAGTTAAAATGGGCCACAATCCACTATGACTCATATCCACATAAGAAGAGGCCATCAGGACACAGTTTTAGAGGGATGACCATGTGAAGACACAGGGAGAAGACAGCCACACACGATACAAGGAGAAAGGTAGCAGCAGAGAAACCAGCCCTGCTGGCACCTTGATCTCAGACTTTCTCCAGAATTATGAGAAAATAAATTCTGTGGTGTAAGCCATCTATTCTGTGGTACTTTGTTATGGCAGCCCTACCAAATTAATACAATTACCACCCAATCAAAACCATGCGAACAGTTATAACAAAGTTGAATGTGCTTTGACTATATAAGTCATTGCTGACTTTTAAATCATGGATGTTGACTCATGAGCCGTGGTGATCTTTCTTTCCATCATACCTCCTCCCTTACTGACCTTGATGTCAGATGACCTTGTTTTTAGAAGCTTTAACTTAAGGGATGTACGTATTTCCAAACAGCCTGAGAAAAATTCACACTTGATGTGTGCCCATGGTCTCTGTCCCAGGGCTTCACCTTACTTTCAATGACATTGTAGAACTAACAAATTAAACAGAGCAAACGGGGAACTCCAAAAAATAGTCACAACTACTTCTATTGTCCAGCGCAAGAAGTTAGAATTAGATGGTAAACTGCCTTTTTTAAAAACAGGTTCCTACTACGCAACTGCTGGGTCTGGGCAATTTTTCCCTTTGCTTCAGTTTGTTTGCTATTGGCATTTGAAGGTTTGTTTGCTTACAAAGGAACAACAAAAAAAAAGAAGTGCGCTGAACAAATAACATCATAGAACTATATATGAATCTGCCTATTTCATGATGTCAAATGATGGCAGATACAACTAGGTCTCAAGTCAAGATCAGGTTATCTTCAAATGTACTCATCTTTTAAATGTCTCTCAACTTATGTTAACCCTTCATTTCCAGGGCACTCCCTTGGACATTTTCTCAGCAAAATATTTCCTTGAGGAAAGTCCAGATTTAAAAAAAAAAAATCTCCAGACGATAAACTTTTATCAACTCAGTAAAAAGCTTTTTAACAGTTTTTAAACATTGTATGTGCACTGAAACAAGATTCTGGGTTGCACAATTTCCTCAACCTTAAATATGTAGCTATTGTAAAAACTTCCACTGGACCAAGAAAGACAGAGTTACCAGGGAAGTTTTTCATTGCTTTTCTCCATCTCATTGTTATCTCTATTTTAAAAGATCTTTGTTGAAGGTTTTTTTGTCCTCAGATTTCTAGAGCTTTAAGAAGTCTTTGAGCACATTTTCTCACCACAAGGAAAAACCATAGTTCTAACCTTGGCAAGACTTTGACAGCAGGACTAGAGCCAAGTAAAATAATGAAAGAGGCAAATTAGTCTTCAGTGTTACTTACGTAATTTTCTTCAAGTCCTACCCAGAGCTTTCACACAAATTTCTTTCTATCTAAAATCCCATCCTCATTTTGGGTCATTGCCCTAGATGAGGTTATTCCAGGAAAGAGCTTTATGCTCCACAACTCAATAGGCCTGAACTCTGAGCACAGAGAGCTCTTGGTAGCAGCATGACTGTGAGCAAGTTACTTAGTCTCCTATATACTCAGTTTCATCATCTGTAGAATTGAACCAACCTCGGTGCCTCGGCGGCCTGTTGTTAGAGATAAAGAGATCATCTATATAAATCACTTAGCAGAGGACCTGTCACAAGAAATCCACTCTATAAATATTTGTTATCAAGAAGACTAGGCTCAGGCTCTGAGTGAAATAAAATAAGCTTATTCCATTCTCTTTCTTCCACTAAACACAGCTACAAAATCTGGACAGAATGCATGGAACAGCTATTGGAGCACTCTGAAAGTACACAGTAGCAGAAAGATTGGGAAGGAAGATCAAAATTTGAAATACAACTGACATATCCATGAGTTGTCTTTTTTTTTTCCCTTTTGGCACCCCTCCAGCCTGAATTCAGTGTACCAGAGGTGGGCGCTAAGACACAACATAGAGAAAACTCCAGTTAAGATCCTCTACTTCTGGTTCAATAATAGAAAAGGAACTCAGCCCTCAGAAAGATTGTTGAAACACACCCTTTTGGTTTTTCCTGTTCTCTTTTCTCCTACAGCCCGGCTCTCAAGCAATTACACGGTACCAGTGACAGCTGTATACAACAGTAACCACACAAACTAAACTCTGGTGTCGGGGAGTGTTCCCCTGGGATCAGTGGAGCTATGACTCCGAGAGTACAGGGTCTATCCTCGGGTGCTTTCATTCTCTCTCTTCTGCTGGCTGGCCTTACACTGGATCGATTGATTAGGTATATGGAAGAACAAGGTAAATACAGTCTCAGCCTTTGGTCACAGGACCAAAAACAGGAGCCCCGGGAAAACAGAAATTACTGGGGAAGTCAAAGAGAGGCAAAGACTTGGCAAAGTAGCCCAAGAAAGGTTTTTATGATCTTTGCCCACCCCAAGCTGCACATACATAAATATGACACTATTTACCAAACTAAAGATACTAAGAACTGAATTAACAAACCAAACGCTGAGTCCCAGACTGGTGACTGGATGACACATGCCCAAGACAGATCAGAATACTACTGCAGTGGCTTTGGAAACTACAGGTTAGAAATAGTGCCTGCGACTAAACTGGTCTGTTACCTGCTAGAACAAATGTACCACATTTAGAAATTAGTCAAGTTGCAGTCTCATATAATAACTCCATATGTCTAGCATTTAATCCAAACTACCTTGACATACAAAGAACTAGAAAAATCTCAAATCAAAAGGAAAAAGACTTTTTTTTTCCTCTTTAAACAGACACCAATGATAATACATCACAAATGTTGAAATTATGTGATGCGTATTTTAAAGCAATTAAAATGTCAGTACTACCAACAGCCATCTACAGACTCAGTGCAATTTCTATTAAGATTCCAATGGCATTTTTTACAGAGGTAGACAAAACTCCTAAAATTTATATCAAACCACAAAAGACCCTGAATAGACAAAGAAAACCTGAGAAAGAAGAACAAAGCAGCAGGAACCACACTTCCTGATTTCAAGCTATCCAATAAAGTTATTGTCATCAGAACAGTATGGTCCTGGCATAAAAACAGACAAAAACACCAATGGGACTAAATCGAGAGCCCAGAAATAAACCCAAGAATATACCATCAGCTAATATTTGACAAAGGACCCAAGAATACTCAGTAAAGACAGTCTTTTCAATAAAGGGTGCTGGGATAATTGGATATTCATATGTAAAAGAATAAAACAAGACCTATACTGTATACCACTCACAAAAATTAACTCAAAATGGATTACAGACAAATGTAAGAAATGAAACCAAGAAACTTCTAAAAGAAAACATAGTCATAAAGCTCCTTAACATGGGTCTTGGTGATGATTTTTGGATGTAACACCTAAAGCACAAGCAACAAAATAAAAAATAAGTGGGACTACATCAAACTAAAAGACTTCTGCACAGCAAATCATCAGCAAAGTGAAAAAAAAATCTATGTTAATAGGAAAAAATATTTGCAAACTATATATTTGATAAGGAGTTAATATCTAAAATATATAAAGAATTCATGCAACTTAATAGCAAAACCCCCCAAATAACCCAATTTAAAAATGGGCAAACAATCTGAGTAGACATTTCTCCAAAGAAGATATGCAAAAGGCCAACAGGTATATGAAAAGGTGCTCAATATCACTCATCAACAGAGAAATGCAAATTAAAACTACAATGAGGTATCACCTCATGCTTATTAGAACAGCCGTCATCAAAAAGAGATACCAAATGCTGACATGGATGTTGAGAAAAGGGAATCCTTATGCACTATTGGTAGGATTTTAAATTAGCCAATATTGAAAACAGTATGGAGGAGCCTCAAAAAATTAAAAACAGAAATACCAAATGATCCAGCAGTTCCACTTCAATCCAAAGGAAATGAGCACACTAACTCAAAAATATAGCTGCACCCCTATGTTCATAGCAACATTATTTACAATAGCCAAGACACTGATTTATTATAAACTGTAATTTTAAGTATAGCACTTTCCTGAATTCTATGAGTCATTTTAGTGAATTATTTAACCTGAGAAGGTCATGACAACTCTTAAGTTTGTAGCTAGTTAGTGAGGAGTCTGGGTGGCCTGGGGAATCCTGAATGAAGTGTAGTGGTGTCTGAAGTGGAGGCAATCTTACTGCGGATCATGTCTTTAAACCAGTGGAGTCTGACATTAATTCCTGGTGTGTAGTATCAGAATTGAATTGCAGTATGACCATCAGTGTCAGAATAATTATTGGGGTTTTTAATGTACAGAGATGTTCACATATAAGAAAACCATGAAATAAAGAGATGTGAAAAAAAAAAAGAACTATATGGTGATTTTCACATTCAACTTAAAAGTTGTAAAATGCTGATACCATAGACAGACTTTGAAGTATGTATATTGTAACCCCTAGGCAAACCACTCGGACACAGAAAGAGGTTCAGTCAAAAACACAAAAGTCACATCAAAACAGAATACTAAAGGTTGTCTAAATAACCCAAAGGGAAGATGAAAAAGAAGAAACAGGGATTTTTTTTTTTTTTAAAAACAAGCAAACACATGGAAAAACAAAAAATAAAATGGCAGACTCTTGTATTGGTCTCCCTAGGCTACCATAACAAAAATACCACAAACTGAGTGGCCTAAACAACAGACATTTATTTTCTCCAAGTTTGTGGAAGCTAGAAGTTCATGATCAAAGTGCCAGCAAATTCAGTTTCTATTCAAAGCTCTCTTCCTGGCTTGTAGACATCAGCCTTCTTGCTGGCCTCACATGGCCCTTCCTTTGTGCTCACTTAGAAAGAGAAAAAAAAGTGGGGTGGAGAGAGGGAGGGGGGGAGAGAGAGAGAGATCTGGTGTCTTTTTGTCTTCTATTAAAGGATTAAGGTCTTACCTTTGTAACCTTACTTAACTTTTATTACCTTCTTCTAGGCCCTGTCTCCAAATACAGCCATATCTGGGGGTTAAAGCTTCAAAATATGAATTTTGGGGAGAACACAATTCAGTTCATAAAAACACACACCCTGATGTATCAATAATTTCATTAAATGCAAAATGTTAATTCATATGAATTAAAAAACAGAGATGGATTTTAAAATACCCAACTATATGCTATTTACAAGAAACTCATTCAAATACAATTATGTAAATGAGTTAATGGTAAAAGAATGAAAAAAGATATACTATATAAATACTAAACAAAATAAAGCTGGAGGGGCTTTATTGATATCGAAGTGCAATTTTCAGAGCAAAGAAAATCACCAGGGATAAAGAGGGATATTACCCAATGATAAGAAGAAAGAGGATTAATTCACCAAAAGGACCAAAAAAAAAAAAAAAAATCCTTACATGTGTTTGCAGCTAGCAACAGAATTTTAAAATAAATATGAAGCAAAGTTTGACAAAAAGTAGAAATATACAAACACAAAAATATAGAAGAAAATTTCAGTACTTTCCTCTGATATAGAAGTAGTACACACAAAATCAGCAAGGATATAGAGGAATGAAACAACATCATGGATTAACTGGACTCGATTTATAGGACAATCCAGCAAAAGCAGAATAAACTTCAGGTGCAGATCAATCAACTAGATGAGGAGTCAGCAACCTATAGCTTCCTGATCACACAAACCAATGTACACTGTGCACTGTGAGAGGTAACCCCTCAAAGGTGTGACAGTCAGATGGTTGGGGGTATTGGGGCAATCTCTGAAACTGGTTATCACGCTCCTCTAACAGTGTTCTCCACTGCAAGTTTACTATAGTTTTCTAATGTAACAGAAAAAACAAACAAGAAATGCCTCAAAGTCTTGAACAGACATGTCACCAAAGAAAGTAGACACAGGCATATGAACACACGAATGGTGTTCAACATCATTAGGGTAACGCAAATTAAAACTGTGATTGGATTCCACTATATACTCATTATAATAACTAAAATGAAATAATATTGACTACATGAAATCCTAGCAAGGATGCAGAGAACTGGGAATTCACTTACATTGTGGGTGGGTATGGACACGGGAAATGGAGTCCATCTCCTCATTGCAGGAGGCACAAAATATTTGGGCTCTGTTTCCCTGTGCCAAATCATTTCATTCTTATATGGTAACAAATGTTAATGACCAAATGAATATACATTTCTGGGTATTATGCAAAGATAGACATTTCAGACTTCTTTCTGAACCAGTAAGTGGAAAGTTTTTTCCTTTATGCTATTAATCCCATTTTTCGTGTGAATTGCCCTATGTTCATGATGCCACTTACTAGTATGGCCGCCTTTATTTGTTGTCGTTTCTTGTTCCTCTTAAGAATCAACTGAATACGGCACGTGTTTGTTTATTGCATAGCTCAGGCCAGCTCCTAGTTTCCCGCAAGGCAGACTTGATGTGTTAACACCTAGAATTTCAGTTTATTTCAGAGGGAAAAGAAAAATCACACTAACATAGGAATGACACTCATTAAATTCACTCTACCTTGGTTAGAAACTGGAAATAGTAGTCCTCACTTTTCTTTGTCAGCTAAGAGAGAGAATTCTTATGATTAAAAAGTTGAAGAATTCTTATACATTGCAAAAGGTGCTAAGTGCTTTTCCCAAAGGAAGTAATTTCCAGATTCCCATTTTTAGAACAGCTTCTCCCAACACAGTCTCTCCAAATATGTTTTCAATCCTCACTTCCACTGCTTGCTGTTGTCTTGGTTTTAACTTAATTATGTTATTTTATTATTATTTTTTGTGGTCTGCTTATTCAGTATATGGAAGGTTCATTACTCTCTCTCTCCACACTCTCTCTCTCTCTTTCTCTGATGCTGCAGGTGTTTTGTTATGTAAAAAACTATGTAGATAAGAGTCTTCTAAATTTCCATAGCTGAATATAGGTTTCCTGAATAACATAAAGGGTTTATTTTAGGGGTTCTTTTCTTTCCAACCTAGCAACAATTTTCAAAGGACGGTTAACTTGCATTAAGAAATTCAGAAGAAAACAGCATCTGTTAGAAATGTGAAATGACCCTCTGCTACCACATGTGTGCTGTGCCTTACATTACAATGATTCCTTTCCTTGTTTCTACCCTAAAAGCAATGCTCTGATGAGTGTCATCTTTGTCCTTTGCTGTTAGGCACAACAAGCAGCTTATAATCAGCCATGATGAAATGGTGACAATTAGAAACTTTGGCACAAATTGTATGTACAGCAACATTCAATTTTCATAACGGCAGGATATAGCAATTGGAGGTAGTGTTTCAATGAAAAAAAAAAAAAAAGTTTGACCAGCAAGACATTTTTATTAAGAGATATGTATAAAATGATTTTTTCTTTTAAATGTAGCTTAGGCAATTGTCCGAAAGCAGATGTACCATGGCCTCTGCTTCTAATTAGAATTTAAAATCTGCCTTCTGTATTAAGCATATTTAATGCTAGCGGTGGTTTGATAATATAGTCCTGGGGTACATACATTGTGCTTTTATAATTAGTACCAAATTCAGCCACTTACCTGATCTACCAAAATGAGAAAAAATATTAGGACCTAATGGACTGGATATTTTTCTACTGCAAATAAATGAGGACAGTCAGAAATATATTCCCCAGACCTTGGGTGATAGAAGTAATTGTTGGGAGGAGGTCAACAAAAAGCCATGAGGGCTCGAGTTGATAAAAGGTTGTTTAGTGTAAGATAATCTCCAAAAATTTTTTTTAACAGTGAGTCTTCTTTAAGTGATGGATCTGATTAATTTGTACAGCAAACTATCCCTTTCTAAGACTAACTAACTGACATAAAGTCCTTAAGTGAGAGCCAAATTTCTTATTATAGCCCATAATTTGTTTTAGTAATTAACAGAAATCTAATTTCTCTTACACACAGCAATGATCTGAAAAAAGTTTTTGGCCTCTAAATACCCCTTTCTTAAGAAAGACTTTATTCTCTACTAGAACATTTCCAGTTTTCTCAGCAATTTGGTTGATCAACATCCTTTTTAAAGATCCTTATAGAGAATTAGACACTGTGTCCCAGAGCATGAAGCACAATGGGCAAAGCCTCTCTGTTGCTCTATTTACTCATCCTAAGGTTTAATTAGGAGTTTTTAGTCATTTCACACTGTCGACATTCACTGAGCTTGTCATCATCTAAAAGCTCGCACTTTATTAATATGGATTTTTGTAGAGCCAAACTTCCTCCATCTAATATTATATGTTTCTATTTAATATTTATTTTTGTGTATGTGAGGGTGGGGGAAAGAGATGTTTAATATTTTTCTTCAAGATACCTGGAGTTTTCTGAATGCTGAAATTATCAACTATGATATTAATCATGCCTCATGAGTTAGTGTAATGAATAAAAGATTACTTTTTCTTTATGAATTACAGGGATAAGTGTGTGAGGTATATATGAATAAAATGAAAAATAGATTTTTAAAAATATTAATTATCAAGTTGCTATCAACATCCAATAAAACTTGAGTCACAGAAAACTAGAGAGCAAATCTGACAGGAAAGTTGATTTTTGGTAGTCTATTTTTTGAGGAAAGTCAGACACAAGACAGCGAATATGGCATGGATAACAAAGCACACACGTGCACAGCTCAAAAGCACAGCCTTCCTGACGTTTCTCACTGGTGTTTTAAACTATTCCATAAATTTTTCTTTATACCTATTACATCTATTATTCCATCCAGTTGAAAATGATGTTCAGAATAAATCTAAGATAAGAGGTTGAGCCTATTACAAAATATTAAGTGAATTTCACTACCTGGCACTTTCAAACTGAGGAAAGCTGATGTAGATATTTTTTCTGCTTTATTCTTGTCTAAACAAACAATTCAATTTATCAAACGTCCCCATTCAGTTTCCTTCTATTTATTTTGACTTCTTGCATACTGAAGTTCTGATTTTTTTCTCTTTTCCTAGTTTAAAATAAACCATACTTACAGAAATGTTAAATATACACACTCATCTCTACTTTTCCCTTGGGAACTAACTTGCTGAAAGAACTCTAGAACTAACAAAATGAATTGGTTTATATAAGCACATTAATAAGCTTCAGAACAAGGACCCGTTACAGAAAATCAATTCATTCCTACAATAGATATTAATGCAACATTTCCTGCCGGTAAAGTATTGTGCTAAGGATCAAAGTGGTGCTGTGTGTGAGCGCAACTCGTAATTTTAACCACAAAATAGGTTCTCAAAATGTTCTTAAAACTCAAATGATTTTCATCTGACTTTCGAATCAGCCACCTTCTATCTGCTTTTGAGTTCACTTATATTCAAGTGGCTATTACATAAAAATGCCAGAACCTCACATACGTGGAGAAGCTAATTTTACATACCAGTGAGCCACTCTACATGGAATCTGAGCAGTCCGGGGGGAAAAAATTAAATTGGCCATCTCTACAAGTTGAGACTCACAAGTTGAAATCAGAGGTACCACTTCAGAACAAAAATGTTCTTGATAATTAACATTCAAAACATAGAAATCCAAGTAAAATAACATAAATCAAAGTATGATCTTACTGATCATTTATGCCAAAAGCAAATATATTTATTTTAGATATTCCCTGTATCTGAGTATTCTCAGCTGGCAACCACCTCTGGTGCAGTCCTCCACCATCAGTAAGGGAACTGGTGTAGAAGAAAGTGTTTTGGTTTAGGAATCTAGAAATTTGAGTGCTGGTCCATAATTTGTGACTATTGGGGTATGGGAGCAAGAGAAGATTATTTTGAGCTCTTCAGTCTCAGATTTCTCATGGATAAAAGGAGGAAACCGCACTGATCTTTGCCACTAACATATGAAGAGAGTCCTGGTGCTGCACAGGCTTCAGACCACCCCTCCCCGCGGCTGTCAGTGGCTGGGATGAAGGAGTGCCCGGATGATTCTGCACTTTCCTGGTAAGACTCCTCCTTCCTTTTCTAGAGTAGCACTAATGTTACCTGCCTTGAGATTTCCCAGGACTTATCACTCCTTTTATCTTGTTTCAAACATTCACCACTAGAAGCCTGTTTCATCCAGGTCATTTCTCAAACCCTGGCTCTATCCCCACAGAGCTCAGTGGGTCAGCAATGAGGCCAATCCTTCACGGCCACGCTGGCCAACACTTTCTATTCCCTGTCACACTACTTTTCTCTAAAGTATTTATCAACCGTTTCACGTACTGTATTTTATTTTTATTTATGTTTCTATCTCTTTCCACAAATATATAACCTTCACAAGGGCAGAACTTTTTAAAAATTAAACTATTTTTCAGAACAGTTAAATTTACAGAAAAATTTTAAAGAGAGTAACTACAGAGAATTCCCATATACCCCACACTGTTTTCCTCTTATTAACATTAAACATTAATATGGTATATTTGTTACAATTAATGAACCAATATTGATGCATATTATTAACTGAAATCCATACTTTATTCTGATTCTCTTAGCTTTTATCTAATGGCCTTTTCAGTTCCAGGATCTCACCCAGGATATCACATTACATTTAGTTCTCATGTCTTTGGCTCCTCTTGACTACGACAATTTCTCAGACTTCCCTTGCTTCTGATAATGTTGACATTTTTGAGGAATACTGGTGAAGTCTCTCGTAGGAAACCCCTACATTAGTCTGATGTTTTTCTCATGATTGGACTAGGGATATGGATCTGGGGCAAGAGGACCACAGGTAAAATGCTATCATCAAATGATGTGTAGATGCCGTTAACATCACTGTTGATGCTGACCCTGATCAGCTGGCTGAAGCGGTGTTGCTCAGGCTTCTCTAAGGCCAAGTTAACGTTTTTTCTTCCTCTCCACACTGTACATTTTGGAAAGAAGTCACTATGCAGGGCCCACATCTAGGGAGTAAGGAGTTACGTTTCACCCTTCAGGATGGAGTATCTACAAAAATTATTTGGGATTCTTCTACCCAGGAGATGTGTCTATAACCCCTGTTTAATTATTCATTCTATTATTTACTTATACCTATATAGATCCATTACTGTTTACTTTGTACTTAGGGTTATAATCCAATACTCATGTATTTACTTATTTGTTTATTTTGTTCAGCTTTTGTCATTGTCAGCTCCTTTAGTCGGCTTCTGCTTCCCTTTAACATACATATTTAATTTATATTTAATTTATATTTATATTCATATTTATATTTATATTTAGCATTCTTTGCCTTCTGGCAACACAAGCTGTTCCAGGCTCATCTGTATTTCTCCTGCCTCAGTCTTAGAATCAACAAATTCTCGAGGGAACTATGGTTCCTTGTATTGAACAATGGTATTGGAAACACGATCTGAGTGTGCGGCTTGCTTTTTCTTACTGAGGCATCCTCTGATGTGTTACTCCCCAGGTAATTCTAGCCTCTTTCCATTGCTTATGGGCAAGCTTCCATTCTTACAGTGCTGAACCTGCCCCTCAATCTCTGCCATTCACTTATTTAGTTGCTCAGTTCTGGTATACGTGTACAGCACACCACAGTTGTTAGCTCACTCCCATGCGAGACTATTGCATCAACTAGAGCACGGTACTGATGTAAAGTTTCTCATGCACTTACTCTTCCAGACTTCAGTCGTTTCTAAATTTACTTAGGTCAGTAGGTGTTCTCCCCTCCAACTTCTTCAGGGAGATTGCTTCATAAATATGTAACATAGTTGGATTATTTGGTCACAGTCTACATTCTATTCTAGAAATCCCAATGTCTTAAGTGATTTTTTTCTTAACTTGTATGTATTCAGATTTACTCTTTGTACTGTAAATTTCTATAGGTTTTGGCAAACGCATAATGTCACGTATCCAAGATCACGGTATCACCTGGAATAGTTTCAGCACTCTAAAACGTCTCCTGTGTTTCATGATTTCAACCCTGCATCTCCAGACCCCTGGCAACCACTGATTGTTTCATCACCGTTACAATTCTGTCTTTTCCAAAATATCATGTACTTGAAATCATACAGTATGTAGAGGACAGAATTTTTTATCTGATTTGTTTACTGCTGTATATTCCGTATACAGAACAGTTCTTTGCTTATTGTAGGTACCTGTTACAGACTGAATGTCTATGTCCCTCCCCATCCCAATTTATATGTTGAATCCCTAGCTCACAATGTGATAGTATGTGGAGGTGGGTCTGTTGGGAGATAATTAGGTTTAGATGAGATTAGGAGGTGAGGTTCTGATGATAGGACGAGTGCTCTTGTAGAAGACCAGACAGCTTATTCTCTCTCTCTTTCTCTCTCTTCTGCAGAGAAGTCATGTGAGCACACAGAAAGATGGCAGCCATCTGCAAGCCAGGAAGAGAGACCTCACCAAGAACCAAATCTGTCAGCACCTTGATCTTGGACTTTCCAGCCTCCAAAACTGTGAGCAAAAAATGTCTGTTGTTTAAGACACTCAGTCTGTGGTACTTTGCTGTAGCAGCTCAAGCTGACTATGACAGCATTCAATATATATTTTTGCATGAAGAAATGAAAGAATTATTTATGAGTTTGTAGCTCAAGCATACTGTGTTTCTACAATAAGATTCATGATTTTACTTCCTTTTGCCTTTTCTCACACTCCCTTCCAAAGAAAAATGGAAGAAAATAAAAGAATTACTGCTTTCAATTGTGACTGTAATGTAACTGCTTTGCTAAAGATTTTTAAAATGAATTTAGAGATATGCCATTTGTAGTGACTATTCTATTGATTTAAAATAGTATATGAAGTGGTATATTTATACAATGGAATACTACTCAGCCATAAAAAATAATAAAATAATGCCATTTGCAGCAACATGGATGGACCTGGGGATTGTCATTCTAAGTGAACCAAGCCAGAAAGAGAAAGAAAAATACCATATGATGTCATTTATTTGTGGAATCTAAAAAAAACCCAAAAACCAAAAAACAAACTTGTTTACAAAACAGAAACAGGCTCACAGACATAGAAAACAAACTTATGGTTACCAGTGGGGGAAGGGGGTGGGAAGGGTTAAATTAGGAGTTCCAGATTTGCAGACACTAATATATCTACAATAGATAAACAACAAATTCGTACTGTATAGCACGGGCAACTATATTCAGTATCTTGTAGTAACTTACAGTGAAAAAGAATATGAAGACGAATACATGTATGTGCATGTATGACTGGAGTATTATGTTGTACACCAGAAATTGACACAACATTGTAAACTGACTATACTTATTGAGAAATATATATACACAAAAAAAGTAGTCTAGAAAGATATAAATAGTATGTAAGAAACTACATGTGTAGGTACTTAGAAATGCACAAAAGTGACGGCACAGGCGATCTTATTCTTTTGTTTCCAAATTTTTCTATAAAAGTTAAAATTTTTTATATTTTCTATAAAAAGTATTTCATATGTTCTGTGTTTTCATATTTTCAGCTTATGTAGCCTTTTTCAAAGCATTAAAACTCAAAATGACCTTTACATTCTTCCATACTATCGTTGAGGATTAAACACAAGAGAATAGAAGTGAACTGCTTTACCTAAACAGGATGTACAATTTCAGGCCCCCCGAGCGGATACGGAGCAGAAATCTTCGCATACAAAAACAATGTTTTCAGTCATTCCTGCTTTTCAAAAGCCTCTCAGTTAAGAACTGGGTGAGACAAATGTGATGGTTATTTGTCTGCTGGCCTTTTTGCTCACACAGTCCGTATCACTTTTGTTTTTAGGATTCTTGAGGGAGTTTCATTGTTAGGTTGTAATTTATGATGTGTAGCCAAAGCAGTGACACTAACTACATGGACTGCAGTACCACAGAAGGGCCTCTATTACGTCCTTATATTCATCACATGACTGAAGACATCAGGGTAAAGCTTGTTTAAATTAGCTGTGTTGATTTTTTTTTTTTTTTGGCAATATTTGTTTTTTCTCCTGTACTTATTCTAGAAAATCTAGTGTGGCTTACAGAAAAAATTGAAGCCATGAAAATCAAAAGTTATTTTGAATCTATTTAACCTATATACATTTTTCTATTATAGGAAATGTCATACTTTAATATAGTCAATATAATTTGACCTGAAACTGTTAATGGTCTATGTTAAGTAACTAAACCCAGAATGTAGCATGTATCTGCCCAGCTTCCATTTCTCCATCTTCTGATAAAGAAACTCTGAATTTATTTGGGAAACCACACTTTCCTTATTAGATAGAATCTTGGTAGAACTGTCAAATTTTTTGTTTGTTTTGACTAAAAAATGGAGGCGTTTGGGGGAACTTATTTAACAAGTTAATGTGTAGAATCTTCTACAGGTTAGTAATCCTACTAATCATTAAAAATCTGTTTTTTAATTGTCATACAATATCCCCAGTTTCCAGTTGTTGAAACTAAACAGAGGGAGCAAGCAACTCCTCAGAAGACACACGGTAGTAAGTGGAGGAATCCTGGAATCTAACCTCGGCAATTTATTCCTGGAGTCCGTGCCCTTCAGGCATAAAATCTGCTGTGCTAACAAAGCAAAGGAAAGAAAAAAGTAGGCTCTAGAATCAAACATACCCGAGTTCAACTTATTGCTCTTCCAGGTATAGAAGCTATTTTATTTATTTTTTCCATGTTGTATTGAATTTCAGAGAGGATTCAGTTTCAATTAATTTCCATCAGATTAAATATGATTTTGAATTTGAACTGGCTCAGAATTTTATTATTTATTTTATCTTGTCATCTATTTGTTCCCCAATATTTTTTGAGTGCCTGTTATTTTTCAGGCACTATTATCATAAATACATCTATGGATAAGACAAAGGTTCCTCACCCTTTGAAACTCATATACTATGTACCTACCTGTTCCCTTAACATCCTATAATAGTGGTCCAAGCCATAATTTGATTGCATCCCCATTTCATTCCATCAGAAGCCAACCAGTGCTCTCAAGATACGCCTGAAATTTATTAAATTGTCTTCTGAAAAAAACAATCATTTCATATCAATGTCTGTCTCTTAGAAGCAGGTAACACTTTTTCAAGTAATGCGACTGTCCTAACCAGTCTGTATATAACCAGGACAACAACAAGCTTCATTACAGATGGAAATGAATGGCTTTTTGCCACAAGTAGATCATCTTTTTGTCAAGAAGCATCTGAGGCACATCAAAGAATGGTAATTAATGTTAATGGGCAACGCAACAAAATCAATTCCTTTTCTGCACTTAGCCTCCCAGGAGGAGTTTGGCTTCAGCTCGCTGCTGAGGAATAGGCTCTCTGAATTTGGGAAAATGGCACTGTGATTATTTAGGCTGTTTAAACTAGACATGCCTTCTCTTGGGACTCTACAATCACCATTACCCCTTTAGAGATACATTTAGATGCGGATTAATCATCACAGTTCCACAGAGACTGCAGTAAGAAAAAGACTGTATCTGACACTGAGCTCTACAAAGCATTGTGATTTGTAATCTTTGCAATCATTCCAGTCTCTAGTTGGGATCAAGTATAGCAAATACTAAAAAGAAATGGCACTTTGATCACAGGAGAAGTTAGGTGTGCCTTATATCACGGCAGTAGGTATATAAAGGGCATTTGATTTATTCTGATTTGTTTGCGTGCTCAACATCCATATTTCCTTCTTTTGATAACAGTACACCAACCTTAATTTTTGGATTCACCCATTTCTTATTATCAGTCTTCTAGCTCCAGCTATGAGTGTATTTTGCAGCTTTGGCCAATCAGCATGTTCTCTTTTCTGGCCACAGTAGGATGGAAACATGACCAAAGACAGCTAGTTGAATGAAACCGAATCCTTGGATTTTCTGAAACTATTAGGAAAGTGAAACTCTCTTCTATGCTGGGATGGACTACTGACTGAGAAGATCACATGTAAGCCTGACAGTGCTAGTATTTTCCATGTGGGAATAAACGGGTCCAAAATGAAGGAAAATCACAACAGAGAGAAAATGAGTTCTGGTGATATTGTTTGAGATCCTCATTCTGGGCTTCCTGGAAAAAAAAAAAAAATCACTCTATTTACCTTTGTGTTCTTAAGATACACAAGGCACCAGTTCTCTAACCTAGGTCAATATTGATTTGTTTTCTGTCTTCTCTGGAAGTCATCTAGAATTGCTCAAACTTTTCTCTTTGAAAAATATGGGCCCAGGTTAAGGTTCCGTGATCCAAGAATGGGGAAAGGTATCCAGCCTGGACTAAGATGCAAAAAGAGCCCATATCAAGAGGGTATCTTGACTTAGACAAGTTTATTCCACCAGATAAAGTCCGAGAAGACAGGCAAGAAAAAGTAGATCTGAAGCCAAAATTTAGAAGTAAGTCCAGAAAACAGTTGTTGTCAAGACTGAAGTGTGGAAGTGAGGCAGGGTCCCTGAAGATAGACCCTTTCATAGTGTATCTTTCATCCTGTGGCTGGCTGGTGGTTCCAGAGAAAATTCACTAATGGGGTAAATGTTTTGAGTAGAGCTGTCTTTAATCTCACATGGTATTATCTTTGATACACAATATATCTAATTTCTGAATGAGTGCTTTTGATGGGAATTATACGCAAAAGAGCTTTAGCATAAAGTGTATTGAAAACCCTGAAAATCAGCAGGTCATATCCAAGAACAAAAGGAGGCTCATTTAGCCCTTGCTGCTCACACTAGTGCCTGTGATTATAGCATGAAAAATGCTTGGCATCACCCACATTCAAGGTATTAGTGTTTCAATTTTGCTTTCTTACATTTGAATTTGCGTGAAACATTATTCATTATGAGTCTTTCCTTCTGCAAAGTTTGGCTTTTTCTGTAAGAACCTGTCATGATATGGCCTAAGGCTCCACACATTAGCCTTCAACCTTTCACGACTGCTGCTTGAGTCATAATTAAAAGTTAGCTGTAAAATGGATCTGGAGATTGTCATTCTGAGTGAAATAAGCCAGAAAGATAAAGAAAAACACCATATGATATCACTTACATGTGGAACCCAAGGGGAAGAAAAACAAACTTACATACAAAACAGAAAGAGGCTCACAGACATAGAAAACAAACTTACGGTTATTGGTGGGGAAAGGGGAGGAAAGGGATAAACTGGGAGTTTGAGATTTGCAGATACTAACTACTATATTTAAAATAGATACACAACAGGTTTCTTCTGTACAGCACAGGGAACTATATTCAGTATCTTGTAGTAACTTACGGTAAAAAAGAATACGAAAACAAATATATGTATGTTCATGTACGACTGAAGCATTGTGCTGTACGCCAGGAAGTGGCACAACATTGTAAACTGACTCTCTCTATATATATAAATATATATATAATAAAAATTTTATATAAACTTTTTATATATAAAATAAAAGTTAGGTGTAAAATGCTACATCAATTGCTCAAACTACTGTCCTTTTGGCTTAGGTTCCAGGAAGTATATACTTTTGGTGTACAATATGTAGGTCATTAAAAAAATGGGAAAAGAAAGAAGCTTTCTACTGGAACTCATTTATATTTTATGAAACAAATGCCTCAGCACTTATATTTTACAGAGCTTTTAATTAAAGGATGCATACGGTGTCATGTATCTATTAATAAGTCAAAGCATTTCTTTGATGCATTCAGCAACTTTTATAAAGTGCACTGTATTAATTCTAAAACTTTTTCCGGGATATATTCAGTGAAATGACTTTGTATATGAGGAATATCCCCTTGAAAGGCATAAATTTTATACTAAAACTTGACTTGAGGGGGCAACCAACTTTACTTTCTATGCCTAATTGCAACTACTAAATTCCTTTTTTTTTCTGATTTATAGGGCTCTGTGTAGCCTGGCACTATTTTGGGGGGTATGCTTTCAGCTGACACACTCAAACCTGATGAAAGAGGAGGATGAAGAAAAGGAAGAGGAACACGGACAAAGGAGGAGAAGGAGAGGAGAGTTAAGATAGATTATTCAGAGGTTCGATAGTTAGCATAGTACAACTGGATCTAGGAGTCGAAGGAGGACCATCATCTTGTTTTCATTCCTGATCCCCCGACTCTCTGCTCTACCTCTCGGCACATGTGGCCTCTTTCTCGAGGCAATCAACCAATGCTAAATCAAAGGTCACAGCATTCCAGCTTAGTTACAGGCTAACATTTTTTCTGCCCCAGAGCCTGCATACAAATCCAAGAAGGTACTCACCTTAGCTCTGTGTGTGTATGAATGCTGGCAATAAACGGGAAACCAAATCTGATTATGTGATACGTGATATTCTTTGTTGTGTGAGTGTTAATGTTGACACCCTGGCAGATTATACCACCTTCAATGTCAGGACCCTTCCTTATTCATGCTTACATCCATCCCCTCTTCCACCAAGGAGTCGGCTGTGTACATGACAGCAGATCCATACTTACTAGTTGTTTACTGGCTGAGTGACAATGTAGTGCTTATTTCATGGGAGAACCTTACTACTTGAACACACAGAGTATCTTGGCACGGCCACAAACTTCCGAAGCACCAAGCTTTTTCACATTTCAAGGCCTTCTCACATTCCGTTCTCTCTCTTCTCCTGTCTTTATTACCGTTCTTTATCTGGCTCATTTCTTAAAGAGCTTAAATATCATTTACTTGGTCACCCCACCTCCAGATTAGGGTAGAACACTGAGCTCACTCCTTTATAGCTCCTGTTTTGTTTTGTTTCCCTTATAGCATTCATTGTAATAGTAAATAATTGGGTAATATCTGTTTTCCCTCTTAGATTGGAAACAGATGCCCTGTCTAAACTATTTACTTCTGCATTGTTGGCACTTCATCACGAAAGGCACTGAATATATATATAATACATAATACATATATTATATATACATATAATACTTTTTTTTTTACAGGAATAGGCAGATGATTAAAAAGAATGTTATCTCTAGAACTGCACTTTGTAAGACTTATCTGTAGTATTCAATCAAATTTGGCAACAAAGAATCTAATTGTGAATAGCCAGGGCACCATCGTAATCTCAACACTAGTGACAATGATCACGTGAAAATTCTGGTTACTGTAACAAACACAGTGCCACATTTCAGTGGCACACACCTGTAAGTGGACTGCTTGCTCACATAAGTCCTGCGCAGATATTCCTGGTCAGTGAGCAGCCTTGTAAATCAGGGACTCCTTCAATCTTATGGCTCCACCATCACTAGGGGCTTGAAATCTTTTGCATCCCGCAATCCGATGGAGAACGAGCAAGAGTACAGAGAAGGCCAACCCAATTTTGTTAACCAACTTAGTTTAGAATTAGAACACATCGCTACAGTTCATATTGCAATGGTAAGAACTAGTCACTTGGCCCCCTCTAGATGAAGGCAAATGTAGCTTCTAGCTAACCAGCCACTTGCCAGCCGCAGCTGTACACTACGGATGGAATAAGTAAGAACGTTTCATGGGCAGCTACTGATCTCTGTTTACACAGTAGACAGCACACTGTTTAGACAGTAGACAAAGGCTCCAGCAAGCTGATTTCTAAGATTCAAAAAGCTATGGAACATCTTAACCACAAAACTGGCAACAAAATGAACAATTCAGCCACTCAACTATTTTTTCTGCTGTGAAGACAAAACAAAACAAGATATCAAAAGACAGAGAAACTGAAACCTGTTGACCTATTTTCTTTTCTATGGTTCTGTTCCTGTTTTCTGTTTCTTACTGCTCATGGTCTTTGTTGTTTCAAAATCATGTGGAAATAGAACCTTAGGCCGGGTTAGTATGAGAGCTATAATATTTTGTGAGCTCCTTCTCAAATCTTAATTTCTCTTATTATTTCTTAATATTTTTCAACATTAACCTCAAAAGAAGTGATATTAGTTAGCACATATACTCACAACGTCTATGCTCCATCCCATATTTACTGAGTTCTGTCCCGTCAAGAAGATGCTAATTAACTGTCTGGAATTGTTCGGTGTGTTTAACACAGCAATATACTATTTACTATCTTCACAAAACACCAAGGCTAAAGACTTCAACAGTATTCTATTAACTGAAATACAAAAACAGGTGGTAATCACCACAATATTCTGTTCTGAGATTAAAACACTGGCAAAATAAATAATCTAACAGCAGATGTTGCATCATGTTAATTCCTTCAGTTTTAGATGTAAAAGTCTAAACTCATGAAAACAATGTACAAACTAATAGAATATGGAGACATGCACAGAACACCAATCTGATGTACAAAATTCTTTTTCCCTGATAAAATTCTCATCATAGTCAATTTTATTTTGGTCAAGAATTCATAGCAAGTTATCGCTACTGAGTTCTCTATGCCACATGTATCAAAGGCTCATTGTTCTGAAATTTCTTAGAATTTACCTTGGGCATAAAAGTATCAGCAATTGCACTTCTTAGTTACTATAATCTTGAACCATAAACTTAAGAGCATAACTGACTATAGCCATCGTAATGATCAATTAGATAAATTCTGTTCAAATTCCGTTATCCAACTGACTACCATAAATCAAACTAGCTACCGTTACTTTACAACAAGCAGTTCTAAGTTGCTACAACACGTAACGTGGAAACATGTTGGATGACAGGAGAGAAATAAAATGGACTTTTCCTCTCTGCCATTTACTTATGCTGTGACAAGTACTAGGCTCATTAATTCTTCAAGTTACCTTGTAAGATGGCATTATTATTCTTATCTTTATTTACAATTAAGAAAATGTGTTCAAAATATTTTGCCCCAAAACAAGGACAGTTGAACCCAAGTCGATCTCTGCTATAGCCCATGCATTTAATCTTTGCACTATCTAACTTCAAAAGACACTGTTAAATGGTCCATGTGCTCTGCAGACTCCCTTTGTGAATAAGAGGAGGTCAGCTAAGAGCTGACCAGGGTAACTGCTAACTGCCCACTCAGATATCTGATATAAGAGTGAATGAAGAGGGGAGTCCACTTTTCAGCAGGGAAAAACATAGAACTAAATACCCTCTAGCTTTTTAATTAAAACAGTTCTAATAAGGAGGAAATACTGTCCCCTTCTATTGTCACTATGGACGGCAAAGTCAAATACAAAGAGGTGTCATGGAATGTTACGTAAGAGCCAGGGTTCTATCTTTGGCCTGTAATACTTACAAAGTGTGTGAAACTAGGAAAGTTACTTAACCTCTCTGCTGTTTAGTTCCTGCATCTGAAGAAACGTAGAGGTACAGGACTGTTATAGCCATTCCACATACACAGATTGTCCCTGATTGTTGTGAGAATTAAAATAGTACCTGACATGCAGTAAGCACCACTGGGGTGTTAACGATGATCATAACTATTATAATAATAATTGCTCATCTATTCCAGTTCCCCCCGAAGTATCAATACTTTAGTTCTGTTTCAACACTTCCGCTGTTCTTTTTAGAATCCTCTACCATGAGCACTTGCTTGTGATTAAACCCCCCCCCCCAAATAATCCTTTCTCACATAAAACCCTTAGGATAAAGTGACGAGCCAAACAGATGCCTCCCTGCCCTCATAACATTTTCAGCTCCTCAGAGAATGTAGGAATTGACATAAACAAATACTTGGGAGTATTACGAATGTTCTGAGAGGGGAAGTATAGCTGTGGTGGAGAGTGCAGTCGGGGTGCTGGGGGTCAGGAGAGGCTCCCTGAGGAGGTGGTATTTAAGTTGAAACCTGGAGGATGAGGAAACTAAGTGAGGAGAAGGGATTCAAACAGAACAAGAGGCACGTGTGCAAAGCCGGAAGGAAGAGAGGATGCGAGCCAAGCCTCCACGATGGCCAGAGTGCAGACTGTGAGACGGACCGTGAAGAGAGGGGGCAAAAGGTGAAAACTGCAGACCTTGTTTGTCATTTTGGGAAGGAGGGATTACATTGCGAGGATCACGAAAAGTCACTGAAGAGTGTGAAGCAAGGGAGTGACAATCTATCTGCTATCCATAGATAGCTGGGATTCAGCCTACCTATACTTACTGTCACAAACACACCAAGAACGGAAAGGAGTAAGTATTTACTTATGGGTCTTAAAAAAAAAAAAAAGGTTAATGGGGGATTAAACTGAATTGAGCACAGAAGATCCCAGCATTTTGTTTTATCATCTCTCTCGCCTAAAACAAAGGCACTCCAGCATAAATGCTTTTTCCATTTCTCATCCCCTTTTCAAAATTGCTCCTCTATCTCCATTTTCAGAACTGCTTCAGGTTTTCTCTTTGTCCCTCTTTCATCTGACTGCTCTTTTTCAAGATGAACTTGGAGATGCGTGGCCCAATCCCCCCCCCCCCCCCATGGAAGTGCTTGCTGACGAGTTTGGGGAGTGGGGTCAGCGGGCAGCTTTCAGATGGAGGCTCATTCAGGGGCTGCCCCAGCTTCAGAGACTCTCTTCTTTCCAGCTCTTGTCTTCCCCAGGGCAGTTCATATCTGGTGTTTGAGAGACATGGGGGACACAAATGCCCTGCCCCAGTCATTTCAGCCCAAAGTGGGACAACTCCGTTCATATACATCCTAGAGATCCAACCCGGTGGGGTTCGTTGAAGCTTTGTTAGACCTGCACGAATCAGAGTTCTCCCTTTGCCCAATCCTGCTTCCTCACCTTTCCCTTCATGGTTTCAACCTTAATAAACCTCTTACACTAGACATGAAGTCAAGAGAGCCCAGTCTGCAAGACTCTGCACGTCTACGTTTCTCTTAGGGAGACAGCTGTCAGTTCACATGGAAGTAAATCCAGTTTCCAAAATGAATTTCCTTCATTTCTCTCTGCACATTTCTCTGATATATATATAAAAGGAAATCCAAGTCTCGTAACTTGAGCGACAGAAAACACCCCTCTCGTAAGTTCATAGAGTTGTGTGTGCAGGGCACTTAGAAAGGTGCAGTGAGCCTGTGAATTTTCATATGTTAATTTTTTGGTTCATGCCACTCTTAGAATCTCTGAACTGTTTCTCCCATGAAGTCGTTTTCAGTCACTGAGGTTTCTGGAGCTGGGAGAAAGGTAACAAATCCAACATCCTCTGCAGCAAAAAGACTGCCTACTGTCTGTCTGTGGAGGCAAATCTATTTTTGCCCTCATGATCCTTGGGTATTTGTGATGCACTGTCATAGACCTGAGAGATAAAAATGGAAAGAGCTGAGAGAGGAAAAGGAAGGACAGTGAGAGGTCAATCCACATAACCAAGAACGAGAGCGGGTGGGGCCAGCATGCTTACTGTCTGGTGAGCTTGCCGGGTGGTGGGCGATGTCAGTGGTCAATGAAAGGAACAGAGTTAGTCTGAGTATGACGGAGTCTGGAAGAAGGAATGGCATATTTGAGAAATATCACTGGAGTTAAGACGTGAATCTCCTTTGATGTGTGTTGAGACACAGGAAAAAGATTGTGGTTTCCTTTTATATTGCTTTTTCTGTGTTTGGACTAGAGCAGGCTACTTGCATCGGGATTAGCTAGACAGCATTAAACCTGATTCCGTGGCCTCACCTCCCAGATTAATGGATCATATTTGGAGCTAGAGCTCCAATATCTTTACTTTTAATAAGCTTTCTTGGTATTTCTAGGGTACATGATCTACACACCACATTATCTGAAGCACTGACCTAGTCCATAAATCACATTTCAAACAGAAGGAGTTGTCCCCTGAGGATCCACACACAAACTATCCAGGGGATATACAGGCACGCATGATTTTACAGAACTACATATCCAGATCCTCAGCTTCCAAAAGAAGACCCCTCATAAAGGTGATATTCCTGAAAATCAGTTCTCCATATCTATATCTGCTTTCACAGTTACCTTTTTCCCACTTTGTAAAGGATTAGCATTTCCCCTGTCTGATGAATCTTGCCAGGATGCATTGTTCTCAAGTATAAATCATACAAACACTGAACAGAGGGACAGTTCTGGAGTGCATAATTGCTAAGGAAGAGATCGAAGAGAACAAACAAAACATCAGTAAATCCATGAGAAATACTGAAGCATTAGCCCTGCACAGAATTACGGCAGGATTCTGACTTTCAAAGGCTCCTGATGTGAGCTCTGTCTCTCCGTCTGACTGTCTACCTATTTTCCATCCATCCACCCACCCATAAATCTGTCTCTTTTTCTCAAATTCACATGAGAAAAAGTAGATATAGTATGTGACATGTTAATCTGACTTAAAAATTCTCTACTCTTGTTTTATATGACAAGTGTCTCCATGAAGTGAAAAAGTAAAATATGCAGATACAAAATTTTCATTAAAGTATGTATGAAAAGCCAATACACTGTAAGCAAATAATCAGAAAACCTATTTTGGAACTATCAAACGTGTGTGAAAAATCTTAGGTGACAACTTATAACATGTTAAGAGTTAAATAATTTAAAAAATATTTTTTTTTAGTGAATTCATGAAGATACATATGTGCTGGGTCTAGCTGGGTCCTTGCTACATTCAGATGAAGAAGGGACAACTATTATCTAAAGGCACTGGCCCTATCGTATCAGCCCATAATCTATCCACAAACACTTGGCCACTTAACTGCAAGAACAGCTGGGAAATGTAGTTTCTACCTAAGTGACTACATCCCAGATACAAATTCAAGTCAATAAAAGGAAGAAGAACAGATTTCAGGGGATATCTTACATCATGCCACATAAAGTGAATTTACTAAGAAATTTTTATGGAATAATCCTCACTTTACTCAGGGTGTATTTTAATACTTTATTGAATTCTGTTCATTAGTGCTTTGTTTTTCTGTTTCTCAATATGTTAGTTGATACTGACATGTAATTTGTCTCTTTCCTATGATGCTTATCTAGTTTTTATATAAAGACTAAGATAACTTCATGAATGAACTAAAATAGTCCTTCTTTTTATATTAACTGGAATAGATTTTTAATTTTTTAAAAGAAGAACATGCTCTGTTCCTAGATTTGGTAAAACTCACCCATAAAGCCTCCGGACATAGATTGATTTTTACGATGCTCCTGAATTTTTATTTTATTTTTAAAAAATTTTTTATTGAACTGCAGTTGATTTACAATGTTAGTTCCAGGTGTACAGCAAAGCAATCCAGTTATACATACACATTTTTTTTTTTCAGATTCCTTTCCATTATATGTCATTATAAGAAATTGAATATAGTTACCTGTGTTATATAGTAGGTCTTTGTCATTTACCTGTTTTATATATAGTAATATGTATCTGTTAATGCCAAACTCCTAACTCATCCCTCCCCAACCTTTCCCCTTTGGTGATCATTGTTTTCTATGTCCGTGAGTCTATTTTTGGTTTGTAAATAAGATTTGTGTCCTTCTTTCAGGGTCCACACTTAAGTGGTATCACATGATATTTGTCTTTCTCTGACTTACTTCACTTAATATGATAATCTCTAGGTCCATTTATGTTGCTGCAAATGGCATTAGTTCATTCTTTTTTATGGCTGAGTGATATTCCATTGTATATACGTATGTACGTGTGTGTGTGTGTATATATAAAATGTTCTTGAATTGCTTTTAAACAAATGATTCTATTGCTTTAATTTAAATGGGTCTAGCTGAGGTCTATCAATGGGGCTTTTTCTGTAGACCCACATCATTGGAATCACCTCACAGAGTAACTTTGGTTTCTTTTACTCACAGAATTACATGTTAGATCTGTGGGAAAGAACTATAAAACAGAACTGCTAAATAAACTATGAAAAAATCTAATGGCCACACTTTTTTATCTTAAGTATTGTTATATCCCAATGATCAGTTACTGTTTTAGGGTGTGATATCTTAGGAGTAAATATAATTTGAACTTAATGCATGTTTAGAGGGTGTCTAACATTGAGAACCAGGCAGATCCATCCCCTCTGAGGCTTAATATAGTCCTGAAGTAAATTGCTTGAGGAAACTGGATCCCAAAGATTATAGGTGAGGAGTTTTAGAAATGTGCCCATGTTCTACTGAAGATCTAAGAAGCCCAACTAGAAGAATTGTGGACTGACTGACCTAACAACTGTGGACTGAGCAAAAATTCTTTTTGAAAGAGCTATCTTGAAGATTATGACTTAAACATTGGAGGAACTAAGGTGACAGACAGTGGAAAGACTCACAACATGTGAAATTCTTAAAAAATTTATGGACTTAAGTAATTCTGCCTATGTTACACAATTTTAAAAAGTCTTCATACTTTTTGTTAAAAAAAAGTCTATTTTGGGTTTTCTATTTCTTCTGAAATAAGTTTTGGTAAATTAGAACATTTTCTAGGAAATTAGGCATTTTGTTAATATTTTAAATACACTGGAGTAACATTAATTGTTGATCAGATTTGCTTGTGATTCTTAACATATCTGTTTGAACAAAAGCCCTGAAGCTGGTCTACTCACAGAGCAAGCTGTTCTGCACCTTCACCTGCATGACTCAGTCAATGCAATGATGCCAGGAGTGTAGGTGGCAATTCTAGATACCCTATAGAAACTCTGGCAAGTTCTAATAAGAAAAACACAGTACACACTGGTAGCTTTTGAAGCAAAGTCATGAGTTCTGCAAATTTCTATTCTTTTTGCAAAGAAAGCTTTGATTTGCCAGGACTTTGATGGTGAGAACTTAACAACCGTGGAACGTCCAGTAGTCTGAGCTGCCTATCAGAATCAATAAGCCACAAGGTGGAAGTCCACAGAGCACCACATCACCTAACTGAAGTCCAGTATTTAAAATGCAGTTTGATCAGGTCTGCAGGGCATGAGGAAGTTGCATGGGCCTGTGGTTCAGACGTACTTGCTAACACGGCTCTCGTTTAATATCCTTCAACAAGAGACACTCATGAGACCTGGAGGACAGCAGGAAAGGGGGAGCCTCCTTCTCCAGCCTTGAGGGTCAGATACACAGTTTTCCACGTATCCTCCAGTGACTCATTCTCCTGAGTGCTATTCAAAGTTGAATTTATCAACGGCAGTTTCATTTGACTCCTGAAACCCCACAGAAAAACTGTAATAAGAAATAGGTCAAAAATATTCTAAATAGTCTAGAGGCTTCCAGGAGTTGATTATTTCTGTTCTTACCATTGTTTTCATTCAGTGCAGCCGCAGGCATCAACAACAGCTCATTGATGGGGTTACAACTCTTTAGTATCATGGGTGCCAATAATTTTCTCAACCTGGAGTGGGTGCTGCAGTGTGGAGGTGGGCTTCCTGCCCATTCTTGAGCACGGCTATAACTTCTATTCTGGCAGAGTGGGATCTTAAGAGATCACTTTCACATTTCAATATCCTTTTAGGGAGTTCCTGGTATGATTTGCAGCAACAGGATTCACTGACCACAGGCCATTCTATTTTGAATTAACATGCAGTGGCCACAAGCAAGAGTAGCAACAGTGTTCTAAGCAGGAGTGAATGGCCACACGCATGCCATGGTTGCAGCATGGGGCCTGAGGAGTACATGAGTTGCAAACCATGGGCTCGCAAATAACACCTCACAAACAAATATTTGGAAACCAGTGCCCAAGACAGTATCTACTGATATCGTACCCCAGAGTCTGAACTAGGGTGTAATGTAGATCTTAGTATGGGACAAGCAGGTTGGCCCCCTATGCATGTAGAGCCACAAAAGAAAAGTAGGCAACAGAGAGAAAAGAAAAAGCAAATGCAGAAAGGGAAGTAGAGAAAAGACATGATAATGATCAGAGAGAGAGAGATGGCCAAGTTGAAGATGGCTTTCCAGTTCCAATCCCCGCCATTATTAAGATTTGACAGCACTTCCTGGCCTCGAAGCCTGTATGCTAACACTTGAATTCTAATAAATGTCCCTTTTTTCCCTGGCTTAAGCTAATTTGAACAGGTATTTCACACTTGCCCCAAGTTATCCCACGCCTAAGACGCGTGTCAACTGAGAGAACATTTAAATCTCCTGAGGAAGAATGGAAGAAGCCTCTTCACGCTACTGCTAAGGTCTGGAATTCTAAACCAACAGCATCCAACTAATTAGGATAGTGGAATGTCATCCACTCCAAGGCCTTCCTTGTACAGATAAGGAAACTCTCTGTATGGTCACATTTCTATGCAATTCAGTAACAATCTCAAAAAGGAATATTATAGCTCTAGGAAAGGACCCAAACCTTCACACAGAAGGGTATAAAATGGAAGCCACTGCTCAGTGCAGTAGTCTGGTATTATTCTGATTCTGTTTACAACTGATGATGATTTATATTTGGGACAGATTTTTCCTTAAATATGCTTGTGTTTCTCATATGCTGTCTTGGCAATTTAGCTATCTAATTACTTGCATGTATTCATTCCCAAGACAGGAGCCTTAGGATAAAATCCACCTTGCAAATCTCAAATCTGGTTGCCATGGTAACTGTATTTATTCTCCAGCAACTCTGCACTCTTAGCTAACTCAGCTGAGTATCATGGATTTCTTTCTGATGCCAAAGCACTGTAATAGATCATTATGGAACTTTTATGTATATTGTAGCATAGTCTTCAATTTGCCTTCAAAAACTATTTGATAGGCTACACCTACCAATGGGAGGATTTGGAGTTATTCTGCATTAAATAATTCCAAATTCTCCTATTGATTTGGAAAATATTATGAATCTTAAACTTTGATTTTTTAATCATTTTATGCTTTAAAACTCCTCATTTTGGCCTCAGGAAGGAAAATTCAACAGAGAATTTAAATTCTAAGAACATAGCCTTACTTCATAGGATAATACTTCTAATGTTTATAATTTGCCTGTAAGCTCCCAGTGGGCAGAGAATATGTTCATATTCTTTGAATCATTTCTTATAACTAGAACATTACCTTCATATTTACTGAAACTGAGTACGTCATATCTCGAGGCAGTACGATGAAAACACACATGATAGCCCCTTACTTCCTAAGTATCTCTCCCCACTACTTGCTCTAGTGGCTTAAAACCCCTCGTGACCTGTACCCCTTGGAAAGACACCAAGTTTCAAAGAACAAAAAGACATAGCAAGCCTGAGTAAACACTTAAACTAATTCCAATCCAAAATCAGCATAATACAAATATTCTCCACTATTTTCTGAGCATTACACTGACAATGTTCTATCTACTACCCAAAGCATTTTACCTACATTGCTCCTTATGACCCTTCAGAGAAACTGCATTTTGTACGTGAGGACAATAAGTTGTAGAAAGGACAGAGTAACTTAACTGAGGATACATAACTATAAAGTGTTCAAATTTAGGTATGCTACGTATCTTTCATTAATGAGGATATTTCTGGCTTTACGCAGCTAAAAATCCAGATTCATTCCCAAATCCCAGGGCTAGGACAAGGATGGAATTAGAAAAGCAGCCAGAACACCAGTTTAATAAGGGACACAGCTCAAGTCCTCACTCTAGTTCCAGTCCCGCCCCATCCTTCCCACCCTGCTCTCTGGCCCCGGCGGCTGACTTGCATGGACCACATCAGAGTTCCTTTCCCCTCTCACTTCCCAATGGATCGAGGTTTTACTACTGGATTTTAGCAGGAAATGAGAGAAAATAAGGAGAGAGATCTGTCTTTAAAGTAGTCTTAGTCTCTTTCCTTTATAAATTTCCCAAGTGTTTATCATCTCATACTACATAAAAGCCACAGAATGAAATGTGGTTTAAAGGGCTGGTAGGAATACGTGCTGAAAACCAACAATTGTATATAGATACTGAAGTCTCTTATGACATTCCTCAAAGAATTTTATACATATACTAATATAATATTGCCTCTAGTAATATTGTCTTTAGTCATTTATTCAACATTTATTCAGAAATTATTTTCTGAGACTCTAAATGGCTTTCCATTCTGCTTAATATAAAATCCCCAATCCTAAAATGCCTTATCAGGTCCTCTACAATATGACCCCTGACTACAAATTGAGGCTTTTCTCTATGCCTTATGTTTAACTGTGTTTAGTCCACACATTCTTCACACCTACAGATCTCCCAATACTCTCATGAATGCTAAGCTTTCTCTTGACGCTGGGTTTTACATACAATCCCAATGCCTAGACTCCTCTCCCTCGACATGCATTCTTGCTCAACAGTTTCCACTTACTTTAGAGAGATGTCATTTCCTCCAGGGAAGGTTGTTCCCAATTCTCTGATAATTGCTAAATCTAACTAGGGTTTGGGTTTTGTTTTGTTTTGTTTTAATGGTAGATATGGTTATATCTGCTCCACAGCCATCCGACTTCCCTCCTCCCCTTCTAACTGAGACAGCCGTGCTCTGTTGTGGTTAGCTATCCTGAGCAATCTTATCTAACCACAGGAGTGTTATTCCCCTTTCCCAGCTGCCAAATTGGTGGGACCTAAGGACAAAATTGGCTGGAAATGGCGAGAAAGATACCCTTCCTACTTTCCTGCTCCGGATGCGGTTACACTTGGGACTGTTAATTTAAAGCTGTGCTGCCTTCTTAAAGCCGTGCAAGGACTATGACAGTCACATCGAGGGAGGTAGACAGAAGTATCAAAGGAGACTGGGTCACTGATGACACTGAGCCAAAAGGTAACCTTGGCACTGCTTACCTCTGGATTTCTTCTTACGTAAACAATAAATATCCTTAGGGGTTAAGCCAGTGTTAGTTTGACTTCTCATTCTTTGCAGCTAAAACAAGTCCTAACGATCACCTTTCCAATATCAACCTGTGCTTTCTCTTACATAAGTCACTTTGTGCTTCTAACCCTTTTAGTACAAATATACTGGATGACTTTCCGTGCCTTACACAGGGTATGGAACATGCCTCATGTCAAATAAATATTTGTTAAATGACAGTCCAGTGGTGAAGAGAACAGATTATGGAATTAGACTTTTTGGGTTTGAGTTCTGGTTATACGTCTTAAGGGTTGTGCCATTTGGATTAGTTAATTTTATCTCAATATGCCTCAAATTTGGTATCTGTAAAATCTAGATTTATAGTACCTATCTTTGTTTTTTTTTTGAGAAAGTCAAATGAATGAATAATAGTATTCAGATAGTTTTGGGGACATAACAACATTCAATAAATGCCTCCTGTTATGAATTGCCGAGGGCTGTGCAACTTGTGGGTCATTTCAAAATTAAGAAGATTAGTACTCTGCCCACAAAGAGCACATGATCTAGTAGAGGAAGCAGGTATGACACAGTGAGTTAATTGCTATTGTACAGGTCCTAGTAATGGTTATTATATTAGTGGGGAGAAAGTAAACAAATTTTTGCTCAGAGGATTTTGAAAAGGGCTCCCAAATAGAAGAGAAACCTTATGTTGCACCCACAACTGCAGCACAATTTTCTTCTCTGTGCAACCATAGAAAATGAAATAAAAAGAGGTAGAATATCTTAAGTTCCATCAGAAACCATGTCACTTAAAAGTAAGTTCTATTATTTCCAACTGAAGCATGTGAAGACAGGTAAAGGAAGGGTAGGATACGGTCTGGGCAGAGGATTTTACCCTTATTCTTGGCTGCTCCTGTATTTAGCATTTTCCAGCTGGGGAGAAGACTGAGGACATCTTTCTGGAAGACGGTTAGCCTCCTTGAAAAAGACTTCAACGATGGGTTCCACATAAACACACAGAAAGTAACTCGGACAGCTGAACCCCTCCAGATCTCAGGGATGTGAGAATGGAAGACTGACTTCACAAAGCAGAAGAGTAGGGGGAGGAGAAAAAAATTCATGAGCCATCTGTCAGCTGAAAGGTTAGAAAAAACAATGTAACAGCAAGACAAGCATCCTGAGTCTTGTCTTTTCCTTTGGCTCATTATCTGAATAGAGCTTTAAATTTGGAGGTAAGAACTGATGTATCTTATTTCTTTGAGTACTTCTAAAACCGAACATTTACTCCAAAAACAATTAGGACCAACAGCATCTAATTCAGCTGCCTTTTGTATTTTGTCTTTGCTGCATTGTACAGAGACTGCTAGGGGAGCTGTACCCTGCAAACTGTAAGGTCATTATTCATATAAATAATTTTTAAGACAGTATGTTCAACTCACTGTTGATTATTCAGAAAAATCAAGATGTACGAAATGTCCTAGTCGGTGTTATCCCCATCTCTCTGACTCCTCTCTTTTATTTATTACAGACAATGCTCTTTCCCTCATGGGCTTCCTCCTTGCACAACTGTGTATAGATGGTGATTCATTTACTGAGCTGAGTAATAGTGGAAGAACGTCATATTTATGTGACAAAATGGAAAAAACTGTCAAGGAGAGGTATGTACTTAATGATTTCGGGATGTCTCTGAGGTGTTCACGTTAGAATATAAATTAAATGAGGGGGTAAGGTTAGGGCCATGATCTAATAGGATTAGTGTCTTGACAAGAAGAGACACTGGAGAACTTGCTCTCTCTTTCTTGTGTGAGGACACATGAGGTGGCTGTCTGCAAGCCAGGAAGAGAGCCGTCAGAGTGGGTGATGCCCTGTACATGTCCATGTCTGTACACACAGGTACAACCTTTCCACATACTTGCTTCTCGGTTGCGTTACCTCCTCCTCTCCAATATTTGCCCAACCTCCTCCATGGTTCATGTCCATGAATATACCCTGAATCTTGTCATCCCCAAGGCCAAATCTCCTTCCTAAATCATGCATCCTCATAGCCTAACCTAGGTCCTTTCAGCTTGATTGCTTTACCACTGCCTCTGTTTTCAGTTTGTATTTTTAATGTTCTCTAGCGGATAACACTAATTCCATTGTACCTCTGTACTTTCATCATCATCTAGGAAAACTCTTGAAAAAGCAAAGAAAAAGCCCCAAATTAAAAACAACATGTCTCCTACTTTCTGTACTCTGCGCTGTACCACTTCCCCTCCAAATTCTTATGGTGGAGCCCTAACCCCCAATAGGACTGCATTTAGACACAGAGCTTTGAAGAGATAATTAGGTTTAAATGAGGTCCTAAGTGTAAGGTCCTAATCCAACAGGACTGGTATAAGAAGAGGAAGGAGAGACATTCTCTGTCTCCACGCTCATGCCTGAGGAAAGGTCACGTGAACACACAGCGAGAAGGCGGCTGTCTGCAAGCTAGGAAGAGGGCTCTCTTCACGCTGGCACCCTGATGGCCCATTTCCAGCCTCCAGAATTGTGAGAAAATAAATTTCTGTTGCTTAAGCTACTCAATCTATGGCCTTTTATGGCAGCCCCAGCTGACTAATATATCAGGTAATTTAGCATTCCTGGAAAAAAAAGAAACCTATCACAAATTTGATTAGTACAACTCACTAGAGACTAAACCTATGAATGTATTTCTGTTTTCAGTTAAGTTCTCCTGTGATCCATGCTGAATGAATTAAACTCTGCCCATTCTACCCAAACATCCCCCTCCACTTTCCCCTCTCTGTTGGGTTTGTTGTATAAATGGCTCCAATGAACGTCCTCTCTGCAATTCTGGGGATCTCTTCCACCTGGAATCTTGAGGTGGCTATTTAACTTGCTTTGGCCAATGGGTAATAGCATACTTGGTGCAAGCAGAGGCTTGAAACAGAGTATCTGTGAAGTTTTTGTTTTTATATTAATTAGTCTGCTTGAGTTGCCATAACAAAATACCGTAGACGGTGGCTTAAACCAAAGAAATTTTATTTCCTCACAGTACTAGAGGCTGGAAGTCTGAGATCAGGATGCCAGCATGATCAGGTTCTGGTGAAGGCTCTCTTCCTGGCTTGCAGACAGCCACCTCATGTGTCCTCACACAAGAAAGAGAGAGCAAGTTCTCCAGTGTCTCTTCTTGTCAAGACACTAATCCTATTAGATCATGGCCCTAACCTTACCCCCTCATTTAATTTATATTCTAACGTGAACACCTCAGAGACATCCCGAAATCATTAAGTACATACCTCTCCTTGACAGTTTTTTCCATTTTGTCACATAAATATGACGTTCTTCCACTGTTACTCAGCTCAGTAAATGAATCACCATCTATACACAGTTGTGCAAACCTGAATCATGGTATCACTTTGACAATTCTTTTCTCTTCCTTCCATTTCCATCCTCTCTCCCAGCAAATACAATGAACAGCTCATAGTCTTTGTTCACATTCTCCAGAATCCCCTAACAAGTAATCTTTGGCACTTTTCATCTCTTTGCAGCACTCATACAATTTTACTTAAATGTATACCTGCCACTGTAACACTAACTCCATTTAAGGGGTGGGTTGGAGTTAACCTTATTCATTATTATTCATATCTCCATATTATTCATTATCTTTAGCACTTGGTACACTACCTTGAAGTTTATAAATATTCAGTAAATAAATATTGAAAGGATGAAGGAATATGAATTTGAACATTTTAATACCCATCTGAACATTTTAATCAGCTAACGTTGCTTTATATCCTCTCATGGAAAATTGAATTTATGAGCATTTAAACATCTGAGTCAAAAGTTATTAACCTGGGTTCATCTACATGTTCATGGATGGAATATAGATCTTCTGTGTGGTTAAGAATCATTGCAGAAGATTGCTTGCCTATATAAAATTCTAGGAGAAGACAATGAGAGTTGGCAACCGGGTTAAATTTGGTGGGTGCTTTAAGATCAATTTTAATAGGAAAGAAGAAATACAGAATGTTACAGTAGAAAAAAAATAGATGAGATTTGGAGGCTGACATTCAAGTGCCAGATTTACCATTCATGAATGTAACCTTGGATGATTTAACCTCATCCTCTTTTGTTTACACACACAAAATATTTTAAGCTTAACTATACATTAGAATCACTTGTATAACTTAAAAAAACAGAGATACTGTCTCAAACTAGAGCTTATGAAGTGAGAAACAGGATTGTTATGCAGAAGTTTAAAAACCTCACAGGCTAATGTGTTACTCAGCTGAAACTCAAAGACATGGATGCAGAAAAGGAGATTAACAATACATCCCTCCCAGGACTGCAGTTAGCAACAAGAAAGATAGTTGGGCAACATCTAGGAGAGGGGCAAGAAATTGTCGTTTCCTGTTCTTTCACTCTTTCCCAGAATACTGGGAACTGTAAGCAAAATACTATTAGAACGGCAATATGAAATTAAAACTTCTGGGTTCAAATTCCATTTCTCCCTTACTAGCTGAAAGACTGTAAGGGCAAGTCATGTAATTTCTTCAAGTCTCAGTTTTCTACCTGTTTAATAAGAATAAAATTAATAAACGTTTAATTTGTCAATCAGAGGATATACACTCACTGTTCAGAAAGAAAGAAATTAATTAATCAGATAGTCTTTTCATTCAACATTTTTTGAGCACTTACTCCGTGCTTGGTACTTTTTTAGGAATTGTAGACGTATAGAGATGCAGGGAAAAAAAGGTGAACATGGTCCATAGCCTTACGATATATAAGATTAAAAACACAGAAAAATAACAAATTGTGATACATACCATAAGTGAAAGTATCTAAACAGAAAACAATGCTGAAGGGGAACTTAGCTGAGATAAATAGCCATTAAGAACGGCCACTTTGGGAAGGTAATGTTTGCTATGAGGTCAAGATAAGAGCTGGAAGAAGGTCCAGTGTGCCAAGGTGATAAACCATCGGCTCAGACGATTTTTTGAGTTGAAACCTAGAAGATGGGAAGAACTCAAACAATGGACAGGTTCGAATGCCTGGCCTTTCATTAACCCTGATGTAATCAAGGTAACTGCCTCGGCCAAATTTGAGAGAAGCAGCAGATTTTGCCCTTTAAAGCAATGTGTATGCCAACACCACCCACTGGTATTTGATTTTCACCTTTTAATAAGAATGCCTTAGATCCTTTTATCATCAGTTGTACCCAGAGACCTCTCACATTGTACTGTTTTATTCACCAAATGGAAATCAACAATGTTTAGTGGCATCCAACTAATCTCTGGGAAGAATAATATTGTGGATTCTGTCACAAAAGCTATGGATGCCAAGATTTTCTAGAAAACTAGGTTAGTTAAGCCCAGGCAAAACTGGCCAAGTCACAGTCCTGTCCGTGTTCTCTAAATTTTTTTTCTAATAACTAGGATCACATACATACACACTGGTGCAAGTAAACATCCTCACTGTTTCACTGACCCTGTCCCTGTTGACTGGTTCACAAAGGTAAGTGAGATCTTTAAAGGAAGGAACCATTCTTCATTCTTACCAGTTCCGCTGCACACTAACAACAACAACAACAAAAGAAAACGAAGGAATCTGTATTTCATGTTGGAATCTTTCAGGTATCTCAGTGTTTTGAATCATCTTTTGCTGATTAGTGGAGAAACAGCATTTTAATAAGGCGGTCTCTGTAGAAGTTGCAAGCTTGTTACAGCCAGAGACCGTGCCTTTGTTATGTCACCCTGCTCCAGGGAGAAGACTGGAGAACAGCCTCATTTGTAGGACAAATGCGGTTAGACACTGCTCTATCTCAAGGGTTCAAAAAGCTCCAGATGTTATTTCAAGATAAATCAACCTTAAAGCATTAAAATATAAATCCACATTTACATTATCATAACAAAACTATTTACAGTGTTACGTCTGTAGCTTCTATTGAGCCCAAAAGGAATGTTCCTAGGATTTTCTTATGTCTGTAAGTTTGTCCCTTGGTTCATTAGTTCATTCATTTAGTCATTTAAGAAATATGTATTTCGGTACCTAATGAGTGCCAAGCACTGTGCTAGGCCCTGAGATTCACCGTTGACTGATGCAGACATGACGAATGTCCTGCAGGAGCTGACGGAGCTAACTGGAGGAGGAGGCAGTTAATAAACAATCTAATGAAGTATCTAACTACAGGCTCTTTCAATCCTTGAAGAAGCACATGGTTTTTGAGAGATTCACCTACTGAGGGCAAAGGATGGCTATCAGGAAAGTCATTCTCTAAGGAAAGGGCATTTAAACACTTACATGGGGGATCAATAGGGACTTGCTAGGGAAAAAATGAGTAGCAATGGGAACAAAGTAGAGGCCTTTACAGGCCAGAAAAATGACCAGCTTTGTGCAGATGTCCCTGTGAGGAGAGAAAGAACTCAGCAAGTCTGAAATTTGAAAGAAGTCCTGAAGCCTGGTGAGCCAGCAGATAACTGATCATCTGGAAACAGACTGAACTATCCTAAGCATGTTAAAATTTTTGTACCTTATCCTAAGGGGAGTGGGAAGCTATCAAACATTTTAAGCAGAGAAGCTACATGTTTTGAAAATAGTTACATATTTTGAAGAATGATCACTCTAAGCATTAAGTGAAGAGTAAATGTGAGTAGGAGCTCTGTGCTGAAAAAAAAAAAATCACCCCTGAAGTAGAGGTACATGAGCACATGGTAAAAGATCTTTTGTTACAAGTCAGATAATTTAGCTTAGCGTCCAGGCTCTCCCATTCCATAAAGTGTAAAAACAAACAAACAAACAAACAACTTAGGAAATTTTAAAATAACATTAAGAAATTGAGCTTTCATTCTGGAAAATTTGATTAATATAAGTTCCCAATCTCAACCTTAAACAGGGCATTCATATAACAAACATGTGTCATTTTCAAAATGGCACATACATTTCACCCAGTCTGCTTGCCTTGCACTTATACCAGGGCTTCTCAGAGCGGGTTCTGGGACTGACAGCATCAGAACCACGTGGGGGCGCGTCAGAAACGCGGACTCAGGCCCCCTCCAGACCTTCTGAATGAAGCCTCGAGGGACTCGGACACAGCCTTCAGCTTGAGAGCTGCTGAAGTTTGAGAGTAACTGATTTGTACAAATGGTGTTCACAAGCAAATACTGTTGAGTTTACCAAGACAGACATGTCCGGTTACAGTCTATGAGTTAGTTTACGGTAAACATTCATAGCATTAATTCTTGAGAGACTTCATATCTATTTAAAATGATTCATCCTAATACAAATAACAAATGTTGGCGAGAATGTGGAGAAAAGGGAACCCCTGCACGCTGTGGGTGGGAATGTAAATTGGTGCAGCCCCTATGGAAAACAGTATGGAGGGTTCTCAAAAAACTAAAAATACAACTACTATGTGACCCAGCAATCTACTCCCGGGTATATATCCAAAAAACCAACAACACTAATTCAAAAAGATACATGAACCTCAATGTTCACAGCAGCATGATTTACATTGTTAAGATACGGAAGCAATCTAAGTGTCCATCAACAGATGAATGGATAAAGAAGTGTGATATATATATACAATGGAATATTACTCAGCCATAGAAAGAATGACATTTTGCCATTTGCAACAACATGGATGGACTCTGAAGGGATTATGCTAAGTAAAATAAGTCAGAGAAAGACAAATACTGTATGACATCCCTTCTATCTGGAATCTAAAAAAAACAGAAAAAACTAGTGAATATAAGCAAAAAGAAACAACCTCACAGATATCGAGAACAAACTAGTGGTCACCAGTAGGGAGAGGGAAGAGGGGAGGGGCCATATAGGAGAAGGCAACTAAGAGGTACAAACTATTATGTGTAAAATAAGCTATAAGTATATTGTACAATACAGAGAATACAGCCAATATTTTATAATAACTATAAATGGAGTATACAATTTATAGAATATTATGTACCCATAACTTATATAATATTGTATACCAACTATACTTCAATAAAATAAATAAATAAATAAATATATATATATATGTGTGTGTGTGTATATATATATATATACACACATATATATATATATATATATAAATAAAATGACTCATCCTACAGAATGTAGACTGAAGCCCAGAGAGGGTGAAAGTCTTGTTCTGGTCACACAGTGTTTGAGGGAAAAGACTTTGAGATAAGACAAACCTGGGTTTGAGTTTTTGTCGGTCACTCATCAAGTGTGTGGCCTTGGGCAAGTTTTTTTTTTTTAACATTTATGGACTCAGGTCTCTTCACTAAAAAATAAGGATAGTAAGAGTATTTATCTCATCTTGGTGCTGTGAGGATTACATGAAATGACATTGGTGACGCATGTTACCCAATGACTTGCACATAGTAAGTACTCAACAGACAGTAGCAATTCATTGGTTCAAAGAAACTTCCCCCTTCACATGTTGATGTTTCTCTGAGTGGACTGACTTATAAATGAATGTGCACAGTTGTTGGACCCATGATTCTACTCTTTTTCAGAAGCTATTTCTATATCAATGATACCTCGTACACATGATAAAATCCCAGAATTGAGTAAATACCAATACTGTTCTTGCTATGATATCAATTCCAAAGAAGACTCTTAATGACTAGTTCAAATTCCATTTTTATGCAAGAAAAGATCAAAGGGCAGCATTTTAGGGGATCGCTGAACAGATGAACCTCTTTGGGATCTTAAGTCCCTTATTCTGTTTCCTCTGTCTGGTAAGTGTAAGCTGTTTTCGTAGACATAGGTACAGCTGATTTCTTCCAGTTATCCCTACTTTTGCTTAAACATTCACCTCCTTGTGACCACTGCAGACATTCTCTGTTATTTTTGTTATTACATAAGCATCTTATCTCTTAGCTGTTGTTTTGCTGGTTGCTCGTCTCCTTTGTTAGAAAGTAAGGTCCCTGAAAGTTCAAGACTATATTCTCAGTGCCTAAAACTGTAAGAAATGAATAAATATTTGTTGAATGACTGAGTTGAGGTTGGATTGGGGCTTAGCAGGATGATTACTAGTGAGTCTGCAACAAGAGTGATTGTAAGAGCTTTTACTGAACGTTCACTCTGTCAGATACAATGGTAAGCACTTTACATGCCTAACATCATTTAAGCAATCTTACAAAGTTGTTAACCCCGTTTTACAGATAAAGGACCTGAGGCTTAGCAATGTGAAGTAGGGTGCTCAAATGCACAGAACCAAGAGGAGGCAGATTCTTATTGCCAACCAAGACAGTTAGACCCCTACAGAGCCTATGCTGTTTACAACATTCCAGTTCTAACAAAATGCCCTGAAAAGCAGAAATAATTAAGGTGAATAGTGAACAGGGAAGAGACTGGAAGCTTATTCAGTAAAGCATTTACTTTTTTTAAATTGAAGTACAGCTGACTTATAATGTTTTATTAGTTTTGGATATACAGCATAGAGATTTGAGATTTGTACAGATTTTACTCCATTTAAAATTATAAAATATTGGTTATCTTCCTTGTGCAAATTATTTATTTTTGAAACAGGTTAAGTCCTGCCCAAAATTGTGAGAAGGAAAACTGACAATGGGGGACTTGCCTGACGCTCACAAGTAGCCCCAGTGTTATTATAGGTGGGCTGATGCTCACACCTGGAGCACATTTCTCTTCTGTTGAACATAAACTGTCTCAGAGAACACCAGCATCAGACAAGGTCATTCTGAGGCCATGATAGAGCGACAGAAAAACACGGTCACCGTACAACTCATACAACACCAAGCATCTCTCACTCTTGACCACAATGAGGGACTGCTATTTCTTCATAATTAGGTCTTTTATCCTCATGCTAGTCTCCCTTATATGTAACTAGGATTTATGGAAATACTCAATCATAGGATTTCTCCCACCTTCTGATAGGCCAAATTTAGAGCAAACCCTTGTGTTTTCAGATTCTCTTCCAAATTACCCAATCAAAGCCCAAATCTTTCAATAGGTTATTTCTATCATCTTAGGTAGACACCTAATGGCCTCCCAGAATGTGCACTCCCCCTGGTTGCAGGAAGTAATAAACCCACTAGTTCAGCTACAGGCATGTTCCTGGTGGTCTCTGGCCAGAGGGCACTGACACTGGTGATGCTGACACGGAAGCAGGAGGTTCAAGTAAGTGAGTTATTTCTATGTGGCAGTGACCTGGATCGTTTTGGAATAGCTACCCTTTTAAAGAGACCGTTCATTCCAAAAATTCCGTATTTCTTGTATTTTTGTCAGGTTCTTCCAAAAAAGATATTAGAATTTTCCTTCTTGACCAACAGACACATTGTCTAATTAACATGTATCAAACCACCCTCCAGGTGGCTTTGGGAAGGCCAGTTTTAGGCCTGTGGAGACCCCACTGAATGCCGTATGAATGCTATTAAAATATCTCCATCCCACATTAAATATATTTTCTGCTCTGAATATTTGAAAGGATTTTTGTTACTCTACGTCTGAAATTACTTGGCACTGAGAAACTCATTTCATTTATGGTTGACTGATTTCTTTAGCAATTATTGCACAAGCCTGGGAGATCATTCACTGTGAGAAATTGAACCTGTAAGTTGCTTTAAAATGTAGCAAAAATTTTATAAATCCTCAATCTAGCAGTTAATGAGATTGACATAATAATATGTGTACTTAAACATTTATTAATGTTTATTTCGTGACTTAAATTTCAAGTCGATAATTTTGTCTACCTGTTTTTCTGGTCTCAGGTATTTTCCTAGGCCCTAAGCAGCCTCTTTTTTGCCTAAAGGCTAAAATGAACCTGTGTCTGGATCCCCGTTAGACAGTTCATGCTGTTAGTCCTTAATTGGTGAGAACAATCTCTCTCACATATGTTTGTTTACTTATTTACTTGTTTGTTCATTTATTATCTTTAATTTACATATACATACAGATGACCCTTGAATAATGTAAGGGTTAGGGGTGGCGACCCCTGCACTGTTGCAAACCCACATATCACTTTACAGCTGGCCCTTCCATATCCACGGTTCATCATCTGTGGAGCCAACCAACCTTGGATCGTGTAGTACTGTAGTATGTATGTACCGAAAAAAGAAAAAATCCAAGTATACAGCATAAGTGGGCCTGTGCAGTTCAAGCCCATGTGGTTCAAAGTTCAACTGTACTTAGAAACCTCAAGTCTACAGAAAAGTTGCAAGCAGAATACAAGGTACATCTTTTCCCCGAACAAGACTGAATTGTCAACCTGCTGCCTTATGCACTCCATCATCCTTTTAGTGCGTGTTAACTATAAACCAGGACATCCACCTACCTAACCCCACCACATCCGTCAACCTTGGAAATCAACGCGGACACGTTACTACCATCTAATCCGTAGATCCCATGCAAGTTTTGCCAGTGTCCCCAAAATGTCCTTAGTTGCACAAGAACTCGGTCCAGCATCATGCACTACTTTTTGTTAGGTCTCTTCAGTCGTCTTCAGTTTGCAGTCTTTCCCCAGTCTTTCAGTAACTTACACGAATTTGTCATTTTAAGTGATTACAGGCCAGTTGTTTTGTAGTTTCTCTTGATGTGAGGCTGTGATGTTTCCTCTCCATCAGTACTGAGTAGCACAGAAGCCATGCTGCCTTCCTCTTACTTCACCGTGTCAGGTGGCAGTTTTAATTTGCCCCTTCACTGATGCTGTGTACGCTTCGATCACATGACTAGTGTAGAATGTGCCAGGTGGCAGTTTTAATTTGCCCCTTCACCGATGCTGTACGCTTCGATCACATGACTAGTGTAGCATGTGCCAGGCTTTTCCCTTATCAAAGTTGTCATTTTTTCCACCATAAAAGCACTATAATTTTATATTTGTGATTTGCGTGCATTTTGTGGGAAGGTACTCTCAAACTCTGTAAATATTCTATTTTCTATCTTTAATAGTGTAAATTCACATTGATACCTCAAATTCCAATTCACCACCACAGCGTTTGTTCTACTTTTCTCCTTTCTGTATCTGTAGTTCCATCCTCTGACAGCAAGGAGCCTGACGCCCATTATCCTTGATGTGCGTGTTAGTCAATCACCCTCATAACCACCCCCGGCCCCGCCGCTGCCTCTGACTGGCCTACGTGGCCTCCTGACCCCACTTGGGCACGAAGACTTCACACTGTGTAGAACTCCTACGTGGACAGCCTCCTTCCTCTGCTTGGTCTCAAATACCCAACTCTGCCTCAACTTAATGGCTTTAAGACTAATCCTGCCTTATTATAATAATTCCAGAAATGGAAGGGCAGTAAGAAGGATGAAGAGAGGAAGGAAAAAATAAGAGGAAATATGGGAAGAAGGGCTATCTGGTGTGGTTGCATTTACATCAATAGGAAGCTTTCTCTTCTAAAATTTTATTACCCTTTCTAATTTCCTTCCCCTACTATTAAATCAAAGGTTCTCCATATATACTACCTTGTCAGAAGGTCCTTACTTCATCAGAGGCCTATGATATTAATGTATATACCAAAAAATTATAACCACACATGTACCTACCTAATCATGGTTCTATGTTATTATATTTCTTATCTCGTCATTGACTGGGAGAGGAGCTCAATTACAGAGTTACAACTCACTGATACACCATACTCAGTTTTAACGTGTTCCAGAGGTAGCTTGATACTTCTTGTGAAGTAACAAATACTGTGAATGACTTAGGTGGATCCAAAATTATCTTCATTAGAAAGTCACTTTCAACTACTTACGGTACCCTTTCCTGAGTGGGAGAGGGTGGGGTACTTCACAGCTTGGGTAACACAAACTGTCATTCAGCTTCCAGTGTCTTCATAGCAACTTGTTATCTCTGTATTCTCAAAGGAGTATGTCATCTATGTTGTCTCTTGCAGTGAGTCAAAAGACTGAGATAGTGAGGAAGATTTATAAAATATGAGTGGTATACTTAATCTTTGAGCTCAATTAACCCATCATTTATTTTAAGTACAGATGAAATATTTTATTGTACTTCGTATAGTTAGCAATATGAAATTACACAGTGTCTGTAAACGCTTACCCAGGACCTAGCAAGTGCTCACCGAACCGGAGTAGTGTTTGCATTACCTGCATAATCATTTCACTACTGAAGGGGAAGTGGGGATAACAGAACTAAGGCTTCTTGAAATCTAGTTGTAGCCTTCTCTTC
Organism: Camelus bactrianus; assembly: GCF_048773025.1. Classification (NCBI taxonomy): domain Eukaryota; kingdom Metazoa; phylum Chordata; class Mammalia; order Artiodactyla; family Camelidae; genus Camelus; species Camelus bactrianus. The sequence continues at coordinate 18,415,808 of NC_133560.1, read as the reverse complement.
AGCTCACTGTGTGTTTCCCTGGTTTTTCTATATAGCTAAGTTTCAGTGTCCTTGTCTTTCTTATAATACAGTAGTGATGTAGTAAAGTAGAAACTCTTACACATAATATGTCAGCTATAAAAATATACATATTCGTTTTTAAAAGAAAAGACACTTAAGCTTACAGTTCTGTAGTTGGGAGAAAGTTCTTCCTTGTGTCTCTCTTGGATTTCTGCACATTTTATCAAAAGGCATTGACACCTTCTGTTCCAATCTTTTCAAGGATATTTGTACGGCAAACAGCACTGGAAGATAGAGAAAGTATCTCCTTGTAAAGCAGAGGGCCGATGTATCTCCAAATCAGGATACTAAAAGTCGTATCTCCTTTTAGGGCCAAAGTTGGAAACATTTGTCAGCAGCCCTTTTATAAGATTGTCATTTCCAAAACTTGGGTTCTTAGCAGTGACACAAATTCACTGGATGTACTGCACCCATCTGGGTCTTCCTCTGAATCACACTTAGGGAACTAGGGAAGCAGGGACGAAGGGAACTGAAGCCAGGACTGAAGCTCAATCCACCTGCTGTACCATGAGGAAGGGTCTTTTGTCCTTTGTCATGATCTATAAAAATGTAACAGGCTTACTTGTTAGATGGCAAGTAGGGCAAAATACCGTATTCTTCACGATTATTGACAGTTTTTATACCATTTTGGATGTCTGTCTTATTTTCAATTCTCACACTGTAAAGTCATAAGCTTTCTTATGTAAAATCATAAAAAAAACTTCACTGGCTTCATGATTTTGCATTTTCAAAGATCCATTTAATGAAATGTTAACAATTCAGTTGATAGATAGGCAATTATTATTAATCTTTGTGATCTGAGGGGGGGAAATATATAAATAATATTAGAGATACATTCTTTTGAGCCAAAATTCTTGTGTCCTCTCTGCATTTTTGGCATCTCAGCTCTTTGTAATAAACTCACAATATTGAGATGATCACCTGCTCACTCCAGATGCTCCAAGTGCTTGCTTTAGAGGAGACGCTTGTAGCAAAACAGTCCCATTTTAGGAGACTCACATTTCCAATGATGGACGCTGTAACCTAAAAACAAACGTTCTTCTCAACTCTCAGGTTCATCTTACCTGAAATTAAGCATTGTAGTAGCACCTCCAGAAGAAGGTTTCCGCTTTCTAACAAGAACAGAGAATTTATAACCCACCATTCCTCTTAAAGATCTCATCATTTCTATGGAATGAAAGACTTGGTCACTAGGGACTGAAGGCTGTTTTAATAAAATATTTTAGCTAGACAGAGGTCCTCAAAATATAGGTTCCATCAACCCAAGACATTCAATAGACAAATTTCCAGTTTTTATAAATTCTTAATAATATAACTATTAAGTGCCTCTCAGGATATAAGTGAAAAATATAGCTACACAGTGAATTTTACAAGGGCATGCTCACTGACCGAGTAGAATTCGATTGCTTTTAATGCAGACATAAAATGGCATTTGTTTTCAATAATCTTGATGGCTCACATGCTTTCGGTCTCTAAGAGTGGAAGTCCCACACCCTTGGCAAGGAATTCTTTTCAAAGTTATATGCTGCCCTTGGCTTGGTGATGACTAACATTTATGTAGCGAATTAACAAATTTGTATTGACCTCTTCCCTGCATGCCCAAAGCTGTGCCAAGCCCCGAAGGCTACAGCAGTGTCGAAGACAGACTCATGCCCTGTTCCCACCGAAGTCACAGTTGGATGAACTAACAATAACCAACCGTAAAACTGTAGTTTTGATGAATGCTACGCATGACAAGGATGTGTGATACAGAATTAAATTGCAGGATGGAGAGGACTTTTGTCACGTTCCAAAGAACTCCCATTCCAGAGGTCAGCTGTTGGCAGGCATTATTCTTTGAGAGATTTCACAGTCACCACGACTCTTCAAGATCAGAAACATGATCATTTCTCTGGGTGCATTTCTTACAATCTTTTCTCACTTTTGTTCAGATCCCAATTCCAGCACAAGTCATATTTAACTATTTATAAAACATCAGTTGTGCCACCGGTGCAGGCTGAATTCCTTAGAAAGCAGACCCTGAGTTCTGGAGGCTTGTTTAGGTCTCTCGGGATTCATGCCTGTGGAAGGTACGGAAAGGAAGCAGGACTGGACAGACCGATAAACTGAACTGCAGTGCAGTCTCAGTGAAGGCTGCAGCTAACCCCACGGAGAGCTCTGAAGATGGGACTGTCCTTCGTAATTGCACTGACTTGGAGAGTGGTAGCTGGCCCTTTATACTTCCTGTTGATAAATCATTGAACAGCTTTAGGAAAAAAGGTGTGACCTTGAACAAGGCAATTATCTTTAGTAAAAGCTCTTCCCTCGGACAACTGTCTGCTTCGGTCTGTCTACTGGCAGAATTTCTAGCAGTGAGGGGACCAAATCCTTCATTCTCAAAGAAGCATCCACCATGGCCGTCAGTGCTCTTGTATACAGTTTCACATACACTGTTTCCTCTACCTGAAACAGACTTACACTCTATTTCTCTTAATATGTTTTACCCCTTATCCCAGTGTTAGCTGAAGTGTCTTCTTGGAAACTTCTCCTGATGGACTCTCACCCACAGAACTCAGTTCTTCCCTTACTGTAGCCCGTATCACAGTCTATTCTAGATGTCTGCTTACTTTCTGCATCCTCTTCCACGCGTTGTGCAACTTAAGGATAAAAATGATTAATCACTGTATCACCAATGGTTAAAGTCATGGCTACTACAAGGCAGGGCATCAAAAAATACTGGTTGAATAAATGGTTAGGAAAGGCAGGAAGGATAGAAAGAGGGAGGGAAGGAAGAAAACAGGAGTGAGGGAAAGGAGAAATGGAAAAAGGAGCACGAGATCTGAAGACAACCAAACCACTCCTGAAATTCCAGTTTATTAACAAGCTAACTGTACACCGCGGGTAAGTCTCACCAACTGTCACGCTCCTTCCTGTGTAAAATGGGAAAAATACCTCCTACCACTGAGGGTTGCAGTGTATTTGTCACAGGATAGATGCCGAGTAGCTTGTGGTTCCTTTTCTCCTCCCCTTCCCTGTGAGCGCCAAATATGATAATGGCCAAGCGTCCACTCTAATGCTCTCTAGTTTAGAAGTTAACATGGTAGAGGTCTGGTATGTGTGAGGTCTGATATTAATTATAAAGAAGCAACTACTTTAATGGATTGGAGTGACGAAATCAGAAGGACAGTGGGAAAATATTATAGAATATTGGGTTTTATATAGTCTGCTAAGTCTCCTTCCCTGGATCTGGGTTAATACCAGGACATTATTTGACTTCCATCCCTTGGGGAGCACCATGTAGTTCACAAAATATTACTAAGTTTTCAAATTAAACTTTCATTTTTTTGCTTCCCTCACACTCATGTCCCTATGCAGGGGACCTAAAAGGACATGGCTACTGGAGGCAGGTGAGCTCCGGTATCCAGGACAACTTAACTTGTGGTCTCAGTCACAATCCTGCCTCTTCAGATTCGGTTTTGCCTGAGCCTTAGCCTATGAACAGCCTCTTCGATACTCCGTACCTAAGACTTGTCTGGGAGATGCCACCATTTCCCAGACTTTCACAGCGCATCTCAGCGGGCTTCACTGAACGTCAGGGAAAGACAAAAACAAGTCTTCTGCTTTCCTGGCCCGCAGCTGTTCTGCTTCAGCTCTCTTCAACAGCTTCCCTCAGCCTCCGAGAACATCCATCCTCCATGCGTGCCCAGTCCAAATGATTAATGGTGGAGCAGCTCTCCAACCAGTGAGGCTGGCTGCGTTCTGGGCTTTGGCCACAACTCACCTTTCTTCGTCCTCAAGGACCAGGGGGTAGAGTGGGTGACGGTAATGAGGCTGCTCAAAGAGCCAGATGCAGTTTGGAGTCTGGAAGGTCCCTGTGTGACGAGCTGTCAGTCTTTTACTGACCGCCCCAGTCCCTGGTGATCTCCCTTCCTGCAAACTCACCAGTGCTGTCTCTTCAGCTCCCTTTTGTATATGGTTATATGTTCCGGTGATAACTTTTAATAAGTTGACTACAGTATAAAATAGAAAAATCTTTCGACTGATAATTGAAAGCCTTTAAAATCTGACTTCAACATACCCTTCAAAGTGTGAATTCGCTCTCAGATCTACTCAGTTCAAGGCAAGATGGCCCTTTATTCCTCATGCTGCCTCAACACTGCACATCTTACACTTACTTCCTGACCATCTATTTTTAACACAGTACCAAAGTGACTTTAAAAAAAATTTTAAACCATATCATGCCACTCCTTTGTACAAAACCCTCTAAAAGCTTCCTCTGTCCCTCAGAAAGAACCCATCCCCTCCAGCAGTTTCTTGGTCATAATATAAACACTGACAATTGAGGAACAATGAAACCTAGCAGTTCAGCATGGGCTCTGGAACCAGACTCCTTGGGCCTGAAGCACAAACGTCTTTACTAACAGAACTCACCCCCTCTGTGCCTCAGTTTCCTTTCTGTAGAAGGTACATAAAATAGTATTTACCTCCTAGAGTAGGAGATGTTTTGAGAATTAAATAAATTAATATTTGTAAAGTTTGGAGAAAATGTCTAACACATAAAAAACACAGTAAAAACGTCTGCAACAGACTTAGCATTGTTGACCTAAACAAAATGATGGAACAACTATAATATTAAGAAAAGAGAGATGGAAGTGTATGTGTGTTTGGCAGAGATGGAGGTGGTAAAAAGAGAGCTAAATATTCATGTTCTACACTGGGAAAGACATCTCTACCTGGAAAAACCAAGAAGCAGCAACCTACATATGCTATTTCAAAACAGCATGGTCTCTCTCACATAAAAAGGATAAAAAATGTTTTTTCTAGGGATCAAAAATTGGGGATAGGAATGACTGAAGGAATACTTATTCTGAAATAAAACATTTAGAACAATGTGACTATTTAAATGTAGGCATGCATAATTTTGATAAATTTATTTAGAAATTATAAATATGTTACATGCATAACACACAAAAAAAGAGAAAGGCGCTCTAGCAATGTTTAGTAACATATTCTGATATAATTGCTTGTCAGTTTAATCATTTGCCTGGAACTTCTGAATCACTTGAATTTTTCTTTGGGCATGAAGCCCTCTTGCTACTTCCTGATCCTGTTTTGATTTGTGGGACTCTCAGGGTCAGTCACAGGAGCTGGAATATGAATACTTATAGCAAAGGCTCCCTACTTTACAACATGAGTAGTGACTCCCATGCACTCCGCTGTTCCACTTGCAGGGGCTAGAAAGTTCACTGTAGAACAAGTTAAACTATTTCTCAAGTATGGTATTAAAATAAATGATTCTGCTAGCTGCAATAAACTTCCTACTCACTATTATTTCACTAAACACCAGAGCCCATCAGAGGATGGGTGAAATCATGATTATTCGTATTTAAAGGAAGGAGAACAAAAAGCATAGGAACATTAAAAAAGAATTATGTGACCGAGCATCTGTCTAACCCAAGAAGGATATTATGACTCAGACAGTATTATCTATAGTCATGTAAATCATATTCAGAGAAAATGTACTCAACTTACCAAAAGAAAGATTTATTTTATATAGGTAATGTAGAACTTCAAGACCCTGAGAAAGAGAGGATGGTGGGGAATATGAAGACAGCATGTGTTTCTCTTGAATAATTTAATGCTTGGAGGCAAGGTATTAGATGGAATCAGACATCAAAAACCAAAATCTGGGAGAAGACAGGCAGGAACATAAATGAGCAGAAAAAGCAGCTAGCACTCAGCTTTGGCTGACAGTAGCCATGCAGAAACACAGGCCTGCAAAGGACACATTTTAATTCTTCATAAGAAGCCAGAAATCTAAAGTTCTGGGTCAAGTACTGGTACATATATACAATGGAATATTACTCAGCCATAAAAAAGAATGAAATAATGCCACCTGCAACAGCATGGATGGACCTGGAAATTATCATACTAAGTGAAGTAAGCCACAAAGAGAAAGAAAAATACCATATGATATCACTTGTATGTGGAATCTAAAAAAAAAAATAAATAAAGACACAAATGAACTCATTTGCAAAACAGAAACAGACTCACAGACATAGAAAACAAACTTATGGCTACCAGCAGGGAAAGGGTGGGGGTGGAGGGATAAACTGGGTGTTCTGGATTTGCAGATGCTAACTACTATACATAAAATAGATAAAACAAAAAGGTCCTAGTGTATGGCACAGGGAACTATATTCAATATCCTGTAATAGCCTATAATGAAAAAGAATATGAAAAAGGAATATATATATGTACATATATAAACTGAATCATTATGCTATACACCAGAAATTAACACAACACTGTAAACTAACTATACTTCAATTTAAAAACTCCACACAGAAAAAGCAATTTGAAATTTTTGAGCATTACTTAAAGGAGGAAAGGGAGGGAGGGAAGAAGAAGGAAGGAAGGAAGGAAGGAAGGGAGCGAGCAAAGGAGGGAGGGAAAGACATGTGTGGGGCAAATATCACGGTCCAGTCCAAAAGCCTTGCCTTTTGCTCTCCAGGCATAATGGACTCTTAAGGAATCTTCCAGCCATTGAATTTGAGCTTGCCTTCATAGACTTACAAAACAGCAGGGGTGTATTTTTCCATATGCCTGTTCCTAAGTTCTAGTAATACCATCTCTATCAATAAAGTCAGCGGGGCAAGCGGGAATACATAGGAATTAAGTCTCCATTTTCTGAAGATACAGTTTTCAAAAAAAAATTTCTATTCAAAATTTAAGAGTCCTAATTATCATTCTTAGCTCCCATCAGATTAAGACCTACTAGTAGAAATAAATATGATTTCGGCAACATGTATATTGGCTTCCTGTAGAGGGGAGGGCATTTGATTTATGTTTATTCTTTCCTGGACAAAGCTGAATAGCAAAGTTGATGATTTCAGTACATACAGGAACGGGACTGGAATCTGAAGCCACGTCCAGTGCATCAGCTACCTGAGACTGCCTTTACCCAATCCATCAATTTTCTTGTTATTATAAACTAATAAGGTCTGGCTTATACTAGTCAAGTTACAGCTAATTAAAATTGGAACAAAGTAAAATTCTGAATTGATAAATTTTGTGTAAGAATACTTTTAAATGATTAGTAGACTGTAACGTCTACATTTCTGAATTAACGGAAACAGTTTACTGGATGGCTGCTGAGTGCTCTCTTACTTTCAGAGGGAGGAAGTCATACTGTAACTAGCACATTCACAAAATGACTGATGTATTTTACCTAATATTTTAGGTATCTTATATTTTACCTTGATTCTAATCGTTCAGTTTAATTTTTAAAAACTCAGATTTTTTTTTGTATTGTGTATGTTTCTCCCACAGCTACTGACTACTGTGATACTGGGAGATTGATGAATTTTTGCTACTATTTGTCTGGCTAATTATTAGTTTACATTGTTGAAAATGTAATCTATATTTGATGCTCTATTAATAATACAACTTATTAACGGTAATGATACACAATTTTTGTTTTACATGCTCTTTGTAAGTTGATTTACTGCAAAACAACACAGATACTTGCTTTGCAATCACTTTACAGCGTATAATTTATTTTAATGTATACTCTTACTCTGAAGCCTGTATGAGAAGGGGCTTTGCTTTACTCACTGAACACTCAGCACCTAAAACATAATAGTTCACCTACACTTTGATTTAATAAGAGTTTACAGAACATGAAGAAGTGTGACTTCTCTTGTGGTCATCTAATCAGTGTCTCTGATATGTTGATATTTCAAGATACTACAGAACTGATAAGGACACTGTATAGTTTGTGTGTGTCCGTGTGTGTGTATGTATGTTTGTGTGTGTATGTATGTGTGTGTGTGTGTGTGTGTGTGTGTGTGTGTGTGTGTGTGTGTGTGGCTGCTGGATCCTGCTGTATTTAGTCACACTGGTAGACAACAGATGCTCTTCTGATCATTTTTGTTGAAAAATTTCTTATGGGACTGGTGTCAGAACCCTGGGGCTATCTGTGAGAATGATAATCATGAGAGAGAGTGAAAAAAAAAATACAGCTTCTGACATTCAGAAGCTGACCTGACACTCACAGCTGGACCACGTTTTTCTACTAGACACAAACATTCTCACAAAATACCATCCTCAGCCAAGGTTTCTATGAGACGGTGATAAAATGTGTCTTAGCACAATAAAAACAATGTCAATAGACTACCCATAGATGAACACTGCTTCCTAGTCAGCCTAACTTCTCCTCATTCTCCTCTTGCCTCCCTGTGGGTAATATTTCTTGAGACACCCGACCACAGAACTACCCTCCCTTTCTGGCCACAACCAGTCTAGAGAGAACTTCCCATTTCTTCAGACCTTACTCCAATTACCTGACCAGAACTCAAATCCTGTAGATGCTCTTTTTAACACCCTCTTCCTGAGACAGTCTATGGTTCCCCATGATGTATATTCTCCTGTGCTGAAACCAATAATAAACCCAACTTGTTCAACTACAGGTATGTTCCTGGAGGTCTTTGGCTGCAGGGCAGCAACAATGATGATACAAGAAACAATAACAACAACAATAATCCATGGCTCACTTTACGAGAGCCACAATCCTCCTTGCCACTTTGAACACAACACACACACTCCCTTCTCAGGACATCTGCTGTTGCTGCTCCTTCTGTCTGGTTAATTTTTAACTAGAGATCTGCATTATTCCTCTCCAATGACTTCCAGATGTGTGTAAAAAACGATTACTGGATAATAAACTGTTGCAAAACTCAGAAGCTTTAATAGCATTATTTTAGTCTCTCATGAGTGTGTGGATTTTCTGCAGGTCAAATAAATTAGACTGGGCTTGTCTGTGGTTTCTACTTCAAACTGTGGGCCCTGCAGGACTGGGCTTCCCACTGTGAGTTAAGCTCATGTATGTTCCATGTAGAGTCCATCTGTGGCCCCAGGGGAAGGGACAATAGCGATCTAGAAGGAATACTTTCATGCAAATGGTAGAGCCACAATGCACTGCCCCTCAATGCACAAGCATATTTCAAGCCTTTGTTTTGTCCACATCTGCTAACATCCCATTGACCAAAGCAAGTCACATCACTGAGTCCAAAATCAAGAAGCAGGGTAGAGGACTCCTCCTTTGGTGGCAGAAACTACAAAGTAATGTGACAAAGGATGTGGATATAGGGATAGGTAAAGAATTGGGACCAGGACCAGTAATTCAATCTACCACAAGATCTTTGCATAAATGTTTCTTTATAGAGGGACCTCCCCCAATCTCTCTACCTAAAACCACAGCTCCTCCACTCCCACTGCTTCCTTTTATGAAGCTCTGTTTTCATTTAAAGTCTGATCACTGTGTGGGAGAATGTGATTGTGTGTGTTTATTGCTGAATTTGCCAGTCTGTCCCCGACCAACACATACACACACTTGGATACAAGCTCCAAGGAGTAGACAATTTGATCTTGTTTGTTAATTGCTGTGTTCTCAGTAACTAGAATGCACCTAGTACTTACTAGGCACAACATGAATACTGAGGATTCTGGGATCCTAAAGCCAATGGGAGGTCATCTGAAGACAGAAATACCTATGGACTCTGATTCTTCAGTAGGTACACAATACTATTCCTTTACTGGCCAAAGGTAGAGATCATTGGGATTCTATTAAAGCAGTAACTATTAAGCTATTTGTGAAATGAGAATATTACTATACGATTATATCCTGATGAAATATCATTCAGTTGAAATACATATTTTAAGACTGTAGGGAGAGGTTTAGTGATAGTTATTAATTAAAAATGACGTATTTTATTTACACAGACTGTTTCCAATTTAGAAATTATGATACAGAAGCAACAAGGATTGACCTAAATCCAGCAGAGGACTAGAGGAGAAAAATAAACACAAATTTCCAAACTAATCATCTAAGAACTTTACGCTAGACAAGGCTCAATTTATACTGGTTTTCTCACAATGCTCAGCTATCTTTCTCTTCTTAATGACTATAAAGGCTGGTTGTTTCCAGACTTTTCACTGAAAAATAATGCTGAGTCATACACTCACACATCACGAAACACCAACATGTGTGATGAATGTGACAATGAATGACTCAATCTTTTTTCTTAAATTTGTTGAAATATTTTTTTAAATACAGACAGGCTATAGGTCTAGATACACTGAAGATGCTGCAGTCTTCTGTGGCTAATATTTAACAGTCAATCTGAAAAATTATAAATTTATTATTAAACCTTTAATTACATACGAGAACAACTATAATAAAGGTGGAAAATGTATTTAAAAAAATCCAACTGGTATAAAAACTGAGTCAATATATTAAAATTATTTGGGGATTGACATTTTGCTAATATTTCAGAGAAGATATTAGATGCATTTCAAGAAAAATGTTGGAATGCACAAGGATGGTGTTTTAATTAGGTCTATACAATACTAAATGGTCACATATTTGAAAATATAGCATAGAGTGAAAAATAACACAGATAAATATTTTTCCAATTTTAAATCCAGATTTCTTGGCACCAAGAAAGTTCTAAAATTGATTTTGGATTGTACAAGTTACTGAAATAGAAGATCAGAGTTAAAAGGTGTTTTTTTTTGTCAAAAAGTCAATTTATTAAGCAATGTCAAAAACTCCATTACAGCATCCCTCTCAGATGTCCACTCATCCTCTGTTTGAATATTCCATGGACAGTGAAGTTACTATTTCCCAAGACACTCCATGTTAGTACTTATAGTCTCCTTTATAGAAAAAGCCTTCCTACACTATTTCCCTGGAAAATGAGAAATAGTACATAAATTGCAAGAAATTCTCCTCCTTGTTTATGACTGCAAAAGTATATAGTCAAAATCAAGACTAGGATTCCGAAAGTTGGACCTTCAAAAGTCACCTTAGTTCATTTGACTGCAAATATTTGGAAAATTTTTCTTCCAAAATTTTTTTTTTTACAATATGATTTAGCCCTCTTTTTAAAACTGCAGAAACAGATCCAGAAGAGGTATCTTTTTTTTTTTTTTAATGAAGTATAGTCAGTTACAATGTGTCAATTTCTGGTGTACAGCACAATGTCCCAGTCATGCATATACATACATATATTTATTTTCACATTCTTTTTCATTAAAGGTTATTATAAGATATTGAATATAGTTCCCTATGCATTACAGAAGAATTTTTTAAAATCTATTTTTAAATACAGTGGCTAACATTTGCAAATCTCAAACTCCCAAATTTATCCCTTCCCACCCACTTTCCGCCAGTAACCATAAGATTATTTACTATGTCTATGAGTCTGTTTCCGTTTTGCAGATGAGTTCATCAGAATTCTTTTTTTCTTTTTTTAGATTCCACATATGAGTAATACCATATGGTATTTTTCTTTCTCTTTTTGACTCATTTCACTTAGAATGATGTTCTCTAGGTCCACCCACGTTGCTGCAAATGGCAATGTTTTATCTTATCATGGTTTTACTCGCATTTCCTAAAAATTAATGCTTCTGAGTACAGTTTCACATGTTTATTGGATATCTGGAAATCTTCTTTTGTGAAATAAAAATCAAGTCTGTTCAGATATTCTATTGCATTATTTTCCTTCTTCTCATTGACTGTAGTGTATATAAAACTAGTAAATACACATATATTTCCAAATACATGTCCTTCCTTGCATAAAAATATTACAAAATTTTTCCCCGCTAGTCTCATTTTTTGACTCTCTTAATTATGTCTCTTAATTAATAATTAATAAGAATTCCTTCTTTTAAGAAATTCCAATCAGAATTTTGTTTTTCTTTATGGTTAGTGACTTCTGGAGTCCAGTTTAGGAAATATTTGTCTATCTCCAGATAGTGAAAATTTTCTGCTATGCTTCCTTCTAGAAGTATTTTACAATTTGATATATCTAAAATTGATTTTTATGTATCAGTATCTATTTTTTCCGTTTGTGTATCAAATTTATTCTATTTTATATAATGACGTCCTGTTGCATTTGTGTGTGTGTGACTGACATTTTCTGCTCAATCTAATGCTTATGGGATCTATCCATGTTATGTTACTTAATCATATTCACTCATTCTCTTGGCTGGATAATATTTCAGTGTATGTATACACTACCATTTATTTGTTCATTCTACTTAGAAACACATTGGAGTCACTTCCAGTTATGTGGTTATTACAAATGCTTCTACGATCACCTGTTTCTTTGGTGAACACAGGCAGACATTTCAGTGAGTACAGTCAGACTGATGGGCTCAATATTACATGCACATGTTCTGATTTAGCAGATACTGCAGAAGAGTTTCTCCAATGGTTGAGATTTTTACAGTCCAAACAGAAGTCTACAGGCATTTTGAGTTTCTGTAATTCATCAAATTACTTCGTGTTTGTCCCTGTCTTTTTAATTTTGCTCTTCTAGTGATGTGCTATGGTATTTCTTCCCATTTTAATTTGCATTTCCCTGATAACTAGTGGAATTGAAGACTTTTTTATGTATTCACTGGCCATCTGGATACTGTCTTTTGAGAAGTACCTATACAATACAATTGCCCAACTCTCTATGAGATATGTCTTTTTCTGATTAACTTGAGATTTTTAAATGTATTCTGGATGCAACTCCTTTGTTTGAAATATGTATTAAAAACATATTCTCTTACCAAATAGTTTACCTCTTTTCCTCTCTCAGTGCTGTTTCTTGATTAGTAAAATTTCTAAATTTAATATATTCTATTTTTTTCTTTTTAGCACTTTTACCCAATTTTTAAAAATCATTACTAATCCCCCAAGGCATGCAGATATTCTCTTTATCTTTTCTTCTAAATATTCCACATATTTATAATGAATAAAACGTCTTACTTTACACTTTACAAGCACCAGAATATATTGTAACAACAGTTTTGGACTGAGTAATTCTGAGAACATACAAAATGTGTGTCTGAATCTGTTTCAAACTTCCCAAGTATCTTGTTTTTACCACTAAAATATCCGGAAACTACCCACTCCTACAGAGGTCTTAGAGGAGGAGCTCTCTGATTTCACGTTTCGTGTTTGATCAAACTTTGAGATGACCTGAAAATGTGAAGAAGTGGGAATGGCGAGCTCTATAATTTTCTTTTTATTTCTGAGATGAATTTTTTCAAAGATGGACTAAAGAGCCAAAACTGTATAGTAAAGGGAAGTGAGAACTGAAAACAAAATTTGATTCCCAAGGGTATGGAATCGTCTAAACGTTGTCAAGGTGTTTCATTCTCACCAATTAAAAATCCACCTTTGAAACGTAAACTATATCCAGCTATAAATTTAACGGAAAATAAAACAACCCTCATCTTTTAAATGGCAGGTGCACAAGAGTCACATACGACAGATGCACGGTCAGTCACACAGACTCCTGATCGTTTTCCAACACTTTGGACTGCGTGATTCTGACTGCCATTTGTTCCAGACCAAAGACTTTAAGGCCAGACACAAATGTCTTTTAAATTTTATCTGATTAATACCCCTCAACAGCACATTTGTCACTTCCAAAGACTCCACATGTTGTTCTCCAAGGCAAACCTACTCTGAACTGATCTGAAGAAGAAATGAGGCATGATGAATAAGTTCTATGAGATCCTAATGTGAATGAAACTCAGTAATTCTCACTGCTGGAAATTCCAGAGTGAGACATAAACTTAAATTTTACCTCCCCCCCCGCCCCGCCCAAAGTCTAGGTTCACTAAGTAAGGTGATGGCACCAATGTACAGATTTGATCAATGAATAATAAATGCTGTGTTAGGTCATACAGATGCCACAGAGACTGAACCTTATTTGACCAAGTTTCCATACAATTTCTAAAAGAAACAAGATCCAGATTCTAATTTGGGAATGGCCTGAGAAAGGCAACCCCTTGGTTTTTTAATTAGTGTTTCAAGGTCTTAATTCTGTCCTTCCCAGCAAAGTGAGTTTTATAAGATCTTAACTTCAAGAACTCTTCCAAACCTTAGAAATTATGTTTTTTCTTTCACGAGTGATCTTTAGCCTTGAAGTGAAAATGGGTGGCTATCCATTCACCTTTAAATTCCATTAAGATTCATTTTTATAAAAATTATGTTTGCCTCATGACATTACTAAAATACAATCCACTTAGTGTCATGGGAAGTGTAGGAAATAAAAATCAATCCCAGAACTCTTCAAGCACCTTCTTTCTTAAGCTCACCTAGTAAATATCTCCTCTGTGAAAAGATAACAGAAAAGCATTTCTTCTGTTGACATTACCAGATTCTCAGGCTATGGATGGAACAGAGTAAACTCCCTAGACCAGTGCCATCCCACAGAAATAGAACGCCAGCCGCAAATGTGAGCAATATATGCCGTTTTATGTTTCTAGTAGCCACATTAAATAAAAATTTTAAAACAGGAGAAATTAATTTTAATAATAGATTTTATCCAGCCCAATATGTCAAAATATTACCATTTCAATATGAAATCACCATGAAGTATTAATAAAATGATATTTACTTTTTTTGGTACTATCTAAAATCCACTGTATGTTTTACACTTCCAGAACAAAAGTTTGTCTAGCCACATTTTAAGTATTCAGTAGTCACATATATCTGGTAGCTACCAAATTAGGCAGTGCAACTGTAGAATATTTGCAGAATCACTTGGAATAAAATCTATTCTTTTATATATATCTATAGCCTTTTTTATTATTAAAGTACAGTCAGTTAGAATGCATCAATTTCTGGTGTACAGCACAATGTCCCAGTCATACATATATATGCACATATTCAATTTCATATTCTTTTTCATTAAAGGTTATTACAAGATATTAAACATAGTTCCCTGTGCTATACAGAAGAAACTTTTTTTTAAATCCATTTTTATATATACTGGATAACATTTGCAAATCTCAAACTCCCAAATTTATCCCTTCCCCCTCCCTTTCCCTGGTAACTATAAGATTATTTACTACGTCTGCAAGCCTGTTTCTGCTTTATAGATGAATTGTGGTGTCCTTTTTTTTCTTTTTCTTTTTTTTAGATTCCACATCTATAGTCTTTTTATATCTTTCTTTCTAATTGTTCTTTCTGCCTTTCTTTTTTAGTCACCAGTCTTTTTTAGTTCTTTTCTTTTTTAGATACACCAAACTGATCTTTATTTTCCTCAAACTAGTAAAAGACACTACTGGAATTATAAAGTTTTGAGAAAAAGACATGAATTCTAAGACAGATATTGAACTGCTTATAAATATTGACAATTAATTTGTTTTAAAGTTTTCTTTCAATAACAATTTTTTTTTTCTGCTTGGGATAAATCTGTTCCCCTTTCACAAACTATGTAAATTTAGGCAAATTAATTTTACTCACTAAGTTTCAAGTCCCCACTCTTAATATGGGGAAACAATATTTTCCCGTAGGATTCTTCTAAGAATTTCATGAACTGCTTATACACCTAGTTCAGGGCTTGACACATTATAGGCATTTACTGAACAAAAACGGACATGGTTGTTGTTTTGTAGTTAGGTCTAGGTATTTTTCATTAACTGGATAACAGTTTTCGTCTGACTTTTCATTTATCATGAGAAGGAAGCAGAACAGACAGAATAAGCTACTCCAATTCACAGACCTGCTAAACAGAAATCACGTTTATTCAAAATATTCCTCTGCTCAAATAGCAATGCTTCACTGATCTTTTTAAACATAATAATTCCATTCACATTCAGAAAACTCACATTTTCCCAACTTACTCTGAATTTTTTTCACTGCTTTATAAAAGAAATTCAACTAGATGACAAGATTTTAAGGTAACCTCTGATTCCAAAGGAGTTGATTCCAATGCTATGTAAATATTCACTTTTTTTTTCAGTAAAAGAGAAATAACTCATTTAAAATATATGTAAGTTCTCGATTAGTCAATAATTTCAATTAACTTGAAATGTTTTCCTGATTACGTTAAGAGAAATGGGAGTGTGCAATGCAATCTATCTCATTTGGATCCTGTAAAGATTATTTCTGCCATTTTTATCTCATTCTGTTAGCACCGGTCTACCCACTCACCCAATGCATTCTTGCACACAGCACCCAGAGTCATCTTCTCAAAAACATAAGTCAGATCACATCATTCACGTATCAGAGACCTCACATTACTTTCAGAATGAAACTCAAACTCCCTCAAAGGCTGCACTGCTCAGCCCCTGTCCTGCTGGACTCCTTTCGTATCAGCCATCCCTGCAGCTCCTTCACTTCAGCCATCCACACTGGCCTTCTTTCTTCCTTTCAAAATCTCCATCCTTGATGCTCGGTTGAGGCACTTGGCTCTTTTCTTTGCCTGGAATGTTCTAGTCTCTTTTAATTATCATGCTGTTCTAACTTCAAATGTCACCTCCTCGGAGAATTTTTCTCTGACCAAACTACCTCAAGAAACAACCTAATTAAAATCCAAATTAGCCTTTACCCACATGCCACCATCCTCTATCCTACTACCGTTTTCTTCATGGCCCCTTTCACAATCTGGAGTTGTTACGGATCCGTTGACCTAGTTTATTTTAAGGGATTCATCCCTCTCCCTGTCCAGTGTAATACACATCCTTGAGGGGAAAGATCACGTCTGTTCACCGCTGAACCACCACACCTAGGGGGCTTTGTTGAGCCCTTCGCACATCCCTTACAGAGGAACAGCGCTCATCTGGTTGGTCTTGCCCCACACCTTGTAACGGGGGCACACTCCAGGGGATGAGGATTTTCAAGGCAATGGAGGAGCTAGCAAGCACGGACGAAGCAGTGGCCACATCTCGTTTCTGGTTCCATATAGTCTGAGAAGTAAGAACCCTAGGAAGCAGCCTTGAACACCACTTCACCTCCTCAAAGGCTCTGTTTTCTTCACTCCCCAGGGTTATCAGCTAGTCTGGGACCACCTGCCCCGAAATGAGAGCTGGACTGCAGAGAGAGGAGTGAACAGTAAAATACACTGCAGAAAGACGGACCAGATGTAACCCAGGCTTTAGACAAGTGAACCTGAACAAATGGCATAACCCTCTGAGCTTTACTTTGCTTGCCTATCACATAAAGGTAATAGTGGTACTTGCCGAAGCAAGTGTTGCTGAAATGAGTAAGTCACACAGTCCATGTGAAGTGTCCAGTACTCATTAGCAGTCTGTCAGAAGCAAATATTTTACCTTCCTTTCTACCTTTCTGATTCCTTTTACTGTGATTCTAGTAGATGTAACCTGAATTGTATCTCAATGGATTTGGGTAATGGAGGAAGAAATTTTCAGATAATACAATCATCTATACAATCTAGGTTACCTTAAACCTAGCAAATCCCCAGCTGAAAATATAAAGCAGCTTTATTTTTCTTTTGTATAAATCTCCTTTAGGTATTTGTGTAGAGAAGCAGTGAATCAGGCCAAATTAGAGTATGGATATGCCACAGTTCTCTTTCAAAATTAAACTACAATTCATTTACACTACATTGTGATAATTTCTGGGAGCTACTTCTTTATGCAAAACCAGCAAAATAAATGCATACCATTAAATTTACATGTACAAACACAAGCATCTATTTTGGCATACAAAAGCAAAAGGTAAAAAGAACAGAGCTCTGATGAAGAGTGAAGTAAAAAATTCTTTTCTTAAAAAAAATTAAAATTATACATTTTAGGTGCTACCACAGGAGAATTACATGACCCAAAATATTTCCCAAATACAAAAACAAAGCATTCAGTCTTTAGAATACCTCTTTCCAAAAGCAAAACCATTCTAAACTATTGACAGCCCTTCAGATGTGGCTTGGGAGGTTAGGATGCAACATTAGTTTATCATTTTATAACAGGTAAAATGGTTAAAAACTCCCTGAACTAGAGAGTCTTGGTCCATTTTGACCCCGAGTTGTATCTCCTAAGGCATTCACAGGCTGTTAGCCACAGTGCAAGGTACAGATTAGCAAAAGGTTTATATACAAAGCTCTTTCTCCCTCTGTATACGTAAACTGAAGGAGGGAACAAATCATTCAAGCTGTCATTTCAATCATATGAAAGAAAGAACAGGTTAGAAGGATAAACAATGATTAATGAGAATACCATCAGCCAAAAGAGTAAAGGTTCCATTTTAATATGAAAGTGCTGGAAACTTAAAAGTATATCCATTTTAAAAAGATATTTTGTCAGTGTATATAAAGTGGCTACAAATTCTCCTTAAAAGTGGACCCCCAAATATGTTTCTCTACAGATAGGCATACAGGACATAGACAGTATTTCACAAAAATACTAAAATCAGATTTCACAAACAGCATGCTAAAAATTATCTTCCTTCTATTTGGATGGCTCAAAACAACTTAGGTAATTCTCCTTTAACCTTCCAAGCCAGTGTCCAGGCATCCTGTAGAACAAAGCTCTAGGTTCTATTTGCTACGACAGAGCCAAGGACAGACAAAGTCCTCGGTCTGCATTCTATCGATGTTCTTAAGGTCCCTGCTATGGGAATATTTATCAGTTCATACTCTTCCATCATTGTAAACACAAAACACCTTTGCAAAGTGTTCATGATTAATCCAAAATTTTGCGGTACTCTGAAGAGAAAAAGATGAAGTCATGTGTGTAACACAAAGAAATAAAAGAATTGCTAAGATAGGAATCTTGAAGCAAGAAAAACCAGTAGACTTTCTAAGCTAATCCCCCCTTTTTAGGTGAGAATTAGTAGGCTATGTGTTCCCATTACTCTCAATTCTACTGGCTTGGTTCCTCTTCCTATAGTTAACATTTTGCATGAAAAATTATTGGGGATTATGCTTGAATTGAATTTGAGAACATTTGGTGGACCATACAATCAATATCTCCATTTTACCAATGAAGAAACTGACGCTCAGTTAGGCAGATTACTGGCCCAAAGAGACAGAGAAGGTACACAAACCAATGCTTGCTGTTACCTGAAGCAGTGATCTTCTCACTTCTATTAAGCAAAGCCTACCTCAATTTAGCGTGACTGGCTTCCTGGTTGTCACAGAACGTGCTGTTTTAATTCCTGCCTCAGTGCTCTTCTCCTGAGGTGCCCTCTGCCTGGACAGCCTCTCACCACCCGTGAACTTAGCCACGACCCAGTCTCAGCCTCTCAGGCAACTGCTCTGGCTGCATGGGTCTCTTTCTGTGACCAGGCTTCCCATGGGAATGGGTTTTGATTCCCCTCCTAAATCCTGCTATTTGACATCTTAGGTTTCTTGTATGATTGAAATAGTGCTGAACAGTCATTGCTACAATTCTTAATTTTTCCTCTTTTTTCTTTTTTTTTTAATTATTGAACTACAGTTACAATGTGTCAATCTCTGGTGTACAGCACAACGTCCCAGTCATGCATATACATACATATATTCATTTTCATATTCCTTTTTCATTAAAGATTATTACAAGATATTGAATATAGTTCCTTGTGCTATATAGAAGAAACTTGTTTTCTTTTTTTAATCTATTTTATATATAGTAGTTAACATTTTGCAAATCTCAAATTCCCAAATTTATCCCTTCCCACCCACTTTCCCCGGTAACCATAAGACTGTTTACTATGTCTGCGAGTCTATACTCAGCCATAAAAAAGAATAAAATAATGCCATTTGCAGCAACATGGATGGACCTAGACATCCTCTTTATAAGTGAAGTAAGCCAGAAAGAGAAGGAAAAATACCATATGATATCACTCATATGTGGAATCTAAAAAGGAAAAAGAAAAAAAGGACACTATGAATTCATCTACAAAACAAATTTTTCCTCTTCTGTGATATTGACCTTACCTCTTTCTGTATCTTGGAACTTTGTGGACAATACTTTATTATTCTGAGTTGTAATCCAATAAAGCTCACTCCAAACCCTTATAACTATTCCCACCTCCTTTTTTCACCCCCACTTCAATAATAATAATACTCTATATGATCAATTTTGACAGAGATA
The DNA here is from genome assembly GCF_048773025.1 of Camelus bactrianus. Lineage (NCBI taxonomy): Eukaryota > Metazoa > Chordata > Mammalia > Artiodactyla > Camelidae > Camelus > Camelus bactrianus. The sequence continues at coordinate 18,395,885 of NC_133560.1, read as the reverse complement.
GGTGTAGAAATGTGTACATATTACTCATCTGAGTTATATCAAACTTCAATGTTGATTTCCAATGGAAAAACACACCCAACCCTTCATTTCTACTTTTATTTTAACAACTGAAACATCTTGTGAGTCATGATTTAAAATGTGAAAAGCAACTTTATCAGGATAATAACTGGCTATTCTCTTAGTTTCCTCACAGAATGAAAATTCAACTTTTTATTTACACTAAGAGTCAGTAAACAGTTAACTATTAACTAATTAACTAATAATTTAATATAGAAAGTATAACTTGTGGATGGCAGTTTGGAAGCAAAGAAGCATTGTGACAACTTAGGAGTGGAATCCAGAAAGGTGTCTGCACAGAATTCTTTGAAGCTTCATATTTGTAGCCATTCTACTTTAGTTGGGTGATCGTTCTTAATAATAATCCGATATAGTGACTAAAATAATATTCTCACTGGTTTTGACAAAATCATGTATCACTTCTCAATGTAGGCAAAATTAGTATACTTTCATTATTGACAGTTATAGAGTGTCTCACGTAAGTTAATTCATAATAATTTGGATTTTAAAATGGAAATGTCAACTGTCATAAGGCATATCATCAACTAGGGAAAGTTTTATCAAACTTTGTAGTGACTACGGAGCAGATGCTCATTATGTGCTAGTTTCCTCTCCTCTTTTATCCAGAGAGCAGACCGCATGGAGACTGAAACATCAGCCAGATTGCCGTAGTTAAGAACGCAGACTCTGGAACCCCTGCGCCGGCACCTGCTGGCTCAACATGCTAGAAAAGTCCTGAAACAGACAGTTGTGAGCCGATCATTATGGTTATTATTTAAAAATGTAACTCCAGGATTTGTAAAGGAATTACAGACGGGACAAAGCAGCTAGATAAACAGTGCAGGGAGGTCTGGAGTAGAAGATAAGCAGTGAAGTTATGTAACTAAACTACAAGGAAGATTTTGGAGACAAGAACTAAAAAAACCAGTTACTGTTCTAAGCCACTAACTCAGAAGCTCGGGTAGGGCGCCAATACTGGGATGGGGCCAAAGTGAGCTGAGCCACACTGCCCCTACGTGTCCGCACCTCAAGGCATGAAGACTGGCGATGGTGTATCATGGGGCTCCAGGGACTCCCTTCACCACACTACTTACAGGGACCCCTATACTCGCCTCTTTCTTTGGTGGCTTCCACCCTCTTAAATACTTCTTTGCAACCCCTATAGTAGGGCCTTCACCAGCTTTGTCCCAGGTGATGTGGATGAAGATAAGAAAGCATTTGGTGCCTTTGACTTCTAAGGGATGAGAAGGATCCCAGGCAAACCCCATTATCTTAACACCTTCATTACAAGGCACAGAACTCACTGTGGGGGTGTCTCTGGAGGAAATCCGCCCTGGCCACATCAACCTCAAGAAGGTGGTAGCTGAGAGTACTGATTAGGGAAGATGAGGACATTCCCGCTCCTTCCAACCAGCTGGCCAGTTTTTCCCTCCTTATTCTTTTCCGTAATTCCTCACTCACCCTACCTACAGCCTTCTCCTCATTCTGTCTCACTTTTCCCTTGGTATTGTACATCTTTAATTTTAGCAAGCTACATATTTCCAACACTGATGTCTAGGGGTTTCCTTTCCCTTACCATGAAGTCATAAAGCCAGGCACTGGACAGACTCCATGCAAAAAGATGTAGTTCAAAGTTTCTTCCCACAAGTAGTGAAGTCCTTAAGGTGTACCTCTCCACTTTTTTTTTTTTTAATTGAAGTACAGTCAGTTACAATGTGTCAACTGCTGGTGTACAGCACAATGTCCCAGTCATGCATATATATTTGTATATTCATTTTCATATTCTTTTTCATTACAGGTTACTACAAGATATTGAATATAGTTCCCTGTGCTATACAGAAGAAACTTGTTTTTTAATCTATTTTTATATACAGTTGCTAATATTTACAAATCACTTTTAATGCTTTACCCAAGCCATCACTGTACTACAGACCAATACTTTCTAAAAGCACAACCTCATTCAAAGATCATACAGCTCTATAGCTAAAGATTCTGATTAATTTTTTTTAAATGCAAAAAAGCAAATATTTTCAGGAAAAAAAAAAGTGTCCCCTTTCCCAAATCACTTAACATATAGACTGTCTTGTGATAAGAGAGAGATTCAGAGATCAAGCCAGAGTGACCTGAGTACAAGAAAAAATTGTGTTTGGGTGGAACACCATACATTTATTGTAGCACACTCTTCAACTTTCTTGATTCTGATTCTGTAGGAGTTACTTAATGACTCTGTAAGCTGCGGATCACTAATAGCAATGCAAAAGTCTTATCTATAGGCATGAAAATGAATTATTTAGAGTGGAGAGACCAACACTCTACTCTCACCACTTGCAACCCACACCTGGGAGAAAAATAATATTGTGTCCATTTGCTTATTTATTTCAATATTCCTGATCCATAAACATTTTCATTCTTTTGAATTCACCTTTAAACAGGCAATCAATATGTCTGGCTCTCTCACTATAAGTGAAATAAAATCTTTAACAAGTATTCATTTTACATTGGTAAGAGAGTCATGATTTTACCCTTTTTTTGAGAATCACTTTTAACAATTTTCTAGGTATTCCACTGAGATGTTAGTTTTGAGCTCAAACTAATTAAGAATTTCATGTCCACTAGGAATAGAACAGCTCTTTGATATGTGGACCAGGGAGTTTTTGCATTTCAGTCTTTACTGTTGATCCAGGGTTGAAATTTTACATTTAAAATACAAGCTCTCTTTATCTGTGTTTCTATGTCTGTATGACAGTGATTCAGAAAAGCTTTCACCTCTTATTTTGTGGTATTTAATATTTTCTACTTTATATATAGAAATTATTATACATAGTAAATAGAATATCTATTTACTGCTAGGTGGTATGAATCCATTAGATTACAAAGTCTTTTAAATAACAGAAACAATTATAATTGGCTTGTAGAGGTTTTAATAAGGATAGATATAAATAAAATATTCCTGAACTCCCAAGTAAATAAGGAAGTTTGACTGCTAATAATATAAATACACTAGATTAAGGAAAAAAACTGTAACAGAGGTGGGGACTGAACCCACGACTTCATGTATGCTAAGCACGCACTCTACCACTGAGCTATGCCCAGCCGCCCATGAAATATTTTTTAAAACCTCAAAAACATTTAAAGAATCCAAATTCACATAATTTAAACATAGTAAACAGAAATCTCTGGCAAATGAGATTAGTTAACAATTTGGGTTTAATAAAACTGCTATGTCTTCTTTGATTTATCAGTGTTAAATGTGATACAAGATTTTAAAACATTCTATTAGGTCTGCTTTTCTAAACTTATAATGATTTTCAGATAAAACAGGCTAAAATAACTCCTACTTAATGTTGAAGATAATGAAAGGTATAAATCTGTGTCTGAATCATTATTCAAAACTTTATTTCAACAGTTTATTTTTATGGTATGTTGGCTTAAACACAACTTCTAGGATCTTTAGGTAACTTAAATCTTAAACTGGTATTACATTAAGTGAATGCAGATTCATTAGACGCCTAGGTCATTTGTAAGTAAGGACAGAATGCTAAAGCATTGACCTGTACGTTTAATTTTGTTTTGTTTCTTCTATTTTTACATACTGTACAGAGGCATCTTTGAGTCTGCTACTGAACATATTGATTTTTTTGCTATTTGGCCATCCCTGTCATATCAAGAAGATGTGTAACAGTTGCTACTAGCTATAGAAAGTTGTATGATACGTACTTATTAGCTCTGCAAATCAGAGTATGACAAGACATTCCCAATTATCCATACCATCTTGTCCCCTGAACAAAGCAATCATAAACTGGATTTAGAATTTTTTGTTCTTGTTGTCTATATTTCTTTACATTCTTCAAATTTATTCAGCATCCCAAAGAACTCTCCCTTATATGTATAGGTGGGTTGTAATTAGTGATATTTACCAATTAGTACTGGAAATTGAAACTAAGAAATTTATCAAATGTTTATTTATTGATTTGAAGATAACAATAATAAATGGTCAGTGGTAATAATATCTTAGCAATATTATGAAATTAGTTCTGAGCTCACAGATGCCCTGAAATCTTTCCTAAGTTAAAGTTTGTTCCAGAATGTGAAAAAGCATACTAACAGAGGAAATTGGGAAATTAATTTTATTTGCCTTAACTTACTACATGAGTCTGGAAATCTATGAAATGTGTAAAATCTTTGCAAATTTGCTCAATTCTTGTGGGCTCGTTTCCCTGGTTTGCTGTCTATTGCCTTAACCTATGGTATGCAGGGTCATTCTCCTTTTCTACGCAACCTGACGTGATAGCACCGCTTTTGTATCTTTTTGGAACAATTTTCTTTGATTTATATTGACTTTATTAAGTCCTTGATTATTTAAGAAAAATAAAGTTTCCTCAATTATGAAGGAGCTAAGATTATTTATAATCACGTTACTGTATATGTTTATTTGTGTGTTTCATTATTACTTTCAAATGGATAGTCAATTATAATTTCTCAGGCACTTATGGTTCTAAGCTAAATTTTCAAATTACCTGAAAAATTTGATTTGGGTTTCCTAAATTCAAATCTTAAATGTAAAATAAATTATAATTTGCAGGCTATCTTTTACACTTAAAAATACTTTGAGATCCCCTATAAAGGCACCCTGGAAAATCGCAGATTTATTTTTTTACCTTACGAAAAGAAAAACTCTTAAAAATAGCGTATATGATATATTACTATTTATGAGTTTCATTGGAATCTCTGTCAAACGGAAAAGCTGTTCAGCCTTCCAAAGGTTAAATTTATATAGTTAAAATGTTACCAGTACAAAAATTTTAGAGATGGCATGTTTCACTAAGACATCTCCAGATATTAGTCAATATCCTTGCTTTCTATATAGTATGTTTTAACTTCAAAAACACTGAAAAAAATACAGTAAGAAATAGTTCTGTCACATTTTTCTGTATGTGTCAGAGTCCTGGTGGTGGTTTGCCTGATGATATTAGGCAAACAGTATGGTGTTAGTGGTCCTAAGTTAAGCTGCTACTTAAAATGTTTATATGGCTGTAAACTCGTTTCTTTAATTCGGGCCTAGCATCTCTTCACCAGTGATTTTCAGTTGACTATGCACATTAATATTAACAATGAAGTTTTTGTTGTTGACGTTGCTGTTTAATACCAATATTTAGGACTTCAGACACACTGAGCCTCTTAATAGTCTCCATATGCTATTGACATATTCTTACTAAAGACTCCATATGTAATATACAAACACACTTATTACACTTTTGGATTGTTATATATCAAAGTTTTTTTTCTCTGTAAAAAATTGTGTATTCATTTTTGCAACAGATTGATGTTCCCTGGATCTTTGAAAATATCCTTATTCATTATTCTTAGAAGACATTTTGTCGAAAACTTGTTTTGGATCGACCTTATTATCTGTTTTATCCCCCTGCCACATGCCAGCATCAATCTGATTTCCTTGTCAGATACATTATTCTTGTTGTGAATTGTCATCAAACTTTTTTCCCTTTTGAAAATAATCAGTAATAAACTAACCACAGCCATTCTGAATCTCTGTCATCTACAGAGAGTTTCTTTTACTTTGATCTGTCCCTGAATGTCTTGCAGCTGTAAGTCAGAGTTCTTGTACACAAAGTAGGACTGTCTCAAAGATCTGCGAAAAAGGACTGTACCAGGCATTTCAAACAGTTGATACTTTTAAGAATGGATTCCTGAGTACAAGCTACTGATAGTAACCCTCAAACAACATTCACACCACACAGGGCTGCTGAGTGAAAATTTCCAGAATTCTGTCATTAAAAAGTGGTGGAATTCCTGAGACTGCTAACCCAAGATCCACTGGAACAAGAATTTACATAAGCTCAAATGAACTAATGAGGGATAATGGTAGGTTTTTAAAAAAATACTTCTAACGTTTTGCATGTATTTACATATCTATACTAATAAATGCAATATTTAATGTATTATACATATCCTTTGTCATGTGTTATACATACACACAAACACAAAGCCCTTAATTTGGAGCTATCTACAAATTCTAACAATTTAATATTTTAATAGAATGTACTGGTAGGCTGAAGTGAAACTTTTAAAAATGATACATTTTCACTGACACACAGAAATTCAGAAAGTCTAGTTGCATCTCTTTACTTTTCATGTTAGTATAGCTATTTCCACAGGTTCTTCAAAAATCTGTCCTCCTTTTTTTCCAGGATATAATTGGAAATGTTGGTTATGCAACCGAAGATTTGCTGGGAATATCATGTTCAAGAATGATGCTCATATAATTGGGTATGATATGACCAGCCATTTTTTAAGGCACTTTATGGAACTGATTCTTACAAAGCCCTCCCAGGAAAAGTGGTCTGGTACCTCATTTACAGGGTCCAGTCTAACAGGATCCAGTCTAACAGCAAGGTCACGTCCAGGCAAGTAGGAACACTGGGATATTTTGGGGACCTTCAAAAGAGAGGAATGTGTCCAAATTTACACATATTGTAGGTTAAACCTGGAGGAAAGAATTTCTTGGGTTTGTGTCCTACCTCCAAATAGTAGGGAAAAAAAATTAAGAAGGATTTGAAAATCCAGTATGAGATTCTTTATGAAAGCATCAAGCATAGCAAAATTAGGAGAGCCTCTTTGGTAAATCAGCACTTAATCTGTTCTTTTTTTTTTTCCCCTTTTTTTTTAAATTGAAGTATAGCCATTCACAATGTGTCAATTTCTGGTGTACACCACGATGTCTTAGTCATGCATATACACACATATATTCATTTTCATATTCTATTCTTATGCAAATAACCAGGTCAAACCTAATAAGACTGTTAGCCTTATTTTGTGACCAAACAATAATATCTTTCTATAATTTTTCTTTTTTTTAATCATAAGGGAGAAGAATACAGGGAAAAATCTATTCTTCGCTGGAAATTAGACACAGCCTGAAACAAACCTTTCTGTGTTACTGATTCTGCCTCTATGGGAGCTATTATATGGCCCTTTAAGTTGTAAATAACAGCAATTCAGAATACCTCTCCTTCAGGAAGGGAAAGAGGTCTATCAAGTTCCCTTGTCTACCTGTGGGGTGCCCACCATGCTGGTACCTCTCTCCTATGTCTCTGTCACCTCTAGCATCTGTAATTCTTCTCCTGTATTCATACTGAATAGTCCAAGTTCCCCACATCCTATCCTAAGCTGCGTACCTAAACCCACCGTGATGTGGAAAATGAGTTAGGATTTCTCCTTAGCAAAATCCAGCTTCTTATGAGAGCACCTGGGGTTACACAGAGCAGGATTTACAGTTATATTGAATTACACATGTAGTTAGTTCCTCTGTGAATGGTTGCTTGATTTTTCTCTCCTATTCTATAATTTTTTATCCATTATTTGTTTTCTAATACTTTCAAAAAATTAAGTTATTTGACTATGTGTGAATATATTACATACATTCACACACACACACACACACACACACGCCCACATGTGATGTATATGTGTACATGTATAATGGAGTTGTACTAATGATCATTTCATTATTAAGATTACAAACTCCTGAAATCAAGCAATACATCATTTGCTTACTTTGATCTCCTCAATTCCCCTCCAATTTTAATGAGCCTTGGACTAGAACAGCACACTTTCTCACTCATCTGATGGGTTCCTACCAGAACTGACAGCACCTTTTTTTGGCCATGCTGTCCTGTAACAAAAGTTTCTCCATAGCCCGCTCTCCACAAAAACTTACACTTCAACATTGTGCCCTGCCCCTTATCTACTTTCCCTCCACTGCAGGGGTTCCTCTGTTTGGATAATAACCTCGCACATCCTAGTGTCTCTGGCATCGTTATTTATGTAAAGAATACGTAGACTTGGGAGTTAAGACACAGCTGAGTTCAAATCCCTGTTCTGGAGCTTATCAGTTATATGAATTGGCATAAGACATTTTATTTCTTCAATATTCGGTTTTCTTACATACAATATGGGGTCTCTCTAAAAAAAATGTGCATACACATATAGACACAAATATATAGGCATATGATGAAGACTCCCAAAAAGAAGAATAAGAAGGAAAACCTGGCAATATTATTTAGAAAATATAATATAAAGCTCCCATAGTTGGAGCAATGTGGTACCAAAGCAGAACAAAGATAAAAAAATAAATGAAACAGATAAAACAGAAATAGTTCAGAACCATTTTAAAGATTCATAGATATTTTGTGTTTATTCAAGTCATTTTAAATAACTGGGGAAAAGTTGCAGTCAACATATTTCACTGAGGAAAATGGGTAACTGAAAAGTGGGTTTTCAGAATGATGAGTTAGTGTTTAGAATACCTGAGAACTGACCTCCCTTTTCTCCCCCGGGTGAGAACAGGGACCCGCTGACATGGAGCTGACCCAGAAAACTACATGTTTCTATATTTTCCTAAATTTTCTTGGACTGACAATAAAAGCCACGAGTAAAAGAGGGCTTTGGCACGGCAATCACTCAGCCTTCCAGGCCCAGCAGGCCCCGGTGCGGCGAGCAGTAGGTCACTCGCAGCTGCCTGACATCGTCCAGGCGCTGAGGGGCAGGGAGGCTCCCGCGAGCGGCGCCGTGTCTGCTCCCGACACAGGAGGGTGCCTTTTTTCCTAATATCGTGTGAGCACCTCTGACTATGTGCTACTTTCCCCCCATTAATCAGTGATCCTCTTCAGTAGCTGAAGAACCCACCTATGGAACATTAAATTAATTCTAAACCTCATTCCTTCTATGAAAATTAGTATCAGTCAAAACAAAGATTTAAAGGCAAAAAAAAAGAAATATTGGAGACTTTTTTTCCTTAAGCATCTAAGAGTGGGAAAGCTTTTCTAAATATGGCTCAAAAAAAAAACTATTTTCAAAAGTTGGAGATAAATTCAAATACATGGGGAAAACATTTCTCTACTTGGGAAAAGTTACATACACACACATACATACTAAAAAAGCCAAAGATACTTGACAAACTGGAAGGAACTGTTTTCCACCAAATATTAAAGGGCTTATTTTTTAATGTATAAATGGCTCTTACAAAATAATAAAAATATAAAACATTCAATAGGAAAAAAATGAGTAAATGGCAAGAATATATATCAAAGAAAAGTAATATAAATACTTTTAAACCTCTGAGAAAAATGTTCAGCCTTACTCTTAATGTAAGAACTCCAAATTAAAACCACACATTGACATTTTTAAACTGCCTGATTGGTAAAGCTGAAAAAGTGTAATAAATCACCCTATCAGTTAGGATATAGGTGAAAAGGCACACTCACCTTTCGTTACTATTGAAGATACATGATTGCAACCACCATAGAAGACAACTCCATGGTATCTTTATAAATTTGAAATGCATATGCCTGCACCGGCAATTCTATTCTATAAACGTATCCAAAAGGTATATTTATGGATGTATATTGAAGAATTTCACCACAGTAGCTCAGTGAGAGAAAAGGACTGAAAATAACAAAAATACTCATCAACAAGGACCTAGTTACATAAGTAATGTATATTTACACAACATACGAAGCTGGGGGTCAATGTGGCACATGTGTCTCAGGGCCATCTCACCGAGGGATCACTAGCTGAGCATTAATTCTCTGGCCCTTCAAGCCTGCAGTGGCCTGGGGAGAACAGGCTCCAGCTGCCAGAGAGAATCCTCAGTGAGCAGAGAGTCAGGGCAATTGTGCGTGACAGTGGCAACGCCTGAGAGCGTACAGGCAGGAAGCTTCAGGTCTGCTTTAAGCACCTTGCCACTTACTTGAACTGCTGGTGCACTTGATCCTAACTCCCTGTGGTCTGAAGTTTCAAGTGTGCCTTCCCTCTCTATGCCCTGGATGGATTACTCCTGAGTGTTGTAAGCTGCTCAGCACTTCTAGACAGGACTTGCCTGGAAGAGGAATGAGGGCAGCTGGAGAGCAGATGAACCTCAGGTACGTGATGGGTGTGGTGTTCATTTATAAACGGTTTGCCTATTCTAGGAACATCTTCAACTTCTGTTTGGGGATGCTCCTCCCCCACGCACATAATTTCAGTTCACGTGAATCAGGATGAGAACATGCCTTTTTAAATCAGTGTGGCTTAAATAAGGGACAGGTTAAATCCTAGGATCTCTGCTAAGAATACCAGAAAAGATATCACATCTTTGCTCTGGAGCTGAAGTTGGAAAGATTTTGCCCCTGATACCTCTGTCTGACATTACATAATCACAGGAAGAGACCCTCTCTTGGAGTGGGTCAGCACAATGGAAGAGAGCTGTGAGCTCGAGAGAGAGAGAAATTAAGTTCTGAGCCATCATTTAGAAGTGTGGTCCCTTTTCCAGCCAGCCTGGGTTACCTGAACCTCCTGAAGTCAGTCAGTTGGAGTAAGATTTTTGGATTTTGAATCCAGAAGGCTTCTAAATGCATTAGATTGTCAGTTTATTATAATATAGAAATATTTACATCCTATTTAAGGCAATTCCAGCAATGGGCAAATCTAATAAAAAGACCTTGGGTTAAGTTTTTAAAATTTTTTAGTTCCTCAGTATCCTCGGTATTAGACTGAAGTAAAAGCACTGTATTGGTATCACAGAGGGGTTGCAAAGGCTTAAAAAAAAAAAAGTTAATAAACACTTCATACAGTTTCCGTCACACTGTACCACAATCTCCATGAGGGCTAGGACTCTATCTGGTATCTATATTTTTAACCACTGTAAAAATCCAGCACCAGTTATACTGCTTTTATATTGCTAGCACACAGTAAACCATCAACAAAAGCATAGATGGAAAAAAAATAGAAGTGGTAGACAAAACTGAGCAACATTATGGTATCAATGTCATTAGTGGACACTGCATGGCCACAACCAACCAGTAGAGCCCCAGAGGCAGGCATGCCCACTGAAAGTGAGGTAGGAAGAATGAGGGAACCAATACTGAAATGCAGATTATATGTAAATATTGTCTTATATGCAGTATATGCTACTTCATACCATTCTAAAGCTTTGGCTATCTTTGGTTTTACCTTCAAAACAGCCTATGTTGGGTGACTGGTTATTATTTTATGAAAGGACATTACCAGAATACATTGCCTTCATTACATGAATCTTTTATACAGACTTCTCTACTTTTGAGAAAAGAATCATGACTTTACATCCCTCCAAGATTTTCCCTTATGAGCCCTGCCTCGCTTGTGCTATGAAAGTCTGCTGTTAAAAGGACACTTTGAGATTAGACGCTGAGTGTGTGCACGGCACTCCCGTGGAAGTAACTTCATTTTAAAAGTCTCTCAGTATGAGTTGGCTGGCTTTACTATTATCTGTGAGTCAGGACAGCTTTGATAAATAATACCCTTTTTAATGCTTCCTCTACCCACCAGGTCTAAGGTAGAATATTACCAGGAATCAGAGAGTTTAAGGTATAGCCTTATGTCACATGGAAAGGGCAGAGTTGAGCCAGAGTAAAAAACCCACCTCTCCTTGCCCTTAGTTATCTAAGACATTCAGGGTCTAGGTCTGTCCCAGGACTAAATCCAAGAATAAAACTGAAATTCGTATTTCGATCAGGTAACCAATTCCAGAATTTAAGAATATACTTATCGAGGTGCATGATGCTCTTTACCATCTCCCTTTGCCAGGGTAACTTTCCCAGATTCTCATCTACTCAAGGGGTACCGCTTCCTTTTACCTTTGTTTCCTCTTGATATGTTCTCAGGAAATAGAAACTAATTTCAGTGAACATTCATTAATTTATTGAACAAATATTTGTTCAGAGCCTAAAAGAACAAGCCACTGGGCTAAAAGTGATTAAAATAAAACAATGAGAGTCATGAATGCCCTGCAACAGGAACTCCAGTAGTAAAACTGTAATATCCAACTTTCCTATTTGCCAAAGTCAATGGAATATTTTCCATCAGTCAATGGGTGACTCAGATTGTCTATCCCCAGAATAAACACTTTGTTTTATCCATAGTAGGTCCTTGACGGAGCAGAATCATATTTGATATTCATTGGGTTTGGCAACTGCCATCACTGTTTAGTCAGATACTTATAAGCATTCTTCATATGTCTTTATTGTGTCTCAATTACAAACAAATCAAAGATCAACAATTATTTGGTACTTTGGGCTTCAATCAAAATAAACTCAGTCATAGCCTATCCCTCCATCGTCCATTTCATTATATTCTCAGTAATATGTGCTCCAACACAGTGCATGAGATCCTCGGAGACACTGTTTCTTTCCTATTTATCAACAATCACAAAGACCACATTTCACTGCAGATGAACCATCCATCTTCCATTTGTGACTTTTCTCTTTTGTGTACAAAGGAATTGAGAAGGAATCAAGAAATACAAGGTATGCATTCTAGCTAAAAGAACAATTACTCTATTGATTTTCCACTTAATTTTATCAATTGCCTTTCTCTTCCTAGATCCTCTCCCCTCCCTTCTTTCAAATAACAGCAAGAAAATGACCTCTGCAGTACTTCAAACTAAAGTATGTATCATGGAAATGTAATTGTTTTATAAAAGGTCAAAAAAACCAGTTTCTACTGTACAGATTGCTGGTCCAGAATGAACATAAATTTTCAGAATTATACTGTTTAAAATCAATGAATACATATGTGGATATATGTTACACCTTATATGTAAGTAATAGTGTGCACGTACACACATATATTTCATAGATTCATATGCAAGATGTTCCTTCTTTCTTGCACCGAGATGCACTGAAAAACATTTAAATTCCTCAAGAGTATTTCCCGGGTCTTCTATTTTATTTTCATGTTCTTTTTATAGCAACTTATATTAGAGACAAGGAATGCAAGTGTGGAATTCAATAACTGCTTACTACATATGATAAAGAAAATTTTAAAGGCTCTATTATTCACAGGACACAAACTACTTAAGAGAGACAATCTGTATAGCCTTGTATTATAATGTTAATGTAGAGTGAAAGCATAATTATATGAAAAAATAATTACATATTTTAGTAATAAAACACTATACTATAATACACTATAGTATATTATAAATACTGATACTATATAACATAGTGTAATATAAAATCCAAAGTTCTAAGTGTGGAATAATACTAAGAAATGGTCTAAATGTATTTTCCTTCATGTATATGTATATAATTCCTTTAGAAACAGTTTAAAAAACTGATGAAGATGTAGAAACAACCAAGCTACTTCTCAGAAAAACTCCCAAAATGTCTACTTTCTTAATTATAGATTATAGGAAAAAGAGCAAGGCATTATTATTTCACAACCTTTTAGGGAAATGAAAACGTATCTCCAAGATCCCATGTGAAAAACTCCCTGCTGTCTAAATTATTCTTCTCAGTAGTAAGATAGGCTTCTGAGGGAGAGACAGGTATGTGAAATACAGCAGAGCTAACAGGAGGTAATTCCAAGCATCAGCGCATCAAGACTCTGTGTGAGAGGTACATTCTAAACGGTAGACGTACATGACCTAGTGTGCTAGTTAAGATACATATGCTAGCATGCAACAGAAACCAACTCTGGTAGCTGCAAACCAGCGAATGGGTATCTATTTGAGCAATACTGTGAGTTCACAAAGCACTGGGAGTTTGGAGACTCAAACTTACAAAACAAAGATGCATGAGAGGGTGGATAGCTAAGGACCAGAAAACATGACTTTTTCTTTTAAGAGGAAAAGTCTGGGTACCAGTGCTGTAGCGGACGTGGTGAATAAGTTCTGTTAAGTATCTGACTGCATCTCTGCATCATTTGATCAAGAGTAAAAATTCTAGACAGGAGTATGCAATTAGCTGCACTAATCAATCTTTCTATGCCCTGCTCTATCAGGCTGAAGTAGGAGAGAATCTGATCCACCTAGCTTTAGTTCTAGAACATGCAGTACAGTCTTTCACCAAAGCCACTTAAAATGCAGAATTCCTCCTCTCAAGGAAGAAGGGGGTGAATACTGTACAGATATTTTGTTGAAAAGCAAATATTCAGTATACTTAGACATAACAGTAAGAAAATCTTTTCTCCATTCTACACATAGATCATTTTATAATAATCTTCCAAAGTTATTTCATTCATTCATTCATTTAACTTGTTCATTGTCAATTTAACTTGCTCACTGTCATCAATGGCTAAAACAAGAACCAAAATTTGTCTCTCTGGTTTAATGCTTTATCCCTTACTCCATTTAGACCAGATACCGGTAAATCAACTTAGGTGATCAATATTTATCAACTATATATATGTGTGTGTGTGTGTGTGTGTGTGTGTGTGTGTGTGTGTGTGTGTGTGTGTGTGTGTGTGTGTATATGTGTGTGTATATGTGTGTGTGTGTGTGTGTATATATATATATATATATATATGGAATTACTTGATCAATAAAAGGACACTGTAATTGGAAAATACTACTTCCCCAATTTCTTTGCCAAATTCAATCCTTCTAAGTCACTTTTGACACAACTTTGTGACCTACTTTCAATCTTGCATAATTGTTATCATATAGAAGCCTTGACTAAAGGAAAGATGCGAGTTTCCCACTGTGTTTTCACAGATATAGCAGTTTATCTCCACGTCCCCTTGTAGAAAGTGAATCTTTGACCTTCTCTCTCTAACGGGCTGTGTCCTGGAGCTAATGAACTTGTGATTGAGGAAGAATCAAGTGTGAAGCAGCTGCTTTCTCTTGGTCCCTCTGAAATTGTTTTAAGCTTCAAAAAGGCATTTTCTAAATACCCATGGAATTTGGAAGACGCATGTGATCTGGACTTCTTGGAGGAGCTTTCACACTGAGAAGTTCCTAACATCTAATTCTGAAGGCAGCGTTAATAACAAAGATTTGAAAGGAGTGATGATAGTTATTATGACAAATAACATCAGAGAGGTATTCAATGTGTGTTTGTTTGTGGAAGTGGGGAAGACAAGCAGATGCCACATTTAGGATCAGGGTACGATAATTCAGGGTGCTTTCTGTCTAAAATTCTTTTGTCCTCTAAAAACCAGTTCCAGATTCAGGTATTCAGGTATGAACTTTCAAGGTGGCCTCCCTTCCACGTTTTCATTAACTACATTATTTTAAATTTACCATACTTTTAAAGTTTAGTTTTTTTCCTATATTTATCTACTCAAATGCTATCATTCAAAATGTAGAAACCCCATCTTATCAATCCTTGTGCCCCAGAACCTAGCTCAACATTGTACAGCACCTACAGTTCAATATATTTTTCTTGAGATGTTAGTTGGTCTAAGGTGAATATAATCATGTACCTTGCTGAAAATCACTGATAAGTCTGACTTCTGGCTTATAAGAAAGAAGGTAGTATGTTAAATTAACAGAACAATTTCGATCCCTGAACCTAAAGTAAAAAAATCCTCTCTAATTTTTAAGTAATAAATATTATCAAGCTTTTTAAAAATAATCAGCAATATGTAATTAACCAGAATGGACCATTTCCTGAATATGAAAATAAAGTTTAGAGACAATAAAATAATTTACCTTTCCTCTTTTAAAGAGTTCATAGAGAAGGTGAGCAAACAAACGTAGTCAGGCAACAGAAAAAATAAATAAATAAAAGAGGAGACAGAGAGAATTAAAACTGCTGAACAAGGTAAGGTTCCTCACCTTTTTCCAGTCTGCCTAGGACAATTTAGAAAAAAAATGGATACAGATAGAAAATCCCAGTGGCACCTTGCTTATGCTGTGGTACTTTTAGCTTCATTTTAATGTGGCTTTCCAAGTTCCCCAGAAAACAAACTCTGTCCCTCTCAAAGTTCCTATGTTTTCCAGATGCCTCTGGACATCTAGTAATTCCTGCAAAGACTTTGGCCATTAGCAATTTCCAGACATCATAGCCTTTACTAACATAAAGGACTAGAAAATAATTCCTCTCATCTTTATGGACATTAGCTTTAGCTCTCTGTACTAGGGTCCTTTTGCAGATGTAGTGGAGTAGAGAAATGTTTTTGCTAAATGCTATAAAAAAATTTCTTTTTATGCTTTCACCTCTTTCTACGGGATGCTTGCTTGAAAACTAAGGCAATCAACCTTTCCCCCCAAAGACTCAATAAGAAGGCAGAAACTTTATAAGGAAAAAAAAAAAGGCTTCATAAACAGTCAGTGTACCACAAGCACTGAGCATAATGTGAAAACACTGAATCATCTTCTAAAATAATATTTATCATTTTTAATTGAGAAAATAAATGTAAAGAAGAAAAACTATTCATAAAAGTCTTTTGTATAACTTTTATATTTTATCCTTACTCAATAATTGGAAAAGTATTTTTTCAATTACAAAGTAGTTCTTGAATACTGTATGTATCCTTGTTAAATGTCATACTGAACCAAACAATATAGTTTACAAGTAAACATTTCCTTTAACGCCAGGCCCTGATGCTCTGGGTCTTGTAGTGAGGACATTATGTAGAGTCCCCTTCTACTCCTTGGTGGACTTGAGGCATGAGGAAGAACTAAGCTATTATTGTTGCAATCTATTGAAACCTTCAGTTTGTTTATTTGCAAAGCATAATCTAGCCTATTCTTTTAGATATGAGAGTTAGATTAACTCTTCTTTCATTTTATATTATTCCAATTTATGCTACTATGGACAAACAATGTTAGCTGCCACATTAGTAACGGGATGTTGCAGCCATCAAGTCTTCAGCCACTGCAGCCCCCTGCCCTGGTGCACCTTGAGGGGATTCAGGATGAAAAAAATAGGCTACTGGCCCTGGACAGTTAAGGTGCATATCAAAAAAAAAAAAAAAAAAAAAAAAAAAAAAAGATTGCAATGAGCTCAGACTCATGTCTTCCAATACATAGAAAAGTACTAAATTCATTAACTTGACATGTCTTTTTTTGTCTAATTAACAGTAATCTTTTGATGTTCCAACCACCTGGTTTTTTTTCACAGTTTTGTGTGTGTGTATGTTTTTGTTTGTTTGTTTTCCAAAAACTTCTACATATCTAACTCCTCCCTGATGTGTCAGGAACAGTCCTGCAGAGATATCTGAGGGACTCTCTCTGGAGCTTAAGCCCTCAGTATGTCCGCTGAATAAAACATAATTTTCAACTAGGTTGTGCATTTTTTTCAGTCGACACTACTTTTTATTTTTTTCTGTAACCTGCTCTTTTTTTTTTTTTTAACTTGGAAAATCTACTGATGTTAGTCCATGTGAATCCACTTTATTCTTTTTAACAGATGCATGCTATTTTACAGAATTAATATAACTGATATACCAAATAGGTTGGAAGAATATAAAATGTAGCAGAAGATTCCATATGGAGCCCAAGCTTCCATAAGGAATAAAAGTAAGTGAACAGAGAAGAAATTGTGAAGGTGGTGAATGTAGAAATAAGCCTATGGTAGAATGAAGATTAAAAGTAGAACAGGTAAGAGATGTGAGACAGGTCTGCTAAAATGTAAATTACTGGAAAAAAAAAAAACACAGACAGAAGCAAGGGAGAGCTACTGATCACGTAAAGACAAACCACTATGAAGGAAGTTGTCTTTTTTTTTTTTTTTTTTTTGAAATTTACATTTATTATGGAGCCAAGAATACTCCCTGACACATTCTCCTGTTTAGGGTTTAAAACATGTTTGTAAAGTAAGGATAATAATAAAAATAAAAACAATCCCTATGACTTACCAGAAGTTTACTCTGTGCCAGACACTGTACGTGGTACAAAGTACTTACGCTAAACCTTGAAAAGGTTTCTCCAGCACGTTTTCATTTGATTTACTCACCTAGTATCCACTTTGGAGATTCCTCTTTCCTTCACAACCACACATAACCCACCAATCAGTTCTACGGTCTCTATTTTCAAAATATATCCCAAATCTGACCATTTCTCATCACTTTCACAGATCCCCTCTTGTCCAAGTCATCCTTATTTTTAGCAACAATGAATATAACAGCCTTTTAACTAGTTTCCCTATTCCCACAGTTGCATCCATGCAATTATTCTTCATCCAAAACCAAAATGGTTCTAGCATGTAAATCAGACCCTGTCACCCTTCTTATTCAAATAATCCTCACAGAGGCTCGGTTTGGAACAGTGACTATGATAAAGAAGTGTCACTGAGAGGAAAATGAGGAGGAAGATGATGCTCAGGGAACATCTCAAATATCAGTGGGAAAACCCTACAAGTCAGGCTGCCCCAGGAAGAACGGTGGGACAGCTGATGAAGCTCAGGAGACAGTCAGGCAGCAACACCAGCTGCTGGGATCTGGGGGAAGCTGTGAAGTGGGCGTTTGAACTCTGCCTGCACGAACATGTTATTACTTGCCAAAGGTACCCCACAGGTACCCCTAGCCTAAAAGGCTAGTGATAAAGTGCTTGCTACAGGACACCAGAATGGTTAATCACATAGGAGACAGAGAGGGAAGATGCCAGGAGGCCATCAGAGGTCTATGGCAGAGGGAGACCGCAGTAGATCAGGGAGTCACATGGAGGTGATCAGCCAGCAGCCCTAATGGAGGGTCAGAAGGAACGGACAGTGAGTTACTCTCAGGCCCCGCGCACAGCTGGTAGCAGCAGGAACAGCTGGCAGCCTGAGAGGAAGCAGCAGCTAATCAAACTGTCTCACGTGCTGATTAGACAAGCATTGGGATCAGACAGCAGGGCAGGAGATGCAGCTGCAGGAGGACTAGAAGGACGGGCGAGGCAGAGACAGAACAAGGTCAGTCAGGGGTCTGGGTAAAAGGAGCTGATGGGCAGCGGTCTGATCAGCCAGCTGTGACAGCCCATCGCACAGTAAACGGAATCAAGTACAGGAGGAGCGAGGAGGGCTAAGGGGATGGAGCGATGTTTAGAGCCCAGGAAGCTCAGAGTCAGAAAAGCTAATCAAAGCTGACAGAAGCTCTGCAGGGCCGAGGATGGGGTGAGTGGTGAGTCTGCAGCCTGTGCCTTTGGCCAAGGATTTATTTTTCTCACCACAAGCAGGGCATGCTGCTCCCTTCTCCCAAGGCTCAGGGGACCGTGATTTGAAGTCTCCTTGACAAAGCAGGGCAGAGGCCAGGTCTCAGCCCCTGTCAATACGGCAGCTTGGACCAGGAGCTGAGGCCTGCTCTGGAACACTGGCCAGCCCGGCTCACTGAGGCAGGTAAATAGGCAGACACTCCTTTTCTTGTTCTTTCTCCCTTTCTTTCTCCATTTTTTTAGAGGCATAATACATACATAATTGGAAAAGTTGCACAAAGTATCCTGAATATTAAGGTTTAGGTCAAAATACGACATATCTTAAATGCGTCAGAAATGTCTGCTCTGTGTTCTTTCAACTTTTTTAAACAGTCACTCGCCACACTTAAGCATTATGTTCTTTTCTCCCCAAACTACTATATTTTTTTTTCTTTTAGAACACACAGTTGGAAATACAACCTTAAAACTGCATTCTTGTGGAGTGTTTTATACAACTGATTTTGTAAAAGCAGAAAATACACATAAAGTTTGAAAACCCAATTATTTCCTTATTTTTCTTCCTGTTGATGGCTTTCTGACTTTCTCCTAGTAGGAATCTATCACCATCAAACCTATCTTAAATGCTCAGAAGGCTCGTTGCCTTCCTTTAACCTATACTTTTGTTTGTGACACCTTGGAAATTCAAATGTAGGTAATAGTAACAGTAATATCTACCTTTTTTGAGTGCTTACTAGAAAAAAAGGATATGCGATAAAAACTCTTCATGTCCCCACTTTACTGGGAAACGAGGCTCATAAGGCTAAGGAGTTTAACCGAAGTTACACACTAACAAGTGGGGAAACTGAAACTCACCTGCTACCCACTCTTCTATGTCACACGATCTTTGCGTTTCCAACAAAATTAAAAGATGTCGGATGAAAACTTGCATAGGATTCTACCGCATTTCTCACTTTAGCTTCAAAAAATAAACATAAGGAAGCGCTTTATCAAGGCTTAAAATTTCTATACATTATGAAAAATAGTCTGCATACATTTGCAATGTAGCAGGTGACATTCTTATAAGAAGTGAGACTGCTATATTGGGACGGTGTGACAGCAGGTGTGAATTAAGAATGTCCTTATCCTATCCCTTCTGACCTCCTGCATCATTTGGGAAAGAATCTGGACCAAGAAACAAATTCAAAATGTGATTTAATGCATGAGGCAATGTATTTAATATTAAGTGGGCTTGAAACTGTAATAATCAAAACAATGTGGCACTAGAACAAGAATAGACAGGTTGATTAATGAAACAAAATAGAAAATTTAGATTCAAGCAAATACAGGATTTAAATGAGTATAAAGCTGACATTTCAGACTGCCAAGGGAAAGATGAACTTCCTAACGATTCTGGGTTAATTTTCTGACTATTAAAAAAAAAAAAAGTAAGTTCCTTGCATTACAAAAAAATATCAAAATGAATTCCAAATAGAATAAATTTAAAGTTGGTAGAGTCAGTGTTGGAATATACTTTAGCCAACATGTACAAAAATTTTTATAGCATGCTTGGCTTCTGACTCAACACTTTTACTTTTAGTGAATGTCCACTGCATCAGTTTATTTTAACAAAAATGAAATACTAAGGATAGCATAACTATCAAACAATAGGAGAATCACATAGATAAAATTCTGGGTATACTTATAAAAATGGGCTTCTGTCCAGTCACTACTACTAATTTGTGCTGCAAGACTCAACAATTGCTTTTGTAACTAGAAAACAAACAAAACCAGTATTCTAGTAAAATATACAAAACATACAAAAAATAAATATAAGTAAACTACTATAAACCACATGAAGCCAGAAAGGGCACTTTTGTGGGTAGCGCCAATTTTATCCTAAGAGGAGCCTAGAGTGGTTAACACTGTCACTCATACTTCGTAGGCACATAATAAACACGGGATGTCAATTATCACAGTCCTGACTGAAACCATTCCATAATTTTCTAAAGTTAAAAGCATCTTTGTATCATCATGATCCTCGTTGACAATGACAAGGTAGATAAATGCTTAAAAGCTAACCCTTTATAGTGACATACTTTTTCACCCTGATTGTTATTTAAGCCACACATATATAAATTTTTTTTTATTGGAAGTACTAGGGATTGAACTCAGGACCTCATGCACGCTAAGCTTGTGCTCAACCCCTGAGCTATATATCCACCCCACCCCCATGTAATTTTAAATACTGTATTATGTACTGCTTCCAACTATAAACCAATGAGACAGAATGACTAAGGAAAAGTAAAAAACATGGGGCAATTCTTTCATCTTCCCAGTCCTTCTCTTCCCCAACAAATGGACTCTAGTGAGAATTTCTTCCATGTGAACTTTTGAAGGATCTGTTATTATTTCAAGTGAAAAAATCAGTCTCAGTATTTCCATATTATTCTACTCCATTATACATGAGTTTTTCAAAGAAGGAGTACATTTTTGTCTGCCTGCCCTCTCTCTGGGAGATAGAGGGAAGCAAGAAATAACCATTCCTTACTAGTTACATGACATGAATCATAGTGATTATTTTGGCCAGTGCTTCAAAATTCAAGGCATTATATATGATTCATCCTTTGAAGATCTTGAACCAAGAAAATAAATTAAAAAATCAAAACCCCAGAATCCTGAGCATTAGTCTAAAGAACACATTGATTTAATTGTCTTGAAATATGAATAATATCCCTAATTAGTAACCCACAATCAAGGCAAAGGAAACTTAGCCACACTCATTTAATTATAAGCAGTGTGCCCATTTCTAAGGAATATTTACCATTAGAAATAATATGATTAGGCAATCTACTCTTGGGTATATTTATTCAGGAGACAGTTAATTTCTAACATATAATGGCAATTTTAAAATGGAGAGATCACTATCAATATGGTAGATTCTTCCAGTTAATTTTTGTTTGCTTGTTGTCATTGTTAGTGTGTGTGTATATATACACATACGGAGGATGGAATGGAGTTGAAGAAATTCATGCATTTATAATATTGATGGTGTAGGAACATAATGCAAGGACACAGATCAGACAAAAAAAAAAAATCTGACTTATTCTGGGAGTGAATCCAAATTCTCATTAAACCAAATGGGCTAGCCTATTAGATGTGTAATATACAAATTCCTAGTTAGGTTAATAGAGGAATAACTAGAGCAGAAGTAGCAGACGCAGATATTTATGGGGGTACCATAAATGCGCAAACTGAGTTGCAATCATTATAGAATGGTAAAGAGAATTAGAACCTACTTAAACCTTCAAAGTTCAATGAAAAAAAACTGTGTTTTTTTGGGTGGGGGAGGATACCAAAGACCACTTTCAATCCAGAGTTCGCTGTTTCTAATCTGGCAAAATGACCAGTGTATGTGAATGCAACCCCAAAATGAGGGACCCAAATACTGGAATCCACGTGTTATATGACAAGCAAATCTGTGACCAATTATCAATCGTTCTTTACTCAAGAGGCTGGGCATTTTGTCATTTGCTGAGAAAAGGGGAATAAGATACAGTCCTAATTCTCCAGAAGCTGATAGTTTAAGGATAGTAATGTAAGTGAATATATAGTAAATGGCAATTAATTATGATAAGTGCTGTAATAAATGGAAGTACAGAGAAGAAGGGCATCTACTGAAAACAGATCTAGTGATAACTGCTTTGAGTCATTAAGGATAAATCGGAATTACTCAGCCATGAATGTGAGAAGGATCTCCAGGCAGGAAAACAGTGCATTACACATGTTAGTGATTAGTCTTACTTATTCCCTTCCATTCTTCATTTCTCAAACTACAGTAGTTACACATAAATAGGTCGATAAAAATAGATAGATAGATGCTCACTTAATAAATAGTTATTATTATCACAGTGGGACATTTTAAGTTGACATTTGAATTCAACCAGATCTGGGTTCAAACCCTTTGGTGACAAGTGGAGCTGGATTCAAATTGTGCTTTCTGAGTTTATTATCCGTGCGACCTGGATTATGCCACCATAACTCACTAGTCATGTCTCTTTACCTGTGTAGTGAAGGTAAGAACACTGACCCTCATCTCTGTCATATGGATTAAATGAACCGATGCACATAAAACCTAGCTCTTACTACATAAAAGGTACATAATTTTTTAAATTTTAACTGTCAAGGAAAATAAAACTCAACATCTAGAATTACACAAAAGAAGGAAAGAAAACTGAGAGCAAATGAAGTGACACTAACTCATCCACAACATCACTCCAGGTCAAATTTGTTAACGGTTATTTCTTTCTCTCTAGAAAAGTCATTGGGTGCCCAGATGTGACTCACAGATGTACTGGGCCTCGGAAGAGGGCTTCAGGACAGGAATACGGTGAGTTGTAAGCAAGAGCCTGAGTGGGAGTGTTCCTGAGCTTCAGGGAGCTTTGCACTCAGAAACAGAGACAGCTGTTTCTGAGATGAAGGGGTTTGGGTTTCCCAGGCTGTCTTTCATCAAAGCACGGGTACACTTCCTTATCACCTGCACTGCATCTCCCCCATGGTGTTTTTTTTTTTTTTTCTGTTGCATCATTTAAAAGTAGAGCCTTGATTCTTTCCTCATGGTTGGATGATTCAGAATACCATAGTTTTGTGAGAGTTCTGTTTATTTAAATTTCTTTATACAGATTATCAAAGACAGTTGAAATAACTAGGAAATTTTAAAAGTCCAAAATGTATAAAACTTTCTGGGTAACCAACTTACATTTATTTTTCAGGTAGCTTAAGATAAGAATGCCAACCCTAGCCTTCTAAAAAAAAAGCTTACCTGTCCTCTAGTGCGGTCACTCTTTAAATCTAAAAGCCAGATGCTATGCACAAAGTCAATGTTCAATAAATGATATTCTGTGCTAATTAAATGGAATCCAAGGGGTTTCTTTGCTTCCTACCCTCCACAACCAGTAAACTAACTATGTCAACCAAGTGATAAAATAAGTGATTCAGTCTTGTTGAATTGAAGATAGTAAGAACTGTAAGGAAATCATGCTACCCAAATAAGCTCATACCCCACTGAGAACTCTAGCAGTTTTCACATGTCTAGAACATGCTGGCATCTTTAATTCTTCTGTAAGTAGCAGAAAAAATACTACTAATTAATAGTCAGTATAATAGTGTTTCTATGAGGAGATCAAAAACCCAAAGACTAGAAGTAAGACTTGCATTTGTATCCCAGTTCTGACTTTACAATATAGCCCTGGGTTTGTATTTGAATTTTATGGACACTCATTCATCAAATGCTTATTAAGTACCTATCATGTTCCAAATCTTGACCTAAGTACTGTCCTTACCTGTTATCACTTTCAAAAATGGGCATTAAAAAATTACAAGGTCAAGTACAGTTCACCAAAACAACATAAGCATGTGTTTTAAATTGGAAAAGTATATACAGAATGATAAATTTGTCAACACATTCATTTTAGCTGTCTGTTCTCTGAACTATGTTCACTGTAAGGCAAAATCTGCCTCCTGCCTTATGAAAGATGGAAATGGCAGACAGTTATTTTCTGAAGCCTCCTTTGCAGCCATGAATCAGGCACAAGAGCTAAACTCCATCAACTGGGTGAACCAACCCAACAGCCACAGGGACCAGGAGGGATTCTGCTGTCCTAGTGGTAGAGGTAGGAGGCTAGCTCCCTGAGGAACCAGTGACAGCAGAGCTGCTGGCGACGCAGTGAGCTGAGCCTTGGGACCGATGGGACAAGCTCCAGGGACCAGGACTTTGAGATCCCAGTGCTACCGCAACCGGTTCTGCATTGGCTCAGGACACAGTCCCAAACGCTATTCTACAGCCTCCTCAGTAATTCCCTCAACTCTTCAATATCCTTTCAGTGCATTTGTTTGGTGTATTAATCAGCTATAGATGGTTTCTGCTGCTGCAACCTTGATTGATAAAGAGAGTAGTTAAGTCTTAGACGGTTTTAAAATATCTTTGCACCTATGGAAGGTACCACAGAGTTACCATCCCAGGCTGAAGAGGATGTAACTAAAGAGTTCTTCCCTCCCCTCAGGGATTTGCTGACCTCTCCTCAGCTACAATGGACAGTACCATCCTGACCTCGGAGCCTGTCATGGTGAGACGTGGGGCAGTAAGAAGAAAGTTTAGGAGACCAAAGAGTGTGCTGGGCAGTGCATAAACCAAAGTGTGTTCTGAAGAAAGCAGTATCCTTGAGCTGCCCCACGAATCAAATAACTTTAGAAGATGCTGCATACCATGTCTTTTCTTAGAAATATGCAAAACTGATAAACATAATTTCTATAAAGGGAAGTGGTAAAGGGATATTTGTAACTGTATCTTGTACCCAAACTTTTTGCGGGGATACACTTACGGAAACTTACTTTCCAAAACACCAGTAACATCCTGCCATACAGCATCCTGCTGAATACAGTTTTAGATATAAGTCTAAAAGTCATCTTGCCATCTTATTGGAGGAGACAACCCTGGAGGGACGCTGCTACACATGGCAGAAGAAGAAAAGGCAAGGGTATGGGCTACGTATCACATATAATCTTAGAGACATCGAGGCATGTCTCTGAGCCTGAACTCCCTCTTCTGTGGAATGTGGTTAATAACCTCTTTTTCCCAGGGCTGTAGTACGGAGTCACTAAAATAATGTATATAAAACTCTTACTTAGCACTTTGTCTGGCACATAGGGGACAATTTGTGTTGTTATTATAAAAATTAAATGGTAAGTATTAAAAATTAAATTATTTAATGATTAAAAATGCCCTACGACAAGCTCTACCATCTATTAGATGGTTAATAAACAGTAACAAGTTAGGTTACTTTTCCTTCATTAGTAAAAGCAAATTTGACTAACAAAGACAGCTACAGTGGTCCAATCCCCTACCTGGGGCTGTGAACTCAGGGAGGATGGAGGCTGTGTCTGCTTCTGGTCAGCCTCTTCCCCCTACAGAGCACGTCAAACAAATTTACCAAATAATAATACTATTTTTTGTACACTGTTGAGTTAATGTCCCTCCTTTTTTTTTTTTATTAACTTCACAGAGCATAGAATCAAGATTCTCCATCATTTGCTCCGTAGAAACACGGTCAAAACAAAATATCATAAAAAGCTCATTTTCTAAAGTTTACTACGTTACTCAGCCAGGATCCAAATGTGTTTATCAATCAAAACTTTCACTGATTAGCAAAAAACAAAGAAATGAGAACATCTTATTTCTGATTCAGTTAAAGTAACACATACCGGCATCTCAACAAGGGTAGAGATTGAAAACTTGATTCTGAAACATGTGAGGACTTTCCCATTAAGCAACGTTCCACTCTCAGATCCATATATACCAAATTGCTATTGACTGCAGGGCAGAGCAGCCCAACCACTGTCACAGAACTACTTCTCAGTATGTGGGTCACAACCACACAGAGAACAGCAGCTTGATCAAAGATGCTGGCTTCTGGGGTTAAGAGAAAGCAGGAGCTGGGACAATAGATTCAAGTCAAAAATCCAGAATGTTTGCTTGATGGTTTGCGTTGTGTTAATCTCCAGATCTAATTTTTCTTACTGGGACCCTTCAGTATTCCCATGAGGACGGTAACAGCAGCACTGACCTTACAGTTACCAAAACTGTCTCAACTTCACTCTCCTTGTCATTCCTTCAAGTATTTATGACAGAATGATTTTTTTTCAAAGAAAAATGCCTGATAATTTCTGCTCTTTTTAATATAATTCAGTGCTTTCCCACTGGTCTCAGAAAAATGACCTGAATCATGAATTTGGTCTGGAAGGCCCCATGTAGCCAGACATCATCTGTAACAGTCAGGCCAGGCTTTGTTGTGCTACAGTAATAAACGACCCCAAAATGTCAGCGGCCTAACGTAGCAGATTTTTATTTTTTATTTACTCAAAGTTTGCCACAGAACCATTCATCCCTCCAGATCAGCTGTCCTCCAGACAGTGAGTCACATCCAAGCCACGTAGCTTTGGAGGCTTTGCCATCTCAACACAAGGTTTAATTCCTCACAGGAGGGGAAGAGGAACTAGGTAACTGCGCAGGGGCTTTATCCCTCAGCACGGATGTGGCATTACCCACAGAGCTCACCCCACTGAAAGGGAGGAGGGGTAGGTACCACACGAGTAAGTGAACGTCTGAGGAGCCCCACTGCCCCTTCGCCACCGCCTTACCTGTCACCGCTCTCCTACCTGCACCAAGCTCCCAGTGATGCAGTTTCTTCAATAAGCCACACTCCCTCCTCCCACAGGGCATTTGCACCCCTTTTTCTGTGGGGAACAGTCTTTCCTGTCTTACTCCTTGTCCCTCTCCCCCAAGGTGGTTTTCACTTTCTTGCAATCTCAGCTAAGCATCACTGTCTCAGCAAACGCTTCCTCAAATTACTCCCCTCGCACAAATACCGTTACAGGAATGTTCCCTTTAGAAAATTTATTATATACTTTGCAGATTTATGCTCCTCAGTGTGAATATTTGACCAAGTCTTGACCAAGACCCACTAGAATGTAGATGGTAAGAGATCATGAACTCTATTGATTTTTTATCAGCAGTATATCCCCAGCAAGTAGAAAAATAATTGGCACATAATATGAATTCAATAACTATTTGTTAAATGAATAAATAAATGATGAAGAATGTGACGTGCAGAGACATTATTAATGTATGATCAAAGGCACAACTAATTAGTGACAAAGCCAAGACTCATACCTGGGTCTTCTGACTCTGAATTCCACTCTCTTTTCACGGCTCCCCGGTAGGCTAAATTTGGAAATGGGCAGTTTCTTGGAAGGAGAGCACTGGAGACATCTCACAGAAAGCCTTTACTGTCAGAAAGAAAAAAAAAAGACACATATTTTCATCATCTGCTTTCACAGAGCCCACAGTTTGGGGGCCCTAGAGATCTTAGGGTGTATAAGTTAATTACAAAGCAACCTCTGTCAATTAAAACAAAACAAAACAAACAAACAAAAAAAACCACTGTTAATGTCAGCCAAGAGAGCTTTCAAAGTTTGAAGACAAAACAAGTGTTTGCCTTATGGCTTCTTTCTATTGTCCCTCCACATTTATTTTCAGACTGTGGGGACAGACAAATCACGTTGCTTTATAATGAGTCACCTCTTCTAAAAACAGAATTCTATTTGCATGAACAATAGTTATTGGTCCAGCTTGATAGTCAGTAAGCCTGAAAACCAGTCTCAATTGAGTGAACAGCTTTTTCCGTTCCTGTGGATCACCTGAAATGAGATGAAATCTCGTGGTCAACTAGTCAGTTAAAAAATACTATTTTCTAAGAAGAGACGTGCACTCATTGGAAAAAGCATTTAAAATGTTTTAAAAGTACAAGGACGAAACTAAATTTTATTTGAAATCCTACCTCCCAAATATCAAAATCCCAATTAATATTTGGGTAGACGTCCTTCCAGACAGCTATGTCTCAATAACCTGTATCTTTAAGAAAATGACTGTTTTCAGATGCAGAACCAAGTTCAATTGTGCAGGGTTGGAGTAAAGAGCCCTTGGGTTGGGATACAAACTCCGCCCGTGTGACCCTGGGTAACGACTTAACTTTCACTATCTCCAAATGCAAACCTGTACTAGTATTTGCATTTCAGGGTGGTTATAAAGATAAAACTAGATACGTTAGGCAAAGTACCAAGCACAGCGCTATACATACTCAGGCATCTAAGGGGAAAAATTTATTTTTTCCAATGGAAGGTAGATGGTAATGATCTGACACAAGGTTTGAAGCACACAACAAACAGGAAAAGTGGGATGTGTAGTCCACAGACACCTCAGAGTGAGTGAGGACTGCAAGGCAATGCCTCTGGCTACTTTGTGAGCAGCGCTGATGGGTGCTGAGGCTGAACCAGCTTTTAGACAACTCTGAGTAAATTTATTCATTTAAAAACTGATATTATCTGAGAAGTAACTCCCTACAAAAATAAGCCGCAGTATGTGAAGACAGAATGATCGTTCATTGAGCAAAATGTGAGGCGAGGAATTATGCTGGGTCCTTTATATTCATGATTTTATTGAATCCTCTCAACAGTGCTACAAGAGAGTTGCCATTACTAGCCACGTTTTACAGATCAGGAACCAGATCTAGCAAGTTAAGGCAGTTTAGGTAACTTCCCCAAGGATTTCCAGATGAAAATAGAGAACCTCTGATATGATTCTAGGTCAGAGGACTCCAAATACGAAGTCCTAAATCACTGGTCAGTACTGTTTTGCCAGGCATTGGAACATCAGTGTTTTATTTTTTTTTTTTAATCCTATAAAAATGTGCTTCCAAGAGAACAGTTACAATTTTAAAGGCAAAATATGTATACTTTATAGACAGTGAACTTAAGATCACTTGAGTCTTGTCTGACAACACGCCCAACCTTGGAACGACCAAGCTGGGGATTACTAAACTGCTCCAAATAAACTGATCTAGGGAAGGAACAAGGGCACATTCACAACTCATCACTTAATTTCCTGTCCAGGAAAACAGTGATAACTATATTGCACACTTAAATTGAATGATACACTCTTTCAAAGGTCCCATGGTTCTTGCAACAGTTTTTAAATCAGGAGGGCAGACACAATAATGCCTGTTTTACTTACAGAAGAGGTTAGATCACAGATTCAATTAGTATTAGAAGAAAGATCTAGACTTTACTTACTTTAAATCCAGTGTTCTCCTTATAATACCCTATTTTCTCTCCTCTAGGAACAACCTCAAATTATTTTAAAACACTTTCACCTACATTGTCATGTCCTGGAGCAAAAAATTTACAGGGCATTTAAAAAATATTTTATACATTAGCAAGGGAAAGTTTCTGGTTTGAGACACCACCACATATATCTAAAATAGCTCTGCCTTGGGAGGTATATGGTAAGATTCTAAATTAGATTTATGACAAGGCTTCTCTGGCTTTGGTGGAAACTTCCTGAATGAGGAACTTTTCCTACTAGCTTTGTGGGATCTATACTTGAGGCACTTAGGGAATATTTTTCTGAGAAATCAAAATGACTGCCTTCATCACAATGAATGACATTTAACTTTAGAAAGAAAATGTAATTAACTGACATGAAGTACTATCACCCTAAATTAATCAAGAGTAGACAGACATTAATTCAGAAGGGGAAAATCCATCAAGAGCAAACCAAGCTAAACACTGCAGAATCATTAATATCCATTTCACAAGACTGAATGCCATTAGCTCGAGTCAGCCAACAGCCTGGCACAATCACTTTCTCTTCCCTCTGCCACTGGTCCACGGAAGAACACAGCTTACTGAATTTGTTTTCAAACAACTTAATTTGCTTCTCATTAAGGGGCTGTGTGGATGGTTATAATGAATTGGTGTTTAAATGGGAAGTAAGAGTTTATTAAAGTAAAAAAGGTCTTTATTAAAAATATTTAACCTTAATAAAAACTTCTTGCTTTGACAAAACAAACATATTTTTTCCCCTTAAACCTTATTCCCAGTAAGATTTACTCAAAGAAATACTGAGAGTTGACTACAACATCCCAGTAGTAAAGGAGCCTATCCAACAGAGCTTTGTGGAGTAACCATACTGTAGCTAAAAGGAACCTGAATGAATGAATGAATAAATGAATTTTAAAAAGGAACCTGCAATGGAATGCAAATTCTACTACCCTTCCACTCTATGTCATAAGGAAGTCTCTGTACCTCTCTCTGAGTCTCAGTTCTTTCATCTGTGAAGCCTGGCAACTACATACCACACCAAGAAGTTGTGAGGTTTAGATGCAATAATGCATACAAGTGTTCTGTAAACTCTGAAGTAGTATACTAAGGAAATTTCTGAGACAGAGAACCAGAGATTCGTAACTTGGTTCCTACAGCATATCAGTTGTGTGATCTTGGATAAATTACATACCTCTCTGGGTTGAGATATGTAAACTATAAAAATATAACAATAATTCCTTGTAAGAATGTTGTATGAATAAACATCCTTAACAACTCATAAAGTAATAAACAACTAACTGTAACAATATAGTCGGCACTCCGTGAAAGTCAGCCTCATTTTCATTATTATGTTTACTAAATGGTTGCACTTCTCCAAGCCCACAGTAATGAGAATCCTAGACAGCAAGGAGGTAGTCATAATGGAAAATATAGAGTACAAGAAACCCTCGGCAGAAACCAAGGGGAAAACATGGCAGGGTTGAGAGAGAGGAACATTCTCTGCTAACTATGTGATTATTTGCAATCCATACATTTATATATTTCACAATTTTTGTGGAGTATTTACTGTTGGGTATGCAAAAAAATATTATATACAACTTTTGCTGTTAGGGAGCTTACTGGATACAAAACAGATGATGGATGTAAATTTATATTTATATGTGTATATATACACATATCTGAATACGCACATTATATATTATGTACGTATGTTTAATTTATATTTATGTTTGTATACACACCACATATTAGTTTAAAAATTAAGCAATAACGTGTTACAAGACAGTATGTAGTAAAATTGAAACCCTGATGATAAAAAGCATTCAAATACAGGAACAATGCCTGTTTTTCACTGTACCAAGTGAATTCTTTCACCTACAGTGTGTTTTTAAATATACTTATTATGTAAATATATCTATCAAAGCATGTTTCATGCTAAAAGCAGGATTCTGAAGACTTCAGTTTAGCTTTCTGCCTTTGTTATCCTCTTGTTTTCTCTGCTTACCTGGAATAAAGATATGGGAGACTTCCCTAAAACAAAAAAACCTGTCAATAAACGTCAGCAAATTGGATATCACTCAGGCTTAAAATCCTTCAATGTCACCCCCTTGGTATTTCACGTGGCACACGGGGCTTCTCCTGTTCCTCCCCGATACGCAATGCCGTCTACGGACCGTGTTACACTGCGTGACTTACGGTCCCCTTGTATCCCACTCTGTTCTGCTACCAGCCCCGTGCACGAGCTGGTCCTTCTGCCTCAGGCGTCCTTGTTTCAGTCACCTAGTGAGCCCCTCCCCATCCTTCAGCCTCTCAAGTAAATTCTTCTTCCTCTTTGAAGTTTTCTCAGAGCCGCCTACTAAGATGAATCATCATTCCTTTGTTCTGCTTCCACGTCATGAACCACTTTATTGCAGTGATCTGCTTACCCATCTGTCTCCTCCGCTGGATTGCAAGTTTCAAAGACAGAAGCTATTTTTTTCTCTCTTCATGCTCCCAGGGCTGGCAAGTAGTAAGCACTTTGCACATAAATCTGTAATTGATTCTTTCAAATAACCTTAGTCTTAAGTCTGTCACAGAATTCCATGAGGTTAGAAGGAAAACGTGTGTGTTGAACAGCGTCAGCTAACATTACTGAGTATTTATTATACGACAGGTGTGATACTGTTATTAACCTCATTTCATAAATGAAAAATCCTGAGCTTAGAGAGGTGTCCCAAGGTTATTCTGGCTCCCCGTATGGGACAGAGCTGGGATTCAATCGTTGGTCTGTCAGCTCTGAACCATCAGGTCAAGTGATAACTGATTTAGAGTCATCTACCCAACTGTCATTCTGCTTAGGAAAGGGCACCAAGGTGGCGATTCAGAGCCATGGAAGCTTCCTGTTACGGAGAAGAAAATAAAAGCGGACAGAACCACCCACACTGCTGCTCTTATCAACATACGTGCTTATTTTGTTCACAAAACTGCAAATGAGTTTGCTCTATTTGGCAAGGTTAAGACAACCTGGTTTGTAGAAATTAAGATGCCGTTCTGCTAGTTTCATAGAAAAGAGCTAAAATAGAACTTTCGACTGCTAACACAACCATATAAGGGAGATAATTGTTTTTGTTAAATGTCACTAATAACTAATAGGGAAAATTCCATTTTTGTTAAACATGGGAAAATAGGTGACTAATAGCTGAGTGACAAAGGAGATTAATCATCACTTATTAACTGATCGCTTTTTAAGGCCCAGATGCATCTTTTCTCTTTATTTTTAAAAAGAAACATATATTTAAAAATAAAAGGCAGATTCCTGTCAAAAAAGACAATGAAGAAATCCCACAGCCTAGACCAGGGTGTTCTTACTGAGCAGACAGAAAAAGAGCAGTAGGCAGTCCAGGAGCACTGAAGACATCAATGGAGATTCCCTTCTTTCTTTGCATCTCCTTCTGCTTCCGTGGATAAAGAGTGTTATCTCACCCTCAGAAGTTCTGCTGGACGATCACAGGCATGCCAAGCTTAAAGAAGATTATTGATGACTGTGAAATGTTGGATCTAAAGGCTTTAGTTTGTGGCAAAGTTGAGCAACTTTGAAAGGCATTATCTGTTTCTCTGTTTCGGAACTGAGCATCCTCGTTTGGAAATAACAACGTTGCAGAGGTAGCCAGCAGCAAGATCAGCAACTGCGAAGGACTTAAACGTCCACGACACCTACTCAAACACATCAACGCCTATGTGCACGTGCATACACTCATACACATGCACGCACACACATTTTGCTTGTTCTGGAATTCCTATTTGGTATACTATCATTGAATGGGATTAGCTGAACTGATTTTTTGAGAATGGTCTTTCTTCCTTGTTATTAAAAAGACTGGCTAGATGCTCACTCGTCCCATTTTGTCTTCACAGGAAGAGAGAGAGACCACAGTTTCCAGCCTTTTGTGTTGTTAGATTATATGGTTGGGTTCAGGCCAAAAGAACGTGGACAGGAGGGCTATTTGCTGCTTCAACGTCTAGGAGGAGAATGTCTTGTCCAATGCCTCTTCCAGCTCCACGCCCTCAAGCCTCCCTGCCCAGTCTGCCTGACAGATGACACCAGGCTGACCCTGAGCCTCAACATGATGGAGACACAACTGTAATCATCTCGGGTCCTAGCATTTCTGCTTGGAAGACGGCCACCTGATTTGTCTCAGACTTCAGTGTGTGTGAGAAATAAACCTGCCTGATAAGCCCCTGAGCCTTCAGAATTTACGACTCCACCATCGATTGCCTACTCTAACAGAAAACCTAGCACAAGATGTGGTGTTGCTTTCAGGAAAGCCTGAATTAAATAGCATTTGCTTATCAGTTGGTCAGCAGTCATTAAAAAAAATCAGTATCAAAAGTTGCAAATACATCAATCAATGGTATTTGCAGTCAAAGCTTCGGTAAAAGTGTTGCCCCAGGCCAGCACTTCCATGTCCTTGGCACCTCTACATAAAGAGGATTGAGACTAGAATGCAAATATTTGGTCTTGGTTTTTGTTCTGCCCTTTGGGGAAGGTATTGCCGGAATGAAAACTCTCAGGAAAGGATGGATCAGTCCACAAACTTGGCTGAAAGTGAATGAGGAGTGCAGGAATTGAGAGTTTCTCAGACTGCTTCTGGATTACAAATGTAAGGAATGGGATTTGAAAAGACTGAGGATGGAGACCCAGAAAAACTTCTCAGTGGTTCAGATAACACATCAAATTAAGGATTTTGTCTTCCCGTTAAAGTTGAGAACGAAGAGAGGCATAAGAGTGAGAGAACACAGAGACAAACTCCATGAGAGAATTGGGTCTAGGAGAGATTTCTGGGTATAATTTCATAATGTAAAGCTGAGTAGACTTAAATGTATCAGAAGCCTACAGTCTACCTGAGGGAACTGTGTTGTCAGATAAACTACACACCTGAAGCTTAAAGGAACGCTGACTATCTGAGACATCAGCAGCCTTTGGTATCTGTCCTTCAGTATCTATTTTTCTAGAGCAGGAGTCAGGAACCAAAATTCCCACAGACCAATGACTGCTTTAGTCTTCTCATTCTTCCTATTTTTTGAATGAAACACTTATTGTCTCATCCTGACCCACATTCACTATTTCATACTGAAGCAAGTGACAGTGGAGGGAAGGTAAGTTTTATTTTTATTTCATAGGTTACCAGCCCCAAGGCCACTACATCCAGGTCTTATGAAGAGGACTAAGCACTGCTCAGGGCCTGGATAGGGTTGCGGGCTGACATGCTTAGGAAGTGGTGATTATTTACACTCAGAGAAGGCAGAGACGCTTGTTTTGGATAGGGTTTGGAAGGATGTATAGGGGACTATGGAGAAGACTGCCTAGAAACTCACCATATCATTTCTTCCTCCTGGACACAAGGAAGACCATTTCCCAGCCGTCCTTGCAGTTAAGTTGAGACCATATAACTGATTTCTGGTAAACGGAACATGCATATAAATGATTCATAACATTCCAGATATGGTCATAACACATTCTGATTGATCCTCAGTGTCATTTCTGTGCCACCCTTCCCTTTCATGTCTATTACTCCTAGCTGGATAAAGCCAGAGTGAACAGAGAGCCACAGGATGCAAATAGCTTCGGTTTCTGAATTACTATTTGGGGGAGAAACACTCAATCTATACCAGACCGATCTTAGCAATAAAAACATTTTTTGCTGTATTGTGCCCCTAAGGTTTTTGCAGTCTGTTACTGCAGCATGGCTTGGCCTAGCTAACTTGTAAACTTTCATTATGTAAAACAAATACATAGTCATGGTACATTATTCCATTATTATCCCACTGGATTTGATTTCTTAATATTCCATTTGTTAAATTGATTAGTAAGATTTTGACAGCTGTTTCACACAGCACTTGACGAGATGAAAATAGTTTTAAATGAGCACACTGGTCCAGCCACAGTGCTAGACACTTCAAAAATCCTTTTGAGTTTCCTGATTCCAACGTTAAAGATGAGAAACCTGAAGTACAGGGAAGCTGTATCACTTATTATTTGACTGGATAAATCTATTTTATACCCAATCTCCCTTCTTAAAACCTTAGACTAAGTATTCCTTTACTGGTATGTCCATCTCCCACTCTGAGTCCAGCTGTCTGAACAGGATTTTACATCTAGACCTAGATTCACTCCCATGGCTTTTAGGGCTGACTCAAGGATACCATCAGGATGTAAGCCAGAATGATCATAATTAATTTTTAATTTTAGAAATTTTTGTTGAGATTGGGACAAGTCACACTTTATTCTTAATCTTAACTGGACCTGCTGAAAACTACCTTTCAAACACATAGGGAGAGCACATCTATATATATGAGAAGAGGCAGAATGAGAGATAGAAATGGAACTTGTGACATCAAATGAACCTTTATGTATTTGGGGGCTGAAACTATACATAAATATAAATATATTCCTATAGTCTTATTTCAAAGAGTAAGTCTCCTTTGCAACTCTTTTAAAGCACAACATTGGCTTACCCTTACTTTCAGTCATATGCATCCTAAAATTTATCTCATCCTAGCTAGCTGAACCAAGTTTCAAACTCCAGAGCACTATTTTTTTTTCATTTCATGATGTTGTCTTACCTTTCACTTGATAAAATATGATTTGTATTAAATGAAGCTATTTATTTGCATATAGACATAGAGCAACAACTACACATTGGGCATTAGGCTAGGAAGAAAATACAAAGTAATTAGAACCAAGAGTTTACCATCCTGCTGAGAAGCTTTGAGAGACCTGCAGAAGGCAAAGATCAACAAGCACTAAACTACGACTCTCTTACTGACCAGACTCAGAGAACACTGAAAATCTTAGGACTAACTGGCTCAAAAGACTTCCTTCACTGCAGTATTTCATGACTTCCACTCAGCTTCTTTTCCTCCCATAAAAATTTCCAATTTCCCTTCTTGTTCTCTCCTACTTTCATCACCTGCTGTCATTACTACCTCCCATTTCTAGGACAAGAAGAGAAAGTAAAGTATAAATATCACAGAAAACTTCACTACGTGAAGAAATATGGTGTGCTGGTAAACTTTTAATAATCAGCTCTCTGAAAAAAGTCACTATTGACAATACATGCGCATTTCCACGGCATAAACATTCCTGCCATGAACAATTTCAATCTAGCAACATGGTATCACTAAACTCAGAGCTGGAGAAAAACTGCAGACAATAGGATATCAAGAACCACCACAAGCCAGCTCCAGCATGTACTGCGCATAGTGGTAAATTTCTCTAAATTTTTTTTTAAAAGTTAAAACTGCATAAACTCATTCTCTTAACTCACTGAACACTTTTTTTTTTTTAAAGACTTGTGTGTGTACATATGTGTATGTATAAATGTAGAGAAACAGAAAAATGAAGGGAATATATAAATCAAAATGTCATTATTAGTTATTGTTAAATGTGAGATTATGAATGATTTATATTGCCTCAGGTTTTTTCTTCTATATTTCAAATATTCTGCAATTATTATATATTATTTATGAAAAAGTGTTTCTTTAATAAAAGAGAAATATCTTTCATCTCCTAGGTTTTGTGTTTCCCTGTTGAAAATGTTCATCTGAGAAAAATTTTTGCAAAAAATTCCTCAAAGATGACAAAATTATTTACGACATATATATTATGACATATATGAGACTGAATATGTTGCCCAAACCATTTAAAACTAATACATTTTTAAAACAATAAAATTATATAAGGCATATAAAATAGTAACTCTATAATGTCTAACTGGATTTAGGATAAATGTGAAGTTTTTTTTTTTAATTTAGTTTTGTTTTGTTTTTAATGTGAGTGAAAGCAACACCTTACTGAGCTTGAGTATGGTAATTCCAGAAAAGCTATTTGCAAATGAATAACTTGATCCACATAAAACTGTTCCTGCCATAGAATCAGAAGGCTCTAAGGGGGGAGGGTATATAGCTCAGTGGTAGGGTGTCTGCCTAGCATGCACAAGGTCCTGGGTTCAATCCCCGGTACTTCCATTAAAAAAATAAATGAAAAACAAATAAAACTAATTACCTCTCCCCTCAAAAAGAAATCGGAAAGAAGGCTCTAGGCAAAGACTCCCAGTTTCCCAAAATGATCTCTACCACAGCCCTGATGTCTTGTCATCACAGCATTCAGATTCAAAGAAATTAACTGCTTGGTGGCACTTACATTTTAAAAAGAAACATTCCTGTTAGGCTAATAATGAGATGAAACAAAGGTAACTGATCTTGTGTGAACAGGTAACTGATACATTAAGATAACTGATCTTAATGAATACAATGTTATATATGAGATTCTGCTTGTAAAATAAATACAGTAAGTTACTTTTCACATATTTGCTTAGGAT
This sequence comes from Camelus bactrianus, assembly GCF_048773025.1. NCBI lineage: Eukaryota > Metazoa > Chordata > Mammalia > Artiodactyla > Camelidae > Camelus > Camelus bactrianus. Next base: position 18,357,887 of record NC_133560.1, on the reverse strand, counting down.
ATTTCCTTCAGAATAGATTTCCAATGAAACCTTTAAGCTGGTTACAAAGGCATACAGATAGATCATCATATTCAGTGGATATTAGGAAAATGAAATGCCTAAAATAAAAACTAAAGCACAGGGGGAAAAACATCATTAGACAAATCTTTCCAAATTAGAATATGGAAAATCAAAAAGATAATAAGGGGTGAAAATGTACTAGTCATAGCAACTTCATCTCAAAAAATGAATTGCTTTAGTCCTGAAGATGAGTTTTGAGGTTATGAGGAATTAAATAACTGTCCTGATTAGTCATGATTGGTAGCTCAAACTTGGGGTAAATTTCTGAGAGATGCATGATTTTCATTTGGCATCTGAGATGCTCAGTGATAAATGTCCATTGAGAGCCAAGATGAAATATTAGACTTCTAAACAATAGAATAAAGTACTCATGAAATTCTATGTAACATCAATCCTCTGATACTTATTTCATAATACCCTGTCAAGTGATTTTTGACTCAATTTCAAGTACTTTGTATTCCTTCAAAATTAGTCTGGAAGATAAATAGGACAGATGCTTTATTTCGTATTTAAAAGGTGTGGGTACAGAGTGGGAAAGAGTTATACCTGTATTCAATATGTATATTATTTTACCCAAATATCAATAAGAAACATACAGACAACCCAACGGATATATAAGTGAAAGTCAAATAGGTAATCCACAGAAAGTACATTCAAAGAGGTAATAAACAGATGGAGAGAGATTTACCTTCATCATTTATCAGGAAAATGCCAATTAAGTAAAATTAAACAAGAAAATCAGGAGATGACACTGCGCACACTAAAATAACTACACAGAAAGACAATTTTTAAGGAAAATGCCAAGTATCAGGGAAGATGTGGAACAATCACAGCTCTTATACCCTTTTGGTGGGAGTGCACATTGGTAAAAACTACTTTGAAAACAGCTTAGCAACATCTACTAATGGAATGCTATGACCCAACAGTTTCACTCCTTTGCTATATGACAGCAGAAATATTTGCCAAAAGATATACACGAGCTGGCTCAAAGAGCTCTGTTCATTATTTTCCCAAACTAGAAACTACCCCAAAACCCATTAATATTAGAACAGATAAACAAATTGTAGCTTCTTTACAACAGCGAAAATGAATCTCATTACATGCAAAATTATGGATGCCTCTCATCAGCATACAGTTGAGTGAAATATGCCAAATGCTATAGAATGCAAATTGTGGGATTCCAGAAGCCTCACTTTTGCTGTTAGAAATCAGGAGAGTAATCACCCTTGGGATGGATACATATCAGAAGGGAGTACAAGATAGCGTGAGGAGAGCTTCTAACGGGTTTATAATCTGGGTGTTTTTTTTAACAGATGTGTTCATGTACTGAAAGTACATCAAGCTATAATATATATGACCTGTGCCTTTTTTCCATGTTTAATTTCAATAATACATTTTTGAAAAAGTGGGACAAAAATTTAAATGGAAGAAACCTACTTTGGGTTGCAGAGCATGTTAGGAGCAGAATCAAAACACAACCATATTCTGACTTTCTGGATCCGAGATCTCTATTTTTAGATGCCTGAAAAGATAATACAGAATTTCTATTTTTCTTCAGAAATAACTATTTATTTTTTAATAAAGACTTAAATAGTCTTTGTCAATATGAGCCATAAGGTATAGCGAAGAAAAAGTCTTCCAAACTGGAATAACCTGGATTCAAAATCTGTTTCTGCTCTTATTATTTATGTCTCAAATCCTCACGGCTTTTGTTTCCACAGCTATAAGCAGAACAGGAATATCTATCTCCAAGATTGTTAGGGGAATTACCAAACAAGTTATGACAGACAAGCATGTGATCAATAAACATAGTTATCATTCTTTATGCTGTTAAAACTAGATTAAATAAGGGAGATTCTGAGCTAGTCAACTCTAAGAAAGATAGCTTAATTAAGTGAGAGCTCTACCATTGGCCCCATGACAGCAAGAATCACTGTCTCTTAAGGGGCAGTACAGTTCCTTGAACACAGTAAATAATTAATAAAGGTTTGCTAAATTATCAGCCTTCTTTGCCATGACTTTGCCAGACTTCCCAGTTTACAAATCTTACATTATAAATATAATGGCTCAAAAATGATTGAAATATAGTATGGTCTCACAACGATAGAATCTTTCATATACGCTTTTACTACATAGAACAAGGCATCACTCCGTCTCTTATACTGAGAGCACACTGACGTGGTGTGCTGTATGTGGGAAGGAGAGCTCTACATAGGAGTGGGGATGGCTGTTCGTTGGTGTGGGCAGGGTATTTTATACCAAAATATTTTAGAAGAATTTTATGGACAAGAAAAGTAAAACATTTATTCTGCTTGATAACCTCATCTAATTAGTCTTCAGGCCTGAATTTGAAGATGACATTTCCATTAATAATGACAAAAAACTGTCGACTCCAATGGAAAACTTTTTAGAGGAACATTTTCAAAGATGTGCTTATAACAGTTACTTTGAAAATTAGAGAAGCTATATTTTAAAAAGCGTTGGATGCTTCTATTAAACAAATTCCAAAATGTATTAGAGATACATAAGAAATATTAACATTTTAGAGACTCTAACAGGCATCTGTCACGTGAAGCATTAACCAAATACATTTGATCTCTGAACTCTCTCCATCCCTCTAATCCCCAGCCTACACAAACACACACACACACACACAGACACACACACACACAGAGCATTACTTTTCTGAGTAATGTACTTTGAAAAGGAATGACTTCGAATATATTATTGCAAAATATATATTATTGTAATGAATCTTGGACAATATTCTAATGGGGTGGTACCAATCTAATCTTAATAAGAATTAGATGATTGGAATAGTTAAACTGGAAATTCTTTCCTATTTTGTTTGAAAAAGGAAGCACTACAGAATTTCATTTAGCCACAACAGTGTATGTTCAATAGAACCTTCTCGTTAACTTGTTTATTCAGTGACACCTTCCCATGGCATAGTGACTCTGCCAGGGTAAACAGAAATGTCTCTGAAACTGTTTCAGTGCGTACACTTGTGCGAGCTGAGCTCCTGATTACATAGTTCTAGACTTAGAGCTTCACCTACCACAAGTCTTCAAAGTCACCATCTACACCAGAGGCAACACTGTCAACACAGTTTATAGGAAACTTTACAAAAAGGAAAGTTGCCTCTGATTAAATTCTTCTAAGCAGAATAAGTGGAAGAAAAAAATATTCTACTTTATGCTACAGACGTTTGAAGACAATGACAGGTGTTTCAAAGCCTATCTTTAATCAGTAATGTAAGAAGCCAACGGTGGTTCTAACAGCTCGGTAATTAAAATACTTATCAACTAAATTAATAATTTAAATGCAAAATTCAAGTAGCTTCTATCAGCAACCAAAATAAATCTCCAATAAACTCAGGCTAGTTCCAAATATTTTTTCTCCTTTCTTATCTCCTTTGTCACAATGGAGAAAATGTCACAAATTCTAAATATTACACTAATATCTTAATTTGAACAATCCCTTGGACATTGGAATGGAGCCATTCTTTCTATCCCCAGAACATTATGAGACTTTTACCTTCCATGATTCTAAGTGATTAAAGGGATATTGGGAGAAAGTCATGGATCCTCTAAGTCATGCAGGAAAAACAAAACCAAAAATTCTTCTCATAAATAGAGCAATGTCTAAATCCAAACAGATTTACCAGGACAGAGCCTTTTCGTAACACTGTACCTACCACCTCCGTTACCACGACCACCACCAAAAACAACATTAATAACAAGAAGTTAGCAAAATTTTCTACGAAGTTGCTCTTGTGTTCCTTTACTACAGTGGTTGTCAAAGTTGAACACATACCAAAATCACCTAGAGGGCATTGTAATACAAATTTCTCAGCCCCACCCCTAGACTTTTTGAATCTGTAGGTATGTGGGATAGGTCACAAGAAATTTCATTTCTAAGCTCCCATATGATGCGGTTGTGCCTGATCTGGGAACACACACTTTGAAAGAGCCATCTAAAATAGTTCAATATAATGTCAATCAGTGAAATTTAATGCAGACCCTATTATAATGCAAATACAGTTGTTCTAAGTAGTCTTATGTTTCAAACTTCATAATAGGATTGTGTGGCAGTTAAATGTGATATGAGACAGGACTAAACCACATTTTAATGGATGCTCCCTAATTACAGTAGACATGGGTACAATGACATATCCCTGATGGTAGAAATGATGCTTGCCTTGGCATCCTGCTGGGCCAATTCAGTGAATTAAACTAAGGGACTTCAAGCTTCCAGTCTCCTACTTGTACTCCTCACTGTATCTATTCTTCCCCCTCTTCCAGATAATTTAAAGGCTTCTTCCTTGGTCTGAAATACACTTCTTCAACTCACATGATTAACTCCTGTTGTAATCATGAGTACAACAGGAATTTAGCATTCATCTTTATTTTTTATTTTTTTTACTGTAACAGACTGCTTTATTTTTTTTAACATTTTTATTGCGTTATAGTCATTTTACAATGTTGTATCAAATTTCAGTGTAGAGCAATTTTTCAGTTATACATGAACATATATACATTCATTGTCACATTCTCTTTCGCTGTGAGCCACCACAAGATCCTGTACATATTTCCCTGTGCCACACAGTACAATCTTGTTTATTCTACATTTTGAAATCCCAGTCAGCCCCTTCCCAACCCCTATCCCCCTGGCAACCACAAGTTTGTATTCTATGTCTATGAGTCTGTTTCTGTTTTGTATTTATGTTTTGTTTTGTTTGTTTGTTTAGATTCCACATACGAGTGATCTCATTTGGTATTTTTCTTTCTCTTTCTGGCTAACTTCACTTAGAATGACATTCTCCAGGAACATCCATGTTGCTGCAAATGGTGTTATTATGTTGTCAGTTTTTATGGCTGAATAGTATTCCATTGTATACATATACCATATCTTTATCTAGTCATCTGTCGATGGACATTTAGGCTGTTTTCATGTCTTGGCTATTGTAAATAGTGCTGCTATGAACATTGGGGTGCAGGTGTCATTTTGAAGTAGGGTTCCTTCTGGATGTAGGTCCAGGAGTGGGATTCCAGGGTCATATGGTAAGTCTGTTCCTAGTCTTTTGAGGAATCTCCATACTGTTTTCCATAGTGGCTGCACCAAACTGCATTCCCACCAGCAGTGAAGGAGGGTTCCCTTTTCTCCACAGCCTCTCCAGCGTTTGTCATTTGTGGACTTTTGAATGATGGCCATTCTGACTGGTGTGAGGTGATACCTCATCGTAGTTTTGATTTGCATTTCTCTGATAATTAGTGATATTGAGCATTTTTTCATGTGCCTATTGATCATTTGTATTTCTTCCTTGGAGAATTGCTTGTTTAGGTCTTCTGCCCATTTTTGGATTGGGCTGTTTGGTTTTTTTCTTATTAAGTCATATGAGTGGCTTATATATTCTGGAGCTCAAGCCTTTGTCGGTTTCATTTGCAAAAATTTTCTCCCACTCCATAGGCTGTTGTTGTTTTACTTATGGTTTCCTTTGCTGTGCATTCATCTTTAAAGTCACCTTTTCCAGGAGGTCTGTCGTGGAGTATTTCTCTACCCCTGTAAAACATGCTGGGTGCCTTCCTTTCTCCACTCAGAGCATGCTATGTCCATCTCTGCCACAGCATTTACCAGAGCATATTATAACTTTCTGTCTCTTTCCTGAGACAATGAACTTCTGAAGAGCAAAGATCTGATCTTACTAGTGTTTACATTTCCAGCTACTAGAATGTGCCCCTGACAATATTTTTGAATTTGAAAGATTTCATTATTTTCAAGCTATATCTGGACATTTTGTTTTATTGTATTTGTGACTTCAGTTAAGTAACTTTGGAATATAAATTTTGTGTTCATTCAAATTTTAATTGACTGATCTCTAAGTGCTAAATACAACAGATATAATGGTGAAGAAGCCCATGAGATTTCTGTGCTCCTATGTCTCAACATTTGGTGGGATGTAGACTAATAAAAAGACAATTACCAAGTTGTACGACAAAGGCTTTGACAGAATTATTTATAAGGACCAATTAACCTAGGCTTGGGGTAAGAAAGGATTCCTGAAAAAAGTAATTTTCTAAACTAGGGATTATTCTGATAATCTGCTTTCCTTGGGCGTTTTATGTATTATCTTTATATGTTCATATCAAGCATCCCAATTATCTATGGGTTCACTGTTTGGGCTTCCAGGAAGTTGTAGGTAATGTAAAATGAGAATCAGAAAGAAGGGATTCATAAGCTAGTTATGTAATATCAGATATTTAACCCTTTTTATAGAAATCATATTCAGCCCTGTATTTGGAATTTTCAAATATCCTTCCCTTTTCCCCATCCTAGATTCTTATTCACTCATTTTGCATGCAAATATGCAGATTTGAGAAGTTGATTACTTTCATTATAATGTAGTTATTTCTCCTATCATGTGTAGCTGTCAAACCATGCTATTTTGAATTTTGAAGGACAATAACTACTGAGAACAACCAAATTTGCATTATAACAGGGTCCACATTAATAATAAGGTGACTCATTACTGTTTTAGTATCATCTTTACCTTTGAATTATCACTTTACCACTTAGATATCATAGTGTGGTCTCCTGTGCCCAGAGTATTGGCATTTAAGAGCTTTACCAGACATCTGAAACCAGGCAGCAGCCAGAGGAACAGAAAAAGGTGAAGATTTTAAGTGCAAAGAATAAAATGGAAAGGTTCAATTCGCAGTGTGTGAATAATTCACAAATACCAAACTGGTACTTGAAGGTTCTTCCGTCACCACCTAGTTTCCTTACTCAGGATCTTTTTCTCTATCTGGTATATCTAACAGGAACCAAGTGAGAAATATTAAAGAGGAAATTTTATTTCCTCAGGCAAGAAGAAATACACATATATTACTCAGCGAGGGATAAACGACAAGTATAAAAAGGTTAAGTCTATCTCCTGCCTAATGCTTCTAGATCATTTTTATTTCTCTCTGGTCTGACTTAAGCAACTATGGTCTATTTTGGTGTCTATCCCTGGCTGCACACTAGAACCACGTGGCCCCCAAAGATGTCTACATACTAATCCCAGGAACCTGTAAATATGATCATTTACATGATAAAGGGAACTTAAGGTTGAAGATGGAATTAAGCTTGCTAATTAGCTAATCTTAAAATAAGGAGATTATCCTGGAATATCTGGATGGACCCAAGGTCATCACAAGATTCTGTAGAAGTAAATTCCAAGAGAGATTCTAAAGAGGAAGCTAGAGAGAGGCAGCATAAGGAAGACTTGGCCCAATGTACTAGCTTTAAAGTGGGCCATCAGCCACGGAGGGCACGCAGCCTCTAAATACTGGAAATGGCAAGAAATCAGATTTCCCCTAGAGACTCCAGAGAGGAAGGCATCCTTCTGACACCTTAATCTTAGCTGTGTGAGATCCCTGTCAGATTTATGATCTACAGAACAGTAAGATAATACATTTGTAAATTTGGGCTTCTTAAGCCACTAAACTTGTGGAAATTTGTCACAGCAGCAATAGAAACTTGATAAATCTGTGGACCTTTTAAAAATGCTGATGCCCAGATCACACCCAACATCAATTACATTCAAATCTCGGGGGATGTGGGTGAGGGGAGGATGCAGTCCAGGCATCAGTAGTATTTTTAAGCTCCTTAGACTGCAGTGTGGAGCCATGTTTCAGAACTGCTGCTGCAAGTATACTCACTGGTCTCCACGGGGTCCTGAACTGCTTCAGAATGGACTCCTCACTGGTGGGAAGGCGGGCTCATGTGAAATCATGCTTCTCCAAGTGTGCGTCCAAGAGCATCAACATCACCTTGAAACTTGTTAGAAATACAGAACCTGGGCTCCGACCAGACCCACGGAGTCAAAATCCACATTTTAATACCAAATCTAGATGATGTGCAGTATGCAGATTAAATTTTAAGAAACAAATAATGTACACTGGCAGCTGCCTTCCTAATCTAAAATGACTCTTCTACTTGCAATGATTTTTATATCATTCCCTAAATAAAACATCTGAAAGCAGGCTCTCAAGGGTATGAGTTCCTTGAAGACATGAACTCTGTTTCCCTTTCTTTCCTCTCTCCCCCTCCCTACTACACGTTCTTTCTCTCAATCTCTCTCTCTCTCAAGCTTTCTCCCAATCTTTCGCTTAACCCCTCTCTTTCCCTTTGCTTATTCTCAGTGCCCAAGACACTTCATTTCTGACTTGCTAACTGCCTGAAATAACAAATGGTAACTGCAGCAATGATAAAAAAAAAAAACTATTTAAGTATGCTACTTTGAAATAAAAAAAACTTAACATGCCCTGCCCAACCCTACATTTTAATTTAGACTCAATGCTCTATTTCTTTTTTGCCCTAAATTCTCTTTGACTCTCGAGGTGTGGATCAGCATTTATTAGATTATCTTAAAATTCCTAAATAATTCCAGACCTCTCCTGGGATCTTATTCCCATGAGCATATACATTCAATTAACAGAAATCTCTTGCTTACATAAATTTACATTTCTTTTCTCATAAATTACAATTTTTTAAAAATCCAGCCTCTGTGGAAAGACTCATCCTGTGTGGGTAGAACTGTATTATTCTATTTAAAGTGCTTTTCTCCAACCTGGGGCTGGAGAAACCAGTGACAATGACGGAGCAAGATTTGAAGGTGAGGAATACGAGACTGCAAATTGCTCTGCCGTCCCTCCTGTGCCCACAGAAGCATCGCCAGTCTACCAGGAGCCTCCCCTATGCTGAGCCCAAGACTCATTTCTGAAGGCTTCTCAACACAGCACTTGAGACAGCACTACAACTGTTTGTTTTGTTTTGTTTCACCTAAATCATTTGATTTAATCACTACGACAAACCAAGGAGCTAGTTGTTACTATTCCCATTTACAAATGAGGACACTAAAGTCAGAGGGCATCAGCAGCTTATCCAAGGTTACGCTGTAACAGGTGGAGACAGGCTTAGAGTCAAAGTCTGTCTGGTTCCAAGGCTCATGCTGTTAAAACTCTGTTGCCTGCAGTGATGTGACATGATTCGTTGGCCAGGGGAATGACAGGAAGCGACATATTAATGGAATTTCCCTTGAGAAGTCTTAGAAAAAAAACCCAGTGGGTCAAACTGACCACAAGGGTCTTTGCCGAGCAGCCACACATCTGTAAAACTTACACAGCAAGCTCTGTGAAGAACATCATTTATAGAGCACCTTCCAGCTCCAGAAATGTGTGCTTGCAGAGCATGCTGATGAACTGCCTATGTGATACCCAGAACCGAGAAGCAAGCCGAGTCAGCTTCAAAATGCTGGCCCTGTTAGGCTGAATTCCAGTTATTTGTGAAAAGTAAACAAGTCATTTCCAATTATCAGGGAATCTTTATAATGTGTTTGCATATACTTTGCCACCTGCGTAACACTACCCTTTCATAGCATCCAGAGCTGCAAGGAATAAGATCAGGCATTATCCAAACAGTTGCCATCTGTCTATTATTAGGGAAGAAGAAGGGAAAAATTCAGAGATCACCTGCTGCACTTAACTGCAAGTCTGGATAAATGGTTCCCCCTTCGAGATCATCATCCAGCACTGTTCTTCAAAGATAGATCTGTCTGTTAGCAAGCTGGCAATGTCCTCTGTCCCCCACCAAGGAGACATCTGAAAGGCTGTTTCTGCAGGAAATGCCAGACAGGCTTGTTGCTCTTACTTACAGCCAGTACCTGGTGTTATGAATCACGTCCCTGACCATGTCCATGCATATGTGACAGTATCTGATGAGACAGAAAGAGGCAGTCTGTCCAGCATGCCACTGATTTCTAAGATGCTCCCAAGCAGGGAAAACAGAAGTTAAAGATCACTGCCAGTTACGTGATAATTGAAATAGTTTCATTACAAGGACTGAAATTAAAATCCAGAAAAGCCAGGTTTTGGGTCAGACCTGGGTTTGAGTCCTGGCTCCGGCAGCTAATGGTTTTGTGACGTTGAGTAAGTCATCTAGCAAGTCTGTGCTCAAATCCTCCTTCTGTAAGATGGAATGATACCTAAATCTCAGGGTTATTATTTTTCAAAAGTTAAGTTAATGTATGCCAAGTGCTTAGCATGCTGCTCAGAGCAGAACAGACCCTCGGAAAAGAACAGTCTTCTTAGTACTTCCTATTCTGAGAGCTAGAACTTCGGACTCTGATTCCCCATCCTCGGTTGCATATACTTCATGCCTTTTAAGTCAAAGTGTTCAGGGCAATGTATTTTCACTGAATACCTCATGGAGCACAAATTTCTCCTTACCCTTAAGGTTTAAGGTCCACAGCCACTGCCTTAAACAAGAGATTTCTGCTGCCATATATGTTAGGGTGAAATATATTCATTAAAGAGTGATGAACTTCCACTGAGTTCCTACTATGTGACAGTTTCTGCATAAATTGATAGGGGAAAAAGAGTAAGACATAATCTGTACTCTTGAGGTACTAAAATCTAGCAGAAAAATCATGTTAACTGAATCATATACCCCATACAGTTATATGAAAAGGCATGTGGAGTACAGAGGCGTGATCGGGAAATGAATCATGGGCAGGGCGGGTGGTGTTTCAGATGAGCCTTGAATAATAAGTAGGATTTTAATAGAAGAGTAAGGGACACATCAGGCTACGAAGAACCTAGAATACCAACACTGAGGTGTTTAATATTTTGACTGGCAGGAAATTAATAAGGTGTATAAAGCAGGAGAGTGACAGAAGTGTATCAATAGAAATAACTGTTAAAGTAAAGATTAAACTCTGCACTTAGCCAGCCGTACCCAATTTTCTGTTCTGCTAATATTAGAGTGCGGAGGCTGCCAGATCTTTAGCTATTCATTAAATGTATGTGGGCACATATACATTATAAATGAATTTCTCTGCATGACTTGCATATGCAAAGAAGCATATCGGAGGTAGGTCTTCTGGGGCAGTCAGGTAAGGAGCTCTGAGGACACTTTTCCCAGCAAAACAAACATTTCACTGTTGAAATTACAAAAAGCAATCATTTAAATCTATGGCAATTGTCCTAAGAGCACAGAGCAGATGAAGGAACATTAAACACCCACGAGAAGAATCTCAGTGTGAACAGTGAGAGTCTGCAGAACTTGAATGATGACCCACTCCCTTTCTCCCCACGTCCAACTCAGCGTGATGAAAATACCACTGCAGACCACCGAAGTAAGAACACAGGACTCGCCATCTCCCCCCCTTCTACGAGGAGATACCCCAGAAAAGTTCTCTTGGAATCACAGTCAACCCTGGAGTTCAGGAAGTCTGTGCACATGCACGAGGCTGTACTCACTCAGGGTTGTTCTGAGCAGGAGATGGCGCATGCTTGCAAGTATTCTCCGAGCCACACACAGGCCCATCAACCCAGGAAACACAGCTCACTGGCACAAAGGGCTTACTTTCAACTTCTGGTCAGACTCTGGCTGACACGTAAGTTTCTTTTACCCAAGTGTGACTCCTTGGAATCCAGGTATAAAAATAAATCATACCCTCTACTGGTCTTGACAAGTGTCTATGACCAATGCTTTACCCTCTCAGGACTGATTAAAGAGGTAACCACCAAGTTACTAGTTTTGGGGTGAAAGCAGGTCAGATTAAAAAAAAAAAGTGAACACCCTAAGCAGTGGTAGTAGTCTATAAACTACACGCAGATCCAGTATTACAGGGTAAAAGTCTCACCCACTGAGGGTACTTGAGTGTAATATGTGGCCAGTTAATGGCTTAAGCTGATCATGGCTGACCTCTAAGTAGCCAAACCAAAATATTCAAGTAAGGAAAAAAACATCTGAGCAGGGATATCAGAGGCTGCTCACTGAAAGGTAAATAGACTTCATAGAATCTGTCACTAAACCAATTTAAAATATGACCAGTTTAATAGCAACAATAGCCCTCCCTCCCTCCCTCTCTCCTGTAGCAGATGTGTATCCACAGTTGCTACAACACACTATCTACAAGGTATTGCTTTCAGTATAAAGTTAAGAGACATGCAAAGAACATGCAGATGTCCCATACACAGGGACAGGCAATAAAATCTCACTCTGACGGGATCCATGTTATAAGCAGGTTCATAGAACTAAAGGAAACTATGCTTAAAGACAAAGTAAACATAGATGCAAAAATTCTTTAAAAATTAGCAAAATAAATCCAGTAACATAAAAAATGTATTTTACATCAGAACCAAGTAGAATTTATCCCAAGAACGTATGGTTAATTTTTTTCCCATTTCTTTTTATTAAGTATAGTTGATTTATAATACTGTGTTAGTTTCAGATGTACAGCATAGTGTTTCAGTTTTTTTTAACTGATTATATTTCATTATAGATTATTTTAAGATATTAAGTATAATTTCCTGTACTGTACAGTAAATCCTTGTTACTTTTCTATTTTATGTATAGTAGCTTGTATCTGTTAATCTCATATTCCCAATTTGTCCCTCCCTAGCCCCCTTCTCCATTCTGGTAATCATAAGTTTGTCTTCTATGTCTATGAGTCTGTTTCTATCTTGTATATATGATCATTTGAATTATTTTTTTTTAGATTCCACATATAAGTGATATCACATAGTATTTGCTTCTCTCTGTCTCACTTACTTCACTAAGTACAATATTTTCTAGGTCCATTGAAGCTGCTCCAAATGGAAACATTTCATTATTTTTTTATGGCTGAGTAATATTCTATAATAAGCGCGCACGCACACACACCACATCTTAAGTCAATCATCCATTCATGGGCACTTGGGTTGCTTCCATGTCTTGGCTATTGTAAATAGTGCTGCTCTGAATAATGATTGGGGTTCCCGTACCCTTTCAAATTAGAGTTTTCATTTTTTTCTGGATATACCCAGGAGTGGGATTGCTGGATCATATGGCAGCTCTAGTTTTAGTTTTTTAAGAATCTTTCCACACCGTTTTCCATAGTGTATGCTTAGTTTTACATCCAGAATCACTTAAAATAATACACCATATCAACTGACTAAAGGACAAAAACTCTACGACCGTCTAAGTAAATGCAGAAAACCTATTTGATTAGAAATCCAGCGTCCCTTCATGATACAAAAAATACTCAAGAACGAGAAATAGAAGCCTCTAACTATTAAAAGACACCTACAAAAACCCCTCAACTATCGTCAGATCTAAAGATGAAAGACTGAATGCTCTCTCAAGATCATGAAAAAGGTAAGGGTGTCCACTCTTGCCATTCCTGTTAATAAACACTGTAGTCGGGGTTCTAGTCAGGGCTACTGGGCAAGGAAAAACAAAAACAAAATATTCATGATGGAAAGAAAGAAGTAAAATTGTATGTATTTGCAAATTCCATAATTTTGTATATAGAAAATCCTAAGGAAAACACAAAAAATATTAGAACTAATAAACAAGTCCAGCAGGGTTGCAGGATATAGGGTCGACATGCAAAAAATCAATTGTATTTATACACACTAATGATGAACATTCCAAAATAGAAATTAAAAAAGCAATTGTTGAAAGGAACTAAAGAAGATCTAAATAAATGGGAAAACTTCTAATGTTCATGTGTCAAATGACTTAATATTTTAAGATAGCAAAGGCATTCAAACTCATCTACAGATTCAACACAGTTGTTATCAAAATCCTAGGTGGCTTTTTTGCAGACATTGACAAGTAGATCCTAAAATTCAAGTAGAAATGTGAGGGGTGAAAAATAGCCAAAACATTCTTGAAAAAGAAGTTGGAAGACTCATATTTCCCAATTTTAAGACTTACTATAAAGATGGAGTTATAGATCACTGGCTAATTGATTTTAGACAAGAGAGCCAAGATAATTAAATGGGGAAAGAACAGTCTTTTCACAAACTGTACTGGGACAACTGTGAAAGAATGAAGCTGAATCCACACCTCAACCTCATATGCAAAAATTAAGTGGTTCATGGAGTGAAATGTTTAAGAGTTTAAAATACATAAACACACAACACCAAAAGCACAAGTGGCAAAAAAGAACAGATAGGTACAGTGGACTATAACAAAATTTAAAACTTTGGTGCTGCAAACCATACTTTCAAAAAAGTGCAAAAAACAGTTCATGAAATGGAAGAGACTATTTGCAAGTCATGTATCTGGTAATGCTCTTGTATCTTATAACTCAATGATACACAGACAAAAATGAAATTAAAAAATAGTCAAAGGATCTAAACAGACACTTCTCCAAGTAGAGTATGCAAATGCCAGTGAGCACACAAAGTAATGCTTAACATCATTAGCCATTAGGGGAGTGGTCAGCTAACCCACAAGGAGCTATCTTTTTACTCAAACTAGGATGGCTACACTTAAAAAGATATAAAACAGCGAGTGTTGATAACAATGTGAAAAAAACAACACAATACACGCTGGTCAAAATTTTAAATGGTGCAGCCCCTTTGGAACATAGTTCAGCAGTTTCTGAAATTATTAACTATGGAATTACTGTATGTCCCAGCAATTCCACTGTGAAGCACATAACCACGAGAAATCATTAGTCCACACAAAATCAGGTATGTAAGTGTTCATAGCAGCTTTATTCTTAATAGCCAAAAATAATCCATGTGTCCACAAAAGTGGAAACAACCCAAATGTCCATGAATTAAAGAATGGATAAAGAATTATATATCTATGCAATTAAACATTAATCATAAATTTTTTTTAAAATGTGGAGCTTAATTATCATACAAAATGGATGAACCCTAAAATTATGCTGAGTGAGAGAAGCCAGTCACAAAAAGCTACAAATTACATAATTCTATTTATATTAAATGTCCAGAATAAGCAAATCTATAGGAAAAAAAGATAAGCTGCCTTGCACTACGTGGGACTGCGGTAAGGGAAGGGGTTTGGGAACAACCGCTAATGGGTACAGAATTTCTTTGGGGTAGAGAGAAAATTCTATAAATAGGTTGTGATGGCTGCACAATCCTATGAATATTCTAAAAACAGAGAATTTTGTACTCTAAATGGGCACATTTTAGGGTATTCTAATATTTCAGTAATCTGTTCATAAGATAACATATAATACTAGGTATGTCAATTACACAAAACTTTCCCTGGTATCTTTCAACATATTTCTTACACACAGAGGAGTTCATAGGCATACTTGTACTCTAAAGAACATTACAAAAGAACACCTGTAAAATTCCTTCCAAAAAAGGACGTGAAACATTTCTCCATGCATTTTGGAAAGCTGAAAATTTTTCAGAAATTTTTGAAATAATTTTACTACATGTGTTTTCTTAGGTATGCTATTATACTCATCCATTTTTTAACATCTTCATTGTCATATGGTTCCTGCACAGTAAACTACACATATTTCAAATGTACACTTTGTGAATTTTGATAGATGTATATACCAACAGAACCACTACCACAATCAAGATAGCAGCACTATTTACAACAGCCGAGACATGGAAGCAGCTCAAATGTCCATTAACAGATGACTGGATAAAGAAGATGTAGTATATTTATACAACGGAATATTACTCAGCCATAAAAGGAATAAAATGACACCATTTGCAGAAACATGGATGGACCTGGAAATTGTCATTCTATGTGAAGTAATCCAGAAAGAGAAAGAAAAATGCCATATGATATCACTCATATGTGGAATCTAAAAAAAAAAAAAAAAATACAGGACACAAATGAACTTATCTAAACTCACCCATTTTTAAAAGTTGAATTTACTCAATTTCATTTCTAGAAGTCCCATTCGATACTTTTCAAAACGTGCTACGTCATTTTTATGGTTTCTTGTCCCATACACACATTTTACAGTCTGTCTTCTATTTCTTTAGACACACACACAAAACATAATTTTATAATAGCTGCTTTGGTAATTCCAATATTTGAAATCTGAGTATTTGACATCTCCATGAGTTACTATAGATGGCAGAGTAATGGACTCCCCAAAATATTCACACCCCCTTCTCTGAAACTGTGAATATGTGCTTTTACATATACAACAAAAGGAACTTTACAAATACAATTAAATTTAAAATTCTGAGAGGGGGAGATTACCCTGGATTATTGGTGTGAGCCAAGTGTAATCACACGGGGCCTTCGTCACAGGAAGGCAGGACGGTCAGGGTCAGAAGAGAAGATATCATAATGGGAACAGAAGTGGAAGTGAAGTGAGAAAAGAACCATGATCTAATGAAAGCAGGCAGCCTCTAGTTGTTGGAAAAGGCAGGGAAACAGATTCTCCATTAGAGCTTCCTAAAAGAATACAGTACTATTGACCCCTTTATTTTTAGGACTCTTGACCTCCAGAATGATAATGCATGTATATTGTCTTAAGCCACCAAACTTGTATTAATTAGCAATAGTAGGACACTGATAGTTATTTGGGTCATTTCTTACTTCCAGCATCTTTTGCCTATGTGTTTGGTTATTTTTTCATTGTATTTTCCCTCAAAATATTTGCTTTCCCTAGAAATTACTGGTGAAACTTTCTCACAGCAGAGGTTGAAGGTGAGGTGGAATGCTCCAGAGGTGGGGAGCATTTACTTCTCTCAGGGCCTCGGGGCCAACACCAAACCCAGCCTATTGTAAAGCATGTTCGTGTTTTGAGTATGTTTTTGGACCAAGTAAATTGCCCTGATGATATTTTTGTACCTTCTCTTTTCTACACTATCGTACTTTTTCTCCCAGATCTTACTTTATGTTCTTACATCTTTCATTGTTTGTAAGATACAGCATCTGTGCAGCATTACAGACAAATGGAATGGTTTGTCCAGTAGGAATGCAGTGTTCCCTGTAACAGATCATCTTCTCCAAAGAGATGCCCCCAAACCGTTAGGAAGTGGGAAGGCTTCTAGTAAGTCGCCTCAGAAGAGCAGGGAAGATCTCTAGGCATTCACACAGTTATCTTTTATTATTTTATAGTGAAGTGCTCCCGCATTATGGTCATTTTTTCCTCCTGTTATTGCCATTGTGTTTGTTGCTGGTATTACTGCAATGTCCTCTGGTTCTCATCTTCCCTGCACTGTTTAAAAAACCCAAGGGTTTGAAAGAAGTAATTGGAAGTTACAATCAAGAAAGAAATAGTAGTTACACATAACATAGGTTTTATAGATACCTGAGACTATCACATTATCATTAAGCAAATGCCACAGAATTGCAATATTTTGCTTTTTGGAAAAAAAAAAAGAAAGTTAACAATGTTGTGCAATAGATTCCATATTCGTATGTTTTCCAAAGGCAGATGCTAGCATGACTTGGAGATTTTTCCAGGTTTAAAGACTATAAACTTTATCAAGAATCCTTGGCCAAGGACAGTTACTTCCTCAGTACCATCTGTGCAGCAGCAAGATGCCAGGAAGAAATCAAGGCAGGGTATGGTAATTATGGCACAGATGTATCGGTACTGTAAAGGATATTGGGTAGTTAGCATTATGAATTTTAATTATTTACTATTACTAAACAGGTGTATTGTCCTTAAAGTAAGCCCTGCTATAGCACAGGTAGTTTAGAAAAAGATGACGGTCATTAGATAATCATAATTTCCTGTACACACACTTATTTAGTAACAATTAATTTTTAACCCTACCTAATTAAATATCTGAAGTTATGCATCTAGAACCTAGGGCAGTCTGCATCCGAAGTAGCTAGGTTTGATGCCAAAGCATGTAAACATTTTTTTCAAAGACAAATGCCTGTCTCTTTGATTGGTCCATCTGACACACACATGTGTATGTGATACGGCCCATGTTGTAAGTCAGGCCATCTTAAATAAGTTGGTTAAGATCTATCAAAACTTCTCTTACTACTTAATTAAATCAACATATACTAAGTAAAATGCATTTTCTAAGTGTGCAAGACACATCGATGAACGCCGATGACAAAGATCTTTTGCTTTCTGGAACTCACAGTCTAACGAGTAAATTATTATAAGTACATCACATATAAAGGTGGTATGTGTCATGGCAGGAAAATTATGGTATGATATGACAGGCCAGGAATGGTGGGGGGGCTGCAGTTTTAAACAAGGTAGTTAAGGTGGGCCTTCTGACAAGGTATTATCTGAACAGAAACTTCAAGGACTCCTGGGCTTACCCCTGTGGATATCTGGAGGAAGAGCATTCCATGCAGAGGGAACAGAAAATGCAAACGTCCTGAAGCAGAAACATGTCTGGCATAACTGGGTAACAGTGAAGAAGTCAGGTTTCTCGGAGCAAAGCAGAAAGAGAGAATACCAGGAATTGAGCTGAGAGGGAGATTAGAGGGACAGGTGATGAGGGACCTTGTGGACCATGGTGTGAATGTGGACTGTTCTATGAATGAAATGGGGAGCCGAGGGATAATTTGAGTTGAACACTGATTTCAATCTGACTCGTATTTTAATAGGATCACTCTGACTGCTGAGCAGAGAAGAAACAGGTAGAAAAGGGTAGAAACAGGTAGCATAGTAAGCAGGCCACTGTATCACCCAGGCAAGAGATGCTGGTGGCTCGGACCGTTGTAGCAGCAGACCCAGTAACACATAAACAGGCTCGCTTCTTAGCAGGTGAGGTTGCAGTATATGGTGATATGGGACGAAAGTTTCTGCCAAGTCAGTTGTGTGTGAAATCACTTGTGCCTGTGTCAAGATCAGCTCTATCAACCTGACGCTGCTGGAGGAATAGCTGTGCCCTCAGCAGACAGAACAATTCTGAACACGGCACAGTGAATCTTCAAGGACATCAATCTACTCTAATTCCAGGCTATAAAATTGACCTCCTGACTTCCTAAATAAATCCTTCTAGTTGGAGACAGTAACTAATCTCTTCAACTTCAGTACCAAAAATAGATAACTGAACTTGTAATGTACTTCTAATTATGAGCTTTAAAACAAATGAGAAAGGATTTGCTTTGGTTTCCACAGTTGTTATGGTTGAGCGCTAAAGGTGTGGGAAGAAAGGAGAAAAAGCACAGCAGGGTTAATGATGTTCAGAAATAACAGTCCTATTTTCTAGACCAGATTCCAAATGGAAACACAGAGGAGACTGATTGAGCATGGTGACCTCAACATGACTTAAATTTTAGAAAGCAAGAGGAGTATCGATCTCTTCTCCCCCTATCAAAAACTACAGGGAGAGTCACAACTTATTGTTCTGCCTGTTGAGTAAGCACCATGGCAGAAAAGCAAGAAGGAGGGCTTCACTGAAGCAAAGCAGGAAAGGCTGCTGAGCTACAGTTAATCAGGCACGGTTAAGCCTCAGTATATTGTAAATTCCTCACTGACCTCTGTGCGCACAGAACACTGAGTCAGATACAAATTCTACCCCTTCTTTAGGCTATGTCACCTTAGGAAAGGTGAGTAATCTCATCCTCTTTAAGGTTCCTTATCTTTAAAACAGGTGTAAAATCAATTATTAAGTTGTTTCAAGGATTATACACAGCAGTGCATGCAAAGCGCACAGCACAGCACCTGTCATATAGGAAGACTTAAACAAAAGGAGCTGTTACTAAATTCTGTGCAGTAAATGATGCAGTACACAAAAGATCCACCCAGCTGGTTCCTGGAATCTTGAAAATAAAACATGATGTCTGATTTTGCTTCTTTTTACATAGTCTGTGAAGTGGTGTGCACAGAAGATGGAATTCGCTACCTGCCTCATACCAAAAACGAGGGTCTGGGGTATGCACTCATGAATTGTGTTACTATTCAGATTTAGTAATTACACTGCAGTTTTGAAATTCAATGTACATTTATTCTGTAATAATAACTATATATTAATAAAACAGTAGTATTGTGTGAACGAATGAACAATAGCAATAAATATTGGCAGAATGTACAACTAAACTGGGCTCATTCTTAGTCCATAAATCCCAGGGGAAAGAGGAGAAAAACTTACTTACTACTTTTATAGAGAAGTATTTTGCATTTGGATAACGATTGAACCTAATTCAGATGATATTTTGAAAGTCACCTAAAATTACATAAAATCTCATGATCCTCATTTCATCTTCCTTTACCAGATATTATTCTCTCTCATGTTGTTCATCTATTAAAAAAATAATACATGAAGTTGGATCTCATTGTCCTCTGTGCTCACTCAAAAGGGAAAAAAAAGGTAACTAAGACAACCCACAGTGTACATCATGTATATTTTCTGGAACAGGAAAGATGATGCCTAAAGTGGGAAACTGAACAGTTGGTATCCTTTTGGGAGGAGCTTTTTTTCCAGTTGCTATAATAACTTGATGAAGTTGCTATTATTTTCCACCTCAACTTGTGTTTATTAAAAACATTTTAAAAGGCAATGAAGTGGAGAATGTATTGACAGTCAGTCTAAGTGGCTACATACTTTAATTCTCTGATGGAAAGGGCAAAGCAGTGAGAAGGGCCTTTCTACTGGTACATGCCCAAACAGACACACTAAGGAAGGAAATCTGAGTAAGCCACCTCTGCACGTGACTGAGTCCTTCTCCCCATCTCCACGGGGCCACTCAGCACTGAACTGAGCACTGTGAAGCAAGAGGAAGCACCAAGACTTCACCTTTGTAATAGTCGTGATCTAAGAGTGGCACACAGGAACAAGAGTAACAAAGCAGAAAAACACGAGTGGCGTGATACCCTCCTATGCTGCTGGTGGGAATGTAGTCTTGTGCAGCCATTATGGAAAACGGTATGGAGACTCCCCCCAAAACTAAAAATAGACTTACCCTATGACCCTGCAATCCCACTCCTGGGCATATATCCAGAGGGAACTTTAATTCAAGAAGATACCTGTACCCCAGTGTTCATAGTAGCACTATTTATAATAGCCAAGACATAGAAACAACCTAAACATCCTTTGACAGATGATTGGATAAAGAAGTTATGGTATATTTATACAATGGAATACTACTCTGCCATAAAAATAAAATAATGCCATTTGCAGCAATATGGATGGACCTAGAGATTGTCATTCTAAGTGAAGTAAGCCAGAAAGAGAAAGA
Organism: Camelus bactrianus; assembly: GCF_048773025.1. Classification (NCBI taxonomy): domain Eukaryota; kingdom Metazoa; phylum Chordata; class Mammalia; order Artiodactyla; family Camelidae; genus Camelus; species Camelus bactrianus. The sequence continues at coordinate 18,336,896 of NC_133560.1, read as the reverse complement.
AAAATACCACATGATATCACTCATATAAGGAATCCTCCCCACCTCCAAAAAGGACAGTATGAACTCATCTACAAAACAGAAACCGACTCATAGACATAGTAAACAATCTTATAGTTGGGGGGAAAGGGGATGGGAAGGGATTAATTTGGGAGTTTGAGACTTGCAAATGTTAGCCACTACATATATAAATTGATTTTAAAAAGTTTATTCTGTATAGCAAAGGGAATTATGCTCAGTATCTTATAATAACCTTTAATGAAAAAAAATGAAAACAAATATATGTATGTATATGCATGACTGGGACATTGTGCTGTACACCAGAGGCTGATACATTGTAACTGACTGTACTTCAATTTAAAAAAATTGTATACATAAAAGAGAAAAAAAAAAGCTTATGGAAGAAAAGCATAGATGTTGAACACAAGTTCTATGGAACAAGAAAGAAAAAAAAAGTGTTTAGTACTGGAAGATGCTGGTAAAGCCTGAAGATGGGACCCCTATAGGCCTCCTGCTTCCGTTTTAGATTAGCTATGTGTTTAATCATTTGTAGCAACTGTATTACAATAATATAATGGCCCCCACACGAGGCGTAGACAAAGGTTCTGAACACGCAAGCCTGCGCGTCAGAGTATAAGACGGCCGGGGGCGGGTGGTCGGGCATTATTTCCTCTGGGTGAGATTCATTTCTCTTGCATGAAAACACCCAGCGCTTTTTGTTTTTCAATTCGACTTTTCTAGTGGAAATAATTTATGGTAATACAGGCAGAGAGCACAGAGCATGTGAGGAACTGAGATAAAATTGAGTCTCAAATGAGAAACGCTGGAGTGTTCACAATAGCAGGATGGTTCTTAGGAAACAGAGCAGGTCTCCTTATTTCTCCTCACTGATCAACGAGGGACTAGGCTGAAAGGGATGGTTAAGTGGCTGAAGTTTTAGCTTCCACTTCCTTCTCCTCCAGTGAGACAATTACTGCCAAGGTCAATTAGGCTTCCCAAATCCATATATAAAATTCCATCTAGTTTACAGCATAAGGTACTGTTAGAATAAGTCTCAAACACAAGTCTATCTATCAGCGTGTTAAAATAGTCCATGACAATATTGTCTTTTGGCTTTAGTATCAACTCCTCTTTTTTTCCTTTCCTGGATTTGAAATCATTTGAAACCAAAGAATCTGAGAAAGACTTTTGCAAATTACGTTTTGGGATACATGTTACAAGTAAGGTTTGAATTCTAGGTAGTTGAGCTAAAATACTGTTTTGCTAGAAATAGATCATGACATGTAAGCTAAACTTTCACCTATGTAATCAATTTATATTCCTCCACAAGAGGTACTATATTCAACATGTTAAAATGACCAATTTTAATGAAATAGAATAATTGAAAAATGCAATTCTAAAATTATATTGAACATATAATGTAATCTTTCTTCAAATTAAGAGATTTCATTTCAAATAGGGGGAAAAACATTTTATAGCTTTTTCTGATTGATCTGACTTCAGCAGGAGCTGGTTCTGACGGGAGTGGCTAAGAACAGGCACACCGGCTACAGGTGTCCTGCCGGAGCAGCAGTGCTCAGCACTGGTTGATCATGGAACAGTTAATCCTGTTGAGTCTGGATCCACCCACAGAATCTGTTTTAATCCAACACTCAACATCAGTCCTAACAATTCATCCCTTAGCAACTGTTACCATTCCCCGTCTTTGCAAAAACAATCTTTAAATGGGAGTAGGAGAAAACACAAATGGTCACATAAAACAGTGCTTAAATTCTCCTAATTCTTGGAACAGAAGAATCAAATAAATTTGAACACCACACATTTCCTCATGCCAGGTTTCGGCATTTCATTGTATGAAGATCATCTTGCAAATACTTCTCATGATTAAGCATGTAATGTCACTGCTCTGTAAAGCAGGGCTGGCTAATGTGACTCTACAATGTTTTATGACATTCAATTACCGACAAGTCAGCGTGCACCTCAACGGTCTCCGAAGAAAAACGAACAAACATGCTCAATAGCTGTTTCTGAGGTAAATAAATACAGTGCTAATCCTGTTGTGTGTCTCTGGGGGAAACCAATCTGAAACGCTCCCTATGCCCAGTCGCAAGTGCTCTGGATGGATTTTCTTCCTGTATCCCTGACAGCATCGAGACACAGACTGAAAGAGACTTCAGAGGGAAGCACCCAACCCCAGCAACAATGGACAACCGTTATCTTTTACGTAAACTGAATGTTTTTTTTAAAAAGACTTGATTTTTCAGAGCAGTTTTAGGTTCACAGCAAAACTGAGACAAAGGTACAGCTATTTCCCATATACCTCCTGCCCCCACACGTGTACAGCCTCCTGTATTATCAACATCCCCACCAGCCTGGTACATTTGTTACAACTGATGCATCTACATTTATATATCATAATCGCCCAAAGTTTATAGTTTACATTAGGGTTAGCTCTTACATTTTATAGGTTTGGACAAATGTATAATGGCATGTATCCATCATTATAGTATCATACTCAGCAGCTTCACTGCCCTAAATGGATTCATCTTGTAGAGGGCTATACAAGATGATTATTGTGGATATGGAAGGAAAAACAACATCAACAGTTCTTCCCTGTTAAGTCATTATTATCTACCCTTGAAAAATGCCACAAGGATCCGATGGACTCAATGGGGATGACGGTGATGCCTCCAGAAGCAGAATTCGCGTGACCCTTCCCCACTACCTCAGGCAGCAGAAGACCCTCAGAACCCCTCTACACTGCAAGAGAAGTAAAAATGATGAGAACATGACAGGTCAAGAGGGTCAAGCCTGGGAAATGAGAATTAACTGGAAAAATGCTGTTATACATACATAGTGGAACACTTTTCAGCAACGACATAGAATAACCTATTGCTATGTGCTGAGTTAAGAGTTCTACAGATGACCATTCTGTCAAGATTCTTAAATTTTCTTGAAAGATAACTTATCTAGTTATAAAATCCTAAACTGACCAATTTTTTTTCAAGAATTCAATTAAATTATTTCAGTGTGTAACAGCTTTTATGATTTTTAGCTGTAGGCTGTGACTGCGGTACTTCCAGAAAGAGTTACTTCATGTTGTAATTTTTTTTCCTTAGCCTGGTATTTTCTATAAGCTTTATAATTATGGTTAATTGAAGGCTGAATAATTTTGTTTCAGGATTTTTTTAATGTTTAATGGTTCAATATTATTAAATATATATCTTCTGAGTTGATGTCTAAATAAAATATGTATAACTTTGATCTATTTGCTAAAGAATGTTTAGAGGTGTAGACTATCTTAGAACCTTAGAACACATTTCATTTCACACAGAAGAGGCAGCTTGAATGTAGAAAGAAGAGATGGGGAACAAATATTTATGAATTATTTTTTGAGCTAGACACAACGCTACATGTTTTATACACGAAGTCTCACTGACAACAAACGTGAGGTTGGTATCGTCATTCCAGCTTTCCAGGTGCACCTCTGTTATGGTGAGCCCTTTGAAGGGAAGTGCATTGTCTTTGTCTTGTACATCTTTCTGTCTCCAGCACTTAATGTTGAGGATGAGAGTTCTGATGCTTCTGTCCAAGCCAAGGGACTTTGACTGGAGGAATACATCAGGATTCTCTCTGTCCCCTTCCTCACCACATTAGAGGAAATGGAATAACTTTTCTGGTTGGCAAATTTGGGAAGAACAAAATGGGCGTGATGAAATTCACCTCCCCTGCTCTCCTTCTCACATGGGGTAACAGCTGCTGTTCACAGAAACCAGGAGCTCTTCTTTCCTCCGAGCCTTCAGTCCTACCTGGTCAGTCTCTGTATAGGACAGTCTACTGCTGTACAGGATAGTCTAACACTACCATGATGTGACGTGCAAATCGCCGAATTTGCAGGTTTAATTAACAGTCCTACTGTTTTTTACACAGAGCTCATTTATTTAACTTAGTCTATATTAATAAAAACAAAAAACAGTGATATATACATCTCTCATACATATTATGTTGTGTCTTATTTCTCATTTCATTCAAAACATGGCCAAGAAAAAGGAGTGCCCTCAGAGACCACAATGCATGATATGGTATCTTCTATAAAATGCATTCTCAATAAATATTAAGGCATTAAATGAATTAAATGTGTCTTTCCACTTTCCTTCTGCACTTTCTTTCCTTCAGAATGCTCTGTAGTCACGTTAAAAAAATTAACTATGGCTAACCCAGAATAGGTTTAAAATAAATGTGCACTGACTATCAATGATGTTGTATGTTATTCCTGCCTTTAGAATCCCCACTTTGACGGATGAGAAGAGTAGAAGTTCATGGCTCTTTAATGATAAAATTTCAGGCATCAGGAAATGGGAAGTGGGTAGACTATTGAAGAATCTTTTGTTCTGCTCAAATCATACCACAGAGATCACCAACTAATCCGCCTAAGCATATTGTTAGCTCTCCTTTTACATTCAAAATGTGTGGTGTGTATCATCCATAATCAGCAAAATTTCAATGTAAGGAACGCCTGAGACTGGGAGGAAACCAGTCTAATTAAATCAACACAGCACCCAGATGGGAGGGAACCACTGTTTACTCCTTGATTGCCAAATATTAATTGGCACAGATTATGTTTTCAATAAATATTTGTTCAGTAGTGAATGAATGAGTGAAACTAAAGGATACAAATCCTGTATCATGAAATCAAAGCATTTTCAGGCACACTAGATAAAATCAGAAAATTCAGCTTTCAAGCCTTGGTTTAGGAGTAGAACTCTCAAATGGAAGCTTAATTTGTAAAACAGATCAGTCTAACACTCCTCCTCCTCTCCCAAGTCATCCCTGAGCCTTCCATTGTCTCTTTTTGGATAAAAGGAATCTGAGACCTGGAGAGAAGGTACTGCCTATGGCCAAACATAATGACTAGCGTGCACTTTGCTAGAATCCTGCTCCGCTCACCCTGGTCCAGTGCTTTCTTTCTCTCACCTTAGTGCCTCTGTATGTTACTGGAAAAGTCCTCCAAGGCACTGTAGTCTGAATGGTTCTTCATGTATACTACTAAACAGCACTGTAAGTGGCCTCAGGAAACTGCTACGTCTCCCTGGGATCACAACTTTACTTTGTTCTTTTCATGCTCAGCTAAACTGAGCTAGAATAATACCTTTAAAAAATCCCTAAGACCAGCAAAAGCCTTTTGTAAACAAGGGTATGGAAGGTGATAAAGAATTACTTCTTTCTCTTTTATCTGAATAAATTCTAGAATTAGAGATATTTGCTGTTTGGATTGGAACATTTGAAACAGTCTGGCCTTGAGCTACTTGAAATATTAAAAACAAAAGGCAAGTTCTTTCATAAAAGAGCACATAAATTGTAGTAAAGAGCATATTCTTTACTAAGTTTTATTCTCTGAACCATTATTTCCCCTTCCCCATCCTGAGGATATGGGTTGTTGTGGGGTTGCGTTTAGAGATGAAATAGATTTCAGGAGACTTGAAACAGAATTGTAATTTTAAAGTTCACAACATACTGCAAATGCACTTTTTGAGTTAAACAAAGGCCAAATTTTTACCTGGTTTCAATGACACAGAGTACAACGTATGAGTAATAAAAAGCTCCTAAGATTCTGCTAGAGAAATAATATTTGTCTTAAATTATGTTTCTTTGAAACTTAAAGGTCACAGCCACCCAGGAAATGAATCCTAGACACTTGTAACTATGTCCAAAGCAATAACTTCTGCCATGACTATCATTGACTACCCTGGGAAATCTGAAGTCCTCAGGCAACACGAGAAGACAATACTGACCTCAATTTCTTGTGAGATTGAATTGATACCATGATTCTTGTCACATTTGTGGAGCTAGGCTATAGATAGTGTCACCCTAGCACACAAAGATACATTCTGGTCCTCACAATCTTCCACAATTCTTATCTAACTAAAGCTCCCAAGCACTTTTATTAAAGAAATAAAACAAAGGTAGCTCCAATTGAAAAAATAAAAGGATACATTTTTGGACATTTTTTTCTCTGGAATAGAGATCTGAAAGTGCCAAATTTGATAATTCTTTGCCTTGTATTTCCTTATAAGTAAAAATACTCAACCCTCTAGCATGTGGAATGAATCTGAAAATCCTTTAACACCTTTATCACCATAAAAAAAAAAAAAAACCCATGTGGCATAATAAGCAGCATATGCATTTTCAGGAATAACTGGGAAGGGAGATCAGTGAGGATTTCATCACCAATAAGAAATGGTTTGCCCTTGGTTGCCTCTGAACAGAAAAGAGAAAAAAGTGAAAATGAATGAAGATAGTTTAAGAGTCCTATGCAACAACATCAAGCACACTGATATTCGCATCACAGAGGTCCCAGGAGAAGAGGGAGAGAGAGAAAGGGCCCAAGAAAATATTTGAAGAGATAGCAGCAGGAAAATTTCCCTAACTTGGAAACCAAGACACATTGTTACCAAAATGACAAAAATTGAAGCTAAAGACAGAATACTAAAGGCAGCAAGGAAAAAGCAACAAAAAACAAATATAAGGGAACTCCCATAAAGCTATCAGCTAATTTTTCAACTGAAACTCTGCAGACCAGAAGGGAGTGGCATGATGATGAAAGCGAAAAATCTATAACCAAGAATACACTACAAAGCAAAGCTCTCATTCTGATTTGTCAGAGAAATCAAAAGCTTTACAGACAAGCAAAAGCTGAAAGAATTCAACATCTCCAAACCAACTTTACAACAGATGTTAAAGGAATTCCTCTAGGCAAAAAAGAAAACAATACAAGTAGAAATAAGAAAATTAGGAAATAAAAAAGCTCACTAGTAAAGGCAAACATACAGTAAAGGTAGGAGATCATCCACACACAAAACTAGTAGGGAGATTAAAAGACTAAAGTAGTAAAATCATCTGTATTCACAATAAACAGTTAAGGGATACACAGAACAATTAAGTGTAAAATATGATATAAAAACAGTCATTGTGAGGGGAGGAGTGTAAAAATGCAGGGTATTTAAATTCATCTGCAATTAAAAACTCACCAACTCAAAACAATCTTGTATATATGTAGACTGCTATATAAAAATCTCATGGTAATTGCAAATCAAAAATCTATAACAGGTACACATACAAAAATAAAAAAGGAATCCAAACATAACACTAGAGATAATTATCAAATCACAAGAGAAGAGAACAAAAGAATACAGGGGGGAAAAGACCTACAAAAACAAATCCAAAATAATTAACAAAAATGCTAATAAGAATATCATATCAATAATTACCTTAAATGTATATGGACTAAATGCTCCAACCAAAAGACACGGCATGGCTGAATGAATACAAAAACAAGACCATTTACATGCTGCCTACCAAAGACTCACTTCAGATTCAGAGACGCATACAGACTGAGTGAGGATGGAAAAATGTATCCTATGCAAAAAAAAAAAAAAAAAAAAAAAAAAAAAAGAAAGCCTGAGTAGCAACAGTTACATCAGACAAAGCAGACTTAAAATAAAAGAAGGACACTGCACAATGATTAACGGATCAATCCAAAAAGATATAACAATTATAAAAATGTATGTACCCAACACAGGAACACCTAAACTTATAAGGCAAATATTAACAGCCATAAAAGGAGAAATCAATAGTAACACAATAATAGTGGGGGATGTTAACACCCTACTTACATCAAAGGACAGATCATCCAGACAGAAAATCATTAAGAAAACATAGGCCTTTAAATACACATAGAACAAATGGACTTCACTGATATTTATAGAGAGTGCCATTCAAAAGCAGCAGAATACACATCTTTTCAAGTGCACATGGAACATTATCCAAGATAGATCACAGGCTAGGCCGCAAAACAAGTCTCAGTAAATTTAAGAAAACTGAAACCATATTAAGCATCTTTTCCTACCACAACACTATGCGGCAAGAAATTAATTAGAAAAAAACTGCAGAAAACACAAACACATGGAGGTGAAACAATATGCTACTAAACAACCAACGGATCACTGAAAAAATCAAGAAGAAAATCAAAAAATACCTAGAAACAAATGAAAAGAAAAACATGATGATCCAAAACCCAGAGGCGCAGCAAAAACAACATTAAGAGGAAAGTTTATAGAGATTTAAGTTTACCTCAGTAAATAAGAACAATCTCAAATAAACAACTTAACCTTACACCTAAAGCAATTAGAGAAAAGAGAACAAACCAAAGTTAGTAAAGGGAAAGAAATCATAAAGATCAGAGCAGAAATAAATGAAAAAGACTAAAAAAAAAAAAGAAGACAAAAGAAAAAAATTCAATAAAACTAAAAGCTGGTTCTTTGAAGTGATCAATTTTTAGCCAGATTCAGCAAACAAAGGGAGAAGGCCCAAATCAATGACATCAGAAATGAAAAAGGGGAATTGACAACTGCCACTGCAGATAAACAAGCATCATAAGCAACTATACGCCAATACAATGGACAAGCTACAAGAAACAGATAAATTCTTAGAAAGGTGTAGTCTTCCAAGACTAACTGGGAATAAATAGAAAATATGAACTGATCAATTACCAATACTGAAATAAAGTCAATAATTTTAAAACTCTCAACAAACAAAAGCCCAGGACCAAATGGCTTCACAAGTGAATTTTACCAAACATTGAGAAGGAGAGTTAACACCTATCCTCCTGAAAGTATTCCAAAAAACTGCAGAGGAAGCAACACTGCCAAGCTCATTCTATGAGGTCATCATCACCCTGATACCAAAACCAAAGATATAACAAAAAAAAAAAAAAAAAAAAATTACAGACCACCATCACTGATGAACATAAATACAGAAATACTCAACAAAATACTAGTAAACTGAAATCAACAATAGATTAAATGCATCATACACTATGATCAAGTGGGATTTACCCCAGGGATGCAAGTTTTCAATATCCACAAATCAATGTGACACACCACATTAACAAACTGAAGAATACAAGCCGTATGATCACCTCAATAGATGCAGAGAAAGCTTTTGATAAAATGCAACGTTGATTCATGATAAAAACTCCCCAGAAAGTGGACATAGAGGGAACATACCTCAATGTAATAAAGGCCATATATGACAAACCCAGAGCTAACGTCATCATCACTGGTGACAACCTGAACACATTCCCTCTGAGAACAGGAACAACACAAGGATGCCACTCTTGCCCCTTTAATTCAACACAGTTTTGGAAGTCCTAGCAACAGTAATCAAAAAAGAAAAAGGAAAAAAAAGGATCTAAATTGGAAACAAAAAAGTAAGACTGTCACTGTTTGAGGATGACATGATCCTACACACGGAAAATCCTAAAGACGCCACCAGAAAACCGCTAGAGCTCATCAATGCATTTGGTAATGTTGCAGGATACAAAATCAGTATGTAAAAATCTTGCATTTCTATACGCTATCAGAAAGAGAAATAAAGAAAACAATTCCATTTACTACCACATCAAAAAGAATAAAATACCTAGGAATAAATCTACCCAAGAAGGCAAAAGACCTGTACTCTGAAAATTATAAATGCTGATAAAAGAAATCAAAGACAACAAAGACAGACAGACTGTGTTCCTGGACTGGAAGGGTCAGCACTGTTAAAATGATCATAATACCCAAGGCAATCTACAGATTCAATGCAATCCCTAGCAAATCATTATTATGATGATTCTTTTTACTCTTGTGTGGGGGTGTGTGTATGTGTGTGTGTGTATATATATATATATTTTATTGAAGCATAGTCAGTTTACAATGTTGTGTTCTGGTGTACAGCACAATGCTTCAGTCATACATGAACATACATACATTCGTTTTCATATTCTTTTTAACCGTAAGTTACTACACATCTAATACAGTTCTAATACAGTTCCCTGCACTATATAGCATGAAATTCTTGTTTATCTATTCTACATGTATCAGTTAGTATCTGCAAATCTCTAACTCCCAATTTATCCCCCTCCCACCCCCTTCTCCCCAGTAACCACAAGTTTATTCTCTATGTTTGAGTCTGTGTTTTTCACAGAACTAGAACAAAAAAATTGTAAAAGTTTTATGGAAAAACAAGAAATCACAAATAGCTGAAACAATAATGAGAAAGAAGAATAGAGCTGGAGGAATCCTGTTCCCTGACTTTACACTACAAAACTGCAGTAATCAAAACAGTATGGTACTGGCAAATGAAAACAGACACATATATCAATGGTATAGGATAGAAAGCCAAGAACTAAATCCACACACTTACGGTCAATTAATCCACGACAAAGGAGACAAGAATATACAATGGAGAAGAGATAGCCTCTCAGATAAGTGGTGCTGACAAAACTGGGTAGCTACATGTAAAAGAATGAAATTAGAGCATTCTCTAACACCGTACACAAAAATAAACTCAAAATGGATTAAAAACCTAAATCTAACACTGGATACCATAAGACTCCTGAGGAAAACATAGGAAGAACATTCTTTGACATAAATCACACAAATTTTTTTTTAGATCCATCTCCTAGAGTAATGGAAACAAAAGCAAAAATAAACAGTGGGGATCCAATTCGACTTAAATGCTTTCACACAGCAAAGGAAACCATAAGAAAAATGAGAAGACAACCTATGCACTGAGAGAATATATTTTCAAACCATGCAACCAAAAAGCTATTAACTTCCAAAATATACAAACAGTTTATATGGCTAAATAACAAAAAGGCAAACAACCCAATCATAAAATGAGCAAAATACATAAACAGACATGTATGCCTACATGGCTGACCCTCAGTGAAAACCCTGGTAACCAAGACTGGGATGAGATTCCCTGGTTGACAATACTTCGCACGTGTTGTCACACATCCTTGCTGAAAGAATTAAGCACATTCTCATGCATTTGCTCTAAGAGAATCTTTGTGTCTGGTTTCTCCTAGACTTCACTCCATGTGCCTTTTCCCTTTGCTTAGTATACTCTACGGTTGACCCTATAAATTCTGAATTGTCAATGAATAAATTGAAAGCAGCATAAATTTAAAAAAATCCACACCTAGACTACCTGCAGGGAATTTTGCAGAACACAAACACATAAAAAGTTTTTCAAAGAAATCAAATAAAGAAATTTGCCTCAAAAAAAAAAAGTGAAGGAAAAATACTTGGCTGATTTGCCAACAGCAATAATTAAGTCAAAAGAGAATGAAATAGTATCTTTAACTTATTGAGAAAAAAATAACTATCAGTATTCTATATTCAATTTAGGCAAATTCTTTCAAGAATAAGGGTAAAATAAAGACAACTTCAAATTACTAAAAACAGTTTCCCATAAATCTGCCCTTATGAAATGAATTTCTTAAAAAAAATACTACAGAAAGAGGACTGATAAGAAAAAGGAAAGCAGTTCTCAAATGCAAGAAAAATAGTAAGAAAATTTTAAATACGGGATTAATACAAACAGAGTGGCAAAAGGCAGATCTAGTAGAAATAGGACTTGACTAAAGTCTAGATCTCACTCGTAGAGGAAAGCAGAAACTACTAGCTTCTCTATTGGTAAGATGAGGCTATCACTAACTTCCTATCCCAAGGGCTGTCCTAAAGGTAAGAGACTATAGATGTGATTCCACTTAAAATCTAGATGAGAATACTGTAATTATGCACTTTGGTCTGGTCCTAAGTGGAAAAAATTATTACACTGAACTTTTAAACAACTGCCAACAACTGTGAATAATTTTTAAACAAATTCTGTATGTGAAAGAAAAGTACTCTCAGTTTTGGTCCTCGGGTATCTTAAAATGGGATAATAAATTGAAAACTCTCAACAATTTAACCTCAAGTGGTGCAAAAGAGTGACTCAATAAATGAGGTAAAGAGGAAAGAAAAGGGAATTAACACTGTCAGTAGACAGAATCAACAGAAATTTTCATCTTTCACCAGAAAATCACAATAATATCAACTAAGATGTTAAATCTTCCATTTTCTCCTCTTTCGGTCTATTGTGTATCTTGCATTTAAAACAAAATTGCCATCCTCTTGTGGAAGCGAAAGTAAAATATAGTTTGTAAATAGCCTTTTGGAGGTCCTGATATTCTTGACAAAACAGGTGCACTGAGGCATCTGCTGTCGTTACTCACATAGCTCATAAATTAGCAGGGATGTTTCAAAAGAGGAAACTGGAGTCCTGAACAAAAGCATCAGAAAACAGTAAGCTGTATCAGGCCCGCTGCCTGAAGTATTTAAGTGAGGAGGTGGCTGTGTTTAACTGAAATCAGAGATGAAGTTGAGCACTTAAGTCTTCTATTTTATATTATAAACCATACTCTATGTGGTTTAAGAATTTAAGAAGCTTAAAGTTGATGTGTTTCAGGGAGATGGAAGGATACGTTTTAATACCTAACATGCTGCAGAAACCTGGAATGTGTTAAAATTACACATTACTCTTACCATCTGTTCTGTTTACATAACATCAAATGACTTACCATTTTTGTTTCATATTTGAAATTGCTTTTCCCCTCAGTGAGTTCTTAAAGGCAAACAGAAAGAAAAGTGTTTCTTCTTTTAATTTTAGTGAAGTTAGTGTAACTCCAATTAAACTGTTTTAAAACAGCTTTACGCATAAAGATATAAGCATCCTTGTTTACAATGGCAAAAATCAAAAAGAGAACATAAAATGACTTGTGTCTATCAAAAGGATGTAATATATTCATACAGAGAAATAATGTACATTCTTTAAGGGTGAAATAATTCTGTATATGCTGATTTGCAATTAATAAGCTGATAAAAGAAAAAAAAGTACGTTTCTCTGAGTGCACTTTAACCCCTTTCGCAATATCCACTCACCTTCTCTTTTGCAACAGTACCTTAATTTTATCTGGAGAACAGAGGGAGTGACTTAAGACCTTAACAACGTTTCGCAGCCCTTTCCTACTGTGATTCATGACCCAGTTAATACAAGATGCCTCAGGAAGACTCAATCTCAGGATTTTTGTTGGGAATATTGGGAAGTGGGCTTTCCTCTTTTGACAAGATATAGGCTTGACTATAAATGTATATAGGCCTGGGAGCTGCTAGTAGCCATTTCACTCTCAAGTGAAAGTCTACAGAGAACGGGGCCAACCGGAGTAGAGCTAAGAAATGGAGAAAGGTGACTGTCCTGGACAATCTATTTACGCCACTGGACCAAGTCTCACCTGAAGCCATTCTCTGTTCCCCACTTGGCTCCCGCCCACACCCTGCTCAGGGAGAATGGCGCCTCATTACAGCTGGGCAAGGGTTGGGGTTCAGGCTCCCACTAGCTCTCTGCCTTCACCACCCTGGCTGAGAGGAGCAGTGCTTGCATCATACTGCCCCCACATGCTTCACTGGAACTGTCGTTCCCTCATGGCCTTTTCTGACACTAGTCCTTTGAGGACAAAGACATAACACCCTAATGGCACTGCATGGGAGTGAAAATCCAGGCTCCCCTTCTGGTCTGGACACCAGGCAGGATGCAAGTCTCATTTCCTCATTCAGTCTTCTCTGACCCCACCCGGGATGGAAGGAGAGAGATGCTGCATTATAGTCTGTAATGGCTGGTCTAGGCTTCCCCGCGGCTTTCCCTGACAGCAATGGGGGAGGGGCTGCAGATTTTTTTGTGGCTTGTGGCTGAAGTAGGGCAAATATTGTCTAATTATTTTCTCTCTTGCTAGGCTGACTCTTTTCCAGCTTTTGGCTGGAGAGAGCAGGAACATCTTGGGTCTTTTTTGTCCTCACCCAATGGCATTTCTGGGTTGCTGTCTTTTCCAACATCCAGCCTGTGACATTGAAGCAAAAGAAAACCCAGAGAATGAAACTTCCTTGCAGTGGAGGCTCCTAGCTGGTCTGCATTCTTTCTTCCTTTCAGAGTCCTCTTTTCTGTTTTATATATAATGTCCAGGATTTTTAGCTAGATTTAGCAGGAGGACTAGGGACAAGAGCATCTATACCCTGAAGTGGAAGGTCCTACTTCCTGTGATTTTATTTCTAAGTTTGTTGGGGCCATCTGCATTGCCCAGAATGTGGTCTGTCTTCGTAACTTTTCCACAGGTACTTAAGTGGAATGTGTATTCTTCAGTTTTGGCTGGAGTATTCGTTCTTATCAATTAAGCCAATTTTACTTATAGTTTAGTTTAGAATGAGCCTTACAATGTGCTGATGATGTGACTCACAGATTCTCTCAATCAAAAAAAAAAAAAAAAAAAAACACAGAACTTCTAAAGAAGCTTAAAGGTGTCTTCCCTCATTAAAGAGCTAAGGTTGAGAAGATTTTTCTCCAGAAGACATCGGTGGTCATGGCTTATGTCTAATGAAATGAACCCCATTAATAGTCACAGGAGATGCATAAAACCTTTAAAAGAATCATATATGGTCCTGCTCAGAGCAAAAGAGACAAAAGGTTCAAAGGAACTTTACTCCAGCAATGGCAAGTGAAAAACTGCCCGTGGGGAAACGCATCTACACCTGGACTTAATTTAGATGAGGCGGTATTAGAAGTCTATCTGATGTGATGGAATGAGATTTAGGTGGGGGCAGGGAAGGGTGTGAGCACGTTCCGCATGAGAGGGAAAGCCGGACCATTTGAGCCAAAGGGTAGACTCTGGTAACTAGCAATCTGGATGACCACCAAACTGTGGTCTCCTCCTCTCTCTCCCCCTCCCTTCCCCCGTCCTCTGCCACCACTCTCTCTCCCCCTGTCTCTTTCTTTGTCTCTCTCAGATCCCATTCTCTGGAAGAACCTTGTTATGAGCAGCCCTAATAACCACCCAACATGGTAAGGAAATGAAGCCTTCTGCCAATGGCCGGGTAGGTGAGCTGGAAGTGGCTCTTCCAGACCCTTCACAGAGACTGCAGCCTCACTCAACAGCTTAACTGCAATTTCTTGATGGAAGCTGAGAAAGAATTACTCAGCTAAGCTGGTCCCAGTTTCCTGAACCTAAGAAACCATGAAATAATAAAATTTTGTTGTTTCCATCTGTTCAATTTTCGGTAATTTGTTATACAACAATTAACAGCTAATACCCAACACGTTTTCAATTTACATAACCAGAACAGTCTACAAAGAAGAACACGTGACTTTTATCCTCATAGTTATCTCAATAGTACTGTTCTTATGAATGTATTTAAAATGCATTTGTGAATCAGCCTCCCCAACTGTCATTACATCTGTAAGTATGGTTGCCTCCTGAGCAAAAGGCAAGCTTTTCCTCACTTGGGTAGGACATGTGGGAATAGCAAAAGTCTCCACGGTACTGTAATTTATGTGCCAGACAGCCCTGTGCTGCTGGTTGGTCTCTGGGGGAGCTGGTGACTGAGTGCAGCGAGGGGATGTCCTCTCAACTCACTGTTGCCATGCAACACGGAGCATGGATTTATCTTTTATGTTCTTATATTTTCGTCCATTAACTCTCAACTGCCATGCTACACTCAGCAGAAATCAGAAACCCTTATGTTAGGTGTTTGCCGGCTTTTCTGGACAAATAACACTTTGGGGGTTCAGGTAAGATAACCCATTTAAAGCAGCCCCCGGAGGATAACAAGGTGATCTAAATGGACAGATCTTTGGTTTCTAGTCACCACGCAGTTGCACTGTGACTCGGTATACAGCATCTCTTTCCCCCCTGTCTTTTCCCTTGTATCCAATCATAACAAGTACTAGTACATACTGCAGTTTATAAATAATTCAGTATCTCTAGTGAGTTTTAGAATAAGGTGGGTTTTTTTTTTTCTTTCTTTTTGCTTTAAAAGGGAGTAGAGATTGTTCCTGATACGCCTCATGCACTTTGATTAAAACTTTCAAGCCTAAACTAAATTATCTTCCTGGCAGATACTGCACCAAACTCTTTAAATGTTCTGCCTGGCAGCGTTCATTTCATTAACATACGCTGTCCTCTGTAAAGATGTGGTGATTATGTGTCCAGGGACAGAGGAGTGGAAGCACTCTCTGTAAGGCATATCTTAGACAAGAAAGTATTTCTTTCATTAAGCATTCTACCACCTCTTTAAGGAGGAAAAGACACTGTTAGATATTGAATGACTTTTGTTCCTATTTACGCTTTTTGTCTTTGTGCTTTTAATAACATTTTATCTTCTGCATTGTGTCTTTCTCCATATCCGTCTTTTGTGCCATTTATATTCAGAATAGACATGAGATGAACTTCAAAATCATTTAACATTTTTTGCCTCGTAACTTTCCCTGACATTGTGTATTAGCTTATTTTATATTAAAAGGCCTTTACAATTATAGACAAGGAAGCATCTGTTCAATTTGGCTTCCAAAGGTTGGTCTGCATATTAGAAACGTAAGACAGGGTGCTTGAATATAGGTACATGTGCAATTATGCAACTATTACAATATCTTCAAATTTTATTATTATTAAAAAAATACACTTTACTCCACTAAGATAAACTTCTTTCCTCTTGACTTCTGAACTCTCTAAGGAAATACACCTGTTTTTATTTCTACTGCATACAGTGTTCAATATGGAAACTTGGCAGGTGGATGTCAAAAAACTTAAAGCATTCCGACACGAGACAGATCTGCTCCTCCTTTCAAAGTAGTGTTTGCAAAGTGATAGTGAGCAGCAGAGGGAGATAAGACTTGTGGCCAGAGTAGATTTCAGGGTAACGTGGTGGGCAGTTTTCATTCCACACTTTACCTTGTCTGATCCCCTTTCAGATATTTCCCAAACCAGATAAAAAATGACCATGACAAAGCACATATCAATAATCAAATCTATTCCATATGACAGACAATTTCATAAATCTGTTCCAAATCTATTCATGTTTTGAGAAACTAGGAAAATATTTGGCATATTCTACATGTTAAACTACCACATTAATGCTAAGAGGAGAATTCTCAGTGCCAAGAAAATGCATTTATACTATACACGCTATCTTTCATTTGTTCAAACTGTGGTAAAAGGTCAGTGTTGTTTAGTTTATTTTAAATTTCCAATTCATTGTATATAGATTAAATTAAGAAATGCAGTTTTTAAAAAATTAATAGCTAAAAAAATACAAAGGAAAACACAGAAAATACAGCCTTTTGATCAGGCATTAGCTGTCAAGGCAAAGTCAGACAGATCTTAAAGTTTCTAAACACTGTCTCTCAATTTCTGTATTGTTGCAACCTCTTAACAAAACGTTGATGGAGGGGGGAAGAGTACAGCTCAAGTGGGAGAGTGCATGCCTAGCATGCGTGAGGTCCTGGATTCAACCTTCAGTACCTCCTCTAAAAATCAGTAAATAAATGCATTTTTTAAAAACGCCTAATTACCTCCCCCCCAGAAAAAGCTGGTGGAGTGGCACTGGTCCATGGGAGATGCCCTGAATAGCACAGCTATAACTGATCTGAAAGGATAACGTAGGCAGCCCTAGGGCCAATGATAAAGGTACACATGAATCTGTCTTGTCTCCAGAACTGAATGTTGCCATAGGTTTTTCTAGGAAGAGAGAATTTATTTCTATGTAGGTTTTGTTTGGGATAAGTGGGATTGTCTTCCATTATTCATTTAAAGTGAATGTTTAAAGATAAGCTACATTTAAAAACAAATAAAATGGGTGGGGGGAGGGTGTAGCTCAGCGGTAGAGCACTTGCCTAGCATGCATGAGGTCCTAGGTTCAATCTCCAGTACCTCCATCAAGATTAATAGATAAATAAACCTAATTACCTCCCCCCACCAAAAAAATTATAGAACAAACAAACAGAATGGGGAGAGCAGCCAAGATGGCGGAGCAGAAAGACCCTGAGCTCACCTCCTCTCACGAGCTCACCTCCTCTCACAAACGCACCAAAACCACAACTATCTGCAGAACTACTGATGAAAAAGACTGGAACCTACCAGATAACACCTTCTACAGCTAACGACCTAAAGAAGGAACCACAAGGAGACACACAGGAGGAGCGGAATCACAACATACCCCCCGGGTGGGCGAACAAGAAACTAGACTAACTTACTGCAGAGGTTCTCCCACAGGAGCGAGAGTTTAGACCCCAGGTCAGGCTCCCCAGGCTGGGAATCCGGGACCAGGAAGACAAGCCCCAACAGCATTTGGCTTGAAGGCCTGTGGGGCTTCTTTACAGCAGCCCGACAGGACTGGGGGAAGAGAAACTTCACTCTTAAAAGCTCTCACAAAATCTCCCGCACACCAGGACCTGAGGCAAAACCAGTAATTTGATAGGAGCCTGAGCCAGACCTACCTGCTGGTCTTGGAGAGTCTCCTGGAGAGGTGGGGGGCAGTTGCGACTCCCCCTGGGGACACTAACTCTGGTGGCAGACATACTGGGGAGCATTCTGCCATGTGAACACTGCTGCTGCTGCTGGCGGCCGACATCTTGGCTGACTATCGCCGAGAACTGAAGCAATCCCAGCCCTGGCACCTGCGTTCTGCTAGGTGGTGCGAGGCCTAGGAGGTAACGCTGGCTCATTAGCACAAACACCTGGCCGCACTCAACACTCAACAGCCTGCAGGTGCCAGTGCTGATGATGCCTCAGGCCAGCCCCACCCATCAGCAGACCGGCTGCTTAAAGACTAAAGAGCTCACAGCTGCCCCTACACAAGTCCCTAGACACGGCCCTGCCCCCAAGAGGGCCAGACCCAGCCCCACCCACCAGCCGGCAGGCACCAGCCCTTCCTGCCGAGCAGTCTGCACAAGCCTCTAGACCAGCCTCACCACCAGGGGCAGACAGCAGAAGAAAGAAAACTACAACCCCACAACACAGGCCAGACCTACCCTGGGAGAAGCTGGGCCTGGCCACTAGCAGGCCAAAGCAACCTTTGGGACACCCCAGACCCCCTACCTGACTGTGTCAGGAACTGAGGCCCCCACCACCAACAATCTGAAATGACAACAATCTGGGATCCCTGGAACCGGAGCCAGAATCCAGGAACCAGCTCTGCCTGTCAACAGTTTGGCACTAATCCCAGGACCTGGCTTCACCTGCCGGTGAGTGGGCAACAGCCCCAGGGTCTTCAGGATCCTGACTCTGCCCGTCGGTGAGCCTGCACCAGCCTCGGGACCCTCCAGGATTCAGCAACCAGCCACCTGGTGACCAGGCCCCGATAAAGAGCAGCCAGCAGCATCCACACAAGACGGGGCCTGGCAGCCACCAGACCTGGAGCCAACCAAGCCTACCAGACCACCCGCAGTCAGCCTGCCACAGCAAAAGGACCCACACAGACCTCTTAGGGGAACCCCAAGAGCATAGAACTTGGGGATGAGAGGCGAGTGCACTGCACAAGGAATTATATTCAGTATCTTGTAATAACCTATAATGAAAAAGAACCTGAAAAAGAATACATATATGTGTCTAACTGAATCATTTGCTGAACACATGATTTTGGTAATATTTAAGGCTCTTTAAAAGGTAAATAAATTTTAAACAAAATAGTAAAATATGAGGTTTGTAACATGTAAAAGCAAAATAACTGACAACAATATCAGGCTGGAGGGAAGAAATAAGAGTATATCATTTTAGGATTCTTATACTATGCATGGAAATGTATAATATCATTTGCAAATAAACTGTGATAAGATCAAATATATACTGTGAATCCTAAAGCAACTACTAAAAAAAAAAAAAGAGTTGGAGCAAATAAGTCAACAATGTAAAGAGGATACATTTAAAATATATGCCAATTCAAAAGAAGGCAGAAAAAAGAATAAAATTCGAATAACAAAAAACACATATGAAAAATAACAAGAAGATTGATTTAAACATAACCATATCAATAATCACATTAAATGTAAGTGGTCTACATATCCAAATTAAAAGTGAAACCTTGTCAGATTTGGCAGACTCTATGTGCTACCTCAAACAAATGTATTTTAAATGTAAAGACACAAATTAGTTAAAAGTAAAAGGATAAAAAAGTATTTTACTAAAACTGAGAGAAAGCAGAAGTGCTTTTATTAACCTCAGATGAAGTACATTTCAGAACAGAGTACCAGATATAAAGATTATCAGAAAGTTGAAGGAATTGAGAGGCTAAGTTATCCAAAGACAATTCAGTAAAAAAAAAAAAAAGGATCCATCCCAGAGCCTAAATGTTTAACCCCCACATTTTGTTCCCCATATTGTAAAGCATGAGAATAATATTGTTTACATTGTCTTCCAGATTCTATCTCATCCTACAGATAGCAACAGGAGTTTTTAGTCACTGATTTATCTAATGACCCTCTGTTATCTTTATCAGCACTGTGACTCAGAAGTGGATAACCTGTAGATAAACAGAATCAGAATTTTCAGAGCAGAGGGCAACAAGCCAGAGATTTTGATTAAAAAATTGAAGAGCCATGGCATAGAAATCACAGCACAGAACAGCACATGGTATATCCAGTTGTCATTTTGATGAAGTGATTTTTTTTTTTTCCCCTTTGGGGATGGTCAGAGTTTAGGAGTCATCTCCAGTCAGCTGTCGGAAACTTCTTTCTGACAAAGAGTCTTTGGTGTGCAGAGAAGCAAATCATATTTTCCTTTTCATGCCACAGGATCTTCAGGACTGAGGATATATCACACAGTGTTTTATTTTCTTACTGTTACTTATTTTTCTTACTGTTACATATTTTAAGGTCTTAATAGGTGTACAGAAAGAGTATGGCTGGGAAGAATGCAAATAACAGTCGTCAAATAAAGTCTGAGTGATGACATGAATGTATTTCTCACCAGAGGTGGATGAAGCCCAGGGAAACAACCTTCCCACCTCCTCAGGTCATGTCAAGGTTTATTCCCATGTGGTAACGTGAACCCTATATAGTTGAAGCTTCATTTGACATATACAAATATACTCTGGATCCCTTGAAATAACAACTGTTTACCCTACATTCTTCTATCTTCATTAGGTCAACATTAAATAAGCATAAAGAACAATGACTGCTCTTTATTTCAAATGTCATTGACTCCCTATTTGTTTTTGAAGTAAATGTCATTTGGGAAAAAAAAAAATGCACCAGTATTAAAACTGGATGTGAACGAGTTGCAAAATACTGCTTATTTCTTGCCTAAAGTTCTTGGGCTTGGTAAGAGTGATGCCCTGAAGACGCACCCCCATGGTCAGGCAGTGTGGGTTCAGCTCTGACACTTACTAGCTCTTCAGTATTGGCCTAACCCTGTTAATTCCCCAGAGCCTCAGTTTCTTTACTGTCTATTCTAATCTACCTCACTAAATTTTTGTGAGGTTGAAATAATATTTGTAATTTTAATAACAGTAAATGCAAAATCACCATATAATTACTGGCTCATGTTATTTTGCTCATGAAAACTATTTATATGCAAATTTTCTACATATTTTTCCATGGATCCTAATATTATGCTTACTGTCAATGGATTGCATTAATATCCTTCTATGATTTTATTCTCACATCGAGACCCTCCTAATGCTTTCAAGTCTGATTTTTAGAAAGAGTCAACTAAAAGTAAATGTGAATCCTTGCATATAGAGGTTTGGATTTTTTTTTTACTAGTGATCCACAATTAAAATATATAGTACTAGAAGATAGTCATTTTAGGAATCAGATAGATGAGGGCACAAAGAGAAAGCTCCATTAATGGGAAAGATAAATCAGAAATGTGAATTAACTGTTGTGTGTTGCAGGAAAAGGGTGTAAGTTTTATAGTTGTACAGAAGCAAATTCAAATTCCGACTCTGCTAACTTATACCTGTGGGAACAAAGGCAAGATACTTAACTGAATCTTTGTTATCTCAGTGGTTAAGTGAAGATAATAGAAATGCTTAGTACCCATTGAATATTCACTATGTACAAAGCACTATATTAAACATATATCATTTAATTTTCAGAAAAACACAATAAAGCAAGTTCTAACATGCCCATTGTATAGAGGGGGAAATTAAGGCTTTTAAAGTTTGGGTGACTTACCCAAAGTCACAAAGTTGATAGATGAGAGAGTTATTTTTATACCCAACTGTCTGGTTCTAATGGCTGTATATTTAATAACTATCTTAAAATAAAAGGGTCTCCCTACCTCTTTAAAATGATTATATATGTGTGTCTGTTATTGTTATACATGTCATTGGTAATTATATATTTATCATTATATTAATATTTATATGTAAATTATATATTTAATGTCTTTCATAGGCTAATAATAGCCATTAATAAATGGCTATTCTTGCTGTTGAACTCTTTTAAAAAGACATCATCAGATGGGATTAGCAGACACAAACTACAACATACGGAAAACATAAACAAGGCAAGGTCTAATGCACACAACAGGGAACTACATTCAATAGTTTATAATAGCCTATAATGGAACAGAAAAAATAAGAATATATATATATGTAAAACTGAATCACTATGCTGTACACCAGAAACTAACCCAACATTGTAAATCAATTATACTTCAATTTAAAAAAAAAAAAGAATAAAAGTTGGTTTTTAAAAAAAATCATAAAATATCTTAACAAATTTAATATTTATTATTTCGGATACTGAACTATAACTTTTTCCTTAATTTAACTTATTAAACTCAATGAAAAACATTTTGAAGAAAATATAATTACCTATTAACAACTTAATTTTTTAAAAAGAGAGCCCAGGCGATTCAGTATTTCCTCTGGGTTACACAGCTACTAAGTAGGAATGCTGGGATTCAAAAGTGGTCTTCCAGCTTGAATGCGCAGACCTTCTAACTATCTCACACTGGGGATTGAACTTTGCTCCACAGTTGATAAGTGTATTTTTGACAAACATTTTGCTATCAACCTATCAGGTTTTTTCTTCACCTTTTTAAAAAAAATAACTTTTTCCATCATTCTTTGAACATATACCAGGAGTATGATTAACACACACCAGGGAAGATGGAAGAATATCTTAGTTATCAGCAAATGTTTTTCTATAAATCCATGCACATTTTTAATTAGGGATATGACAACGCTTGATAGACATTCCAGTTTTCAAGTGTCTATTACTGAAGACATCCTGTAATCATAATTTTCTCACCTTATTATTGCATAAAAGGACATGTGTATAATACAGATGAAGCTGCCACAATCTCTGATTGCTAATGCAACATCAAAGTAAATTGGTGTGATCCTACGTAGATGAAGGGGAGAAAGGCAGGAATACTGTACATCACAATACATTTTGAGCTACTGAACTCATCTGAAAGTCAACGCTGTTTTGATTTGTGAAAGTAAACTGACTGAGACAAAGAATCAGGAACACAAAGAGACATTTGTCTTTCATTGTACATAACCTCAGGTTTGTCTGCATTGGTAAATATGCCAGCAAAAGTAAGAATTTTTGAAGTGGTTATAACCTGGGTTCAAATCTGATACCAATCCCTGTTTAACTGAGAAAGCATCCATCCTCATTAAATAACTTTCTTCACTCGGCTTTCCGAACACTACATACTCCTGGTTTCCCCCTACCTTGCCCGTCACTCTTCCACCTTTGCTCATCTCACTTCATATTCTCAACCACTAAGCAAAGCTCAGTTCTAAGTTTTCTTTTCTAACCTTATCTATGCTCATTACCTTATGGATTTTATCTAGTCTTGTATTAAATCCAATCTATAGACTAATGCCTCCCAAATTTAGTATTCTAATCCAAACTCCTTCTATAAGCTTCACCTTTAAATGTTTAACTGTTTTATCTGATATCTCCAACTGGATGTCCAATAACAGACATTTCAAAATTATTCTATTCCAAACTGAGTTATTCATTTTACCCCCACCATCCCACCCAAATCTGCTCCTTTCATAACCTTACCCAGCTTGGTTCATGGGAATGCCATTCTTCCAGCTCCTAAGGCATAAAGCCAGGCTCCTAAAACCTTTGGATTCATTCCTGATTTTCAACCAACCAGCAAATCCTATTGTCTCTACTTTTCAATATATTCAGAAAACTCATCACTGACACTACCACTCTGGTCCAAATCAACAACACCTCTTGCCTGAATCACTGCAATAGCTACATAATTGTTCCCATCTTTAGCTGCTGTACAGTCTCTTAACAGGAGGTAACCCCTTATTTACACAGCAGTCTGACGACCATTTAAAATGCATGTCAGAACGTATTCCTAAACCTTGCATAACTACTGTTTCACTCAGAGGGAAAGCCGAAATCCATCCAGTGCCTCACAAGACCCTACATGATTTAGCTACTCATTACCTCTCTGACACTATCTCTTCCCCTTTTCTCCATCACTCTACTCCAGCAGCACTGACATCCTTGCTACGTCTTGATACCCAAGGGTTTTATGTTCATTCTTTCCCCTGCCGGGAATATTATTCTCCAAAATATTTAACATCCATGTATCAATTTTACTCTTCATCTCATTCAGGTCTTAAATCAAATATCACTCTTTCTTTGAGCACTTTCCTGCCCCCTTTTCCTAGATTACATTCCTTTATAACATTGATCACTATCTTTGTCTCTGTCTGTCTATTTACCTACCTACCTACCTACTTACCTACTAATTATTTGTTTTCATGAAGGCAGGGATTTCTTTTTGTCTGTTTTGTTTATCTACTGAATTTCCAGTACCTAGAAGAGCCTGGCACCTGATAGACTCTAAATGGATATTTGTTTAATGACTCAGTAAATAAATGAATGGACCAGTTTTAGTAAAGTTAAAATGCCATAGAGTATTAAAGTAATAGTGATACAGCAAAATAATAATCTTACAAAATTACTTAGTATAAACTATCAATGTCACAGTACAGAATAGGGATTTTAAGTCAATACAAAGCTTGTGACATATGCAAAACAGAACTGTGTCACTGCCCAGTTGGGCAACAAAAGACTCATATCACTCTGGCTGTCTTTTCATTACTGTCTCTCACAGTACCAGCGGTAAGCCAGATGGCTTTACACAGTGGCTGGACACAGCATTAAATAGTATTGAATCACATCATGAGAAATTTTTATGTCCTTTTTATTATATCATTCTTCCTTTTACAAATCTTGCTTAACTAAAAGAGTGAGGACTTCTGACTCAGAATTTTAAGGAAGTAACCACATTTACAGACAGAATTCAATAATGTTTTGGTTTTATTACACCTGCCTAGTACATATTTTCTCTTCAGAGCAAACAATACTGCCTTCCACTCCTATTCATGGCATAAAGACCTCCTTTAACATACATTTATTTAGAGATCTTGTCAAAATGGTAGAATAGTAGGACCTTAAGTTTACCTCCTCTGAAGAACAAAACAAAGCCAAAACTGACTGCTGAACCACCACTGACAAAAGACCAGAACCTACCAAAAAAGCTCTCCTACAACTGGAGATATAATGAGGGAGCCACAGAGGAATGGTAGGAGGGTCACTCATGATATAATCAGGTCCCACACCCTCCAGGTAGGTGACCCACAAGCTGGAGAATAAATATATTGCAGAGATTCACCCAGAGGAGTCAGAGTTCAGGCCCTACATCAGGCTTCCCAGCCCAGGGGTCCTGTATTGGGAGAAGGAGCCCCCAGAGCATTTGGCTTTGAAGGCCAGGGGGGCTTAACTGTAGGGCTCTACAAAACTGGGAGCTACAGAGATTTCACTCTTAAAGAGTGAACACAGAATCTCATGTGCACCAGGACCACAAGCAGAAGTACTGATTTCACAGGCGCCTGGGCCAGACCTGCTTGCTGGTCTTGGAGGGTCTCCTGGGGAGGTAAGGGATGGCTATGCTCACTCTGGGGGCATAAAAGCTGGTGTTAGACATTCGGGGAGTATTCACATGCATGAACTTTTCTGGAGGCTGATAACTTGCTTGGCTCATTAGCATAAGACCTGGCCCCACCCAACAGCCTGGAGGTTCTAGTGCTGGGACAACTCAAGGCAAACAACTAATTGGTTGGGAACACAGCCCCACTCCTCATACTTTCTGAGTCCACAGCTGCCTCTAGACATGTTCCTAGACACAGCTCTGCCCACCAGGGGCCAGGGCCCAGCTCCATCCACCAGCAGGCAGGCTCTGGCATATCCCTCCAGGAAACCTACACAAGCCTCGAAACCAGCCTCACCCACCAGGGGGCAGATACCAGAAGCAAGAAAACAATGACTCCACAGCTGTGGAACAAGTCCACAAATGATGGCCAGACTCTACTATGGCACCAGCTGGCCTCTGGTTCTTACTGAAATGGGCATGCACTGCTGGGATGCACAGAACATCTCCTATAGAGGGCACTTCTCCAAGGTTGAGAAACATAACTAACTAGCACATACATAAAGATACAAATAGAAATTTAGAAAAATGCAGCAGCCAAGGGATATGTTCCAGGCAAAGGAACAAGATAAAATCCCAAAAGAACTAAGTGAGGTAGACATAGACAATCTACCCAAGAAAGAGTTTAAAGTAATGATCGTGAAGATAATCAGAGAACTCGGGAGAACAGGTGGACAGAATAAGAAGTTAGAAACTTTTAACAAAGAGTTATAAAGAATCAACAAACAGAGCTGAAGACTACAATAACTGAAACAAACAAAAAAACACACTAAAAGGAATCAGTAGTAGACTAAATGAGGCAGAAGAATGGATCAGTGAGCTAGAAGACAGAGTAGTGGAAATCACTACTTCAGAACAGAAAAAAGAATGAAAAGAAGTAAGGACAGTTTAAGATATCTCTGGTACAATATGAAGCACACTAACATTTGTAGTACAGGGGTGCCAGAAGGAGAGAGAGAAAGGGCCAAAAGAAATAATAGCTGAAAGTGTCCCTAGCTTGGGAAAGGAAACAGTCACCCAAGTCCAGACAGCACTGAGAGTCCCATACAGGCTTAACCCTAAGAGGAGCACAGCTAGCCATGTTACACTTAAAATGACAAAAATTAAAGATAAAGAGAGAATATTAAAAGCAGCAGGGGAAAAGCAACAAGTAACATACAAGGGAATTTCCATAAGACTCTCAGCTAATTTTGCAGTAGGAACTCTAGGCCAGTAGGAAGGGGCACGATACATTTAAAGTGATAAAAGGGGAAAATCTACAACCAAGAATACACTACCCAGGAAGGCTCTTGTTCAGATTTCATGGAGAAATCAAAGGATTTACAGACAAGCAAAAACTAAGAGAATTCAGCCACCAAACCAGCTTTACAACAAATGCCAAAGGAACTTCTCTTTTGGAAAGGAAAGGCCACAACTAGAAAAAAGAAAACTATAAAATGGAAAAACTCACCGGTAAAGGCAAACATACAATAAAGGCAGCAAATAACCCACACATAAACTTGGAGGATGGTTAAAAAACAAAAGTAGTTTAAATCATCTGCATCCAAAACAAGCAGTTAAGGAGTACACAAAAAGTTAAACATAGAACATGGTATCAAAAACAGTAATTATGAGGGAGAAGAGGACAACTGCAGGGTATTTTAAATGCATTTGAAATTAAGAGATCAGCAACTTAAAGCAATCATGTATACATAAACAGACTGCTATGCCAAAATCTCATGGTAACTGCAAACCAAAAATCTACAAGAGATATTCACACACAAAAGAAAAAGAAACCCAAATATAACATTAAAGATAGTCACCAAATCACAAGAGAAGAGAACAAAAGAAGGGGGAAAAACCTTCAAAAATCCAAAACAATGACAGTAAGAACATACCCATCAAAAATTAACTTAGAAAATGTAAACCAACTAAATGCTTCAACCAAAAGACAGATGAACAGATACAAAAGCAAAACCCTATGTTTGCTACCAACAAAAGACTCATTTCAGATCTAGAGACACATACAGACTCAAAGTGAGAGTGTGGAAAAAGGTATTCCACATAAATGGAAATTTTTTAAAAAGCCAGAGCAGCAATACTCATATCAGACAAAATAGACTTTAAAATAAAGACTCTTACAAGAGACAAAGAAGGACACCGCAAAATGATCAAGGCATCAATCCAAGAAGAAGATGTAACAATTATAAATATATATGCACCCGACACAGGAGCACCTCAATATATAAAGCAAATGCTAACAGACGTAAGGGAGAAACTGACAGTAGCACAATACTAGGGGGACTTTAATACCCTACTCACATCAAAGGACAGACCATCCAGAGAGAAAATCAATAAGGAAACATAGGACTCAGATGATGGATTAGACCAGACGGATATAATGGATATTTATAGAATTCCAATATTCCATCTGAAAGCAGCAGAATACACATTCTTTTCAAATGCACATAAAACATTCTCCAGAACAGAACACATGCCAGGCCACAAAACAAGCCATGGTAAATTTAAGAAAACTGAAATCATATCAAGCATGTTTTCCAACCACAACACTATGAGATTAGAAATCAACCATAAAAAAAAAAAAACCTGCAAAAAACATAAATATAAATATGTGGAGACTAAACAACATGCTACTAAGAAGCCAATGGATCACTTAAGAAATCTAAAAGGAAATTAAAAAAAAAAAATACCCGGAAACAAATGAAAACAAAAACATGATGATCTAAAACTTAGGGATGCAGCAAAAGCAGTTCTAAGACAGAAGTTTTAGTGATACAAGTTTACCTCGGGAAATAAAAAATCTTAAGGAAACAACCTAACCTTACACCTAAAGCAATGAGAGAAAGAAGAACAAACCAACGTTAGTAGAGGGAAAGAATTTATAAAGATGAGTGCAGAAATAAATGAAACAGAGACTAAAAAAAAAACAGAAAAAA
Source organism: Camelus bactrianus (assembly GCF_048773025.1). Taxonomy (NCBI): domain Eukaryota; kingdom Metazoa; phylum Chordata; class Mammalia; order Artiodactyla; family Camelidae; genus Camelus; species Camelus bactrianus. Next base: position 18,308,291 of record NC_133560.1, on the reverse strand, counting down.
AATCAATGAAACTATAAGCTGATTCTTAGAAAAATTAAACAAAACCATAGAAAACAAACTTCTAGTTACCAAAGGGGAAAGGGGAGGGAGGAGGGATAAATTAAGATTGGGGATTAACATATTTAAAATAGATAACCAACAAGGGCTTACTATACAGCACAGGGAACTACAGTCAGTATCTTGGAATAATCTATAACGGAAAAGAATCTGAAAAAGGATAGATTTATATATGTATATGTGTGTGTAACTGAATCATTTTGCTGTATACCTGAAACATTGTAAATCAACTATGCTTCAATTTAAAAAACACATCTAATAAACCAGAAAATTGATTTAATGAGAAATACTAAGTAATCAATAAGCTTTTGGCATGTAAATATGGCAAGAATAAATAAGGTCACAAAAGAATAAGTGTATATTCAAAAACTTCAACTGGATAAGCAAACGACTTCAGTCCGAGTCAGTGGCGATGCTTTGTCCACGCCAGACTGGAACATTTGCAGAATGCTACTGTTTGGGCCTACCATAAAACTTAGGAAAACATGACAGACTGACATAAAATAAAACCTCTTTAACCTCTCCATCAATCCCCGAGGCACAGCGAGTGGTCTTTTGAGTTAGTTAATACAGACATCTAATTAATGAGGCTTGATACTTGAACATCTGCATTTTGCTCCCCATTTATTTTCCTTCTCCAATTAAAAAAAAAAAAAAACCCTTCTGAACAGTCAAATTATATATAACAGGGCCAATTAGTAGAGAAGGAGCCTGAACATCTTTAGAGATGTGAGAAGACATGGTTGGTTTAAGATTAAACCTAATTTTCTTCCTTCATTTGTTCTCATTTCTCTTTGTCCCCTTAAAGTTTAAATACAGTACCCATAAATTTCAGATTTAAACAAAGGAAAAAGCCAAGGTAAAGTTATGACTAAGATAACAGCACTACGTTTTACAGACCATTTACTTGATGCCAGCCCTGTCCTTACTGGGGTGGTCAGGAAGCTTGAACAAAATTTTCAGGAATTAAACACACTTCCAGATGTCTCCTCTGCCAAGCTCCCCTTGGAGACGGATGGTTGTCACTGCCTCCCATTTTTCAATATGATCATGCTTTCTATAATCCTTTTCTGATACCATTTCTCCTTTCTGAAACTGCCACCTCCATCATTCTCCACCAATTTGTGCTTCAAATCCCACATAAAATCCCAGCTCCTCATGAAGTCATCTTCTTCTAGCCACCATTAGCCTCTTATTGAGCTCTCTTTAATATCGTTTAGCAATCACAAAATTCGAATTTGGTTATGAACAGGCTATTTCCTATTGTACAAAATTAGCAATTTGTTATATACAGTCTTGCTCTCAACCATCATTTCATATATCTAATATGCCTTTTAATGACTGTAAGTTATATTATGCTATCTTTGCCCTTACAGAGCTTAGTGTATATATATTCTGTCTACCTACAAAGTTCATGATTTTGTAAGCCATGTGGGACAGGAAATCTCAATAACCTACATGCCCTAGTTATATAAGAGAATGCCTGCATGTGTTTTTGAAATTCCTCTCTTTGCTGATGAAATGCTTACATTTAATAAATATCCAGCTGTGACAGCTAAAATTAATACATCTTTCTGTAACATTAAGTAGAATGCTCTGTAAGCCTGCAATGGATTAGAATGCAGTATTTGCCAATTTCAGAACCTCTAGGTAAACAAAGCACTTTTTAACACAATTGATGGATGCATCAGTGTCCCAAACATCATAGGCTTTATCCTCCTAAATCTATGAGTATTGCATAAATATGATCATAATTATCAAAGTTACCACGTACTGATATGTTTACTGGATTCCAGACACTTCAGATTTTCACATGTTGTATCATCCTCCTGACAACTTTACCAGATAGGTACAACTGTTACCCTGATTTTACAAGTGAGGATGCTAAGACCGACACAACACATAGAAGACCCAGAAATAAACCTCAGTCTGGTTCATTCCAAAGTTCACGCATTAAAGAATGAAGACCTTAGTCGATTAAAAACAACAATGAAGTAATCTCAGTGAATGAATGTAATTCAGAATCACCTATCATGTTCAAATCAGTTTCCACCCTACCTTAAGCAAGACTAGCCCTACACACAGCTTCTTATCACCAGGAAGCTATCAATAACAGGGACAGCCTCCTCCTCCCCCTTGTCCTGCTCTCTGTTTTGAATATGCTTGCTCTTCCTTGAAAGATCCTATTTCAGTTCTCTTGTCTAGTACTTGATTTGCTATAGCATTTCTTGATCCCATCTTCATCCTTCTTGGCTAGTTATCAACTGTATCTTAGTACCATTCCTTACTGACATATCTCAGGAACATTCCTACTAAGTACAGATCAGTGCCTCCATATTTACACTAGCCATCATAACCCCTCAGCCCGCCATTTTTCCATAGGGAGACACCTACTCATTACCAGCCCAACAGGCAATCACCAAGTTTCTTCTATATATAAATCATAGTCCCAGCAACAGTGAAAGCCACAGGACTTCATGCTAGAGGTCCTATCATCATGGAATCCACACTATGTATTTGGATTTATGAAGGAGTGTTAGTTTCCTATTACAGTTGTAACAAATTATTACAAATTTAGCAGCTGAAAACAACATTAGTTTATTATCTTACAATTCTGCAGAAGTCTAATACTAAATTCAAGACATAGTTAGGGCTGCATTCCTTTCTAGGGGCTAATCCATTTCCTTGCCTACTCCAGCTCCCAAAGGCTGCCCACATTCCTTGGTTCATGATCCCTTTCTTCCATTTTCAAAGTTATCAGCATTGCATCTCTCTATGCCTTTCTTCTATAGTCACATCTCTCTATGCCTCTCCCCTTCTGTATCTGTCTTTCACTTATGTACCTTTGTGATTATACTGGGATCTCCCGGATAATCTGAGATAATCTCCTTAGTTTAAGGTCAGCTGATTGGCAATCTTAATTCCATCTGCAACCTCAATTCTACTTTGCCGAGTAACCAAGGATACACATTGGTTCTAGGAATCAGGACAAAGACATTTTTTAGGGGGTGGCTCTATCCTGCTCATCAGGAAGGGAAGGGGGAACAGCATCTAAGAAAATGGGATATATGAGAAGAAAAGTCCAGAAAAAAGGAAAACACAGATTATGTCCAGGGAACAGTTTTGGAAAGAAATCCCACCTTATGTTTCATTAAGACATCTTGCAGATAGTACAGAATAACTTACAAGATCGCAAGAGTAGTTTTTTGTATGGTAGACTCAATTTATTTTTGCAACTAAGTTATAAAATGTTCATAAATAAATAACTATGACAGAGAAGGGAAAGGAGAAGGAAGGAGAAGGAATGAACACACGAGGTAAGTCTCAAATGCTGTTGAAGTCAACAGATTTACTTCAGCCTAAACTCTCAGTCCTGACCTTTCACCTGTAGTTTCAACACACTAGTTCAACACTTAAAAGTTGAACTGTCTTCAACCAATAGTCAAGGTGTGTGCGTGTGTGAGGTGGAGGGGCGGGTGCTGCCTAGGGAGATGCCAGCTTCAGCCCTCTTGATGCCCAGGAAGGGAACACTTATTTTAAGCCCAGCTAAGGGCGTTTGGCTGGAGTCAAGACATAGAGCGTGAGGCTCTAAGATGAAGACTATGGAGTCATACTTGTCATGGGCCATATGTTCGCTGAGCACTTTTGGTGAGAGATTATATAATCACTATCAGATAGCGCTAAGCAGCTTTAAGGACTCACTTCCCACTGTTTAGAAGAGAAAGAAGAGAGAAAGAACTCTTCGGTATTACTAAGAGTTTAATTTTCTTTTTTTTTTTTTCTCTCTCTTTGAACTAAAATCACCTAAATTCTCATCAAACCTGAAGAGTCACACAAGCGTTATCTCTTCAACGTAATATTCCAAAATCTATTTTTAGGTATATTGTCTATATCTTACTGTTTAGCATTTAATTGTACATCAATAGCTGTTATCCTGTAATTGTTTTGCAAGCTCAACATCTTCCCAATTCAATTACACACTTTTAAGACCATTTAAAAAAAAGTTTTCATGTTTCTAGACATACAGATTAGTACATAATGAACATAAGTGAATACAACTGAAAGGTCCAGGCCAAAAATACTTCCCTTCAGTCAAATTATATTACAAATACAATTGTCATCCCGATGTGTCTGAACTGTTTTGTTTGTTTTTTTTCTTTTTGGTCATTGCAACTACTGCAGGTACTTATGATCATATATATTATGCTCACGTATGTTTAAGTTTCCCATAATAATAGCAATAAAAAAGAAAACAAATAACACTGCCATTTGTTACATAATTATTATGTGCCAGAAACCATTAATTTCAAGCATTGTACAGGCATTATCTCACTGTATCTTCATCAAAAGCCTAGATGATAGATTGTGAAAATTAAATGAAGGCATTTAAATAAAGTCTTAAACACAGAATCTTACTAATGATCAGTGAAGGGCAGCAGAGTGTACAACCCCAAAACGTGACTGCAGGGATTCAGGGCATGGTATCCCAAAATACAGCACTTTGGTATATTGATTATTTCGAGCTATAAGCACTAGAAATTCAACATCGAATGCGGGAAGAGGCTTTCTGTGAACTACCCTTATCTGCCTAAAGACATGTCCTCTAAAAGGAACTCAGCTGTCACAGATCCCTCCCCTAGAGTTTCATCAACCAAGAAAGATTGACTCACCACAGGAGCAGAGACTAGAAACTGACATCACATCCACACAAGCTCTATTTCACACTGTCGTACCTCCCATCTATTCTTCTAAGGTCTCTTCAATTTTCCTAAAAATGATTTACTCCTCTCTAAAAGGCCTATATTTCCCCTCCCTTTTCCCTATTAAGATTCTATTTAATCCTGAATTCTAAGCCATCTCAAGGAGTTACTTATTTTTCCCTGGATAGCTCCCCTGTGTACATGAGGTATGCATGTTAATAAACTTGTTTCGTTTTTCTCTTATTAACCCGTTTTTTATGACAGGGGGTCTCAGTTAAGAACTCAGAAGAGCAGAGAAAAATCAGCTTTTCCTCCCTTACAATCAGCTTTCAAAAACTGTCAGCTACTTTTAAACGTTTATATTATCTCTTTCACTAAAACAACTGGAATTCAATAATTTCAGCAGCCCATTTTTTTGGTATTTAATAAAAATTAATAATCCTTCAATCACTCAGAAGACATCAACAACAGCATAATTATGTTATTCTGACCTAGGGTGGCACATTTTCTTGCCCTTGGATTCTTCCCAGGAGGCATAAGCATTTGCGACATTTACCAGTGGGAGTAGACAGCTTGCTTAATTTTGTTCCTACAGCATCAAAACTATTACAAACTAAAAATTTTAAGCGAAAGGCCTTGGGTGACTGAATTATAATGACCAGACATTTCAAAGTATCCACCAAAGCAATCTGAGCTCTCAGAATAGCTGAAAGCATTAATGAAATGGCCTCCCTGTGGAGAGGAATTCAGAAAGAGTGTGAAAATAAAGCATCCAATTTGCAGGAGTCCAGAACATTAGAGAAAGATGTTACTCTTTGGTTTGGAGGATGGAACAACTGGGTAGTAGGAAGCTACCAACATACCTCAAGTGAGCGCATGTCAGAGAGACCTACTTTAGAGTTCTAGAAGGGTGCATGACGCATGCAAAACCTGAGGCAAACAGCAAATGAGTTTGAGTGTCTGACAAAAACTCTACATACTGTAGCAAAACTTGAAAGAAAATAGGCGGTTCTTTAATTTTTGGAATTAAGGACAGTAATTGCCATCATCAAAGCAAGCTGTGGAACGGAGCTTGGGGTGCTGTTCTTCAAAGTGCTTCTCTGTTTCTCAGGAATTAGCATTGCCCTTCAGCCAACGTCCCCATAAAAGCCCCACCTGCTATTTCAGGGTAAACTTAAAATATTAATGATGCTAAAGAGCAATATTGCCTTTGGAAAGTCATCTATCATCTGCAACCAGACTTTATTGTCCAGGGAATTGAGATACCTCAATACTGAAACAGGAATCAGTGGAGGAGGGAGGGAAGATGTTCTACTCCTTTCCAATCCATGTTTTCATGAAAGGTGAACCGTCAAACTCTTCTCCAGCCCAGCTTCTGTTAAGATTCCTCAGGCTTCTCCCTGAAAGGTTTAATACTAGCTTCTCCAATAGATTGAGAAGTGATCTTGACAAGCTGCAAAATGCAAAATCATACCCTTTGAAACTTACTATTTGTCTAAATTGCATGACTTAGTATGACAGGAATAGTTATTATTTTTGATATTCTGCAACTGGAGATTACAACTAATATTAATAACAAATGTATTCCTTAAAATATTGTATTTTCTTGCATGCTTTAAAAACTGGTAAATATTTATCTGAATTATATTTTTATAATAAAAAATTGTTGTTATCTCTGGAAATTAACTTAGTAGTTTCAAAAGGTGGAAACAGTTAAATAAGAAAGTCAACAGAAAGATGTGGTATATTTATACAATGGAATACTATTCAGCCATAAAAACCAACAACATAATGCCATTTGCAGCAACATGGATGCTCCTGGAGAATGTCATTCTAAGTGAAGTAAGCCAGAAAGAGAAAGAAAAATACCATGTGAGATTGCTCATATGTGGAATCTAAAAAACAAAAACAAAAACAAAAAAACAAAGCATAAATACAAAACAGAAATAGACTCATAGACATAGAATACAAACTTGTGGTTGCCAAGGGGGTGGAGGGTGGGAAGGGATAGACAGGATTTCAAAATTTTAGAATAGATAAACAAGATTATATTGTATAGCACAGGGAAATATATACAAGATCTTACAGTAGCTCACAGAGAAAAAACTGTGACAGTGAATATGTGTATGTTCATGTATAACTGAAAAATTGTGCTCTACACTGGAATTTGACACAACATTGTAAAATTATTATAAATCAATAAAAAATGTTAAAAAAAAAAAGTCAACAGAAGTAATCTAAGCTGCACAGGTGCTACAGAGGTGGAATATTAAGTGGAGAGAAATTCCTAGTGAAGCAAGAACCTTAAGGCTCTTGGTTTCACCGTGTCAATAGTCATAGTTAAATAAAGCTGTGGCTAATGACCACATTGAGACAAGGAGATTAAAGTTCTACAAAGTAGCTCTGGGAGTCTTTTCTTTCTTTCTTTTTTTCCCCAAATGTTGACAAGAGAGATGAATGAGCTACCAAGTCCTGCCGATTGAATCAGTCATCTTTTCAGTTTATCTCCAGAAGATTAAATGTAGTTCCAGGAAGTTAATCACTTTATGCAATCTACACATCTACACGTTGCCAAAAACGTTTGATCAGCGTAGTTTCATGATGAATTTGGAAAAGACTAAACTAACGTCCTTTCCTGCCGATTACTGAACTTTGACTTACTTAAAACAAGCACTTAACCAGACATATGTGCCACTGTAATCAACTTAATGACCACATCATTTCCTGAGAGGAACAAATATCTCATCAGTAAGAACTAGACAGAGATTGTAAGCACCATGAGCAAGTATGGGATTCCCTTACAGTTGTGTTTCTGGCACTCTTAAAAACAGAAAGTGTTCCTCGTATCTCATGCCTTTTAAATTAACACCCATTCCATGCAACAGCTTGCTAAACAAGTCTAGAAGCCAGAAGTTACTCACCAGTTCACCAACTGCGGTCACCATTCCTTTTCCTGTAATTGCAGAGTTCAGTACTGCCGTCCCAGATACGTGCAACTTGTTTTGAAAACTCACAAGTATACTCTCGAACTCTAGCCCCTGTACTCTGTGAAAGTACTTATCTTCAGGCTCCGTGAACTTGAAATCACCGTAAGAAACACTTGGTGAGGAGGTCATTGAGAGGATGTGACCACTGGCTGACTCTGAAGCTGGATCCAGGCATTTGGAGGCTCCTCCCCTCCTCCTCGCCTCCCCTGTCCTTGGAATCTGTGTTCTGCCTCCATTCTGACGCTAGGAGCTGTTTCAAGGACATATCCTTGAGAGAGTACGTTGTTGAGACCACCTGGATAGTGCAGGTGACTGAACTCCATTGAGGCCTCCACATAAACTTTTCAGATTCTAGAGGCGGGTGTGGAGATTTCCTTGTCTTGCGTTGCAGCTGCCCGAGACAAGCGCCATATGTCAGTTCCCTTGCTTATTAAATCTGCTGTAAACACAGAACTGCCCCCAAACTGGCCCCATCCTGGTTCTAACAAGACACTGAGCTGTTTTTCAGAGACAGCAGAACAAAACCGCGAGTACTGCAGCCGAAGCATGTGCAGAGGAGAGAAATTTGACCTCAACACCTGGAACCAAACCTTCTTCTCCCCGAGAACCAAAGGACCGGGGCACGACCAGAACTGAACGCCGGAACCCTTTCAGAAAGGACAGGTCTGTTGTCCAGGAAGACGTGGTGCTGAAGCCCCCTTCCCACACCTTTACCACAAATGGCCAGGTTCCCGAGCCCTCCCACCAAAGCCAGCCCCGCCGGGGCTTCAGAGCCTTTGTCCCCTGACTCATAAAAGTTTGACAGATATGAGCCTGGCTGCCTGTCTCCTAGCCCCCTGACCTCACAATAAAGCTTTTTCGTCTCTCAAAAGCCGGTGCCATAGTATCGGCTTCAACGGATATCAGACAGCTGGGTAACACCACCACCCAGCAATCTGGAGGGCCCTGCCTCTTTCTTCACTCTCTCTCTTTTGTCTGCACATATGGAGGCCGGTTTTCGAACCAACAATACTCTCACTAGCTGCCCTGTCTCTTCAGGGCTCATCCCAACTGGGCAAGTTCATCCAAGTTTTGTATCAATCAGACAGAATGGGATCAACAGCTGATTCTCAAGAAACGAGTCAGGCATGGTTGTGGGTAATGTATTATTATACTGCTGCAAAAAGAGAAAATTTTCAGAAGAAAGGTTAAAGAGTAACTTTGCTTACTCATGCTATGAAGTGAAAAGAAAACAGGAAAAGTACTAGTCCTGCTTGAAGATCACCTGGCACAGCAGACTCTTGTACTAATCATGCCGTGTTCCTCTGGTCCCACCTCTCTATCGAGCACGCTACTATGCCTGAAATTGCTTCCCATCTGTGGTGGCCATTCTTCTGCAAAGATTCCATTATATTTTGAATTTGGAAAAATCCACTTAAAATATGTAATCCTTATGCAAATGCAAGCTGTGTTTTCACACCAAAGCCCCAATTCTCTTTTCTCTAGCCTGTGATTTTTAATCAGTAACTTTCTTCCTGGTTCCAGGAGGAAGACCAAAATTCAAAAATCAAGTGTACATTATACCTCCATAGCCGTAGGTGCATTATGTATAATAGGATTATGGGCTTCTCCCCTTCAGAATATTAACTTCCAAAAGTCAGATAATGTGAGTTATACTCTGCAGAAACAGTCCAGTTTTCACCCGGGTACACATACGTTCACCCTAAATGATTTCCCATTTAAAATATCTTGCCAGAATCATGTACCCTTACGTGCAGACTCATACCTCCCTATCCCCAAAGAGGAATAAAGTAACTTGGTGTTTAGCAACCAGCTAAGAACACACTGTGGCATGTTTCCAGTCGAGTATCTTTCTGGGAAACAATTCTTGTGGTTCGTAAATAATGGCGTCAAACAACTGCCACTAAAAAAAGGTAACACAGTGATTGATATTTTTCATAGAGTGACCAGGGGAATGGCTTGACTATATTTGTGAGCATTAAAAACAAATTGCAAGCTCCCAGTCTGTCCTGTCCTTATAAAGCGTCAACAATGTTTTGTTGTCTCTCAGTACCCCATGTGGTGCATCTCAACCTGTTTTTTTTTTTAATGTCTTAGTTTATTAAAATAAATGCTGTACATTCTTGGTGAGGCCAAAAATAAATGATGGCTCATATTGTGCGTAGGTTCTTGCTCATGACAGTCCAGACTGCTAACAGATTGCTAATATGTTAACAGCTCTATTATAAGACTCTTAAGTATGCAATTTTTTGGTGCCATTTGTGAAGTCAGATTCTCCATGTTGAAGGAATACTGCACAGGAACACTGGGATAGATGCCCATACTCTTTCTGCATGTAGATGTCCACAGACGGTGTAACAGATCCAGATGGCTGAGCCTTTTATGGTAACATTCTTCAGGGTGTGCCCACTCTGGGAGCCAGAATACTGATCTGAAATACTCAGATAGGATCTTTACCTCCTGGTCCAGATCTACATATAATAAAATTACAGATTCTCTAAATGCAGAAGTTTCTGGGAAATGATGGAGGTTTAAAAAATTTAAGAATGGCTAGACTCAAATAGTAAAATTAGATACATTTTTCAGTTCCTCCTTCCAAAGATACTGGTAAAAATCTTTAGGAAGATGTGATCCAGAGGGTCTCTAGTTCCTGCATGATCCAGATTTGTAAAAATACATATTATGTGGTAATGTCCTTTTATGAATTTTATGTCGTTTGTCCCATGGAGTCTTGGTATTGATATTGTCAAGGGAGAGTCTGGCTTTGGCTTGGCACATGGATGGTGGCTAGGAGCATGAATATATATCTGATACCTGGAATGTGCCCCATAAATGCACCTCAGTGACATTTCTCAAGATCATTGGTTCTAACTTTTTCAAAATCATCTGTTCTGCTTCACAAAGGTGCTTGTTAGTGCTAGGAAAATATTCTGTAGAAGAGCATCATGGTCCCTCAATCTTCAGTGTGTAGTGTCAGTGAGGGTCAGCCACTGATGTAGACTGAGTCAGATAATACACAAATTCTATTGAGTACTTGATAGGCACTATGGCAAGTATGTACTTTACATGCACAAAATCCCTACAAGGAGAATATGAATATTATAATATTACTCTGTGTATTCAGCACTATTTTTGCAAATAATAATAAATGAGGTTTATGTGTTCTTAAAATTGTAAAGGGGTGATCTGGCTTCAGGCACAGCAAGATTCAGATAACAAAGCAATACTGTATGAATTCTCTTTTCCCTCCAGTTGTTCTGTTTTCCACCATACTGACTTTATTTGGAAGTAAATTCTTTAAAAACAAACAAACAAACAACAACAACAACAACAACAACAAAACATTTAACCATCCCTCTGGATTTGCCATCCCAGTAGATTTTCTAGTAATTTCAGCTATGATCCTGGGCTGTTGTCTGCTCATTCCTTCTCTGATTGTACCTAAATCATGTGCCTATCTCATAACCCACACAGCACACTCAGCATCCTCTGAAACACGGGCATTGAATCTAAGGGAGGGTAGTTCACAGGAGAAACTCAAGAAACTGTTATTAGAAAAGTGTTAAAAGGATGTTGTGCTGACTCAAACAATGTGCATCCACTGTATCCTCACCTTACAGATAATTACACTGAAGCTTCAGTAATGGATCAAGTAAGTAAAATCAAAAATCACACTCAGGCTTAACTGGCCCCAGAGTTACTTTTGACAATTATCCCATATTGTCTATCAGTACTAACTGGATGAGCTCTGATATCAAACTTAGGGAGGACTGTTTATCAGAATTCATTCTCTAGAACTCAAATGACAGGAGTGCAACATGTGAAAGGAGATTTGTTTTCTTCAAAAAATTTATGTCGAAGTAATATTTTTTCTTAAAATTCAGGTTTATGTATGAATATGAAGCACTTCAGAGATCTATACCTCTAAGACCCTTCCCTCCTGTAAGGGCATATTATAAGGGCCTTTAAAATCTCAGAAAAGATGAGCTATTAGCCAAATAAACTGTAATTTTTTGTTGTAGCTTGAAGGTGTTCTTATTATTTTAAATATGAGTAATGAACTCAAAACTGATTTTCTATGAGCTTGGCTCTGAAACATGACAAAACAAAGAGCTTCAACAGACAAGGCTGAGGGTGATTCGAAGACTTTCCTTTCAGTCTTATTTTTAAAATCTCTGTCATTCCTCATCCTTTTTTTAACCATTGACAATCATTTTTAAAAAGGCTTTCTGAGATCGAAGAACAGATCAAGATTCATAGAACTGGATGTAAGGATCTGTTCAGATAAGAATGCAGTCTTCAATCTGAGTTCTATGTCTTGTGCTCCAAGGCAGCTAACTAGCCTCTCACTATGACTTCTAATAAAAAAAATTCTCATTATACAACAGCATGCTTGGCAGAGCTCACGCTGCTTTACATAAAACATCTTCAAAAGTGAGGAGGCAAATACCCACTGCCTCACACAGGAGTCGTGTTGATTATGATATTATCATTTTCAAGATGAGAAAACAGAAAGGTTAAGTGACTGTGGAAGGTCACACATTTCTTCCGTATGAAGGAGGGTGACAGTTTCATCTGCAAAATTTGGAGATCTGGAAACAGCCTTATCTAAGCAGTCACAGATTGACAGTCACTGCACCCTCTGGCTGTAGCGTACCCTTAGACGTGCGCCTACCCTCAAATAGCAGGTGTCATGGTTGTTTTGCTCCTGTGTGAGTAATTAATTTTCACAGTAATGCTTAAGTTGCTGTATGTTTTCAGTTTTCATCTAGTTTACCAACTTATTTAAAAATAGTTCTCCTAAAACTCATGAAAAATTGATATCTTTGGTATATCAGATAACTGAAACTCTATATCCTCCATTTTTTAGTAATTTAACATGAGAAAACATACAGATATCTAGGTGATTCAACTAAAATCTGGATCCTTTCAAATTACTTTTTTTTTTGTTTTTTGGGGTTTTTTTTAACTGATTTTTTTCCCATGGTACAAATCAGAATGTCATTAACAGCGAGCCTACCATGTAAATCAACAGATAGATTCATGTGAAGAGTGAACTTTTATGATTAGAAGCCCAGCCGACACTAATTCCTTGATGCAGACTTCCAACCTCAGGTGCTCTATCATCACATGAACCATTTTTCTTTTCGTAACTGTCACACTGACAAATTTTGAACTTCTATTTTCTGATGCTTTACAGTATTCCAAAATTCCTAGAAGCCATTTCAGCTTCCTTAGTACATGGAGAAATCATCGTTAGAGATGAGTTGGTCAAAAACCCTGTTCACAGAATATAAAAGACTTCACTCAAGATTATAATTAAAACAATTAAGTGTGTCTATTTAGTAAATATGTATTGCTTACAAAGAATTAAAAGGCATGGTGCTAACACAAAATAAATTGGACAAAATTCCTAACTTCATGTTGTTTTCAAGCTAGTTGTGTTGGTGAAATGTGTACTGGGATGTAGTCTGTCATTAAAGAAATGCTATCTTGACCAAATTTTAGAATAGGAGTGGTCACTTTTATGTATGATTGTATAAAAAAGACAGAAGGAGATGATTCAGTGGAGCAGGAAACACCTGAAGAAGATCTCCAGGGATGGTTATAATTTTTAATGCCAAGATGAGAAGCAATGGGCATAGAGAGAAAAAGACACAAAACTGCAAAGGCACATGGATTATTCAGGAAGAGATTGGAACCAGAGAACATAATAGTTTGAACAGATGACTACAGAATTAAAATATACTAGAGATCTTCATTTCCCATTCCTTGAGAACCTATTTAGTCCAGAATCCTGGAGGAGCACAGTTTGTACTATACATGACATTGGCTACAGCTGAGTTGACTAGGTTGGCCAAAAGACCAAATTCAGAGTAACTATATCTTCCCTTCTGCTGTAAATTTGGGTTTTGGGAGGACAGGAATTCTAGACAGTCTTTGTGAGTCCTTGAATTTGCATAGCATATTGAACAAGGGTTAAATCAGACAGTTTTGAGGGTGGATGTATTTGAATTAGAAAAAGGCAGTCTGAGAAAAGAAAAAATTATGCAGACACAGAGAAAACAGACCACGCAACCTAAGAAGGAGAGAAAGATGAAACAGGAAAAGGTACCTTGTTTCCTGTGGATGTTCTCATTCCCGGCTGTGGTCCACCAAGAGCTTGTCTGCATGTTATGCACTTGCCATGTATGGATTATTTCTTTGTCCTCCTCTGTCAATCTTCATTGACTGCAAGTTAACAACAACAACAACAAAAATTTCTGGCTAACCTAAGCAAAACCTGAAAATACTGGAGATAAATTAGGTAGCGTGGGTAATGACAGATGTCCCACAACCAGGAAAGAAACAAGGACAGGGCTGGAAACAGAAGCTGGGGTAGTTTTTGGTGTCTAAACTGCTGGAGTTGTAACCATTCTGACTGGATGTCGCCACCAGACTTATTAAACTCTAATTTATCTCTTTTTCCATCTCTCTAGTCAAGATTCAAAGTCCTAAGAGACAGAGCCTAACTTGACTGACGAGATCATACATATTCAGTTAGAATGTTTAGACTCATCCATTGGCCAGAGGAGAGCAGGGCATTTTGATTTGCAGTCTACCAAAAAAGTGACATATATGAGAGAAAGGTAATTTCCCGAAAGAAACTGGAAATAAGGTTGGGGAAGTGGATTGGGTCCAGATGGCCAAGGAGCAGTAGAGACCTACCACAATTTCCTATACACATATTTTCATAGCTTACACTAAGGTGAGTGAGATTTGATTTTCTGTAACATAATGAACCCTGGATAAGATCCCACACTAAATAATTTTAATTTCATTTGTTAGGCAATGAGGGGACATTGACAAGTTTTAATAAGTGAGTGACATCAAAGCTGTATTTTTTGAAAGGTTGCTTTAGACAGAACAAATGGTGGGAGCAGAGGATGCTCTGAATACCTAAAAATAGAGTAGGATGAGATTGTTCATCAGGCAACTGTATAGTCTACATGAGAAGTAATGGAAGGGTCAACTGAGAGAATGTAAGAGAGGAGTACGGATATTATCAAAACTGCTGGAGAAACTGACACAGTTCTACATTCGACTGATGGAGAATAAAAGAGTGATATGTAAGTAAAACTGGTGCATATGGTAAGAGAAATTGTTACACACATGCATACACGCTCCATTTATATCAGAGACTGAAAAACAATGTCACTGGCGCCACCATTCCTGAAGTAGGAAAGAGAAATAGTCTTTTATCTCACTGCCCGTCCCTAGGCAGAGAAGAAAAGGGTGCACAGCTTCTCAGTACTGCCTCAGACACACGTTAGGCTTAAAAGTCAGAGCCAGGGCCCTGCTAATAGGGTAAATAACATTTATTCAACATGAGGTAAGTTGTTTTGCTCAGATAAAATTTTATTTTAGAGATACCTGTTACTTAATGGTTCAAGTATTAAAGTTTCCAGCAAATCCATAGATTTTACCTGCTGGGAGCTTAAAACAGAACAGATGATTCTATTCATCCTCACTCTCAAGAGATATAAATCCATCCTCCTTCCTTCCCCTTCCCCTGTCCAAACAGAGCAGAGAGAATAACAGGCATCTGGCTGAAGGATGAGGTGTTACTCAAGATTACAGAATGTATATGGATGCAAGGTAGACACCAGGAGGAAATCTCTCTCTGTGAAAGGAAGTTGTATGTTTTTCTGTGGGAAGAGATGAAGTAGTAAGTAGGTGAATTCTGGGAAAGGAGAGAGAGGCCAGCAGGAAATGGGGCTTCTACAGCAACAAAGCTCAATTTCTGTGCCATGAAATTAGCCAATAAAATTGGAAGAATAAGAACATGAAGATGCTTGGCTTGACTGCTGCTTACACTGATGAAGGCTTAGCTTGTTGGCAATCAACAGGCTAAATTGTTGAGATGAGCTTGAGCAAATGGACTAGCTGAGATGAGCTGAGAATCACTAGAAAAACTGTCCAAAATAGAAAAAGACTTATCATTTGAAGGCAACTGGGAGATTTCAAGGCAGTGAAGATCTGAGGGCCAAGATCATGAGAAGAAAGAAAGCACAGAAAAGTGAGCCCCATCTGCAGGGCCACTTCTCTACTGTGGAATTCAAAAATCAAAGCAGCAGCTGGGAATCTGATCAGAAAGCGAGGGCTCAAAGACTGAGAAGATGAGCAAAACTTTAAGCTTTATCACAGCGCTTGAGGGACAAACATTGGAATTCATAAAGCCAGACACGAAAATATATTCTTATGATTTCATTTAAATAAAGGCAAAACTAAGATGTTCCAGGAAGAGTTTTTTTTCTCTTTGATGAGTAGGGTAGGGAGAGAGATGTGGAAGCGTTAAGAATAGTTTTTAGTATGCTGGAAATATTCTACTTTTTGATCTGTAGGGTGCATTACAAAAGCATGTTCATGCTGTGATAATTCATCCAGCTGTACAGTTATGACTTATACACTCTTATGCAACTACATTAAACTTGTATTAAGAGTGTGTTAAAAATAAAATAAATAATATAAAAAATTGACTTGATTTCTCTTACAGAAACATGTTAATATACTCTAGAACGATAGTAATTTCTTAACTATATCTTTATTTAATAATTTCTCTTGTCTCTGAATAATTCAATACACTTTGTAATCTATGAACAGGCAGTTGCAAGCCACAAAAAGGATGTACTGCAAGCATTTGAAACAAGGATAGGAAATATCACTTGTAGAAACAATAAAAATCTGCATAACAAGGGTTAGATTACCTATATCAAAAGCTATTCACAACCAATAAATAATTTTTATCTAAGTCATTGATAAGCCTTCAATGGTTTTTAATTATAGATGTCATTTAAAAATATTTCTGATGTTGTATGATTCTGATTAGATAAAATATCCAGAGCAGGCAAATCTATTGAGACAGGGCTGGGGGAAGGGGTCTTTTGGGGATAATGGAAATATTCTATAATTAGATTGTGATGACAGTTGCACAACTCTATAAATCTACTAAAATTCATTGAATTGTAAATAAATGAATAAATAAATAAATAAATAAATATTGCTTACAGCCTCAAAAAATAAGTAAAATATTTCTAATGGAAGAAATGGCTATATTCAGAAAATTGTTAGTATTTCAGGTGGGATGAGTTATTACAGTGATTTTTTTTAATGGCTAAGTAAAACAAAAGATGATAAAATATTAAGTAGGATTTCCAGTTGATAAGAGAGTGATTTGATTTTAATAACTGTAATATTCATCAGCGACGTAGAAATTAACTCCCTATATTGGAAAATAAACTATCAAATGCTTGTGGCAATGCACCATCTCCTTATTCTTTCACTAACTTTCTTTACTCATCAAAAAAAAAAAAAAAGCTGTTTTGTTACTTTATTTCTTGAGTGGTCCTGCCTATATAGAGCAATGTCCTTTGTTAATAATTAATTTTTTCCAAATATCTATAACCTGCCAAATATAAAATTCATCACCTGTCATCCTGGATCATTAATTAGTGTTCTCTGAGCTAGTATTGATCTGACTAGAGTAGACTATGGATAAAATTAGATAGCATTTTAAGCATACCTAGAAACACCTGGGACATTTCACTTGCTCATTAAAAGTTTGTCATTATACTAGAAATTAGAACTGATCACTACCCAGTAGAAGCTTACTGCTTTAATATCTTACTAGAGCGTCATAAGAAGGTGCTTCTTAATGTCTTTGAAGTACATTGAATAAATCTGCCATGCAAAGCAAAAGTTAATGCTTATTAAAATATCATAACAACAATTATTATTCCTTTTATATTCTACAAATGTTTATTGATTGTGTTTCATGTGCTGGGTTTGGGCAACTCAGTAGAGGTTAGGTCAAACATAATTTTTGCCTCATGGAGTTTAGTTTAGAAAGGCAAACAGGCAATCTCTAAATGTAAGTGGGATATGCACTGCCAAGTGTGTTGTGAAACTGCACAACAAGGAACTGAACCTAGTCTTGGGTTTCATCTGAGTATTCCAAAACTTAAAAGGATGAGAATCAAACAGACAGTCTAATATGGAAGAAGAATGTCTCTTCTAGGCAAAGAGAGTACCACATGCAAAGTTTACAAGGCAGGAAGAAACTTCTCATGAGGCATGAAATTCCATGTAATTCAAGGAGCCACCAGAGAAGACTGAGAAGGTATAGCAGAGAAAGAAGAGTGGGTTACTGGTAAAGTTCCTGCATATGTGCAGTATTGGGGAAATACTTATACTAAAAACTATTCATTGCTTCTCTAAAATTCAAATGTAACTGAGAATCTTTTTTTTTTTTTTTTAATCTGCTAAATCTGGCAACCCTTGTTATCAGGGATGTCAAGAGTAGAAAATACTTCAAGGAAAGCACAACAATTATAAATCCTATTTATGGAGCATTGTGCCAACTGCTTTGCACGAATTATTTAATTTCACTTCCTTGACTCTGCCAGTTCCAGTGGCCACAGTTGGGTCTGGTGATAGTCTGATTTAAATTTCCTGGTACCCTGAATCTGTAGTAGGTGCCAGAATAGAACCAGAAAGGTTTAATACCTTTCTCTATCTCAAAACCCTTCCATATTGGCCTACCATCTTTGTATGACTCCTACTTTACTGACAGCAGAATTATTCGAGAACCACAATGCCTTTCTAGGACCAAGACCCTGCCCTCAAGCCTTGTCTAATTAGATTAGGCAAGTGCTAGTTCTTCCCTGAATAACAGGGTCTCATTCTTCAAATTCCCTTAACCCTCAGAATTCTGAATCACAATTTGCTATCACCATCTTAATCAAAGTCGTTATAATATTGAACATTTGCTGAGTTCTTATTACATATCAGGCATCATCTCATTACATCTCACAACAGTTCAATAATGTTAATTTCATCAGTTATTCTGTACACACATGAAGAAACTGACATCTACAGTTAAGCCACTTGCCAGGATGAGAAAAATGAGGCTCTCAGAAGTGACTTGTCCAAGTTCAAAGTGAAGTCCCTTGATCAAGATCACTCAGCTACTAAGCTGTGGATTCAAGATTCAATTTATAATTGACTGTCAGCGAAGCCCAGGTTCTCGATAAATATTCTATGCTCGCTTTCCATCTCCCTGCATTCTCCCCCATCAACTTGCCTTGTCATTTTTAAAGCCTGACTTTGGCCTGTTGACTTCGCCATTTGCCCAAATGTCCCTGTAAGAAACAAGGAATTAGGTTTTTTCACAGGGTGGTCCTTGTGTCAGAGCTCCCCCTTTCCTCACCCCATTCTAGCACGCCTTGTATGCAAAGCAAGTCTCATTACCTCAGACTTCCCAGCTCTACTATACTCTAAAAACTTCACATAACATTTGGGTTTAGGATTCTCCTTTGTATCTCAAACTGTTTCTCGAATTAAGGGCAGTAAGATGGACCCTGTACCTGGATTGGATTGTGAATATACAGATGCATTGGTTTGTTTCATTTTAATTTATGAATATAATTCAGCAGCTTTTTTGTTCCATCTCTTTAAATCTGTCTGTTAACTGCCAGGATAGGCTCTGCTTCACTAAACCTCCTCATTGTGATTATATTAGGACCTCCACTTCTGTTTCGGCTAGTTTATCAGATCAATAAAGTACAAAAAGAATTGCTGATGAAACTATTTGAAATGGCAGATCAAATAACCTGGAAGATTTATGGGAGATTATGTAGGCTCTAGGCAATCACTTAAGGGTGTTAAATTTCCAACGGCTTTAGAAAGATGCAAAAATTGCTTAACATTCTGGAATATCAGTTGAAGGACATAACAATGTTTAGAGAATAACCAAAAAAAGATAATGCTAAATATAAAATATCTATTGCAGGACAGCATAGGAACTGAAATAAAACTTTTTTCCCAGTAAAGAATTTTTTAACGATGATTTGGGGATAAACATAAAACTTCAATATAGCATATGCATTTATTCTGAGGTAACGTAAGTTCCAGATTAAAAAAAAAAAAAAAACTAGGAAGCTGATAAAATGGGAGTATTTTCCTGTTATAACCAAGAAAATATGGTTAAGTCAAACATAATGAAAAATTCTCAGCTTGGTTCATTAAGACTAAAGCTACCTTGACATGCTGTTGAAATTAACCTGAGAAGCCCTAGAAATGGTTGATGGTTTAGATTCAGACCAAGAAAAGCTCCCATTAAACTTTACATTATTCAGGATGCTTTCATTCCAACAACGGACATCCCACTCAAGCTGACTTTAGGTAAAGCTTACTTTATGTAGCCCCTGTAACTGAAAGACATAGCTTGGGATATGACTGTGCCCAGAGGTTCAGACAATGTCTGTATGTGCTGGTGGTTTTCTCTTCGTCTTTAAGCTCTGCATTGTAGCTCACAACTAAGAGTAGTTCCTAGAATGAACTACAATGTCTTGCTTCTCTGAGTCTGCACAGGCCAGTTCCCACTGCCTGGACTCCCTACCTCTCCCTTATTCACTCAGGGTGCTCTTTCGCATTCTTGTTGCATGACCACCTTCATTAATTCCCCATTTAAATGTCAGTTCCTGAAAGAAGCCTTGGAGTAAAGGTCCAGAGACTCTGACGCACCCGTTGCCCTGTGAGATTCAAGCCAAATGAAAGCCTCTGCCCCATGGCACATGAGAAAGCATTTGCATCAGTGGAGACCAGAAGCCCAGATCTCACGAATGTGCTATATTGCAGCATAACCAATATTCAATGAGAAATGTACTGAAAGTGGAGATGGGCAGAGAGGAATACAATCTGACAAGAGTGAGTTATTATGGCTGGAGGGCAATAAATAGGAAAGTTTGCTGGAGAGTGAAAAGTTAGAAAGGCAGTAACTCCACATTGGGTCTTTGTCTATTTTACAGTGTTCTATAGCTGCACTGAGCCAAGTATAAGTCGACATTTGAAAATTCAAAAAACCCAACAGCAATCGAACCATGACATCAAAAGTAACTATATAAATTAAAAACAACAAATTTAAGTTCAAACAACAACCTGATGACTATCTCTAAAATATCTTCTATTCTCTTTTAAGAAATAATTTTTTAAAAAAGAAAGAAATCAAAATGAGAGAAAAAAAAGTGATTTCAGGCTCCTTTCCTAACAGTTTCCAAACCATCACTGTTGGTTGTGTTTTGAAGTTTTTTAAATCTTTTTTTAATTGAGGTATAATTGA
The DNA here is from genome assembly GCF_048773025.1 of Camelus bactrianus. Classification (NCBI taxonomy): domain Eukaryota; kingdom Metazoa; phylum Chordata; class Mammalia; order Artiodactyla; family Camelidae; genus Camelus; species Camelus bactrianus. The sequence continues at coordinate 18,287,388 of NC_133560.1, read as the reverse complement.
CATATAACGTTACATTCATTTCAGGTATAAGACCCAATGATTTGACATTTGTGTATGTTGCAAAATGATCACCACAATAAAGTCTAGTTAACATCTGTCAACATAAAGAGGTAAAAAAAATTTAGTCTCCAACTTTTTTGGTAACTATTCATGGTGTTCTGAAGTTTTCAACTAATAAAATATTCAGTGAAGGCAATGATTTAAAAACTTTTTTTTGTTGTTGTTCATTTGGGGATTTGTTGGCTGTTTTTAGAGGAAAGTTCTTTGCATAAAATAAGGGGGCTTCTGCTTTTGCTTTCTGGTGCACTTTTCTCCTTCTCTTTGTTTAGATAACTTCTATCCCACTTCAGGTGTCATCTCAAATACCATTTTCTCTAAGAGAGGTTTTCCCTGAGCAATTTATCAAAATGTTGGTCCATCTACGATGCTCTCTTACAGCCTGTTGACTTTTCCTCACTTATCACATATTTTCACTTGGAGATGATTTGTTTTATGTCTGCCTGCCACCCCCACCCCTCAGGCTGTGAGTTCCTGATGGCAGTGTTCATGTCTGTCTTGCTCCCCCTCAGTGTTTCCAGACTATAGCCTAGCTCCATAAAAGTCGCTCAATAAATATTTGTGGAATGGATAAATGCAGCTCATCCTCAAGACTCAGCACAAGTACCTCGTACTCCAGGTAGGCATCCTTGGTGCCACCAGCCTGTAAATGTCCTTGTTTTCAGAGCAGTCCGTGTGTATACCAGTATCATAGCCCAGAGAACACTGTAGTGAATCCATCATCATTATTCTCCCTCGCCTTCTAGAGAGTGCACAGTCCCTGGAATACAAAGCATACGAGAGTGAACATTGCTGAGGAATGAATGCATAAAAGATCAAAATGCTGAGTGTGCCATACACCCACCAGTCAGCCTCCCAGGAAGCAAACTTGGCTTTACAACCTGGCTGAGCATCCAAGGAACGGCCATGGTGAACACCTGTGAGGTGCACTCTTCCCTTGAGAAGGATATTACCCAGAGAGAAGAGCAATCAGAATAGCTTCATGCTTCAAAAACAGCTTTAAAGGTAAGCATTCCATGTCCTCACTCCCTTACACGGTAAGAAAATATTTTTAGCTACTTCGTTCTAAAGTTTTTCAGTGTGACAATATAACAGTATCATTAACTACACTTTTCATCATGTGACTGAAGACTAACTAGCTGACACATCCCTCGTGAGACAACGTGATTCCAGCATGATTCAGCTGCTTTCTACATCCATCAGGTGAGAATGATTCACAACACCTGAGCAGTGGCGTGACCCCTCTTGAAAAGAAATACCAATGGGATATCCAAATCCAGGAAGGCCTCCGGGTCCCTTTCAAATGAAAGGGACAAGGCTATCTATTCATAACTACCAGATTCTCTTTGCATTTGGGATTTAGAAGAGATTGCTCTAACTTTGAATATAAGAGAATTTGCATAACTAATAAAATGCACTTTGATTAGCATCTAAGATATTACACATGCACACATCCCACATGATTGTGGTAAATGCCAATCTCGTATGTGGATATATGGCTTACATATACAATCTGTACATAAACAGCACATACGGACATAATACCCTATCTATCATTCAGCAGATATGAGCTGAACACCTATTATGTACCTTCCACTATTCTAGCTGCTAGAAGTTCAGTGGGGAACACAGCACAGAGAGTTCTTATCCTTACGGAGTTAACATTCTAGTAACAGAAGACATAATAAACAAATTTTAAAAATTGAATGTTTCACAAGGGCTTGAATAGGATAATATGGTAACTAAGGAGGGGGAGCCACATGAGATATTTCATTTGTATATATAAACATATGAGTAATTTACAAAATTTACGGAGTATCTTAGTAGAAATTCAGCACATTTTTTAACACAAGAGTATAATAACTTCATTTTTAAGGCTATTGTAAATATTAAGGGTTGTTCCATGTTTAGGCATTTAAGAAGTCAAATATTTTCATGAACTCTCATATACTAAAAAGAAAAAAAAAAAATCACATGATTGCTAAGTTCAAATTTTTCCAAAACTGCAGAATACTAAAGGTGAGACCGCTATGAATGTGTTTTCAGAAAGTCATTCCCAAGTGTGGCTCTGAGAAGAATTATCTGAGGTGCTTTTGTAAAATAGGGATTCTGACTGCCCATCTTAACATCCACATAATTACATTTTTACGGATGGAACCTGTGCCCACAAGTGTTTAAATGCTCTCAAGGTGATTTCGATAACAGCCAGGTTTGAGATCTGTTCACCCAAGATGTTCAGTGCATGCATATCAAGACAATTTTCAAAACAGTACTTTTCAAGTTCAGGGAGGTAAACTTGCCCAGTAAGGTAAAAATGCAGCCTACAGTTCCCAACCCAGGGATTCTGACTCACTAGATTTACAGATCTCTTTGTCCAGCTTTCAGCAAACTCCCTAGAGAACTGTGATGTGCAAATGCATTTTTAGAAATCACTGTTTTGAATAAAATACATTAGACAGGAAAACTGCCTACAGGTACAAGTATGGTAATTCTTTAAACAGACCTGGGGCAGACAACCAGCAAAATTTCAAATACCTTCTTCCTATGAAGAAATGCTATATAAACTATGTCAACAACTAATGTGGCTTCATAAGAAAATGCTGCTTTGGAAGAAACAAAAATAGATGTGTATGATATATGAGAGAAAAGTGTGTTTGTCTGGTTTTCATGAGTACCTACTAGTTATTGTATTTAAAGGAGAGCAAAGATTTTTATTTATGCATGAAAGAGGAGATTTCAGGATTTATCTGACATTATTCCTTCTGATAATTATTGAGAATGAAGACCATAGTCATGGCATTCATTCAGACAGGAAACTTAGTCTGCTTTAATTTTTTTCAAGTTTGCTTTCCTATTATTTGGACAAAATAATTCTGCTCACCACCCCTTTTCTGGCCATTTCTTGTTCCCTATTGAATTTTTATTCTTTCAATTAATGACTCACATCTACTGGAACAAGACACTCTCATCCTGAGCTGGGAAGTATGGGAGAAGAAACAGGACTGAAAAGGCGTCCTCATTAGACCAGGTCCAAGAAATGATGAAGGGAAAACGTATAGATGGTTAGGGAAGCTGTGGCTTCCTTACAGCACTCCAGTGGGAGTGGTCTGAGTGGGACTGTATTATCACAGCGGCTTATTGTGAATGTAAGTAGCTGTGTCACACTTTGGGTACCAGGCTTTGGAACGAGCAGGTGAGTGAAAGGGGTTCTATGAAGAAAGAGAGAGTGTAGTGCAGCCTATGTTCACTGAAAATTAAACACATTTTAAACTCACAGTAATTTAAACTGTATGGCATTAAGAATTGACCTACGGCTTAGTGAAAGAAAACAGAGCTTCTAGAAAAAGAAGCAACTCTGGGTGAAAATACAGGAAGCATTTCAATTCAACTTAACACAGAATGTTGTGAGCATCAGAAATTGGGTGACTAAAACATAGCAACACTCATCAAGTTGTTGCTATTATTAAAAATATTAGCAAACATAACAAAAATATGCAATCAGCCCTGGGAGATGAACTTGGAGAAGAATTTGGAAACTGTGGGTCCTTATCCTATTCTTTCATCTTGGCTTTGGAAGTATACAACTTGAACTTGCCAAATAGTTCACATCTTTGATGTCATCCCCCTGCAATTACCACTTTTTCTTCAGGCTTCCTTCTTTCTTCAAAGCTCCATCCTGGGAAGCTAAGAAGTCTCTACTCTGGGAAGCTCATTGGTTTCCTTGATAAAGAACCAAAGAAGAGAAAACGACATAGACATTAAGGTACCATTTCTCATTACACATTTTCAGGAAAAAAAAAGTTTGTATTGACAATTATTAATACAGCATATCTCAGATTGTAAATACACCCTACATTTGGTTAAAAAAAGTTTTTAAAAATTATTACGCACATGAAATCAGTTACCAAAAAGCCATTCCATAGATATAACCTGATAATATACAGCATGCTGGTTGATTTCTACCAACCAGAGCGTCTTTAGTTTTGCACTTACACTGAGCACAAACTGAACTCGATGTTGCTTAGCTTAAAATAGTAGAAATTCCTTCGCATATCCAGTCATGTTGAGAATCATTTCATTTCTCGGACATAATTTTGCAAAATGGCAAGAGAATGATTTTTCTAAGGAAGATGCCTTTAAGTGGCTCTGAAGCAATCACTATTTCCAGTTTTGAATTGAAAGGAAGCCAAAAAATACAAGTTTATTATAGGCCTCTGCCAAATGAATAGCAGAAAATAATCCACTGCAGAAAATGAGGAAAACAAAGCCTCATATTTGCTTATGTTCCTATGGCATCCTATCAATGTGTCAAGCTTGACACATTTAGATATAATGTTTTCAGCTGAGCACTTACTCATTTCAGGCACCTATAAATATGTGTAAATAGATTAAAGGACAATATTTATCCTAAATTGCTTATTTTTGGCAGATGCAAATATAACAAGACTCTTTATAATTCATGTTATTATTTGATTTATTATTTGATTTAAAAAAAAGACTCTCTGTGGTTTGTTGCAGGACACTGCTGTGAATAATCAGCAGTTACTTAAAAAATTATTCAACCAGAATGTTTTTAAAAAGGTAATTATTAAATGAATCTATAATTGACTTTTCCCAAGTAGCTTAATGACAAAGGAGAACATTTTTACAATTAAATAAATTGTTGTTTTGAAAAGTATCCTTTCTTCCCAGCCTCATTTCTCCAGTCCTAAGATGTTTCTAGTGATAGTGTTCTACACAAATGAAGGTTGAACACATCATTCAAATATAATTTCAAACTACTGCCCTGTTCTATTTAATCCTCTCATTTTTCCGAATATAAAAGCTGAATATATTAACCACATAGTCCTTCTATCTGATAAATCCAACAAGTAAAGCAATCTTTCTGAAAACTTCCTTACATATGAAAAAGGATCAAGCCTTCCTTTAATAAAAAATATTTCTTCAATTTCTACTTGGAAAACCTTGACAATTTTTTAAAAATTATTTTCTTTTTGACTTTTTTCTCACTCCTTCAAAGCCCCCTAAAGCCCAAGAATGGAAAGTGGAAATCTACCGCATTAACTTGTATAACTCTCAGTTGTTACTGTCTATATTGAGGGACATTGCTTCATCTTTTTTTTTTTATCAAGTTTAGAATGAATTGAACGTTGATTGAAAAAGTATTTCAGAAGAAAGAAAGTGGCAAAAGGTCAAATAGATAGATAGTTTCATGTTATTTTATTGGAACAGATGCCCAATTCAGGAAAAGTTTTCTAGTGACTAAAGAACACAGAGAATTATTTATCTATGTAAAACCTGGCTATAGTGTGGAAAAATTAAATAAAGCTTCTGTAGTTCCACTTTATTAAGGAGGTGAAGAAGCATTTGTGATGACAGCCTTCAAAGCCCTCTGCGTTAGCGTCATCTATTGTTTAAAGTGCACTTCATAACATTCTTCGCTTACAGACTAGGACCTTCTCTATTCTTGTTTGCGTTTTTCTATTTTGCCTTTCTTCTCACCTCCATGTTCTAATATACTCCATATCCACTCACACCATCTCAAAGCCTTCCTCCCTCAGGGCACCGTCCCCAGTTAGCAATTTCAGGTGCACAGGAAGGAGCAGGTTACTGGAGCTCACACCGAATTCTCTGAATAACGCTGAGCTCAGCTTCCACGAGACTATCCGTGCTGCCTGGGAAGTCTGAGACCCAGAGAAGTGTTAAGGTGCTAAGGCGGCTTCCCCGGGTACTTTCCCTTTCTGTGTCCTTGTCAGACATCCACAACAACAAAGACAATCTGGGCTTGTCTCTTTTTGGAAACCATAAAGAGTCTAAGTAATGAAGTTATGAATTCCTTTTCTAAACAGCATGTTTTCAAAGGCTGGAATATCTGCATGTTCATTAGCCTAGATGTCCTACAAAATTACAGCCTTTTAAGGATGCTGCACTTTTAAAATGGTGTTTCACAATTATATTTTCCAGGACAGATATCCGTGTATCGTTAGTTGGAAAAAGATATCTCAGAACAAATGATAATCCGTGGATTCAGAAACGTTATGAATTGTGTTGCTCTTCTCTCTTCCAAGCTTGTGTGTATGTGAGTGTTTATATCAGAAAGAAGAATTGCTGTTTCCTCTTTTCACAAGAAAGCCCTCTTTATCTTTAAAAAGACAGCTTTGCAACTAAAAGGACCTAGAAGGACATGTGCTTCTTAGCATACTAATTGCTTCTGCCCTGAAGTAGGAGGAATACCTTGTAGCTGGCTTTGCATTTCCTAAGCTACATATGTAGATACCCCACATCCAGGAGGGAAATTCACTTAATGTGCTTTGTAACTTTCAGAAATGATTACACAGTGGACCTGCAGGTACCACTGTGCTTTCAGCGTGTAGCTTTGCATCTGCAGTAATTATTTTTATGATATGTGACTGACTGCTCAGTTGAAAAATACTGGGAGAAGGGGAAAGAATTCAAGGTTTATGGGCCATGGCAAGATAGAAAATTGATTAAAATTGTTTTGGTTTTTTAAAAAACTTTTAATTAATAGTACTCGGTTTCTTCAAACATTCGGATAGAAATTATAGATGCCACATCCTCATTAAAATGAGTCTAGTGGTACTGGAATACAAAGTTATCCACAATGGGAAAACCACTAAAAATTTAACACCTTACTTTTTCTTTGTTTATAAAAAGGATAGCACCAGCTTTAGGAAATTTTGAAGTTCTCCTCATACAGGACATTGCAACTGCCGACTGAAATAAAATCACACAACGTGAGACTTGTGGGCTAAATTTTATTTGGGGCAAAATGAGGACTATAGCCTGGGAGACAGCATCCCAGAAAGCTCCAAAGGGGCAGGGGGGTATTCAGTATTATATAGGATTTCAGTGAAGGGGGGCATGTGCAGTCGAGCACATATCTAGGCAGGGGCTTGCGGCTAGTCACGAGGAGCAGATGTCACTGTAAATGATTTTAGTGCTTTTCTAGATATTGGAGATGCAAGAATTGGGGTCATAAAATCTTCTCCTGAAAATATCCTAAATATCTGAAGGCCTCTTCTGCCAGTTTTCCCAGAGCAAAGAGTGCCTTATTCCTAATCTCCACCCTGAACTCCTTTCAGGGTGTGTTGGAGGTCAGCGGCTGCAGTGGTTTGTGATTTAATCCAAGCAGAGTTAGATGGCAAGTGCCAATGTGATCCGATCCTTGTAGAGGCAGATGGCAAGCACCAGATTTTTAGTTAGCACAATCAAGAACATGGCTGGTGCTACCATCCTCAGGTAATTGATCTACCAATCCTGCCTGCTGTGAATGAAAATATTGCAACCATATCAGTAAACAAAGAATGCTGAAACCAAGTCATCAGCAGCTGCTGCCACCCCCTAGTGAGGACAGGCCTGCAGCCCAGCCTCTGCAGCCACTCACAATGATGCCCTCTGAGGGGACTCAGAATAATAAAGGGCAGGATACTGGCCCTAGATAGCCAGGTGCTTGTCAAAGGAATGAATTCAATGAGCCCAAGTGTTTGCTTCCTCCCATACAAAGAAAAGCACTAAATTCTTTTAACTTGAGATGCCTGGTTTTCTTTAGATACCAAGTAATCTTTTATTGTTCCAACTACCCGGTCTTTGTTGTAAAGCTCCTAGATATCCTAGCTCCTCCCCCACCTCTTCGGAGCAGTCCCTCAGAGCCACCTGAGGGGCTGTCATCCCGGCTCCAGTCCTCCCACCAAATAAACATAACTCACAACTTTCAGGCTGCACATTTATTTCAGTCAACACTGCACAGTACCATTCCCTCTGCTACTGGTCGTAGAGCTTTTTTTTTTTTTTTTTTTGGAGAACTGTCTCCCTGACCCTCAGTTCATGTAATTTAATTTCTCTGGCAGAACCTCTTGTTTGAGGAGATAGTATGTGACCAAGGCTTGTAAATCAGAGCATCAGTGATCCCCCAGTATAAATGGTTAGTCCAGGTACAGAAACATAATCCAACTCAGACTAATGAAGCTCAATTATAAGGCATCTGTTGCCATAAAGAAGAGAGACTCTATGATACCTAAAGCTGGGAGAATGATCTGACTGTGAGTGAAGCCAAAAGACAGAGACAGAAATGGCCCTTGATAGCATGTGAGCCCCTAGCTCCAGCTACTACTGGACTGACTGGAGTTTTTCACTGTCTACAGGCAATAAATCTCCCCATTTTGCTGAAGTCAGTTTGATTTCAGTTTTAGTCACTTTTATTTGTGTTTCAGTTATATGCAATAAAAAATTCTGGCCGATAAAACTATGATGACTACCATGCTTTTTCAGTAGGATCTGAAATGAACATGCTCCATGTCAGTCAACGTCTGAAGAAGGCCCATTGCTGTTGATAAGGCTGATTTCCCTTTTGGCTTGCCCTAAATGGTCTACCTCCCGTTTCTCTTTCATTCATGCATGGAGGAAATGTTTGAAGTTCACCGTGTGCTAGGCTCTTAAGCTATTGCAAGCGGGATAAGCCTGAGAACATCTGAAGTCCTGACCCTCATATAGTTTTATGCCCAGTGAGGGAGGCAGAATATGCGTCATGACAGATAAGATTAGACAGCAACTGGTGGTGTGGGAGCAGTGGCGCACACAGCAGACCACATAACTCAGATTCAGGGGCTCAGCCAAGGAGGAGGTACCACGTAATACCAAAGGGATGTGTACAAGGTGTCAGGAGGTGAAGATGGACTTAGCAACTGTATGCATGAGATGGTTTCACGGAAGGAGAAGACAGGAAAGGAGCAGCAGGTTTAGGGGGTGGGGAGGCAGGGAAGGAATAATATATAGAAAGAGATCTAAGAGTAAACACTAGGGATTTGGCTCCAGAGTCCTAGAGATGAAGATTTGGGGTCAGCATGTCTTTGGAATTTGAGGCCATGAGAGCAAAGGAGTTTTCCTAGAAAGGGTTGAGACTGGAAAACAGTAGGCTTAGTGCTGACCACAGAGGAAGACTAATTAACATGGTCAAAGGGCTCTGAAAAGGAGACAGAGAATTATCCACAGCAGGAGATAGAAGAACAGGGAGTCTAGTGTCACAAGGGAAGAACATGTGTCAAGTAGGAAGTCATTGTTCTCAACAGTGACAAACAGCGTAGAGAACTCAAATAGGGCCTGAAAAGTGGTCACTGCATTTAACATCTAGAGAATGGTTCTTATCTTGGTTGAGATCAGTTTCCATGGAGTGGTAAGTACAGAAGACAAGTGATTATGTGCCAAATGTTTGCTGAATAGGAGGTGAACAAGAAAAGACATTCTTTCAAATAACTTGACCCTAAAAAGGAGGAATGGGAGATTCTTGATGTGGGTATTATACTGGGAAAATTAAATACGAATATATATTTGTCTGAGTTGATAGATATTTGAGGATCTTTAAATTCTTCTTTTAGGAAGGATTCAGCAGAAGGAAAGGCTTAAGATCCAGAATAGGAGAAAAACAGTAGATTATTAGGCACAGAGAACACCAGACGAAGATACATGGAAACTAGTTTACCTTTTTCTTCGTATTGAAAAATAAAAATCAAGGCATTGCCAAGAGAAATATTAAATCTTCGTATATCTAAATGTTCTAGGTCAGTTCAGGTAACTGTCCCTTCCATGTATTTTTTGTCTGCAAAATTCCTGAAGGATTCCGGAATCAGATGTTGGGATAGTCATACATTGAATGGTTTTACTTGTTACGTCAAAAGAATAGGAAATAAAGAAAATATAGGTAAACAGACATGCCACTTCCTCATCATACTTTTAGAATTCATACAGACACATCTCCTTTCTATAGAAAAATAAGTGAGGCAACAGTTCCAAATTACATGATTTTTTCATCTTTGTAAATCACTGTGAAAATACATACACACACCACACAAAAACGTTCTCCCTCTTTTTTTTTAATCTACTCTATTTACCTGTCTTTCCAACTAACATCTACCTTCATCCACTTATTTTCTCCTTCTGATAAGAAGATTTAACTCTCTGATGCCTCTGTATTTAATATGTATATCTTGTGCTTCTTCAGTAAATCTCTATTCATATATTAAAAATAAAAATGTGGAAATATTTCTTCATTTAAAAAGAGATAATCAGGAATGAAACCATCCACAGATCCTTAAAAATATATTTGAGGAAGTTACTCTGTTAAAAATATAAATAGGCAGATGTCCTCTGTAAATACAAGTATTTGACTGATTTTAGAAATAAACTTTACTCTCTAGGCAAAAACATTTGGGTTCTGAATTAAAGCATTCAAGTTCAGATGGATTAAATTCAGCAGATAATTGATTAGCTCTTGTTACAACTATCTCATATTCCAATCCACAAAAAATTATACAGTGTACAATGAACATTTAAGTTATGAATAGCTCATTAATTCCATTGCTATTTTAACCAGTGCTCAGAGAGAATATTTAAGACTTTGCTACAGTATGGCTTAAAGCCAGAGGGATCTTCCACATTCAATCTAAAAGACATTTTATGACAGATGGAAACAAAAATGACATGGATTTACAGCAATCTGAAAATGGCCTTATAGTTTGGTACATTTATAAGCTATTCCCACTTAAAATAAAGAACTTTTAAAAAGTAATATAGACATATTAAATTTCTTCATATATCTTTCCTTGGGCAGATGGAAGAAAGCCAAATAATTACTAACAATCCATCAACCATATAATGGAATTTGTGCTTTAACAAATGGACTAAATAATGGCTCACATTTAGGAAAATGGACTTTTTAAATGGCCTATTTATTGCCTTCATTTATATTTTAAAGATATTTCTTTCGAAGGTTTTAAACACTGAATAATTGGTTGGAAAGGTAATGTATTATATCATGCTTTCGCTTTAGGCAAACACAGCAAATATCCCAACTAGTTTAGGAACAAGAACTCCCAAGAAGAGTGAGAAAGAAGGAGACTGGTACACTTCCTAGAAACAAAGTGAATCTGGCATGTTCCGGCCTCAGGCAGCCAAGGAAGCCATAAAGAAAATCAGCAACGCTGAGGACAGGTGGAACTCAGTTGCATAATGACTACAACTCCACCTACTTCAAGGGGAATGTAAGTTAAACTTTTGTGCTCACAGGCAAAAGTAAAAGGCATTGCAAAACCAGCCAACAACCTCTTCAGGCTCAACCATATTACTGGATTCTAGGAGGCACTATGTCCATGAAACTACCCACTCACAGAAATGGAGAAATGAGACTTAGTATGGCAGGAAATGTGTTCGTGGAAAGGAAATTAGAACATATGGTAGTAGCCAACCCTACTATTCTGCAAAATAAAAGTTGCTTTTGATTATGAGTTAATCTAACCTTCCACCTTTACAATCAAAGAAATACAGTGACTTAAGGCTTGTTTTATCCCTCGTGGCACATTAAGTCAGAGAAAACAAAGCACAAATCCTGTATTTTAAAAATAAGTTTTACATAAACCATATAAATTATTACAATCATCTTCCACTTTGCTTTTGAAGGTGGAGACTGACCTTCCTGTAGTAGATTTTGGTTTGGTTTCACTCTCAGCAGCTGCCACTTTGTAAATGACTCACCAGGAACATCATATATCGTAACAGTTGTTCAAAAACAGCCTTGGCCTTAATTATCAAGGGTACAACTCAGTAGCACACGTAGTAATTTTTCTAGAAATTAAGGTTTGACATCAACTAAAGTAGAAAAATCATCAGCATTAGGTCAGCCAGATTCACGGGTTAGCAAAACAAAAGACGAATTTTCTTTTCACAAATAGGTGTTGACATAAGTAATCGATAAAGAATCAATAACCATTTTTCAGTAACTATTTTTATATCCTATACTGATTTTACTCTAAACTAATATTATAAAGCTTTATGTATATGAAGCTTAAAAAAAAGTCAATAATACGAATAGGACAGAATTTTATTGGAGCCAAACTGAGGACTAGCCCATAAGACCACTTCCTAGATTATTCTCAACCATTGCTCTGGAGAAGCATGGTTTCAAGCATAATTTTGTAACTTGTCGGAAGAAACATTAATAAATCAGGGATATAGCTCTTCAAGTTTTCAAAAAAATAAAAAATAGAAGTAAAGACCACCACCTCCACCCTACAAGATGAGTCAGTGTGGCCGTGGCACCTGAGAAGGGACTCTTATCACCTAGGGAGGACCAGCACTGGCGCCCTGGGAAAAGGGACATTTAATCTTTGTTTTTAACATAGACATTCTTTACTTCTGGTCAACGTGCCCTTTTCCTTAATAATTAAAGCATATGGACAATGTAGGCCACAAACAGGCTGTTTTACTTTAAATTCAAGTTAATTCATATATAAGCCAGAATGACTCTGTATCTCAATATGTGAAAATTTCTTTTATCATAGGTCATCTTCCAGGTTTAAAATAATTTCTGTGATTGTGCAAAAATAATCCGTGTATTCATTTGTTTATCAATTTTTTTGGTTTGTTTTGAGGCAAAGGGATTGAGAAACCAGTGATGTTTCTTCAACATGGCTTATGTTTACATACTATGTCTACATTTGGGGAGACATTATAGAAGGGTTGTTGGGTAACTATCAGTAGAAAGCAACTCTAGCAAGATAAAGTAAACTGACACAGGGAATTAAAAAAAGAAGAAAAAAATGAAGCATCAAATTTTACAAAGGGCAGGCACAAGAAAACCTTGAAGAATCTGGGGAGCAGAAACAATTGGATCATCACTTTAGGCTATCCTTCCATGAACTGCTCAAGATTCAATTTCTCAGGAGAAAAACCTGATCTTGGGTTTCATGTCCATTGCTTGGCTGGTCAAGCAGGGGGTACTTTATCTAGAAGTCCCCCAGTGAATACACATAATGAAGAGAAGCAGCAGGGGAGAGAACTTATAATTAGGTATCTGATCTGTAACTAACAGACTTTCTTGGATAAATTTATTCTCTGCTAAATCATCCACAGTTTCTTTTCCTTGAAATTTCAAAGACAACAATCAACATTCACACTAGTATGCCTATATTGTACTTGCCTACAATGTAATACAAAATATAAACTGAAAATTAAAAATTAAATCAAATTAGGTTGTTAAACTCAAGGTGCTACTAATGTTAATAGGTAAGGCAACTAAGTTTACAGCACAGTAAGAGCTATGCTAGATGCAGATGGTCAACAGGAATTTTTGATGAAGCAATCTGTGATATTCTACAAGAAAGGGTAAATAGACCTTTAGGCAGAGAAATGTTATGGGTCACCATGCATGCCAGTTGGACTGTTTACGATGGAAAGCAGTGATAACTGTGAGCTGACCATGAATTCAAATTTAAGCTCGGCTACCTTGTACTGTCATAATATTCTTGGTGCACTCACTTTTCCTATCCGGTCAGATTATTCCTCCATCCACTGCAGATTATTCCTCCATCCACTGCACAAGAGAAAATCACTTTATTGCTAAAACATGGAGGAAACAACAACAAACCAACTCTCTTGAACTTAGAGGACACTGAAGAACTCCCTAAAGTGCAATGGTACGTGTGTGTGTTTGTGTGTGGTGCGTGTAGGGGTATCTTCTCCCATGTGTCAACAGACACTCTGAGATGTCCCTGAAATAATCTAGCTATGCAATGCCTCTAAATGTTTGAAAAACAAAGTAGTTACAAACTCATGAAACATCTGAAAATGGATTTCTGGGTTACATGCTATGAGCAAGTATTTAGACCCTTAAAGAAGTAATATTTTAATATTTATAGTGCAATAAAGGAATCCACAGTCTATTAAACTTCATAACTTGCCTCCAATCCGGGGCATCCCCTGTGACTTTTTAAATAAATTTTAATGTATATTTGTGATTAAGAGTAATAAAGTATCAGAGCTTATTTAAAACACAATAAAAGGCTTATTAAACGTTGGTAAATTACTTGGGATTCTTCAGGGAGATTTCTTTTCCTCCTCCTGAAAGAGTGCTCTCCTTCTTGGCAGAGTTTCACAAGCTTTATACACCTTGAGTGGGATTAGAATCCCTACTGCTACAGTAGGGAGCTACTCTCAAAGTGTTTTTCCATAAATGGCTAGTATCCCAATAGAATAAATTGAAAAGGTCACTGAGAAACCTTTAGAATCCTAGGAGAGCATGGCAGGAGTGAGGCAACTAAATCCTAAGAAGAATTTGAACATTTTGTGTCCATGCTGTTTTTCATCCATTCTATCATGAAAATTAACATGGCAACAGTATTTTTTTTCTTGGAGGCTCTTACAACTCCTCTCCCCAGGAGAAACATGTATTTTCCTCCTGAGGAAGCCAGTTTGTTAATCAGCCAAGGTGCACGGAAAAGTCAAGTGCAATCAGGTATTAAGAGACAAGTGATTAGGGAAAGTATTTAAGAATCAGAAGCAGAAGTCATATTAAATGTTAATGCTTCTGTTTCTAAACTTAGAAAGTTTTGCTTTGTGACATTTAATTTCTGTTCTCGCCTATATTATCCATCTGCTTTTCTACTGAACATTTTGCATTCACTCCCAGTATCAGCCTCTCCTATTGGTTTATATCAATAGGAAGCTGATTCCTCTCCAGCAAAGTAAGTCTTGAAACAGTTTTAGCGAATCAAAGTGGAGACTAAAGAGATTTAGGCTCTAGTCTATGCTTTTTCTTCAGTTTCTTGATTATACAAAGAAAACAGCACTTTTAAACACATGGCTCTTTAACATGGTCAAATCAAGGCATATTTCATGTGAACTGATCTATGTTCCAGTAATTTTTCATGCTAATGCGTGGTAATAATGATTAAGGCAGACATATTTAAAGACTATTCTGATACTGACCCATGGGAACTAAACCTGGATCATATTCAGAGACATTAAAGATTCTTCCAAACAGAGTATCATAGGTTTAAGATGGGCATTCATCATACAGATTTTCCTCTGCCTTGTGTCTGACAGTGTAGTGTAGAGAAATAGAATTCATCAACACTGGGAAAGATTTCAGAATTACAAAGCTAAACGAAATGTGTTTTCCCCTAATACAGTGTTCCTCAATCATAGTAAAATATTATTTAAAAGTGAGAATTTTTTAAGAGTACTCATCTTCAGACCCAACCCAAACAAACAAACAAACAAACAAAAGTTAAGGTTTTCTGGAGATGAACTCCAGACACCAGTATGTTCTCAAAGCTCCCCAGGTGCTACCAGCATGCTGCTAGGACTGAGATTCACTACCCTAGAAAGTACACATACACACACACACACACACACACACACACACACACACAGAGTAGTATTTTCAAGTTTCCAGTCAAAGAGATTTAAATTGTTTTCCTGATTTTCTAAGAATAATAGATATAGATGTACCAAAAATTATAGTAAACTTTCTCATCAACATTCTGTCGAATAAGAAATGCTTACTGATTTTCCAAGATGCATTAAGTGGCTCATATACAAAGATGAAAAAGTCTCTTTCTTCACAGAGGACAGTGTAAGCACAAGCATTCCTCAGTTGAGGACTGCGGGGGGAAATTCTGGTAGGCCCTTGAGAACCAAGAAATTTGTGTAGCAGAAATATATTCTTTAATATTATGGTTCCTCATATTTTTTCTTAACATTTTCCAAACATTTCTCAAAACGCTACTTGAAAACAAAGCGTTATATTCTTGGAGGACACATGAAATATGTTAAATAATAAAGTTATCCTATCATGGAAAGGAATTAGGATATTAGCTTTTACTTGTTATTCTTGTTGGGTTTTTTTCCTTCCATCATGAATTTGTTATCAAATTAAAGATTGTTCTAGATGTAATTTTTCTATTAGCTCAGTTCATTCTTCATCAACTTAGAAAACCTTTTTCAGTTCTCTCTCTCTCCTTTCTCATGACTGTACTTTGTATAATATTGTCACTTGAGTCTGTGGTCTTTCCATTCACTATTCCCCCAATTCCCTTCCAGAATCTCAAGTCCTCTCCTATTGATCTGTGTTGGGATCTTTTGTGCTTCTTGGTTTGGGTCAGGAAAACAGGAGTGGTTCAGATTATTCATGGCAGATCTGCCAAAAATGAATGTCTAATGTTGTTCAAATACTAATGGAGACAATGGGCCCCAAGTGGCCCAGGTCGACATAATTCACAGTAAAGAAAGTCACAGGTATCAATGTGAAGATAAGAATGCAACTAATTAATCATTATACTTTTTTGTTCCTGTATTATCTTACTGTCCCCCATATCCTATCTAAGCTCTTGAACACACTAACCGATTTCTACTGGCTCTGAACCCCCTTTCACACTCATGGGAAACAGAATTCCTTGCAAAATCCCTCCAAAGTAATTTCTGAGGTTTCCATACACTTATATTCACTGAAAAATGGTTTCTGGATTTTGATGCTGCTGATGCCCCTCATTCTCATATTCCACAACAATTCAACAATCTCTCATTAAACAAAGATGCTCTTCATCTCCTCCCACAGTGAAGTGGTCAGGGCGCCAACGTGTCCCTGGATGATTAAGATCTTTTAACTAAGATTCTCTATTTTCCTCACAAGATGAAAAAACACTTATCATTTTTGTTAATCAGAGCAGTATCAGTCACCATAACATAGCCCAAAACTCTGCTAGCTTCTGAAGATAATGTTCTGTTGTGCAATCTAGTTGAGGCAGACCACACGTTCTCTGATGTCTCCTTTGCCATATGAACAGCATGGTCTCCCCTCTCCCCTATCCCCAGTACAACAGTTAAACCCATATCTGCTGAAAACCTGGTCACTGCCACAGTTTGAGTGGTTGTCCTCACAGAAGTCAGTGGATACAAATCACTATGAGAGTGTTTGGAGGGGTTGGCTGGCTCCACTTTTGAGTTACATAAATCTGCGTTATAGTACAAGAAGTGCTACGTGTGATTTTCTCCCACGCACAACAGGAACTTCTTGAGAAGAAGGATTAGATCCCCAAAGCTTGGCTCCTTACTGCAGTTCAATAAAGATGTATGGGACAGCAAATGGAATATTATGGGGTTACTCAGAGGTGGGAAAAGGTTAGGTCCATCTGACACATGCTTTTCTATATTCTATAGCATTCGTTTTCATTGAGAACCTGGGTCTTCCTCTAGTCGAAAAAAAGGCCGAAGATGTTTTTTAGAATCTATAAAGTCCTCTTTACTGCCCACAAATGACCTCAGCCAACAGAGCGGGCAGT
The DNA here is from genome assembly GCF_048773025.1 of Camelus bactrianus. Lineage (NCBI taxonomy): Eukaryota > Metazoa > Chordata > Mammalia > Artiodactyla > Camelidae > Camelus > Camelus bactrianus. The sequence goes on along the minus strand of NC_133560.1, from coordinate 18,270,202 downwards.
GATGCTCTTGTCCCCTTGGAAGAGCATTTCCCTTCACTTATCCCAGTAATAAAGGGAACTCGGTCTCAAGGGGCAGCAATTCTGCACAAGTAGGGGCACACTGAGCGACGCCTTACTGCGCAACAGTTATCTGGGTCAGAAGAACACGGGAGGTGTTGAGGTGACTGTTTTGTTCAAACTGATTTCTGGATGCTAAAGCTGATACCCTGAAAAGTACAGCCTCTCTTCTGAGAAAAAGTATGATTCCTGAAACCACATTCAAGCTCCATTCAGTTGGATTTATTCTTATGTATTTTTTAAGGGGGAGGGGGAAATGGTATCTTTTCTGGTATTATGGCAAAGACAAAATTGGTTTTTCACTTCTTAATATGCTTTGCAGTGGCGGGTTTCCACTTGACACTCAGCCAGAGTCATTAATCTTTTAAAATGCAGGGCCTAGCCTAGCACAGGGCCCTGCACATCTACGTTTTCTTTTATTCAGTAAATATTTATTGAGTTTCTACTAAGTGCTCCATGAATATTTATGGTATAACTCAAAGTGGGAAAGAAGATAAAGACTGAGAAGGATAAATGAAGGATAACATCACTCAAGATGAGCTCCTTCAGGGCAAGGACCATTTTTAAGTACCTGGCAAGATGGCTGTACTCAAAAACATATTTGCAGAAGTGAATTGTGAAGCAATCAGGAAACAGGACCTAAACTAAGAAATTCAGAGAGCAAACTTAACTTTGTTTGGAAATAAGTAAAAAGTAGTTAAGGAATAGAAACCTTTAAAGATGGATATGCAAGACCCAACTGGAATCATGTGCTTTCTCTTCTTGGAATCCTGCAGCAACGTGAGGAACTATGTCCCTCCTTTTGCCCATCTTACAGTCTAGTCATAGGAGCAAGACATAAGGAACAGTTTGCTTTAGTTAAACAGTGAGCACGTTTGCATAGGGCACAACTGGAGAATTTAAGACTCAATGTCACATAAAAAATGCAGGCATTGTTAAGTACATCGGATTGTTTCACAAAGATGATTAAGACTTGAGTTATTATCATTTAATAAATTATCTAGGTGTTTCTCCTAAATATAGGTTCCTGAGAAACTTCCAATTCAAACACAAATAAAACATTCCCCATGAAAGACATCAACTATGCGTGTGTGTCTGTGTATGTGTGTTTCAGAAGCACCGAATATATTTTATGTGTTGATCAGAATTTATTTGCCAAGCTGTGAAATGTTTTACACAAGTATATGCTTGTTAAAAATCATTGCTTTAAATATCTTGACACAAACTGACTTGTAATATAGTTGGTAACTTCTAGAAGAAGCCCTAATAATGCTAATCACTCAGATTTATTTCACCTGTAATTATTTTGTGACCACAGCTATATTGTAAAATATCTGAATAGTGACAATACTGTTAGATCCTTCTGGCTTCCACAACAGTCCCTCGCATGATGCTTAGGGATTTACTAATTTACTTAAAGACATTAATTGCTGGAGAATCTGAAGCCATATGATATGATTTCTAGGTAAGCAGATATTAAGAAACCTATCTAGAAAATTTGGAAAAGGGAATGTTTAGTTTTCTATAATTAAAATTTCAAAGAATATTTATTCATAAGTTGACTCTGAAAAGATTCTAAAAATGTAAAGCTTCTGCTGACCTGGAAAACATAACAAAAAGTTAGAAATAGGTATTATTCAGTATTCTCATATGCTTGAAATTTATTAGATTATTTCAAACTCTGCTTTTAGCAATTAGGCCTTTGAGCTTACAAATACATAGAAAATTCAGACAACTGGAGGAATGGATTTTTTTTAATCCTTTAAATGTGGTTGAAGTAAGCAATACTGAATTGATCTGCTTCATAACCTTGGGGGAAAATAATTTTAAATAAAAGGGCTAGGATTAAGCACTGGGAGAGTTAGATGAGTCACACAGGACTTAGTTAAGTCAGCACAGAAGTCAAAATCAATTATTTAAAAATTGCCCTTAAATTACCTGTGAAATATAGTACACACAATTCTGCGTACCCAATTGAATCCAGAAAAGTGTTTGCACACTAGAATTTAGGAAACACTGAAGCAGATCAAGGAAAGAACAACAACAAAAAGTTCTATATATCATTCTGCTTTAAACACAATGATGAATTCTCTAGAGGTAAGCTGGGGTGAGTGGGGATTGTAAAATGTTTGTCCTTTATGTCAGTTTAACCAATTTTAACATTAAGCCCTTAGATCTTAATTTATTTTAAGAGATGTATTAGTTTTGAGAGGTTAGATTCTAAAGTTAGCACATAATATAAATATACCTTAATTTATGACTCCACTGATCTTAAAAGGGCCTCCTGCCCTCAAACTCTTTCTTCCTGCCACTCCAGTGTACCTGACTAACTCAGAGGTCTTACCAAGGTAGAAGATGTTTTGAAGACCAGTCAAAATGCAAATGCTTTATGGAAACGGTAACAGCATGCTCTCTGGCAAGGTACCTAATTTTTCCAGGTGGCTTAATTCATACTGTCCAGGGAGTTCCATCAAGGATACTGTTATCCACCTGCACCGTCCAATATTGAAGCCACTAGCTACATGTGGCTGTTTAAATTAAAATTAACTACAGATAAATAATATTTAAAATTCAGTTCCTCAGTCATCCTAGTCACATTTCAAGTGCTCAACAGCCACATGCATGTAGTGGTTGCCACATTGGACAATACAGATATAGGACATTTCCATCATCACTGTAACTTTTACTAGGTAGCACTGGTATAACTGTGTATCTAATTGCCTCATGATATTAATTCTATAGAAAACTCCACAATTAACTCGGCTAAGTATTGTACTATAACCAAAAGACTAGTAATTTAATTATCTATAACAGATTTAATTACCTATCATTTACTTTGAACTACTTGTCTTTATGAACAAGATACCCATTTACAATGAATAATCCCATTTTGCTGATGAAAGAAATGTCTTATTTGTAGTCCAGAAACACAAATACTGTGCTCTAACATTATGGAAATTTCAAGATACATCTAGCATATTACACGTTATAAAACATTTATTTCTATTCTTTAGGTACTCTTTTGGGAACAGGAGATATTTTCTATGTAATGCATTGCTCTAAAATTGACCAGAGTATTTGAGCCAAAAATAAAATTAAGCATGGTGTCTGCTACTGATGGAAATTACACGGCCCTTTATCCTTCACCCTTGGTTGTTGTTCATTTCTGGGAAAGTGAATTTGGGTACAAATATCAAAAAACATGCTAATCTCTACTGTAGAGAATTTATTTTCAAACACAAAGCTTTCCTGTTTGATTTTCATATTGAATGTTTGGGTTCAAGGAGATAGAACTACACAAGGCAGGCAGTCAATTGCCTCTTTCCCAGCCAATAACATTTCCATGGTGCTCTGTGGCTCCCTCAGTTGGCTGGTTCCCCACTTATAACCAAAGCAGAAACATAAATTTATAAAAGCAGAAAAATAAATACTAAGAAATGGACTTAAGTCAACTTTTCATGCTGGTTTCCTTAATTTTTATTCCAAATTCTGTTCATTCATTCAACAATTATGTCTGGGCACATACTGCATGCCAGACACTGTTGTATGCACAAGGTGGAAACAGCCCCTGCCCCTCGTGGCATTTTGAGTCTTGGAGCTTGAGTAAGTGAAAGGTAAAAAAGACGGGAAAAAATTTTAAATAAATGCATAACTAAGATAATTTCAATTAGTCACAAATTCTATGAAGAAATTAGAACCAGTTAATGCGAGAAAAGTAATTACTACAAAGGGCTGCTTTAGGTAGGGTGCTCAAAATAGTCCTCCATGGGGGGTGATGATTGAGGCGACAACTAAATGATGAATAGATATATGAGTTGTGCAAAGACCCAGAAGAAGAGAATTTCAAGAAGACAAAACAGTATGTAAAACCCTTGAAGCAGAAAAAGCCTCGGTGTGCTTAAGAAATAATCTATCTTTTTTTTCAAGTCCAGGATTGCTAGAGTACAGCGGAGATGGGGAGAAGAGTAGAAGGTGAGTTTATGCACAGGTAGAAGGAAGACACTAGAATCTTGCAGGCATGGTAATAAGCTAGGAATTTATTCTAATTGCAATACAGAGCCATTTGAATCATTTTAATCAAGGAAGTGATATCTTCTGATTTCTATTTTTAAAAGATCATGGAAACAACTTTGTGGTACTATCAGAAAATGGTAACATGACTAAAATGGTAACAGGGGAGATGAGGAAATATAGATCCAGGGTGTATTTTGGGTAACATAACTTGTTAATAGCTATGGGAAGTAAGAGGGGGAAAGGTGCTTACTGATGAACTCAGCTTTTGCCCTGAGCAAGTGGGTGGGTGATGGTTCCATTTAACACAAATGCGGTTGTCATAAACTGTGCTACCCAATTAATCCTACGTGGGAGATGACTAGCAATATCCACTTGGCTCAGCAAGCCAAGGAGGTAGACATTTCTGAGTCACCAATTTGGCCATGGCTTTTGCAGCTTCTGACCAGAGATGAAACTCCTTGTCAAGATTGATGCAGTTGCTAATATATGACATAAAACCACCACATGATACACAATTTCATTCAGTCTATCATGATAATATTAACATGCGCATAAACTAATATGTATACTCTTAAGATCTCAATACTCAGAATGGTAAGAAATGGTAAATATAGGCCACCTCTATATCCCACAGACCTGAGTTCAAATTCTTGCTTTGGCACTCTGTAATCTGAAACAAGTCACTTAATTGCTTTGAGTCTTATCTGAAAACGGAGCAAATAGGATTTGTGTGAAGATTACATGAGATACTGTATGTAAAATTCTTCATATAGTGCCTCGGGATATAACAGATGTTAATAAAGAAGAGAGCCCCTCTTTCATTTCTTCTTACTCTTCCACTTCCAATACTTGCCAGGCTGTCACTTAACCTCTTATATCCCATCAATTTAGCAACCTTAGCATAAAAGTAGTGTCTCTCTCCTGGTAGTTTCAGCAAAAGTTCCAGATTTATCTATCTTCATGTGTGCCTACCAGTCCTAAGTTCTGATGGCTGAGAGGTATTATATGTTAACTGGCCAGATATGTCTCACCTGACCCTTCTTGGAACAAGCAGGTGGGCTCAGAATTCCCCAAGCCCTGTCTAGTGAACATGAGAGAATGGGGGTCCCACAATGGAAAATCAAAATGAGGTTACCAGAGAGTAATGAATGCTTATCAGAAGATCATCCACTACAATGTATATACATTTATTTCTTGAAAAATACTTAGAAATATTAATAATCATTGCCCCAATTCTATTTTTAAAATGTTAACTCTTTCAAGCCCCTCTCACCACTGAACTTCTCAAAGGAGTCACTATCATATGGTAGGACTGGTTCTAGACACAAAGTTACTAGTGCATTTCTACTCCTACCATTGTTCCTATCAGATTGCGAAGTCCAGCCCATAGAAGATTTTGTTCACTGCACTCTCAGGATGAGAAAACAGCAAACTTTGAGTTTAAACAGATTCCTTTCAGGCATCTTCTCTTTAAAATAGAGAATGACATGGGATTCTCATGCTTTAGTTTACCCAGCTCTAAGCTCACCTAGTATAACTTTCATTTGACTGTTGTTATTATTATTGTTGTTGTTGTTGTTGTTGTTGTTATATTGGGGGAATCAAACTTCTACATGCAACGTGGAGTGGAAATAAAAATGAATTTAGTTGAATTCATTCTTAAGCCTTCTCTAATACTGTTATTTTAAAAGGATCATTACCAGTTTTGAATGCTTATTGACATTTGAAAGAACATCCTTAAAAGTACTCAGAATCAAATAGGTTGGAAGATTAGATTCTATCTCAGCTCAGCTACTTGCTTGTGCAACTTTAGGCAGGTCACTTTACTTTTCTCAGGCTTGTTTTCGCCAGCAGCAGATGGAAAATGATTCTTGAGTCACAAGTATGATGGTTAGACAAGACTGTACTTTGGAAAGTACTTTCTAAGCTCTGAAGGTGTATGCACGTGTGGCAGACGCTCTCATTCATCTACTGAACAGACATCCCACCTATCTTCTTTGCTGAGAGAATCTTAGTTATGCTCTGCAAGGCAACATGCCCAGTCCTAGGAAACAAATTACTATTGATCTAATCTGGCCATGGATAGAAACTAATTTCCTAGCATTGCTTGCCCCCAAGGATTTCCATGTTACTCTCTTCTGGCTAAACAAACGGAACAGAAATTCTGCTTGGGTGTTAATGGGAAGGAACTTGGCTCTCTAATGTGAAGTGAAAGAAGATAACGTCCTTACTTCCGTAGCCAACCATTGTTTCCTATCTTTGAATGAAGTCATACAGCCCGAAGTCAAAAAAGGGAGAGTAGTTAGTTGATAGGGGTTGGGTCTTGGGTCAAGTCATTGGGGAACTGAAGAAATGCCAGCGGTTTCCAACATCTACAATTAGATTTAAGTGAGAAGGACAAAACCATATTCGGGTGATACAGTATTAGTTGAGATTTCTATTATCTACTGCCAAATACATTCTAATTGATAAAACAAGCATTACTATGAGTAGCCTTGTATCCACTTTAGGAATGAGAAAATGGAGGCAATAATACTCCAATGCCAGGGAATTTTAACCAAGAATGCATGAATCTCTAGGTTCTATGGACTCTGCGGAATTGTATGCTAACCTGCATATGCATAGGTATACATTACAGGAAATTGTTGAGTTAATATTCAAATAGGTATGTTAATCAAAACAGATTACTATCTTCTCCCATCTGCTACATTGGCTGTGCCAGCACATAGAAGACACTCAATAAGTATTTGATGACTAAATGAATGAATAAATGAGTAATATCAACATTTTGCCTTTTATGTGCTGGCCAGTTGCTAAGATCTGAGATTTCAGTACTGCCAAGTCACACTCCCTCTCTTCAAAAAGCTTGCATTCTAGAGGAGAAAAAAAAGAATGAAATAATTTTTTTTTTTTTTGTAGTGGCACTTGAGATAGATCGGTGCAAAGATGCTATAGAGACAGGGCTCTGTCCCCTCACATAAAAAAGCACAGTATACGTCATATGCTCCAGACTTTTTCAGTGGTAAGAAGAAATCCACTTCCGAGAAATGACAAGAGGTTGAGCTTTGTTGAACTCTGAAGAAGAATCCAATACACAGTGTAGTAGTTTGAATGATGTCCCCCCAAATTCATGTACACCGGGAACCCCATAATATGGCCTTATTTGTAATTAGTTCAGATGAGGTCGTATTGGGTTAGAAGAAGTCCTCATTTCACTTGTGTCCTCATAAGAAGAAGTGAGGACACAGAGAAACGCACAGCAAAGAAGGCATTAGAGTGGAAAGGATCAGATTAATGCAGCTACAAACCAAGCAATGCCAAGGATTACTGGCAACCATCAGAAGCTAGGAGGGAGGAATACAGCAGATTTTCAAAGGCTCCAGAAAGAACTAACCCTGCTGGCATCTTGATTTCAGACTTCTATGCTCCTGAACTGTGAAAGAATAAATTTCTGTTGTTTTAGGCCACTCGGTTTGTGGCAATTTGTTATGGCAGGCCTAGGAAACCAATATAGATGTAGGGCCAACAGGGAGGCTCGGTAAAGCCCTCGTAAAGAAAAAAAATGCAAACTCAATTTAGAAGATATTTTAAGATGTTTGTATTGGTTCATTAAAAAAAAATCTAAAATAATACTTCATACCACTTTATATACTCTAGACTTTTCCAATGGTCATAAGAAATCCACACCAGAGTCAAAAACTAAAACAAAAACAAATATCGTCAGGGTTTGAGATTGTTAAACTATGAGGGAAGAGCTGAATACCACGTGTTTCCATTGTTGCTCCTAAAGTGCAAATTCAATACTCAAACTGATACAACTGCTACAAATTTATTAAAAAGCAAATGTTGTGCCTTCTCTTGTTCTCAGTTTGGTAAAGCTCAAAACCAGCCAATGAGTTCAAATAGCTAACATGATCTGGGAACTCATGGAAGAAAAATACTCATCTCACTAAGAGTAATATAGCATATATTTCTAGGTAAGAAAGTTTGTTTTCCACATGGTTTAACTTTCTATTAATAGCCAAGAACATCCCATTCTTAGTGACATGCACATTATATTTCACATTAATTTCTATTTTTAAATTTGGATGTGAAAAAGTTAATTTATATACAAACATATCCTATATAATAATTACAAAATGAACATAAGGAATATAATCATTGAACATTACATGTTATGTAGAGTATTTTCAATAATAAGCTCCTGGATCATGTACACAGTGAAACAATTACATGCCAGATTTTAAATTTAACAAGATATTTTAACAAAAATGCTCAATATCACTAATTATCAGAGAAATGCAAATCAAAACTACAATGAGGTATCACCTCATACCAGACAGAATAGCCATCATTCAAAAGGCCACAAACGATAAATGCTGGAGAGGATGCAGAGAAAAGGGAATCCTCCTTTACTGCTGGTGGGAATGTAGTTTGGTGCAGCCATTGTGGAAAACAATGGGGGTGGGAAGGGATAATACATTTGGGAGTTCAAGATTTACAAATATTAACTATATAAAAATAGATAAAATGACAAATTTCTCCTTTATAGCACAGGGAACTATATTCAATATCTTGGAATAACCTTTAATGAAAAAGAATATGAAAATGAGTCTATGTACGTATATGCATGACTGGGACATTATGCTGTACTCCAGAGCTTGACACATTGTAACTGACCATACTTCAAATAAAAAAAAAAATGTTAAAAGAGCCATTTTAAGACATTTAATGGGCTACTTTTCCTCTAGAAGTCCTGCATTCTGTCCTGAAAGATGAAATTTAGTTCACCTTTATAATTTACATAAGTTCCACCAAGTGACCAAACTGCCTACCTTTCTACATTCTGATATGTAATTATCCATATGCAACTAAAATAAACAAACAAAACCCTATGCAATAGCAAAAGCACCAGCCTGCAGTGCCCAAACCTATATGAAGTGACATTATAGATGGTTTAACTTACTTACATTGGAATTTTTCCAGAAACTTATGCTTACAAACTAAAAGAACTATGGCATTTAAACAGCCCTGGAAGGCTATGTTCTATCAGCAAGACAAACAAACCAAAACTTATAAACATCAAAAGCTTTTATTATAGCCTTTTTCTCTTAACTTCTGGTTATATTCATTTTGCTGTAATGAATATATATGTTGTATGTATTCATATGCTGTAATGAATACATATGAATATATACATGTAATGTTACAGCTATGTCAAATTGCTCTAGTGTTGCCCTTAGGGAGCACAAATGAGCTGAGTTGTTAAATATATTTGTTTCATACCCAACAATTATACCCACACATATTTTCTATGCTAACTATACTTATTTTTTATTCTCCCTTGTTAGAAAGTTTGAAAGTAACTTTTTCTGCCTTTTTCTAACTTAAGGACTTTAATTCAAGTCTTCTCAAGTGGCCTATTTTTCTTCATGTGCTATACAGATTTCTTTAATCATTAAAGTTATTTCTTTTGCAAATGATGTCTAAGAAGTTCAGTCTTTAAATAAAAATAAAACAAACAACTGCTCTTATTCTGAAGATGAGGAAACACTGAATGTTCACAGAGAAATCTCTTACACCTGAATTTTATAGGCAATTAGCTTCCAGAAGATATTGCTGAAAGTCTTTCAATGATGTAAAACAGTAGTAATAGGTAATTTATTATAGCCATTTGCTTTGTTTATTGTCTGAAGTTAATTTTATTCTGTCAATGCTATTTTAATTAAATTTACACCACAAGTAGGTCAGTGTTGTTAGATGTTGGGTCAATATAGTTATGAGCCAGTTTTATATTTATACTGACTCATTCCTTTCTAGCAAAATTTAATGAACTATAAATTAAAACATAACTGAATCGCCTCTTAAAAATAGGACAAAGAATTCTTTTCAAAAAAATGAATATTCAAAGTATGTTAACACCCATGAGTGGCACTGTGAGCTGGTTTATCTCATATATATTTAGCATGTGTGTACATGTGTATATGGATATGTTCCTTGTTTATGTATGTATTCATACAACCAAGCTAACCTAAGTTAGATGAGGTCAGAAAAAGAAATGTCCTACAGAACGTCCCAGGCTCATGTTTTCCCACATCAAGAGTAAACATCATCAGAGGTGACAGGCACTTGGCATTAACAATAATGAGTTGAAAAAGGAAATCCTCAACAGCCACCAAAGTTGTAGATGAGTCTTAAAACCATTATTTCACTGCAGTGGCAAGAACCTCTGTGACCCCTCTCGTAGGTCCAGAGATAGTGTCTCCAGATAAAACTTTGAGGTTCCACCAGTTAGAAGGTACTATCAACTCAACCATCATATTTTAATCATACAACTGAATATTTGACAGACATGTAGAAATATTCAGTCAATCATATTATGACTTCATATTTTTGATCATTCAGGAAAAAAAATGTGTCTGAGACATACGAAAGGATGGTTCTGCCATGTAGGGCAGAACCTGAGTATCTCCTTGGCTACTCATAATATAAGGTATTCTCTTAAGATTCCCAGGTGACAATAAAATGGGTAGATTTAGATTTTCTATATCAAAGTTAAAACCAATGTCTTTCTGGGGTATCGTAAACAATAAAAGACAGCCTCTTCCTGCACAAATCCCTTTTACTAAATGTAAAACTGACTTTTAGATCTATTGAATCATCCTTTTGTATCACAGGTTTCTATTTGAATAAACGCAACTAGGATATCTCATGAATAATCTAATCATCATCTAAAATATATCATGATGTCTAAAATTTTAGGAAACAAATTCTTGAAATTTGTTTATTTACTAAGCACATTCTGCAGCCCTACACTCTATCAGGTATTGAAAAGAGTTGCAGGGAACACAGTAGAAATAATCCAGTGCATTTAAAACAGACATGTCTTGCTTTCATGGAACTATCAGCCTAATGAGGAAGAAAAGAGATACATGAAAACAACTGTGATATAAAGATACAAATGTTCAAAATTAATAGAAAGTGGTCACAGTGCAATACAAATTTAGGTCATGTAGAAGGCATTTCTACTAACTTTAAAGTGCCCACATATGCCCCAGGCATCCATCACAAATATTTTGCACACTCATATTTTGGTATATAGTAAGTCAAATATGTTTTACTTTGTGATGTACAAAAATTTTTTAAATGTTACTGTTTTGACCAAGGAAGAGAATAGTATGAAGAGAAGGAAGAATAAGCCAGTTGTCTGTTTTTTAAGGGCCCCAACCAAGAGAAAAAAAAAAGGATACTCTACAAATATTAGTCACTATGTTTATTATTATTACTATTTCTAATATTATTAAGAACCATTCCTTAAACCTGTACCAAGGTATAAATGAGACCTCTATATTCTGAATATAGGTCAACATTTCCCAAAATTGTATTTCTCAGAATGCTAATTCTGTGAAACATTTGTGTCAGTGTGGTATTTAAAAAGAAAAGTTTCTTCCAGCATCAAACATATTTATAAAACGCTAGGTTAGTCCTTCAGGGAAAAATCTGCAGGACTTTTCTGAGCCTTTAATGTGATTCCCCAAGAGGACACAGCCGTTGCCCAACTTATTAGAGCATAGAATTATTTTTCTCTCAGTTCATTGAAAAATAATCTTTCCAAGTTGTGCAATTTGAATTCCAAGGGACTTATGTTAAGTCTAAGACTGGCTAGAATTCACTCTATTACCATGCCTGGACAAGTCTATTTTAAGCCAGTAACTAACTAACTAACTGATAAGGAGTCCAAAGTCATTCTGCTCACCACATGATAGGCCAATAACTCAGAAGATGAGGTGATGTGGCAAGGAATAACTACTTTATTCAGAAAGCCAGCCTACTGAGAAGATGGTAGAATAATGTCCTGGAGAATCATCTTACCCAAGTCAGAATTCAGGCTCCTTTTATACTAAAAAGAGGAGGGGGTGTGGTTGGTTGTTGCAAACCTCTTGGTGTCAGAATCCTTTGCTCTCGCAGCTGTCCACGGGGGTCAGGTCATGATGTTCCTGTAAGCTTCCAACAAAACAAATGCTATTCTCTGTTCTGCATCTTTTTTATCTCTATGTGAATAGAAAAGTGTTATACCCTTAAAAGATCAGAGCCTTGAGAATGCGCTCTCCTGTATATTTCAGGCTATAGGCAACATTCTTTTATAAAAGGTGCAGAAGCAGCATGATTAAGCACAGGAAACAGCATAGGGTCAGAGCTAAAAGAATGGATCTAATACGGAGTCAGATTTGTTCTTCCCTATTATATAACTAACTAACTGCCTTCCTTCCTTCCTTCCTTCCTATATTCCTGGCCAAGTCTATTTTAAGCCAATAACTAACTTTCCCTTCCCTTCCATTCTCTTTCTTTCCTTTCCCCGTCCTCTTCCCTTCCCTTCCCTCCTTCTTATATTGTTCTGTTTATAAAAACACATGGGAAAGGCAGATGGCATAGCACCAGGTTGCTTGAAGTTAGGACAGTTAGAGTTTTTCCAGAAGATCCAGTATTTTGGGCATTAAAGTCATTTTTCTTAGGACAGGCATGGTCTGAGATGATGATCGGTATTCTGAAGAGGAGAGAAGAGGACTAAAGGAAGATACGAATTGTGGATTATGTTTAGATCCAACATGATCCCCTTTAGTTTGTTTTTCTCTCTGAAATAAGAAATTAATCCAGTGCACTTTATACAATACATATAAAGAAATACATGATCAAAGATAGTAGTGCGTACTTCTTGAAGGAGAGAGAGCAGCGTTCCAAACAGGCTGGAGGCATAACTTACTGAGCTATATTTCATTATATATCAGACTAAGAATTCTGCACAGCTGGAGTCTCTACTAGTGATAGTCTCTCTGACTATTGACTCTATCTTCTATTTCCCTGTCTTTCTACCTGATCCCTCTTTTTCTTCTGTTGCTGTGACTCAACAGGATTTTGGTTTGAGTAACTATCAGGGTTGGGATCAGAGTGAGGAGAGTGACGTACGAGCCTTAGGGACAGAACTCAAGCAGATGGCAAAAAACAAAGCAGTAATCAAGATAAATAATATTTTAGTGAATATTTTAAACCAAAATTAATGTCAAAAATCTATGATGAACAAAACATCAAAATTCTAAATAAAGACAGGATCATAATACCGAATTTTTCTGTAACCCTGGGCCCCATATGGCTCTGCATGGCACCGGTAGATGCCTCTTTAATCAGAATTTCCCTCGGTTTGCACTTTGTCACTCTTGCACATGAGGACAGAGTTAGCAATAGTTGATTTTTACATAACCCATATGAATAAGCACATTTAAACACAAATGGATTAATTCCATCACTTAAGTTATTTTTGTCAAAAATCATTCAGTACGTAGTAGCTAGATTAAACTGATTGTTTTTCTTCTTCTCTAAACTTATTTGTGAACAAACATACCCTCTGTGACAAGATCAATGGAAAAACATAAATATTGCTTATTAGAGTTCTGATGGAGACTTCAAAGCCCAGGAAAGTTAACACAAGGTCAAAGACAGAAATGCTGGATTCTGATCACCTCCAAGCTGCCTTTTCCTCTCTCAGGAAAAAAAAACCAACACATTATTTTTGGCAAACAGAAAGCAAAAATCATGACTAACTTGCCTTCTTTTATAAACATGTTAGAACTATTTTGATCATTTTTCTAGAGGTTAGAATGAAGGATTTGGTTACTTTGGGCTAAAATAAATTTATGAACCATTATTCTACTGCCCTCTATTGTTAAAAAGTGAGTAATAGTGTCCTTGAACAGGGTGAAATACAGAGTGAAACAGCTTTTACAAAGCAGTCATATATAACCTGTCTTCTATTTATTGAGAACCTAGAGTATTCTCTAGAAGGCAAAACTTCTGTTCTTTGTCTTTGGAAATCCAAAATCGATTAGGAAAAGTTTTTATTTCGGCATGTATAATTCAGTACATAATAGAATATATTATTAAGTTTTATTAAAATTAACTTATTTATTTCAATAAACATAATACACACATTTAAATATAACTGTGCGATGTAGGAAAGTTCAAAGAAGAGAATAAGTCTCCCAAATTCTATAAATACTACAGATAAATACTAGTGACAGCTGATGCGCTGCTTCTAGAGTTTGCTGTACACAATTCTACTTACAAAAAAAAATTACAAGTATCCTAAATAACCTTTTGCTTTGACTCAATGTAAAAGGCATTTTATATTCCTCTTGATTGGTTCTTTTTAACATCTTAAGACTTCAATTGCTTGAGCACGTCACCCATGAAGATTCATGCTGGGAACAATGAGGACTGGTATAAAGATGGTACCCAATAACCTTGAGGAACACGTGACAAGCACACATGAAGCCACCAGCTACAGAACATGAATGCAGCATAATGTTGTAAGAATAAGTTACAGCTAAAGAAACGAAATGCAGAGCGGCCAACGCAGAGGTGCTCACGTCTGTATGAGAACGGTTATGGGAGGTTTCTCCATTCTGGAGAAAGCGTAAATGGAGAGGGGACAGAATGACATTACTGCAGACGTCAAGGGAAGGCTGAGTAAAGGTCACGGTGGGTTGTACCACAATGAGAAAAAGCACGAGTCTTACAGAGGATGGTGAAGCAAACAAGCAATAAAACAACAACAACAAAAGCTGACCTGGCTCACTCCAGACTGTGAGCTCCTTAAGTGCGGTAACTATTCCATATTTGCGGCATGCTCAGATCAAGATGCAGTAGACAGTAAACAATAACAAATTTTAAAGAGATAGAGGAATAATATACAGGAAAGGAGAGGGGGAGGGAGGGATGAAAGTACTACAGGAGGGAGGAGGGAGAGAGAAGGATGGGGAAAGCAGAGAAGAGAGAAAAAGTAAGGAACAAAGAAGAAGGGAGGACGGATGGAAGGAGGAGGGAGAATCATAGGGAATCCTGGAATACTAAGTATAGGATTCTTATGTTCACATATGTATTGGATAAAGAGCACAGCTAATACAGATGCCATAAATGCAAAAAATAAAACTACAAATTCAATCATTAACACAAGCAGGCAGACAATGAATTCTGAGCAGGTGAATGATAGGATGAAAATATAATTTGGCCTTGGGTGCTATGCGCAGGTGCACAATACATAAATGTTGCCATTACCTGATCATGCAGAATGGTATTTGTAATAACATATTATTGCTAATGATAATCATCCTGTAATTGTAATGTATGGGCTAATATTTCCAACACTCCCTAGCATGCTCCATCTGTCTGCTATTCATTCATCCATTTATTCATAGAAGAAACGTCTATTGTATGTATTATGTGTAAGGGGCATTGTTCCAGATCTAACAAGAAAGTGAAGATTATTTTCTTAATATAGGTACTTGTGCTTCACCTTATTCCAAAAAGGATTTAAGGCAACATAATGTGATTTATATATGATTACTTCTCTTAGGAAGTTTATAATCTCAGTAGTGATTACATGCACACATAATAAAACAAAGCAAAATAAATTAATCATTCTAGGAAAGCTCAAAGGAGGCTAAGATGAATGGTAAATTGCTGGATTGGGGAAGTCTTCATGAAAGATATGGTGTAAGAGTGGAGACATGAAGGATGCATCGAATTTTAACAGGCAGAGGAGACATCCACACACTGGGAACTGCCCATATAAAGTAAGGTAGTTCACCAGAAATGATGACTGAAGGAACAAAACATAGGATGAGGCTACAGTCCAGGTAGACTGTAGGTTAAGTAGGCAGTAGTGGTGATGTATTTGCAGATCTGGAAGATATTAGAAAAATCAGAGAGATTCAAATTATTGACAGTTAAGAATATTGTATAAAAGTTGGATTTTCTTTTCTGTGAAAGTAGGATTTCTATTCAAGCTGGGGGAGAAGAATTAATCAGATTTTATAAAGTAGAGCTGACAAGAGTACAAAAATGAATTACAGAAATAACGAACGTCAGACCACAGAATACTGTAATATTCCAAAATATCCATCATCAAGGTGTTAGTAGAAGTTTTTGTGATGGAAAAAAATGCAGAATTTAAAGAATCCACTAGATTTAGTGGCGAATTTCATGAGGGAGAGTGAGTATAAGGAGGTGGTAAAATAAGATGTTTCTAGCTTTCGTGACCAAGAGGTCAGTGATTTCAGAAGAATCTTAGATTTCAGAAGAACCACACAATTAAATTGTTTAGGATATGGTGATTGTTTTGGAACAGAGAGAAATTGAAAAGAAGATATTACACACAGAACTGTAAATAGAGATACAAAGATATCAGGACTGTTGGTACGGATTTAGAAGTAATCTTCAGCAAGGAGATTTTAGGTCAAGCAACTGGACTGAAAGAGGTTTCCCTGGGAGAGGATACTAAGCTGGACAAAATTAAGATGAACATACAACCTGGAGAATACCTATACTTTAAAAGCAAAACAGAGGAAACAAAGGCATGAAGAAGATTAAAAAAAGGTATGGTCAGACATGCAGGAGGTACAATTATGATATATTGCTGATCTATCCTGCATGTTATTAAAGGAGACATTTTATTATATTAGACATATGTATTAGATTATTCTATTAGGAACAAATGTGACCCTGAGTAGCTAGCTAGATTTTATCTGTAGGCACTATTATATTCCTTGTCCAAGGGAAGATTCAGAGGCAAAATTGTGGCTTAATCCTTCTAGATGTGAATGTTTTTTTAATCATTATATTTATTAAGTTATCATGCAATAAAATTGACTTTTGGGTATATATTTCTATGTATTTTAAAGTATGTATGTGTGTAAGCATCACCATAGTCAAGATACAGAACAGTTTCATCATCCAGAAAACTTCCTCGTGCTACCTCACTTTGTAATCAAATCTTTCCTCCACCCCAACCTCCAGCAGCCACTAATCTGTTCTCCATCACGACAGTCTTATAAGTCAAACCATCCATTGCAGAACCTTTGAGGACTGGCTTCTTTCACTCAGTATAATCCCTTTGAGATACACTCCTGATTCTGTATGCATCAGTAGTCCATTCCTTTTTATTTCTGACCAGTATTCCACTGTATAGATATACCACATTTTACCTGTTCACTCACTGAAGAATTCTTGGATTTTTCCAGTTTTTGGAAATCACAAATGGAGTTGCTATGACCATGTATGTACAGGATTTTGTGTGCTTATAACTTCATTTCCCTAGGGTACACACCAAGAATGGAATCACTGGGTTGTAAGATAAATGTATACTTAAGTGTGTAAGAAACTGTGCAGCTGTTTTCTGGTGACAGTTTGCATCCCCATCAGCAATGTGAAAGTGCCAGTTGCTCTACATTTTCATGGATATCAGATATTGGCTATTTCAGACATTTTAATGAGTATGAAATGGTATGGCATCATGGTCTTAAGTTTTATTTCCATAATGGCTAGTGGTGTCAAATATCTTTTCATTTGCTTATTTGTCATGTGTGTATATTCTTTGGTGAAGTCAGGTGTGAGGTTAAAGGGCATTTATTTTACATAGTATTTAAACACCTGGTTTTATGTAATTTCCATATCTTTTTTTTTTGCCTCATTTTTCAGCCTGGTTTAAATGTATTCATTCTTTATATTATATGCCCTTTAATAAGCCACCTTAAATATTTGTAGAATAGGTTTGGGGAGTTGGATGAAAGAAAGGAAAAAAAGAGATACATATAAATAGTGAAATATGCAAGAAATAGAATCCTCCTGGGACTGAAAACTAAGAAAAGTATTTAATTCTCTCAAGGGCATTTCTAGTTTATCGAATCAGATTTGTAATTACGTAGTCATATGAAGGGAGCTTGGGTGAGAGTTAGTCAGGAACAGAAGAGGTCCTGTTATTTTTCCTCTCTACCTTTTGATTGATAGAATTATTCTGATGAGTATCAAGGCAAAAATTAAATCTGGAATATGTTAATCAATGAAATTCACATTTGTACAAAAGTGCTATAAATTTCAAACAGAATGCTTGGTTTTCCTTTCTAGGACAAGTCTAGTTTCCTGATTTTATTAAGGAGACCTGAAAGCCTTAGGTTAAGAGGTGCCTTGTAAATAAATATTATTATTCCCCAGGCTCTGAAGAGAGGTTCTGGAACATCAGCCAGAGTTTAATTAAAGAGTCTCAGCACTGTCTACTGTCCCTAGCAGGTTTCAAGGGTTGCTTGAAGAACTGTCCAGCAAATGAATTGCTGAAAACCAACGTGGCATTTATGCTGTAATTAGCTCAAATAAACCTGTAATAACTATGGCAGACCTTATGACTTCCACGTCACATTTTGCTTCCTAACACTGACTAATCCAGAGCAATGAAAATTTTCCAAAAAGATGATAAATACTAAATTCCAAAGGCATGTCTTTTTTATTTCCTCAAACTGACATTATGTATCTTAAATCCTAAAAATCAGGCATCTCAATCTATAAAGACAGTATTTTCTACAGAGATAATCAGATAATAGCTTTGGAAATTATGTAACAGTAAGTGCTATAACTTAGAGGGACAAAATAAAATACAGGTCAGAGAACTGGACTGGAATCATGAAATATTTCTTACTCAAATTTTGATAGGTTTCCAACTCTTTCATGTGTAATTTAAGCAGAAGTTTCATCACAGTTTCATCTTGACTTTATGCAGAGAGAAGCTTTTAAGAAAAAAAATATTGTAGTCAAAATTTAAAACATCATGATAAAAATTTGTCTTTACAAATAAAAATATTGTCTTTATTGTGTCTGTGTTTTTGTGAAAAATTATGTATTTTGTTGAATTTATTTAAATTATCTTTATGTGGAAAAACGTTTCTGGTGGCTTTAAATAAAACTTTAATTTGGCATCTATAAAGTACACATTTTAAAATTGCTTGCTGACATTAACTTCTTACATTGACTAACTGCTTAATTACCTTTAAAATACCTTATTAATCAATATTTAAATGAAAATGCCATTTCACATTAATATCTTGCCTGTGGCTTAAATTCCAGTTCTCATTACCCATGTTATTATTTGCTGGAGATAATTAGAGGAAGAACGAGGTATCATATAGTCTTTCTTAAAATTCACAACACACTTTAAAATAATGACTTCAATGTTTTTCCTTGCACTAGAAAGCTTATGCAGCAATTATTCAGTCTTCTCCATTTTCTGGTGATGCTTCATCATTGCAAAGTGGAAAGAAAAGGGAACACAATTTGGGCAAGAAGGTAAGGCTTTGCATGCTAAAAAAAAAAAAAAAAGAGAGAGAGAGAGAGAACAAGAAAGGAAAAGGAAGTTCTGGGCTCTGAGCTATTGTGAGGGAAACCAAACCAGGCAAGTCAGAATGAATGATCTCAAGGGCCAACTTGATGCTTGCAAAATGTCAGAAGGCAGTGAGCAAGGGACATGACATGAGACTTAAAAGAGTCTGGGGTGATTGTAATCCATGAGATATGATTCAGTGACAGCACTTCTTCCCTTTCCTCCTTTCCTTTCTTTAAGGCAATAGGTAGGTAGGTAGGTAGATATATAGATAATCATACATAAATATATAAAATTTGGATAATAAAATGAGCAATAATTACACATGTATGAACTCCATACTCACAATTGCTAGGTGATTCCTAAAAACCAAACCATAAGTGCCAGACAAGTAGGAGAATTAGATAGCTTGAGTATTTCCTCAGAGTCAGCACTAGCATTTCAGTATCATCTCTTTTTTTAAAAACTGAAGTATAGTCAGTTACAATGTGTCAATTTCTGGTGTACAGCATAATGTTTCAATCATCCATATATTTGTTTTCATACTCTTTTTCATGATAGGTTTCTACAAGATATTGAATATAGTTTCCTGTGCTATACAGAAGATATCTGTTTTTTATCTGTTTTATATAGAATAGATAGTAGTTAATATTTTCAAATCTTGAATTCCCCATTCATCCCATAATGTAGAAAATATCCACAAAATGTAGGAGAAAAATGTACTATGTAGATAGCTTTATGGCTTAAAAAAGGAAGCATTTACTCCATTCACCTCAAGCTAATGGATATCTCCCCCACAAACCACAGCAATAAAATGCTTGACTGAAAAAAAAAATAGCCCATACATTTTGTGATTAAGTACATCTTTTACTATAGGTCAGTTCTCAAAGTGTAGTTCCTACACCAGTGGCATCAGCATCAGTAACACCTGGGAACTTAGAACTGCAAATTCTCAAACTTCATCTCAGATCAATTGAATCAGAAACTTTGCACTGAGGAGTTAAGCCACCTACACTTTCACAAGCCCTTCAGGGCTTTCTGATGCACCCTAAAATTTGAGAACCACTGTTCTAGATAAAACTATGGCATACTGGTATAGTCTAGAGATAGCTGTCATTCATTTGGCCATCGGTCTTTTGGGCATCTAAAATTGTCAGGCGCTAGGGATATGAACAATGTAACATGGTCCCTAACCTTGCAAAGTTTATAATCTAGAGACAGTAGACAAACAAAAAGTAAGGAAATAAAACTATTAAAGTTGTGATATAATGGCTATTAGGAAATCAAGCAGGGTATTGGGATAGGAATATCAGGAAGAGAACTACTTTACGAGACATGGTGATGGAAGATCTTTCTAAGGAGGTGACATAATGCCTGCTTGTCAAAATATGATCTGTGGATCCACAATGTCAGCATTACTTAGGAGCTTCTTTGAAATACAGAATCTCAGGGTGAACCCCAGACTTAATGAATCAGAATCCACCTTCAAACAAAGTCTCCAAATATGAGACTTCATTAGTATAGTAAGAAGCATTAATGTCAAGTAAAAAAGAGAATTTAAGTGGAAGGATTGCTTGCTCCAGTCAGGTATATTTTCATGGGCAGAGGCCTTGTAACCAGAAAAAAAAATTAAGCGTTGATTTTGGAGACTTCATGGAATTTAAACACTTACTTCCAATGCAACCAGATTTAGTCCCATCAGAAGCAGACAAAAAAAGCTACTATGTCACATTATTATTAACATGGCCCGTCCTCATTTAATTTTTTCCAGTGAATTCCAGAATATCTGTTATAAGAAATATCTGTAAAGAAATTTAATTTTCTGATCTTTATTGACAGCAGGTGTGGCCACATGCTGATTAGCTTTGTGATTTAACTTATATATGACCATTCATAATTAGACTGACTTGTGATAAGAAAAAAAATTACATGATTCAATTAAACAGTTTTTAAGTTAATTTAAATAATTCATCTGACTTGAAATTTTGATGCTGCAATAACTGTTAGTGTGATAAATTTTATTCCCATAATAGAGCCTAACCCTACTCAGAGACAGAGGTTAGTAAACTCCAAGGAGTGAGGCTTTTTCTAGTTCATTTAATGTGATATTCAATTTTTGATATAAACATAGCCAATATGAGACATGGAAATCAGAAAGAGAAGGAAAAGCCGGAAAGTAATACTTCTAATTGTTCTACCTACTTATGACTACTATGTGTCCCGCTGAGTAAGCACTATACATATATTTACACGTTTAATAAAAAAAAAATCCTATAAGATTTCCATTCTCAGATCCCATTTTTTAGGTGTAAATACTAAGAAATTTATGATTTCCTGAGATTATACAGGAGAACAAAATGGTAAGGACAGGTCACAGGGAGTGAGGGGGGTGTTGGACAGAGTGACAGAATTTAAACTCAAAGCTGTATGATTCCACAAAAACCTATTGAAATAGAGTGTTTTCCAAGCTTTCCGTATGTTTGTACCTCTACTGGGATACTGTTCTACCCAACTGTAACTTATGTCACTATAATTCTACTTACATAAATGAATTTCACTTTATATCACTCCCATAAAAATTTTTATTGATAGAATATATACTAAAATTTTTTAAAGTACTGTTTAACTCTATCTAGACACTGTTATTTACCTGATTGTTGATAACCACAAATTAGGAAGACCACTCTAAAAAGTAAAAATCATCTTGTGTTCAGGAAGTTACAGCGATGATCACCAGACTCATGCTTTCTCCTGGAGATAATTCTGGTTGAACAAGAGTTGAAAATGGAGTAACTCTCCCACCTTCAAAATTATTTAATGCCAGTTCCATAAACCACTTAAAACTATCTTCTTTGGTCAGAGTTGAACATCCTATATGCTGAGAACTATTAGATAATATCTTATGTTCAAATGTTGGGGGGGAGCTTGTTTCTCACTAAATTGCAAGGAATAGGCAATTTATCCATCATACTATATCTGGGCAGTATTTCATAGAGGTTGAGAATGGAGTCCTGAGATCAATCCTGGACTGCCACATGTTAGTGGGGTGACCTTGGATAAGTAACTAATTTAAGCCACAGTTTCCTAAGGATAACTGAAGATATAAAAATACATAATTGATAATATTACTGAAAATTACTACTAAATGAATAATAACAGGTGAGATTTACTACAGTGACTAGCCTGTGATAAACGCCCAATAAATACTGCCGTAAACGTAAGTGTCATTATTACCTGCTAACAGTAGGAAAACAGGCAGGAAGCTCCAAATTTTTGAGTGTGTGCTACTATTCATCTGAATATTAAGCTATAAAATGACAAGTAAGGACATGTTTTTGCTGCAGATTTTAAACATGATTTCCATCAGAAAGGTCACTGTATGGAAATGGGTTATTTAACAAATGCATGCTGAATTTTTGGAGTGAATTTGGACTCAGATCAGTTTCAAGGATACTTAGAGTTATTCGACTGTCTCAACCTAGGCTAACTGTTTTCTTGTTTGGATTTCTGCTCCCTGCCTTCACAGTGACTCTCTGCCACTGTCATCAGAAGGAGACATTGCTTAGGTTGATCGTCATGATGATGTGGCTCAAAATTTGTCAGCTGTATTTTTAAAAAGTATTTCTAGTGCTTGGGACATGCTCAGCCAAGCAGAAAAAGAGATTCATTTTGATGAATATCATAAATCTTCAAAAAAATGATTTTTTTGGTCATTAATAAGACTATATGTAAGATCTACATTATATAAAAAAACAATAAAATTTCCTTACTAGATATGATTCAAATTATAACCATTCAAATGGGGTCTTGAGTAACCCAAATAACATATCCTGAGCATCTGTCTTCTATGTTCTGAGCTCTAGTCTTGGGGATAAATAACATATTGAGGGAATTTTTTTTTAATATGTGGTACATATTTATATCATGGCATTAATAGAAAATGGCAACACAAGGAGTGACTTGCACCATTTCACTCAGTGATGTAATAGCTAACATTAAATCAATACGGTGCACTTGGGCTCTGTTCTAAGCTCTGTTGTATGTATTAATTCATTTAATCCTCTCAGGAAGCCTATGAAGCAGGTAATCTGATTATTGCTTTGTTATAGATGAAACAGATACAAAGAAGTAAGTCACACAGCTAGTAAGTGGTGGTACACAGTTTAAACTCAGATATTCTGGTTTTAGTGGCTGCACTCCTATTGCCCTCATGATCTTCAATAATGGTAGTAGCAATACTTTTCAAGTTTTCCTTTGGAAACTGGATGTAAATTTAGTATCAAATTTTACAAACAAACTTGTTATTTTTGTCCTATTAATCCTGTAAGTCATATATATTATAACGGATGGAAAAGCTGGAAACAATGGAAGACCTTTCTGAAATTTATTCTCAAAACTTATCTACTCCAGACCTGACAAAAATATTGAGTCTAGCCTGTGTTCACTGTGATAAAGCTTTTTTCTATCCAGAGTATTTAGTTATCAGGATTCATGCTCCTCAAAGCAAATTTCTTCTAGATTCATTCAACTCAAAGTACCCCTACTTTAGTCTATACCCAAGACAAGTGACTTCTCTGAAGTCTACTTGGGTGTCTTCCTAAACTGAAACCCATTTGTATTTTTTCACATGGGAGTTTCTGTGCTTTCTTCCTGACCATCTTGACTGACTAATACCATCCTAATATCCATTCCTTTCAATACCACCACCAGTAGAACTATGGGCTCTGGAACTAAACCACCAAGTGTTATCTCACCTAGGTCAGCCCCTGCTGTATTTTTAGTTACATGTAAGCTGAAATACACCGTATCATCAATTATCAGTAATATTCCGTGAAGGTGTCAGTGGAAACGGCACAACACTTGGGGATGACCACAGCACTGGGTTCCATTGCCCTCTTTCTTCTCCATGAACTTGTCCCTGCTAAAGGAGGTCTGTTACCTGATTCCTCTGCCAAAGTCCTCTGACCATTTCTAAAATTGTGTACATTTCCATAAAATAATCTTCTCTAATATAAAATGTGAAAATAACTAGAAGTAATGATGGAATAGTCAAGGAAACAAGAGAGAAAGTGAAACTGAAGAAAAAGAAAACACCGCATTTAGTATTTTCTATATGCCACTCACTAGGAAAAATACTTCTGAAGTATTATTTCATTTAATCCTCACAAAATTCCTACTCCACGAATACCATTAGTGTGTTTATTCTACAAATAAGAAAAGTGAAGTTATTTAAGTTGAGGGCCTAATGCAATACATTTTGTGAATATCCAGACTGAGATATAAACACAGGCCTGTCTGATTTAAGAATAAATTATTTTAACTCTGCAGCGAGTAAATAACAGAACTGAATGCCTATAAAAATAATAGCTCACAAGACTCAGATATAAATTCGGTTTTTTTTTAAAGTTATGCCATATATTAAAATTAATAGATTAAAGTTACAGTCGTATCAGTACTATGTTCTATGTTATAAGAAAAGTCAATGGAAAATTACACTCATGATCAAGAAATTCAAATTATACCTGGCAGAGCGATGTGAGGTTGAATGCAAATGAGCCTCACTTTGCGAAGCGTCTACTGAATAACTTGGTGTCAGCAAAGTGAGATGCTCATCATCGATTAGAAAAGCTCTTAACATTTGTTTTGGATAAAAATAAGTTATCAGCAAGGGATGAGGTCAGTGCTATGAAGTAAGCTATTTTCTCCTACTAGGGTGAGAAGTCAAAGCAACTTAAAAAGTTTGCTGAGCAAGTGTGCAAAGTTCATCACATTGTTCACATTCAGGATGATGGTGGCTGGTAAGTAAAATCCAGCCCAGTGGATTTCATTAGCAATGATGTAGAAATTCTAGTATTCATTAACGCAGCTGTAGTTAGGTGAGTACTACGTGCTGTGTCCATGGGACACTGTCCTTGCGTGGCTGCTAGTATTTTTTTCTTAACTTATTTTATTTATTTATTTTTGGTGGGGGAGGTAATTAGGTTTACTTATTTATGTATTTTTAGAGGAGGCACTAGGGATTGAACCCAGGACCTTGTATATGCTAAGCATGCGCTCTACCACTTGAGCTATACCCTCCCCTGGGAGGTTGCTACTATTAATAAGATACGTGTGCAAAGTGCTTAGCACATTGTTCAGTAAACACGAGCTATTAGCATTATCGACTCTATTTCTCCATTTCCGTTCAAAATACTTGGGTGCTCTTTAGCAAACAACATGAAAGGTGATTTGACTGTGTTTTTGAGGAAGCTGACTCACCTGGTTAAATCTGTCAAAATAATTTGTGGCTGTAGATTCAGTCTAAGTTGCATATACCCTAATATTTGGTCTCAGTTAGGCCAGATAATTAGATTTTCTGACAGCTGCCCCACTGAGCTATTTAAGATTAATGGCTTAATAGCCTTATTCTCACCTTAACACCCTTCTTCAGGAGAACTAACTCTTGCAGGAAACTCCAATGGCACTCTATTAAGTAAAAGAGATCTTTGCAAATTCTTCTAAGTAAAGGCCTAGTATAAGTAGCACTTTTTACTTCTATCCCATTCTTTGCTTCTAGTTTCTACTGGGGTGTTAATGTATCTCTGGGTAACAAATCTTCTCAAAGCTTCAGACCACCAGCACAGAACATTCATATCTCATTACAACTGGATTTCAAACTATTTTCTTACTTTCAAGCCCTCGTTCATCTGTCTTGAGATATAATTATTAGAAACAGTCAAGTCATAATCACAATGAAGCTATTTAAGTGATCATTCTCTGCAGGGAGGCTGTAGCAGATTTTGAGCAAAAAGGGAGGGAAAAAAAGCTGAAATCCAGCAGACAACTCATGCAGTCTTCCTGATTCTCTCAGTGAAGCATATGTGAGCTCTTCAAATCGTAACTTCTTTTTTTTTATTTTATTTTATTGAGTTATAGTCAGTTTACAATCATAACTTATTTTCATACTAAGAACTGTTCCTGTCTAAGAACAGAATTGCCCAAGGGAACTTCTTGAAGACATTGCCTGGCACAGAAGAACAGTCAGTCACATTCATATTCAATTTACTTCTGTCGCAGGACACAAATACAACCACGGCCACTTACAAAGTCAGAGGTCACTGTCTTCAAAGTCTGCAAGGTCAGACAGGAAAGTAACTTCTAACCTACAGGTGCCGCCTGCCATGGAGGAATAGAGTCTGGTGCTGCAGTATTTTGCCTTTTTCTTTCACAAGAAGAAAGAACTCTGGACTAACTGAATTTCTTTTAACTATCAGCAATGAATTCATATATTTAAAATATATTTTGTGTGTCACACAAAACTTTCAGGCAAGACCCAGCAAATGAGCTGCTGGATTAAGACTTCTGTGTTAGGTCCTGAATGATTGCCTAATTTCATTCATTCAAAGATATCCTAATCCCGCATAAAATAGTGCTAGAGAGATAGTAAGATACTACATCATTTCACAGTTACCAAAGGCAGTATGTGTGCAGCTGATCACAGTTTTTCTGTTTTTATTAACCACTGGCTTCATGGAATCCATTGTAGGGAGGCCACTGTGAGCCAAAGGAACTGAGCTATTTCTCTCCATTGGGTGAAAAGTACACTCTTTACTAATGCCATGACAATGAGCCAAAGAGCCATCATCCTTTAAGGTCTCCCCTTGATCTCTCTCCTTTAATTGCTCATAATGGGATGATAAATCCTTCTTCCGGGGGGGGGGTTTAAATGTCTCTTTCTATGATTCCATTTCATATTATTCTAGACCTGCAAGTATCATAAAGAACTATCACTGATAAGTGTTTGAACCTTTATCATAGTTCTATCTTATTATATTAGGGTTTTCTCCTCATCCTAAGAATAAATTACCAGCTCCTGATAATCTTCCTGGAAATTATTAACCAAGAACAATGGTTATCCAATCACTTTTCAAAATGAGTAACTTTTTTCAAAGTAAATGCTTTACAGAAGTCGAGTGTGTCCAAAGTCAGAAAGAACTACTCTCGATGAAGAGAAAACTCTCTCTCCTTTCTAGTATATCTTTGGGTATTCACAGAGTCCTAGAGCACAACAAAGAACAACTTGAACCTTGAACATCTCTGTACAGAACGTTATTATATCACTTGCTTGAATATATGACTAAACTCAGAATGTACAAATGTCCATACGTGTTTACTTATCAAATTGGTTATTATTTATATGTAACATTTTAGCTGAACTGACAAGTTCCTCTTGATATTGCTCTTTTCTTCTTAATGCGTCTTCCTTTAGGATTTACTTTTTACTTCTCTTTTTGCTTAGAAATAGAAATGTTCTTCATCTTAATTTCTCTCTTTTAGTTTTCTCCTAGAACTTGTACATTATACCCCCATAACTTATTCATTTTAGAACTAGAAGTTTGTATTCCTTGTACACTTTCATCCATTTCCCCCTCCCATCCCCTCCAGAGAAAGGGATAAAGAGTTTATTTAAACCTATTTCAGCAACATTTTTAGACAAATAAATATATCTTATAATGCATTTATAAAGCCAACTAAAAAGGGTTGTTTGTGGCAGGAAAGACATTAAAAAGTATTCATTTTTTTCACACCTTTAGAAAAATAAGTAACATTTCCATTTCACTTTCTCTGGAGTCATATTAAGGGCTTTGGTCAAGTCATAGCTTTATTCATTTTATACAAAGCCATGATATTAAAAGGGAAATAATATCAAGCTAGAAGAATAGGAAATTAAATGTGAAGTTTCTGGGCTTGAAGGAAGCAGATAACATACTATAATGAGGCTCTTGTTGTTGATTGGGCAATACTAATCTAAACAAGAATATATTTTGAAAGCAAATGGAAAGTGCACAGGGATAGGCGGAAGAAAGAGAATTTAAAAATCTGTGAAGTATGGGGGCTGTGTACATGCTACCAAGATCTTGAGGAAAACCAAAACCTTCAGAATATTAGAATGCAATGCATTATTTGAAACATAAGAATGAGGAAAGCTGAAGACACAGAGAGAGTTTGACCCTGGGGTTAAGTTTTCAGTTAAGGCTGAGATGCATATGAACACTCACAATTTCCTTGCAGTATACCACTCACCACCTCTGTACAGTAAGGAAATAAATAATTACAGAGTCAAATGTATTCCAGTCAGAATTACCTTGGGGGAGAGTTTGAGCAAGTATCTGGAAACAATTAGTTCCTCAAAGTGAGACTATGAGAGAAAGAAGATTAAAAAAACATTTAAAGTGAGCACCTGTAGTATCAAATTATTTTTTCCAGTATACTTGGCCGTATCAGTGGTTAAGATCATACAGTTGTATTTCTTCACTGCCTCATTCTTTTACTTGTCGTCATTTTAGGAATATGTTTGAGAAAAGGTGTATTCATCTGGATGAAAATCACACTAAAGCTAATTCTATCATCACAAATGATGATATTTAACTCTTTCATAATATATTTACTTATTATTTAATTTTCTTGTCTCATTACATAGGCTAGCATTTTCAAAACAATTTTCCATAACATATTAATAGTTGGTATCTTTATCTTAGTACTTATGTTAGTAGAAATATCTCTAGGGTTTCATTGTAATAGTTAATGTTTTCATTTGACTTAAAATAGAAAACTACTTATTAACCTTAAAAAAATCCTTCTGGAGTGAGTTTAATAGGTGTATGTATTTTTCAGCCATTTGTATTTAATTCTAATGATTTGTAGTAGCTCCAAGGTAATTTTGTTCTGTTTATTGATGTGATTCAACAGACAGATGTAAACCAACCTTACATTCCTGAGATGAAACCAACTAAGTCACAAAGAGTTACGTCTTATACTATTAAATACCCTTTGAAAATAACTTATCCAGTATATCTGTATCCATATTCAAAAGTAAGCTTATTCTTAATTTTATGTTTCAGTGTTGCTTTATTTCTGATTATGCTTCATTTCCTTTTTTTTTTTTTTTTGCTATACTCCTTTCTATTTCTAGAAACTAAGATTGATGGTATTTTAGAACCAGAGGGGGGAAAAATGCAGCAAAAATGACAACCAAGAAATGGGATGCTAAAGACAGAAAACGCGCTGTCACTGAGAGAAAGTGTTCATGCAAAGATACAGGGGACATCTTTCATTATACCTCCAGAATAATAATTATCCATTAGGCAGCATGGTCTGACAATTTGTCTATTTTTATATCTATGTACTATCACTTATGAAATGAATGTATGAAACAAACTTAATTAAGAACAGGTGAATATTAAATTTAAATTCTACTTTATTTTTAAACTTGTTACTTGTCACTTTAGCATACAGCTTCAAATGTTTGACCTGTTTTATGATATTTTAAAGGAAAAAGTACCTAACGTGATTTTCTTTATCCTCAATATATGCATTTAATAATTAATTTAGCAATCTAGATATGTTCACCCTAAAAATTGGGGGCTTATTCAAATATTGTGCTTTTCTAAAGACAGGGAAAGTTAAGGAAGAAACTAAAATTTTCTTTAAAGATCATAAATCTATTAAAAATGTCAAAACATCTTAAAAAGTTTAATTGTTTAAGCTTCACTGCAGCTCAATAGGTAGAAATCTTCTTTTGTTTAAATAACTGCAGTTTGTCATTTTATAGACAACCATAATTAGAGATTATATAGCAATTACAATGCTGAACTTTTTAAATTGTAACCCAACTACTTTTAAATGAATTAAAAATACACGCATATAACTATTTACAATAGCCAAGACATGGAAACAACCTAAATGTCCATCATCAGAGGACTGGATAAAGAAGCTGTGGTATATTTATACCATGGAATACTACTCAGCCATAAGAAAGAATAAAATAACGCCATTTGCAGCAACATGGATGAATCTGGAGATCATTATTCTAAGAAGAAATAAGCCAGAAAGAGAAAGAAAAATACCATATTATATCACTCATATGTGGAATAGAAAGAAAGAAAGAAAGAAAGAAAGAAAGAAAGAAAGAAAGAAAGAAAGAAAGAAAGAAAGAAAGAAAGAAAGAAAGAAAGAAAGAAAGAAAGAAAGAAAGAAAGAAAGAAAGAAACTAATGAACTTATCTACAAAACAGAAACAGATTCACAAACATAGTAAACAAACTTATGGTTACCGAGGGGGAAAGGGGGTGGGAAGGGTTAAATTGGGAGTTTGAGATTTGCAAATATCAACTACTATATATAAAATAGATAAAAACCCAAATTTCTTCTGTATAGCACAGGGAACTATATTCAATATCTTTTAATAACCTATAATGAAAAAGAATGAAAACATATGTATGTATACGTATTACTGAAACATTATGCTATCCATACAATTGACACATTGTAACTGACTATATTTCAATTTAAAAAAATACATGCATATAAAGTAACAATACCTATTTGGCAAGAACATAAACCAAAAGAAACTCAATAAATGTATCAGAACAGATGTCTATCATCAAAGAGAAAAGGAGGTAGAGTATAGGTATAGAAGACAGAAAAAAAGGAATTATGTAAAAGCTGTTCATTATTAAGCTACCTGAATTTTTTGAGTGCTACCTGAAGCTTTTAGAGCTTAGTTAGATGTTGACTAAAACAGTTTTCTAGTTGTCCTAGGGCAATACAACCTCTAAAATCAGCTGGTTAAAAAACCAGGGAAAGATGAACATGCTTAGGTAAAATGACCCATTATTTTTGTCTGATTAGGGATATTAGATAGTTCTGATACAGAAATATAGAAGGTATGCATCATGGAAAAATCTCCTCAACCTCCTGTATCCACATTCTTTTCTCCAAGAAGATAGTGAGCTCACTTTCTACCTAAATAAAACTGTCTATACAGAGTTTACCAAGTGCCAAAGACTGTGGGTCCTACTGAGTCAATCTAAATTAAAAAAAGAATTACTATACGGTCTAGCAACCCCCTTCTGGGTATATTTCCACAAGAACTGAAATCAGGATCTCAAAGATATTTATATGCTACTATGCTTACCGCAGCTTATTCATAATAGCCAAAATGTGGAAACAACCCAGATACCCATCAATGAATGAATAGATAAAGAAAATGTGGTATACACACACAAGAGGATATTACTCAGCCTTGAAAAGAGAAGAAAATTCTGCCATTGTAGCAACATAGACAAAACTGGAGATAATACATTAAGCGAAATAAGCCAGTCACAAAAGGACAAACAGTATATGATTCCACTAACATGAGGTATCTAGAAGAGCCAAACTCACAGAAACAGAGAGTGAAATGGTGGTTGCCTGTGGCTGAGAGACGGGAAATGGGCAGTTGCTATCCAATGGGTATAAAGTTTCAGCTACGTAAGATGAACAAGTTCTGGACACACGCTGTACAGCATTGTGCCTGTAGTTAACAGTATGGTATTGTGCACTTAAAATTTTGTTAATAGGGAACATCTTGTATTAAGTGTCCTTACCACAAAAAAAGGTTTTTTTTTTAAAGAAATTATAGATGAAAAACTTAATTTCTAGCCTCCTTTGTGGGAAGAGTGGGAGCTACAACACTGTCAACTTCACATTCACATATGGCCACATTTGGCAGGTGTGGAGAGCAGGCTCCGCCCGCCCCCCTCACTGGGACCCTTTCCTGCCATTAAGACAAGACAGCACTTCAGTTGCCACAATCTCTCTCTCCCTCTGTTTCCTAACACTGAGATGGAGGTTCTGATCATAGTCATCATTGTGCTTGCATTGCTGTTTTCCCAGAACCAGAAAAAAATGGCATGCATTATCTGTTCCCACGTCCCTGTCAAAGGTGGAAAATTAATTATAAACTGAAAGGCCTACTTCAGTATAACTGGAAGAAAACAATTTTCTGCATAGAAATGAAGATTCCATTTGACCAGCTTCATCAAGTTACCAGCCTGGACCATTAATGTATTCGAGTTTGGGATCCCTGCTCTATGAAACTGAGGTACAGCAGATAACTAAAGTTAACTGCTAAAAGAATTAAGACTATCTATTTTTCAAGATGGAATGGATGGCTGACCACTATTTCTTAAAGGTTCCTAAGCTATAATATTACCCATTTTCTTTAGTTTTTTGTAAATTGACTGAATTATGCAACTAGGAATAAAATTCTAGGAAAGAAATATTAATAGCCCATATAGATCACTGTCCCACACTTCAAATTCAGAAACTATTCTGACTGCCTTATCTCCAGGGGCGCAAAATGTATGGTATATTTAGTCATTTTCATAAAACTTCAATAAAGCTTAATAGTGTTCACTGTGTATATCAAACATTCATTTTTGTTATTATTGTTGAAAGTTTCCATGGATTAATTAGGAGCATTATATAGATCTGAGGATCTCAAACTTTTTCATCAAAATCACCTGGAAGACTTACTAAAACACACATTCTTAGCCCCATCCCCAAAGTTTCCGATTCAGTCAACTGGGGATGGGGTCTGAGAACTTTTATTTCTTACAAGTTCCCAGGTAATGCCATTGTTACATGGTTCACATATTAAGAACCATCAAAATCATAATGCAATTGTGAAGTAATACATTAAATTTTTAAATTCAAGTATTATTAAGAAGATTTTTGTCATGGTAAATATTTATACCTTCAAGTAACATTTTTATATGAAAGTTAACAGCATAGACCTATGCATTAGCACTTCCTAATGGATAAAAACCTCTCTCTAAGGATTTTTTCAATACTTTTATATGCATAAGTAACATCTAGTTAGCATACAAAATAGACTTCCACAGCAAATATCATTTTTTGATATATCTTTAGAAAAATTATGGAGGAAAAAATATTAATACCTCAAAACTCTGCAAAAAGGAATGATATCTAGCTCAGAATTTCATGCACATTTATTGATTTTTTAAAACTGGTCGATATTCAGGATTATAAAAAGCATGAAATTTTTTTTAATTGCAAAGATAAGCTGTCTTATTGAAAATAAACCTTTAAAAAATTAAACACACACATATTCCCTAATATCAATTACTATTCATATTCAAAGTTACATATACATATTTTGGGAGTGCGAAGGTAATTAGGTTTATTTATTTAATTATTTTTTTATAGAGATACTGGGGATTGAACCCAGGATCTCATGCACACCAAGCATGTGCTCTACCACGTGAGCTATACCTTCCCCCAAAGTTATTTATTTCATGCAAGTCTATATACTATAACATTTTGTACTATATTACAAAATTTTGAAGAATTAATATATTCAGCATGCATTTGAAAATATTTATGCACATTAACATGCCCATAAGCTGAACTTATATCTTCTATGGGATAAAAATAACTTAGATAGGTAATTATATTATGCAGCATATAAGCTCATTTCCACAACAAATTTTCATTACTATTTAGCTATTTAAACAACCCTTATATCTTTTACAAAAAAGTATAGCTATCAATAATTCTAAAAAATAAAATTAGGAGAACTACCTCTATTAGAATATTTCATTAAAATACCTTATTTTTGTAAGTTTTAACACTTAATGGGCTCAAATAATTTATTATTACCTACTTGCACATTCTTATTAGTCACTCACATATGAAAATAAACAAAGACCACCCAAATGAGAACAGAGGCTATTCAGAGCTTGCAGTAGCAAAGAAAGTCAGTATTCATCACTTGCATTTAGCAGAGACCCAAAGGCAGGCAGAGAAATGAGAGAGCTTTACAATGAAAAAAGTAGGGCTTCAGCTATATTCACACTGGAAATAGTTGGCAGGGAGAAGCCAATTGTAGGCTCCCTAAAAGCCAAGTACCTTATGTGAGTGGTTTCAAAAGCTTGTTTGGCTTTTCTGGCTGGTCCTGAGTTGGAAGCAAGCACAAAATATAGGGAAGCTATTGACCAAATCCTGACCATTCTGCACTGATTGCTACGCAAGACATGGTTTGGCTTCCTAAGCCAGTTGCCGCAGAAATGTGTTGTCATATACTGTCTGGCCATTGTCTATTTGCATATTCAATAACTCATCCACAAAATATTAAAAAAAAAAAAAACAGGAATCGTACATCTTCACGTAAACCTGCTATTAGTAATAGATGAACTCGGTGTGAACTCAAAGCAAATAACATTTTATCTGTTGATACTCCACAATGTAAATTCTACTTAAATAAATAAGGTAAAGAGATGTCCAAATAATTATTTTTAATCCAACATCATATGGTCATCATATCTGCTGTACACACAACACACTGATCTGAAAAAAAGAAGTTTTTGTTCACTCAGTAAACATTCATTGAAATCTATAGTGCTTGGTTGTCAAATCCCAAGAAACCTGAAGAACTTCCATAACATTTCCTTCACCTTCCCTTGGGGTCCCCTGAAATTCTCTCAATTGGTGGCTGTTTCAGTTGCCATATCCTAGACCTGGAGGTGGGGTAACTGATCACTTTGCCTCCCACTGCTGCATTCAAACCACTACTCCTCCCTTCTCCCTAGTAAACACCCCCAGATCTTAGTGTCAAACTGCGCCATGTTTCCCACCCTGTGCCGTCATCAACATCAATGATCTCATTCCTTCAAGATTTTAACACCTTGCTCATACTTTTCTGCATCCTCAATTCCTATCATTTTTTATTTGTGATTTCACAACCCAAAGAAACAATGCATCCAATGCCTTAATTTTCTTGCTTCAAATGGCATCAAGTAATTCCTATGTGCAGCTAAGCTTGCAAACCAGTCTCATAAACCAGTGGGTCTCCATATCAACAACACCTGGGAACGTTTTTTAAACTTCAGCATTCTAGTTCTACAGCCCACACCAATTAATGTCATAATTTCAGAGAATAGAGTCCGGAAATAGTCTTTAAAATAAAGAATGGAAGCTGGCAAGCAAGCAAGAAAGAATACATAGATGGATGGATTAAAAAAAAACAGACAAATTTTCTAGGGATTTAACAATAAGTTAGAGTTTCATTACTAATAGCGCCCCTGCCTTTGAAATTCTTTTTTGTTTTTATTAACTGTACCTCTAAAATCTCATTTCCCTCAAATAGCCTGACATTATCAATTCCTCAACCACAGAGACTTCTGATCTGTTGACCTTCCTCCCTTATATTCACATTCCCCTCCCTAACCAATGTAGATTCCAAACTTACCATTTTAATCACAACTTTACAAAAATTCTCAAATCACTTGCCCCATCCTCTTTCCCTGCGGTAACAATCAATCGGTCTTCCTCACGTCTTTGTACCATCCCTCTTTGCTCACCACAGAACATTATTCATCCAGCTGTCTGCTCTGTCTCAGTCACCACTAATGTCCCTTTCACCGGATCATTTCCATCATCAAAAACATTTTCATGATAATTCTGCATTTAACAGTAATCTCTTATTTCATGTTCCTCTTCAGTTAGCACCCGTTCATCTTCTTTTTAGGGCATAACTCTTTGAAATGCTAGTCTCCATTTATTATCTTTTCAACCCACTCCAATCATCAAATCCATTCTTGTCAAGGTCAGTAATGACCTCTACATGAAGGAATACAATGGCTAATTTTTAGTTCTTGTATTATTCAGCTTATTAACTAGCATCTGATGTAGATGATCACTCCTTTCTTCTTGTCATTTGATTTATATAATATCATATTTCTTTCTTGCCTCCTACCTCACTCCTGCCTCCTACTTCATTGTCTTCTTTGCTGAATTTTTCTATCTTCCCAAGCTCTAAATAAGAGAGTACACAAGGATAGTCTGTCCTTGGGTATCTTCTTTGACCTATGTACACTCAGTCTCTAGGTGACCTTAGTCTGTTTCACTGTTTATATGCCATCTTTATACTGATGACTCACAATTTAATTTCTTCAGCCTTGGCTTTCTTCTGAACTTCAGACTCCTACGTTCATCTGCCTCCTTAATTTATCCTCTTGAGTGCGTAATAGGGGCCTCAAATTTAACACATCCAAAACCAAACCCTTGATGTTTCTCCCCAGCTTTTTCCTCGCCCTCCCTTACCTTAATGAATGACAACCACATTCTTCCAGTTCTCAGGATAAAAACCTGGCATCTTGCTGTTACTCCCTTCAGAATATATCCCATCTTGACCACTCTTACAGATAGTATTACTCCAACCCAGGACACCAACACCTCTCACGTGTTCTATTCCTGCAGCCCTAGTGTCAGTCTCCTCTCCACACATCAGCCAGACTGATTCTTGTACAATATATATCAAATCAACCATTATTCTCTCATGCTAAAAAGAAGTGAAAACCTCTCCTTACAAATAAAATTTCAGAGTTTTACTTGGTCCCCAGACATCTCATCTCCTATCATTTTATTTTGCAGTCTCTTCTACAGGCTCACGTGGAGCTGGCTGGCACTCTCTGGAGTCATAAAACCCCCAGCTTGTGGGCTCTCCATGTGCCTGGAGTCATGACACCTTAACCCCCAATCCCCACTGCTGGACCCGCGCATACCTGCATTTCTGCAAGATAAAATCATCTGTTGATGTTTACCCTAACAAACTCATCTCCCCAAGAGATAGCCCATCTCACAATACCTTAGGCATCCTGCCCTTATCAAAGTCATAAAACCTATTGTTCAGAGAAGTCCTCAAAAGATCTTACAACCCATCAAGTACCTGTGCACAAATTGATCACGTAGCCCCCTACTCCATGTATGCATAGCCGTCCCCCCCATAAAAGACCCTGCACACCCACTCTCGGTGCTCACACGGGCACCTCTTGTCTGCGTGGCCTGCTGCTGCCTATAGGAGCATCCCTATTAAACTTTCCAAAACTCTTCTCGGTCTCTGGTAATTCTTGTACCAATCCGTGTCACCAACACAGACACCGACACCAACACCCTGGTGTGCCCACCACAGCTTACTGAACTTTTTCCTGTTATCGGCACAGGCTTAAACCAGTACTACTTAAGGGATTTTGCACATGCATCCCTCTGCCTGCAAGGCTCGTCTCCCTGATGTCGCAATGGTTTCTCTCTCACTTAATTCACAGCTCTGCTACAATATCATCTCCCCAGAGAAACTGTATCTGACCACCACATCTAGAAGAGCACCTTCCATCACTCTCTGTCCTCTCCCTATTTTTTTTTAATTTTCTATTTTTCTTATTTTTCTATTTATTTACTCTTGACATGCATTATTTGTCTTCCCTCATGAAAATTTAAAATTTAAAGAGCAAGGACTTTGTCTATTTTTTTTTCCATGTCCAAACCATGCCTAGCACATAGTGAATGTTAAATGGATGAGTGAATATTTACTGTAAGCCAGGGTTTTGTTTTGTTTCTTTTTTTTTTCCCTGGTCCTGCCTTCAGGCAGAAAATTAACAAACAGAAAATAATCAAACAACCAAAACAAAACCAGATAATTACAGACGGTAATAAGTGCATGAGAGAAATACATACAATGATGTGTTGTATGGCAACTGAGACTACCTTAAGCCAGGAGGGCTTTTCTGAGGAAGTGATATTTAACTCAATACCGATAGGCCGAGCAGAAGCTAACCTTTGAAAAAGCTAGAGACAAAACACTCCAGTAAAAGAAACTGCAAATATTACGTTGCTGTATTAAAAGAAAAATGCTATGTAACTGACAAAAGGGAATAAGAACACCAAAAAGGAACTGTCTGAATAAATGCATGAGTAAATCAGTGAGTCGAACAGCAAGAAAAGAGACGTTACTTAAGAGGATTTGTATAATAACCTGGGTCGACAGTAAGATTTAGTTTTCTGATAACCTGCAGCATGACCAATGCCTTGTGGCCTACATATAACCCCTGAGCAATGTCTCAACAATAGCTAATCTCCCTGCATCCCATGGGCTAAGCTATTTCACACTCATTCTAATCAGCACCACACATGTTGTCATTCTTCCAGAATACAAAAATATACAGCCTGGTATCTATTTAAACAACATATAACTTTTTTTTAAAAAAAATGATTACATCTGTAGCAAAGACAGAAAAATAAATTTCAGTTCCAGCTCTAGCAGCAGCTTAGAAGGGAGCGTTACGTTGCCGACTGCAAGTTTCTATCTCTGCATAATAATGAGGTTTGACTAGATCATTGGTTGTCAAATTGTGTGCAGAGGAACTGACACAGGGGTCCCCTCAGGGAAGGGCTAGCCAGAGCAAGTGGACCTCTAGGCACTGAGCTCTAGTGTGACCAGAGAATTGTTGAGTTTGTCTACTTGAGGAAATGTCAGGGTTCCACGAAAGATTAAATTCTAAAGTGGATGTTTCTGTATCAGTGATAGATTTGTGATTAGAAAAGTGTAGTTAAATTTTAATAGTGCACTCCAGATGCTGTGAATAGGGTGTTCACCGTGAAGTTATTTCAAGTTTTCTCTACATTTGAACATGTTCCTGATAAAATGCTGCCAAAATGGGTTCCACTATAAAAAAAAATAACGTTATAGAAACTTTAGGACAACTTAATCAAAGCTTTATTAACTCTTATATCCTATGAATTAATAAAGATGCAATCTAGCCTTTGGATTTAAGGAGTAACTTTCAACATACTACTGTCACATCAATGTTTGTGCTGTTGAGAAATTACTGACTCTACATAATCTTCCAGATTGTATGCGGCTTTGAGGCAGAAGTGCTACTTTTCTAGGTTTCCAGGTACTAGAACAGGGGCAAGCTCATTGGAGACTCATGAATGTGCGTGTATGTGTGTGTGTGTGTGTGTGTATGCGTGTGTGTGTGTGTGTGTGTATGCGTGTGTGTGTGATATTTAGTGAAAGAATAAAGAGATGGCATAACAGCTCAGCAGTCATTCTGCTAAATAATCTGAGTTCATTTTACTATGTGCCAAGGCCCTCAAAACTGGTCTGCAGAGCTGAGTTTACAAGGTGGATTTTGTATAGGGGCAATATTCCTTCCTTTCCCTTCTTCGGCATATGTTAAAAAAAATAATACAAAGCAAACAGAATAAAGAAGTCTGAGTTCAGCAAAGCACCTCCCATAAAAGGCCCTGTGGGCTTTTTCAGCTATCATTTCAGCAAAGGAAAATAACTAACTGGAAGCCCATCATATTGCCCAAACACTTCGCAACAATTAGCAAATCCCTCTTTCCCCGATGCCCAGTGAAGGAACAGCCTTTTCTTCTTTTCTTTTTCAAAACATTACAGATTTCACTCAATCTCACCATGTCAAGCCTTTGAAGACAGACTTCAGGTTGTCTAGTTTGAACTTTTACTGCAAACAACTAATCTCCTTGCATTTACTCAGCACAGAGTTTGGGATATTAACTCCTTCGTAGGTAGCTCTTAAGCATATGTTAGAGAAACCACACAAAACAGAACAAGCAATAAATACAAAGCTGACGCTCTAATATTCATACAGGAGAAAACAACTTATAAAATATACATTGGACTTTCACACCCAGCTCACAGGTTGTGACACCAAGCACTCAGAGATTTCGATGAATGTTGACTACATTTTAGGAGGTGCAGTTTCATTTGCGATCTGCTGACATGTTAGTAAGTTAAGTGCTTCTCCCCAAATGTCTTCCACTAAGTGAGTAAACACACAGAGAATTTTACTTGGGGTCAAATGGAATTTTTCTCCCATACTGAAATGAATTTTAAATGGTGTGTGCTCATTTTACTTGTTAATTACAGTCATGTGCACGCCGAAGCTGATGAAAATCTAATTCACTTGAATTAGGACTGAGTGGTATATTTCCAAATGTCTTCACTAATGAGAAGGTAGTCCACCAACAGAGCAAATTAAACAGTTTCAAACAGCCATCTGGGGAAGGTTATACCCTGAATTGCTATGGCTTAGAAGTCATTACCTAGTGTGTTCCAATAAGAAAATAAAGAATGACAATCTGGATGCTCATTTTGCACCAGGAAGTACAATAAACGTTTCGACTGTGTAATCCCTGGCAGTCTTTGGAAGGAGACCATCTGATCTTCATTTCAAAGATGAGGAAACTGAGGATTGGTGAGGGGAATTACTCAAGATCACACAGCTGGTCAGTGATGAAGCTGTGACTCAGTTCGATTTGATTCTAAGGCCCAGATGCTTAACCACTGCTTTTGATGGCCCTTGTTCAATGACGCCTCACTGTGGCCCAGCACCCCGACTGGACTGCATGAAACTAATTTTCACCCAGAGCTCTTTCGTTTGCATAACAATTCTAGCCTGTGAATAGAGAATATCGAGGTGTCAACTCTTATAGACATGTCCTTTCTGAATTCTCTTCTCAGCATGGTGAAAGTGAAAATTGAAATGTAAAATTAATAAATAAATAAATCAAATAAAAGCTTCCAGGACATTGAAGAGTACATTTTGGCAAGGAATTGTTTGAAAATTAAGTATGAAAATATGTAATGACTAGTAAAAGTAAAAAAGAGTAAGTTAAATAAACTGCACTTTAACTTGTATTTTAATTTGCCAATCAAAGTGATGACCTGACACTGATTATCCATTTTGTTAATACTTATTCTTTATTTACAACCTCTAAAGGAAGATTGGGCTTTGAAATACTATGATCAATATTGTTACTCAACAAATTTTTTCTATTTTGATGTATTAAATATGATTAAATGATTAATATCCTGTTTTATCAACTTGTGTCTTTCAAGGAAGTATATCTCGTAAAATTACATTTTGTCAGAGTTCAAGGAATGATTTCATTGTTTGAGCATAGTCAGTATCAATTTTTCCCTTTTGCTAACTGGTGTCTTGGTTTTCTTCTGGTGTGCCCCCTCACCTCATGCTCAGACAATGTGATTAAAGGTGACTGAGAATAGTCCAGGGGTTGAAAGATTACCATATGTACTCAGAGCTACATATCATGGTTCAAATATGGTCCAACGATCTGATATACACCAGTGGATTCAAGCCTAGGACTCTGGGGGTTTTTTTGGTCAAATTGGGAAGGAGAGTATCTCTCAAAGAGGGTTACTAAGCTGGTAAAATGTGAGCCTGAATCTCTTGGTAGTCCTTCTCCTACCTTACTGAACAGGTTACCAGGGACTAAAGTCAACTTTTAGGAAAGTATATCCAAGAAAAGGAAAGAAAAAAATTCCTGAAGACATTTTGAAATACCTGGATCCAGCCATGCCAGAAGATTAGAACTTTCCAGGCAGACTTTCATTTCCTGAGCCCATAAATTCCTTATTTTGTGCAATCCACGTGAACTTTTTATACTCCCAAAAGTCCTAATATTTTTGACCCCCGAAAAAGAAATACTCACAAAGATGTGACAACATGCAAAATTGAGAGCAGTGTTTACTTCAGATTAAAAACAGCCTTCCTAGAGAATTTCTGTTCTCTGTGGTAGAAGACAATTAGGCAAAGTATGGCAGTTATATGAAATGGACTTCTAGCCTTAGTCCTCAAAATTGCCACATAAACCCAATATAACACAGCTAAATATATCCATTTAATCTACAGTTAACTCCAAAGTTCTATAAATTCTTTTTGATTGTGAAAGTATAGCAGTATTAACTGAAAAGACATAGCTTCCCTACAAGGCAAGGAGATAATTGTCAAACAGAAGACAATGTGTAAAGGTGAAGATGAATCAACAAATCTGGTTCTAAATCTCTATGACCTTTTCCTCTCTGGTTGTCAATTTTCTCATCTATAAAAAATGAGGATAATAAAATATTTTCTGTGTACTACTCAGCTTTATTGATAATATAACAGAGTATCTACATGTAACCAACTAGAATGCATGACCCACATAAAGAGCAAAGCTTTATTGTCTGGACTAGTTTAATCACTAAAACCTATTTCATAACAGAATGCTGACTTTATATCATAAACCTAGATCAGTTTTTACCATCCCAACAGAAACATCTTTTGTGACAACTTTTTAAAATGCATTTTACTTGTATAAGTCACACCTCCTTAGTTTATTGAACACTTGAGGTTTAAAAACAGGGATAAAATTAAGCATATCTGTCTTCTGTGTGTTGGGAATCATGCCTTTCTGAGCTTCTACAAGCTGATGTCCCAGATTCCTGTCTTGAGGTTGACTACTGATGTTTTTCCAATGGTTCCTGCCATATTCTTATTGGTTACTATGGTTGTCCTCTGTAAAAGCTATTGACTATTCACCTCCATGCCTGACAGATGTGGCTTCCTTCTGTTGTCCCACTGATACTGTCACTTCTCCACATGTGCTTTAGCAGCACTTGAACTGACAATGCCCTTTATCCCCAAATGATCTCTTACGCTTTACCCATAGTCTGGGAAACTAAAGGCCAAAAGCTACCCCACTGACCACCAGAGGCAGTCTGCCCGAGCTTTTCAAAAGAGATTATGAAGAATACTTGATTTCACTGCCATACACAAATCATCCCTCTCACACCTCCTGCTGTGTGGCTGACAGCACAGGGTGCTATGCTCATAAACTGACATTAATTAGAAAATGTAACCAAGGGTGATTATAATTAATTACATAATTATGAACATTTCAAGTTTAATCCCACCAAAATTACTTCATGAACAATATTATGAATGATGCCTGGCTAAAAGAAAATTGATATGAACACCTTTAAGTCATAAATAGGCAGAATTTTGATTATGCACTCCATTACTGATAAAATATTAACATCTCTAGTTTTCCAAAGACACAGTTTGAACTTTGTGTTGACTTTGGCATTCAGTATTGCTTTGTGAACTCTTAACCCATAGTGGTACAAGTTGCTCTGGTTAAGCCAAAAATAAGCTCTCTTTCCACAAAAGATACACTTCCTTCCTCCCTGGCTCCTTTATTTCTCTCTCTTCCTTTCTTTATTCCCTCCTTCTTTCCTTTACTCCTTCCTTCCTCAATCTTTACTGAGGTCTTTCTACTTTTCAGACATCATACTATTATGTAAAGGATATAATATTGAGCAAGACAGAAGCTCATTTTTCTTCAAGGATACTAAAATCCAGCAGGAGATAGTAAACTGGAATAATGAATAGATTAAAAGAAATGATGAATAGATATGATAATGTAAATATAGCAAAATATTAATTGTGAAATACAGGTGGTAGAGTTAATAGTGATGCTCACTTGCAATTGCTTCCATTTTTCTGTGCGTTTGAAAATTTTCACAGTAAAACTTGGGAGAAAAATTCAGTAGAAGAGATAGAAAATAAAACAAGCAATTCTGTAAGTATAATAATTGCTATAAAGAGAGATGTACAAAATACTGTAGGAGTTAATCTTGTCTAAGAAATAAAGGAAGACGTCAGCGCTTTCCGGATGAAGATCATAAGGCATTAAGACTATGACTTCAGCATCCATTGTGTGGCCTAAGAGCCATGTGGTTTGTGGAGGTGAACTCCATCCTCCAGTTCAAGATTGTATTTTTTCATCTAACTAAGGCCTAAACCAGGGAGAGAGCAAGAAATGTGCACGTGACTCAGTTGGAGCTAAAGCAAAAACAGTGGGTATCTTCTAGCGAGACGGAGAAATTTCTTTACTTGCACTTCTGAAAAGTAGTATCAGAAGTCATTATGTCTCTCTTTTTGAATAGTGGGATATGATTTGTTTGACCACTAGGACTGCTACATTCATTTTTCTATGACAGAAATAAGACTTAAGTGAGGTTGGTAACTTTGTCCTTGATGACATCTTATAACTAGTGATGCAAACCCAATATGAGGCCACCTTTACCCCTGGATTTTCAAATTACGGGAGCCAATAAACTCCCCTTATTTTAAAGTTATTTTCAAATTTTATTGTCAATGACTGCAACACAGA
The DNA here is from genome assembly GCF_048773025.1 of Camelus bactrianus. Classification (NCBI taxonomy): domain Eukaryota; kingdom Metazoa; phylum Chordata; class Mammalia; order Artiodactyla; family Camelidae; genus Camelus; species Camelus bactrianus. Next base: position 18,226,285 of record NC_133560.1, on the reverse strand, counting down.
GTCCAAGCTTGTTGAGAGGACTAGTTTTGCTGCTCACTTGTTTGTTTTGTTTCTAATATATACGGTTCCTAGTTTCTCAATTTTAAATGACCAGTTTTTCCAGGGTGTTGCAACCCTTAATATGCTGCCTTAGGTGGTGAGTCAAAATATAATACAAATAAAAATACATTGTCATACTAAAATCCTACCTCTAGACCAAGGAACATATGGGAACAAGGCTGGTACATCCTGATCCTCCCTCCATGGCTCCAGCTTGCTTATTAGCTGTTGTCAACCCAGGTACCCTAATCTAACTTATCCCCAATATTCCAAAACTATCCATTTAGTCATATATTAAAATGAACAACAAACTTCTGATAACTGTTAGATTCACTGGCCCAGAATTCTTTATCTTCTTATCACAGGTAGTTTTTAAAAAGTCTTTTTGGAAAAAAAACTCAACCATCTGTAAGTATTTTGTTTCTGTGTTTAAACCAAAACCTTCTCATGTTTATAATCACAGAAAGATAAACAAATAAAAACAAATGCTGGCATTGTTAAAAAAAAAATTCAGTGTTTGGGAAATGAAGAATTTCTCTCTATGCAAATATTGAGTATATGACACTGCCTTACTTTTTATGCCTATGCCTGCATATTCATTGAGAGGAAAATTCTAAAAAAAAATTCCGAGTGTATTTTGAGGTTTATGGATCAGTGCAACATATTTCATCCAAAATATTGGACTCACACAGTCTACACGGGGATGCTTCCACATAAATACAGCCCTTACGACCACAGTAGATAACTGTTTCCTGTAAATTCGCAGAGACAGAGAAATTTAAGTAAAATGAAAAAGCAGAGGAACTTCTCCCAATTAGAAGAACAAGAGAAAACCTCTGAAAGAACAATGAAGCAGATCTCTCTACAAGACGCCGAGTTCAAAAAGGAGGTAATAAAAATGCTAAAGGAATTAAGAAAGATTATCTATCTATCTATCTACCTATCTGGTCTATCACCTGCAAAAAGAAACAATATTACTTTTTCCTTTTCAATTTGAGTACCTTTTATTTCACTTTCTTGCCTCATTGCTATGGCTAGGACTTCCAGTACTATACTGAATAGAAGTGGCAAGAGTGGGCATCCTTGTTTTGTTTCTAATTTTTGAAGAAAAACTTTTAGTCTTTTAATGTTAAATACTATGCTAGCTGTGGGCTTGTCATATGTGGCCTTTAATATGTTGAAATACATTCCTTCTATATCCAGAAAAGCAATAGAAAAAAGCAACAAAGAGAAAATCTGGTTTTTTGAAAAGATAAACAACATTGACAAACCTTTAGCTAAACTAAACAAAGTAAAAAGAGGAAAGACTCAAATAAAATTAGAAAATAAAGAAAACACTACAACTGATACCAAAGAAATACGAAGGATTATGAGACTATGAACAATTATACACTAAAAAATTGTATAACACAGAAGAAATGAATAAATTCCTGGAAATATATAACCTACTAACACTGAATCATGAGGGAATAGAAAATCTGAAAAGATCAATAACCAGTAAATATATTCAAATAGTAATCAAAAACTTCCTAACAGCAACAAAAAGACCAGGACTAAATGATGCAATTGGTGAATTTTACTAAATATTTAAAGAAGAACTGGGGTGCATGTATCTTTCCGAATTAGAATTACCTCTGGATATATGCCCAGGAGTGGGATTGCTGGATCATATGGTAAGTCTATTTCTAGTTTTTTTGAGAAATCTCCATACTGTTTTCCATAGTGGTTGCACAAAATTACATTCCCACTAACAGAGTAGGAGTGTCCCCTTTTCTCCACACCCTTTCTAGCACTTATCATTTGTGGACTTTTGAATGATGGTCATTCTGGCTGGTGTGAGGTGATACCTCCTTATAGTTTTGATTTGCATTTCTCTGATAATTCACAGTATTGAGCCTTTTTTCATGTGCCTATTGGCCATTTGTATATATTCACTGGAGAATTGCTTGTTTAGGTCTTCTGCGCATTTTTGGATTGGGGTGTTTTTTTAATTAATAATTTGTATGAGCTATTTATATATTCTGGAAATTAAGCCCTTGTCAGTTGCATCATTTGCAAATATTTTTCCAGTTCCATAGACTGTCTTTTCATCTTGTTGATGGTTTCGTTTGCTGTGCAAAAAGCTCGTAAGTTTAATTAGGTCCCATTTGTTTATTTTTGCTTTTTCCCCTAATTGTAGTAAATGTGTTACAACACATTAACACAATGAAGGATAAAAATTATATGACCAGTTCAATAGATGCATAAAAAGTATTTAACAAAAGTCAAAACATTTTCATGATAAAGATGCTCAACAGCTTAGATTAATATTTAGTTGTAAAGTAAGGGGATGTTTATCTGGAGGATAAATAATCTTTAGAATTTTGACTACGCAGCTCCTCCATTCTTCAAAATGTAGTTGTCATAGATTTTGTTCTGTAAACTAGGAGAAAGAACTTAAATTTTACTGAAGATTAATTGTTGTATGAGCTTGATAGAACCCTTCTTCCAAATCTGAGTTTAATATACACCTTCAAGATATTTACTTTAGGTAATAAGAAAGGTTGATAGGAGAAATTTCTTCAGGTTTGCTGAAGCATGTCATAAAATATTTTATCTATAGTTATAGTTCTATTTTCTGTCTTCCTGTGAATACCCTGAGGGTGATAAATTATGTATTCCAGTTTTTAGAAACTGAACTTCTTTTCAATGTTTGGGGAGTTCCTCATCTTATGAATGAGTGCTTCCCAAAATAAAAGTTAGAAAATGCCAGATACTCATTTTCCTAGGCTTCAATGCCATGACCCAGTCATGTGACCTAGATTCAGCCTGTTAACTGCATCAGAACTACTGATTAAATCAGCAAGGGTGGTAAGGAACTCTCTTCTCATAGCAATAGTAATAGCTTCTGAAAATAATAGGTCCTACAAAAACTGCCAGTTTTATTAACAAACTAGCTCTATGATTTAGTTTTAAACACAGTTTCTGGCTGCATACCCTTAAGTCTCGTCTTCCAGCACCCCAACAATTCTATGAACTCTCAATAGCCTTATAATAAACTCTTTTTCTGCTAACTCAGCTAAAGTGTGCTATAGCTGTTTTCAACCAAGAGCAATGAACAGTACAGACAACATCAAATGTGCTAATGGAGATTTTAAAGGAGCTAATGGCACTTCACAGGAGACCCGGTTTACTGTGAACCATGGCTCAGATTCTGAGAGAGTGGAATACAACCTCACCCCTGATGCACTTTTCCCACTCATTCAAGGATTTTCATTTGAAAGAACTATGCATTTGGAAATTGCCAATTTAATTCCTACTTTGTTTTTGTTTTGATATCAAGTCACTTTTTTTCTCTACTTACATGACTAAGTGTTCAATGAGTTATAAGCAAAACAAAAATTGTCAATTTTGACACATTTGCATAAGAAATTAGTATAATGATTTTAAATTTCATTCCAGTGAAATAAATTCATAGTCAGAGTAATTCAGATGGAAAACCATGCATATTTTTCCTTTAATGAAAAATGAAGTCTTTCATTTAGAAGACTAAAATTGAACTCTGTATTTTCTTAAGCCTTGAAGGTAATTTCAAACAAGAACAACAGAAACAATAAAAAGTCAGAGTTAAAACTTACATCTAGCCTAAATGATGCATTTGGCCAAACCATGCATTTTTTAATTCTTCAATTTCTCACTCTTTCTTCTTTTGCTATAGATCACAGGGAGCTAAAGAGAGCTCAAATATATAATTGTGGCAACTTCCCCAAAAATGTGAATGAGTAAAACTGGAGATAGACATCTCTTATAAGTGAATGCCAATGAAAAATAGAAAAAAAAACACATCAATATCTACTGTTCATTGATACAACTTCCACTGTATTTTAGATATTGGCTAGAAAAGTAAATAGTCAAGTTACCTAGAATACATTTTTGCACTCTCTATCCTACCTTAAAACAAAGCCTGGTTCTGAGTCTGGATGGCAGAGGTAACTGACTTGATTCTCCTTACGTATACTTGGTTTATTATGAGATACAGTTTTAAAGGTCATGTTAATACTAACAAATTCTTTAAAGCGTGACATTTTTGTGAATTATGATTCTTCCACGGCCTTTTCAAAAGAAGCTTTTTACCAGAAGCACTATTCATTTTCTGTCAATTTAATATTCATAGAAAATAGATTCCAGGACTCCCTCTATAAGCTGTGACTAGCTTTAACAAGTCTTTGTTAGTAAGTCATTCCAGATGACTGTTTCGCTAAATTAGATTCATTTAATCGTACCCATCTTAACTGCAATAATGAGCAAGTATTTTCTGAGTACTAAGTGTGTATGTTTCAGGGTGTGTGTGTGTGTACATCTGTGTGCCTGTGCATGTATCCAGTGTTCAGTGCCCCTCCTCCTTGAGAGGACTCCTGCAAGGCAAATACAATTGCTGGGGTACTTTACGTCACATCCCTCTAACAAAGGTTGGTCAGGGGAGGGCTGCAGAATCTTTAACCCTTATTCCACCCACTTTGCCGGCAGCCATATGCAAGTACATGGACTAGGTCACCAATCACAAGTTCCCGGCTTACTCCTACCCACTGGAATGTGAGGTGAAGAGAAAGAGCACCTGCCTTCTTAAGCATGGTGTATGCTTCCTACCATCAGATCAGCTTTCTTTTACACCCCCTGCCCACATGCACACTTTACAAGTCTGGTTCTCCAGCCTTTATTCTATTCTGTGAATTCCAAAAAGCTTTGTGTTAAAATTTTCCCCCCTTCAGGATATCTAGAGATGGTTTCAATTGTTTGCAATAAGGTAATTAAAATCTCAAGAGCCCTGACAGATACACCATCAGATATAGAGGGTGGTACCGACTACTCATAACAGTGTCAGGTGTTCAGAAAAAGCAATTGTATGTGTAAGTAAAAGGGATGGAAAAGAATATTGATGCTGGGTTTGCAAACACTAACTGATTATCTTAAATCCCTGCTTTTCCATCCCCCTTTTTTAATAGCATTAGAATGACCATACGAAAATACTAAGTATTCTTCTTTCCACATAAGATCATCCCATTTTTTAAGGTTAAGAAATGTCAAGTTTGAAGCATTCATTTAGCAAATACATACTTTTAAAAAAAAAAGTAAAATAAAAAACTAAACAAATGTTTTAAAAATCAGCTTTGACTGCCACCACTATTACATACACAATTTCAGAACACTGACTATGCTTGTATCCCCACCCTGCTACAATTGAGCTTACATACTTTCACTCTCTACATTTTATTTGACATAAATGAGAAGGGAAGTGAGTATAAGTCTCTTTAACAAGATCTGCAACAAGCATCATTGTGCTAGGGTTGCAGACAACCAACTCAGACTCACGAGCTTGCCTTCAGATTTAATCCTAGATGTCCTTTCTCTCCTGAACATGTGAATAAATAGGAAAATGATTTCTGCTAGCTAGATCTCTGGTTTAAGCAGAAATGCAATCATCAGGATTCCTAAGTGTTGTGTGTACACTCTCTAACTCAATTTTCTCAGCATTATTTAGACACACTCACTGCTTAAACCTGATAGGAAGCCTTCCCGCCCATACCAATTAACCTAACCCTGCAATTTAGTTTTACCCAGTTGTCCTTGAATCCTCCCTTGTTCTTCTCTGTGTTGCTTATTTGAATTGGTTTGAATACTTTCCCAGAAAGTGTTTGTAATCTAAAAATTGTCTTAATCTCTTCGGTCCAATTTCTCCTACTCTTTAATTTCCTGCAGGGCCCAAGTGGATTTCCAAACTTTTCCACATATCACATGGAACACTGTTTTTCAAGTACATTTTTTGTGTGTGTTTTGCCCATGGAAAATGGCACTCTAAAAGCAGGTCATTGGCCAAACCACAAGAAAGAGCTTCTCTTCCTCCAACTGTCATAGGATTTCTAGATGCTTCTCTCAGTAGGATCCAGGAGGGAAGGAAGAGACAAAAATGTGCTTTAACTGTCAAGCTAATGCCACTTTCAACAGGTTAGGCATTGGGAAACATAAATCACTTGAGAGCTACAGAGTCAACTGCGCCCTCGGAATTACTAACTGGGACTAGATTAACATAAATAAATAAAACTTAGAGACATCTCCAATTCGGCTCAAATAGAAAATTAGTTATTTAACCCCGTATCATTTAGCATCATAAAAGCAAGATATAGTCATTAGAGGGATAAGTTCTCTGAAGGTTTCATTTAAAACTTGATTCTTTTAGGTTCTCCCCTTTAGATCTTCTGTGATTACCCGTGAAATGACAATACGAGTTTATGAATTTAACTGGCTTAGTTGAATGCATAAATTCATGATTTTCTACAAAAACACTGATAAATATTCATGTCACTCATCACGTGTTCACATTTTTCTTATATTTCTCTAGGTGGGAATTTTTTTCTCCATTCAGTAAACAAATTGAGCCCCATAATAATATGTTGTAACAAACTGGTTGACTTTGGATCTACCATCTCCACAAAATAGATTTCCTATAAAAACAATAAAAAAGTAACATTAGATATATATCTTAATGGTTTTAAATGGCATCTCCATAGAATTACACATGTTAAGGAAAACTAGTTTAAAGAAAGAAAATTCTCAGAACTCTTTACTTTCTCTGTTTCCTCAAATAAGCTCCTTCTTGAATGTTTTTCTTAGCAAAATATGGAACAAAGACTCTAAAAATAATAACTTATATGCTAGACATTATACGTGCATCATTTCAACTTGTCCTCAAAATAACACGCCAGGGATTCACATTACTTCAGTTTTACAGATGGTGTGACTGAGGCTCAGGAAGAATTGTTACCTGCTCAGAGCTGCACAGCTAGCAGCTTGCAGTGCCAGAATTTGAACACAGGACTACGTGGCTAAGTAGTACAAATTCTTAAGCACATCTTCTCTCCATGGAGAGCCAACAAATGTTTATATCATACATGCAAATCATACAAACTACAATTCTGAGATTAAATCTGTGCTTGGTAGGGACAACTGTACTGTGCTGTCTATTGTCAGCAGTGGGAGGAGAAGCCATTCTCATATATGCCAGAATTTTTCCATGTGTGCGATAATGATCTGCATTTCTCTCTAAAAGAGTAGAGAAGAGCTGAAATTTACTCCAAAGAACACGACATGAATACCAACCTATACAGAGCTTTTTGCTTAACCTGCAGTTATACTAATCTTTGTGTCCAAAAGTTCTAACTATTAAGACCAAACATACTTGTCAAGAGTGCTCCAGTGATCCAGTCTTTTTGTAGAGTTATACAATGGACCAGGACAGCACATATCCTAGATACACAGGAGGGGGGAGTGGTTCACTGGGCTTATTTTAGCATGCACATGAATTTGTGTGGGAGTTTGCATATGGTGGACAAAGAGGAAAAGGAGAGTATTCAAAACCATCTAGTCTCACAGGCTTATTTTAAGAGCCACAAATGATATATGTCTTCAAAACATAGAATATTTTTAATCACTTATTTAAAAAATCCCATGTATCCTGTAATACATGCATTAGTTGAATTTTCTTTAATATTTTGAACATTTTTATTCTTTAAAAGTATGTAACCAAAATTATCTACTCTGAAATTGTCTTTCTTGAGTTTGATTTACTGCTCTGATGCTTACTAATTAGAAATATACCAGAAAGGCTAAAATAAATAGATAACCACATTACAGCTAAGCTCTCATAAGCCTAAAGCTGTATATACTTTGTATTACCATGTGTTAGTAGTTTTTAGATTAAAGACAATTTAAAAAATAACATTTTTCCCCCTCAGGACATTTCACCAAGAAATACTTTTTTCTTTATTTATATTCTAATATAATAGAAAGGAAAAAAGTAAGCCTGGTATGTGTGTGCATTATAAATCAGAGGCCACACAATTAAATCCCACAGGCTTTTGTTAGTCCACAGAAAGGTTTTACATGAGTATAAAGGTTTTACGTGAGTATAAATACGAAAATACAGACTCTGGATGTTAGCACTCTCCTATGTAAAATACAATTTTTGGACAAGGTGATCTCTGAGCTCTTCTTGTTTGAACTATCTGAAATGCTGAATGCTAAAAATTGTTACCTGCCATTTTAAACTGAGAGGCAGACTGCCAATTCCCATTAAAGTAATCACTTTCCACTAAAGTGAGACAGCTGGAGAGGTGGTTGGTAGGAGTGGATAGCAATGTTGTTTCTAACTTTCTGAGGTAGTGCTTTTCAAACTTTACAGTGTGGAAGAATCACCTGAAAACCTGAGATAATGCAAATTCTTGAGCTATATATCCCCAGAGATTCTGACTCAGTAGGTCTGAAGAGGAAACCTGAGTATTTAGATTTCTAACAAGTTTCCAGGTGATGCCGGTTTTGCTGGACCACAGACATATTTTGAAGAATAGTCACTGACCTGAAGAAGAATCTCAATCATTCAAAAAAGCATTCAACTCACAAAAATCAGCAAAAACTAGCCCAAAATGGAATCAAAGACCTAAAGGTGAGAGCTATTTTAAAAAAAAAAAAAAAAAGCTGGAAAATCTTAGAAGATATTAAAAAAAAAAATCTTAGAATAAAATGTAGGCATAAATCTGCATGACCTGGAATTACACACCAGAAACAACAAAAACAAACACATAAATAGACATCATCAAAATTAAAAGTTTTGCCTCAAAGGACACCAGTAAGAAAGTGAAAAGATAATTCATGGAATAGGAGAAGAATTTGGCAAATCACGTATATGATGAGGGACTCTTATAATACAACACCACACAGAAACTTGCACATAAATGTTCACAGCACCATTATTCATAATAACCAAAAAAGTAGATGTAACCCCATATCCATCAGATGAAGAATGGATAAATAAAATGTGTTCTTTCCATGCAATGGAATACTATTTGGCAGTAAAAAGGAATGAAGCACTGATACATGCCACAACACTGATGAACTCTGAAACATTACGCTAAGCAAAGAGAATTCAGTTACAAAGGAGCACATATTGTATGATTCTATTTATATAAATTGTCCAAAATAGGCAAATCTATAGAGACAAAAAGTAGATGAGTAGTTGCCTACCACTGTAGGTCAGGGAATATAAGGATTGTGAGGGTGTCTGCTAATGAGTGTGGGTTTTCTGGGGGGAGTAATAAAAAATGTTCTAAAATTGGTAGTTGTCATAAGTGTATAACTATGAGAATATATTAAAAACTATTGAGCTGTACACTTTAAATGGGTGAACTGCATGCAATGCGAATTATATCTCAAAAAAGCTCTTTTTTTAAAGGCATTAAAATATTTACTGAGTAACCACTACATTTTTGAGCACTGTTGTCTCCCTCTTTTTAACTTCCAAAGTATCAGATTACATAGCAATTTCTCTGGAAAATGTTTCTATCCTTCACCTCTCCCAATAACTTGATTTGATGCTTTGAATAAGTGCTTTCAACACACTCTCTACTTCCCCTCAGAGCACGTATGACACTTTAATGTGACACAGTATTTAACGTTCTGTCATGTTTCCCAGATTCTAAATTCTAGCAGCCATGAATGCTTTGTGTGCTATGCTATCTTCATAACTTAACATAGTTTTTGGTAGAGTTGCCGCTTAACGAATTATTCTGTAATAACTAATGAAGTGCTCCTATGGGACAGTAAATCTTGTTTACAGTCTCATAGTACTCCAGTAACAGGAGGTGAAGAGAAAGGCAGGCACTCCCTAGGCTATTTGCAGTCACACAAGCATCGTTACTGCAGAGACAAAGCAACTTTTGTTACAATCAAAAAAGAAACCAATAGAATAGTTTTAAAAGGAGTTATCAGATTACAGCAGATTTAGATTAAAACCTTGACCATGTTTTTTGTTATTGATATTGTTTTTGTTTTTAAGCTGTGCGGCTCTGGGCAAGATGCCTCACCCAGCTAAACTTCAGTTTGCTCATCACTAAAGCACTGATAAAGATAATAATGAACTTATTTACAAAACAGAAACAGACTCACAGACATGGAAAACAAACTTAGGGTTACCAGGGGAGAAGAGGGTAGGAAGGGGTAAATTGGGAGTTCGAGATTTGCAGATACTGACTGGTATGTGTAAAACAGATAAACAAGTTTATACTGTATGGCACAGGAAACTATAGTCAATATCTTATAGTAGCTTATGGTGAAAAACTATGAAAACGAGTGTATGTATGTTCATGTATGACTGAAGCATTGTGCTGTACACTAGAAATTGACACATTGCAAACCGACTATACTTGAACAAAAAATAGGAAAAAAAAGAAAAAATGAAAGTTAAAAGATAACTCTTTCCTCTTTGGGTGTGAAGAACAAAGATAACTCACATGTTAACTTCTTGCAAAGTTGTGAAACTATACAAATACGGTTTGCTAATGGTGTAGCATAAGAGTAAAGAATTAAAAATATAATAACTAAAGAAGGACAATTGTTTAGATCAGAAACAAGTAGCAGACATTCTTGTATACACAAGAGCCATTTCTCCTTCCTTCCTTGGTAAAAGAATTCCAATTTTGTTTGGGCAGCCATGTGCCCTCCTTAGGAAATAAATTATAACTGGTCTAAGAGAATCATTAAAATTGTATTTCCCTTACCTAAAATTGGTCTTGGGACAGACATTAATTCAGTTCTGGCCAATGACAAGTAAGGTGAATCTATTTTGTGCTCCAGGAAAAGAGTTTCCTCCTTGAAAAGAGGCACACAAGAGAAAATCCTTTTACATCCACCCATCTGACTACCTGTGTGAGATCATGTCCTGTCAGAATCTCAGGCAGAGCTCTGCTGCTGTCAACCACCAGCCAAAAAAAGAAGGGCCAAGACAGTCATGGGGACACTGCCACCTCCTACCAGACTTTTCACCATGCGATTAGAACAACTACCTTTAATATGGAAGCCACTATTAGTGAGCTTTTTAAATAGTTGTCTTTGAAAGCATTCTAACCAATACTGAGCTCTTTGGGAAGTACTGAGGCATGGTGATGGGCAAAGACTAGGAATCTATCCACATGACTTCCTCTGTAAAGCAGTGACAGTCCAATGTCTCCTATTTTGCTACATTAGAGCTGTAACAATAGGCAATTAAATTTTTGAAAACTGGAAAACTTGCTCCTGAAATTAAGCAGATTAATTGAAATGATAAAAGGTATTTTTAAATGTTCATGTCTAAGTACTTGTCACACTTTAATTTTGATAAAAGAAGAGAATACAAAGCATAGGAGAAAAGAGGGTGAGTTTCTTTAAGCCTGATGGATTTGCTGATCTCCAACATACATTCCTATGGGTTCATGACACTGTTTTAAACAAGGTACGATGTATAGTTGAAGACTAATTATGCAATTTTCTGCATGGCTTTTGTAGCCTTTCTGTTTCAGCCAACATCTGTCTCTTTTATTAGTGTAACCATGTCGAAGCAGCTGTGAGGCCCAGGAATGCATAAGCAGAAACACACACACACACACACTCTCTCACACAATTATTTATGACAATTCTTCTTTTTTCTCATTGAATTAAATGAGAGTTAATTTCTACCCACTTAGATTTCTTTTGGGGGTATTTTCACTGAAAATGCACAAGTGCTAACTCTTAGTTAAATCAATCATCTAGTGGGAACCCAGACAATGGATCTTAATGTCTCTTAACACTTTGTCTGAAAGGAATGCCTGTTGACACATATTTTTCAATGAATTTATGCCTCTTCCCTTCAAAGATAAACCCAAGGCCTTGGTAAAGTATGGACAAAGCTGAATGATTCTAAGAAACGGTAACAAGTCATTTGTCTGACAAGCTCATTAAGAGCGAGGCCCTTTGCCGTACTCATTATTGTGTTCCCAATGCTGGGCAAAGTATCTGGCACAAAGAAGTGGAATAAATGCTTGAATGAATGAATGAATGAATGAATGAATAAGTAATTCCCCAAATTTTACCACTATGTTGCCCTTTTCATTCATTTTCTAGATCATGAACACTGTTTTTTGTAAAATATCTTTCAAACTCTTCGTATCATGAGCTTTTTGAACCATGAGGACATACATGACACTACATAATTTAGATCATCATAAGCTAGAGTGAGGATGGCTGTATTTCAGTTTTATAAATGTTATGCATTTATAAACTGAGAGTGGGTAATATGTGGTTTCCCGTAGGGATTCAGGACACTGGAAATATCTCACAGACCCTGTGATACTTGAGAAGTCCACTAGGTTTATGGTCATCGGTGCGATCAGGGCCTGTCCTAGAGAATATACTTTGACCCAAAAAATGATACTCTTGCATTTGTAAGGGCGTCCTTTTCACACAAGCCCGCAGCTTCGAGTAAGACTCCTAGGAAGTCATAAAAGGGGATTTCACCCGTCCAGACAGACAGTACAGCTTACTCAGTCCTGGGATGGAAGATCTGTACCCAGGCTGACCTCGGGTCTCACCCTCCTCTCTCCAGAGAAAGAAAGTGACCTAAACAACCTCAAATACAACCTCCCAGACCAACTACATTGCTGCTCTATTTGATACTGCCCTTCACACACACCCTGCTCATTCCTGCTTCTAATTTCCTAGGTCACCATGACCTCGAGTATCCTCCTCAGCTCTCCTGTGCTCACTGTAATGCCCTTCCACTCTATAACAACGTATGCAATCAATCCATTCTGAAGTAATCTTCTTTTCTGAATTCCTAAACCATGTATAATCTGCCCTGTATCATTTACCTATGCGTGGTCTGTCCTATATTATTTCACTATGTATATCCAATTCCATAGCATTTCAGCATATATAGTCTGTCCTTATCATTTCATCATGATCACTACTATTTTTTTAACAATAGATACGTGTGTGTGTGTGTGTGTACATAAATATAGTGGGCTAGGTGCTAAATATGTGTCAGGGTTATAGCTCAGGTATCCCCTGAGAACAGTCTTCCCCTTCTCGCAGCCTATGTCAAAGTAGAAACAAAGATTCAAAAAAGATGCTGGCATCAGCATATCCTTGACTAAAAAGTAACTGTGTCTCCCCTTGAGTACCACACAAAGCACTCATCCCTATGCTTCCCTTTCATTTCCTTTCTTGATCATGGACTCTGCTTTTATAAAAGCAGGCTTTGCAGAAAGGTCAGGAGAAAGAGGAAAAAAAAAAAAGTAGAGTGTTCTGAGTAAACCAAAAAAAAATGTTTACATTCTGGAGGCCCAGGAAGTAGAGCAGAAAGGACTCTCCCAATTGTTCTGCAGAATGGAGGACCCACTGTCTGAGGACAAGCGACTGTCCGAGCAGTCCCAGTCACTTGTAAGTCCCTGAACCAAGGGTCTCCAAGTTTAAGAATTGTTACGTAGATTTCCCCACTTGCTCTGAATTGGGAAGCCTTGGTCTATATGATATTTGGAAGTCTCATAAAAGCTATTACCATGTCTATATATCCTATAATTTCACCTTGATTATAAACCTCTAAAGGATGAGAATCGTATTTAATTCACCCTGAGGGTACAGTATTATTCTATTAATCAATATACTCAATTACTCAAGATGTTCTATTCATCAAAAACATACTTCATAAATGGAAGTTCGTTTAGATAAGAGAAAGCACCGGCTTCTGAAAGTCCAGTAAACATCCAGCAGAGCAGTAAGATTAAGAAACGTTTACAATCCCTTTCTGTCCTCTGCCATCAAAGCAAACATCAAACTCAAACTATCATCCTTTTGATCCTAAATCATATAAAATGCTAACATGGCTAATGACTTTAAAACCTAAACAAAGCACAAAGCATATCTGCTATTAGGGAGTAAGACAGACCCAGAAACATAGGCCTTTCTTATTAGTTAACCCGAAGAACTGAAAAATGACTTCTATTATTTTTACCCCTCCCTCTAAAACATAAAGTACTAGTTAAAAAGTGTTAGGTTTGCCTACCACATAATTTGTGACTTCATTAATCATGAAGGAATTGATTATTTTTGCCACCCAATTAGTGAAACAAACCTCCACTTAGCACCTTATGCTGAAAACGTGTCAGTTCATCATTACACAGATACTGGAAGCTGCAATCTTGCTGCTATGGTAACAAAGATCCCGTGGGGATTTTTGTGTTTAGCTGACATATCTAGATCAGACAGAACACGATTAAAAGGTAAGAGTCTAACTTAGAGCACTTTGGTTCTCAAAACACTGCAAAATTGTTTTTGAAACTGCCAATTTCAAATAAAATGATTGCATAAGTCTCCACAGAAAGGAAGAAACTTCTCTTTTGTATTTCATTATCCTTGGACCTGCATTTCTTTTTGCCTTTGAAGAAAAAAATCATTACTGTAGAAACACTCAGACCATAACCCCCATTGTTTCAAGATTGTAATGATTATAATAATGTATAAATCACGTTTGAAGTCACAGAGTTAAGCCGAAGCAAAGAAGACATAAGATGTGTGGCCTTAAAACAACAAATAAATCAGAAACAGAGATTGCTTTACGTTAACATGATTCTGTGACAGTAACTGGCAGGGAAGCTTGTTAAAAAGCCAATTCATTAAAAGTTATAGCTTTGGCTGGATGCCAGATTTTCCCCCTATTTATCCTTTATGCTGTGCCTCTGCCTTCATGTGCAATGTTTGATCTGTACAATCTGACATATATATTATACTGGAGCTCTTGGGTCAATGTTAAAACACAGAAAATATTCCAGTCAGCAAACAACTATTGAGCTCTCACTCACTGCAAAGTAAATAAAGCACTTTATAATTTTTATACTTTAATCCTTCTTTTACAATGTTGGTTGATCTCAAAGTGTGCAACACCTGATTTGCACTACCCAGTTCATCACCTAAACAAAGAACAACCCTGCATAGCCTTCGATAATCAGGACCTGTTTCTGTCAAGACTAAGGTGCCATTATTGACAGAGAAGGCAAGACCCAAGAGACTAAGAGAAGACGAGGGTGGGCATGGCCTGTGCTTAACACGTGGACTCTGGAGCCAGTAGCAACAGCAAAGTGTAACAAGAAAAGTTGCTTGACAGTTGGAGCCCCGAGTGGTCAGTGCCCAGGAAGTCTCTTAGCAACAAACAGAATTTGAGATTTAATTGCAGCAAAGATCTCACCATTGGAAAACGTAAGATATTGGGGAGGAAACCAACACATTAACAAACCTGCAACCTAGTTTGGGAAGCTGTTTTAAGAAGTAATTTTTGCTGATGTAGAGTCAACAGGAGCCAACAAGTCATTACTAAAGTCCCATGTGACACAGAATAGCTAGCTTTGCCACTGGACATGCAAGTTTGAAAACAGAAGTGATAACTCTTTTGAGAATCTAACCATATAGTACAGTATGTTATATTGGTGAACACTGACTCAAGAGAGTCTTGAAATAACTATAAAAGTGTGTTCACAGAAAATCTTTATACAGAAATCATTTTGCTAGGCTGAATAATGAATTAGCAGGATTATAAAGACTGGAATACCCTATTCACACAACTTCAACAGCCATGAGCAAAGCCTTTAGCATAAATTATCTTGTTGACCTCAACTTCCCTGGAAGCACAAATGGTAAACAGTCTTCTATAAAATAAAAACAGGAAACCAATTTTTGATAATCTATATCCCATTTACTCAAGGTAAAATAACATATATTAAATTTTCTATATTTCTGTATAATTCTTAGTTATTTTAAGTCAGTAGTAGCCAGGTATATTGGGTATAATATGTCTTTAGGGCTACTTTGAGTGTCAGATTGATGGCTTCACTTTTTGTTGTCTTTATGCTAGCTACAACCTCTGTGAGCATTTTACTGAGCGCTCAACTCCATGATTGGAGCTGTCATACATAGGCTTACAGCTGTGGAGAAGATTTAAGTTTTGTGCATGATTTATAAATAAGAGTCTGTGCTTTAAACATTATTGTTAGATATTTATTGAGTCAATTTCTACTTATCACTTTGGAAGATGGATGACTGTGAGTTACACAAGAATATTTAAACAGACAAAAAAAATATCTGTCTACAGACAAAGATGAAAGGATACATTGCTTATTTTCTGTTTGTTTTCTATAGACACATATGTAAGGATACACTGTATTTTTCTGTTTTATAATTAAACCTTTTTTATGAAGTAATTTTAAATTCACATACAGTTTTAAGAAGTAATATAAGATCCTGTGTACCTTTATCCAGTTTCACCCAATGGAAACATCTTATAAAACTATAGTACAATATCCAAATTAGGATATTAGTACTGATTCCATCAAGTTACAAAATATATCCATCACCAAGTAGCCCACGTGTTGCCTTTTTTCAACCATATCCACTTCAATCACAGCCCTAGCCCCTCTTTAGTTCCTGGCAGTCACTAATCTGTTCTCTGTATCTGTAACTTTTTCATTTCAAGAATGTTATGTAAAGAGAATCACACAGTATATAATCTTTGGAGATTGGCTTATTTCACTCAATATAATTCTCTGGAGAGTCATTCAGGTTGCATGTATCAAGAGTTTGTTCCTTTTTATTGCTGAGTAGTATTTCACAACCATTCATTCACTGAAGGACATCTGGATTGTTCCCTGTCTTTAGCTAGTATGAATACAGCTGCTATAAATATTCAGATTTTGGGTGAATGTGTTTTCATTTGCCTGTGACAAAGCCCAAGGAATGCAATTAATAAGTCATATGGTAGTTGCATGTTTAGTTATTTAAGAAACTGCCAAACTGTTTTCCAGAATAGCTGTAGCATTTAACATTTCCAAAAGTGCTCCAGTTTCTTGGCATTCTTGTCAGCATTTGGTGTTGTTACTATTTTTTATTTTGGCCAATAAGGACCAAGATATGGTCCACATTGTTATACGTTCCATTGGCACTAGAAAAGAATGTGTATTCTGTTGCCTCTGGTGCCCTTGATCTTGAAGTGTCACCCAGCAGATGGTCTCCCAAATTCAGCTGGTCCATCAAAAACAGGGTAAAGTCCTCTGGCCATGCTGAGTTCTCAAGGAGAGATAAGGAAGAAGTAAGAAGCTGGTAAGGACCTGGAGAGACCTCTGGAATGGGTATCCAATTAAATATGATGAAGAAACACTGATGGACTGCCCCAGCCCAAGTAATGTGCCTTGGAGGTGAGGTGTGATTCTGAATCAGAGGATCTCAAAGGGAGTGAAAAAGCTGCATGGAAACCTCTTTGATGTCACAAGATGAGGAACACCAGATTCAGCAATAATGAAGTTGGTAAGCAGAGGTCCAGAAGGGTGCCAAGCACAGGAGCGTCTATCCCCATGGAATGTGGAGCACACCACCCTCCTGGCACATGGATTCTTGTTCATGAACCCAGAAACTCTTCAAACCCCTTTGGTTAGGATTTTTAATGAAGGTTTCATTACCTGGGCATGAGTAATATATATATTCCTCTATCACTATATATATATATATATATTCCTCTATCACAATATCATACTTAGAAAGACCCAAAAGATCTGATCAGAATTATCTTCATTTCTTCATAGAGATAGTATTCTCTTGAATCAAGCATATTTTTGGTTAATTATAATAATTTTTGGCTAAGCTGCTGGTGATTAAGTTTGTACTACCACTTATAATAATTTCTGAATAAACCTGACCTGACAGGGATAGAAAAGATCATATAATCAGTCCCCAAAAAGCAGAATCAGTTAGTGTTTTTGAACAAGAGACAGCTCAATTTATTGATCCATTAAATAAATTTTTAATATCTATTATATTGAAAGTCTAATACTAGCTGCTAAAAACAACAATAATTAAAACAGACTATACTTGTTTTCTTGGAGTATATAGTGTGGTGGGGAAAGATACAGTTGGCTGTGTACCCACTTCAGATTATACACATCATATAAAATGATAGAATATTAAACTTGGGATAAAAAAAATCTAGTATTTCTTACTCATTAAGAATTTGAGGACACACAAGTTTTTACTAAGAAATTCTTATTTGAGAAACAATTAAAAATTGATTGCCAAATAGACACTTCTCCAAAGAAGATACACAAATGCCCCCAAAGCACATCATTAGCCATCAGAGAAATGCAAATCAAAATACAATGAGATGCCACTTTGTACCCACTAGGATAGCTATAATTAAAAAGACAGATAATAACAAGTGTTCTTGAGGATGTGGAGAAACTGGAACGATCATACACTGCTGGTGGGATTGTAAAATGGTACAGCCACGTTGGAAAACAATCTAACAGTGTCTCAAAATGGTAAACACAGAGTTATTTGACCTAACAATTCCACCGCTACCGGTATACTCCAAAGAAATAAAAACATGTTCACACACACACAAAAATAACTTGTACAAAAATGTCACAGAAGCATTATTCATAATAGCCGAAGGGTGAGGAAAACCCAAAAGCCCATCACCTGATGATCTGATAAGCAACATGTGGTATATACATATAATGGAACATTACTCAGCAATAAAAAGAAGTGAAGTATTGATGTATGCTACAACTTGGACCAGCCTTGAAAATATTATGCTAAATGAAAAAAGTCAGTTACGAAAGACTACCTGTTGTATGGTGCTATTTACATGAAATGTCTGAAACAAGCAAATCAATAGATATAAAAAGTTGATTAATGGTTTCCCAAGACTAGAACGTGGGAGTCGGCGAAGTTGGTGGGTAACAGGGATTCAAAGCTAATGGAAACAAAGTTTCTTCTTGGGGTGATGAAAATGTTCTAAAACCATGTTGATGGTTGCACAATTCTGTGAATATGCTAAAAAAATATTGAATGGTACACTTTAAATTGGTAACTAGCATGTTATGTGGATTATAACTCAAAGCTATTATTTAAAAAATGTCAGTTGCTATTATTTTCTGTACAGACTTCTTGTAGATATGATTGTAAACAAAATGAAAAAATAGGCACTAAAGTATAACAACCATTAGTGATACAAGGTGATCAGCCAGATGAGATTATGCTTTTATTCTTTACAATTTTTATCAAGATAATGGGTCCGCACTGGCCAAGTCAGGTAAGGAATTGCATTCCTCTAATGCTCAATGTTCTTTCTATTGTATCACTGTTATATCATTTTCCCCTGATGTGATGCACAAATTCAAATGGTGCTACTGACAAGAAAGTACAATGAATGGTACCCCTTGGAGTTGTGCAGTGCACCACATGAACAGCAGTACACAGTGATCCTGACTGAACCACTACTCCAAAGAGTAACAGATAAGTATAAAAACTATTAAGTATATGAACTTCCCAAAGGTAACACACCCTAATTTATTTACTGAGATTTACCATGCATTTTGCATGCTATCATCCTTACCCAGAACCATGAAATCAGCACTAGGAAAAGCAAGGCATTCAGTGACATCTGAAAGATAGCTCTCTGAAAAGGAAGCAGTATGCTGGTAGGAGTCACAGCTGCTGCCTAGGTGAGCAATCTTGTCTCGGTGATTTTCTACAGTAAAGCAACCCCAAGCAACCTTCAAAACAAAACCTGAATCATTTTAGCTTTAGAGGAATGTATAAAAAGACTGACATAGGATAGAATTTGGCAATTTAATTTGTTTCCCTTAATTTAACTTTCACATGCCAAAAGTGCAGACTGAAGAGATGTTAAAATGCAGGGAAGAACTTTATAGCATTATCCTTGCTCCCTGTAAGAGGTTATGGAGATGACACTGGTAAGCATTTCCCTGAACCACTCAATTTTAACGCATGGTTGATTTGGGCATTTTGAGATGAAGTGTGTAAAGGGCTGATTTCCTTGAGATTTCACTGTGTGCAGAGATCATAAATGCACATCCTTGATACTTCCCTAAGGTTGTGTGGTGTCTGGAAGGCAGTACATTATACAACTGAAATGCTGTGGTCAAGACCACTCTACGCAGATAGCAAATAAAATTTTTTCTAGAAATGTTGATTCTTCTTGAAAAGGTACAATGAGTTGATGAAGAAATACTTTTAAATGACAGATTGAAACACGTATGTTTAAGAAATAGTTTGAAGAGAAGGTAAGGAAACACGTCTTTCCTCAAAAATATAGATAAAATTGTAAAGAATGTTACCTTATTCCTTAAAGAAAAGGTTGGACAAAGAGAATGTTTTTAATGCCTCATGAACTACCATCATAAAACAACAGTCAGAATCATGGAGGATCTGCTCTCTGAATTGAAACAAAACAAAACAACACACACAAACAGTTGAAAATCCACATTGTACTATCTCTGCCTCAAAGACAAAGGAATTGAGAATCTCTCTAGGGAAACAAACAAAAATGTTTTGGGGAGAATGGCACTTCTCCTGTAAAATTAGTAAATGTTGAAGGCAGAATATGATCCAGGTTTTTTTTCACTACAGGAATTATCATTTTAACTGCTCTACTTAAAAAAAAAAAAAAAAAGAATATTGTTACCCTTGTACTTTTTTAAAGAGCTTTACTTACAAAAATAAACCTCTAAATTACAGAATACTCAAAGGATTCGTTTTCAAGCATAAACGATTCCCCTGCTTTTCTTCCTAGCAAATTGCCTGCTCCCACTACACTTACTCACTTCACTCATTCCTCACATGTCAGTTCTTACCAAAGTGGTTTTCTCAGATTTTATTAATCCTTATTAACCCTCCAATTTGAGGGACAATCTAAAACTTTCCATTAGTGATATCTGATGGAAACAGAAAGACCAAATTAATTCTCATGATTAAATATTAACCAAAGCAATGATCACTTGAGAAGAAAATGTATTTAACCACAAAATATTTATTTTTAAACTTTAAACCTGTAAAGTTAAGGAAAACACAGAGTTGTCTAGTTCACCAGATATTATCATTTGGGTAACACGGAGCATATAGTCCGTGAAAGTCCAGTATCCCTGCTGAGTAAATTCTGTTGTGGTTTTATTGTTATTGTTTTTTAATACTCACTTCTTTCTCCCACCACTAGATCTCAGGGTAGTATACTCCTCAATGTCTCGTTCCCTTTGAAATTTGTTTTCCCTATTTCTGGAATTATTTTTCTTTCTATTTTGCAAGTTATGACTTGTCAATCTTTAATACTCAGATCATATGATTAGGACACCAGCACTCCACCTCAAAGAATTATGTGCCTATAGAACTATATACTTCTTGATTTTAGTACTTGCCACAATATTTTCTGTCCCCAAACACTGTGACTTCCTTGAAGCAAGAGACCATACCCTATTCAACTCTGAAATCTTCCTTTCCCCCAAAATCCATCACAGTTCCTGTCTGAGAAATGAGTGAACAATGTTTGAAAGGGAGTGAGTACAAAAATTCACAACTCTCAACTCCCTGAAAATTACTCCTCTCCCTTCAGCCCTACATCTGTTAATACCCATGCAAATATAACAAGCAAGCTCTGACTTGGTATGTTAACCTCTATATAGTTCCGGGAAGTCTATGTCTTGCAGGATGCTACAGCATGGAAAGATTGATTCATGATGACTCATGCTGATCCCTGTTAAGCAGGACAACAAAATGTATGAACCCTTCGCGTTTTCAGAGTCTAGCTCCTACATGATTTACTGGAACAGAGATGTGGTCTCTTGCAAGAAAATAAATTGGCCAGCCAGCTCTTTGGCTATTTGATAACTCCACTCGCAAGGTGAAATATTTTGATTCAGCCATTCAAATTCGTGACACACATCTATGTGTAAGAAAGAAAATTACTGACAAAATTTTAAACTTAAAAGCTTAGGAATATCTTCTTCTTAGTTACTGGAAATGACTTTATAGAAAATAGACATAACAAGATATTCAGATGGTCTGCTGATTTAAACCATCTACATCATGTTAGCTTAGAATCACTTTTATATGATTCTTCAATGCTCTTTGTTTCATTCCAGAAAGAAATTTGATCCATTAACTTGGTGCCAGTCACCCTTGCTCTAGGTAAGGAAGAAAGCCAAACAGAGCATCATCCTTGTGAGCCTTTATTAGAAAATGCCTGGCAGAAGGTTTTAAGGAGTGTCTAACTTGTGCTGTGAGGCATTAGCAGGAGGAGGCTGGCCACAATTCAGGCATTTGTGGGAACAGTGGATGCAAGATGGTTCTGGGGAAAAGCAGGAATTTTCCTTGTAAATTACCATTCAATGATTGGACAATGTGGATTTTATCAAGAGGGATACAGAGGAACAGTAAGAAGATAAAGTGCTTGCAAGAGGGAGTGAAAACAGCTGCAAGAGACAAGGACATGCATTTTAATGCCCAGCGATGAGGATATGAGGCACTACAGAAGACATACTCTGTCACCAGCAATGCCAAAACAGACTACTCATCTGGAAAACACGAAGCACATGAATGCCCCCCCTTCAATCCTGACACATAAATAATAACAGTATAAAAAAGCATAGTTAAAAGTTGTGTTCATCACATGAAAGGTATCAGAGATTTTTTTTCCTTCCATCTTACAGTATCTAGGGGAAAAGCTTCACTTTAGTCTCACATCCAGAAAAATGTTGTGTTTCTTCTACTGCATTATTTTATTTTTATTACATAAAAAATTATTATATGAAAATTGAACATGTAATTGATCACCATTCCCTCTTTGTGCCGATCATTAAAAAGCTCAGGACCTAGTTTAAAATCCTTGTAATGCAAATGTTGAGACCTTATAGGGTATAATTTTGTTATATATACCATTCCTGCATTTATCATATTTCTCTTGCACTGCTGGGATATCGTGATTATAATTAAAAACATATCATATGTATTTTTGTAAATGACCTTAAATTATTCATAGAGATTTGAGGAATGAATGAATAAACAAATGAAAAGTGAATGAATGAATAATAAATAAATACAATCTACCGCTCTAGAAAATTTTTATAACTGGCAAATGCAAATTCCATATAACACTGCATTAAGTTGAACACTAAAAACAAAATTGGCTATTACTTAAAATTTGATGTTGGGTATTCTCCCAGCACACATTTTTCCACACCAGAAAGTTAAGAGTTTTACTGGCCTTAATTCCTGTCTCTAAACTCATTTCATATCCAAACAAGCTGTTTTATTCAATAAATATTTATAAAGCTCTCTCCTGTCATGCATTCAAAGTTGTTCTGTCAAAGAGAAAAGGTTAGCAAAGCTCAATTAGACCAAATGGAATGCTTGAGAGAACGGAACTGTCTTTGGCATTTTTTGAACATGAATACTGAGTTAGTCGATTGTATGTCCTTGGACAAGGAATTCTGTAGCTCTGGGCTACAGTTGACAGATTTGTCAGTAGCACACCTGCCCACACCAATCTCTCTATATGGGGATGGGTAATAAGCCATCACATCAGGGTTACACATGATAGTATAAAGGAAAAAAATATTTTCAGGTAAGCATTTCCCAGCTGTTTCATGATCTTAAATGAGAGGCTGCACTGTTGCTCTGAGACTGATAAAGAGGCACTCTATTCCACCTCAGGGGATGGTCCCATTTAATACCGAAATAGCTGCAGAAGAGACAACTAAGCAATAGATTTAGGGAATCTTCTGGGGAAAAAAAGGAGATGCTACACTCAACTCACTGAAACTCTATTTTCTCCTCTTTTAATTGTGCTTCTTAAGTAAAAGTTAAAATATGCAGTAATTCCCAGCTTGGTCACCAGAGAATCCTCATTTAAACACGGGATGCGAACAGTCAAAATTGCGATTCAAACTGAGCAAATATTGGGTTTAGTAAGACAGGCGCATGTTATGGCTGTAGATTTGGAAAGAACCACATGGATCTAAAATGTAACGCCTATGCCCCTAGGGGACAGAGCAGGAGCAAATGCCGATCTTTTCTGTTCCATGACTGATCTGCGTAACTGGATGGAGGAGAATTTTACAGTTAATTAAGGAAGTATAGGAAAAACAAAGGAATCTGACAGGAATAAAGTAAAAAATGGGAAATGGATTAACAGCGGCAGTTTTATGTCTCTTCTCAACTAAGTGTTACCAACAGAGGTTATCACGTAAGTGCATTTTTAAGTAATTAAGTCAACGTTAGACATTTTCTCACCAAATTAAAAACGCATAAGTTCTGCTACTTAACTTTATCACAAAACTTGCCATTTGAGTTTAGGCAAGGTTCTCTGTAAGACACCATTTTTTATCAATAAAAATGAAATTAATAATACAGTTTCTCCCCATCTCCCAAGATCATTGTAAGGTTAAAGTGAGAGTGTAGCTAATTGTAAAGTTTGGCGTATACTGTTCAAAATAAATCAACGGTCCAAATACAGGATAGGAGAAAATATACTTAAAACTATGCTGTTACAATTAAAAAAAGAAAGACTATACTGTTAAAATAAGATTATAATCTCCCGTGAATGGACATTTCAATTAACTGACTGCTGAAAAGCTACTGAAATCCAAGACCACAAGAACAGAACCATTGTCTGTTTCAAAGGACAGAATGGTCACATCAAGAAGACACTGCTTAGAACTTTGAGGGCCTCCTAAGAAGGGATGGGTGAAGAGTTTGGGAAGTATGTCACAGGAACAAACTTTGAAACCATCAGGGATGATTACCCAGGACAAGTAAGTTCTCAGAAGGGTTGTCGATAGAACATTCCATTAGAAAAAGGAAACTGAGCTGACATATGCTCAGCAATTAGAGCTGTCCATCAATGAAAATACTCCCTGGAATACAGTGAACTTTCCCTCGCTAGGAAGGTTCAAGCATAGGCTGGGGAATCAATCAGCTGTCAGCGAGCTACACAGAAGACAGCACTAGACATGCTCTGAAGTCTCTTCCAACTAATTATTTTAAAATTTTGAATATAAGCAGTGTTCTTTCCTACTGCATGGAATTATTTTCAGTTCAGCACTTGAGGGCTAACCAGAAAAGAAACATAGATAAGAGTTATTGCCAGGACATCAGCACATTCAGAAGAGATTGAAAGCACGGCGTCTTTTGTTTGCAGGACTGGGATTGGGATTCGGACACCTGAAGAATTAGAAACAGAATGTCGACAGTGCTGTCCTGCTGGAATTGTGGGAGTATTAAGAAGATGGATGTAGTTTTGATTTGGAAGATGTAAAGAACTTGGCACTTTGCACTTTTCCATACATGTGAGGAGTGGGAAAGAAGAAATGAGAGGAGGAGAACCAGAGGTAAGGTCAGGAGTTCAGACACAAGGCACACACGGCAGTTTCGGAGGTGAGCCAGGTTACCAAGTTCACTGCAGTCCTGTTACGAGATGGCACTTTCTCTACACCCAGTGACAGCAGCCTCTCACCTGGGGAGTGAAGAGCTGTATCAGGTTCCAGCATTCACAGCAGACCTCTCCACTGCCCACAACACACCCCTTCCATAGCATCTCCCTCCTTTGGAACCAGGCAGTGGCATCTGGCACCTCCCTGGTCCTGGGGAGTCAGGGCAGGAAAAGAAACATTCCAACGAAGATAAAGCAAAAAAGAAAAAAAATTCCTTTTTCTATGGCTAAATCAAAGAAGTTACTCAAAGGAGAGTATCTAAAGATGCATTTATATGATGAGAGTGCAGACTGGTTCCCTTGTTCATGAGAGAAAATGAAACAGCATTTAATTAAGTACCTACAGCATCTTGTATGAACACTAACTTGTGCTATTTATTGTTTTTATCCTTGCACTGGCTTTCCCAACTTTATTGTAAGACCCATGGGGCAGCACCACTATCACTTGCCTCCAAATATCTCCCGCACTGTGTACAGTGAGTTACAAACAGTATATGCTTGATGAATGTTTGCTGCTGATAATCAGAAATTGTGAATATAATAGCAGTTTTTAAATTAACAATATTATGCAAAGGAGAGACATTGTTATCTTGTGGAAGTAGGTTCCTCCAATGGAAAAATCACTGAGTAATATGCTAATATAGCATTACTCTGAAGATGATGGTTCTGAATGGTAAAAAAGGAGAGAAAAAAAACAATTAGCTTTTATTCGCCGTTTTCACAGTGAATGCTTATGATTTAGATGCTACTGTCAACTGCATGATTAAAAACATACGTTTCCTCTAGATATATGCCCAAGAGTGGGATTGCTGGATCATATGGTAATACACACACCCCAATGTTCATTCCAGCACTATATACAATAGCCAAGTCATGGAAGCAACCTAAATGTCCATCAAGTGGTAAAGAAGTTTTGGTATATTTATACAATGGAATATTACTCAGCCATAAAAAAGAATAAAATAATGCCATTTGCAGCTACATGGAGGACCTGGAGATCATCATTCTAAGTGAAGTAAGCCAGAAAGAGAAAGAAAAATACCATATGATATCACTTATATGTGGAATCTAAAGGAAAAAAGAGGACACTAATGAACTCATCTACAAAACAGAAATAGACTTGCAGACATAGTAAACAATTTTATGGTTACTAGAGGGTGGGAAAGGGTAAATTTGGGAGTTTGAGATTTGCAAAGGTTAACCACTATATATAAAAATAGATAAAAAAACAAATTTCTCCTGTATAGCACAGGGAACTATATTCAATACCTTTAATGAAAAAGAATATGAAAACAAATATACACACACACACACGACTGGGATATTATACTGTACACCAAAAATTGACACATTGTAACTGACTATACTTCAATTAAAAAAAAAACTTTCTAACCTGAACATGCAACTTGTCTATTATCTTTATTAACGGAGGCATGATTTGATTCTACTTTGAAAATAAACTTAAAAATATTTCTTCTCAAAAATAACTTGAAAAGAGAAAAACTGATTTTATTGAGAGTTAATACTAGGAGAACAATATTGAGATGTATTATAAAGATGAAAACAGTTTCATTAAATAAGGTATGGTCCAATATGAAATGACTTGAGTGTGTTTTTTTATTTAAAACCCTCTTACTCATTCAGCCTGAAACTGTTGGCATAAATTTAGGTAAGTTTTCAGAATGTATAATTTTCCATGAGCTATGTTGAATAGTGTCTTGGTTTACATTTTCCTGAGGTTACACATAAACACATTTTTGTAGACGTATCTGGGGAAATTGGAAATTCATTCTAAAATCATACTTGAGTACATGATAAAATTAAATATATAATTTGGTCCCCTAGTCCTTTTGCTATTCACTTACATTGGGTAAGCTCAAATGGGGTTAGTTGGCCCACTACAAACCTACATAGTTAGAGTCAGAAGATTTTGAGACCATAGCTATCCCCAGGGAATACCTCCTGAAAGAAACACAGAATCAACTGTCTTCAAGGACCAGGCAGGTAATAGAAAGATACGACATCAGAGAGTGACGGAGTTTGTGAAGGACGGCAGACTACTCCCAGACAAAATGCATCAGATCAGATTCAATGTATAAAAAATACATGAAGATGAAACAAGCATTTGTCAGCACTAGATCTGACTCGGAGTCACCTAGGTGAAACTCCAGGTCTAATGTTCAGCCGTCTTATTTAATAGATAGAAAACTGCAGTGGATACTAGGTTAAGGAAGTGACTTAAAATCATTATAATAAGTTGTGTCAAAGCTAGATCTAGATTCTAAGTGCTCTTTTGGTTGTAATAACTTGCTCATCATACAATTGATTCTATTTCCAATATCCAGAGCCTATCAATCTGGCCTTTAAAATATTTTCATGTATATAAAAATTGTGTTTAACTGTGCATTGATGCCTTCTGTATTCCTAATTTTCTGTTCTTTGTTCTCTTTCCTATTAGCAAAAGATTTAATGTGAAGTCAAATGTAGAGAACAAACCTTATAGATATATTTAGGTTTTGGTGGGAAAGTCAAACTACTTTGTTAAGTTATAACAAACCAAAATTTCCTATTCTCAGAGGCAGACTTAACTAATAATAAAACTGAGCCTACCATAGTCCTTATTTATATCTAGTACTGCTGCATTTGCATAGATATTTCCTGGGAGAGAACAATAAACCGTTTTATAATCCCCTCTGCAGTCGGCCTGGCATGGGTCTTCACAGTCTGCTATTAATAAAAGAAAGTTTGTTAGGACAAAGCAAAGAATAATGAATGTTTGCTTTCTCTAGAAGACATTTGCAAATAGGCTTTTTTTTTTTTTTTTGTATAGCCTAACCATGTGTCATTGCATCTTGGGAAAGATTTGTTTTTGCTTATATGAGACAAGGCAGGCAACTGAAGCGCTCAGTCTGGCGATCTGCAAGGATGACGTCGTGCCAGGAATGATCACCATATTTACGCTGGTTATGTCCATCAAGACATTAAGCAATTGTTGCTCCTAAGTAGGCCGGAGAAGAAGAACAAAAAACCTAATGAGTATCATTATTGAAGTGGCTCCAATCTCTTGAGTACAAATTACACTTATTATTTGCCTGTAAGACTTCGATTATACAGGAATTCTTCAGTAACAATTTATCTCTTCTAGAAATTTTCATCTTAAAATAGAAGCATAGCTCTACCTTGAACACAATGATGAAAGATGAGAGAATGCAGCCCAATCTATGTGTATGAATGAGTTGGTTTGATTTCCTTTTTGGCAATGGCAAACTCCAAGCATTAGGGATAAATGTGTTCGTTCAACAAAAAATGTATCTTGTTTGATTGAAGAATGCTCTTATCCAAGGAAAAGAGTCTTAGAAAAATGGAAAAAAATTGTGAGGAAGTGAGTAAGACATACATATCATAAAGGAAATAAAACAAATCACTGGAATTCAGTTAAAGACATACTTAGACATTCTCATCTAGAATATAAGAATGACATACAGCTCTTTTCACCGACCCTTAGTTGCAAAACAGTGATAGTTATTCACTTATTCCCTGGTCACAAGACTGTTTATCCAGTCTCCAGTATTAGCACCAGCCTCGAGTATCCTCTGTCAGTTAGGATTTGGGTGGTTGTAATCGACAGAAATCAACACGGAATAACTACAGACAGTATTAACTACAAGGTTGTTATGTAGCACAGAGATACAAAGGTAATACTACTGAGCCAGCCTCAAAAAAAAAAAAAGACAAGAGTCTGAGAAGCTACTCGAATTCCTAAAGGAAAGTATGTGATTGGCCTTATTTGGGCATTATGCCAAGAGAAGGCACAATGCTTCCATTGGCTATCCCAACAAAATGCATAGAGGAAAGGCAACTCCTGGAAAGGAAAAGGGAGTGCTATCACCCAATGGGAGAGAAACATTTTCAGGGGAATACATTTGGACTGAACTACCCTTCATATCTTGGCATGGATCAGGATAAGACTGAAAAGGCAGACTGCAACAAAGGCCCAGAACATCATACAGGTTTCTGCCCATGCTTCTCTATTTTTGTCTTCATGTGACTCTAGTCTTGCTGTCTGACTGCAGATATATTTTCAATACTTCTGATTTGGGACCAGGCCTGCACATGGGGAACTCTTGCTGTTTTGCCCTTCTTATTGCAAGAAGGAAACTCAACCACTTGCCAAAGACCCTTTCAGCAGGAATCAAGTTGAAAATTCATGAGGTTCTATTTTGTTTCATTTTTTTGTGGAAAACATTACTGCTTATTGCCAGTAGTTTCTGGGTATTACTACATATCAGTCTATGAGTTTACCATAAAAGCAGCAGCATTAAACAAGGGAAAAAAAATCACTTTTATGTAAATCAGAGGTAGGTAACCAAATTCTGTTCTGCAGATTTAAAATCTTTCAAACTTCATGTGGAAATAAGAATTCAGCAAATATTTATTTATTTACCAAGAACACCTAAAAACAGTTGTACCTGCCCTGTATGCCACACTGAGCATTCTGACTGATGAGTATGTTATTACGTGCTTAGCAGGCCTAAACGAAATCCTCATAATTAGCAGCAGTAGCAGCAGCATTATTTGCTGCAATTTGCTCTTCCATCTCGGTGACAGATGCTTTGCAAACAACAGTCACCGATGCTTACAGTCCCTTGTGAGAATGGTACTATTGCTGTGGTATAGACAAAGATGCTAAATCTCAGACCGGTTAAGCAACATACTTAAAATTACTTAACTAGCAAATGCTTCGAACTGGTGGTTAAGGCTTCTTGGACCTCCGTTTTTATCCACTATGTCATAAATCTCCGAAAATCACCAGGCAGCTTTGAATATTCTTTAAGAAAAATAAATCTAATTTATCCTTATCAAGGGTACTTAATTTAATTGAGTTGACTCGGTCATGGATGGTGCCTATAAAATTTTATAAAAATTTAAAAGGAGGTAGAGTTCAGTATAGACAGTGTCAAGAACACCTGTAACACTCAAATTTCACATTGTCAAAACACATTATAGTAATGCTCTAATGACTCAGCCAATTCCTTTTTAGAAAATTGTCCATTATTTAGACCTTCCTAGGAAGTAGACATTACTAGAGACATAGTTTAACCATATGATTAAAAAAAGCATAGCTGACACTTCTTGGGTGTTCACTATGTGATTAACATTGGGTATGAAAATATGCCCACTTCTTGCCCTGGCTTGTACACTGCAGGCTGTTTAAAATGATCCTTGGCCTCAACCCACTACATGCCGGTAGCATGGCTTCCCCAGTTCTGACAACCAAAACTATATCCAGGGAGGTAGGGGAGGAGAGGGTAAAATCACTCACAGTTGATAACCACTGCTCTAGAGTTATTCCCTTCTGTACCTGTTTCTTTTACTCATCCTTGCCATTCATTTTTTTTTTTTAAGAATCTTACCTTTTCTCTCCCGAATCTTTAAACTCTCTCTTTTAAATAGATTATTTCCATTGACTTTATAGGGTTTTTCGTTTGTTTGTTTTGGGGAGGAGGTAATGAAATTTATTTATTTATGTTTATTGGAGGTACTGGGGATTGAACCCAGGACCTCGTGCATGCTATCACTGAGTTATGCCCTCCCCTACTCCCATTTACTTTAAATACACAAACCACCCCCTTTTAAGAATGCTAATTAATTAATTTAAAAAATTCATCTGGCCCCTATTGGTTGTCCTAACCCTGTCCTGTCTCCCTTCTCCCCTTCATAAGCCAAATTTCTCGGAAGAGCCATCTGTTCTTGCTGAGTCATTTATTCACTCTCCTTCCATTCCTTACTCCACCCACAACTGGCTTCTATCAGTCCCTCTCTTTCTTGGATTCTGTGCATAACAACCTCCCACTTTTCCTTTCTTCCTGGAAATTTCTCTGTCTCTCACTCTCTTATTCTCCACTACATGGTCGTAAAATGGCAGTGCTTCTCAAGGGAGATTCCTAATTTACCATTACTTTTTGCTCAAGACTCTTTGCCTCAGTGATCCCATGGCTTTCATAGTCATATACATGGTGAGCACTCACAAAATTCCCAGGTCTCTCCTCAGAGAACCAATCGCCTGTGTCCACCTGATCATTTGACATTTCCTTGTGCAGGTACCAGAGCACCGCAAAATCCACGTGTCCAAATTAAACCTGTAACCATGGCATCTCTAAACTATGTCTGTCCTCTTCTCTTCACAGTAATTGGATCTTTGACTTATCCTGTTGTGCTGTTGAGAAACCTAAATGCTGTTCTTGAAACCTCCATTTCCTTTTACCTCTATATCCATTTAGTCACAAAATTATGTAAATGTTGCCTGTGTCACTCAATTCTACCCACTTTTGTCATATTCATCAATTCCACCCTAGTACATGCTACTTTCTTCTCATGCTCAGAGTGATGACAGTGGTCTCCCAGTAAATCTACCTGAGTCCACTCTGGCCTGCTCCAGGCAGAGTGATATATTTTAAATGGAGATCACTGATTTCACTATTCTCCATGAATTTAAAAAGTTTAAATGACTCCTCAATGTGATGTGAAGCACACATTAAAGTTTATACTACAGGCAAATTACATTCAAAGCACTGTAGCTAACTCCTCATTAAGCCATACAGCAGTGAAGTCTATAACACAACAGTAACAACAATAACAAAACAGCAACCAAAACATAAAACCTTGATTACGAACCATGTACTATTTGAAGAAATTTATGTACACTGAATAACTTCATCTTCACCATAGTCCTAAGAGGGAAATATTATTTGTATGCCCATTTCATAGATGAATATACTGAGTCACAAAGAGTCAGAAGTGATCTGAAAAGGTCACACAACTATGAAAGGTCAGAGGCAGGATTAAAATCCAGACAGTCTGGTTCCCAGTTCACACCAGGACTTAGACAATCATACTATTTTCTCTTTCAATATTGTTAAGAGTTTTAACTACTTTACAAAATACTTCACCAGGACTTTCATTTAACTGAACTTTCCTTGCCACTTTTACAGTGATAACTACTGTAAATTGGAAGAGAAAAATGGTATTCAATTGCTACCATATAAGAAGCATTTAGTTCTTTTCAATCAAATGTGTATGACAGTAATGCCCCCTTACAAAGAGCTTGGACAGGGGAGGAAGTGGGATCACCTGGCTAACTACAAAACAAGGCATCAGGGAAGAGCATGAGAGAGCCTAGTCAACAACATAAAATGCTCTCAGTGACACAAAGCTGGATTAAATGCATTACAACTTCTAAAGAAAAAGAGGGTGCTAATCAGAAGAAAAGGGGAAATTCACCAAGGTAAACACTTGCCATCAACAGCCACCACTAAGAACATGGGAAGGATTGATATTTACTGAACATTTGCTATACGCAAAAAAAAAAAAAAAAAATTTGAGTAGAACCCTTTATACGCAGTAACTCATATATTCCTCATAGTAACTGGAATGAATATTATTACCTGTAATTTACAGGTGAGTCAACTGAGACTCAAGACCACAGAGCTAGAAAACCTCAGGGCTGGAATTGGAACCCAACCTAGTCTAACTTTAGTGACCACAAAAAAACCCAAAAACCACTTCTTACAGAGAAAAATAAAATAATAAAGCATGCTCATGCTTGGCATGCCTTGCCAAGAAATGACGGAGAAATGTCTGCGAAAACCTCTCGTGGCTTGAGGAAAAGGAGCCAGTTTCCTCATGCAGCTGCCCCCCTGGCCTGCTCAACTTCTGCTCAGCTCTGCGAGTTCGGTAATTGGTTTTTAAAGGGAAAGCTGTTCTCTAGCAAAAGGCTTTTGGTCCAGCCTTTAGGTAGATTAATTTCCTAAGCTTTCACAGCTCGTTCTTCAAACGCGGCTCTCCGGCACTGCCGGCGGACGGCGGTAGCTGAAGGCCGCGGACACACAGCCAGCACTGCAGAGTGAAACTGGCTGAACAACAGATGACTAAATTCGAACAAAAGCTGAAAGTTGCCCTTTGTTTTCCTGACCTCTGGAGAACCTGCCTGAAAATAACTTCTCTTAACATGTGTTCAGAATGCCTGAATCAGAGACTGCCCTTCTGATGTACACAAAGCAGAAGAGGTTGAATCTTGCCCAAAGACTCCTTGAAGTGACAGACCTCCTAACACAAGGCTTCACGTAGAATTCCTTTCAGGATCTGCCTGACCAGAAGTTCTCTCTCGGAGACATCTGTAGTAGTGAGATAGCTTTTATGCATTATGAAAAATTAAATTTCCAAAGACCGACAGGAATTTCAAAAGAACAAAATTATCTGGTTGTGAAAGAAAACATGTTGGCTAATATTAGGGGGCATGTGTAAAAAGAAGTGTCTTTTCCTTCAGATGGATCCACTGAAAAGCACATCTCAGGCTCAGTGATTAAGCACATGCTGAGACTTTAATAAACATCCATTCATTACACCATGGACCATAACATGATAAAGAAGAGTGTGATCAAAATTTCCTCCGCTCTTTGAAGCAGAAAACAGTCTGAGTTGAGGATGCGGGCCACACTTCACAACCCAAACCTAAATCCACGCCGTAAAAGAACTTAAGATGATTTCTACGTAGCTTGCAAGAACATCTAAGTCTCTGAGCATGTTCTATGAAAGATAATACAGAACGTTATTCCACTATGACTATTTTAAAATAGGACCCACTTTATTGATGCAGAAATGCTAGTAATGTCAGACTAAAACACTCTGAACACAAACCCCAAACTCTAATGTCTCAAGCACAACAGTTGCTCATTTCTTTCTCAGGGCCAAGCACGGGATGTTGGCAGGTGGCGCTTCTCTGTGATGAGAAGTGATCTGGGGCCCCTAATTCTTCCACTCTGTCACCTACAGAACCCTGTTTGTGCCCGCACCTCACCATACGAAGGGGTTAAGAGCACACCTGCTTGTTAAAGGCCATAACCGAGAAGAGGCACACAGCAACTCCACTCACATTTCATGAATGAAAACTACGTGTATGGCCTCTAGATGCCGAAGGGGCTGAAAACTGTGGTCCCTGTCTGGGTAACCACCATATGTGGCTTCTACTGACAAAGAAAAGGAGAAAGGGTTTGGGTTGTCACTTAGCCATCTCCACCTCAACTCAACATGAGGATACGCGAGTCCAGCTGGACTGACAACAGGATTTCAAAGGCAGAATATTACTAGTTCAGGTACTGAGGACCAATTATTCAAAACCAATGTAAATATATCAGAAAAATAGCAAAACAGCAATGTAAAAATATACCCGGGAAATAGCAAGTTTTAAAATAGAATCAAAATGTTGTAGGAGAACTCAAAATGCTTCCTTAGGCTGTTTTATTTCAGAAAGACAATAACGGGAGAGTCAGACAGAGCTGGCTTAAATTAAGGCTCTGTGTATTTCTAGCTGTGTGAGCTTGGGAGAGTCAGTTAAGTTCTCTGATTCTCAGTTTCGTGATCTCTAAAATGG
This sequence comes from Camelus bactrianus, assembly GCF_048773025.1. Taxonomy (NCBI): domain Eukaryota; kingdom Metazoa; phylum Chordata; class Mammalia; order Artiodactyla; family Camelidae; genus Camelus; species Camelus bactrianus. Next base: position 18,191,669 of record NC_133560.1, on the reverse strand, counting down.
AATTAACACCATCTACTCATAAAAGTTTTAGCAATTAATTAATATATAAAAATAACTTAGAGTTTACAGTGCAAACAAATACGAAAGGCAGTCGACGAGGCATAGATTTGACTATTATCAATAATGGGGTATTAAAAATACCTAGAGAAATCATATAAACCCTAGGTATAAGTAAACACTTACTGCCACGGGTAGTAGATTTAATGACAGATCACAGAAGCACCGGGCAAATGAGAAAATCCTCAAGCTGAAAAACAGCCTTAAAAAGAATTCCTTAGATTCAGAATTTAGTGTTAGTAGATGACCAAATAAACTATCTAGCACCAAGATACAGAAAACCCTAAGAATCCTAAGGAACATACCTTCAGGAAAACAGAGGGAGAAAAAGTAAAACTTGAATCTATGTGTGTAAAGTCAGAAGAAGAAGGAAAAAACAATCTCTAGTGTCTTCAGTTTGATGCTGGTGGAAGTGGTAAGGATTTGTCTCCAAATGAATAACCAAAGGGATCCGATCCCCTTGGCCAGACTTCTGTTGCAAAGTGGGCTTAACAGATTTCACTGTGATGGTACAGCCATTATACTAAAAGTAGGACAATATTAATAAAATCCTCTTTAACTGCATGTGCACTGAGACCATCAAAACGTGGTGAAGGCCTGACAGCACCATCTGCTTATCTTTTTCCTGATCCTTGAACTAACGTGTTTTACTCATGCAGCAGTTACCTAATGAGCATCCTAGCGTTTAAATCATAAATTGGTCTTTTTTACCCCAGTTGGGTTTTTTTGGAACTGCATGTTCCCATCAAACAATAAGGTGTATTTTAATTTTTACTGCATGACATGACACATTCAGCTCCAATGACTTGTGTTGAGTCACTCAAATTATAAACAGCAGTTCCAAGGCAAAAATACAAACTAGGTCTGGTCATGTTTCTGTAGTTTAAAACACAGGGGGAAAAACAGCAACTGGAACAACCACTGTTCAGTGTCTTGTGGAGCTTTGTTTTTAGGCAATGCCACAAACTGAACCACAGATTCAGCATGGTTCCTTTTAAACCAAGTGATCAACAGCTTACCATAAAGACAGTACCATAGTGCTGGTAGACTCAGTAAGCTGCGTATTATAATTTCCAATTTTTTGGAACCTCAGCGCTTTCTGGCTCCTTTTTACAGAGGTGACTTTAATATGCATCAAAGGAGGCAGCCCTGCAGTTCTGTTCCCTCTTGAGTCTGTGCTCATCAGAATATCAATCTGAATAGCAGAAACCAGAACTGGAAGAAAGTGTAAGAAACCTGTCTAAGAAAAGGCAAAAGACAGGGTTGCTTGGGTTGATTTCCTCCCTTCAGCTGCGATGCTCTGTAGCGCAAAATTAAGGGGCAAGTATCACCGAAGCACATTTACGTGGTGTAGGACTTCGGAATGGACACATTCTGCCAGGCAGGCCTACCAGGCAAACCCCCACGGTGCCAAATCACGGGGCTGAAATCCACCGAGTAAGCCCAGGTTCGGGGAAATTGTAGAAAGAGTCCCACATCCGTTAGTGATGCAAAGAACAGGTGACTGGAAATCATCAAGGGAGGCATCAAAAGTAAGAATGAAGTATCATTTATATAGACACACCAGTCACAAAAAAAACTCAGTGTAGCCCAGATGTCTCAGAGTCCTCTGGCCTCTGGGGGTCTCACTTGCAATATCCAGATAAGGTTAATCCATTCCATGCACAGCAGGAAAACATCCGATATCTTTCTGGTCTCCCAACGGGCTTTCATTCCTCTTCATCCATTTATAACATAGCCTAATTTCTACTATTACTCTCATCCTGTTTCTCTTTCATGACTTATTTCTTCAATCAAGGATAGAGTGAGCAGAGTAACATATGGAGGAAAAAAAGGTTGAGAGAAGATCAGGGTTCAAATATCTGCTCTGTGACTTAACAAAATTCGAAGGATTAAATGTTATTAAAATTGATAAAGGTTTTAATGTCCTGGCAGGAAGTTCCTCATAACTTGGTATTATTAGCTGTCTTAGGATTTCTGAAGTATGAGTTTTATTAGCAATTGTCTTATCTAATTTTATCAAACAAAAAATGCAGCATTATTGCAATTTTTTATTTGTTTAACTTATGAGCTACCTAAGAGGTATCCAAAATTTTTAGAAGGCCTCCAAGGAAACACCAGAGTGCATATTTAAAAGCACTATCTACTTTTCTAGCACTAGCAATTAGCTTGTCCCATTTTAGAAACATGGAGACTTAAAAAAAAAAAAAAAGGCATGTTAAATATCGAGCTCCAAGTCACAGATGGAAGTGGGAGCCCATTTTAAAAACGTGCTCTTCTGACTGGTCGACTGTTTCTTTGCTGCACAGAGGGCCCCAGCGTTCAGAACCAGCCTCGAGACCTCCACCTTCCTCCCAGAATTTACATTTCACTGAAGTCTTTCAGATTCTTCTCGATCTCTAGGACACTGAGTCTCAGTCAGACGAAAGCCAGCCAGGGGACCAACGCAGAAGCCGCTTCAGAGGAGTGTCTCCTCATCGTGCCTGGACACAACGGCGTGCCATCTTGACTTTCAGCCCTATGACCTTTCTACCGAGAATTAAATGCATGTGGGGACACTATAAGGACAGGTTGCTTCCAAGATGGCAGGGTTTCCTAGCAAGAATCACTTTTACACCAAAATGCTGAGATTTCATTCTTTTACTGCTATGGGAGCTAAAAAAAAAAAAACCTGGAAATTTCTTGGTGCAAAGAGAAGACAGGCTTTACAATTATTCTTGTTGTTATTGTGCTTGTTGCTATTTCAGAGTTTTCAAAAAAGTAAAGCTGACTCATGTCCTCAAATCTGAATGGCAAAAAAGTATTTTAGAACAGTTACATTACCAAGATATGTCACCAGTTTAGAAGTCAAACTTTTGTGTGTGTGTGTGTATGTTTGTGCGTTATGTGTATGTGTCTATTAGATAAACTATGAGATATTGATCTTTCATTGTGGTAAAGAATACATAACATGAGAGCTACGCACTCAACAAAGTTCAGTGTTGTCACCACAAGCACAAAGTTGCACAGCAGATGCCTAGAACCTTTTCACTTTCCATGACTGAAGCTTTACACCCGTTGCACAGCAAATCCCCATTTTCCCCTCTTCCCAGTATATTTATCTATTTTCAATTTCAATTTCTCCCCCTCCTCTCCCAATGAAGGAGTATCTACTTATTTATTTATTTGTTTGTTTATTATTGAAGTCTAGTCAGTTTACAAATGTTGTGTCAATTTCTAGTGTACAGAGTAATGTTTCAGTCATACATGTACATACATATATTCATTTTCACATCCTATTTCATAAGCTACTATATAAGATATTGAATATAGCCCCCTGTGCTATACAGTGGAAACTTGTTTATCTATTTTATATATATTAGTTAGTACCTGCAAATCTTGAAATCCCAATTTATCCTTTCCCATCCCCTTCCCCGCGATAACCATAAGTTTGTTTTCTGTGTCTTTGAGTCTGTTTCTGTTTTGTAAGTAAGTTCATTTGTGAGTTTTGTTTGTTTGTTTGTTTGTTTGTTTGTTTGTTTCAGATTCCAAACATGAGTGATATCATAAGTATTTTTCTTTCTCTATCTGGTTTAATTCACTTAGAATGACAATCTCCAGGCCCATCCACGTTGCTGCAGATGGCATTGTTTTATTCTTTCTTATGCTCATAGAAAGCTCAGAAACTTTGCAGGGTAAATGAATAGCAGGTATGGGATTATTAGGAATGTAACCTAACATCCTTGGTTCAATTAACTAATGGTAACAATAGTCACTGTTTTTTGAGTGTTTCCTATTTGCTAAATTGTGCCCTAACTACTTTACATCAATTATCTTTAATTCTTACAATTTTTTGAGAGATGAGCTTAATAAAATGTTTTTGAATAAAAAATGTAATAGTGTCAGTCTAGCATGACCCCTCCCTTCCTATAGTTCTCTTGGGATATCCTTCCTATACTCTGTGTGGTCCTCTGGGTGTGTTCAGTCATGGTGCCCTACCATCTTCAACCAAAGGGAGGGAGTACAAACCCTAAACTGGCCATCAAGAATACCTTCATTTGCCTGACCACAAGAATAAGCCAAGCAGATCCAAACAGATAACTGCCTAGTCCTCTGTGAGCAACAGTTCCTCTGGGCTTTCTATTGTGGTGATAGAAGTGGAGATGAGAGAGGCCTTCTCTCCTGATCCAGAGAAATTATGAGATGAAGCTGAGCAGAGAACAAGCAAGCCAAGAGGTGAAAAGAGAAACACTATCTCAGTAACATCTTTTGAATCCAGAAGTACCCTTGGATTTTGATTAGATGACCAACCAATCCCCCTTTCTGGCCAATGTAGTTGGAGCTGGATTCCTGACATGAGTAGCCAAAAGAGGCCGGACTAAACTTTATGAATGAAACCCATTTTACAGATGAGAAAACAGAGTCTCTGAGATGTCAAGTAAATTACTCAAGGCCACTTAATTAAGTGGTGAAACTGAGGGTTAAAACTAGGTCTCCAGACTCTACAACGCATGTGCTAGAAGTTGGTATCAGAGTCTGTTGTTTGCTGTCCTTAAAGGCATCATATACTTAATAGTTTTTGTTCTAGTTGGAGATAATCTGTCATTTGTACTCTAAGTCTCAATCCTCCTCATCACTCATGGAGCACAGTTCTGAGATGGTGGCTGAGACCAGCACAATGAAATTAAATGGTTACCAATACCCAATTGGTAACACTATATTAAACAATGGATGGTTGGCTTTATCCCTTTGATAACTATGTAAGTTTAAAAAGCTAAAGCTCTAATCTGTTCTTAGAAACAATGATCAGCACATATATGTAAACTAAAAAAAAATGTGTAGCATATTGTATATATGTATTTACATGCAATACAATGTATATGTGTAGGCAAACTGTAATAATTCTAATACAACTGAAAAAGGAAAAAATAAAAACAGAAACAATGAATGGAAGGGAATATAGGGATAATGGAGAAAAACCCTGCCCCCAAGGAGAAGTGAATTAAAGAAAGTGCAAAGAGACAGATGAGTAAGTGATGGCAATATAATACTGTAAGTATTAGAGTTCTTTATGCAGTGAGCTATGAGGGCAACAAAAAAGCATGAAAAGATACGTAGAGACCATGAGACTTCCCAAAGGGATACTGCTTAGACTGAGAATTAAAAGAATAATAGAAACTTGACCATGAGAGAAGATAGAATGTTCCTGACCAACAACATATTTTCAAAGACCCACAGAGCTAGTCACCTATACTTAGAAAACGGATTTTGATAAGCATCAAATCCATGAATCTAACTTCATTAGGGCTGTTCTTACATTTCCTTTTGAACTGACTAAATCAGTCCTTGAATTCCAGTGCTTTGGTTACTTTTCTAGGATATTTTAAGGTAAATGTATTTCATTCAGTTCAACAAATTTTTATTGAGCACTTTTTATATCCACGTTCTATGCTAGGAAATGAGTAGATGCGTGTGAGCTGGAGTGGAGCATAAGCAGGAGGAGTTACTGGGGAACAGAGCTGGGTGTGAAGGATACATTCAAAACAGTCAGGTTCTTCAAGGAGTTCATCCAGAGATGGAGATACAAATAGAAAAGTCGCAATACAATGGGATAAGTACTGATCTTTTGTGTAAGAGCACAAAGAAAGGGCTCACTGGAAGCTACCTGAAGGTTATGACATTTGACCTGAGTCTTGAAGGAAGAATTAGAATGAGATTGATTGGAAAAAAGGGTGAGAAGGGCACTCCAGGTAGGAGTAATGTGAGCAAATACACAGAGGAGTAAAACTATGCAGAGTATGCAAAGAATTCAAGATAACATGGTATTATTTCAGCAGAAAAATGGCCAAGAAGTACAGGGAAATTGGGACACAGAAGACTGAAAGATCTAAACCTTCATTCCATGGGCAATAAGGAACCACCCAAATGTTTCAAGCAGAAGTGTGACAGTTCCATTCTTGTTTTAGCTGCAACATGGAGACTGGAGCTAAGCAGTCTGAACTGAAGATCAAGTTGTCAATAAGAAGGCTAGTGTAAAATGTACACCTCCTGGATGCATTTCTTAATCCAGTTTGGACAACAGCTGTAATTCAGGAGCATTCAGATCCCATTCTTGATTAGCCAAGGCATTGGAGCAAAACTCCTTTGGCCTCTTTGGATTATCAAAGCAATGTAATTGCACAGTTGGCTGTGCAGAATGCAGAGGAAAGCCATATTTAAGGTTAGCTGTTAAAGACACCTCTCCATCCTTTAAATATTCCTCTACCCAGAAAAGGGATCTTACTGAGTTCATCCTTTGGCAAGTCTAACCAAACGAAATATTGTTGGCAGGGAAACAAACTACATGGTTCACTGCTGAAATCAATGCAATAAAATCAACTTGTTTGGATGGCCTTTTGTTTATTCTAAAGTCACATTGTAGCTCTTATCATAGGGGGTAAATTCCAAACACAGATCACTTCAGGATTGGGCTGGAAGAGATGAAAAAAGTACATTTAGACATTAATCCTAGGTTTTCTTTATAATACGATTTTTTTTTTCTAGAAGTGTGAAGTTTCGGCACGCAATCCATAATCACCACTACATTGAACAAGAAAACTAATCCAAAGATGGTATTCTTCGCAGTTACAATATGCAAACTAACTGGCATTTTTCAGAGTTAATATAAGCTGGGAGGTGGTGAGGAACTGGCTTTTTGGAGTATTTGAAATGTTTAGAAATTTTAGAAGAAGCCCCTTATAAATTCTGTATTTTGAAGGCAATCTGTGTTCATGTGGTACAGTCATTTTTCTGAGATTCTTCTACATCCTAAAGCTTATGAAATAGTGAGAACCAGCAGTACTTAGCATTAGAGCATATTCATCTAAATTGATGAGTTCTAATTTGAGAATTCAGAGTTTGGACTTAGGTTAGTCTGTCACGTTTGACAGTGACTGGAAGTCAATTCCATTTTTTTCACGTTTTGAAGAATACTGGTATATCCTATAAAATCCAAAGAAAACAGAACTAGGTATAGAAGATACAGACGATATGGAATTACTGGTGGATCAGACAGGTGCTAATTTTACTATCCCTCTTCTATTCTGTAAACAGCTATCCATTAAATGCCAGATTTGTGAAAACCGACTCCTTTCTCTCACCCCAGACATGGTGATCTGATAATACGCCTCCTCTCCCAGAAGGTTCTGTGCCCTGTGGCTCAACTACTCAGCATACTTTATTCTTTCTACAGCATTGATTTGTTCAAGGATGGAATTATGGCTTGTAACAATTATAACCATAAAAACTCACGTCCAGGAGTTTTTTCTGAACTGTTAGTGAAGTTGACTATCCAAAAGCCTAGGGTAGATTATGCTGTATATTGGCGTGGGGCCTCTGCCTCATGGAGTGTCTGAAGGACTCAGGTCGATGGAAGCGCCACCTTGACATGATCATACAGCTGGGAGAGAGAGAATCTGGCAGAAAGCATATGTCTCTTCCCCTTTCAATTTATTAACCAAAAGAAACTACGTGAGTTCTAATTTGCACTTGTCATGCAAAGCCCATCTCAGTGTTATCTTTTACCCAATGGAAGTGAGACTCAACTTCCAATCAATCCTCTTCTAACCCTGAAATTCTGAAATCCTAGATTCTTTCCTGTCCCTTTTATTCAGGCTTGCACACTTACCAATGATTTTCTGAGTTATCTGCTTTTTTTGCAGCTCCCTGTTAAAGGCAAGCAATAATAAATAAACATCCTAATAACATTCTGTTTGCTAACTCTTCACCTAGAATTCATGATCATTAGGCACATTAGATGTCTAATAACAAATGATAAATAAATATCTACTAAATAATAAACACTGACTAAATTAAAACTTTAAACTACTTAAGCATTTTATCATTGGATATAATCATAATTAAGTAACCTCCATTAAACAGTTTAAACTATACTGTACATTTGATGTATTTATTTTTGGTACAGCAAATTACCATAGCACTTAAAAAACACAAATACATTCTCTTTCGGTTTTGACAGGAAGAACTCTTGACACCGGCTTCACTGAGGAAGATCAAGTTGTCAGCAGCGCTATGTTCCTTTCTGGAGTCTATCAGGGAGGGCCTGTTTCCTCCCCATTTCCAGCTCTGAGAGGATGCTCACCTTTCGTGTCCCATGGCTATCTTTAGAACCAGCAGCACTGCACCTCTCTGCCTCTTGTTACGTAGTCACATCTCCCTCTGACCACAGCAGGAAAATGTCCTCTCATCTTAAGGACATGACTGGTTTGAGCTCTTCCACGTAATACAGGATATTCCTCCAATCTCAAGGTCTTTATCTTAAGATCACATCTGCAAAATCCCCTTTTCTGTGTAAGGTAACATATTCACGTGTTCTGAGGGTTAGGAAGTGACAATTTGGGGGCAGGGGGGCATTATTCTGCCTGCCACTGTGTACCTGATTCTTTTGGATGCTTCAAACCTTATAAAGTAGACAAAACCACACAAATACAAGTATATACACATTAGCTCTACACTAAGACAAACCTAAAGATAGCAGCAAAGGTTTAAGAAACTTGTCTCCATTTTAAACTAGTTGTATGTGATCCAGAAATAATGCATAGGCTTAATTTGAGATCTCTATCAGGAAAATCATTGTGAAACCCTTTTGTAAGGGTAAGATGGGCTTTTAAAGCCCAACTTTCAAAGTTTGCATGACATAATGCATTGTTCTGTCAGTTTGCTATACTGCCCTGATCTGTTAGAATTATTTAGAAGTTGACCTGATCTGTTAGAATTATTTAGGAGTTGATGTGGCCCTTATTAACATAACATTGTAATTAGCAGGGCCACGTAGAGGTTTCATCTCCTAGAAAGTAAGAGATTGAGTCTCTGTAGTTAGCTGTCTTCTTTGAGAAATTTGCCTAATTTATTATCCAAGGACAGGCTGTATAACTTTTGCTACTTGATAACTGTGTAGGAACTTCTCATTTCTTCCCATACAATAGAGTTCTTAGATTTCAAGGACTCCTTTTCTTATCTTACAACTCCCTGTATTCATTCTTCACTGCTTATACAGACAGAAAAATAATTTTGTTATACATAATATACAGACAAATATCTAATGAATATAATGTTTTAAAAATATATGTATACACACATATACATACATGTGTGTAATTTATATACATGTATGAATAATTCATTATATATATAAAATGTATCTGTATCTCCCAATTCATGAAAATAAATTCGAAACAAGGGATATTATTTAAAATTTAGCAATTGGAAGAGTTCAAATGCCAACTCATCAAAACAGATGCCAGTCCCAAAAGAATGGATGCTGGCTATAAAGAACCACTGGGCCCTCCATAAGAAGTCATACTGTTTGAACCTTTTTAATACTACGTAACTTTTTTATATTCTATATTTTCTTTTCTGTTTGAAGTATTGTTATGAACATATGAACCTTACACTAAAATTATTTCAATGAGTCATAATAACTATGGTGTTTTTTGTTGTCATTTTTTAACTGACACTGAGCTCAAGTATCTTGGTCAATGGTAACCCTTTAAGTTAGCTCTTTTTCCTTCCAGCACTGCCCTTTAAGGAATTCTGACCCCTCTTGTTAGAGAAGAGTTTTGGACACTCATATCAATGGGTGAGATGCATGAGAGTTGGTGGTGCTCAAAATTGCCTCTGTAGTTGAGCCACACTTGTGAAAGAACTGTAATAAATATATATATTTTAAAGTCACTCATTATTCCAAGTATTCCGATAACATAGTGTGATGTTTTATCGTATTATTTTTAAAGAATAAGGTTCCTTACTTTAAGAACTTTCTACTCCGTAAAAACCTCAGAAACATGACTCTACTCCAACTCTTCATTCCATTTCTTGGGGAAATAATTCTTATTTTCTTCCAAACGTTTTAACAACCACACAAATCTTTTAAATTTGAGAAGTGTGAGAACTGCAAACTTACACATTTATTAAAATACGTATTACTAACACTAAGGGTGTTTGGTATTCATTTTAGTTAGGTGATTGGAGACACATCACAAAAATGGGGTGAACTGTGCTGAATACCCATCCAACCTGGTAGACAAGTCATGACATTTACGAACAATGGAATTATGAAAATACCCACTTAAGTGAAATAATCTTTTTTTCCTGTTTTTCAAAAGTCATATAGAAAAAAATCAGGTCAACAGTCATCAGAGGCTTAAAAGATTAATAAATGGCATGACTTAAGTTTAAAAATGCATAACCCTCTTTCAAAGTTCATGCATTTAGCCTCCATATTTTTCAGAATTTAAAAGTTCTCATGACAACTACATTTACCATTATGGCCAGTCATTGAGAATAATATATTTTGAAAATATATTCTCCAAAATGATTATGTCTTTCAGAGAATCCCCTAGTTGGGGAAAAGTGCTTTTCTTCTATTCTCTTGCTAACATGACTACGTGGCTATTAAAAATAGTAGGTGTACTAATTATTCTCTATTTGGGAGAGTTTATGCTCCTCAATTTGGCCTTGGATTCTTGAAATTTACCTGCCCACAGCCAATAAAAACGTATCTATCATTTGTTGTTCTAAGTACCGGGAACAAAATAAAGAAGAAAGTAAACACACTTTTCCTGAAATCCTGTTTTGTCTTTTGCTCTCCCACCCCAGCCCCTTCCTCCTCAATGTTTCTTATCAATACTTAAGAACTCTGCTTAGGTGTCCTATTTTCTGGAAAACCTATCTTGGTTCCCCAAGACTGAAAGATGCTCTTTCCACATGCTTCCGTAATGCTCTCTATTTAGTTCTTTTGTAACATTGTTATCTCGGACAATTATTGGCTATTCTCTTGTCTGGACTGTCCCTGCCCCTCCGTATCCTACAAGCAATCACTGTGGCATTCTCCGTGGTGTTCCCTTTGCCTAAAACGTGCTTAAGACAATCAGATTTCCATAAATATGTACTAATTAACTTAATGTGAGCTAATGCGGGGTGGTATCCCTACCTTTCAAACATTTATTCTTTAATGAGTCTAGTAAACAGATTTAGGTACCGCAGGATTATAAATGCACCACTGTAGTAGTTACAGAGTGTGATGAAAGCATGAAGGAGGGGCAATTAATTGGGATTTGGTGATCCATGGTCATCTCAAGGGAAAGATGACATCTACAGCTGTCTGCATCTAAAGGGCTGCGTAACATGCAAAGGAAACTTGATCCCTGCATGTTCAGACCAATTGCTTTTTTTTTTTTGAACCTTGCCAAAGCTATAAATAGCTTTTTCCTGCTTATCTTTACCCCCAAAAATATCATGCAATGCCTTACTCTGAAAGACAGATGAGAACAGAGTGTCTCTCCATTTCGGGTTAATCAATGTTTTCCTGTGAATTGAATGAGTAAGTAGGCAAATATTCCACACCAACAGCTAAATGACGTAAAGACATAAGCTTATCTACTGTCACTTCCGTCAAACCGCCCTAATTTCACACTCTGGCACTTTTCCTATTATGGAAGGGAGAAGGTACCAAGGTGGAATCGCGATCAAGAGGACTAGAGACTGAAATGAAACTGGTTTTCATAACCTGTCGTCAAAACAGGTAACTAAAGGCAATGATTAGAAATTCACATTAAAACAGAGAGAGAATGACATCTACTGGTTGAGAGAATTTGGCCTACTAAACAGCCGGCAATAGTTTTCCCTATAAAGTTTAAATAGTTTCCTTTCTTCTTACACATAAAATTCCACTTAGTGATAGTGGGAATTATCTACATACAATGGGGGAGGAATTGACCTGTTATCTGTGCAGGTCTAATAATAATGAAAGAAAATCAATCCTTAATTGGCTAGTGTTGCAACTGGAAATAATTTACAAATGCCCTTTAAATGCCTTTGACTTTATTTCTGTACATTATAGAAACAGTATTTCATGACCATCTCTGGTACAAAAGTAAAAGTCATCATTTTTCTTATTAATAAAATATAGAGATTTGAGTGAGAATTAGAAAAAATCATGTATTATAGTTATCATAGGAGCTTCCTGCACTAAAAATTATTTGCACTCTTAAAAATAACCATCAGGAGGAAATCTGTGTGACCTTAGGTTTAGTAATGCATTCTTAGGTACAGAACCAAGGAAAAATTTCTGCGAAGTATTTGATAAATTGGATTCATTAAAATTAAAAACTATTATGTGAAGGAATATAAAGACATGTCACAGACTGAGAGAAAGTATTTGAAAATCAAATATCTGATAAAAGGCCTAAAACTCAACCACAAAACAAATTTTAAAATAGCCAAGAAATTTTTAAAAATAGCCAAAATTTCTGAACAGAAAGCTCCCCAAAGAAGATAGATAGATAGTAAATAACATGAAAAAAAAATCTGATATATTTGTCTTTAGGAAAGTGCAAAGCAAAACAGTAACTGGATACCACAACACACCTATTATAATAACTAAAATCCCAAACACTAACACTACCAATGTGCACAGAGCAAGAGAAACTCTTATTCTTTGCTGGTGAGAATGAAAACGCTACAGCCACTTCTGAAGTGTAGCAATCTCTCTAAAGCTAAATAAAGCCTTACCATACAACCTAGCAATCATGCTTTTAGGTATTTACCCAAAAGAGTTGAAATTTATGTCCACGCAAAACCTTCATATGAGTGTTTAGAGCATAATCATCAAAAATAGGAAGCAACCAAGACGTCCTTCAACAGGTGAAAGGACAGACAAACTTGATGTGTTCATACAATGGAGTGCTATTCAGCAACAATATGGAATGAGCTATTCAACCATGGCAAAGACAACGAGGAATCCTGCATACGCACTGCTAAGTGAAAGAAGCCAGTCTGAAAGGGCTACATTCCATACATTTCCATTTGTAAATGAGCATTTTGGAAAAGACAAAACTGTAACAATGGTGTAGATGGTGGGTGCCTGAATATCAGGGTGAAGCACAGGGGATATTTTAGGGCTGTGAAATTATTCTGTATAGCAATGTAGTGTTGGACACGTGATGCTATGCATTTGTAATACTCAAAGAATCTTAGAGCACAAAGAATGAACTTAAACAATGCAATTAAAAAATCAGGAGATCGAGAAGCCCAAGTTGCAACACAGACACTGGCAAAAGTATCTAACAATGTAAAAATGTATACACAACATATGAAGTAGGTGGGACGAAGAGTGCTGCCCAAGTAACACTGGAAACAATGTTAGGTAAAGACAAAAGGAATTGTAGGTAAGCACTGTATGCACTGTAGTTGGTGAAGTGGTTTCCCACAGGCATACAGATTAACAATTCTAAAATCATAGTACACGTGTACTGGAATTAAAGAATTAGCAAATGGAAGACAGATGGTAGGGGCCAGGGTTCTCACTGCTGGAGTGAAAGGTTACAGATAGGCAAAGGAGGAAGACTAGAGCAATTCCTGTAGTACTGGATAAAAGTCAGAGACATCAGAATGAATACATATTTAGCTTAACATTGGCACAGATGAATATTAGATTATCAATAATTATATAAATATACATATAACCGCTGTTATGTGTGCACACACCAGTTAGTATACACACATCTATTTCTTAGCTCTATCTTCTGAGAGGGCATAGAAGCAAGGATATTCCATAGCAAAAAGGTCCTTTTGGCCCTAAATTCCACATTACTTAGCATTTATCATCACATCGTGTCCCATTTAGTCACGTGTGTGTTTTACAATCTGTCCCTGACTTCACGACTATACAAAGAGGATCCATAACTCTGCTAACGAGCAGCGCCAGTGGGATGGTTAAAGGCATCACACGTAGTTATAATCCAGGGGGAAACTCCCTATGACATCAAACTTAAGAATTTAGAGTTACACACATTATTCATCTATTCAGGCCTTCTGCAAACTTTTAATGAGTGCCTACTATATTCTGGCAAATTTAGTAAGTACTGGAGGTACACAAAAGAACAAGAGTAAAGCTTCTCTCACTGGGACATTGGTTTCAAGAGACAAAAAAAAAAACCCAAGTAAAATGGACTATACTTCAATTAAAAACACATTAATAAATTTTTAAAAAACAAGGAAAATGTAACAATACCAAGAATATTAAACTTGTGACAAATGTTAAAAAGCAAATTAGTCAGGGTGATGTATAGAAAGAACCTGGGTTCGGTCTCCGTTCGATGAGGAAAGGTCTCTCTGAGATGACATTTGAATCAGAGATGGAAGGAGGTAAATGACTGACATTTATTCTATTGTTAACAGCTGAAAAGTTCAGAAGAGAGACTGACAGAAAGAAGGAAAAGCAGGTCCAAAGGAGCTGTTGGGTGAACAGAGAGGACCAGTGTGGCAGGGGGCATAGTTCCAGAGGGAGAGCCAGGGTGGCATCAGCTGTGACCGCAGGGGAAGGCAGTGCAGGGCCCCGCAGTCGTGGTAAGAGAATGCACTGAAGGGGTTTGACACTGGGGATAATTTGATTTCTGTTTTAATACCACTACTCGGGCTGCTCTGTGTAAAATGAATTGTGGTAGATCAAAACTGGAACCAATTAGCATGCTACTTAATAAATAGTCAAGAGATGACTATGCAAACTTTGATCAGCATAGGACTCCAAAAACAAGCAGCCCCTAGCTCTCATTTAGCCTTCTAGTAGGGAGATACCATAATTACCCTTTTTTTGAAAACCTCTAAATTCTTCATTTTACCCAGAAAGCCAGTTCCAATTCAAATCAGCTCTAAGAACACAGACTGACACCTTCCGTAGTTTGGCAGCCGTGTATGACCTGAGGTGTAGGAACCGACCCCTGCCCACAAGGTCTAACAGAGGAAAATGACATGGGTACAAATCAAGTCAGAGAATCTGCTATCTGCTGCATGAAACACGATCTCTAATTGCTTCTCTTAAAACCACCTCCTTCACACTTCAGAGGATGTTTCCAGGATTTGATAATCAAGTCCTAACAGTTAAGATTTTTCTCTCTCCTTTCTAAACTCTAGCTACCTCTTTTTTTTCCCAAGTGAAAACCTATTTTTACCTTCAATCCAAAGAGAGCTGAGCCTTCCAATGGCATTTAGATATACCCTTGGGAAGTCATAGCTAAAGGCAAGGATGCAATCTAAGCAGGCTGTTTAATTATTTTTATGTATAAAAGATTCAGATTAGAAGCAAAACACTCAGAGACTAACAGTTATTCTCTCAGCTAGGAGAGAGACATGATGGAAGCAAATTCATTTGAGCAGATACTTTGCTTTAAATATTTCAGAGCAATTTCATCTCAGGATAAAGTGGACTCCTCTGTATGCAGGTGATATTATAATCAACTTAACCATTTAATTTTGACCTTTCTAGCACTTGCTTTCTTCTCATAAATAATACTTAAGGACACCTATTCGAATCAGTAGTGCCGCCCTCACCTAAATAAATCTAAGTAAAGCATCACTGCGCCCCGACTAATCCCCACTTTCTCTCATTAATTCTACATGTTTCAGGTATTAGAATTATACTTCTTTAGTACTTACTTTCTTCAAAAGTCACTTGGGAAAAATAAACACAATCTTTTAAAAATCACAGCAAAATAAGAACACATAAACTAACTGGGTGTGGTTAGAAGAAAGAAGTCTTAGTCCTCTCATAATCGTATTTGCAAGATATTTGACTTATGGGAAATGATATGAATCTTCTTAAGCAGCAGTATGTTCACAAAAGAAAAAAACTTATCCTGAATTCAAGTATGTAAACAGAGACATGGACGACAAAAGGACTAATGAGAAAAGTGAACTATACCACAACAGATTTAGAATCTAGATTTCAAGCAGAAAGAAGAAAATTTAACATGAAAAAAAAATTAACTTGTAACGTGGAGGATAAATACAAAGCTCTCCAGTCATAAAGGTATGAGGGGGCTTTCTGCTTTCGGTATCTTGATGGATTAGATTCCCTGAAGTGGTTTGTAACTAACGTATAACTAGATCCTTGAAGAAACGGAACGCATTTCCAAAGCAGGGAGGGGAAGACAGGAAGAGAAAGCTGATACCTGTGAGCCATGAATAATCCAAGAGCCAAGTGCGAGGCAATGCCAACGCCAGGACAAAGATAAGAAGACGAAGCCTTAAGTTGCACAACAGAAGAATGCAGAACCAGAGACTCCCTTTAAGAGAACTGCAGGGGTCCCAGGGTGTTAGCAGTTCCTGACAACCAAAAGAACAATTACAAATCCTAACAATAAAAATTGTTCCTAATTTAGACACTTGGGATTCTCACGGATTCAACTCAGCATGTAAACTAACATTAAAAATTAATGTACAAGGAAACAAAATTCTCTGCATGAGACTGACACTAAACTGAATGTATAAGCGCTAACACAGAAATACATATTGAGGGGATGGAATAACAAGCAATAGAAGACGATTAAGAATGACCAGCCATAGCTAAAAAAAAAAATTCAAAGAGGTTTTCTATCACTTAAAAATATAATTATTGAAACAAAAAATATCAGCGGACAGATTAAAGAGTAGACTAGAAATCAACTAAAGAGAAAATAATTGTCAAAATATGCATCTAAATAAATTGTTCAAAGTAAAGCACAGAGAGACAAGATGAGAAATATGAGTTATTAAGGGAATATATAGAATGTGGGGGAGGGTGTAGCTCAGTGGTAGAGAACGTGCTCAGCATGCACGAGGTCGTGGGTTCAATCCCCAGTCCCTCCATTAAAAAATAAACCCAATTATCTTCCACCTCTCCCCCCAAAAAAGAATTAAAAAATAATAAAAGAGAAATATTTTTTTAAAAAAGAGAATATATAGAATAGAATAAGGTTGAACATATATAATTAGTGTTCCATCAAGAAAGAACAGAGAGGGTGGAGGGGAAATAAATTAAACAAATAATGGCTAGGAATTTTTTAGAACTGAGGAAGGACATAAAAGTAAATTATATACTGAATACTATAAATTAAACGAGAACCCAAATTAGAGCCACTATAGTGACACTAAAGAGGACAAAAAAAGATATTAAACAGGAGAAAAAAGGATTCATTGAGCGGGAGCAAAAACAGTAACATCAGACCTTTTAACAGCAAAAATGAAAACAATGAATACAATAACATAATACGTTCAAACAGTTGGGAGAAGGGGGAAGTCATCCTAAAACTGTATTTCCAGCAAAACGAGCTTTCAAGGACAAGGGTGAAATAAATGTATTTTTGGATAAACAAAAAAAGTGATTAATTTTACCACCTTATAAAACTTGACTACAGAAAATTCTATTAATATACTTAAAAAAAAAAAAAAAAAGGAAATGACCTCAAAAGAAAGTCTATGATCTAAGAAGGAAAATGAGAGTAAAATTACCCATGAAGACATATGTCGACCTAAACCAGTTGTTTTCAAACAGGAATGGTACTACCCCACTGTCCCTCTCCCAGGGCATCATCAGAAATGTGGGGGTGAGGGGAACATTTTTGACTGTCACAATCATTAGTGACTGTGATTCTGGCAGTTAGCAGTGAGGCCAACAATACTGAGTATCTCTAAAGAGAAATGGCAAGGTTACTTTCAATGCATGTTGATAAATGAAGCATTTCAGTTAGTATTTCATGTTACTACTATCCATATCTCATTATCTGAATCCCGTTTTTTTCCAAGAAACACTTACTTTTATCTCTCTAAGCATAAAAGCTATTTGTCACTTGGAAAATATGTATGACCATATATTTTAAAAAGGATACATAATCTCACTACACTGGAAAGAAAGAAAACTAACATATCAACATTTTAAAGGAAACCAATCCTAACATTTTCATTTTATGTGTATTTTCATACTTGAAAAAAATTAAATTGTGGCTATATTACAAGTGCTAATTTTCATCCAGTTAATTTTTTTTAATCAGAATATATTTATAGTCATAGGTTTTTCTCCTAGGTCAATGTCACAATTCCCTGTCTCTAAGGATGCTTAGCATTCCAGCGCTCCATGTATCACATTTTATCTAATCAAGTGTCTAGGGTCCAACATCTAGGCTCTTTCTGACGTTCACTGTTACAACTGATACTTATGTCTCTTGCCCTTGCTGGTCCTTTTGGCCATGTGAACTGCATTTCCCTTGATTGTATCTTCTGCAAAATTTCAGAAGTCTTATAACTGGCTCAATTCCAACAGTAGTTACTTTTGCTTTTTTTTTTTTTTTTTTTTTTTAGTAACCAACATATATTGGTTCAACCCATGCATTTCTAATGTATGAAAGATGCTTTCCTATATGTATATGTTAACTGGTTTTAGTTCCCACTCTCTGTCATTTTCTACCACAACTTTCCCATGACAGAACACCTTCAATAACACATTTACTGAAATGTACTTCAGGTATTACAAATTTCACCCTTTTAAAGTTTACAATTTTGGGTTTTTAGTATATTTTACAGAGTTGTGTAGCCATTACCACTGTCTAATTCCAGAATACTACCATTTTCCACAAAAGAAACCCATACCCGCTACCAGTTATTCCCTTTGCCCCCTCCCTGCAGTGCCTGAAAACCACTTACCTATTTTCTATTTCTCTCACATAAACAGAATCAAACAAGCAATAAAATATATTGATTAAAGAAGCAATGTCATGCAATAAATATTTATGAAATTACTATACTGTATACTTATTTATTAATATAATCCTAGTTTTCTATGAGGCCTCAAAAATTATTTGCCTGTTTCGCTTTATAAGTAAGGAGAATTATAACTGGAAGGTGAGATGCTTGCCTCAGACCACCCAGAGTAGGGGCAGGCCTAATCCTCTGATTCCTATTTGAAGTTTCCTTTTTCCATACTAAGCTACATGCACCTGATACTGAGACCGCCAAAAGACACACCAGGACACTGCAGATACTGACCTAACTAGCTCTTTTGCTCGGTGACAAAATTCATCAAAGAAGGCAGCATTAAGAACAGAGGAGTGGGAGTTGTATGCATGTCGGTAAACCAACCAACACTATTAAGAACCAAGATACTCAGAGTCACTAAAAATTATTGCCAAAACTATCTCTTCTATTTTATATCAAAATAGTTTCTTTCCAGGTGCCTAGTATTTTTTATGTGCACTTACTATGTGGAATTCACTTTCAGTTTTATTTCAAACACTTTCCTGTGTCTTGATTGGTTAAGAGGCAGCACTTAGGGTGACAAGATCCCTGGCACTGCCACTTGTTGTTGGGAGAGGGTGGTGGTGAGGGCTTGAATGTCTATGCCCAGACAGAAAATTGCATCTTAGAGGATTCTATAAGCAACAAACACTGAAATACGAAAAAAAAAAAATTTAAGCAGCAATAAAAAGCCCTCTTGTTATAGATCTAAACTATTAAAAATTACATATCAATTCATGCAGAATAAAGTCTCCCCAAATCTCCAGGCTTATATTAAAGACTAATTCCACTTTCATTGGCAGCCACAAGCAAGGTTTCTTTTGTATCCTTCTGAAAGGATTCATTAATTTTGTATTTCTAATTATAAGCTAACTTGCTCCTTCCCTTCCCTTTCATCTTTTCCGTTGCCTTCCTTTCCATTTCCTTAACTTCCTTAATAATTAATTCTTAAATCCATTAAGTACAGCAAAGCAAGATAGGAATTCACACACTGGGAAAGGAAGAATGTGCTGGTCTAGAGAAGGACAGCCTGAGACGTCTCCACAGAGGATCACACAGGATGGGAAGGTCTTCCACAGGGTTGGGGAGGGAAGGGAGATGCAGTCAGGAGCTTTCGGTACCACTTGAGTGTAAGGAAAGGAAGGCATTCCCATGAGGGATGGTGGGAGCCCACGCAGGGTGAGAAGCGTGTCTACACAGTGTGAGCAGGCATCCAGGAGCGGGGAGTCAGAGCTGAGCAGACTGAAGGGGGCATCAGCACACAGTAGGGGTAGCAATGGCCACAGAAGATGGACTGCATAGAAGGTGTTGGTCAAATAAGTAAATAATAAGGATAGAGCAAGCCAGTCTTCCTAGTGTCAGAGTTATGAATATGCAAAAGGAGAATTCTACTATGACCCATGTGATGGGGAAGTGAAATTGGCAGAATAATGTGAATTCATGGTTTCTAACATGTACAGATAGATACAGCAATAAACATAAAAGCAAATGTGTATATACCTATGTGTGCATATACACATTGTGTTCACAGAGATGGTCTAGGGCCAATGGCACCCCAGAAATAAACACACCTAATGCCCACCTCTCGGTAACTAAATATCATTCTTCAACAAAAGGAAGCAGGACTTTTTATAGAAATGACTGCTTCCAGAGCTGTGGCAGGGAAAGTAGAATGAGCCAGAGACATATTATTTTTTTACACCTAAAAGCAAACATGTAGTCACAGGATGATTAGATCATTTCAAAAAGGCATAAAGAACAGCATGGTGGCGCTCTTGTTGAGCAAAGCTGAGTATCAAAATAAATAAAGTAATAGATTATAAAGCACTGACAAAAATAGGGAACCATGAGTCCATAATTTGATGAGTAATGGTTAAAAAGTAAGGTCCCACAGATATTTATTAATTTCAAAAGAGAAAACAGTGACTGGCAGACACCAGTTTAATTGAGGAATCAAAGCAAACATCGCTAGTAACACCACACATCAAAACTACGAGCCACCTGACAGGATGCACAGAGAAAGACATGCCAACACTTCTGCAATATTCCTCCTCAAAATGCAGAATCTAATATAATCATGAGTAAGCAAAAGACAAACACAAATTGAAGGACATTTGAGAAAAATGTCCTTAAATGGGTCAAGGTCTTAAATGTCAAGAAAAAAATTGAAAAAAAAAAAAAAACATTCTGAAGTTCAGGAGAGGAAAGATCCGTGACAACTAAATGCAGTGAAAGGTTCTGAACCGGATCCTTTCGTAAAAAAAAAAAAAAAAAAGATATTATCAAGACAACTGGTATACCTCAAATAGGATTAGAGGATCATTAGATGACAGTAATGGATCTGTGTTAGCATCCTGATTTTGGTAGTTTATTGTGATGATATAAGAGAACTAGGAATGTACTGCATGTAGACCAATGTTCTGGTTGTTTCAAAGGGATAAAAGACAAATTTCAAAACCACAGATACCATAGGAAAAATTCTTAAGTAATGTATTAAGAAAATACAGTAAACATACACTAAACCATTCAGTGTCTAGGAGGTATCTGGTCAGATTTCCTCGTCTCAAATGTTATGGTAACAAAAAGTTATTTGTACTTTCCTAATTCCTAAAAATCTGAGATTGTTTTGAAAAGATGTAGAATTCTAGTAAAAAAAAAAAAATCTGAATTTTAGACAAACATTAACATTCAAGTCTTTTAGGCATATATAGAAGCCAACATATGACAGCCCATTAGACTCAGCACAATTGTCATTTTTTATTTTTCACACTTATGAGAAACAAAACAGAACCACCAAAGAATCATGCCTTTTTGTCATCTGAAGGGGAATATTTGCTAACTGAAACATGGTCTTCTTTGTACTTCTTGAACACAATTTTGTCATGTATATTTGCCAAGTATCTCCTGAATTTAGAATCTAGTATATTATTTGGTGTACAGTATTAACAAACATTAGTAATCATCCTAGCAAACACTCCATATTGCTAATTATATATGAGGCACTGCTTTTAGCACATGATATCCATTAATTCATTTAATTCACATAGCAAGCCAATAAGATTGTGCTAAGATCATTCCCATTTTATAAAAAAGGACATCAATAAACAAAGAAATTAAGTCAATTACTCAAGGTCAGACAGCTAAGTAAATACCAAAGCTAGAATTTAAAGAGGGGTGGAGTATTTGACTCCAGAGTCACATAAATAAATATTTGCTTACTAAAATGTAATACATTTCCTATCTTTAATGAAATAACTTGTAAAGGATGAAAAGGCTAATTCAATCACTGGATTGCTTTTTGACATCACCCACGACATTATGTAGCTCTGGTTTCTTAAAAAAAAAAAACAGGATCTAAGAGGAATAAAAACCATACATATCATATTTACATTTATATACACAGTATGAGTCATATCTCTAGTAGATCCATTATTTTTCTGTTACTGTATAAAAGTCATCAGTTTTAAAATAAATAGGAATTTTTAAGTTGAAATATTTTATGCATATTCTTTTCTAAGGGTAAGCTCATAGATTGAACTAAACTATTCAAAACTAAAATTTTGAAAATGTCGTGACATATTAATTCATTGCTTCAACAAATATTGAGCACACACTATGCGTCAACTCTGTTCTAGGCATTAGATAAATGATACCTAAGAGGAGAAAGCATCTAATTAAATTAATACGATTATGTAAAGGTCTCACTAGTAAATCCAGTTTTTTAAAGTAAGATGCAAAATGTTTCATTCATTCATTCATTCATTCATTCAAAATATACTTATTCTCTACTATGTTCCAGAATATAGTTGTAGGTATGAGGACACAGGTAACAGGGGCAAACAAGAACAAGCTCAAGCAAGTCACTGAGAAAAAAATACCCATACTGTTGTTACAAAATGAAAAAACCCAAAAGACAAAAAACAAACTATTTTAGCAACTACAAACAGGAATACTTAAAGTCCAAGTAAGAACAAGAGGGAGACAGAACCACTATATTAAGACAAAATAACAATAGCTAACATGTTTTCTATGTGTCCATGAAATTATATATTATTATCTCATTAACTCTTCACTTTGCCAAAATGGTAAGGGAGGCATTTAATGAGTCCTACGTGTCAAAGGAAGTAGAAATATTCAACTCTGTGTCCGTGTGAACTGCAAAAGAACAGTGTCAATATAAAAATTAACTGAAGTAAGGAAAGGTGACGAGAAAGCTGTTTTCTTAATTTTAAGTGATTTTTCAAGCACAGAAAAACTGCTTTTCAAGCATGATTAATGTTACTGATATTGTCTGAGGAATCATGGAAAATTGAGAATGAACTGCATATAGTTCAATGTTCTGATTATTTCCAGAGGGATACAAAAGACAAATTTCAAAACAGAACTCCTAGAAAAGAAGTTCAGCCATTTACTATCCAGAAAATTAATGAGCATTTTAAAAGTAAATTAAATCAGTAGGTCACTAAAATAGTAACACAAGAGAAGCTGACATTCATTGAAGACTTATTATGTGTCAGGCATTATTCTAATGTCTACGTAAAAACTGACACTTAACCCGGCAGATCTTCTATGGGATGTATATTATTAGTATCTGCATTTTACAAAGGGGAAACTGAGACTTACACAGATTCAAAGACTTCTCCAAAGTCTTACAAATAACAACTGGCAGTCAGAATTTAAACCTGACTGGCATAAATTCGCGTCTGCACTTTTCACCTACTTTTGTTAGGAACAGGCACAACTGAAATGCCACTGAGCAAAGTGCGGAGTTTACCTAGTTTACTCCAGACTTATCCTAGCATGGCGCCTGGCACATACTGAGAATGCAACAGATATATGTTGGGTGAATGAGTACGTAGCCTTCCAGATTATACCTGCCTCAGCATCTTACACATGTCATTCTCTCTGCCTAGAATATTTTCCCTTTTTTTTTTTTAAAGGGAGCTCTTTGTAAACAATTGGATCTCAGCTCCACATGGAGAATCCCCCGACTGCCCTTCCAAAAATACCAATAGAGATGCCAGCCACATATCCAGACATGTATCTATAGACATCCAAGTATGTATCACTTTGAAACTGTGGAACTTATCTACTTTATTTATTTACTTACAGTTTGATTTTTTTTCTCAGTAGATTATCAGCTATAGGAGAACAGGGGTCATGTCTGCCATGTTCATTACTCTGTTCACCTACCAGGCTTTCAATAAATGTTGGGTGAGTAACTGGATACATAGATAGGTGGGTGGGTGGATGGATGGATGGATGGACAATGTATCTGGATTGCAGCCAGCCATTTGGCCATGATTCTTATGATGTCCAAGTGGGCTATATATATTTCCAGGTGGTTAAATGACTGGACTCCAAAAACCTTGATTTCACCAAAGTAATAATAGCCTGGAGAAGTTCTCTAATTGCATGATAGAGAGTATCATCTTTGATTTAACACTTTTCAAAGAGGTTTTTTTGTTTGTTTTGTTTTTTTGTCAAAAGCATGAACGTGAAATATATAATTTGTAAGCTCGGACACAAGCACTGCAAAATATTTGAGTCAATCATTTTACTTGATGTTCTAACATTAATAGACAACATACAGAATCATTTCCAGGCTCAAAAATATTACCATTTCAATGTACTACATAGTAAGTCTTCAGCTATACTGTTGTTGGTGGTGGAGGGTATGTGTGTATGTATGTGACTAAAAGATAAACAAAAAAAAAATACACACAAGAAAAAAATTTTCACAATTGTTTTCCAATAACCATGGAAGGCTAAGTTGTTACTTTATTAATAAACAAATCCAGAAACATTACTTAGGAAGATTTGCAGTTTAATACCATTTATTAATACACAGCAAACCCTACATATACGAAGGATTATAATATACGAGAGCTTCTGCTTAAAAATGCACACATCAAACAGATATTTAAAAGAAAGTTCATTCTTCCCTAAACACCAGAATGTCCTCTTAGGTATAGTCTCCTAAGACCGTAAGAATGTGAAGAAGCAAAATGTGGGTCTTTTCCTCTTTCCATTCCCTACTTTCACCATCACTTGGTATCCTTTCCCAAGGACAAGACAGGACCCTGGGTCTCAAACCTTCTATTCTCATCTTCCACACCACAGCACGCTCCCCCCCATACACACACACATTCAACGTGTTTTTTCTGATACAAAGCCATTCCAATGGATGTAATGAATGGAATCATTTTTAAAGCAACAACTAACTGACCAGGCAATGTGAGTGCCCATTCAGAAAACAATTTCCAGGCAAAGATGATCTTTCAATTCCCCAAATCATACTACCATGGACCCTCTCCCTGTGCCTAACACCGGCCCTGCCCCCTCTAAGCCTTGGTGTATTTCAGGTCTTGGGTTCAGTCAAAATGAAAAGACTGCCACCTACTGAATGACAGCAAAGGCATTTGGAATCCTGAGGCATGTTTCATTTAACGCTCTGGAGTCAGGTACCGCCTGTGCTGAGGCATCATGGGAAGAAGGCAAGGAGATGACTGGCACACGGGTGGTGACTGGCAGTTGATCGGGAACAGTTCCTACAAAAGCCACTCCCTGACTGACAAAATAAAGTGATAGTAAGGTAATTCTCAGCTCAATAAGAACTAGGATAACAAGTTCTGTGGGATTTTTCCTAACATTAACACTGAGACTGTGTTTCCCTAGTCATTTTTTCTGCCTGCCAGGGCTGTTACCAACTTTTTCCTTGCTGAAACAGTAAAATCAAAATGGTCAGCTAAAGGGCTATAAAAACTACCAAATTAAAGGAGGACAAATCATAAAGATTTCTTTCGTCTTTCTGTGTTTCTATCTTCATTCAATGTCATCCCTACCTCTACAACTTCACAAATCTCATCCCATAGATAAAAGGGAGGAGTCTTCAAAATTCTGATTACAGCAAACAAGTGACAGCCATATCACTGACAGTGACAGGGATTGGTTTTTATGGTCCACAATAGGAAAAAAAAAAAAACATGATTTTTTTCTCCACTAACCATAATTACTTTTGGTTTAAAGAAAAAATAATGTTAAGAAATCAAATATTAACTCATTAAGAGGAAACACTAGATCACCTTTAAATTCACTATTCATGAATGTTGGCCTTCATTAGCTAAAACAGAAAAAGCACAGATGCAGAAACCACAGTTTAGACGAAGGTTACCTGAATGTTGCCAAACACGCTCCAAATACAAATAAAAGCTTGATTAATAGCTTAACAGCCAATGAAACTCATTTAAATTCATTCATGGGGGAAAACGTAATTTTCAAACTAAACTAATGAAAGTCTCACTGTTTCCTGAACTAAATTAATTTTATTAACTTCATTGTTTAAATTCATGATTACTTAACATTTAAAATGTTTTTACTGTTAAAAACTGAATAGTTTATTTCATTATTTTAATTATTCATTAATCAAATACTAAAAAAAATCTAAATCGTGTCTGTCAATTGTTAATGTGTGTTTATTTGGAAATAGCCTGATTCCTGAAGAGATATATGTACATATACGCATATGTGTGTGTGTGTATGTATATGTATATGTATATATACATATTTTTGCATATACATATGTTTTTCACTACTATTTTAAATTTTCAACGAGTACATAAATTTTGTATACAAATAACTCAGAGTCCTCAAGTTACATCTGAAGAGCCAAAGTACTGTATTTGCTACAAAATCTTTAAGGATTATACTCTCCCAGAAAATGGGATACATATAGATATGGAAGTTCTCTTTTTGAAAGAAATACTAAGCTATTGAGATCTAGTAATCTTTTAGAAGATGCAGACCAAAGAATTTCAAGAGAAAGAATTACAAGTTACAGAATTTATTTTTAATGGTTCAGCAAGTGAGAGAGACAGACAAAACAAATATGTCAGAGTATTTGCTGAACCACCACAATCATAAATAACAATAATTATTAACTCTAGATGTTATTATATATATGTTCATTTTAATATCCATCTAAATATTCTGTATGTTTGAAAGTTCTAATAGCATATTAGGGGACAGGAAATAGCAGATAGCTTAAAAATAGCAAAATTTTGTTTGATGTCTTTGAGCAATGCCCAGCCTCCAGGATGCCATTCTTGAGGGCTATTGATGAGTACCTCAGTCCAAACAAGTATCTCTGTCATCATGTTGTAATATCAGAATGATGACACCTACAGGATAGGTATGTGTCAACGAAGATTTGCTATCCATAGGTATTCTGGGGTCTTATTAATATTGGGAAGCCCAAACAGACTGAAAGTCTGGTGAATATGAGGCAAAGTAGAACATCAAAATGAGTAAAGAAGACTGAAGAACAGATATTCAAATTACTAGTCAATGAGTTGAGTAAACATGTCCCTACTAAGGGAGCATTTTCATCCCTTTAAACTCATTGTAATCATTAGACCCTCAGGACTAAACCCTGGAAAATAAAGTACAGGAGTCCCTCAGCACATTAATACATATGTAACAAGGCGAGGCTGGATGATCAGTTTAAAAAGTGGTCTTGGGTCTCACTTTCAAAGTGGAAAAGGGAGGTTCTCCACACAGACCTGCTCCCGAAGAAAACCGGAGAAAATTATTTGAAAAAATGATTTAAAGTCTCATGAAAAGATGCTCAATATCATTAATCAACAGGGAAATGCAAACCAAAACCACGATGAGTTATCACCTCCCACGTGTCAGAATGGCTATCAGCTAAAAGAACACAAAAAACATATGTTGGCGAGGATGTAGAGAAAAGGGAACCCTCGTACACTGTTGGTGGGAATGTAAACTGGTGCAGCCATTATGGGCAACAGTATGGAGATGCCTCAGAAAATTAAAAATAGAACTATCAAATGAGCAATTCCACTTCTGGGTATTTATCCAAAGAAAATGAAAACAGTAACTCAAAAAGATTTATGCATCCCTATCATGTTCACTGCAGCATTATTTATAATAGCCAAGACATGGAAACAACCTAAGTGTCAATGGATGAATGGATAAAGAAAATATCATATATATATAAAATAAAGTGTTATATGTGTGTGCGTATACATATAAAATGAAATCTTATTCAGCCATAAAAAGAAGGAAATCTTTTGCTATTTGCAACAAATAGGTGGACCTGCAGGGGATTATGCTAAATGAAATAAATTAGACAGAAAAAAAATCTTGCTTATAGATACAGAGAACATGCTGATGGTTACCAGAGGCAGGTGGTTGGGGAGTTGGGGGTGAGGAGGTGAAATGGGTGAAGGGGGTCTAAAAGTGCAAACTGCCAGTTATAATATAGAAAAGTCACGAGGATATAATGTACAGCAGAGTGTCTATAGATAATAATGTCTTGCATATTTGAAAGCTGCTAAGAGAGTAAATCTTAAAGTGCTCATTCCAAGGAAAAAAAAATTTTTGTAACTATGAACTATGCATGATAATGGATGTTAACTAGCCTTATTGTGGTGATCATTTCATAATGTATACACATATCAAATCATTATGTTGTACATCTGAAACTAACATAATGGTATATGCCAATTATATCTCAATTTAAAAAAAAGAAAAATACAAATTAGGCAAATTTATAGAAACAGAAAGCAGATGAGCAGTTGCCTCGGGGTTAGAGGGTTTACTATGTATAATATGTGTTGCTTACAGTGCAGAAATTCATGAAGCACTAGGAAAACTCGTTACTTGCAGTTTATATTCAATGTCTCTGAGATGCCATGTTCTCTTAATATCAAATGTTTGTATTTCATCTTCAAACCAAATCATCTGGTAGCATTTCCTATATGCGTCTTATCACTATTACTTTTTAGGGGTTTTTTTCCTTCCTGTTAAATATAACTACCATGAAAACAGAAAAACTATCTTTCTTGTTCAGTGCTTCATCTTCAGCGCCTAGAACAGTATATGACACATGATAGTCATTAACAAAGCTATGTAGAATGAAAAGACACTCATTAATTCCCTATTAGTTCCCAACTTCATCTATCTGCTTGAGCTAAGAAATTTTGAGATTTTTTAAAATGTTTTTATTCTTACTTTTTATTGAAGGATAGTCAATATACAATGTTAGTTTCAGGGGTACAGCAAAACGATTTGGTTATACATATACATACATATTTTTTTTCAGTTTCTTTTCCATTATGGCTCATTACAAGAAATTGAATATAGTTCCCTATGCTATACAGTATGTCCTTGTTGTTTATCTATTTTATATATAGTCATGTGTTTCCATTAATCCCAAACGCCTAATTTATCCCTCCCCCCATACTGCCCTCTGGTAAACACTGTTTTCTACGTCCATGAGTCTATTTCTGGTTTGTAAATAAAATTTGTATCATTTTTTTTTTTTTAGATTCCACATATAAGCAACATCTTATGTTTATAATTGTGTGTGTGTGTGTGTGATATCTTCATCTGGTTTTGGTAACAGAGTGATGGTGGCCTCAGAATGAGTTTGGGAACTATTCCTTCTTCTGAAATTTTCTGGAATAGTTTCAGGATAGGTGTTAACTCTTCTCTAAAAGAAAAATATCACATGATATCATTTATATATGGAATAAAAAAAGACAAATGAACTAATTTACAAAATAGAAACAGGCTCACAGACATAGAGAACAAACTTGCAGTTACTGGGGGAAAGGAAGGGAGTGGGAAGAGTTAAATTGGAAGTTTGAGATTTGCAGATACTATTATATATAAATAGAGAAACAACAAGTTTACACTGTATAGCACAGGGAACTATATTCAATATCTTGTAACTTACGGTGAAAAGAATACGAAAACGAATACATGTTCATCCATGACTGAAACATCATGCTGTACACCAGAAATTGACACATGATAAACTGAATATACTTCAATAAATAGATATATATACCAAAAAAGGAAAAAAATAAGAAGAGGCTCCTATGAGCAACTATACACCAACAAAAAGGATAACCTAGAAGAAATGGACAATTTCTTAGCAAGCTACAATCTGCCAAAACTGAACCAGGAAGAAATAGAAAATATGAATAGAGCAATTACCAGTACTGAAATCGAATCAGTAATTTAAAAACTCCCAACAAACAGAAGTCCAAGACCAGATGGCTTCACGGGTGAATTTACCAAACATTTTGAGATTATCTTGAATCTACAAACATTTACCAATACTTCCCGTGATGAAGAGCAATTGGTGAAAGGGGAGGGGCCGGGAAAAGGTCAAGAGACTGATGCTTTCCTCACACCTTAGCCTTTTGAAAGATAGGTATTTTTCTCGAGAAAGCCAAGAACGTAACAGTGACTGTCTCTTTGGTCTGAAAGAGTGTCATCAAAGTACTGACCTTTGGAGCACGTGTCACATATAACTGATCTTCCCAGGTAAGCAAAAATCCAAAGCTTCATCTGGATTTTCTGTTTTCCTTGTAATATTTAGTTTTAAGAAACCTGACTTACATGGTTGCCATGGAAATCAGCACAATGGTGAAACATGGGCTTTTAGAAGGAAGAGTGCTGCATAAATGTAAGGAGGGATTATTTTTATTAACTTTTTAAGTTGGCAAATCTCAAGGTTAAGGAAGACACTATAGAAAAAGAGAAGCACTGATTATTGTCATTCTCACCCAGGTTATGTTCTGTAAATGCTGTGAAAAAATAAAGACACTGCTGCAATGAATCAAAGCAAGTACAAGATGACTACTTGTATATACTGATTTATTATTTTATAAGTATATCATAAATCATAAGCCCTCTGAACCAATAAAACCAACATTACAGCAATTCATTTACACGTGTATATGGGTTCTCTTGCCCGATTTCAACCTCATAAGGCATGTCCTCTTACTTTCCGTACGCGACTGTTTCTTTAAAGCCCAATATGGAATAAACAGTTAAATAAATAAAAATTTTAAGTAGAATAATTAAATGGGCAACTGTGAAAATAAACCAGTTTTATTTTTTTAAAGCAGCTTTTGATTCTGCTGCCTTATGATGTAAAAAGAGACAAGGACAGATGTATGAACTCACCTAAGGTAATTGTAGTGGGAGACAAAGTACCGAACAATTTCAGGACTATTGCATGAAATGTTTACTGACCAGGACTTGGTACAATGTAAAAAGCCCCAGGATATAATCAGACTTCCCAGATGGAAAATGAACATCAAGGAACAACAACAATAGATAGCCCTCACCTTTTCATAAGGTATTTTTAATTACATGTTCATTATTTTGGGCTTACATAGAAATTTTCCTTATCAAATTAAATAATTTAAATTGGCCTTATTCAGCGTATATATAATAGCTACAGTCAATCAGTGGAATGATTTCCCACCAGGATTAGTAAGGCAGTAGATTGTGTTTTTCTTGTCTCTCCTAATTTTAAACTAAATGGTCTATTTATTGCTTTTATGGCTACTGCCATTTTTAAAGACTATTATCATATCTGAATAGTGTTTACTGAGCATGTATGTTCTCCTCTTTTGTTTCAAAGCTAAATTTTGGAATTCTTTCATCATTTAGCAAATGGATGCAACCATGAGGTCTGGTAAGTGAAGGTGAAACTTAGCTACTATTTACTAGTTTCCTGTATATTCAGGGATATTTGCCAAATGGCATACTTCCCCTTAGGATGTCAAAGAATATAAAATAAAATCTCAGTTTAAATTTAAATTTTAAGTCCTGATAGTGTTCTGGAAAAACTTTCTATAAGAAATGGAATTTTTTTTTCTGCAAGAAGTATAGGAGGATTTAAGAGTTAGCTTTAAGTTTCCTACAATTATAACACATTTGAACTTAATAATTCCCACTTGCCATCCCTAGAATATTATAAGATCAATAAATAATACAAAGTACATTTGCCTGTTATGGAAGGTCAAAAAGTAATTCTCTTCTAGAGATAGGGAGAAATATTAGGAGATGAAGGTAATATTCAAAAGACCGTGTGTGGTTTTGAAGTTACCTGCCATGATAGAATAATCAGTAGCTAACTAGGAGGAACTTCATTTGATCATTCATGCCTCATTGCTAAGGAACATTATTAAATATTCTCTTGGTTTCTCACCAGGTTGTCTTTGAAGTTGCCACATGGAACATTTTTCTGCACAGAGAATTATTATTCACAAAAATGTGATACTGATGTATAGCTACCAAATAAAAAGAGATATAAACTTGCACATAGTTCATCAATTGCTCCCTGACCTTGGGTTATAAGATTATTTTTATCAAAATACATCTGTCTGCTCCTGAGAAGTCAGCTTTGCCAAATGGTCAGCCAAATCCTGTGGACCACGTGTTCATATAAGACATGGGAAAAACATGTAGACCATGACTGTTACAGTATGTGTCAGAATTCCATAAAGAATTTCTTATCCTTATATTTTTTTAATCAAAAGTTAGTGTAAATTAAAATCATTTTCTTCAGGTGTGTGATAATTTGCCAACAAAATTATGAATGAAAGCATCTGATGAGTCAAAATTAAAATTTAGAAACCCTGTGCACTTAGTATTGATATTTTTCAAAATTCTAAATATGTAGCAAACATGAAGCAGAGCACAAGTGTTAGCCCACAAAGAGAGATTTTATGCACAACCACAAGGGAGATGTGACCAAAAGCATTGAAATGATTTATGTTTACAAAAATCCAAGACCCTACAGAAAATTCTGTCATTTCTGAAGGAGAACAAACCCTGAGGTATGAGTGGATTTAAACTAGCTACATGCTCCCATACGTAAAACTCACATTCATTCATTTGGAAAGATCTCCAAGACTCATTCTAAGAATAGGAGTGAGATGAAGAGGAGTTACTATATAATCTCTCAATAATGGCAAATCTTTCACTCTAAAACAATGTTTCCTATTCAAAAGGCATTTATTAGAATCTACTATGGGCTAAGCCATGCAATAGGAGCTGAGAATACAAGGATAAATAAGCCACATTTCTTACTCTCAAACTATGCAGAAGCTAGGCACACAAACAGATTGCACTACCCTGTGGTAGAACCATGCTCAGAGGAAGTATGCCTGGTCTACCTGTGAATGTCAAAGAATGTCCATAGGGAAAGTGATATTTTAACTTAGTCTTGAGGAATACATTTGCCATGCTGAGAAAATATCTGAAGACAATCCATGGAAAGAGCACAGACTGCGACAAGCATTAGAGTTTTGAAACTCATGGGTGATCTGGAAATTGTGAAAAATTCAGTGTTACCAGAGCAGAGGATTCAAAGGATGAGGCAGCTAATAGAGCTAAAGAAGGATTTGCTACCAACTGTTGGTACTTTCAATAGTTAAAACAAGAGACAGCAGTTTGAATTCAGATTCAGTTATAGAAGGGATAACATTAAAGGGCCTAATCTATAAACTTTATAATTGATTACATTGGAAGATGAGGGGAAAGGCAGAAGTTAAGGGTAACATTAGTCTCTCTTGCATAGATTTAAAGTCAACAGTAATGTCATTAACCAAGACAGGAAATACAAACAAGGAACTAATAGAAAGATAGTGAATTTTATTTTGGACATTTCAAGTTTGAATTTCCTGAGAAACATCTATTAGAAATGCAAAAAGTCTGCTACAAATGCAGAAGAGGATCTCAGGAGAGAGATCAGGTGCACAAGACACATAGTTGGAAATAAACTGCTCTAGATGGTACTTGAAATTTTGAGAGGAAATGTGATCACCCAGGGAGAAGAGGAAGAAAATGAAGAGAATCAAGGATAAGAACTCAGATAATGTCAAATGTTAAGGAATGAAGGAAAATTTTAGAGGAAATCTCAGAGCATGAAGGTAGGGGGAGTGGCTAATGGTGACACACATTTTCTGGAAGCCAAGAAAAGATTACATCAAGGAAGAAAGGCAGGAGCACTTCATCAAGGTCAAGAAAAACTAAAGAAAGTTCAAAGAAGAAACTAAAATTAAAGTCATAGGATTCAGCAATTAGAAAATAAGCCACTGGACTTTGCAAGAATTTCTGTGTAGTAGAAATACAAGCCAAGTGTCAGTTAGCTGAAGAGCAGGAATGAGGGGATGAGATGGGAACAATAATTATATACTACCTGATCTAGAAGTTCCAGAAGGATGAAAGAGAGTAATAAAATAAAAGCCAGCTAAGAGCAATGAAAAGTATGAATGCACATTTGTTGCTGGTGTTTCATTTTATTTTTGCTCAGAGGGGGAGAAGCAAATTGTGTGCTTTTAAACAAAAGGGCTCTGAAATAAAGTGACTGAATAGGCAAAAACTAACACAGAAAGTCTAAAGAATTTGCAGTAGATAAGAGGCTTAATCTTCTTTAGAAAAGGTAAAATGCACCACTTACCCTCGGATAAGACAGCTACAATGACATATAGACATTTTAAGGTATATTTAGAAACAGAAAGAAGAAAAGCAATAAATATTGTAAACTAATAGATTCTATTTTCCTTGGACTGTACACTTCTCATCTTCTGAAAGGTGCATATCAGAAGGGAAAGACTCTACAAATTATATTGCAGCAATAATTAATTTTGTGAATCTGGTGACTGGAAACACGGTGATAAACTGGCTATGAAATATATCACATTCAAAAAATACACAATGTGTCCAAAATTGAGTGTCAATTATCAATAAAAATGGATCATTTTTTACACCAGACATGTATAACCTTCCCACCACACACACATATATTTAACTCATTTCTTTGCATATACTCAACAAAACAAAGGTGTCTGAGTTACAAACTCAGAACACAAAACCTCTCAAATCAGAAATGTAAGTTGGTTGAGGGCATTAACAGATCATCAAGCACTGTGTTGCATTTGTATTGAGTCATATCATACTTAAAATAATGAGCATATATAGCAAAGAATTCCTAGCAAAACTAAGAGCTACAAATTTGTATATGGACTTAGTGGCCTTTTGAAAAATATTGTCAACTCACCCAATTTGTTATTATTGTTCCACCTCAAAAAGCAAATGTGGAAAACTAGTTCATTCAAACTTTATTCCTTCAAAGAGCAGTTAAATCACTTATGTCAGGAAATACTGACCAAAACTTGGAAATGGGCGATAGATAGCTGGGTGTCTTTAAGGAGTATGCTCCATGTTTTTTAGTGTGCCCTCTGGGAATTATCTGATTATATTAGCTGAACATCTTTGTCTGGCTTTCTATTGAGTAGGTTATTTTATATCTCTCTAGTGGCAGAAGATAACTTGAAATCTGATAGGAATGCGAATTATCCTTACCCATAACAATGCAAATGAGAATTGTCTAGTGGAGAATCAATTATCTGTGCCTTGTAGAACAGATAAACATG
The DNA here is from genome assembly GCF_048773025.1 of Camelus bactrianus. Classification (NCBI taxonomy): domain Eukaryota; kingdom Metazoa; phylum Chordata; class Mammalia; order Artiodactyla; family Camelidae; genus Camelus; species Camelus bactrianus. Next base: position 18,156,762 of record NC_133560.1, on the reverse strand, counting down.
ATGTTGTTTTATTGTCCTATGTGATATTAACCAGTTTTACATCTGTTAGCAATTTCATTTTACATTCTTGCACATATATGTATGCATGCACGCATGCACATGGACACACACAGAATCACATACATCAGTTCTTCAGTTTTTCCTTCAGTTTTTCCTTTAACATCTTATTGGTTCCCTCACTAATGAATCAAATAAAATTTTGAGTAAGAGTGCATTTTATATTTTTAAGAGAATCATGGGTTTACCTTTTTAAAATTGAGCTGTAGTACAAATTAATTAAGTGAACTGGATAACTACATTTAAGAAGTATCTGTCCAGAAGCTTGCCCTCCAGATCTGCCAAATAAACTTCATTATATCAACCTCACAGCATCAATAAAATAATTTTAAAATCATAGTCTTCCATTTATATGGACTCACCACTTGAATATATTCATTTCTGCCAATGATAAATGAAGTAAAATGTATCTAATCAAATTAGAACTATACATATTTGTATAGTAATAGAACCTCTATCTTATTGAGAAAGAAATGTTACACAAAATAAGTATTAGCCAAAATGTTGAAGAGTATATCCTTAGTCACTTGTGGAGCTATTTTTGCAATAAAACCTGCACTTTGTCTAACAAGTCCCCTTGGGAATTCAGAGAAAATCATGTTGAAATGGTGAAAAAAATGCAGTTGGAAATTTTAGCCTAACAATTATATGGTCTAGCTTCACATCTTAGGGTAAATATTCACAGCATATTATTAATGCTCTAGGTTTTCATGTAATAAAATAGAATAAATTATTCATTCCTTTAATTATATCTGTAAAATAAATTTCACATAAAAATGCACCATTTTCAAAAGTAGGTATAAATTAACAAAATGTGAACCATGATCCTTTTAAGAAAATAGGTATGGATTTACTGATTTTAATTCACCAATGCCATGGAAATGACTTATTTTATGAATTCCATTTACCTCAAAAAAAATTTTGTCACAACTTAGAGAATGCATTATTTTGATTACCCATAAGTGTTCACCTTATCTACTTAGTGATTCATACAGACACACTAACCTTTAAATACAAAGAAAAAGCCATTTGTATAATGACCATATTGAAAAAAGCAAACACACCAAGCCACACTATTATATTACTCTTAATTACATGACTGTGCAGCTGGAATTTTCTAATTCAATCTTGTAAGAGACAACTCTGAGTATTAGGTCAACATGCTCCATATTTTTTAACACTGCGGATTTGGTCTCCATCTATGTTTTAATATTTTACTATAGATTAAGTATTTGTAATTATGAAAAAGTAGTCAGAATATAATTTGAAATGAAAAATATTACATAAAATGTCAAATGAGTAAAAATAGAAATAAATTATATACATGTTTTATACACACACACACTTACATAGGCATATATAAACTGGAAAGAAATCTCCTGAGCTGTTAATAGTAATATATTCTGAACCAGTTTATGGTTGATATGTTGCCTCACCTTCTTCACAATTGATTGTTTTTAAATTTTTGACTGTGAAATAAAAAATGACTAAAAAAAATCCACACTTTTCCATTTGTCACACAACAAGGTACACATTTCCTTCTCTTTAAGGTTTTCACTTGTCATTTCTTCACTTAAGCGTTTCAAAAACTAAGAAGAATCTTGGCTCCCACATTTTTAAAACAGAAACAATTGTTTCTATCTTGTTAACTGAGTTGGATTCATGGAATATGGTTCATAAGCTTCCAGCAGGTTTACTTGTTAACACCTTGCCCCTGATGCATATAAATGCTTTACATCCTTTTGTGCTCATTCTGAGTAAGTCACATGGCCCAACAACTTTGCTGTTACAGAAAGAATCCACTCTGAAGTCATACCCATGACTAACTAGAAGCATATTGCCTAGACATTTGCAAAGTCAGCATGGAGTTGATTATTTTCAAGGAATTAAACAGTGTATTTTCAGGAGTAATTGAACTAGAGGCAAATAGCCTTGTCCTAACAGACATTTTAATTACTAGTTATTATGTTCCTTGAGTTCTATATGTTTACAAAATAAACATGTAAAATGAAAATGGCATTTTTAAAGGCAGTTTCTGTATACTCGAATGATCAAAAATTATTAGTTTCCTCTAGCAGCTACTAAAGTTCCACGGAAATGCAATATCATTTCTGCAGCCCGGGGATTCTTGGAAGATGGTGACTTGAATGACTCTCACCCTGGTTAGCTTCTCCGTTCTCCCCTGTTCAGCTTTGCTAAGCAAGCAGCTACTGAGAAGAACAGGTAGGCAGGGCCAGGGAGGATAAAAGTGAGTTTCCAATTTTGTCTTCCTCCTGATAGAGACAGACAGTTAGGGTTAGACAGACAGACAAACTCTCCAGAGGTGAGTCTGGAGAACAGTATCAAAGAGGCATGAGACAGGAAACAGACTGCCAGAACAGGCCTGCTCTCCATGGAGCCCCAGCAGCTAGTATCTGCTGAAGAGGTCAATGGAGTCCAAGCTGTCCACTGAATTAAAAAACTAAGAGAACAGGGAGCAGAGACATTTCCTCCTGTGCATCTAGAGGTGAATGAACTTGTCAACTGTTATAACATCAACCCACGTGTACACAGAGTCCTGCAACGTACAACGCTTATGGACTGTCAAGACTTAAGGTACCCAGCAACTGGCATGCAAAGGAAAATTACCACAAGCTCAGCAGCATCCCATCACCATCAAAGAGGAAATGGACAAGCAAAATGAGCCCTTACAGATGTTAGAGACTCTGGAGGGGAAAGAGAACAACATGACCAAACCTAAAAAGAGCACAAGAGCACATCAATACATTTAAGAAAAGCACAAAACTAGGTTCTGAAAATAGAGCACATCAATTTCAAGCTAAACGAATGTTCTAAACTGAAAGAAAACTTATTGACGACATCTGAATTTAATAGAGCAACATGATGTGCTCAAAACTTCCAATGACTTCCCGTCTTGCTCAAAATACAACTGCAATTTCTTACCATGGCTGGTAAGGTCCACTCTGATCTTGCATTTCACTACTCTCTGACCTAGAATCTAACCTGACTCTCCTTACTGTAATCCAGACACATTTCCATTCCTCTTTAACACTGTCAGCATGATCATGCCCCCAGACTTTTGCACTTGCTATTCTGCCTCCTATAATGCCATGTCTTGTTCCCTCATTTCATTCAGGTCTTTGTTCAACCATCATCTCATCAGAATATCCTTGGTCACCATATCTAAAGCTCCTGCAGCCATATTCCCTCAAAATTCTTATTCACATTTATTTTCTTTATAGTATGCATTATCTGGCATATGTTAATTATTCATTTTAAAAATATTGTATCTCTTCCCCAATAAGAATATACTCCCCATAAGCATGTCTGTTTTATTCACTTCTGAAATTTTAGTGCTTAGAACAATACTTGGAACATGGTAGACATAATAAATTTGTTGAAACAGTGAACAAATAAATGAATGAATAATTGGTGAGAAAGTTCCAATTAAAAAGGGCCTCTCAATGGACTCAAAATTTTCAAATAGAAGTTTAAATTTAAAATACTATGTTAGTTGCAGGTGTACAACATAGTTGTTCAATATTTTTGTAGATTATATTCCATTTAAAGTTATTACAAACTAATGGCTATGTTCCCCTGTGCTGTACAATATATTCTTGTTCCCTATCTATATTTTTGCATTTAACAAATCAATTTTTTAATATATATATTTTTATTGAAGTACAGTCAGTTTACAATGTGTCAATTTCTGGCACACAACACAATGCTTCAGTCATACATGAACATACATGTATTTTATACACAGTAGTTTGTATCTCTTAATCTCATACTTTTATCTTGCCTATGCTTGTCTCTCCCCACTGGTAAACCAATAGTTTGCTCTCCATACCTATAAGTCAGTTTCTGTTTAGTTAAATACATTTATTTGTTTTATTTTGATATTCCACATATAAATGATAACACTGAATATCTGTCTTCCACTGTCTGACATTTTACTAAATATAATACTCTCTAGGTCCATCCATGTTGATGCACCTGGCAGAATTTCATTCTTTTCTATGGCTAAGTAATATTCCATTGTATACATATACAACACATCTTCTTTATCCATTCATCTGTTGATGGGCACTTAGGTTGCTTCCACATCTTGGCTATTGTACATAATGCAAACATTGGGGTGCATGTATCTTTTTGAATTAGTGTTTTTGTTTTCTTCGGACATATACCCAGTAGTGGAATTGCTGGATCATGTGATAGTTCAATTTTTAGTTTTTTGAGGAACCTCCATACTGTTTTCCCTCATGACTGCAACCAACTTACATTTCTACCAACAGTGAGTATGTAAGGGTTCCCTTTTATCCACATCCTCACCGTTATTTATTAGTTGTCCTTTCATGATTGCCATTTTGACAGGTGAATGCATGAAAATGCACAAAGAAAATGATAAATATGGAGGATACACAAATCATATCTGAAGAAAAGTCCAAAAACGCACAAGAAAAAAAAATTCAGGATATAATAAAGCTCTCCTTGAAATCAAGAAAGATAATGAGATGTAGATTAAAAGAGTATCTCATATATTGATAGAGTATTCCAGTGATATGTTGAGACATCATTACTGAAAATCAAAAATGAGGAATGATTCTCATATGCATCTAAGCAAGGAAATTGAATAACAAAAATAAAAAACTAATAAAAAAACTAACTGACCTCAGATTACTCTATGGCAATACCAAATGCCAAAATAAAGTGGATTCATGTGTGTAGTAGGTTGCATAATGGTCACCCAAAGATATCAAGTTCTAATCTCTGAAATCTGTAAATGTTACCTTTTTTTTTTTAGAAAACAAGGTGTTTGCAAGATTTGACTAAATTAAGATCTTGAGATGAGATTACCCAGGGTTATCCAGGTGGGTTGCCAGTGCGATTGTAAGTGTCCTTGTAAAAGAGAGACAGAGGGAGCTTTTACACAGATATACAGAGAAGACAAAGGCAGGCAACCGAATGATAGAACCAGAAACCCAGGAATGCTAAGACAGCCATCAGAAGCTGAAAGAGGCAAGGAACAGATTCCACTCTACACCCCCTGGAGGGACTGCTGTCTTGATGGATTTCAAGCTCCTACTCTGTGAGACAATAAATATGTTATTTTAAGTCACTAACTTTGTGGTAATTTGTTCGGGCAGCCACAGGAAACTATCACAATGCATAAGATACGCTGAGAGAAAGACTATTACGCCCCAACCAACATGTTCAAGTATGCAAGCAACTAGAAAATACAGTCTATCTTAGAAAATGAAACAACCCCCTGAAAACCCATTTGAGTATGAAATCCAACCAAGACATAAAATAAATAATTCAGAAACAGAAGGGACTGGGAAAGAAGAAGGAGAAGAAATAGTAAGTCACTTTGAATACAGAATCAAGTCTTGAAAGCTGTAGGAATTACGGTTACAAACATTAAGATACATAGTAACACATGTATTTATAGACATAAACCATAACAAGATAATAATAATAATATAACTAAGATGAACAGAGGGAAAGTAGAACAGGGGGAAATGGGGAAAATAAAACTGCACCAATATACTATCTTTTGTGAAAGGGATGAGAAAATAAGTAAAAATACATATTACAAATACATAAGAATTTCACCTTATAATTTTTTTTATAATCTTTGTCTTAAGTTTAGTATCACCTTTTAGGAGCACATAAAATGTGTCAACTTGGATAGGCAGTGGCACACAACAGGAATTTAGTGCATTTTTTAAAACTGAAAGGAAAGAAGCGAGGAAGGGAGAAAAAAGGAAAGGAGAAAATATGCCAGTATGTTACGAGAATTATCTAGTTATTAAATCAAACACTAATCTCATTGTTGCTGTGAAAGTATTTTACAGAAGTGGTTAACATCTATCATCACCTGACGTGCAGTAAAGGAAATTACCCTCAGTGATCAGGAGATATTCCTCAAAGACTCTTTATCCCATCAGCTGAAGGCCTTATGAGCAAAGACTGAGATTTCCCAACAAAGAAGAAATTCTGCCTCAAGCCTGGAGCATCAATGCCCGTCTGAGTTTCCAGCCTGCTAATCTGCCCCACAGATATCAGACTTGCCAGTACTCAAAATTGGGTAAACCTATTCCTTGAAATCTCTCCCCCTGTCTCTCTTTTTTTCCCTCTCCCCCATCTACCTACCCACTGCTTGTTTCTCTGGAGAGACCTGACAGATACAGGAACTAATTTCATTTTTCTTCAGATTCTTTTAAAAGAAAATTTAAATAAACCTTTAACTGAAAAATCTAGGCTGTATAATAAAATTATATTTGAAATGCTTTATTTCTTCCTTATACTTTTCTTTGTTTTCTTTTTCCCCTTCCTTCCTTCCATCTTTCCTATTTCTGCAGATCAATACGCACACAAGGAGAAATGACTACTAAAATGTTCACTAGTAGTTATGACAGTCATTTCCAGCTACTGATATATTTTTTTTCATTTTCTTTATTGTACTTTTTGGTGTGCTTAGAAATGTGACAAGTGATCATACACGTTACTTTTGTTTTAGCATTCAAAAATAAGTAATCCTGATATAATCAATTATTTGGGAGAAAATAAAACTGAAACCCTTTCTCTCTTGCATACACATACATATATGGACACATATAAATACGAATTTTCAGTTCTTTAACTATTTAAATGTGACAAAATAAGTCAATGTAAAAGAAAATAAATTAAGCCCTAATATGAAAAATAGAAACTACTTGTGGATAATTTACTAAATATCAGAGTGAGGTAGTACTTTCTCACATAAAATCAAGAAAAATGAATTACAAAGAGTATTTATCAAGGTTTCCAGGAGAAACAGAACCAACATGATATAGATATAGATACAGATATAGATATAGATATAGATATAAACATAGATATAGATATAGAAATAGAGAGAGAGATCTCATGCAACTCTGGGTCCTGGCAAGTCCAATATGTGCAGGGTAAGCCAGCAGGCTGGAGACCCAGGGAAGAGCTGATGTTGCAGTTCAAGTCTGATGGCCATCTGCTGACAGAATCCCTCCTGCTCAGGGGGCTGACTGCATGAAGGGAAACTAATTGTTCTTCAACTGATTATATGAGGCCCACCCATATTCTGTCTGCCAAGTTGACACAAAAAATTACTTCATCACACAAAGAGAATTGCTTAAAGTAATAACATAATAGTAAAGGAGAAAAATAAAACCCAAATATGTCACAGAAAATTAAGTGGCAGACTATTTAAAAATGTATTTGTATATCTATTCCATCCATGAGGAAAAGGGGTACTTCTGTTTTGTCTAATTCTGGAACCTCCAATTCTTAGTACAGGCACTGGCATACAACAGGAATTTAGTGCATTTTTTGAAACTGAAAGGAAAGAAGTGAGAAAGAGAGAAAAAAAAGGAAAGGAGAAAATATACCAGAATGTTAAGAGAATTACATTGTCCTCTTTATTTTTTCTCTATTTCTTATCTTTTTTATAGTGAATATTCTACTAAATATGTAATATTTGTTTAAAAATAAATATTCTTTAAAAATTAAATAATATGGAATTAGATGCACTGACATATTCCTTCATTTCTAATATTCTCTTTAATAAAATGTGATCAAAATTATATATATATTTTATAATTTATCTTCAAAGGTAGCTTAAAATATGAATATTTATAAACTATGCCTCTGAAAAAATTTAGCTTTGGTCTTACAGAAAATGCAACTCTTTTAATTATCTGTCTTTGAAGAATTAAATTATAAACTCATGCTGATTATTATTCTAAGTATTAATACAAATTTTCCAGACCCACACTTAGTATAGTCCTCCCTCAGTATCCACAGAGGATTGATTCCAGCACCCCCAACAAATACTAAAATTTATGAATGCTCAAGTCCCTTATATAACTTACACACATCCTCCCATATACTTTAAGTCATTTGCAGATTACTTATAATACTTAACACAATGTAAATGCTATGTAAACAGTTATAAATACAATGTAATTGCTATTAAATAGTTGCTTTGGGGAACTTACTGGATTTCATTTTAATATTTTTGATCTGTGGTTGGCTGAATTCACAGAGACAGAACTGCAGATGTGGAGGGCCTACTGTAGTTGTTGGACCCTGAGCAAGCATACGAAGTACTTGTCACAGTGTGCAGGGGGAAAAAAGGGCTCAATAAAAATACACCTATTAAGATGGATCTAAAGAAATTTTCAGTACAGAATGAAAGTATATCAGTGGAAGAACCATAGCACAATAATAAAAGCAAATTCATACTATCAAAAATTATCTTATTGCCGTTGCAAAATATCCATTCATAGCCTCTGAAAATAAAATCTTTTTTGAATGACATTTTTCAAAGATCTGGAAATTATTACTCTAACAGTGAGTGGATGAAACCGATAGTCTTTTTTGTGAATGTGCATTGTTATTATTTAAACTCACAGCTTCACAGGGTAAATTACTTCATCTCCCTTTATATGCCCAAACATAGATTTATCTTTACTTAGAGTAGTTTATATAGGAAAACCAAGGAAACAGAGATACTTGGCTCCAACCTAAGCAGTTTTATTACTATAATTACTACCTACTTACTTATATGAAATTGAACCTTTCCTTCAAAAAAAAGTTGACTGATTCAAGTAAAATTTATGTCTTATAAGAGCCACATAATGAAGATAAAAGCCTAAAGGGAATTCCTGTAAACAAAGCCTATCCAAAGCCATTGAAAAGAAAAAAAATAATTTCCCCTTTAAATACTATGGCCACCTAAAACCTATCTAAGGCAAGAGAGTCAGTAGAAAGTAAATTTTTATCAGCTTCAAGTTCAACTTTACAAGTTTAAAGAATAACATAAGAACCACCTAAATACAGCAAGAAAAATCGACTTTCCTTCACCAGAAATAATTTCATAAATAAATATTCTGCTATTACAAAAATTGTATCATTGCTCATAGTATGAATCTCTGTCTTCAGGATTTATTATACATATAATTATCATTCATTTTCATTTCCTACAGCTAACCTTGGAGTCTATAGCAGGAATAGTCATTCAAATTCTTATGAGTCAGCTGTAGTTTGTGGATACAATAATAGTGCTTTTTAAATAGAGAGACTTTAACAATCAAAACACTTACACAATATTATCTCTATAGATTAGGATAATGGGCAGGTTTAAGTAACTGAGATCTGTTTGGTGGCCAAGAATGCATAGTATTTGCTGAATCCCATCTCCTCCATGATACCTTCCCTGATCACTCTAGCTGCACTGGTCATCTTTCCTTTCCCTATTATGCTCTTCATCATGGAGCCACAAAAGGATTAGCATCTACCTGCAAGGTGTGAGTTGGTCTGGTTCCCCAGCCTGAGAAAAGCCCTGGAAGTGAAAGCATCATGCTTTTGTTCCTTTAAACGCATGTATTTCCTTTCCTGGTTCATTGTAAAAAGAGCTTGCTAAATGGCAAACACCTCCCTAGGAGATTTTACATGTAGTGCCTCATTTAAGGTGCACAAAGCCCTGTGAGATGTGCATTGTTATCATATGCATTTTCCCAAAAGAGGAAACAGTCACAATCAAACTAGAGTTTAATCCCAAATCATCTATTTCCTGAATCTTTCCTCATCTCATTATTGCTTACAACTACATAGTAGAGGTCCAATAAGCCCTTGGGACTGGAAGGAAAAGACAAGCAATCTTAGATTCGTATCCGAATGACTCAACGTTTCCTTATTCATAAAAAGTAATGGGTATAAAATAACTAAAAACATATAGAAGATAGTGGAATTAAACTAATTCTAATCAAGTCTATGGAAGGTAAATTTAAATTCCTCTATCTGGCATTCATGCTTCTTAGGAAAATATACAGAACTTTGGGGGAATAATTTTAGACTCAGAGCAAGTTGAAAATACAAAACAGAGTGTCGATGGAAATAATCAATAAACAACCTATAATAGGAATAGGGAAGAGTTTTATTTGAGCCAAACTGAGGACTATAGCTTGGGAGACACAGATTCAGAAGCACTTGAATTGTGTTCTGCCAGACTACAGAAGGCAGGAGGCTGATGAAGGCAAAAACTGAAGAAATTAGATAAGTCGTTTGTCAAGAATTATAACTGAAGCTGACAAGAAGCAGGGGTGCTTGTTAAATAAGGACTGGTCGGGGTCTAAAATGGTTCCCTAGTTTCAAGGAGAGACTATAAGATTGCACCTGGCAGCAGCTAGCAGATATTATTTTGAAAATAGCTGCTAGTGTCTTTGAGTCTGATGTAGTTCAGAAAATTCAAGTTCTCAGTGATGCAGGAACATGTCTGAAACTATGTCCACAGTGGCCACCCTACTCCACTTTGGATGCTGGAACCACAGTTACTCCATTGTGATTTTTGAATGCATTTTCTTTAATGATTAAAGCAGATGTCCATGCGTATCAGCAGGCCACAAAACAGGCTGTTCTAGTTAGCATAAAGTGTAGGTTAAATCCTGTATAAGCCAGAATGACTTCCTCATACCTTAAAATGTGAACATTTCTTTTATCAAGAGTTCTTCAATAGCCTTCACTAAGCTTTCCCCAATGTTAACTTCTTACAAAACACATTCATAAAATACTATGTTATTTCTGGATGTTATGGTTTTTGGAAATGTCATTTTCTAAAGTTGTTTTGAAATTTGTGGATGTGCCAAGCTTTTGCTAAGGAATCATTTCTTACAACCACTAGTAAAATTCATTCAAGAGGAAGAATAAGAGACTCACAAATACATTTTTGTTTTTGTCTTTGTAATTAGGCCACTGTAACTGAAGAGTTGTACAGCTGGAAAAAGACAAAGTGTCATACTCTTGCATCCACAAACACGGAAATGCTCTTAAGGAATATTGAGTATAACCCTCATTTTACTAAATGTTATAAGATGCTAGATTTGTTCAACATCACACAGCGAGTTAGTGATTCAGTCTGGATTAGAACTCATGTGCTTCCAAGCAGCATACTTTCCACTATACCTCACAGTTCTTTTACAAGCATAAAGAAAGATACATAGACTAACTCTGAAAAGGGGCAGAGTGCCCCAAAGGAATCTAGCTTCAAAATCAGACCAGGTTTAGATCAAACAGGGACTGATAACATTTAAAGATTAGTGAGAGGTCATGGTTACCAGGGGGTTAAGGAGGTGGGAAGGGATAAAATGGGAGTTCGAGATTTGCAGATTACTAACTACTAAATAGATTTTTTTCAAAGTTTATACAGAATAGCAAGGTAATTATATTCAGTATCTTGAAGTAACGCATAATGAAAAAGAATATATATACATGTATATGTATGACTGAAACATTATGCTGTACACCAGAAATGGCAGATTGTAAACTGATTATACTTCAATTTTTAAAAAAATTAAAAAATAAACATCAGTGAGAGAGTTGCCTAATTACACATAATATTTAAAACTTCAATTTTTCATTTTAGATTTGACAACATTTAAATTAGCTGTTTTCATTAAAACTGATTTCTGATGAGTAAGCTGAGTTGCATTAACTAGATATGAAGTCTGATAATATTTAAACCACAGGGAATCACTGAAATGTGGTAGGCGGATATACAACATACTAAACCAATCATTTAAAGATTAATAAAATTCATGAAAATTACACCTGCAAACCTAAATTTATAAGAATCATCCCCTTTGACCCAAAAGTACAATTGTTAACCTATTTCAGTTCCTGTTTTCCTCTCGTGCCTTAATTAGTTCATATTGATCTAAGTCATCTTTAATCTACCCTACGACTGTTTATAATCTGTATCAAAGACTTTAATTACTGATTAAATCCTGTTATATTCTTCTTCTCTATATGTTCTCTCACTATGAGGAAGAGGCCTTTGGGAAGGCACTTCTGTTTAATGATTATCTTGTCTAGACTGTACACAGAGTAAGTGTTCAGTAAATAAGTCCAAAATCATTTTGACAAAGATAATGCACAGAGGTTATGTGTCCAAGCATTAAGAGCACTTTATTCCATATAAACTGAAAATCTTCTTTGTATTAAGATACTGACAGAGATGAAAATTAATATTCTGATAGGGTTGATAAAACAGGACTAAGTATCTGACAATGAATCATGAGTCATTTACGCAGAGAGCAGCTTCATAAAAGTTACCGTGACTGCACACAGCACTTTCCTTGAGAAGGTTGGGGAGGAAAGCTCTGGAGTAAACTTGAGAGAAATATGTTTCCCTCCTGGGCTATTCTTCCAGCAAGTTACATGACCTTCGGGAAGATACCTAACTTCACTGGGCCTCAATTAGGATTGATCCCTAAAGTACTTCTAGTTCTAAAATGTTATGATTTTATTTACATTCTAAAAGCATCCTTTATTTATACAGAGTTTAAGAGGAATGTAACTCACAGCTGAGCTTAGAAAATCAAATGTTTTGCATTATCTCTGTTTCAGTATCACATAGCTCTTATTTTGAGTTAATTTGTGAAAAGTTACTTCAGACACAAAAACTAAGTAGGAAGAATTCTGAGGGTTTCAAAAACATAAAAACTGTTGCCAGCTAACTGGAAGTTGAAACCCTGATTGACCCTTATTAGTTATTAGAACTTAAGGACACTGTTTTACTCTCTGTTTATTTTCTTATCTATAAACAGATTCAGGTGCTGGTGGCAGTGGAGGGGGGATGTTATTACAATCAAATCCTCTCTAAAGACCTTTCCACATTTTTCACTATACCATAGGGAGAATGGTGTGACATTTAACCACCACTATATAAAGAAAGGAGGCTAAAGAAAGCAGAGAATTAAATAGTATGGTAAAAGGAAAGAGTGTGGTTGGAATCAGTCACAATTCCAAATGGAAAGGGTGGGGGGTGGAGGTGTTCTATGGCCCCAAGAGAGGAGAAGTTTGAGGGCAAAGCTGGAACTGCCAGAGAGCCAGGTCACAGGAAGGAGATGGAAGGCACTCCTAAGAGGTCAACCTTTGCAATAAATGTCAACTTAGCTCTTGCTGTAAACTGAGTACAGGTTTTTCCCCGATTCATATTTGCAGCTCTAATCCCTACTGTGATGGTGTTTGGATGTGAGGCCTTTGGGAGGAAACATGGTCATAAGGGTGGAGCTCTCATGATGGAATTTGTTCCCTTATCAGAGAGAGAGATTGTGAGAGACAGAGAGACACAGCAAGACACACACACACAGAGATCTTCTCACCATGGAAAGATACAGCAAGAGGGCAGCTGTCTGCAAGAGAGCCCCTACCGGGAACCAAATCAGCCAGCATGTTAGCTGGCCTTGAGATGAGTTAGCGCCATGGGACACAAGGCCACGATCAGAGCATGTTTGTAGTATGCAGTAAATAATGGCTGTACACATGCATCAATTATATAAGATTTAGAACAAAGAAAATAGAAGTACATATGCGCTAGAGATATGCTGTAAGCCTAATGAACAAAGAAATTCACATTGCGCATGTGCTGGTAGAGCACAGATAAAAGGACAGGTGCATCACCCTGTGGCAATAGAATAAAGTGTTGTTAACCCCATGGTGTCTCCTGCTGAAGTCTGTCCGGTGGTATGGCAACTCCTCATGCATTTTTTCATTTGGGCCGCTCACCTTCTAAAACCCCACACCAGCCCCCCTCGGCTGACACAACACCTTGAGCTTGGTCTTCCCAGCCTCCAGAACTCTGAGAAATAAATGTTTCCTGTTTGAGCCACACACTCCATAGTATTTTGTTAAGGCATTCTGAGCTGACAAAGCCACTCCTCCACAGAAATAGCCAATTATTATTTTTTTTTAATCTAACACCTCCAAATCTAGCCTAGACTTGGATCCATATGCCTATTTTCACTTAGCTGTCTTACAGCCATTTCAACCCCAACACGTCCCAGATCAGGGTGACTTGCTTTGTCCTTTCAAAGTTATTCTTCTAGTGTTACAATTCATCCAGGTGCTCAAACCAGAAACTCCTGATTCCTCCTTTTTTCCTACCCACCCTCAACATCCAACCCACAACAGTCATCATAGCCCACTTCTAGGATGTCTTGAATGCATTCACTTTTCCCCATCATCACAGCTATTCTCTAGTCAAAGTCACTGTCCGCTCTTGCCTGGACTGTTCTAGTAGACAGCTTCCATTCCTTCTTTACCCAAACCACAATCCATTCTCTCTCTCCAGCAGTCAGAATAAACTTTAAAAAATAAGTAGGAGTGTCATTATTATGATTAAACCCTCCATCCAACTCCCAGTGCAGACTGTTTACCACACTCTGCAGAACTCTTTATGATTTATCATGGACCTCACTCCACCTTCACCTGGCTGGCTCTATCCCCCGAATACTTCTTTCCCAGGAGCCCCAGATCCTGGAATAGACCAATCTCATTTCCCTCTTTGGGTTTTTGCAAAGCTGTCTCTAATTCTTCTGCCTGGTGTGCTTTTTCCTTTTCCCCCTCTTACACCTTAGCCCATTCCCCTTCATGTGGCTCATTTGTTTTCCTCCTTGAGGCCTCACATTGGTGACAATAAGACAGAGAGGCTTTCCCTCAGCACTCGACCAAAACCAGCTTCTCCTTAATTATTACCTAAGTCACTTATTTGTTTCCTTCATGGCTCTTATTAGAATGTGCAGTTTAACTCGTCTGTCTGTTTTCAATCTTTCTCCCCACCCCCACCAGAATATTAGATATCTGAAGGCGGGGAACCTCATTCACCCGTTTCCTCAGTACTTAATACGATGTTTAGAATATGATAGGCACATGGTAAATATTTGTTAAATAAATACATTGTGTGTTGAGAAATTTTCCCATCAGGAGATGTCAAGTTTTCTCATGGAAACCAATGATGAAATGACAGTCATTTTTCTCTAGTTTCCTTTTTACCAGATTTATTCCACAAAGCAGGGGAAACCTGGAATGAGATACCTGAGAAACTGCTATTCAAGTGTTTTCTTGTCACGTTGCTGATTGGAACTTGTATTTTATTTCTTAGGACTCAGCAGTTTCTTAAAACCATTTCATCTAGATAGTGGACCATATTTTATATTTAAAACTTTGGAAGTATCCAACATTAGCTTCCTCAGTACTCCTTGTTAATAAGTACTGGAGTTCAGAATTGCTGATTAATGTCACCTATTATACTGTGAAATCTCTGAGACTATTATTGGATACTCTGAACACAAATATATATGGCATTACTAGACATATAGAGGACCATGTACCATTAATATCTCACAGCACTTACCTTCTAACGTGCCATATAATTTACTTCTTTAGGATAAAAAAAATCAGTTTTCCAGGAAAACTGTGCAAATTAAACTTGCTTTAACTTAAATCCTAAGTGATTTTATATGACTCAACAGAATCATGTTTCCAGCAATAAAAAGTGGAATTTTATTAAGTAGTGCTTTGAATCAAGCTGTATCTGCATTTATAAGTTATCATAATCCTATCTTAGACAACTTTTATTTTCAATGGCTCCATTTTTGTACGAATCCTTCTGAAACTTTAAGACAAACTTTTATTTTCAATGGCTCCATTTTTGTACGAACCCTTCTGAAAATTAAAATCTAGTAGAGAAAAAGAGTGAGAAAAAATTAACCCACTGGTCAAAGCAAGGAACTTTTGCTTAATCAGTATTTCTTTGGCAGCAGGGTTTCAAACCAGTCGATTGGATTTATATAACATTTTCACCTGAAATAAGAGCAGCTGGGGTCACATCAAATTCTATTGCATGAATTCCCTTTAAAAAAGAACCTAACATTAAAAAAAAAAATCTACCAATTAAAACTAGTACTCAGAGTAAGTTGCAGAAAACTGTTAAGAATTAATTAACTCCTATAGTTTAAGTAGGAACTGATTATGAACTGGAAAAACAGGGAAGAATGTGCAAAACCTTGCCTGAGGCATCTCAGATAAAGAGTGTGAATAAGTAGTCAGAGAAAGGTTTCTTAAATTGGTCAATTTATATTTGGCTTTGGGGATGAGAAATTACAGTTACCATTGTTCTGAGTACCTTCACTATTTTAAAATAGAAAAAAATCAACATGTTTTTAACCATATATTGTGAAGGGCCCAGAGGTAAAGTTGATCATAGATATATGCAAAAAAAAAAAAAATGAGATTCTAGAATGTAGCATAAGACTGGATATAATACAAGGTAGAAGGTACTCTTAGCACAGCAGACAGAGCGATCTCTTTGAAACTGAGTCAGAGCTTGACACTCTTTTGCTCCAAATCTTGCCAAGGCTGCTCCTCACTCAGAATCAAAGCCAAAATACTTGAAGGGAACTTCAAGGCCTCCTGTGAGCTGCTCCCCTACCACCTCTCCACTGACTGCACCTCCTTCTCTCTCCTCCCCTCTCACTCCCCACCAGCCTCCTTGCTATTCTTTGAATGTCGCAGGCATACTTTCACCTGAAAATCTTCGTATCAGCTGGTTCCTCTGCCTGGAACACTCTTCCCCCAATACTTACAAAACTAATCTCACACCTTCTTCACATCTTTGCTCATATGCCACCCTCTCAAGGAGGACCACCCCAACCTGCCCCCTACACTCTCAATTCTCATTTCTTGCTCTACTTTTTTCTTTTTTATCTCCACGACAACATCTTTCAACAGGCTATATAAATTACTTCTTTATTGTATTCATTGTGTATTATCTCTCTTCCCTTATTAGAATGTAAGCTTCATGAAGATAAGGATCTTTACCTGTCTTATTCCCAAAGATCCAGAAGAATGCCTAGTATGTAGTAGGCAAGCAGGGCATCTGTACTGAATGAATGAAATGGTAAGTCCATGATTCTTCTTCATTAGAAAATCAAATCTCTGGGAGAAGAACATAGGCTGAACCAGGACCAAAAGCCAAGGAGAACCAGAAAGGGCACAGAACCCTAGGAAAACCTAGACTAGGAAAAACTGGGCTTGGAGTGGCTGGACAAAGAAATTCTAAACTGAGGAAGTTTAAAGACTCTAAGCCCAAGTTGGGCTTTTTCTATAACTCCTTTAATTTATTACCTACATTCTACAGTAATCTTTTTGATGCCACACAGTCTGCAGTAATATTTTTGACACCAGGAAAATTTTTCTGTGGAAGTATTCCAGACAGTTTTTTAGTAAGAGAACAAGAGGAAAGCGAGGTTATATCCATTTGGCAACAGACCAGCAGTCCAATGAACCATTGTGAATCTGTAGCATCTCCCTCAATACCCTGACTCTTGAGATTTCATTCACCATTTAAAAACAATATTCTTTCATCCAAATTGACAACTTACCCAGAATTGGGATTTTGTGTGAAGCTTTAAGACATTTTCTACCTCTCTTATTTCTTGAATTAGAATTGCTGCTTTATCCAAAAATTGACTTTAAAATTTGAAATTAGGATGGACTTAGAAGCTGAGATCTATAATATGCTCTCAAGATGAAAACTGAAAATTTCTCTAATTTTTACCAATAAAGCTTAAGTTGTCTTTTCAAATCTCAATAATAAAAATGAGCTAAGGTCTCTAGAATCTCATGAAAAGATTACACAGGCAATATGAGGGGGAAAAAAGGCTAGTACACAGGAAAGATGCTACCACTGGTGATAAAAAAAATGCACCTATTCTGCTATTTTGAGAAATTATAGCTTCTTCTACTCAAAATTCCATTCTCTCCTATCCCATTGTTGCTTGTCTATGTATTCATTTCTACAACTTTTTGCCTATAAATTTATTTACTTACTGGCTTTAGGCAGAAGTATCTCAGGGGAGTTTCATATTATACAGATTCCAGAAACTTTTTAGTCTTTGGATCCATGACTAAGTCACTAGCTAGGGCCAAACCTAACCAGAAAAGTGCTACCATCAGCTCATACTTCCAACTGATTTCTGTAAGAAATAAAAATTATGGCTCAAGTATATATAAAAATGATGTGTATTAACATAAACTATTCAAACCGGATGGATACCCAGTAATCAGTGATTATTCTAGAAACTGGATGTGACCGTATCATAAACTTTTTATGGTAATTCTGATATTTAGAGAAAGCAGATGATGTAAACTGTTTACTCTGTTTCTTAGGGAATAATACCAAATGATGTTTTCAAACAATATGCAAAAGATTAAAAGTTTAATTCAGACAGTTGTTAATTCTCTTCCCTTCAGACTTTGTAACTGTTAGTAACCAAATGGGTTTACTGAGATTTATATACCTAATTTGGCACTACTGTTCAGTAAGATATCATCTAAATTAGAAGGACAGTTGATTTCATTTGGTCAGATGGGTAATGGACATCAGAGCCTCTGACTAGCAATAGGTAAATACTGAAGGTTAGTCTAGGGGTATTTCTCAATGACTTTAACCTTATATTTATAAGAAATAGTGAAACAACTTGAATTAAAGATAGATTAAAATTAAGAGAAACTTTCATCACCATTCATCTATTGGAATATCCTGAGGTCACTTAAAAAGACAACTTTGATGTTGATCTATTGACTGGGAAAGATATCCAGTGACATACTTTAGTAAAGAAAGTGAATAGCAATACCCCATTAATACCAGTTGCCGTGTTGAATTACCAAACACTTTTTATGTGCATTACCTCACAAATCCTTCTATTAAGCCTATTAAGTAGGCGCCATTAAAAACTCTTATCTTACAAATGAAGACACTAAAGCCAGAAAGATGAAACAACTTGCCTGTCTTCACTCAGAAAGGCAATGGCAGAGCTTGAACTCTACCCTGGATCAGATCAAATTCAGAGCCTGTGTAAGAAATCCAGGCTTGAAATGTGCCAAATACCAGTAAAGGTTCTATCTGAGGAGTTAGAATTAAGTAAGGAGTAGCGGAGAAGAGGCAATTTTCTACCATCTCAATTATTTAAATTTTTATAATAAATATGTACTATTTTTAAATGGAAAATAAGTGTATCCATACTTGAAAATTAATTTTAAGAAAAGGCTCTTATGTAAACTTTTTTTCAACTGTCCTTTTTGTCCTGGAAAAGGGACATTAGCTGTTCTTCAATCCTTAGAAATGGACTTCTTCTAGGATTAACTTTAAGAACTCTTCTTCAAGGAAAGGGATCTGTCTCAAACTACAAGCTTGCTTCTACTCTGAGTTGAAAATGAACTGACATATGTGGTCATGAGCAACATCAGATTGTGTGGAAGATCAGAAACCAAACTGCAACCAGCGAAACAGATTGGTAGATAAAATATGAGATCAACATAGATTCAAGGCACATAGAAATTAAGACAGCAGAGACACACTGAAGCTGGAAAGAGGTCCAAAGTTTCTGCAAAAAGCAGTCAGAAAGATTTTAAGAAGAGTCCAAATTGCCAGTCAACTTGGCTACTTGAAGATTCTGAGGAGCAATGCTTCAACACAATTGAATGGTTGGCACCCACAATAAGACGGCTTGTAGACCATCATTAATTACTTTTATTCCTTTACTTTCCCGGCATCCTATATGTGACACTATCAGTCTGCTATTTAACAGAACAGACTCAGTTCTCTGACAAGGCATTCCTCTAACGTGGATAAATGTGGGAAGTTGAATTCTTTCAACTTCTTGGACAAATGGCTGCCGAATCATGCATGTTTTGTCTCTAACGTTTTGCAATGTCATGATTCAGAATTAGATATTCCACCAAATTCCATCCACACAAATGACAACTAATGAAGATGCCTGCCATTCAACAAAGAATTATTGAAAGCTTATAATAATATAAAATGGGGATCAAGATATAGGCTTTACCATCAGAAAGCTTCTATGTATAGTGAGAAAGAGACTAATCAAATTACTAAACAAATAAATGCTAAATTTCAGCTGCAGAACGTGGTAAAACAGAGAGATACATAGGGAACTATGAGAGTATGTAAGTGATGATTAAGCTTTAGTGGCATCTCCAATCAAGGGAACAAGAAGCATCCAAATATGTAAGGTTTGGGATTCCTGTAATGATTTCTCAGGCCAATGTTTGTTTCACAATTTAGACTTGTTTCTTCCAAGTGCAAACTAATTCTACACAAGAACAAGATTTATTTATTTACTCTTTCTAAATAATCTAGTGCCCTGTCCTTATATGTAGCAACTATAATTAAATTTAAAATATTGGAGCAGTGCCTTTACTTGGATTCTGCAGCAAAAACATTTGTCCAACATGGTTCAATAAATGGAGAAGGAAACTCCATAGCAACTGAGGCTACGAGAGAAATCTGATAAAAGAATTGCATGATGACAGTTGTTCCTGAAAAACATGTGTGAAAAGGAAGGGTTATGTTTCTACAGCAACCAACTTTATTGGGTCCACTGAGCTCTATTAAAAATGAAGAAAGAGACAGAGATGAAAATGAAAGACAGTGGGGTCTAACGTGAATTAGCGTATTGGGTAAAAATTAGGTCTGCGGAAGTCAAGGTCATTAGGAGGGATGGAAAAACCCGCAAGCTGATAATGGGTGTTCCTATCTAGTTCTGTCCCTTCTAACTTTCAGATCAGTGGTTGAAAAAAACAAACGCCAAAAAGGAAAATGAGTAAAGTAGGTCAGGTGGTAACTTGTATAAACGAGTCACAACCAAGGCTTCCACCAAATGGAGCCTCTCCTATCCAACTCTAATCCAGGGTGGCCAAATAAAAAATATACTCAGACACATGGATTTCTACATGAAATATCTCAGTATTAGTATCTTTTCACTGTCATAAAAAATTACCCTGAATTTAGGTGCTTAAAACACCACTCTCATTATCCCACAATTCTGTAGGTCAGAAATCCAGCTACAGCATAACTCAACGGGGTCCTCTGCTTAGAGTTTCTCAAGGCTGAAATCACGGTGTCAGCAGCTTTAAGGTACTTTCTAGAGGTTCTAGGAATGAACTGGCTCTAAGCTCAACCGAATTTGGCCAAATTCAAATCCCCATGGTTGTAGAAGTGAAGTCCCATTTCTCTGCGGCTAGAGGCTGCCCACATTCCTCCTCATGCTTTCCATGTGGTCTTCCTCAGGCAACAATGAGTTGAGTCTCTCCAAAGCTTTAACTATCTCAGAGATTCCCTACTGTCACATCACTCTGCCTTCCAGGTGGAGAAAAGTTCCTTGTTTTTAAGAGGTTATTTGAATAGATAAGGCCCACCTGAGCAATGCAGGCCACTCTTTACGGTCTGGTCCATAACCTTAATTATACCCACAAAGTCCTCTGTGCTGTCTAGTGAAACATACTCACATATCGTAAGGAACTGGACATGGACATCTTTGGGGAGGTACTGGTCTGCTGACAACAACCCCAAATGCAAAATGTTGATGAGTAATTATGAACACCACTTGGGTCAAAGCATGTCTGTGGTCCACATGTTGACTTGAGGACACACTCTGTGATCTCTAACAGATACATGTTACCAACCAGACCAATACTGTGTATAGCTTTTAAAAAAGAATGTTCTTAAGTGAACTGGCATGAAGATAAACATCATTAAAAAGAAAATGGATATTTGGTTTTCAAGTCTTTGCTCCTACATGCCTTTGTTAGGACTACATACAGGTCAAGATCCTTCAGCATATACTGTGTTAATATTTGAATTATTAATAATCAATATTTGTTTATAACCTTCCTCTCTTTTGCAACACTATTTGAGTCATTAATATTATGTGCGCTGGCTTGAAGGCAGTTTAAATAAGTTATTTTATCACTGGGTTTGATTTATATAACCTAACAGATATTTTTCACTGGGTCAAGAGACAGAATTAATATTAACCCAAAGAGTAATTTGTCATTTCTATATTCTCATTAATTTTATGATAAAATGAACCATGGAACTATATTAAAGTATGTGTGCATTAAAAGCTTTCCTTAACATTTCATTTATATTTTATATCTTCAAACAAAATTTCAGTGCAATTTTAAATGCTGATAATTTAAAAAGGAAAACAAGCAGATGAATTGGGGAAGGCCGCGGCAAGAGAACTGCAATTCCTCTTTACCAATCTGCCCTCACCATGGGCAGTTGTCTTTTTCTCACTTTTTTTGAAGTTGTATTTATTTTATTTTTTTATTGAAGTATAGTTGACTTACAATATTATATTAGTTTCAGGTGTACAGCATTACTTTAAACATCTCTATTAATGGGAGGCAAGGGTCTAGGCTTGGGGGACAGACCTGGATAGGAGTCCAGGGTAAAGCACTTCCTAGTCAGTTAACTCAGGACTAACTGACAAACACACTGACATTCAGTTCTCTCCTCTATAAAATGATTTGAAAAACAATTTTACCTATTGCTCAGAGGATGTTGTGAGGAGCACAAAGGAATAATAAGCCATGGTATTGGAGATGGACTTACAGACACCTAATTCAAACTTCTCTAAGTTCAAGATGACAGAAGACCATCCAGATGTTGGTGAAAACCAGTGATGGTGATCTCACAATTGCAAGGTTCGGTTCATTCCTGCTTGATTCTTGTCTCATTGGCAATTCTTTTCCTAAGGACATGGCATTACAAATAATGTAGCAAGGAGAGTAAAGATTTAAGACTTGCTCAGCAATTAACTTCTGAGCCCTTACTATGTGATAAACACTGGAGTTAAAGCAAAAACAAATATGTAAGCTCTGATAAGTAAACTCAGACATATGCCTATACTCATGGAACTTGCAAGCCGGTGAAGTTACGTATTTTCTATTCATGAATACATGTATCCATGAAATAGCCACAAATATAAACCTTGATCACAAACTTCAATCAGTTCTATGAACGAAAAATCACACAGTATCACGAGAGCACAAAAAAAGGGACCTGACTTATTCTGAGCCATAAAGGGTGAAAGAGGGAGGTGGCAAGGATGACAAACACATTTCTGCTTTGCCCAGCTTGGTAGATTAGACAATTATTTGCTGAAATAAGGACACTGGATGAAGACCTGGTTGGGGGAGTGAAAGGAATGAGGGAAAGACGCCATGCATTCAATTTCAGAATATCTGGAGTTAGAGGTATCAAGGTAACTTCCACACAACAAAAATAAACATGGATGCCAAGAATCTTTGAAGGAGTATCTCTATAGAAAAATCTAAAAAGAGATGGAGCTGGGAATGACAGCATATTTGCTCAGCTGGAGGCACCGACCCTCCCTGCCCATTCATTTTCAAGTCACTGGCAACAGAGGCAGATGGCTGTGGCTGAAGTCCAGCAGCCGCCCCTCCTGTCCCCTCTTCTCTGACATTTGCCAGATGGTGTCATTCTGTGGGTGATCTTTATCAGGGAGCAATCCTGTCGGTGCAGATCTTAAAGGACTGCCTGAGTCAGGAGGTGGAAGTGGTTGACCTTTTAATTCAGACCCATCTCCTTCCATCCCTTAGGCCAGGTGTGTCTCAGCGCTTAATAAAGTGCTCCCCTCTGAAGTAAGAATCCACCAAAGCATTATAATGACATCCTGCTTCAGCTGCAATACAAGCGTAGTCATTCTGAAGGTCCCCACTCAGCTAGCGTTACTTGTCAATCCCTTATGATTTGTTTTTTAAAGAAAAAATTACTTTAAATGGTTCGCAGTTAGAAAACCAAGGAGACCATCACTGGCCTCTGGAATCTGGATCAAAAGAGAGGCAAAAACTTGAGAATCAAATGTACCAACAATCTGGGTTATAGAAGCCACTGTGGGGCTCTGAGCAAGTGATGTAATCACTCTGGGTCTCAGTGCTACTGTCTATAAAATTGGGCTAATATCCAATTTGGGGTTGCTGTGATGACTCTAATTAAAATAAGGGCTTATTTATTATGGCACTTGGAAGCTTAATACGTTTATAATCCATATTATTTTATACATTGATTTGTTTCTGCCTAACAATATAAAAAATAATAGCCACCATTTACTAAATACACACTGTGTACCAGGCACTTTCTTAAATGCTCTATGAATATCAGTTTACTTAACAGCCACAAAAATCTGTGAGGTATTTACTATTAATTACCTCAGTTTTGTTTTTGTTTTTCAGATGAGAACACTGAAGCCAAGGGCTGCTCACTCAAGGTCATGCAGATTATAAATGAGGGCAGTGGGATTTGAACCAAAGCAATCAGCCTTCAGAGTCCATATTCATACCCACTAAGCTAGGATAACAAGGATCAAAGAATGGAGCGTAATTAAAAAGCAGACATAGCTCTGTGTTGCACATCTCTCTTTTAGAGGGCAATATTAATACTTGAAACTGTTTCTATAAAATTGCAAGGGTGTCCTTCCTCAGCTGGGCTGGACAGGGAGAAAGCCGGGTTAGAGTGAAGGTGGAATTTGTGAGGCAAGGGTTTGCAGGGGATTGCTGTACACGCTGACTAGCTAAAGACAACCTGATGGCTTTAAGGTATAGCTGGAAGCCACTGAACTAGAAGCCAGAAGACATGTGCGTGGGTTTCAGCTCTGTCACTAACAAGGGGTCCTGCATTTCTCCGCACATAACCTGTCACACTACCTTAATGTCCTCATCTACAATGAGGTTGGGTGTCGTGTTAGCCCAAACTGATTTAGACTGAGAGTCTCTAAAGATCACCTCGGTTCTAATTTTAGTGTATTAAAATCCAGAAATGTCATCTTCAGCCATGAAGATCATCAGCAATATCTTCTAATCTTAGCAATAGGGTTTCTTAATTAAAGTTTTCATTAAGTTTAAGGAATGCAGGTTACACTGCTTGACTCAAGAAACCGGAATAGATATCGTTTTGACAGAGGAAATGGGTACCTGTGCTTCAGAATGTGACGTGTCACTAGATGTACAGCTCTTGGGCCAGCTTATGCTTGACTGTAAATCTCAGTGTCTTGACCAAAAAAAAAGGAGTCATTAGTACATTCTCTTCCTGATAAAGCATCATTCATGGTCCAGTTTTAACCAAGTGAATAAACTCTTAGAAACATGTTTGTTATACCCATTTTACTGCTTATGAAAAGCATCCTTAAAAAAAATTCGCTGTTTTCTGAAGATACTCAGCTCTAAGGATCCTCAGCTGGTGACACAATGTAGCACAAACCTGCCCTTCTCAGACAGAAAGCCTCTTGCTGGTGCTTCTTTTCCAAAGGCATGTGGTTAAGTGGTGGCTGAAAGTTCCAGAGTGTGGCCTCCAGACTTTCTGACTTGTCTGAGTAGGAAACTTTCCACTACTAGTAATTAGTACCCTCTAGACATCTGTTTCCCTGGGGGGAAAAGAATACATAAGGCACAGAAAGATTATATCTAATTATTATGATTTCCATTTCTGGGGCAAGGCCTTTTCATAAATAATTATGTCATAGTGCAAAACTGGCAAATTTTAAGCATTGGCCCTATCATTTATAATAATGATTAGATTTATGACCCTCTAACTCATTAGCTACAGAAGGCTAATTAGGACTTTAACCAAAAATACCACTAGGTGAACTGCTCACTGAGGCAATCACTTCATTTTGGCTTTGAAAACACCCACTTTTCCCCAAGTGAACCCCATATCCAGACCCCAGGGCAAGAGTGAAAGTGACTACAGTTCCAGGAACGAGGGGTTTACAGCTCTTTAAGAAGGGACCCTCAGACAGAGGCAGGTTTCTGTATTCCCAGGGATGTATGTACCTGAAACACGTGCGAGTGGAAATCATAACAGAATAAAACGCTAGAAAGAGCAGTGGAGAGACATGAGAAAGACTTCAGGTCTAATGCTGACTGAAATACTGCCCGTTTTCTCAGCTTCCTCTCCTTTCATTTAACATGAGAACACTGAACTAAATACACTCCAAAGTGCCTTTCTTGGAAAAGAATAAGGCAGAGGTCCATTTCACCTATTGGTTCTCAAGATGCACTCATTCCATTTTATTTTATTTACTTTATACACACACTCCACTTACATGTGCCAGGCACTGCTGTAAACGTCTTACAGGTGTCATCTCATTTAGTTATCAGAGAAATGCCTTAAAGGAAGGAGTACGATCCTACCTTAAAGATGGGGAAACCGGACCATAGAGAAAGGTGAAATAATTGGCCCAAGGTCATCCAGCTAGTGGCTCTCAATCCATGTTGTCACAGCACGCTGGGGGGCCACAGGTTCTTCACAGTCCAATGCCAATCAAGGTTGTAATTTAATTACAGTTCATATAGTGGGGAGGGTATAGCTCAAGTGGTAGAATGCATGCTTAGCATACACGAGGTCCTAGGTTCAATCCCCAGTACCTCCTCTAAAAATAAATAAACCTAATTACCCACCCACCCCCACTGCCAAAATAAAATAATTAGATAATACAATAATAAACTAAAAATATTAAAAAAAAATTCATATGTACTTTTACTGCAATGTCTGCCACAAGGAGTTACTTGTGTGTCTTCTGTGATGAGACTTCTCATTTTTTAAAGGAAATGATCAATATATGAAATTATATTTTTGATTATTTTTTCACTTTTTAATTTTCCACCTCTTGCCACTAAGTCTAAACTCCATGGAGACAGTATTTTCTCTGTCTTGTAAAGTATTCTATCTCCAGAACCTAGAAGGAATAAATAAACGGATAATGAATGAGTAAATGAATGACTGAGAAGCTCTTTTCTCAGTGATTTAATAGTAGATTGTATTTGAAGAAACACATGATGAGGAAGAAAGTTTGGAAATAATTCTAAGGACATCGCCAAAATATCTATATTATAAAAAGTCATAAAAATTTAAGCCACATCTCTTTCAACAAAGAAATCTACATATACAAATTAATTCTTATCAACCCTAACATAAATTGTCTTCATTAATCAAAATTCAAATACTTAAACATCTTTGTATCTCTTTAATAATGTATGTTATTTGCAATATTGCTTATTATGTTTGACTACCCCACGTTGACTCCAGTCCTAATGATTCCTCCAAGCTAATCATGGTAAGCCCATTCCTCTTCCAATAATTGGCTCAAGAACAGACTTGTCATAAATGCTCTTCATACATGAGTAGGAGTCTGTTGGCTGGGACTCTAGGAAATACCTCCTCTGTATTTACTGACTGCTGTAGGAAGACACATTGTCTCTTCTTACCTTGTCCAGATGTGAGGCCTGGAATTGCTGCCACCATTTTGCAGTGGGAATGGTAGAACAGAGGAATGCAAAGAAAAGGATCCTGGATGATACCACTGAGCCACTGAACACACTGAGACACTGAACAAACATCCCCTGCAGACTAACTACTCCTACCTCAGGACTTCCAGTTATGACAGGTAAGAAATTTTCATATGTTTAAAGCAGTGGTAGTTGAGTTTTTTGAATATGCAGCCAAATTTCTTCAGACATCCCTACAAAAGATTATTCTTTTAATTACCATGTATCCAACACACTCTTTACTATGATAAAAGATAAGTTCAAAAGAACGAAACAACTGGCAGCAACAGAACTACGTCCCTAACCTGAGCTGTCCTCTGTAACTTTCACCATTAACTTTCACTTCGTGGAGGCGTGAATCTTTGATACTTTTCCATCAAACACCAAGGAGTCTTGCTTCCTCTGTTCTCATCAATCCAGTGTTTGTAGATGGTCCTTAAATCCCAATACTTTGAATTCTCTTTGACCAACTGATACAACTCTGATCTTTACCACATTAATACTGCTTCACTCACCAAGGATAGTGTTGATATCTGATGATGACTAGCAGTATCTCAAATTTTATTTGTATATTGGCTATAAACGCTACTGTTGCTTCTTTGATGCTCTCAGTATGTCTCAGTGGCCCTAAATTGGACATGACAGGAAATCAGAAGTGAAAGGGCAAGATGGCATTACATAATTAGGTCAAAAAAAGTGAAAAGAAATTAAAAATATTGTTCTTTTTTTATTATTAATTAAGGAGGTTCTGCACTCATTATATTCATCACAAACTAAGCAATTTAGTCAAACTTACCAATGTGGCAGAAGCCAAACACTTCACTCCAAACTTCAAAGCTTTCCACTAAAAGTAATTTTTCTCTTTATTTCCTCTTCATAAGAAACGTACTTGTTATTACATGTCAAAGCTATTTCTGAGTCTACCAAGCCCACCTCTCTGCTAATTCTTACTACCTCCTGTGTCATTTAACATGCTTTTCTTTCCATCTAGAAAACATTCTCTTATCTTTGCATAAGTCCAGGATATATTCCTCTCTCACAATTCAACTGATGACTAATGAGATAAAATGAAGGAATGTGAACAATACTGGAATACTGAAAATATGAATATGTCCAACATATGAGATTAGCTAGCTATGGAATATATATATATTTTGAAGTAATACGCAAGCAGCAAAGGCCTACTGCAGAAAAGTACATACAATAAATTAATATGTAAAAAAAGAGAGGTGCAAACATCATAAATTCATTTACTGACACTAGTTAACAGGCTCCCTGTAAATGCCACCCACTTGTCATACAGTGATGACTGAATTGCACACACTGCCTACCTTTCACAGTCTGGTGAGAATGACAGATATTAGCCAGATAATTACATGCTATAAAGGACTAAGTGTAATAAGGATACTTGACCCAACTGAAGGTCCAAAGACTAAGCAGAGATATGAAGGATGGCTTGAGGTTAGCTTGGTAAAGAGGGAATGGAAGAACATTTCAGGAAGAAAAAAG
Source organism: Camelus bactrianus (assembly GCF_048773025.1). Taxonomy (NCBI): domain Eukaryota; kingdom Metazoa; phylum Chordata; class Mammalia; order Artiodactyla; family Camelidae; genus Camelus; species Camelus bactrianus. The sequence goes on along the minus strand of NC_133560.1, from coordinate 18,128,181 downwards.
AACAGAAGTAAAAGACCTTATGGCAGGAAGGGAAGGATACATTGGAGAATACAAAATAGGGCCAGAAGAATTGGAGAGCAAAAGGAGTGTGGAGAGTGGTGTTGCCTCTCTCATTCATGCGGATGTGTGAAAACTATGATATTACAAAAGCTAGGGGCCTTCTCCACGCAGACTAAAATGTGTAAGTGCTTCCTAGAGTTGTACAGTACGCAACATACACAACCACACTTAGCAGCCCAGGCTTGCATGACACAAGAAGATGCTAAAAAAAAAAAAAAAGGGTAAGAGATGTTGCGGGGTCTTAAATTCTGTAATAGAAAGCTTTTTCTTCATCTGAAGTGTAACAGGAAGCCAGTGAATGGTTTAAGGATCAAATGTGCAGTTCACAAAGATCAATACAGTGACGGAAAACAGGTTGGAGGGAGAAGTGTGGATGGGAATTAGACCAACTGGAAGGTTGCTGTAGTGGTCCAGGTGAAATTGGATGGTAAGTTGACCACGGATAGACACAGCTGGACTATGGCTAAAAATAACTCTGGATCTGGGAGATATTTTCTCAATAAAATCACCAGGATTGGGGTGGACTGGATATGAAGAGAGAGGGGAATGATGTTAAAAATGACTCCATGCTCTGCTTGTATAACTAGAACCTACTAGATGAAGGCATTGCATTCACAGAGATGGGAAAGAGCTGAAGAGGAGCAGGCTTGGGGTTGAGAGATGATACCATCTCATCACATACCGTAGGTCATCACATACTACAGGGTCCTATTTTTACAGAAGAACCAAGAGCACATGTTCAGAGAAGGACAAGCTTTTGAAGAAAATAAAGCTTAATATTAACATTTGTTAAATGCGCACAGTGATAACCGAGAAGACTCTCACATTATTGTTTGAGCAACGTATTTTAAATGTTTCATAGCTTTTTAAAAGGCTCTTTTAAAACATATCATTCTAGCCTTTGTGTTATACTCAGGCTACCAATTACTACTCTGACTTCCCCTCTGATAACTACGTACTCTGCTTTAGAAGAATTTATAAATTCTACACTTTCTAACATTTTGAGCGTCACTGGTGTCCTAATGCGCTGCAAGCCCTGGTGGGGAAAAACCAGTCTCTTCTGGCTTCTTGCAGTCTCCCCCCCAGAGCCCAGCTCAGAGCCTGCCATTCAGAAGAACTCCATGCACAATGCAAACTGACCTTGTATCTAGTTCCACAGTTACACTGAGAGCATTAGTGAGGGATTGTTCTAGCTCCATCAAGGGAGCAGCCAGTGCAGTTTAATTTAGTGTATCATAAAGTACTCTGCAAAAACAAAAGAGAAAGAGAGAAACTAACAAATGAGACTTTAGCTGCAGAGAGGACAAGTTTATAATTTGTGATGTGCTCCGAATCAGAATAATGGCATGGAGACCAGTAAAGCACCATTCACTCACTGTGTCCTGCCCAGCTCGGAGCAGTCTGATAACCTACCCTCTTTCATTCAGCTCTCCAGTATAATTTGGTAAATCAGCAATAAGGTCTGGCTTAAGTGCATTTCACATGTAGTCAGCTGTAATAACGCATATGTTATGCTTCATTTACACAATCTGTTACACTTATTTCCACTGGTAGACTTTACCTCTTATTATTGTTTCAATGTTATTTCAGGACCTAAGATGAATTGATGCCTTAGCAATCCCATTCAATGGCTCATATACTTCCTGTGCACGCCTCCTTGAATGTCCCTTGGACCAAAGGAAATAATCCTTACACCCAAGCCTGCTCCTTGCAGTAACCATTTCACCATACACACCTCTATTAAAATCTGCCAGGTGTTTTCAGGATTTTAAAGCAAGCTGAAAAAATTAAAATAAAACCAAAAGCAAAATGAGATTTTGGGTGCCTCCAAAATTTGTTCCAAAGTTAGTAACATAATCCTAGCATCTCCCCTTCTCCTCAAACCTAAAATGTTGGCCTCTGTGCAGCTCCAGGACTCTGACAGAAGTTAAGGCATGGCTCTTCCAAAACATGGTTCTTTCTCACATTCTGTCCTGAGAAAAAGACATGTTGGTAAACTTTTATTTCAGAAAAGGCATCTCCAGAAAAAAGATGCAATCAGACGTGCTGCTATTAATTTTCAGGAGACCACACAGAAGAGCTATTCTCAAAATGCTTGGTCTGATAATCCTACACCCTTAAAAATTATTGAAGACCCCTAAAAGCCTTTATTTATATGGGTCTTATCTAGAGTTAGCAGATTTCAAAACAAAAACTGAGAAATTTTAAAATATTTGCTCATTTAATTTATTTAAATAACAGTGACAAAGCTATTTTTATAATACATAATTTAAAGTAATTTTAAAATAATTTAATAGAAACTACAGCATTATTTCCCAGTTTTGCAAAACTCTTTAATGCCTGGTTTTGCAGAAGACAGCAGAGTTCTGTTTCCTTGCTGTGATTTGTTGTGGTGGTTCGAGTATGTGTAGGAAATTCAGCCTCACACAGATAAGGGAGTTGGAAAATGGTACTTCATGTGAAAAACAGCTAGTGCAACTTGCAACTCAAGCAACCACCACACTTAAGTAGGCAGCAGAAGTGTTTTATGCTCACATCCTAATGGGTCACGCAGAATGTTAAAAAGATGTGTTCTCAAAGGTTGACATTTATTAAAATTATTTTTACGGTCCCTTATGGATGTGAACTCAGCCTTGTTTCTTAAGAATTTATTATTTGTTTAAAGCAGTTTTAGGTTCATAGCAAAACTAAGAGGAAGGTGATGAGATTTCCCATATACTCTCTGCCCTTACACATGCTCAGGGCTCCCTAACCCCCACCCCATTATCAACAGCCTCTACCAGAATGGCATATTTATTACCATCAATGAACCTACATTGGTACATCATGATAAAGGGTTTACTCTTGGTATTAACACATTCTGTGAGTTTGGGCCAGTATATAATGACATGTATACATCACTACATTATCACTCAGAGTATTTTCACAGCTCTCAACAACCTGTGTCCCGTCTGCTAATCTCTCCCCCCATACTCAGCCCCTGGAAACCACTGATCTTTTTACTATCTCCACAGTTTTCCAACTATGTTCATGAGAGATACTTGTCTGTAATTTCCTTGTAATGTTTTTGTCTGGTTATGGCATTAGGGCAATACGGCCCTCATTGAATGAGTTAGGGAGTATATATACCATCTGCTTCTATCCTCTGAAAGACACTGTAGGGAACTGGTATCATTTTTTCCTTCAATGTTTGATAGAATTCACTTGTAAAACCACCTGGGCTCAATACTGTTTTGGAAGGTTATTAATAATTCATTTAATTTCTTTAATAGATACAGATTTACTTAGTTTGGCTACTTTATCTTGTGTGAGTTTTGGCAAATTGTGTTTTTCTAGAATTGGCCTATTTTATCTTGGCTATCAAAATGTGAGCCAAGAGTTATTCATAATACTCTTTCATTATCCTTTTCATGTTCATAAGATCTGTAGTGATGTTCCCTCTTTCATTTCTGTTTTAGTCATTTGTGTCCTCTCTCTTTTTTCTTAGTTAGCTTGGCTAGAGGCTTATCAATGTTATGGCTCTTTGCAAAGAACCAACTTTTGGTTTCATTTACTTTCTCTGTTGGTTTTATGTTTTCAATTTCATTCATTTCTGTTCTAATACTTATTTCTTTACTTTTCCTTATTTTGAATTTAATTTGCTCTTCTATTTCTAGTTTCCTAGGGTGGAAATTTAGATTACTGATTCTAGATTTTTTTCTCCTCTTCTAACATATGTATTCAGTGTTATCAATTTCCCTCTCAGCACTGTTTTCATTGCATCCCACAAATTTTGATTAGGTGTGTTTTCATTTTCATTTTGGTTCAAAATATTTTTATGTTGCTTGATATTTCTTCTTTGAGACCCACATGTTATTTAGAAGTGTGGTGTTTAAATGTCCATGTATTTTAGAAATTTCCAGTTATTTTAGTCATTGATTACACATTTAGCTTCATTATGGTTTGGAAGCAGATCCTGTATGGTTTATAATCTTTTAAATTTATCAAAGTGTGTTTTATGGCCCAGACTGTCATCTATCCTGATGAATACTTCAAATGAGCTTAAGTAGCATGTGTGCTCTGCTGTTGATGGATAAAGTAGTCTGCAGATGTCAACTGTACCCAGCTGATTCACAGTGTTGTTAAGTTCAACTCTGTCCTTACTGACTTTCTGCCTGCTGGATATGTCCATTTCTGACAGAAGGGTGTTGAAGTCACCAACTACAAAAGTGGATTCACCATATACCTTCACAGTTGGATTAGCTTTTGCCTCACATAGTTAGATGTTCTGTTGTTAGGTGCATCTACTTTAAGGAATGTTATGTCTTCTTGGAGAACTGATCCCTTTATAATTGTATGATGCCCCCCTCTTTTTTTTAATCCCTGATAACTTTCTTTGCTCTGAAGTCTTCTCTAACTGGAATTAATACAGGCATACCTTGGAGATATGGCAGGTTCAGTTTCAGTCTACCACAATAAAGCAAACATCACTATAAAGTGAGTCACATAAATTTGGGGGTTTCCCAGTGCTTATAAAAGTTATGTTTATACTACACTGTAGTTTATTGTGTGCAATAGCATTACATTGAAGAAATGTACATACCTTAATTAAAAAATACTTTACTGCTAAAAAAGAAATGCTAACCATTATCGGACAGTGCAAGGTTGCCACAAACCTTCAATTTGTAACAAACGCATACCTGTGAGGTGCAATAAAGCAAAGTGCAATAAAACACAGTGTGCCTGTGTAGCTTTTCCTGCTATCCTTTCATGAGTGCTGGCATGTATATTTTTCTCCATCCACTTCTTTTTTTATCCACTTACTTTGAACATATATGTATTTTTATATTTATGGTTATATGGGTTTCTTAGAGACAACGTATAGTTGGCTGTTATTTTTTGATTGACTCTGACAATCTGTCTCTTAATTGATGCATTTAGACTACTGATGGTCAGAGTGACTACTGACAGAGCTGGACTGATGCCTACAGTATTTGTTACTATTGTCTATTTGTTGCCCTTATTCTTTGTTCTTACTTTCATCTTTCACTCTTTTCCCACCTTTTGTGGTGTTAATGGAACATTTTATATGATTCCATTTTCTCTCTTTTCTTAGCATACCAATTATATTTTTTTCCCATTGTTTAATGCTTGCCCTAAAGTTTGCAACACATGTTTAAAACTAAACCAAATCCACTTTCAAATAACTCTGTATCACTTCACAGGTATGTAGTAACAAAATAATCCTAATTTCTCTCTCCTGTTCCTTGCATCATTGCTGTCATTGTCTCTTTCCTCTGGCTTCTTTAGAGACTTTTCTCTTTATCTTTGGTTTTCTGTAGTTTAATAATGATATGTCTATGTGTTATTTGTTTGTTTTGTGGGGCGGCATTTACCTCTTGGTGTTCTCTGAACTTCCTGGATCTGTGGCTTGGTGTCTGACATTAGTTTGGGAAATTTCTCAGTCATTATTGCTTCAACTATTTCTTCTGTTTCCTTCTCTCTTTCTTCTTCTGGCATTCTCATTGTATGTTATACCTTTTGTAGTTGTCCTACAGCATTTAAATATTCTGTTGTTTTTCCCCCAGCATTTGTCCTCTTTGCTTTTCAGTTTGCAAGGTTTCTCATGACATATCTTCAAGCTCAGAGATTTTTTTTCTAACTGTGCCCAGTCTGTGAATAAGCGCATCAAAGGCATTCTTTATTTCTCTTCTGATGTTTTTATCCCCAGCATTTCTTTTCTTCTCTGATTTCTAGAAATAGGAATAGGATTCCCACCCCTCTGTTTACATGGCACATCTGTTCTTGCATGCTGTCTACTTTATCCATTAGAGGCCTTAGCATATTAATCACAGTTGTTTTAAATTCCTGGTCTAGTAATTCCAACATCCCTACTATATCTGGTTCTGAGGCTCACTTTGTCCCCTTAAACTGTGGGTTCTGCTTTTTAGAATGCCTTGTAATTTTTTCATGGTAGCTGGACATAATTTACCAGGTAAAAGGAACTGCTGTAAATAGGCCACCAGTAATGTAGTGGTGAGATGTCGGAGAAGGGGAAGCAATCTGTAATTCAATGATTAGGTCTCAGTCTTTTAGTGAGCTTGGGCCTCTGAACTGTGAACATCACAAATACTTCTCAATTTCTTTCTTTTTTTTTTCCCCCTACCTTCTTAGGTAGGAGAGGGTGGCTAGAGTAAGCTGGAATTTGATATTTCCTTTCTTCTACTGTGAAAAGCTTGAGGGGGCTGGAGTTGGGAACATCCCTTCCCCAGGTCAGTTAGGCTGTAATAATATCCCAGCAGGTTAGGCTCTGGTTACCTAGTGTCTCCAGAAGGCAGCCCTTGTTAAGAAAAACAGAACATTCTGCATATTCCAAAATGGTTCCTTTTCCCATACTCCTGCCAGAAGCATGAGTAGATTTTTTTTCCCTCTGATATTTACTGTGACAACCTCTTTGAGCTCCTTGTGGCAAGTCTCACAGCATTGCAAGGCCCCTTTCTGCATGGGTTCTTCTGGAGATCTTAGCTCTCAGAGTTGCCCACTCTGAGCCTCCAGCACCTCCTCAATTACTGTTCAGGTTTTCCAAACTAGTTTCTGCTCTTGAGTCTCTGCTCCAGTAAGACATGACTCTGTATCTACCTGTCTCTCCATTCTTGGGGCCAGCAGTCTGCCCTGAGTCCTCCCCTCTCTTATACATCCAAGAAGTGTTGTGGATGTTTCAGTTATGCTTTTTACTTGTTAAGACGAGTGGCTACTTCTAAGCTCCTTATATGCAAAACCAGAAGCATTTTTTTAAACTATGAGTGCATGCTGAAGAACGCAACGGCTAGTGCAGTTTGCTGCCACTGAACTTCTTGTACTGAAGCAGTTTTACCTGCTTCTGTATGATTATGGCAAATTTAAAACACTAAAATAGCAAATAAGGTCTTAGTTTTATTATAAAAATACTTTTGCCCTTGTGGATCCCTGGAAGAATCTCAGGATTCCCTAGGGGTCCTTTGATTCGACTTTGAGAACCACTGTTTTAGACTTCAGCGCATATGAAAACTCTCCTTTTGGATGCTACATTAAAATTACATACAAAAGCGGAATGGTTCATGGTCTGTATATCGTTTCCTTTAAAAATGTCTTTGCTTGACAGCTCTTTTTTTTTTTTTTTTTTTTTTTCTTCCCTAAGAACAAAAACAACACTTCAGGGTACCCACCCCTTCCAGCACAGGTGATCTTTTGCTATCACAGAAATGAAACTACAAGTCATCAACAAAACTTAATCTGGGCTTTTACACATGAGGAAACCGAGACCAAGAGAGGAAAAATTCACTAGTGTAAGGCTGCTATTTTAAGTCTCCTGATTTCCAGCTAAATCATGTTTTATGTTTGTATAAATTACTTTATTCAACCATTGAATTCTTCTCTCTTTATCATGTTTATTTCCCTTTCCGTCTGTTTCCCTTCTTTTAATCAGACTCACTCCTTATCATACAGAGTAATGTTTCTCGTTTATGTTTTGCTAGTTCAAGCTAAAAGATCTTTAAAATATAATCTCTGGGTGGTTTGGCTACATTTAAAAGCTGTGTTCTAGCCCAAAGCAATTAAAAATGGTTTAGTATAAATCTCTGAATGATAGTTTACTGAGAAAACAGAATACAACTCCTAATTATCTTTGCATGAATTTGAAATCTTTCCGGAGGACAAAATATTATTTAAAGGTAAATAATTGCAGTGGAGAGGGAAATGAGTTCACCCTGGAATGCTGTCTCTGAAGATAGCCATTTACTCCACCCTTCAGTAACCTCGCCTAAATTAAATATAATGAGTAAGAAACTATTGGAAAAGGAAAGCAGAAAGTGCAAGAGGAGAAAAATGCAATCGATATTTTCAGTCCTAAATTACAGATTGACTAATCTAGCTGTACCATACTGCAGATTATTCTTGATCCATTATAAGTGAACCACAGCAAATTTCCTCCTACACAGAATAAAATTGTTAATATAACCCCCCAAAAAGGTGATGTGCAATGATGTGAGCACCAAGCATTGAATAACAGCTTTAAAAACGTTCCCATCTAAAAATCTATGATGCCTTTAGCTATTAAAGTGGTTAATAATTCTCATGTCAGTCATTTAAGGGCTATTTAGGTCTTGTTAATTGAATTTAAAAGAGCACTTTATCATAGAGAAAGGACAGACTGGGTTTGAATATCTTTCCCTAAATAAATTGTTAAAGGGCCTTTCTATGTTCAATGTATGGAACATGCTGATGGCCTATTTAAAATAGAAATATCTAAAAACTGAGGTGCCACATTGCTTTTAAGATCTCTATATAATAATCTGAGTGCCAAGGACCCTACTAGAAATGAATATAAAGCTGAATTCCCTTATAGAGCTTAAAATGTAAGTTTTTATACTTACATTTGAGAATCATACTTTATTTCTTTCTAGCTTCTGTGTAATACAGATCTAAACATGGCTCTAGCTTAACCAACTGAGCATATCACTCAAGAGACAGTTCTGACTTTTGCTACAACAAGCAAACACGGTGAGATGCAAATTTCTTTACTGCCCCAAATTCAGTGAGAATGGTGCTGTGGATTCTGTGTGTTCTGTTACAAAGGCATGTTAACTCGGCATCCATGGCTATAAGTTTAATATATTATCCAGCATTCAGATGTTAGCCATAACAAATTGTTAAAAATTGGAAGACATTTTTGTACCATATGTTATAAATGGTAAAGGGTTACCTAAAATGTCAGCTTATTTCTGAAACATTGGCTCAAATATGTTTTGTGACACCTTCCTCTGATCCAACAGCCTTATAGACAATATTTGTCTAAGCTTAACATTCTAAAATCTACAAGGAAAAACAAACTGTGGGTGTCTGCCCTGTGGGTCTCTCAATAGGTTGGTGTCACTTCATGGCACTGAAACCAGACCTGAACTCCTTTCCCCCTGTGGGTGCAGGCTGAACAGCTCTGAGATGATGTCAGAGGGATTCCTGATGATTAGTTCTTCCAAGCCAGTTTCATTTCATTCCCTTCTTCACTGTGGACAGAACAGACTGCTAGCCACTAATTTCCAATGAGCTACGGTAAGAGGTCAAGCAAAGCCAAGTCTGATGATTCTGTATACAAAAATGATGACTCTGAACCCAAGAGAAGGGCCAACCAGAACAAATGTGCACGTTTGAATATTCTGCTTTGCTGACTACAAACTGAGAACATTACCCTAGAAACACGACTCCACTCTCAGCTATAAACTTGGGTGAAATTAAAAGTGGAAAAGAGAAAACATGACACTTTACCTCTATTTTACAATGAGCAAATCGTCTTTGGTTCAGCTGTCAAAGTGACAAAAGCCAGAGTGTTTTGAGGTGAGACTGGCTCAAAGCAGCAGAAAACTGAAAGGAAGAGGAAGAGTTCAAATTTATGCTCTATATGCTCTAGGTACATTCCAGAACATCAAGAAACTGTGAATAACAGTAGTGGCCACATTTATTGAGCATTTGCTATAAGCATGATTCTAACCTCTGCGTGCCAAAATGAAACAAAAGCAAGGCAGATTTTAAAATGTTCCTTTTACAGGGATGGAAAAGAATAAATATAAGAGATACAAGAACCCAAAAATAAAAAAGTCACCGGTGCAAAATGCATTGCTCAGCTCTGCAATACTACAAACTCAGACTTCACTTGCTAGTTTCTCAACCAAACTGTCATGCCAAGGTTAACACTCTGAATGTCATCAGAATTTACATATATATATATATATATATATATGTAAAATGTTTGATGTTAAATAAGTTTATATATCTAGATATATAGAGAGAAGTTTATGTACATACATACAAATACATGCATTATTTATATAGCAGCATATAAACAGATATGCATATATTAATGTGTGTATGTACATATAGATAGACAGGAAGGGACTGAAAAAAAAGGGGGTGGGGAGACAGAGAGAGAGAGGCAAATAGACAGAAAAGGTTTTGTAAATCTTTAAACTCATCCCATAGGTCAACCACTTGAGTCAGGGGAAAAGAAACTGGGCCACAGTTCCCTTTCATTAAAATTGCATTTGAACTATTATATTTGGCCTAAATATGATTATCCTCTTTTATCAAATGAATTTGGTCCTTTTGAAAAAAGTATGGATTGTCAGCACTGGATCACCACCTCAACTTTGAGTCCATCCTAAGCACACTTTATCAATAAAAAAGTATTAACTATGTCTGCAGGAAATGTAAAGATGTTATATGCTTCTACAAATATAAGAATAAAATTTAGATTTTGTGCCAATAGAAGGGTAGTAAGGAGGAGGGTGTGGAGACGTCTCTGTAACATCAAACACTGTGGCTCTTAATCACTAATGAATGTACACACACACAGAGAAATGGGGCTACAGGGAACCAGACTAACTAGAGGCTTCCTGTTTAAGCAAAATAAACCAGGCCCAAGTTATAACAAAACTCCCTAAGTAAGGCTGTATAATGACACTTAAAAGCAATTTGAAGTGAAATAAGTTAGACAGAGAAAGACAAATACCGTACGGTCTCACTTATATGTAAAAATCTAAACAAACCAAACGCATAGAAACCGAGAACAGATTGGCGGCTGCCATTGGCAAGGGAGTTGGGGGTGACACGTCCAGCATGGTGACTGTAACGAACAATACTGCATTGCATGCTGGAAAGTTGCTAAGAGAGCAGATCTTAAAAGATCTCATCACAAGAAAAAAAAATACGTACCTATGTGAGGTGATGGATGTTAACTAAACTTACTGTGGTAATCATTTCATAATATATACATATATCAAATCATGAGGGAAAAATTATAAGGTAGATCAGTATAAAACTGCATAAAAAGCTCACAGTGTGACTTCAAATTCCCTATTGCAACTAAGCTAAGAGACAATCACATGCTGAATTTTGCTACAGTGTAAAGGAAGAAAATCCACAATTATTTGAAAGAACTATTTAAATATTTCTCCATATTCCACTGTTTAAAAACAAAACAATCTGAACACATATCAATTTGAGAGGAAATGACTAGAAATAAACTGGAACTCATTCAAGTGCTGGAGGCTTGTGAGATTTAGGAAGTTCCTGAAATAGGAAGGAAAGACTGTCTCTGACAGGTGTTTGAAGTAAAGCAGAAACCCATTCAAGTCTCACACCTACTGAAACTCTCACTAGTAAGTTGTATTCATAACCTCCATGAGTCTGGTATGATCACTCTGATCTTGGTAGGAAAATTTGCTGCGTCAATCTCTGGATTAAATGGAATAGTTTTAAACTAAAAATAACTCTATGTATAAAAGTAATTACAGGTGTGGTGAATTGTTCCATCGTAAATATTTGGGGGAGTGATTTTTGTTTTAACATATATTCAAATCTATCAGAAAATTATTTTATAATTATATTTTAAATCAAAGCTATTTATATCCAATTATGTTAATATCTTATTTCAAAAAATGTGTAAGAAAAAACATATCAAGACATCAAAAACCCAAAAGGGAAGGTATCCAAAGCGATTTTTCATTTTCTTTTGAAATAAGGTAAAAGGAGTCTTTTTTCCCCCAAAGTTTTACCTCGTCATTTGACAGCAATATCCAGAGACATCAATATACCCCAATCAAGCTCGGCAATAAGGAATATTCCCAGGTTTATGGAAAGAGGCATATTCGATAGAATGCTGTAACATAGGTGCTTAGGCAAATAATGTTACATATAAGAGCAACACTGATTGAAGAAATTTTTTAAAAAGTAAAACACTGGAAATGTAAAGAAGTAAAGTTCAGCACAAATATTGACGTTGCCTCCCACTTGAGACAACACTGCTATAATGGACAGTTTTGAACACTGATTATAAACCAAGACTGATTATTTTAATACCTTAAGCTTGTCAAATTCAGGGAGATGAAATAAATTATATTGCAAACAAAAATCATTTGTGAAAATAGGAGAAATATTGACCCAAAACATTGATTTTTGAAAAGTTTAAGTAATCTTCTAGTGACAAACTGTAGGCTATCTTAGACATGGTTTTCTAAAAGTTAATTTCAGAGAGACATATTTCTATGATTTTGCCCTTGTGTCTGTCCGTGGGTGAAACAAGAGACTGAAGGAACCGTGTGTCTCTCAGTAAACTAAATTATACTCATTTATTTACACAGCAACTAATAGAGTACCAACTATGTATCAGGCAACTATGTGTCCTGCTGGGATTAAATAATACATGACACATGGTTAAATATGCAGGAGTTGCTATATTGTTTCAAAGTTAAAATAACAGTTAATGTTAATATTAAGCATGAAGCAGAACATATCCTCATAAGGGTGAAGAATACAACATACAGTGAAGATACAGCGATGGTCTATCAATGGGCAAACTACTATAGTTAACATAGTATACTAATATGTATATAGCGTCAAAACATCTGGGTCTGCTGGGATGGATAGGTACAAGTGTTTTAACACAGCTCTCATTCTTTATGTGAATAAAATAATCAAAAGTGACATAAGAGAGCCAAACAAAGAAAAATTAGTAAGAACTGAAGTTGAACCCAGTACTCAGGGGGAAAAAAAAAGGCACATTTCCTTCTCAAATATCCATGAAACATTCATTAAATTTTGATCACATATTTGGCCACAAAGAAAAAATAAATTATTTAAAATGAAAAGCATACAAATCACATTCAATGACAACAATCTAATTTTAAGAGAAAACAGAATCAAAAGCGAAAACTATATTCAGCCCCTCAGATATTTAAAAACACTCTCCTAAACTCTGAAGCAAAAAGGAAATAAAAATCTCAATTGCTGGAAAAAAGAAAAATCACTAAGAATAATCCCTTGTTCCACAATTCACGAGCTATGATCAAAGGGCACCCATCTGAAAGGATAAAACAGAATGAGATCAATCGCTGTTTTGTTTTGTAATTGTTACCATCATTTTTAAAAAGAAGGGCAGATGGTGAGAGCAGAACCAGTCAGCAAGCCAACAAGAGGAAGCAGAGAAGTGGTCGGGGAAGACCCTGGTCATTATGTTGTCCTGTTGTAATGGAGGTAAGCTCGTGTGCTCTGGGCTTAGAGCCTAGAATCAGATTCTTTCTCCCACGTTCTGAGTGACCATGGGCAAATTTCCACATCTTTAAAGTGGAAATAATAAATACTTACATGAGGCTTTCAGGAAGAGTAAATAAGTTATCCAAGGCTACAGTAGTGCCTGGAACAAAGTAAATTCTCAATGGACATTAGCAAAACTCCAGTGGGGAGGAGAATCTAAGAACAGGGGGACAAAAGGTATCAAACATGACGGAAAGGGAAAGGGCATAACAGTTGAGACAAATGTCTCTGGATTTGACTAGCTGAGTGCTACTTCAAATCACAAGAATGCAATTTGGGAAGAGCAAGGGAAGTTTAACATGATGGACTGTAGGAGCTTACATTACTCCCACATAACATTTTTGGGGGAAAAAAATTCATCCAGGATGTCCATTAGGCATTTCTTAAAGATTAGAGTACGTGAATCTTTTTTCAAAGCTATTTCAAGACAGAAAGAAATGATCTCATTCCACTGGCTTTCTCTCTTGGATCCTCCGTTGGCAGCCTAAAGGTCCACTGGCAATTCTCACTCAGTCACAATCACTCCATAGTCTTTGTTCAGTATAATAATTCCTTAATGTGTTTAACAAATACCTGTTGAGCACCTACGACAGTGCCAGCCTTTATGTTAGAATTTGGAAATCACACATATCAGTCTCAGAAGGTAAAACAGGTCTGATTTTGAAGACGAACCAAAAACCCAAATGTTCTATTTATGTAAAGCATACTGATTTTTAAGTGTTGGCTCAAAAATATTAAGACCATACAAACAAAATAAAAGTTTAAGTAGAGGCCATACTTAATCACTGTGACACTTTAGTTCTTGTCTATTCTCATTTTTAATCTCTTTCAGTGTTTCCTGTAAAATTCAGGTCTTTTCTTGGGGGAAAAAATGTCTCTGAAGGACAAGAGATTCAGAAATACAGGAAGTCAGAGAAGAGTACTGCATGTCCCCATGGCATTATTTCATGTCTTTGGGTCAGCCTATTTTATTTTCTTCTAGCTCTGGAAACACCATGTTGACCAGATTTCTGATTAAAGGTGGAGCTGAGCTGAGCAGAAGGTTAGAGAACCAAAAGCCCTTTCAGAAGTGAAACTAAAGAAAGTACTCTTTCCTTTCAGGTATAATTCTCATAGGAGTGAAAGTATTTCTTCAGTAGTTAGCATTTCCCCCAATTTCTTAACTCCAGGTAATTCACAAAAGACTCTTTTTTAATCATATAATATATTAATTAATTATTACATGTCAGATATTAGACTAAAATGAATAATGGCATGAAGAAAGAACAATTATCCATCCCATTTGCAAGTGAGAAATCATAAACTCACAGAAAGTAAACAACTTACAATAGGTCACACAGCTATAACCAGAAGGGCTGAGATTCAAACCCACAGTTACGTGGTAATTCCTCAAGGACCAACGGAGATAGCTAGACTGCAAACAACAAAAGACTATGGAATAAGGGACAAAACGAAGAAAAAAGAGTAAAAGTGGCACACAGAAAGGAAAGGTAGTGGCCATAATAGCTATAAAACCCCACCCCCAATAGTATGCCTCTATAGAATTCTACTTGGCATTTCATCCTGTACAGGAAACAGGAGAATAACTTTTGGAGGGTGCCTGTTAATAAGAATGTCCTATAACCTGCCAAGGACAGCTGACAACAGAATCCAAAGCGATACTGCAAAAATGTCTGATCCTTCCTGCTTTTTCTATCACTCACTGAGTAGGAAAAAAAGATGCTGCAGGAAGAAAATGGGGAAGACTTGCTCCAAATGGGGGAAGGGGAGGATGCATTCATACTTCCATTGGCAGCATGCTCATACTTCCAAAACAGCTCTGGGCCTGTCTTTTTTGATGGAATTACAGCATTATTATTTTTTTAATGAGGTTATTATCAGAAATCTTTGCCAGAGAAAAATTTAGACAAAAGGCAAAATATGCCACAGTGAAGGCTGGATGATTAGATATGAAAATAAGCTACACTATCGTTTATTTAAAAAGGGGTGAAGAAAGATGCTGATCATTTTTGTAATTACATTTCTTCATATTTGGAAGTAAAGGTATAATCTTTGGGCCTTAAAATACAAAAGAATCAATTAATAAGATTATTTCCTTGGAAATAAATGAGATGCCTTGTAAATCAATACTAAAGTGACATAAAAGTCAGGTAATAAAAAGAACAATATGGTTCTCTGTGGTTTTATTAGGCCGTAGTTGGGGTATCAATCCACCACTTGCCAAGGTTGTCTAGAATTCATATGAAAATGTTCATAATGAGTATCAGTTGAGGAAAGAGGAAATGTCTGGCGTCCCCAGTACAGCCCACCAGGTCATTCTGTGAAGGGCAGAATGATTTAGCCAAGTATTTCTTGTATTGCCGAAAAAACTCCATCACCAACCGTCACAGGCTTAATTGCTATTCTAATCTTTGGGCTGTAGAATTCGTCTGCTGCTGAGAAACTACTTTGCCATGTGCTTCTAAATCTTTTGACATTTAGCAGCGTTATGAAGATTGCCAATTTTACGATAAATACTGAACTTCAAAAGTAAAGGTATTTTTATTCATTTCTTAGGTGTACAAATGGTATACAGAAAATAATTATGTACCTGACAGCAATAATAGGAGTGAAGAAAATGTCTAACCAATTTTGTTATTTCCTATTTACTTCAATATTGGTAATTTAAGAAAGATTGTGCGGTCCTATGCTTTTAAATCTAATTCCTAATATACACTGCAGCCACACGGGTATAATATAGGTTGTCCAAGCATTATAAACACAAATGTTTTTCAGGGTCTAGACACGTAAAGTCAAGGAGTAAAGTGAACCCAGCTGGCGAAAAATCACATGGCCATCTTGGTCTCCTTTTTTTTGTCATCAACCTTTTGATAGAGATACAGTGAGGATAAAAATTTATATACTGCAGAAGCATGATGATGAATTGCAAATGATGTTCAATATTGGTGTCAGAGACAAGAGGGAAGTATTTGGGCTTTGGCAAAGTGAAGACCCCACATCTCACCAATGGTGTCAGTTATTTGTCAGTCCGCTCTTATTACTGCCTTTGAGAATTTAGGTCCAGAGCTGCCCGATCCTTCGACTTTTTATGTTTTTGAAAGTGTTTCTAAAATATCATGCTAACACTAACAAAATGTATCTATGGGTTATGTTTAGGTCACGAGTCTGGTCTAAGTCTGAAGAAGTATAGCATACAGATAAGATAAAAGTCAGGCAGTTGTATGTGAGTTAGTAAAGTTTGAGCAACACTCCCACCATGGTTCTGTCTTGATGTCTGTTTCATTATCGAGTTCTTCAAGGTTGTGTGCTCAAAGGGGAGGGAGGGGAAGGAGTGAAAGGGGACACTAAGTCCAGGCTGCAGGAAGATGGGCAGAAGGGAAATACTGTAATCCACTGTGTATACGCGGGTGCTGGAATCAAATCTGCTGTTAACTGGTTTTATGACACTGTCCAAGTCATTTAATGTCTCTGTGCCAGTATTTCTCCTCTTTTGATGAGAATTAGATTAGCTAATGTCTAAAATCTCTTCACCTCCAAACAATCTAGAATAGAAGTAGGCAAACTATTTCACAGCCTTTCTGTGACAACTAAGGAAATCGTTAGTCATATTACACCAAGCCTATAATTTATCTTAATATTACTGAAAATGGATTAAATTCTCCAAACAAAGGCATAGTGGCTGATAGGTTAAAAAAAAAAAAAAAAAGACCCAACTGTATACTGCCTGCAAAAGACTCATTTCAGCTTTAAGTGAAAAAAAAAAAAAAAAAAAAAAAAGAACACACTTAGTTGCAAAGTGAAGGGACAGAAAAAAAAATATTCTATGCAAGTGGAAAGCAAGAGAGTAGGGAGAGCTATACTTGTATCAGATAAAGTAGATTTTAAACCAACAACCATAACAAGAGACAAAGAAGGTCATTATGAAATGATGAACAAGTAAATTCATCAAAAGGATGTAACAATCATAAACAATGTATGTATCCAATATCCAAACACCTAAATATATAAAACAAACACTAGCAGATCTGAAGGGAGAAATAGACAACAATACAGTAATAGTAGACATCAATACCCCACTTTCAAAAATGGATAGGAACTGAAAATCAAAGGGAAACTCTGGACTTGAACTATACTTTAGACCAAATGGACCTAACAGGTATATAAAGAACACTGAATCCAACAGCAGCAGAGTACATATTCTTCTCAAGCACACATGGAACATTCTGCAGGATACATTATATGATAGGTAACAAAACAGGTCTTAGCAAACTTAAGACTGAAATAATACTAAGTACTTTTTCCAACCATAATAGTATAAAACTAGAAATCAGTAACAAGAGGAAAGTTTAAAAATTCGGAAATATGTGGAAATTAAACAACACCCTCAACAACCAATGCATCAAAGAATACATCAAAAGGGAAATAAAAAATACTGAAACAAAGGAAAATGGAAACAAAACATACTAAAATATATGGAATGCGGCAAAAGCATTGCTAAGAGAGAAGTTTATAGTTATGAACACCTATATTAAGAGGCAAGACAGATTTCAAATTAACTTTACACCTCAATGAATTAGAAAAAGAAAAAAATGAAGCATGAAGTTAGTAGAAGGAAACGAATAAAAATCAGAGCAGGAAGAAATGAAGCAGAGACTAAAAAAAATAGAAAAGATCAGTGAAACTAACAGATGGTTTTTTGAAAAAAATAAAATTGACAAACCTTTAGCTAGATTTACCAAGAAAAAAAAATTAGAGGACTCAAATAAATAGAATCAGAAATGAAAGAAGAGACATTACAACTGCTATCACAGAAATATGAAGAATCATGAGATTATACTATAAACAATTACACACCAACATATTTGGCAACCTAGAAGAAAAGGATAAATTCCTAGAGTAATACAACCGATCATAAATAAGTCATGAAGAAATAGAAAATACGAACAGCAAATAATGAGTAAGGAAATTAAATCAAAATCTGCCAAAAAGAAAATTCCAGGAACAGATGGTTTCCTCAATAAGTTCTACCAAACATTTAAATAAGAATTAACACGAATGCTGCTCAAACTCTTCCAAAACATTAAAGAGGAGGCAACATTTCCAATCTCAATTTATTAGGCTAGCATTACTTAACATCAAAGCCAGATAAGGGTGCTACACAAAGGGAAAAAAAAAGAAACCCAAAAAACTACAGGTTGATATCCCTGACAAATATAGGTGCAAAAATTCTCAGAAAAATATTAGCAAACTGAATTCACAAACTAGATCATACACCATGATAAAGTGGGATTGAGTCCAGGGATGCAAGGATGGTTCAACATATGCAAATCAATAAATATGATATCCCCTATTAAAAGAAACAAAAACAAAAATCATATGCTCATCTCAATAGAAGCAGAAAAAGCATTTGACAAAATTCAACATCCTTTCATGATGAAAGCCCTCAACAAAGTGTGTTATAAAAGAAATACATTTTATACCCCTCAACATAATAAAGGGCATACATGACAAACTTATAGCTGATATCATACTTAAAAATAAAAGGTTGAAAGTTTTTACTCTCAGATCAGGAAAAAGACAAGGATGCCCACTCTCACCCCTCTTATTCAACACAGTATTGAAGTCTTCACCAAGGAAACTGTGCAAGAGAGGGAAATAAAAGGTATCCAAACAGAGAGAAAGAAATAAAATGTCTTTGGTTGCTGATGATATGATATATAACATAGTATATAAAAATCTTAAAGATTGCACTAAAAACCTGTTAAAACAAATAAATAATTCAGAAGAGTTGCAGGATAGAAATCCCACAGACAGAAATTAGTTGTGTTTCCATGAATTAACCACAAGATATGTGAAAAAAAAAGAATGAAAAGAAACAGTCCCAGTCACAATAGCATCAAAAAGAATAAAATACTTAGTAGTAAATTTAATCAAGTATATTACACCCGTAAGAATGGCTACTATCAAAAAGACAAGTAATAACTGGGATGTGGAGAAGGGAACTTCCATGCACTACTGGTGGAAATATAAATTGGCACAGCCACAAGAAAAACAGTTTGGAAGTTCCTCAAAATTTAAAATAGAACTACCATATGATCCAGTCATTCCATTTCTGGGTACATACTGAAAGAAGAGGAAATCACTCTCTAGAAGACATGTCTGAACTCCTACATTCACTGCAACATTACCACGTAGCCAAGATATGGAAACAACCTAAGTGTCCATTTAAGGATGAATGGATGAAGAAGAGGCAGTATATATATATGCACATATACATACATATATAGATTTATAATAGAAATATATATAATGGAATACTATTCTGTCATGAGGAAGGAAATTATGCCATTTGCTGCAACTTGAGTGGAATTTGACGGTGTTATGCTTAGTGAAATAAGTCAGAGAGAGAAAAACAAATACTGGAAGATACCACTTGTATGTGGAATCTAAAAGAAGCTAAACTCACAAAAACAGAGGGTAGAATGGTGGTTCTCACTGGGGAATTGGAAGAAATGGAAGAGTTGGTCAAAAGGTACAAACTTTCAGTTCTAAGATGAATAATTTCTGAAAATTTAATATGCAATATGGTGATTATAGTTAATAATACTGTATTATATATTTGAAATTTATGAAGGAAGTAGATCTAAATTTTCTCACCACAAAAAATGAACTGGAGTTATGTGAAGTGATGGAGATGTTAACTGATCTTACTGTAGTAATCATTTTGCAATATATAAGTGTATCAAATCATCAGGTTGTACACCTTAAACTTACACAATGTTATATGTCAACTATGTCTCAATGAAGTTTGGGGGGAAAAAAAGACATTCCTAGCACACATTTGGTGCTCCATAAAAAATCTGTTAAAGAAGGGAACAGGTAAAATAAAGGAACCATTCTTTTTGTGCAAAGAGCTGTGGTCTGCATTACTCACGCTGTAGATGAAGAAACTAAAAGCTTAATAATCTGAGTAATTTTCCCAACCTCATATTCAGTAAATTGATGCTGGAGCCAGGAATGAAGCCCACATTTTGTGACTCGGAACTTCTACATGCTTGAAATACTATGTAATAATATGTCTGCAAAAATTTACTTCACCTCTCTCCGCATATCAAACTTCCTTCTTCCATAGCATGACCTCATTTGGAGATAGTGTTTCTGCAGAAAGGAAAATATTCCTAAGTTATTCTAGCACTTATTTTCAAATAACAATGTGAGGCCATACCTTCAAAACATTCCCACTTTTTATGAAATGGAAAAGACACTCAAAAATGTATTTCTTTATCACAGATACATTGACAAATGATGCCAGGTATGCATGATGTTATGCTGAATTATTTCTTTTTCTTTCCTAAAGCAAATGGTATTATCAACCTCATGCCACACAAGTCTTACACCACTCTGCGCCGTGGGATTGAATTAACCTTTACCTGACATTTCTAGGTAATCATTTTGGGAGCCATCCAACAAATCATTTAATAAAATGAAAATGGAATAACTTTGCAGAAGGAGTGTGCGCTCATTTTAAGTACTTCTAAATGGAGACAACCTCACTCAACAACAAAAATAGCTCTTTGTATCACCAAACACAAATGAGTGGATTGGCCTTCCACAAAGGTAGCCAGGAAGTATCTGGCCACAAAACAAAATAGGCTTCTTAC
Source organism: Camelus bactrianus (assembly GCF_048773025.1). NCBI lineage: Eukaryota > Metazoa > Chordata > Mammalia > Artiodactyla > Camelidae > Camelus > Camelus bactrianus. The sequence continues at coordinate 18,107,359 of NC_133560.1, read as the reverse complement.
AAGGACAACTATGCCTGTGGGGATTTTCTTCCCTGCTCTGTCCCTGATTTGTGGCCACTGAACTTTTACAACTGATCAAAAAAGCAGATTGCTTTTTGCAAGGACATTGCATGACTGGGTGGTATAAAAACTGATACCTAAAACTCCTTACCATTTAGCTTAAGAGATCACTTGTCTTTTGAGGAGAGAAGGTGACATCTATTTTAGAACAAGGAAATGGATTCAAAGTCACCTTGAAGATAACTTCGGTTCTTCCAACGGTCATTGGAATGACTTAGCTATGACAATGTAAGAAGTGGGAGCCAGACGTTATGGTCTCGAGGGCCTTAGCAAATCTTCATTCCTTGACACTCCATGTCGGTTTCTCAGAACAAATATAGACCATTATGCCTGAGGAGGATAGAACCTCAAGGAGGGAAAGGAAATCCTTATCACTGAGATCTGAAGTTAGGAAATTAGAGGAGTGGTCCAGAATAGCTTCAACCAAAGCCCAAAGGTAAGACAAGGAAATAAAATTTCTTTGAAAAATTAGGCTACTAAAATAAGCTGGCTAGCCTGTCTCAACACAAGAGTCCATGAGATTGCAGGGGAGGGCAGGTACAACAGGAAGCAGTAGCTTATGTAGTTGCCACTGCCTCTGAAATACTTCCTTTATTGAGCTCTCAGATAAAAAAGATTTGCTATTTCATCTCATACGGGATCTCTGAACACTCATGTAGCAAAGACCTTTCTGAGGATTTTAAATGATAATAATTGGCTTGAAAGGGGAGGGCAATTCATGTTTCTAACAGTAATTAAAAGGCACAAAATAGTGATCACTTAGGAGTTCCCCTTACAAACAATGAAATTAGGATACTCATCACTTAAAAAAAAATTAAAAAGACTGGCATTTGTTTGCATTCCAAAAAATAAGGAAATTTTGCATCTCTACAAAGTATATTCCTATAGCTCAGACGTTATCAACTAGGGGCAATTTTGCCCTCCCTCACGGGACATTTGGTAATGCCTAGAGACACTGCTGTTTGTCACAAGTGGGGGCTGCTACTGACGTCTAATGGACAGAGGCCAGGGATGCTGTGACACATCCTACAACGCCAACGCAGAGGACAGCCTCCCACAATAAAGAACTGTCTCTCCAAAGTGCTGAGGTGGAGAAATCCTGACATAAAACAAATTGAATCATCTTAAATTCACCAAAAAAATACTCAGCTTTCATGACAATCTCCAAAAACATCAGTGAATTAGAAAACTGACAAAAACTTTGGAATCTTCCCATTTCTCAGATGCCTAATTAAGCTCTTTATCCCAGGGATGTACTGCATAAGGGCTACTTAAGGAAACTTCTTCATTCAATCTTTCCAGTATAATTCTAAATCTACATGGACACCCTGGAAGTACCTAAGGCAGGCTTTGAGAGTTTTATCTAAACATAGAGTGACAAGCAATGTTGCTATACAGCACATTATGGGGCATTTTGTGTACTTGGCAACGTAGGGGAAAAGTTAACAATTTAACAAAATTTCAATAAAAAGCCAATGTAATATCTAGAAGCAGCTTGGGGCCACCTAAGATAAGTTGTTCTCTGATTTGCAATTTAATATTAAGAAAGTGAAGTCCAGCCAAACAAGACAAATTTTGAATCCCAGCTCCATTTTAACAAACCATTCTGTTGCAGAATCCAGACTCATATACCTCACCTGAAAATAATGATTGTACTTTTCTCAGGGGGTTATTGTGAAAGCTAAATTATGTGATGCATATCAAAATACTTAGGACATTAGCAGCTCAGCACTCAGCAAATGTGGGTAATAGTGACATGTTCCAAACTAACCTAGGTAAGTGTCACAGGATGAAACTCGATTGACAGAAGAGAATTCTGAAAACTTCCTATATTTAAAGTATCTCTTCTTCTGAAAATTTTGACTTTCAGTAAGATGTCAATTTAAACCACTAAGATTCTGAAAGACAGGGAAATGCTTACGTATTACTTCATGATGATTCTAAATCAGAGTAATTTGTTAATGTTGATATGAAGTGAAAATTCTGTCACAAAATAACAGAGCAATGGTTACACAAGGTTTCCATAGTTTTATTATTATAGAACTTCAATTGTTGGACGGCCAATTTAACTAATTAAAAATCTCACCTAAACAAATAAATATGAGATAATAAAAACATGGAAAGTGAAATAGTTTCGTTGGAAATCACAAATTTATGCATTTAAACAAAACATACTAAAACAAAACAAAAATTAACATAATTGTCAATTTAATGTTAGCCATATATGTTTTACAGGATAACAATGAATTCCAACTTCTCAATGAAAATTTCTTAAGGCACACACCTACCTACTCTAGTAGAGAACATCCTACATATTAGGTAATCTCAAGATATTTATCCCAAGGTGTCTACCCATGCTATAGCATTAATAGCATTTAACTCATAACCCTTCCAGCTTGAAACCAACTTCACACCTTGTCCACTTACACACCAGTGGCCCAAGATACACACATAATTAATTTTCCTGAGTAGCTACATCTATAGCCTTCAAATGATTTACACTTTCTTATGCCCAATCTGCTATACATCATAATCTTAATATTAGAGATATGATTTTGGCCTAGGATTTTGGCCCTCCTGGATACTAATTAACTAGATAGAAGGTATAAATGGAAAAAAAAGAAGCTTTGTGATAAAGTTTGTCCAATACACCTTTTAGGCTGCAATATTCCTTGTCAATAAACAAAAACTCATGTGCTTTTAAAAAGCTGTGCTTAATGTGATATCTTGGAAAGCATGAAATTCTCCATAGGTTCCCATCAAAAGTTAAAGAGCAGCAAAAACAGGAGTAAGATAGACATGGGAAGTAACTCTAACAAAGTGCCTAGAATATAATAGATAACCAACAGTGTTAACTGCATTTAGTATTACTAAATGAAATCAAAGTATCAACATTAAAATTTACTTGTTTCCTAGAACCAGAATACGGAGGGTTTAAAACAATTTACCCCACAAACTTTTAACCTCTATCCAAATGTCTCCAAGAGACATTTAAATTATCTCATTATGTGGGAATTTACTTCAGGAAATTACTTTAGATACTTGTTTAACTGTACATGTGCTGTCAAAGTGAGCACAGTTTACTGTAGTTTGAAATAAGAGAAACATTAGTTGACAGTTGGAAAATTACACTAGAAGCAGAATAATTTTATTTTAATTATATGACTAGAGAGGATATGTGTTATTTTATCCATTGTTCATCTCTTCCTTTTGGAAGATTTCTCTCCTCCACTCCATGAAATTTTGGGAACTGAAATTGAGAACCATTAGTATCCCATAAATACAGACCTTCATTGGGAATTTTGAGTTGCAGAGATTGCATCAGTTACTTATCTCTTTTTTTTTTTTTAGTTGAAGTTTAGTCAGTTTACAATGCTGTGTCAATTTCTGGTGTGCAGCACAATGTTTCAGTCATACATATATTCCTTTTCATTATAGGTTACTATGACATACTAATAGATTACAACAATGTATTTACTTTTATTGAAGTATTGTCAATACCCAATGTGTTAATTTCTGGTGTACAGCATAATGATTCAATTATATACATATATGTATATGTGTATATGTGTGTGTGTGAGATAGAGATATATATATATAATTCTTTTTCACTATAGGCCATTACAAGGTATTGAATATAGTTCCCTGTGCTATACAGAAGAAACTTGTTGTTTATCTATTTTATACATAGTGGTTAGAGTCTGCAAATCTTGAACTCCCAATTTATCCCTTCCCACCCCTTTTCCCCACTGGCAACCACAAGTTTGTTTTCTATGTCTGTGAATCTGTTTCTGTTTTGTAAATAAGTTCATTTGTGTCTTTTTTTTTTTTTTTTAGCGTTCGCATATAAGTGATGTCATATGATATTTTTCTTTCCCTTTCTGGCTTGCTTCACTTAGAATGACGATCTCCAGGTCCATCCATGTTGCTGCAAATGGCATTATTTTATTCTTTTTTATGGCTGAATAGCATTTCTCTCTTTTAACTCCAATAAATAGAAGAGAATATAGTTCAGAATTTAGATCCAATAAATATTTGCTGAATGAATGAATGACCAACTGAATAACTGACAATAACTTGTATTGATCTGAGAAACATGGTTTCAATAGAAGTGCTGTCTCTCAATGTATGATGAATAGAAAGAAATCAAAGCAAATACATGGTTGAACACTCATTTATTATCAGTAACTTACACATTTACTAGCAGACTTTTTTCCCATGGCTATCAGTAAAGTAGACCGTTTTTATCCTTCTTTGCTCAACATTACACATTCCAACAAACAGAAAATTAGCAGAAGCCGTTGGAAATTGGGAGAGAGGAAACGAGTTGGACAATGTATATGGCAAATTCTTTGGCTACTAAGTAAAAAAGTTGCCCACAATTAAATCTACATCAGTGTCAAGATCTTAAAGCAAGCTTGAATATCTAATCTGATAAGATTTTCATACATTTTCACTCACCCTCCAGTAAATTAGCTTGATAATACAGAAAAAGAATTTCTTTAAAAATAATTATAGCTCTAAATGAATTTTCAGCCCTTTCACTCACCACTGCTGAAATTCCAAAGATGGATTACTAAATTTTCTGAGGGTCCGAATACAATCTCAGCTCTTCTTTTTGATGCATGACCACAGGACCATTAATTTGTTCCTGGATTCATAATGAACCTCTCCCACTGGCTTAGTGAGATAAGGCACATTCTAATTATTTACTTTCAGGTTCTGCAACCAGCATAGAATCAAATCAAGTTTTGACTGACTAATCTCTCAAGCACTAGTGAGTCATACTTTAGAGAAGGTTGTATTTTGCATGCACTGTTTAGATTTTTCCATAATATGACATTAATAAGTAATTTTGATTGTTTTACATAATTTTAATCTGTTTAGATTACAAGAAAATATTTCATCTCTGTATTAGGAAATATATACTATCCTCCTATTGTGTTTTTCTTTTAATAAATTTGGTTGTACATAGAAGTAATGTGGTGAATTCTTTTCACACTTCTCCCTGGGATAGTATGGTTTAGTTTATAAAAAGTCTCAAAGCAAAGTGGTAACATTACCTAACAAGTGGGAGGTATAGATTATAAACGCATTATGGGAACAGGACAGGAAGCCAGATTTGCTAAGTGTATTATTTCTATGTGCCTTATCTAGGTTCTAAAATGAGTTGGTTTCTGAAGTCGGAATAATTTCCAATTATTTTCATTGGTTAACATGACTATTATTCACTACAGTAGAACAATAATTTTAGCTTCTTTTTTTTTTTTTTTTTTTTTTAGTTGTTACTTAACTACTTTTAGTTGTACTTAACTACTTCCTTACTATAGAGCTCTGAATTCAGTTAGCCAACATCCTTTTGAGATCTGGAGGGAAATTATTTTGACTGAGTTCCTTAAATCACGAAGATAAGTAAGTGCTTAAATAGATATGACCCGTGCCTTTGAGTAAATGTCCTAAGAAAATTATTGCCTTTTAATTAATTCCCTTTCTCAGAAGAAACAGCTGTTTTTTTATATGTATGAAACTTAGGACATTGTATACATTGTGTTATGGCTCAGTTTAGATCACAGATATGTCCCATTAAAATCACATTCCTGTATAGAGAGAAAGAAGTGACAGTTACCCATAATTTCAATAAAGTCTTTACAATAACACAGAGTTTGGGAACAGATGTTGGAATCCTCTGAAGATAATTTAGTATCTCCAAACTTAGCCACATTCTGTTCTTCTTGTCCATGCTCTATGACCATTTGATAGGGGAAATTAATTCATTTAAATAATGTCTGAGTACTTTAGGAACTCCATGAATCCTTTAGAATAGTCAATTCTTTCTTACTTTCATAAATCTTTGAAAAATCTTGTGTTTCCTTAATAAACATCTGATCTGTTTTTCTATTTTTTGCACTGTCTTGAGGCATTTGCAAAAAAATAAGCACAACTTACATCTCTACAGTTCTCTGTGCCTTGTAAAGCGTCTTTCACTACATTTCATTTAACCTGCATAATAATATGGTAAAGAACCTCTCTGGAAAACAGACCCAAGGGAGGTTGTTACTTGCCCAAGTTCCTGTAGAAAATGACAGAATTGGGACTTGACCTGGGATTTCTGACTATAGGTGCAGTGTGTTTTTCTGGAAGCATTATCAACAATGATTCCTTACTTTAAGAATATATGATTAATTGAAAATAAAATGCAAACAGACGTGGAAAAAGTTAAGCACCGAATTAAGGAGGCAAGATGAGTGATCCACATTAAGTAAGTGACCTACACTGAATAATGTGTACTATAAAGTGAATGATGAAAGGAATGTTGGACCCCGGATGGCTTTCTTTTTAAAAAACACTAATAATTAGAGAAATCTAAACAATTTCAAGAATTTTTCTAAATAATCTTTTGAAAAGTTCAAGTATCTCAGAATTTTGCACAAAAATGGTTTCCCAGCTGCTTTCATAAAGGAAAAAAAAAAAATCAAAGAATCTTCTCTATGACTAAACAAACTAACTAAAAATAATGTACACCAGATGAGGCAGAAATGGCATCTTCCAATAGCTGCAGACATTTAAAATACCATTCAAAAATTTCCACGTAGATGGCAATTCTACAGAAATATTGTGTGTTTTGTTCTTTTATTTTTGATGATGCTTTGCAGCAATGTAGGGTGAATTAATATTTGGGGCTGTACACATTGAAATGGAAACAAAGTTGAATCTCCTAGACATTTCCAAATGTGCAGATATTCCATATTTTGAAAGCAGTTCAACTATTATAGGTCTACACTCCTTAGTTTTCTTCTTAATATTAACATTTAATGAAAGAATAATTCTTTTAAAACATGGATCAGAAAAAATTAAGTTGCATTAGATAGTCTAATTAATTTGATATAATGAGGAAATGAAATCACTAGCTCATTTACTATAGAGCATATGGAGAGCACTTTCCTGCTTTTGGCTCACAGTCCACTAAAACTATTAAAATTATAAAAACTGGACTGATACTATAAAAATTTGTACATTGAATAATACTGGTCCTTGCTGAGAAAGAAAGGGAAAAAATTTTTTAAAATACCTGATAGGCTGTTGTTGAGAGAGAAAAAATAAAGCACTTAATTTGAAGAAACCTACATTTTATGTGACTGTTTTTTTAAGCAACTCCCAAAGCCATCAGAGCTACTAAGAAATTTTCCATGAAGTGAGTGGGCTAGATCAGAAATCCACTCTAAAATTCATTTCAGCTGTTAAAAATGTAGATGCTACTTTTCAAAAGTCTGATTCTTTTAAGAAATATTCTGATTGCAAGAAGCAAAACACATGTCAGACTAGCTTAACCTAAGTAAATAAATAAGCTCAAAAGGGGTAAGACTAAATCAAAACTCAAAAACAGTTGAAAGAAAAAAATTAGAATATGATAATACAAAAGAGAGATGATGGTAGCCTCGACTAGTGTATCCACAGAGATGGTTAGAAATGGAAAGACGCAGGAGACACTTCTGACTGCAGAAACAGGACCTTTTGAATGACTGGATATTGAGGGTGAAAATGAAACAAATAACAAGGACAACTTGTTTTTGTTTTGTCATTGTTTTGTTTGTATGAACAACTGGGTAGAAGAATTCAGGGTAGTTTGGGGCATGTTAAATCTAAATACTTTCGCGTCGTCTGGGGGGAAAGTAATATATAGAGTAGTGATACAGTTAAATCCAACATTTTCCCTTTAGGATTTTTCCTTTGTGTGTCAAAAATATATTCCACCCAAGGTCACAAAGTTCCCTTATGTTTTCTTCTGTTCGTTTTACAATTTTATTTTTACATTTAAATCTTTAATCCACAAAGAGTTTATAAATTGAAGGGTGAGTCACATAATACAATTTCTAAAAAGATTTTCCCACAGACTGAGGATAACTATGTGTCATGAACTGAGGAGCCTGATGATCTCAATTCTGAGCATCTGGGGGCTTAAAAACAAAATAGAATAAAACAACATTTCCAATAGAGGGATTAAAAAATAGTCATTAAAAATGGTCTATATTTACATTCGTGGGCTTAAACCATATCCCAGTTAATTACACACTGGTGTTGAAAAGAGCCATTGAGATTATCTAGTAGTTCTACCTCTGTTTGGAATGAAGACATAGAAGCTCAAAAATTAATTAGCTAATATAATATTACAAGATGTAAGCAGAGCTGAGACCAGGACCCTATTTCCCTAGGACCTAAATGAGTTTTCTTACCCTCTTCCTTTTTATTGATTCATTAGCTATCTTGTCAGCACCTGTTATATGCAAGGCATATGTTACGTCCTACAGAGATGGAAGAGGACCTGGCCCCCATGGCCGAGGTTCTTAAAATATACTGGGAAGACAGTAGTATGTACAGAAAAGCTGCAATACAAGAAAGCACATAAGGACCAAACGAGTGCTCAGATACAGCTTTTTCAGTTCAGAAGAGAAAATAAGTCTCAGCTAATATTTCTTTCCAGGCACTTTGCTAAATGCTTCACAGGTCTTCTCTCATTTAAGCCTTGACAGGCAATTCTATAAAACAGTTCCTATCAAACCCACTGTACAGATGGGGACATGCTGAGAGCTGTGGGGTGATGTGCACGAGGTAATGCAGCTGCTAAATGTTCAGACTCAGGCGGTGACTCCAACAACTGCATCCCACTGCTCACCCACAACAGTGGGAAGGATGACAAAATTTTGGAGAGAATAGGAGATGTGCACTAGTATACATAGTATTTCCAGTTATGAGAAAGAGGAGGAATATCACAGGCAGAGAGAACATACTGCAAGTGTCAGCAAGGATGTGATATCGCAGAGATAGTAAAGTGCCTGAGTGCATGTAAAGCAGTATTAGAAAACTAAGATGGAGCAAAACAAACCAACAGCCTATGGAATGAGAGAAAATATTTGCAAATGATGTGACTGACAAAGGTTTAATTTCCAGAATATATAAACAGTTCATAAACTTAGTAACAAAAAAACCAAACAATCCAATCCAAAAATGGGCAGAAGACCTAAACAAGCAATTTTCCACTGAAGACTTACAAATGGCCAATAGGCACATGAAAAAATGCTCAATATCACTAATTCTCAGAGAAATGTAAACCAAAACTACAATGAGTCAGAATGGCCATCATCCACAAATGATAAATGCTGGAGAGGATGTGGAGAAAAGGGAACCCTCCTACACTGCTGGTGAGAATGTAGTTTGGTGTAGCCATTATGGAAAACAGTATGGAGATTCCTCAAAAGACTAAAAATAGACTTACCATATGATCCAGCAATCCTGCTCGTGGGCATATATCCAGAGGGAACTCTAATTCAAAAAGATACATGTACCCCAATGTTCACAGAAGCACTATATACAATAGCCAAGACATGGAAACAACCTAAATGTCCATCAACAGATGACTGGATAAAGACGTTGTGGTATATTTATACAATGGAATACTATTCAGCCTTAAAAAAGAAGAAAATAATGCCATCTGCAGCAACAATGGATGGACCTAGAGATCAACATTCTAAATGAAGAATCCAGAAAGAGAAAGACAAATACCATATGATATCACTCATATGTGGAATCTAAAAGAAAGAAAAAAAGAGGACACTAATGAACTCATCTAAAAAACAGAAACAGACTTACAGACAGGAAACAATCTTATGGTTACTGGGGGAAAGGGGGTGGGAAGGGATAAATCTGCAAGTTTGAGATTCACAAATGTTAACCACTATATGTAAATATAGATTTTAAAAAAAACAAGTTTCTTCTGTATAGCACAGGGAACTATATTCATTATCTTGTAATAACCTTTAATGAAAAAGAATATGAAAATGAACATATGCATGTATATGTTGTACATCAGAAATTGACACACTGTAACTGACTACACTTCAATTAAAAAAAAAAAGAAAACTAAGATGAAAAGTTAGGAAGGGACCAAATAGTCAGTTTGAGTAACAAGCTAAAGGATTGGGCTTTATACTGCAGGCAGCGGGAGATTTAAATAAAACTTTCTGCACACAGGAGCAACAAATTCAAAACAGACTTTTACTAACATTAATCTAGCAGGAGTATGGAATTTAAAAAGAGAAAAAGAGCAGAAAGACCCAAAGGGAAATTGAAATATTTTGAAATCCAGGACAGAAACAGACACTAGAAATAACCAGCCAGATTTGTTTAATGAGTCCTCATCACCAAAAGCAACACGCCAGATCAGTTTCTTGCCAGCTCTGAAAAAAAAAAATGCCTTCACTTTCAATGTTTGTTTTTACTCACTGGCACCATTTTCAATTATAAGTATGTGCAATAATATCTTAAATAATTGAAACGATGATTCTTAATTACCCAAAAGTTTTTGGTTTTGTTATAATATGAAATTATTGAGGACTTAACTCTGTTTACCAAAGAGTCCCTTGGTAAAACAGAATTAACTGGGCTATCCATCTAAAATCTGACCTGGATTATGTATGTTCCAAACGCTTCCCACTGCAAAGGACATTTCTGCATGCATAAATCATTGGGAATTCAGCACGTCACTTATGATAAAGGATACTGTAATCAAGTGCCTGGTAGCCCATTTAAAAAAACCAAGACATTATTCTTATATAAGAATTCTTAATGTGAAGAATCTAAGTATCTGTGTGACTTCTTTTTAAGAAGGCAGAAAAGAATATGAAGTGAAAAGAAACGTTCTAAAAAGTGAGGATTGGGAACGACAGACGTTTCTAAAGAGTCTCCCCTCTGTCCAAAAAATAGAACACCTACTCTGAGCATTTCTCCCCAACTCTATATTCAGTGACATTATGTTAGAAGCTAGAAACTGGTCATGCTGGGAGAATATACACCACGGAAATTAGGAAATGCTACAAATGTGGGCATCTCTTTGCAGAGAATTTATCTGCCAACAAATTTGCCAATTTGCTATCACTAATTATGTATGTTTCAAATATTTCCTATAGTAAAAAACTCTAACTCTTGTTAAAAAAAATAAATAAAGTTTGAGAACTCAGCACCTGAAATAGAAATTTTAGAGAGGAATTTTGAAATAAGTTCGGTATACTTTTGTCTTTTAAAGAATAGAAGTCTTCTAATATTTATAGCTTTCTCTTTGTTATAGCATGATTGAATAATGTTTTGGCACTCACTAAGCATTTACCTTAAATATAATCGTCTAGTTCAGCTGTTCTTAAATATTAAAGTGCATCAGAATCACATAATAGGAAACTTATTAAAACACAAATTCCTGAGCCTTACCCTGAGAATTTCTGATTCTGTGGATTTGGGTTGTGGGTGAAGAATTAGCATTTCTAAGAAGTCCCAGATTGATGGCTATGTTCCTGGTCAGGTATCACACTGAAAATCATGGGCCTAGGTAAGTATATTTTATTACTAACTATAAAATTTACCATGAACAGTTTTAAACACTTTAACTTTCTGATAAAAATTCTTCTAAAAGGGAGAGGTCTTAATTCTTACTTAATAATGCTTACCAGACATGATTTATTATTTCTCTAATAAAGGATCTTTCTGGATTAAGGCACCATTTGGACATCAGTTTTCACTGGTCAGAATTTTAGAAAGAATTGATGATCAGCATATATGCTATTGTGACCCCAGGATATAATGTCTCTGAAAGGTATCCTTGGTAACCACAGTTAAAATTACCCTTAGATGGTTTTCCTATGAGTTTCCCCCTTTCTCTAGGGTAAAAACATTCTGCTATAATTGAGAATTAGTTAAGATTATATTGTCTATATTTTTAAAGGCAACCGTAGCATTGAAAAGGCATAAAAATCCCACACATCTGAAAACTAACATCAGAAATGGCAATATTTCAAAATGTAGCCTTGATCGATTACTCTCAATTTCTCTCTCTCTGTACATATACCCCCCCCCACCATTTCCAAATCTATTTCCATACTTATTATTGTCCTGTTAAGTCTGAGCAGTCATCTACCTTTCCAATAATTTAACTTTTCTTCCCAAAAGTAGAAATATCAATGTCTCCTTCTTAGGGATGTTCTGTGAACCAAGTAACTAATGATGCTCTATGTTAGGCAATATTATTGACAATGTTCAAATATCCTAAGAGACGCTATGATAGTGAAACTGAAATACTATGGAAAACAAATAGGGAAGATAAAATAGCTAGCAAAATGTTAAGGGACTTCTTAAAATTAAGTATCAAGAGTCCTATTTTAAATGGAGCATTACACACACGTCTAAGAACGTCTATTAGTTCATTTGCTGATATATGTGTTTGCTTGTTCCTTCATTAAATTAATATTGATTGTGTACCTACTATGTGTCAAGGACTATGCCCTGGGGACACAGTACTGAACACTATCAGACATGAAGCCTGCAATCATGGACCTTGGAGTCCACCAGGGCACAGAGATGTGAATGAAATGATCATGCTGATGAACACAGCATTCTAAATTCAGATAACTTATCCAAAGTAAAGAAAATGCTCTGAGTGCATACAATGAAAAATGACTGACCTACATTTGGGAGTCAAGGAAATAGTCCACAAGGAAATGATAGTCTTGTGCTGAGATCTGGAGGATTAATAGGAATTAACTAGGCAAAAAGAGGACAGGGCTCCAGAGGAAGGAAGCAGCACACAGGTCCCTGGGCTAAGTAAGAGGATGCCGGAGCATTGGAGGACATGAGAGAAAGCAGCTTAAGCCTGGCCGTGGGAAGAAAGTGGAGAGGGAGACAGAGAGAGTGAGCATGGAAGGCAGGATAAATCATGGTAAGAACTTTACCATGGTAAGAATTTTAATTAACCTGAGAGCACTAGAAAGGCATGGGTGGGTTACAAGAAGCGAGGAGACATGAACAGGTTTGTGGAAAAGGTTGCTACTCTGGTTTCTTTGGATATATAGGATGAAATGAAATATAGCATAAGATTAATTTCACTTTTTTTGCTCATTTAATGTGTCTACTAGAAAATATAAAACTCTACACATGGCTGCTATATTTCTCATGGCCAGTCCTATTCTTGCACTTAATTTTTCACTACTGCTTTGAGCTAAGCATTTGAGAAAAGCCAACTGATTAGGGATCAGAATGCTCTTTCTTATCAGGTAAGCTTTCTTAAAAATTCTGAATACTACTAAACACTTAGGCATTGCATATTAAAGATGACAACCAAAAATGAAGATGTTAAATGCATAATCTCAAGGAACGTAACAAATCTGTGATAAAAAGCAAGGAACCAACTGACAAAGGCTTAATTTCCGGAATATATAAACAGCTCATACAAATTAATAACAAAAAAAGAAACAACGCAATCCAAAAATGGGCAGAAGACCTAAACAAGCAATTCTCCAATTCAGACATACAAATGGCCAATAGGCAAATGAAAAAATGCTCAATATCACTAAATCAAAACTACAATGGGGGTGGGTGGGTGGGAAGGGACTGGGATTTCAAAATGTAGAATAGATAAACAAGACTGTACTGTGTAGCACAGGGAAATATATACAGGATCTTGTGGTAGCTCACAGTGAAAGAGAATGTGACAATGAATGCATGTATGTTCATGTATAATTGAAAAATTGTGCTCTACACTGGAATTTGACACAACATTGTAAAATGACTATAACTCAATTAAAAAATGTAAAATAAATAAATAAATAAAAGTAAAAAAAAAAAAAAAAACCTACAGTGAGGTATCACCACTAGTCAGAATGGCCATCATTCAAAAGTCCACAAGCAATAAATGCTGGAGAGGATGTGGAGAAAAGGAAACCCTCCTCCACTGCTAGTGGGAATGAAGTCTGGTGCAGCCATTATGGAAAACAATATGTAGATTCCTCAGAAAACTGAAAATACACTTATCATATGATCTAGCAATCCCACTTCTGGTTATATATTCGGAGGGAGCTCTAATTTGAAAAGATACACACACCCCACTGTTCATAGAAGCACTATTTACCACAGCCAAGACATGGAAACAACCTAAATGTCCATCAAGAGATAACTGGATAAAGAAGTTGAGGTATATTTATACAACGGAATACTACTCAGCCATAAAAAGGAAGAAAATAATGCCACCTGCAGAAACATGGATGGACCTAGCGATTGCCATTCTAAGTGAAGTAAGCCATAAAGGGGAAAGAAAAATACCATATGATATCACTCATATGTGGAATCTAAAACAGAAAAGAAAAAAAAGGACACTATGAACTCATCTACAAAACAGAAACAGACTCGCAGACATAGTAAACAATCTTATGGTTACCAGGGAAAGGGGGTGGGAAGAGATAAATTTGAGAGCTTGAGATTTACAAATGTTAGCCACTATATATAAAAGAAGATTTTTTAAAAAGTTTCTTCTGTATAGCACAGGGAACTATGTTCAATATCTTGCAATAACCTTTAATGAAAAAAATATGAAAATGAATATATGTATGTATATGCATGGCTGGGACATTGCACTGTTCACCAGAAATTGACACATTGTAACTGACTGTACTTCAATTAAAAAAAAAAGAAAGGAGCCCTATTCAACAGAATTTATAACTTCATAGGCAATACATTTAACTATTTCATTATAACTTCCTTTGGTTTCTTCTGTGTTCCTCGGAAATGCAAATTTTCAGAAAACAGAAACAAAACATGACTTGGAAACCAAGGATGTTATACCTGGTTTGCTACTGAAGATAGCTTTACTTAACTATAGAAACTCAAATTCCAAGAACTTTAACATAGTACTAGATACAAGGATTGTTTTCTCCGCTTTGGTTTCTTCTCCCCTGCACTGGAATGGCAGCTCATGGTTGTCATTACCATCATTATTTTCATTACTCATGAAATGAGTTGTGTAGCATGCTCAGAAAGACGCCAAGGAGTTTGGTGCCAATTTCCACCCTGTGATCAATTTGAAAGTGCTTGCTGTTTTGGTCCTGACAGAGAGAGATTAACAATATCCTAAGGTAAAATGCTATTGATTAATCTATTCTTAAAAAAAAAAAAAAAAGCCCCATTCCCATGGAAATCTGTTATTTCTGATTCTTCAGATCCTTTTATTTGGCTTTTTAGTCTAACAACATTATTTTTATAAATAGACACCCTTCCCCAGCAATGTCAGAGCATACAAACACCATAAGGATTTTATCACACACATTTAATGGATATGAGTGTGCCAAGGGAACGCTTTGTTTAATAATAATAAAAAAAGCAAAAAGAATAAAATCTAGTCCCAATATCCCTATAAAAAATATCATTTCAAGGATAAATTTTCAGTTGTCATAACTTACGCCATGAGAAATGAATCAACAACAGTCTTCAACGTGTACAAAGAAATCTGATTTATCTTGTCTTTTTTTTTAAACATTTTTTATTGAGTTACAGTCACTTTACAATGTTGTGTCAAATTCCAGTGTAGAGCACAATTTTTCAGTTACACTATCTTGTCTTAATCTATGTAGCAAGAATGTCTAACCTGGAGAACACAGGCCGTGAAGGAGACCATGGGTTAAACTCAGGAGGCCCACAAACACAGATGAATAAAATTATATGCTTTGTTTCCCACCAACCTGCACCTCATTTAGCTTTTCCTTCAGTTATGAATGTAGGCAACAAACTGCAGTACTGTTAGTAGAATCTGCTGCTCTATCAGGAGAAATCAAGATATTTTCCTATTACATTACAGTCATTGCAAATAGTTCAAAATAGCATTTGTGTTCACCACGACGTCAAAATTCTGGTAACAACTGGATAATAACAGATCCTATTGCCAAACGTGTTCAACAAGTATGTCTATTACTATGTCACAAGTTTGTTTTTATATTTTGAGAAACATGATAGTTTCCGCTTAATCTTTGGTATTTGATTTTATACCTTTAAAAATATCACTCAAAAAAGGGGTCCAAAGGTTTTTACCATGTGCCACAGAAGGTCCATGGCCCAAAAAATGCTTAAGAATGTCTGCTGACCAGAAATATATTCTCTGGTGGAAAATACTTGTTGACCTTCTTAAGACAGAGAAAACAGCATCTGTTTAGGAGAATGAAATCTGGTGAGTCACCGACTGAAAACTCTGGGTGGGCAGCCCTTGGAAGAACTAAAATAAGCAGCATCTGGGGCAGCTCTCCTCTCTCTGAGCTGGATGCCTTCCCTCTGCCTGTGCCGAAGGTACCCAGGCCACCACCCTGCCCTGGACAGCCAGCAGTTTTCCTTCCTTTTCTGAAAGTTCCCAAATGTTGAGACTTTTCTCAGTAATCCATTAAAACCAGGTTTCTCCTACAAGTATAAAGGACTGCCAGATGTCAGTGTTTCAGGCCTCCGTGCAAAATAATGTTCACTTTAACAGAGGCTTTATGGAGCCAGTGTCTCAACTGATTACACCAAATTCTCCAATGTGAAAAAAAGAGAGGAGACATAGCATACAGTCAGGAGTTCACAAATTCAAGCGTCTCTATTTATCTGTATTTCCAAAAAAGCCAGGAAAGCTCAAGTTCACAAACTGGGCTAAATTTTAGGGCCAAATTCCCAAATTTGAGTTAGACTAGGAGAATGAATTCTACTCTCTGGTAGAATCAGAAAATAATATATTTTTTTAAAGTACAACTTTTTTCTTCATACCTAATGAGAGACCCTCGGAAAGCACATATTTGCACCAGTATTTCAAAATCCAGATGTTTTTCAAAGTTCAACGTTATCTGTAGGTGAATTCAACCTAGTTTAGCTGGTCCCATTTCATACCCTCTTCTTAGATCTAGATATGTGAATTAACATATGTTCATTTCTGGTAAGACTAGCAGCATATGACACAAAATATCACAAGATAGCAAATGATTCCGTCAAGATTTTTTTCCCTCTCTCTGCATTCCTCTATAATCTAGGGCACCCGGTGGATGGGTAGAGGAACATTTTAAGACTTGAAATTTTAACTTGAAATTGGATTAGTTAAAAAAAAAAAAAGTGTATTCACATTTCTCTGCCAACCTCAAGGGAAATGTACTAAGGGAGGGTCACACTGAAGGGAGGGTGTATTCAGACACTTCCTGGGTTTTTATATTTAACTTCCTTTACAGTCAAAGCAAGAGCACATGGAGCCCACCTCCATTTCATGGTCTGTTAGCACATTTTATAAAGGAGGGAAGAGATGATTGAACAGTTAGAATTTGTAGAAAGCCTGCTTATGTGGGATGCTGAGTAAGATTAGCAACAATTGACATGCGGGAAGCAGACAACATTCTCAAAAACAGACTTAAGTCTTGGCATCACAGATTTAAGAGAGCAGGGCTCTTCCCAACTAACTTATTATAATAGGAATATTTAAATTTAGTGCACAGTACAGAGCAAACCTGAAGATAGCTCAGTCTCTTTTGTCAGG
Organism: Camelus bactrianus; assembly: GCF_048773025.1. Classification (NCBI taxonomy): domain Eukaryota; kingdom Metazoa; phylum Chordata; class Mammalia; order Artiodactyla; family Camelidae; genus Camelus; species Camelus bactrianus. Next base: position 18,089,949 of record NC_133560.1, on the reverse strand, counting down.
GAATACGTCTTTAACCTTTTTCTGAACTGAAAAACTTCAAGGGTATAAAACAAGCACCTCTTAAGTATGAGGTTCACAAAAACATTCCAATGCACTCGGCAATTAACAACTGCAATGTCATCTGTAGGAGGAATATGTTATTATCCCATGTGACCACATCCACGGCCCCTCTGCTTACATGTCACATCACTGTTAAGTTTCACATACATCTAGGATCAATAAACCTTAAGGAAGACGTGTTGGAAAAACATAAGTATCTTAATAGACAAGTAAATAACACTACGGACAGTAAAATCTTTGAGAAATACAAATTAATATGACCTACTTCTACAAGGAAAACAACAATTACTCACTTCACCTGGCTCGTTCATAGTTTCCTTTCTTATCCTCCCCAAATACCATTTATCTGCCAAATTCTATTTATTTAAAAGCTTTTGCACCATTTAAATGAAATCACACTTAAAACTAACTTGCAAGGTCAGAGGACAAGTCCTCAGATTTTGGCACGATCTCTGCCATTTGTTCAGTTAACTCACTGATGATCTGAAAGTAAATCTGGTATCACACAGAGGGAGTTACATAACATCAATTTACGTGACAAGCAGCTGAACTGGATCAGCTTCTCTCTGAGAAGGCAGGGAGGCAAAGCCCCAGTGAAACACAAGCCCCTACCTGGGGGTGGAACGGGGGTGGGGATTCAACAATTCAACAAAATTGCTGGTTAGTGGAAGGAAGGAAGGAAGGGAGGAAGAAAGGGGAAATAGATCTTCTTTCCCCTAAGCCAAACTGTATCCCGCTTTATTAAAGATACTTTTCATGAACAATCCTGGTATTTCAGGCAGGACATGGGCAGATAATCATTAACAGTACACAACAAATTTCAAACTCCTCTTTCCAATGGACTACCAAAATCAGAAAGCCACTGTAAAGCCCAATGAAGTCTTCATGTGATGCCCTGAACAGGAAAGTCTAGAGCGAGGGTTGACATTTCACATTTAGCACGTTGTTTAACAAGCCGACCCGCAATTACTTGCTATGTAACCAAATGATTGACTGAATAAACAGAAGGCAAGTGGAGACAGGCAGGGCTTTGGGAGTTGTCCTGTACTCTGGGCATTTTTCCTGAACTAAAAGAAAAACAAAAAAACAAACAAAAAACTAAATAAATAAAAGAAAAACAAGGCAGAAAGGAGAAAAATACCTGCATGGGGATTTACCCACCCACATAACTAACCATGTCACTTTTCCTAACAGAACACATTCTAACATCTTCAAATGATTTTATGTGGAAATACTGAATTTAGGCTGAAATATTATTTTGCCCTAGATAATAGCAAATACTGCTATTTTCTCAGCTAGGTACATTTAAAACAAATGACAATTCAATTTCTTAACTTTTATTAACTTATATCTGTAAATTTCTGGCCCCCAATATTTTATTAGCCTACTCACCCAGAATACTACTAAATGAGCACAATCTACAGTCTTAAAAACTCAGAGTACTTTAACAGAAATTATATATGCACCTAAAATAGAAGCCAAAAAAACCAAAAAACAAAAAACAGGATACAAGTTTTACATTCTTCTACAGAAAGCATTGTGATATTTTTCTCTAGCAGAAAAGGTTATCTTTGGAATCAGCCTGTTTAGGAAGCTGGAATACTGACAGGGATCAGCAGTAGACTTTAATTACGGAAAACACCAATGATCGTATCACACAGGTTGTCATCCTGCCGCTGTGAAAGGGAACTTTATGGTTTGTAGCCTTGAACTCATTTTTGTTTTTTATATGATACACAACTCCTGTGGGCCCATCAAAGCCTCACTCAACAGACACTCTCTGTTATCCCATTTATTACAGCAGTGATTATGATACGAAGACATATTTTGCTGCCAGCAAAGCCACATTGTAGGCTCAGTAGCTAACGTGGCAGAGCAGAATGGCCCACCAAGGTACAGTTTTTGAGAAAATACTGCTGCAGAATGTTCAGCTAGGGAAAAAAGAGACAGTTCTGCACGTTAGTTGAACATAGAATATAGTACTTTGGGGGATTGCTGGATGGTGTTTTGGAATTTGGGGGCTTCTATGAATGTGGCAAAATTTTCTATTATGTTTTCTAGGAGCAAATACCTACTTTAAAGTGTAGTAACCAGGATGACAGACGTTAAGAAAAGGTGAACCCTCAGTCTTTTTTCACCCAGTCACAAACTCCCGTTCCCAGTCTCATCAGCTTTGCCCCTTTCCCCACAGGTAGAATGACAAATGCTGTATGATATTTGTATGTGGAATCTAAAATACTAAGACAAATGAATGTATATGCAAAACAGAAACAAACTCACAGACACATGAAACAAATATGTCGTTACTAAAGGAGAGAGGAACAGGGGGAGGGACAAGTTAAGGGTGAAATATTAATATATACATATTACTACATAGAAAATAGACAAGCAACAAGTACATACTGGACAGCACAGGGAATTATAGCCATTATCTTATAATAACCTACAATGGAGTTTAATCTACAAAAATACTGAATCACTATCCTAAAGATTGGAAACTAACAATACTGTAAATCAACTGTACTTTAACTAAAAAAAAAAGTGGAAGAGTGCAAGTGCAATACATTTCAAGCAGTGGCAACATGAGTTTAATGTACACCAGAAATTAGCAAGTAACAGGGGATGTGACTAAAACAGGTCTCTGATTCTTTCAGGCGATTTCTCTAGGTAGCCTGAAGTACAAAACAATGTTTTCCACAGTGGAGCCTTGTACCACCTGCACAAAACCACTTAGAGGGTGTGTTTGGAGTGCTGCAGTCAGAAACCTGCTCCTCTCGGTCTCTCAAGTCTGCTTTCCTGTGTTGGCACCAACTTCAGGCAGGCTCTCTCCTGAGATGTCACAGGCAGCTCCAAGATTCCCTGCTCCTCACAGGTGGCAAAACAAGAGCTCCTCTGTCCCAGCCTTAACTAGACTACATCCTACTGGCCTTCCTCGTGACACATCGCTGACTCCTGCACCAGCCCTTGTGGAAGGAGACGAAATACGGCCAGGCCTGAGTGGTTTGCCTCACCATGGTGCCAACATAGGAGGCCAGTCTCCTCCAAACCTAACAGTGAGGGAGGGGTGGTTACTCCTCAAAATCAGGCTGCAGCTACCTAAAGATAGGAAAATAGATACTGGCCTGGCAAAAACAAGAAATGCCTTTTACAAGACAGTTTATACATGTTCATTTAGTTACTTTTCAGATATTTATTTATTTATTGGTACCATTCTTGTTCCAAGAAGGACTTAAGATCAAACATCTGCTGTTTAAAAACCCACGCACAAAAATTTTAAAAAAAATTTTTTTAATTAAAAAATAAAATAAAATAAATAAAGATCCACGCACGACGGAAAGAGAGGAGTTCTCCACACTACAGTTAACATTTTCACATTTTCCCACCTAGGTATTAAGTAGTGAGGCCTATTTGCTTTATTCTTTTTAAGCACTGTATTAAGATATGATTGACATGTAAAATATGTACATATTTACTGTATACAACCCTAGGAGTTTGGGGATAAGCATACACAGATGAAATCATCACCACCACCAAGGCCACAGACATACCCATCACCTCCCAAACTTTCATTCCCTTTGTTATTGTTACTATGTTTATTATCTGTGTGTGGTAAGAACACTTAACATAAGATCTACATGGACAGTTCTGGAGGACATGATGCTAAATGAAATGAGTTAGACACAAAGACAATTACTACACAGCATTACTTATATGTGGAATCTAAAATAGTCAAACTCTGAGAAGCAGAAAGTACAATGGTGGTTGCCAGGGGCTGAGGGGAGGGGAAAGGAGGTGATGCTCAAAGCTTACAAAATTTCATTCCTGTGAGATAAATTCTGGAGGTCTACTTCACACAGCATAGTACCTATGGCTCACTGTGCTACATTGTATTATTTAGCATTTGCTACCAGGGTTGCTCGCATGGTTACTGTATTAATGAAAGTAGAAGCCCCCAGGGGCTACTTTTAAAATGCTTAATTGTTCTCATAATTTCTGCCCTTGCTCTGCATTTCTTTGTCTCCTTTAGTTCTACACCACTCTCTCATTTTTGCCCTGTGTAGTTTGTCCTTCCCACCATCTTCCCATGAGCTTACACTGGTTTAGTGGAAAGCAGCCTAATAACATACAACAAACTGTTAAGAGTGTCACATGAAATTGGAATTGCATTCAGCTGCTTAAACCTGAAATAACCATTATTTGAGCAAGATAAAATTTTATTCTCTCAGCATCGAAGCCTAGAAGAGGCAAGCCAACCAGGACTGATATGGAAGATGGATCATATTCTCATCGTCCTAAGCCTCTTCCATCTCACTGTCCTGTCGTCTTTAACACGTGGCTTTCATTCGCAAAGTTGTCTCAGTGAAAACAAAGCAGACGCAGCTGCAGCCATCACGTTCCCATGGAGGCGGGAAGAAGGGAAAAGGGGGACAGATAGGGTGCATCTCCCCACCAAGGTGATCCCTTTACAGATTTTTCCTGGAATCTCTACCAAATGACTTCTGCTTACATGTCAGTCATTTTTATCTGTAGGAGAGGCTGGAAATTGCAGGAGTTTGATTTTGGTTTTGTTTCTTGAGCAGGGCACACTGCTTCCCTTCCCTGTCTCCAAAATTCATGGGAATGTTACTGATGAAGAAAGAGAAGATAAATATGAAGCAGACAATTTACAATCTTCACCACAAGCGAGGGTCCGTGGGTTCTTGAGACTCTGCAAAGTTAAACCTCAAACTCTAGAGAAACTTACTGTTTCTTTAAGAGACTTCCCAAGAAAAATCTTGATAAGGCCTCCCACAAATTAAAATGAAAATCAATTTGATTTTAATTTCATCCAGCTTTGATTAGACAATAAACATTAAGGAGTAATTTGATGAATAAAAGTGCCCATATTTTAGGAGATAATGGTACCATAAAGTAAAGCCACTATGAGCAATACAAAAGAGCAATATGTATTTCCAATTTCTCCAGGGGAAAAGGTTTATTAGCCCAAATCCCAGCCAGAGGTAACACTGTCTTGTTATTGGAAACTCAGTCATTTAGTTCTCTGCTACCAGACAAGAAACCTAAGGAAGACCTTTCATTTATACAACAGCACAGATACATCATTCCCCTAACCTGCCCTTCATTTCACCTCACTGGACCCGGGGGCGTATTCTTTACCTAGGCCCACCAAATCGTGTTTGTGTTTTCTGGTCAACAGAGGCAAGGGAACTTCTTGTTAATTTGAGGGACCATTAAGAGAGTAATAAAACACGGTGAATCAACCATTCCCTTGGCATAAACATCCATCTAATGAAGAACAAACTGTGGACTCAGTCATTTAACTCCTACGAATCCCTCTAGCCCAAAGTGCCCTATTCACTAATGCTCTCCAGACTGATCACGGTTCTTCTGCTTTTGCCCCCTGTGCAAACTAGTTTAGTTGGAGAGTTACTAACATCACCCATTTTTAATATTGTAAATGAGTTGTCCAGAGAAGTGATGTCATTTTAAACGGAGAGCCAGGCAACACATCCCTGCCACGAGTGCTGTGGCAATGTATTTTCACAATCTGCTTTGTCTGTCTGTAGTTTAGTGCTATCCCAACATCAGTTCCCTATTTTTTTTTTTTTTTTTTTGTCACAGGACCGTGATTTTACTTTGAATATAAATTTAGTGGGAAAACAGAGCAAGGCCCCCCCATCAGCTCCTGGCCAAGGGTGGGCAAGAGGCCAGATGCTCTCTCTTCCAGTAACTTGAATCTTCAGCAGAAAAACCCCCAGATTAAAAGAAGTTCAAGTTCATTCACCCAACAGATGTGCCTCTAAAGAACATCCATGTCTGCTCCCTGGATTTTCAGCGTGACCGCAGTCATTTTTAAAGTTTTCATCTTTATACCCTTATTCAACAATTCTCTGAATTGCTCCATATCCTTCCAACAAATATCTTCTTTGCTTAGGCTTATCAGAGTTCATCTTATTTGCTTGCAACTAAAGAACCTTAATTGATAGGAAGGGTGAAGACCAAAGATGATAATAACACAGGTACCCAAAGTCCCTTTACATTCCTGAGAGCTGCGCTTCTAAAGCAAAGCGGGGGAGATGATCTCTCCAATTCTTGAAAGAAAAATGTAGGTTAACTCTGCAGAAAAGGTGCTACCTGTCTCCAAAAGCTTGACTTTTAACTCAGAGCTTCTGCATTTCACACCCATGTCTTGCCATACGGATATTTTCAATGATTTAACTCTAGGTGTCTTATGCATGTAAGGAAGGAAATTTAAACATTTGAATCAATACATCATTTTTTCTAAACTATAATTTTTTAATACTTTTTAACTAGAGGATTTAGTATTAGAAAGAATTAGATATCCTGACCTGAACCACAGTAAGAGGGAGAAAAAATACTCAGTAGAAGTAACTTTGTTTCTAGATTCCAACTAGCTTCAGTCTTTACCACTCTTTATATTATATACGGCACTTTGCAGACAGCCAGAAAAATAGGCCTTTTCCCTAAATGGCCCTTATCTTTGGTCTTCTTCTGCTATCAGCTCTAAATTATAATTATTTGGGAAATTAGAAGTGGCATTAGTTGAATGTTATGCCCTTTAAATAGGTGGATAGAAGTTCTTTCTTACTTAATGGACAAAATGCTTGGGCATTATCAAAGAATAAGAAGGAAACAGCCATGGAGAACAGAAAAGAATATTTAGGAAAAAATAAAACGTTATGCACATAAATTTCTATTGTCTTCCTTTACTACACATTTCCTCTCCCAACCTTCAATTTCATGCACTTATAATAAAATTTTTTCTAGCTCATCTCCATAAAAAAGAGTAAATTAGAAACGCAAAATACCCTTTATAGATTGTCACTTGTCAATGTTCTGAAGGGCTTTCAAAGCATCTAACAAGACAAAAAAAGGTTTTCTTTGGTAAATAAAGAAGTCCATAAAGGTATCTTGACAATAACGATTTACATTTTACTGACTTAGCTGCACAATTACCTGTATTCAAACATGAAACTAGTATTTCTTTCACCAAATTTTAAAGCCCTAAAACAGGACATAAAATGATAAATGAGAAATAAACTGCTCTGCTGTAAAAGGGTTTTACGGATGCTTAAAGGAAGAAATAAAGAGATAGAATCAATTTGAATTGTACCAGCAAGGGGAAAGTGAATGCTTTCTGTTTGCACTGTGGAAGTGCAGCACCATGGTATAAGCAAGATTCTTGCTTTATTCACTTTTCAATTGTGAACTATTTTATACATAGCAACGTTTAAAGTTTGTTAGGTGTATGATTTAAATAATGATAAAACACTCAGCATCCAGAACCCAGCTTAAGGAAGAGAGCTTTACAGATGTTTTGAAGATCCCTGGATGCCCCTCCCTAACCCTGAGAGGTGACCGCTGTACTAAGTTTCTCTTAATCATCAATTGGCTTTCCTTAGACTTGTCCCACAGACACGTCCCTAGCTGAAAAGCTTGCTCATGTGTATTTTTAAGGTTTATGTAGATTTTCCCACAACTTTTATCTATTGATTGATTAGCATTATGCTTTTGAAATCCATCTATATTTCACTATTAAACTATGCGCACAAACTGAATTTGGTTACCCAATGTTTTTAATGACAGACATTTGGATTGTTTCCTCTATTAAGAAAAAAAGCTTGAGGGGGGGAGGAGGGTATAGCTCAAGTGGTAGAGTGTATGCTTAGCATTCATGAAGTCCTGGGTTCAATCCCCAGTACCTCTTCTAAATAATAGTAATAATAAATACACCTAATTACCTACCCCCAGGAGAAAGAAAAAAAGAAAAAGAAAAAAGAAAAAAAGCTGTGAGATATACATATATAACATCACTAAGACAGGTCAAAGTTTATCCAAGGTATATGTCTGGGTGTACAATTGCTGGTTCTGAGGGTACGTGCATCTGCCAACTAATACAAACTTGTTTTCTCAAGTGACTATACAATTGACCTTTGAACAACATGGGTTCACTCATACAGGGATTTTTTAGAAATAAATATACTGGAAAACTTTTGGAGATGTCCAACAGTTTGAAAAAACTCATAGACGAACCACGTAGCCTAGAAATACCAAAAAAAATTACGAAAATGTTAGGTGTATTTTGAATGCATAAATTACATGTAGATACTAGTCTATTTTATCATTTGCCACCACACAATATACAGAAGTCTATTATAAAACATTGAAATTTATTAAAACTTATGCAACGAACTGCCCACGGCGCCATTTGCATTCGAGAGAAACAAAAACAAACGTAAAGACGCAGAATTAAGACATAACCGAATAAAATCAACGGTAGCACATACCGTGCAGAAGTCACTGTGATAATTACGTGCCCACCTCCTGAGGCTACGCGAGAAGCTCCAGGGCTGTGAGGATCCACTCGGGACGCCAGCGATGCTAATCGTCTCCGCCTGAGCGGCAGTAAGTCTCGTATCGCGGTAACGCGAGCTCTCTGGGCTCTCGCGGTTCTCACGTGGTTTACCTCGTGTTTAGCGAAATACCGGAAACCCTGAATAACCCAGGGGACCTACACAACGTGCCACTAGTGGTTCTGGAAGTGCGCCCAAGAAGCAGAGAAAAGTCCTAACAATGTTAGGTAGTTCAGATAGAAATGAGCACTGGGCAGGGGGAGAGGAAGGAGAAAAGGACAACCCAGGAAATGGCAGTGTGTCTGCATTCAGGAAAAGAGACTCCCGAAATTTTTACTTTCCCTAAACGAGGGCCAGTAAAAGAAGCCAGTTAAAATCAAAGCGCTGCAGCTGCGCAAGGGAGAGGGACCTGGTGTAACTTGACCCAATGAACCTGCCCAAAAGGGGCTGGGCGTGCCAGAGTGCAGGGAATCTGAGGTGTCCATCAATCAATCAATCAATCGCGAAACTAGGATATAACAGGAAAAAACAAAGGAAAGGCGCCATTTTTTCTCTCTTGGATTGGCCGGTCCCAATTCTCGGGAGTGTACTATCTTTCACTATTTTTTTTTTTTTTTTTACTTCACTAATAAAAATCTTGCTTGTATCATGCTTTTTGTCTCTCATCAAAAATTCTTTTTTTTTTTTTTTTCAGATGATTAAGAACTGAGGTAATTCTTATTTCCCTTTTCCGGTAACAACACTACAAGCAAAAGCTGAATTGCTTGGTATGTACCATTCAGTGAGGTCTGCAGCCGTAGTTGTCACCAATTCAAGATAAGCGAATCTGGTGTAAAAAGCATTGCTAAAAAAACAAAAGGAAAGGAAATTAATGAAGCTGTCCCTGCAGCTGCACCAGCAGGTATGAAAACCTTGAACTTTTGAAGCCATATTGAAGATACAGCTTTTATGTGGGTGCAGCATTGCTGTAAGAAAGGATACCTGCAGACTCGAATATTGGAGAAAAAGTGAAGTCAGTAAATGACAGCTTAAAACAAAAGGAAGGTGAAGGATCTAAAGCTGGAGAATTAAATGGCAGCAAAAGATGGTTTGGTAATTTTAGAAAGAGGTTTGGCTTTTAAAATATCAAGATGATGGGAGAAGAAGCTTCTGCTGACCAAGAGGCAGCAGCAGAGTTCCCAGCCATCATTAAGGAAATCATTGAGGAGAAAGACTATCAGCCTAAATAGGTTTTGAATGCAGAGGAAAGTACCCTATTCTGGAAAACAAAACAAACACCACAAAGGACATTTATTAGTAAGAAAGAAGAGTGAGCACCAGGATTTAAGGCAGGAAGGGATAGGCTTACTGTTTTGTGCATATGCAGCTGGGTTTATGATCAGGACTGACCTTATCTATAAAGCTGCTAACCCTCAAGCCTTGAAGGGAAAAGATAAACACTAGCTGTCAGGCTTTTTGTTGAACAAAAAGAAGGGCTGAACAATGAGAACCCTTTTTCTGGATTGATTCCATCAATCCTTTGTCCCTAACGTTAGCAACTACCTTGCCAGTAAGAGTCTGCTTTTTAATGTTCCTTTGAGACTGGACAATGTCCTTGGCCATCCAGAATCCCACAAGTTCAACAATGAAAACGTCAAAGTGGTCTACTTGTCCCCAAACAAAATGTCTCTAATTCAGCTTCTAGATCAGAGGATCATAAAGCTCATTACACACAGTACTCATTGGAAAGGGTTGTCAATGCTATGGAAGAGAACCTTCATAGAAAGAACATCATTAAAGTCTGGAAGGATTACATCAGTGAAGATGCCATCATTCTTACCACAGAAAATCCATGAAAATCATGAAATCTAAGACAATCAATTCCTGCTGGAGAAAACTGTCCAGATGTTGTGCATGACTTCACAGGATTTATGACAGAGCCAATCAAGAAAATCATGAGACTGTGGAGATGGCAAAAAAAAAAAAAAAAAAGAAAAGAAAAAGAAAAAAAGAAAGGAAAGGAAAGGAAGAGAAAGAAAGGAAGAAAGAAAAGAAAGAAAGAAAGGAAGGAAGGAAGGAAGAAAGAAAAGAAAAAAAAGGTGGAGGTGAAGGGTTTCAAGATAAGGATCTTGGAGAAATTCAAGAGCTAAAAGACACCACACCAGGGGAATTAATGGAAGACAACTTGATGGAGATGAGCTCTTCCAAACCGGTACCAAATGACGAGGAAGAAGACAAAGAAGAAGCAGTGCCAAAATACAGATTGACATTACACAATGTGGCAGAAGGGTTCCAATTATTCAAGATTGCTTATGACTTCTTCTATGACATGGACCCTTACATGATACTGGCAGTGAAACTAAAGCAAATGGTAGAAGGGTGGTAGAAGGATCAGGACCATATAAAAACATTTTTAGAGAAATTAAAAAGTCAGCCAGAAATGACCATCTATTTCCATACATTTCACCAAGTGTGCCTGCCTCTCTTGCCTCCTTTTCCACCTTCCCACCTCTTCAGCCTCTGCCACCCCTAAGTCAGCAAGAACAACCCTTCCTCCTGCTCCTTAGCCTACTCAATGTGAGAATGACAAGGATGAAGATCTTTATAATGACCCATTTCCATTTAATGTAGTAAATAATCATTATGGCATGCAGTTAATAAACTTACCTATTGTGGATGTATGTGTCTTACTGTGAAAATCTAATAACTGTATGGCAAGAAATGTTTGAGACGTTTTAGTGTCATCATCATCATCTAAGAACTTATCATGAGAACATCACGTGCAAGACAACCTGGCTATTAATCCTATGACAGTCATAAGTATAACAAATATATCAGAGTTTTTAGTTTGCATTTTCATGATTTAAAGTCTTTTGATAAACACGAGGTCTTACCTTTAATGTAGTTATTAATTTTCTCCTATATAATTTGAGGTGTTATGCCGTGTTTAATAACATAATAAAAATTTTTTTTCTCTGAAAATATAAAATTACATCTTTTTTATTTAATGTCACCAGAAACTGATACTTGTGTGTGGGTCTGTGGAGGTGAAGTGAGATTCAATTTCATATCTTTCCATGTAAACAAATGTGTGTCCAAGAACTTTTTTATTGCTGCTTTTCCAGTTATCTGTACACTTTTGTAATATAATGTTTTCATAGGTATATATGAAATAATTGGATATGTGGATATATTCCTAGGAGTTCCAATATTCCATTAATTAGTTTATCTGTCAGCAAAACCTTCTTTGCTCTGCTGTTGCCTCTACTTGGAAAGTATCTCAGGTGGGTCTTTTCTTAGCTTAATCTTCCCTCCAGTTAGTCCTTTACTCAAAGGGTACTTCTCTGATCACCGTAACATAAAACAGTCCCCAATCTCCCATTTCTTATCCCATGTCATGTTGTAATCGTTATACCCTTCCCCACCGCCTCTGAAATACTTGGAAGACAGTAGGCATTTAATGAAATGCTGTTCAAGGAATCAATGCAGAAGTTGGTATAAAATTTGCTCTGTCATTTATGAGGTGAGGAATCTTGGACAAGTTACTTAATCATTCTGAGGGGCCCTTCTAAAATGTCAATATTTATTTCCTTATTTGCAGACTAAGTCTTAGGGATAATGTTTGTAACGTGCCCACCATGGTGCCTGGCACACAGAAAGTGCTCTGTAAATGGTATGTAACGTTATATACAGTACACTGATGAGAAGAAACATGGAACTTGCCATCCAGAAAACCCCAAATATAAAGATATGAAATATCAAATGAAAAATTTTGTACTCATTACAGAAGAGTGAAAGAAAGACTTTAAAAAGAACCCTCCTGAACTACTTTCAACAAAAGAAGGACTCCATTAGAAGATCATAGTGGTATAGCTCATGGACACAAGACTGGAAGTAGGGAGCCTGGGAATCCTCCTTGTCCCTTTCTCACTGCTGTTTTCCTCTGCAATTAATATGTCTTCTTCATTGCAACTAGTTTTCTCTGTTTTTGAGTTTATATGGCAGCCATAGGTTACTGAGTTTATCTGTTACATATTCAGCCAATCAAAAAGAGGCTCATCTTATGTTTTCAGTCCCAATTCCAAATGTTCGTGGAGAGGACTGACTTGATTGTTTTGGTTTATATACCCACGACTCAACAAATCAGTTGTGTTTACAGAGCAAGCGTCAGAGTGAGGGTCATACCGTACAACAGCAACGCCCTCTGATCCACGTACATAGAGAGAGCAATGACCTAACCCCCTAAAGGAAGGAATCCTCTGTAAGTTAAGGGGTCTGGGAAGACCACAGATAGGCATCCATTCTCACTATATTTTTTAAAATGTTAATAGTGTCTGATCTTCAAGCATCAGCTCAAAAAAGAACTACAATAGAAGGGCATAATACAGTGAAAAGGCCACTACTTTGAAAGTTAAAAGACCTTGATTTCCAGTTTCTAGTTAACCAGCTGGAATTCAGAGATCACTGTACAGTAAAAGGGTTAAATTAAATAGTTATTATTTTTTCTCACTTTAAAATTTTATAATTCAATCCTTTCAATGATAAGCTAAATTCCAGGATATGTTGATAGCTGTAAGTAAAATTTTTCTTTTCTTGGCTTCTTAATCCATGTGGTTTTTTTTCCTAGATCCCTTATCTAATGCTGCAATTATATGATTCTATAATGAATGACTAGGTGCAAATCCAAATCCCTTGTGCAGAGAGACCCTAAAAAGGAGAGTTTATTTTTCTCCAACATCAAAGAAAGATAGATATTGAGACCTGACTTTCCTATCATGAAACTCTTATTTTACGTGACATGTTGAACAGCTCCAAAAGGGCAAAGCACGCTGAGAAAGATGTGTGTTTCTTCCCTCATTTGACCTCACATTCCTCTGGAGGGATCACTCCCATGGTGACAGCATCTGGCAAATGCGACAGTACCATCACCAATTAAAGTGCCTCCTTTCCCTCACAGCCAGTGCCCATTTTATTCGAGATGTGTAATTTGGCCTCCTTCTGTCACAAATCTTCTCTCCTCAATGGCAGTTTGAGGAAACGGACTCCGCTGCTTGATTTCCCTCCTACGACAGGAAGTTCAGCCCCTGAAACCTCACCCACATGGCTCTAATTAGTTTCCCCTTCACAGCCCTCAGATTCGAATGGGCACTACCAACAGGCCCATGAAGGCAAAGCCAAGTAGATAATCGCTTGCAAATGACACAGACAGCAAAGCCATTAATGCCAAAAGAATAACATAGTGTGTTAACAACTGTACTACCGTGATGAATGCCAGAGTCATACATGGAAAGAATGATTAGGGAAGTGAAGGCTTCTTTTTCTGAGCAACTACCAGGTACCAGGTGTTAAGCTAAGATGTTTAAACAGGTTACCTCATTTAATCCAATTATAAAATCTCCATTCTTAAAGTGAGAAAAAGAAGGCTTGGAGAAGAACCTGCCAAAATTACACAGAACAAACAAAACAAAACAAAACAAAAAAAGTATTGTTTAGGGTAAGTTTTCCAAACTCAAATGCTCGCAGGAGCCAAGCTGGTAAAATAAATGAATAAATTAGATGTGGCACTTGCATATTAGGCAAGAAATGTTCTCTGCCTCTACAATTAAGAGAACACTCTCTCCCAGCAACTTGCAAGTATGTAATACAGTATTGACTATAATCGCAAATGTTCTCACCACAAAAAAAAAAAAAAAAAAAAAGGTCATTATGTGATGTGAAGGAGGTGTAAGCTAAGGCTATGGTGATAATCATTTTGTAGAATGTAAGTTTATCAAATCGACACATTGTACATCTTAAACTTTGACAAAATTATATCTCAAATAAGTCTGAAAGGAAAAAGTACACTATCTCCTTTTCCTTGAAAATCCTTACCCTCCAGATCAATATTGCATTTTTAAAGCTCAGATAAATATTTCTCAATTTTAAGAACAGCAACAATGTGAAAGAAATGGTCACTGCTTATTGTCACAGCTTTGAAGTCAGGGCAACAATACAGAAGGATAGAAACTATGGCAAACTGTAGAAGGCATGTCTTGGCTAAATGGAGCAGACATAGTAACTCTCCAGTTCCCCTGGGAATACAGACACATTTTTCAGGGGAAGATGCAAGTCTGGATTTTTACATGAAATCCTACAATTTTTAAATGCAAGCTCAAACAATTAAAAACCGTAATACAGAGTCTAAATAAAATACACCTTGAAACCACCACTTTTCAAAGTAGTTAAGTAAAAATGAAGATTCTGAATAGTGCACACCTGGGTTTGAAAACTATGCCACGTAACAACTACATCCTTACCTTCTCTAATTATCAGTTTTCTTACTTGTAAAATGAAGATTCTAAATAGTATCAGTCATACACAATCATTAAAAGGATTACATGAGAACTTAAAGCACTCGGTACACAGTAAGTGGTCAATAAATGTTAGCTAATGTTTATGCAAAGTAAATGAGTCAGGATTTAAACTTAAAGTTTACCTTCCTCCAAAGCTCATGCTTTTTCCATTGTATCACCTTTCTCTTTAACCAGCTGAGGATTCTTCATGGTGATTCAAGGATCTCCCCAAATTTTATTCCATTATATAGTTGCTTTGACCACCATTTAATTGTGATTAATCTCATGAACTTCCTTTACCCAGCATATTTAAAAAGCTAAATATTGGCTGTGGTTACAATTAAAGAAATACATAAAACATTTAGGCTCCACTGTATCACAAAGTTGTATGTGCATATGTATGTGTATATGTGTGTGTGTTTCATCTCTCACTCTGCATGCCAAAATGTATACATATTCCTAAAACTGACTTATATTGTGATCCCAAGATGGCTGCTAATACCTTGGGATTCTGTGCTTCTTTATCCACCTATAGCAGGAAAAAGAGATCATCTTTACTCCAGAATTCTTAGCAAAACCCTGAATTTCCCTCTGATTGGACTGAAGGTGACATGAGAATGGGATGGCAGCCACAGAATCAACTGTTATAACCAACCCACCATTAGAAACTGGTAATTGTCAGGAAAGGGACTGAGGAGAGGGTTATCAAAGAAAACACCAAATGTCCACTAAACTGGTTTTGAAATTTTGTTTGGAGAATTGAAGGGTAATACAAGCAGTAAGTTTTATTACCAGGTGCTGTTGAGATAGCCATGGACTGCAACAGTCATGCTCAGTGATAATTTTACATTAAACAACGTCACTCTTTAACGTGAAACAAAATGATACTTAGTATCATGGACTCTCAAAGCTTAAAAACTGGAAGAAATCTTAGCAGCTAATGCTATATAATATATATATGTTTGATAGATAAATAAAATAGTTCCTGGATAGCATAAATAACATGCTTAACATCAAACTTAAAAGTTAATTGTAACTGGAATCCATATTTATCTACCTATAAAAGATGAAAAGAGAAAGGAGAAGAAACAGGGAAAGAGGATGGGAAAAGAAAAGAAAGGAAGAGAAAGAAATAATTACTAGACCTCGTATTTTGTCAAAGGCAACTCTTCTTCCAGATTTTCAGATTTTAAAAAAATCATAGTATTCTCTGATTCTGTCTCTGGCAATTTCAATAGCAGAATATTGCCAGAAGTGGCAAGCAGTGCCATAATAATGTAGATAGTATTTTTTGTTTGTTTTTTTAGGGATAACAATATTAGTATAATGAACTACCTGCCTAACTTGCAAGTTAAGGCATTGTGTTTTCATAGCTTTCAAAGAGATTCCATAACTGTACCCTCTAAAAAGTAAACAATTGGTGCAAATCCAATGCAAGAAGAAAAATGACTGGAGATCTCAAAACGACTTTTCCCAAAACATACATTTCTCAGTCTCACTATCCCCCTGATATTTTTCCAACATAAATGTATGATTTATAGCCTAGCCTTTTGATGGAATAATAATTCTAATGTTAGGGTTAACTATGGTCTGGATAAAACTGTTGTGTCAAACAACAGAAAACAGGTTGAAAAGAGCCAATTTTTGTGTTTGAATTAAAAATGAAAGATTGAAAAAAAAAGTCTTTATTTCTCTGGAAATAATAGCCTTCTTGGATTATGTAATTGTCATTAGGTGTCCCTAACTCACTGGTAAACAAAGATTTACAGAGTATACATATGGCTGCACAGTGAATAATCTTTGAACTACTTTTACCATTATTCATCACTGTATCATAGCACCTACACTTCAGGGAAAAAAATACTCGAGGCAGTGAGAAAATTATTTCTTGAACAGATAACAACAGATTTCTTTTTTTGGAGGAAACCAATCTTATGTAGGAAAATGCATTGATAAGAAAGTGAGTTAGAGAAAGTTCAAGTGGTTATAGATTGGCAAAAGCAAAGACAACAGAAGAAATAATTAAAATTCTCTGCACTAAAAAGAAACAGTATTCTATTTTGTTTGCCCTTAATTATGTGTTGTATACACAGAGAATCAAAAGGAGGGAAGGTATGAGAACAAAGAATAGAGAAGAAGGGACAGGGAGGACCACGAAACACAACGAGGGCGCCTGGAGCTCAGCTTCTGGAAATAGCTCTAGGACTTCTAAAACAGGCACATCTCACAGTGAATTTTAAGTTATATGTGTTTCTTCATGGCAAAACTCTCCATATACTCAAAAATTCAGGAAAATGTGGGCACAAAATCCTTTTAAAAAGTGGTTTGGTGAAAAGCGAGGGGAAAGGCTAAATTCTGCTTCTGGGTCCATGTGGTGTGAAACAGAAACAGAGGCAGAATGGACAGACAGTCCCAAAACTGACCTTATTCATCAGAAAACAATGACTTCTTCATCACTCATCTTAAGGACTTTAACAGTGTCCAGCATGTAGTAGGTGCTTAAATAAACATGTGTTGGTTGAAGGCATGAATGTACTAATTAACTAATTAGTTAATGAAGAATCTGAAAGGCAGGAGTGACTTTGAGACAGTGAGCCCCTTGTGAACTATGCAAATCTTGGAGAGGTGGCCATACTGCTATGTATGAAATAAAGATTCCAGTCGTCTTATCAAAATCATATAGGTCAATAAAACCCTGGTTAACATCTAGTTTACATCTAGGTTAATATCTAGTTTACATCTAGGTTAATATCTAAGACTTAAAAATCAAAGTTTCAAGAATAAATACTACCACAAAGGTTTTTTTTTTTTTTTAATCTTTAAATATCTTCTTTTGCTTGCCTTTAATTACCTATTGCACAGAGAATCGGAAAGTTTTTAAATGGGGGAGGGTATAGCTCAGTGGTAGGGTGCATGCTTAGTATGCACAGAGTCCTGGGTTCAATCCCCAGCACCTCCATTAAAATAAATAAATAAATAAATAACCTAATTACCTCCCCCCCAAAAAACAAATAATTTTTTTAATAAAAGTTTTTTTAGGTCACTACTAAAAGTAACTCTAGAGCATAACTTATAACTACTGGAAGAAAAACATCATAAATATAGCTTTGTAGACACTCTAGTTAACCCAACTTCTCCATCATGCTTATTTCAAAGTATTAAAGGGGCAAGCCTAACAAATTCCCTTAAAATTAGTGGTTTAAAACAGCAATACGTATGTATTACCTCCTAGTTTCTATGGATTGAAATCTAAAAGTTACTCAGCCCAGTGACCCTGGCTTGGAGTGTCACAAGAGGCTGCAGCCATGATGTTGGCCACGGCTCAGTTTTCTGAAGGTCTGAACAGGGCTGGAGGATTTCCTTCCAAGATGGTTCATTCAAGTAGCTGGCAAGTCAGTGCTGTTTCTTGGCAGAAGACTTCATTTCCTCATGACAGGGACCTCGCCATCGGGCTGCTTGAGTATCCTCACAACAAGGCAGCCAGCTTCCACCAAAGCAACTGATTCACAAGAAAGGAAGGAAGAAGTTGCAATATCTTTTGTGACCACCCTTGGAAGTGGCATACCCTCACTTCCACCACATTTGACTTCTTAGAGGAGAGGCAGGAAGCACAGCCCACAGTCAAGAGGAGGAAAATTAGGTTCCACCTTTTGTAGAAAGGAGTGTCAAAGATCTGGGGGGTGTATTCTAAAACCACCACAATGACTATGAGTTGAAGAATTTTAAGTATTCAGTGAAAAAGCTGTATTTTACATACGGGTTGTACTTCAATAATACAGTGCAATTTAACAATTTGATGACCTATTTTTAATATTACTGTCGTAAGTCATCCTTGGGCCTAGTCAAAGGTATTTTCTTAGAGAAGAAGGAGAAGGAGGTCAAAGAGGAGAAGAAAAGAAAGGTCCTCCTACAGCTCCCGTGTGTGGTTTCCTTACATAGTTTCTTACGGTTCTAACGGGGACAAGGGCCATCCCTGATCCAATCACTGTGGACAAGGGAATGTTATGTCTGGACAGACCTGAGGTTCATATCCATCCCTGGACACGTCAACACCTTAGGGACATGTGGACCGCAAGTGAAAAAGTGATGGTATGATCAGAAGCATGGTTACCCAAGGGAAAAAAGAGGTCCTGGGTAGCCAGAAAACGATGCCCACTAATGGACATCATTTAATTTTTCCTCTTTCAGGTAGGTCAGTATTTCTATTATAACAGCATCCTTTTTATAACTTGATGGGATTCTTGAATGATTTAAAGACTAGTGAGAATCACACTCAAAAATGTTTAAGTTTTCTACATCTTGGTAGTAGCTCTGAAAATAGAGAAGTATATTATAGAATGGCAGTGCTAATGAAAATACTCTGAGTTATTCTAAAATTAAACAGCAGCATTGTTTCTGCATTTCACTGGCTGTTCTTTTAGCAAATTAGAAATGCATTGTTTAGCAATTAGAAAGAAACTAGTCAGTAAAGAACGTTCTTTTACAGTGTCACACTATTGAAGAATGTTGTTAACATTGGATCTTAAACACAACTCCTTTAACACCAAATCAGCAAGGTCTGCCAGGTTGATGCATTTTTCTCCCCTTTTCCCATCTTTATTCATTACTTCTAACACTTTCATTTAATTAAAACTTGGTCTTCTCCAAAAGAACTTGAAAATAGTTTTTAAAGACAGACATTAACGCTTTGCCTTCTAACAAAAGACAATGTTTGAATAGTTTTATGCATGTATTTGCAGAGAATATGTAGGTATTTACAGGCATTGCAGTGTACCAGAATGAAACTGATAATTCATTAAAATCACTTTAAAGAGCTGCCCTTGGCCATTGGGTATGAGGATGAACTTCTAGCTCACTACATTTCCTTTTAAAGGAATTGCTTTAAGAACACAAGTTATTTTAACTTTAATGTACACCACAACAAGATATAAAAACACTGTCATAATAAAAACATTCAGCTGAAGAATTGCTTCCCTTAGGTAAGACAGAAAATGTTACCACCAGGTTTTATAAAACCATAAATATTTGATACATTTTAGGGACCACTACTAAAGTGTTTTTATGAATGATGATATTAGATCTTGACTCCTATGCTTATTTGAGCTTTTAACTAGTCACTTATTAATTTTAATAACAAAAGGTCATGGGGATTGTTGACATACAAGAGAGAAAATTAACATTAAATATTAGAGATCTTTCTTAAATAATGCATTGTTGGAATAACCAGACTCGTTTTAATTAGCATTTTCCATTGCATATTTATATATATCAGACAAGGGAATAATTCTTGTACAGACTATTGAACCAATTTTCTGCAGAGTTCAGAGAAACAATAGACACCTGAATTGACCAGAATTGAAAAAAACATGATTGCTATGTTTCTGATAATGGTCATATTTTACTGTAAAATTGTGGGTCAAAATTACAATGTTCACCTCCTTACTTCATTTTAAAACTGTATTATAATATTTTCCCATGTGGTGTAATTCCCTCAAGGAGCTTATGAACATCACTGGAGAAATCAGATCAGTGTACATAAAAGGGTCCCAGAATTCAGTTTAAGGCAGTATATGAAGAAATACTGTGTTCTAATGATTATGTATCAGAGATCACACAATGCTAACATTGAATGCATCTCCCGTATATGAAGAACATGATTCCTGTTAGAAATGGAAGTTATCAATTAGTTACAATATAATATATATAACCCATCAATAGTCTACCATTCAACTGCTCATATACAAATTTTAATATTAATGAGCATCTCTTCCTTAAAGCAAGTCATAGATAAGACATGTTCCAAAAGGAGGACTCCATGTGTATCTAGACCAAGCCAGGAAAAAAAAAAATCTAGTGTTGTATTTGCAAGTCTTAATAACTAGAATCTTGCTGATTTAACCTGTTTTCAACGTATTTGTCACTCATCACTGACATAGTGTAGTCAAATTTGATCTTTTACATTGTAATTGACAGGCATATTTAATAATATACATTTAAGGTAGCCACAGAAAAAAATGTCATGCAACACTGAACCATCATAATTCATGAATAATATTTTCTTACTAGATTTTTCTTTTCTTTTTTTATTTTTATGGGGGGAGGTAATTAGGTTTGTTTGTTAGTTTATTTAATGGAGGTACTGGAGAATGAACCTAGAACCTCATGCATGCTGAGCAGGCACTCTACCACTGAGCTATACCCTCCCCACCCTGATTAATATTTTCTTAAAAAGAAAAAGAGACATTGCATTACATGCTATTATAGTGAAACGCTTATTCATACTAATGCAAGAACGAGTATCAACATAATCACCTACTTTCACAAAGATTTCTAAATTTATGATAACTAATAATCTTCCTAATATCAACAAACCTACAAAAATCTAGAGGGATTCAGTTGCTCGATTGTAAACTAAACATTCTCAAATAAAAATCAGAGCTGGGCTGTAGTTAAAGAGATACAACAGATTTTACTCAGGACTATTGCAGTAAGGGGAGAACGACTCAAACAAGGCTCAAGTGCAAATCCATGGCAAGGGCGAATTTATAGCCAAGTGGGGGGAGCAAGGCTTGGGGGTGGAGAGGTAGTAAGTGGAAAATTACTAAGGGGAACATCAAGGTTAAGGAGAATGTCAGCTAAACTGACCTAACAGCATTTTTTACTGAAGACAGGCCGGGGTGATCAGACGTTATGTGGGAGGTGATAGAGGATGAAGAACCTGATCAGATGCAGAGGGAGATCAGATGTTGAGGATCAGGGACTCTCGCTAAACTGACTTGCCAGGGTTCCTGCTAAAACTGGGTTTTACAAAGACGTGTACAGGTGGACCCAGGAGAAGGTTCGGGAGCCTAACTAAAGTATAGTCAAGGTAGCCAAGAATCTATCAACATAAACATAGATGATTTTAGGACAGACACTGCAGTGATGTCCAATCACTACATGATTATTTTCATAATCAACGTCTAGTTTCAAAAAGTCCTAAGTGTGAACACACTTTTCAGTAAAGTTTAAAAGAAGAAACTACAGTTGTCCCTCAGTATCCATGGGAGATTGGATCCAGGATCCCCTGCAGATACCAAAATTGGAGGATGCTCACATAAAACGGCACGGCGTTTGCATGTAACCTACATGCATCCTCCCATATATTTTAAACCATCTCTAGATTACTTATAATACCTATTACAATGTAAATTCTATGTAAATAGTTGTAAATACAATGTAAATGGTATGTAAATAATTGCCAGCATGCTGCAAATTGAAGGGTTTTTTTGGAACTTTCTGGAATTTTTTTTAAAATATATTTTTAATCCACAGTTGGTTGAATCTGTGGATGCAGAACTTGCAGATACAGAGGGCCAGCTGTATTTTTTATGGAAAATATGGAAAAAAATTTTTATGGAAAGTCATTCTAAAAACTATTTTCAAAGTTGAAAACTGTAAAGAAAGAGGCTGAAAGATTTAAAAACATAAACATTTTAGGAATTCGAATAATAAAATAATATTATCAATGTTTAAAAAGATACACTGGCCTCAGTACTAGTCTCTTAATCCACTAAGAAGCCTGCACCTTAGAATCCCTTGCATTTGCTATTCCTCCTACTAGGAACTCGCTTGCTTGGGTCTCCAGATGTTCCTGTTTCTCTCACTTCCTTCAGGTTTCCATTCAACTGTCACCTTCTCAGAGGGGGCTTTCATGACCACTTCACATGAAATAAATGACACACCTCCTCAAAGGAAGCGGATCTTCTTACCCCCTCACCCTGCTTTAGTTTGTCCAGCTTTAGTCCTCATCTGTTGACTTATTTATTTTCTGTCTCCATTCTGCTCCAAATAAAAGTATGATCCATGAGGTTAGGGGTTTTATTTTGTCACTGCCATATTCCCAGTATAACTAGAATGGGGGTTCCTCCATCGTCTGTGCTCAACAGATTTTCATTAAAAGAATTAATAAAGGAAATTCTGCTCGGTGCTGCCAGATGATCTTCCCAAAACGTCACAGCAATCACCACTATTCTGCACCGTGTAGGAATGATTGCAACTGCTTCCCCACACTTTCCCCAACACTCGACGTCACCAATCTATTTATTTTTTATTTATTTCTTATCAAAAGGAGAGGTATAGCTTTCACCAGATGAAGTCAGATCTCATTTATAACCCGAAGTATATACTTTATTTTTGTTGATATAGTCCTATGTAACACTATAAGGAATGCAAATAAAAACAATGCAGATAAAGTTTCAGAGTTACTATCCTCAGTATTTCATCCTAGTGCTCTCTTAGCTCTAAGATTTAAGATGCAAATAAAAATACATCTTCAAGGGAACCTGTCGAAGGCAGTAATCTCTCCATTTCAAGAAAGCATCCCTCAGCCAGCACCATCCTTCTGTGAAATACGCAGTTTCTCTGGCAGGTCTCAAAGAAAGAATGAGAAAAATGAGAGGATCACTCATTATAACTGCCCTCCTGGAGTCCTTTCAAAGAATAGGCATTTGTGACAGATAAAGAGAATTCAGAGACTAAGAGGGGCTCCACTAAGACTCACAAGAGGCTTTGGCATAGATCCACATGTAAGACAAATAAAAATGTGCAAAGGAAAGAGGGGTATGGTGGTGGTAAAGACATCCTTCATGTGACATGGAAGACCCCAAGGAGCAGTGATTCTGGGGATGCAAACTCAACCTGTTGAACAGTTCTTGAGAATGACATTCTAAAACAACATCAAACAATTAGAAGACCTATGGGGGAATTGGCTTAGAATCTGAAACTGGACAGTCTGCATGCTGAAATTTGTAAGGCAAAAATTATCTTTAAAGTGTTTCAAGTGTTCAAAGATCACTGCCATTCCCAATGTAGAAATTACTAAGATGGGCCACTCTTTGGGTAGTTCTGAGTTAATAAAAGTAACAGCTAAACCAAAATTAAAACAACACTCTGCCATTCTCTTCTTTTTAAGCTATTCTTTTCTCTCATATTTAATAGGACTTTAGAAAGTAAAATGGGTATCTTTCCAAATTGTGAACTATAGGAGTCTTATAGAAATCCAAAACAGTCAGGCCTGCTTCAAATATTAGCCAAATTCCCCATTTGAGAGAATTTAAGGTGGAGTTAAAGCCAAAAAAATTTAAAAAATAAGTACTGCCAGATAACAGAAGACTTGGATCATTTCAATGATGTTGCCAATAGATGACAAATGCAGGGCAAATGGAAGAAAATGTCAAAATAATCACTTCTCTAGCCAAGAGCCAAGCGAGGGGTCTGCTTTCTGAGAAACAGTGATTCTGCTCACTGCTCTGAACGAAGACATATACACACACAAATAGCAGGAGAAAACTAACCAAATCTATGGAATTAAGGAAGAGCACTAAAGTAAAAAATATTCTAGTAGAGGGAAAGGAAGAAAGGAAGGACTATTTCAGTAATGCCAATCACAATTAAGTTCCACTAGAGTAATTCAGTGGCAACAACGCCCACTGTTCTAAAGCGGGATGTGCTAGGATTAGTGCCGCGTCCTTTTGCAAGTGTGTTCTCATCCAACCCACAGGAACGCTATGAGCTTGATTTTATTATTACCCACATTTTACAGATCATGAAACTGAGACATGAAGAAATTAAATAATCTTCCCAAGGTCACACAACTTGTAAGTAACAGAGCCAAGGATCATTGCTAGGCATTCTGATTCCAGGGACCATACTCTTAGACATTACACTACGTATCAGGTTGTAGGTTACAGGTAAGCACCCAAAAGGCAGCTGAACTTTCTGTTTGAAGGCAACCCAACTATATAAGCCTGACCATGACACTATGACAACATTACTTTGCTCACATAGAAGCCAAAGGTTCATTGATTCAAACATTTAATTAGCACTAAATAAAACACAAATATGCTATCAGGCACGAGAGAGATGACAATTTAATTCCAGCTCAGAAAGAGCTTATAGCCCAGCAGGAAATAAGACAGATATGTAAACAAATAATCATAATGTGACACAGGAATTGGCATCATAGGAAGTGAATTTAAAGTGTAAAACACTGTACACCTACCAAAATACTATTGCATTCTCATTTCAGGCAAGGAGGGGGATATGAGAAGAAAGGGATAAGAAAGAAAGAATGGCTGAAAACCTCTGGGGAGAGATATGGATATTCAAGTTCATGAAGCATATAGCTCATGCTAACATTTCAATTCAAACCAAGAAAGAGTGGGATAATATATTCAAAGCAGTGAAAAATAAATTGCCAACCCAGCATACTTTACCCAGAAAAACTGTCCTCCAGCAATGAAGAAGAGATAAAGACATTCCCAAACTTACAAAAGCAGGAGTTCATCACCACAAGACCTGCCTTAAAGGAAATGCAGAAATCAGTAACAGAGGGAAAGCTGGAAATTTTGTAAAAATGTGGAAATTACACAAGATGCTACTGAACAACCAACAGGTTGCAGAAGAAATCGAAAGGAAAAACAAAATGGAAAAAAAGCACCATGAAACAAACAAAAATGGAAAAACATACTAAAACTTACAGGATGCTGCAGAAGCAGTGCTACAAGGGAAGTTGATAGCAATAAAAGCCTATATTAGGAAAAAAGAAAGATCTCAAACACACGACCTAACTTTACACCTTAAGAAATTAGAAACAGAAGAATAAACTAAGCCCAACATTAGCAGAAGAAAGGATATTAAAGATCAGAACAGAAACAATAATGACATAGTGCTTCACCCTTGTTAGAATGGGTGTTATCAAACAGATAAGAAAAAGCAACTGTTGGAGAGGATGTAGAGAAAAAGGAACCCTTGTGCACTGTTGGTGGGACTGTAAATTGGTATAGCCACAGTGAAAAACAGTAAGGATTTTCCTCAAAAAATCAAAAATAGAACTACCATCTAATCCAGAAATTCTACTCCTGAGTATGTAACTGAAGAAAATAAAAACATTAATTTGAAAAAATATATGCATTTTTTACAATAGTAAAGATATGAAAACAATCTGAGTATCCATCGATAAATGAATGGACAAAGAAGACATGGTATATATACACAATGGAATACTTTTTTTCAGCCAGAAAAAAAAAAAAAAGAAAAAGAATGAAATCTTGCCACTTGAAACAACATGGATGGAACTTAAAGGCATTAAGTAGGTGAAATAAGTCAGACAGAGAAAGACAAATACCATTGGATCCTACTTATATGTAGAATTAAAAACAAACAAATAAAAATAAGCTCACAGATACAGAGAATAGATTGGTGGTTGCCAGAGGCCCCAGGTAGGGAATAGGCAAATGGTTAAAGGGAGTCAAAGGGGACAAACTTCCAGTTACAAAACAAGTAAGTCATGGGATGTAATGTACAGCATGGTGATTACAGTTAATAATACCCTGCTGCATATTTGAAAGTTGCTAGGAGAGTAGACCTTAAAAGTCCTTACCACAAGAAAAAAATTGTAACCATGTATGGTGATGGATGTTAACTAGACTTACTGTGGTGACCATTTTGCCATAAATACAAATATCAAATCATTATGCTATATACCTGCAACTAATATGATGTTATATGTCAATTGTAGTTATAATACCTCAATTTTAAAAAAAGCATTCACATATAAAACGCAGACTGTAACAGAAGAAAAGGCAGAAAAAAAAAAGTTCTATAAGCAGGACTCTCATTGATAAAGTTGTCTTCCATGGGGGCTTAGATGAACAGCCCTAACAAGTATACAGGTACATTGGAATTGAACAATAAAGTAAATGGATGGTGGATGGTAAAAGCAGGTTTTCACCATTTAAGCAGAAAATAGACAAGCAAGGGACTACACTAGAATGATCCATGTGGTTATGGATGAGAGTTGGAGACATCAGCATAAACTCATATTTAGCTTAATATAGATTCAGCTGGAAATGTACAAAAATACTGACAGATATGTGCACACGTTAGTAGACATATATTTCCTTGTTCTGTCAGCTGTGAGGGCCTGAAAGAGACAACATGCCGGTTGCAGCAAGCACACCTAAAGCCCAAATCTTGATTCCTAATAACATTCTCAAGAAAAGAAGACCAAAGCTACTTGGAGAAATGTCTTATTCTAGGACCGGAGCAGTAATTATTCAAGATGAATATGGAACATCGTGTATACAGAAATTTAAAAATATAAACCCAAATAGGTGAGCATATATCAAAATGGCACAGAAGCCAACCGCAAGAGCTCCCAAAAGCCAAAGCTGGAACAATTTGAGCAACAAATTATAAAGCAGTATGAGATTATAACCCAAAGCATAAAATAAATATTCACAAATCCACCCTAATATAAATAACTGATTGAATAAATAAACAGATGAGATATAAAAATACAGAAATCTCTCATGCACATGGAGAATTGCAAATAATTTGTGGAAACACTCCACCCTCAAGGAGGTGAAATACAACAGCCGGTGCCCAAACTGTACACTGTCCACAGTGGCTTCCCTCCAAAGAGTGAAGACTGGAAAGGGGGAGAAAGAGGAACGTTACAGTGGAGAATCCTAACTCTACCTCAGGCAGGTGCTCGCAGTTAACATCAACAGTGATGTTGATCAACATCATGTTGATAATATGTCGCCTTGAAATGACATGATGACAAGGGCACTTTACTTCTGTGGTCTTCCTCCCAAATACCCATAACACTAGTTTAATCATGAGAAAATCACAACGTATATCTGACCTGAAGAGTATTCTACAAATGCATGAACAGTACTTTTCAAGGTCATCAAAATAAGGAATGTCTAAGAAGCTATCACAGCCAAGAGGAGGCTAAGAAAACATGACAACTAAATGTAACGTAGTATTCTGGATGGGATCCTGGAACAGAAAAAGGACACTAGACAAGAACCAAAGAAACCTGAGTAAAATCTGGACTTTAGTGGGTGAGAATGTATCAATGTCCATTCATCAACTGGGCTGAGTGTATCCCACCACTGTTAAGTTATTAATGCTAGGGAAAACCAAGTGTGAGGCATTCTAGGAACTCTCTGTACTATCTTCACAACTTTTGTGTAAATCTAAAACTATTACAAAAATTTTAAGTTTATTAAAGATAAATATCACAATAAAAAGAATTTAAAGAATGTAAAAATGAAAATTGAACACTTTTACATTTATGAGTTTTTAAAAAGCATCCTACAGATATGTACCCCCAAATATTAAGAGGTTAAGTACCTTAAAAACTTATACATGGGGAAGATGGACATTTTCCTCAATCTATAAGAATATTACAAGAATAGAGCAACTTTTTAGCAAATCCAAGAAGTAGGGCTTTTGAAAAAAATAAACAATACAAGCAAAGAGTTGCAGAGCAAACTAATCTGATCTTCCTGAAATGGCTGGAATTGTTATTATTAAAGGATAAGATTGTCTCCCTGAATGACTCTCCCTCGGTTCCCAGGAAGTTCTTTCTTATTTTTCTTACCAAAACATTCAAAAAGATGAGTTTGAAATAAACTGCCAAGAACTGAATGGACTGTGGTCAATTTTCACAGCAATTGAAAGAAAGAGGATCATGGAACCTTAAAGCTGGCAAAATCACCAGGGTCAACCCCTCATTTCTCACGTGAGGAGGATGAGATGCAGAGAGATGAGGGGTCTTGTCCTACAAACCGTATGTAGCTGCTGACAGTGGCTTCTGGAGCCAAGTTTCCTCTATCTTCAGGGACATGCTTTTTCCAATGTGCAGCACCAGTGATGGCAAATAACTGCTCCCTGGTACCTTTTAGAGCCATTGCTTAACTAAGACACTCTCCTTCTCTCCCTCTCTTGTGATAGACAGATGCCCTTCTATCACAATACACTTAACTCACTGAACAGATACAGATTCAAATAGTTCTGTATGCAGTACCCTATGCATCCTCCACCCAGGATAAGAATTGACACTTAAGAGTAAATTTCTATTCCATCCCTGAAAGACAAGAAATTGTCCTAATATAAGGCATCTATGCCCTAAGGTGACAGATTCATATTGGAACTGGAGCAAATGGCCTCCTACCATAATAAACCCAGAAACTTCATTAAAGTAATGTTTGCTTATTAAACTAGAACCAATTAAAAGTCATCAACAACAAAAAAGTGATCCATTTCTTCTAACATATTAATTTAATTTGGATGAGAATAAGCTACACCTCAAATTAATCACTTCAATGGGAGCTGGTTAAAATGGTTAGGTTTTCTAGACTATCAATTTTTAAACTAAAAGGGGAAAAAAACCCCCACAAAAGCAGTTCAATTTAAATAAAAGTACTTTGAAGCTCTGAACTTGAAAATAATCAGATATCAAGCAGACACAGCTATTTTTCCAACTTAGATTCTAATTAGTTGTCTTCGGTCTGAGGCTGATACGCATCCACTAAACTTGCAAAGTTAGCAATTATCTGTCAAAATATCTTTTCCTTTAAATAACTTGAGAGTTGTCTCTTGGGACTAAAAAGATGAGCAACAGATAGAGAAATGTTTAAAAATGAAGAATTTGCCTGGCTAAAATCTACTTAGAAATGTGAAGAATCTGTGCTTCAGTAGGTTACCTCAAAATTGCATCACATGACCATGAACTGCAAACTTATTAAACTTTCAAAACCTCAAAGGCAGAAGGAAGATGTCAGCAGTTGATGGCAAGCAGGAGTAAAGTTTGTATTATGATAATGCTTCGCAAACCACAAAATCTGAATCTCAGAGCAGAAAGAAATCTCAGCTAACACCTAATCCAAATTCCGCATTTCACATTTGTGCAACGCACTCGAGTCTGGGTCACTTTCCAGAAGGGACAAGGGTAATTGGGATTAAATCCCAGGGTGCTGCCTGCTCACACAGGGCTTGCCATCCCTTCCCAGAAGAACATGTGGCCCTTGCCTTTCCTGTCTTCAGAGCCAGGCGGCTACCATGCTTTTGTAGTGTGAAACCTGCACTCCCTTATCCGCATCTGTGTTTTCTGGGTTCCACTTCACCCTAAGAGTCAAGACTACTTACTTTGGGACTGTATTTTCTCCTAGAGCACAAGATTTGACTGTCTGCTTTCTAGCCTGAAGCAACAAGTCTAAAATATAATAATAACATATACTCTTTTCCTTCCAAAACAGGGTGACAGAAAGTAAAATATATCTTTCAGGTCCAGGATAAGCAAAAGAGAAGTTATTAAAGTAAAGGCTAATTAAAGAATAAGCATATTAAAGGACACTCCCCTTAATGGTTTCGTGGCAAAGAGGCAGGCACTGGAATCAGACTTCCAGACTTCAAATCCTGCTTCTCCCACTGATTAGCTGTCAGACTCACAACGCTCTTTTTTTTTTCTCTCTCTCTCTTTTTTTTTTTTTTTTTTTTGGAGGGGGTTGGTAATTAGGGTTTTTTGTTTAAGAGACGGCCCTGGGGATTGAACCCAGGACCTTGTGCGTCCTAAGCATGTGCTCTACCACTTGTGCTATGCCCTCCCCCTGACAATGCTCTTATCACCACATCCTTACTGCTTTTATAATTCAAAAAAAGGAAATAAAAAATACATGTATTTCTATATTTAAAATTATAAAAATACATAAATATATATATAATTACATACAGTATTTCCCTGGAGTACTTCCCATGATTACTGCCTCAATGTTTCTTTTTAAAATATTAAAAAACACATATTGCATTACTTTTCTCTTTTAGGAGTTCTCTCTGCTGTACTAAACATGTGTCAGCCAGCCTATTCTGTAATCCAGGGGCTACCTACACAAGTTCCATAAAATTTCTTAAATCTCAGGTTTCTTCATCTATAATTCTTACAGAATTAAAGGAGATAGT
The DNA here is from genome assembly GCF_048773025.1 of Camelus bactrianus. Lineage (NCBI taxonomy): Eukaryota > Metazoa > Chordata > Mammalia > Artiodactyla > Camelidae > Camelus > Camelus bactrianus. The sequence goes on along the minus strand of NC_133560.1, from coordinate 18,059,411 downwards.
AAGTATTCTGCTATGTGTTAACTGTAGAGATTTGGAAGATTTTCACCCCTTTCTAGTCTTTTCCCTTTGTAACAGAGAATCTTAGGAACTGTATTTCTCAGACTCTTTTGTCAACATGATTCTGGGAACAGTTTGGTTTCTACCAATTTAGGGGAGTCTGGGGAGAGAGAAGACAGTCCCAGCACAGTACTCTGCCTCTGGGGTTGGCAGGCGACCATGTGACCTTTGGCAGACGTGCCTCACAGGGCCTCTGGGTACTTCCCCCACGTTTCCTATCTTCATGCTACACGTTTTCTGTGTTTCCCTAAAATGGCAAAGGCAGCAACTTCTTGATCCTCTAAAAATCTATAGCCGACAGAAAGTCAGTGACAGCTTTTCTAAACCTTCACTCTTTAAGCCCATCCAAGAATTCTGTAGTCACTTAATCCCTTGTATTAAATTCCTCTCTTCACAAAATAGTCAGAATGGTGTCTGTTTTCCCGACTGAACTGACGGATAAACTAGAAACTACTCATCACAATGCGTGGCACACAGTAGGCACTTAATAAAGGTAACTTGTAATAGTGGTAGCCGTAGCTCCAGCAGGAGGAATAGTCGAGGCAGTAAACTAAATACCCACATTTTCAAACAAAACAAGGGCAAAATACCACGCACATGAGGGGATGTTCTGGAGTACGGGAATCGTAAAAGAAATGCTACCTTAGTTTTTGGAATTAGATGCAATAATCCAATTCCACTGTTATACTATGTTGTCAAACAATATACGCCAAACAGTTGCAAGCATTGTTTGTGTGTTTCAGGTCCATGTGATTTGGAGGAATGATCTCTAGACAAGAAACCAGCAAATCTGGATTCGAATCTCACTCAACCATTTTTTTAACTGTGATCTTGCACAAATCAGCTTTCTGGGCTTCAGTTTTTAAACCTGCAAAATGAAGTGGATGAACCAAATGCTCACTGAGGGCCTATTCAGCTGTTTAATGTTATGCTTTTATAACTAAGCATGTAAAGGGCTTTAAGGTCCTTGAAGAGTATTGCCCAAAGTCATTTAAATGTTCCCCAGAAATCAAATATATATGATTAATTTTCCTAAGAAGAAATCATTTGCATATCAAAAGGTATTTTTCATTTTAACACAGCCTAGCTCCTGTCCCAATTACCACCAAATTTTTATTAATAAAGTAATGCTGTCTCATTTCAACCAATTTGCAGTCAAAAGAGACAGGCCTGAAAGGATTCATTCTTTCCAACTACATCTCACTATCTCAGAGAGCAATTATGCACTGGTCTTTTCAATCATCAAATCCAAACAAACAAGTAGCTCCTAGCCAAAAAAAGGCAAAAAAGGAAAGGAAAAAAATAAAGGAGAGAGAGGTGCAGAGAACCAGAGATAGACACAGAGAGAAAGACAGAGACACAGAGAGACAGAAACACAGAGATAGAGAGACAAAGAGTATGGAAACATTTTGAAAAGTACAAGGCACTAAATATGTGTAAATAAAGGCAGCTTCAACCACCTACTGGAGAATTGTGAACCAATCAGTGTATTCTATTTCTTTACGTTGCTTGAAAATTTAAATTACCTAAGGCAGTCCAACAGACCCTGATGAGAGCATGAGCTGTGAGTCCAGGCCGACACAGAATTGAGATCCAGATGCAGTAATTACTAGCTGTTTGTACGCAACTGAACCTCCATGTGCCTTAGTTTCTCATTATTAAAATGAGAATAACAGTAATCTCACAGGATTGTTGTGTGGATGAACTGACAAAATACACATGTATACATGTATAACACTCATCAAAGTATTTAATATAGAGTAAATGCTCCCTCCCTGTGAGTCATTGGTAGAAACTGACCCTGCCATCTGTTGTTCCAGGAACTCTCCTTAGCTACCTTATCAGTGCTCTTTGCAGCAACGTCATTATTCTAAGCCCAGCTCTGTAGGGCTAAAATGATTTCAACCTACCCCACCTTGGACAGGTGAAGATACGCTAGAAGGAAAAACCAGAATAAATCAGAAAGTAAATTCCATTTATTAAGTTGAAACTTACAAAGTATGATTTTTTTTAGTGATTAAGAATACTCTATTCAAAAAAATAATTAATTAAAAAAAGGCCACTATGAACTCATCCACAAAACAGAAATAGACTCGCAGACCTAGTAAACAATCTCATAGTTACCAGGGAAAGGGGGTGGGAAGGGATAAAATAGGAGCTTGAGACTTGCAGATACTAACTACTATATATAAAACAGTTAAACAACAAGTTTATACTGTATAGCATAGGGAACTATATTCAGTATCTTGTAACCTATAATGAAAAAGAATACTAAAAATATATATGTAAGACTGAAACATTATGCTGTACACCAGAAATTAACACAACATTGTAAACGAACTATACTTCAATTTTTAAAAAATAGAAAAAAAATTATCATTGGTTTGGAGTATGTTACTTCTTTATTGGCCTGTAAAGAGACATTACCCTGAATGCTGTTGGCTCGTGAAATTATTATAATTCACACATTGAATGTGTGTTAAATAAACTATTGGCAAAAACAATCTCAGTCTCTGAGTATAATTCTCCTTGATAAAAAAAAGACTAATCCTTTTAATCTTTGATAATAATATGAGGATAATAAATGAGTCTTCCTGAGTTTTATGATCCATTCTAGCAAATAACAAAATCTGAGGAAGGGTTCATGTGGGTCCTCGATCCACAGTCGGTTGGCCAGAAATATGGAGAGCCTAGAACTTGCAATTGGCGTCTAAAATAAGGAGCAGTCGTAAAGGACAGAGCCTCAACCTCTGGTGTCTGTGCTAATGCCAGGTAGTCAGTGTCAGAACTGAATTGAAAAGTAAGACACTTGGTGTCTGGAGAGTTGGAAAATTGGTTGGTGTAGGGGAAAAAAAACACAAAACATTTGGTGTCACAAATGTTGCGATTAGAAATAGATCAAAATCTTTTAGGCAAAATCAGCACTTGGATATAGAATGCCTCATGCTGCATTCCAAACTGTTTTGTATTCAATAAATAATAAATTCAGTGAAGTCTAAATCACACCATTTAATTTTCTTCCATCTATTCCTCTCTTCTATTCCTAGAACACAGAAAGCATCCAGTAAACATTTGTTGAAAGTTTTAAACTAAGGCTTTGTTATTATCAGTCTATTCCTTAGATATTTCTCTCACAGCTGTCATTTAAACATTCTAATGTAAATGGCACCCATTGAAGGACGGAATACAATGTGAATAGTGCCTCCGGAGTTTTGCAATGCACTGGCTGTCTTTCCTTGGGTTTCTTCTTAAACAGCGATATAGTAGTTTATTTGGGCAGTGATACTAGGAAGCACTTTGAAGGAATACAAAAGTGAGAGAGGGAAGGGAGGAAAAGTTAATACAGGAACACGAATGCGCAAGTTACTACAGCAGACACCTGATATCAATCCTGCTAAAGATCCTCCGAGAGTCTCTGTGGAACACACACCAGGATTCCCCTCCCTCACTGGTTAAAAGATCCTCTAGGAAGATTAACTCTCCGGTACTTCAGTACTTCGGGCCTTCGCCTTGATGAACACATCCTCTCAGCCAGAGAAAGCCCTTGGGCAAAGGAGCCCGGAAGGCTGCAGGCACATAAGGGACCCATGTACCTTGTCCTAGGGCATGCTGAGGAGACAGTGAAGTGGGAGGAAAAGGGGCAGGGCACAACCACTGAAGAAATGACACAGACATTGAGGATGGGACAAAATGGTTAGAAGCAAGCTAGCAGAAGATTCGACTTCCAGTAAACCTTGAGCCCCAAGGCACACCCACAGGCAACATGACAGTTCCCAGGCTGACCATAAAAGGTCAAAAAGTTGGGGGGGGGCATTTCCTAGAAATCCTCACCCCTTTCTCAAAGCAGTTGGAATAATCCTCCTACTCATTAGCATATGAAATTACCCAGCCCATGAAACCTAACAACTCTGCACCTCGTGGTCGCTCTCACTTGCTCTGTTGCACTCTCGCTCTGTCCTGCTCACCTTCTGAAGCGGCCCACACTCTATGGAGTGTGTATCTCTCTAAATAAACTTACTTTCACTTTACCATGACTTGCACTTGAACTCTTTCCTGCACGAGGCAAGAACCTATTCTCCCCCAACAACAGGACTGACAGAATCTACAATCAATCCTGACATGCATCCATGACCTGAAGCTGCTAGAGTGCGGTTACTTACCCACGCTGTGTCTGCTGTGTGCTAGGCATTTTTCTAGATGTAAAAGATACAAAGTTGAAAACAACAGATTAAAATCTCTGCCATTTTGAAACCTGTAGACTAGTGAAGATGATAGATAGTAACTAAAATATTACACAAATATATGGAGAATGTTTTATGAAGTTCAGGAAGAAGAAATGTTTTAAATGATGATTATACACATGATGATTTGGTCTTCTCTGGGAGACTAAAAAAAGCTTCATAGAAAAAGTGAGGTTGAGATGAGGAGTGAAAGATGAGTAAGAATGTACTAAGAAACACTTTCGATAAATTGAAAAAGAGAAATATGGATGGAGTGCAGAGATAAAAGGGGGAAGAGTAGCAGGAGGTAAGTCTAACAAGACAAGCAGGGACCAGGTCATTCTGGGCCTTAAGGGCCATGTTAAAAAAAAAATCAGTCCTTAAAATAAGACTGATGTTGTTTAAGGGCACAAAGTTGCAACCAGTAGGAAATAAGCCACAGACACCTAATGCACAGAGTAATGATTATAGACAACAATGCTGCACTATAGTTACGTAATGTGATAAGTATCACAATGGCAATCCTATTACAATGTTTAAATGCATCAAAGCAACATTTGCATGCCTTAAATTTACACAATGTTGTATGTTGAATTTATTCAATAAATAAATAAGGTCAATAAAAAACCACTGAAAGGTTTCAAGAAAGGAGTATTTGTGTGGCAAGAAAAGTCTGTGTGTTTTGAGAAGATTACTATGCCTATCTTGTAGAGATAGGTCTAGAAAAGTGCAGAATAGGTATAAGAAGTACCTTTGAGACCACACATAGCACAGTGGAGCAAAAATTGGTTAGCTTGGACTAGACACAGAGTGAAAAAAATAGATGAATGGATTTAAATTGGCAGGACTTGATGCTGACTATGGGAGAAGGAGTATCCATGAACATATTTCTCTTTCTACTTCTGGACCATAGAATAAGTCTTAAAATAATAATAATAATAATGATAATGATAATGATAATGATAATGATAATAATAATAATAATAATAATAATAATAATAATAATAATAATAATAATAATAATAAATTGTTACTTATAGTTACATTAGGACAAATTTTGGATAAATATTAGGGAAGGAGCAAATTTAGATCAGGGAAGATTATTTCACTTTGGACATGCATTTGAGACATCCAAGTGGAGATGCTGAGTAAGAACTTGGAATAGAGAGTCATTAGACTACAGGAAGGTCCAGTGTGGAGAAGCAAATTGGAATAGTCACATATACTTGTTAACTGAGGCCCTGGCTATACTTGAGACTGCCAGGGGAGAGAATTTAGTGTGAGAAGAGACCTTTGAGGAACTTGATTTTCCATATATTAAACCTAATGTATAACCACAAGACAATTTCTCCTTTCAAAGTTTATGTAAATATTCATGTCATGTTGATATAAATAAATTGGAGCGACAACAGTTTTTAGTGTTGCTTTTTTGCTTTGTTTTGTTCTGTTTTTTGCATTGCCTTGATTTCTCATTCTCTTCGAGGTAATTTTGTTTTTTCTCAGATGTAATTTTCCTCCAGACACAAACACACAAATGGGTCTCACATTTTAAAAGTCTGTGATAAAGCTTAACACAGCTTGAACTATTATAAATAAGAAAATCATTCAACAGTGTTCTCAAATAGCTCTCTTTAGCCTCTAAGTTTTCTAAAATGCAGAGTTAATTACTTAGTGGGACATAATGGCAAATAAAATTAAATGGAAAGGAGGCACAGACTTGTCAATAGAATCCCAGAGATAAAACCACTGCTTACTGGTAAGGTCGATAAAGCAAAGGGGAAAAAACCTCTTTCTAAATTTTTTTCAACAGAAACAAAACATACACATCATATGAATAGTTTTTATCTTATGTCCAAGAATGCCATAAATAGACAAAAACACATTTGATCTCTGGGATCTTGCAACCATACACCAACCAAAAGAGCAGCAGTTAAATGATATTTACAGCACTGGAAACAAAGCCAAATAACCTGGAACTTGAGAAAATTCTACTTTTAAATTCTACTTTTTTTTTTTTTTTTTTTTTTTGGAGTACTCAGATGTATTACGCCGGCGGGCTCAGAGGGGCTTCTGCTCCAAAGCTCTGAGCACCTTCAAGATGTGCACATGAGGTTTTATAGGGTAAAGTACAAGCTTGGGGTATTCGGCCAATAGGCATGGAACAGCTTTAGCAGCATCATCATCACAAAAGTGGAGGCGGGGAGGCAGCAAACCAACATTCCAAAGCCAGATATGTATCTTTGAAAATCCAGCTGTCTAGCAAAAACACATAAACAGCAAACCAACACTAATTAACCTAGATTTACAAGTTAGTCTAGCAGAACTCAGATCAGTATTCCAACACTTAGACATGTTAGCCCAGCCCAGCCTCTCCTTCACATTCCTAGACTTATGAGATATCTTGTCAGACCAGCCCGGTTTTTCCTTCACACTCCCCCCTCTTGATGCTTTCACAACTCCAGTTGGAGTAAGCATCATCACTCATCTGTTGCCGGGGCTCATAATTGGAGGCTAACATCTGAAGTTTTATAGCCTCTATCCACTCACTGACAAAGTGGGTCAGGAAGTTTAGGACACAGGACCCAAATATCAGAACTGCAAAAATCAGGAGTAAGGGACCTATGAACAGTGCCAGCCAGGAGGTCCAGCCCCAGGGGCCTGTCCATGGGCTCTTATCTAAAATGTTTTCTCTTTTTCACTCAGTCTTGTAACTCTTGAACCATCCCTCTAACAATTCCTGATTGATTGGCATAAAAACAGCACTCTTCGTTTAGGAAGAGGCATAGTCCCCCCTCTTTGGCCGTGAGTAGGTCCAGACCCCTCCTGTTTTGTAAGACCACCTCGGCCAGAGAGTCAATCTGATTTTGCAGAGTTCCCAGGGTTTCTGCTATTTGTTGGAGATCATGGCTGAATTCACCTGTAAGCTGAAAATATAGGTTGGTACATGGACCATTTGTCACACGGTTCCATGCAGGTGCATTGTACAACCAAGTAGAGTGAGGGCATTAGCGTCAGTAACATCAGCCTTATGATTATCTTAGACATGATGCTGCAGTGATGGCACTAATTATAACAAGATATAAAATAGCTATCAGGATTCTATGGCCTATGTTCCAGTCAGGTGGGGCGGCGCTTGCTAGCCCCACTGCTAATAACGCAGACTAGTATAGCAAAGGAAAGAGGCAAGGGAGCACAAAAGAAATACATTTAACAGCTGCATTGAGCTTTCCTCAAGCTTCGGCCATGCGTTGACTAGCCAGCTTCCAGATGTGGCTAGAGCAGGGCTTGTCGATCCTTTTCTGGTCCCTCTTGATCTTGATCTTGAGCGGGTCTCCCGGGACACTCTCAATTTTCCAGGGACCCTCTGTCTGAGGTGAAGTTGCTCTCTTAACCCTGGAGTGGTGGATCCAAGGGATGACTCCTGCAACTTTAACAGCTGTAGGGGTAGTTAATACCACTAAATATGGTCCCTTACAGTGAATAACGGCATGTGTCACTAGATGGCCCCCTACTCGACAGGATTGTGGTTGGCAGAAATGGTGGGCAGTTGAGTCCCCAGTAGCCCCTATAATAGTCACCTTTTTCTTGGTCAGGGGGGCTACAGGTTGGGTCACCACAGAATACTCTGCTCCTGTGTCTACCATAAAAGTCATTGGTTGGCCCCCTATAAACATCTTGACCTTGGGCTCCTGGGGGCCCAGGGGCAGGGAGCCTGGTCTCTCCTATTCTGAGTCGACCACAGCCAGTCCGATGTGATTACTGGCTGGTGGCTCCAGCTGATAAGTAGGCCTTTTGAGGGGTGCTCTCTTTCCATCCTTTCTGTTTGGGCACTCGTTCTTCCAGTGTCCTGTCTCCCGGCAGTATGCGCACTGCTCTCGGCCCAGGGGCACCCATGGTTGGGGTCCCCTCTTCTGGGGTGGTGCAGGATTCTGGCTGAATAAATTCTACTTTTAAAGCTTGCTTCAGTTTAGATTTTCCTTGAATGTTTGTTTAAGCTCTACACACTTAAGACAGAAAATAAACATAAGTGAGGGTAAGTGATACCCGCCAAGTCACAAAGAGTTAACAAAGAACAGATCTGGGATTCGGATCAGAGTGTGTCTTAGACCAGTGCGCTCTTCATCCAAACACACTTTTTCATTTTTACCTCCTGTGGGTTCCTGTATTAAAACAAGTCTCTTCTCCATCATGTAGATTAATCCAAAGGTCATTATTTGAAATAAGCAAGAGAAGTGGAATAGGAAGCTTACATGTGAATTTTACTGAGTCATCATCACCTGCGTATCAGTGAATTGAAAAAGGAAACTAAGACAAAGTGGGCTCCCAGAGTTACATCCAAGGGTGAATCTGTTCATTAAGTGATATCAACCTTAAGTTATTCAGGGTGACTTGACCTCAACCAAGACTGGGTGGCTGCCCAGCTGTGAGTACAACTATAACTGGTTCTTCATCCTGTTTCTGGGGTTATATCCATAAAATGTCAAGAATCAGATTCACACAATTTTAGATTTTGGAAAGATTATTGGACATGAATGAGGAAAATATAGTTTTCAAAATCTGACACAGAGTAAATTTAGATGTATAAATGGACTTGCTGCCATGAAATCAAAACTTAGCAGGAAATACTTCCTATATATGATTAGACTCTGTTTACTATAGTTTCTCAAACATTTAATCTAATGTAGAGGTGCCCCAAGTGAAAAGCTCCAGGTTCTGCCTTTCTTCTGACTTCCAGACTCATACCCACTCCATCCTGACTTTTTCACAACGTTACTCCACAGAAATCTCTAAAATTTGATTATGGATTGGAATCTCCTCCCTCCCAATCTGTCCACTCTTTGGGTTTCCTTATGACACTAAATTGTGTTCAAACTACCCAGTTTAAGTCAAAAACATGAGAGTCAACCTATTCCTTCACATCCTACGTAAAATTTATCAGCAAATTTTACTGTTACCATATCTAAAATTTGAATGGAAGCCATGCAGGAGTCTCCAACTCTGCCACCACTAGTACTGTCAAAACCACCGTCAATCCTCTTCTGCATAAATTGCCTTAGCCCCCTGCCCAATCTCCCTGCTTGTAAATCCACCCCCTACCCAAGTTACCAGTGGCCTCAGCAACATTAGAAAAACATTAACATGATCACGTCATTTCCCTGCTTAAAGTCTTTCTCTAGCATCCAGATGAAACCCAAACCCCTTTCCACGGTCAAAGGTGAAACCCTGCAGACTGAGCTTTGCCTGCCTCTCCCACCTACCCTCTCATCACTCCCCATGTATCCACTGCCACCCAGCCACAGGGCCAAGTCAGCAGCTGGTCAAATGCACAGAGGTCTTTCCTATTTTAGCATTTCTGCATGTGCTGTCCCTTTTACCTGGAATTTTCTTCTTTCTGCTTATCCTTTACTTTTCTTTTTCATTCTGGACTCAGCATAAATGACATCATCTCAAAGAGTCCTTCCAGAGTCGCTCAGTTTAAAAAGAAACATTCGCCCCACCCCACCCCAACACCCGTATTCTCCACCCAGCAGCCTGGTCTTTGCTTTCTTCACACCACTTGTGGCAACAGGTAATTAGATGCTGATTATTTTGTTTTCTTGCTTATTTCTCATTTCCCCCACAACATTGTGAGCTCTGTGAGGGCTGGGCTTTGTTTTATTCACTAATTTATATCTAGCATCTGAAACATTGTAGATACATATTTGCTGAACGAATGAATGATGCAGTGAAGTGATAAGTTCTCCTCCTCCTCGGAGAATCACTGAGTGTATCTTCAAACATCAGCCCAGCTGATTGTTGAAGGAGACCATCAAGAGGATGTGACCTCTAGCTGACCTTCAGCTGGACCTGGGGAATTGGAGGCTCCTCACCTCCTTCTCTGTCCTTGGAATGTATGTTTTGCCACTGTTCCCAAGAGGGAACTGTTTTCAAGAACACAGCCTTGAGAGAGCAATGTGCTGTGGAGACCATCTGGACAGTATACATGAATGAATCCCGTTATGGCCTTTACGTAAACTTAAGATTCTGGTGGGTGGGTGTGGAGATCTCATTTTGCAGCCACCCAAGACAAGCCTCGCATGTTAAGTCCCCTTCCTTATTGAAACTGCAACCCAGCCATCTGGAGTGGTCTGCCTCTTTGGTCTCCCCTTGTCCTCCGTGTATGGGAGCCAGTTGGAGAATCAACACTGATAATCTATTGAATTCAGAACCTACTATGAGTAAAAAAGCAAAAACTGAAACCACAATCTGGCAGCTTTTTCTGCAGAAAGAGATTTTTCCTCTCTCATTTGATAGACTAACCATAGACTGTGCCGTGGATGGCTCCAATATCGCAACTCTTCAAAGATCTTGGATTTTATTTTTAAACGTTTTCCCAGTTTCAAATGAGTGTTTGTTTCAGTCGGCATTAACACGTATAACAAATTGATTTCAGAGAATTAAAATGAAAATGTAAGACTTTATTTCCAGAAAGTCAATTATTTTAGATGTTATAAGAAGCCAAAGGCTCAAATGTTTCTAATCATAATCAGCAGTTTCCCCAAAACTTTTTTAATAGAAAAAATGTTCCAAGAAGTGATGATATGTTACATGAAAAGACACACACACCTAGGTACATACATACTACATACATTTATGTACATACACACAAGGCATTTATATAGTCAAATAAATATAGGAAATACTGGGTTAGACAAGGTTAAATAGACCTTATAAGTGTTGATCTTCTCAGAGCCTTTATTAATATGCAAATATGATCACGAATTTCCAAAGTAAAATAAAGTACTCAGCATTTCCAATTTTATTTGACCCCGAAGTCCTTGTCATCCGTTATCATCTTATAAAAGTACTGTTCTACAAAAAAAAAGTATAGAAAATGCTTTTCTAGAGAGACTAATTAAATTCTAATTCAAGAATTTTTAAATTGTAGAACCAGAAGAAATTTCAAGAGATCATCTCACTCAGCCTCTTAACCAGATGTCACAAACTCAAATGCAGGACTAACACATGCTGAAATGCACATATCAAATACAGATGGGGAAGTGATGCCTTAGCTTCAGTTCTGATCCAGAATCAATGTCCCAGATTATTTGATTTTCCAAAAGAAGCCAGAAATTTTGATTCTGTATTAAAACTTCCCATTTTTAGATATCGGTAGCTATTTCAAAATGATGTTTTTCAAACACTACACAGACTAAATAAAAATACAGAGGAGACCATATTTATTGAACAATCCACCAGGTTGCAATCTGATTTAAACTAACCTAATTTGTCTATTCTGCTTTTCAAAATTTGTATTTAATGTCTCATCCTAACATTGTTGTACTTGTAAATATCTTCGATTTACTTTCCTTTATGGTCCCCTGTGAATCCTCCAATTTGGCAAATCTTTTAATTGGAAGGTATAAATAACATCAGAATAGTCAAAATTTCCTTCACACACAACATTAAGAAACACCCAGATAACGAACTAGAATGGATGTCCTCCAAGATAAGCATATTTATTCTGTGGAAGAGATCTATTTACTGCCTTATGTTCTATAATGTCCTATTCTACTCAAATAGAAATATTTAAAATAACTCATTAAAGACTTTCACTTGGAAAAATACCAAAAATTTTCAAAGGGAAACTTGTATAGCTCCTAGAAATAATTTTAATATCATTAGGACCTAGGCATTTATCATCTATAAAGTAGGGAAAGAAAAATTTGCAGCATAGATAAGAGGCCAGGCTTTGGCATCAAATAAGCCTGTGTTACAATCCCAACTCATCTCTCACTGGCCAGCTGATTTTAGCAAGGCATCCCCCTAAAGTCTTGGTGTCTTGGTGTCTTAGGTTCAAATGGAGAAAAGAATTGTACCTGCTTCAAAAGGTTGCTGATGGTTCCAGTTATAACAACTGAAAAGGGATCAGTGTTTATCAGTGGTAAAGCAGGGATGTGTGACTAGTAAGGGATAACTTTAGAAAGAAACCTCTTTGTGATGGTGGAATAGCTCCATACCTTGATTGTGGTCATGGTTACATGGATAGATGCATGTGGTAAAATTTCATAAAACTATATACACTGAAAAAAAATGCATGTAAAATGGATATAATCTGAATGTGGTCTGAGTTCAAGTTAATATTTTACTAATGTCAGTCTCCTGGCTCTGATGATGTACTACAGTTATGTAAGAAATTACACTGATGGAAGCTGGGTTTTGGGTACACAAGAACTCTCTGTATTATTCTACAAACTCTAATGAGTCTTCAAGTCTTTCGAAATAAAAAGTCCAAAGAAAAAGAAAATAAAAAGCTTACTGAGAGGATTATATGTGACAGTGATGCAAAGAACTTGGCACAATATTTGGCACATTATAAATGCTCTCTAGATGGTGGAGGTCATTTTTTATTATTAAGTCTAGGAATTGAAACTTAAGAATAGTGAAAGTGGAATATATATCATTGAGAAATGAAATAAAGTTTATCATTTATCTAAGGAGGTAATTCAAATTGAATTCTGAATATTAAAACCAATGAAAGGGCAAAAGATGAAGAGATAATATCATTAAGGATGCATCAGCCCAAACTCACCTCTCATTGCCCACTTCTCCTCATTGAAGTCACTTACCACCACACCCAGGAATCATTAACACATCACTAAAATCAGTCTTTTGCATAATTTATTGTAAAGGCACAGTAAACTTCTCCATCTGTATTCCATCTGTATGATGATTTGAATATTTAGAGCTTACTAATAGCTTTAACACATTCTAAGTAGTTTATAACCTAATTACCTATTTTAATTAATAGTAGGGCTTAATCAGTAGGCAAGAAAAAATTGTGATAAATCTTTATAGACAAGTTAAACTGACTTTCTGATGAGTATAAATGTTCCCTCCTCTTGAAGTAAACTTAGAAAATAATCAGAATATTAATGTATATGAATCTTTACTTTCTCTTTTCCAGGTGTACAGTTGTTTTAGAAATACTCACAGATGAATGTTGCTGTTTTAATGAAGAATTATGAAAAACATGTTCTAGTCACTAATTAATTGATAAATGTCTAAAACAATCTATAACCATACAAATATTCTGATTAAGGTATAATAAAAAGAGCATGTGATTTGGGGTCGGCTCTGTCATTGATACATTTATTTAACAGATTTGACTGAGCTCATACTACGTGCTAGCCATTTTTCTAGGCACTAGGTATAGAGCAGGAAGCAAGACAAAGTCTTGCTATGGGGCTTATAGTCCAGTAGGGAAGACAGACAATCAAACAACAGACAGACAAACAAAGGAGAGCATTTCTTCTTATAAAGAAAAATCATGTGGATCCATAATCAAAAGTGAAGGAGGTGGAGAGAGGTGGGACTCTAATATTCAGTGTTCAGGAAGGCTCTTCAATGAGAAAGCGCCTGAACAACAGAAATGAATGAAGGGAGGAAGTAAGCCATTGGAAAATCTCACAGAAGAGTACTCCCAGGAGAGGGAGCAGCAGGCACGAATGTTCTAAAGAAGGGCACGCTTGGCAGGTCCAAGGGACAAGAGACAGTCACTGAGACTAGACTAAGTTAGCCATGTAGAAGCTGAGGTAGGCAAGACAGCAATAGACAGGTTCATAGTAAGGCATGTGGTGTGACTGAGTGTGATCGGACGCTTCCAGGAGGTTTGAGCAAGTGTGTGTCATCATCTGACTTAGGTTTTTTAAAAGCTCAGTCTAACCGCTGGCTGGGGAACTGACAGCAGGTGGGGCAGAGTGAACAGGGAGGTCCAGCGTAGTAACAGCCTTCCAAGAAGTGATGGTGCCCCTTCTCAGCACCGTGAACACATTCCTTAGTCTCTGTACCTTCTGCTTCCTCATTTATAGGCTGTGAGCTGTGAGCTTTGAGCAAGCTCCTTTTACAAGTAACTTAAACTCTACCTTGAAAGGCAAACAAGCTTGGATGGCTGACCACAGATTCTGCACCTGAAATAATCCTCAGTATCCAGTCCTACCCTGGGCAAAACTAAGAGATGACGTTCACAGAATTTATTTCATATGTATTCTATGAATTTTGGAAAAAAAACCCAAAATATAAAGAACAACATAAAAAGTCTACAGCAATCCTACCATGTAAAAATGATGATCCAGAACATGTTGTATTTTCCTGCTTTTTTCCACAGAAGCATCTCGTATACCTCAAATCATTAAATATCCTTCAAAAGCATAAACTTTTGATTTATTTGCATAAATCTCTACTATTGCACATTTTACCTGTTTCCAGGCCTACATAAACATAAACAATGCTGCAATAAACATGCCACTATGTAAATTTTTACTTGCATAGCTGGTTCTTTCTCTAGTGCAACCTCTTAAAAGTAGAGACTCTGAACAATCAAAATCTGTATCAGAATGTAATGCATTTAACAGACAGTACCAAACTTCCCTCTGGTAACTTATTCCAATTGCCCTTTCAACAAGCACACAGCCAAATATTTTTAAGCCTTCCAGGGCTGTTCTGAAACCTCTACAGTCCTCTTTATTACTCATCTTATAAGGCTCCTTGTATCTACTGCAGTTTCCAACTCTGTGTGTTCCTCTTGGGAGTCCTTGCTCCAGACTTCTCTTCCTCCTGATCTAACCCCACAGAAGTCTACACACTCAAAGCCTCCCAGTGTGTCATAGCACACACTGTCGAATCCCTGCACAGCTGCCTTTCCACCCTTCTTCCTGGCTAACAGTGACACACTCCCGTTCAGGTATCAGATTTACCAGCAATAGACTTGAGGAAAGTAGGCTTCTCGTCCAACTCTGGAGGCAGGGGATGAATATTGATCTTTTTCTAACTCATTGCTAGGGGATATAGATCCTTTTTTTTTTTTTTTCTAATTCCATTGCCTTTGCCACTAATTAGCAGCATGTGAACTATGCCTAGTGAATAAAACATAAGGGGAAATGCACTGGGGGCTTCTGCCATAGCAATCTATCCTTCTCAGGTAAAAGGAGAGAAGTAGTTCTCTAGTTGCCCTGGCCACTGTCCTACTTCTTACTTTTGAATGGAAACGTGATGCATGGATATTTAGCAGCCATTATGTAGCCATTAGTAAGTTTCAGGATAAAAAAAAAAAAAAACAGGTCAAACATAGTAGAGCAAAAGAATAGACAGTGTCTGGCTTCTGGACATTACTTTGACATGGAACAGATCTTAAAGGCCATCTGTCTTTAAAAATTGGCATTTTTTGAAGTTAGCTCCTCCTCTCCCACAAAGACTGGGGGACAGGTTCTCCAACTTTTTTTGATGCTTACTATTCAAAGGAATGGCTCCTAGGTTTTTAAGGAACACACTCTTGGGTTGCAAAACTGGTAGGAAACAGGAAAAAGATTTATATCTCAAAGGGGCAGAGAAAGAATTTATAGTTCTAAGTTTTCTAAAGTAAATACTCTAAGAAAAGGAATCTCAGTGGCCTCTAGTCAGGAAGAAAACTGTCTAATGTTACTGATGCTGAGAGGAACATTGAAGCCATCTTTGTAAATGAACATGTTGCTTCTCCTTCAAAGTTCTCCTCATCACTCCCCATTGTGAAAACCTGTGCTGAGGAATTAAGAGAGCCTCTCATGATCTTGCAGAAAATTCCCTATGGCTACACTGGCCAGAGCCATTTGCAACCAAAGTCCCTCTGACCAATCAAGATTACATTTCTTACATTTCTTTGTTTTGAAAATTAGGAAATGAAATTACATTTCCCACTGAAAGTAGAGAAGACCAGATATGGTAGGGAAAAAAAAAAAAAGGCACTGGGCTTAGAGACCAGAGACCTAGATTCTAGTTTTAGTTTGGTCTAGCTTTATGTTTGGGGTCTGAAGCTCATTTTTCTCAAGCTGATAAATGAGAAGTTTGGACCGGAAGATTCTGAGGTCTCTTTCAAACCTTTATATTCCAAAACTCCTTGATAATTTTGACCAGTTAAACAAATGTATCTTTAGAAATGAGAAACAAAAGAAAAATCATTTCCTTACTCCTAGATTTTCATTAGCTGGAAAGGATAAAGATTACTATGCCAAACCTGTCCATGGTTAAAAAGAAGCAAAATCACAGTCAGAATTTCAAACAGCAAGTTTTGATTAGAAGGAGTTCAAAGCAGTCATAATTGACTTGCTCTTCAAAGAAGCTCTTAGCATAGACCTGCACAAATCACCCAACATAAAGTGGTTGGCAGCTACAAAGTAAAAGATAAGAACTATATTGAGCAGATAAAGAATTATCTTAGATACTAGATGATACTTCAGAACAGTAACTTGCGGAAGGAGGAACACGACAAACTGGGTGTTATAGAGTAAGTTCATTTTTCAAGCAATCTGAAAACAGCAATCCAGAGCAATGAAATAAAATCAGCAAATCTCACCACACAGGGGCAGCTAAAGTTATAGTCTCCACAAAAGAAGTATAAATGGAATGTGTCACAGGGGATTAGGTGTTTAAGGGAGTAGAAAGTTCTTATAACAGCTGCTACTTGTGATAGATCTCAAGAATGTTTTGAAATGAGTAGGTAAGGTACAGAAATTCTTGCATTTTGCTTGGGCTCAATCCTTTGGGAAAGGGAATAAAGTAAGAAACAAGAGCTGGAATTTGTTGCTAAAATTACACTGAACATAATTTTAAATATAAGGTTTTTCTCATTTAAATTGTGATTCATGCTCATCTTAGGAAAATTGCAAAAGAACATATACAAAAGAAAATTAAGAGAACACATATTTCCATTACTCATCTAGACACAACTCTACTTCCTCGTTTTCCCCAGAACAAGATCTCAAATATTCCAATAGGGGAATTACTCCTTAACATCACCAGCCACATACCTAGAAGGAGTGTGTTCAAACTGGAGGACCAAACAGAGGTGGTCTGTTGCCTTCCTGTCTTTCCACCTCTAACCACAAACACAATTCCATAGATATTACTTAAAGAGCCTAGGAATGTTGTAGGCTTAACTTGGTTTGCCCAAGCAACTAGGTTAGGCTACTAGGAAACTACTCACTTCTACTAGTAAAACTAGCTTTCCTATAAGACAGGCATGATTCATGGATAAAGATAGAAAGGGTTCCCATGTATTAAGTTTCTCTCCAAATGGACTTATCAAGGTACAATCCCTGCATTAATCCCGCAGGTTCTCCTCCTATATGCCAGCAATATTCAGTCATTGCTCATGGTGAGTAATGCATATTGGGGTACAGACACTGTCTACCATCAGCACCTATTATCTCTAAGTCCCACCCACTCAGGGGAGAAAAGTGTTTTAGCAAGTAGCTCCACTATTATCCTCCTGTGACCTGCGTGCCGCTTGAAGAGGATTTAGAAACACTGTATGGCAATTTTAGGCTCCCAGATGCAGGATAGTTCATCTTTCTAGCCTGGGTAATAGGGGAACAGACCACACTGAATGGCATGAACATCTCTGTCAAAGGGACGAGTGGGGATTTCCATCTGGTGCTACAGCTGTGGTCAAAAAAGCATTCGACTTTTCATTTAAAGTCAGCTGCTATTCCCTGGGGTAGAGGCAGAGCCAATCACTTACACATTTCAAAAGTAACCCCCTCCCCAGCCAATCCAATACTTTAAAACATTTTAAATTCTTTCTAGTGGGTAGGCAGTTCAAGCTGTGCAGCCAATACCACTTCAAACAAAGGCAACAAAAGAAACAAAACTCATTACCTTTGAGCATTCAAACCCTGACAACACACCACATAATTTATCACTTCAAAAGAATGTGTTAACAATGATTTGACTTCCCCACACTAAGCACCTACAGAAGCATTACAAAGTATGTTGATTGATTGACTGTGCCAGGGGAAACCTATCCTTTTAATAGGATGTCCCAGATGTTAGAATTTGTCATTTACTGAGACTATGTGTGCACGAGCTCTCTGCTGGGACTAGGTGTTGGAAAACACGGCATTCACAAAGAAAGAGGGCTTGGGGTGGCTTTCTGCAGATTCTTGGGTAAAGATCTCAGGATTCCCTCTCTTATTTCTCAGTCCATCTGCAAAAATTAGAAAAGAACCCTGAGGTGAAGTATGGAAATGAAAATAATTTTGAGAAAATGTCTAGAAATTTCCAGGATGCAAAAATTTCTCTCCCAAAATTTTAAGGGAGCAGAAAGTTTTCCCAAAGTTCCCTGAGTTAGCCTTTATTTGCTGGTCGGAAGTGACTTTGGATAGATAGTTAAAAATCCAAAATCAATGTAAATAACTGCTGGCTGTTGACTGATGGTTAAGTCGTGTTATTGACACTGTACCGGCACATCACTGTGTGATGTGATACAGACTATGACTAGATGCAGTAGCTTAGGACCAGTGACACACCAAAGGCAGGGGTGTTTCTAACTCTCAGTTGAAAATATTACCTGACGCAACCCTTCTAGGAAAAATGCAGGCGCTTTGTTCTGTGATATTGTTATCTCTATTTTAAAGAAAGGAGAGAACTATCATGAAGCAGATAAATTATGCTAAGAAGTAAGTATAATCTCCTTACTCAACTTTGCACTCACTTTCCTCTAGAAATATGCTTCCTTAACCCAGTTGTCACAGGGGTAACTCCTTCTTATTTGGGTTTCAGCTCAAATATTACCTTTTCAGAGAAATGTTCTTAACTGACCAATCTGAGGTAACCTCATACCCTAGGTAAAGCTTTATGTTTGTCAAGGTTCTTATTCCTGTTTGAAATTATCTAGATCACTTGTTGATTGTCTTTTAGTCCCTCTAAGAATATAGGTTCCATGGGGATAGGAAACTTGTATATCATGTGTATGGTTAGATTCCCATTTTCTACAAGAATGTCTAGAATATTTGTTAAGGAATGAATGAGTGAAGAGTACAGTGGTTTCCCAAGGAATAAAAATTAGAGACAGATTTTGTTTCTTCAGTATTGATATGTGCCTAGTACAGTATTTGACCACATCACAAACGTTTTCTTAGAACAGGATATAAAACACAATTTAACCAAATGCTGATCACTGTACTTAAAGAGAAATTTAAATGCCTCTGGTGTCCTTAATGCATTACTGCTGTTCACATGGCATGAATAAAACGAAAGGCAGATGTAGTATATTTCTACATTTTTCAGTGGGAGTTATATATTTTTGTTGACAACTGGCTCCCAGCACTTAATTTAATGCTATACTGAGGTATGTTTTAGCCTTTTTGTACTCATCTATCTCTAATCAAATTGAACCAAGTCTCTACCTTATTAGGCAAATGCTACACTGACCCAAAGTTTAAATTCACTGTTGGGATCCTTCTGGGAAGATGATCTATGTTACAACATAGTTTTCAACTTCTCTTCAACACTAAGCATCATTTTTATGCCAGGATGTGACCCTCGGCCATTCCTACAAGAGACGTGACCCTTTTTTCATATTAGGTCCGATAATATATTTGGGAGCTCCATCAAGCATAGGAATGAGTTGTGCAAATAAACATCAGTCCCAGAGTTAATGATTATCTTTTCAAACAATAATCTGTCCTCCAACCTCCTAAAGAACTTTCCTGGAAAATAATTCAAACATTAATAAATGATTAAAACCCAATCTGTCTCCTCTCCAACCTCTGCCTGCTCTCACTACCCCTGCATTAAAGTAATTCCATCAAAGCAAAAAGTAAGTTGAACTTTTAAAGATTCCAACACCTTCTTATTTGAGGTCCCACCAGGTCACTGCTAGCTTGTTTGGAATCTGGCTGCTTCATTATTGCTTTCAGCCGATTTAATATCAACTGCCTATTTGTTGCCAACATCAATGCCTTTAAAATTCTTTGACTGGGTCCCTAATGGAAAGACATTAGATGCTAAGGCAAGTGATTTCTCTGTCTTCCTTTCTGGTGTCTGACATCATTAACATGATTAATGAGGTGACCAGGGAATCCAAATCACTTGTCACCATTAGACTGCTTAAACAGCCAAAGCTTGAAGGTGAGGAGGGGACGAGAACAAAAGTCTTCTCTTATCTCTGGTCTCTACTTTATCAAAAAGACACACAACCTACCTTGTGTGAAGGTAGGTTGTAATAGTAAATATTTCATAATAGTTAATGCTAAGAAAAGGTCAAATGTGTTTATTTGGTTCCAAATTATTTGTGATGACTGGAAAATTATTTCACCTTAAAGCTTAAGAGTACATTCTAGATGACTGAATACTACTTATAAAATGGAAAACAAATAGCTGGATCAGTGCCCTTAAAAAAGAGTAAAGGAAGACACACTCATCAACAGAAGTGATGGGCTCAGGGTAGTAAAAAGTCCAGCAGAAGCTCCTGCTTCAGGCACAGCTGGATCTGTCTTGCCCCTCCTGTTCCTTTCATCTCTCTCCACCATTTCCCCTTTATCTCTCCACTTCTTTGCTATGATTTTCTCTCTCATTTTCAAAATCCTAGAGAACAACAGAGAGAAAGAGAGAGGCTGAGAGAGAGAGAGAATTTCTTTTCTCTCATTGTAGTAAAATCCCCAAATTCATCCACACTTGGCTTAGATTACTTGCTCAGTCTTAGAGGGTGAGAATGTGCATAATGATGTGTTCATATGTGTCCAGGCCTGGAGGAGGGGGACGTAGTTCACCTCAATGTGAAACATAGTCACAAGAGTGGGAAATCACAATGCTTTTTCACCCATGAAAGGAAAAATCAATCCTGAGCAGCCAAACACTAAAAATAAACTAGCTGCCACAGAAGGAACAAATGGTTTTTAAAGAGAAACTGGGTTTGCATTTGGTCATGCAAACTAAAGGCCCTTTGTAATATTTCATTACATAAAAATTTAGCACCTTTCATGGCAAATATACCGTAAACCGAGTTAAAGAGAAATGAGAAACTGGGGAAAATATTTTCAATCCCTATGTCAGATAAAGGGTTAATGCTCCTTATGCAAAGAGGTCTTCAGAAATAATTAAGAAAAAGAGAAGTAACTTAAGGGAAAATGGACAAAATGCAAAGACAGAAGAAGAAATCTTAATGGCCAGTAAGGACACAAAAATTCTCTTAACCTCTCTAGGGCTTAGAGGAATGCAAGTTAAAACAACAATAAAATGTCCTTTTTTTCATTTATCTCACATAGAAATAATCATATAGTGAGAATACAGCCCTGATCAGAAAACAGGGATATATAATCGCTGATCAGTAACAATTCGTGAATTGCAATGACCCCTCTCGGAAAGTAACCAAGCTATTAAAACTGTAAATGCTTACCACCTTTGACCTATTAGTCTCAGTTTGGGAATTTATCCTTTAGAAATAAAAATCCTTGTGTTCTATGAACAAAGATGTCTACTGCAACACTATTTTATGGTAGCAGAATAAAAGAAAAAATCAAGGGGCACCAATAGGGGAAACGGCTGGATAAAACACCACACATTTACTCCACTACTAGTCCACAGCCATCAAAAGGAACAGGTTGGACCAGTGATTCTCAAAGTTGGACCCCCGGATTGGCAGCCTCAGTATCACCCAGGAACTTGCTAGAAAAGCATGTTCTCTGGCCCCATCCCAGGCCTACAGAATAGGAATCTCTGAGGATGGGGCCCGGTAATCTGTCCTTTAACAAGTCATCCAGGTACTGCTGATAAATGGTTAGATCTTTCTCAATTGTCTTGAGAAGTCTATTCATCTTGTTAAATGAGAAAATTAAATATCAGAATAATATATTTAATGTGATGCATTTTTATAAAAAAACACATAAAGTATACATGTTTTTGACATGTACTCATACTTTTGCACATGAATGCAGGAAGTCGTGGAATGATGACTTCAACGTTTTTTAAGGTAGGAAAGGAGAAGGGTGGGAGAAATAACCTCTCTCTCAGTGCACCTTTGCTTCATTTTTCACTGGAAAGAGTGAGCATAGATTACTACTTTCCTACTTGTGAAAAAAGACATTTAAATAATGAATTAAAGAAAAAATAGTCATTGAACATACATTGTCACCTGACGTAGGTCAAACAGACCCCAAGCCATTTGAACATCACCTGGTAAGATCTTCCTTTCACCAAATCTTAATTGGCCTTAAGATCTAGCTGGTGGTGGCCTTGGAATAACTCCCTTCTAAGCAAACTATTAAACAGGGATCCAAGTTTTATCCCAGGTAGTCACAAAAGCTAATGATATGGGTCAGAATATTCATGGAGATTAGGTAAATTTAACTCGTGATGTTGATTTCTTCCTTTTAATTATTTAGCTTTTGAATATAGTCAATAGTCTGATGAGCTCTGATTATGGAGAACTCAGCTAAAAATATTGTGAATTAATAATTACCTGCAATGTGACATTTAAAATTCTAAAATTTTAGTTCCCCCCTCCACCCACTCTTTTTCCGTGGGGCAACTTTAGGGCTATAACTGAAATGACTCTCTAATGACTAGTGCCCCAGTTATTTGATTTTTGCATATTGCTGAAAAATTAAGAAACATATTTACTCACTCTTTAAAAATCTGTATTCCACTGAAAGGAACCTAGATTTAAAATTCCCACAAGCCTGGAAGAAATACTTTCATAACTTAATATGCCATGGTGGTCTAAATGAGAATTTTCCAATTCAATCTCATAAAAAGAAACCTTTGCCACCAGACTTAAAATAGATTAGACATATAATTTCATTAAGTTAACAAAGTCCACTGCAACCCTTTAGAAGTGAATCTCTTTTAATCTTCCAAGTTTATTGGCTTCATTACTTCTTCAAAGAATTTCTAACCCATGATTACATCTGTGCCTTTCTGCAGAGCCACTCAGAGTCCTGAGAAAAACCTGACTAATTGTATTACGTGCTTTAGTTCTCAGCCGATTCCCAACAAAGAGAGAGAATCCTTTCTGCCTTGTATCTCAAATGTTTGCTCTTCATTAACATATTTCACCAGTGTAAATAAATAAGCCTTTCTTCTTTCAAGCAAATATTTGAGAACCTACTAGGTGCCGGTCCTTGCCAAGCACTTCAAGTGCATAAGGAAAATCAAGACAAGGATTTGACACAACCAGCTGACATTACAGTTCTCTAAAAGGATTCCTTACATATTTTTTGCTAATTCAATAATTATTACTTAATCAGATATTTGATTTAACACCCATGCTACTTGCTACCCTATTAATAACTGATTAATTCATTTTACTATTTTGCTTTAAATGTTTTACCAGCTTCCAAGGGAAATAGTTGGATATTTCCCTTCATTGAGGACAGATGGTTACGGGCACCCAACCAAGGAACAGATCCTATATTCCTTCCAAAATTATTTGATTTTATATGTATAATATAACACCCTTTCTTTTATCAAAGAGTGTTCTGAAATGCTGGAACTGATAATACTTTTGGTTAAATATTAGGAAGTTGTACCTGCATAATTCCAAGCACAATATCTTACCCTGAAAGGATGTGTATGCTGTGCTGAGGGAATGTATCAGTTTTATTTGTGGTGGTAATAGAAGTTCAGGTTGTTAAAACATATTCAGATACCATATTCATGGTTCATACTAACAAGAAAACAAGCAGACAGTTGAAGAGACCCAGAAACGGTGCATGATCAAGGCAGTGAGCATTTAAGTGTGAAGAGAAAAATAACGTAGTTTTAGTAGAGTCTTTCTAGTTTAAAGCCTCATCCATGGCCATAGGATTTTTGTTTTCCTCATTAAATCTTTTTTTTTTTCTTTAGTCCTAAAAAGACTTTTCAGTAGAGGGAGGAAGAGATCCAACTTTGCAGAATTCATGTTACTAAAACTTCCACCAGCTGATAACGTCCCTCTATAGCCATGGTCAGACTCTACAGGTGAGAGAATCGAGTCCCTTTTCCAAAGTTCATCCTGTTAACTACAGGAACGACAGAACCTTGGGGCTGAAAGAGTTCAGCTTCACCACTTCCACCAGATACTAAATTTCCCACATTTGTAGTAGGTGATTGTCCAAAAGACACTTCTATGCATTTGCAACAACAAAATTTTCAGAAATTTGATGCCAGCCAGTAGGAGTTGTTCTCACACTAGAATTCTTAGAAGGGAGATTTATAGACCCCCAACATTGGGGTTTCCCATTAGAACTATAACCCAAAAAATAAGTAAGTAAGAGCTGCCATCTCCAGCCAATGGTTAGGAAGGAAGACGCTGGATTTGAATTCCTGGGGTGGAGTCCCAGCTGTGCAATCTTGCACACATTACGTGCTCCCTCTAATCTCTCTCAGCCTCAGCCTCCTCACAGGTCAAATGAGGATAAAAGCAGTGCCCATCTCAAAGGGGTCTGTGAAGATTAAATGAAATGAGATGCTTACTAGCTACTCTGGTCATTTTCAATATTTTTACTCTCATTTTCCTTGATAGACTTTAAGGGGTAACAATGTCACTGCCATTTTCAAAGAACCAGATTAATATTTATTTATCTTCTCTAGTATTTTTTAAATTTTTGCTTTCCTTTTCATAAATAACTTTTATTTCTATTTTTCTCTTCTTGCTTTCTTTGTCCTTTTTTCTAACTTCTTAATTCCTTTCTTTTTGCCTTCTCTCCTAAGGTAAGCAGTAGGACTCTGATTACAGCTTATAATCCATAGTTTTGTGTATGATACGTCTCATTAAGTTGCTTCCTAAAGAGTCTGAAATGTTCACTGTCTTCTCTTGGATTCAAGAATAATCTGGGAGTGAATTTCTTAACTTCCATATGATTGGGATTCTTTTTGGTCATCTTTTAGCTTCTGGATTACTCTGTTTGAGAATACTGTTTAATTTAGTGTCATGTTTACAAAAAAAAACAGGTTTTTGTCTTAACAGTTAAACATTCATTATCACCTAAGGAAATTTGTTCTTATTTAGTAATTCTAGTAGTCCTTCAAGAATTCCCAAGAAAAATTTGACAGGCTCTGTAGCCTCAATGCTGAGACTCACGCAACAATGAGTAAAATCAAAAGAAAGTTCATATTTAAATGTCTGGGCCTTCCATCTACATTGCTTTATTATAAATCTCCAATATCTAGTAGGAATCAAGATGGGAGAAAAAAATTTAAAGTATTCCCATTTGCTTATACACTTTACTCTTCTCAATTTTAATAACAAGTCTTTAGAGTAGAAGCCAGTCCAGGGAATTTGCTGGAAGTAAAATTAATGAGAACTCAAGCATCAAAGCAGACTGCTGAAGGTAAATTGGGGCCAGCAGGCCGGGTGCAAGGAGGATGTGGATAATGAAAGCTAAGCCTACGTTTATAAAAAGAACAATAAGTACAGCATCTGAACCGCGCACACGAGACACTGGAACAAGGAAGCCCCATCATGGTGGTGCTTCTGCCTCAAGGACAAAAGCAGCCCCGGGAACAGGTGGTTTCATTTCCAAGACACAGCCAACAACTCAAGATGCAGAGACCTTCATTCTAGAAGTTTATAATCTAATCTTCAGTCCCAGAAAAAAAAAAAACTTTACCCCGGAACCAGAGTTCGCTTCAGTTTTATGTAGGGTTATGGGAAGAAAAGACTATTTTCACAACTCTAAGCAAATGATTGTTGCTGACCCTTAGTTTCCTCGTCTGCTAAACAGCTACCAGGTGGTAGCAAGTGGCCTGATTACATAATCTCTATGGTTATTTTTAGCTCTAGCATTTTATAATTCCACAAGTGGGTTAACATATGTCTACTCTTCCCATTAGAAATATATAAAGAAGTTCCAGTCACAAATAGCACGACCATAATAGACCTTCCTAAAACAGTTTTGATCCAATACACAATGCCCCGAAGTATTACTTGATAAGACTGACTTTGAACTAATCCTGTTATTGATAAATTAAATATCGGAGGTATGAAGATGAATCAAGTCCAAAGTTATTTGGTGATGCAGAAATTTTATTTACCAAAAAGAATAGGAAGAAAGTAAACTTCTGAGTGCTTAAAATGGGCCAAGAAATATGCGCTAAGTGCTTTACACGTGCCAACTGGCTGGAAATCATGGAAATAAAAATTGTGGACTGTCAGTCCGCAGCAGATACTGCTGGTCCCCTGCCCACGTTCCTTGGGTCTGCTCTCTTCAGTTTGCTCCTGCACAAATACCCTCTGCCTGTGTCTGCATCTCTTTACCCAGGAGACTTTGAAGACTTGCAGGGCTGCCGTGCCCGCACCCTGCAGACCTCCGGTGCCAGGGACTTAACACCTCTACCCTAGGGAGCAGTCTAAAGCAATGGCTGAATGGAGCTGCTATGTTCCTAAATGCCCTGCTTGCTTACCCCGCAGGCAAGGTGTGGGTTTTACACCGTTTTTCAAAATTTCCCAGAGGTGTTAAGATCTGGTTACCAGTAGCAGTGGCTGCCTTGATAGTGCTTCCTGCACTGGCTCCCTCACCTTCCTTGTGCTCCTTCCCCACTTCCCTGCTTATATTTCCTGCACCTGCCAAGCAAACTACTTGCACTCAAGTCCTTCCCTTATCTCAGGATCTGCTTCTAGGGGGACCCAAACTAAGACTGACGACCAGAAACAGATTGATCTCACTGTGCAAGTAAATCTTCAAGTAAGTTACAATTTTGTCCTTCACCAACCCACTTACCTATGCCCTCATGCCCTTTGCCCAAGATTAGGAACAAACTGGGCAGGTGTCTTCCATATGCAATCAAGAAAGTGATACACACTTAGAAAATAAAAATAAATATGGAGGTGAAACTTAACATCCTTATTGGGAGGAAAAAAGATGAGAGAAACTTTTTTCACAAACGAAGATAGTATAGGATGGAGGAACGGAAGGAAGAGGATTAGCCCTTTGATTACCATGTTCCCTATTCTCAGGAGAATTTTGAACATAAAAACTTGGACAAGCATATTTCAGCAGAGTAGACATGAGTTAAGGGTTCGTTCTGCTGAACACTGGTTCTGAGTCTAAAAGCAAAACTGCAGCAGAGACATGGCATGGCTAGAACCTGTACCCACACAGTGGATGGAACACAGTAGGAGCTCAGCATCTGCCTTGGGAGTTCGAGATTTGCAGATAATAACAACTATATATAAATAAATACACAGCAAGGTCCTCCTGTATAGCACAGGGAACTATATTCAATACCTTGCAGTCACCTATAATGAAAAAGAATATGAAAACGAATATATGTATGTTCCTATATGACTGAATTATTATGCTGCACACCAGAAATTGGCACAACATTGTAAACTGACTATACTTCAATTTAAAAAAAAAAACAGTACCTGTAAATATATAGTGAGAACCAAGATGGATTGGGCAGGCCTTAAAGGCTGAGAAAGAGGAAGTTAACCCTCTATAACTAGCTCAAGACTCTAGGAAGAAAATGTAAAAGTCATCCCATTTCAGCTCATCAAGTTAGGAAGGAAACCTGCTTGCTCAAAAGCTCCACTGTGACATAAATGACATAAAAAGGGGTAGACATTCTCCAAAAGAAAGAAAGGGAAACTTTCATCAACTCCATTATGTTTTCAGTATAAAGTCCAAGCCAAAGGCAAACTTAAAATATTATCTTCAGAATTACGAATGAGAATAATTAATTACTATAGTAATATCTTGGTTCTTATGTGTGACAGTAAAAATTACACCTTCTCAAAGGTCTGTTTTCACATCTCTGAATCACTTGTGAACACACTACCGGTTACAGGCATGCTGTTTTTATCTGGCTTGACCATTACAAAGCCCCTCATATTAACAGGCATGATCCTAGGTATGAATATTCTGACGGAGACAAAAGAGGTTTAAATTATGACTGATCCTAGTCTTCTTAGTCACCTCCACTTGTAAAGAATTTGGTCTTTTCTGCTCATCCTCTTTCCCTTCCTTCTTCTCCGCCGTCTTGGTAAACTCAGTCCCCAGGATTTTGCTCTGAATTTGGACAACAGGCATAGTGATGCCTGACTGGAGGACAGAGGATGCTTCAAAAAACATTACACACATGGTCTGGGGCTTGGTAAGGCAGGAAGTAAGGGGAGAGAATGCAACATTCAGGGATACTATGGTTTGTGAAAATTGAGAGAGGAAAGGGGACTGTATAAAGTGTTGCTGTTGAATTACAGAGCTTTGATTCGAACATAAATCACTCACATACTTGTCTGGAATCATAAGCTTAAAGTGGAGTGGAGTATCATCTGGAATGTTAAGCTAAGCTGCCTCTCCTACCCCTTTTCCATCCTGAAGCTATATACCATGATGTTGAAGGGTCCTCAGAGCACTAGAAAGACAATTTTGAAATAACTTATTAGAAAACCAAACCACTAAAGAGGCATTAAGCTCTCATCTTTCCATCAACCACACTCTCCTTCTGTCTCTGAAAGGCAGATGTTTAAAGAGTGAAAATGTGCATATTCTATCCAGGAAAAAGTGGGAATTTTATGTCAGCTTTCTGTGCATCATTAGTTTGCTGGAAATCATGGAAACCTGAATTGCATATGCAACCATTTCATGCACTGAGACCTCTTGTAGAAAGAAGGCAGCAATCTGATCAGTCAGCTCAAATCACCCTCAACATTAACAAGGTAGCTGTAGAGTCATTTGAAGAAATGACTTTCTGCTCCTATTAGCAGACTGATTATACTCTAGCTTCTGTTCCAGAAGTACATCACCAAACTAGGCTCCGAAAATGTGTATTAAAATGATACTGTTTCCTTGCCAGTGTTTATATTCAAGTCAAAAAAATCTTTTTAAAGAACAGGAGTACAAAAAAACATGAAGCCGTGGCAGTTTGCACCCCTCCAGCAAAAGCAATCTTCAAGGCAAATATTTATTGTTTGAGTTGTTGAACATAGACGTGTGGCCAGAAGTTTAATGTCCATGCAATCTGTTTCCAGTGCATTAGCCATCACATTACAAACAACAAACAAGGTTCTTTCTTGTTTAAAATGTGTCCCACATGCTCAGAATCAATCTTGATCAACAGACTGTGGTATAATTTGGCAGTTCAGAGATGAGAAGATTATGGACACATTTCAATTAAAAAATAAATTCAGAGAAGACAACTTGCATGCATGATGTATCTAAAAATGCTTCTGAAAGACATTTAGGAATCTGCCACGTCAACTCTGAACAAAGCTCTTGGTCTAC
Source organism: Camelus bactrianus (assembly GCF_048773025.1). NCBI lineage: Eukaryota > Metazoa > Chordata > Mammalia > Artiodactyla > Camelidae > Camelus > Camelus bactrianus. The sequence goes on along the minus strand of NC_133560.1, from coordinate 18,030,136 downwards.
TTTGTCAGACGATATAATGTAGATGAATTACTTATGAAAAAGCTACAGGCAACCTTCCATTTTTTTATACAACAAATTCCTGAGATATATTCAGAAGTTGAATGTGAAAAATAAAACGGTCTGTGTGAACCCTAGCTCCACCAACTACTAGATAAGAGAACTTAAATTATTTAACGTCGGTGGGGGGAGGTTATAGCTCAGTGGTAGAGCACATACTTAGCATGTATGAGGTGCTGGGTTCAATCCCCAGGTAAATCTCTCAACGCTCTAAGCAGAGAAATAATTGGAAATCTATTCAGAGCAATTTGAATTGATGTTTCTTCCAACTCAGGGCCAGAAAGAAGCATCAAAACTGTTTGGATGACTCTCGTCAAAGAGTTATACTCAGTAAATAGAAAGGATTTGTTGCAAATAGATTCCAAGAAAGCTACTAATAGGGCTCCCTGCTGGCTGAGCAAGATTACTGAAACAAAATAAAGCAAGGTGGAAGGTATTATTGCCTACTTAAGTAGTCTGGCATAAAAATTAATGTGGTAGCTGCGCTTCAGTGGAAAAATAAACAGATCATGCTTAAAATATCACGAGAGGCAAAGTACCTCATCTCCCTCCCAGTCTGTCATGACAGGTGTACAGCAGGCATAAGTGGGACAAAGATCGGAGGAGGATTTATGATTTGACCTCCCAGCGAATCTTCAAAGTGCAGGGTCTCATTTCACACACAGCCCAAGGAACGGTATATTGTATCTTTCATTTTTCTATCATTTTATGTACTTCATTCCCATTGAAAGCATTTATTGATTACCTATTATGTGCAAGGAGCTGTGGAAAACAGAAAATTGTGTAAGACATGGTCCTTGTCACCCAAAAAACCTACATTACATTAAAGGGACACAAGGCACAGACTATTATTTCACTGAACATATAAGATGTCATCAGCTGGAGTTAAATTAAAATAAAAATTCTATAGGAAAAAAGAAAATCAATAAATGCACATAGAGTTTTTAATGTAAGCCCTAACTTCAGAAACATGAACATTTGAAAGAAATGAATACCTATATATATATAATATATGCAATCAGGTATATAGATATCTACACTGAGAGGAAGCATAGGACTAAAGTCAAAGATGGTTTCTGAAATAACTGGATGCTACAGGAGCACAAAGGAAAGAGGTTTTACTACTGGGTCAGAGCGAGATCCAAATGATGTTAACATTTCAGCTGGGCTTTAAAAAAAAATGGAAAGTCTATAATGGAAATGATGGGTTAAAAAAAAGCATTCCAGACAAATAGAAATAGTGGGTGAGAAATGCATTCCAGGCAGATGAAATAGCACGTACAGAGGAAAAATAACTTTGCACAGAGGAGCAGCCATAAATTCAGATTGACTGAAGGAGGTTCATATTGGGACCCAGTTGTAAGGGGTTTTAAATGCTAAATAAAGTATTGTAAACAACCACCCTGTCAGAAACCGGGAAGTTTTAAGAGCAGAGAAGGTGCATGGTTTAGGAAGCAGCCCACAGTGAACTGGAGGGAGGCTGGGCTGCAGAGAGAGCAGGAAGGAATCTTCCTTAATCTCCAGGCAAGACGTACCAAACCAGACCAGGGGGATGAAGAGGTGGGTTGAAGAGAGATGGATGTGCCTCTCCCTTTACAGTGCTCTGACTTACATGCACATAACTGATACATGCCAATGCGACATCAGAAGAATAAGAACTATTACTTATATTTTAAAGAGGAAGAAGCCAAGAGAGAAAATTTGTGACTTGACTTTTTAACTTAATATCTAGTGTTAAAAGATCAACTGAATCATATTTAAAATTTTAAGAGTTTATTTGAGCAAAAGTCAATTGGAATCAGGCATTATCAAACCTTCAGTGGTCAAGAGCCCTCTGCCAAGAAGAACCAGGGAAAGACTTATACAGAGGAAGTGCAGAAGCAAAGAAAAGAAGTTATTGCTTGTCTATAGTGTAAAGCCCAGTTGGCTCTCTGTGATTGGCTGTTTAGCGTTTTGATTTTGGCACCATGAGGCATTGACAGGCTTAGGTTTTGCTTTGCTTACTTAGGCCACGGTATGAGAGCCTTCTCAGTCTAAGGGCCTCCTTGTTTAATTAATTTAACACCAGGCAGTGACAGAATCAGCCCCAGAAAACATCTGCCCCTGAGTGCAGATCTGTTGTTCTCTTCACAGCGTATCACTAACTTTCACAGGCTTCTGGTCAGAAATTAAAGAATGAATACTTTAAGATGAATTGGATGTTACAACTTGAAAGATAAAACCACTACGAGAATAAAGTACACAGCGTGTCACCAAACAAAGATGGCGCCAGTGACTCAGGAGTTCAACCTCACACAACTGTCGACGGTTTCCACGGCTGGGACGGTTTGTGAAGGCGTTACCTCCATGCCCAGCCTGCAGCTCTGTAATCAGAAAACTCAGACAGATGGCTGGATGACTGCATGGGATGAGAGGTGAATCAAAATCCTGGCTGCTTCATTAGCAAGACAAGAGTTCAAGGTGATCGGCTAATTCCACCTATTTCTAAGAATAAAATATTTCTGAAAGAGATTGGACATACACACGTCATCAAAAGAAATTTCATTTAATGATATTGGACCACTCAAAATAGACTAAATTCCCCAAGCATCACTTACATGATGAACATTGGGTCTCAATTTCCAAAGAATTTCTTAGATACTTGGTAGAGTTCAAAAATAATGGTTTTGGGGACAATTCTATCAGAGCCCCCTTGCATGACCCATAATTCATATTATAAATCAGGTGGAATAGAGTCAGGTTTGGAAATGTGTGGCAATTAGATTTGGAAAACATTGCTCCAAGGGACACTGTGACCAACCGATAGTTTACACTGAATCCATGAGACGAGACTAGTGGTTTTTCTCTACATGCCATATCTTACATCTTCAAATACATTCCAAGCCATACTCTTTTGCAAGCAACTGATTTTTATCTTTCAAAATAACTATATTAATATTGATACTAAGCACATATAAGAACCATGCATTCTTTTTTGTCCTGCATCTTTTAAGATGGTCCATGTTACAGTGTGTTTAAGCAATTTTTTTTTTCTGCTGAGTATAATAAGAAGGTTGGGAAGAAGGAGCAATTCTGATCACAAGTGGGATTTTTCAATCATGAAAATTATTCTTAATTAGTAAATACTTACACATACATGCACATATACACGTACGCTTTCATGTATATGCACACTACAAAGTTCATCTGTGGTTTCAAGATTATTCTATTTGTAGCCACTCAGTTTGTGATGATATTTTATTGGTTTGGGGCAACCTCTGTTTATATAATGTCCCCCAAAAGTGTTTTGTGCAATAAAGAAGAGAACATGAATATCTCATTTTTGCCAACTTCTTTGCAGGATGGACCTGATAATTACTGCATTAGTGATGGATCTACCCTACTGTTCTAGTCAAAGACCTTGGTGGGTTCATGATTATTCCAATGAACAAAACACAAATGTTTCATGGGAATTTTGTATACATTCTTAAAAAAAGTCATCACGGGATGTCCTAGAAAAAAATATTCTAAAGCAAGTCTCCACAAACTTTTTCCATAAAAAGCCAGATGGTAAATAGTTTAGGGTTTGTGGGTCATACAGTATACCGTATATCTCAACTACTCAACTCTGCCATAATACCATGAAAGCAGCCACAGACAACAGGTACATGAACAAGCACATCTATGTTCCAATAAAATTTTACTTACAAAAACAGGAAGTTACTAGCACCTATTAGAATGGCCAAAATCCAAAACACTGGCAACATTAACTTTTGGCAAGGATGTGGAGCAGTAACAATTCTCATTCATTGTTGGTGGGAATGCAGAACAGTAGCTCATTTGGAAGACAGTTTGGTTGTTTCTTACAAAAGGGAACACACTATTACCATGCATTCCAGCAATGATGCTCCTTGGTATTTACTCAAAGTAGCTGACAACTTACATCCACACAAAACTCTGCTCATAAATATTTATAGCAGCTTTATTCATAACTTCCCCAAATTCAAAGCAACCAAGATGTCCATCTATAGGTGAATCACTAAACAAACTGTGGCACATCCATACAATGGAATATTACTCAGCAATTAAAAAAATGAGCTACCAAGTCATGACAAGACATGGGGAATCTTAAATACATATTGCTAAATGAAAGAAGCCAACATGAAAAGGCTACATACTGTATGATTCCAACTGTATGGTGCTCTGGAAAATAGAAAATAAAAAGATCCATACTCGCCAAGGGTTGGTGGGGGTGTGGGATGATAAATGAGTGGAGTACAGGGGATTTTTAGGGCAGTGAAACTATTCTGTGTGATATGCAATGGTGGATACATGACATTATCTATTTGGCAAAACTTATAGAATATACAACACAAAGACTGAACCTTAATGTAAACTATGGACTTCGGTTAATAAAAATGTGTCAATATGGGTTAATCAATTTTAACAAATGTACTACACCAATGCAAGATGTTAATCATAGGGCTTTAACTATGGGTGGGGTGAGAGTGTATGGGGATGCTCTACTTTCTGTTCAATTCTTCAGTAAACCTACAACTGCTCTAATAAAACAAAACAAAGCAAAAATAAGCAATGAGCCAGATTTGGCCTGTAGGTTATAGCTGGCTGACCTCTGTTTTAGAGAATGAAGCCATCATCAGAGGATAGCTGGAATTCATTAACTTATCTTTGTGAATATCACTAACTTCATAGAAATGCATTCAATATAGTTCTCAGAGTTCTGTTTGGAAAAGCTGTGTTCTCGTAATAGCACTCCGGCCAATTACATTAGGATTTTCATATTCTTGTTTCCATAGCAAAAAGTTACCCATCATAATCAATGAAACAGAACCCACCCACTTTTCATACAGGCCAACGGTTAAGACTCTCCTTCTTGCTCTGGCACCGACGGGACCTCCCGCAACACACAGAGCCGCTGTGCCGGCAACCTAGGACACCTTGTATCAGTGTAAACAGTGCTCCGGATACAGGTGTCTTCAGGTTACAGCTTCAGAAATTCCCAGGCTGCTCAGAAATTCCCCATGGGGTTGCATACTTTATTGCCCTCTTAAGTTGTCTGGTATTTTACACTTCAAAAAGCTTTATCTTCTAGAGTCTTCATGTGTTATGTTATCTGCAGCATGGGAAAGAACCCTAGCATTTGTTTTAGAGAGCGCTATAAACTCAATCTTCCTCCATCATCTCTGTGGCTACTTTACAGTAGCAACGTCTATTATATTTTTAAGATACTAATCAAATTTATTTTAGTTAAAACAGTAACTTGTATTCTTAGTAACAATACTATAAACTGTTTTGCACTTAATGTTAACAGTATAAATATATATATTCAACAGTGTTATTATTATTTTAAACATTGGTTTTTGTGTTTTAAAATGCAGCAATAAAATTTACTTCAACATCAAACACCAATGCAACTATGACTTTGTTTTCTTATAATTTGCCATAAATCATAAATAATGTAATGCCTATAAAAGCACAACCATCTTTCTTGGGAAAAGTTGGCTTTTTATTCCCATAATTTTTGCAAGAGTTGTCAAGAGTCAAGACAGAATTTTAACTAACTTGGTACCCATCTGCTGCTAAGTGATACAGGACTTAATTTCTGGGAACCATAAAATGCTGATTTCTTCCCCCTTTTTTGTTATTTTCAAACAAAGAACACTCACTAACAATGGGGAAGCTGCTGAATTCAACCATTTCTTGTAAGGATCAGATCGATTAGCTTCTGAGGGTAGGGTGGCTGAACTGGAAAGAAAGACTTGACTTCTCAGTATCTGTACACATAAGCTACTTGCCACTCATAAAAGACTAACAACTTTTTTTCCTGATCATGTCTGTTACTAGTCCAACAGCCGTTTTGGAAATAGACAGATATGTATATTGTGGGGAAGGTAGAATAGAAAAGACAGAACCCCAAAAAATCTCTTTTAAATAGATGCAGCAGAATCTGAATTACGAATTGAGTTATTTGTCACGTGATCTAGTCTTGAGAAAGTAGAAATAACCTTTAGAGAAGTAATGCAGACATCTACTACCAGCTCTTTACCATACCCGATGCTAAACAGAAGCCAATGCGTAAACAAAACAAGGTCAAATACATTAACAAAGACCCAGTGCCATATAACTGCAGTTTGTTCCAATCTTTCTCTCTCTTTCTCCTTTTTTTTTTTTTTTTTTTTACAGTCTCCAATTTTATGTGTAGGAGGAAGGCAGGAGGGAATCAAAGCTTGCAAGCAGAATTCTGCCTTGTTATTTTGCTAATTTAATGTTCAGCATCTGGTCCACCTGCTGCTGTGCGTGCGCTACAGTGATCTGACACTGATCACGGAATGCTGATTGAAAAATAACGAAGAGTTGGGATTGAAATTCTTTGCAGGTGAACTAACAACATTCAAGCTTATTGAGAAGAGTCAATAATAAACCAGAGTTTTGGTTTTGAGATATTTTAACAGATGGCTGCTTTATCTTATTTCATATATCTTTCATAAGCTCACAAACAGTGCTCATTTGCATTTTCTTTACCTCTTAAAAATAATTGCTGTGGTTTTTCACTTTTATTCCCTTATGCATTTAAGTTGAATTTTTTATGCTGAAATTCTAGTCTGGGCTTTTCCACGTTATAGTGGCAAGGTTAGAATAAGTTAGTGATAATTAAGTGTGGGTCAGAGGCATATGTTATTTTCAACATATGCCTTGGAAACTCGAGTTGCTTTAGGAAAACACTCCATCCATTTCTTCAGCTACAAAATATGGGATTCTATGTTTGCCAGAGTAAGAGTCTGCTTATAAAAGACAAATTTTTCAAAGTTAGAGAAAGTTTTAGGTCATAAGATGAGTTTTTCTAATAGTGACAGTGACTTTTTGTAACTGTAAACAGATATTTAAACAATTATGACAAAGCCACATCTCTGAGTGCTTATGGGGTAAAGTCATCCAATGGCTCAGTGCAATATATACACCATCCTAAATCTTGGACTCTTTGGTGAGTGTCTTGGTGGCACATTACACCAATACAGAATTTATCCCAATTAGTCGATACTTTTTCTCCTCTTGTCTGGCCTAATTTACTTCTAGAAATACTTGACAGAATTTTTTTTTCTCTCATGCCTTTAATCAAGGATAGCAAATGCTATAGGAGAGGAACAGAAGCCTTGATTTGTTGGGAAGTAACATACAGGCTTGTATCGTAGAGATATGGTCGATTAATTGCAATGTTCATAAAACTTCTCAAAACAATAAAAAGAAAATTGGCAGCAGGTCTGAAAATAAGCATAATTACCATCTTTAAAAATAAGCAAACGAGTTTACACACAAGCTAGTTTGATAATCCAGTAGCCTGTTCGTAATCAAACAACCAAAATTACCTGAAGTGCTCAGGGAACAGAGATTGTTTTTGTTACATCTCCAAATAAAACAAAAACAAGCCTGGTGTGGTGCACTGGTTACATTAACAGCCCCGAATAACGCCTCCCCACACTGCGGCCCTTGACTGTATGGTCCTCTCTCACCCTGTCCCTGGCTGCACCACCTAACTTACTTTAGCCAGTGGGATACCTGCCAATATGCTGCAAGCAGAGACTGGAGGACACGTATGTTTCTGTGTCCTCCTGTGTGACTGGCCTGGTTCACTCTTGGACCCTCACCACCACCAAATGAACATCCCCAGCCCGGTGTGATGAACAGACATGGGAGGCGTACGGCCTAACGCCAAGCTGCCCAACCGGAAGCCATCGTAGCCAAGACAGCCCTCCACATTTCTGTGGGAATAGAGAACACAGAATCAGAAAACAGAAAAGATTTGTTTTTATCTTAAATTCCTCAGCCCAAGTAAAGGCATCTGTGGAAATTCAATGGGAGAAAGTTACCAGTTTTAAAGTTTTAAAAGAAAGGTAAGATACCTTATTTCTAGTGGGTTTACAGCATGTAGTGAGAGTACAGGATATAAACAAGGAGAGGTAAGACTGCAGAAGTAAGATTGCTAACGGCTACTTCTTAGTCCCCTGTTCTTGATAACAATAACAACGACCATGTATCTTCTCACTCTATGTCAGACCCTCTGCTAAGTGCTTTCCAAACATTTTATTTAACGCTACAACCACCAGACGATTCAACAGCAAATACAATTAGGTGGCAGATCCACGAGCCATTCCTGCCTCCTTTCTCCCACACTACTTTCCCCTGCTGCAACTGGAAAAGTGAAATATTCAGTCTTCTATATTACCTGGTAGTAAGAGATGGCTATGAGACAGTGTTCTGTCCAATCATATAGAAGACGTTACTTCAGGAGATTTCTGGGAAGACTTTTGTTTTCTTGATTAATGGAGACAGTCACAACTGACATGATGCTTACTCCTTTCTTCCTGCCCTGAATGTTGATTTGATGCCCGGAGCTCTGGCAGTTACCTTGTCACTGTACGCAAAAGGACAAGAGGATTGCTGAGATGACAACCCTGATATTACTAAACCAATCCCAGGAGCCATCTACCTCCAGATTTCTCACCATGCAAGAGAAGATAAACCTCTACTTATTCAAGTCACTATTGGGCAAAAGTTTCACTATTTCAATTTGTAAACATTCTTGATAGAAACTGCAGATCCCATATTTGTTTCTTTCTTTCTTTGTTTTTGGTTTTTGGGGTTTTTTTGGTCAATTTTGTGGATTATTTTCTTTAATTCACTTCAAATAATGTTAAAGTCCAAAATAAATCCACACATTCAATTAAAATTTTATGTATAATCTTTAAATTTAAAATATACCAGATAGATTTAAATTTTTCTATAATATTCAACAAATTGATATTAGTTTGTGCATAGATATCCAAGGAACTTCAAGCATTAAAGCAATCTCTTAATTTTGAACACTCATTCATTCTGAAATATATACAAAATATGCAAAGAGGTGTTCAATTACAAATAGAAACAAATAGATGCTATGATACCGTAACTGAAAGATAGCCCTAAGTAAATACCCTATACTATTAAAAGTATAGATTAAAAATGTAAACAATTAAATAAAAAATTAAATATCCATGCAAAATACCCAATGCAGAAGATACACTTTCTATTTGTTCATTTGATTTTCACACACAGTATGTCTGGAAAGGCGCTTTGTATTTCTGCTTGTTATCAAATCCCAAACAAGCCCAGTATGGCCTCTCTCCCTGTACTCGGTATTGAAGTAAACCCACTGTATCAGTAATTTCTCCAAAACTTCCCAACACCAGTCTCATCCTCGTTTCCAAGTGCGTGTAAGGGGCTGGCTGTAAACTGAAATCAATTGCTGACTTTAGCGTTAACGATCACCAAGAGAAGCAGCATTAGGAGATGCAATTACCAAAAGGTTTCCTTTTTATTTGGCCATAAGGTAGAGTCCAAAAGAACAGAGACCAAAACAGACAGTAGAGTTCAAAATGACTTTTAGAGAGCATATTTCCTAGGGGCAGGCCTTGCATTCATCCCTTTACCCATGAACACGCTATAATCCTCAAACTGATCCTAATTGAGAGAACTTTGGAACTATTAGAATGACTTACCGTAGCTTTTGAATTATGAAGACAATTGAAGTATATAACTTAACATGCAGATTTTGGTATCACAGAAAGAGTTCAAGCTTTACAGCTAGATGGGCATTTACTAGCTTACACACCTGGGGTGATTTACTCAGCATCTCTGAGTATCAGGGTCCCATCTGCAACTCACAAAGACGCTTTTTATGTTTTTACGTGCTTGATACAGACTATGGTATATGTTAAATGTTCGATAAATGGTTGCTATTTTTATTAACTTGATTATCATTTTGATTTATCTTATTTTTAAGTGTTTTTTAGACAAATTTAGAAAAAAAAATCACAGTATGTTCAGCCAGTTTCACGCTTACTCAAAATGACTTTCTGGCCACAAAATGAAATCTTTTACAACTTGAAATCTTTAAGAACAAGGCAAGAAAACTGTAGTGAGCGCGGCATTCACCATGAGGAGATCCTCGACTTAGCTGAGCAAACACTGGGTAAACTCCAAGTTCAAGGAAGACTGAGCGAAAATAAAATAAAACCACAGCAAGGGCTGTTTGCTCCATCTGCCTAAAATGAGAAGAAAGCGCCAATGGGGTGTCCTTTCAGCCTTCACTCTATTTGTTTAGTAAATATGAGACTGGTCAAGGAGCACATGGTACATTTGGCAGTGTGGGTCACAAAATGTTAGCTATAAATAAAAAACAAGATCTTATACCCTCTTTATGGTCATTCTTCCCTCCAGACTATTCATTTAACAAGTATTTGAGCTCCTTCTGTTTGTCAGGCAGTGAGGATACAAAGGTTAATAAGATACAGCTCCTGCCCCCATGAGAGCTCCCAGGCTGGTTAGAACGAGAAACCTTTAAAATCTGACTTCCAGGGCAACCATGATGAGCAGCGATGGGAGCTGAGAATGAGAGCCTGGAAATAAAAGCTCTGCAGCCCAAGCCATTTATTCCAGGTTATAACGTGAAATCTGCCCCCACCCGCTGCCTCCCTGACACCGCTTCTCCATGAGAGCACCAAACGTGAGAGACTGGAGTGAGGCAGAGAAGATTACCCAGGCTTGGAGTGAGCTAAACTTATGAAACCAGCCTGAGAAAAACAAAGAACTATGGATAATGTGTCCCATCAAGCCTGACTCAGAAATTCCCAATGTCCCCTCTGCCAAGCAGTCTAGGTGGGCAGCCTGCGAGCCCAGCTCATGTCCCCATTGGGTGACTTTATCCTAAGGAGAAACAGTAGCCACTGGCTCCTGGTAACAAATCAGGGAGCCTCTCTGGTTATTAAACTCCACCCTGCACACTTTGTCTATGGTCATTTCGCTTACCCCTGCAACAGCTGAATGAACAGAGCTGGAAGAGTAATAATGAGATTGACGTGCAAATAAGTAATTATAATGCAACACAACATGGAAGGACAGATTAGTGAGCAATGAATTCACTGCAGTCCTGGGCTCAGATGCTCACAGAAAACTCAGAAGACTTGTCACCCGGTGATACTTGGAGGAGGACAAAGAGATTTCATGATTCTCATGTGTGGAAGGCGTAAGCCAGGGAGAGAGCATGCATGTTAGGGGAAGAACAGGAAATATGATTGATGTGCTCTGCGAAAGATACACAATTTGACATAACTAGATGCATGTGCTCCCTGTACAGGAGGGGTGGGGGCAGGGCATGGTAGGGGAAGGAGTGAGGAGAGCAATGACACAAAAAGAAAGTTAAATCCAGATTGAGTGTGGCCTTTTGTGCTGTGCCTAAGTGAAGGGTCAGACAAGCCATGTGCCCATGCAGCTCAAATTTGCTCCCTAAAAGGGCATGTTTTAAATTTCCTATAGATTACATAAAGAAACATTTTTACATAAAAAGTGCATATTTTTGTTTTTTCTTGAAAACTCATGTGTCTATAATCACGTAGGTACGGTGCAGTGAGTGGCCCTCTTAAAGCCACAAAGTGACCATGTGGCCATGGACCCTGCCCAGCCCACATCATTCATTTCCTTTCTTGCCTAAGCCTGGAAGACATGTGAGTTTTTCACTCCTGCACTCAGCAATGGAAAGATAGCAAAAGTGTTTTACAGGAATATTGATAAGATCACATTCCTTATTTGTTCAAAACTGTGAGCAAAAAAAGAAGGGTTCACAGAAACTCTACTAATACCAGCCAGCATTTTAATAATTTCAAACTCTCTCACTGTTGCCTATGCAATTTTTAATAGTGTGTAAAATGGATCTCAGAAATACAACTATTTTATTACCAAGTCCTTCTTTTTCTCTCCTTTTGTAAAAGAATTTTCAAATCATGGAGCCCATCCCCAGAAAGCCACAGAAGAGAAATTATTTTATTGTGCTGAACGCCTTAAATAATTCAAATCAAAACAAACTATGAACTTAATATCACTTATCTACGATGTTTTAATGCATATTAAATATCTAGCATTGCTCTGATTGGTTAAATAAAAGTTTATCCCAAGCCCTTCAGCCTATGTATTGTGTTGGTATGTGACCTCAATACTTGGAGGTTTAGTTTTGCCCTCAAATCAGAGGAAAGTTGAGTTTAATAGTATCAGCATCCTTCATTGCAGTACACTGAATTAAAAAAACAATGAACATTTTATCCTCAGGTAACTCTTACAATCCAAAATTCTTAATGAAAGAGATTTACTAAAAGAAGTAGGAGTTTGGTTGGTGTAATTTAGCTTTTTTACTTATTAAGTTTACTAATCAAAGTTATTTAGACATTCTCCAAGATACATAGTTAAGATGCATAAGTGTAAATCTTCTTGAGAAACTGAGTTGCAAAATCCTCTAAAGTAAAAAAAGACCAAGCGAAAATATGAACAGATGCCACCACAACAAATGAGTGCAAGGGGAGAAAAAAATGATTGACAAAAATACAGACCTCTACTATTGACTGAGCACCTTTTAGTGTCAGGTTCCACTTTGGGCTTTTTACATATTACATATTTAAACCTTACAACAAATCTATGAGAAGTTAAGGTCCCCCTTTCGTAAGTGTAGAAGCGGAGGCTCAGAGAGGTTAAGTAATGTGAAGACGTCACAGTTGCAAGAGGTGCTCAGTTTTGAACCCAACATTTGTCTGATCGCAAAGCTATGCTTTTCTTTTACGTACATTAAAGTATAATTGACTTACAATGTTATATTAGTTTTTACATATTACAAAAGGTTCACTACGACAAGTCTAGTTACATCTGTCACCATACAAAGCTATTACAAGATTATTGACTCTGCTTCTTATACTGTACATTACATTCTCATGATTTATTTTATAACTAAAAGTTTGTAATTCTTAATCCCCTTCCCTTGTTTAGCCCCTCCTCCCCACCTCCCTCCTCTCTGGCAACCATCAGTTTGTTTCCTGTATCTATGAGTCCATTTCTGTTTTGTCAAATTTGTTCATTTGTTTTGTTCATTTAGATTCCACAAATAAGTAAAATTCTATGGTATTTGTCTTCCTTTGCCTGACTTAATTCACTTAGCATAATACCCTCTAGGTGCATCCATGTTGTCACAAATAGCAAGATTTCATTTTTTACATCTCAGTAATATTCTTTATCCAGTCATCTATGGATGGACACTGAGGTTGCCTTCATACCTTGACTATTGTAAATAATGCTGCAGTGAATATTGGTCTGCATATATCTTCTCAAATTACTGTTTTCATATAAATACCCAGAAGTGGAACTGCTGGTTCACAATGGTAATTCTACTTTTAATTTTTTTGAGAAATCTCTATACTGTTTTTGCACCAATTTACATTCTTACCAACAGTGTATGAGGGCTCCCTTTTCTCCACATCCTTGCCAACTCTTTTTACTACTTGTCTTCTAGGTAACAGCCATTCTGGTAGGTGTGAGGTGATATCTCATTGTGGTTTTGATTTGCATTTCCCTAATGAGTATTGGCATTAATCGATGACAAAGGAGGCAGGAATATATAATGGGGGAAAGACAGCCTCTTTAATAAGTGGTGTTGGGAAAACTGGACAGCTACACCCACAAAAACTGAAACTAGACTACTTTCTTATACCACATACAAAAATAAATTCAAAATAAATTGAAGACTTAAATGTTAGACCTGAAACTATAAAATTCCTGAAAGGAAACATCAGGAGTACTCTCTTCGACATCAGTCTTAACAATATTTTTTTGGATCTATCTCAAAAGGCAAAGGGAACAAAAGCGAAAATAAACAAATGTGACTACATCAAACTAAAAAGCTCTCGGACAGTGAAGGAAACGATCAATGAAACCAGAAGGCAACCTATTGAATGGGAGAAGATATTTGTAAATGATATGTCCAATAAAGGGTTAATATCCAAAATATATTTGAAAAGTTCATACAACTCAATATCAAAAGTAATAATAATCATAATCCAATTAAAAATGGGCAAACAGGTTTTTCCAAAGAAGATATACAGATGGCCAAAGCTATGCTTTGAAGGGAAACTAAGCACTTAAAATGATACGAGTTATACTGAGAATCGCCCAGTCCTCCTGAAGGACAACTGCTAATCTCAGCTGTGTGAGGGATCTGAAGCTAGATGCACATATTGTGGAAGGGAGGTTTACAGGTCTCTCGTATTTGTTCTTTTGTTAAGGGGGAGCTCCTGCAAAGGTTACACACACGCACACACACACACACAAACACACACACAGCAGCAGCAGCAGCAGCAATATTATTAGCATCAAACTGACAGCAGTCCTATATGTCTCTCAAGTTAGAAGAGGCTGGGCCATTCCTTTCCCAAGAATAGTTAGGCCATTTTAAAGGAGATGAAATGTTAGGCACCTGGACAGGCACTGCCCCTGGCACTGGCGTGGATAAAAATGCACTATTCTGCTGCAAGGAGCAGCAATCAATACATTCACAAGCTATCCATCCTGGCTAATACCCTGAATTGAATCGGGCACCAAAGGCCGTTGAAAAGAAATTCTTAAACCAGAGACCCTCTTTTATCTGTGTCTTTAATATTTCACTGGGTTTGAGGAAACGCTGGCCAAATAACTCCACCAAAGTAGCATTAATTCCATCTAGATATTATTGCAGGTGAAGGAGCCAACAAGACTCAAGGGTAAGAATGAAGCCGCCAAACAAGATGGATGGAACGGCAGCACGAAGACACAGGATAAGTGACTGAGGAGCAGAAAGAGGGCCGGGCCACGGAGGCCAGAAAACCAAAGGCAGCTTTTTGGTACTAAGCTCTGAACAGGAAGATCAGGTCACATCAGAAAAACCCAAAGGAAGGCTTGGAAAGCTCAGATCTCTTCCTAACGGCTTCATCTCATTTACAGATTCACCCAGGTACACATCTACTTTCAAATTTTGCTATCTGCCTAGTGTGAAAAAAACAGAAAGGGCAGGAAATAATAGCCTCAAAAAAAAAAAAAGAAAAGATAGGTAATAGCAGTTATCAGAATTTTAAGTGGAATCATTATTCTAATCGATGTCAACAACTCTGCTGTAAATGGGCTCATTTCCAGAATCTTGACACTTATTGTCTGTCCAGGTTTCACAATTTCTCCTGGTTACAGTAGCATTTGCAAGGGAATCTTATCTTCCTGCCTATACATTGTCTTAGATTTTAAACTCCTGGAGGCAATGATATGTTTTACACTTACTTTTATGTAACCGGCTGCACTTTCTTTTAAATAATAACTCGTTGCCTTTACAAAGCAGATTATATATTTCAGTAGAGTTTTTCCATTGTATCATTTTATTTGACTCCCATTGTCTTGTGGGGACGAGCAGGATGGCATTATCCCAGTTTTACAGTTAAATTTTAAAAAGAATAAATAGTTTCTCAGGAACACACAACTATTAAGGGTTGAGGCAAGAACCTAAGTCATCTGATCTAAGGATAAATGAACCCAATTTTCAGATTTACTTCTTTTCCAAGACGAAAAAAAGCTGCAATTATTTGAATGCATTTGGAATACTGGAAGTCTACTCAGCCTAACTCATGGGTCAAAACCCATGAGCAAAATCTTCAGGACCTGCTGTTTAGCCCAGACACTGTTATAAAGGGCAGTGTAGCAAATTACTTAAGCAGTTGGCAGAAATGTGAGTTGGAGATTTCCTTCGAGGAAGAAATTAATTTTGATTAGGTGCATGTTGAAGTTTAAATGAATACAATGGTCTACTGAATAGCTTAACTATAAAGTAAAGCAAAGGTCATTGCCATGGACTGAATGTGTGTCCCCCAAATTCACATGTTGAAACCTTAACCCCACCATGATGGTATTTGGAATATGGGGGTCTTTGGTAATTAGGAACTTGGTCATAAGGTAATTAGGGTTAGATTAGGTTGTGAAGGTGGGTCACTCATGATGGGATTAATGCCTTTGTACAAAGAAGATGAGATGGGAGATCTCTCTCTTAGGGCACACACCAAGGAAGGCCATGTGAGCACATACACATGAAGAGGGCCCTCACCAGGAACCTGACTGTGCTAGCATCCTGACCTCGGGCTTCTGGACTCCGGAACTTTGAGAAACAAATGTTTGTTGTTTTAGCCACCCAGTCTATGATTTTCTGTTGTAGCAGCCCACGCAGACTGAGACAGTCACACAAGTAGGCAGGTGTCATTCATGGACACAGCATACAAGCTGCTTAGCATCAATTCCATACACCAGGTGGCCTCTGCTGTCATTTGAGAGTGTGACCCTGCAACCCAAGTAATGATTTCTTCTTCATTCTTCTAAAAGGCACTGCACTGAGAATCCTGTTCCTAGTAAGTTACAGCTCCTAAAAATGACACCAAGTAAAGAACTTTTCAAAGCAAGGTTAAATATCTATCAACTGGGTCAATCAAAAATTCTGTAAGTAATATTGGCTAGACAAGTCCATTAGATGATTGCCCCAGGATGCCATTCACTGATCAATGGGCTATTACATATTACTCTCCAAAATAAAAGTAAACACCTCAAAAAAAAAAAAAAAAAAAAAAAGACCACCTTGGAGACACTCTTAGCGAGATGTAATACCTAATACACTGCTCACATAGTGAGAACACTAATACATGTCCAAGGAAAAAAACATAAGAAGTATCTAAACATAATAAGCACAAGTTTCAAGACTCCAAAGGGATGGATGAGTCAAATATTTTTTCTGTGAATTCTTTGGACCTCAGCACGTACATAAATGAGTAAAATGTATAAATGAAATGCCAGAGCTAAGTTATTCAGCCAGGAATAAGGGAGGTGAATATGAAGTCAGTACAAATCGCTGGGCCCTGCTGGGCGGAAAGAGAAGGGGGTAAATCCCATATCTTCTCTTCCTTAGGGAGACTGTTTTCCCACTGGGCCAAAATCAGGTCATAATTACAGTATTCCATATTTATTCAAAAATTATTGACTGAACACTTATAGCGTTCCAGGCACTGTCCTTGACGCAAAGAATAGAGAAGTGAGCGAGAGAGAGAAGGACCTTGATCTAATAGAACTTGTAGTCTGGGGAGAATATAGTTGACACAAATGTAAACAAATAAACGAGAATGCTTCTAAGGATGACACGTTTTGATGAAAGAGATAGAACAAGTTCATGCAACAGATAATAGCCTTGCCAGATGTACTCAGATAACCTGGTATTCACATTTACCTGTATCCTAAATTCCTTTCTTCTTCCACTCCCTGCAGCTGCCAGAGCTGAACCTTTTCTGATGCCTGGAAGGCACTATAATCAGCCCCCCTGGGGCTACAATAACAGACATGCAGAAGACCACGCAACAGTTTACACTTCACAGGTTACATTCACATACACGGTCCCATTAAATCCTCACACCCTAGGAGAGAAGCAGAGTAGACATTTATTATTTGGGGGGTATCCTGCCTCATTTACACCTTCCTAACCATACCCTTATTTCCTCTTGGGGAATTATCTGTCGCCCACTGTTTGCAGTCTGGGTGAGATTATAAATCCAGGTGTCTGTCTGCCACTAGAACCCAAATAGACTTGATTATTTTGCATTGTCCTGGTACATCCAGCATTTGAACATAGAACCTGAACCCTGTCAAAGCTTTCTCACAGAAATTTTAATATTTAATGCAAACGTAGAAGGAAAAAAGATGGTTGGATGTTATTTGTCCTGATAGTATGGCCTGAGACTGTCCCTATTACTGGATATTCCTGTAGTTCCTCCTTTCTTGTCTTCCAAAGAGGCTTTGTTCCAAGTCATTCTCCAACTTCTCCTTTGAATGCTGAATTCTAGGTAGATTTTCAACTAACGTCTTTTGCTCGAGTTACCCAAAGTTTCTGTTGTTTGCAGCCAAAGTTTTCCAACTAATAAACTAGATCATTATGCTCATTTTACCCATGAGGACTGAGACTGAGAGGAGTTACCTGTCTAAAGTCATACCATTAAAGAGTATTGGACCTAGCATTTGAACCTACTTGCTCTTATCCCAAATGCAGTATTCATTCTGTCCCATTTCAACCAATAAAATTTATCAGAAAGCTAAAGATTATAAATTGAAAACATGCATTTACCTCTTCTTCCCCCTCTTCCATCAAATAAAAAAGAAAGTAAAGAAAGTTTTTAAAAACATAAAAACAGATGGATTAAAAAATAAAGGGTCAGTGGTAAAATTCTAGACACTGAAGAGCAGAAGGATGAATGGCACACACAAGAAAACTGAGTCCTAAACCAAGAGTGAGGAAGAGCAGATGCAACCTGATTTGGACGGAAAAATCCCTCAAAAGACACATATGTTGTTTGTGCAATTAATCCTAGAAGAGAATGTAAAAATAAAAGGCTAAAAACTGGAGAAGAGGTATAAAATCTGCTTAGGAATGAATTAAATTGCAGATTCCTTCCAAACCTAACAAAAACGTGGAAGTTCATATTATGTAAAGGTAAAACTGAGCCTCTGGATAGGTCAGAATAAAAGGCAGGAATATGGAAAACCAAGGGGTTGAGTAAAAGTTTTCAAGGAAACACTTGGGGGGAAGGGGTATAGCTCAGTGGTAGAGCATGCACTTAGGTCCTGAGTTCAACTCCTAGTTCCTCCACTAAAAATACAAATCAAACAAAAAAAGAACCATGAGTTCATGGAAACACTAAAATGCACAGCCACCACCCCCCCAACTCAGCTTCTGAAGTATTGGAAGCCATTACATCATCAAGACAGGAAACAGGAGAATTCTTCACTGAGTGACCCAACCAACTCAAGAAATAAGATCTGTACTTACCAATATGACATATTCCCCAATTAAACACCCCCAGTATATTACCCTATAATGAAGCCCACATTTAACTACACACACACACACACACACACACACACACAGATCCTCCAATCAGTGTTTTAATGTTACACTCTTAAATGTGAACAGACAGGGAAAAATCATCAAACATCTAAGAAAAGTTTCAAATATAAAATATACAGACCAAAATACATAAACTAAAAAAGGATCATTTGAAGGAAACAGAACTATGCAGAGAAACAAACACTTTCAAAAACTATAGTTAGTATCCTCAAAGAGATAAAAACATATTGCATTCATGAAAAAAGAACAGAATGCTATTTAAAAAAAAAAAAAAAGAGCAATCAAAGATCAAGAAAAAACCCCTTGTAAACCAAAAATATAATAACAGAAGTGAAAGGCCCAATAAAAAATTGGACACTAATATTGATGAAATATCCCACAGGCAGAAACTTGAGGAAAAAATATTTTTAAAATTAGAAAATAACTTCATGAAATCCAACATTCAAGCAATGGAAATGGCGAAAGAACAGACAAGCAGAAGAGAGCAATATAAGCATAAAATAATTCAAGAAAAATTTCCAGAACTGAAAGATTTGAGTTTCAAATTGAAAGAGCCAATCAACTTTTGAGAAAAAAAATTTTTTTAAATCAAGTCACACTTTGAAATTTCACAATACTAGCGACGAAGAAAAGATACAAATAGCATACAGAGGGGACAAAAACGGGTTACTTATTAACTTCATGTTTAAGATGGACTTCTCAAAATCAGCACTGGAAAGCAAGAAGAAATACTTTCAAAATTTTAAGCGAAAATTATTCCCAACATTGAATTTTATTCCCAACTGAATTCTCAACTGTGGGTACACTGACAATATTTTCAGACATTCAAGATCTCCAAAAATATCTTACACACCATTTTTCAAAAAAATTACTAGAGGACGTACTCCACCAAAATAAGAAAATCATAGGATCCAGAAAACATAGCAGCCAATCTAAGTGAGAGATGAAGGGAATCCCCCTGTCAAAGATGATAATGAAGAGAAATTTCCATCTGGGAGGTGTACAGCTGAACAGATTGAAGCGGGTCAGAGAGGCTCTGAGAGCTACTATTCTTTCAAGAAGACGGACAGAATACCCCACATGTTTGAACTGATTGAAAGGAGACTTAGAAAAATGTAGGAGAATTGGTTAAATACATATAATATATATTAATTTTTAAAAGAACAATTAGCAATTAAAGGGAACAAGGAAGTTATGCAACAAAGGAATAATGGTTGGAATATTCTACCCAAAATAATTATTTAACTATGTTGGCTGAAAGAGAGGTTATGTTTTTATGCACACCTGTGATAGGAGGGGTGATGACAGAAAGGTAAACTTTCTTCTTCCGTAGTGAGAAATGAATAGACACTGGTTAAGATGGAAAAAAATCGATGAGTAGTACCATAACCCATTATTCAGAAATGTGGAGGTGCTTTCCATAAGAGGATGCTGAAAATAGTTGCCTCTGGAATGTAAGAAATGGGCAGGAGAACCTGGGCCAGATATTCTTCCAATAGCCTTGTAGAACTTTACGAGTCTTTAAACTAGATCTTGAAAAAAATTAAAATAACTTTAATAAAAAATAAAAATTAAACTAAAAACACACGAAGGAAGCCACACATCTAAACTTTCTTTCATAAGTCAAGCTTGAGCTCTTTAATCATTAAACCATACATGCTTATTCCGGCAAAAAAAAAAAAAAAAAAAAAGATGCAGTGTGTGTATGTGTGTGTGGTGTGTGTGTGTATCTCTGTGTGTGTGTGTCTTTGTGGTGTGTGTAACTCTTATGGAAAATATTATCCTCTTGCAAGATTGTAGCTGGCAAAGGAGATTGCCTGAAAAGGTTAGAAAAATCACTTTGATTAGACTAGAAGAGAAGACAGTTTGCTGAGAAATCCCAAATCCACCCCAGACTAATGAAACTAATTTCCAAAGACCCTGATGTAATTCTTTGTTCTCCTTCTTGGGCCCCATCCATCTTCTCTGCTTTGGCAGGCAAGAACCACTGTGGCATAAACCTTTCCCTAATTTAATAGATGCTGAGAGACAAAACTGACTGGAGAAGGTAGTTAGAACACCCCGGCAAACTGGATATTTACTTAACACTTGAATTTTTCCAATTAAACAAAGGTTACAGTCCCCTTCACTAATGTGTCATTTAGAATCTCTGCACCTTCTTTGAAAGAGAGAACTTTCATCCTTACAGGGAGACAAGGTTTTCCAGAGTTTTAAAGCTTCATTTGAGTGGGCTAAAGTAAGGGTATTTCACCATCATCTTCAGTTTTGAAAGTCTATGCTAGTGCCCATGGTATTGAAATGTTCAGCTAGGCAAAAATCACTTTGAGACGTACACACAGGAAGCACACCCCTCATATGCCCCAAATATACACACGGCCATACAGTACAAAACCTAATTAAGCTGCAGTGTATAGCCACATTAACAGATGTTTAAGCTGTGCCATTTTGTTTCTTCACTAGTTTTCTATTCTCCTTGGCAGTGACTCTCAAGTTTAGTCTGGGGTGCTTTTTTTTTTTTTTTTAATGCAGGTTCTCAAGCCCCCAGGGATGTGGAGTCTTTGTTGTCTAGTGTTGAGTCTGTAAATCTGCATTTTTAACAAATCCCCCTCCATTCCCTGATGCCAACGCAATATTTATAACACACAGGTGTGTGGGATAAAATTTCAGTTCCTTATCACAGCAGATACAGTCCTCCTAATCCAGCCCTGGCCTACTTCTGTTAGCTATACTTCTTACATCCCACAGTGAACGCTACTGCTCTGGTGGAATTCGCACGTTTCCAGGCTATTTCATACGTGCCTACCGTATTTCACATTCCTGGAATACATGTCCCTAGCCAATATTTATAATTTAATTTTCTCATCATCCGTCATATCTCCTGGGAATAGCAGGCTCTTGGGGTGGAGGCTGGGGTGTGCTCTTTCATTCCAACTCCTCACTCTAAACAGACTTCATAGCATCTGCTAACCACATTATCTACTGCTTCCACCACAGGGAAACAGGAGTGGGCATGTGAGAGCAACCAAGTATTTTCCTTGGGTTTTTCAAACTGGAAACTTAAAAAAGAGATAGACCTTTGCTAGTGAAAAAGCTAAAAACAATGTAAAGGACAGGCGCTGTGTGACGACTTGTCCCTTGAAAATGGAGGAAGGCAAACGGCATAGAGCTAACATTCACAAAGGAGCAGAAACAGTTGATAAATGTGAATTGGTCAAAATATAATTTGGTACAGATATTAATGACTATATATCTTAAGCTAAATATTCAGAAAGAACTATTACATGACTGAAGCTCACATGAGTATATTTTATGTAGAAAAAATGTATTTAATTCTAAGATTTACTTAGGACTTTAGCATTGCTCATAGTTTACTTCAGAATGCCAAAAACATCTAATATGATAGCAAAAATCAATATATAGTTAAGATAAATAATTTCTTATAAATTGCCCTAGAATCATAGAAAATTATAACATTTTCTGTGTCATAGATGCCTTTGAGAAATTGGTGAAAGTTAAAGATTCCCTGGGGCAAAAAAAATAAAATGCACATTCACACAAATTTTGACAATTTCTAGAGAATCACAGATGCCCCTGAAGCCCATTCATGGACCTCTTAGACTTTCTTGGGCTCAGTGAGGCTTGTTTTTGTTCTTTTTTCCACATCTGCTACACCAGCCTACCTGTGTACATAAAAATGGATAAAGTAAATTGGCATTTGTGAGAACTGACATATATTTAGTTTCCAGGTCAGAGACGGTAGACAATAAAATAGATTAGAGAGTTCCAAGAGACAATTAAGAATCAAGCAAAACCTTAACATAATCAATGGTAAAAACATCTTTCTTCTCTCTAGTTTAGGTTTGATTTAGTTTTTGCTTTATTTGTTACTGTTGGTGGAAGTGTTTGCTTGTTTTTCTTATGATTTCTTAGTATATTTGTTTTGTCTAGTATAAAATACAAATGCTTTTCTTATGGTTTTCTTCAGATTTCCTTATGATTATTGAAGCAAAATACAGGTACTTACTTGCCATATTCCAGGCACTTGGTCTTCATATCTGTTGACTATGAAGATGGGGTAATCTTTCTATAGCAAATAGGTAATTCAAGATTGAATACAGTACAGATTTTACATATTGAATGGAGATTCTAAACTGTCTTTACAACCAGCATCTCACGAGATAATTTTTAGACTATTTCATAATCTGACATTTCACATGACAGTTTATACTGGTTCCAAATTATTACATGCCTATTAATCTTCTTTATCTTACTTACAGCAAATTACTTATGAGCAGGTTTCAGGCCTTCTATTTTCCAGGTGATTTTCACAAAGTATTTCAGTCAACGGTTGTGAGCTGCATGTGACAGAGACAATTCACACTGCCCTACGGGACAAAAAGGAAGGGGAATGTTACTGTCTTCAAAAACTGAGAAGGTTGATGATAATTCTTCCTTCTGACACAGCTGGGTCCAGGGGTTCAAACAATGATGTCAAGGGCCAATCCTTCCTTATTTTGCACAGCATTTCTCTGTGCTGCCTTCATCATTTGATGGGTTCTTTCCATGTGGTGGATCTTAGCACCTCCAGGTTTACACTCCCCTTGAATTCTTCTTCCCAATTATACATTCTCGCACATTTCTGGAATTGACCGCCATGTCCCCAACTTGACTAGTGGACACATCTCTGAACCAGTCTGGACACAGGGATCAGTTCTCTACAAATGATAGGAGTTAAGAACTAAGAAGAGGTACCTGCCCAAGGGAAAAACCAAAGTGTTTCTATCAAAAGAATGGCAATTATCAGAAGAAAACTGGGGGCTGGACAGGAGAAAGCAACATACATCTACTGCATGGAGTTTATTAGCTTTAAGTACATAGCTAACACTCTTTGGCTAATACAGCAGCCTCTCTCGTTCAAGACTGAAGACAAAGAATCATTCTGTGTCTGTCTTAGGGTCCACTTGATCATAAGGCAGAAACACCCACTCAGTATAGTCCAAATAAAAGCTGGTTTTATTTCATCCTTAACCAGTCTCACTGTAAGAATTACAGCAGGCTCTCCAGAAATCTTGGAGGTTGTCTGGCACTACATATGTGTGTGTGTTGGGGGGGGGGGTGCTACAGGGTGGATGGAAAGGACATGTCTCTTATATTCTATGTGTCTTTGTGCATTTGTGTGTCTTTTTCACTCTAAATCAATTTGTTGCTTAGCTCATTTATTCCAGGTTTTCTGTGTAGCCTCTTACAGGCCTGAAGTTCCAGAAATAGAGAACTTAATACCAGAATGCACAGGGACTTCTAGCTCTGCTGCCCACAAATATCTCAGCTCTTTAGTCCAGATCTGAGGGACCAACAGAGCTCAGGGATCTATTCCCGGTCCCCTCGGTAAGTTGTCCAAAGTAGGAGTAGAAAGGGGGAAGGGGCTTGAGGATGAAGGCCACATAGTTCAAAGGAGTCCTCGGTCTGGAGCTAGGGGCTGGGTAGGTCCCTTGAAAGTGGTTGTGGAGGCAAAGAGGAAATTACTGACATGTGTAATGCAATTTGATACAAAATTTAACTCAGCATTTTACCTCAACTATAAAAGAATAACACAAGTGGAAATAGAAAAAAAAGTAATACTGTAATAATGAGAATTTCCTTCTATTTGTCAGGCCAAAATCACATTTTTATTTAAGGAAAATGTAGAGAATGAGGTAATCTGTGTATAAAATAAGAATTTCATCTGTCCATCTTAAAGCAAAGTTACTAAAAATGCTAAATGTTATGAAATAGATAAGTAATTATAGTTAGTAGATTTGGACTTTTAAGGGATAATAAAAGTAATGAACTTTTAACTCTCACCAAATGTAAGAATGTCTGATATTAAAATATATTAATATTTACATGTCTTTAAAATTCATATTGGAGTTAATACTAAAACGGTAAATAATATCTACTTAAATAAATATGTTGTTTCAAAGACAGTAATATAGTACTACAATTCTAGCTTCTAAAAATTCACTAAGATATTTTTTACAGTTTTAGCTGTATTTTCCTTTTTCTCTAAATCTATTGATATTTTTAAAATATAAATGAACACATTTCTCCACTATATTTGAGTAAATTGAATCAACCACCCTAAAACGTATGATTCTAGTGCATGTTACTTTTCAATGTTCTATTTAAAATTAACCAACTACCAAGAAAACCCGAATGCTATTTACAACAGTACCTTCTAGAAGAGGGAAAAACAAAACTGGTTTAATTCATTGTACAGCAACATTTAGAACATCTAGAAGTAGAAAACATGACAAATATTTTCTATTTGTTTTTATGACTTTGTACATAGTCGTTTATATTCCTACATGGCAGCGGTGGGTGTGGGGGAGGGGAGCTATCACTAGACTACAATGAAATAGTTCCTTTTAAAAATCTTAAATCTTTCCTTGCTGTTGTCAGTGTAGGGTCATTAGTTGTGCTCATAATAAGCCTGTTGCCATGAAATCTCTAGTGCATGAAGCAAAAAAGAAAAATTCCTAAGAATCTCCAGTTCCCTGAAATTTCTGAGACTGTCTTTCTGGAATTTACATCTCCGAGATCCCATGTAGACATTCACCTTTCTGGGGAAGCAAGTTTTATAACAGTTAAGGCAACTGTAGTTAAAAGGCAAAACAGTTCAAATCAGACAGAGTAGTGGTTGAATTCCTCCTTCTCTACCTAGTGCCTGTGAGATTTGGGACAAAATTACATAACTCCCCTCAGCCGGTTTCCTCATCTATAAAATGGGTACATACCTCATGAGTTATTGTGTGGATTAACTGAGGTAAAGTGTGTAACGCACTTCAGAAGGTACCCACACACGAAAAATATGCAGTCAATGGTAACCACTGTTGAGAAGGAATTCATTATTAAGAAAAATAATAGGGAGAGGGTATTGCTCAGTGGTAGAGTGCATGCTTAGCATGCGTGAGGTCCTGGGTTCAATTCCCAGTACCTCCATTAAAGATAAATAGATAAATAAATAAATAATAAATAAATAAGCCTAATTACCTCCCTTGAACAAATAATAATCATAATCATAATCATAATGATGTAATAAAGCAGGGCTATTCCTACTTCTGAGCTTATATATTATACTGCTTTTATAATACATATGGTAATTATTTTTCCGAATCTCTCCCACCCATCCTTACTGGATAGTGAGCCCCTTGAGGAAAATGAATTTGTCTTATATTTTCATACTTAATTCAGATCTTGGCACATACAAGGTCTTAAATAATTACTTGTAAATGTAACTGAACCTAAAAATGCCTGCAAGCCCATTATTTCTTCTAGGAGGCAGAACTCTGCAGCCCTTTATTCTATTTTGCATAGTTGAAATGCATAAGATACACTGGTCCCTGAAACCTTCAGTCAAATGCCAGAAAAGACAAGGCATTTGTAGAACAGCCTACATGGTGCTTTTTAACTGGTAGAGGAGCTTAAAACTCTCAAGGTAAGTACTGAGTTAATGTCTAACAAAACCTGACTGCTATTACATCTTATGTTCTTAGCGATTGGTATGGAAAAAAGAAGCTGCAACATTTTTTGAGATATTGCATCAGAATTTTTGGTTCTGGGCTCCAACCCTTGCTGCATTAATTTACATTCTGAAGGTTATCTTCAGAGCCAGAAGGGTGAGAAACAGAAAGGTTTAAAATAAAAAATTTCTAGGGGTTACTATATCTAAAAATCCTTGTATTTTAAAATTGGCTTCACGCTGATAAAAGGACTCTGATTGTGCTAAGAAACAGCCTTAATTCTTTTCCCCCTGAAAATGTACTTTTCTGGTGTGGGAGAATACACTGAACTACTTTTGCAGTTACGTTCGTGGATATTTCGTAGACTGCATGGACTTGCGGGTCCTGAAAGGGTTAGCATTTCTCTCCTTTGGGATCCTGACTCAACTCCAGGACCAAAAATCAGCAAACTAAACTGCATCCTAGTTAGGAGCTTTGAGTGCCTCCCACTTGTTTCTAAAGGTGCCTCGAGGGCTTATCTGACATAGATAAATTTCGGCACACACTGAAGTTGGGTGCTAAATTGCAAGAATGGGGACAAGTGGACTAAAGTCAGATCATCTAACACTTGACAGAGAGTAAGGAAGAAATGTTTTTTCTGAACTAGGAGCAGAAAAGAGGGTGATAAGGTGAGGCTGCAATGCTGAGGAAGAGAAGGAACTTGAATGTGAAGGGTAAAGAGAGGGGGGAAGGTCATCAGTGGTCACTAGGTAAGGATTCAAATCAACCATTGCAAATCATCCCGTTCCAAATCCAGAGAAGCTCCTGCTTTTGACAGAGTGAGTGCCCCTGTTTAATATAGTCTCCAGCATTCTTTTCGATTGACAATGCTGAGAGGCCCTTGGGTTCAGTCCTCGGTCCTCTTTTCTTTCCCTTTTATAGTCCTCTGTCTTTAGCAAACTTATCTAGTCACATGGACTTCAGCTCATTTATATACCCTGATAACTACCAATTTTTATTTCCTAAGCTCCACCTCCCTGCTTCACATTTCAGTGTGAATACCTCAGCCACTTAGCTGCATCCCCTCCAATCCCCTTGATCATCCTGCAAATCTGCTTTGCTCCAATTTTCCTTGACTTAGTAAATGATGCCATCTACTCCTTCCACTTTCCCTGACAACACCCTGGTCACAGCAACTGCCCTATCTTGTCTGGACAGCTCCATCTGTCACCTCAAATGGTCTTTCTTTTGACGGCCACTTTAGAACTCCCACTATCCACTTTTCATACTACTTGCCACAGTGACTTCTTTTTTCTTTCAAGCAACAGTGTTTGATAGTGTCACATTCCTGAAAGAGGCTTTACAAGGTTTACCTTTGCTCTTAGAATCTAATCTCAAATTCTTAATGTAGCCTAAAGGCCCAGCACAACCCGGTCCCTTTCAATGACTGCTTTTCCTCTCCCTCCTTAAACTCCAGACATACCAGGCCCTCAAACATGCAAAGATCCATCTGAGTGCAGCGCCTTGGCACTCTTTTTCCACCCTAACTCTCAAGCACCTTTACAGAATAACTTCTACTCATCTCTTAAGACCTACTTTAAATGCCACCATCTCTGAAAAAGCCTTCTCCACGTTCCAGACCGGGGTAAGTATGCACTTAGTTTCCTTCTCCTTTTTCCATACTGTAAATATAAGATCCTTTATACAATTTTTGTGTACAGGCATACCTCATTTTATTGTGTGTTGCTTTATTGAGCGTCAAATATATTGCATTTTTTACAAATGAAGGTTTGCAGCAATTCTGGGTTAAGATAGTCTATCAGTGCCTCTTTTCCAACAGCATTTGCTGATTTCATCTCTCTGTGTCGCATTTTGATCATTGTCCCACTATTTCAAACTTTTTTCACTAT
The DNA here is from genome assembly GCF_048773025.1 of Camelus bactrianus. Taxonomy (NCBI): domain Eukaryota; kingdom Metazoa; phylum Chordata; class Mammalia; order Artiodactyla; family Camelidae; genus Camelus; species Camelus bactrianus. The sequence goes on along the minus strand of NC_133560.1, from coordinate 18,001,892 downwards.
TGTTATACTTGCTATGGTGATCTGAGATCAGCGATCTTTGATGTTACTGTCATAACATCAACACTGTTTTGGAGCACCACGGAACTTGCCCATGTAAGACCACGAACTTAAGTGATAAATGTTGTGTGTGTTCTGACTGCTCCACGAGCTGGCCGTTCCCCCACCTCTCCCTCTTCTCAGGCCTCCCTAGTCCCTGAGACACAACAATACTGAAATTAGGCCAACTAATAACCCTACAATGACCTCTAAGTGTTCAAGTGAAAGAAAAAGTCACACTTCTCTTACTTTAAATCCAAAGCTAGAAATGATGAAGCTTAGTGAGGAAGGCATGTCAAAAGGCTGAAAGCGAGGCCTCCTGTGAATGCAAGGGGAAAGTTCTTGAAGGAAATTAAAAGTGCTACTCCAGTGAACACATAAGTGATTTTAAAAAAAAAGGTGAAACAGCCCTATCACCAATATGGAGAAAGTTTTAGTGGTCTGGATAGAAGGTCAAATCAGCCACAACATTTCCCAAAGCCAAAGTCTAATCCTAACTGTCTTCAAGTTTATGAAGGCTGAAAGGTGCAAAAGAAAAGGCCGAAGCTAGAAGAGGTTGGTGCAGGAGATTCAAGTTGGTTCAAGAGCTCTGATGGATATGGACGATGAGATTAATGTTGTTTTCATGCTTGCTAACACAACATCCATTCTGCAGCCCATGGATCAAGGAATAAATTTTGAAGTTCAAGAATTCCACTGTTAAGAAATGCATTTCATAAGGCTATGGCTACCATAGATAGTGATTCCTCTGATGGATGTGGGCAAAGTAAATTGAAAACCTTCTATGAAGGATTCACCATTATAGATCCGTTAAGAACATTCATGATTCGTGGGACAAGTTTAAAATACCAACATTAGTAGAAATGTGGAAGAAGTTGATTTCAATCCCCACAGATGACTCTGAGGGGTTCAAGACTTCAGTGGAGGAAGTAACTGCATATGTGGCAGAAACAGCAAGAGAACTAGAAGTGGAGCCTGAAGATGTGACTGAATTGTTGCAATCTCATAATAAAACTTCAGCAGATGAAGAGCTGCTTCTTGTGGATAAGCAAAGAAAGTGGTTTCTTGAGTTGGAATCTGTTCCTGGTGAAGATGCTGTGAAGGTTGTTGAAATGACAATAAAGGATTTAGAATATTACACAAACTTAGTTGATAAAGCAGCAGCAGGGTTTCAGAGGACTGACTCCAATTTTGAAGGAAGTTCTACTTCATGAAAAGAAGAGTCAAACGATGTGGTAAAATCTCTGCTGCTAAGAAACTGCTACAGCTACCCAACCTTTAGCAACCACCACCCTGATCGGTCAGCAGCCATCAACATCTGCACCAGCACAGATGATGGTTAGCAATTTTTAGCAATACAAGTATTTTTTAATGGAGGTAGGCACATTATTTTATTAGACAATGCTATGCACACTTAATAGATTATAGTTTAGTGTAAAGATAACTTTCTATGCATCAGGAAACCAAAAACTCTGATTGTTTTATTGTGAAATTTGCTTTATTGCAGTGGTCTGGAGCTGAACCCACAGTATCTCCAAGGTATGCTTGCATTGTCAGTCTCTTCCTAATTAGTCCGTGAGCTTCAATAGAAGCAAAAACAATGTCTGTAGGGTCATCTACTGAATGTTCAGCAGCTAGCAAACTAGTTGGCATGTACTTTGTACAGGAAGCAAGGATATGAAAAGATTGACTAAAGATGGCAGCTGTATTAGTTAGGGTTCACCAGAGAAACAAAACCAATAGGATAGAGACAAAGAGATTTATTATGAGGAACTGCCTCGTGTGATTATGGACCCTGGAAAGTCCCAAGATCTGCAGGGTGACTTGGCAAGCTGGAAACCCCAGAGAGCTGACGATTTCATTCTAGTCCAAGTCTGAAGGTCTAAGAATCAGGGGAGACAATGCCCTAGTTCAAAGGCTACTAAGCAGGAAGAATTCTATCTTACTTAGGGAAAAGTCAGCCTTTTGATTCTATTCAGGCCTTCAACTGATTAGATGAGACCCACTCACATTATGGAGGACAATCTTCTTTGCTCAGTCTATGGATTTAAATGTTAATCTCATCCAAAAACATCCTCACAGCAACATCCAGGATAATGTTTGACCAAGTGTCTGGGTATCCTGTGGCCCAGTCAGGTTGGCGTATGAAGTTAACCATTACAGCAGCCAAATAATTCCACAGGCTTGACTTTTTATTGGACATCAAACATCTTTATGTCTCCAAAATATTAATGTCAAAGCCAATATCCTAACACACAAAGGGTATTGGGAAAGTCAATTTGTCTGAAACGCTGCCGGACAACTCTACTTATGATTTTCTTTTGTAACTGCTGAGCTGCATTTTACTTCAAAAACACAAAAGCCAGAAAATGCTGGTAGAACTAATCATGTTAGACTGTCTGTGGTCTCCCTCTACATCCCCACCAACACCACACATACATGCCCAACCACTCTAACACAAGTCTGTGTGTTTTTTTTTCTGAAGTTCTAGAGACAACTAAAGTAAGTCACAGTAAAGAAAAGGCAATGTAGACCTGGATACTCAATACAATTTTTCTCAGAGTCTAAGGGAAAGAATTTTTAATAAAAAGTTAGCTATTTCGTTAGCTATTTACAGGGGCTCTCGTAAAGGATGATCCACGGTCTCTAGCTTTGTTTCTCTGTAAGTTGCTCCTCGTCTTTCCATCCTCAAAGACGCAAATCCTGCCCTCATTTTGAAGAAATTCTCAGTCTTGTCATAGGGTCCACTGTGTTCCCCTATCCACAGCTCATCGTAAAACACAATTATGCACTTTGGTACATTTTCTGAAGAGTATTCCTTCTATAAAAAGGGGGCAAAGAGTTCCAGCAAAACACTGCACAGTGGGGGAGTTTGGACACTTCAAATCTAGTTGACCTGGATGGCTTTTAATACATTGGGTTCTTTCAGTAGTCATTTCTCCAAATGCTATGTTTGTGTTCCTTCAAAATCCACACATTGAGATCCTAATTCCCAGTGATGGTTATTAGATTTGGCCTTTGGGAGGGAATTAGATCTGGCCTTTGGGAGGGAATTAGATCCTGATGGTGGAGCCTTCATGAATGGGACTAGTGCCATTATAAAAAGACACAAGGGAGCTTGCTTTCTCTCTACTCTCTGCCATTGTGAGGATGCCATGGACCATGGTGGCACCCTGATCTTGAACTTCCAGCCTTCAGAACTGTGAGATATAAATATCTGATAAGTCACCCAGGCTATGGTATTTGTTTTCTTAGCCCAAACTAAGATACCAAATATACAGTATTTATCATGTCCCTATTACATGCCAGGCACTCTTCATTTTGAAGGGTCACCACCAACATTAGGTAAAGATATGCCCCTTCATCCTTTCAACTATCAGAATACAATATATACACACACATACATGCAAATACACTCCCATGGAAAAACAATACTTTCCCAAATGTAAATTTATCTGCAAAAGGTTCCCCTGCCCACAGGGCGGATAGCATTTTACATTTCAATGCAGAGCAAGCAGTCTGAGTTCCTCTTTATGCACTCTCTCATTCATACCAAGTCAGGCTATACTTTTGGCTAAGAAATGAGCAGGTGGCATGTATAAACAACATACACATCTGCCTCACATCACGGGTCCTAGGTAAAAAAATGACTTGAAAAAAACCTTTGAAATTATGTAATTTTTTGTTTCTCCTTTTACAATTGTCCAAATTCTTCCCACCCCCACTTCCTGGTTTCTATAGGCAGAAGGAACAGAAGAGGGTAAGGAGGATGGGTTTTCCTTCCAGTTATAAATATATACCATGTAGATCTATGTATATAAAAATATGTGTGCATATATAAGTATACACACACACATACATATATTTACATGTATTTACATAGTCAAACTTGATGTGTCTTAAAATGAAATGTAACATGTTGTCAGAGGAAAGCTCTTTTCCAAATGCAACTTTGCAAGATGGATTTTGAAACTAGGATCATACTATGTAGTCACTGGGTTCTTGAAAGGTGACCTTCACCCCCAACTACATTAGTCAGCAATTCAACTTTCTCAGTATCTTAAAGAGGTGATAATAGCTGCAAATTGTCCTGACATATGCTGCCAGCTGCTTCTCTAAAGTGACAGTTACACAACTTGCTTTCTCTCAATTTGATTTTTTTTAAAAAATTGACTATAATCCCCACACTGTACGTATCATACCCATGACTCATTTATTTTGTAACTGTAAGTTTATACCTCTTAATCTCCCCTGCCTATCTCTCTTGAGAGAGAAATGTCCTTCTTGAAATACATGCTTAACCTGGCTTCCAGGATGCCACACTGCCCTGAGTCTTTCTCCCACTTTGCTGGCTGCTCCTTCTCTCTCTCCTTGCTTGTTTCTTCTTGTTCTTATTTCTAAAAATTGAAGTGCTCCGGAGCTCCATCCTCAGCCCCTTACTCTTTTCAATCTACATTAATTCACCAGTAACACATTCAACTTTAAATATTATCTATACATATACCTTCAAACGTATATCCATTTGCAGCCTTTCATCGGCACTCTGGATTTATACACACTGCTTATTAAATATCACCACTTAGATGTCTAATAGGCATCTTACTTTGAACATGTCCAAGACAAAACCATTTAAGAAAATCCGCTCTCTTTAAAATCTCCTAAATTTGCTCTTCCCTCATACTTCCCCATCTCAATGAGTGGCAGTACCTCCCACTTCGTCATCCAGGTCAAAAGCACTGGAGATATTCTTGACTTCTCTCTTTTCCTCAACCCACATATCTAACCTATCAGAAAATTCTACTGATTAAACTTCTGACACTAATCCTAAAATCAGTCTCTTCTTACCACCTCCATCACAACAACCCTAATAGAAGCAAGGGTGCTATCAGCCTAAAATCATCATTATACGAAGGTTTTAAAGGTACCCACTTTGGGCAAGAATATTGCTGGATGAGGAAATGGGGCATCCGTGAGATTTAGAAAAATGTACCCCTTCTGTGAGCACATGGCTTGGCAACAGATGACTTTCAAAGATTGGGAAAACGCTCTCCTTCCTCTTGGGGTAAACAACCCCGGGCCAGGGCACAAAGCTTGGAGAGCAGAGCTCCAGCTGTACTTCAGCCCCTACCTGAGACTCATCCTACATGACTGTCCTCAGCAGCCCTGAGTCCAGGGCACCACTGCCCCACCCGGAACACTGCATTAGCTTCCTGCTCGCCTCCTCGCTGCAACGGGAGTCCTGCCACAGCCAGTTCTCTGTATCACTTCCAAAGCGGCATTTCTGAGTCATAAAGCTGACAAGGACTCTCTCCGTACCCAAACCTGATGCACGTTCCTCTGTGCCCTCTTCTCCACTAGATCCCAAACTTGGGTTCTGTCCTTGGCCTGCGGGGTCCAGTTTTTGCAAGAAACCTGCTGCATCAGTTTGGTGAGACTCCCAGCCAACCCTCAACATCTAATCAAATCCCTCCTCTCTCACCTTCAGTGTCTGATCACCTTTGATATCTTATCGCTCAGCAAGAATCCTGCCAAGTCCGTTTAGCCACAGTCTCCCTTACCCCTGATGTTTCCTTTCAGTAATTTTCCATCCACTGGCACTGACCCTTCCCTTTGGTTGTAAATCCCTATTTGTCCTTACGGTATCGGGAGCTGAGCCCTATCTCTCTCCCCTACTGAAAAACCCCCTTAATAGAAGTCTCCTCTTAAATAAAGTCTTCCTTATCATTTTTAACAATGATCATGAAGAATTTCTTGAACAAAGCGGATCTCAGAACACCCCGACTTAAAGATCTCCAATGACTTCCCATCACATTCAGAATAAAATACAAACTCCTTACCATGGCCAACAAGGCCTTGCACGGTTATCATCCTTCCTTCTCCTTATGACATCTTTCTGCATTTTCTGCCATAGTCACTCTTGTCTAGTCACGTAGCTTTCTTGCTGTTTCTCTAGCACACCAATCTGATTCTGCCTCAGGACTTTATAGCTCATGTTTCTTATACATATATATGTATATATATATATATATAGAATCATCTTCTCTGAGATCTTTGCATACATTGCTATTTCAATTTATTCCAGTCCTCTTTAAAAAGTTCCTTCCTGAGTGTCCTATATCTCAAATAGCACAAACACACACACATACGCATAAACTTTCGCCCTCTATCCCCTTCCCCTAGTTTATTTTTACAGAATTTATTACAACATTACATGTGTTATACTCATTCTTTTTTTTTTTTAATTATTTTTGCTTTTCCATCTAAGTTGTATGGTTGTTAAAGGGACTTTATGTACCTTATCACTGCCTCCTCCAGTGTCTAGAACAGAGATCGGCTCTAGCAGGTCCTCAATACTTACTGAATGAATGAATGATATTTGCCACGCTTATAAACCACCTTTACGATCGCTTATTGACAGTATTTTATTTAAAAATGCATGTCTTTTTATTTAAATGGCTATATTTTAAGTTAAAATTTTTAATTTAAATTAGGAAATGAAAGTAATTAATTAACAGTAGCATTTGACACAAATAGGAGGTGGTAATCTGAAAAATGGATATGTTGAAAACAATATAGTAGTATGGCATTTCAATTAGCTATTACTCTAGTCAAAGATTCTGAGTGTGAGCCTTCCTCTGTTAAAAAAGATTACAAGGTATTGGAGAAGTCATAAGAACCTACCAGCACCCAACTCTGACTTTCTCCTCCTCGGTAAATCAAAGCAATCCAGAGAAAACTGAAGAAGAGAAAAACCTTTTCACTTACGAGATTCAAAGTTATCAAATCCCATGCCATTACACTACTTAAGATCATCACACATGCTATCAGTAGTCAAATTTTCATAAACTAGGATGCCCTGCGCTAGATGGTTAAGCCCCTCTTATTTCTCTATAGGGAATAAAAGCAGCTTGCCCACGTTCACACAAATGTTCAGGGTGGACTAACACTTGGAACCAGATTTTCTGATCTTACCCTAGGGCTCTGTGCACTAAATTAACCATCTCCCCCATCTGACATCAAAACTGTACTTGCTGTCTCTCTACACACCTGTAATCTGGCTTTAGCCTTCCCTAAAGTGATCAAATATTCCAAGTCTGTACCATGAACTGCACTCAAAGCTTACCCATGGGTTAAATCAAGGTCTAGGAGAATGACACAATTTACAATCCTTAATGCAAAGTCAATTACACCACAGGGCTCGTTGTTTTAAGAGCTGACATCATTTGCATATGTGAAATGAAGTTGACGTGCAGTTGAAATGACAGAAACAGATGCTTCTGCCATCACTTAATATGAAACATAATTTCCCATGCTGGTGAACAGAAGGCTATCATTTACAGAGGCTTTGGAGCAAAGGGTCTTACATCTTAGCATCCATGGAGTATAAAATGTCTCCGAACTTTTCCCAAAACATGTTTTGTTTTGTTCATTTAATGCTATACATTCCTATATCGGTTTAGGTTATAAACCCCGCTGCTTAATGGTTATCCACAGGCTGACAGACTCACTCCTGCTTCTAAGATATAAATCCCCAGACTGAAAACCTGAGCTTCTGAAAATTTAAACAACTTAAAATATCCAGTCAAGAATCTTTAAGTTAAAATTCTAAGTTTGCTATAGTACAATGGTGATTTAAATGCCCCTATTCATCAAGTTTTCCAGCCTAAATTTATTCATTACTCAACAGATATTTGTTGTTTGGAAACAACATGGTACAGTGTTGAGGGCAAGAAATGTGCCCTAGGAACATATACAGCTGCCTCTCCCACTTACTAGTTCTATGGTCTTGGATTAGAAACTCGGATCTTCTGAGACTCTACTTCCTTTCTACGCAAAAAAATGATCATGCCTTTCAAGGCTCTTGTGGAATCAAATTAAATAACACACGAGTCCAATTCAGTATTTGACAGCTCCTAGTCAATAACAAATGTCAACCTACTCGGAAACCCCTCTTCCTTCCCGCAAGGTAGCTTCTCCTACTATGTGCTGCTGTGTGTTATAAACACAAAGGTATGGGGTATAGTTGTTGACTCAAGAGTTCACAGTGTGAAAAAATTCAAATTCCTTTCTATCTTAGTGCCACACAAATGATTTCTCATCTGGAAAGCTGGACACAACTTTATTATCCTCTGGTATCTTGTTCCCTTGTCATCTTCAGATCTCAATCTAAGTGACACCTCTGAAGAAGAGTCTATCCTGACATACAAGCAGTCTTAATTCCAATATCCCATTTCTTTCCCTCATGGTGGTTATTACTATTTATGTAATCATTATGCATGTGCGTGTGTGTGTGTGTGTGTGCATATTTTCCTTCACTGCTAGACTGTAAGAAGGCTAGGAACACATTTTCCTTATTGCTAATATTCCTTGTCTAATGCCTAGCCCTTAATAAACACTCAAAAATATTTGTCCAATAAGTGAATAGAGATACAGGTTGAACAAGAAAAATGCCATCTATTTCACTTATGAAAATAACATTCTACAGTGAAAACAAATATCAAAGAACAAATTTTTAAGAAACAATTGTCCAACTATAATCGAGACAAAAGTATCAAATAGAAGTATGTTAAGGACATTTATTTTTGAATGAAGACATAGCTATACTATAATTTGATGAGCCCTATAATCAAGGAATGAACAAAGATGATGGAAAGATTTGTTCCAACTAGACAGAAGATAAACCTGAGGTTTCATAGAGTAGCTGACATTCTAATGTAGGTCTTGAGGAATAAGTATAATATGGTCAGAAGTGGAAAAGGTAAGAGAGTATTGCATGAATGATAGAGGCCTCACCAAATTGTAACCAAATTGACAACTTGCATAGAACGTTCGTCACAAGGTAGACAGGAATGCCAAACCGGGCAAACAAGAAGAGCATAGATCAAAAGTAACATAACAGGGAGAACTTCAGGTTCAGCTCTGACACATAAAGCGTTTGGAAGTCATCGTTCCCATCCTTTTAAAAAAAAATTGGACATATATACAAACTGAAACTCAATGACTTCCCCTGGACTATTCAAAGAACGGAACTTGCAGAGAAAGCCACCAGCCTGAAATCTCAAGAGATAGGCTCATCTGGACAGACAAAGCCAAGATCTGCTCTGAGCCATCCATTTGAATGACGTGTAATTTCCTAGGGCTGCTGTAACGAATTACTACAAACTTAGGGGCTTAAAACAAAAGAAATGTATTCTCTTACAGTTCTGGAGGCTAAATGTCCAAAATCAAGGTGTGGACAGAGCTGTTCACCCTTTGAAGGCTCTGGGGAAGAATCTCTTCTTGCTTTTTCCTACTTTCTGCTGGTTGACAGCAAGTCTTGACACTCCTCAGCTTGTAGCTGCGTCTTTCTGATTTATACCTCTTTCCTAACATGGCTGTCTTCTCTTGGTTATGTCTCTGTGTCTTCCCTCTGTGGGTTGCTCTCTATGCGGTTTAGATAAACTGAGATTTTTTTCCATATCATCAACTTCTGGCTCCTTTTGCTCAGCAATTCCTTCCTCAATTTATTTCTGTCCTTTCACACTTTATTATAATTGGAAATCTTCCTTCCCTTTTTCTTATGAGGATATCTACCAGTCATTGGATTTAAGGCCCATCCTAATCCAGTATAACTTCAACGGAACTTGATTACCTCTGCAAAGACCTTATTTCCAAATAAGATCACTTTCACAGGTATTGGGGATTAGAACTTAAATCTATCTTTTTGGAGGGACACAATTCAACCCACTACAGGTTGTCCTCTGACCCCCCCAAATTCATATTTTTCCCATGTGCAAAATACATTTACCCTATCCCAACATCCCTGAAAGTCTTAATGCATTTCAGCCTTTCATCTAAGTCTAAAATCTCATCTAAATGATGGAGCATAATTGCCAGTCCTTAAGTGCAGGCTGCTCATAGTGGCTTTTCCCCAAAAGAGTAGAAAGAAATAGAATAACTTTACAGAGGGGAAACCTAACAAACACTAACTGCCAGAAGATCAAGGTAAACATCAACAGTGATAACCGGAGTTGATAGAGTTTCCTTGATCTGATGTGATGAGAATCAAATTTATTTCTTGTCTTCCTCCCAAGAACACACTGCTCCAGGCTAATAAGGAGGAAAACAGACAGATCCCATCTGAGGGATTTCTGCAAAGCACCTGACCAGGACTCCTCAAAATTGTGAAGGATATTAAAAACGAGGAATATCTGAGAAACTTTAACAGCCTGAGGAAACATGAACGACAAGTAATGTGGGGTCCTGATTGGGATCCGGGAACAACGACAACAAAAAAGACATTACGTTAAAAATGAAGAAAATCTAAATAAAGTCTGGACTTTAATAATAATGTGTCAGTAGTGACTCACGAATTACAACAAACGTATGATTCTTACGTAAGATATTAATAACAATGGGAAGTGAATGTCGGGTATATGGGAACTTGCTACACTATTTTCACGATTTTGCTATAAATCTGAAACTATTCTAGAGTTAAAAGTTTATCTCAAAAATAATTAAAGATTTTCATTGACCACTCATGAGCAAGATCCCACATATATCACCAAACAAACAAACAAACAAACAAAAAAAACACTCTCTCTGCAACTTTCCCAAAAAGGTACAGAAGAAAAAAACCAGTAAAACTCACACAAAGATAGTGAAGCCAAAGTAACTATTCCTCTAAAACCACATTCTTTTCTTCATTCTCTGACTCACAGAAATGCTCTGCCATCCTCCTGAGAGCCAGAGAAAGGCATCCTTTTGGCAAGAAAGGTGAAGGGGAGTGCAGTGTTCATGAATTTACATTAAAAATTGCGACTCCTCTACTTCCCTACGGGGTAGGCACCATTTTTGTTTCCGCACTTTGGGTTGCCCATCCACCAGGTTTCACCCCTGTTTTCTTATTTTCTGGTCCAGCCTGCCTTGCCTTATAAAAGCTGAAAGCCTCAGATTTTCACCTCATCAGACACTTCTGAAGTTCAGAGCTGGACGTGTGACACAATCCCGGGGAATTCTGTTGAGGCTTTCGGAAGAATTTTTCTTCCTAATCAAAAGGTACGTGAACAGAACCTCCTCATGATTCCTCTTCCATGTCTCTCATGGGTAGAATTGTAGGAGGATATGATGTCTGAAGTGACAGAAGCTGTGTAGCAACCATGAAGGGGTAATCCTAACAGCGAAAATCAAACCACCGAGAAGGGTGGGTCTCCTAAGGCTAGAAGAGCATCACCCTTTGATGGCATCAATGAGCTTCTGAATTTGCTAATCCCAAAACCTGCCCCACATGGAGAATTCTTGTTAAATGGTTAATAAATATCCTTATGGTTTCAGAGTCTTTGGGTTGTATGTTGTTACTCAGAGAGGAAAGCCCTGTAACTGTGACACATCTAATTACATCGTTCCATAAATTTGCTTCTTCCCTGGTCCAATGTACGTTTGTCCACCTGAACATGACCTATATTGTTCAAAGTCCAATGAAATTTTCAACCCCTGACAATCTCCTTCCAAGGCAAGACAGCTCTGCTCTAGTTCATTAACTTTTATTATCTACAGCAGGGGTTCAAACAGCTTGTAGCTCAAAAGAATTATTTGAGGAACTCGTTAAACATTCAGCTTCCCAGACTCTACCTCAGACTTACTAAATCAGTCTCTGAAGGAAAGAAATCAGGAAATTTCCATTTTTAACAAACTCTTCAAATAATGTGGTAATCCTCTAAATTTCGGAAGCACTGTACCATATTGCATTGATACCTAGTTCATATGTTCATTACCTAACCCTGTAACCAGATTTGTAAGCTTTCCGAGGGCAGAAACTAAGCTTTAAGTAATACGTTTTAGTTTTTCTGATATATTCTCTATCTTCTGGGGTAGTATCACTCAGAAACATAGCTCTAGTCCACGCCAGGTCTAGAGATGATTCAGGTGGAGTGTTACATAAAATGGATAAATGTGATATTCTTATCTTAAAGATATGGCCTGAAATCTAATTTCAAAGCAGCCGTTAAGAAGCAGCAGGGGTAAAAATCATCTATAGAAAACTAAATAAAAAAGAACTCTATAAGAACCACTTTGCTACATCAGACACCAGGAATTCCTGAGAATTTTTTTTTATTATTATTTAGCTTCTGTTTATTACACATAATGCTAATTTAGACAAAAATAATAAGTAAAAAGGATGGAGGTGAAACTCAAACGGTTGACTGTTGAGGAAGATTGCTGTGGGATTGTGGTAAATTGTCTTAATTTTATTAGCCATAACAGTAATCTAGTAATGAACTAGGGAAAAAAAAATACTATCTACCTTTCAACTTGTTTTGGTGCTTTGTACCAAATGTTGCACATAGTAAGAAACGCATTAGTAAAAAGAGAAATAAAGTCGCACATTTTACCCCTTGAATAGTGAGTCTCTGTGGTCAGTCATACACTTGGTGCTTCATTCATTCAACAAACGCTTGGTGAACCTCTGCTGTGCAAGGGCTGTTCAACCAGTCATTTGGATGCTGCAGGGACGAAGCATAAAAAGCTTGGAATTTTTATTTTTAACAGGCTATTTGGCTGACTGATAACCTCTCAGGTTTACAAAGCACCGGTCTGTGTGACACGGATGTTTAGTCATGTGTTCATTACCACTGCCCTTGTGAAACATGCAGGAGAAGGTAGGCAATGAACACATTTACAAATAAATACACAGTCTGACAAGTATTAAGTACTACACAAAAAATAAATAAATCATGGTAGTACCAGTTTTGGCAGTTGGTGTTCTTTTATATCCAGAAACCAGGAAAGTCCCACTAATAAGGTGGCATTTGAGTAAAAGCTGAAGAAAGGGAGGGAGTGAGTCATGGGATATCTCGGCGGGGGACAGTATTCCAGGAAGAGGGAGATCAGGTAGGGCCCTGGAGCAGGAGCTTATAGCATTTTTCGGGAACAACAAGGAGGCCCAACTGAGAAGCTGAGCCACAGGGAGAGAAGGAGAAAAGGAGGTTGTTGAAGTAGCAGAGGGGCTGACCCTGAAAGCCCATTTGGCCATCCCAAAGTCTTTGGAATTTATTCTGAATGAAGTGGAAGACCAGTTGATGATTTTGAGGAAAAGGGCATATAATCTAACTTATGTATGAGAAAAGGGATTTTGCCTGCAGCATCGAGCACAGAGCATAGGAAGAGCAAGTGTGGCAGAAAATAGCCATTGATGACATCAGGTGTGTACTCAGTCAAAACTATCTTGTCTTCAAATGTTCCCTAATGATGAATGAAGGAGGGAGCAAAGTGTGAAAGTCTCTTCCACTGAAGTATATTTATTACTCCTTTTATTTTTAATGTTTCCCACATGACTAATAATAACATAACTCAACAATGTATCATTTCCTTTTGACTGCAGTTGGTCCTAGCGATAGGATGAGGTGATTGATTGTGGCCTGACAGTCAATGATGCCGTATCTCTTTCAACTTTCCAATAGAATTTGACTTAGGAGTCCCTGGATTATGGTAAATTTGATATTGATACGATCACTTAAAAGCCTACAGAAATATGTAATATACTGCAATGGTGCACATCTGAATGGGATCCAAAAGCTGATTCGTTTTGCCTTCTAACCCACATCAAGCTAAAGTCTTGATGGAATGCTGAAGCATCAGTTCTTGGATCAGGGTCAGCCTTGATCAAAGTCCAAAATAAATCAATAATATAGGAAAAGTTGAACAAGATTGGCTGTTAAACCCTTGAGAACAATTGAGGCTTGCATTTCTCATTCTGATGAGCTAACAAAAATAACCCCAGAATAATGAAACTACACAATCTTATACTTTAAGCTGATTTTCCGTAAACCACAAATAAACACAGCATCTTCTCAAGCTGATACTCAACAGCTTAGAATAGCACCTCTAGATGCAAAAACATCTTTACTCTATTTGAGAATATCTGGTATTTGTATATAGAACCAGAAACCTTTCACATTTGACCCAAAACGGATGGCTGAACCAAGGCCTACGATTACTTTATTTCCATTAGTTGTTGGAAATTCTTCGCTTCTGATGTAAGTGTTAAATTGCTTCTGTCTCATTCCAAATTAGTGGCCCAGCATCATCCTTAAAGCAGACCAATTCTTCTCTTTGGCAATACAAAATTAAATTGTTTACCTTCCAAATATTGAAAGCTCTTATATATTGAACCTAAACTTTACCCATCATATAGTTACCAATTCTTCACCATGGCTAAATGAGAGTATAAAATACTTAGCTCTGAAAAGATATGTCATTATGTAACATGCAATATTGTCAACTTTTGGTACATTACTTTCTGAGTCATTAGTAAATACACAATTTTTCACAAAGCATATGTCATTGGAAAACCAAGCACAGGAAATATTTGAATGAAATGCAAGCATCTGACAGTCAGGAGAGATACTGTCTTAAAGTTGAGCTTTCTACATGCTCTAACTTGCATGAATCATTAATATTTCTTCAATTATTTAGGGCACAATTTTTATTTTTCACTGAAGGCATCGTGAGAAGATTTATAATAGTCTTTTTAGTGGTTACAATACCACATCTGTTTACCTAAATAAGATTGTATCTTGCTTTATGTGTGTGCCCATAACCACACTCCAATGCTAAAGAGTAAATGCACACTGCAGTGGGTTTTGTAACATTAACCACTTCATCTTTATTAATCTCCATAGCTATCAGAAAAGAACATTTTAGCATTTTTAAATACCTGTGTCATAAGGAACTACAGAGGAAATAATTGGAAATATAATTATGCCCACTATAATTAGATGATACATAATCCCACATGTAAAGTACAGTAATATAAATACATAAATATTTCTCATCATAGTTTTCTACCTATGGAACCAAATCTAGCTTTTCTTCACTTTTTTCCTAACTAGAAGTTTCTTGGGTGAGTCAGAGCTAAAATTCAAAAGAAAATGAGGAGGGAAATGAGTCAGGAAGTTTTTGAAAAAAGATATACCAAAAGAAAAAAAACTAATTTTCTTATCCATATTAATAGAAAACAGTTCTGTGTCCATCATGTCATCTAATACTATATATGAAAGTGAAGAGCATGAGTCAAAAGCCTTTCACTCATTTTAGAAGCACTTCTTCTGGGTTCAGACCCCCTTTCTTCACTCCTTACGTCCTGTTTATGGTGGGGAAATGCATGGAGGTGACAGAAGTCTCAAAACTGACTGCATATCCAAACAAGGCACGTTTATCTGGAATCTGCCTTTCCCATCAGGAGGAGCTCAGTCCCACAGCTCCTGAGGACTATACGGCTTAATTTCTTTCTTTATGGTTAGTCTTCCTCTTAAAGCCACATTCAGAAAGCAGGACAAACGGAAATGATTCTGAGTTTCCATCTGTGGTATGAACACTGACAGCAGCTTTTAATGCCCACTGTACTGAGCCCTGGTGATTGTCCACGCTGGCCGAAAGGTGGGAGCAAGATACTGCTTAACATCTACCAAAGTGTGAACATAATTCCTTCTGCTCTTGCTTTCTACTCTGTGCTCCAGGAAGGTAATGGCCTTTAGAGATTCAAAAGATGACATATTCAAAAATTCTGTAGACCCAAGTATACTCAGGCAGAATTTTTCATGAAAAAAACATGACCATATTGTCCCTTCTATTAATCAGTAAGGCATTGAAAACTGGTTTTTATAAATTCTAATGGCAACACAGTATAGGAGGGAAGAGATGGCACTGATAATCAAAGACCTAGAGCTTACTCTGAGCCACAAACATTTATGATTGCAATGCTGTCATTTTTCAGGTTCCCTTGCTAGAATATGGGGATGGAATTTGATTACAAATTAATGCTGTGGGGTTTTGATTGCGAGAAGGCTGGATATGTGTTTACAGCACACGGTCAAGGGCAGAATGCACTTTCCCAGTCTGACACTCTGATACTCCCCGCTACAAGGCCATAGGGAATAAGGCAATGGCATCTATGCGTTACCAGGTTCACTGGAGATTGGTTCTGGGATTGAGTCAGGTCTCAAAGCAGAATTTAAACAATTGTGTATCCCAGCAGCCCCAGGTTTTTTTATAGCTTTTACCTGCACTTGCTTCAGCAGAAGCAGGGATCCACCTATCACGTTTCTATCCCACTCAAGGTGGCTACTTTGGAAACCAGAGGGCACAGCTAATTGGCTTACTCACTCTGAACATACACACACACACATACACACACACACAGAAAGAGAGTCTACTTTTAATGGTACAAGTTTGTTGTTCATTTTCCTTGCCCATTGAGGCAAAAAGCTCAGCAATCTTTAAAAAATAAAAGATCTGTTAATAAGGACAAGATCCAGTCCAGTTCCTTCCTAAACATTTTACTGCAGAAAGCCTCTAATTAACCTTCATTTAAACAATTCACTAGGTTAACAGACCTGTTCCACTCCCTCTGATAAACTCACCAAACTGACTAACATCCATGGACTGATAAACTTATGGGCTTCTTTCTGGCATTCAACCCAATTACAGGCCCACCAGTTGGGTTGTACTCCTCCCAAGAGTCAATTGTGTTTCTTTGTTCCTATGCTGTTTAGACCAGCTGAACTTGTTAAGTTGTTAAAGCACTTAATAAACTATTGTGTAAACTGCTGAAATGAGCCCAAAAGAATGAAAGGCGTTTTTCTATGACAATCAAATTGTATGTTTTGAAAAGACGCTCTAAATAGGATCACTATCAAAAATTACTATCAAATTAGGTGTGAATAAGATAAGGGAGTCATGAAAATCTTGATGGAGTCTGGAAGTAGGCAGCGTCACAAATACTTTAAAATTCTGACTCTTTTTAAAGAAATGGAACCTAGAAACAGGATATGAGTGACACAGACTCACAGGTGCAGTTTAGTCAAGAAAAAAGATAAAGAACTCCAATGAGTGGTGCTCCCCTCAGATAAGGGCCTCAGATTACATTAGTGAGGTTGGCAAATGAATTTATATTTAAATGGTTTACATTAAAGTAAAATATTTAAGTTGACTGTATGTTTCATTTTTTTATGAGTCCCTCTTTAAATGACTTTTTCAATTAGCCCACCACCCATTGTTCCTAATTGCTTTGGGTAAGAGGTCTGCTTCTATTTTTCTAATCTAACCACATTTCACTCAGTCCTGTTATTCACTCTGCTTCCCTCAAGGCAAACCCCTCAGAATAGCATTTATTAAGAAATCTCTCTATAGCGTGACTAAAAATGCTGGCACGTAAAAAGATAGCAAGTCTTTGCATTCTAACAGTGAGCAGTGATAAGGAATCCTATCAACCTGCAAAAATTAAGATTTCATTCTGGCTTCAATTTACTTCTAACCCTGTTATCATTCCGTGACATTTTGCACTACTGGGGGAAGAGGTTGGCTAAGTCATTGGTGCAGATGTAATTTATGGCAATTTAAACTGAGTCAAGAAGTTAATAACTTTGAAATAATGCAGGCACCTCATACTGACTTTAATCAGGGTTTATTAAAAGATGGGTTACATACGCCTTTTTGCCCTTCATGTATCCTCATTTAGAAACAAGTTTACTAGTAATTATGCAAAAGCCCTCATAGTGCTCTTAATATTTTCTGAATTGTGAGCTTTTTGTAAAAGTGACTTGTCAGAACATAAATGGTTAAAAACATCCCTTGGCTCACCTTCAACACCCCTAGGGCACATTACCGGGCAAAAAGCACATTTCTCTCCACTCTGAAATGGTAGAAAATGACACTGTTGTGAAGCCTCTGGGACTCCTCACTCAACATGAATATTCAGCACCAAGAACAGAAGCTTCAGCACATCAAATTAAATGTAACCTTAAGAAAAGCTTATCATTTTTAAGTCATTTGCATCTTTTCCCCGCAGACTCCCCTTCCCAACTGTGGAAGATGACTGGGCATTTCCAGTCGGCGTGAACATCACGTACCGGAGGGAAGAGGCAAACGGATGGCTTTGCTGGAGCTCCAGGGTGCAGAGCTTGGGCTGGTCACCTGCAACAGCCATGCAACCCCCAAACAGCCAGTAGTACATACTGACAAGCCCCACAATACTACTCAAGCACTGTAAGAATCTGTATGTGCTAGGAATTCTCAGTTAGGATTGTATGGTTACTAGTATCAGAAACCCAGCTGAAGCTGGTTTAAGCAATGGTGGGAATATGTTGTCACATTTGACCCGGAAGTTACAGGGGAGTAGACTGGCCTCAGGCACAGATGGTTGAGGGGTTCAAACAACCTTGTTTGGTCTCTCGCTCCTTCCCTAATCTCTGCTCTCCCAGATAGCCCTCACTGCATAAAGGCAGCAATAATATATGTTGCCCTGGAAGCCTGCAAATTCAGCTAAAGGAGCATTCCTGGGTGTCCATGTTAGCCTTTTGACTGTGCCATCCCTATGTGGGTTACAGGGCCATGCTTTTAGCAAGGAACTAATTAACCTCTTCAGGATAGCAGGGTATGGAAAAAAAGACAATTGCCCCAAAAACCGGATGCAGAACTGACCAAAAAATATAAATAAAATAAAATAGCTAACATGCACAAAAATCCCTTAAAAGAGTCAATGGTCAGGGAGGTAGGCAGGGAGGGTACATATGGGGTAAGGAAAAGGAAGCAAGCTTTGGGGCCAGAGTTCTGTTGCTGAAAACTGTTTACACCACCTACAAGCAGTGAGCCCCTAAGTCACTCGTCTCTTTAAGCCTGTTTCCTACCTGCAAAGCAAGTCCCAGTTGGCAGGACTATTTCAAGAATTAGACATCTTCTTTGTAAAGCACCTAGCATGAGGCCTGCCATGATAGTAGATGCTCAGTTAAGGGCAGTTCTTACTCACTGAGTGAGGCAAAGGAGCCAATATTAATTCTGAGTCTCACCAAAAGGAAGCAGAGTGTTGAAGCAATGAAAAAATATGTTTACCCCCTCTAACAGGGAGTAAATAAAATGACCATATTTGCTTTGAGACATTTCAAATAAAATTTAGCATAAACCTATAAAACAGCAATTATATCTAACATAAGTATCAAAGTACTGTTATATGCTGAAATTATTACAGTGACATTTACAAACCAAGCACGCGCTCAGAGTGTGTAGTCGCAATGACTATGTGGCAAATTTTTCAGTCTCAGTATTCACATTGATATTTAATACACACTGAATAATTAGCACAACTCAAAATGGGCTAAATGTGTTTCTAAAAACAGAACTAGGAGAAGGCAGCAGCAAAGGCTGGTGAATGAGCAAGGAACAGAAGGCTATTTAGAGTCTGAAATCCCGTTTCTGGCTCTCACACTAACCTCCTCTGTGACCTTGACTGCGAGTCTATTAACTTCTCAATGCTCGCCTCGTCTGCGAAAAAAGGAGCTAGTGGCCTCTAATCACCTCTGCAAGACAGTCTGTGTTCGAGAACATGGCATGAAAAATGGGAGAAGGTTTATTTCAATCCTTGAATTTCACCTCACCTCCCAATTTTATTAAGTGAGCAATTAATTAATACACACGTATCCTTCTCATTAGTTGCACATACATGTTAATTGGGTTTTAATATGTTTAAGACCAAATCTATTAAATAGGCACACTTTGTAGTTAATACAGGAATTCAAATGCACAGAATCACAGAGTTATAGAGACAGAGGTAATCCTGGAACTGAACAAGTCTAACCTCTTCATTTTATAGATGAGGAGAATCAGAACCACATCCATATCTTCTAGGCCTGAATGCTGCTGTACCATTCCACTTAAGCAAGAGACTTTTCTTTTTAAAAGATTTTACAGTTATTTTTAAGACAGTATCAGGCCTCTCAACAGAAAGAGTGAAACTGAATCCCCCTAAAACTGAGTTCCTCTGCCAAGTTTATGATTAACCTCTAATCAAAATGTTACTCCCTTTCTTGCCCAACATCTGTTCTCCTCAAGATTAAGGCCTATCAAAGAAAAGGGGGGATTGAAAGCAAGCAAGACTCTGTGGGGCCCTCCTGGTCATGAAAGCCTTTCCGTGTCCCCCATGTCTTATTTGTAGGAAAAAGGTTTCAGCCTCCTAGACCTTCCCTGAGTTCTAAAGGGCAGATTCAAACAGTCACTAATTAGGGAAGTGAGGGAATGCAGAAAGAAACGATAGTACAGAGAGGGGGCTCTGGTCCCGGTTCCTCCTCAAGGGACATATGTAACAATCTAATCCTTATTCCTGAGTTCTTCTACAGGAATTAAGGCCCCCAGCCAGGGGAAGGATGGTAACTTCAGGCTAAGCACAAGCATGACTGGTTGGAGCCAGAAAGCTGATGACTGAGGTAACCACCGTGTTACCTCCCCAACAAACCAATCAGAGGAAGGTCATACACCCTGCAGATCTCCCCCCAGATTTTTCCAAAAAAAAACTGTTCCCTGAAAACCACTGGGGAGTTTGGGTCTTTTGAGCATGAGCCACGCCATTCTCCTTGCTCACCCCTGCAGTAGAACTTTCCCCATTTCAAGCTGTGATGTTTTGGTTTGTTTGGCCTCACTGTGCATCGGGCACACAAACTTGGGTTCAACAACACGAGGAGAAGACTATAAACAAGCAAAAAGACAGATGTAAGAGGCAGGACTGAACACAGATGGTCCAGACTGGGGTCTGAAACTAGTTGAAAAGATGTCCTTGAGAAGGGAGACTGGGGAAAGCCACGAAACACAGAGGTAAATGAAATAGCAGAAAGGGAAAGAATTTCAACTTAACAATCTCCACATCTTACAAAACAGCACATGACTCTCTGCAAAGTAAACAATCAGGTAGATGTACGTCAGAGGGAGAACTAAACACTAGAATTCAGAGAAAATGTTTGCTAACCAATATACTATAAGGTTAGTAAATTAGCAGATGATAAGGAAAATTTTAAATAAAATATCATCACACCTTAACAACTGTTTTGAGTAACTACAAGCAAATTGTAAGCAAAGAGAAGATGATTATTAGAAGGCAATATGTGCCAAATGCCTAGAAAATCAACAAACCCATTGTGTTTAATGATAGAAAAAAATTTTTTAATCTTAAATAAATAGGCTTTATAACCTTGTCTTTATGGCCCAGAGAACAGGAGGGAAGGGAGCAGGGCACAACTACTGAAGGAATGACACAGCAGTTGAGAACAGGATCATCTTGTTAGAACCAAGATGGCGGAAGATTTGACTTCCAGTAGTCCTTGAGCCTCATGGCACACCCGTAGGCGCCATGACAGTTCTAGGCTGACCATACAAGGCCAAAAAGTGGACCCGGGGGCCAGATTTCTGGAAATCCCTGCCCCTTCCCCGGAGTAGTTGGAATAATCCTCCTACTCATTAGCACATGAAATTACCGAGCCCATAAAACCTAACAACTCTGCACCCTGTGGTCCCTCTCTCTCTTGTCTTCTGAGATGGCCCGCACTCTGTCTATGGAGTGTGTATCTATTTTTACTTTCAACTAAACACACCACAGTTCTTGGCTTCTCTCCTTCTCATCTTTTAAGAAGGCCTGCATTCTGCCTGTTGAGAGTGTATCTCCTCAGCCGTTTTCCCTTCTGAGTGAGACAGACTCTCCTCTGTCTGCAGAGCATGTATCTCTCTAAATAAAATCGCTTTCACTTTACCATGCCGTGAATTTTTTCCTGCGGGAGGCAAGAACCTATTCTCCAACAACACAACTGCTAAAAAGTGACTTGAGCAGGACTTTTGGAGTTCTGAAGTAAGAAGCTCATTGGATCCATTGATAAAACTGAACAAAATTGTCAAAAACTAACATTTCAGAATTTTGGAAAGGACCAAAGGTACAACTTCACTGAAAATGAACTGAAGACATTCAACAGATTGAGACACGTTTATTCAAGGGAAAAACCCTAAACCTTGGGTCATAACAGAGGGAGTCTATGGGATTTTAGCCTGGAATTGCTTCCAACCCCCCCACCCAGCAACAACAGATTCATAGATCTACTAGGGTGGGGCAAGCTGTGAAAAACAGTGGTTTCATTGCCTGAGAGGGATGTTGATTTGGAGGAAAAGCCAGAAAAAGCCCACATTCCTATACACTGTCAAAAAGAATAGGAATCTTAATGTTAAGAGAATGGGGAAGACCAAGGTCACAGCTGGCCTGAGGTGATGCTCCTGGCTGGGTTTAGTAACAAGGTGGCAGACTAGCTAGAAATTTAACAGGGAGAGCCAGAGAATGAGACAGGCACACTGGCCCTTGATAAGCAAACACACATCCCTGGTGGTCTGAGAGACTGTGCATAAGGACAAGGTGAGACAAGAGGGAAACCACACACCACTGGCTGAATACAAGGCCATGCACACGTGCAGAGGTGACACAGCAAATAAAAATGAGGGAAGTCTTGTAAACTGATGGAACTTTGAATGCATTCCCCAAACCACACACATAACCATTGGCAAAGGGCGGAAATGTTACTGACTCGAGATGTTTAAACATGAAGGAAGTCAGAATACGTAACCCCAAAATATGCTACTTTGGCACAAGAATTATTTTGACCTGAAGGCATCTGAGAAGCAGATATAGGAAAAGTTTCCTGCCTTCTCCCTATTTGCCTAAAAGCTGAACACAAATTTTCAAAGGTGTCCCTCCTCCCTCCTCTACCAGGAAGGATAAAGGTTAATCACTGGAGACAACTTTAGACTCTATTAGCCCAGCAACCTTTATCTACCATTAGTTTCCCGTATATTTACCTTCCCATAGTTCGTTGCTCTTGAAATACACAATTGCATTCCTTTGTCCTATCATTTCTTTGCAGATTTATTGTTACTTGTTGGAGATACTGTATAAGACTGAATTCTAAGTCCAGAGCTCTGAGTTACTGTTCCTTGAGTTTTATATATATAAAACTTCTGTGGTTTTTTTCATTCTTGTTAATCTGTCTTTTATTACAGAACCCCAGCCAGGAATCTAAGATGAGGAGAGGAAAGATATTTTTCCACACCTACAAATACAACCTCTGATAAACATCAAGTCGTGCTGACTCAAGGGTGACCCCAAGGAAGTCAGATATTGAAATAAAAACAAAAATTAAGGGAAAAAACAACAACAAAAACAGTCAACAGAGACATCAGTGGCTACACATCAAGGAGGAGACAGACTCCACAGAATTGGAAGAGGCAAGTTACTTAAAAAACAAACAAAATAGTTATAACAACAACAACAACAAAAAAAACCTAGAAGGGGAAAACTCATAATCTAAAATTATGTTTAATAAGTTTCAACAAGGTCCTACTGTATACCACAGGAAACTATAGTCAATGGCTTGCAGTAACCTGTAATAAAAAAGAATATGAAGTGAAGAATATGAAGAATATGAAAAAGAATACATATATATATGAATCACTATGCTGAACACCAGAAACTAATAGAACATTGTAAATCAACTATACATCAATAAAAAGTGTCCAGTTTCAACAACATCAACAAAATGAGATTGTGAAAAGAAACAGGAACGTTTGACCCCTACTGAGGGAGGAAAAAAATAGGCAATTGGAAATGTTTCTAAGGGCTCCCAGATGTTGGGCTTGGCAAAGAAAGACCACAAAACAACTACCATAAATATGTTCAAGGTACCAAAAGAACCATATTTAAAGAACTGAAGGAAGTTATGACAATGACATATTAAATAGACAACTTAAATAGAAAGGCTTCTTAAATGAAAAGTTGGATTTGAAAAGTACAATAACTGACTTAATCACTAAATTTGATTCTAGAAAAAGGAGAAACAATATTATTTCATTAACTCTTCCATAAAATTCCGTGAGATCAGTATTAAACAAAGACGCAACAAGAAAATAAACTACAGAACAATATTCCTCATGAAAGTAGATGTAAAAATTCCTCAACAAAATATTGGCAAGCTAAATCCAGTATTATATAATAATGATTATATACCATCATCAAATGGGTAAAATTGTTTTAATATCTCAAGACCAATCAATATAATATATGTAATAGACTAAAGAACAAAAAACACATGACCATCTCAATAAATGCAGAAAAGGCATCTGACAAAAATTCACCATATTCATGATTTGAATAGGAAAGTAGGAATAAAAGGGAACCCTCTTCAACTTGATAAAGAGCATTTAAGAAAATCTATAGCTAATATCAAACTAGACTTTGCTTCCCCTCTAAGTTTGGGAATAAGACAAGGCTGTCACTATTTTCCCTGCTATCACTTCTATTCAACACCATACTGGAGGGTTCTAGCCAGTGCAATAAAGCAAAATAATAATAATAATAATAATAATAATAATAATAATAATAATAATAATAATAATAATAATACAATAATAGTAGAAAGGAAGAAAAAAGCAGTAAAATTGTGAAAATTTCTTCATCAACAAACAATAAAATCCTATAGAAAATCCTACAAAATCCACAAAAACACTGCTAGAACAAATAAACAAGATCAGCAAGTTCACAGAATACAAGATTAATATTTAATAATTCATTGCATTTTATACACTAACAATGAGCAACTAGAAAAGAAAATTAAGAAAGAATTCATATTCACAATACCATCAAAAAAGAATAAAATACTTACAAATAAATTTAACAAAAGCAGTCAAGATTAGTATACTGAAAACTACAAAACACTGCTGCGAAAAACTGAAGATCTAAATAAATGAAGACACATTCTATAGTAATAAATTGAAAGATTCAATAGTGTAAGATGGTAATTTTCCCTAAGTTGACCTTTAGAGTCTATCAACATTTTATCACAACCTCTATCAACATTCCAGCAGGGTTGTTTTTTTTTTGAAGAAATTGACAAGTTGACCCCAAAATTTATATGAAAAAGCAAAGAAAACAGTTTGAAAAAGAAAAAGTAGGAGGACTTAATCTAATTTCAAAACATACAATAAATCTACAGCAATCAAGACTGTATAGCACTGGCCAAAGAACAGATATATAGATCAATGGAACAGAATTGAGAGTCCAGAAATAAATCTTTACATCTATAGCCAGCTGATTTTCAATAAAGGTGTTAAGAATTCAAAAAGGATAATGTTGGGATAATTGGATCTCAATAAGCAAAATTATGAACTTAGACCCTTTATTCATACCATACTCAAATAAAACTCAAAATGGATCAGTTAATCATATTCCATTGTAAAGTATAAAACTTTTGCATTTCAAAATATACCATTAAGAAAAAAAATTAACTGCAAGCTGGGAGAAAACATTCAAATAGTTAATGAATCTCATATCTAGATTACTTTTTAAAGAGAAAAAACTCTTAGAAATAAAAAATGGAAATACAAACCACCAACAGAAAAATGGGCAAAAAGTTTGAATAGATATTTTATGAGAGAACATACAAATAGCTAACAATCATAAGAAAATGTGCTCAATATTATTAGTCATTTGAGATATGCAAATTAAAACCACAATGAGATACGGCTTTATGCTCACTAGAATGACTCTACTCCAAAGCAGATAATCACAAGTGTTGGCAAATATGTGGAGAGACTAAAACTCTCATGCACTGTTGCTGAGACTGTAAAATGGTTTGGCAGTTTCTTAAAAAGTTAAACAATAAGCTTAACATAAAACACAACTTTTTAAAAACACAACAATTTTATTCCCACCTAACAGAAGCAAAAACATATCCACACAAAAACTTATACACAAATGCTCACAGGAGTATTATTCAAAATAGCCAAAAACTGGAAACAATTCAAATGCCTACCAACTAGAAAAAGAATGAAGAAACTGTAGTATATCTACTCAATGGAATACTATTCACCAATAAAAAATAGCTAACAACTGATCCATGCTACAATATGCTCAAAAACATTACATAAAAGATGAAAAGATTATGCACTGTATAAGTCCATTCAAGCTAAATGTTCTGAACAGGAAAACTGAAAAAACAGATAGCAGATCAATGGTTGCCTGATGCTGGAGGTAGGAACAGAAATTGACTGCAAACAGCCACAAGGGATTTTCTGAGTTGATAGAAATGTTCTAAAACCAAATTATAGTGATGACTGCACCTCTCTATAATTTACTAAAATCATTAAATTTTACACTTAAAACAGGTGAATTTTATGGTATGTGAACTGTACTTCAGTTAAGCTACCAAAGTAAAAGATAGATAAATAGATTAAAAAATTAAGTGACTAGAAGTATAATTCACGCCACTTGCAAATAATACGCATTGAAATTACACACAGGAATCTAAAACAACTCTCTTTCCCTGACATCCCTTACAGTAGGAGGTGGTTTAATCAGTCCTCTGTCAATTTCAAATAATGATTTAGAAGAGATCTGGGGACTGAATTCAATACAGGAGACAAGTGAGGCAAGAGGCTTTAAAGAGTAACTGGAAAAACTAAGTCACAGTGCTTGACATAATAAGATCAAGATCACATATAGGTCATTGAGTAAGAAATTTCATGTCACTCCATTTAAACATTTAAAGCAGATGACAAATGGATGAAACCATGAATGTTGATATCTTTGAGTCCATCAAAAAGAATCTGAATGAATGGGTCTAAAAAAAAAACTTAAATATTCATATTTTGCATCTTTCTCTCTGTCTTAACAAAAAAACTGATAAACTGTGAAGTTATTGAAATCATTGTTTTCCCAGATAAATTACTACAGAAATTCTTTTCTCACACTTGCAACAATTTCTTACCTGGAGATTACAAATACAACTTTTCTTTTTCTTTCTAAGGACTAGATAAGGCCAAAGAAAGCATGTTTCTCATTTACCTTATTAATAGTCAAAGAAAATAAGGATGTTTTTATTAACTGATGTGTATTGACAGGGAGTTACAACCACAAAAACTTAAAATATTATTATGTTAGGCAGTGGGGAGTCTGGAATGCTTGGACACTAAAATTTAATTGGCAGTGTTACAGACAACAGACTGTCAACAAGAGCAAAGGTTTAAAGGCAAACATCAGCTGCTCAGGGATTGTGTGTTGCTAAGGAAACTGAAGTAAGGATGAGGAAGATAAGAAGACTGAAAAACACTGTCATAACGCACAGGAGCTCGTCTACAAGCTGCATAAAACCTTTCTTCTTTAAGTTATGCCTAAAACCAGCCTGATGTCCTATTGTTACCAAGTTCAAAATAAGTCTCTCAAGGTCCTAGGAGACAGTCTGATCTCTATTTTTGCCTTTGTTTGCCCAGGATGCCTATGGAGCTTGAGTTTCAGGGTGTGGGAAGGAGTATCATGGTATCTGTAACAAAATTATCATATTTAACAATGATGAGGGATTATAAAGATCTTTAACACTAGAGTTTGATTCCTACTTTTATAAAGAGGGAATTATTCTGTTTCTCAAAGTTAAACTGTAAGGCAGTAAGAAGTTTTAATAGAGAAATCCCCCTTAGTCACATTCAGTGTAATACGAACGGAGCTGTGAGCACAGACTAAACTTTTAAAATAATGCTACATATGTAATAAAAGAAGCCCTTCTGATTTGCTGCTCTGTGTGACTTGCTTGGCATTGAGAGGTTGTTAAGCAGATATAGACCTGGCCTCAAAGAGTTCTCAGTTTAGCAGAAGCATTTGATATATAGGCATATGCATATTGTTTCAATATTCCGAGATAAACAGAGTGACTGAAGAATCAAAAGGCTATATAAGAACAGCGAAGAGGAGTCCCAGAAAGGAAGTCTGGATAATGTTTGCCCCGGGACTCCAAGGAATTAAAATCTAGGGAACTGAGACTCTTATCCATCTAACTGCAAACAAGCCCAATTAATGCAAACAACACTGACTAGGCCATGCCTTAATAATTCTTCAATACATTTTTTTTAACTTAAAGAGTAGAAAATTAAATATCCATGTCAGCACATGTTATATTTCAGCTTATCATGAACAGATTAAAAGATTCAGGGTTATATCATTTATTTATTTCTTGCTGAGTTCCCACCATTATAGTCATGGGCAATTATTCAGTCACTTACAGTCTACCAAGCACCTATAAGCACATCATTTCATTTCATCCTTACAATTTTTGTGTTAGATGGGAGGAATTTTTCCCATTGCACAGATTAGAGAAGGGAGGTTTACAGAGGTTGTAATAGACTGTCCCTAGCCTCATGACATTCTGCAAAAAATGGGGCATTTTCCTTCCTCTGGAGGAAGATTCTGGATTTGCAAATAAAATATTTAATAATTAGGGACAATATTACAAAGTGTTCCTGTTTTCTCCATAATTAACAGCAGGACCTTTTGATATCTTGCTAGTGTGATTATTGTAATTATCATGGTAGCAAGAATAAAATATACTATAAGGAAAGGGAAAAATATTAACCTAAGTTTTCCTTAAAACTCCTAGAAAAGCTCAAAATGGCACCTTTTTTAAAATATTAATTCCCTCCATGCAATTGTTCCCTCCATCCAAAGTTCTTTTAGTAATTTAATTTTCCATTTTGAGCACTTAGTTTGCTAAGTAACTACATCAACCATGCGACTTTCAGGAAATTAAACACAAAATATACCTATTTTTAAAAGGAAAGGTATTAGAATCACATAATGTAAATTCCAAGACTATGTCTCAGGTATGTCTTTATTCAAAGACTCAAATAATGACATAAGGTCCCAGATCTTTCCTTTCTACTGGTTCTATTCTCCTCAGCATTGGCATCAATCTCAGGGGAGGCAAAATAATAACCAACAGTTCCAGGACACAAGCTTCCAGGTTCGAATCCAATAGGAAAAGTGCTTATACCTTTTCCTTAGCAACTCAAGTAAGTTTTGTTTTTGCCTCATTGGCTCTTATTAAGTGACATACTTATTCCTGATCTTTGACCAGAAAAAAAGCAATACTTTGAATGGTTAGATGTAACTCTGAAGTCCATCTCTTAAGCTGGCGGGGGTGGGGGGAGAGGTGAGTCAATGTCATACAAAGCATGAAGAATAAGAACATAGGTTTTAGGAATTTTTTTTTGGATATATCTCCTCAGTCAAGAAAAACAATTATAAAAATAGATCAGTGGGACCTATTCAAATTTCAAAGCTTTTGCACAGCGAAAGAAAACATTAACAAAACAAAAGGACAACTTGACGAACGGGAGAAGATATTAGCAAATGATATGTTTGAGAAAGGGTTAAATATTCAAAATATATAAAGAATTTATGCAATTCAATATTTTTTTAAAAAGCAATTAAAAATAGTAAAAAAAAAAAAGAAAAGAAAAGAAAAGAAAATGCAGTCATTACGGAAAACAGTATGGATTCCTCAAAAAACTAAAAATAGATATGATCCAGCAATCCCACTCCTGGGCATACATTTGGAAAAGACAAAAACTCTAATTCAAAAAGACACATGCACCCCAATGTTCACAGCAGCACTATATACAACAGCCAAGACATGGAAACAACTTAAATGTCCAACAAGAGATGACCGGATAAAGCTGTTGTGGTATATTTATACAATGAAATCCTACTAGCCATAAAAAAGTAAAATAATGCCATTTACAGCAACATGGATGGACCTGGAGATCATCATTCTAAGTGAAGTAAGCCAGAAAGAGAAAGAAAAATACCATATGATATCACTCAAATAAAAAATACCATATGATGTCTTCTCTTTTAGAGTTAACACGAGACAGACCTGCCCAAAGGAAAGAACCGCCCTAAAACCAAACATATCAGTCTCGTTGCCCTGACTAAAACTAGTTTTACTCCAGATTTAACTTCAAATAGAACTCACCAAGAACTCACCCCATACATTCTCCACACAGTATCTGACAAAGTCACAAGAAGCCACCCCTATCCAAGCATCGTCTACACCTCCAAAGCAAGCTTTGACAAACTACATGCCATGAAACCCAAACCATAGTACCGCTACATTTTCAAAGAGCTTCGCAACAGAGAAAAAAGAACACCTGCCTTTACATTCCAGAGTCATTGAGAACTCTGATGTGTGGGTTACTAACCCCAGAATGATAGATAACTATGTTCGTCTGCTCAGGGTGATGTAACAAAATACCATATTCTGGGTGGCTTAAAGAACACAAATGTGTTTCTCACAGTTCTGACAAGTACAAGATCAGATGCCAGCCTATTCAGTTCCGACCTTGTAAATGGCCACCTTCTTGCTGTGTCTTCACAAGGTGGAGAGAGAAAATATTTTGGTCTCTCTTTCTCTTCGTATATACTAATCTCACGCTGGGATCCCCACCCTCATGAACTTATCTAAACCTAATTACCTTCCAAAGGACCCACCTCCAAATACCATCACCCTGGGGCTTCCAGCTTCAACACAGGAATTTTCAAGGGACAACATTCAGTCCATAACACTAACACATTCAGAGGTTCGAGATTACATACTTTCTTGCTCATTATTTCAAGACTGTTTTCAGTATATTAAACAAATGCCTATATTAGCTGCCTTACTATACAAGAATTAAAATTGGTCACTAAAGTATATTTTAACAATGACTTTTAAACACAGATTTAATAATAAGTAATTGGTTAGATAAATACTTTTTCTTCCTTTTTTTAAGGTTATGTTGAGCCTTTTTTTTTTTTTTTTGAGGGGGGAGGTAATTAGGTTTATTTATTTATTTACAAAATGGAGGTACTGGGGATTGAACCCAGGACCTTATGCATGCTAAGCGTGTACTCTACCAATTGAGCTATACCCTCTCCTTGGATAAATAATTTTGTGCTATGGTCTTGAATTTCATTTTGGATTTTAATTGGATATTTTATCAGCTAATCAAAACATTTTATATTATATAGAAAACTCACTCATGCATTGAGAAACTATAGTTAATTGAATTGTCTGGTTAGCTAAATATTAAGGCAGAAGATCCTTTCATTCAACAATTTCTGAACATATGTACACACATACACACACACACATACACTCTACCTATATCTAGCTAGCCATGTATATGCTGCATAATTTAATCTTTCTCAGAGTTTTACAAGGCTTTAAGAAGACTTAGATCAAGATAATTACATCATAAATGAAGATGGTTAACATTAGGTTGTTTTGCGCATATCTGAAAGTAGTTTTGCGCATATCTGAAAGTAGTTTTGTGCACTCTTCGTCTTCTGAAGAAGAGATAGAGAAAAAATTTTAGAGTCCTCTGTTAAATGGATATAATACATATTGATTAACAACGTATACAAGTCCAGTCAATTAGATGCTCCCAAATTACCAAGAGAAACACTGATCTGTTACACAGAATGACAAAAGCTTATCACAAATATTCATCATATCATAAAGTAGGAAGTGAAATTACTTGTAGGCTTTGGTCCTCCAAGCTATTCAGTAGGTGGAATATTCAGTAGGCTTTGGTAATAACTGTGAATAGTTGTTCGTTCTTGAAAGGTATGACAACCTTGAGCTAAAAGGCCTAGATCATCTTTCTTTGACCAGCATGCATACTTCCCCAAAGTGGGGATTTTATTGAAGCCATTCAATAAGAAAAGTTTGTATTAAACCACCTACCTACCTGCTCACCTCTCATCCAGCACTATCTGGGAAGTGACAGTTTCTTTCATATCCATCCCATTTGAAGTTCCTAGTTCCTGGCCCCATTTCTGGTTCCTAGTCCCTGGCTCAATCATCTGCCTGAATCTAACAACTGTCTCCATCTCCCTAACACAGCCTTCTACAAGGATGGCTGGGATTGAAGTAGAAAAGTAAATAGCTGAGGTGCAGAAATAAGAATAGATGGAATCCACTTGGTCAGGTTTGCATTTAATGGAAGTTAATTCACAGGAATCTACTTGACTGAGTTTCCTGTGTATGAAGCCCTCAAGAACAACACTTTTTTCCAAAGCCCTTGTCCCCTAAGTCCACCAAACAAAAGAAATATGAAGTCTTTCTCTTTACTGGACCATGAGTCCATCTTCTGTGCAGCACCTAGACGTCTCACTATATGACTGACAACTCTTCCACCCCAATTTCATTTGATTATCTTATTCATAGGAATCAGTATAATTCTAACTACTCAATCTTTTTTTGAGGGGGGAGACATAACAGTGATTAATTATCAGTAATAACTTCACTTAGAACAGTCTTTTTATTTTTCATATACCCTAGAGCTAATTTTGAAAATCTCTGGCTACTTACATATGTGATTCTTGAGCTGTGTGCTTAAATAGTGGTCTCTGAACACATGGAACAAAATAGAAAAATCGCCAGTCCATATTCATGTCTGATCCCAATTTTCCCTATGCTAGGAAAAGCAGTGGGCTTGTAAATTTTTTTATTGAAACTGATGGGTGATGGTTTCTATCTTTCTTATGTCCCCAAAAGAATCCCCTCCCTCAGAAAATGCTGATTAAAAGTTATAGTGTGGGGAGGGCAGAGTGTGTGCTTGGCATGCATGAGGTCCTGAGTTCAATCTCCTGTACCTCCATTTAAAAAAAAAATTTAAGTTATACTTGGTTAAAACTTTTTGTCAGTTTGGTTTAAACTTAAACCTAAAAAATAAAAAATATTCTCACCCAAAGCAAGATCCAGTAAAACAGGCAATTAAAGCATGGTCTTGGCTTTTGATGCACTCAACTTCAAATTTTTCTGCTTTTTGTAAATTTGCTGTGCTAAGAACCTTTTTTTTTTTTTCCTGTTTAACATTCAGGACAAGGCAATGTACATGTCTATAGACCTATTTGTCTAGAAATAAAAGTAATGAATGAGAGTCACATTTGAATAACAAGAGTGGACTAGACATGAGAGAACAGAGCAGGCCTAGGCAGCTTCAATTCTCCGTCTTAAAATTACTTACTATTGTTGGGAATAATAGAACATCAAAAGGATAAATTCAAAACGCAAATTAGTTCCTGTCCTCCCAGGAGAGCCTGCCTGCCTGATTCTGATCTGTCTTTCATGTGTCGTTCTCACTCAGTTACAATTTCAAGGGCTAGAGTGTCATTCCAATATGCAAAGGAGTGTTGGCATTAATGAGAGTTATATTTAGAAGTCCTTCTACTGTGAGATGGAATATAATATTCAACTTGTGAATTTAAGGTCATGACAAGGACATATTGACAAGCTAAAGTTTCAAAACTATGTAAATTAGCTACTTGGATGATCAGAGGCCCTAAAAATCTTCTGCTCAAGTTAAGAGACAAGTTTGTTCATTCTCTCCGCAATTCAGGAACTGTCAGAAGAGGGCTACGCTATATTCTGCTAACAAACAATCCCAAAGTCTCACTGACTGACTCACAAAAGTCAAGGTCTAGTTCTGCCTCATATCAACCACTGCCATTCCAGGTCTTCTCACTCTGGATGACAGCTGATGGAGCAGCAACCATCTCAAACATTGCTGGTCACTCTGACAATGAGAGAAAAACAGCTCAAGAGAGTGTTTCCACCTAGAAAGGACTCTCTCACTCCTCCCACAAGTCATCGGCCGAAACAAGCCATAGACATACCAGCCAACCTTAAGGCGGGCAGGGAAGTACAATCTCTCCAGGTACCTAAATGAAAAGAAGATGACCACCAGAGCACTGATCACAACATCCACAAAAGATACTTGTTAGTGAAGGCAGTCATACAAATACAAAATATACAAATAAATAAAGGCGATCCATATCCCACTGAAGTTAAGTGATATGAAAGAGATAACCAGTGATGTGGTAGAGAGCAATGTCAGAGGAGAGAGATGAATCAGAAGATCTGTTTTACATAAGGTGGTCAGTTAAAGGTTAAGTTGACAGTAGATACAATTTGGTATCTTCCCTTTGCCCTTCCAAGGTTCACTCTCCTTCCTTTTCCACCCTGCTCTGCGCCTTGAGAAGACATGGGAAGGATAGGAAAATATAGCACCCTAAAAGAAGACAACAGGGGCTTAGGACATGCTGTCCCAAAATATGAAATATGCTGCTTTGGATACTGGTTGTTTTGAGTTTATGGATATTTGAAAAATAGCAAATGCAGGGAGAGGCTTTCTCTGCACCCCCTTTTATCTGACGAAAGACAGATCCTCCAAAATGAACTCAACTGTCATAAATCCTCTACCCAGGAGATTTATCAACCAGGGAAGATTGAGTCTTTATTTTTCCACATTCTTTTCCATTTTATTTTCTGTTGGTGTTGAAGTACTGATTTGGGGTAGGAGGGGCTCAGACGAGTCCATTGTCACAGGGGCACAGGAAGGTGAATTAAACTGAATGTGACTTGAGTTGAAAAGTCTTTGGGATAAGATAATGCAGGCCAAGGTTTAAATACAAATGTTTTGGATGGGCCATTACTGAGTTATTGGATTCCTGGTAGAGAATTAGTCCCTGAGTCCAGGAACACAGGGTCAGAAGTTAGGGATCAAGAAGTAGTAGATCGGGGCTGCAAAGGGGAAGGAAAGATAGATGTGATTCTGGATGAGAGTAGAAGGCAAAGAAGAGGTCCTCCTTGGGGGTAAGCTTTTTTTTTCCCATTACTTCTTTTTTATTGAAAAAAATAGAAAAAAAATTGAAAAAATATAGGTGCTGTAAAATACTATATGTTACAGGTGTACAATATAGTGATTTTCAATTTTTAAAGGTTATACTCCATTTATAGTTATTATGAAATATTGGCTATATTCGCTGTGTTGTACAATATCCCCTTATAGCTTATTTTATACACAATAGTTTGTACCTCCCAATCCCCTACCCCATATTGCCCCTCCCCACTTCGCTCTCTCTACTGGTAATCACTAGTTTGTTCTCTGTATTTGTGAATCTGCTTCTATTCTGTTATATTCACTAGTTTGTTGTATTTTTTAGATTCCACATATGAGTGATATATAGTATCTGTCTTTCACTGTGTGACACTTTTCACTGAGCTTAATGCCCTCCAAGTCCATCCATGTTGCTGCAAATGGCAAGCTTTTATTATTTTTTATGACTGAGTAATATTCCATTTATGACTGAGTATATATACAACACCTTTATCCATTCCTCTCCAATGGACACTTAGGTTGCTTCTATACCTTGGCAATCATAAATAGCACTTCTATGAACAATGGGGTGCACATGTGCATGTATCTTTCCAAATTAGTGGTTTGGGGTGGGGGTTGAATATATACCTAGAAGTGGAATTGCTAGATCATATGGTAGTTCTATTTTTAATTCTTAGAGAAACATCCATACTGTTTTCCACAGTGGCTGCATCAATTTACATTCCCACCAACAATGTATTAGAGTTCCCTTTTTCCCACATTCCTCGCTTACATTTGCTGTTTGTGTTCTTTTTAGTGACAGCCATTCTGACAGGTGTAAAGTGATATTTCATTGTGGTTTTGACTGCATTTCTCTAATAATTAGTGATGTTGAGCATCTTTTCATGTTGGCCATCTGCATTTACTCTTTGGAAAAATGTCTACTCAGATCTTCCGACCATTTTTTAATTGAGTTGTTTGTTTTTCTGATGTTGAGTTGTATGAGCTATTTTATATATGTTGGATATTAACCTCTTATTGGTCATATCATTTGCAAATATTTTCTCCCATTCTGTAGGTTGTCTTTTTGTTCTGTTGGTTTCCTTTGCTGTGCAAAATCTTTCAAGTTTAATTAGGTTCCATTTGTTTATTCTCACTTTTATTTTTTTTCCTTTAGGAGACAGATCCAAAAAGATATTGCTGCAATTTATGTCAAAGAGTGTTCTGCCTACATTTTCCCCTAGGAGTTTTATAGTACCCGGTCTTACATTTAGGTCTGTAATCCATTTTCATTTCACTTTTGTATATGGTGTTTGAGAATGTTCTAATTTCATTCTTTTGCATATAGCTGTTGAGTTTTCCTAGCACCACTCATTGAAGAGACTGTCTTTTCTCCATTGTATACTCTTGCCTCCTTTGTCATAGATTAATTGTCCACAAGTGTGTAGTTTTATTTCTGGTCTCTCTGTCCTCTTCCATTGATCTATGTGTCTGTTTTGTGCCAATACTATACTGTCTTGATTACTGAAGCTTTATAGTATAGTCTGAAGTCACGAAGCGTGATTCCCCCAGTTTTGTTCTTCTTAAGATTGTTTTGGCTATTTGGGTCTTTTGTGGTTCCATACAAATTTAAAAATTATTTGTTTTAGTTCTGTGAAAAATGTTGTTAGTCTTTTGATAAGGATGTGGGTAAGCTCCTTAGTAGATCTCTGCTAAGATAAGGAATTGCCCTCATGAATTATGTAGCATGCAACCTCAAGTGAAGATTCTTCTGGCTTCAGTTCCCTAGAGAAGAGGCAGATTCTCAGACAGGAAACCTCCTATAAGGAGACTGGCCTTAGGCAGACAGTAGAATGGTAGGATAGTTCATCTTAGGTGCCAACTTGACTGGGCCACAAGGTGCCCAGACGTTTGCTCAAACATTATTCTGGGTGTGTTGGTGAAGATGTTTCTGAGTGAGGTTAGAAACTGAATCAGCAGACTGAGTAAAGCAGAATGCTGTCTCTAATCTGAATGGGACCCATCCAATAAGTTGAAAGCTTGAAGAGAACGAAAAGGTTGACCCTTTCACAAGGAAGAGGGAATTCCTCCTGCCTGGCTGCCTTAGGCTGGGACGTAGGTTCTTCCCTGCCTTCAGACTCAGACTGAAAGAAGACTGACTCGTATCAATCAAGTAGATAGTAGAGAAGAGAGTAGAAGTCAACACCACACCCAGAAAACCTTGTCACAAACTATCATACTCCCATCAGTTCTTCTAAGGGCCTATTCATCTTCCCTAAATATCATTTACCATTTGCTTTAAAAACCTACCATTCCCCAACTCCCCTCCCCCCATCAAGATGATATTTAAGTCTGCATTCTAAGCCACCTCAGAGGGCTACTCGTATTTCTCTGGGTATCTCTCATGTATACATGGGGTATACGTGTTAATAAACTTCTGTTTTTCTCTTGTTAATCTGTATTTTTATTACAGGAGTCTTAGTTAAAACCTCAGAAGAGCAAAGAAGTTATTTTTCTCCGCCTACACATGTATCAACTTCATCAATGGACTTCCCTTCCTTCTGGCTTCCAATTAGGTTCCTCCACTGAGAAGCATAAGGGTGCAATCAGAGGGAGATGGGAGAGTGATGTCCTCATTCCTTTCCTGCTGGGGCTGCTGCTGGCTGACCCCCCAGCTATGGTTACAGCTCCCACCAGGCAGCCCTCACCACATGCATTCTCTCTCCCTGCCTGGAGTGGTGGCCAAACCCTTTTCAGTTCCTTCAGGCCCAGGAGTGGTAATTCCCTAGTGTTTCCAGCCCCGGGGTACTCTCCTATGCATTTTGGTTTCCCTAATTGCTGCAGACTGAACTGTGTCCCTGCAAAGCGCACAGGAGAGAACACAGTGAGAAGGCAGCCCTCTGCAAGCCAGGAAGAGAACCCTCACCACAGTGCAGCCATACTGGCACCCTGACCTCAGACCTCCACCTCCAGAACTGTGAGAAAATATACATCTGTTGTTTAAACTAGCCAGTCTACGGTATTTTGTTATGGCAGCCTAAGCAGTGTAAGACACTAACCTAGACTCGTATAATAATCCCTTTATTAAAATCCTCTCAAATTATCTCATGTGAGTGTACCACCTCTTTTCCTGCTAAGACCCTTACTAATGCAAATATACATATTTTGAATTCTCATTTCTTTGCACCTATAATTTCTCTCCAACTTGTAATTTCCTATAAACATGACAGCTTAATTGTGACTTAGAAAATTAGAACAAACTTCTGTTTAAAAAGGTAAAGTATTTAAAGTAAATATACCATGTATGTTTTATTTAAGGCACAACATTAGCGTAACTATTCAGAGAACAGGACTGGAGGTTTAGGCAGACTTGGAGTTGAATTTCACTTCTTTAAGTGGTAGCAGAGCTATCTGGCCAAATTACTCCCCTAATGTTCACGTTCCTCACCTGTCAAATAAGAATCACCATCTGCTTTACGACCGAGGCAGTTATCATAGAATTGCAGTAGCAGCCCAAAGTGAAACAGAGAAAGCTGTTACTAGCACTATGAATCGTTATTACTGTTACTCTCTTACCAAAAATCCTCTTGTGATATTGCTGATTTTGGAAGCTTCTTGAAACTTAAGCAAGTCTATGGGTGAAAGTCCTCAGCCCTCACGGCCAATGGGATTTTCACATCAAGAAGAAGAGATTACTACCCAGACACCGGATCCAAAGGCAACAAAAACTAGTAAGGCCAGGAGGCATCTTGCATGTTGCTACAGAACATTCCCTTTAGACGGGAAGTTAATCAGCGCCTTATTGCCTTTAATGAAGTTCTCATATTAAACGCAGGACATTTGATATAATTTACTTTAATTACTTTTTCATGCTTAGAGGAAGTTGTTTGACAAATTATTTGTTCTGCCTGTACATTCTCTCCTTATCCTTTCTCTTGCCTGCTGCCACATCAGACATGGATATGACTTGTACAAAAAGCTGAAAATTACTAACAAGCATTAACCCCTACCTCAGCAACTAACATAAGACTAATTCACGCAAGCATCATTCAATTTTTCTTTAATAACACCGAATTTTCTATGGCTCAGTCAATAAGCGTCTTACTACAGGAAAGCCAAGCCAGGCTCTGAAGTCTGCACATATTATGAGCCTTTGCAATAGGAAAAAGGATTTCTCAGCAGGCAGATTAAATGATGAAAAGTCTGAAAACTAACAATCTACGCAACAAGGTTGTGCAACAAGGTGTGTTAGCCTTTTTAAATTCAATGTCAAAAAATGATTTCTAATAAATTGCTATTTACACATGACCTTGAAATATACCTAATCAACCCACACTTCCAAGGTGAGCACGTTACACAAATGAGATACAGGACCTCAGTCAAGTTCCTTAGCCTCTCAGGTTTTTAGATTCCTCCTCAAAATGGGGGGAATAATAGAACATATGGCAAGGGCTGCTGAGAGAATGACACCAAATAAGGCATGCAAACTGTAGTTCCTGATACATTGGAAAACACTCAGTAATTGTTAGTCTGTTTTTACTATATCTGACACCAATTCTAGCTCTAGAACATTATGACCCATTGTCATTTAGAAAATTTGACTCATCCAACAAAGAAAAAGGGTTATTTCTATTGCTGTATGACCACTCTTTTAGTTTAAAGCTTTCTTATAAACATTTATATCCCAAGAAAGATTTGACAGTTTTCCGTTTGCAAGGTTATACCACGGGGGTGTGCCCATGAAGATAACTAGCTTATTAAATAATTCCTTATCAATAAGCAAAAAAGCTTTTTTTCTGATTTCTGGCTCATCACAGTCTAGAATATAATAAAACCAGGGTGAATTTACCCTAAATATCTTAAAGCGATAGGGAGACCACGTTTTAAACATTAAACTGTAAATATCTACTAATTTGCTCTGAAGATTCATTTTAACTGTGGTTTTTATAACTTTTTTTTTTAGTGAATGAATGGAGAAGTTCTTATTCATGTTTTAAGGTTTCTGATCATGATAGCTTTTTTTTTTTTTTTTAATAATTCCAAAGTACAGTTTAAAACGGGGAGGGGATATAATCCCAAATAGCCTACCACATGAGGCAATGTTTCTGAAGTGCATTCATGCCAGACAGTTGGTCATCCTTCCTGGATGAACTTAGTCAAAAGGAAGGCATATTCATGCAGTCCAGCATTTTACAATCCACTTCTTATTTCCCAGGTCAGGACCCAAAACATAAAGGTATAAGCAAATGAAACTGTAGCCCTTTAAAATATTTTTCTATTTTGTTAATTTCCTTTGGAAAGAAGAGAGAAGTCTTGAGACAAAAATGACATTTTTGCTTCAGAAATTAATTGTAGTTACCTTAGCTTAAGAGAGTAAAGGCTATCAGATAAAATACAGTTCAAGCAAAGTTGGCTAGTCAAGACAGTCCACTTCTACACTGAAGTCTAAAGCTGGATGCAATCTAAGCTTTTCTACAGGATCAGAACAAAAAAGGATTTAATATTGATTTTCCTGGATAAATGTTCACAAGACAAATTCTCAGTATCATGCCATGGGCAAATGCTTCATACCTTATATCCATTCTCACCTGGAGCTAACACCCAGAGAATTAACAAAGTGACTGCCCACCAAAGGCTGTGAAATAAAAGGGCTCAATATAAGCAGCCTGTAAAACACTTTCAAAAACTCCCGAAAGTAGACTGTTCTACAAGACGACTTTCATGGACGCCTCAAAAATCAATGTCATTAAAAAAAAAAAAAAAAAGTCAAGAAAAATAAAAACAAACACACATCAATTTTTTAAAATAAATAAAATGGGAGCACACCTCTTAAATGGCTAAGTTCTATAAAAATTTATTTTACCAAGTGTTGGCAAGAAGGAACTAGAATTCTCAGACACCGCTGTTGAAAACGTAAAATAGCACAACCACTTTGGAAGACAGTTCTGCAATATCTCAGAAAGTTAAATATACACCTATGATATGACCTGGCCATTTCAATCCTAGAAAAACACCCAAGACCAAAAACACACATGTCCATACCAAGACTGGCACAGAAGTATTCCCAGCAGCTTTATTTGAGATAGTCAAAACACAGAAACAACCCAGGTGTCCATGAACAAGGAAGTGTATAAACAACTGGTGATAGATCCACAAAACAGAATGCTAGGCAGCAGTGAAAGAATGGACTACGGATACATGCCAAAACCTGGAGAAATCTCAGCACGGTGATGCCGAAGGAGCAGTCAGACTATACGACTCCACGTATAGGAAATCCCAGAAAACGCACACTTACCTCCAGTGACAGAAAGATCCATGGTTGGCCTGAATGGGGAAGGGGAGCAAAGAGAGGGCTTGAGGAAAAGATTAGAGAGGAGGACAAAGAAGTTTGGGGGGTGATGTGTCTGCTCACTGTCTTGACTAAGGTGACAGTTTCACAGGGTGTACATGTCTAAACTTACCAAATTGTACACTTTAAATATGTGTGCTTTTATGTCAACTACACTTTAATTTTTAAAAGATGGATGCCTTTTAGACTAAAAAAGACCAAAAAGCCATTACAATGTGTGAACATTCACTGGATGTTTCTTTTAAAAATTGTATAACTGTAGGACAAAGGAGGAAATTTACCTAGAGATTACACAGATACACGGAATTCAGGATTTTTTTTCTCAGATAAAACAACAGTGCTATAGGGAAATATTTTTTTCTTAGAAGATTCATCCAGAAGGATTCAGGATGAAGAGTTGATTTCTACAAATTAAATAAAAGAAAAAAGAAACGAGAGAGAGAAGGTGAGGGGGAGAGAGAGAGAGAAAGTGAATGTAATACAATGTGAATTGTTGAATCTAGGTTGAGGTTATATAAATATTAATTTGAACTTTTCATAATGAAAGGCTTAATATGCCTACATTATTCTCTTTCATTTCACTCATGTCTTTATTCAGTAAGCCATAATACTCAGTTAGGGTATTTTCTTTAAAATCCTCCTATGCAGGAAAAATAGTCTTAAAATCTTCAGTTATTTCATTGGTAAAAATGTATTCCTTCTATGAGTGGCTGAGATCACGCCGCAGATACCGGCACAGGCTATTAATGAAAACGCTAACAATAACAATGATCATAATGATCATGGCATCAAACTACTGTTGGCCCTAACCATGTTCCCCAGTCTTTACATGTATTTTAATCCTCTCACCTGTCTTAATATAATGCTCTTGACAGTCCGATAATGGAGATGTTATTATCATCATCGGTGTCTTGCAGATGAGAAAAAGACACAAAGAGGATTAGCTGGCTCACCGAGAGTCACACAGAATGACGGGAAGACTGAGTGCTCGTGCCCAGGCAGTCAGTCTAGGGCTGTGCTCTCAAGTCTGAGGCCACAGATTCCAATGCCATTGAAATCCAGGCCAAGTGGGAGTGACCAGGCAGGACCTGTGACAAATGGGTGCATTTGTTCCCTGCTTCTTGGCCAATACTACCAATGTGTTTGGGTTTTTCAAGAAAAGCCCAAAAATACGGATTTTTAGGTGAGATGTCCTGGTTGTTTTTGTTTGACTATTTGTTGACACTGGTGACTTATTCCTTCTTTAAATACAGTGCTGCTAAGAAGCAAAAACTTTTAAAGAATTAATTTGGCCCGTAGCTGCCAGTTTGCAATCTATGGCAAAACAATTAAAGCCCCTTGGCCTGGCTGCATGAAGAAATACATCAAAAATTTCCAAGGAGTTCTCTTTTCAGAATCCATGATCCAAGCTGTTGGTTCACAAACTGTCCCTCATCCACAGAGGACTAAGGGAGACCAAAGAAAGAGACAGATCACTCCAGATTGATAAGTTTGAATAAGCGAGAGAACTGACAAATGATGTTTGTCTTGGATGGCTTTGAGATGGGTAGACCTCTGCACCCAGCCGCCATAATCTTAAAAGTTTATATAGAGGCCTTAATGGGATTCAGTCACATACACAGTCCAGCTGGTCTCAACAGTACATTGCTCTCTCAAGGCTGTGTCCTTGAAACAGATCTGGTTGTGACAACAGTGGGTGGAATGCGCATTCCAAGGTCAGGGGTAGGGATGAGGAGCCTCCAGTTGCCTGGGTCCAGCTCATGGGTCAGTGGGTGGTCACATCCGCTCAATGACCTCCTCCAACACAAGTCAAAAGTTAAACTATCTATACTCCCATCTTTGGATCCTGTTCAATGATAATTCTGAAACTAGAAACCCCACCATGCCAAAACTCCAGATGGGTAACAGGTTTTGTGGAATGCACAGCAGTACACGCAGAACTTAGAATATGCCTTAACTCTCTACCATTCCACCAAGTCTCTGTGCCTACAGTACACACAGGGGACATAGAGGGGAAAATGTTAACAAGAAAATCCTTTTCTAATCTCTGTCCTCACTGGACCCCACCTTGTCAACTTCTGAAAATGAAAAGCAGATGGGAAACAGATTACAGCATCTATTTTCTCTGCTCAGTGCCCCCAGCAGACAACATGAATGGACAGACACCATACTTTTATCCTGCCATGTGCCTTTCCTATTCAGCACCCTGCACAAGATCAGAGGCTTCTGAGAGCTTCACTGCCTGCATGCTTTTTGCTCTGCTGTCAGTCTCATAGCACGCTTCTATCTCCACCCAGGACTGTGCTCAGCAAGTCACTCATAAGCCTTTGTTCAGAGCCCAAAAGAAAGGAAAAGGTGGGAGTGAAAAAACAGAAAAAAGTATTCCAGCATGAGAGCATCACGTGTAAACCTCCATAAGCTCACACTTTGGCACGGGCAACCCCACAGGCAGTGAGTGCCAAGAAGAAATGAAAGACATAGGAACAGTAATGTTTAAGCACTGACCATGTACTGTATGTTAAATGAGGCACTATGAACATCATCATCTGAGGGCCATTTCACAGATGAGAAACTGAGTCAGAATGAATTTACCTGCTTCTGTCAAGAGTGCACCTTTAGTAAATGCTACATCTCGGGTTCAAATCCAGACCTCATTTCAGTGCCTGCATTTTTTCCTTAACACTGTATCTCAAAGACCAAAGGGAGAGAAATGAGAAAAAAGAACTAAAACAATTTTCAGAGCAGACATGGATACCTCTCCGTCCTCTGCTGCAGTCCCCAGCTTGCCAGAAGATTTGAGCAATTTCTCACAGCCTTCCCTGGCACCCCTGCATCAGAATCACCTAAGGAGATAACCGGAAAATGCAGATTCCTGGGCCGACCCCAGTCCTAATAAATCAACATCTCTGAGGTAGCGACCACAAATGCGCATTTTTGTGCTCCCAAGGTGAGTTTTAATTGGTTTCCCAGGTGAACCACTGGACTTGGTGATTCAAAAAAGGAGCAAGGAAGAGTCTAAAAATCTCTAACAGATATTCAAAGATTTTTTTAAAAAAAGGTATTTTAAAGTTACAAGACAGGAAGGAGATTTTGCTGTCAGACTTAAACAATTTTCAACTTTTTTAGGAGAGCAATTATTATCAACAAACATCTGATGGAAAATCTCGTTCATTTATTTTACTTGTTATGACATCTGCAGATAATGACAAGCTGGAGGGGAAAACAGGTTTAAGGACGGCAGCAATTAGTTAATTTGTGACTGATTATTAAAAAATAACACATGCAGCTCTGTTGTTTCTCCAGAGGGGAGAGTTACAAATCACTGTGGTTGTTACTGTTGCTGCTGCCTCTGCTGGTGGTATTGTTGTTCTTAAAAGACTGCAGCCTTCAGATGCTTGTGAATATTAATATTGCTTGAGGTTTATCAGGTTGCCATCGACGCCTGGGTTCCCTTCTGCCAGCGGGACGTGATGCCCTGAGAGTCAGAGTTGCTACAGAGTCCACATATGTAAATGCATCCTGGGAAGCAGGTCAGTGTGGAAACAGCCTCTGTTCTTCCCACAGTTCCACATCCTGTTCATTTTGACGCACTGACCAAAACACACGTGCTTCCAGCCCGCTAGCCCTCTCATGCTTGTGTTCTCTCCAGCTCAGTTACCCTCCTATCTCCCCTCCGTTCCCCTAGTAACCCTTCACTGTGCTCTTCTAAACCCCAGGACACATTCTCATTCAGCCCTTCTGGCAACACTCCCTCTCCCCTCTCTCCTAAACTGAACGCTGGCTTTTCCCAGATAATGACAGCACTTAACTTGAACTTCCTCTGTCTAGTTGTGCCATCCTCTTCTGACCTCCCTCTTTGTCTTCTAACCTCTGGGGGACCTCCAAGCTTTCCTGTTGGTCCTGTCCCCCCTCACCCCTTGTGCGATGACACATGGACTAGACCCCAGCCACAGCTACTTTATCTCTCTACTCCAAAGCTGTTGCTTTAGTTCCACCTCTTGTTGATTTAAGTTCCACCTACAGGCCCAAAGTCAATGCTTCCAGCCTTGTGGTCATT
This sequence comes from Camelus bactrianus, assembly GCF_048773025.1. NCBI lineage: Eukaryota > Metazoa > Chordata > Mammalia > Artiodactyla > Camelidae > Camelus > Camelus bactrianus. The sequence goes on along the minus strand of NC_133560.1, from coordinate 17,957,148 downwards.
TTCCTACACCTTGACTGACATTCTCTCTGCATCTCCAAAGCACGGAAAGCCACAGGACATGGTGCTTAGGAATGTGGTGTCTGGATTAAACTCCACAGGTAAAGTCCTTTACTACTTACTGCTTCTGTGGTTCAGGGCAAAATGCTGAAACTTTCCAGGCCTCAGCTTCCTCATCCATAAAATGATGACAATAATGTCATCTATTCCACAGGGTTGTGTTATGAAGACTAAAAAGGAAAAACTCCTTGGTGTAAGTTAGACTGTCTGAAGGTAGGAGAACACCCAGCCAGCTCAGATTGGCACACAAAACAGAAGTGCTTCATCGGCTCACGTTTCTCAAAGTCCAGAGGAAAGGTGGGCTTCAGGCTTGGACTGAGTCAGTGGTTCAGCCATGGATCAAGGATCTAATTTCCTTCTCACCCCCTGTTCCATCTTCTAAGTTGTCAGATTCAGTTTCAGGTTGGTTCTCCCTCATGGTTAAGAGAGGCCATCATTGGGTTATAGGTTTCCTCATCCAAAACAAACAAGTGAAGAAAATGATCACGTCAGAAAGCTCTCCCAGAACAGTAAGGGGGAGCTTTCCCAGACATTCTCAAAAAACCTCTCATGTCCCATTGTCCAGATGTGAATAACAAGCCCATTCCTGAAGCACTGCCTGGAGCAGAGGAATTACTAATTGCCTCAGCCTGCTCGTGTGGGCCAATCACTGTAGCACAGGAAACGAGACTACAAACCCTGGAAAGTATTTATCTGCCTATAAACTTCACAGTAAGTATGAGATGGCGATAGAGAGGAGATTGGATGCTGGGAAAATGACCCAACACCCACTGTGGAAGGTGGTGGGAAGGGGTAAATTGGGAGTTCGAGATTTGCAGATACTAACTAATATATATAAAATAGATAAACAACAAGTTTATACTATGTAGCACAGAGAGCTATATTCAATATCTTGTAGTAACTTATGGTGAAAAAGAATATGAACATGAATATATGTATGTTCATGTATGACTGAAGCATTGTGCTGTACACCAGAAATTGACACAACACTGTAAACTGACTATACTTCAGTAAATAAATATATATATAAAATAAAATAAAAATAAAAATAGACTTATCATATAATCCAGCAATCCCACTCCTGGGCATATATCCAGAGGAAACTCTAATTCAAAAACATACATGCACCCTAATGTTCATAGCAGCACTATTTACAATAGCCAAGGCATGGAAACAACTTAAATGTCCATTGACAGATGACTGCATAAAGAAGCTGTGGTATATTCATACAAAGGAATTCTACTCAGCCATAAAAAAGAATAAAATAACACCATTTGCAACAACATGGATGGACCTGGAGGTTATCATTCTAAGTGAACTAAGCCAGAAAGAGAAAGAAAAATGATATGGTATTATTCATATGTGGAATCTAAAAAACAAACAAAAAAAGTCACAAATGAACTTATTTACAAAACAGAAACAGACCCCCAGACAGAAAAGAAACTTATGGTTACCAGGGGGGAAAGGGGATGGGAAGGGATAAATCGGGAGTTTGAGATGTACAAATACTAACTACTATATATAAAATAAACAACAAGTTTCTTTTGCATAGCACAGGGAACTGTATTCAATATCTTGTAGTAACCTATAATGAAAAAGAATATGAAAATAAATATACATATGTATATGTATGACTGAAATATGCTGTACACCAGAAATTTACACACTGTAAACTGACTATATTTTAATTTAAAAAATTAATCAAAAAATGCTGATTCAGTACTCGAAAAGACTATAAAAATGGTTCTACCCAGTGACAGAGTCTCTCTCTGGCAGGAGTCAGACATTATGCAATGCTCCTATGCCCTTCAGTAAAGAACAACTTAATAAATTTTTAAAAGATTCTGCCTTGTATGAAATAATATTATTTATTCACCGTTGATTATCCAGGCACACAAAGCAAGTATGTCTTTGCTATTTTCTAACTGATCAGGAAAAGTTTATTCTTCACCACAATTACATGCAATTTATTCTTTTTTAGTTTTCCTTTCACAATAACTTTTGAAATACATGATTCCATTTGAGCAGACTAGATGCAGTACAAAGAATACTATGAAAGGTTTGATTTTTTTTTTGTCACTTTATCTTCAAAAGGAAAGCTAAGAAACCTTTATATCAGTACAGTTTAACTAAGAGCTATAATTCTTGAAACCAGAAATTATCAGGAAAAACTCCCATATTACACAGTGCAAACTTATAAGACATTTATATAGGAAAAGATCCTCCTGTTAAGATTATTCTTTAAAATGTCCCATTTTCCATAAAATATACTTCTATTTTAAACCAACACAAAGAGATAGATGTCTTATTCTGTTTTTTTTTTTTAGTAAATAACATCACCTCCAAGCAAGTTTATTTCAATGCTTTTAAAAAGTAGGTAATATTGGCAATTCTATAATAATGCAACTTGCTAATGGGTAGCTGTAATTTTTTGATAGGCATGGTAAATGACTCGTTACGTGGGTTTTTAAAAATTCTTTGTATTTCTTTTAGTCTGCAGGATTCCAGAATTTATTACCTGAAAATTATCTGACTTTTAAAAAATATATTATTAAACTTGAAAATGTCTTTGAAAAAGGAAAAGTGTGTGGGAGACTATAAAACATGCTGGCACCCTAAGAGCAAAGTGAAGGAAAATGTGTATTCCCTGTCTTTTAACTGAAAGGCTGTAGCAATGCAGAACCTTTGCTTCTTGTCTGTGGAGACCATGCAGTGAATTTTAAGAGCAGAATCTAATGAAAGAGTAAAACAAGAAATGTTTAGAGAATATAAACTAGTCAGACTATCTGAATTTCATGGAAAAGACAGTCATAAATTTAAAATCATAATTATAGCACATGAGTCCAATTCAGGTAAACACTACATATACAAAGCTATATTATACATTTTACATCTAATAATCTACATGCATGGCCTGTCACGCTTTTATTTCACAAACCTCTTAAAACTGTCACCTAGGTTATCTCTAGCCGCAAGCTTTTCACCATCCAATACAAAGTAAAGCCTCAGAAAATAATGAAACAACATGAAAGATAGTTAATGCAATGGACAGCAATATATCCCCATAGAATTTGATGCCTGACGCAACTCCATGAAGTAGATATTGTTCCCTGAGGCCAAGATGTTAAATAATTTTTCCCTATGCCTCTGAATACTGGGAATCGGGTCCCAGAGCCCCTGACTGCATTGTAATGTGAAGTCTAACCAATAAATCTCTTTCCCAAAGCAAAATCCAGAGAGACAGTGGGCAGCATTGATCTCACACAACCAACTAAATAGCCAAAGGGCTGTGCAATGCAAGTTATTTTATTACCTCTGTTGGATTTGGGTGATGAGTCACTCGGGCAAAGCTTCTGATGTTTCCTTAGCAGTCAGCTTGCTTGATAGAGCAGCCAAAGTTCATTCAAACCCATACTCCCCGCAGTCTCCACTCTGGCTTCTTTGGTGACCCTAAGTATAGAAAAAGTTTAGGATGTAATCAATACAATGGAAAGAGCCCTAACCTCAGTAATGTGTACAAATGACATCTTTGAGATGCTCAATATCACTCATTATTTGAAAGAAAAAATTAAGAGAAAAACTAAATGCCTTTTTCACCCATAAAATTTAAACTATATAAAAAATTTTAATGTCTCATTTGTGGGTGGATAAATTGAGGTACTCTTAATGGATTTAAATTTTAAACACGCATACATTTTGAGCCAGTAATTCCATTTATATAAATGTATCCCTAGAAAAGTGTTCAAAGATACACGCGGAAAATATTACAGTGTTGAATAAGAAAGTAGCTAAACTTATTATAGTAAATCCATGCAGTGAAATGCCATGAAGCCTCTAAAAAGAATGAGGTAAATCTATATATATTGACATGTAAAATATCCTAATTTTACTGCAGAGTGAGGAAAAGCAGTTTGGTAACAATATCTATAATATGACTTCCATTTGTACATTATGATTCTTATTTGTGAAAAAGGTATATACATATTTTTTCCCTGTATACATAGAAATTTCTGGAAGTACTCCCAAAATACACAAAATACTGGTAGTCTGTGGAGTGGGAGAAGGGTCCAGGTAGGACAAAATAGAACCTTAACTTTCCACTTAATCTTTTCTTTACTTGTTAAAAATGTTGACTGTGAGGAGGACAAGAAATTCTGTTCTCCCTCGTCTTGCTTGTATGAGGGTGAAAATGGACGGTGTAAATGTCCAGTGTAGAGAGTCTGTCAGACACCAGGAACCTATGAATGTTGGTTCTCCTATTCAAACACAAGTGTGCGTGCACACACACACACACACACACAAATGCACACAACTTATTCCCTTCCAACACCTTCTAAATCCTGACATCATTTTACATGCCACCAATCTTACGATACGTCTCCATTATCTTTTAGATACCTTTATTTCAAGGGAGAATTGAAGGAAGGGACAAGGAGAAGGTTTAACTTGGACACTGCTGTCCCCTAATACCTAGCTTAGGTTATCCCAAAGAGAAAATTAGAATCTTGTATTTTATTTTCCCATTTTCAAACCAGAGGGAAATACAGTCTTCCAGGTACTATCAGTGACATAGGGAAGCGCTTCATCTTGCTCCCTACTTCAGTCAATCTTGAAAGAAAGACTGGGGTGGGAACATTTAAAACATATCTCGACTGTTATTGAAAACCAAAAGAATGATGAAACATCATGCATATCGATGTTGAAATAACCCTCCGTGGATGGTGGGGATTTGACAGGCAGTGAAATTTATGGCTCCCTTCTTCCACCCCAAATCAAAGAAACAGTAGAGAGCTACCTGCCAGGTCAATGGTCTCCGAAATAAATGTAGGTCTCACACCCCAGCAGCAAGGAAATTTTGAACAAGCATCCTCAACATATTTTTATTTATTTATAAGTCATATACATCACACCGTTGCACTAGTATATTTTAACATTAGCAAATACAGAAGTAGAAACTAAAATGGATGAAATTTAAAGTAGATAGAAAAATCAAGCTTCTAGTATTTTCTTCCCACATACCCAATGGGACACTGTTCCAAATAACTCAAATATCAACTATCACGGTGTGTCCTACACAATTATAAAATTTACATTTGTGAATTATCACAAGATGAGTTATTATACCCATGAAAAAGTTTCAGGACAACTCTTGCTGCTGAAATGCCTCCTCAGCTGGCCTCAGGGTATAGAATTAAATGGAGAAAACGAATAATCTTCTCTCAACTAGAAAGGGGGGACAGTATTTGATGAGTGCTTTCTAGGCGCCAAGATTTAAAACACCTTATATTTAATTTTCCCGACAGCTCTGTGCGGCAGGCCGTTCTTAGGCACAGAAACTGAGGACGAAAGTGGCCCAAGTTCAGCCGGTTAGAACCGGTGAGGGCAATACTGGGATCTGGTTTTGTTAGACAGGCAGACAGCCAGATATGAGCAGAGAAAGGGGGACACAGGCCACATGGCAGGGATGGGGCAGAAAGGAGGGGCACAGGCCAAATGCAGGAAACCACACATCGTGTAGGCACCAGGGGTCCCTGGGCAGAGAAAGAAAAGCAGGAACCTCTGCGCTGGTAAGTGGTCACACCTTTTGGGGGTTATGAGTGGCCTGGAGGCTGACAAAGAAAGGTGGGAAAAGGCAGGAATTTCCAGTGTCCGAATGTAACCTTTTGCTCATTATGACCTCATATCAGTAAGATTAGCCTTGCAGATGAGAAGTACCCATCATGCACCATGACACTTCTGATTCAGACTAAATAAGGACAAAAATCCCTCCTCCCTTCGGGAAGGTGGAGTTGGAGTGAAAATCAGGGAATACGACCCCAAACCCTCCCCTCCCCAATGCATATTCCGCCCATTCATTTTTACACCCTATGGAACCAAAAAAACTCAGGGCGGTTGGTAACCTGAGCCTGCCCCCTCTCCCCTTGAGAGTGTACTATCCACCCCTTAGTAAATCCTCGCTTTACTTTCTTAACCTCCACGTCTTGTCTCTGAATTCTTTCTGGGACGAGACAAGAACCTGGACACCGACTACATCTACCTGCAACAGTTTGATTCCATTATCTAAACACTTAATCCTCTTTACTGCCTGGAAAAGGAGAATATTAGGGGTCAAAAACGTGTAAGTGAAGTTATAGCCTGTGAGGTCACAAAAGTCAAAAAGCTGAGAGGCAGTTTGGGAGCTGCGCCTTCTCCTCCCACTGTCTTCGCACTGTATGGCTCTACTGCTACGCGGAAGGATTTTCCTGTAGCTGAAGTGGAGGAGGACCCCGGTCTATTTAACCTAGGGCACAGTAAACTCTAAGAACCTTGGTAGGAGAGGTTCAGGAGAAATATTTGTTCACAGATTTTCAAGTTATCTCTTTATATCCTCATATTACTTTCTTCAAACTGAAAATAAAACCCACATAAATTGTTTTTAAACTTTAAATTGTGCATATCATTTATGTGACAAATTCTTCTTCAAAGAACTTACTCTGAGGCAATGGTTTTCAATGGGGGAGAAATTTTGGCGCCCAGGAGACTTTTGGCAATGTCTGGAGACAGTTTTGGTTGTCACAATGGGGAACGGAGGTCTTACTGGCATCTAGTGAAGAGAGGCGAGGGGTGTGACCCAACATCGTAAAGTGCATAGGACAGTCTCCTACAATAAAATAAAAAAAAAAAAAAAAAAAGAAAAAGCATCATTCCCCAAATGTCAATAGTGCCATTTTTGAGAAACTTTGCTCTAAAGAAATAATCAGTGATATGTCAAAGATGACTCTCCAGATGTTCTATTTGTGACAGTTTAATAATCTGATAATCAGTAAATTACAGTGCATTCATTCGTTGCAATGCTGGAGCCATGAAAATGATGTTGTAGAAGAATTTTTAATAATATGAAGGGCTGTTCATGACATTTGTCCTGAAATAATACATTTGCTATGATTATAGCATTGTAAAAGTATACATACACTTGTGTACAGGCCTGGAAAATACATTGCAAGAGTGTCAACCAAAATATTAATACCATTTAATTCTGAAGAGTGGTAGGGAGTTCATGATTAATGTCATTAAAAATATCTACGCCATTATCACCACAGTTGATATAAGCCACTATCTCAAAAGCTTTACAGCTTCCTAAGTATGTAAGACTTTGTACCTTCTCTTTTCAGAATGTGTCATTGGAAGGGTTTTATTTCCTGACATCAAGTTCCTTAATAGTAGGATAGAGGAACTGCAGGTGTTTCTCACCAGGTGTCTTTGTGATGGCAGCAGGCAGAGTTCACTGGATATTTTTGTTCAGAGCCAAAATAGCACCTACCATTCTACTTCCTCCTCTTTAAAAGCCTTCATTGTTATACTGTGATTCAAAAGTAGCATTACTCGCTTCCACCTACACCAAAAACAGTACAGTCATGTCACTCGGCAAACTCAGTAAGTGTTTCAAACATGAATGCTCACCCCCAGCTGATAACGCTTTCTAAGAGGCATTATGATACTGTCTGCCAGGCAGCCTTCTAACTTCCATATTGGGATTCAGAAGTGTCAATGTCCCACCAGAGGCACACGCTGAGAAATTATCTTTATTTTACTGACCAGTAGCCTCATGTGAAGAAGGAAACAAAATGGCAACAAGTTCTCATAAATTCCACAATGTTTATACCAACCAACAAAACTGATTAGAGAAAGTTTGCTCACCCATATAACTGAACCTCTAATCTGCATTGCAGAGAAAGGAAAGGTTGGTGGGGAGGACTGGGGACCATCTGGCCATGCTACTTGATGACAATATAATAAAATTAGAAATTTAAAATTTTTACAGTATAGTAAAGGGGAAAAAAACCCTCCCATAAAAGAGATAGATCTTTTATACAGAAAAATTTCAAATAATTTGTGTAGATATAGCCCCCTCAAGTAAATGGTGCTTAACTCTCCACCCTTGAGTATGAGTGGTGCTTAGTGACTTGCTTCCAAAGAGTAAGAGTCTGGAAGGATGAAAAAAGTAACTTTACCATAGAGATCCTGGCGAGCACTACGTTGGCCAAGTGATCAAGGTTAACGGCACCAGTGCTAAGTTATGCTGATGGTATGTTCTGTTAATATGATGTAATGAGAATGGCGTTTCACCCCTGTGATCTTCCTTCCATAACCATATACGAGTCATGAGAAGAAACTTCAAAGAAACCCAACATGAGAGATGTTCTATAAAAAAAAAAGCTTGATCTCAAAACTGTTAAGGTCATCAAAAACAAGAACAAAAACAAAAAATCAAGAACAGAAAGTCTGAGAAACTATCATAGACCAGAGAAGGTTAAGGAGACATGTAATGCGGTATTCTGGAGGATTCTGGAGGATAGCATTGAAAAACTGTTAAAATTTGAACAAGGTATGGAGATTCGTTAATAGTAATGAACTGATATTAGTTCCTTAGTGGAGCAAATGTACAATAGTGATATAAGATGCAAGTAATAGGAAAAGCTGGGTGAGGGATATATGGGAACTCTCTACAATATCTTTGCAACTTTTCTGTAAATCTAAAACTATTCTAAAATTAAAGGTTTATTTAACCAAAAAATTAACTTAAAAGTACAGCAAAAAAAAAAAAAATACTGTCCTGTTATAATTTTTTAAAATTCTGGACAAAAATGAACATTAAAACTATAATTAATTAGATAATGAAAGAATAGTCTGAATAATTTTATGCTAATTTAATAACTGAGATAAAAGGAAAAAATTTCCTGAAAGCGACAACTTACCATGACTAAGACAAGATAAAATAGAAAATATGAAAACTCCTATTAAATAATTGAATTCATTATTAAACATCATCCCAAACTCTAGGCCTTGATGGTTTCACTGATGCAATCTGTCACACATTTAGAGAAAAAAAACTCACACCAACTCTATCATAAAATAAAAAAGGTGAAAAAACTTAACTACTTATTTTATGAGGCTGTCACAATCCTAATAGCAAACCTGATAAAGATATGAAAAAAAGAAAAGCACAAATCAACATCTCTCAAAAACATATATACAGACATCATTTTTTTAAAAACCCAAATTGTTTTCAGCAAAACATAAAAAGAATAATGCATAATTGCAAGCAGGGTTATCCAAGGTATGCAGGATTGATTTCACATTTAAAAGTCAGTATATGTAATTTGCCACGTTCAAACTAAAAACAAAAATCCATATGATAATCTCAAAAGGTGAAGAATAAGCACTTGGCACAATATAACACCCACTCATGATTAACACTCTTGGTCAACTAGAAAAAAATTTCCTTCATATGATACAGAGAATCTACAAAACAACCAATAACTGACATCATACTGAATTGTGAAATACTGAGCACTTTCTCAATAAGTAAGGAATAAGACAAAAATGCCAGTTCTCACTCTTCCTATTCAACGGAGACCCCATCTAAGCAATAAGGCAAGTAAAAGAATTAAAAGGCATACTGATTAGAAAGGAAGAAGCGAAACTGTCTCTATTTGCAGCTGACATAATTCCTCATTTAGAAAATTCTATGGAAGCTAGAAAATAACTACTAAACTAAAAAGCAAATTTGGAAAATTTGCAGAGTATAAGAAGAATATACAAAGTAATTTGCATTTTTACATACATAGTATTCAGCAATTTTTTTAAAATGACTTTTAAAATTTCATTTACAATAGCATCAGAAATACATTTGTAATTAGAAAATAAGAATAATTTTAACAAAGTAACATCAAAATCTGCAGGCTAAAAAAATACAAAACATTGCTGAGGAAATTTTTTATAATAAGAATTATATATTTTTATTATATAAAATTTCATGAACTGGAAGATTCAATATGGTTGAGATGTCATATTTCCCCAAACTGATGTGTAGGTTTAATGCAACCTTGTTAAAATTTCAGAGAGCTTTTTTCTACAAATTGACAAGCTGTGGAAAGTCAATGACCTAGAATAAGCAAAGCAACTTTAAAATAGAAAGAGAACAATTAAACTTTGACTACCTAATTTCAAAAATTACTATAAAGTTAAGTAATCAAGCTAGGGTGGTACTGGCATAACTTACAAAGTTATCTGATATTTAACAAAGGCATCAAGACAAGCTAATGGAGAAATGAAAATCTTTTCAATAAATAGTGCTGAAATAACTGACTATCCATCTGGGAAAAAAATAAACCATGACCCCCATCTAACATGACATTCAAAAATTAATTCAAAGTGGATCACAGACCTAAAGTAAAAGCTAAAATCATAGAGCTTTTAGAGAAAACACAGAATATCTTCATGATTTTAGGTAGGCAAATGTTTCTTGGGCAAGTCATAGAACCTAATAAGCATCAAAATCTGATAAACTAAATTTCACCAAAATTTTAAAATTTCACTCATAGTATTTAGAAAATGAGTAGCCAAGGCAGAATTATTTTCAAAACATATCAAAGGAATATTATCCAAATTATATAAAGAGCACCTCCAACTCAAGAATAAAATTAAATTAAAAACTGAGCAGAAGTTTTGAACAGACATTTCACAAAAGAAGATACTAAAAAAGGTCAATTAGCACCTGAGAAGATAATAGCAAAAACTGGAAATACCCTGGGTCCATCAGCAGGAGATTGGATAAACCATAGCACAGTCATACATTTGAATACTATTCAGCAATAAACATGAAAATTTTATTGAAACATGCAAAAACATGGATGAGGCTCAAAAACCTTTAACAGTGTGAAAGAAATCTCACACACAGGAATACCTACTTGATTTGATTCATATGAAATTCTAGAAAATGCAAAACAAATCTATGATGGAAAATATCAGAACAGCAATTGCCTCGAGAGGGGCAGAGACTGAGCGGGACAGGACAGGAGGGAACTTTCTGGGACCCTGGTAACGTTCTACATCTTAATAGGGGTTTGGGTTACACAGTGATATGCATTTGTCAAAACTCAGCAAATGCATACTTTAGATCTATGCATTTTGTTGTATATAATTTTATTAAAAATTTTTTCCTTCTAGTTTTATTGAGATGTGATTGACATACAGCACTCAAAAAGTTCAATGTGTGCAGCATAATGACTGGACTTACATATGATTACCATAATAAGTTCAGGGAACATCCATCATCTCATATAGAATAAAAAATAGTTTTCCTTGTGATGAGAACTCTTAAAATTTACTTGAACAACTTTCATATATAATGTCTAGCAGTGTTAATTATATTTATCATATTGTACATTATATACCCAGTACTTATTTATCACTTAACTGGAAATTTGTACCTTTTGACTCCCTTTATCCAATTCCCCCTCCCCTTAACCCCCCAGTTGCCACCCTTCAACATCTGGCTTCTTCATTCCTGGAACTTTTTATTAATGATCTTTTCCTATATCCTGCCCCTACCTCTGGTAGTCACAAATCTGATCTCTTTTTCTATGATTTTGCTTGTTTGTTTTTCTTTTCAAATATAACTGACCTAAACACTATATTAGTTCCTGGTACACAACATAGTTATTCAATATTTCTACATAATTTTTAAATGCAACAAAAAAAACCATAAATGAATACTGAACTCTAATTAAAGATATGCACTATGAAGTAGGGGAAAATACACTGAAGTCTGCAATTTACTTTGAAATTTATCCAACAGAATATAATGGCTTAATGCACAGATAGTGCAATGGGTAGATGAACAGATACATGGTAAATGGTGGAGTGAAATGGTAATGTAGAATCTTGGTGATGGGTATATGAGCCTTTACTCTAAAATTATTTCAAAAATCGTTGAATGTTCACAATAAAATATTAGAAAAAAAACAAGATTAAGGACAATTTAGAATTAAACATGCTAAATATCAATAACTATAGAATAAGATTAAATTTAAATAGTTAGAAGTGATGATGAAGTCAAAGAGCTGTTATACTGGGACAAAGCACTTGAGAAACCACAGAACAGTTGTACTTGAGCAAGCAGATTGAGAACACAGGTTGTTGTTTTCGAGGTTGCACACTGACATTTGAGGTTGCACACTGACATTTGAGGTTGCAGATGAGGTGCCACTTTTTAAGCAGTTCTGAATGTGTTCATGGGACTAGAAGGCTGGTGGATAGTATAGGAAAAGATCATTAATAATTAAGTTCCAGGAATGAAGAGGTCAGATGTCAAAGGGTGGCAACTGGATTTGCCAGGAATGACAGCAGGTGTTGAAGCCACAAGGAAGACCATGTGACGCGCTAAAGACATCAAGGGGAAAGGGATTATGTGTTTCCAAAAGGAGCAGATTTTGTTCCAGAAGGAGAGAGTCTCGGTCTAGAAGAACCATAAACTACAAGGAGGATACCTGCTCCAGCAGCTGCTCTTGACGTACGTGGAGCATGAGGGAAGAAAAATACAGACTTTTTAAGAGGGTTGAACCCATAGAAGACATGTTTCAATTACAATAAGAAGAGAACATGATGCAAAGAGAAGAGGAGAAACAGGGCAGCTTACTGATCAGCACTGCAGGTCCCAGCAGACACAGGGGAGGCTCTAGGAGCCAGGAATGAGGGGCTGCCATGCAAAGGGCAGTTATACAGATGACAAAACTGTGATAATGAAGGTTCAGGAAGACTGTATCTTCTAGAGGTGACTGAGGGAAACAGGCATGTGAGGCTTGACAAGTTTCATCCTCACAGGTAGTCAGGGTAAAGAACCACCCAGTGCTCCGTGCTACGGACAGGAACGACTCAGGAAAGCGATTCAAACCCCACTCTGCTCTCGGGCAGCATCGAGGGGTATGGTTAGAATACAGATGAATAAAGAGGAAGAATGGGGCTAATCAGGAAAAAAAATCACAAATTACTAGGATATAAAACAAATTTTAAAGATGGAGACATGAAACAACGAAAAAGACTGGTTCTTTAGAAAGAGTAATGAAACAAACTTCTGCAAAGCTTTATCAAGAAAAAATGAAGAAGAAAAATTTAAATAACCAATGTTAGTCATGAAAAGGGGACCATAACTAGATATACAAAGATATTGGGGGGGTGGGAAATTTTCAAGTGTGTACAAAAGTAGAAAAAATTAGAATAATAAACCTTGTACCCATAAGCTGGCTTTAGTGAATGCTAACTCATGGCTCACTGTGTTTCATCTCTGTCCCCTATCCACTCCCCCCAGCCTAGGTGATTCTGAAGCAAATCTCAGACATTAAATGATTTCATCTGTAAATATTCAGTATGTATCACTAAAAGGTAGCATCTCTTTTCAAAGACAGCCACAGTATCATTACACTTTCAGTGTTTATATTTCTACTTTCATATTTCCCAGGCATCTTATAATTTTTTAAGTTTTTTTGAACCAGAATCCAAATAAGATCTATACACTGTTACTGGTTGATAAGTGTTTTGTTTTTTAATGTGTGTTTCTCTTCTCATCTCTCTCCTTCCCTATAATTTTTTTGCTGTTGTTGAAGAGACTGTCCTTTGTCCTGTGGTTTGCCCACAGTCTGGATTTTTTTTGATTACATCCTGCAGGGTCATTTAATATGTTCCTCTGTTCTCTTCATTTGCTGAAAACTGGCAGTCCAATCCAGAAGTTTCAAAAAATTCAGGTTCCATTATTTGACAAAAGAACTTCATTCGCAGGAGACACAGTGTACTTCCATCAGGATCTGATTCTCTGTTTTTGTGATGTAACAGCCATTGAATAATCATTGCCTACAGCAGTTAATTCATTAGTTGAATTAGATGAAAACTGAAGATATTCTATCATCAGAATAATGGTCAGAGAATATTCTGTACAGCCTCTTACTGATAAATGAACAACTCTAAATAAAATGGACAGTTCTCTTAGAGCATCTATTATGAAAATTGAGTCTTGAATCAGTAAGAAACTTTAATAGACTAATTACCATGCAAGAAATTGAAAAGGTAATTAATGAAACACCCATGTTTTAGGGACTCATTTTCCCAAATCTTCAAGGGACAGATAAATCCTTTGTTATAAACAGCTTCAGACCACAGGAAAAGATTAAAAATTTCACAGTTCATTTTATGAAGCAATAATCATTTTGATATGAAAGCCAATAAGAGTATAATGAAAATAAAACTATAAACCAGTTTCATTGCAAGGGTATAAAGAATTATTAGCAAAATGAAACCAATAATATATAGTAAAATGATTTAAAATAATAACCAATTGAGGATGGATCCAAAAATGCAAAAGTGATCAAACATTAGAAAATTATGTATTTTAAAAAAATGGCTGTTCTCTCTCACTTCAATTACTGAACATTGTTCTGAATATCCTAGTAAGTGCCCATAAAATGTACAGTTGTTTAACATTTGAAGATGATATGATTGTATACCAGAAGAACCCCCAAGATTTCAACCTAAAAACTGTTACTAAAAAAAGAAAATAGAAATAAGTAGGCTGGAGTGAAATTAATACACAAAAATTAATCACTTTCATATTTGCAAAAAATAACCACTTAGAAAGAATAATGGAATAAACGCTGTAAAATCAGCACCAATAAAAATTAAAAATATCTAAGAATAAACACCACAAGAAATTCACAAGATATAAATAAAGAAAAGTTTTAAATGCTCTTGAGGGAATATAAAAAGGTGAACAAATCAAAGCATACCATATTCTTAGACAGGAAGATGAAACATCATAGAAATGTTATTTCTCCTTAAAGTAATCTATACATGTAGGGTAGTCATAATTCTGAGATTTATATGGAAAAATAAACAAGCAGGAATAGCCAGGAAAAAGTAATGAGGAGAAAAAAAATGAGAGTATTAAAAGGTATTGACCCAAAGAGGCGTGAAAACATCATGGAGCCACAATCACTAAAGCAGCGTGGCAGCGGTACACGAAGAGATAATCAATCAACGGATTAGAACAGAAGTGCAAAAATGAACCCAAATGCATATGAAAAGTTAGTATCTATTAGAAAGCACCTTAAATGAGTAAGGAAAAGATGGTTTAGGCAATAAGGACAACTGGATGGCCATTTGGAAAATTAAATCCACTTCATACTCAGATAAATTCCCCCCAAAGATGAAGGATTTTATAAAACATACAAGTGTCAAAAGAAACCATTTGCAAATTCCTCTAGAACTTCAAATTGGGGAAGATATGTCTAACTATGACACAATACCTACAGAAAAACTTGACAAAATGACAAACTTGGCAAAGATATTTACAATTATTATTATAAAAACCTAAAGGTTTTTTAAGTATGTAAAATATAGGAAGAGTCTGCTCAGAGCATGAAGGTGTCTCTTCTGTAACACCTTTGTCAAGGCAATGTGCTAATACTGATTTCTGCCATACTGATAGGTGAAAAAATAATATTTCCATGTAACTTTAAGTTCATGCTCTGTATTTTTAATCTAAATTCTCTGTATTCATTTCAAGGGAAAAAAAAAAAAAAAAAGACTGCTTCCCATATTTTCTGTTGCAGGTTTATACAAAGCTTTGATTCCAGTGGAGAAACCCCCAAACTGAAGTGAAACTGAGCTGTGTCCAAATCTCTGCCACTTCCTCAGTATGTGTCTTTGCATAAATTACTTACTGTTATGGAGCTGGAGTGTTTCCATCTGTAAGAGTGCTAGTAACATCGACTGTGAACCCTGTGAGGGTTCTTGTTAAAAAGAAAATGAGACAAAACTCGTGAAGTGCTGGGCACAGAGCAGGGATTTGACAGATACTACCTTTTCACCTCTCTCCTTTCGTTGCCCTCACACCTAAGGCAGTTACATTTCTTCAAAGGGCAAGCCAATACAGATGGGAAATACTTTAAAACACCCTGGGACTGAAGAATGTTCTAAGGGGAAAGAACATAGGAAAGAGCTAATAGAACCTGTTTGTTTTAAAATTGATAAAACTGAGGTCCTTTAAGGATGTTTCTGCAGTAACATCTCACAGAGACAAGAATGAACAATGAGTCTCCTTCAATCTTCCAGAAACTGACAAAACCACAAGTCACAGCAAAAACCACCAACTCCAAACCTCAACAGAGCTGTTGGCTGGTTTTCCTGTGTCCCAAGAAATCCTATAAATCCAGTTTCCAAGGGTAGAAATCCAGAAATTAAAAAGCAGTCACAGGTTTTTTTTTTTTTTTTTTTTTTGGTTGACTGTGCCTTTTCTAGAACTGCATAAACAAGTTTAAAAGAGTTAAAGTTGAGAATGCCTCTTGGACACAGCACAAGGGCTCCACCTTCAGCTCTCAAACTAAAGAATTTTTTTTTAAATGCTGCTATCTGAGTCCTCAAAAAACAAATCTGAAATATAATCTTTTCTCATAAAATTCAAAGCATATAATCTTTCACTTTTAAATATTTCAGTCCAGAATACTTATCTATCTACTGTCCATAGGTGAAATGACAGGTAAGAGTCTCATTGGTGTGTTACTTTGCTATTAAATAGACAAGGTTTTAAATATATTATATTTTCCTTCAATTCTTCAGAATGTTTGTCTTGATGTCATTTTCTTTATAGTTGCAGCAGAGACTGATAAGATCTTTCATTCTAATTCTCCTAGGTTTCACACCATTGGACTTAGATGGTCTTGTAATAAAGGAAAAGGTTAATTCTTGCCTAGCAAGTCTATCCATAAATTACCCAGCAGTTTTTGCATATCTCACTAAATCTATGCCAGTTTTTGGAGGGGAATTTTATCTGCACAAAGGAAAATAAAATTTAATTCTATTTAAGGGCATTATTTGGGCACTGAAGATTGATATATACCAAACAGGTAGTGGTAATGAATACTAGTTTATAAAAACAAAAATAAAAGCCAAACTACCAAATTATATCCTCATAATCCCACAGAACGAAACTTCTAAATCTAAGTTAAATTATAAAGCAGTTTATATAATTACATAACAGAATGAACTAATCTTTCTTCCACCACATATTTTATGGTAATCTACTGAAGAAAGATGACAGAGTGCCTGCTTCTTTACAAATTATGGCACGTAGGAGGAAAATTAGTCATTTTTCTACATTAAGAGATATCAGTAGATGCAGTTGATAAGCAAATACATACACAGACAGACACTGAATCC
The DNA here is from genome assembly GCF_048773025.1 of Camelus bactrianus. Classification (NCBI taxonomy): domain Eukaryota; kingdom Metazoa; phylum Chordata; class Mammalia; order Artiodactyla; family Camelidae; genus Camelus; species Camelus bactrianus. The sequence goes on along the minus strand of NC_133560.1, from coordinate 17,940,063 downwards.
TTCAGACTCCGATCATAAGAGTAAATTTGTTGCTAATTTTCTCCCCATTGCTTTCTTCTTGGCACAACCAAACTTAGATCTCTGAGTCTCAGTGAAAGAAAGTCATATACATTCACAGTCATAGAAATGTGTATAGGTAAGGACAACTGGAACATTAAATTTCTGTGTTACATCCTGGAAGGTTTCTACGTGCCTCCTAATGATGCCCAGAATTCTCATCTTTTTTGCCCTTAGGCTGTTTACAAGCCTGGAATCAGATGTTGCCACAGAGAAATGTGAGATTTGTGTGCCCCAGAGACCCTGAAATGGAGTTACAGCACCACCAGAGCAAGGACTGGACCTAAGCTGAAACTTCTGTTTTTTCAACAGCCAATAAGTTTCCAAGTCCTAGGTGGTTTTATGGTGTAACTCTAGACTCTGAATCCAGAGTTTTTAAGTCTTTGGCCACATAAGTTTTTCTTTGTAACAGTGAACAGCTGAAATTTGTAGAGCAATTGCTATGTGCCTAGATTCCTGGTAAGTATTTTTGAATGTTATCTAATTTTCATAATGACCCAATGACTTAGTTTTCTTTTTTCTCTTCCTTTTTTAAATTGAACTATAGTTGATGCATAATATTATATGTTACAGGTGTATAATATAGTGAATCACGATTTTTGAAAGTTATGCTCTATTTATAGTTGTCATGAAATATTGGCTATATTCCCTGTGCTGTACCGTATATCCTTGTAGCTTATTTTATACATAATAGTTTGTACCTATTTCTTTTTATCCTTTGTTCTATCATTGAGAAAATCAAGGTTTAAAGAAATTGAATAAGCCCAGAGTCACGCAGGTGAACGAAGCAAGCCCAACTCTAAATCCCCATGCTCTACACAGAAATCATCCACAATAACCCCAGAGGTAGATAAGTATCCAATTATATGCATTAAACCCTTTTTGATTGATTTCTATCTGACAGACTTTATGCCTGATGAAAATTAAGCACAGAAATGTTAAGGGACTTGCCTGAGAGCTCAAAGCAGCTTCACACATGCCAGACCAAGAGCTCGTGCCCTGAATCTCAGTCCTGAAAGGGCACAGGCTCAGGAAGCAGATATGTCCACTTTCAAATCCCAGATCCACCACACGCTAGCTGTGTCACTGAGATCAAGTTACCCATCATTTCTTTTCAGTGACTTGGGAATGACAGTAGTGTGCCAAACTGTCATAAGTATTAAAGCTACTACATAAAAATACTCTAGGACAAAGTACATTTGCAAGCACTATTACTTTCCATTCCAAGGAAACTAAGATTTCTTAGGTCTTTTTCCCACAGTGAATAATTGTCCCAGGTCACCTCAACTTTTCGTGACCTTGGTTTTTCCACTCGCCCCAAGCATGAGAAATTTAACATCCTAGAAAAATGAGCCTGGAGCATGGTTGTCCCCAAGGATCTAAAGGAAATACTGTTGTGGGTGGAAAAGTAACAATATATGCCCAAGCTCCCTCGTTGTAGCCTCTCTTCTTTTTCCTCACCTTCTTCTCTCCCTCCTCCTTCTTTATCCTTCTCTCTCTCTCTTTCTTTCTCTCTTCCCCTCCCTCTCTCTCTCTTTCTCTCTGTCTCTGTCTCTGTCTCTGTCTCTCTCTCTCTCTCTCTCTCTCTCTCTCTCACACACACACACACACACACACACACACACACAGTCCCAAATGCAAGGAGAAACTGTAAGATTACATTGTTTCACTCAATGGAAATAAGAGAATAAATACAAACTGTACAGAAAGATGCTTGATTCAAGTGTTGCTATCCTTTTGAAGATAAAACAATGTTTCACAATGACAAATCATTACCCTTAGGCTAATTATTTCAATTGAAAAAATGGAAAGTTATAATAGTAATGCTTTTTAAAGTCCTCTCCTCACTAGCTTCATGTCAGATTTGGAAAACAGCCACATCTACACAGGTCCTTTCATAAAATAAGAAAGAAGTCCAAGAGTTAGTTAAGATTTTCATTACTGAGATAATATAAAGGGAGGGCTATTCACCACTCTGTAATCTGTCACCAAGCCCATTCTTTAGCAGAAAAGTTCTGAATTACATTAAAACTGCATTTTTTTCCACATGATAGCTCATCCAATTTTAGACCTGGAAAAGACTACAAAGATTATCTAGCTACGATAGAACCTGCCTAGCTTTTTTCCCTATTCTCTGAGAATTACCTCCCTTTAAACACTGGAGTGGATCTCCAAGCCATGTTTGTAAGCAATGACTCTTCCATGCCTTATCACAGGCATAGACTCTTGAACCACAATGGGAGAATCAGATTAGACTTGAACCTCAAACATGCCAATCAGCCTCTGGAATTAAACCAGAAGCTAGATAAACCATCTTTATTCATGTGCATACCAACTCAGGGAAGGGAGTCTACAGTTTTGGAGAAAAAAAAAAAAAAGCACAGAAAATTTAATTAAATTTGTGGCATGAAAGAGAAATAGGAAAAGAGAAAAAATGAAAGTAACCTCCTCAGATCCTGACTATTTTCCAGCTCCAGGTATTCATAGTTTATGAAAACAAACTCTTTCTGCCCTTGGTTTCCATGCCTACTCATGATTCATTATGGTCACTCCTTTCACCCTTAAATTATGGGTTCTGTTTCTAACAACAAAATAATCCCTCACTAAAATATTAGACCAATGCTCTCTTCCAATGGCATTTTACAGATTAGAGAGAGACCCAGAAGGACAAAGTTCCTGTTCACTGTCACATAATTAGCAGAACTAAGCTCAGTTCTCTTGTTTACAACTCAAGCCCTCTTCCTACAGCACTAATTTCCATTTGATTCCCCAAAATGCTGAAATAAAGGTATGATCATTCAAATCTCAGATCCATCAATTGTATGACATATCAGACATTACAAATTAAACTACGACACATTGTTAAGATGCCAGTGACAGTAAGATACACTCACATTTCCTATATATTAACATGAGAAATAAAATGCTCAGTTGAGAAGCTGTGAAAATAGTAATATAAGGGATTAGGGCCAAGTTGAAATGTACCAGTTGCGGTCCCTCTTTGAGAAGGACTAGCTGTAAGGTTTCAGGTAGAAAAATGAAAATTGTGTAATTCCTATTTTGAAACCTACTCATTGCTGCCAACAGTGGAGAACCTTTAAGCCTAGAATGTTTCAAAGATAGATAGAAAAGGCACTTTCAAGTCCACTCTTGATTTTTAAATCTCTCATTTGATTGACATCAAAATCCTAACACTATGCTGTGCACTGACATAGGGGAGATTGAAGTGAGACGAGAATATGAGGGGAAAGAGAGAAAAAGCAGAAACCCCATGTCTAGCCCTCATGCACTATTCTTTAATCAGTATTTATTATGTCCCCACTCTGGGTCAGGCACCATTTGAATACTGGGCCTATAGCACAGAACAAGAGAAGAAAAGCCAATCATACAGTCAATATTATAGTAGAGGAAACAGATGATAAATAACAAAATAAAAGAAAAATGTCACAGAAAAACATCAAGTAGTATATACGTGCTCAAGAAAAATGAAGCACAGTAAGGAGTCATTCCCTCAGGAAACAGACTGTGTAGAAATGAGTTTCACATGCATGAAATAACTCTGCAAATCCTTTGAGAAGTAGGTGACTAAGTGCCAATGTGAGTTGTTTGGACACTTAGTATACCGGAATTCAGAGAAATTTCCCTAAAGGCTCCCTTTAACCTTGAACTTTGATCTACGGACTCCATTATTTCATGGAAAGTCTTGATTCAAAAACCCAGGCACTTGGTAAGAAACAGGTGCTGAAGTTGCCAACCCAGCAAGTAGGAATCAGTTGCGCAAAACACTACGTCTGATTTCTCTGGGTACCCAGGACCAGTCTCTCTAGCTTTTGCTGATCCGTAACTGAATCTTCAACTATGCCATAAGGCAAGCCTTTGTGTACACATCTATGCATTCACATCTCAAAATCAGTGTCCCTCTGGCCTCCTTCATGTCACATGGTGGTCTCCTTATGGCTATACCATCTCTTTCTAATTGGCTGACCACTCAGAGCAGCTTATGGAATTTCCAGGGCAGCAGCCTAAAGCTAAGTCATACCACTGCATCATATCACCTGCCCCAGGTTTAGCAGGGATTAGTTAATTATGAACTGTGGAGAAAACAAAAATTTAAACTTCTCAAATGGGCTGAAATCTCTTTCCAGAAGCATTTTGATATATATTTTTCAAATGAAAATCATTTTAACCTTTATTAATTTCAAAAATCTCAAGCAACAGAGACCATGAAATAGCATTCATGTTCCCCTAATTTTCCAATTTCCAGAGAAAATAACTCATGCAGGTTCCATGTGTATTCTTGCACAGTGATTCTGAGCATTGTTTACTGACATATATATAAACACAAATGGGGTTTTTATATGTATAATCTTCTGTAACTCACTTGTTCCTCAAACATTAATTGTAGTTATCTTTTTCAGTAAATAAATATAGATGTTTTAGTAGCTACATAGAAGTTTACTGTATGGGGATACTATAATATACTAAACTACTGCTAGATTGATGAGAGTTTAATTTTTTTTTCCAATTTTCATATATATAATGATGCTGCGAAGAACATGTATTTGCTTCCTTGATGCATTCCTGAAATTTGAACTTCTAGGTCAAAGGAAATGCACATCTTAAATTTATCAAGATAGCCATATGCCTAGGAAAATGACTTTACTGATGTGTATACCGCTGTCATTACAACAAACTGGCTGCCCATGGTCCTATACCTGCACCCAAATTGGTTATCATCAATTGTTTTCATATTTAATTATCTGATCCTTGAAAAACTATTGTATCATTACAACATTTCCCAAAAAATCATGGTATTCCTCCCAAAAATTATTCCTTTTAAATTAAAAAAAATTTTTTTACCCTTACAAATAGCATATGTTCATGGTAGAAGATTTAGAAAATAAATAAACACTTACAGGAAAATAAAGTATCAGGGGACTTCTGGTACAGCTAAGATGGAAAAGCTGATAAAGTTTCTCTCTCGCTACTGATTTATAACTAAAGATTCTCAACAGAATGCAAAATGCACTATTTGAAGACTCTGAAAAGTTAAAAAAAAAAAAAAAGCAGGTGGATTGAGGACTAAAATCAGAATTTAAGTGATTGTCTGCAAAGTGGGAAGCTCCAGTCACAAGGAACTTCCCAACAGCAAAGAAAGCTAAAAGTCTCAGGGAAAGAAATCTTTCTGACCAGAGGTACTGCGGAAAGAGACCCCTGGAATCCAGGGAGTACAGGAGAAATCTCAGAGAGGAAAGAGCTGAGGAAGGGATTCCTCTGATTCTGTGTATGAAGTCACACAAGTTCTGGGCTTGCCTCCAAGCTGTGCACACAGAACAGACCCAAAGAAAAGAGCAAAGGCTTCAAGAAGTGAACTACCATATAAACCACTGCCCAAGTCCAAGACTAACCCCAAGAGGCACATATGCCAGGCTGATCCAAAGAGCATAGCAGAAGTTTGAAATCCAGACTGCCCTGGGGAACATCACTGCCAGAAGGAGGTCAGAGCTTGTGATCTGAATGTAACCAAGTTGATTGCCTGCTTGAGCAAGAACAACACTCTGCAGAGGATTTAATAGGACTCAGAGCCTGTCACCATAATATTCAAAAACATCCAGGATACAATCTAAAATTATTCAACATACAAAGAGCCAAAATTATCTGACCAATATTCAAGAGAACAGACAACCAACAGGCAACAAGCCCGAGATGACCCAGATGTTGGGATTGTCAGACTTTAAATGACTATTGTAACAATCTTCCAGGAGGCAAAGGTGAACACTGTTGAAATTAAGGGAAAGATAACAGTTCTCAGAAGCAACATTTAAACTATTAAAAAAAAAAAAAAGAACCAAATGGAAATTTTAGAACTGAAAAATACAATACCTTAAATTTTAAAAATTCACTGCATGGGCTCAGTAGCAGAAGGGAGACAGACGAGGAAAGGGCCAGGGAAATTAAAGATCGAGCAATAAGAAGTATGCGGTAAAGAGCAGAAAGGAAAAGATTTTAGAAAGATAAATAAACAGAGCCCCCAAACTGTGGACAATATCAAAAGACCTCACATGTTATTAGAGTCCCAGAGAGAAAGGAAAAAGAAATGGATGCAGAAAAATATCATTAAGCATCGTCATCCACAGTCAATTTTAATGTTTGATATGGACTCTTCTAGGCTTTTTCCCATTTACATAAACATACACATACACAAATACCCCCCCCAATACACACACACACACACACACACACACCATGGGATAGATACTAGAGTACCTGCTCCTGATAAAGTGTCTTTTCCTTTAATACTACATTGTGAATGTTTGCATATTTCAATAAATGCACATCTGCATAATAATTTTAAATAGCTGATTAATAGTACATTAAATAATGTAGCCATAATTGTGTTATTCAGTAACCCACCACGGCTGCTTAGTTTTTTTCCCTCTTTATTAGTTATTATAAAAATTCTGCATCTATCCTTATTGCTAAATCATTGTCACATCATTATTATTCTCTTCATCTATATTCCTAAAAATAAAATTGCTGTGTAAGAGGGTATACATTCAACCAAAGTCAACAAGCATTTATTGAGCATTTAGTACAACGCTGGCACCGCCAATACGTGGAAGAACTGCTTTCCCTGAACCTTTGCCAATTCTAAATGTAATCAACAACAGTTCATCTTGAATGACAAAGTTCAAAAATATGCATATCGTTGGCTTCAGTGGCACAAGGAAAGTTGGTCTCAAGGGGACACTGATGATGCAAGATCAAGGAGGTCAAGTCTCCAAAAAGTTCTTTCAGTCAAAAGTCAAATCATTAAGTATTTATTAAAAATACAGGAAACACGCTGACTCGTTTTCTTACATATTCTTTTCCTTAAACAATGTGAAGCATCCTGTATCAGCTTCAAAACTGGCTTGAATCAGAGCCACTCTTTTTGTTTCAGTCAGCACACTGGTGATGCACGTACACTAAGTTAGCCTCAGTGTTGGATCAGTGCTACAATTACCTTGTCGGCTGCAATTATTTCATCATTCCTGCCAAACAATCAAATTTTACAAATGTTAAGACTGCTTTCTAAAGTTTCTATAAAGTTTCAATGTTTCTATTGAAAACATCTTTTTATTATTACTACCTAAAAGTTGATTCCCAATAAGGCAATCTGTTCTTCTGTAACCTTTTAAGAACTAATCTTTATGAAGATAAAATGGTGATGGGAGAAGAGCATGAAGCATGTTACTAATGTATAATGTTATTATCCTTTAGTTGAGACAGTGATACTCAGCTATCTCGGGGTCCCTCCTTTCTTTGTGACCTCACTTTATCTTGGACATACTACCAGTATACACATATTAAACAATTACAGGATGGTATTCTTTAAAGTCTGTTTCTCCCAATATATTCTGAGTCCTTTAAGGGCAGCAAATGAATCTTATTCATTTTTATATTCCCACCAGTTAACTCAGAAAATGCGAGGTACATGTACACTGATTTTTTTTAAAACATATTTTGGTCTCCTTCCTCCCTGCAAACCCAGAAGATATTCCACTTAAAAATAAAATGAATTAAAACAATGTATGGTTGCCAAATAAAATGCAAAACACCCAGTTATATTTGGATTTCAGAAAACAATTCTTTTTTAGAAAGAAGAATGTCCCAAATACTGCATGTTTATCTGAAATTCAAATTTAACTGGACTCCTTATATTTTTATTCGCTAAATCTGGCAATTGAAATAACTGGAGATTTCCTAGAATATCACTCAAACCACCACAAAAGTTTCTCCCTGATCTAGGAAGTAAGGATCCCAAAAATCTCATAAAATGAATACAGGACTTTTCATCTCACATGGGGCTGGATAAGCCACCTTATCAAGAATGATATCAATTGCTTGGCAGTTTGGATTATGTCACTTCTTAAGTCTTTTACCTTTTTGTATATGATCACCATATCCCTGTGCTTTAATTTCTGGAGTCTTTTTTTTTTGCTAGCAGAATTAGAAAAGTTTTGTATTTTATTGATTCATCTCACCAGTGAATCTTGTGGCTTTGAACCATCAAACTGTCTCTCCATGGCAGGTTCCCTACCTTGCTCTGGAACAAGACCCTGGTGGGTCCTCCCAGAGGAGAAGCTTTGGGAGTGCGCCTTGTGAACGTCACAGCAGCTGCATTAGTGCACAGCCAGACTCCAGCCCAGAAGCTATTTTGTAAGCACAGATTTATTCACCCACAGATAATTCTCACTCTGTTACCTTCTCCAAATCCCCAACTGCTGCCAAGGTTAATGCAGGCCCTGACTCTGCCTGTTGATTGTTATTAATTAAGCCAATCAATGATCTTGTATCATATAGTGTCTGTTTTTAATATAACCTATTTGATGAGGCTGTATTAATTTAGAAGAAATATGCACTGGCATTCTGGCATGCACTCTTCCTAATTATCTTACAGCCCTCCTTCAGCACTGAAATTAGTCTGTGGTTATCACAGTTAATGGAAGCCCATAGCTCTTAGCTAAGTGATCTCCACCAGTCACCTGATCTTTTCTTGCTCTCAGCTGCATAAACATGATTGCACTATCTATGCAGCCCCCGGTGAATGCATAATTTGAGTGTGGGTGTGAATGTTTTAGCAAAATTTCCTGCTTCGAAGCAACAAGATGGCACTCTATTCTGGTACATTTCTTTAAGTGGATGGATAACAAGATTGGAAAGACAAGGCTGTGAAAGCAAAAGTTACCCAGTAACAGAGGCAAGGCAAGGAGACACAGGAAACTTGAAATCAGACTTTGCAGTTATGTGTTAAAGGTCAGAAGATACACTCTCCATCAAAAGCAGAAAAGGGCACACAATTCTCCATGTCTTCTCTCATGGTACCTTTACAATGCCTCATCTACATCTTCCACCTTTCTCTTAAAAACTCTGTGGAGGGCCAAGTCAAGCAATTAATTTCTCCTCTACATTCCCACTTAATATACTCATTCATTCATTCTTCACTCATTCTATAAGTACCTACTAGACATCAAACACTATGACAGGCATTAGAGATAAACCTGTGAATAAAACAGGAAGAGTTCCTTCTCTCATGAAACGTCAGTCTAATCAATGAGGCAAGCCATTAAACAAATTAGTTAAAACCATAATTATAAACTTAAAATGCTAGGAATAAACAAAAATTTTTTTAAAAATTTAAAAACAGGGTGCTCTGACAGAAAAATGACCAGGAGGAACCAACTTTTGTAAAGGAACTCGAGGAAGGGAGCAGGTGATCCAGGAGCTAAGACCTGAATGACCACAAGGAACCAACCCTTCTAAAGTACAAAGAACAATTCAGCAAAAGAACAGCAAACACAAAGGTCCTGGGGCAGGAATAAGCTTGGTGTGTTCCAGGAACCAAAAGCAGGCTAAAGTACCTAACGAAGAGGAAAGAGGCTAAGAATATTCCTTCTGCCTCTGGAATCTGGGCTGTCAATGGTTGTCTGTATGTCCCCTTCCCCTCCTTCCACTGCATAATAAACAACTTAAGAGAAGAAGTGATAATAGTGTTCATTTTTCATTACCCACAGTGTCAAGCATGATACCTTGTGTAAAGTAGATGGCCAAAAAAAAAAAAAGGTAAGATGAATTTGCTTGTATTTATTTAAATGTACTATGAATTCCCAATTTTATCTGTGGAGTACAAAGGAGAAAGCTCTTTAGTCTCTGGAAGACCTACTAATTATAATAGTCAATATTTATTGAACTGTTGTCATTTACCAGGCACCGTTCTAAGGTGCCCGTACACATTCATTTCTTTAAGGCTTACAGAAACCCTATGAGTAGATATTACGCTCGATTCCATTTTAAAGATGAAAATCTGAACAGCAGATAGGCCAATAAACTAAAATTGAAAGCATAAGAAGTGTCCAAGCCAGGATATGAATCCAGGCAGTCGGGAGCCCCAGTATGTCCTTAATCATGATTTTAATGCTCCCAGCGGGTTAAATGTGTCTTAGAAAACTAAATAAGCCATTGAGATACATCAGTATTTAACATTCTGGGATTTAAGCCAGATGAATGACAGGACATGGAAGGACTATACTTACCCTGAATATGTATTTGAATATATTTGAAATATACCTTTAATAAATTTCTATCTCTACTTCCTTGGTTATAAAAAAGGATTATCTCGTCTTCCTTCAAATGGTTTGAGTGTTGCTATAGAAACTGCTTTTCCTTAAGTTTGCAAGGGGGCCCTCTCTGCTTATAAGATACTCAGCTGTAGAAACAGCAGATCGCCACAGTTCTACCCACAATGGCTTGGGGGAAATCTGTTTTTTCCCAATATTCTCCATCTTCTTCTCTCTCTCTCCCTGTAACCAATTCAAATAAAGAATTCAAATAAAATGTGTGTGCTTGCTATGCCAACATAATTTTAAGACAAATCTCTAACTCCTCTCACAACAGCCTGCTTGCTTCCCCTAAAATGATCTTAAAGCTCTGGCATATCTAGTGCCCGATGATGATGGGGAAGAGCTATCTCTTAGAAGACCCCCTTCCTTGGTTATTGCCTTCTTTTTGGACCTTTTTCTAGGACATAGATTCAGGCAAATGGAAAATATATTAGTGGTGCTCAGAAGAGCAGGGATATGAAGTTTTCTGGAAAGAAATGAGAGGGAAGTGCTGAAGTTTTGATAAAGCAACTCACCTGTCCTAGAAACCCATGTCTTACTTACCCTCCTATCCACAGCCTCGAGTATAGTTCCTGGTACCCATTGAGGGCCCAATAAATGCTGCATAAATGTATGATGTCTCTGGTCTTTTGGGAGACAAATGTACACGAGAAAGATGGTAGGAAATATACAGAAAAGTCATAAGGCTATTTCACAGATGACTTTAGCCACAGTCAAATCTAACTCCTTCTGCATGTATGGCCAGACCTACCCAGTCAACATCTAAGATGATCTCTGCAATTATTCTGAAATGTTTTATTATTTTGTAATCAAGCATGTTCACCATGCACGGACACATTCATTTATTTTTATTGAGGTTTATACACTGTCTCTCCAAGTAGATGTAAAGGTACATGTGGAGCCATTTCCCTTCTCATTGTTCTTCTGACTGATCCTTTTTACTAACACAGTGCGGTAACACAGTCACAGAATGTGTCACTGTAAACTCAGTGATATGTGGTCCGTAGCTGATAAATGCGAAGAAATGGAGAACTTCCTGAGTGGCCTCATTCTTAACAGTGAATAACCACTTTGTCATGCAAGCTGGGAGATTTCCACGGATCTTCCATTCACTCTCACTCAAGAAATCTTGGAAAGGGAAAAAAGGAGGAGGAAGGAAGAAGACAGGATGGAAGAGAGAAAGAAATGGGAAGCAGTTTTCACACGGGCCAGAGGAAGTCTAATGGGACTGAAAGAACACACGTTGTGAAGTAAGACAACCTGAAATCTAACACCATGAGACCTCGGGCAATAACTGAACTATGTCTCTCTTTCCCTGAAACACAAGTATTAATACCCTTCCCAGAAAATACAAATAATAACGTGAATTTAAAAGAGGCAGAACTCTTTCAGTGTTACAAGTGGGAGGAACACATCTAGCACCAGCCGGAGCCTAGGAAGGAATACAGGAGGTGCTCATAGAACTCAAGGAGCTAGAGGACTGGGGAAGCTCAAGAGTCTTCTAAAGCTTGAGAATGCTACAAAAACCACAGACTACACATTTTAAATTTAGATGGCTGCTTATTATGACTCTCATGCAGGGAGGAGAGAGAGAAACACAGACTGCAGAGAGACAGCTCAACTCTTTCAGCTCCGCGGTAACTTGAAGTTACAAATGCTCTTAAATACATCTTTGTGTAGAACAAGGCTAGTTACCCGGGGAAGCCATAAAGTGTCTCTTTCCAAGCCAGCTTTTATCCATGTTTAGGATTTTCTGATGACATAGGGGAGCCATGGGCAAGGCAACCTCATGATGCAAGGAAGACTGATGGGCCTGAGTGAATCCCCCATGATTCCTTGCTGACTGTTGGATGGGAGCAGTTCTAGGCCTCCTAAATGCCACCTTCAGATTTCTGTGATGTGGTCCTCTCCACAACACGGCAGTTTGCTTCTTCAAGGCCAGTAGGAGAATCTCTCATGCTTTGAACCTCTCTTTTCAGAAAGAGCAAGACTATTTCTCCATCTGTCTTTTGGCCTCTGTTCCCACTACCACCTGCTTGCATATCTACACCAGCCTTGAATCCAAACTCTACAACAAAGGATCTGAATGGTCCAGTGACTTGTCCGTGGCCAGATGAGGCAAGACTTTTCCACTGGGCCAATATTACTCAGCCTGAGCCGAAGCCCTCCTTGGGATCTCAGACACAGCCTCACCACCAGACTATTTATTAGGTAGAAGACAGGCCAGCTTTTGAATTGGTGACTTAGGGTCAGATGTTCATCTCGAGCCCAATTTCTCATGCTCAGGTGGTAGGGTAATGGAGATTAATGTTAAAGAAACCACCTTGGAAATGGAATGTGGCAGGCTTGGATTAATGGGTACGCTTCTCCAACCAAAGTGTAATTCCACACATGGCATTTAGGGTTTTTCTTAGATGGGTCTTTGCATTCATTATTTCATTTCAGTTTGATATTCACAAAATTCTGTCATGTCTATGGAGAAGCTATTCTAATTCTCATTTTAAAATAAGAAAACTTAAGTCCAACAAAACTAAGTCATTCACCCAAAGTAACCCAAAGTGTAGTGTGAAAGCCTGGACCATATTCTGTGACTCTGAATTATTCTTTTGTTCTTTCCACTGCATTACATGATCACTGTGGTCCTCCACTGCCTTATTTTTGTATCATTCTTTGAAACAAAAACAAACAAATCCAATCTCTTTTGTTTTCACCATCTCTAAAACCAACAGGGGCCAGAGGGAGATAAAGATGTCAATAAAGAAGGAGGGAGTGTTGCGGCCTGAAGGCTGGTGGAAGGTAAGACAATCTTACAAACAGATCATGCACCAACCAGGATCAATTGGTAGTGAATGCCTGCAATTCCAAGGCAAAAACTTTCAAAGCATGTCCAGGTTCTCCTGGATGAAAGGAAAGTTTCCTGCTAGATTAAATGTCTGAGGGTGTGGGGAGGAGATTGTTTTGTGATTGCTTAGTGACGTCTGCTATGGGCTCTGGAAATACCAGGGGAGAAAGAAAGAGACTATTAGTACATCACCATCAGCCACCTGAGATTATAGCACAAAATTTATTATTCTGCTGCTTCTAATAAAAATAAGGGAAAATAATTTTTGAAAGTTGATCTCTGTGGGGACATAAATTTATTGGGGGGCTTCCTATAAATTCAGATTTAGTTTTAAAAATAGGTCTTTTCTTGTGATGAGAAATTAAATATAAAACTTGGGGATCATAAACTTTGGCACACTATGGCTGGCTTTGGTTAAAAGTACAAAATGAACAATGATGATGGTGATGATGGCAGCAGAGGTGATAACAGCATTAAGGTCATAACACCTAAATATAAACATTCTCTACAGAGAAGAAAGCTGATGAAGGAGAATTAACCTGAAATAGTCATTTGCAGGCCTTCCAAAATATAAAGTAATTTTCAAACTTGTGAAAAAATAATATTCTGCAGCTGTTTTTCATCTCTAAAAGAGGGCTGAAGAGCCATAGAAAAATTAGAACACCATCCAATTTCCATTTTTAATTGGAAAAAAAATTTTTTTAACTAAGACATGTAACTGTCCTTGCACAGAAATAACACTGCAGATGCAAAATATTCTAAATTCTAAATTTATTTTATGATTTCTAATTTGAGATGGTGTTTGTTGTTATTGTTGTTTTCCTTTCTTACTTTGTGGTTGTTGTTCACCATAGAGCATCATTCTAGAATATCTCTGCTTGGGGGGAAGAATTAAGAGTCCAGGAAGAGTTCGTTTCAGATTATCGGTTTGAGAGTCATAGGAAAAACAGGGAAGTGTAACCAGTGATTTAGAAGCCCTCACTGCACCCAGATCAGTGTGAGGCTAGGAACAAGACAGGATAGGAAAGTCCAGGAAACCAGGCAGGAATGTTCTGAACGTTCCATGGCAGAAAAACACGAGGGCCATGATCCAAGGGCAACCATTTTGCTTACGAGAAAACAACAAAAACAAACAAACAGCACTAATTTTTATTTTCAGATAAATGGTAATCTCCTTGGAAAGCTATTTATCTCAAATAACAAGCATATAGGAAAACAGACAATAAATCAAAACTTCATCTGGAAGAACTCCATGGGGACCATTAAGGACAACTAATGTTCTACATAAAAGACAATTTATATTTTTATAAGTATATTTTTATACATTTTGGGTTTTACATAGGATGCTAGTATATTATGTATGTAGCATTCACATCTTGTATTCTAAATTCTAAGAATTCTAAAATGTGTGTATGTATATATATTTGCAAGTATTCTAAGAAGACTTTCTATAAAATAGGGGCATGACTAAGCACGGTACTCATATGTCTTATTAAAACAACATGGGACATTTAAAACTGGGCTTGCAAGTTCTCTGGCAGGAAAAGAAATTTAGCCAATTTAAGATTGAAAAGAAAAATGGGCACTATACATATATACCAAATGGAAAGTAAAAGAAAAATGAAGTAACTGAATTCAGGAATTTCAAATGGAGCTCACTGGAAAGAGAAAGCAAAAAGAGAGGCCAGATGAAAAACAGCCTCCAAGCACACAAGTGATAACAAATATTCAAGGATATGTAGACTGACAGCCTCTCTCCTGAAGTTAGGTCTGACTCTGAGCTGGGGGTGGGAAGGGTGGTCAGCAAGGCACAATACATGTCAGACAGGCTCAAGATACACATCTCTGTCGATGTGGGTCCCCCGCCTAGATTACAAGCCAGAGATTCCTATGCTGCCTAGATCTCTCTGAACAGAAGAGAGGTCTCTATTCGGATCCCTAATCCACTGGTCCTCATTCACCCAACCACCCTAGACTCCATATTTAATCTTTGCAGATTCAGGGCACAGTATGTTTCTCTTCGCCTCAGCAGACTGTTCTGGCTTCTGAACATTATCCTTAGTTACTCACAGTTATTATGCCAGCCTGATCCCGCCTGGCCACTGGCTACATCTCTATAACTCATTTCCAGCCCTTTGGCTCACAATCAATGAAATGCTACATGATACAGTAGAAGGAAGTTTCAGAGTCAGACAGACCTGGGTCCATGCCTGTTTCTCCACAGACTGCTGCGTGAGTCTTAGCAAGTTGCTTCGCCTCTCTGAGTTTCACTTTCACACTTGTGGAGTTATTGTCTAGATTTACAATAACTTTTTTAGATGTGAATATATCAAATAGTGTTTCCTCTAGAATTTTCTTTTTTTTATTGAAGTATAGTTGATTTGCATGTTGTGTTAGCTTCTGGTGTACAGCATAGTGATTCAGTTATATATGTATACATTCTTTTTAGTATTCTTTTTCATTATAGGTTATAACAAGCTATTGAATATAGTTCCCTGTGCCATACAGTAGGACCTTGTTGTTCATCTGTTTTGTATACAGTATTTTGCATCTGCTAATCCTAAACTCCTAATTTATCCCTCTCGCCTCCCTTTCCCCTTTGATAACCATAAGTTTGTTTTCTACATCTGTGATTCTGTTTCTGTTTTGTAAGTAAGTTCATTTCATTTGTAAAACATGATTCACTGGCATATCACACATGCTGAAAGTTATAGTTATTACTATTATCATCTGAATTCCACAACTGACATTTCATTCCATTCTACTTTTATCGTTTCTGATCCTCTGTGGAACTAAATGACAACAACAAAAAAATCTGTCTTACTCTTCATTAACTCATTCATTCAAAAATTTTTTTACTGGATGCCTACTAGGACATCAGCCTCTGTGGTAGGCACTGGAGACGCAGCAGGGAGCAACAAAGAGATACAGACACAGTGTCTGCCCTCATCAATCTTATAGTGGAGTAAAAAAATAAATATATAACAAATTAATAATTATATATGCTGTCAATTGCTATGGTAATACATGAGTGCATGAAGAAAAAGTACTGAGGGCCTAACCTGTTCTAGGAAAGCTGCAGGTCAGAGGAAATCCTAAGAAATGCTGAGACCTAAACTATGAGTAAGATGAGTTACTCCAGCAAAGACAGCAGGAAACACCCCACAAGGACAGAGCGGGGTGTGAGGAGGTCAGGAAGTGGGAGAGATTTGGCGTATTCGAGGACCAGGAGGCAGTGAGGCTGCATAAGTAGAATGCTGTGGGGCAAGAGGCTCACTGTTAGACCTATAAATCGCAAAAGGATTGAATCTGAACCATAGGAGGAACGTAACTAGAAACTATTCCTAAGTCCCTGAGTTACTCATTGAGCCAGTGAACAAGGGGGCACTGAATCTCTGAGCCAGCACAGTGGAAACAGGTTTCTTGCACAGAATGGAGCTGTAGGTGATGAATGTCACAGCATGTTGGGAAAACACTTGCGTCCCAGAGAATTCCTGCCTTGTAAATATATCTCAGCTTATTTTAGGGACACTTGCAGGTATCAACTGACAACTTAATAATTCTCAGCCACCATGTGTCAGTCAGCCTTGTAATATTTCAGCCACAAAAGCTTTCCCTCTTCTGTGCTGCTGTAGACACATGTCCCTAAATTTCTAAACAGTTTACAAGCTTGACTGCGAAATGTATGTTCCCTTATAAACTGGAATGGTGTTCTCTCTAGTGCCTAGCACAGTGGGATGCAAATTAAAGGCCTAATAAAAACTGTATTCATACATTTTCTTTCATGCTTGGAGTATCTTTCCCCTTCTACTTGCTTTTTTTTTTTTTAACAACTTAGCTCTCAAATAAATAGACAACTTGCTGTGTATTTCCCTAAAACTTCACTCATCACTGTCACCCATATGGTTGTCTCTTTTCTTCTTTCTATCCCTTCAAATAGAAGCCTTCACAAAACAGTCACATTTATTTTATTCACTATGCTCCAGTGACCAATAGAAGAATGCTTAATAAATACAGGTTGAATTAATTGCATTGAATTCATGAAAAATGAACTTGCTCATGAGGCCAATTAGCCTCGTGTTCATTTTTCAGACAATGAGATCTGTCCAGTCAGCAAATTTAGAGCAGCACTTGATTCACAGCTCCCCCGGTCTGAGGTATCACTTTGGAACTTACCTCACTGAATTTGCCTAATTTCCTATGGCAGACATTAAGGAAGAGCTACTGGCGTTTAGATTTTGTTTCTTTGTGGTATTTTGTTTTGTTTTCTGTAGAAGGAAATGCGTTGGCATAAGCATGAGCCATTAAAACAACAACAGAAAACATAAAGGGAGACTATCCCAAGGACCTAGAAAAAAGGGAATCAAGCAAGAAACGCAATGAAACCTACTCATCACGAAAGAACAGAAAACAACAAATTAATCCCAAGACTCTCCGGGGGCTAAAGACAACTCATAGCAATGCCACAAAATATTCAACAACCGTGAGCCTAAATTTGTTCTTTGAATGGAAAGAAGGCAACCGTTTTATCCCTGCGAACCACGTGCACCATTCTCTGTGAGGATTCCAGGGTTGAGTAGGTCTGGGCTGAATGCCTCATCTTCCTCTACAATTAACACGTGGGACAGTGAAGAAGCTAGTTCCACCTGTTTAATCCAGTGCTTTCCAGACTTCTTTAACTTCAAAAAACGTTTTTCTCCTCCCTTAAACACCGATTAATACTTAGAGAAAGTAATGTTCCCCAAAACACCCTTTGGAAAATACTTGTGTACGTAGCGGGAATGAGTGGATAAAAGGGAGAATCTCTCCCAAGAGTGGATACACACCAGGAGGTCTCTAACCACATGCAAATGCAAAGTTTTCTCTTTTTTTTTAACTTTCTAAATTTTTTTTTTATTGAAGTATAGTCAATTTATAATGTTGTGGCAATTTCTGGTGTATAGCATAATGTTTCAGTCATACATATACATACGTATTTTGGTTTTCATATTCTTTTTGTTTACAGGTTACTATGAGATGTTGAATATAGTCCCCTGTGCTATACAGAAGAAACTTACTGTTTACCTATTTTATATACAGTAGTCAGTATCTGCAAATCTCGAACTCCCAATTTATCCCTTCCCTCCCTCTTCTCCCCCTGTAACCACTAGTTTGTTTTCTGTGTCTGTGAGTCTGTTTCTATTTAAATGCAAAGCTTTTCCAAAGACCACTCTCTCATTACTGCTTTCAGTTCTGCTGCTTGAGATGTGTCTGTGTCTCCTAAAATCAAGACACGTTAGACCATAAGGAAAACTGTAGGAGATGATTGTCCTCCCCCAAAATGAAGTATAATTAGTTTGATAGGAAGTTAGAAATTTCCAACATCTTTAATAATATAGTTTCCATTGTCAATCACACCTTTTAATAGACACATAGCCCCCAGCAGCCTCCCAGTCCATTTTTTGGATGCTTTGTACAAAATGTGCTGAGAATTTCTTTTTCTCCCTTGCTGCTCTAAGTTTGTATGGCATTGTCTATTTCGAACACATGTCTAATGACATTTCTATGGATTTATTGGTAGGAGACACAGAAAGGCCTACAAGAAGAATGACAGTCATCAAGTCCTCGAGATACAAGCTGTGTAGGTGGCAGTTTCTTATAATTGAGCAGCAACTTAAAAAAAAAAACAAACTTAGTGTTATGGACTGAATGTGCGTTCCCCCCAAGACTCATGTAGAAACCCTACCCCCTAATGTGGTGTTATTAGGAGGCAGAGGCTTTGGGAGGTGATTAGGGTTAGATGAGATCATGAAAGAAACTCTCACAAATGGGATTAGTGTCCTTAAAAGAGACACGAGAGAGCTCACTTCTCTGCTCTCTGCCACGTGAGGACACATGGAGAAGGCGGCAGTCTGCAACCCAGAATTGGGTCCTCAGCAGAAGCCAACCATGCTGTCACCCTCATCTGGGACTTCCAGCCTCCAGAACCATGAGAAATACCTTTCTGTTGTTTATAAGCCACCCAGTCTATGGTATTTTTGTCAGAGCAGCCTGAACAGACTAGGTAGCATAATCCAAAAAAGGTACTGATAGTGAAAAAAAAACTATTTATGGAATATACCCACCGTGGGATGTTTTTAGCATTTCCCGAGAAGTTTTAAACTTGCAGAGAATGAGTAACAGAGTTCCTTTAAGTGGCGAATTTTCTTGGGAATTTTGTCAAGGTGTGCTCAACATTTATTAAGCATTTTCGGTATCACAAAATATACGAGAAATGCGAAAATGCAAGGGGCTGGCAGCCCTGTGGAAATTCGCAGTCAAATGATGGAAATGAACCTGTAGTTAAATAACTGAAATACTGGGTAGTGCAGGGTCCAATAAGATAAGATCACACAGGTTCGCATGAGGAGATAAAGTGATCAGCCAAGCTTAGAAGAGTAAGGGAAGGGTCCGTCACAGAGAAGATGCTGCAGGGAGCTGTGGAGGATCAATAAAAGTTTGCCAGATGGACGTATTACAGAAAAGCATCCCAAGGAAGGGAAATCATATGAGATACTTGAAGCAGCCTGGTCAGTTCAAGACACTGTGAGGCAAAGAGTGTGCTGGTTATCCACAGGCTCTCAGGGGAGAGGGGGGGCAGGGAAGTGATGGGTCCACCTGCTCTCCCCCAGGACGTACGTAATAATAGCGCTAACCATTTTAAAACTATCTCACGTCTGTCAACCAAGACTGTTTTCCCCTCATTTAAAAGATAAAATGCCCTAAGAAGAATTTAACTTAATAGAATTTTTATAACAGTAAGCTATTAGCAGAATTCAGTTCTTTTGCCTATGATCCTTTCTATGAGACAACAGGAGCTTCTGAATGAAGCCAGAATTCATTTCTACCAAAAATTCCTTTCCACTAAGAGGAAATTTAATTTTTCCCACACAAAATGGTGAATGGCTGTTTGCAGGGAAGAGCAAAGTCCTTATCAATTCAGGCAGCAGGAAAGCAACAGGCCCAAAACTCCCATAACACCTTTCCTTCAAGCCATGAACCCCCGTTATGGGGTTCCTGTCTGAACTGATGGAGGCCCCTCCACAACACCACCACATCAGGCTCATGAAAGAGAGACAGTTGTCAGTGGATCCATTAAGGTTCTTTGGTTGCAAGCAAAATAAATAGAATCTGGTTATCTTAAGGCAGAAAGGAACAGATTGGAGAGACCTGGAATAGCTCACTGAACTGAAGAAAAGCAAACACAACAGACCTCTAAGCGAGCCTCACCAGAGCCACAATACATTGCAAGAACTCTGGCCAGTCTCCTCCAGACACCCTCATCAGGATGGAAGAACTGCAACTATTTCCAGTCTTTCTCATTCCCCTGAAGATTCAAAGCCCAGGGCTGGAGGATCTGACCCTTGCACCCCTCGTCTACCCTTTACCAGAGGGCAGGCAGGGCACTCGAACAAATATGATGAGGGAAGGATAGTTTCCCTAAGCAAAACCAGGTTGCTGATACCAACATAACAGAGAGGAGATGCTTGGCAGACAAAATCAATAAAGGCCACCACACAAATGTCCATTCCCATTTGCCTACACGTGGTATCACACAACTGGAAATGTATAATCATCTCACTTATTCATTGAAATCTACACCCTGTACCCATATAAATGGGATGAGATGGAAGAGGTCTAACAAGATGGGGTGGGGGACAGTGGGGAGGCAGGAGAGCAGAGAAGTTAAGAGCAAGATCCAGGGAGGCAAACTACGGGACCAAAGCTCAGTTCCACCATTTACTAGTGGTGAGAATTCAGCCAAGTTTCTAACTAACTTCTCTGTGCCTTACTTTTCTCAACTGGAAAAATGGGATGATAATATTAAGAGTTATTCAGAGAAAATATGAGTTAAAGCATGTGGTGCATTTAGAGCTGCTCTGCTGGCGTCCGGCACTGTGACATCCATAGATATTTCCCTCCTCCTTTTAAAATGTCTTGTTTTTTGATTATTGTTTTCACTAGATCCTCTTATAGACCATCACAGTATCATAATAGAAATTCAGGGGGAGAAGAATCTTTGTTTTTCTTCACCACCTGTTTCTCTCCTACCTGAAAGGAATAGTCAGGACTCCATTTAGATTTCAAACTAATGTACTGCAGCAACTGTTGAGCATGGGCAGCATTCAAAATATAACTAGCAATTTCTTTTCTTCCTGAGCGGTATACAGTTAAGGTTAATAGAGGTGCCGCTTTCAAAATACATCTGCCCTGAGCAACGTAAAAGGACTATTTAAGAGGGCACAGGGCAAAGGACACACCCTGATATTAGAAGGCCTAACAACTAAAATTAATTTTACAAGCTCCCACACATACCAGTTTTCATTGACTCTGAATTTTCTATCTAAATTACTTTTTTCCCTTTGTTCAGGGTGGTCTAAAAAAAAAAAGTAGGAAGAAAAATCGTTTCATTTGCAAACCATTGCACAGACACCACCTGCACCTTTTGAGTATTTAAAGGTAAATGAATTTGTCCTTTTGTTGTTTCTTTTTTCTCTGGTTTTCACTGCAGAGTTGAGAGACAGCAGTATCAGTATGAAAATAAAAATACCTATTTCCCCCATCGAGTCTCAAGGCTTCTTAAATTATCTTGGATAGTCTTCATTTGTAAACACCCTACCCATGCAAGTAGACCGAGACTAAAAAGCAGCATATTGAGGTGAAAATATAATTGACTGAAATAAAACAATGAAATTAACATTAAAGAATTTACTAATCCATGGAATAAAGACTGTATATATTAAAGAATAGAGTTGACAGTATTGTGAACATTGGGCATGGAGGTGTATTAGGTTTCATTTGGTTTGGTTTTCCATCAGAACAAAAGTAAACACCTACCAGGCTAAAATGCAAATCAAATGAAACAAAAATGAAATACTGAGTAGAAATAGTTACTACTCCTAAACTCCAAATTTACCATGCATCTCTTAAGCGAGATGTCTTCTACAATTAAAGTAAGAATCAAGTGAGAAAAAATTCCTCCGCTTCTTGAAACACTACAAATTGTCTTATAAACTGACAAGGAGCCATATTTATCCAATGCTATGAAAGAACAGCATAGGGTTTTAGATCTAAATTGAACAAATCAATTTGGAAAGATGAGCCTAACTGAACACATATTTGAATGGAAATGGATAAGCTACAGCTCAACATAATGTGAAAAGATAGTGTACATTAAAGTCTTCTAGAAACATCTTTTATTTTCCTCCAGTCGTCTCACCTTGTCCCTTAAAATAGAAACTTTGGTCAAAATTTCAACTTTCTCTAGGAAGAGCTGGACAAAAAAAGCTTCCACACTTCTCTTCACCCCTTATTGGATTCTCTCCACAGGAAGAAAGGCTATAAATGGTTGGGGAGTTTGGGGACAGTCTGACATGCATAATTTACTTTCTCATACTGAAGTTCTTAACTAGGGGTGACTGTGACTGCCAGGAGAGATTTGGCAGTGGCTGGAGATGTTCTGTATTTCCATGACTTTGGATGGAGGCTGGGGGGAGGTACCAGTTGCAACTGGTGGGTAGAGGCCAGGGATGCTGCTAAGCACCCTACATGTAAAGATTTACCCAGCTCAAGATGCCCACAGTGCCAGGGCTGCTGCACCAGATGGAGAGCTCTGCTTCTTCATGTCTCGTAGCCTTCATTCTTCTTGCCCATTTCTACTTCCCATCTCACGAAGTTAAAAAATCAAGGCGGATCTACTTCAATTTTCCACCTTCATCTGGGGTTGGAAAGCTGTATCTGCATGAGAACCAGGAAGCCATGTCTGTCCACGTGGTACCAATACGGCTTTGTAAATGGCAGTCTGAATATCACAGAAGATGAGCAGACAGATTGGCCACTATATTTGCTGTAATAAGATCACTGTAACAGTCAGAATATTTGATCAACCAGAATCTTTTCCTCTAATCATGAGAAAGACTCAGAGAGAGACGGGTCTGGAGAGTGGAATCAAGATTTCTAGTAAGTGTGAGATATTTATTAGATATTTAAGTGGAAATGTCAAGGAGACAGTTGGACATGTGAGTCTGAGACTCTGGGAGAGATGGTTTTGGAGATGCAGATTTAGAAATTATCAGTGATAGCT
Organism: Camelus bactrianus; assembly: GCF_048773025.1. Taxonomy (NCBI): domain Eukaryota; kingdom Metazoa; phylum Chordata; class Mammalia; order Artiodactyla; family Camelidae; genus Camelus; species Camelus bactrianus. Next base: position 17,916,899 of record NC_133560.1, on the reverse strand, counting down.
ACTTAAAACCATGTAACTGGGTGGATTCTTTAGGAAATGAGGATAGATCAAAAACAAGAGGACTGAAAACATAGCATTCCAGTATATCAATAGTTAGAGGTCATAAAAAGACAGGAATCAGCAAGACAGCTGAGAACCACAGGCTGCACAAGTTAAAGAAGCTGTCTTCTGAAAAAAGAGTGACACAGGCATTCAGGGAAAAGAAAGGATTGAAGGAACCCTCGAGAGATGGAGAAAAAGATCTCAGTTCTAGAAGAATGGACATTAATTATTTTCCCTGTCCAACATCCATTCCTAAATCTTAGTTTAGGTTCCCCAGAAGGAGAGCCTGAGAAAGAGTTATTTATTGAGGCTATCCTCTCAGGAAAAAGGGAGTGAGGGAAGCAGGATCAGATAGGGGGGAAGCCACTCAAGGCTGTGCTCTCTTCTGGAACTTTGAAGCATGACGCACATTATTAACTTATTCCCTCCTTGAGAAAAAGGGCAGCCCTTTGCGCCCTTGAATCAGACAGTCACTCGATGCAAGCTGCTGGAGAAAGGGGTGGTTTACTTTCTGGGTGGACTGCTGCCCTCACTGAAGGCAATTATCTGGAGAAGGAAGAAGCTCTGAGCTGTTAGCAGCCAACACTCATAGCAGCTCAGGGATGGATACCTGACTTGGTAAATGGATCCAGGGGGAGCACCAACAGCACAGACTGCATTTCTTCAGTTAGATCTCACTGTTCCTTCAGGGAACCACTCTTCCCCCTCCTCTCAACTTGCTCCAGTGGGGTTGACTCTACTTTTCCCACCCCTACTCCAGTGATCAATAGACAAGAGAGGGGCTTCCAACTACTAGGGCTGTAACATGGGTTTAGGCACCAGCTCATGACCCAATCTGAAACAAGGAGGGCCAGACCCAGAATTTCTGCAAGAATCCTTAGGAGAGGGAGTATCTCCTCCCTAGGGTTGTCAAGATCTGAAGATGTAAGGTGAAGCTGCAACTTTATCACCAGGAGGAAGGAACCTACTTAAGAATGAAGCCAACAGAGAGGAAAGCTCAGCTTAGGGGCAGAGACAAACTCCTGACCTTGTCTGTGCCCCTGGACACAAACACACTGATTCAGCCCTGCTTTTTAGGTTTGTGAAACAATCCCCCTTTTGCTTTAGCCAGCTTGAGCTGAGTTTCTGTCTCTTCTACCCACCTGGAGGTCTAGCAGGTCCTGCCTAAAACGGATTTCTCTGCGATTCCTCTCTATTATTTACAGCAACTCCTGAAGCAAATTTGAATGGCTCTCTTTTTCTTGCAACCAAACATGCATTAAGACACATATGAAAATACAAGTTAACAATTCGAAGGTTATAATACAGTTCAGTGAACAATCTCAAAAGAGCACCCATATATATTTTGATCTTTCCTGGATGACCCAAAAGGCCTTTCGGAATAATCCAACGCCTTTGGGTGATGCTTTCTGACACTAAATATCATTATATTTTCCATTTGGAATAAATATTAAAGGGAGAAAAACAGATCTTTACTGGCATTTTTTCCAAAACAAAACAAAACCAAAAACTGTGTCTTGATCCCTTACTGCATGAGAAGTCAATATTAGGGCCATAGATGGTGTTCGATTTTGGTTATCTTTTGTCTTTTGTCTGATTTAACCTCTATAAAATGCTATAAGAAAACATGTATGCCTAATATAACTGCTATAAAATGCTAGTTAGAAGTCACTCATTTCCTCTACTTAACCCATTGTTCACAAAACACTTATCAAAATTTTGCTGATACACACTGATGCAGCACAAATCTAGGGAATAAATTCATCACAACTGACCTTGTTGAAAATCTGACAGTTTCATTTAAGCCCTTACTCATATCTGTGTTCGCGTCTTTCTACATTATGATTTCAACACACTGCAGTTGTTCTTTGACCCCTAAACGATCATGTTCATTCACAGTGACTTCAACCCTGTTCAGGGATGGCAGAGACTGAAGATGAGTCCCCTGCTCAAGCCTCCTCTCTCATTCACGTTCACAGCTGTCTGACTAGGCATCACACCACGGCTGGAACTACACCGGTTGAACTTTCTAAAGAGGGATCAGTGGGAGCAAATGGATCATAAAGAATCTTAACACATATTTAGTGCAAAAATAATCATAATGATGATAACATCACACTTCCAAATAAATACTGATGAGTGACAATTAGAAAGATCACGTACAGTGAGATAAAAAGGCTCCTGGGAAAACTGTGATGATGGATAGATTTTTGTGCCTGTTTGCTTTTTATTAACATGACATCACCTGGTAACAAGAGTCCTTTTCTCTCTGAGTTTTGTAGCTGGAGGAGAACCTTCAGAAGAGACGGATTTTCTTTGATTCCACCTCCCCGCAATCCTCGGAGCTCCTCGGGGAGCAATGTCAGTTATACCATCGTCAATGCAAATGGCATTTTGAAGAGTTAGTACAGCGGGCAGAGAATGTTAATGCTGCTCAGAAGTGCAGACGTGCACCGCAGACGTCCCCCCACAGTCTGCAGGCCATCACATGTCTTTATTCATTCAGATCTAATCCTATCAACCGAGAGGACAGGCCACTGGCTTGCTCTCTGCCTTTGTCACTCAAACTTACCCATTAAAAACAATCCGTTTTCTAAAATCGGACAGTGTGGAATTCAGGTTTGGCAGCCAAAAGATAAACTCCTCTATTCAGAGAATGATAATGAGGAGACTTCTGGCTTTCTTGCTTGATGGGTTATTCTCATTAAGATAAAATGTGTTCCAGAAGCAACTCAGAAACATGGAAATCAGCTAGTTCATAAAAAGTTATGAGAGCTTAGGCTTTCAAATTAAGGAAACAAATATGATGAACGTAAGAACTCAGTAGAAAAGTGTAGCCATGAGAAAGTCCTCCTTCTATTCTGTTTTTGAATGTTGCAGTATTAGAAAGAGGAGTCTCATAACTGTGTTATCGTGAGAATTTGAAGGCTTGATCATTGAATCATCTGTACTAAGCTTTTATGTAATGAACACTTCATTTGCGCTAACAAGTAAACCCTCTAAAGTAAAAAATTACCTTACTTTGATGGAGCATCTACCATGGACAAGGCACTGTGGTAGGCATGGTGAAGGCATAAGAGAGTGTAAGATGAAAGACACAGATCTTGCCCAGAAGAAATACTGGTTTATTAGAGAAAACAATAACCAGAATGCAAGGGAAGATGTAAAACTGGAATGTCATGTAAAGCAAATGCATGTACACAGCAATCCTACAGAAACTCAAAAAGCAGTAAAGACACAGAAACTGCCCACACTGAGGCTGACCGAGACCAGGTGATGGGCCTTAAGTCTTAGGATATTTACTTTATTCGCTAGGCAGTGAGACCTAGAGAACCTCTGAGCAGAGAGGTGACATGGTGAAGCACTGAAGGAAGATAATACTGTTAGTAGTTTACGTATTGGACAAGAAAGAGAGGCTATTCACTGATGGTATGTGAAATGATTTTAGATAGCACATGAACACAGAATTAGGTAATACTGAATTACGCAGTGAAAAATATATTTATTCTACTTTAATTTTTATTTTTAGGAAACTTGGGGGAGAAAGTTTTTGGTTTGATACTAATATGACTTTAACACCTTTGTAACACTTTGTTAGTATCCCTTTTAACAAAGAGAGCAGGCAATCACATCCACTTCAGATCCAATAGAATAGTTTTCATCAAATTCGCATTTAGTTTTTTTTTGGGGGGGGGGAGTAGTTACAATTATCTACTTATTTACTTATTTTTAATGGAGGTACTGGGGATTGAACCCAGGACCTCATGCATGCTAAGCAAGTGCTCTACCACTGAGCTATAGCCTCCCACCCCACTTTTACTTTTATAGTTATCATCTATTTATGGCAAGTGACACTCTTTTCCTACTTCTATAAATAAGCAGAAATAAATACTATGAAGCTTCCATTTAAAATAACATAAAAATTAGTTAATTTAAGGGGAAACTTAAGTCTATACTAGTACATGTGTTATGCATATATGGCAAAAATCAAGGAAAGGAAATGCAATTGAGTTCAGTTTGGAAAACACAAATCTAGGTTAAGAGCCACTAAACATTTTCTTAAAGAAATACTTGTACATGTGCAAACGTTTGTTCAGATACCTTTACCATAGCACTGCTATAGTACAGAAAAACTGAAAAAAGTCAAATATTCCTAAACAGGGACAAGGTTAAATAAAATATGGCACCACTGTTCTAGATATTATGCAGGTGTTCAAAGAATGGGAACTATATGTACTTATATGAAAAGATCACCCAATTCAAATTTTTAAAAAAGACAAACAAACAAAGCAACTCATGAAATCATGTGTTTGATACAATCTCAATTATTTTTTGAAATGTATAAGTAAGTATATAAATGAACAGGACAAGAACTGGAAAAATAATCATGATGTTAATACTCTTCAGCTCAGGAGAAGTGAATGTGGAATCCAAAGGTTGGGCAGGGAGGGAAGACGGCCACATTTCTCGGACATAATGATGCATTGTTTGAATCTTAAATTCATGTGGTTTTGAATCATTGTGGTAATTTTGTAAAGCACTTAAGGAAATGAGGGAGACCTTCAAGTAAATTTCCATGTATTTAACTGCCTTCCAAAACTACACTAAGACATCAGAAAAGAACTTCTTAAAGGCCACAAAACCACAAGGACAAAGGAAAAAGCGACAACTGCAGCCCAATTTTGAAAGCTGGATGAGTGGTAAAGAATTTAAAGAAAGTTCAGTCCTAAGCCAGCAGCGGAAGAAGCCAAGAGGAAACCCAGTATGCTTCTCAGAATCCACAAAGGCTCTGGAATTGGCAACATTGGGTCCTCTGGGAATGCACATGGAAGTGAAGTTAAAAACAAGGATTGTTAGAAAGACTATGAAAGAAGTAGTTGGGGAATTTTTAAACTCAGTCACATTCCTACCCCTTCCCTACTCTATACAGCAAGTCAGTGCATCATCTCTGCCCCAACAGATAAAGGGAGCTTATCCTCTAGAGGAGATAAGATAGGTTTACTCTCTAGCTAGGAGAGCAGAAGGGATGGATAATTAAGGGTGAAGAAAATAGATGGAGAAAAGGGACTCTCCATCAGGAATTCCCTCGATGAAAGGGCCTGCTGGGATCAAAGTATAATGGAGCCCACAGTCCAGAAGCCCCACACACGCACTCATGAGCTTCCTGTCAGCTGTTTACTGCCTCACTCTTGAAGGATCAGCAACATCAGAAAAAAAGCCTCAAACCTGTAAAACAGGGTCTGCAAGAAATTAAAGCAAATTGGAGGAAGCAGAGTCTTTGCAAGAAGAAAACTTCAAATAAACTATCCCTGCTTTACTCAAAAGACTAGACAAGCTATCATATACATGAAATAAGAACAGGGCATTATTAAAAGAAGACGGAGGAGGAAAAGACGTAGGAGGGAAGGAGAGGGAGTAAGAAAATAAGGAAAGAACAGAACAAAAAAAGAGCTATTGGGGGAAAATATATATATCTACACACATATGTATATAGTACATATATGTGTGTTGTGTGTTCGTACGCGGGGGAGGGGGTGTGTGTGTGTGTGTGTGTAAAACACTCAGCAGGATGGATGAAAGATGAAGATGACGAAATCTCCCAGAAACTGAACAAGACTTCAGAGAACAGCTGTGCCTGTATTCATTATAATTATGTACTTTTTTCCCCAGGATGGTTTGTTTAGAGCTTAACACACACTATACCTCATTGGCCCATTTGCTTATCTTGATCTTCCAATTTCCCAGTCTGCTCTAACACTTAGCTTTCCACTATCACCTCAAGGACTAATTCTTCTGTAGAAAGTTCCAGTTTATATTTCCCACTTTGATTTCCAGTCCAATTTCTCAATCTAAAAAACAAAACCAGTTAAAATGTAAATCTCTCACTTCTCTGCTTTTGGCCCTGGAAAAGGGTGACATCGACACTTGTAAGACGAAGAGAATAAAGAATCTAGTTTTTATTTGTTTACATTAATTTCTCCTACTTAAAAGCTACATCCCATGATCAGGGCCTTTGTTTTGTATTCTTACCACCTAGAATAGTGCCCAATGCAATATAAGAGGCTAGAAAATACTGCTTGAATAAATGAATGAATGAATGAATGAATGAACGAACATACACCAGGTGTATGTGGCTTTTAGAAGTGTCATTGCAGCTTGGGGCAAGAATGGATACAGTAACAAAGAAGCAGTGAGAAATATTCTAACAGCCGCAGATCTTGTCTCTTATGACACTTGTTTTGAAAAATCTCAAGTAAGGTATCTCTGCAATTAACCCCATTTCCCCCCATCTAACCCTAATCAGACCATACTCAGAGGTACAGTAGTCAGTCTCTGTATTGGCTTTCTTTATATACATATTTGTGACCCAGGGATTCCCACCTGTTATAGGATGCCCTTGGAAAAATCCCCTATGTGGGCATACAAGTCCTCACCCCTGCCTCCAGATAACCATTTTTTTTCTTCTTCTTGTTAGAAGCAGATGGTTTAACAGGCTGTGAGTTATTCTTTTTTACTTAATGTTTTCTTAATTTTAGTAAAGTAATGCATCCACATGGCTTTAAAGTCTCCATCAGATGGTGGGGGGCGAGGGACAAGCCGTTTGGCTGTGGAGCAGCTGGCTGTCAGCATTTGGGGGTCCTTCCTGTCTGGGGGTATAAGCCTGGCTGTCAGTATTCTGAAAGCTTTTCAGGAGAATAGGGACAGGGGATCTCACCATTCCAGCTGCAGGCATTCAACATCTCACTGTGATCCCCAGCTACACAAACGTCTCCAGTGGGAATCCCCCATTTTATACCAGGATGGACAAGGAGCAGTTTCCAGGCTAGGAGAGCTGAGAGAGGTGATCTGGGGTTCTAAATGCTCATTACACAAAAGTTTTACGAATCCCATTTTTTTTGCTTCTTGCCATGCCTCCTTTTTAAAACCCCGTATCTCCAGTATCTAAGCCTTTGTAGATGCGAGGACATAATTTTCCTTTTCTTTCATTGGCTTTGTTGACTGCAGGCTTTAGCTTCAGCTTTTCCAGGTTGGCTAATTTAGCGTCTACTATTTCATCTGCATTCTGTTCCCAAAAGATTGCTGACTTCTCTCCTGTGTTACCCTATTCTGTGTTTTTTTTTTAAATAAGCACACATTTTTATCAATTTGGGGAGCTTAAGAGGATGCAAAAATAAATGTATGTGTTCAGTCCTCTGTGCTTAACTGGAAGTCCTTAGTCAATGTCCATAAGCCAATGTCTTTGTGCCCTTCTAAGAGATAAGCTGTATATCGACAATGAGGGGGAAAAAAAAGAATTTATAACGTCTTTAAGTCTCCTTTTCAAGGACTCTTTCTTTAGAAACCATGTGTCTTTGCTTTTCCGGACGTTATAAAACAATAGTCATCCAAATAAGGAAAAAGAAGGTCTTGAGTGGTTGTCACCAAAGGTCCATAATTTCTGCCATAAGGGAAATAATAAAGGAGAAATTCACTCCCCCACCACTGTCTATCTGTCTGTCTGTCTCTCTCCCCATGATGCCTCTGTCAAAATTCCAGAAGCTTGGTAGCACTGCTAGAGATCCATCTCCATTTACTTGTCCATGTGCATTCTCTTGAAGCTACTTCAGGTCGGAGGCAAAGACTTTTCAGAAAGTTGAAGAATCCCAACTTTAGACAGGAATTCAATAGAGAACGAAATCCCCTGACCAGTCTCTGTCTCTGAGTGTCCTGCAATTTGTGTTTCATTTGGAATCAAAAAGGATCCACAGAAGACCTTCTCCAGTCAAGCAGCAGCCATGGCCCAAAATAAGGGCAGATTGGTGAAGGGTCCTGAAAATTACTTCTGGTGCGTTGATCTTGGTCCTATCAGGCGCCTCGGAGTCAGTACATTGCCATGGAATACTGCTGATAATACTGACCATCAAGTTTTTGTTCCCTCTTTCCACTTTGTCTAACATCTGTTTTCCTAAATCTTAATCCTGACCCCCTAATACCACAGGTTTCCCCATTTCCACCTTAATTTCCTGACTCACAGACCTCAAGCTGCCTCTGAACACTGATAAATCTGAGGCCTCCTACTGCTCCCACTACCAACACCATCAGCTCTAGAGCACTGGTCTTATTCCCTCTCTTTTTTCTGATTCACACTTAACCTGGTGTCAGCCATGTCTGCGACAGCACCGCTTCTGTTCAAAAAACTCTCAAGTCTCTCTAGGTAAAGACCACCATGTGGATTTCAGCTTACGAACAAAGCCATGCACTTAATATCTTTAGGCAAAAAATTACCCACGTGGGTGAAACCACTCCTTAACCAGCTATCTTTTCCATCATATTTACCTAGGTATCACTTTGAGGTCTCCCCTTTAGACCCGTTCAATCCTATACCTCCTTAAAGGGCTAGATTACACGTTAGCTTTTCTAACAGCCTCACCTAGTATTTTGAGTTTACTTCATGTCTCCTTTTCCACTCCTCTCAGTTTTACATTTCACTCTATAGGGCTTTACATTGCTATTAACTGTTCCTGATTAAGTAAAGGACAAAAAGATGAGCTTGATGAGAGAGAAAATGATAGATACAGACAAGAGACAATGGTGAGTCAAGTTAGGAATTAAACATATTCCCAAACAACAAAACAGAGCAACTGGGATGAACGTAATTATTAATATATACGTTACAGTGGTATAAGGTTGTTGAAAAAAAAAAAAGATCTTGTTATTCAGTTAAGTCATGACTCTATGATGACTCTTCCAGCTTATTTACCAATCCTTCTACCCACACATCCATAGTCTTACTGCTACTGGGGACCTAGATTTCCTTCTAGCATTAAAGTTACACCACTTGAGCATTCAGAGGCAAGAGCTCTATCTTAGATACCAATATTAAGACAAAAATACCCTTAGGTACTGTTTCCAGTGTATGTCAAAAATAATATGATGCTGAAAAACATGGACAAAACCCTCCACACAAAAACCAGCCTACCAGCCTCCTCCCAAAAACCAGCCTCCTCTTCCCTGCTTAGGAAAAAGTATTTCTATTATCTATGTGCACTTTAAAAGTACTCTTTTCAAACATCACATGGTCTCATGATGAGAATAATAAAATTTGCTTGGGTCATTAAGAACAAGCTTATTATCTTTTTTGAGTAAACCAGTACCTATAAAAGACCACAGGGGAAGATTTCTGATGCTAAAACATAAATAATTTTAGAGAAATAATCAAAGAAAAATTTCCCTTGTTGGAAAAAGTAAATAAACAAGGCCTGAGAGCAGTATGAATGCATTCACCATGTTCCAAGAGAAATCAATAGAGAGACACTCAAATTCAGGCACATCATGACAAATATTTGATAACATTCAAAAAGCATTCAGGCAAGAGGAAGTAACAGGTTACCTAAAGTGAATAAAAACTAGGTTGGCCTAAGATTTAATATTAAATCGTACCATGAAGGGAAAATTCAGTGACCCAATAATTTCGTATCCAGATCACTTCTCTTAAAAGTATAAAGACATGCTCAGGTGCACAAAAATCTCCAAAAAACAAACAAACAAACAATTCTACTAGAGGTTACACTCAAACCAACTGAAAGATAAATCAAAATTAGAAACTAAATTGAGACAGACATGAAATAAAATTGATCCCAATACTTAATTCGCACCAAACATTGGGAATCCACTTCAATTATGTGTAACTGACTGCATTCAAGGATGAAATTTGACCATATAGCAACTTGCTCACATGTTTATCTTCTGTGTGTCTCCTTTTTCATTCCAGAAAAATATATTTCTTGAGCCCTCTAAGAAATGCACCCAAAAATGGCTGTAGATTTTGAATCATCTTCCCGAAAAGTTTCACATCAATTTATGGCAATCTACAGCAAAGAGAACAACATTAAACACTTAAATTTGCCCAACCTACTAAACCTGTTATTCTCCAGAAGGAAATAGAAATCACAATTCTAGTACCAAGGCTTTTTAAATATATATATAAATAAATAGGAAAGTTAGAATTGTAACGGGAAATCACTGATCATTGTCCAAAGCAGAAATTGTAGGGTCTAGGAGAAAATGTGTTATATCTATCCTCCAAGACCCCTAGTATGATGTTGACATATCCATTTAAGCAGAGAAAAGATCTATTACAAAAATTGCTAAGCTTCAGATACTGGCCACAAGCATTCGATTTGGGAGCTTGTGTTGTTATTCAATAGGAAGCTACCCAACATAATTGGAAAGCATTGTAGTATAGAAAATACCTCTCGTTTGTGGGGGAAAAGTGAATTTATTTGCAACAGCACTGTTCCTTTCACTGACTGTAAGGGGGAAAGTTGCCATTTGGAATTATTCGGACAGATTTGACATATCATTTTGCAAGCTATTTATCAAAGCTATACAGCAGGGGAACACTTATATTTAAGAAGCAAATTATTTATACATGGGTGTTTGGTTCTTTTTGCAGATGCCACATATGTAACTCTTGAGAAGAGTTCTTTATTTTAAAAAAATTATTCTCTATAATGCTCTTTCTAAGAAGGGTGTTAGCTGTGCAATGATGTTCATGGAAATAAGAAGGGGATATGGACAAGAGGTTGGAACATTACATGAAATTGCTGAACAGAAGAGAGGAATCCAAGCAGCTCCTTCCACTGCTCACAGGGACCCAGAATCACGTCAGAAGAGCCACCAAGGAGAGGCTGGAGCTGTTCCAAGGAGTAAACTATTTTAGTAATGAAGAGTGTTCACAGAGAAAATCATGCTTGAAAGCCATGACTGAGAACCCTAAACACATTATTATCAGAAACCTAATGGAAAAAAAATCACATAATGTGGTAGAAAGAGCTTAAGCTTTAGAATCAGAAAGACCTGAATTCATATCCTAACTATCCATTCCCTGGCATATAATTTGGACCAGTTATTGAAAATCTCTGACCTTCTGTTTGCTCATTGGCAAATGTAGTATGGATGCTTATGAAGCTGTGACCTAATATGTGTAAATTATATTGTTACTCCATAAATATTAATAATAATGCCCCCAGGTCAACATAGAGAAAAGAAAAAAATTGAGCGGCTTTGGTACCTGAAATAAATAACAACAATATCAACCAGTGATATTTATTATATAAACTTACAATGTGTCCTTCAAAGTTCTGGGTGCTATGGAGCACTTTAAAATTATGGTTTTGCCAAATTAATCAAATAATAAACTCCTGAGGGTCATGGACTAAACTATGAGCACTAGGAAAAGTCAAAAAGAAGCATCTCTATAGAAAGAGGGCCAACAAAGAAGATAATGGAAGCTGAACCTTACAGAATGAGCAAATGAGACAGAGAAAGCAGGGAGGAGAGAGTGATCCAGAGGAAATGTGGAGCGTGTGTGTGTGTGTGTGTGTGTGTGTGTGTGAGAGAGAGAGAGAGAGAGAGAAATAGACAGAGACAGAGACAGAGACACAGAGAGAGACAGAGAACCATGTATTGGGTAACCAGTGAGTGCCAGTACTGCATTCATTGCCTTACACAGTAATCACGTTTAATCATCAGAACATGTTTGCAAGGTATTATCTCCATTTTACAGATAAGGAAATTTAGGTTATAGAGACAAACACAGAGCTATCAGCGACAGAGGCAGGATTTGAACCCAGGTCTGGCCTAATCCAATACTTGGGCTTTTCCCAACATCACAATTGTCAAAGTCATGATAAACATGGTCAGACTGCAGTGTCCCGTGCCTGTTGAAGAAGAAGAAGTTCATTTATGTTCAGAGGTCTCTGAATGCCCGTTTTGTGACAAAATCCTCAAATTTCTTGAATTCCAAGATTGAAGTAAGTGTCCCACTCTCTTTAAAAGTATGGGAATTCAGCTCTTTTCCCCTTAGGCAAAATTTGCTTAGCAGATCCAAGAACCCCTGGAAAGACTACTAACCCCGTCATATACAATTGCCTTCTCACCTACTTCCTAACCCCAGCGAATTCTGTTTCTCACTCAGGGAGGAATTGATTTTCATTGGTATTCATTTGAAGCAAAGTTCACAGCTTAGAACACTGGCAATGTGTTGTCTAAAGAGCACAGCTTGTATATCGCTTCCAAGAGAAGATCTTTAAAGATGCCTTGGCTTTAGCTGACTCTTCCTCCCCTCCTGCATCCAAGAAACATCCCTGAGGGAGAAAGTCAATTTCAAATCTTCACATGGCAGAGGCTCTGGGGCAGTCAGGTGCTGACTGCAAATAAGCCTATTTCTTGTCTTTTGAGATAAATGCAATCGGGGAAGAGTTTTAAAAGAAATGTTTTTGAGCAATTCTTAGGGCCTGGACCAAGAAACAAGGTTCCAACCTAAAAGCTAGCATGTTCCAATCTGAAAGCCAACCGGACACCAGCCTTGATTCCCACTAAGAGAATTTATTTTTATTTTCCAGATCTTCACCTAGCTTTGCATTTGAGATGTAAACACTCTCAATTAGCCTCGCCACTAAATAGTTCTTCTTTGCAAAAGCACATCCATGACAGGAGGTTTGTCCTTAAAATGGTGTGTATGAGGAATGAATGATCCTGTAGCTTCCTGAGAAAGAGCTCAGAAGAATCCGGATGCATTTGAGGGTATTCTTAATTACCCAGATGCAAAATTATCAAAGCACCCAGTGGCTCCCTCTAGCCCTTCCTAGCATCTCACTCTAATTTTCTTTTTTATACTGTAGATATTTTACATAAAATCGTCTGGAGAAAAATAGCCTATACTTGAGGGAGCAAGTGTTAGGCCAGCCTCTCTCTGCTGTGACTGGTGCCGATGAAGGTCTTGAATATTCATGCAGAATACTTTTTAAAAATCACATGGAGTGAATATCACTTCTTTTTCCTTTTCCCCTAATGTTTTCCCACACGGACTAGAATAATTCAAAACTTTGGGCTGGGCGCAAACCAGATTACATAATTTGTAAGTTTCAGTTGCAATGAATCGCCAGGCTTGATGCTTACAGGAGCTCCTTCTTGAGTGAGGATTGCTGGGGAGGAAGGAAGCACTCCTTGACCTGCAGCTCCACTTAGGGGGAGAGTGAAAGAAGATGCTCTAGGAAGTGAACCACCAGGAGCTATAAACTGAAGACTCTGAGAGAAGACTGAGCCTCTAACCTTGGAAAAACAATGCTAGGTACTAGCTCACGTGCCAGGCCTAGGGTAAAAGCTCTGCATGCATTCCCACATTTAACCCTTACAACTCTACGAGAGATGTCATTATCACCCACTTTTCAAACATGAGGAAACTGAGGCATAGAGTGGTCACACAGTAACTGGCGAAGCTAGGTTTGCACCAGGCAGTCTGGCCCCAGAGACAGCATTTTGAGCCACCCCATCTCTTCCGATTACTTCCTCGATTGTAAGCCCCATGAGGTCAAGGACTTGATCCATCTTGTGCACTTGGGTACCCCTCAAAATCCTAGAGCAGTGTCTGGCACACAGTAGGTGCCTGATGAATATCTGATTATTTGATTACATAATCAAATGATGAAAATATGAATAAATGAAGTTCTGGATCTAGCTTGTTCCCTTATCTTCAGATTTCTTGGGGACAGAAAACAGGACACTCTCAGGTGCATGAAAGGAACAACCAAGTGAAGAATCCCTGCCCCAACTAAGTCATTGCTGTGGACCCAGCCAACGCACAAATAAGATGGCAGTGCCACCCCTGCCCACAGCCCTGGGGATATTTTTTCTTCTTTTCCTGTAGTCCCAATTAGTCTCTAATGTGCAATTTCCTAACAACACTCTTTTCCAGCATTTAACTAAATGGGATTTGAGAGCAACAAAAAGAAAACCATTCACCTCTCCACACTCATCCAGTCTCTCAACATGAGGTCCATGCAACTCTTGCTTCAGAACTGCCTGGGGTGTTGTTTGCTGGAGATGGGATTCCAGGGGCCTATTTCAGACCTTCTGCCTCAGAATCTCAGAGCACAGGGCCCAGGAATCTGGATGTTTAACCAGTGTCCCATGTGATTATTGTGCAGACTTGCGCTTGTCAAGCAACACCACTATCAAATCTCTTCCCTTACAAAGGAGGCTGCAAGCCCTTTTAAACGGTCCCTGATGTTGGGCTCCAGCATGTCAGGAAATGTCTCTGAGAGAAGCCTCTTTCCTGCCACACTGAACTTGGTTAGTCTTTCCCAACTTCTGCAGCGTCTAGCCTGCTCCCTCAGACGCTGCCCAGCTCCCCGCAGTTAATCATGCAGCTGAACTGTGCGCCTGACTTGACCACAGCATCCCGCTTGGTGCTTCTTTATGGTCTTCCTTGGTGCATCCTTGGTAGTCCTTGAGCAGTGCTGTCCCATCTGGACCTGGCTCAAGTGCTTAGAACCCCAGGTCCATCCAGCTCCTGGCCCCCACTTCTAGGATAAGAATTTGAACATCTGTGGACTGGTCCAGGTCACCTGCATTCCTCTTCTCCTAAACACTGTTCTTCACAGGGAAGCACAGCGTCAGTCTTAAGAATGCAGATTCTGGAGGCTGACCAAACCTGTATCTCAGCCTGGCTACGTACGGACCAGCTGTGACCTTGGGCAAGTTCCTTCTGTTCTCTGCCCTGAGTTTCTCCACTCGTCATAGTTTCCCCACCTCCCTCACAGGATGACTGTAAGGATTAAATGCGCACATATTAAGTGTGAGTTCTAGTTGTTAATGCTGTGGTTGTTGCTGCTGCTGTTACTGTTATTTGGTAAAATAAGGTAGCATGAGCAACCAAGGAGAGGCTTAGAGTGGGGGAAAGATGTCACAAGTATGAACCCTAAGGGGAACTCAGTGAAAAGGAGGAGTTTATCCTCCTGTCTTGCTGGATGTGCTGTGTGAATACGGGCAGGTCATACATATAACCACCACCTTTTCTCCCAGGATGTCAGCCAAACATTCTTCTCCTTAACTCTTTAAGTACAGAAACCACACCCTTAAAGACAACTTTACATCCTCCTTTAAGAAGAAATATTGGTCCCAAGGCATTCTATTTTTTTTTTAATGTACTAGAGACTTGGAATGAATGTAAAATATACCACATACCAGCAAAAGACGGAAAAGAACTTACATGTGCAGCAACAGAAGTGGGTTAAAGAAATTATATTAGCATCACAAGATGAAACGCTACACAGCCTTTAAAAAAATTAGGCAGCGGTATGCTTTATAAATCCCGTTAAGGAAAGATGTCCAAAGCATATTGGTATGTGAAAAAGCAAAGTCAGACCGTAAATAATATTTATAAAAATATTCTTTCTCTCTCTCTCTCACACACACACACACACACACACACACTCATACATACATAGAATATCCTTGAACAAATACATAAACCAGGCACAGAGGCTGGAGGCAAGAGAGAGGGAGAAGAGGAAGGAGAAGGAGGAAGTCTTAACTTCTTACAGATACCTTTTTGAATCTTTAGAATTTTGAGCCGTGTGCATATAGTACCTGTTAAAAAGTAAATACATACTAAAGAAAAAAATGTAAATTTATTACAATCCCCACAATGGAGACAATAGGTAGAAAGTGATGATATTTGAGAACACAATGTATATTATATATTATATACTTTTAACTTACATAAAGCAAACATATGCAATTCTGCTGGTTTAAATTAAAGTGAAAAGGCTTCATTAATACAGTATCTGAGAATTTCTTTTAAACAATACAGGAGGAGGAGAAATGCAGGGGGGTTTAGATGAAAACATGCTTGGTCACAAATTAGTAAATGCTGAAGCTGGTGATGGGTACACGGGGTCCTTTTTACTCTCATAAAGTATACAGGGGCCCTGTCTACCTTCGTAAGTGACTAAAATTTTCCACAATAAACAGCATTTTTAAATGGTTTCATCAGGAGTCTACAAATAAGTAGACTGTATATAGGGCTCTGAGGTAGATCACATTGACGGCAGAATATAAAGTCTGTGAGTGCAGATTCAGTGAAGGGAGAGAAAGCACTTGGCTAGTATTGAGCACAGGGAGCACTGGCTCACAAGCGGGCTGCGTGGACGACCTCACTGACGCACAAGCTGGCGCCATGTGTTGCCCCAGAAATAATACTTAAATTGACATCTTTTTTTTAAAGTAAGATTTTGGTTTTTTTAGAGCAGTTTTAGGTTCACTGCAAAATTCAGGGGAAGGTACAGAGATTTCCCACATCCCTCCTGCCCCCACACATGCATAAACTCCCCTGTTATCAACATCCCCCCTCCAGAGGGGTACATTTCTTACAACTGATAAACTTAGTTTGATGCATAATAATCACCCGAAGTCCATTGTTTTCCTTAAGGTTCGCTCTTGGTGTTGCTGTCTATGGGTTTAGACAAATGTAAAATGACATGTATCCATCATTATGGAATCACACAGAGCAGTTTCACTGCCCTAAAAATCCTCTGTGCTCTGCCTGTTTACCTCTCTATCCACCAATGATCTTTTCACTGTCTCCACAGTTCTGCCTTTTCCAGAATGTCCTATAGTTGGAAACATACAGTATGTAATTTATGTCATTTTAAATGTGTCATAACTAATTTTTTAGATCTTTCTAAACCAGAACCACCATCCCAGTAAGGTGTTCAGGCTTCAAAAATAGCAAATAATCCTGTTCTTTTTAACTGAATATTTCTTAGTGCTTCCATGTTATTATTTGCCTTCTGCATACATTCAAGGGTAAGAAATTACAATAGAATGTTATTTGACTTATCTCAATATTTTTATACCTTGAACAAATTCAGATATTCTAATTTTAAGGCAATCTGACAAATTCAAGGAATAGGACATAAAAATGTTACTCCAATTTTAAACTCAAGGTGCTCAAGGGCTCAACAGATTCATTTCCTACGTCCAGCTCACTCAATTTCTCATAGCATTGCTGCCAAACTGCTGAGAAACCAAGATGTACACGTGAGCCCATAAAAGGCTGAAGTGACACTGAAACGTCCAGGACCCAGCACTTCTTGTCAGTGTAACTGAAGCCACAAAGATGAGTGTCTCAGATGCTACTTTGCTTTTGAAATTGTCCTCTCCTGCTTACTGCTGCCTAAATGGCGGTTCTTTGAATTTTCCTTTATAGAAATGCATCATTTTTATTGTGCAATGAACCTAGGGACTCCTTTCTTCTGCGAAGAATTAGGCATACTCCATTCATCATTTCAATTGACTTGCAAAAAGCGGGAACCAAGTGTAGGTCCAGTTAGAGTGGGCAAGTTGGTTAATTGGGTATAGGCTGCTTTGTTCTTGGGTCACTTCCTCCTCTCCCTAATGTTGCCTCCCTTTTATATGTGTCTCAAGAGGAAAGGGCCTTGATTCTGTAGACCTAGTTTCAAGCTCTGGCTTCTGTTACTCAGTACTGACTTGCTTTGAAACTTTGAGGATGTAACTGAATATCTATTTCCTTATGAATAAAAACAGAGTTAAAAGACCTTCCCACAGACTTGATAGAAGTGTTAGAAATGAAAATGAAAAATCTTACAAAACTATCATGTGATACTTGCTGATACAAGCTGGTTTCATGCTGCTTAAAAGATATTTGATGCTCCCTTTGGTGCCCTGTACACCTCCTTTTTCCCTTCTCCCCCACACAGACTGTCTTTGCCTTTCCCACCTCCCAAACAGCCTAGCCCAGACTGGCTTCCATCTCTACTGTTCCACTGAAACTGGTCAAAGATCACCAATCACCTCCACGCTACAAAGATCCAGTGGACATTTGCAGTCATCACCTTCTAGACAGCTCTCCATAACTGACCACTTTCTGGAAACACTCCTTCCTAAATTCAGGCTCTGTCCTTCCACTCTCCTAGTATTTCACCAGCCTTTCTGGTGACTCCTCAACTTCCTTTGCTAGTTCCTTCACCAGCTCCTTCTGTTAATTTTAAAGTTGTTTTTTTTTTTTTTTAATTTCTGAAAGATTCTGTTTAAATAAGAAATTAGCAGAGATTTAAGTTTCTTTTGTTGTTGTTGTTGTGTTACCTTCATTTATATGGAGGAAGCACCTCCCTGTCTGGTTTAACAAAGAAAACTCACAAGTGTTTACACTTCTTAGAAAACAAAGATGTCAATTTAAATATGATTTCCAGGGCAACACATTCTTAAGCAAACTAATGAGATTTACAGACATTTTAGAGGCTAAAGGTTATCTTTACAGGACCTATCAATACATGAAGTCCCAGTGTCTTACAAGAGGCTGTTGCTAAAAATACCCATTGCAAGGAAAATTTTATGATGCAAAACAAATCTCTGTAGCTACAAGAGAAGGCAGAAATTTTTTTCCTTGTGGCACTAATATTTCTTTTGCCAGCAATTAGAGGTGGCTAGAGTTTGAAGGCTAAAACTGGGATTGCATTAGTTACCTCAATGAGCAAAACAAGCATGACTGATAATGCAGAACTTAAATTTGGGGGTTAAAGAGAAGGGTGCAATAGGATTTTTAACAAAGGGGAACATAGAATGTTTTGCATTTCTTTGGGCCAGATCTCAAAATATTTAAGTCCCTCTGTGCTCAGTCCCAGGCCCCTACTGCTGTTCCTTCTCTGTACCCCTTCTAGCATGAGTACATCTATTTCCTGTGGCCTTAATTAATGTCTCCTTGTAGGTGACTCCCAGATTATATCTCTAACCTGACTTCCCTTCTAGGCTCCTGACAGGTACTCTACAATTGCTCGCTTGGAATCTCTAGAAGACTCACAGCACCTCAATATGAACAGATCCAAATCAGGACTCTTGGTTTTTTGTCCCTATAACTTCTCCCTCCCATCTGTCATTGACATCTAACTAAATGACACCATTCTGCATCTACCCAGTTTTTCAAGCCAGAAATCTAAGTCATCCTTCACTCCTCTTTTCTTCACACTCCTCTAAAGGTATCCACCTTCTCAGTAAGTCTTCTCTAATCTACGTTTAACCTGTCTGGATTCCACCAGCTTTCCTTCAGCTCCACTGCCACTACGCACGGCCAAGCCATGACCACCCCTTGACTGGGCTATTGCAATCAACGTCTAATTGAGCTCCTGCTTTTATTCTCGCCTCAATCCAATCTATTCTCCCTATACCAGTGTGATCCTCTTAAAACCATAAATAAGAACATGTAAGCCCCTTGTTTAAATGCTTTCAGCGGCTTTCCTTTATATTTACAAAATCATCCAAGCTCCTTAACATGCCTCCAAGAGCCCGCAGGCTCTGGTGGCTGTCTCTCTCTCTTTTTTCAAATCTCACTTCACCGCCTTTCTTTCTCACTAACGACACTCCAGTCGTACCAGCTTTTCTCGCTCCAAGTTCTTTCCCACCTCAGAACCTGTAAACATGCTTGTCCCACGACCTGGAACATCCTTCTACCCATCCTTTAAAAGACTTGCACCATATTACTCTTCAAGGCTTGGCTCAACTATCACCTCTTCAGAAAGGCTTCCCTGTTGTTTTCCCTTATGACAATTTATTTTAAACTTTATTACGTATTTCTTTATTTGTTTACTTGTCTTTGACTCACTCACCCACAAGCCCACACTGTGTGAACGACAAAGACCATAACTATAACTTCATCACTACACGCCAGCATCCAGCACTGGGCCTAGCATGAAGGGGGGCTTCCGTAATTTCTTTGTAAAAATCCTGCTTACACATCAATTCACAAATCTTAGGATGATAGAAGGCAGAGAATACTTGTGAATATTTTTCCTAGCTCTTCAATGGTAAAAAGAGAAAAATCTTCAATTCATTTCATGATCATGGTAATTCTTTAATATGGCAGGAGGAGGGCAGGATGGGGCCTGTCCTGTGCATTGTAGGATGTTTGGCATTATTTATAGCCTTTATCCATCAGATGCCAAGAGCATTGCTCTGCCTTGCCTATGACAACAAAAAATGTCTCCAGATATTGCCAAATGTCCACTGAGGGGCAAAAGCACAACTGATTGAGAAACACTGACCTGCATAATAAACACTTAATATGTCATTTTATCCCCCATAAAAATAAAAATATTAAGCGAGGAAGTTAATACATCAAGAGCATAGGTGACCTGTTTAAGGCTGCATATAATTAGGAGTAGAATAGAGAGCAAAATTCAGCAATCAAACATCCCAATTAATGCTGAAGTAGACTCCTAGTTCATAAACACCTCGTTGATCTGCTTTTCTGGATAGAAATATATTCATTCTGAAAGAAAACGTTAATTATATTCCCATCAAAGTTAACTTTAATTAATGTCGATTAATTGGAAAGACAGTTACACTGAACTTACAAAAAATTCTTTGAAGCATGGAATTGTTCTCCCCAGTTTTCAGGAAGCCTTATATCAAATGCTTGGTTTCTAACTCTACTGATACATCAGTACGGCTTTTAAACAAAATTATTTGAAATAATAAACTTATATCTCATCATTAGCTTTTTCCAATAAAATCTCAGAATTACATAAGCATTCTAGATTTTAGTTGCTCTTTAATAATTCACACACTGTGCATCCCTATCTGACTTCAATGAGTGCTTAAAACACTCTGAATGTGAATTATTTTCTCATATTTCATGCATCAGCTTTTCTTTTTTCTTAGTCAGCAAAAGATGGAAAGTCCTCACCATAGAATAATATCTATCTACTATTCACTGGTTCACTGTTATCCCTCAGGCTTCATAACAGCCCTTTGATTTGGGGACTATTATACCCATTTCACAGATGAGATAAACAAAGAAATTAAGTAACTCACCTAAGCTACCATATAAAGTCAAGGGGTGGAAACTTAGGTCCCTCTGATTCCAAAGACCAAATTATTAACAACCAAATGATATGTCCCATTTGACAGAGTGGAGAAGCAAACCATATTGTACATCTCTAATGGCCATTCTAGTCATAATACCTGGTCACTGGTTTTTCTGGGAAAAAAAAAAAAAACCTGAGGTTTAAGAGAAACCTCATCTCTCATCCTAGAGGAGACACAAACTAGAGGTGACCTAAGTACACTGGATTCATGACTGTCCACATGCCTTGTATTGAAACAGATACGACATCTAGGAAGTTGAGAATGGATGCCATCTACTCTTACTAGTCTTCCCAGAATCCCACCTTTAGCTTTTGGCCTTGTGGGCTAGGACGGCCAACCATCCCAGTGTGCCCAGGACCATCTCGGTTCTAGCACTGGAAGTCCTGCATCTGGGAAACCCTACCTACGGATGTGTTCCTTCTCTACCCTCCACCAAGTCTCCCTGGTGCCAACTGCCTTTCTACATCTCTAAATGTTAACTTTTGTTCATTTTTTGAAGAAACACTGAGGTTTTATCATATAACAAGACCTTACCAGAGAAATACTATTCGAGATACAAAGGATATCAAGGCAAAAAAAAAAAAAAATCCAAATCTCTGAGCAAGTACCATCTGCCTGCTGTACCATCCTTTCAAACACCAGGCAAGACTAAGACCTACCACCTGCCATGATCCTCTATCGATACCAGGTCCCATCTGCCCGGTTGTTCTTCCTCTAGCTAGCTGCTCTCGGAACTGCTTTATGTCCAGCTGCTGTTCCTACATGGTCTAGTCTATTCACCCAACGACTGAACTCCTAATCCTCCGGTGACAAAGGTCTCAGTACCTCTTTTCTGGACACACCCATCATTTCTACTATCAGAGTGCGATGTTTTGGACGACCGTAGGGAATGCGATCGCTCTCTTTACAGGGCTGATGATCCTTGACCCTCAATTACTCTGAGAAGAATTAAATGGCCAAGTGGTTGCCCACAAATTGATATAGACACTTCACATGAAAGCAAGCATGAATGATTGAAAAGAGAAAACAAAGAGAAATAGATTCTAAAAAGAAGCTACTTGTCTGACTAGCCTCCCTAGCTTAACAGGGAAGCTGGAAGTGGCTAAAAGCCTCAGGCCTCAGGAGAGCTGTTGAGTTAATGCGTTTTCTCAAGATCTAGACCACAGAGCCTCAAGTAAGATGCCAGAAAAAGTGGTTATCAGAGGATCCCGTTGTAAAGTATAACTGGGATTTCTGGAACTCATGTTCGCCTCCTCAGTACTTCCATTTCTGCGCCCTCTTAGTTCATTAGTTCATGTTTGTGCACTTCTCCCCTCGACGTGATACAGCACTTGGACCGAACACTGTAGGCCCTTGTAACTACTTCCTGTAACTGCTTTTCATAGAGAATATATTTCTGAAAATGTTGGTATCAACTCAGCCGCTTTTTAACTCTGCTGCCTTAAGGATGCCACTTCATCTTTCAGGATCCCAGTTTACACAACAGGAATGAGATGATAATATCCTAATGAAATAATGGACATTTATTAGGATAAATGCCATGGGTACCTGCTGCTCTGGTCTATCCCATATACAAACATCCCTTTACCTTCTTTCTAATAAAAGAGCCTGACTTACAAGTGAGAGTGTCATTACAAGTCATCTGGACTGAGTTTGTGCCACCATAATAGACTTCCTCCCAGCATTTAACTCTCTCCTCTCACCAACACTACCCTGATTTTCTTTATGGAATATACATCTCCCCATTCTTAGCCACATCCCAGCTGAATAAGTAAGCCACTCTGGGCTTAATGCAATGGATGCATCCCATCCTCCAGGCCACAGGAGGACGCATGCGACCCAATGGCAGCCAGTGAGGGAGGGGGTAAACGTCAGAAATTGTGTGGAAGCACTGGAGTGCTCTTAACCTGAATCACATGGTGTGAGAAACAAAATCATTTTGATCCTGTGAAGAGACAACCTCCAGTTTTCAGGGCCATGGATTCAGCCTGATGATGAAGTCAAAAATACAGGACACAGAGCAGACAGATGGGGAGAAATCTGATCCCTGATGGCATTGTTTGTAGACTGAACCCCACTTGAAGTCAAATCTCTCATGAGTCATGAGGTTTCCTTTAATTTCTCTAATAGTTTGAATTGAATTTTCTGTCTCTTGCAAACAAAAGACATTTGAACCAGCATGAGACCCAGGCCTGGCCAATCAGAGCATATCCATCCCTTAGATTACAGTAATGAGGGTTCAAGGATGCACAGAGAAGCCACGGTAGGGTCTCCCCAGGACTGTTCAGCCAGTGCTCTTAGACAAAGATTTTTTTCCTTCCTCAGGGTTGCTAAGGAATCCCCTGCCTTCTGCAAGGAAAGAACCTACCTCACAAATGAATCTCTCTTTCTAATCAACAGTCTTTGAATTCTGGAATCTAGCAGTGCCAAATCCAGGGCTAGACTTGATTTTCAGTTATGTGAAACACATTCCTTTTGCTTAACAAGTCTGAATTGTGTTTCTGCTACTTATAACCGAAAAGGTCTTGACTATGCTAAATACTTTGGTAAGACTTTTATGTACATGAGAAACCATAATTACCCCCATTTCATTGATGAAGAAAGTGTGGCTCAAAGAAGTTAAGTGACTTGTCCAAGGTCACACGCTAGGTAATAGAGAGCTCCTGAACTCAAAACTTTGTTGTTAATAATTGTGTTAAATGGCTTCCAGAGGCTTTCATGAGATTGTTCACAATCCTCAGATTTAGCAGCTGGCTCTAGGGAACAAAAAGAAATGGGGCAGTCTCAATGGATGACCCTACTGGCATGTCCCCAGAAAATATTTCATCAAAGATCTAATCTACCA
The DNA here is from genome assembly GCF_048773025.1 of Camelus bactrianus. NCBI lineage: Eukaryota > Metazoa > Chordata > Mammalia > Artiodactyla > Camelidae > Camelus > Camelus bactrianus. The sequence continues at coordinate 17,893,303 of NC_133560.1, read as the reverse complement.
ACATCTCAACAAAGCTCCTAAGAACTGTGGATTCTGCGTGTCACTGTCAAACTCCAGTAGTTCAACATTATCCATTTCCCTTCAGAAACCAAGAGTGCCTCCCATGTGGACATTTACCACCTGGTTTAAAGGAATGCATGATATTGGTTCCTAAAAGCAGAATCAACAACATGGACATTCTGCTGCTTATAAACAAAACAAAAAGCAGACAGTTTAAGGATGTCAAATGGCTGCGTCTGCTGGTATTAATTTTAATTGCTGGTGGTGGTCTTGGTGCTGTTGGTGCAGTGGTTCTGGTATCTTGAAAACAGACATTTAAATCCAAGCAGGAAGAATATTAATACTACCTAGTGATGCTGTGGGCAGCGTCACCCCAATAGCTGCTTCCACCATCACATAGCTTTCTTCCACCTCCTTGCCTCCCTCTTCCAAAGACCATGGTGGTTACCTTTATGGCCCATGGGATAATACAAGACAATCGTTCCATCTCAAGACCCTTAACTTAATTACACCTCCAGAGTTTCTTTGCAACATTGGTAACATTCACTGGTTCTGGGGACAAGGTTGTACACATCTTTGGGGATCATAATTCAGCCTGCCATAACAAGGAATCCTGAATTCCCCTACCAAACACTTGGATAAAGAGGCAAAATCAAAAATAAAAATTTTTAAATAATCAGATGAACAGTGATGAAATCCTCCAGGTAGCTTTCTAAATAGAATGGAACAAATATGAATGAAAAACAGCCATGCATCATCGTTTGTAGGAACAGTCTAATTTACAACACGGTACAAGTGGGCCAGACCTAGGAAAACCAGGCTCAGAATTTAAAAAAACAAAAGGTTGCAGCTGTTCCACCACTTCCTAGCTCTGTGAGACCTTACATGAATTATTCAATCTCTTTAAACCTGTCATACTCTCTGTGAAGTGGGAACACTTAGCCTCCTCCTAGCACTGCTGTGAGTATAAAATACACATGGAAAACACCAGGCCAACGCATGGAATGTAGTAAGTAACCTTTCAATGTTAACTATTCGTATAACATTAATGAAAAATAATAACAATACTAATTTCTGATTGTTACACTGTGAAACAATTGACTATATTGGCCAAGGAGGTTTGGAACTTCATTGGGTTTGTTTTTTTAAAAAGCAAGGCTAGAAAACAATTTTTCTCAGAGACCGTTGTAATTTTTAGAAGCAAAAGGGATCATTTTTGCCTGAGGTCTGTCTCTAGCAAACAAGAAGAAAGTATTGATCCCCAGCTTGTTACGCAACCCTGCCCACGCTCCTCACAGCAGGAGATTAAAAAGACTAAGATGCGTTCTTGGTCCTCAAGAGCCTGGCACTGTAGTTAATGTTGACAAGGCTAACTTATTTAAAACACAGAGCAAAGTAAGAGACAATATCGAGCTGAGTCTAAATTACACGGAATGGATTATAAATGCAATAAAATCCCAGAAGAAAAAACAGATTAGTATGGGATAGAATCGTCAGGCAAGAGAGCAGGCATAAACTAGAAACTGAAGGATGAGTAATATTTGGATAGGCAGGAAGAGGGCCTTGTGAGACATGGAAAAATGAAAGAATGGGGAGGCCAAAGAGAGCAATCATTGTAGCCTGGTGCCACGCCTATGAACGTGAAATGCTAATGTAATGGAAGCAGAAAAAAAAAAAAAACCCAGCAAAACAAAACCCATGTTCTGCAGAGCGGGGAGGGGTTAAGAATAAGGCCTCAGGAGTCACAATATTTGGGTTTGGATCATATCCTTACCACGTGCTAGCTTTGTGACCTTAGACAATTCCTTTGACTTCCCTGATCCTCCACCTCCACACCTATAAAATAAGCCTGATAATGTCTACCTCGTAGTGCTGCTTCAAGATTAAAGATAATGAATGTGAAACGCTTAACACAAGCCTGGTGCACGTTAATAATTCAGTAAGTGACATTTCTGGCAGGGGTTGTACTAGGAAGAGCAGTAGTAGGATGATCACGCTTGACTGTAGAATCACAGATGTTCAAACAGAGAACAGACTACAGAGGTTATTTCATCCAGATTCCTCATTGAAGAGGGAAGATAACTGAAGTCTAGAGAGATGAGATGACATTCAGTCTCTCACTGGCAAACTCAGAATCCACTGTTCTTCCCTCCACACCTCTCAGAGTCAGTCTTCCTATTCCAAAATAACTAGTGGTTGGCGCTCTTGAATATGCTAAATTAGTGCTGATTTAGGAGTCCTTTTTAAAGGACTGTGGAATGTTAGCTGCCTCCAGTCAGAGGGAGAACATGAGAGAGCTAAATTCTACAAATAGACGTTTTCAGCCCTCCAGTAGCCACTCCACCAAGAGCAGACGCTGAACAAGGCTACTGTGGGCTTAAACTCATTTGCCTGGTCTTCCTCCAGCCGATCTTTTACCCCACCTTTGCTAGAAAAATTCTACTTTGGTCTCCTGCAGTTTAAACCAAGTCTCTCATATATGTTGGAGGATTTTTTTTTAATGCTCTCGAATTTCTCATCCCTGGATATATATGTGTATACACACACACACATACACATATATATAATTTCACAAAACACAGTGTGATTTCTAATAAAAAACATTCTAAAATGCAGATTATTTAGAGTCTGTGCAGTTAGGGATAAGCAAACCATGTTCTTATACTGCCCCCTTCTGATTGATGGCCAAAAGAGTTGGTCTGTATGGTTTAAGAAACCAGCTCAAGTTCATTTTAAGTAAAAAAAAACCTCTCTCTTTTGTAATCACCTTGCGCTAGCCCCGTTGATAGGCAGCTATGGGTAATTTACTTGCTAGAACTGGTTATATCGGATGAGTAACTCATTAATGTTAAAATGAAGACCGCTTTTGTGCTCTGGAAGAGCCATAAGCAGGGGAAAAATTACTCAGCTGTCTGCATCAGGCAGGAGCACTGAAGCAGAGAAGAAAGAGAACTAGCTTCCCGGCTTCTGAGAATGGATGATGTGAAATTCCTTCCGATGCCAAGTTTAGCCAAATCGCAGGAGGATTCCATTAAACACAAGGCAAACAGCAGGAATACCCACCTGAGCTTTCTGTTTCGAGGAGAAAGAGGCAAGGAAGGGCCGATTTCTACAGTATTGCGGCTAAAGAGAGATCAGTGTGTGGAGTGAATCCTGGCCTCTGAGAGATCTTTTTCCCTGAAATATGAAAGAAAGCCTTGAGAGGGGACTTAGGCGGGTATAATTCCTCTTATCCAGATACAGTCTGTTAGTTATGATAAGTCATGCCACAGTGACAACCAACCATAAAATCTCAGTAGCTAAATCCAAAAGAAAGTTTCTCGCTCACATCAAATCCACATGCCAAGGCTCACTGTCCTTATCACACCGTGTTGTAACTGCCTATTTATTTGTTTGTTTTTCATAGCAGACCGTATAGTCAGGCCACTCAAGATGGTTGTCCTCTTGCTCTCTGTGCGTTCCCTGCTTGACCTACACCTACTTACGTGACTATCCAATCCTCTTAATTATAGGGCTTAATCAGTAAGTGCCTACGTGCTTGCCCCCGTCCCAGCTGCTGGCTTCCCTGGTAACTGATAAGCCAAGCTGACATCGAATCCCCCTGGAACTGGTAGCCTCCCTCTCCCCCTCCTTCCCCCCGACCCAGGAGCCAAGACTGTTGCCCTGTCCTGCCTGCCATCTGCAGTGGGGTGTCGCTCCAGGACTTCGCTCAGACGTGTGAATCCCCCTGTCCAGTAAACCACTGATGTCTCTGTCACTGTCTCTGGGCTGTTTCTTTAGCCTCTCGGCTGGGCAATTACCAGGCCGGCAGGGTGCAGCCCAACAAGACCATGCGCGATCTTTGGGTAGGAACCGTGTCTTTTCAGGTCTGTCTTATATCCCCAGGACTTAGCACAACACCTGGTACATAGATGCTCCAGGAATATTTGTCAAATAATGAAGAAGAATGAAGGAACAGATGAACAAATGAAGCAAACTAAATACCTCTGGGCATCACTTCCAGGAGTTCTTACTTCTCTTTCTCCCTCCCCACACTTTAGGTACAGACCTAAAACAAATGCCCATTTTACATCAGGGTAGCATTACCCTCTTCCCCTAGGCTTCTGCAAAGGCATCATGCCCATGTAATTGGGCAGTCTCTTTTCAAGGTCTTCTTGGTGAGCCCTTGACAAAGTGGGGATATGAGTCAACAAGGGTGGGAAGTAAATATTCTTAGCAACCAAGCTTTGTAATGCTTGGATGAGGGAGAGGGTGATGGACAGAGGACACTGACCACTGGAGCTACTTCACAAAATGACGCCAGTGCAAAGCACGAGAAATCAAAAAGGCAACACAGACTCAGTGAGATCACAGGGAGAAAAAAAAGGAGGGGAGAAATACACTCATTAAGAGGAAGAGAGGAGAAGAAAATAGCACCTTAGGTTGTGATTCTCATCAAAACAAAACACATCCACATGACTTAGCAGCAGTGTGGGAGACCCCAGGAGATTCTTTTCCTTTCCCTTTTCTCTCTTCTTCCCGTAGAGTTTCACCATTTTTTACTGACTAAATGCTAACAAAACTAATACTGCAACCAGCTATCTTCAATCCCCTTCCCTAAAGATCTTACCATTTCTTTTTTTTTTTTTCTTTGCTAAAAAAGACCCTTTTAACCATGACACGCTGACGGACACCAAGCTGGCAGCTTGGAGTCTCTAAATTCCTCAATACCTTCATTCACTTACTGGAGAACTTATGCATTATTATTTTGCACCTAAAGCAAAATAGGGAGTGTATGCAGAATCATGAAAGTTGCTGGGACATAAAACCTCTGAACTGTAAATCTTGCAGTTTAATAAGAATTGTACCAAGGGGTACTGAGTCTGTTTGCCTATGAGGTTTTAGGAAAGGATCTAGTTCTATGGATCACAGCCCCATTCTTTGCACTTAGAGACTGAAGACTGGCTTACAATTTGTGCTGAAACACAGAGCTATTAGCCCAATTTTCTTCTTCCTTCCTGGACCCAATGCACCTGATCATGCATCCCTAAGAGAAGGTGCAGCTCCCCATCCCTATCCGGTGGTTAGAGGTGCAGTTAGAGAACTGCACAGTCACTGGGGCTTAACATTTGCCTGACCTTTTGCATACTCACATTAGGCAATAATGACTATTTCTGGACTGCAAAATACTAACTGAAGAACAGATAGATTATATAGTGTGACTTCTAAGTGGCACGCTGCTATGGTTTCCCACCGAAAGAGCAGGATTCTCGCCATTAGGTTATCTGAAATTTGCAGGATTGCTCTAAAATGTTTCCGCACAGCAATGGACGGTCCTTTGAACACAACTCTGCCTAGATGATCAAATCTCATCTCAGACTAGCAGGGAACATGATGGGCTTTTTGAAGAATGTCTTCATTGAATGCAGTGGGATTTGCCGGACTGAGGCACTGACTTCTGTCAATAAGGCATCTTTCCTGTGTTTATTATCTATGTTCCTATGCCAAAAAGTTATTGAATCTGAACCACCTGGGCATGCAAATGGGGGGCTTCAAGCCCTTCAAAAGCTTCCCATTGCTCTTTTTTAATTATTTTAATTTTTTAATTTAACTGAGGATCATCGCCTGGCCATGAGGGATAGGATGGTAGGGCAGGGAACACTATTCCCATTTTACCATCACACAATAGAACACTGATTTTTTTTTTTTTAATTGAAGTATAGTCAATTTACAATGGTGTGTTAATTTCTGGTGCACAGCATAGTGATTCATTTATATCCCACTGCTCTTAAGATAAAATCCAAATTCTTTCTCATGGCCTGTGTTCCTTCTATGGTCAAACTCCAGACTATTCTCTATTCTCACCTCACCCCACTCTTTCCCCTAATTCACGATCTGCTACACTCACCTTCTTTTACCTCATTCAAAGCATCCTGTAGGACACCAAGTTTCTCCCTGCAGTAGGGTCTTTGCACACTGTTTCTTTAGCTTGGGATGTTTTTCCTCCATTCCAGGCCTGCTTTAATTCTTACAAATCCTCCAGGTCTCAAATTAACACCACATCCTGAGATACCCACCACCCCAATTTAAATTAAATTCTCAGGGGGGGTTATAGCTCAATGGTTGAGCGCATGCTTAGCATACACAACACCCTGGGTTCAATCCCCCACTACCTCCTCTAAAAATAAAAATAAAACTAATTACCTCCCTCAACCAAAAAAATAATAATAAAATCTTTTAAAAGAAAGGATTTATTCTTAAAGTTCCCGTTTATACTTGCTGACAGGACTCTGCACTTTCATTTCACAGCAAACATCAAAATTTGAAATTAACTGTAGACTCCTGTGATTGTTTAATATCTATCTCCACCCCTAAAATAAAGCCTTGAAGTCATGGGTTCTGTCTTTTTGGTCTGCTGTATCCTAGCACTTACAACAAAGCATGGCACATAGTAGGCATTCAACAGTGAACGAATGAATCAGCCCACTGACTTCAATCCCCATTGACTTAGTAATCAGGAGGGACTGAATGTCTGTTTACTCAATGATCCATTGAGAAAATTCAAAGAAGTCTTGCCCTCAAATAGCTTATGAATACAGTAGGAGAAAATATGACAGGGAAAATAGCCATGTATAAATGAAACAGCAATTTACATGCCACGTTTCTTGCTGTTTCCTGGAAACCTAATGACAATCATGGGTACTTAACGCCCATATGTTGAACAGAGTTGTGCTAGACATACTTCTGATGGAGTTGCTAACCAGTCTGGAAGTAGCCCTTGGGCCATCACACACCTCCAATCAGGATAAAAGAAGCCCAGAGATTCAATAAGGAGGAGACACAGTGCTCTGACACAGATCCTGTCTCTCTCCTCAAGCCATGTGCAGGGTCGGCAAGGGAATCTTCAGGGAGATTGGGGAAAACAAATCCAGCATGTAGAGGTAGGGGCAGGTGCTCACACAGAAAGGTAGCTGAGCCAGAGCCATCATGAAAGTTCTCCCGCTTCAGGACAAAGAGACACCAGGAATGCGAAGCCGACAGGAAGGAGCTAAGGGGATGTCAATATCCTAAGAGGACAGGACTTGTTCCTCATGGGGTATCCAGAGTCCTCACAAGTGCCCCATGATAGGAAGAGCTACCCCTGTCATGAAAGAAAGCACCAGCAGTCAATTTGACCAGCACCAGACAAGTGATATTTTGCACCGTCTCTGTAAACTCAGCCCACACACTTGGCAAGCACACACACATGCATGCACATGCACACGCACACACACACACATACTTATACACACTCTGTGCTCTACTTTAGAGGAGCCAGAGGCAGCAGAGTGAATGAAAGACCAGGTGGAGCAAGCAGAACCAAAGAATAAACCAAGTTGCCCTTTCCCACTGGTGAACTGGGGATTCAGTGGTCAGGCTTCGAGGGAAGAGGTTGAATAGAGAGAAACCCTGAATTAGATGAGCAATTAAAGTTTCGATTTAGGTTGTACACAAATTCACAATACCTGAAAACGAGACTTTGAATACCTGAAAGTGTCTGAGATTTGCAAAAGAAATCCTCTGAGTTGGGGAAGGTAATCCAAAGAGTCTAGCTGAAGGCAAGTGCTTAGAAAATAATGAAGCTGATTCCTGATTGTACCTGCTCAAGTCCAGTCTTTAGTTTTCTTACAGTAAATCATCTACACAAAAATGATAAATTGAATGAGAAGAACAAAACTACACTACAATAGGATATCTGAGTTGATGTAATCAGCTCAAATCCTTCTTCTCTGCTTAGGAAATAACTTACCAACCAACCAGTGTTCTCAGAATATTAGGAATAACAAAACCATAATTGTACCTATTTCATATGAAAAATGTATTCATATTTTTCTCTTCCTTCAGCAAACATTATTCATGAAAAAGATTAATTTCTCATCAACTCCCAGGAAAACTGTGCATCCTGTAATTGTGGATAATTCAATCATTTTGTAAATGATTACAATATATTACATCTGAATATGTTGTCCTAAGCAAAGAACTGCAGTGACAAATATCTCTCACTCAATCGTCATCACCTTGGGTGGCTGGTAGAGAAAATATCCTCCCATTTTTACAGGCAAAGAACAGGAGACCAAAACAAGGGTCTGCAAATTATGACCTGCCAGTTCAATTCACCCCACCACTCGTTTTCATGTGGCCCATTAGCTAAAAATGTTTTTTTACATTTTTAATCTATTAAAAAACATCCAAGAATACTTCATGACACATGAAAATAATATGAAATTCAAATTTCACTATTCATAAATCAAAGTTGTATTGAAACATAGCCAATGCTCATTCATTTACATACTGCTTACAGCTGCTTCCACGCTACAGTAACAGAAATGAGTAGCTGCGGCAGAGATTGTATGGCTGGCAAAGCTTAAAATATTTACTATTTTCCTGTTAAGAAAAAGTTTGCTAATCCCTCCTCTAAAAGGTTAAATGGCAACTAATTCCACATGCCTGGTTAGCTGCAAAAAAGGCGTAAGACCACTGATTCAGACTATAAATCATTTAATCATATTTCCTACATATAACAAAAAAATCACAGCCTTTATATGTTTTTATTTCCCCATTCTACTGAGCCATCACTTTGTGGGGAGGGGGCAATAAAATCTTATAAAACTCAAGAAATGTTTGCTTGGAATGCCCTTCCCCCATCCTTGGCCTGCCTTAACTCTTACAAGCCTCCAGGTCTCAGATTAAATATTGCCTCCTGAGATGGCCAAAACCCCAATCTAAATTGAGTTACCTTTTATACCCCTGATAGTACTCTGAACTTCCACCTCGTAGCACTCATCAACAGAGTGCTGTGAACTGGGCAGGACCTTAGCAATCATATAATCCAGAGATCAGCTAACCTTCTCTAAAGGGCCAAATACAGTTGTCCTTTGGTATCTGTGGGGGACTGGTTCCAGGACACCCTGCAATACCAAAATCTGCTTATCCTCAAGCCCCTTGTATAATGGCATAGTGTTTGTATATAACTTACGCACATCCTTCCATATACTTTAAATTGTCTCTAGATTACTTATAATACCTAATACTATGGAAATGCTAATGGAAATAGTTGCTGGTACATGGCAAAGTCAAGTTTTGCTTTTTGAAACTTAATGGAATTTTTGTAAAAAAAAATATTTATTTTCGATTTTTGGTTGGTTGATTCCATGGAAGCAGAACCCATGGATATGGAGGGCTGGGAACAGTAGACATTTTAGGCTTTTCAGACCATATAATCTCTGTTACAACTACTCAATTCTGCCACTGAGCACAAAAGCAGCTACAGACAATAACCTAAATGAATGGGTGTGGCTCTATTCCAATAAATCTTTATTTATAAAAACTGGCAGCTGGCTGGATTTGGCCAATGAACTGTAGTATGCCAACCCCTGATATAGTCTATACGCTCATCTTAGTTTCCCTGGATTTCCCCTAAACCCTGGTACTTATTATAGTATCTAACATAGAGTAGACACTTGATAAATTTTGATGAATAAATGAATAAAAGCATGCTAGAAAGAAGGAGAGGAGGGAAGAACGCGAGGAATACAAGCAAATGTACTTACGGCCCTTTTCTTGAAAGTATTCAAAATATAGTTAGGGAGACAAGCTACAAATATATGAAAATGAAATTACAAAGCAGGATGGTGAGAGACTTAGATACCGAGGAGCTTCTAAACGCAGAGCCAGATTTGAGCTGACTATGGAAATGTGTTGCTTGTTTGGATTTTTGTTGTTTGGGGAAGGAAGGTTGGCATTAATCAAATTTGTACAAAAAGAATCATCACATATGGATAAAACCTCACTGTTATAAAAACAACAGACAAATCTTTTTATAGAGTAAGAAATCCTTGAGAGATGCCTATAATCATTACCTAATAAATTTTAATTCTAGGATTTAAGTATATTAGGTTTTCCTAAGTTATGGCATATTTTTGTTTGAAGCAACAGACTCCCAAAGTACAACTTTCCTTAGGCCAGTGGTTTCAAATTTTAGGTGCCCAAGAATCACCTACAGGTTTTAGGTAAGCAGAGTCCTGAGCCCCACCCTAGCCTTTCTGAGCCAGAATCTCTAGGTAGAACCAAGGGAATTTGAATCTTAAAACTTTCTTCCTCATTGAATTCCTCTGTAATTAGTCTGTGGAGAACACTGCATTAGGCTTTTGTTGTCACGGAAATTGAATTTCTGTAATTAATGGTAAAGATGTTATGATTTTACAGGAAAGACTATTCAGTACGGAGTAAATATCAGTATGTCCAACATCATTGTTTCCTTGCTATTTTTTTCCCAGTGCATATTTTTCCAGTATCTTCGAGATGCTGATCACCTTCCAAGATTTCAAGTCTTGTCTTCAACTGACAGCCAGTACATTGAGGATTATATGTTGTTTAATATAATTTGCCTTCTTTTTCAGGTTTCTCAATGCATTACTGATGCCTCTAAAAATTAGATAGCTTATTACATACACCAGCTATCTTATGAAGCTACAAAAGATTGAGTGTTTTTTTTTTATTTTGAAGCCATTTTTATAATCTTGAAAAATCAAACAATTCCTTAAATATGCAGAGTATCATGAATTCAAGAGAGTCTCTTGTATATACAGTTGGTATCCCAAGTTGGTGACAGGATCCACTGATGATCATTACCAAATACATGTATGCCAGATACCAACAGGCAGCACAGTATTTAAGAAATTAAATTTTTCAGTCTCCCTACTGTCTAGCAAAGAAAGATGTTTTCAACCATTGCAAGCCATGATCACTGGACTGAACTATAGTATTAGCATGTATATAGTCAAAATATGCTGATGTTCATAGACAAAATACCAACTCTTCCTCCTTCCTCCTTCCCTACTAGAAAGAACCAATTCCTCACCTTCTAATGTGAAAAGATTTGGAACTATAATAATAAAAGCTAATTAACTGAGCATTTACTATGTACCACACACTGTACTAAGCACTTTAAATCTCAGTATCAATTTGTTGTCATGATAACCTGTGATGGCAGTTCAATCATCATCCTGGTTTTACAGATGAGGAAACGGAGTTAACCGACCCAGATCACAGAGCTGTTAAATAACAGAGATGAGATTTGGACTTGAGATCATCTGACTCCCAATCCTATGCTACATGTTTTCCCAAGAATTATGAGATCCTGGTGAACTGAAATGAGCACCGGGCTGAGATCCAAGAATGTTCTAAATGTTCTAGTCTCAGCTGTGATACTAAGTAACTGGGTAGTTCTGACTGTGATATTTCCCCTCTTTGGGTTTCCATTTCCTCTTCTACAAAGAGTGGTAATTGGACTACTAGATGAAAGATAAAATTGCTTCCAAGACTAATATACATGATTTAAGAGCAGCCACTTTGCACAAAAAGAGGACTAGAAAGACAATGGGAGCCATCTGGATGTGAAAATGATGAATGGCAAAAGCTGTTGGAGGGGATAGTTTCAGATTAGCATTCAGTGCCACGGGGTCCACATGCCACGTTGCCAGTCTCCTGCAAATTGCCTGCAGCTGCACTGATCTAGAGGCCATGTAGAGCGCCGACCCCTTAACAGTCTGTTCAAGGTATTCAGTCTTGGGTTTCCCAGGAGCCCATCCAGCCCGGTAAAATTCAATGTCTTATGATTTGCCAACTTCGTCATTAGAAGTGCAACAAAGTTGTTGTTGTTGCTGTTTGAACTCAATTATCACTTCCCTCCAAATAGAAAGGATACCTTAGCAAATTCTTTCTTGAGTAGTTGACTGTGGAGGATTATCACACCAGTCAAAAAAGCGAAAACCATCTAAAGAAATAACCACGATATGATGATGGGAAAAGAGCTGCAGCGCTCTCTCGTTCACATGTCGCTTCCATTGCACAGCATCATGCCTCTAATGCTCATGCTCCCAACCCATAATGCTCTTGCTAAGGTTTCTACAGATTTTTAGGGACTTACAGTCTCATTACTACTACTTATTCTTATTTCGAGATCCACAGAAGTCTTATTCTCACTCATTCTAGCTTCCTATTGTCATCATCTCTCTGTTCTATGTTAACTTAGTATCTCCCTAAGTATCTTTCCCACAGGGCAGTGGTGGAGACGACATAGGAGGACCCATCGTAGCATGCACAGCAGAGCAAACAGTTCTAAAGCTAATATTACACATCACTGTTCTTAAATTTCTCAAAGCCGTCTTCACCACTGGGAATTTGGCAGTGGCCATATTTTTTCTTGAAATCCCAGACCTTTCATCATGTTGCTTGACTTCCTCCCCATCTTCCTGGTTCCTTTATTTCTTAAGACACCCTCTCAAAAATCCTATACCCAAGATGTTTTCATGCAGGAAAAGTGGCTGTTTCTTTTGCCCTCCCTTCCAGACGATGCCCAGAGCCTATTTCTTTATACCAGCAAAGAACTCTGCCACCGGCGTGCTGATTTACCAAAAAATAACTTGGAGCTCCATCTGCTGTTACCCAATCTTAGCACAAATCTATTACTCAAATATAAGTGGGGTTCTGCATGACCCAGGCTCACAATAGTGTAATTTTCAAAAAAAAAAAAAGTCATTCTGATTCTGACTCTTTGAATTATTTTAAAAAGATTCATTTTTTTAGAAGGCCAACTGCATCACATCTTAAAATTCTTCTCACATGTCTCTCCATCCCCAACTTTCATGTTAACTACTCAAAATTGTTCTTTCCATTTTTCACGCTTCAGTTTTCTAGAAGAAAAAAAAAATTAACTACCCAATATACTATCACCACAGATGTTTCCTTGTTCCCCTCCTGAACTCTCTTTTGTACTAGCATTTTTTTTTTTTGCATGTTTGCATTTTGTAATATCTCTTAGCTCTTTTTGAAACCCCCTCCCCATCCTTGGTTCACTGATGGGTCTGATCAGCACAAGTGAAAGAAGAGGAGGTAGTGTGGGCAGATACAGCATTTTCAGTACAGGTAGGGGGAAAGAAAAAACAATGTGATACTCATACATCATGGAGTTTTGTTCCTTTTACAAATAAAATAAAATTTTTGAATGAATGGAAACAAGACAACAAATGAACTGCAGCTGAATCATGCAGTGACAATCATCATGCCTGGAATTCTTAGGACTTAAAAGAGATCACAGGCCAGAAACAAATTAAAGTTCTTTTTGACATAGTCAAAGACTTGACTGAAAAAGAGATTTAATTTGAGAACTGTATCTGAAAAATGACAGCTGTGAATGGATTTGAATGCAACAACATCTATTAAAGGGAACTGAAAACAACTATATGCTACAAATACAAAAGACTCTATGAACGGTGTATTTGTAGCTCCAGGCAATATTCAAACGACAGAATAAAACAGGACCCAGTGTAATGAAATCCAGTCCAGCCGAGTGTTGACAGCAGAATGCAAATCAAGAGAGTCCCTGAATCAGTTAAGCTTCATGGATTGCAAACAATAGAAGAGCTCCTGACTAACTTAATCAAAATAGAATGTCATTATAAAAATAAGAAGGTTTGCACAGAATGGAGAGAAAGGTTTAAACCTGGCCATCTCACTCCTCTGCTGCAAATGCTTAAGTGAATTTCTTTAAACTATAATTAAGATCAAGACCAAACCATTAAAATAGGGCCTATACATCGTGCATGGCCTGGCCCTTCCTGCCTCTTCAGCAGTTTATTTCATCTCTCTCTCCCTTAATCTCTAAATTACACTCACCCTGACCACTTCACAGTTTCTCGTCTACCAGTGTCTTTTAGTTACAGGGCCTTTGCACATATTCTTCCCTCTTCATAGGTGCTTTCCCCCTTCCCACCCCTCCTTCAACCAGTTCTCCTGTACTCATCCTACAGGCAAAAGTTCAAACTGCACTCTCAGGTAAGTGAGTTTGGGGTTGGATACATACATGAAAATCCAAATAAAACAACAAAACAAGATTATTAACTCCAGCAGAACATTCAAAAGTCTCTGTAAGAAAAGAAGAATGATTATTATACACCTCATGACTAAGGCATGAATACTATCTAAAGATAACAATCATACTGCTGAACACTGAATTTTCTAACCAGAATTATCATATAACTGTACCAGGTGGGAGAGGGGTCAAGAGAGTGATTCCATACATGACAGGGAGGAAGACTGGGGGACAGGTGAGAGGGAGCTAAATCTTTCCCTTCCACAGCAGAAAAGTCACCAAAAAGTACCTAAAACTGGAAAAATCAAGATATAAAAATGAGCAGAAGACCTAAACAAGCAATTTTCCAATGAAGACATACAAGTGGCTAATAGGCACATAAAAAAAAATGCTTGATATCACTAATTATCAGAGAAATACAAATCAAAACTACAATAAGGTGTCACTTACAATAGTCAGAATGGCCATCATTCAAAAGTCCACAAACGATAAATGCTGGAGAGGATGTGGATAAAACGGAACCCTCCTACATTGCTGGTGGGAATGTAGTTTGGTGCTGCTGTTATGGAAAACAGTCTGGAGATTCCTCAAAAAACTAAAAATAGACTTACCATATGATCCAGCAATCCCACTCCTGGGCATATATCCAGAGCAAACTCTAATTCGAAAAGACACATGCACCCCAATGTTCATAGCAGCACTATTTACAATAGCAAAGACATGGAAACAACCTAAATGTCCATTGACAGAGGACTAGATAAAGAAGTTGTGGTATATTTATACAATGGAATACCATTAATCCATAAAAAAGAATAAAAGTATGCCATTTGCAGCAACACAAATGGACCTGGAGATCTTCATTCTAAGTGAAGTAAGCCAGAAAGAGAAAGAAAAATACCATATGATATCATTCACAGGTGGAATATAAAAAACATTTTAAAAAAGACACAAATGAACTTATTTACAAAACAGAAACAGACTCATAGACATAAAGAACAAGCTTATGGTTACTGGGGGAAAAGGGGTGAGAAGGGATAAATTGGGAGTTTGAGATGTACAGATATTAACTACTATATATAAAATAGATAAACAAGTATCTTCTGTACAGCACCGGGAACTATATTCAATATCTTGTAGTAACCTATAAGGAAAAAGAATATGACAACGAATATATGTATGTATATGTGTGACTGAAACATGCTGTACACCAGAAAATGACACAACATTGTAAACTAACTATACTTCAATTTTTTAAAAATAATATATTTTTTTAAAAGATATAACATGGTTTCCCTGGCTCTGCACCCTCGGAGGAGGCTCACTGGCTGCAGCCAAGGTGCCCAGACCAACAACATGATCCTGAGGCCCTGTTTCCACAAGGTCTAGCAGTGACACGTGGCCCCACACAGTTCAACCACCAGTGCACGAGATCTGCAGACCCAAGGGTGCCACATCCCCAGGCGCCCAGCACCCAGCCCGCTCCGGCCCGTGGTGAGATGTCCCACAGTGAGGTACCACACCAAGGTGCACAACGGCCAGGGCTTCAGCCTAGAGGACCTGAGAGTGGTCAGCATCCACAAAAAAGGTAGCCCGGACCATTGGGATCTGGTGGATCCGAGGCGGTGGAATAAGTGCACGGAGTCCCTGCGGGCCAACGCGCAGTGGCTAAAGGAGTACTGCTCCGAGCTCATCCTCTTCCCCGGGAAGCCCGCAGCCCCCAAGAAGGGAGACAGCTCTGCTGAAGACCTCAAAGCAGCCACCCAGCCGACGCGACCCGTCATGCCCAAATGGAACGTCTGCAAGAAGGAGAAAGCCAGAGTCATCTCAGAGAAGAACTTCAAGGCCTTTGCAGGTCTCCTCTTGACCCGTGCCAATGCCTGGCTCTTTGGCATCCAGACAAAAAGGGCCAAGGAAGCTGCAGAACAAGATGTTGAAAAGAAAAAAGAAAGTGCTGTTGGCAATTTGTGATTAAAAAATATATATATACATATATTATATATATGTATATATATATAGAACGCAAAATTCTCTCATTTAGAATTTTGAAGATAAATACCAAAAGAAATAGCTAGAAGAGTTCAAAGTATTTGCTTCTGGAGGACTGGGGAGAGAGGGAATCAGGAAATAGAGTTAAAAGATAACTGTTATCTTTAAAGTAATTCTAGAGAATTTTTTTGATTCTTAAAGCCAGGAATATGTATATCTCTAAATTTTAAAATGACAGTGTTATTAAAAAGCAGTGAATGTGCTAATGGAAAATTAAAATATGAAAGCTACAATGAAGACTGGAGTCAGGCTAATGCACGTTGCAAAAACTCATGCATCCCCTAAAAGGGAGCCCTCCTGCACTGCTGGTGGGAGTGCAGACTGGTGCAGCCACTATGGAGGGCAGCACGGAGGTTCCTTAAAAAACTAAAAATAGACTTACCATGTGATCCAGCAATCCCACTCCGGGGCATATACCTGGAGAAAAATAAAATTCAAAAAGACACATGCACCCCAATGATCATAGCAGCACTATTTACAATAGCCAAGACATAGAAACAACCCAAATGTCCATCAACAGATAACTGGATAAAGAAGCTGTGGTATATTTATACCATGGAATGCTACTCAGCCATAAAAAAGAATAAAATAATGCTATTTGTAACAACATGGATGGACCTGGAGATCGTCATTCTAAGTGAAGTGGGCTGGAAAGAGAAAGAAAAATGTCATATGATATCACTTATATGTGGAATCTAAAATATAACACAAATAAAGTTATTTATAAAACGTTAAGACTCACAGACATCGAAATCAAACTTATGGTTACCAAAGGGGAAAGGGTGGGAAGGGATAAATTAGGAGTTTGGGACTAGCAGATACACACTACTATATATAAAATAGATAAACAAGTACCTACTGTATAGCACAGGGAACTATATTTAATATCTTGTAATAACTTATAATGGAAAAGAATCTGAAAAAGAATAGATTCATATATATGCGTGTGTGTGTGTGTAACTGAATCACTAGGCTGTAAGCCAGAAACTATCACAACATTGTAAATCAACTATACTTCAATTTAAAAAAAAAAAAGGAGTAATGTTTCTTATATACTACCCTTCATGAAAAAGGAAGGATGACAGAAAGCAGAAGCCGTAAGCCCAGGGGATAGAGCCACAGGCCACAAAGGATTATTCCCAGACCATGAAACCTAGTGGAATTCGCTCAGCTAGGCTTAGAAATACTTGAGACAAATGACCCTTTTTTTGTTTTCTACCTTTTCAAATTGAAATACATATAACAGTTATCTACCGTTGTATTCTGAAAGCTGATAATTTGGTTCTTTAGTTTCACAGGTCCACAGATAGAAAGCAACTGTGCCTCAGATTAGGTCATTCCCGGAGCTTGACCCAAACCTGATTTGATGATGAGATTTAAGACTTTGGAGCTGATGAGATTTTGGACTTAGAGTTGATGCTACAAGTTAAGACTGGGAAAATCTGGGATCAGGTGAATGTATTTTGCACGTGGGACAGATGTGAACATTGGTGGCCAGAGGATACACATACCTATGAGAAATTAAAATAATGAATTTGTGTTGTTTAAGCTGAAAAAAAAAATGAGTAATGTTCCTATATCTTTCTTTTGATAATTTTAACTTAATTCAATTGCTAAATTGCTACTGATGATTTGATTCGTAAACTATTTTTTTATAATGCAGGGAAGAGAGATTTTTCATAGCCAATGTTGTCCCTCTTAAGTTAATTTTAAAACTCCAAGTCACTGCTTTTCAACAAGGGAAGAAACATAACTTACAGTTAGTAAAAGAATTCAGTATTTGTATCCGAAAGTGGTAGGTATCATCAACCACAATACTGATTAGGTTTCAATCTGAAATATTTGAGTGATGGCTAATTACTTTAAAAATAAAATTGCTTATTACTCAATATGAGTTTTTTTCTTAATTGCAAATAATGAACCAACTCTGTCAATAATTTTACATGTTAAAAGATGTCAGACTTGAAAGAGAACAGAATTTAATGCTTCAGTTTTGGAGTTTTTAGAAAAATCTTTGGTTTCTTGCCCTACCTTAGGAAGAAAGTAATCACACTGTAGTTTGATTTAGAATTTCGATAGAGTTTATGCAATCACCTTTTTCATTTTTCTAAGCCCTTTCAAGGTAAATTTCTCTACTGCTTCAGGAAATTGCATTAGAGGTCTGATGAATTTGAAACAAGATATTGCTTTTGAATTCCTTCATTAATTCATACCAAGCTAAAAAAATAATTCTAGAGTTGAAATATTTGAATTTTCCTTGAATTAAACTTCCTAGTACAAATTATCATTGTTTGCAAAAGCCCTGTAGGGCATCATTTAAAATTTTTTTTTATACTTTAGTAGCTAAACCAGAAAATAGGTATTTCCACTTCAAACAGGCCACCACACTACATACTTTTAGGCAGTACCGCAGCCACTGCATACCTTTACCCAGCCCACGTGAATGATGCCTCTTGGCTGTACTGAATGGCTATGGACAGTTGCCTCTGGCAACTGTATGCTCAGTTTCATAAAAATGTTCTACCAAGAGTAAACATTCAATAAATATTTGCTAATTAATTAGTAGTTTCTGTAGCAGCAGGTTCCATTGAATATTGGTGAGGTATTAGAAGACTCCAATTCCAAAATCTCTTAATGATCAAGGAGTTCCTATGAAACAGTTTTAATTATATGAGACTCTCCTAACTTGGGCTATATCCACACGGTGCAAAGTGAGTAAATATTTGGAAATTTTTGCATTCATTTGTTAAGGAGAAATAGACAAACTAGATTTGTAATTCAAACCAGCAGTGTGATAGTAGGCACTGACCAAGCAAATATAATGAATACCAAAATTCTGTTTTGCCCTTGGAGAAAGATCTCACCATTACTTCCTTGTCCAACACAACGTAAAGTTTTCTATCTATAGCTGCCTTGCTCTTAACAAAATGCTGTCACAGACATCTTTTCCTTCCCTTTTCAACAACAATATGAAGTGGTATTGTTATCAGCATTATTACTATACATTGGATGAAACTGAGACTTGGAGAATTTAAACAGCTTAACCATGGGCACAGCAAGTAGTAGCACCAAAACCGAAATCCATGCCTTTTTAACTCCAAGACGTGAGCACATTCCACCACACAAGGTCAACCTCTATTTCAGTCATTCTTTAATCCTTCCAATCTTCCCTCTTATCACTTGAATGTAAGAGCATAATGAAATGAGAATCAGGTTATTTGAAATAACTATGATGAAGAAAACTGCCAAAAATAAAGATAGGCAAGTCACTTGATTTGCAAACTTATGATTAGAAAGTTTATTAAATAAATGGCATGAAGCATGGAGCCCACAAGTTGACCTTTCTTATTGAAAATGTTTTTCCCCTTCAGAAATTGGCAACAGTATGGGGGTGGGGAAAGGTGAAATAGAATGGTAGAGCTAGAAGCATTCCTTGATGCCCCGAAATCTTGGTTCCAATCCAACTATGTGTCCTTGAATGTCTTTAAGCTTCAGTTTCTTCATCTCTAAAATGCATAGATCCAGGGGGAGGCTATAGCTCAGTGGTAAAGTGCATGCTTAGCATGCAGAGGTCCTGGGTTCAATCCCCAGCACCTTTGCTAAAAATAAATAAATAAACCTAATTATCTCCCCACTACCGAAAAAAAATTTTTTAAGTCTAAAAAAAATGTAGAGACTCATACCCACTCGCATAGTAGGTATTGTGAGATTAAACAAGATAGCGTATGTATGGTGTTAGTACGTGACAATTATTCAATATAATTGCATCTAGCTGGATATTTCCCAAATGGTTAGAAATGTAATTTTTTATTTTTATTTTTTTACTATCTCTACACAGACCATACCATGTGACATACTGAGGTAGATGCTATTATACAGAACAATTATTATTTTAGGTCGTTTACACGTAACTCACCAGATACTAACTAGCACGGTATCTCAAGAGGCAACTTGTTCAGTCTGGTGTGGCTGATGTTCACCCTCTCCTGCTTCCCTATTCCAAATTTTCCAGCTTCTCTTACCCCTCCTAACCTCGTCCATCCTTCTGCTCCCACCTCTGAATCCCCCTTGAATTTTCCCTGCAGGGTCTCAACTCCCAAGCTGCACTTTCCCTCAGCCACCGCCTTCAGGGGCTGTAGGAGCCAGGGTGGAGAGTGAGCCTTTTGGAGGCATAGGGCTGAGGGATGGGGTTTCAGCAGGGTGGGGTTCGGGGCAAGTGGCTGCGGGAGAAAGTACAGCATGCTGAAACACGGAGGAGACAGCACTACTGCTCCAAAGTTCCTCCCTCCTAAGCCCCTGCTGGCCACCTTTTAATGCAAACCCCTCTTTACTCTCAAATGCCCTCTTCTCTAGATTTCTTCCCTTCAATGCCTGGGCTCAAACTGCTTTTCCAAAAGAATTTCCAGGAAGCCCATCTCTGTCTGCCCTCATCTGTTCTGGAAAACTCTTTCCAGACTCAAACCCACTTTTCTGCCCTGGCCTTTCCTAGGCTGTAGCTTCTTCTCTCTGGGCCATTGTCTTCACTATCCTTCACCCCTGACTTTCATCTCTCACCTGTTTACCTCAGTTAAAAGGGAAAAAAAGAGCCTTTTTTAAATGTTAGCTCAGTAATGGTAGAGATGGGATGAGGCATGAAGAACAACAAGAAAAATCATGAAAAAGGATATGCAGATAACTGAAGTTTGAGGAACAGCAAACCAACCCACACCTTTTGAAAATGAGAAAACTGAAATCCACTGGTGTTACGAGAATTGTTCAAAATCACACAGCTGGCATGTGCCAGAGCCTGAGCTATGCTTAGTCTTTTCTGCAGTGTGTCTCCCAAGGCGGAGTCATATTCAGATCAGCTGTGGTTATTCAGCACAAATAGACAAAGTATACCTATTACGAAGAGGCCCAGTTCTCCCACTCATTTGGAAGTAGTTTCACATCCCTTTCCCTTTGTTTAAAGATTTCCTGGCCTCTTCTAACCCCCCGTTTTCAATTACAATTTCACACTGTAGAATAAATGTCTGTTATCATTTGGGGAAAGAGATGTGGCTAGCAAAATATTATCACACAGCAGGCCCATTTGTGTCTTTGGAGGGAGGATATAAACGCAGATACACACACACACACACACACACACACACACACACACACACAACTCAGAGAAGGACCTTGGTGTTTGAGTTAAGAAAAAAAGAAAACTGCACCTTCTTCTCAGAATGATGGACTTAAACAAGAGGGACATCATACTGCAGGTCTTTAAAAATCCTGAGTGACAACATCTGAAGTTTTTACAGGGACCTCCAAATGCTGCAATCATTCCACTTCTAGAACTTAGTCAATTCTTTTTCTAGGAAAGAAAGTAAAGATAATAAAGACCTATCACCTAATTCTGGACTGTGGCCGAGTCACTGTGTAAACTGTAAACTTCAGTTACCGGCCAGCTTTCTCAAGAGTTAATCAATTGCTCTGAACAATGAACACGATGACTCTTCCAGGCACAGCCCTGCAGAACAGAAAGGCTCAGCGTCGTTCTGCAAAAGGATGAAGCCCAAGTCAGTGTCCTCCAGGTTTGCTAGCTCTCTTTTGGAATTCAGATTTGTCCAACCAGCCTGTAAAGATGAGCAACTAAAGAGGGAAGAAGAGCTGGCACAATGCCATGAAGGCACAAGAGATGAGGAACTCAGAGGCCTGGATTCTTTTCGTGGCCAAAACAAAATATAGCTCCAAAATCCCCGGAAAAAGAAAACTTACCAACAACATTCACACCAAAAATGCCAAGGACTAACCTCACAGACTTTCCTCCCTTCTTATTCAACAAGACTCTGCTCTCAGGAAAAAGCTGGGGCACCACTGCCTCCATTATCACTTATTAACTAGTAGGCAAGTCGTTTAAGCTTCGTGAGCCTCAGCCCTCTCCCCACCAGCAAATATGAGATATAATATTACCAACAACTATTAGCGTGAGAATTTAATGAAATAATACACTGAAAGCATTTAGCAATATGCCTGGCACACAGCCGAATAAATGACAGCTAGTATGTACTACAAGGTACGGCAATGACAGTGTGGCTGGAAAACAGCTTGACAATTACCCAAGCCAGTTTGCACGTGGTGCGCGAGAAAGGTAAAGATAAAAAGTTAAGAAAACAGACAACATTTCCCTTTCTTTAAGATTTTTGCTAAAGAATGATGACTGGTTTACAAATAGTTGGCAGCCAAGCACCCAGGATGTTTTCCTTATTCTTCTTATAAAATCCAACCAGTCCTCATAAGAATAGACCCTGTGTTGACCCAAGTAGACTAGGGTTGCCAGAGTTAGCAAATGAAAATACTGGATGCCTATTTAAAGTGGAATTTCAGATAAATAATGAGATTTTTAGTAAGAGTATTCCATGACATACTTGAAATGTCTTTACTCAAAAAGTATTTGTTATATATCTGAGATTCAATTAGGCATCCTGAATTTTATCTGGGACCTCTAATAAACACCTGGGCTCCAGGAATCAGGAGAATCTAAATGGTGTATCTAGAGCACCCTCCAAAGACCACAGGTGTAAGCTAGGGGGCTAATAAGAATATTTAAAGGAAACAGAAATATGATATTTACCTTTACTGACTTGAATGAGTTTCTTTTCCTTGCAATCAAAAAGGCTTGAATACCAAACACTTACCTTGTCTGTTTTAGTTTCCCCTCTTAAAATATAGAGGAATAACAATCATAAAGCTTTATAAAAACAAAATAGAAACTAAATGTGGAAATTCTTTGTAAACTAGGTTGTGGGGATTTCCAGGTAAAAACGCTACATTGAACACATGCTCCCTCCAGAAACCCTTCTAAAATAATAGGAAAGGGTTTTTTTTTCAAGCATGAATTCAAATGGAAAGGAAAAACAGAATCAAAAAGGACGAAGAAGAGACAAAGCAAGAGCAACCCCTGCAAGGTGCCAAACCAATGGGCAAAGCCGTCTTGTACCTTCCAGATCAGACCAGCTTAATACTATCAAGTGACCTCAGTCCACAACGGATGGAGTGCAATCCCACAGCTAAGTCCAGTTCAGATCCTTGGCCAACAAAACAATGATTTATAATAAAATAGTGGGTGTTTTCAGCCATTAATTATGAGTAACTTATTATGCAACATTGGAACACACAACAGAAGGCAGAATGGGACTGGTATCCTTAAGATATAGGGCGCTATGTGACACAGAGATCCACTTCTAACTAAGAAAATCAGAGATAGGTCAAAAGGAAAGTAGCATTTCAGCTGGTCTTAAAAGGTAAGTGAAAAAACAAGAAGCATTTCAGATAGTGTATAGCATAAGTTTAAAGACGTTCTCTCTTTCAGAGGGCTTTTGAGAGCCCCAGATACAGTCTGGAGGTTCCCTCAAATTATGGGACATACAAAGATGAACTGAGAAGTAAAATCCCAGGTGATAATGGTAAAGAAGAGAACGCCATTAAAAATATTAGCTTCAATTCTAAAAAAAATAAATTATTAAAAACACATTATTCCCAATACCTTTCAAATACTGCTACCTGCTGACAGTTTTCCTTGCTAGTGAATACAGAGACCTTAAATTTTTAATATAAGTATTATTGCTTTTTTTATGGACTATCATTAAAAAAGACCATTTCTGTTGCAACTGACAGAACGTCAATAGAAAGCAACTTAAGCAGTGGGACAACTTTATTGACTCAAGAAACTTAAAAGTCCACACATGAAACTGACCATCTCAAAGAATTCAAATTTCATTCTCTCTCTTTCTCTCTGTGTTTATGGGTTGTCCCATTCTTACCTATCACACAGAGGTTTCAAAAGATATTGACTGAGGAGGCTACGGCTTCAGGAAGGACTAAGTCATCCCAGCTCAGAGAAAAGTGGAAGCTTCTTTTCCCCAACCCTCCTTACTAGTATTTAAAATCCCAGGGAAGGTCTCTGATTGGCTGACTTATTCGTATGCCCAGCCTTGTCCAATCATTGTCATCAGTCGATAGGATAATATGATTGGCAAGTCCCCAAAGAAATGAATTAACATCTCACCGGCATTCCCAACAGAACCACTTGTAATGAAGGAATAACAGTTCCTACAAACGAAGGGGTAACAGTGCTATAAATCAGAAGAAGCAGTGTGAAAGTGCTGCCGGGCTGATCAAAAAAATTAAAAAATAAAAAGATGCTAGTACACAGATACAATGACTGGTTTTGTTTGTAGAATTATAATTTGAACAACGAACCCTCACACTTTTAAGGGCAGTATAACTATTCATTCCTAACTCACTCTTTCCTCATCCCACCTCAAACTAATGTGATTAACTCTGGACTTAAGAAGTCATAGTCCTTGAGGAATTAAACAACATGCATATCACAATGAAGGTCAATGAATAGACCGAGAAACATAAATCACCGTTTCTGAATTCCTGACATGTGCAGCAAAGAAACACACAAGTAGGGATACATACCTCTTGAGAATGCAAAATAAGACTATAGGCAGCAAAAATAATGTGAGGAAGAGATAAATTTTCCACTTCCACACAGCATATTTTATTTCCAAACATCTCATTCTCTCTCAAAAACTGCAGTGCAGATTTTGCAAACATGATGGGTTACATAAGTAGGATTATGTACTCTTTGTGCAAACGCTGAAGCCAGCTGTCCATCCAGTTCTATTTCCCAGATAGGAAAAAGATTACTACCCAGCTCCAACATAATGCTGGGGAGATGCTGATAAATTCTGACTCCCTCATTCCAAGTTGGGAAGAGGAAAATATATATGAAAAGCTTGCTCAACCAGACTCTCTTAATGAAGGCAAAGGAATGCTGATTATATGATTATGGTTTTATCGTTATGTATCCAGTGTGCATATCAAGGATCCACATAATATATTTGAGTATTATGGGTTTAATTATACCCTCCAAAAAATCATATGTTGAAAGCATACCCCCCTATACTTCAGAATGTGACCTTATTTGGAGATAGGGTCTTTACAGAGGTAATCAATTTTAAGTGAGATCATTAGCATGGGCTCTGGTCTAATATGACTGGTTATCCTTATAAAAAGGGGAAATCTGGAGACAAGCACTGACAAGGAGAATGCTATGTGAAAATAAAGGCAGTGAGGCACAGTGATGCTTCTATAAGCCAAGCAACACTAACGACTGCCAGAAAACCACCAGAATTAGGCAAGAAGCATGGAACAGACTCTCCCTCATAGCTTCAGATCAGTCAACCCTGCTGATACCTTGACCTTGGGATCACAACCTCAGAACTGTGAGACAATACACTTCCATTATTTAAGTCACAGTTTGGGGTCCTTTCTTACAAGAGTTGTAGGGAATTATACCTAAAGCAAGAAACACAGCATAACAGGAGTGGAAATCAAAGAGGGAATACATTACCTCTGAGAATCTTAAACTTATTGTTGCATTCACCTAATGAAGAAAGGGTTTAGTCCATTCTCCTCAGACCAAATAAAAGTCAGAAATTGAGGTAACTATCTTCATAACCCAGGCCAAAATTTCTACAATGTTTTATTCAGTAAAATCAGATTAATTAAAGCAAAATTAGTTTCCTTCCTAGTGCTTAAATAATCCAGATAACGGTCTCAACCCTCAACTTTGGTTGAAATAAACCTGACTTCAGATAGAGGAGTTTAGATTCCCTTTGACCAAAAAGATTTAACACCTTCATCAGTCTCTTCATTGACCCACAAAGAGATCATTAAAAGACAGGGTTTTCCCTTTTTAACCTCCTAAGCAACTTAGTCCCTGTTTCAGTGTCTGTTCTAGTCCTGCCTTTCAGTTCCAAGTGGGTCCACGTTCCTTCCTGTGCAAGTGGTGGGGCAGGTAGCTGGAGGGAGGGGTGAAGATAATGTTGAAAATGCAGAAGTAGTAATCCCAACCATCAGTGTCTATCTGTCTGGTGAAGGTCAAGACCCCGTAACTGCCCGGGAACAGATGTAGGCTTCTCAACCTTTCTATTTCAGAAGCATTAGCCTCCCACTCAGCCAACTAAAGGAGTCAGAGCTTTCATGAAGAGATTATAAATCTGATATCCCTGATTCCAACACTCCAACAAGGTTCGTTTATAGGCCAGTGTACTTTTGGTAGAACTATATAGCCCCTAGCTTCCCATTCATCGGTCAATCTGAGCATGAAATCCAGTGGTTTCTCCAATAGGTAATGAGAAAGCGGGATGCAATAAAATAAGTTCTCAACTGGCCCTAAAATAGCCTGGAAAGTCTGGGATTTGGTGTCATTTCAACTTCAGTTGAAAAATATAAAGAGTAAAACGGGGTTACGGCTACCACACTGTTGAAAAACAGGGGTTCTAGGAGAAGCATGTTGTCCTGTTCTTGTCTCCATTGTCTTTTAGTCAGAAAACATGGCTATTTACTCAATTTCAGAAGCTCAGTTAGAAATACAAAGAACTGGGTAGATGTGCCAACCTGTACATTCAAAACGGCGAATGCCAAGTTGCTCTGTGTAGGCAGATGTGAGCATTTGGAAAAGCCTTTGAGGTACATATGTTTCAAGCAGACGTGGAACTGCAAAGCCTCAAGAAAGCTACAATTTCAGCACCTTTTCCCCTCCTAAACCTGTTCAGTCCCCTCAGATGACACTCCTTTCACTTCAGGCTTGGTTAGTACCTCTCTACATACCCCATCCATCCCCCTGTGACTCGAGCCTTCACACCGCCTTTTGGTTTCAAACCTTGCTTCACTTAAATTGCTCTATTAATACCACACTCCCACCTCTACCCTGAATTCACCTCTATAACCAAAGATTATCTCGGTCTTGTTCCTACATCCCAGCACCAGCTCACCAGTCTGATGGTTCACAGCCTTGGTTTGCTATTGTTATTTCAAACTTCCTCTGTATTAAGAAAGATATGTGACTTTTTCTCCCAAGTGCCACTTACTATTAATTTGATAAAGGCTGTTTCAGGAGCTATATTAAGAAAGATTTTGAGGTCTCATCCTCACTTAGTTGGTAAGGATGCCTCAGCTATTAGCTGTATCTGCCGAAAGCCACTAAGAAATGGAAAAAAACAACAATTCTCCTGTGTGTCACCAAATTCTATGCTTTGGTTTAGTTATCTCCTCAAATACACACACACACACACACACACATACACACACACACATCATTTTAAAAGAACTATTTTAGTTACATATTCTTACATCTAGTAATCTCACATCTATGTGATCAAGACAATTTTAACCACATGGTAGGAACCTGGTGTTGCAAGCCCCGATATTTGAAAATGGGGTCTGCAAATTTAACTTATAAAAAGACAATAGTAACGTGACAAATTATAAAACATTAGCGCATACACTTACATGTATTAACCATGTTGCCTCGAAAGAGCCTGAATAAAGACAGCAAGAAATGAGTCGACTAGCAGAAGAAAGAGATAAGGTTGAAAGCATGGGGTAGAATCTGAAAGGTTAAGCCTAGAGGAATGGAGGGTCTCTGAAACGCCATGCTTAGGAACATCCAAGGAGATGCTGAAAAAAAGGAAGGGACTTCTAAAGAAGAAGGCACCAAAACCCAGTTGCCTTATTTCAGGGCATTTAAGGGTAGATGGAACATCTCGTGAATAAGATGGTATTAGACTCCGTCCCAAAATGAATAACCTTGAAACTGAAATCCATAAAAAGAAAAATCACATGAGTTAAAGCCTCTGTAGTCTATCTTTAAACACATTTTTGGGGGGGTGGGGGAAATCTATTTAAAACAAGCATTTAGAAAAGCATCATTTCCCTGGCATGATTATTATGTGCTTCATGTTGGCAGGAAGACTTCATTTCCAGTGATATTTTCCAATTGTTACAATAAAAAAAAAAAAAACACTGCCACTTTCTTTGCAATCCATAATTTTGTATTTTTAATTTCGATAACTCAAGTCTCTCTAAGCAGAAATAAGCTGCATATTCATGAGCCCTGATTTGCTGTAATCATTATTTCTGAGGCTCTCTATCTGTGAAGACTCCAAGTACTTGAGTCCTTGTTCTCAGGCAATTATATCAGATTGGCTTGGAGCTGAGGGAGCTGGGAGACTCCACTTTTTCCTTTCTCGCTTTGAAGGGCTCTGTTACTCTGTCTGAGGTCAACTTTCCTTGCTCTCAGATGGGGCTGATAATTAGTTGCCTCAACATTGGCAGGAGGGATAAAAGTCTATTTAATATATTAACTAGAGAATTGTTAACTTTTCATCAGTCAGCCTTTAGTCATAGACAGCAAAGGGAAAAACCAAAGGAGGAAAAAAAAAAAGATATACTAAAATGAGCTGAGCCAAAAGTAAAGGAAGGCAAATATCCATCAACAATGTTTTGCATATGTGAAAGATACGGATGCAGAAATAAAATAATAAAACCAAGATTGCCAAAGGGTGAAAAAAATACTGGGAACTATAAAAACATCTAGAAATCATCTATCTTCCTGTCTAAAACTTGGCTTCTCTTAGTGGAAATAGCCCAGGTTGGATATTCAAAGAAATGAGAGTTTGAATGTCAGCTCTGCTACTCACCAGCTCTCTGTCCAACAGAAAGTTCCCTAATCTCTTGGCTTTACTGTCTTTGTCAGGACTGGTACCCTCATCTACGAAGGGATTATTATACTCCCCTCTAAAGGTTTGCTGGGAGACGTAAGTGAGATGTGTTGAGAGCATATAGCATCGAGTCTACCGTTAAGTATATACTCAATAAATATTAATGTCTTGCTCTCCTTGGCTTCTCTTTTTTTTCCTTTCTGGCTCAATACCTATTCTGTTTTAAAAAGCCTAACAGCTCTCTTTAGCAACCATTCCAGATGATACCAAGCACCTCATTAAGGAAGTTCTTCCTAAAGATGATACCAAAAGAGATATCCTAGGCACCTATCCATTTGCCTGCAATTGGCCTTTCCTGAGATATAGCAGAAAGAACGCAAATGAGGATTCCAGGTCAGGCTCCAACGTTTACCAGATGTATGACCTTGGGTTCTCTCAACTTCAGTTTCCTCATCTGCACTTTTTAGATTTAAAGGAGGTACATTGTATACAAGGGCTTCCCGCAGTCGCTGGACCAAGTAGTAAATAAATAAATAATACCTGTTGTTGTTTTGTCTATTCTCGTCTTCCTACTTCTGCCAAGAAAACGCCAGCAAGAAGAAACAGCACGTTTGAGGAATGTGTCCTTCCTTTCTGTAATTACTTGGCAGCAGTTATGTGGCTGCATCATTGAGTTCCAGAACCACCTTGAACCAATAGCTGGATTCTACCCCAAGCCTCCATTTTTCAGATGTTTTGCGTGAAGCAAAGAAAGTTAAAGTCCCCACTGGAGGTCACACAGCAGAGAAAGACTGAGATTTCAAAGCCATGAGCTCAAAATCATAGTGTGTCTTAGGGGCAACTGCACAGCTTCTTGGAGTGACTCAAGTCTACATCTTTAAAAATCTGACCCCCACAGACCATTTTTTTTTTCTGTCTGCCAGTTGCTCTATTTGTTTCTATGTTTGTTTGGGATAAGGTGAATTCGGTATACATATTTCCAGCATACACAAAGCTACAGTGTATTTATGTATTCACTGACTTACAGAATGAATCTCTACCAGGGAAATAATGATCTTTTCTATACAAGTTCCTTGAGGACAAGGACTATGTCTTCATCTTTGTATCCCTACAAGTACTTAGTAAAATGCCTCCTAATAAGTATTTGCTAAATAAATCAGAGGGAATTATCTAACTGAGGGCAGGCTTCCACCTCTGAACCTCTGCACCTGCTGTTCCTCTCCCTGCAATGCTCTTCCTCCTCTCTTCAATTAGCTGACTCATTCTCATCCTTCAGTTCTTGGCTGATGTGACACTTCTTCCCAGAGGACATTCCAGACCTCTGTAAATCCCAGTGACTTACTGTCTTACGCTCCTGGTAGCTTCTTTAATTGTGCCCGTCACAATCAGAATGACTAGATGGTGTGTTTTACAAAAGCCAAATGAGAACACATATATACACCTAGGGCCTAGCATTGTGCCTGCCCACTAGAAAAGGCTCAACAAATATTCATTGGAAAAGTGAGCAGAAGAATGCAAAGCAGAGACCCAGAGTGAATTTCTGACCGGGTGTTAGGAATACATGAACCAGTTCCTACTTATCTTCAGTTAGAGACAGAAAATGTGGACTGGGCGCACTTGGTTTTCTTTCTTCATTATTTAAAATATTGATCAGTTCATGAAATTCTTTCCAGGGTGCAAGAGCGTGCTGGTGAGCTCTGAAGGCTTCACTCCCTAACCTGAGGCTTCGGTTTGATCCCAGGCGAGGCCCCTAAAATCAGGCTCAGTAATTGCATCGGAGACGTTCGTGTTTCTTTCGAGAATTAAGTCCTGCCTGCTGTTCGAGAGATCGGCACTTACTCTCCGGCTTTTTTCTTGTTTGGTTACAGAGAAAGAGCAAGTCGATTCTCAGTACGATGATTAAAAGGGCATCCCCCCGCCCCTCCCCCACAATCTTTCTATATAAGAGAATCAGGGCTGACAGGCCATTACAGCAGTACAGTACCCAGCTGACAGTACTGACTGAAAACCAACTACCTTGCTTATTTTCTGTCGACTTAATGATGGGACAGGCACCAATGGAGCTTGCTGTCTTAGCTTTTAGTCCTTTGTCCTATCAGAATGCTTAATCACTACCATACTGGTCATGTACAAAGAGATAGCAAGTTAAAAATAAAAGCCTGTCTAGAATATTTTGAGACAATCAAAGCCATATCACTCTACATCATATTAGTAAGGGTTTTCTCCCTCACACCATATTAATAAATCATATGAAAATATACCTGCAAATGCCTCATTAAAACAATTTGTGCTATGCAAACATTCTTAAATATTGCACAAATTTCATTTGTTAGGTTATTTGGCTCTGGATAACACATTTAATTTTTTTCAGTAATCACTGCAAACAGAATTTTATCAGTAATCACTGCAAATAGGAATTCCCACGAAGTGAGCAAATTAATCTTTAAAAAGTTTTCAAATTGAATGAAATTTTATAACTAATACACATATTATTAAAATTGACAAAATATTATATTTTGTGAATATCTGATTTAACATTATTCCATTATGATTTTTTAGCTTTTTACTGCATTTTTGAGCTAATTCAAAGAATTTCTTTTTTCAGGTCTCAAACACAGCCTTTTAAAATTCCCTTAGACCCTAATCTCTTAACAGATAAATTAGCCCTACACATGCCCTATCCATGCAAAATTGAGATTTAGAGCTGATAAACTTTCAACAGATAACTATACTTCTATAGTAATACCACTAGTGGATTATGCTGAAATTGTGTACAAAAAATAAATAACATTTGATCTATGGAGCAGAAAAATGAATAGGCTCTTGACCCCTTTCAGAGAAAGACTTAATGGAAATGAGATGTTTCTGACAGACCTAAATGCAGAACCTACCAAATAGTAGCTACTCACAATATTTCTACTGATGTGAATTTATATTACACAGAGAGGCCAGAAATAACGCCAAGTTTTTCCACCTACACCAAAGGCCCATGCATTTTCATTTGGTGATGGAAGTGACTGCATTAAAATATTTTACCCTAAACTTGTTTCTTTTGTGTCCAACTATTTGGAAATCCCTGGTACTCTAGAAATTTTTGCAAAAATTGTTATAACCAGTTTCAAATAGTTTGCATACTATACACTCTCTTATTATATACACTGAAAACGCTTCTAGTCACTGATATTTTCTGAGAAAGTGCCTGGGGGGATGCAATTGAGAAGATGAAATAATCCTGTAATAGAAAAGAACAAATCTGGCTCCATATTAGATCTGTTCCTTTGGCTTTAACCCTGTGCTATGTTTCCTAGACTTAGTCTTGCTGGATCTGCACCTTTTGTAAAAGAATGTTGCCTAGAGCCTGAAATATACAGGAGAGCCCATTCTCAAGGCTGTAACCTTTAAGGATACTGAGACCTTTCCATTCATATAAACAACAAGCTGCAGAATAGAAAATTACATCTGTTTTATTGGAGGTTCACAGGGACACCATGACCTGACCCACGTGGACAGCTACAAGAACAAAGGATTCCAAGAACAAAGAATTCCTACACCAGGAAGTCTGTAATAACCAAGCATACCCCCCCTTCTTTTTAGTGGAAGAGACTGAATTCTGACTTGGGGAAGATGGTTCTCCAGGACATTAGCCTGCCATCTTCTCGGTCTGCCAGCTTTCTGAATAAAGTTGTTATTCCTTGACCCAACACCTCGTCTCCCGATTTATTGGCCTGTCATGCGGCGAGCAGGACGAGTTTGGACTCGGTAACGATCCAAGGCATGATAGATCCATATTCTCATTCCCTAATAGTGCAGCGGTAGCATTCAGTGTAATTTGAAACAACTTTTTTAAATCACATTGGTGATTAGGTAATTTTCTTTTTCAGCTCTCCAATTTTTCTAAAGCTCATCCCTTGAATTGAGTGCATTAATATTAAAGTTTGCAAAATAGCAACCTTGGAAAAACTTGTATGCTCTGACTTTTCCCCTTTCGGAAGTGACTTCATCAGTGACTGCAGCCATCAGATGCTCAATCAGCTGAATAACAATGGTGATAATTAATGTTTACTGAGCACTGGTCATATGCCAACACCGCACCAAGCACGTTACATACGTTACTTCATTTAATTTCTGTAACACTATGAGACAGATATTATCTCCATTCTAGAGATGAGGGAACTGAGACTCAAAACAAGAGTTTAAGTAAACTATGAAAGTCCCATGGCTGACAAACAGTATAATCAGGATTCAAAGCCAAGCCACCTGACCCAGGAGCTCACACTCTTACCCACTAGACTAGTTCTTTTCTTAAGCAGATAGTTTATTCAACTGAGTATTTAACAGGCACAGACAAAATTCTAGAAGATAATGCATTTTTTTTTAAATTTAGAACAACAATCCTGACATGATGATGATAAAACACTACAACCTGAACTCCCAAGAACTAAACTGATAATTTCTTATTGTCAATTATTCAATATAATTTACTTGGTAGTGAAGGCAGACAAAACCTTCCTGGATACAGGGTGGAGATGCAGGCAGCCTCACAACAATGGTACTAGCTTAAAAGATGCACTCTAAAAAAGCTACAGCTTTTAATCTTCAAAGTAAATATTGATTGACTTGGGGGTTTTTTCCCTCTAACTTTTGGAAAAGCTTTGAAAAGAGAATAAAAGGGTGAGCTAAACTGAGAACATGACCAAGGAGGAAAGGATCAAGGAGAAAAGGGGAAGAAAATATCACCACTATTTTGTGTTCCCCGCTCTCAATTTTTCCAATAAACTAATCTACTCTGATATCTACCTGAATAACTCCACTTGGGTGATTTGCCAGGGAAATTGACAGGCACAGAACTGGGAATAACCTTTTTCACAAAAATCTTGAAGCCTCCTTTTGTGGTCTTTATAAAACACGAGCAAAGGATGCACATGAAAGGTTCAGTGGAATTCAATGGAGCTCCTCACTTTCTCTGGTATAGCTGATTCAGGCTGCTACAGCAAATCTCACAGACTGGGGCCTTATCAACAATACAGATGTGTTTCTCATGGTCCTGGAGGCAGCGGGCCCGAGAGCAGAGGGCCAGCACGGCTGAGTTCCGGGGAAGGCCCTCTTCCAGGTTCCAGACTGGCATCGTCTCGTTGTGTCCTCATGTGATGGAAGGGGCGAGCTGGCTCTCTGGAGCCTCTTTTCTAAGGGCACTAATCTCATTCATAAGAACAGAACTGTCGTGACCCAATCCCAAAGGCCCCACCTTCTAATGCCATTATATTAGGATTTCAACATGTGAATTTAGAGGGAAGACAAACATTCAGACCATAGTACTTTCCTAGATAAGTTTAATCTCTCTCTCTCTCTCTCTCTCTCATTCTCACACACACACACCTACACCCACACAACCAAAATGATCTTCATTTACTTCAAAATTTTGCATGCACACTTCAGAATTTAAGGGCTCTTATAATTCTGATATTTATTCATTTCTACATACTCTCATCAAAGATTTATGGAGTACCTGTTTTATCCCACACACTATGAACAACACCAAGTATACAAGATGAATAATCTATAGTTCCTACTGGATTTTAAAAGGACCTTTAGTTAAGAAGACAAGCATTTAAAAAGAAAGACCTAACTTTTTTGAGCATTTAGATGCCATGCTAAGTGATTTCCATTTATTCTTTCACTTAGTCATCAAAAGAGCCTCATGATAAAGGTACTATTATTTTTCCACATGTCAACTGAGGTAACTGAAGCTCAGATAAGCCAAGTAATTTACACAGGAATTCAATGACAGAACTACTGTTACTGTTATTAGTAGGAATATTTACTACGTACCAAGAATTGTTCTAAGCGCCTTACATAGATTAGCTTATTTACTCATTGCCTTCCTTTTACCAATGAGGAAACAGTAGCACAGAAACATTAAATAAATTCTCCAAAGTTACTCAGAAAATGGTAGAGTCTGGAGGCCAAGCCCAGCATTATGATACCAGCTGTCCTTAATAACCCACAGACTCAAGTCTGACCACCCCAAACCCATGCTCATAACCACCATGGCACTAGAAAACATGATATGGTATCCCCAATTAGGACAGTGTGTCAATCTTCCTGGTCAGAAAACTAATGAAAGAAGAGAAGTAAAGGATGATGTTTTTATTTCAACTGGTCAAATTTCTTTCAAAATACTTTCTGATCTCAATTTACAAACTGTACTCAGAAGTTATAAAAAATTCAGCAGAGAAACTGGGCCCCATTAAAGTGCCATTACATGGCTTAATTTGCCACCTATTTTTCCTATTTATAACTAAGAAGTAACTAAGAGTCATTTACTGCATAATTGTGCTTTCCATCTTTACGTAGGAAAAATAAGTCTCTGTGAGAGAAAAGTTAGGTCCATTTTTTACTCACCATTTTGTTTAGAAAACTAAGCATAGTGATTGACACATAATCAAGTCACTCAATAAATTTTTATTGGCTAAGGGTTGAGAAAACTCATCTGAATAAGGACTTAGGACTATTTCCAGAGCCAGGACTAGAGGAAGGCAAGTGAGGCACCCATCTGAGTGCAAAATTTAAGGGGGCATCAAAAAATTCCTTTTGCCTCAGGGTCCAAGGTGGTTCAGCATGGCATTGATACTTAACATAAAAAGTTGATATTATCTTCAAGTGGATTATTTTGTATTTATTTTGTTTCCACCCTGATTAGACACATTCTGACTATACACAAACTGACTGAAGGCCAATAAGGCAAGAATATAAAGAAATGACTCAGGCATGGATCCCGTCTTCCTGGACTCACAGGGAAATAGATGATTTATCTATGAGCATAACTTTATAGTACAAAGTAGAAAGTGACATATGTCATTTAAAAAAATCATGCCCATATTTCTATGAGCTTTGAAGCAAAAGGGTTAGAGTTCTAACACGCAGTTGGAATAGGAGATTTTTACATCTAAATCCTAATTCAACTGATTTCTACACTAAATCTAGGAAAAGCTAAAATGCCATCTCTACAAATAAAACCAGTGAAACGTCTGACGCTGAAGTATGGAGAACAGCTAACTTTAAGCTTTACGTATGATTCCTATTTTATAAAACTTGGGGTTGAGGGCTGGTGGATGAGAGGAAGGCAGACTTTTGAAGCATGACAAGAATTCAATGTTGGGGAGATTTTCCACAGGTGACTCTGGAGTTGAAGGGGCCTCAAGGCAAGAGGTGCAGGGGCCTCCTGAAACTGAGAACAGCCCCTGGTCAGCAGCCAGCAAAGGAGGAACACCTTGATTCTCCAACTGAAGGAACTGAATTCTGCCACAACCAGTGAGCTTGGAAGAGAAGCCTGAGACCCAGGGGAGAACCCAGCCCCAGAGGACCCAGACTTGAGCCCAGTGAGGCCCTGAGCAGAGAATCCAGCCATGCTGCGCCTGGACTTCTGACCTACAGAAATGGAGACAATAAATTCATATAGTTTTAAGTTGCAGACAAACAAACAAACAAACCTTGGGGTTGAATCTAGCTCTAAATTACTGTGATTTTAAAAAACGTACCAACTCCAATCAACATTTACTCGAGGATTAAGTGAGGGCGTTCTACTGGCAAGTTAAGCTAACTTGTGTTCCAAACTCAGTTCAGCTTTATGGCTGGGTAGTCTTGGGCTCACAGCTAAACCTCTGGACCCTTTGTTCTCTCCAATGTAAAATGAGAGGCAATATTACTTATTTCATGGGGATGTTATGAGAAGCAAGTGAAACAGTTTATGTAAAGTGCCTGGTTCATGGTAGTTACTGAAGCAGTGCCCCCAAGGGTTTAATTAAAGCTTTGGCTCTCTGCCTTTCAGGGAACAAAAAAACTTTGAGTGTCATAACTAATGGGAGAAGTCCAAAAAATAGAATGTCAAAACCATGCGCGGGATAGAGATGAATGAGCTGGCATCCTTTCCAAACTCCTAAGCTGGAGTTTTTTCCTCCTAAATTTAGACTTTGCTGACTGTTTGAAAAGTAACTCAAGGCTGCCATCTCATGGCTGAATGAATGAAAGCCAAACTCTCTGTGCTTAAGAACCAGTTATGTATCCTTCCAAAAGGTACCCCTAGTTAAAGAAACACTGCCTCACCACGAGACTTGATTGGCAGCAAAGTGCCAACTTCCTTATGCACAGCGACAAAGCTACTGACACAAACCCCTTCTCTGAGTTCTCTTCCACTGGGAGTCCCACCTTTCCAGCCAGGGTCTTTCTAGTCTCATCCCTGTTAGGCCACCAAAACCTGCTGTTAGCCACCTATCACAGTGGAAAGAATCTGATTCATTTACAGCATTATTTAACTTTTTAAAATTTCTCATGCAGGGTCATTCCATGGGAGATTTGCATTTTAATTTTGATTTAGCTTGGAATTCACTTTATCTTGCATTTCATTTTATTCTGTGTTCCGTTAAGTACACAATTGCTTAAGGCAATGCCTCTCAAATTTTGGTGTGCAACAGAATCACCCTGAGGGCTTTATGAAACACAGAATATCAGCCCCCTTGCTACACTTTCTGGACACACGGATTTCTAATGATTTCCCAGATGATGTGATGTTGCTGGCTGGGGACCACACTCTGGTCCCCAGCTGCTATGACAGAATTCCATAACAGGATACAGCTGATGAGGGAGACCATTTTTCAAGGAGCATCTCTGCAGACTGTTCCTGCACTAGCTCCTATCTTTCTGAAATTCATCCATCTTCTCCATCCGTGCTGCCACCTCTGTACTTGAGATGACTGCCACCTCTCCCCTCCACTCCTACAACAGCCTCCTTCAGCGTCATCCCTCTCCAATACATCCCCCATACATAGATTGAAGCGATCAATATGTCACCATCAAGCCCCATCAAAAGCTTCCAGTGGACCTCAGGACCCAATTCAAACATATCTTTTAAGACCTTTATAATCTAGCCCCTGCTTCACATCCAGCCCACCTCTAGTCAACTCTGCACCTCACTCACTGTGCTCCTTCTAGCCCACTGGCTCTCCAAGTGTGGTCCCCAGACCAGCAACATCAACATTTCTGGGAGCTTGTTAGAAAAAGAAAGTTTCCAGCCTTCCCAGACTTACTGAATTAGAAACTCTTGCGGGGTAAGGACCAGCTACCTGTGTTTAAGAAGCCTCCAGGTGACTCTGATGCAGCCAAAATTTAAGAACCACTGCCTGGCCATCCCCAGCCATCTCTCAAGCATGCTTCACCCTCTCTGTCACTACCAGTGTTTTGCACATTCCTCTCCCAGAACACTCCAGCCCTACCCCTTCGCCAACATAACTCCTCATTGGTCCTCAGGTCTCAGCATTCACATCGCTTCTTCTCAAATAATTTCCCTGCCCACCAGTCTAGGTTCCGAGCTTGTGTTAGGAATTTCACAACATCCTGCAATGCATTCAGCACTCAAGCCGTTACCATAATACAAGCTGAGTGTTCACATGTTCCAGTCCTGGTCTGGGTGCTGCCTGCTTTATCACATGCTCAAGGTATCACAAATGCCTAGGGCAGGGCCTGGCTCAGAACAGCTGTTCAATATTTGTTGAATGAATGAGTAAGTATCACATGAACAGCTGCCATCTCCACTGGGCAACACATATAAGATGTAAAAAAGATGAGTAAAATGTTTTCCAGTTCAGAGAAGATATCTGCCCTTGGTAGGAGCCCACCAATTTCACAAGAGATTGTGAGCAGCTCCAGTCTGAATGACATATTGCTGTTGTAACTCAGCCTTAGAATAGCAATGTGACGTGAGCAATGCTTTAAGTTCAACAAGCACACTGAGGTCTTACGACATGTCAGACACTGTGCTAGGAACACCAAGTCTAAGGAGCTCCTAACCTCCCACGGGGAACAGGCACACAAACAAGCAGAATGGTGCCACACGATCCCAGAGGACAGGGAAATGGTGTGGGCCAACCAGGAAACACCAGGGAGAAAGGCAAGTTAGGCTGCTGTAAGTGAGCTCAGGAACAGCCTCCAAAAGGTAGATCTGAGTCCTAGTCCCCAGTATCTGGGAATGTGGTATTATTTGGGAAAAGGGTCTTTGCAGAAGTAATTAAGTTAAGGATCTTGAGGTCATCCTGGATTTAGGGTGACTAAAAATTCAATGACTGGTGTCCTTTTAAGAGAGAGGAGAAGGCAATTTGAGAAGAGGAGAAACAAGAAGAAGGCCACATGGAGATAAAGGCAGAGATGAGAATAATAAGGCAAAGAAGGCCAGGGAGGGCCAGCCCCCACCGGAAGCCGGAGAGAGACATGCAACTGATTTGCCCTTAGAACCTCCAGAAGGAACCAATCCTGCCAGCACCTTGATTTCTGACTTCTGGCCTCCAGCACTGTAAGAGAATAAACTTCTGTTGTTTTAAGCCACCCAGTTTGTGGTCATTTGTTACGGCAGCCCTGGGAAACCAATACAGCCTTGAAGGTTGAGTTGAAAGTAAGCTATTAGATAAAGAAAGTGGAAAGAATGAAAGTGTAATCTCATGAAGGCATCGTGTGTTCTAGGGGCAGGAAGAGGTCTAACGATGGAATGTGGAGGGGAATGAGCCAGCTCAAGAGCTAGGCTGTCACCCGGTTGAGAGGAACTGTGAATCTCATGCTGTGCTAAGAAACTGGAATCTCATACTGAGAGGCATTTGGATGTCCTTGTGGCCAGCAAACTCGGGAATAAGGGAATTATCTTAGCAAACATGACTGCTCTTACGCAGATGTAGAAAAGGAAAGGAATTCTTTAGTACTAGCCAGGGCCATGGACCCAATCTCCAGATGGAAATCTAACAACGAAGGTGGACCACATGGAAGCTTTCCTTCTCCTAAGCCTCAGACCAAAACAGACTCTCAGGCCGGCTCTCCCTGTGTCCTCTGCCCCCACCTCCAATGCTCTTTACCAATATGTTGCAGTAAAAGCAAACGGTTAAAAGGTAAATTGAGGCATATTAAAATTTTTCAAATCAGGCAGTGCCAAGCCAGTAGTTAAAAGTGCCCCACTGACAGGAGCGAGGGAAGAGGTTTTTATAGAGAAGACACAGAAGTGAAACAAAGAAATGATTACATCGGTTGTAACTTATGTGGCTGTCTTATTTGGGAAAGGCTTGTTTGGGTTGCCTATTTGTGACTGGTGGTTCTTAAGTTCCCTTTTCTTGGATGCAAGTGCGTCAACTCTGACTTAGAGTTCGGTTTGCTTGCTTAACTAGGCTGCGAAGGCATGAAAGGCCCCCCCCCCCCAGTCTAATGAACTTCTGATGTAATTACTTTAACAAAACCAAGCCTGCACTCTGCAGCATCACTGGAAATGAAGCCAGAGAGCCCCGGAAAGGTCATGTTTACCCCCCAGTGCCTGGCACTAAGGCACCCTGGGCCACTGTTCTAGGACCAGCTTCAATGTAGAAGAGAGAGGACGCATGAGAATGACCACACCCACTCCTCTGCATGTCACTGCCCTTCTCATACTAGACACAGCTTGCCTGCTGTAATTTTTTAAATATACATACACACACCTATATATACATATATAAATAACACATATATAAAGCAAATGCAATTTGCATTAATAAAATTCTTTATTGTTTCCTATTCACTGAAGGATATTTTCTTTATTTTTTTTTTACCTAACATTACAGTCACTTGATAACTAGCATGGACTGTGGCATCTATACAGTTGAATTCTAGGCTTTCGAACGTGTTCAGTGGTTACTAAAATGCTCTCTGTCTCCTCTGACAGATTCTGTTAACTACTTAATTGTACAATGTTGTTTGCTTATAGCATCTTTTCATAGATAACTGTGCAAAATAAGCTACTTCAAATAAAAACAAGGTAGGCAACTATATTTTTAAACCATAGAAGATGCCTCCTCAGTCTACTTACTTTGAAATGTGTGATTTGACTCAGCAGAGGTTCATTTTATTTTGACAATGTTCTTAGCCTCCAGACTAAAGGCCCCCATGATCCTACTCTTAGAAATTCCACTCACACAACACCCAAGGTCCCAGAGCTCACCAGTCTGAGTTTGATCCATCTCCCAGACATCTCACCATAAGCCATGTGGTGCTTAGACACCCCTAGTCCTCCTTCACCTGTGAGACCAGGCAGCAAAACACAGAAGCACTCGATCAACTCAAGACCTCAGAGGCCAGAGAAGTGGGTCCTCTCTGAGATAGTTTGTGAAATTATAATGTAGAACCAAACTATAATGGAGTCACTTATGTCAGGGACAAAATAGAGACAATCAACACAGGTGCATAAAGGAAAGTGAAACTTAACCTCACCCAACAGAAACTTGTCAGCTATCAGCAGAGGATGCCAGCCTATCTCTTAATGCCAAGTCTGTTCACACCATCTCCAGACTTCTCTGTTCCCCTGACTCAGCCACCCTTCCAAATAAGGAAGAAAACCAGTAGGCAACCAATCAGCTGGAAAAGCAAAATAACTGCCGCATTTACCCTACAAAAATATATTTGTCTGCGAGCAACTAAGAACTCGTCGCTCCCTTTAGCATTGGGTTTCCTGGCTTCAGGTTGAAACCCTTACAATAAATTCATGTTCCTACTTTGTTTTACTCAGTATGCAGAGTTTGAATTTTGACAATAACCTGGTCCCTGGTCCAACACAGCGACACAGAGAGAGAGAGTGTGTGTGGTCCGTCAGTCTTTGCTTGCCCGTTACTGGTCCACGTAACCTAGAACTCATCTTGCTCTTCTCCCACTTCCAACTGTGCTGTTTAACTTTCTTTCATTTCTACTTCCTCTTCACTATAATGTTCCTCTGGAGTTCTGAATGTCAAGGGGCCAACATACAGAAATTTTCATAACAATAAAAAGTCTCCACAGTCTTTGAAGCAAAAAATATCAACTCTGTTTTAGTCCCCCAACAGCAATGGAAACATCCTAGTTTCATTTTAATTTACGTCAGGCCACAGTGAGACAGTGGGATATTTCAAACATACAGAGTATAGGCAACACCCAATGCACCAACTCCAGTGTAAAAAATCTCACACTTATTTTTCTTTAACACAATTCTGTCATTATTTCCTTCCCTAGAGTTACATGGGAATTGGGGGAGCTTATAGGTACCTGAAAAATCAACAGAACTCATCTACTCTTCAGCTCTGCTGCCCTTCCCCTCCTTGTCTGATTTTGCAGAGACCCTTGAAGTGGGCGGTTCCACCGCCACCCAGTCCACAGAACACAGGGCACTTCTCTTAGCCAAGTAGCCCCAGAAATCAACTTCCTGGGCAAAGGCAGCTCCTTCTGAGGTGTTGCCACTCGCCAGGTGGGAGGTGGGGCCGCAACCAAGATTACATCACATCTATCGCTGTTGTATCCTGGCCCCTCACCACTCTAGCAGTGGGGCAAATGCTTCTTCAACCAGTTGAAAGTCCGTCTCATGCAGTCTGATGTCTGACTTTGCTAGATCTCTGTGCTGCCCTAGAAGGAACAGGATAAAAGTACCGCCCTCCTGCTACTTCTGTCTCTCTGAATTTGCTCCAGTGAACACTGCAGTGTCAGGTCTGATGTGTGTGCTCTCTGGTTGTCTGCCCTTGCTTGCACAACATACACCCTGTGCCAGAAAACGAGAAGATGAATCTCTAGATATAAGGATTACTTCATTCTCTTATGTCAGTTTTTTACTATGACACTCCAAAGCCATGCAAAAGCATCGAGGGCTTTTTGGACTTCTTTTAATATGGCAGACTGAACACATGCATTTATTGCCACTCCTTCCTGACACCAACTAAAACAACAATAAAAGAAATGGAAACAGTATAATTCCAAAACACAAAGAGAATGGGAGAGGAAACAATGAAGAAAAAGTTAGCACATTTCTGAAAGATGAGAAGTAGATAGAGGAATGGTAACGGATATACCAGAGCTGAGAAAGCTTAAAGCAGGACTTCGGGAAAGAGGTTTCCCCCAACACAAAAAGAGAAAACCTACTCAGTCAAAAGAGAGAGGGAGGAAGAGGAGGGTATAGCTCAGTGGTAGAGCACAG
Organism: Camelus bactrianus; assembly: GCF_048773025.1. Lineage (NCBI taxonomy): Eukaryota > Metazoa > Chordata > Mammalia > Artiodactyla > Camelidae > Camelus > Camelus bactrianus. The sequence continues at coordinate 17,850,831 of NC_133560.1, read as the reverse complement.
GCTTAGCATGCATGAGGTCCTGGGTTCAATCCCCAGTACCTCCATTAAAATAAATAAATAAATAAAAATCCAATCTCCCACCACCACCACCAAAAAAACAAAGAGAAGGAGGGAGGGTGGAGGGAAGGGGAGAAAGAGAAGCAGCACAGGAATCAAAGGCTCCAGGTATCTCAGAAGACAGAGTGACACATGAGTGATGGTTTGAAACGCTGTATAAGAAGCAATAAGTCCCCTAGATCCTCATCCCCACCCCCACATCACAGCCTGGCGATTACTTCTCCCAGACCACCACGGACACTGCAAGGTTTATTCTCCAAAGACACTGAAGCAGAGAGACCCTGGGCTCTGGAACACAGGCACTGAGGAAAACAGGTGACGCATCTCACTGAAAACAGACAGACTTCCTTACCTCACTCCCCAAACACTGTCAACTAAATTTATTTTTTCTTAATTCTGCAGACAGACTATTAGAGGATCCCTCAGTAGAGAAAATGAATGCTCTCCAAGAAGCTCTACAGATTAATTTTTAAAATAGTTTTGTGAATATATCTCCTAGTTGTCTTATCACTAATATAGCAGAGGTCATTATAACCAATCTCCTTGCCATAACGGATATTTGGGACCCTATAATTCTTTGTCTTGGGGTCTGTCCTATACATTATAGAATGTTTAGTGCATCCCTGAACTCTGCCCAGTAAAAGGCATAGGTCTTCCCCAGTGGTGACAATCACAGACATCTCTAGACATTGGCAAATGTCCCCAGGGGGACAAAATCAGTCCCTGATAAGAACCCTTGCCCTCCGTAAAAAAAGTATGGAGGTAAATGCGAGAAGGAGTAGTTAAGTGTTAAAGGCATTTGTCTCTAAAGAACAGAAGTGAAGGATGGGAAGAAGTGGGGCAGGGGATTTGACTCATATCAATAGATATGAAATTAGCTGTTACTATTGGTGCTAAGAAGACATATGGTGGTAACTCCCAACTGTAGAAGATAAATGATGTAAAAAAAAACTTTGAAAAGTTGTTTTTCTTTTGGGAATTGGGAATATGTTTACTGAAGAAGCTATGCTGGAAAACTCTCTTAAAGAGCCAATACAATTGAGAAAGGTGGAGATAAGAGGGTGGGAGACACCCCAGGCAGAGGAATTTATGTTTACATGAGATCAAACATGCAAGTCAGAGAGAACAGGATCAATGTTACTAGAGCAATTACTGGGAAATGAGGGGGAGAGCTCAGTTTCCTCAGCTGGAGGGTAGAGGGCTGTGCTGTTAAGTACAGCACCTGTTACCTCTTATCAGATCCTGACATTCTAGCATCTGCTGTAATTCTCAAATATTTTAAGAGGGGGATGTCAACCCAGAGGGGGATTTGGGATTAGGAAGTGTCTGTGGGTTCTAGTATTGAAGAAAGAATTAACATATTAACATCCAGGTTTTTAGGAAACTACCAAGAGGAAGAACATTGATTTAGGACGTCCTCATTATCTGAGGATAATCAGTAACAAGAAAAATACATCTAGTTAAAAGGGGGATATTGTGAAAAAGAATATGAAAATGAATATATGTATGTATATGCATGACTGGGACATTGTGCTGTACACCAGAAATTGATACATTGTAACTGACTGTGTACTTCAATTGAAAAAAATTTTTTTAAATTTTTTTAAAGTTTCTTCTGTATAGCACAGGGAACTATGTTCAATATCTTGTCATAACCTTTTAATGAAAAAAATATGAAAATGAATACATGTATGTATATGCATGACTGGGACATTGTGCTGTGCACCAGAAACTGACACACTGTAACTGACTATACTTTTATAAAAAAAAAATAAGTTAAAAATTTTTAAGTATTTAAAAAGGGGAATATCATTTTATATTATTATTTAATATGAAATTTTTATAGGGACATGCTTAATGAAAAGAGAAACCAAAGATTATGAAATAAATTTTATCTCACATTTAAAAATTAGTTTATAATTAGAACTATGTTCTAATACAACAAACAAAAAGTGAATTAAGGAGAGGGGCGGGAATAACACAAGTGGTAAAGAGCATGCTCAGCATGCAGGAGGTCCTGGGTTCAACCCCCAGGTTTAATCTCCTCCAAAAATAAATAAATAAATAAACCTAACTACCTCTCTCCCCCCCAAAAAATAACATAAATTTTTAAAAAGTGAATTAAGGGTACACTTTGTTTTATTTTTGGCATGATTCTTTTGATAAAGCCATATGAGAGTCGTAAGACAGTCTTTTTCATATTCAATGTTTAGATTTTTTGCAAAATGTTCCAGAGCTTCATCAATTTTCCCAAGGGCCTCTCCTTACCCTCTGATGTTCAAATCATTCCCTTCTGAACCATTTATCCTGTCATCATGCTTTTGACAAGGTTCGCAATTTCATTTTGTAATCCATTTGGGTCCTATTTAAACTATATACTCTGCTTGACAAAGACTCTGGCCTGATGGGCAGGCTAGAGTCTTTGAGATGAGACTAATTTCATAAGTGTTTAGTTCAGGAGTGAGTATGTTCATATTACAATCCACTGTTCCAACTATGGGATAAGTTTCATTAGCACTTATTTAACAAGAACTCCCTGTACCTGCCACAAAAGTCCTGAGCTCACATGTGAAATAAAGGCTCTGTTGTCCAAGGAAATGATAAAGGAGAGTAAGTCAAACATTCTGGTTAACTGATAGCATTCAGGTTTCCTTAAACTTTAACCCACATCTCAAGGGAGAAAATAGGGAGCGACAATGGCCTGTAACAGCCTGTGACTAGGAGGATGAAGCAATGTCTTTCCTCTCAAATAAGAATAATAACTACGGCAACCCAATATTTACTTAATGCTTTATATCTGTGAGTATCATCATTTGGTACCAGTAATTAGACCGGAGGTTGCATAAAAATATCAAATATATCTATGTGTAAAACTTTCTGTTTAGAAAAGTGATAATAAAATTTGGTGTAGGTCCCCCCTGTCTCCCAGTTATGAGTAACTTTCTCAAAAGGTACATATTGACCATGGAAATAATCAGACCTGGCTACACAAATGTAAATCATTTAGACCTTAAGTTTAAAAACAGCATCAATAAGGCACTAAAGGTATTCTTGGCACTCAACTGCAACAGAATCACTCTTTTTCCATAGAATTCTAGATATCACCTTCAAATCCATGTCTTTTTCTGACATTCCTTGACATATTACTTTGTTCAACGTTCATCTTTCAAACTATCTAACCTTCACTACTTTATAATTAAGTGACTTGAGAGTTTTAAAAAAGAACCCACACTGATAACACCCTGACCATTTCAAATGGCAATATTTCTGTACAAGTTGAAAGAGCAATGATAAAAAAAAAACTTATTAGAACATTTTCTTCAAATTCTGAGATTAGTGAGTTTGCAAAAATAAATTCTACTTTGCAAAGGCTTTGCATGGAAAGCTTGTCTCATTTAATCCACAGAAAAGTTCATGGTTCCCTTTCAGAACTTTAGAATATGTGGTTGTCTGCCTAATGTTACTGAAAGTTGTCTAAATTATCTCTGCCAGAGGTGTGCTCTATCGCCTGAAAGTCCCACTTCGACAATCATTTCTTTAGATTTTGCTGCTGCCCTTGTAAAATATGTATATTACCTTTGAAAGATGTGGGGATCATACTTTTCAAAAATAGCCACAGCCATATCTCTGGTTTTACATGCTCTTCCAGAACCCGGCAGCTCTCCACTGAGAAGTGGAGCCTGTTTTCCCTGCCCATGAATTGGGCTAGGCTACTTGATCAGCACAGAACAAAAGGAATGGAGCATGACTTCTGAAACCAGTTCAGGCAAGACTACGTGGCTTCTGCCTGCTCTCTGTCTCCATTTCTCTGTCTCTGTCTCTCTCAGTGTCTCTCTCTTTCTCTCTCTCTCAGTCATCGCCCTTGGGAGCCATCCTCCACGCTATGAGAAAGCTTAGAAGCCACATGGAAAAGTCACATGTAAGGATTCTGGTTACAGCCAAAGCTGAAGTCTCAGACGGCATTAATGCCACACTTCTGAGTGAACAAGTGAGTGTCCCTTCAGAGCCTCCAACCCACTCGAGCCAACTCTAGCTGAGTGTAGATTTGTTAGTAAGCAAATGACATCATTGTTTTATGTCATTTAGCTTTGAGAGTTTTTTATGTATCCATAGATAGCCAACAGGAGTAATACATTAATATTGGTACAGGTTAATTTTTCAGATTAGCTAGCCATTTTGCAGTAGATGTAAGAACCATAAGAGATTACAACATGACAAAAAGAAGGAAGAAAAGAGATATTGCATCTAAGGCAAGATTTTTTTCTGCTTATGTTAGGTAGGCTAAAGCAATAATACTCTTAGAAGAATACACAGGGGGTAAGTTTCATGACATTGGATTTAGCAATAATTTCTTGGGTATGAAAACCAAAAGCACAGGCAACAAAAGAAAATAATTAAAAATTGGACTGCATTAAAATGAAAAACTTTTGTGCATCAAAGCTTACTACCAACAGAGTGAAAAGGCAACCCACGGAAAGGGAGAAAATGTTTGCAAATCATATATATGAAGAGGGGTTAATATCCAGAATATATAAGAAACACCTACAACTCAACAACAACAACAAAACCTGATTTTTAAAAGTGAACAAAGACCTTGAATAGATATCTCTCCACAAAAGATACATAAATGGTCAATAACTAACATAAAAAGCCACAACATCCCTGTGAAATGGGTGTTATTACACAGAAGAGGGAATGGATGTTCAGACAAGTTAATCATGTTCCCAAGGTCACTCAGCTAGAGCTAGCCTAAATCCAAAGAGATCTTAAGCACCAGACTATACTCTACTAAGAAGAGCTTCTTGAGGTCCAGGATTATGTACGTATTTTTTTTTCTATATGCCCAGACCTAGGTCTTATAAGACATTTAATAAACATCAATTAAATTAAAAAAAAAAGAATAAAAAGAACATGAAAAGATGCTCAAGATCACTAATCATTAGGGAAATGCAAGTCAAAATCACAGAAACACCACTTCACACCTAGGATGGCTCAATCAAAAAAAAAGTAAAGAAAATAGAAAGTGTTACCAAGGATGTGGAGAAATTAGAACCATTGTGTGCTGCTGGTGGGAATGTAAAATAGTGCAACCATTACAGAAAACAGAATGGTGGTTCATCAAAATATTAAAAATGGAATTACAACATGATCCAGCTATCCCACTTCAACATACCCAAGACTTGAAAGTAGGGTTTCACAGAAACATTTGTATACCAATGTTCATAGTAGCCCTATTCACAAAAGCCAAAGGAGGGAAACAACAAAGTGTCTATTGACATATAAAAAGATAAACAAAATATGGTACATATGTACAATGGAATATTATTTACTCTTAAAAAGGAAAGAAATTCTAACATATGCTACAACATGAATGATCCTTGAGGACATTATGTTAAGTGAAATAAGCCAGTCACAAAAGACAAATACTGTATGATTCCATCTACATGAAACACTTAGAACAGTCAGATTCATAGACCAAAAGTAGCCTGGTGGTTGCCAGGAGCTGAGAAAGGAGGTATGGAAGTTATTGCTGTGTATAGATTTTCAGTATGGGAAGATGAAAAAGTCACATAGCTGGATAAGGGTGATGGTTGTACAACAATGTGAATGTACTTAAGACCACTGAACCGTACATTTTAAAATCGTAAATTTTATCTTATGTATATATTACCACAATAAAAAAATTGGGCAAAGGACTTGAACAATTTCCAAAGAAGATATTAAAATGACCAACAAGCACATGGAAAGATGCTCAACGTCACTAGTCATTAGGCAAGTGCAAATCAAAACTATGAAAAAGCATTCCATACCCTCCTAGGATGGCGATCAAGAAAACAACAGATAATAACAAGTGATGACGAGGATGTGGAGAAATTGGAACCCTAATATACTGTTGGTAGGAAAGTACAGTGGTGTAGCTACTTTGGAAAACAGTTTGCCAGTTACTCAAAATGTTAAATACAGAGCTACCTTATATGACTCATCAATTCCAATGCTAGGTAAATACCCAAAAGAAATGAAAATATATGTCCACACAGAAACACGTACATGAATGTAGCATCATTCACAGTAGCCAAAAGATAGAAACAACCCTGCTATGTGTTGAAAACAACCCCCAAATTTCATATGTTGAAGGCCTAACCTTCAAAGGTTTGGGATTTGGAGGTAGGATCTTGGGGAGGTAACTGGGCTTGCATGACACCATGAGAGTGGGGTCTGTGCAATGGTATTAGAGACTTCTCTCTCTCCTTGCCCCACCACTGTACCATGTGAGGATACAGCCAGAAGATGACTATACGCACACCAGGAAGAGGGCTCTCACCAGAAGCCAAACACGCCAGTACCTTAATCTCAGATTTCTCAGCCTCCAGAACTGTGAGAAATAAGTATGTGGTGTTTAAGACCCCCCAGTCAATGGTATTTTGTTACAGCAGCCGGAGCAGACTAAGACAAATCCAAATGCCCATCAATTGATGAACGGATACACAAAATGTGGTATATTCATGCAATGGAATATTATTTAAAAGGACTGAAGTACTGATACATGTCACAATATGGATGAACCTAGAAAACATTACGCCAAGTGAAAGAAACCAATCACAAAGGACCACATATCATCAGACTTCACTTACATGAAATGTCCAGAAAAAGCAACTATATAGAGACAGAAAATAAATTATTGATGACGTAGAGCTGGGGGATTGGGAGGAGAGAATGAAGAATGACTGCTAACAGATATGGGGATTCTTTTGGGGTGAAGTGTTCTAAACTTAGATTGTGGTGACGGTTGCACAACTCTGAATATACTAAAATTCACTGAATTATATACTTCAAATGGGTGAAGTATGTTGCATGTGAATTAAAATCTTGATAAATATATTCAAAAAGTTTTAAAAATCACTCTGATAATTGAGAGAAGAAAGGATATATATGATCATTTATGAAAGACACATGCATGTGAGAAAGAAGTATATACTCAGAAACAAACATTTATGTGCATAGATCTAATTAACTTCCTTTTAGTTAGGATCTCAAATTGGAGATATGAAAAGGGAAGTAGGTAGGCCTTGTGTGTGAATATCCTTCTGCAGAATATTGGTAAGATGACCTCGGAAGAAAGGGGATCATAGTCATACAGGCTATGGAATACTGGCTATCTTCTGTTTAAAATTTACACTGAATCAGAGATAAATCTGCATCAAACATCTTTTTTTTGAAAACACAATGAGTCTCGAGTAAATGGGTAAGCGTAATAAAATATCTGATTAGAAAGATGTTTTGAGTCTTCATATATTACCAAATTCTGTTACCCAACATGATAGAAATTTTTTGAGCCTTGTGGGAGAGAGATGAATCAAAGCAGGCTGCTCCTGACGGACTGTGGGGTGGGAGAGGACAGAAGAACCCAGACTGTGTGTTCCACAGAGGACATTTCATTTGTATCAACAATGTACAAGATGTCCCTATTCATTCCTCTGTTTTCAAAAATGAAAATTTGGAACCACAACAATAATTAAGTCATGGCCCAAAAGAGGTTCGTAATATTATACTCCTCACCAACAATTTCATAATAGGCTCTCTTTTTTCAAGTTCTCACTGTTAAGGGGTTTGTGTGCTAGGGACTATTTGAATGAGCCAGCCCTTAATTTCTCAAGCTAGTCCAAAAGCTACAGTGAAATGACCATCTTATAAATTAACAACAGTGAAGTATAAGACAGAGAGTTTAGTTGAATAGCAGGAAGTACAACCAAGCAATAAAATTTTGCACTTAGATTTCAACTATAGATAAAATAGCATTCCTGAGTCCATGAACTTAAAATCATTTTTCTTCAACACATATCATCAAGAAAGCATTTCCAGAGTAAGTAATTCCAGAAGGGGGATGTTCGATGGGGAAAAATAGGAGGATGAAAAGTCCTGTCGAGTGACCCCGAATAAAATCATTTAACCTCTCTGGCCTTACTGTTCAAAGAAACTATGAGTCACAATCTGTTATGGACTGAACTGTGTCCCCCCAAATTCATATGTGACTATATTTGGAAATAGGGCCTTTAAAGAGATAATTAAAGTTAAATGAAACCATAAAAGTGGGACCCTAAACCAAAATGACTGTTGTCCTTATAAGAAGAGCATGAGACACAGGAAGATGTGAGCACAGAGAAAAGCCCACAGGAGGACATAGTGAGGAAGTGGCCACGTGCAAGCCAAGCCAAGACTTTTAGGAGAATCCAAACCTGAACTTCAGCCTCCAGACCTGTGAGAAAACCAATTCCTGTTGTTTAAGGCAGCCAGTCTGCCATACTTTGTGATGACAGCCCTAGCAAACAAACACACAATCTCTGCCCTGAAAATCTGGCAAGGATTTTAGGAAGTTTGAGAAAATAAATGTGAAAATCTTTTGTAAACTATGAAGTTTACTAAAAACAGAAGACACCACTATCTCTTGATGAGAATCATCATACACTTCCACGTGTAACAGAGTCCATGCAGGGAAAATGCTTTACAGAAGAAAAGTTAGATAAGTGGGGGCACCGGGAAGATGGGTGGAGGAGAAGGAGGATGGTCCAGAAGATCGTGTTATGCCCACCTCCAACATAAAGGGTCTTTATTTCCTCTAAATGAGTGCCACCGAGAAACCAGTTAGAACCCAACAGCCGCAACTGCATGGTAGCGAGAAGGACATAACCAGATGTGACCCAGTGCTCATTGTAATATAATTAAGCATTGTGGTTTAGGCCGCCCCATAGGTTTTCCTGGGTGCATCATGGGTTAGGACATGAGCAAAGAAGACAAACATGACTAGCCATTCCAGGGGCAAGAGCTGTCAATCAATCAAAAGGCCGCCTCCATGGGAGAGTAGAAGAGAGAGGGCAAACAAAGACCACTGCTTTTTTCTCCCTTACTTCAGCCGTCCTCCCATTCTTGGAGGTGTACTTTTCCTTTCCTAAATAAATCCTTTAAAACCTTTTGCCACACAACACTCCATCTCATGTCTGAATTCTTATCTTTCGGGCATGACAAGAATGGGGGCCTTTTCCTTCCCCTTTTGGGATAACAGAAAGACTAAAGAAAAACCTATAATACTGGTTTATGTTTGTTAGCTGATTTGTATTGTCAACTCCTCCTGGTTTATGAGGTCTTGTATTTGGCATGTTAGGAGATGAATACCCACTTTAAAGTGAAAACAACTGGAAGACTAACTTATTATTGTAAGAGAAAAAGAGCAAAGACCTTGATAACATTGCTTAGTTTAAATATATTCAGTAATTGATGTCAACAGTGTTGTAATTTATCTATCTCACAGAAGGTTACTTATTTCTACAGATAATAATATCTAACATGTATTGAGTCCTTGCTCTTTCCAAGTATTAGTTCAGTTATTCCTCACAACAAACTTTGACGTAATACTGTTATTATTTCCCCAATTAAATTATGAAAGCATGGAGGGTGGGAGATAGTCACTGGGGAAAATGAGACCCAGACTGTAGTCTGTCCCTTTGTGTCTCAACCAAACCATTGCTTTCTGTTATTATAAATTCCTCTACAGGGCCAGGATTGACAGGAAATGTGTTATAGGAAAATCTGCCTCTATGCCATTTGGCAGTATTACTTATCACATCCACATATTTCCATGCTCACACACACTTATTTATGGTTGTATGATGTAAATATATGTTTATTTCCATTAAAAATAGAAACTTCCATAATGTGCCTGAAGTTTTTATTCTATTTTTTATTCTATTTGAGCTAAATTTATGTATGGCTTACTTCCAACTGAAGCTAGTTTTTTTTTATTGACATATAGTCAGTTTACAATGTGTCAGTTTCTGGTGTACAGCATAATGTTTCAGTCATACTTACGGTGTAAACCTAGATTTTTTTAAGGGCTTCATCAAATCGATACCGTGTTTTATTATACTTTAACTACACCTTGGTACATAAAATGCATGTCTTTATTAATCTTACTCCAACACTTATATAAAGCTCCTAAACCTGACAAGCCAGAATATTTTAAATCAAGAAGAATACTTTGCATAATTTGAAGCTGGAAATGATGAATACAAAGTAGCTATAGCAAACATAAACATTTATAAAGCATGTAGTAGTATTACTTAACATCAATTCAGAGAATTTTAAGCATATGCTAAACACAGAATTTCTGTCCCTTTGTGTTGTTCGCTTCCATTGTAGTCTGTGAGTATTTGACTAGAAGCTTCTATAACAATACAGCTGACTGAATGCAAATTGACTATTGTCATATGAGGACTTAGATTGTTCCAGTAGTCAGATACTTCTTTTTCTCTGCTGGCTCTTTCCTGTCATTATTTAAACATGCACGAGTCTAGCTCATCTTTGAAAAGCAAAATATCTCTCTCAACACCATCTCCACTCTCTGTCCGGGGACTGTATCCCTCACAGTCCAGCTCCCTGCAAGAGTGGTTTACATATTCATGGATGTCACTTTCTATGTTTTTCATACTTCATTTTAGCCTCCTTGCAGCATCAGATACTGGTGCTCACTCTCTCCTTTAAACACTTTTTCTTGATTCCTGTAACATGTCCTGTCCTTCTACATCCCTTCAGAGACCCTTGTTCCCTAGAGTCTCCCCTTAGGCTTCTCTTACCATCTTCAATTGTCCCTAACTCATCTACTTCCAGGACTGAAATCTCCTCATATATTCTGATGAGTCCCAAAGCTATCTATAGCACCAAATGCTTCTCTGGGTACCCACTAGACAACTCCACCTGGAATTTCCTCAAGCATCTCTAGCTCCACATCTTTCCCCATAAACTTGGTCCTTTTCCTGTATTCCTTGATCTCAGCACATTAAAAATAGAATCTCCACTCGACCTTTGGCTGAAACCGGAAATCTGAACATTATTCCTGACTCCTCCTTCATCCTGATCCCCTAATCAATCAAATCTCATCTATCACCACTATCCATCTGCTCAACCTCCTAAGGTCCCCTGAATCCAACTCCTTCTTCCCACTCCTGTGCTCACTCCCTCAGTTCAATCATCTCAATTTTTCCTAGGTTAAGGCAATGACCTCTTACCTGCTCTTTCTGCCTCCACTCTTGGTCCCCTCTCTCCAGTCCTCACACTGATGCCAAGTGATCACTCTAAATCACAAATCCAATTGTGGCATTCTCTTTAAATTCCATGACTGGTTTCCCAAAGCCTATAAAATAAAGTCTAAAATTCCAATAATGGTATATATGGTATTCCTGGTCTTCAGGATAAGCAACTGCTTCCCTCCCCATCTCATTGCTAGACACCCCCTCAACACCCCCCACATTTGAGCCAGACTAATCTATCTTTCATCTGTAAAAATCAACCTTCTTTCTCTTTCCTCTGTGCCTTTGCATACACTGTTGATTTTGTCTAAAATGCCTTTTGTACCAGCCTCTTCACTCGGCCAAACCTTTCAAAACTCAGATCATGAGTTATAGAAAGGCTAAAGAAATAAGGAAAGTGGTGACCTGAAGCAAGGAAGGCCTTCACCAGTTTCAGGCCAACCTAGAGAACAGAAGTTCTGATTTATAAGGCTCCTTATTCTAGCACAACTCAAAGGGACAAAAAAGCTGGATTAGAAAGTGCAAATACTTCATTTCCCAAATCTCAACTCTGTCAAGACTTTTGTGTGTGTCTGTGTGTATAAGTCTGTGTGTATATGTGTGTTCGTGGGCACACACTTTTGTGAGGAAAGTTAGCAGGCTAGCCTCTTCCCATCCCCACCTTCTCCTACCAAAGCAGCAGATCCCAGACATACTTTCAGTGTGGGCTTCAGACTAGAGAAGAGATATGCCTGGAGAATGACACAGCCCATCCTTACAATCCTTCCTTCCTTCACAGAGAACAGGAGCCAACACACCCTGCAGCCCCAAACTGTAACACTGTTAATCTGGGACTACAAAACATAATGGTGTGGCACCTAGAGAGTCCTAAGTAAATACTCATTGAATGGCCAGACAAACAGAAAGTAAATAGGGAACAGGGGCAAACTGTTGACGACTGCTGACATTGGGTCATGAGTTTTAAATGTACCCAAACAAAAACTTTTTTTTAAATGCTGTAAAATCCAAACTCAAGTTACATAAACAGTAAGTATACTTAGTAAACAGTAAATAGTAGTAACTAAACAGGAGGTGTACAAAATATACCTCATTTCTGAAGAAAGTAATACTGTCAGAGCTGTTAGAGGACTAAATAAGATTGTGTATTTAAGTTCAGCTCACAGCCTGGCGCATGGAGAATATAAAACAAATGCAAACTCTTCTCATGACTGGCTGGCTTGGCTTTAAGTCCTGTACTCAACAGAGACTGGCCATTAGACTAGATGCTGGCAAGTGGGAGAGCTCTGCCTAATGTCTCCCAGTGCCTTTGTATAGTAGTGGTTACAAGTGAAGTTTAATTTTTCATGGAATACAGTAACACCTTAATTCACTGGGACTGGTTACTTTATCTGAGGTAGCTAGAATTTCTGAATGGCAAGGTACACCTGACATTATTAATCTGTTTACTATGTATCCTTCTCCCTGCCTCCCCATCACCACCCAAACTATACATAGTTTCTCTGTTATCACAGAAGCTAATGAAGTCTCCAAGAAGCCACTGCCAAGAAAGTTCTCTTCTAAGGCAAAGCAGATGCACTAGAGAACAGCTGAGAGGTGGAGGCTGCTGCAATTAGTAATTCCAAGAAGGATCAGGAAGTAGAGGCCAGGAGACTTAGCTGAGATCCTTTTGATTCTCACTTTTTCAGCCCTCATCACAGTTGGACAAACCTACATCCAAAAGTTGTGGACATTCATCAGGGAGCTTCAACAGAAGGTGAGGTGCAAAGATTCCTCCACTTTCCAGGATGAAAACAGAATCAATTAGGAATTTCCCTAGGAGTCAGGGTAGCATTTGACAAACCACCACTGCTATACCTGCTTGTTATAATTTTTGTGGCTCAAGGCACTTCTATAGTCTACAATGTGGAGAAGAGGATTAAATCTTCCTGTAACTGCCTGGGATTATTGCCCAGTCAAAAGGCCATTATTCTGAGCTGCACTTAATTGTTGACAGAGGAGAAAATTATGAAGATGGCAGCTGAATATATCACTGAGCCTAGAAAATACCCTAGAAGTCAATCATTTACACGATTCCTGATAGAGACTCATTAGTAAACCTACATGTTTTTAAAAGTAAAATCACACTTAATGAAAGGCTCATTTTCTTTCTTTTACAATAGTACATAATTGAGTCTTATGTTTGCACATTTTGCTAATCAGGACTTTTAAATTATTTAAATGATAGTCTGTATTCCAGTATTATGGAATAAAAATAACAGTGGAGGTGAGGGGAAGGAGAAAAGGTAAAAAAATGTCTATTTGACTTGATTTATATTTAATCAATGTTTCCTCAGTGCTACTGAAACCATTTTTTTTTTCATGTGGGAATTTCCAATTTAATAAAAAGAACAGTAAGATCCTAATGTAAGAGAAAACATTTTTATTACATAGATGATGATAAATTAGCTAAAGATGCATGTGAAAATTTTAAGTATAAATGAGGTGTAGAAATTGATACATGCAACTTAGACACATTTATTAGTGTTATATAAACAATTCTAATATTCTGATTCTAGGGTGAGAATAGAAGACTAAGTCTAACAATAGACAAAACAGAATCAAACGTATGTTTAAGCAAGACATTTCAAAAGAAATGTTAGTAATTTAATAATAAAGGCTACCATTTATCAAGTATTCACTGTGCTCTGGGCACAATGCCTACCGCTTCATGTATTTGGCATGATTTAATCCTCTCAAAATCCCAGTGAATAAGGTACTTTAACTTCCTATTTTTAAGAAAAGAAAATGGAAACTGAATGTGGTTAAAAACTTGCTACAAGTCACAGCTAGTTAGTAGCCTATGATTTGAAAATAAGTGAGACTTATCCCAAAGTCTGTATGTTTACATGGTCCACAAGACCACGTATTCCACACCAACAGGAACCAGTATATTTTGTCCTCCACTGGCACATACTATGTGTTCAATAAACATCAGTGAAAGAGTGCATGAACCTATCTGTCTATTCCTCATTTTACTGATAATTCTGTTCTGTTACCAAAGGAGAAACATGTATCTTTGCAAACTCACCCATCATGGTAAAAAGAACTTTTTAAATGTTTCAAATTGCCCGTTTATATTCATTCCCTGAGTTTACTTCCAAGGAGGACCAAGGCCCCTTCACCATTTGAAAGGCGATGCTTTGTCAAACTGACCTGAGGTACTGTTCTGAGGTATTAATTTTTTCTCCCCAGTTTTCCCTCCTCCTTTCTCCCCACAACTCTGCCCCCAATTTCAGGGCTTGGTCCGGTGTCCTTGCCTCGGGGAATCACACAGCAGAGAGGGTAACCAATCTCTCGTATTTTTGCTTTTTTTCAAAGCCCAGAGAGCCACTAACCAGGAAGAGGCCACGCGGACAGGCACATCAAGGTACCACCCATACCAGCTTCTCTCTCACCGGTCCCCGTGTGGTCTTAGACCCTTCGCATTTGCGACAACAGAGAAGGAAAGAGCGAAGGCGCCCAGGAAGGCTTCGAGCTAAATATTCTCCCCTCTAACGGGGCACAGGCTCACAATCAGAGGTAAAGTTCACGGACAGTAAGCAAAAAGAATAATATTGCTTCACACACGGATCTGCGGCCTGAGGTTCAGTCACCACAGGTAGTCCACCTACACATTCCCCTCAAGAGTCAACCACACACCTCTCCCGGGAAGCCGCTGAGGAACCACCAACTTTTCTATTCCAGCTCTCTCAAAAATCGAATTCAGGAAATTGGTAGACCAAGAATTCACGTAGCCCAACTCCACTCTTTGATAAATTATACGAAAAGCTACAAAGGCAGGGAACAAGGGATTTCCAAAGCCCACACAGAGAAACTTCTGGCAATTTAATAAACCACATCATCAAAACCCACCACCTTAGAAAAAGCCAGGGCTTTAATTTTTTTTTTTTTTTTTTTTAAGTAGGCGCCATACTTTTAGAAAGAGAGGGCAGAACCACTCCAATGAAGAGAACGGAACTGAAACTCACAGTAGGTTCTGGAACAATATTCTAGCCAATCCGCCAGCCAGCAGAGGCCTTACCCGAGCATGGGTTGGTGCACGCTCCGCTTAGCTCCCCCTCCTCTCCAGTGAAGACACTCGGGGAAACCCTCCAATGAGAAGACCCTTAGGGATAGGGGGCGTGGTCTAAAGGGGCGGAGAATTTGACTCAGGGATCGTTAAAAACTGTGCGCTGATTGGCCGGGCTTCTTCCCTCTACGACCAGTCCTCTTTGGCAGCTAGAGCCATCCATCAAAACAATTACACCAATCAGCGGCGAAAGTGCCCACTTCCCGCCCCCCCACCTCTGCAGGAAAGCCCCGCCCTCCAATATATTACTCAGGAGGCCAGCCGCGGCCCCTTCTGCTCCGAGCTGACCCTGAGGAGGGCAGCGTCGTCTGGGCGGCGCTGCGGAGACCTCCACCCAGGACGGCTCCCCCTCCCCGGGCCTCTCCCCTCTCGCCCGCGAGTCCCCTCGCCTCGTAGGCTTCTCGGATCTAATATCGTGGGGTGAGGTGAGAGCAGGCCCGGGGAGGGTGGTTACCGCTGAGGAGCTGCAGTCGCCATCAAGGTGAGCTGGGATTGCGGGGCTGACCTCGGGGTGCGGGTAGGGAGCAGGGTTGGGCGGCGCGGGGAAGGGGTAGGTCTCGCGCCCTTGTCCTCGGTTTACGCTCCGCTGCTGTGAGCAACAAGTTCAGGCTAGTCTGAGCCTGGAGGGGCGGGGCCAGGTCCGCCCTCCTGAGATGTCTTAGTCAGGTCCGCCCCGTCCCGGGCACCAGCGCCGGGGCGAAAGAGTAGGGCCCAAAAAGTTAGTGTTTCCACCTCTGCCCACCCCTTCTGTCTCCCAACCCTAAAGAGCCCCTGCCTTCCTGTCTTGTGGTTGTTGGGGGGGGGGGGGGGGCCGGGACCGTCCGTGTATCCAGGGCTTAGCCTGTGCCCTGGACATAATAGACGTTCAGTAGTGTCTTAAATTAATGAAATCCCAGGTTCCTCTTGCTGGCTGGATTATCCTCCGCCCCCCATTGCGTGCTCCCATGGCACCCCTTAAGCTTCTTTTTCTAACGCCAATAAAAGTTAACAGCTATGCTAAACTCTTTTATTGAATCATCTTGTTTAATCTTTACAGCCATTCAAATAGGCAGACTAGAAATAAGCTCCTTATTATTGTCCAGTGTTTATTAGGCACCTAATATATCTGCTAAGTACATATGTACCTGGGTGCTCTCATTCATTCATACAAGTCTATGAAGTAAGTAATAACCTCATACCCACTTTACAGATCAGGAAATACAGACTAAAAAAAGTTGGCCAACTTGAACAGTTTAAATTGTTCATTAATGTCAGAATTTCAAAGTTTTTGCATGAATATTTGCATTTTTCTTCTTTAAAAAGGCATAGCTCCAGCCCTCTAGGAACTCACAGTTTAGGATATGACCAACTGGTTGGGGAGGCGAAGAGCAGTACACGGCACTTTGCAATGACTTAGTTTCACCAGCAGCATTGAGGGAGGGGAGACTTGTGTTATAAAGCACTTGGCACAACCCAAGGCTGGAAAGGCTGTTCTTTCACTCCTTTCTGGGCTTTGTTCTATATATAGATGATAGAGGTACTGACAACAACTGACTCTCAGAAACTGCTACACCAGCTGAATGCCCTGTTGGAACAGGAGACGAGATGTCAGCCAAAGGTCTGCGGCTTGAGACTGATTGAATCTGCCCACGATAATGGCCTTAGGATGACTGCACGACTAAGGGACTTTGAAGTAAAAGATCTTCTCAGTCTAACTCAGTTCTTTGGCTTTGACACAGAGACGTTTTCTCTAGCTGTGAATTTACTGGACAGATTCCTGTCAAAAATGAAGGTATGTTTAAAGCTGCAT
This sequence comes from Camelus bactrianus, assembly GCF_048773025.1. Classification (NCBI taxonomy): domain Eukaryota; kingdom Metazoa; phylum Chordata; class Mammalia; order Artiodactyla; family Camelidae; genus Camelus; species Camelus bactrianus. The sequence continues at coordinate 17,833,799 of NC_133560.1, read as the reverse complement.
TACCCTGAGTATTTCATGGTTCTGCTCAATGTGTTTTGGAGATGGTATTGCTACCTTTGGGCTGATACTCATAATCTTGACCTTTTTTTGTTTTCAACAAGTAACATTATGGTAATTCTATGTACAGCATTGATACTCTTCCTTTAACCAAGAGTAATGCATCATTTATTAGACTTAACTTCTGACATTGAAAAATAGTCTCATATGAAATAATTAATTGCAGAGTTTCCCAAAAGGAGAGTTGGCTGTTGTGTTTAAAAGTCTTGGTAGGTTGGCATTTTCATTTACTTACTGTTGTTTTTAATTTAGAGAAATGTGTTAGGGGCAGAATGCTAGGTTGTGGGTTAAGAATTAGAGTGTATTTCTTTCTTTTTTTTTTTCTTTTTGCTGATGCTGTCAACCACCTGGTCGATAGCATGTATTTCTTAATCTCTATTCATAGATAATAAAGTTCTAATTATTTTAGCCTTATATTTCCTCCAGTCTTGCTTATGCTTGGCATTTTCAGCCTAAGTTTGCATATAGTAGAGAGTATCTTCTAGAGGACTATTTATATATAATTATTCTCTATATTGGATGAGAAAGACTTGTGTGTAGCTTTCAGAGTTTATGAGACTGACACGACCTACTGCATTAACGAGGCACCTTCTTTCAGAGTTTAACTGTTAAAAATACATCTGACTTCTCTGTGCACCTGTAGTCATTGGTACGTAATGAAATATTGTGACAGTTAAAATGAAACTAATCTTTTAGTCCTCAATACCTAACACAATGCATCAGATACAGAAAGAGCTCAATGTTTGCTGAATGGAATGGTTCAAGAAACTTGTTCAACAGACTAATTAAACAACTCTTTAGACACTGTGCAAGCACTACCTTTGACTCTGTAAATGGTGCACAGGTGACTAACGTACATTTGTCCCTTTAGGTATATTACAATTTTAGCGAGAATAACGTTTGCACTGGTAACGTATAGGTAAAGCATAATAAGAAAAATAATTACATTATACCTCAAAAGAGGCACAAATATATTGCTGAAGGGATTCTAAAAGGAGAGAGCACAAATACTAGTAAAGGCTTCTTAAAGTTTCAATTGAGCTGGAACTTAAAGTGGACAGAAATTTGATGGTGATAAATTTTGATTTGTAGACACTTAGAAAATGGTAAATAAGAAAAGATTGGTAGTATATAGAGCTTTTACATAGGGCAGAGTAAACAGTATTTGCCAAAGTATTTTTAAACATTTTACATGTGTTAACTACAAAGAAAACAACCTGGAAAAGCATAACATTCTTGTGCGTAAGCTGTAAGGTATTTCAGTCCTCATTTAAGCCTTTGACCAAGTAACTTATTTGGTCCAACTGGAACACAGTGCTTTCTGCAGTAATTTAAACAAACCAAAATAGGTAAGAATTTTTACGTGCTGAGGCCAAACATAAGGAAACTTAGCCTGTTTACTAAAAAATTAGTTCCAAGTGGGTATGTAGGGTTAATAGGCTACAGTTAAGGTCTGAGTAGATCTTGTTAAGTGCTTCACACATGAGAAATAGACCTCACAGATACATTTTCAAAATGATGGGTCTGAGTTTTAGATTATCCTTTTTTTTTTTAACTGAAATAAGATAAAGACATGGAATAATAATAAAAGACATGGTCTTTTTAGGTACAGCCCAAGCACCTTGGGTGTGTTGGACTGAGCTGCTTCTATTTGGCTGTAAAATCAATAGAAGAGGAAAGGAATGTCCCATTGGCAACTGACTTGATCCGAATAAGCCAGTATAGGTTCACGGTTTCAGACTTGATGAGAATGGAAAAGATTGTGTTGGAGAAGGTGTGTTGGAAAGTCAAAGCTACGACTGCCTTTCAATTTCTACAACTCTATTACTCACTCATTCAAGAGAATTTGCCACATGAAAGGTATGTGATCTTTGTTCTTAACAAAGGAGATTTGAAGTTGGAATGGTATTGTCTGGATTTTACGTAAAATCAATACACTGGGAGAATTCCAATCAAAATAAGTAAAATGACAACCGCAGCTCTGAGTTTGACTTCACTCTTCAGCAGAAGTGAGAAAACTTTCATCAATAGCTTCTTGAAGTCGATGAAGGCTAATTCTTAAGACTAAGGGACATTTCAGCTTTTTAAAAATTATGTTTTCCATTTATAGAGTAGTTATAGAATCTAATAGGTAAGTATGTAACACAGATTTATGGAAAAAGGAACTTTAGATTCAAGAATGGATTAAAATGAAATGAAAAGAAACGTTGATAGCTGTGGGCCTGATACTTTACTGTTTTTGCCCAAATTATTTAAAATTCATGTATGGTATCCTTAACATGTTCATGTCTCTGAAGGAAGGGAAATTCTTTACTTCAGATAATTCATTTTCTATGTTAAGTGTGCATAAACATCACTTTAAAATTGACTTATTTTTGAAAAAATAAAAAAACCAAAATTGACTTATTTTTCTATAATTTTGGCTAGATGTAAAATTATCTACATAAAATTATTCTCATTTTCTTTTTAAAGGAAGATCAGCCTTAATTTTGAAAGACTGGAAGCTCAACTTAAGGCATGCTACTGCAGGATCATATTTTCTAAAGCAAAGGTAAATATTTTATAAAGATTAAACCTATTTATACACCTATTCTTATGTTCAACATTTACTTAAAATTTATCTCTTTCAGCCATCTGTGTTGGCATTGTCTATCATTGCATTGGAAATCCAAGCACAGAAGTGTGTAGAGTTAACGGAAAGAGTAGAACATCTTCAGAAACATTCCAAGGTATGTCAGAGTCATAGCCCAAATCCTGTTAACAGCTGTGAAAGAAACTACACTTGTTCCTGAAGTAAAATGAGATGTACCATGTGTTGACATGAAACTTAAGTAGCTTATCCTCAAAACTTTTTGACAAGGAAAGACACGTTGATAAGATTGCAATTACTACTGTAATTAAATACCTGCAGGACTTTTAAGTAATATATTTTTAAAATTTATGCACAGATAAATGGCAGAGATTTGACTTTCTGGCAAGAGCTCGTATCCAAGTGTTTAACTGAATATGCATCAAACAAGTGTTCCAAACCAAATGTTCAGAAGTTGAAATGGATTGTTTCTGGGCGGACTGCACGGCAACTGAAGCATAGTTACTACAGAATAACCCACCTTCCAACAATTCCTGAAATGGGCCCTTAATTGGTAAATTTGTTTAGTTATTCTCCATGTAGAAAAAAAACTTTCTAATGCTATAATTGTCTTCTACAATTCAAGAATTTAAATCTGAATTATTTTCAAAATAAACAAATGGAGTTGGAATAGCAAAGGGGAAAATGACTTCACTGATCTAGTCAGCTAATATTTGAGGGCATTTACTGTATTCAAGGTACAGTAAGAGTAAGGAATTCCTAAGAGTAAGGAATTATCTAACCTTAGATATATATATATGTTAGCCATTTCATTAAATTAACAGCTTAGAAAGCAGCATCCTCCTTCATAATCTGAACTTTAAAAGTAGCACTAAAATGGTATTTTTTTTAATTGCACATCATTTTGCTGTATGTAGACTCGAGCTTTGGCTCATTTAAAGTTACACAAGCCTAAGTAAGAGAACAGGACCAAAAGTTTGAACCACACATGAATTAATTTGAGACTGTTAGCTTATTAGCAAAATCAGCATGAACTTGGATGTTGTACTTAAAAAGTAAGTTATGACAGATGGTTGCCTCTACATTGGGTGTCTGGAAACTGCCAGAGTGTCTCAACACGATAGTTGTATATCATTGCTACAGAAGTTGGAACACTGGAAAGTAGTTACATGCATAAGAAATATAAACCTTGTCCTTAATGTATGACATACATTCTTGCCATCTAAATTTAACTCAGTGTTGATTTAACTTCTTTCCAACTCAAAACTAAGTGTTAACATTGAACACATCTACGTAAGACATGATTAAGAATCTTAGATATGAACAGTTGATTTTTAACAGGTAGTAATATTTGTGTTTGGCAAACTTCTGATAACTTGATTTTTTGTTTGTTAAATAGGATTATTACAGCAACAAAAAAAAACACTTCTCTGAAGTCTTTCTCCACAATCCTGAGCTGTGGATTCCATAGTTATAATGGATTTAAGCTGTGAAGCCTCAAAACATCACAACTAGATTAGCATTGATGTTCTCAGATTTGGGAAAACTGCCTAATTACCATTACCCTATAGTGGAATTACTCAAATTTGAATTCACCTGTGAAGCATACAAATCAAAGCTAACAGCATAAATGTGAAGTGCTGACAAGCTTGGGAAGGTAAACTGTGAATCTTCATTTCTAACATTGATCCAGCTTTCTCTGTTGGGTCAATATATTGTATTTAGGTGGTCTTAAAAATGGCTGCTTAATTCAAACGAGGAGGTTTGCATGAAAACCAGTATTACACAAATGCACTTTTAAGGTGTAACAAGGGTCACTATTCTAGGCAGTGAAAATGGTTTCTTGGCACCCATAATGCAAGTAAAATAGATAATCCAGAGATGTGGACTTCATTGGTATATGGGAATCACATTTAAATTGGAGGATATTTTATATAAAGCAAAACTACAGACCTAGTAATTTTGGCATATTATGTTATCTTTAATATTTTTCTAGAAACCAGGTTATGTTTGTATCTGTGATAAAAGTTTTATACAAAATTTACTGCCTCAATCTAGTCCCATCAAGAAAATTCAGCTTTATTGTAGTAGTAACTCAAAATAAATTAGCATCATTGTGAAAACTTTCTGCTTTAACACTCCAGAAGTTTTTACTAAGGACTGTTTTTATAAAATTGTCATTGCTTCTAATTTAAATTTTGCTTAAAAGGAAGAGAATACACTTTCACTAATTGACCCTACTGTGCCAAAAGAGTTTTAAGAAAAGTAGGCATCTTCATAATAATAAGGTCGCTGAGGTAGTTCAGGATTTCAGTGACTAAGGAGAGCTACAGTGTTAAAGTGTTGTCAACGGTTACTCAATTCGGTGTGTATCCTGAGTCTGTCCAGGATGGCTGTACCCAATTTTGACATCACATTATGGGTAGATACAGACTGGAAAATAAACCAAAGAACTGCAATGTATCTTATACTTCTGTAAACCATGTTTTATGGATAACTTTTCAGTTTTCCCAAAAGACTGATAAATTTCAATATTTTGAATACATCAGTGTTAATTTTGAGGTGGCAGAGGTAACCTAACCAACTACCATTATGTTTTGGTACTAAGGGATATACCTTTCAATAAAGTTACTGAAATGCATTCCTTTGCTGAGTGGTTTTCTGTTTGCTTCTCTTCTAACTTAATTAGCTACTTTGGCAATGTGATAATGGAACCACAAGAAAGAGCTATCTCGTCACTGTATTTAAATTTAGCTCTCAAGTCAGATGCATGGTAGAAGAAACAAAATCTCTTATAAAAGTATGGCTAGTACCTAACTGACACTTTCCTTCCTATTTTTAAAGATAGGCACAAGATGATGACAAGTAAATATGCTTAATTTGTATTAAAAAGTTGTTGTTTATGCACTGTTGGTTACTTTTCTTATTTAGATTCAACACTACTATGGCTATCCTTACTATAAATTCACCCTTCGATTCAGCCCACGAAAAGTTGTGTGCAACCCTCTTCCCTAATTAAACAGCCTTCCAGCAGGTGGTTGATAATGACAGGTAACTGCCAAGTATTGTGCTAGTCTGCTTAGATCACTTGTTAATTATTATTGGAACTGAAACAACGTATGATTTTGAACTGTTCATGTTTAACTAAACAAGACATCTTATAAAGTAGACACTGCAAGGAATTAATGATGAAAGAAAAACTTTTATAAAAGAAGGTTCCTTTTGCACTTGACTCAAATTAGATATATTTAATAATCCCTCTTTTCAAAAGTACTGTTTTTAAAAAAGGGCATCTGCACCTTCCATGTATTTCAAATTTTGTGACATACTATCTGAAAACAAACATTTCTGATCTAGTATTTGTGATTAGCAATGACAGTTGTTACTGTCAGGTGCTAGTGTCAGATGTTGTATATGAATCACCTCATGTATGTAATCCTCCAAACTGAATGAGGTTATCCCAGTTTACAAAAGAACCAGAGCCACAGAGTAGGTATGGGACTAGCCCAAGGTCTCATACCTGTACTTGGAAGTGAAGACAAAACTGAGAGCACTGAAAGGAGAAATGGACAAGGCTTCAAGCAATAAAATTGATAAACCTCTAGCAAGACTAACAAAAAAAGAAATGACCAATTTTAGGAATGAGATACCACTACAGAATCTAAAGATACTGAAAGGACACTACCTTTTTTACTACCACAAACAACTCTACACATAATTAGATGAATCAATTCCTTGAAAGACATGAACTACGAAAACTTAAAATTAGATAACCTAAATAAACGTACTATTTTAAAAAATTCAACACATTGTTTAGAATCTTACTGGAAAACCCTATAAATCATTTAAAGAAGACCTAGTACAAATTCTACAAATCTTTCCCAGAAATTAGAAGAATCACTTCTCAATTCATTTTATAAGGCCAGCATTAACCTGATACCAAACCTAGATAAATATAAATTTTTTTTTTTAATTTTTAAAAGCTATTGACCAATATCCCAAATGAACACATAAAAATCAACAAACAAGTTCAGATATATAAAATGAATAATACAACATGACCAGGTTTAGGATTGGGGGGAGATGTAAGCTGGTTTAAAATTAGAAAATCAATATAGCCCACCATTTTAACAATCTAAAGGAAAAAAAGATCAAATCAATTGATACCAGAAAAAGCATCGTCTATCTGATAAGGGACTTATGTCCAGAATACACAAAGACTCTTAGATCTCAAAGATAAATAACCCTTTAAAAAATGGACCAAAAATTTAAATAAACATTTCTCCAAGGAAGATACACAAATCATCAATCAGTACAAGAAAAGATGCTTAATACAATTAGCCATCTGAGAAATCACAACCACAATGTGATACCATTTCACATTCACCAGAATGGCTAGAATCAGAAGGTCATGTAAGTGTTCGCAGAAACGTGGAGAAATTAGAGCTCTCACACACTGCTGGTGGGAATGCAAAACGGTGTAGCCACTTTGGAAAAGAATTTAGCAGTTCCTCAAATGATTAAACAGAGTTTTCATAAAACCTGAAGTTCCGCTGCTGGGTAAGAAGCGAAAATATATATGCACATAAAAATTTGTACTTGAATGTTTATAGCAGAATTATGCATAGTAGCTAAAGGTGGAAACCTCCAAGATGTCCATCAACTGATACACGGACAAATATGTGTAAGTCATACAATGGATTGTTCAGCCAAACAAAAAGAATGAAGTACATACTAAAACATGGATGAACCTCTAAAACATCATGTGAAGTGAGCCAGAAACAAAAGACCACATGACTTCATTTGTATGAAATAAACCAGAACAGAAATACATGGAAAGTAAATAAGCAGTTGCTTGACGGGATTATGGGGACAGTGATAGCTGAAAGGTACGGGATTTGTTTGTTTGTTTTTTTCAGGTGATGAAAATGACAGTTGACTATGATGGTGGTTGAGTATTATGTGACTATACTAAAAACCACTAACATACACTGATTTTAAATAAGTAAAGTGTACGGTATGTGAATTATATATCAACAACCTATTTTTTAAAAAAGATTACGTATGATTCCATTTATATGATATTCTTTTAAAAAAAAAAAACAAACAAAACTACAGAGACAGAGACTAAACCAGTGGTTTCCAGAGTTTGAGGCTAGGAGTAGGGTGTGACTAGAAAGAGCGTGAAGGAGTTCTTGTGGTGACTGACCTATTCAATCTACTAATTTTGGAGGAGTTTATACCTATCTCTATGTAAGTTAAAATTCACAAAACTACAAACAAAAAAAAGTGAATTTTACTTTATGTTTATTCAAAATTCAAAAAATTTTTAATGTCAAGAAGAGAAGCCAATTAAAAGAAAAATGCCTCTTCCCCAACAATTCATTCCTAAAGTTATTGAGTAAAATGAACATAGGCATCTTGCCAAAGGGTGTGGCTGGGCTGCAGTGGCCCAGAGCAGGGTGTTAGGATCCCAGCAGGTGAGGGGGGTAACTGACTGGCACAGGGTGTTGGAGCCTGAGCAGAGTGAGAAAGACACTCATATGGGAAGATGATCTAGATTAGGGAACCCAATATATTAAGGATGTAAGAATCAGGTATCTCACTATTGCTGAAAGGAATTATATAGAAAGGAAGAGAGCAAAAATGAACCCCAAAGGTTTAGAAAGTTTAAATGTTAACTCACGGCTTTCAATATACATACAGACATAAAAATAAATATAGATGTAAACGTAGGCATAATATGCAGCAATTGCTCACTAGCACATAGAACCTGGCTTCTAAATACCAATCTCCAGTAAAAACAACCAGGGCTTCTTATAAAAATGGCTGATTCCTGGGCTAGGGAAGGGAAAACATAAGTCTGGTATATCATGTGCCAGAGAATAAGAAATTGCTCAAATATGATGGGGACATGTCAAAAGGGCCTAGAAGCCACCTAGCATGGTCTTCTACTGGTCAAATCTAGAAAAATGTTGAGGATCAGAGTAATGGGAATAACAGATTTTAACCCACTGAATAAAGAAGTCATGAGTGTACATATATACATATATATACATAAAAATTGAAAGTTTGGTGAGAAACAAGGCAGTACTTGGAAACTACATCACACAAAATACTTAATTGCAAACATTAAAAAAAAATAGCTTTACAGTGAGGAAGACTGGCAGGCACCACTTAATCAGTGATCGAAGTATAGCTGACCCTCAGTATCCACAGGGTATTGTTCCCAGGATCCCCCTTGGATATCAAAATCCAGAGATGCTCAGTAACATGACATGGTATTTGCTTATATCTATGCGCATCCCCCTGAATAAACTAAATCATCTCCAGGTTACTTCTAACGCCTAATACAACGTAAATACTATGTAAACAGTTGTAAACACAATGTAAACCTATGTAAATAGTTGCCAGTGCATAGCAAACTCAAATTTTGCTTTTTGGAACTTTTTGGATTTTTTTTTTTTAACTATTTTCCACCTTCTGTTGAATCAGTATTTGAAACCCATGGATATGGCAAGCCAACTGTAAACACTATCAGAAAAAGGACAAACTGAAACTAATAACTCATGATTGGATGCAGTAAGAACACAGCATCACTTCTATAAGAGTCCTGCCGAAGATTCATAACCTGAATCTAATCAAGAAGAAAAACCAGATGAAACTCAAAATGAGAGATGTACAAAACTAGGCTATAATCTTCAAGTGCCAAGGTTGTAAAAGTCAGAGTGAAAATGGGGACGTGTTCCGGTTTGGAGCAAACTAAAGACACCTGGTACCTAAAAGCAAGGCATGATTCTGACTGGATCCTTTTGCCATCAAGGACATTACTGGGACAATCAATTAAACATGAATGGAATGAAGGTCCAAGGATTCGGTGGTCATGTGTCAGTGCTAACTTCCTGATTTTAATGGTTGTGTTGTAGTTATGTAGAATCATGTGCTTTGAAGGAAATATACACTAAGGTACCCAGAGATGATGGGGCACCATGTCACCAACTTGCACACAAACCCGAGGACTCAGGAAGAAAACAATTCTGTCTTTTATGTGTAAATTTTCTATATACATTTCAGATTGTTTAAGACATTTAAATTAAAAAGGACTTAAGAAGGATGAAATAAAATTTCAAGATAATTCTTACCTATATGCCCAAATCACTAAAGATCAAAATGATATCACTGACATAATCATTGACTGTAATCTTGTCACTAACAAGGAATTCACCCAATAACCACATTCACTTCATCACTTCTGTTTTGTATTCATCTGGTCCAAGTGTTAGGTATTTTTCAGTTTCTTGACATAAAGTCATTCCTCAAGGAATAATATGCTAACTCAGACATTTTTTAAAAAAATTTTTTCAGTAAATTACTCAGAATATCAGGGGGGAGGTACAGCTCAAGTGGTAGAGTGCATGCTTAGCAAGCATGAGGTCCTGGTTATATCCCCAGTACCTCCCCCAAGAATAAATAAATATACCTAATTACCTGCCTCCACCAAAAAACAAAAACAAAAAAACAAAAACAAAAAACCTAAAATTACTCAGAATATATCTGCAGATTATTTTTTCCTTTCTGAAAAATTTTTTCATTAATACAAGTTCTTTGTGTGAATTGGTACACTTAGACAAAGGGGTACACAATTCCTATTTAGAAAAGTTTATTGAACATTATTCCTGCATCACACTTATTGAAAGAAAAACTTAATTTTCCCTGAAGGCACCCTGTCATTTCACATGATCTAAACCCTAATGTTTTTCATATTAAAAATACAGGTTAAATATGAAATTAGTAAAATGCAGCATATAAAACTTCATGCTGAGCAAAAAACAAGTCAAAAAAAGTTACCGTGTATCAGTTGGAGTTCCCACAAGTTATTTAAGATGTTTCCTATGTAAATCATATTTGAATGCAATTATTAGAGCCATGTTTAAATATATTTTGCAATTTGTTAACTGTAGGCATCCACAGTTTTCTTCCATCACATAATCTATTCCTTTGATTAAGCTGGCAACATCTGCTAGAATCCACAAAATGCAGCAAGAAAATTGTGATTATTTCTCAAGATTTGAGAAATCTGGTCCACCTTTACTGTAGTTTCCTGAGATTTCTGCTCCACTGAAGTCAAAACCAGGATTCTAAAAGATACGAAAAAAATTATAAAATAAAGTTTATAAGGAAAAATATAAGTAACCCAAAAGGAAAACAGTAAAAAGATATAAACTGGCAATTGACAAAAAAAGGAAATCTAAATGGCCAATAAACATGGGAAAAGATATCAAACTTCACTGTAATCACCAAAATGGAACTTGAAACTAAGTGGTGTTTTTTTCAATTTTCAGATTTACAAATATTTAGAAGATCAATATGTATATTACAGTGTTGACATACAGTGATATATATATACGGTGTATATTACAGTATAAACATATACTTTAGTATCAGTGTATAAAGATTTTAATAACTAACATTTTTTGAGAGCTTATTACATGCCAGCCAAGATTCTAAGAGCTATAGATATATATTAAAATATTTAATCCTCACAACAATCCTCTATAGTAAGTACTACCCCAGGTTTTAATCTTTTTAGAGGCATTTCATTTATTCAACAAACATCTATTGACTTCCTACTGTTCAGAAGACACCATGAGAAGCATGTGGAATTTAAGAGTGAACAAAACAGACAAAGATCCTTATTCTGGTGGAGCTTGCATTCTAACAGTAGGAGACAAATAATAAGCCCTAAGTTATGTAATGCAGGGGCCAGCACAGTTCCCTGTAAAAAGCAAGGCAGTAAGTACTTCAGGCTCTGAAAGCCATGTAGCCTCTGTCGTAACTACTTAATTCTGCTTGCTGCTACATAACAGACAACGCACAAACAAAAGACAAAGCTGTGTCCGCGTAAAACCTTCCTTCAAAAACAGGCAGTGGGGCCACAGCTTGCCAGCCCATGATCTAGTGTGTTAAATGCTGGTAAGTGCTATGGAGAAAAAGAAGAAAAAGAAGAAGAGAAAGAAAAGTAGGCCAAAGTAAGGGAAATGAAGCTTAGAGTTTTTTAAATAGGATGATTAAGGTCAAAGCATGCTTCATTGAGAAATGACCTGAAAACAGTGAAAAGTTAGCTAAGCTTTGGAAGAGCATTGCAGTCAAAAGGACAGAGAAAGAATGGCCTGGCAGGTTTAAGGAACAGCAAAAAGGCCATAATGTGGCTAGAGCAGAATGGGGGGTGGGGGGAGCAGCAGTAGGAGAGGAGGGCAGAGAGATCATGGGACCAGATCAGCTGGGGCCTTGTATAGGACTTTGTCTTCTACTTGAGTGAAAGAGTTCTGAGAAGAAAAGTGATGTAATCTGACATGCATTGTAAAAGGACTGCTCTGTTATTCTGAAAAGACTGTAGGCTTGGCAAGGGTAGAAGTAAAGAGAACAGTCAGAAGATTACTAGTGTAATCTAGGCAAAACATTAGAGGTGGTCCAGATGACAGTGGTCGCGGAGTTGGTGGTGATGTGTAGTCAAATTCTGAATATATCCGGAAGGTTGTGCCAGGGAGATTTCCTGACAAACTGGATAGGGTGTGAGAGAGAGAGAATAATGATGGACGATTCTCCAATTTTTTTTTTTTTTTTGGTTTGAACAAAGAGTTTCCATTAACTGAGATGAGAAGACTGGAGGTAGAACAGTTGAGGGAAGGAAATCAGGGCATTCACACTGGACATGTCGAGTTTGATATGTCTGTTAGGCAGCTAAGTGAATGTGTTAAATAGGCAGTTGGATATGTGAGTCCAACATTCAGGTGAAAAGTCCAAGCTAGGGATACACATTTGGGAATTACCATCATATAGATGGAAATTATCCATCAAAACTTTAACAATACTTTGATCCAGAAATAATTCTCCTAGATATCTATCTTAAAGGAATGTTTGAATAGTTTCAGAGATAAAGGCACAAACTTCGTTTGAAATAGACACAAAGAAATCTAAATCTCATCAAAGGGGAATAGCTAAATAAATAATTACAATACAATGAAACTAGGAAATACTCTGAAGCAGTTAAAAGGAATGAATTTTATCTGTAAGTACCAGTAGGGAAAGAGACCCAACACATTAAATGGAAAAGCAACATGAACATTACACACAGTAATCCTCCATTTATGTTAAAAATAAAACAATCCAGCCAATCTACTGATGAGATGAGAATGAGACAGGCATAGGATGGAAGACATTGATTAAAGGGCCTTACACTTTTTTACATAATGTAAGTCTGCATTGATTGAATTTTTATGAGTTTATTCATGCATTACTGATGTACACTAAATAGATTTAAACTTAAGACATCGTAGCAGTACAAATAAATTCCTCCCAAGGGTGGGGAATCAAATCCATACACAGAAAGGCCAGTCACTTTTCTAATCATTTAACTTAAAATATTCCTCTGAAGAGTTTTTATTTTTTTAAAACCACATTTGAGTTTTAGTTTCAAATAATAATTATCCTATGATTTACAGACGTTTAACTACACATATTCATTCATCTGACTTACTTCTTTCTGGAATCTCTCTAATGTAAGTTTTCTCTGCATTTGGTCTTGCACCCAAGGATCAGCTGCATATTCAGATTCTAGAAGAGAAGTCCAACAATTTGCTGCATCTCTCTTTGTCTTTGTGAGAACAATACGGACCATTTTTCTATCCTCTAAACAAACAAAAATCACAAAGAAATTAGAGTTCATCATTAGTTTATATTTTCAAAAATCATTAGGTAATCTTGATATACAATTGCTTTCAATATGTTTCTATTACTGTAACTTTCAGAGCTGCAAAGACAAAGGACTTAGTACAACAGAGGGGAAACATACTATGTTCCAAGACAAAATTAATTTTTAAAAAGATTCTAAGAAAAATAATAGATCACCCTTACCCAAAGTCCATGTTCCTTCATCAGCTATTGTAGAATCAAAGAGTTTGCCCTGAAAAATAAACATATGAAGTACTAAAAAATATAGAGATTTCATTAATTTTTATAATGCTTTCATGATTCAAGACTTAGCTAATTTCCTATCTAATCCACATACAATTGCCTAATTAGTTTAGAAAGGGGAGATCAAACTTAATACTACTTCAACACATTGATAGGTATTCATCCCTAAATTCTCACCTAGCGAGTGAGACAGAACCTAGTTTATTTATACTACTTGGTATATTTACTATAACAAAGAACACAGTGCTCTCTACAGAAAGATCAGGGCTCTTTTTTATAAGATGAAGAAATACTTCTGATCACTGATTGGCCATATGTGAAATTAATATCTGAAATGTTTTAACTTTACCAATTATAATAAGCTACAAGAAGAGGTCTCCTGCTGATATTTAGAAGAAATGGTGTCTTTAAAATAAACTTTTAAAAACTGGCTCAATCTCTCTGCAAGGCAATTTAACACTAAAAAATATTTTAAAGCACATACTGTAGATCTGATATCAGATTAGTTGTGACTAATTATTCAGAAATTCGTTTTAAGAAAGAACTAAGAAAAGGAAAAGTTTAAAAGATAATGCACCTGCTAAAATTCATTTTGATTTTTTCCTACTTACTAAATTTAAGCTTTAGAAAATTAAAATATCACATTAAAAAAAAGAAAACATATTTTTAAAAATATGTCAATACCAGTGGAAAAAAACTCCTACTGGCATAAATGCGTGCCAAAAATCCTAGAGTTAGTTATTGCTAAATTACCGTAGCTACTGTAATTACTAAGGTAAATTTGACTATAATCTCAAAATCACTGTTCAGTAAACTACGAATTACACAACTATACAGAAAGGTTAAGATGCAAGCTAACATAAATCAGTATCTTTCACATGAATCTTCCTTTTCTCTGAGGCACTCAAAACACTTCCATATAAAATAATAACAGCTAACATGTAGTGTGACCTTATTAAATACCAGGTACTACCTGCTCTAAGTTCTTCACTCACATGGATACCACGCTATGCTCAGAACAATCCTATGAGAAAGGTACTATAAATTACCCTACTTTGTGGATGAAGGCTTAGACACTGAACAATCTCTGGCCCAAGGTTACAGAACTAGAGAAACGACAAAGGTAGGTATCCTACCAAGTAATCTCCCTTCACCGTTACACAACACTGGTATCAAATATCTCGAGCATCTAATCTGAGAAAGGAATCTAACTTGAACTTCACTGAATTTAACTATAGTTTTTAACAAGGAAAAAATGGGTACCATCAGATACAAAGAGTACTGATGAGAATAAAAGGTATAGCACAATTACTTACTTCACCTCTTGACCATCTGCTTAACCACTCCACAAATATGCAGCATTTTTCTAATTTTAGATGAGAAAATAAATCACCTGACAATACATCCAAATCCTCATCTCGACATCCTTATCCTTAATTTTCATCTTTGCTTTTCTATAACTGCCTAAATACTTACTAGTTTAGTTGTATTATGCCTCCACACAACAACGTAACCTCTCTGAGTGAGGGAATACTATCTTTGACTGCTGTCCTCCCAGAACCTAGATCAGTGCCTGGAAGAAAGTATATGTAGTTAAAGTATCTCTTTAACGATCCAGTTAACCTGTTCTCAGTTGAAGACCCTCAGAGGAACAAAAGAAGCATCTTCATTTGGCTCCGACCAGACCAAAACCAGGGCAATTTTATCCTTCTTTCGGCCAGCCAGAGGAGCCGAACCGCCTTCCAACAGCCTTTCCACAGAAACCAAGAACTTTATAACTCGGAGCTCTGGCGGGGGAGGGGGTGGGAAGGAAGGGCCGAGAAGAAACTGAGTACAAGCCCCGACCTGCCGCTACCTTGAGGATCTCGCGGCCACCCACGGCCAGCGACACATGCCGGCTCTGCAGGCCGCACTGGATATCCTGGGCGCGAGTGCCTGGCGGCACCTGAACTTCAATGAACACCTCCTCCAAGGTCTGGTACCACTGGCCCCACGGCGTCCCGCACGGAACCACCCCACTGCGCTCCTCAAACGGGGCTGACATACTCCACTTCGCCTCCCGGCTGCGGTGGCACCGAGCGAGCCGAGCGCACGCGCGGAATCTCCGCGCTCAGGCCACCCTCTGTCCTCTTCGTTCGGGTCACTGCACATGCGCAGCAAAGTCATCTGCTGTCTCCGCTTGTTTTTCACTTTCAGTGGCCATTTAGGACAGACACTGGCAGGATTCAGGTTGAAAGAACTGAAATCCAGAAGCGTTTACATCCAAAGAACGATGGGAAACGGTTGGAACCTGTGAAGCTAGAACTCACTACACCGTCACCAATATGACGTCAAAAGCGACTGAAAATTCTCTGGTGTGAACTGCGCTTGCGCAAAGGCTGCTCGTGCATAGTTACAATTGAGTAACGCCAGTAGTGATTGGACCAGTTGGGTAGGATTGGGGGAGGGAGGAGATAATAATAACCTCCTATTGGATGAGAACCTAAACTAACAGGCAACCTAATTGGTCGCGGCGAAAGCCGAGTACGCATGCTCTTTGGATGTTCCCATCCTGGATTGGTGTGCCTAAGGTTTTGGTTTTCCGATTGGCTAACATCGAGTGGGCGGGGAAAAAGCGGGGAGATTTGAATTTGAAGCGAATAGACTAACAAGCCACAGGAAGTGGTCGAGGAGTTCTAGAGACATTTGGTTTTGCGGAGCTGGTCGTCGACATGTCCTTTTCTAAGGCGCCCCTGAAACGATTCAATGACCCTTCTGGTGCGTACGGGGAAAGGAACTGGGGGACGGGAGATGCTCTCAACGTCCCTTGCCCCTTCTTGGTTCCCTTTATCAGAGGCGAATAGGTGGCGATTTTTAGGACTGGGATGGTGCTCATATAACTGATTGATTTTACTGAAATACCTGCTAAGCGTTTACTACGTGTCAAGCACTATACAGGATTATAAGGATATAACTGAGTGAAGCAAAATCCGTGCCCCTTACAGCTTACATCCAATTGGAGAACGCAGCCAATAAATAGGGCTGTGGAGAAACGAAAGCAGAAAGCAGAGGGGAGGGAATTGGAATGAGGAAGCGTTTGTAGCTATTTGTTGGTCAAGTCTGAAGGCCTCACTGATGAAGAATATTTTACTATTGCTTTTTTTCTGAACTTGTGGATTTCTCTTGGATATTCCACTCAGGTATAAAAGAAGGGAGATTGGTAAAGGAGGTTTACGGGGGTAAAATTATGCAGTAACGTTTAATCGAAAACACTACAGAGGAAGTCATGGAAGCTAATTTTTTTAATGGGAGCTAATTTTGACAGTACCCCCGCCCCCGGCACCATAGAAGTCTTTACATCAATTATTTGTTCTATTTTAATTCCCTTAAAGTCCCCGAAAGGTGATCCTATTCATTATTTTATTGATAAAAAAAGATGGAGACTTATATTTGTTCAGTGTTACACAAGCAAGCTGTCAGAACCGGGACGTGAAACCCTGCCTCCGTGAACCCACCCTGTGCTCTTAACCACTGCAGTGCATAAGCACAATAACCAGGAAGCTCTGGATGTAGTTGGTAAGGCACTCATTTAGTGTACGCTAACTGCATGCAGGGACTGCGCCGAAATCTTCTCTACTAGATTTGATTTTTTCTTTCCAACAACCAGGTTAGACAGGTACTGATGTCCTAATTTTACAGTTGAGGAAACTAAGGGGTTTTGTAACTGTACTGATTAGCCTGTAAGTGATAGAGTTTAACATCAAAGCTCATGATTTATCCATTGTGATGTACACTTTTTTATTTTTAATTTTTTTTTGGAGGGGAGGTAATTGGATTTATTTACTAATTTTTTTTTAATGGAGGCACTTGGGATTGAACCCAGGACCTTGTGTTTGCTAAGCAGGCACTGTACCACTGAGCTATACTCCCACCTCAATGTACACCTTTTAACAGTCACTCATTACACCTTTCATTTCTATCAGCCAACATGCAAATGGAAATGAGTGTTATTCTACTCACAAAGAAAAGCCAAGGGAGCAAATGGACCAACACAAGCTTATTTTTTAATTAAAAGACTTAAGGACCATATTATTTCCCAGATATTCAAAGAAACTATTCTAAGTTCTGTCAAAAATGTGTCTTTTAAGGAGTGTTTTTGGTTTTTTGTTTGTTTGTTTGTTTGTTTGTTTGTTTTTTGCTTTATAGTAGATTAAACTGGTTTTGCCAATTACACAAAATTTCAGACTCACAGTTTCAGAGTAATAACAGTTAACATTTATTCAATGATTAGTGGTCAGTCACTGTAGTGATTTCTCATATCACTCCAGTAATCCTAACAACCATACTATGAGGTAGATACTATTTTTTATTCTTTATGAATGAAAAATCAGTCTCAAATAAAAATAAATTTCCAGGGGTCTTAAAGCTAGGATGGAAAAGGAGAAGGTATAATGTTATTCACCATCTTCTCCCTATAACTACAAAATACCTGGCACATAGTATTATCTATTGATTGATAGACAAAGCTGGATTTGTACCCTGATTTAGCTGATTACTGTACACAACTCTTCCCATTCCCACGTCCCCAGTGACATTTCTGTTTTCTTTGCCATACTGTCAAACTCAACCCTGAGCTAAATATTGAGGATACAGTCCCTAACTTCAAGCTGTTTTGTCTAAGGTGGGAGGTGGATAAATACTTAACTAGAAGCCACTACAAAACTGCAAGAAGTTCTGTGATAGGAACAATAATTGGAGGCTGCTATGGAATGGACATTTCTAATTTGATTTGAGGACTTGGAGAAAACGGAGAGGCGACATATGGGCCAATATCTGAAAGATAAGTGAGAGTTAGCCAGGCAAAATGGAAGGTGGGCTGTCCATTCTAGGTGGAAGGGATAGAAAAATAAAGAGGTCTGGAAGTTCAAAGCATTTATTTAATATAATGCATAAAATGTTTTGTTTGCATACTGGTATTGACTGCCTCTGTTAGCAACTGATCAACAATGATCGGAAGCTAACAGAGGTCTTAAAAAAATAGATATAAGTTGTTCCAGCTTGTGACATCTCCCAAGTCATATCTCTGTTGTACATTTAAGTGTTAGTAAGGGAAAGACTTAGGGCATGAAAATGGCATGTGCCACAGTCTCACAAAGATTGCTAGGTCTATAGGCTAGATTTCAGCCTCGTTCTTAAATCTAAATCCCCATTAACTGTCATGTCTGACTCTAATCTTTAAGGAAGAGTTTTTGTTAAGTATGGTTTTCTTTGTCTCAACGTGCATGGTGCTGCTTAGTCGCTGGCCATCGTCATATCTTTTGCTGGCCCTATTGCCTTTGGAGAGTGTGGACTTAATGATGAACTAGAATACTAGAATTCAGCATCATTTTATTTTCTGGCTGTTCTGCCAAGTCTAGAGCAGCACTTCTCACATTTTTCACAAAGAAGCATCCCAAAGAGCAGGGAGCATAGAAGAATAGTCGTTGGTTCTGCATTCCCTCTCTACAACTTCCCCACAAAAGTATAGCTAATGGTGGCAGTTTTCTTTGAAGTCCACTGCTTGCTTTAAACTCTAACATGGTCTTCATTGCCTCCCCCATCCCTATCCCAGATGAGTAAATTAGATGCTCTAAGATGTGCCACCCTTAACCTGATTGTAGGGAAACCCCTGCAACCCCACTGTTCACCCCAGAGTGTAAACAGTTTGTGAGGAGAGAGAAATCTGAGCTAGCCAAGACTAATGCTTTTTACTAAGTATGCCTTTGACTTAGATACCCCAGTGAATTCTACACTTCATTTTGAGACTTTCTTTCCTGGTTGGAAAATCTACTATCTACTCCTCATTGACCACATTTAGATCTGAAAGCTCCCAGGTTTGGAATCTGTCAGCACGTATAAATGATCATTGTTCCAGACAGAGGAATGGAAACTTAAGTCCATCCTTGATGTTCAGAATTGATGGAAGCAGTGACTTTAATCATCCCAATACTGTCTTTGTTGTTTTGCTTAGCTGCCTGCGTTCCTTTGACCCAATTGAAATAAAGGTCATTTAGGAAGATAATGAGATTGTTCTTCACAGAGAGGCCTACTTTTATGTTATCAAATAGGTGCTATTTTTACATTTGAAAACAAAAGAAGCAGTTTGATAAGGGCATTTTTACATTTATATTACTTCACTATGACATGTTTTTAACTTAAGATGATAAGTCACATGAGATGGAATATTAATATTTTATGTTTCCTCTAGGTTGTGCACCATCTCCAGGTGCTTATGATGTTAAAACTTCAGAAGTATTGAAAGGACCAGTATCCTTTCAGAAATCACAAAGATTTAAAAAACAAAAAGGTAATGGATCCTAAAATAAAGTAATGGTTATATGATCTCATAAATTTTAAAGTTATAAGTAACAGTATTTCAACTTTAAGTTGCATATTATTTCTAAAAATGTGAAGCTACAACTATATTTAAATTGTCTTATTTGATGGATTTACAAAAGTACCAACTACAGAATAATGTTTTCATCATTACGTTGTTGTATAGCCAGTAAAATTAAGCAAGACATTCACATAGGCATTTAGTTTTCCTTTCAGTAATTACATTAACCCTCTGTCGGAGAATATTAGAGAGAACATTAGGAAAATCAGAAAAGTGTTAGATGTGTAAAAAATATTGTGCAACTAATTACTTGCAAAGGTACAGTCAAGAGAAGAATGACCTTATATTGCTTCACTAATAGTTGCTATAAGAAATTTGGGGATTGTGTTTTATCCGTAAGCACCAACCATGATCTGTACAATTCATTTTATAGCAGAATCTCAACAAAATCTTACTGTTGACAAAGATACTGCCTTGCCTGTTTCAGCAAGAAAAGTTAAGACTTCAGGATTAAAGGTAAGGAGCTCTTATGTTCTAGATGGTCTATCAACTCTATCATGAAAACATTTCTTAAAGGTATTGTATTTGGCTAAACTGGATTAAGTGTATAAATTAAAGTTATCAGAAAATCTGTAAATTAGTGAAACATATTATCACTGGGGCTCTAGCAAGCTTTACATTTCTACCTACACCATTACTAAATATACTGAGTTTAAATGCGTCCTAAGGACGCATGATCTCCACTTCTCAGTCATTTCTATAGCTAGATAAATTTTTTACATGTATATTTTTTTCTACAGCTAGATAAATTTTATAAGAAGTAGTAAGCTTTTAAAAATTATACAATGCTTTGATTTGTTAATTATCTTTTGAGTTGTTCTGGTTTTGTTTATTTGTTTGTGGGGAAGGGTAAATATTGGTTAAAAAAAAAAGGAAAACGCATTCTAATGCCTAAAAGAGGTTTGCCAAGGAGTGGTGAGAGATTAAATTCTTAATTACTTTGTGTTATGGCTTCTTAAAGAGCCTACTATTACTGTGTCCATTAGTTCATAAAGCAAGTTGTACTTTCCTAAGGAAATGCATAAATTGATTTTTTAATGTGAAAAAGATTCAGAGTTCAGAAACCAAAGCTATAAGTTAAGCTTATTCTTGTTCATTCATTTGGCAGTTATCCAAGTCTTGTGTTCTGTAATAAAGAGCTGTGTTGCCCAGTGTGGAAGGGATTAGCTAAATGTGGCTCTTGGCCACTTGAAAATGAAGAATTGAATTTTTAATATTACTTAATTTTAATTAATGTGCATGTAAAAACTGATACTCAATTCTGTTGTTGGAAAACTTAAATGTTTTGGAACAACTTGGGTATGTGATCTACTTTTTCATCTTTATGTTTTATGAAATCTAAATAGAGACAGATATGTTTAATAAAAATTGAGCATCTGATTTGAGATGTTCTATTGTAAAATACACAACAAATTTTGAAAAACTAATACAAAAAATATAAAATATCTTGGTAATAAACTTATACAACTTACATGTTGAAATAACAATTTTTGTATTTTGGTTAAAGCAAAATATATTATTAGAATTTTTACTTATTAAATGTAGCTACTAGAAAATTTGAAAATATGTACATGGCTTATATTGTATTTTTACTGGGCAGCACTGATTTTCTTCTTGGAAATTCATGTAAATTTCTTTACTTGAATCTATTGGAGAAACAGTTCTCAAATTTTGAATTAATTATTAGAATTCACAATTAAAAAACCAAATCACATACAAGTTTGTGTTAAACCCCAAAATAATAGGCCTTCCTTGATAGAAAATGTCATCAGGTAGGAAATTAATGAACATGAGACTGGTGTGGCCTGACCCCAATTTAGAAACTTATTTTTCTTTCAAGACATTTATGCCCTTTTTTCCATTTTTAGATGGAGAAGATCGATAGGATAGATTTTCTGGCTTTGGCCATTATCTCAGAAAGGCTGTTGGATATAAAAAGTTGCGATATGAAAATTATGTCTTATTAGAATAAAGGCAATAAATAGATTAGAATCAGAGCTTGTATTATTTCTGTTTTTCTTTATTTCTTTGTATTCATATTTTTTTTTCCTCTTTGGAATCTAAGTTTAAGCTGATTTTCCTTTGTAAGATTTTTTTTTTTCTGAGATAGTGTAGAGTCAGTGAAATGTTTAAAATAGAAATTAATCATTTGGAACACTTAATCTTTTCTGTTAACTAGAAAAAAATCAAATTTGGCTATGATATCTGTGGCACTCAAATTTGATTATCACTGTCCTTTGATTTTTTTAAATAGAAAGAATCTCAAAAGAATGATAAAGATTTGAAGATGTTGGAAAAGGAGGTAAGCAATCTTTCAACTTAATGAAAAGTAAATGTGCTAGATAATGGAGAGTTACATAAAGTTAAGAGACAGGGATTCTGTTACAGTTTTAGCTAGAGAATTGCTAGATAGGCAGGAAATCCTAGCAGGTTAGTTGAACTGTGATGGAGTTGTGCTAACCAAATGCATCTTCTGCGCTGTAGGTGTATGCCTTCCTCAAGGATAAAATGGCCTAGAACTGTACTGTCCAATATGGTAGCCACTCACCACACGTGACTATTTAAATTAAATAAAATTAAAAAGTCAGTTCTTCAGTTCCACTAGTCACATTTCAAGTGCTCAACAGGCACTTGTCATGGGTGGCTACCATACGGGGCAGTGCATTTCCACCATGGCGGAAATCTCTATTGCACAAAACTGACCTGAAGAACCCACTTACCTCCCTTAACCAGGGCTAGGCTAGTCATCGCCAGCTTTGCTTTTCTGGCCGTCTTTTTTCTGTGTTTCCACTGCTAACCAACTCTTTTTCTGGTAGACATATTCTTTTGACATATTAAGACTTTTATTTATATTATTTTCTTGGTCATGTAGGCATGTGAGTTTACTAACAGTTAAAGATTGTCTTAGGACCAAGAATATGTCAAGATAACTTTGCAAATCTCTGCCCTGGTTGCTTTGATATTTTTTATACTTATTTTCATAATGTTGGCCATCATTTTATTGGTACATGCCTATGCTGTAGCGGTCAATACTTAGAGCTATAGTGAGTCCCCATGAGACAGCTGGTGAGTGAGTGGCAGTGCCGGGATCCTTTAGAATAGACATTTTTGACAGCTACAGCTCTATTTTATTTAAGCCCCCACAGTATTTGTTGTTTGTTTAATTTGAATTAATTATCAATATTTAAAAGTAAAATTTCACGCAAAACAAAATCAGATTTCTGACTTCTGCTGTAAATTTAGAAGATCTGACAGCATAGTTTTCACATTCCCCTCCAGGGCAACAATCTGCTAGGATTGTGCAGGATTGCCTTCTTTAGACCCCACATTTGCTCAATCAGTCCTTACCTGGCTCTGTTTACTTATTTATATTATTTTCTTGGTCATGTAGGCATGTGAGTTTACTAACTTTTTTAGAGCTTAAGCTTCTTTAACCGCAAAAACTGTAATGTAGATAATCTCAGTCATTTTTTTTTCTACTTTATAATACTATACTATAAACATTGCTTATAAACCAATAATGTATACAGAATCTTATGGTAGGGAATCTTAAAGCTCGGTCAGTCCCTAGTTCACAGCCTTGTATATAGGTGGTGCTTGAGACATTTTTAGTTAAGCAATATTGGCTTAGAATACTGAGATTAGTATGAATACAAAGCCAGTAAAAGTAGAAAATACTTCTCATGTGACTTAATATATCTGTACTTCCTTAATATTTTTATACCTAGCAAATAGTCTATTTTGGTAAATGTTTCATGTGTACTAGAAAAGAATGTCTATGTACTTGTTGGTTATAATGGTCTATGTATGTCAACTAGTTCAAGTTGTTTAATAGTTTCTTCAAATCTTTATCTGTACTGATATTTTTGTCTGCTTATTCTATTAGTTACTGAGAAAGGTGTGTTTTCAGCTCTGTGGATTAGTCTATTTCTGTTTTTAATTCTGTCAATTTTTGCTTTGTATATTTTGAAGTTATATTACTTTGTTGTACACAACCAATGTAAGATTGTCTTTCTCTTGAAATAACTTTTTAACCATAAAATTATTTATTACTATTGGTATTTTTTGCCTTAAAGTCTACTTTGCATGATATTAACATAGCCATACCAGCCTTATTTTGTTTAATATTTACATGGTAAATCTCTTCCTTTTCATTTATTTATTTTTTTATTGAAGTATGGTTGACTTGCAATGGTGTGTTAATTTCTAATGTACAGCATAGTGATTCATTTATACATATATATTCCATATACTCATATATGTATATAGAGAGCACAAGCAACTATATTAAATACCTTGTAATTGCCTATAATGAAAAAGTATATGAAAAGGAATATACATGGTAAATCTTTTCTGACCTCTTTATTGTCACAATCAGAAGTTTTTCTAGAACTTTAATGTTTTGATTATCAGTTGCATCTAGTTAACATTGGAAACAATCAGTGAATCATTCATTTTTCACATTGTTTCTGTCCAGGTTCGTGTTCTTGTGCAGGAACGTGGTACTCAGGACAAGCGAATCCAGGATCTGGAAGCTGAGTTGGAGAAGATGGAAGCAAAGCTAAATGCTGCTGTCAGGGAAAAAACATCTCTTTCTGCAAGTAATGCTTCACTGGAAAAACAGCTTATTGAATTAACAAAGACTAATGAGCTCCTAAAATCTAAGGTATTTGAACCTCATGATAATGCTTGCAATTGAATTAAATGATAAACACATTTTTTCTCATATGGTTGTTTGGGAATTTTAGGCCTAACTTAGTTTTTTTCCTTCATTTAATGTACTTTAAACATTAAGCTGCTTCCAATAGAAATTATTATTGTATCTTTTTTATTATGGTGCCTTGCACATAAGAGGTTGTAAACAAACAAGTTTACTTTTTGTTTTAATGTCTGACATTTTCTCACCCTCCTTCAAAGTCACCCCCAATCAGTGAGGCCATTAATAAAATAGGGGAATTTACATCTAGGAGTCACTTTAAAGATCCTTCTCTGAAACAAAAAACTTAATAGCAGGCTTCCATCTCAAATCCTTTTGGGAATGAAGTGAGAAATGAATATATTTGTGGACTAAATGTGTTCAATAGATAAATTATGTTTATCAATATTAATATACTAATGATCTGAAACGACTTAACATGGTCATCCTACTTTTTACAGAAGTAGAAGGAAGCTGTAAATCACTGTTCAGTTTAATAAGAGTCATTTATTCAGAGTCTGTAACGTGCTGGGATCTTTGATTACAAAGAGGGTGAGGATGTATAAGAATTAAGCATGGGGAAAGGAGTAGATTCCTGGGCCTCACCTGGGAAGATTCTGACTTATTAGGCCTGGGAAGGACCCTATAGTCTGCATATTTCAAAGTAGACCAGGCAATGCAGATGCATTTTATTAAGCAAACACATCTAACAAAATCCTCTCCGAAAAGCTTGTTTTAAAGTGTTACGGTGGACTTGCCAACATATAGCAATACATGACCGCTGAAGCTAATCTCAAAAGTAAACCAGAAAGTCGGATGAAGGAAAAGGAGGGACAAGGGCATAGTAGTATAAAACCCATAATACTCATGTTGATTAAAGGCTGTTTTCTCTGCCAGAGTATGTTGTAGGCAAATAATAATCCCAATAATAGAATGGTCAACATTTCAGTGATTTTTTTTTCAATAGGACTTAGTAGAAAATATTTCTAAATGTTGTATGTTTTTGTTGTTCTTAGTTTTCTGAAGATAGTAACCAGAAGAATATGAGAATTCTAAGCCTTGAGTTGATGAAACTTAGAAACAAAAGAGAAGCGAAGATGAGGGTGAGTGATACCTTCAGTAAGTTTGCTGTGTCTGGATCTGGGGGTCTGAACAATTTCTCATTTCCTAAAACAGGTATTTCTATTGTGTAGAGTATGCTGGCAAAACAGGAAGGCATGGAGATGAAGCTGCAGGTCACCCAGAAGAATCTCGAAGAATCTCAGGGGAAAATAGCACAACTTGAGGGGAAACTGTGAGTGACTACAATGAAAGAGAAGTCACTTCGTTTAACCAGTTCTCGATTTACCTTCCTTGGCTAGTTCTTGTCCACCTTTAACCTTCCCTCCCTGCTTATCTCATTACCTGCCTCTACTTGCCCTATTTCTTTTCCCAAGTGACAGGTGAGCCTTAATCGTTCCCAAATATTTTATGCTGGAAAGATGTATGATGTATTACTTTTGTACATCCTCTATATCAGTGATGAGACAAGGCTTATAGTCTTTCTAATAGCATGATCTCGGGAAGCGGTAGTCAGACCAAAACTAAGAAGCACCGGTATGGGAAGCAATGATTAATGCACAGTCCTAGCCTCATTTTTATTACTCACTTTATTTCTCAGCTGTAACTTGCATACAGTAAACTGCACAGATCACAAGTATTCAGTTTAGTGACTTTTGACAATTGGATACACCTGTATAACCACCACCCAAAGAAGACAGAACAGTGCCAACCCTCACAGCTCCTTCATGCCCCTCGCTGCTCCCCTGCTCCTCCCCATGGTTGCCCGCGCCCCCTCCCTGCAGCCACTTCCTGCCTTCCATCATCACAAATTCATTTGGCCTGTTTTGGGTCATTTATCACAGCCTGCATGCGTGTATGTATACATGTGGTTTCTTTTGATTAATGTAATTTTTTGAGATTCACCTGTACTGTTGTGTATATTGTAGTTTGTTCCGTTAACTTCTGAGCAGCATTCCGTTATATGAATATGCCTCCATTTGTTCCTAATTCTCCTACTGATCAATATTTGGTATTGATCAATATCTGGGTCTCCAGTTTCTGACTGTTATTAATAATACTGCTCTGTATGCCTTTTCATAGACATGTTTTTCTCTCTCTCAAGTAAAATATCTGGGAGTGGAATTTCTGGGTCCTAGGGTAGCGTAAGTATAATGTTTTTTCAAAAACTCAAAGAGGTTGTGCCATTTTACACTCCCACCGAGCAATGTGTGATAGGTCTAGTTGTTCCACAT
The DNA here is from genome assembly GCF_048773025.1 of Camelus bactrianus. NCBI lineage: Eukaryota > Metazoa > Chordata > Mammalia > Artiodactyla > Camelidae > Camelus > Camelus bactrianus. Next base: position 17,806,773 of record NC_133560.1, on the reverse strand, counting down.
CCTCACCAACATATGATGTTGTCAGTCTGTTTGATTGAAGCCTTTCTAGTGTATGTGAAGCAGTATCTCTTTTGTGATTTTAATTTATTGCTATTAATAGCAAGCATCTTTTTACATTCTTATTGACCATTCATATATATCCTTTTGTAAGGTATCTATTTAGTCTCTTGCCCATTTCTCAAATTGAGGTGTTTGGAGGAGGTAAACACATAAGTAACTGAGTATCAGGCAGCCTGGAACAAAGGCTTTACAGCACACAAAATGCCATTTTGTATGTGTTGTATGGGAAACTATAGAAAAGATTATTTCTGTAACACTTGAAGTGTTGTAGGTAGTAGCTCTTATCATCACAGCACTTTTGTCAGAATAGATTTCGAAACCTTTCTCATTCAAAAAAAACAACAACTTAAGTCTCCTATTGGTATCTATTAAATTGTCGGCTACATCAATTAGTGGTTAAGAGTTTGGCCTCTGGTGTCAGCCAGCCCGAGACATGAGTACCTGGTACAGATCCCATGCTTACTGCATCACATATGATTATTATGTGTGCATTTCTTTTCAGTGTTTCAATAGAGAAAGAGAAGACTGACGAAAAATCTGAAACAGAAAAACTCTTAGAATACATCGAAGAAATAAGGTAATACAAAGAGCAGTTTTAAATTGGACCTTATTTTACTGAAGTGTGATGAATGTATCATTTCATCTCTTTTCAGTTAATGTTCCCTGTACTTATGTACACGTGCTCTTCAGCATAATTTGTTTTAATGCAGCTGTGCATCAGATCAAGTGGAAAAATACAAACTAGATATTGCCCAGTTAGAAGAAAATTTGAAAGAGAAGAATCATCAAGTTTTAAGCCTCAAGCAGTCTCTTGAGGAAAACGTTGCTCTGTTGTCTGAACAAGTAGAGGACCTGAATGCTAAATGCCAACTGCTTGAAAAAGAAAAAGGTACCCTACTGTTTATAGTACCACTTTCATTAGATAAGTACTACCTACAGTATTTTTTTAAGGTACTGCTATGTGAAAACAACTTTTTAAAATAATTTTATAACAGTAAAAATTTTGTTCTGTGTATGAGAATTTTTGTCTTTTACAATGTTTGTTCTCTGTTTATTTCAGTATGTACCTGGTCTTGACTGAAATATATGCAGTTCTGCAGTTCTTGACCTCCCCACTGGGTGGCCATTTAAAATTGGCAGATACACAGAACTAGATTTGGGGGTTTTCTTATATAACATATATACTATTTTGTATATACAAATGATACAAACTTCACAGTTATTTTTTTCCCCCTTTGGAAACACCTGATCTCTGGAACGTGCTAAAGCAGTGTAGTAGAATATCATGGGAATCTGGGTTTCTCAAAGTCATTATTAGTATCTAATTACAGCATTGTTAATGTTTTCCCTTTTCTAGAAGACCTCATCAATAGGGACAGAGAACGGGACGAAAATCTAAATGCTGAAATACGAAACTTAAAAGAGAGATCTAGTCTTGAAAAACAAGAACATGAAGAGCTACAACAAAAAGTACTGCAAATAGATTCACTTCTACAACAAGAGAAGGTAGTTTCCTACAGTATAAAAGGGAAACCTAGTCCTTCTTTTATGTCATACATTTCCCTGTGTATCAGAAGACCTTTAAATTGTATGTATTCTTTGCTCCAACAATTCTGTTTTCAGAATCTTATCCTGAGGAACTAATCATGACTATGCTTCATATTTAACTGATAACCACAGGGTTATTGCTAATGTGAAAAAAATTCAAGAACCAGCTGAAGCAAAATAAGGACATTGTTTAAAAAAAATTTTTTAGCACATTCTTGTGTTAGATTACTACATAGGCATTTACATTTCTGTAGTAAAAGAGTCTTAATTAGACAAGAAACAACATTAAGACTTTTCTAAAATCCAGATTACGCAAAGAATATTTTACATATCAATGAGGAAAAGGATAGTTCACTAAAAAAAAATGGGCATAGGATGGAAATAGACAGGTCTTAGAAGGAGGCATTCAGACAGCCTATAAATATGAAAAGAAATAGTGCCTTAGTAGTGATCAAGATTGGCACAAGTTAAAACATTTGATAATATGACATACTGGTGAGTGTTGGGCAAGCAGGCATTCATGTGCACTGATGTGAAATATTATATTATTGGACAACCTACAACAAGGGAATCTGATTTAAAAAGATCTCATCAACTATTTTTATTATATTTTAAATGACCTTTGCATACACAGTATATATCACCTATAGTTTTTTAAGTATATAAATATATAGAAAAAGATCATAAGACATATAATACCAAACTAGTGGTTATCTCTAGAATGAGAAAACTAAGACTAGAATGGGGAGTAGTCAAAGGCAATTTTCACTTTATTTGTAATGCTAGAATTTTTTTCACAATGGTGATTTACTCGTATTTATTTATTAGCATTTACTCATATAACTTTAAAGTATTTTTATACAACATTGAAATCATAGCACTCTTTTTACAGAATATCATTTGAGACAAATATATGATAAAAGCCAGTTGTAGAGTATGATTTTAGTTTTCTAAGAAGTGTTTCATAGGAAAAAAGACTGAAATAACATTTACCACAACGTTAACTATGACAAAATGGGTGTCTCTCTCTATTTTTCAAATTTCCTTGAGGCTCTTAGATTTAATGTCCATATTTTATTATCTGTACTTTTTTTGTCCAAAAAAAACCTCACAAGTTATTAAGTTTAACTTACTTATTTATTAAATTGTCAAAACCTTTCAAATTATTTTGATGATTTTCAATTTGGATGCAGGAATTATCTTCTGGTCTTCAGCAGAAGCTATGTTCTTTTCAAGAGGAAATGATTAAAGAGAGGAGTCTCTTTGAGGAAGAGTTAAAGCAAGCCCTGGAGGAGCTAGATAAATTACAGCAACAGGAGGAAAAGGCTGAAACTCTGGTCAAGCAGTTGGAAGAGGAAGCAGAATCTAGAGCTGAAAAACTCAAACTCCTAGAAGAAAAGCTGAAAGGGTTTGTATTAATAGGACCTCAATGTTTATATATGAGCTCAGGTGTTAAAAAGTGTTTTCTAGTACATTCTCTCAGGATTCTCAGACCAATCGTGTGAGTGGTCAGGTTATCTTTCACAAGTGAGGAAGTATTTTACAAGCAAGGAGTACACACAGAGAGGTTGTGCCTGCAAACAAGTATGACAGCCAAAGTCAGAAGCCATGTCCTTTCTTTATTTAAGGCCCAAAGTGAGTTTTAATAAACAACCAAGATTTGGGGTTCCTATACTACTCTTAAATTTTCTAAAAATTATTGGACATTAGCATTACAATAATAGCAGATTTAGAAAAATACCCCCAAAAACTATGATTCCCACCCTTTAATAAGAAACATTTCCATCTTTTGTCCAAGTGCATATCAGTTTACACAATGTAAATTATACTTTTAATTACCTTTTTGAGGGAGCACAAACACATCAGAAGCAACATGCAAATCAAGCAAATAGGAAACAACAACCAACACTGGTAAACATTCAAAAATAAAGTTATCACTGAAAGTAGAAAGCCTAAGATCTCATGTTTGTTTTTATTCTAATTCCTGCATTTGGGGAACAGTACTGAAGTGTAATTGAGGGAATTGTTCTAAACTGCAACCAGTCACAGGGAACAGGTGCTTTAAGAAACTTGAGTAAATGATGTCAGCTTCAGAAAGAAAGATGCTATAATCATGTATTCTAACTCAAAGAACTCAGTCCAGAGGTCAGGAGACAAAGATTTTATTACTAGATCTGTTAACTAGTTACGTGAATCTGAGCAAGACAACCTTAATTTCTTTAATTTTTTATTTCACTAGATATAAAGAATTATAAAATGATTTCTAAGGTCCTTTCCAGCCTGGAAATTTCAGAGAAAAAAATTAGAAGTTGACAGTGATTCCTCTAGGGGTCAGGAAAGAGAATATTTTTATTATAAACCTTTTTAGTACTATTTGATTGCTTTTAACTGTGAGGTACATTTTTAAATCCTATGCTCATTATGGCATGAATCTGACCAACTATCTTGTCTTGGTCTCCTACTTAGTCTGTCAGTGAATAAAGCTTCGTATTTATCATGTTAATTCTGTATGTTCTTTAAAAGATCTTTTATAAGCTCACATGCCTATTGAAAAATTTCTATCACCATTGTGGTAATGTAAAATATTAATATTTTTTAAATCTCTGAAATTTATAGAATATATTTCTAAAGATGACTTAAAAGCTATCCTGTCTTTGCAAAATAGCCCATTAAATAAGTTGTTGAATCTTTGAATAATTAATAATTTATTATGTGGGTTATTGATATAATCAAAATAAATCTATATAGTGCAAAAGAACTTTTTTTAATTTTTAAATTTTTATTTATTTTTAATTTTTTTCAAAAGAACCATTTTTAAAATGAAGTGTCCTTAACTGTACTTAGTGTTTCTTAGATGTTTAATTGCAGATAATTAAATTTTATTTAATCCAAGTTCTTTTTAACTGGTAATCCTTCACATTCTTTAGTCTTAGCTGCTGTCAAGATTCTGTTTTAGAGTCTTTAAGCTACTTCAAAAAAATGTTTAAATTACGTACATAAATTCATATGCTATGAAAAGATAAATAAATTAGGATGAAAACAAAGGTAAAATTAGAGCAGGAAAGATGAAGCTGTATGTAAATAGACATGCTATTATGTAGGTCATCAATTTAGGTCTCAGCTGTCCAGTAGCTGATAGAAACAGGAAGATACAGGATATATATGACTCACTGTCAAAGGTACATACTAGTCTCTTTCTTAGGGTAGTGATTTGCAGTTAGCATTTTATCTTTTAACTGTTCCTTTTGCTTAGGAAAGAAGCTGAGCTGGAGGAAAGTGGTGCTGCTCACTCTCAGGCCATCCTGCTTTTGCAGGAAAGGTATAACGGTACAGTGCAGAACCTGGAAGATGTTACTGCTCGATTTGAAAGGTATTTTTTATGTGGAGCCGGCACCCCGAAACATATATGAACAAGGGAGGGGGTGTTTACCTAGGGCAGTCTGTCAACAAAACAATCACATGAATGAACGGTTGCTATTACTTTAAATTCCATAGTGACCAACCGTAAATGGGCATATACTGTTAACCTGGTAGTGTGTATAGTAATTTCCTTTTCCCACTGTCCACTTCAAATTTCTCGCAGTCTCATACCTTTGGCACTTACCTGTCGTACTCCTGATGTCATCATTTCCATTATGAGGAATTCAAAGGCTTTTGTTTTCTCTTCATCGAACCTGTAAACACACCTGCGTTTGTGCTTATCCTGTCTTCCTCCCACTTATTACAGATGAAGCATCTCGTTCCTTCAGTGACCTCATTCCATCATTTATCCCTTGTCATAATTTTCAGCCTTTCTCCTAGAATTTCTCCTGTCAATATTAAGACATGTTAATGTACCTTCATCTTTAAAATACATTTTTAAAAACCTCCATTTACCCCCCCACCTCCTTCTGCAGCTATCCGTAACACCTCTTACTCCCAAAAAACACGCTTCTCACCCCAAAATTCTACTCTTCATAGCCCATCTTCCTAAGAAAAGATTATATACTGTATCTACTTCCTCACTTCCTATCCCATCTACTTGTTATTTTCCTTTAAAAAAAATTTATTTTGGTGGGAGAGTATAAATTGCAAACATAATACAACAAATACCTGTGCCTCTCACAATCTCACACCAAGAGTGTATTAACGTTAACATTTTTATTTGTATTTACTTTAGATCATTTCGGGGGGGGCTCTTCTTTTATCTGTTTGAGTACGTTCAATAAATAGAAAAGATACATAACACATACATAAATTATAAAGCATAAAGGTAAAATTGCCATGCATTATCTCATAAAATGCCATCTTTAGGCCAAAGATTTTCAACCATGTGGTATCTATATGAATTCCTCTACTAACCCATCTTCACGCCTTCCCCCAACAGGTAACACCATCTCAAAGCCTACATTAATTAATTTCCTTGCTGTTTTCCTGTATGTAATTTTGTCACATGTATATCCATACAAATAATATATTGTATAACATTGCTTTTTCCTGAACTTCACCAAAAAATGTCATCGTAGTGTATGCCATAATGTGGGACTTCCCCTTTCACTCTACATTATGTGTGTTTCTAGGATTGAATCACGTTGTTGCCTGAGGCTATAGTTTGTTCATGATCGCTGCTATAGGATATTTTATCAATCTTGCACTATTTATCCATGCTCACTTTGGGCTCCTGGGTTGTTTCCCATTTCTTTCATTTTATTAATACTACTCTTTAATTATTCTTGTAGTCTTCTGGTATACACTTGTGAGCATTACTCTGAAGTCTGACTTATGTGAATCTTCAACTTTAAAATTTCATGCCAAATCACTTTACATAGCAAGAGTGAAAATCTACACTCCCACTGTTGATGTGTGAGTTTCCATTGATCTCTCTCCTCTCCAAAGTGTGTTAGCCTTCATAAATTTTGCCTGTGTACTAAGTGTAAAATAGCTTCTTCTTGTGGACAATTCATCTTTCCTTTTCTGTAAAAGGCTCATATATGACTTTTGTTCATTTCTCTATGGGATTGCCTTTTCCTTATTGATTTGTAGAGTTTTTATCAGTAATATGGGTTGCAAATGTCTACTCCCAAAGTGTGACTTGTCTTTTCATTTTCTTTGTGGTTTCTTCTGATGAAAGAATTTCTTGATTTTATTGTAGTTAAGTTTATAGGTTTTTACATGGACACTTTACATCTAAGAATTTCTTCCTATTCCAAGAGCATAAAGATATTCACCTGTGTTTTTTCTACAAGTTTCAAAGTTTCACTTTTAACTTTTTCATCTAGAACTGATTTCTGAGTATCCAGTGATAAAGGGGTGAAATTTATTTTTGTTTTTCCATATGGATAACCAATTGCCTAGTACCTATTTATTGCATAGTACCTTCTTTCCCCAGTGATCTGTTCCTATATGTGATATGTTATGACACACATACCATATATATATACACATACATTTAATGTATGTGAATTTATTTTAATTGTAATTTTTGTATGTCAGCATAAATATGAATTATTTAAGTTAATATAAATATATATATATATAACTTTTAGTGCTGTTATCAACCCTGTAAAATGGATTTTCCTTCTTGCTACTTTGAAAAATAGTGCCTTAGGAAGTTTTTAGCTATTCTTTGATGTTACTTGCCATCAGTATGCTAAGAGTGTTAAAATTTATTCGTTCAAACCAAACCTCTCCCTTCAGCTCCCTACCCATGTATCCGGCTGCCTGCTTGCCATCTCCAGGTATCTGTCTCACTATTGTCTAATACAACTGGTCAAAACAACTCTTGATCTTTTTTCTCTCTCTTTCTACCTCTAGTCTCTCATTCTGTTTTATTTCAGCCAGTGACATCTCCATCTTCCAAGCGTCTCTTTCTGTAAATCTTAGAGTCATCTTGATCATTTTCTCTTCCTTTTCCCCAACATCCAATCTATTTCTTGAATCTTTCAATTCTGTCTCCAAAAGTGATCTCACATCTTACTGCTGCCAACTCCTTGGTCCAAGCCTCCTTCACCACTCACCTGGGCTGATGAATAATTGTCTTCTAGTTATTCCTCCAGTTTTATATTCCAGGCCCTTCCCCAGTCAGTTCTCCACGTATCTCTAGAATAATCTACACACTTACTAAAGTCTCTCCTTTACCCCTCGGGTAAATCCCTTGTGCCCCACTGGTGATGCCTGGCCTCATGCCTCTTGCTTCTGCTCCTGCCTCTCCTTTTCATTAGACTGCAGTCCCAACTCTTAATGGACTGGGTTGCACCTGCCTCTGAGCACATACATGTCTTTTCCCTCTGAAATACTTTCCCCAACTGGCTAGCTAAATCCTCCTTATCCATCATGTCTCAGCTCAACTATAAATTACTCAGAAAGGCTTTTTCTGAATCACTAACCAAAATGTAGGTTCTCCTGTTCTATCAGGAGGTGCTCTGTAGTTTTCCTTCATAACACTCATCCAAATTTAATTTTATATATATATATATATGTATGTATGTGTGTGTGTGTGTGTTTTTGTTTTTTGTTTTTTGTTTTTTTGCAAAGACCTGAAGAGGTATTTTTTCCTATCTTACCCACAAGACCGTAAACTCTGTGACAGTAGGTAGGGGGATTGTGTGGTCTTTTTTGTTTGTTTTGGAGTAATTGTCATGTTTTTAGTTGATTTTTGTTCAACTCTTTGTATAGTTTCTGCACACAGTAGGCACTTGACTCCTTTTTCTTTAAATGAACAGCATATGCCATATAAGCTCAAGTAAGTACTGACTTCAAAACACTGAGTTCTTATCAGTGCAAATGCGTAATTAGATTATAAGATTTTGTTTGTTTTACCTGAAAGTATAAAACATATAAACTAATCAGATATATATTTGTCATGCATACAGTAGTTAGAAAAAAAAACCTTTAATTTTTTTTCTCTTTTATAAGCTATAAAGCATTAACAGCAAGTGAGATAGAAGATCTTAAGCTGGAGAACTTAGCACTTCAGGAAAAAGTAGCCAAAGCCGAGAAAAGTGCAGAAGATGTTCAACATCAGATATCGGCAACTGAGAACGCAAATCAAGAATATGCAAGGTACGCAGCAGAGATAAAACCTGCCCACACTTGTGGCCTTAGAACCACTAACACAGCTTAATGTTGTTGAAAGCCAGGTACTAAGTCATGCAGGAAATTGTAGTCCAGTGCCTTGCTTTGAGTGATCTTCAACTGCAAATTAAGAATTTACACAGGGGGGAAAAAAGTGAAAAACTTTTTGAAAGTAAAATTCTTGAGAGTTCCTTGAGCTTAAAAAAAAAAATGTAGTTAAAATGGCTGTAAATTGTTTAGTAGACTCTTCTTTCTCAAACCCAAGGGTGCTTCTAGAGCTGCAGACCAAATCAGCACTTAAAGAAGCAGAAGTTAAAGAAATCACAATTTCTTCTCTTAAAAAAATAACTGATTTGCAGAACCAACTCAAGCAGCAAGGTGAAGACTTTAAGAAACAGCTAGAAGAGGAAGAAGCAAGGTAACCTAGGTTTAGAACCTAAATGCCAAGTACCTCAGTTATTTTTTTCTAATATACTGTGTTTTTTTGCTTTGTTTTGTTTTGGTGGGGGAGGTAATTAGGTTTATTTACTTATTATTATTTTTTATTTAACAGAGGTACTGGGTACCAAACCCATGACCTTATGCATGCTAAGTATGCACTCTACCACTGAGCTATACCCTCCCCTCTATTATACTATGTTTTAAATTTAATTTTCTCTTACAGAAATACTGGAAAAGAAAACTCATTGGCAGAATTAACTGAGGAAATGAATAAATGGCGTCACCTCTATGAAGAACTATATAATAAAACAAAACCTTTTCAGGTTTGTCAACTAGGCCTAAACTTATTTGCATTTAAGAATTCATTTTTAATAAATAAATAAGTAAGTAAATAAATAAATAAATAAATAAATAAATAAATAAATAAATAAATAGAATTCATTTTTTCCTCATCATAATCACGACATTGACTTGGTTTTTCTGAAAGATCATTTTGCTCTGCATTTCCAGTGCCAATTTAACTTCCTATTCAAGAAGATGGTTTACAAAGTTTATTAAATTATTATGCATATATTTTTTAATGTAGCCTCTATGGGCTTAAAAAATACCTTATGGAGGCCGGGGATATAGCTCAATGGTAGAGCACATGCTTAGCATGTGTGAGGTTCTAGGTTCAATCCCCAGTACCTCCATTAAAAAGAAAAAAGAAGAAGAAAATACATTATAATAAGATTCTTAAAGTTAGTAGCTTAGAAGGCTCTCCAGATACAAACTTTTAGTAACTAATCTGTGTAAATTTTTGATACTTACTTTGTTGTGGTCTTTCTCAGTGTTTCTCTAACACATTAACCTTAAAGGGATAAATGCTGATGTTGGTACTTAAATAAAATATGAAGACAGAATTGATTATATTGTGGTGATGTGGCTAATACAGATTATGCTGACTAGCAGGCCTTTTTTCCTTGTTTCTTTCTCTCTGTTTTCATGATTTTTGGAATGAAAAACACTTTTTTTAAAAGGAATCTGAGAATTTGTGGACAGCCCTGGGAATAATTTAGCATGATCTGTTTTTGTGTTTTGTTGTTTTTTGTTTTTTGGGGTTTTTTTTGCTTTCACTTTAGTTTTCTTTATAGTTTTTAATGAGTCTAGTAAGATTTAACAGTTTGAAGTTTTAACTTTATAAAAAAAATGTATTTTTCAGCTACAACTGGATGCATTTGAAGCAGAGAAACAGGCTTTGTTGAATGAACATGGTGAAGCTCAGGAACAGCTAAATAAACTAAGAGATTCATATGCTAAATTATTAGGTCATCAGAATCTAAAGCAGAAAATCAAGCATGTTGTGAAATTGAAAGATGACAACAGCCAACTCAAATCGGTTTGTAAAATGACACTTAGTTCTATTGATACTGGGGTGGGGTAGTTTTTATCCTAACTATAACATTTAAGTAAAATGAAAGACTTTGGTCTCAGAAAAAACTAACAGTTTATAGAGGAAAATCCAACTGAGAATTATGGATGTGTTTTAGAGTGTTGACCAAATGGGTTTTAGTGTTCTCGGGTTTCCCAACTACCTCATTAGTATATTGAAAATTACCAGTGTAATTGGAAGCATTCATAAAGCTTTACACATAATTTTTATTTACATAATAGCAAAGTCTTTAATATAAATAAACATAAAGATAATCAGTGTTCAAATATAGGCATTTTAAGTTTTTTTTTACCAGCTTTATTGAGATTTAATTCACATACCATATATACAATTCATGCATTTAAAGTCTAGAACTCCATGATTTTTAATATATTCACAGATAGGTGTCACCATCACTGTGGTCAATTTGAGAACGTCTTTATCACCTAAACATGAAACTCCTAACGTTTTAGCTGTCATCTTCCTTTTGCCTCATCTATGTTTCCCACCACTTTTTCTTTCTATAAATTTTCCTATTCGGGACATTTATTACTTGTGGAATCAAATAATATGTAGTCTTTTGTAACTGTCTTCTTTTGACTAGCGTGTTTTCAAGATTCATCCAAATTGTAGCATGTAGTGGTACTTCGTTCCTTTTTATGGCCTAGTAATATTTTATTTTGTGGATATGTCACATTTTATTTATCCATTTGTCATCTGATGGACATTTGGGTTGTTTCTACCTTCTAACTATTATGAATAACGCTACTATAAACATTCATGCAAAGTTTTTATGTGAACATGTGTTTGTTTCTCCTGGGTTATTCCTAGGAGTGAAATTGCTGGGTCTATGGCAACTTTATGTTTACCATATGTTGTATTGTTGGAACTGTTGGTTTTCCAAAGCAGCTTTATCATTTTACATTCTGCCAGCAGTGTATGAGGATTCCGATTTCTTCACATCCTCACCGACACTTACTATCCAACTTGTTGATTCTAACCATCCTAGTGGATGTGAAGTGATTCCTAATTGTGGTTTTGACTTGCATTTCCCTGATAACTAATGGTGTTGAGCATCTTTTCATGTGCTTTTTGACAATTCGTACTTCTTCCTGGGAGAAATGTCTATTCAGATCCTTTGTGCATTTTTTAAATGGATTATTTGTCTTTTTAATGAACTGTGAGAGTTCTTTATATATTCTGTATATAGTCCCTTTACAGAGGTTTTATTTGAAAATATTTTCTTCCATTCTTCACAGTGTCTTTTTACTTTCTTCATCATGCTCTTTGAAGCACGAAATTTTGATGAAGTCCAGTGTGGGTTTTTTTTCCCTTTGTTGCTTATTCCTTGGCATCTAACAATCTTTTGCTAAATCCAAGGTCATAAAGATTTACTCATATGTTTTCTTCTAAGAGTTTTATAGATTTGGCTCTTACATTTAGGTCATTTATCTACTATGAGTTAATCTTTATCTACAGTGTGAGATAAGGGTCCAACTTCGTTCTTTAGCATGTGGATGTTCGGTTGTCCCCACAGCACTTGTTGAAGAGACTATTCTTTCCCCCAATGAATGGTCTTGTCACCCTTTTTGGAATCAGTTGACCATATATGTTTATTTCTAGACTCTCAAACATATTCCATTGATCTATACTTCTGTCCTTCTACCACCACCTTGTCTTGATTACTGTTGGTTTGTAAATCTTGAAACCAGGAAGCTTGAGTAGTCCTACTTCATTCTCTTTTTCCAGGATTCTTTGGCTATTCTGAATCCCATGCAATTCCTTATGAATTCTAAAGTCAGCTTTTCGGTTGACAAAGAAGTCAGCTTCTTGATTCTGATGGGAATTGTATTGAATCTGTAGATCAGTTTGGGGCATATTGCCATCTTAACTATATTAAGTCTTTCAATCTATTAAAATTTTTTTGATTATTTAGATCTTTAATTTCTTCCAACAATATTTTGTGGTTTTCAGAATATAAAGTTTTGCACCATTTTTGTTAAATTTATTCCGAAGTATTTTATTCTTTTTTGATGCTATTATAAGTGCAGTTTTTTTCTTAATTTCATTTTTGGATGGTTCATTACAAGTGTATAGAAATACAACTGATTTTTGTATATTGATCTTGTATCCTACAATCTTGCCAAACTTGTGTAGTAGTTGTAATACTTTTTTAGTGGTTTCCTTAGGATTTTCCGCATAGAATATCTTATCATCTGCAAAAAGAGATAGTTTTATTTCTTTTCTAATCTGAATGCCTTTTATTCCTTTTTCTTGCCTACATTCCCTGGATAGAACCTCCAGTACAATGTTGAATAGAAGTGATCCTTTTTCATTCCTAATCGAGACGAGAAGCACTCAGATTTTCACCATGAACTACGATATTAGCTGTGCCTTTGTCACAGATCCTATTCCTCAAGTTGAGGAAGTTCCCTTCTTTTACTAGTTTTTTGAGGTTTTTATCATGAAAGCTGTTAAATTTTGCCAAATGCCTTTTCTGTTTTTATTAAGGTGATCATGTGATTTTTTAAAAATTCTATTGGTATGATTAATTGGTTGATTCATTAATTGATTTTGGGATGTTAAATCACCCTGCTTTCCTGAGATAAATCTCACTTAGCCATAGTGTATACTTCTTTTACATATTGCTGGATTTGCTATGCTACTATTTTCAGAGGACTTTTTTCATCCATATTCCTAACAGATACTAGCCTTCAGTTTTCATGTAATATCTTTGGTTTTGATATCAGTGTAATGCTGACCTCATAAAATGAGTTGGAATGCATTTCATCCTTCCTGTTTTTTGGAACAGTTTGTGAATAATTGGTATTAATTCCTCACTGAATGTGTAGTAAAATTCAGTGGTGAAGTCATCTGGACCTGGGCTTTTCTTTGTAGGTGGCTTTTGATTATTAATTCAGTCTCTTCACTTGTAATAGATCTATTCAGATTGACTGCTTCTTCTTGAGACAGTTTCAGTAGTTTGTGTCTTTCTAGGAATTTGTCCATTTCATTTAAGTTATCCAACTTGTTCGTTTATTGTTGTTTATAGTATTCCTTTATAATCTTTTTTATTTTGGTAAGGTCAGTAGTAATGTCCCATCTTTCACCAACATGATCTTTAATAATTATTTATTGACTGTATTTTTTCTTACATAGGAGGTGTCAAAACTCCGCGCTCAGCTTGCTAAAAGAAAGCAAAGTGAAGCAAAACTTCAAGACGAATTGAATAAAGTTCTGGGTATCAAACGCTTTGATCCTTCAAAGGCTTTTCTTCATGAAAGTAAAGAAAATTTTGTTCTCAAAACCCCATTAAAAGAAGGTAAGAAATGAATAAATGTATAGAAGTATCTTCTTGTTTTGGGTTTACTTTCACAGCATTGAACAGTTTCTGATACAAAAGAAATTCTTACTGAGATTTTTGTGTAAATGCCTTTCCTTTCCGTATTCTATACTCTATTCTGTTTGTCCAGATCCCATCTGTCCTTCAAGCCCAATTCATTCCATCTTCCTTGAAACCTTGTCTGACTTTTTTGCTCTTACCCACCCCCTACCAGAATTATTTCCTCTGTCATACCTTTAGCATGTTTAACCTAAATGTTCAGTTTGTAGTTTTGAAGAAGTAGATTTTCTCTCCTTCTCGACTGCAAATCTCTATATCTTTGATAATAAATTGAAATTGGCTGAAATAGTGAATGAAGAAATATAAATAAAATTGTACTACAGAATGCAAGCCATTGCTTCATCTGCCTCAGAGAAGATAGAAGGTGCTTGCCTTTGGTTCATGATGACTGATAAATCGGTTTTAATTTAGAAAACTAACACTACTATTTAATACTCCTTCTAGGCAATGCAAACTGCTCCTGAGCTCTTAATGGAATTTCAAGAATCATGAAAGTAAAAACATCTGAAAAATCTGTTGAAGATTATTTCATTTTTATTTTTATTGTTGCTGCTTTTTAGTTATTATAATGTTTGTAATGAATATTTTTAAGCTTTATATTTAATATTAACTTCCTATCCTTACATGTGTGAAAGGACGTTCAATGTTTTTACCACTCTGCTGGCATTTTATTTTCTATTGTCCATATTTCTTCCTTGATGCTTACCCTTATCACCTCATTCTAAACCTTCTAACAGGCTTTCCAGCTTTCCAACTCATCCCATCAAATCCACTTTCTTTTAAAAATCACTCGTATTATTATTTCTCTATTCTGAAATCTTAGATGGTTTCAAGATTATAATCTCAAGGTTTTTTAGTTCAATACTGGAGGCTCTTTCTAACCTGAACCTCTTAATCTAGTCTAAAACACCCTGGCTTGTTCTTGCCTCTACTTTGATTCTCCTCATAATGTTCATTCTGTCCTACCCATCATCCATTTACCCAATTCAAGTAAGAAATAAAGGTAAGCTTAATTCTATAGTAATATCTTTATCTCTTACCAGAGTCACTGACTTGGTCAATAATTTGCAGATTCCTAGACTCCATCCCAGCCCTCCTAAATTAAAATCTGAGGTTTAGTCTGAAAATCTGCATTTTTAACAAACCCTGCAATTAATTCTTAGAAACTCTGCTCATAACCTCTTTAGAGAATTTGTCTTATACTGCTTGGCATCTGCCTGATTAATGGGTGTTTGATTAATATTTATGTAATGTGAAATAAAATTACACATTAAGTCACTGACCCAAGTATTCAACTTGTATTATATGAAGTTAATTACATTAATTCTTCTATTTAAGGTGTATTTATTTTCTCTGCCCTACCCTCTCTACCTCATCTCCAGAATCACTAATGGTAGTATACAGCTTAGGAAGTGGTAATTCTCCATCTAAAATATTTACACAGGTGGTATAATATTATAAGCTACCTTTTTTGTATGTTTCTCCATTGATGGACCAACAGAGACTATTACAATCAGAATTGCTTTTCATAATGAAAGTATTTCATTAGATCTGAATGCATAATTAAGTTCAGAGAAAAGTTAGAAATTAGAAAAAAAATTATCTAACAAAATCAAATAGTTCAAGACTTCAGCTTTTAGCCAAGATGGAGTAACAAGAGACCAGATCTATTACTCCTCCCCCTACACTACACACACACACACACCCCTAAAACTATCAAAAAATGACAAAATCTACAAAACAATGATTTTAAAGATGCTGGCCGGAAGGTAACAAAAGATAACGATCCCTGAGATATCAAGAAAATCAAGGTAACCCCTGCAGTTGCTCCCTGTTAACAGCCGTGACAGCTGTGTCTTTGAATGTGTCACGTTAACGTCATCTCTGGTAAATAGGACTCACCTACTGGGGTACTGGGAGAATTTAATTTGAAATGTGCATGAATAAGGGGGAAAAAAAAAAAAGGCCGTGAGAGAATTTTCAAACTATAACGCAGGCAAGGAAAACCCAGGCAGAACCCACCCAATCATCTGAGTTGAAAAGACAGAACTGAGATCTGGATTGATCAGGGAGGCTAGCGTTTACAGGACAGAGTACTAGAAAGGAGAAAATTGCACAGAGAGTTCTGGAGATCTGCAAAGATTCCCCAAGTATTCACCTGAATGCTGACTGGTCATGCATATGAGGAAACTACCTGAAGCCTGGGGAAGAACCACCCCTAGAAATTAATAGTAACAGTGCTCGAAGCTCACATAGGCTAGGAATGCTGCCCGTTCCCACCAGCTGGACTGGAAAGGCTCATGATTTACAGGGCATCATGTAGGATATACAGGAGGACTCAGTACTGAGGGGTAATTAGTCCTAAAGTGAGCACTGCTCTGGCCCCACCTAACAAATCTTGAAAGAAATTGGAAAGGATCAGACTCTCTAAGAAACTTAGTTGTTACATCCCAGAACAAAGCTCAGGAAAGTATATAGGCTTATAAAAATGTCAAGTACCCAAAAAAGTAAATTTGACAGTTTCTAACATCCAGTCCAAAGATTACCAGATATGCTGAGAGGCAGGAAACACCACCCATAATTCAGAGAATGATCAATCAACCCAGAACTGACACAGAAGTTAGAATTAGCAGGGGACATCAAAATAGCTATTTCATATATGCCATACATACCAAAACATAGTGAAGATATTTAACATTAAGAAAAAGACCCAAATTGAACTTGTAGAGATAAAAACTACAATACATAAGAAGAAAAAAAAAGTACTCTCAATGGGAATCACAGCAGATCAGACATTGCAAAAGGGAAAAAATCAGTGAACTTGAAAACATAACAATAGAAACTATGTGAAATGAAACACAGAAACGAGGTTCAAAAAATGAACAGAACAATGAGGTGCTCTGGGAAAACTTTAAGTGGCCTAATGTATATGTAATGGGGGTTCCCAAAGAGGGGACAGAAAAAATCATTTGAAGAAATAATGGTGGAAACATTTCCAAACGTGATAAAAACTAGGAACCCACAGAGCCAAGGAATTCAACGAACCCTAAGAACAAGAACTATGAAACATCACAAATTGCAGAAAAGCAACAATAAAGAAAAACTATCAACCTAAAACTCTCTCAACACAGGTGACGTCTTCAGAAGCAAAGGTGGAAAACGATTTTCAGACATAAAAAACTTTTCTTACAACTTTAGTCTCCTTAAAAGATAACTGATCAAACAAAAACAGCAACAATATGGTGTGGAGTTTACACATATTTAAAATTAGAATATGATAGCAATAGCTCAAAGCCCAGGAGGGAAGAGATGGAAGTATATGTAAGTTTCTTATCCTCTGTGTAAAGTGGTATAATGTTACTTAAAGACAGACTGTGGTAAGTTAATAATGTATACTGTAAACCCCAACACAATCACTAACATAAAACACTTGTAGCCAGTAAACCAACAATGAAGATAAAATGGAATTATATAGAGTATTCAATTGATTCGAAAGAAGGCAGAAAAAGGAAAAGGAAAACAAAGAACAGATGGGGCAAATAGAAATCAAATAGTAATATGATGAGTTGGAACTTAACTATATTAGTAGTCACATTAAATGCAAATGGTCTTCATATATTAAAGTACAGAAATGATCAAATTAAACAGCAAGAGCTGACTATATGCTGCATACAAAAATGCACTTCAGATAATAAAGACAAAAATAGGAAAAAGTAAAAGGATGTGAAAAGAAATACCACGCAGAAGGGTAATAGCAGCAGGATGGCAGAACAGGAGGACCTGGTCCCTTTCCTCCACACACTGATTCAGCGACAACACAGAGACAGATTCCCTTTGTGAGAAATCCAGAAACTAGTTGAAAGTGCCAAGAACCCACAATGAGGAAAATATAAGTCTCTTCAACAAATAGTGTTGGGAAAATTGGATATCCACATGCAAAAGAATGAAATTGGAACCTTACCTTACACTATACTCAAAAATCAACTCAAAAAGGATTAAAGGCTTAAGTGTAAGGATTTAAAGTGTAAAACTACTGTGATGAAAAATGGGGGAAAGCTTCATGACATTGGTCTTGGCAATGATTTCTTGGCTATGATACCAAAAGCTCAGTCAAGAAAAGCAAAAACGGACTACCTCCACTAAAAACTTTCTGCATAACAAAGGAAACAACAAAATGAAAAGACAACCCACAAAATTTGAGACAGTATTTGTAAACTATATAGTAGATAAGGAGTTAATTTCCAAAATATAGAAGGAACTCCGGCAACTCAGCAGCAAAAATAAATAACCTCATTTTTTTTTAAAAGGAGAGTATTTGAATAGATATTTATCCAAAGACATACAAATGGCCAATGGTGTGTGAAAAGATGCTCAGCATCACTCGTGTCAGGGAAGTGTGCATCAAAACTGCAGTGAGATGTCACCTCCCACCTATTAGGATGGCTATTATCAAGAAGACAAAGATGAGTGTTGGCAAGGCTGTGGAAAAACTGGAACCTTTGTACAGTGTTGGTGGGAATGCTTCTTTTACTTAGTATAATAATTTTGAGATTCATCTTTCAACAGCAATTCAATTAACAATCCAATAGGGTGGGGGGAGGAATTTCACTTGAGTCAAACTGAGGATTACAACGTGGGAAACAGACTCTCTTAAAGCTTTGAGAACTCTTCCGCCAGTTAGTAGCTGAAAGCAGTCATACATTTTCAAGACAAAGTTTCATATAGCAAAATGACACCATGATGTTTACATTAACTTCACCAAAGGCACACAGTCCAGGTGAGCACATACAAAGCAAGCAGTGAGTCACTGGACCCTTCACAGAGCTGGGAAAGAACTCTATTCTTTTAGGAAGTTACAGTGCTAGCGTCAGAAGAAAGGAGGAAAAAATAATCTTTACGGTGGAGCAAGTGCTCTCACCTTTGTTTTAAATAGTTAACAATTGTCTTTAATATTAAAATTGGAAGAAATAGTAAACCCACCCATTGGTTTTCTGTATGAAATACAATGCAAAGCTTATTAAGGGGAAATATGAGTCCTCTTAAATTAAAAATTTAACAAGAAAGGATGCGCATTGTATGACTTTTGGTTTTTTGTTTTTAACACGTTTATGGTTATGGTTGTATGGTTCCTGTACAGTAAACTACACATATTTCAAATGTTCAATTTGATGAATTTTGATAGATGTATACACCAATGAAACTACCACCACAATCAAGATGGCTAACATTTTCATCGCTCCCCAAGAGGTGCAATTTTCAAATTCCCAGTTTATCCCTTCCCACCCCCTTTACCCCCGGTAACCATAAGTTTGTTCTTTATGTCTGTGAGGTGCTCCCATCTTGGACGCACTCTGGTTAATGTGAAATGCAGGTGCACACTGCACATTAGGGAGGGAGGGAGGAGGCCCAAACAGACACAGAGAATTTTATGTTTAATTTGTTTTTTCCTGCCTTAAAACATAAAATTTTATTTCATCGCATTCATGTAGTTCATTTCTTTGTACCGTGGAATATACCACAATTTGTCCATCCTCTCACCCATTGACAGATGTTTGGGTGGTTTCTAGTTTTAGGTTATTTTGAATTAAGCTGCTGTGACTATTCTTGTGCAAGTCTTCATGGATATATGCTTTCATTTCTCTTGGGTAAGCACCTAGAACTGGAATTTTGGGTCATGGGGTAGGTGCATCTTTGACTTTATAATAAACTGCCAAACAGTTTTCTAAAATGTTTGTGTAATGATACGTCCCACTAGCAATGAATGAGCATTCTAATTGCTCAGAATGCTTGTTAGCCTGTAATGTTACCAATCTTTTTAATTTTAGCCATTCTGTTAGGTATGTAATGGTATCTCAGTGTGATTTTAGCTTCCAGTTCCCTGATTTTGAGCATCTTTTTATGCGATTGTTGGCCATTAGGTCTTCACTTTATAAAGTATCTGTTCAAAACTTATGTCCATTAAAGAATAATTTTTTTTTAATATTGAGTTGTAGGAGTTCTTTAAGTATTCTGAATATGTCCTATTCAGATATATGTATCAAGATTATTTTTCCCAGTCTGTTTTGCTTATTAATTTTGTTAAATTGTCTTTTAATAAACATGTTTTAAATTTTGAATTTCATCAATTTTTAAAAATTGTATATTCTTTATCACTTACAGACCCTCTGCAGGCCTCATAGAGTGTACCACGTCCTAGGTACTCCAAGCCGGTAGAACATAAAAAGTTCAGTGGTATTTTTTTTTTAGCTCTACCTGAATGGCAATATTTTAGTTGTGTTCTTGACTTCATTACAGAGCCTTCATCCAGAACAGTGGTTTAAAATTTACTGAGCAGATTTCCGCCCCCTCCCCTACCTGCCTTGAAACTGTTAAAAATAGGGTTGCTGAGCTCCACTCCGACTGAATGATTTCGTTTCACAGTTCTGCTGGCTTGTCGGGGAATCACTGATCTAGTTGTCCTAAATGCTTGACCGAACTTAAGGCTACTCCACCTACCACTTCCTCAAACAGAGGGCAGGACACTGTTAATGGAAAAAAACCTGTTGCATTTTCATTTCCGCGTACTGTTACCACCAGTCCCTTTCACAGTCCTTGGAAGCAGTTAATTAGAAAGCACTGGGGGGAAAGCGCTGGAGAACTTTACCAGATTCTGTTGTAATAAGGCATAACTGAATAAAATATTTCAGAACAGGAATCACTTGCATGGTCAGCGTGCTTTCCAACTGCTGGCTCTTGCTTTTCTTTTGCAAGAGAAAATTGCAACAAGTCTTCACAGGAAGTTTTTTGTTGCTCCATCTTTATTTCTCTTTCAGAAGAAAAAAAAGTTGGTTCTCCTAATGGCTTTGATAATACACCCTCACTTGGTTGGCAATAAAACATGAAACTTCTCATTGGGTATTTTCAAGACTGCCACGAGGAATCAGCTGCCAGTTTACTGCAATGTGGAAAACTGCACGAGAGTCTGGGATTGGACTCAAAATGCTAATTTCAAAGGTCGAGTGAAGCTGCGGCTCACGTTTTCGCTTGCCGGCGCTCTCTGCAGGCAGAACAAAGACCCAGCCCGCGAAGGCGGAGGCTGAGACCCATCTCAAATCTGCTTTCCTGAGATAATTTTGGAATCATGCCTGAAATGCCGGAGAACATGGAACAGGTAAGAGCTAGCTATTCAAGAAAAGAAGCATTCTGGAGTTAGAGTTTCCTTAAAAGCATTCCAATGAACCTCTGGAAAAAACCAAAGGGTGTGTTAAAAAGAAAATAAATGGGTGTCATTCATTTCTTTAAAACATACTACTTTGGGACTTGGAAGAATAAAGCAACTTTAATTATTGACCCTTTATGGATAGCTCAGCTAAGTCTCAATTGACCAAAAAAGAAAAAAAAAAAAAAAAAAAAGCAAAACAGAACAGCAGTTTCATTTATCAGATTAAATGTAGGGGAAGGTTCTATATAAATAACGATTTTATCTGTAGTTGTGTGCTCCAGCCTTTCGTTGTCTTGGCATGAACTGAATCTGCTAAGCGAACTTTTAGCTCCAGATTGCTCTCTTTAAATTTATATAATTAGCCACCACATGAACTTGGATATTGGCTGTATAGCAATGGCGTTTTTATTCAGAGAAACTTTGATTTTCAAAAAGAATGATTAAAACCTATACATGAACATATGCCCCTAGAACCATACCCAAGTTTTACCTGGCAAGTATCAAACCAGATTCTCAAATGTAGACAAGTAAACTCTTTTTGTTCCTCACTTCAGATAAGGCTGATCTGAGAATCAAAATGCTAATTGCATATGCATGTCCTTAAATCATCTTCACGTTGAGCACTTAATTTTTTTTCCTAGTCAGATTAGATTGCATCACCTGTTGCAACTGGAAACTTTACAAAAATTCCCAGTTTTTAAAGAGGGGAGGGTCAAGAGGATCTTGAATCCACCTCCCCCACTACTTACCCACACCTTTTCTTTGAAGTTGGCAGATTATGCACGGTTAGCCTTGGGGCATTCCTCTCGAGGACTCTAAATAATGCTAAATTGATTAGCAGCCTGGATCAAAACAAAAATTGAAAAGGGGCCTGAAGCTCTCTTCTGTTACTGTTCCAAAGAAACTTTATGCTTAACGCAAATAAGATGAGTTATTGTTGGGGGTTGGGTAGGAAGGAAAGTCATGGGACTCAGACGTGGAAAAACTTTTCGAAATCTTGGTCTTTAGCTCTAAGATTAAACCAGAAAAGGTTTATGAAAGTAATGTTTCAAAAAGATCCAAGCAGTAATCACTTTTGTGGACGACTTTTAAGGTCTTGGTGTATCCTGTGTGGTTGGACAAGAACACTCAAACTGTTCGGTGTAAAGCTGACGAACCCTACGCAGTCCATGCGCGGGTTTTTTTCCGAGTAAATTTCACAGGCATCCCAGTGGGCGGGGTACTTTTTTCGGTTTTGAACTGCAAGAGGAATCAGTTGCATGCTAGGTCAGCCTCAGTGCTTAGGGCTGTTTCTGCCTTATCACTTTACAAAAGCGCGATACAGATGGTATAAGGTCCGGCATTACTCTCTTCCTCTGGTTCCCTTAATTTTCGGTGGTGGCGGAGGCTCGGCTCCTGTAGCCCAGCGTTGCAGCCTGTAAGGCGGTGCTTCTCAAAGGGTGGTCTTGTTTCCTGTTAAATTCTCTAAAATGCAGAGTCCCAGACTCGACTACCACAGCTCATTCTGCAGTTATTGGTGAAGTCCGAGAATCTGCGTTTCAAAGAGGCACCCAAATAATTCATCCCCCAGTCCCTTTACCCGTTTTTATTTTTAACTAGTTAAAAATAGTTTGACATCTTTGGAATTTCACACGTACTACTTTCTAGCATCTCAGAAAGACAAATGGGTTGTCGAGGTGTTAAGGACTCAGAATGCTAACACTTTAATTTTTATTCCAGTCTCTTTCTAAATCTCTCAAAAAGCACTCAGAGCTCTAGAAATAATGTCCATCGTGCCTCCACCCCCTCGCCTCACCCCTCCCACCATGACTTTAAAATGCTTTCTCTCACTTTACGTATTACATGCCCAGTTGATTCTTAATGCATTGCGCACAGTCTATACACTTGAAAGTCCAGGCAATCCAGTTCAATGCTTACCTAGTCGAGAAGGAAAAACACAAAATAAACAACCCCCCGGCCCCCAAACAAAACTCGCATTCCCTTCCTTAAGGCCAGGTCCTTTGTGTTGTGTATCCCTTTAAGAGTTGGCGCGTGGGCTGGGAGCGCCCGGAGCGCGCCCGCCCCCTTTCTGGGGCTTCGGCGGCGCGTGGCCAATCAGGGGTGCGGCCTTGGCAGCGGAAGCCGGAAGCGGTGAGCGGGGGCCGGTCCGGACCTAGGGGAGGCGGGCCGAGGGTGTTGGAGCTGCGGCCCGCGGTGATCCTGGGCTGGAGGAAGCGGCGGTCGCTGCGGCGGCGGCGCAAAGACGGCGGGCATGGTGGGGCGGGAGAAGGAGCTCTCTATACACTTTGTTCCCGGGAACTGCCGGTTGGTGGAGGTGAGGGACTCGGCCCGGGGTGCGGTAGGGTGGGATTGGTGGGGGGGATTGCGTCTTGAGAGAACCGATTGCGCGGAGGGGGAAGAGTCTGGTCGCGGGGGCTCCAGTGTTTTTCCAGACGCATCCTGCTCGCGTCGGAGGCCCCTGGAGGCGAGGGCGTCGCCGCCGAGTTTGTTTACCTCGGTGCACAGCCTTCTGTGTTTTCTTTTCCAGCCGCTGCGACGGGAAATGAGTCGGTCGGGTTTCATTTTCGAGTCTCCAGTCTCGCCTCCCAAGAACGAAGAGGGTTTTTCAGAACTGTTTCAGTTTTGATGCTTTATTAATTTATTTTTCGTCCTTTGTTCGAATCCCTCAATCGCAAGAGTTCGTATCTCTGGGAAAGAAGGGACCAGGTGGCTCTTCAGAAATAACAGGGCTGGAGTTGAAAACTTATCGAACTCTTAGTTTATACGCGGGACTATGTTAAGCGCTTTACGTGCATTATTTACGTTAATCCTCGTAACTGTGGGATAGTGTTTTTGCTCCATTTTGTAGATAAGAAAATTGAAGTTTAGAGGGCGAGTGCTTGGCCCAAGTTGATTCAGTAAGGTTGCAGCGGGAATTCAGCTACGGGTCTATTTGACTGTCCCAGGCTTTGAACCAGGTTGCATAAAGGAAGGCTATTACTTGTTTTTCTAGAGCCCCAATTGTCTTCTCTATTTCATTCCAGGACCCCCAGCATTCATCAATCCACAGAATATATCTGGCCCTGGAAATAAGAATGTTAATGCCCAGGTCGATATGTCTTGTGGATAAAAGAGAGGATATAGGTGATGGCTATTTTTGATAATGCAAAATTTTTATGTCTCCAAAATGTAGCACATTTAGTGTTTTTAGATCACTTTGGGATTTGGGGGGTAAAGTTAGGCCAGATGGGCCGTTCAAACCTGTATATTCCTGTACTGCAAAGAATGCTGAGTACATAACGTGACGTATTGTTTGTTTATATTTGTGCTTATGTGCATATATATCTATGTGTATAAAACTTAATTTTCACAATAGGCGCTCAGGAGACTAAATGAAAATGGATTTTCCTTCATGAAAATGGGTTTTCCTTCGTTAAAATTGTACAGCCAAAAGCTTGGGACATATTTGCTGCTCTCAAAACCTGTAGAATTAAAACTCACTTGTGAGAATGAGGATTGTCTTATAGTTTATATTAAAGAAATAGACTGTAGTGGTTTCTGTTCATAATACTGGCTGTGGGCTACATTGGGGTAACAGTAGGAGTTAGACCAATGCCACTTAGGTGTCTTTAAAAAGTTTCTTAAGTTTGGGAGTGTCTACTCAGAGATCTGCCTCAAGGGGAATGTTGTGAGAATCAAATAAAGAAATGAATGTGAAATTTTGCCAAAATTAAGAGGTTCTAAAAATAGCAAAGCATTATTATATTTACCACTAAAGTGTAAGAAGAACCCACTTTAGCTATTCATGATCTTTCACTCTTGACTTTTTCTAGGACTTTTTTATAATTGAAGTATAGTCAGTTACAAGGTGTTATTTCTCCGGGACGTTTTTAGTACAAGTTAATCCAAGTGTGCTAAAGTAGAAACCGCTGTCCCAGAGTACTGTTTTGGACCACTTTAAAAGAGCCACTTATCTCCCATTGCCTGTACAACTTGGCATCATTTGATTAGATAGGACAAATAAGAGCTGCAGCTCTGCATTTGTTTATATGTATTTAATTTTTTAATTTTCTTTTTTTTTTTTTTTTTTTTGGTGTCTATAAATCTGGTCATCTGAAGTTACTGAATTCTGTACATATAAGAGTTTATATGTTAAGAGGCAAATATGCTCAGAGCAGCTTAAAGTGATGTTTGGGATACTTGATCTATAAGAATGAAAATTGAGAAATAGACTTTTCAGGCAAACAAAATATTTTCAACTCTTTATTGTGCTTTGGGTTAAATGGACAGCATGTTATTCTTCCATTCAGAGTTCCTTGAGGTGTTTGGACATTCCTGTGTTTTCCAGGAGTAATTTATAGAGTAATGGTCCAAAGTAATTTTTAGAGGAATATTTTCCTCTTTTCAAAAAGAAAATAAATCAAACCTGTGCTTTAGGAAGCTTCAGGTAGAGTTCTGTTTATAGGAAGTCAAAAATAGAAGAGGTATTTTTGTTTGACCTCTTTTAATTTCAGAGTGATGCATATTTTCTTCGCCAACCACCAATAAACTTGCAGTGCAAATGAAAACATCTTGTTTTGGCTCCTATACTGGTGACAGAAAGTGCTCATTGAGTCTCTAGAGAGACCTATGTGAAAAGAGGAAAAGTTACTCTAAGTAAATGAAGCTTCTTTCACTGTATTCAGATCCCTCTGCGGTAAGGCTAATACAGAAAAATGTTAGAATTATAGGACTGGAAAACTGGAAGAGCCTTAGTCATCTTGTCCAGATGCCTCATTTCAAGAGTGATGAGTTAAATCAGTAGAGATGGAGTAACTTCTCAGGGCCACGGTTTGTGACACAGCAGATTAAATTTAATTGTCATGAAACAAATAGAGACAAAACAGTATATATTTGGCTGGATGGTAGAAGCAGGAAGACCCAAGTTCTGGTCCCAACTTTTTCCCTTTTACAGTGGGTAAAACCTTTAACATCTGTGGACTTAAGATTTCTCACTATGGAAGTAATATCTGCCCTGCCTGTCTAGTAAGACTATTCTTATGGTCGAAAGGTATGATGTGGGTTTATATAACACATTGAAATATGAAATTGTGCAGAATCATTTCTGTTTCAGAAAATGTTTGCACTTCAGATCTCCGTTCTTTTAATATAGAAAATTCTTGACCACTGACATCTGACCACTAGGTAGCATGGACTGTTTTATATTTTCTTCTAGGGACCTTACATATTATCCCAGGGTATAAGGATGTAAGGTTGTATTTCTTTACACAATTGCCATCATTTTGGAAAGTTAAATGTATTATATTCCTTAAGGAGCCTTGCTGTGCTTGTAACATAATACTATATTTCATCAGCTGTAAGATGCTCTTGAATTTAATAAAATTATCTGGTCTCTTAGTTTAAGATGCACTAAAAAGCAAAAAACACTGCCAAACTGCAACATTTGTAAGGTGTATCTTTATTTCATTCATTTAACAGAGATGATAAATGAGGAAAAAATGTGCTTTACCGAATCAGTGAAGTACACAGAAGTATTATATTACGATTTAGTAACCTTTGTGGTTACTACAAGCATGATGCTTATTCTTTGACTTCTTTTTCTAGTTTTCCTTCTTACAGGGGTAAAAAGGAAAGATGTTGTCGCTTCTAGAAAGATAGGTGGCAGTTTTTTGGTTTGTTTGAATAAGAGCAGTTTATCTTTGGGGGTACCTTGGACTTTGCTGGAGTTCAGAATTACAGTTTTCAAAGTGGAGTTCCCGAATCACCACCGTCAGCCCCACCTGGAAACTTACTGCAGCTTATCCAGCCTCATCTCAGATGTGCTGGATCTGAAAGCCTCCCAGGTGATTCTGATCCCCACTGGATGAGGCCTGTGAACAACTGATCGAAAAGCTACCATCTCTTCTTAGAGTGAACTAGAGTTGAGAAACTCAGAAAAATCAGATCATAGCTCTTTTATAGTATTTTTCCCAGGGATCTTTACAGTATTTATCCTGAGTAAATTGTTTTCTGATTGTATCTCTGCTAGAGTTGGCATGTTTTAACCTCTTTACAATTACAGTCTTTGTAGAGCTGTTTCCTTGCCAGAATTCAAAGAAAATATTTTACTGGCTGAAATCCTTGTTTTCACAGATCAGTTGGCTTAGAGCCAAGTTTTTCAACAGAGAGCCTAATGAATATTTCTTCAGTTTTTAAAATGTCTTGAAATTGATTGAAGCAAGGAAAAAAAATACCTTTAAGAATTTACCTGTATACTGTCTCTGTCAGCCCTTTCATTTCAGGGTTTTTCTATAGATAAAAATACCTGATTTGGGTGGACTTTTTTCTTTTTAAGTGTATAGTCTGCTAAGTTACTTAGCTGAATTAAGGGCTAGAGAGGTCTTTGGTTATTATGTGCATATTTAAAGTTTTTAACAGTCTAGAGTTAGGTGACTATAACAGTGTTGGAAATAAAAAGGCCTCAAGTTGATAAAATTTAATAAAACTTTTTGTTGTTTTTTAATAGCAAATGTTGACTTAATTCAAGAGTTTATGAGGAAATTTTTGGTGTTATCTGTCTTGGGAAGAAGGGAAAGTTTTTTTGTTTTTTTTTAGGAAGGGAAAATTTTGAAGCTATGCCTTGGAAACATAGTACTTAAATTGTTTGCTAAATAGTAGTTACTTTTAATTTGTGTGTAAAGAATTTTCCCTTTTTAGCAATAGCAATACAATCAGTTTATATTTATTTTTTCTTTATCCTCTCTCTGTCTTTGTTAGTTTTAACTGGATTCTATAGGTAAATTTAGAGTTAACACAGGAATATATGCTAGTTTGGTTAAACTTAGAATATTAGTGCTAAAAGGACCGAATTTATTTTTCCTCTACAGAAATGCCTGTGAAATGTGAATTCTCTAATTTGGATCTTTCAGAATATAAAAACATTAGGATTTGAAAGAAAACTTGGGATTAAAAGCTGAAGACCAAAAATGTTCACCTATAAATACTTTGGCAGAATATACCCCATCTATTTAATCAGGCCATAAAATAAGTTTGCTTAAAACTAATTGTGCATTTTTATAAGCAGAACCCACATAATTAAAATTGCTGTTCATTATTCATTTGGACATCATTGATCGTAAAAATAAGATTTTCTATTACTAACACAGGAAACCTGAATATTTGACTAGGTAATACCTTGCAGTATTATCTTGGGTTCTTTCTTATGAGTAAGATTATTAATACTTTTTCCTTTTTTTTTCTTTTGTATGTTCTTTTATTTTTTTAGCAGTTTTTATTGATCTGTAATAATTTTACAATGTTGTGTCAATTCCAGTGTAGAGCACAATTTTTCAGTTATACATGAACATATATATATTCATTGTCACATTTTTTTCTCTGTGAGCTACTATTAATACTTTTTCTTAACTGATGTGCTTACTGGTGCTGTTTGATTAATCTTTGTCCTAACTTAAGGATTGGGACAGATAATGGGACAGGAAGCAGACAATTTAGACCTGTAGTCTTGACATTTAGTGAATGATGATGGGGGCTCCTTTCGTTGAGAGAATATTTTCAAAGTAAGTAATCCTTTTCCTCTCCTTCACCTTTTAGGAGGAAGTTAACATTCCCAACAGGCGGGTTCTGGTTACTGGTGCCACCGGGCTTCTGGGAAGAGCCGTGTACAAAGAATTTCAGCAGAATAATTGGCATGCCGTTGGCTGTGGTTTTAGGAGAGCAAGACCAAAATTTGAGCAGGTTAATCTCTTGGATTCTAATGCGGTTCATCACATCATTTACGATTTTCAGGTATGGTTTGTTTTAACACATAAGTAAACGATTCAGAGTTGTCTGGATGATAAAAGGATGTTCTCTAGGAAGTTACCGTACTTAAGCTCTGACTTTACTAAGCAGTAGTAATACGTAACTTTCTTTTTTTTAATGTGCTTTTCTTTTTTTTAAGCATGACAAAGTATATGCCATTCTTAAGATTAGATTGAAACATAGGTTGACAAAAGACAGAAAATGAAACATTTTATAAAAAGCTTATGTTTATGTAGTTTATGTAGTAAAGTTATGTTTCTGTTTATGAAGTACTTTCCTAAGTACATTCAATGCAAATGCTTTTTTAATTGAAATACAGTCAGTTTACAATGTTGTGCCAATTTTGATATACAACATGTTTCAGTTATACATACATGTATTCGTTTTCGTATTCTTTTTCATTATAGATTACTACAAGATACTGAATATAGTTCCCTGTGCTGTATGGTAGAAACTTGTTTATTTTATATCTAGTAGTTAGTATCTGCAACTCTCGAACTCCCAATTTACCACCCCCTCCCCCCTGGTAACCATAAGTAGGTTTTCTATGTCTGTGAGTCTGTTTCTGTTTTGTAAATAAGTTCAGCAGATGCTTTTTTAATATTATCTGTAAACCTTACAACACTGCAAAACAGAAATTATCATTTCTGTTTTAGAGCTCACAAAGGCTCAGAGAGTTTAAATAGCTTGTTGGCCTTGGTCACAGAAAAGGTAAAAAAAAAAAAGTTTAGGTGCTATTACACTTCTGATCAAACTGGGAGTTTAAGTTCTTTCTAAAAATGTGATCCAGCAACACCTGCATCAGAATCACGTGGGAAACTTGTTCTTAGGTTTCACTCACAGAGATTGTAATTCATTAAGTGCTTTTTAAGAAGCAACCCACCTTAACACCCATTTAAGTTTGAAAACAAGTTTGAGATCACGCTTCCTCAGGCAGTTGGGAGAAGGAGGAAGTGGGGTATGTGGGGACACTAGCTCTGCCTGTCACTGGTCGTCCCAAATCTTTCCTCTGACTCAGCTCCCCTGGGAAGTAGGTGCCTCCTTCTCTACAGAGGACCCTCTGTGTTCCTCTGTCTTGACTTCTGTCATGTGATATTGAAACAGTTTTGTAACACACCTGTCTTTTCCTTTAGATTGTGAAGTCCTTGGTCCTCACATAGTTCTTAGTATAAAGGTGTGATACTAAATGCTCAGCTGGGAATATAGTTTTTATGGATGGCTAATTTTCTTTAAATGATCTAAGAGATTTGAATTTATGAATCTAATTTGCAATCGATACTCCTCTCTGTTTATCAAAGATTTATTCAATATTTAGGCCACATTAATTACATACGTTATAGCTCTTCCCTCCCATCCAGATTATGAGACAAAGTTTATTTTGATTTAGAAGTATAGTTGTTGACACAGTTTTGTCTGATGTTGCCTGCTAAGTTGCTCTTTCCTTTTCAGGGTCTATATATATCTTTAAGGAAGTTTGAACCTTGGAAAAGGGGAAATGTGACAAACCTACATTAGAAGTTACAGTGATTTAGTTGAAGGAATGTTGACTTAATAAACATTTATCTGTGATTTAATTTACCTTTGGAAAACTATAGTTCTTATGTTTTATTTCTTTTTTGGGTTAAAAATAACACCAATGCTTAACTTTCAGCCCCACGTCATAGTACATTGTGCAGCAGAGAGAAGGCCAGATGTTGTGGAAAATCAACCAGATGCTGCTTCTCAACTTAATGTGGATGCTTCTGGGAATTTAGCAAAGGAAGCAGGTATTGATGACTTTATATAAAATCTTCATAAAATATTAAGTGATGACTGAGTTCATGAAGATGAAACTTTTGTAGGTCACTTATGAGAGATCTGTTGTTATATAAGATGAATAAGCTGTTACAAATTCCAGTAAAGAGTAATGTCATGTAGTAATTTAATAGATTCTTTTCTGTCTTTTTTTGTAGCTGCAATTGGAGCATTTCTAATCTATATTAGCTCTGATTATGTTTTTGATGGAACAAACCCACCTTATAGAGAGGAAGACATACCAAGTCCCCTAAATCTGTACGGCAAAACCAAGTTAGAGGGAGAAAAGGCCGTCCTGGAAAACAATTTAGGTAAGACACGTCTCTTTAGCCCCCTGACTTTTTTTAAGGATTCCTTTCTGTGTATGATATATAGATATATAGAGAGAGAGATATGTTTTTAGTTTTTTAAAAAATTAGTCAAGGAACATAAATCATTGGAGAAAAACTAGAGAATGTAGTTAGTACAAAAGAAGAAAAAGTTTTAGAAATCCTGAAGACTTTATGAATCCTTCCAGACTTTTTCCAGTATCACTGTATATATGAATATCATTGTAGATAGAAAACAAATCATATGGAACAAATTTTTGTAATCTTTTGAAAAACAGGTCAGTATCATTTTTCTTACATTGAGGTATTCTGTTATCTGTATGGTTTTTCTTTTTTTCTTACGTGTGTCTGTATACGTAGACATATGTAAATGTGCTGATAATAAAGAATATACCCTATTTGAAAAAAAAATTAGAAAAAAATTTAGAATGGTGTAGAGTCCTCTTAATAATGCTCCCTCTAAGAGAGAAGCACCACATGTGGTTATGTATGGAAGTATTTTTTTGTGAATTTTAAAACATGCACATGTTGTTTGTAAGCTGGTTTTTCTCCCCCTACATATGTGCATCTCAGCACATACAGAGCCAGCTCTGAGATACTGTATCAGTGGCTGTGTGATACTTGATGTAACGAGCCCCTACATTGCTGCCTTAGATTGTCTGCATCCTGAGAAGCACCCCTCGTACACATAACCATACTAACACACGTTTAGGTGGAGTTTTTTCTATTATAAATTATCCTTCAGAAACCTTCCTTGAATATACATCAACATATGACTGACTCCTGACCAACGCAGAGGTTAAGGTTTCCGACCCTCCCTCAGTCAGAAATTTATGGATAACTTTTTGCTCCGCAAAGACTTAATTACTAGTAGCCTGCTCTTGATTGAAATCTTTCTTACCTACAGCATGAACAGTCCGTTAACACAGTTTGTGTGCCCTATGTATAATATGCTATTCTTCAAGTAAACTAGAGAGAAGAAAATATTAAGAAAACCATAAGAGAAAAATGCATTCAGTATCGTACCGTGTCGCTACCGTAAATTTACTTCGCCTACTTACAAGATGAAGCGTCCATCAGTGACTACATCAGTGCTGTCTGGTGATACAAAACACTGTAGGTGTGACTCACATTACTAACTCTAGACTTCAGAAATGAGAAGATAATGCGAGAAGGAATTCATGCTTAGTTAAAGGTGTAATGATACGAAGCAGTGATACGGTTGCTTTGTGGTAGCCTGGTGTAATTGATCTGATCGCTTCACGGTAGCCTCACCTGTACACTCATGAATGAATCGTTACACAGTTATTATGGCCCGCAGCGTTATAGTCACATTTGTAATACAGTATTGGGAACGCTGTTACTTTTTTTTTTTTTTTTTTTTAAACTACTTAACCTGTGACAATTGGCTGATAAGCAGTTTCTCCAATTACAGGAGAGAAGAGAGATATACTGTATGGTCATGTCATTGTCTGAAAACCATAGAACAATAGGAAAATGAACACATTATTTTATATTTACTGTCACTCACCTTATGCCCCTGTAAGGACAGGCTGTCCACTTCGTACAAGTCTTGTGCATGGTGTTTTCTTCGTGTATACGTGTGTGTATTTTTTGAAAAAAATCTGCATACAGGTGGCCCCACACAGTTCAAACCCATGTTGTTCAAAAGTTACCTTATACACTTGTCTGATAAGTCAATTTAATTTAAAAGCTCTTGTTGGATTTCGATTAAACTGTTAATTGTCTAATCTGTTGTAACTGCTCAGTATTGACCAAAATAAAATCTAAATACTTCGTAATTCCTTCATCAGTGGTTTCCAGAACTATGTGGTGAACCTTCATATGTGCTTTACACAGATTCACCAGTTGTTATGTTTTAACATGGGTTTTATACATACATTTTTTTTTTCTTCCAGAACTCATAGAGAATTAGTTGAATTTCACCCCAAAATACTTCACCATGTTATTTTCTAACAAAGATGTTCTTCACATAATTACAATGCAGTTACCACATTCAGGAAATTTAACATTAATACGATACATAGTCTATATAGGAATTTTCCCAGTTGTCCCAATAATGTCCTTTATTGCATTTTTTAAAATATATTTTTAGGGAAGTATAGTCAGTTTACAATGTTGTGTCAGTTTCTGGTGTACAGCACAGTGCTTCAGTCATAAAGGAACATACATATATTTGTTTTCATATTTTTCACGCATTTTAATTTTCTAATCTAGGATACAGTCAGTGATCACTTGTTGCGTTTAGTTGTCATGATGTTTTATTTTTAGCGGCCATAATAATGAAGAAATGTACAATCAATATGATAAGAATACCTCAAATGACAGACATTTAAAAGTATTCAGGATCACATTTGTTGAATAGGCATTATTACAGGTGAGCTGTGTCATTTTGGTGCATTGCAAGTTTTCTGCTATGATGCTGTTTACACCCATGTACCTTGATCTTACATCGAGACTTCAGAACCAATCAGCTTTAAAATATTATCTGCTTTTACTAATCTCTAGGAGCCGCCGTTTTGAGAATTCCTGTTCTGTACGGAGAAGTTGAAAAGCTTGAAGAAAGTGCCGTGACGGTTATGTTTGATAAAGTGCAGTTCAGCAACAAGTCAGCCAACATGGACCACTGGCAGCAGCGGTTCCCCACACACGTCAGAGATGTAGCCACGGTGTGTCGGCAGCTAGCAGAGAAGAGGATGCTGGTGAGAATCTTAAGTGCTTCTTTAAAACCACGCGGAGACCAAACAAAAGTAATTCAGACAGAAGGTTGTTACTCATAAATAATAAAAATATTATGCTTTTGTGTTTGATTTTATTTCTCAAATATTGTAGACCCCATCTGCCATCATTTTTTTATTGGAAGATAACTGAAAACTTGTATTGTTTTTTCTTCAAGTAACAAAATAATCTAATGTCTTTTAAGAAGTTAGTCTATTTAAGATCTAGGTAATGGCAAAAAAAGAATCTACAGAGGAATTTATCATTTTAGCCACTCTAAGAATAGTTCATAATTTTTCAAGATATTTGAATATTTTAAGTATTTGAAAAAGTTGGAGCTAAATAGAATGTTCATAGAAAGATTAGAGACTGATTTATTTTAGAATATTAGTATGACTAATTTTTGAAACATCAAAATGTATATATTTTTTAAATATGTACTATGGCAGTATTTAAGGATGTTATTTCTAATTAACTCATCTTGAAAAAATGGTTCTGTTTGGTTTTAGTCTTAACCTTCTTAGGATAATTAAAAATACTCATTAAATTGACCTGTGTTCCCATAAAATTCTGTAAGCATTTTTAGGATTGCCACTAAATAAAATTGAAGCCACTTACATTTTTATTTTAAAAAATTCTTAAGGCTAAATTCTAGAAATAGCTTTTCATGTTTAACTAAGGATATTTCTAGGAATTTGATTTTAGATATCTTGTGTAGAGCATTCCAGAAAGGAGCGATACATTTTATTTCCTGGACCTTTTAAAGTTAGTTTTCTTGTCAAACCTGCCATTCCACTCAACTCAAAAAGTTTGAAAGCATTTTGAGTTTTTTGTGTCCTGTGTCCTTGTTAGGATCCATCAATTAAGGGAACCTTTCACTGGTCTGGCAATGAACAGATGACTAAGTATGAAATGGCGTGTGCCATTGCAGACGCCTTCAACCTCCCCAGCAGCCACTTACGACCCGTAAGTACATGGCATTTAAAACCTTCTTACTTACGTCCATCACGATGGCGTGTATTACTGATAACATTCTTCTTGTTGTGTGGAAGCATTGGATAACTTCATTTTCCAGTACAAGCAAAGTGAATTTGCTTGTATGTTGGCAGTTTGTCTGGTTACTTTTCTCTAAATTACCATATAAAAAGAAGGCCCTGTGTATTGTTGAAGTTTATAGAAAAAGTATTGTCTTGCCTGTAGCAGACACTTTGTTTATTTTTCCCAAGGATCAAATCCAACTTCTTGCATCGAGGGCAAGAGGGCAAAGTGAAGTAGAGAATCTAAATAAACCTCAGCATGTGGCTTTTCACTTACTTTTGATATTCTGTTCTTGTTTCATAGATAACTGACAGTCCTGTCTTAGGAGCGCAGCGTCCCAGAAATGCGCAGCTGGACTGCTCCAAATTGGAGACCCTGGGCATTGGCCAGCGAACACCATTTCGAATTGGAATCAAAGAGTCACTCTGGCCTTTCCTTATTGACAAGAGATGGAGACAAACGGTCTTTCATTAGAGTGTGTGTGGTGGTGGTTTTGTTTGTTTTTGTTTTTTTGTTTTTTAACGAGAAGTATAGTATGTGGCACTTTTTAAAGAAAAAAAGGAAATAGTTTTGTATGAGTGCTCTTTAATTGTGACTCATGATCTTTCAGGTAAATGATGCTCTTGCACTGGTGAAATTGTCTAAGGAAACGAAGGGCAATACTGCCTTTTTTGAAGTAACGATTTTTCTGTTTATCATTTTGTTCTGGCTTAATTTGCTGTTTGAATATAGTAAATTATGATTCTTAAATACTGGAGAGCCAGGATGAAACAGATCTGCTGTAGACTCCTTGTTTTTGTTTTTGTTTTTGTTTTTTTGGATGAAATGCATTGTTCATTCCTAGAAATAACCTCTACATTTTCAGGACTTTTGCAACCGTTGATCCTTTTAAAGTGAGTTAAATAGTATAAAAAATCATTGGTGTTCATTGTTTGATTTGCTTGAGCTCAGATCAAAATGTTTGAAGAAAGAAACTTTATTTTTGCAACGTAAGTGCAGTTTTTATGCTTGAGATATTTCCACGTGTTATGTATATCGGAACTCCTGCAGCTTGATGCCTCCTGCTTTTGTAGTGGTGTGTGGTGAGCACTTGAGAGAGAGAGAGAGAGAGAATGTGTGTATGTATTTTTTAAATATATATAAAACTGTCCTTTTCACTCCATGTCACTTAAGTGATATTTCATGTGTGCGGTATACTAATAGTAATGGGCCTTGTAAGTCTTTTGACCATTCATGAGTAATAATAAATATGTACTGCTGGCATGGTAATGCTGAGTTTTCTTGTATTTACTTCTCTTTTTTAAATGTAAGGGCCGGGGGGGGAGGGTATAGCTCAGTGGTGGAGCACATGCTTAGCATGCACGAGGTCCTCAGTTCAGTCCCCAGTACCTCCATTAAAAAATAAGTAAATAACCTAATTATATCCCCCCCCCAAAAAAAACCTCAAGAATAATGTAAGGGCCAGGTGTCTAAACTGTTATTTTGTTACTTTACTTTTTAAAAATTACCTTCTTCCCATGTAACATCTGATGTGTACAAGAGACTATAGTTAATAAGTATTAAGATAGCAAAATGAACACTGGTGGACCCACCCCTTGAAGTCTAGAATGTTACAGATAACCTGTTGATTTTTTTTTTAATGAAAAGCAACTGTGTACTCTTGTAATAATATTTACATAGAATGTTCTTTTTGAAGAATGCAGAGTATCTCAATGTGTTTTCTGTCCTAAGTAATATTCAGGTTATCTTAGTCTCAACAATATTTTTGGTCCTTAGGAAACAGAAGGGTAGAGCAACCAGTGACACGAGGCTTCCATCAGAGTTCAGTGCAAATCCTGGTGTCAGACTTTCCCACGTCCTTTGGGGAGTATTCTTTCCCTAGATTATGATCTTATTCTCTCATTGGACAAAAGTATTTGTTCCTAATTTCCTAATTTACTTAGAATTTGAAAGGATCAGATTTGGGTGATTTGGTTAAAGCAGCAGTTCCCACACCACCCTATGTTTTATTATTAACTAGGGAAATTTTACTGATACCTGAGCCCTATCCTGGACCCGCTGAAATCGAATTTCTGAAATTGATGCCTACTGATGGAGTTTTTAAATGTCCCCCAAGTGCTTCTAAGGCAGCCATCCTGGCATTTGTCTTTGGCAACCAGTGAAGCATTCTGGTTTCTTGTCAAAGTTACTTCATTTCATATAGTACAAAAGTCAGATTCTCAGAGTAAAAAATCCTTTCCTCTTTCTTTAGCTCCCTGTTTCTCATCTGTGGAAGAAACCAGTGTAGGTCAGATAGACCCTGGCATGTTCCTCCTAGAGGCATTCTACCTAAATAAGAATACACTCTCACAGTGTCCATGTGTTCTTACTCTCAGCAGCCCCTCTTTATTTACATAGAGTAGTAACACAGTATATATTTTTCTGCACTTTCTTTTCATTTAATATATATGCCTTGGAATTTATATAGTTGCAAAGAATTTCCTTTTTTTTTTTTTTTCCCCTATTCATTTTGAAATTTCAGTTCCTAGGGAAAGTTGGCATGATACCGTACAGTTTACCTGTATTCCCCCTTTCGGGTTCTCCAATTTTCAGCACTTCGCTGCATTTATCCTATCATTTTCTCTTTCTCTCTTTACATAGATACACATGATCTTATGTAATTTTTCCCTGAACCATATAAGAGTAGATTGGAGTCATGATACCTACTCACCTATTTGGTATATAAAGTCGTGTATTTTTTTATTGTTGTTATTTTTTTAGGGGGGATGGGAGATCATTAGGCTTATTTATTGTATTTATTTATTTTAATGGAGGTACGAGGAATCAACCCAGGACCTCGTGCATGCTAAGCACACACTCTATCGCTAGTATCACTTAGCTATATCCTCTCCTGGCTTCTTGTGTACATTTTTTAAAAGTAAGACTAAACTTCCATGTAACTCCTTCATATAACCATCAAAGTCAAGTAGTTAACATGGATATCATATTATCATTTAATCCGTAGACCCTGTTCACATTTTGTCCATTGTCCTAATGATGTCCTTTACAACGCTGCCCAGGCCAGAATTACTTATGACATTTGTTCTCCTGCTTTATCTTCAGAATCTAGAATCGTTCTTTGGTCTATTTTTCTCTTTCATG
This sequence comes from Camelus bactrianus, assembly GCF_048773025.1. Taxonomy (NCBI): domain Eukaryota; kingdom Metazoa; phylum Chordata; class Mammalia; order Artiodactyla; family Camelidae; genus Camelus; species Camelus bactrianus. The sequence continues at coordinate 17,768,836 of NC_133560.1, read as the reverse complement.
ATCTTGACATTTTTGACATTTCTTTATGTAAGAAAGCATGTATTCACATTGATGCCTCCACTTCTAGTATTGCTCCACAGGGTTTATCTTGGCTTCCCTCCTCTCATAGTTTGTAGTTCCTTTCTCTGACAATGAAGAACCTAGCTCCCACTATTCTCAACATACTCATTTGCTCATCTGTAAGGACCATTCTTCCCATCACACCAAGTTCCCCCCCGGCTCCCCTCACCCCGCAGGCCTCCAGGAGCCAGTTGAGTATCCTTGACCCCTGGGCCATGGCGCTGATGCCCCCTCCCAGCCCACGAGGCACTGCACCAACAGCCACACAGGCCACCATGAACCAGAAGAGCACCAAAACTAGGTATTCTTTCATGGCTGGGTTTATTCTCTTGTATCAGTGAATGACTCAGTTTTTAATCAGTTTCTAACAGATGTGCTTTTGGTTGTGTGGAATTTTTTTTTGGGGGGGGGATGTTACTTGGTTTACTTATTTCTTATTTTTTTAATGGAGGTACTGAGGATTGAACCCAGGACCTCATGCATGCTAAGCATGCACTCTACCACTGGGCTATATACTCTCCTCTGGTTGTGTGGAATCTTTAGAGCATGTTTTTATTGGGCCCAGTGTCTAAAACTTTCAAGTTTGTGGGACTTGATGTTCTGTTGTCCACCCACAGATTGTACCTATAAGCTCACAGGTATATGCTACAGGTCCTGAATGGGTATCAGTCTGTGAAATAGGAGTGAATTCAGAAAAAAAAAAAAAAATTTGTTATTAAAATAGGAAAACTGCTTGAGATATGGACCTGAATGAGGAAAAGAATGCATTGTAAATATTTTTTAATCAGACAATTTTTATGTTACATACTTGACCTAACACTGTCCAACCTAAAGGTATTTGCTTATTTCACATTTTTTGTATATATATTTTTATTGAAATATAGTCAGTTCACATTGTGTCACATGGGTTTTAATACAAAATAATAATCATTTCAGCCACTTTCAGAAGGAAATAAGGAAATATCCAACTTGCCAATTTGCCAAAACCTTTGTAATAAATTACTATTGGAATCTGAATTAAATTCTGTCTGTTTGAAAACCTTATCATTAGCAGTCCTTTCCTACAGTGAGCATACTTTTAACATTTGAAAATAAATTTAAGAAGATTTTAAAGAAGATAGATTATTTTTGTAACCTGTTTTAGCCTGACAACTTCTGAAAGTTCTGTATTTTGCCACACAAATGGCAAGATACATGACTTTATATACATGTACTTTTATACCTGGAAAATGGATAAATCAAAATTCATGTATTTATTTGAAGATGATTTATATCAAAAGATGGCCATGAAATTGCTCAGCTCATACTCATGATTGTTCGGCATTCCATGGTCCCCATCTTCATTCTAATTTTTGAAAAGCATACTACATGTTATTGAGCAATTCCAATTTTTCCCTAGTTTATTACAGAACTCAAAAATGTTGCCTTTGAAACATAAACTTGAGTTAGAGGCTTCAAAATTTTTTAATATGAGATGTTAAAACTTACCCAGAAGTCAAACACTTGGGCATGTTGAAGTGCAGAGAGTAATTTCTTACTCTCCTTATGCAGTATCACCCCTAGATTATGTGCTTAGTACATATTAAGTCGTTGGATAGTTGAAAGAGTGATGAGGGTCTTGCCTTCAGATCATTGTTCTTCTGTGGTTAGAATTCACAGTGAAACTAGAGGACCAGGATGGATGATGGAAAAAATATGTGCTTTGTGAGCTAACACCATATGAAATGGTACCATTGTCTGTCTAGTTTGATAATGTGTCTCAGCAGCACGAAGGAAAGTCATCTTTCATAATGTCAACCTCTAAATATTCCTGAGTTCTTAATGACTCAGTACAGATCCATCATCCATGATCCACTTAAGTCTGCCAACCAGTTTATTTTATTTAATTTTATCATTTTGGAGTATCTTTTAGTTGAAAAGATCTAACCATTCCTTGAACTCCCATGGACTTCTTATTACAGACTGCCAAGGCTAAGCTTTAAAATTGATAATCATCAATTTCCCGATTTCTGCCAAGAGCAAATTTTGGGGAGATGGTTAAGGGTCAGCATGCATCTTAATATTGTTGATCTAAAACAAAGCTAATGATTTTCATTCTTTACCCACCGTCCCAGTCAGTGTTCTTAAGTTAATAATGTCAGATTCCTGAAAGGACATTAGAGTCTTTATATTTTCCATTTGTGAGACATAATTTAATTTGATTTTAGCAAGCAGTAATTTGAGTTTCCATTGCACAGGGTGGTACTGACTAAATGCTAATTGATAATCCAAGTAATGGAATTTCTTGTATTTGGGCACTACAAAGATGACCTGGGTACCAGAATAGGATATTATCCTTTGGACCACCTATTGGTTTTCTGGGCGCCTTTAACAAATTACCACCAACATAGTGGCTTAAACAACGCAAATGGTATTATCTGTAGTTCTGTAGGTCAGAAGTCTGGCACAGGTCTCACTGGACTAAAATCAAAGTTGTCTCCAGGCTGCATTCCTTTCTGGAGGCTCTAGGGAAGAATACGTTTCCTGCTTGTTTAGGTTGTTGATAGAATTCAGTTTCTTGCATCTGTGAGAATGAGGCCCCCATTTTGTTGCTGGTTATAAACTGAAGGTTGTTCCCAACTCCAAGAGGCCACCACATTCTTTGGCTTGTGGCCTCCTCCCTCCGTCTTCAAAGCCAGCAGCAGGCAGTTGAGTCCTCACATTGAACCTCTCCAACCCTTCTGTCTCATCTCTCCCTGACCACAGTCAGGGAAGCTTCTCCAATTTTTAAGGACGCATCTTAAATGGGTGTCTCCCAGTGATGGAGGATAATCTCCCCATCTCAAGGTCAGTAGCCTTAATCACATCTACAAAGTCTATTTTGCCATGTAAGGTTCTGAGGGTCAGGATTTAGACATCTGTGGGCAACCATAATTCTATACACCGTGTACGTTATATGCAGTTCTGTAACTAAAATATGACATTATTTAGAATTGGCAGCTTGAAAACTCAAGGTAAAAAGGTTCTCCTAAAATGAATGTGTTCCATTATTTGCTTAAATTGTTAAACAGAGGGTTGCAGGATCACAACTAGCTTTTGATAGCATTTCTTCTCCCCAAATTTGGTTATTTTATTTTTCCTTTAATCTTTGGTTAGAACTCTTTAGAATGACAAAGACTGTACTTTTGTCCATTTGTAAATAATGACTGGCATCTGCCCCCCCCAGGTGACAGCTACTGCAATGGGGCAGATAAAGATGGGGCAATTTCTTCTTGCTATTCATAGGCACTGCCATTTAAATGGAAACCAATTAAAACAGAGATACTGAATGGCTTCAGAGGTAAATGTTGCCTTTCTTTGCTATCTCCTACCCAGAAACTTCAGCATGTGATCCTTAGACAGACTGGCAATATTGTCTACCGTCTTTTACTCCAAAAAGCAGTTGATTATCTTGGAAGGGCTTCAGAAGCAATTAAGAAAATCCCTTATGTCAAGTTACATCTCAGAAAGGACAAATTAGATGTATGGGGAAATGTCCTGATAAAGTACTCAAGAAATAATGAATCTGTGTACAATTTGTAATTGCTCCTACAAAAATTTTACAACATAAAAGGGGCTGTTAACCTGAGACTGGAAGCTCAGAGACTTTTTTTTTTTTTATTACAAATGCAAATGCCTTAGGAAATTGAGCCCAGAACGTTTTTTTAAATGTCCAAAATGTAATTCAAAACATTGTTTATTACATTTCTGTCCTGGCTCTTTATTGCTTCACACGCTTCTTTATAAATGCTGATTTTTAAGCCAGCAGGTCTGCAATGCAAAAATGGCAGATGTGACTCACTAATGTGGAGCAGGTCCTAAAGGGCAGCTCTGCTCCAGAACAAAAGGTCAGGGTTAGCACCAGTGCTACAAGAGGAGGGTGATGGATGGTGATTGAAAAGGCATTTAGTTGTTAAGTGTCCATGAGCTTATTTATTGCATTTGGTTTCTACTTTATGCATTAAAAATAGACAGATGATCTTCGATCTGCATAACCCCATCCCCGCGACAACAGAACCATGCAGGCTCCATGGATGGCTGATAATGAGTTGGTGGGGACAAGGGTTGATGGACTGGGAGCTGAAGGCTGGGGATACTGTCAAAAATAGGCATCATCTAGATAGAATACTTTTATCACAATGCTGGGAAATTCAAATGCAATTTCCTTCCCTTATGAACTGCTACTCCCCTCTGAGTAAAGTGATTTCAACTGTCTCGAACCACTTGGATTTTGTCCTCCATTTCCTAACTTTTGAAGTATGGGTCTACCGGTTGCTGATTCTCCTCCTGTGATAAACACTGGTGAGTGGGAAGTTATTAGAAGGGTATTATACAATATTCATAGACCATGTTTTATTTGTGAAGTGTTTGAAGGTCTCTTAAATACGATCTGTTTCCAAATAACCCTGGGCTCATTTTTCATCTTGATCCAAATCCCGTGGAAGCAAACCCATCACGAAGCTCTTTCAAAAGTCATTGGATGCCCCAGGCTCAGAACCCAGCTGTGGAGCATGAACTATTAGGTTCTCTGCTGCTGGAAGCTTTCAGTAATGGAACCATGGGGACGGATGCCCATTTAAGAATCAAAGTTGGTGCTTTGTTTCCAGAAGCCTGTGTATGAGCTGAGGAAGGTAGACTAAATCTCTCCCAGGAGTTCAAATTGCATAGACTTTACTTTTTACACAATTGCTTTTGAGATGTTTCAACAAAGCAATGTCTTTTCTGTGTAAAGAATACGGAACAATAACAACAGCAAAGCCACTGGAAAACAAACTTCAGGGTATTCCCAGCCACAGGACAACTCTGATTGCAAGTCTGGCTTCATTAATGTTCTATCCATCGTCATGGGTCCATGTTCTCTCTTGGGGAGTTGTTTCCCACTTCCACCCCCAAGTCCCACCGCAGGTCATGGCTGAGACCACCACATTGTTTCTCTTGCCTTGATCTCCCTTCCTCTGATTTACAGCTTCATCCACACCCCTTTCTATTTCTCACCAAATTACGTTTGTCCTGATTTTCTCCGGAGTCAGCATCTCTCGCTGACTTAGTAACAGTATTGCTTACTGAGTACCTTTTACTTGTGTAAATCCACTCATGCTCAAAACAGCCCTTTTGGGTAGTTGCTATTCTTGTGTTCTTGTGTCTTTTACAAATGGAAGTAAGGGAGACACAGTGATGATAAATGAGAAGCATGTTTAAATCTCACCACTGACAAGCGATGGAGTCAGGATTCACGCCCAGGCAATCTGGCCCCTGAGCCGGCTTTTCACCTACCGGCAGAATTGGGGGAACTAATTGTTGCTTTAGGTTAGATCCTAAATGCAGACCCTGACATTTCAATGGCTGTTTGACCTGGGGCAAGTTAACTGACTTCTCTGAGCTTTAGTTTCCACAGCAGTAAAATGGGACTATTTGTGTGAAGAAAACCCCCAGAAACATTAGTGTCTATAGTAGGTCCTTGAAAAAATTTTAAGTGTTAGCTAACCCTTTCTCTTCCTTAATGTTCTCTCCTTAATGACATAATTTGCAAATGAAATCAGCTGATTTTTTTAACTTTCAAAATTTATTTATTATTTAATTTTTTAAAAAGGTACTGGGAATTGACCCCAGGACCTTGTGCATACTAACATGCACTCTACCACTGGGCTATACCCTCCCCTCTACCAGCTGTTTACTCACGTTGATGGGGAAAGGGGTTTACTAGTTGATTTTCTCTTGCATACCGTCAGGCAGTGTGACTTTTCAGACTGTCAGACTTTTCAACATTTCAGTCCACTTAGGCAAGGATGACACCATCTCTGAAGTTGTACCCAGTCACAGGTTCTTAGATGGACTTTTTTTATTCTGGAACTTTTTTATATTTCACTTTACATGTAGCTCATTGATACAATCTTCAGGAAATGTTTTGAATGAAGAAATGAAGTGGAGCAGCAACCACCTGCCTGTGGGTTTGTATCATATCATGAAGAGCTGGTGGGCAGGTCCGCTGCTCCAAGAATGGCAATGACCCATGGAAAATGCTTCGGCAGCAGTCAGCACGGTCCCTGGCCATGGGGCCAGCTGTTTCTAACTATGCACTGTGCGGCGGGAAGTTCCCTTTCCAAGTTCCCTTTCTGGGAACCACACGGGCTATTAATTTTACAATAGCAAATATAATTGCAGATGTCTGTGTGCAAGACTGGGTTGCAGGATAAACATGATGAGTAACCCGTTTTCTGGGGACGGAATGGAAAGGTATCTTTTCTCTTAGATTTATCTCAACAGCCAGTAGAATGCACAGGATCTGGCCAAGTTTTCACTACACTTATTTATGTGAAATAAGAGTATGAAAAGTTTGTTGTATTCAAGTGCCTCCTCAAATAAGTCCTCACATTATTTTCAGCTTCAGTTGGACAAATCTTTGTCTCTACACTCCTCTCTTTACTTGGATTTACTGTATGTAAATCTAAGCATGTTAATCTACAGCTATTTATTGTGTACCTACAAAGTGAAATTTCCTGTGCACATGAACTATCAAGAGGAACATGATCTCTGTCCTAAAGAATCTTGAAATCTAATAAGAGATGAGAATCAAACATGTAAAAATGCCGCACAAACATATTAATGTTTTTGGAACAACCACTATTTGCAAACTACCGATTATTCAGATATCCTTCCAGAGATAGCCTGTGCAGAGATTGACCATGAAATTATACTCCTTTTTAAAATACAGGTGAAAGCTTGCCCTATCTACTGTGATGTATCTTGCTTTTTTTCCACTGGATAATATGTTTTGTAGGTCATTTTATAGCTATGCATTTACATCTGCTCCATTATTTTTAATAGCTTAGTAGGATCCCACTATAGGGAAATCAGTTATTTTGCATTGCTACCTTACCGTTTTAACACCAAACAGGTATATTCACTATATGTTTCACTAAGTGAAGAGCTTTATAGATGTAACGCACGGTAGAAGCCCATGCAGATCTTATCGAAGCTGTTTCTTGAGGAAACACCATTCCATGTGGTTCTCATGGGACTAATGTCTCTTGCCTGCCTGTGGTCGTGTGACACACTCCTGGGCAGAGCACTCCATTCCCTGGGCAACGAGATTGGATCAGAGGTGGGCATATGACCCAGGTTGTGCTAATATGACCTCTCCACTGGACTTTTACTATGATTATCAGGAGTTGTTTTTTTTTTTTTTCCTTTAGGAAAAATGGTTGTAAGAGTAAGCATTAGCAGCCATCTTGGCCACAATATTTAAGCACTTGCCTAAGAAAGAAACTGAGAATAGTAGAGCCAAAAGTTTGTAAGATTTGAATTCCTAATGACATCAGTTGAACCCATTGATTCAGCTGTGCTTAAAGCCAGCTTCATTGCCTTGAACTTGAAATGACATTGAGTTTTCTTGGAGAATTGGCTCATTCCAAAGCTGGAATTATCGAAAGTGCCAGAAAGTGAGAAACGACTTAAACAAACAAACAGACAGACAAACCAGGGGCATGTCAAAAAAGACACAGGAACCAACTTGAAAGATCTTCCAATGGCCAAATCTGGGGCGATTTTAGCAATAAAATAAAATAAAAAGATAGTAATGGATTACATCCTATAGAATAAATATTTTTGAGTCCACATATCAGTAAATAAATACTGGAATAAACAAATGAATCAGTGAGATGGGACAGCTCTTCCTCACAGTAAAATTCCAATTAATAAACGTGAGATGCATGGTGGAAATAGAAACCATTTGCCAAACACCACAGTAATAATTGTTGTAGGCAATAATCACTGAGGGATGCTAAAATGAGTGGGCAAAATTATGATGAGAAAAAAGCATATTTTCACAGTCACAAGGTATTCTTACAAAATACTTCCAAAGGAAAAATTAGGAACTCTACAGTGAAGAAACCATGCAGAGACCAGATGGACCAGGTGATCAAAGCTAACATCACAGCAGTGAGACATACTGACGTGTGGCTCCTGGTATGATGCACTAAGAAGAATACAAGAGCACTTCTGTGGTATTCTCACCAAAACGCATAACCTCACTCCAAATCATGAGAAAATATCAGACAAACTCAAATTGAGGGGCTTCTACAAAATGGCTAGTATTCTTCAAACCTGTTGAGGTCAAGAGAATTGTCGGCAGCCTTAAGTGAATAGGCCATGGGGGCCCAGCCCAAAGTTCACAATAGCTTACACCTGGTAAGAGGTAAATGTACGCATGCGCCAGTAGTGTAAACACTACGCATGCGCCAGTTATGTAAGCCTTATGAACAAAGAAAGTAAAGGTACGCATGCGCTAGTAGCATTATGTAAGCAGTACGGACAAAGAAACGAACACTGCGCGTGTGCGGGCAAAATAGATAAAAGCAGGACAAGTGCGCCTCACGGGCGCGCGCCATCTTGTTCAGGTAGGGTGTAATGCTGTTTTGCTCCACGTCAGCTCCTCGAGCAGTTTGTTTTGCGGTATGGCGGCTCCTTGCGCATTTTTCCGGTTGGGCAGCTCACCGCCTCGAATCCCTCTTCAGCCCCCCTCGGCTGACAAGAATAAAAAAAGCTGAGGAGCTTTCCCACATTGGTGGAGACCAAGGGGGTATGAAACTTAAAGGCAACTTGGGCTCCTGGACTGGAAAAAGGTGATTGCTAAAATTTTAATCAGGCTTGTAGATTAAGATATTTTCATCAGTATTAATTTTCTGGTTTTAATAATTTTATGACAGCTAAATTGTGTATATTTGGAGCTGGCTGAAGGGTATAGGGAAACTAGTATTTTTGTAGTTCTTTTGGAAATATAAAATTATTCTAAACAAAAGCTATTTCCCTCTCATGTCATTTGAAGTTATTTCATGTCAGATTTCTCTCATCTGAAACCAAAAATGTCCTAATTTAATAAAATACACCTGTTTTGTCTAATTTTCACAATAACCCTATAAGGCTTATTGTCTTCATTTACATATCATGAAACTAAGCCTTAGATAGTTTAAATAATTTTCCGAAGATCACACAGTAAGTGACAACTAGAATTCGAATCTATGTCTGCTTGACTTAAGAATTTTATGCATATTCAAAAAATTACCAACCAACTGGATAGGTAATCCATCTTATTTTAAAAGGTACTGTATTTTCAAAAACTACCTTGTTGCAGAGAAGACCCGAGACATAATATTTGTGAGCTGGTTGCAGGTTAGAAGAAATACTGGCAAAATATTAGAAATGTTTTGGTGTTTGTGTCTTGTAAGCATACAGTAGAACTCGGTAATTATATATGGTACAGGAGGGCATACCAATTAGCCTCAATATGGACTTCCTCTGAAAATAATTAACATTTGGCAGACAGTATGATCAAATAAATCAGGTAACTGAGGCATTTTTCCAGTGGGATATACACTTGGTTCAAACCTTTGATGAATTTTTTTTTTTTAATATGGAAGTAGTTTAAATTTAAGGAAAAGCAAACAGTAAGGCATGTTAAAATATCCATTAACTAAACACTCAAAGGGTATAAAATGCCTCCAGCTGCCAAAAAACAATTAGGCTGCAAATATGCCTTTGGTTACCTAACCAGACATTCCCTAAACACTTAGTTCTAATTAATTTTCTTCATTACACAACAATGCCTCTCCTAATTACACTAGAGAAATTCTATAAACCTACTAGCTATTCAAAGTCTTTATTGCACAAATTATTCTGGTAGGTTCCTTTTAGAAGCAAATCCGCACTCTCTAATTTATACATACCTCATCTCAGCGGACGTGGGCTACTTAGTAAACCCTTGACAGCCAGGCAAACTAATCTTGTATGTGATGATATTCCAAATTAGGCATTTTAGTGTGATGGAACGTCAAGGCTGAATAATTTAAAACATACCGAGGTAAAGGTGAAAAGTCCAAGCGCAAGAAGCATGTAGCGTCTGAATTCATACACGTGTTGCCGAAGTTTGCGTTCCCTGGACCAGCAACCGAGGCTGGCTCAGAGGAGCAGAACTGTGCTGTCACTGAACTCAAGTGCAGAGGGTACACAGTGACAGTCTTAAGCTCCAGAAGCAGAACAGCAAGTGTAATAAATATAAAAGACTGAATGGGCCATCGAACCGCAGACTTCCAGGGGCAGGCAAAGATTCCAAACCCATCGTTCAGTTTGTGAGGAAGTCAAGGCCCAGTGAAGAGACAGGAGCTGGGACGAGAATGGGGGGTCCCCAAGTCCCTGACGAGAGCTGTCTACACCACAGTGTCACTCTAGAGAGAGTTGATACAATTTACCAGAGCCTACTAGCGGACGGAGGACAAGCCAGAGTTTGATCCTTGCGAAGCCACTTTTGGCTTCCTTTCCTAGTCACGTAAAAATGCGTGATCTCGGGTGTCAGCGTTTTTGGAGGATGGCCTGTGGGCCAGTCAGGCCAAATGCATCCGTAGTACTCGGAGCTCAAAGCCAGCTGGTGGTATTTTAGCCACTTCACTTTCTGCGGTTGGAGTATGTGGATTGACCGACCATTTCAGCGTATGCCTGGGGACCTGCTCTTTTTTTTCTTTTTTTCCATATGAATTTTCTCTCATGACATTAGATAAAAAATGACCTAGAGTTTCGCTACTCCTAGTGTGGTCCATGAACATTGCTTGGGAGCCTTTTGGCTCCCAAACCTACTGAAACAATTTGCATTTTAACAAGGCCCCCAGATGGTTCATACGTGCACTGGAGGTGGAGCAGTACCAGTCTAGAGCAGTGGTCCTCAGCTTTGTCCAGAGGGTGCTCCGCCCCCAGAATTTCTGATTCACTGGTTCTGGGCTGAGGCGGGAAATGTGTATTTCTAACAAGTGTCGCACAAGACTTCTGAGATAAAACCTTCTCGGGTTCTGACATTGATTCTTTGCTTTGTCAAGGACTTTTGGGGTTTTGGAGATTTAATTGCTGGATAGTTTGGTAGCCAAGGGGAGTTATTGTTCACAAAGTATGGATTTGTGCAGTCTTTTTTTAGGTGATTCTAGAAATACTACATATTTGAGGATAGCAGTAAATCAGTGGTTCCCAATTTTAGAAGGAAGGTTGTTAATCGGTGCAGACTCCTGGCCACTACCACCAACCCCCACCCCTTAAATTAGTGGGTTTTGGGTGAGGTCCAGAAATATGCATTTTTAATAAACTTCCAGATGATTCTGAGACAGGTGGTAAATAGACACACTCTGAGAAACATTGATTTAAATGCTGAACATCTCAGGGAAAGAGAATTTGTGCCTTCTCAGCAGCAGAATTTCAACGTTCTCCCAATGCGGCAGCGAGGGCTTCTCATAATTTAGCAGTTGAAGCAGTTCCAGGAAATCAGTCCACTGAGCCTTTCCCTCGCTGAAGCCCCAGTAGAACTTGCTCATTGCTGCTTTCTTAATTATGTGGCCAGCAGTGAGCACTCCAGCCACCATGTTCTTTAATCTACTTATCCACCTTACAACTCCAATTAACCAGGTGCAGCCATCCATCTGGTTAATAAGAGGAGAAGCTGTTAATTTGTGAAGGAAGGAAAGGTCTGCAGACAGCAAGCAAACCAGCAAGAAGCTCTGGAGGATAGCATTTACCCCCATCCTTAGGAAACACAGTGAACGACCAGGAGAATTCATTTGTTACAATAAAAGAAGTAAATGCTTTTTGGTGGAGGGAAGTGAATAGAGAATTTAAGCAGCCTTGTGCACCCATGTGACTTGCCCCAGGTCATCTCTGAACTTCGTACCTTTAGCTGTAAAATAGGAAAATAAGAGGACTTAATTTTTCATCTCAGGAAGTTAGGAGACTCCATTGAGATCAAGTGAGACAAAGCATTTTATAAAATGCAACAGAAATATTTTCGTTTCTGTGCATTTATTTTATACATATATATGGGGAATCTCTTCATGCACATCTGACGCTTTATGAAAAGTGTTTTCTAGCAAGCAGGTTGTACACTTTGATTACATGCTAGTTTTATTGTTTTATAGTCTTCAAGTGTTTTTTGTTGTTTGTTTAAAATGCATAACAGAACAGATTCCCCCATCCCTTCCAACCCCAGTCTTAAATTTAAATGTGCATTGGAATGTGTTATGGACTAAGTGTGTCCCCCTGAAATTCGTATGTTGAACTCCCTAACCCTCAATGTTATGGTACTTGGAGTTAGGGCCTTTGGAAGATTATTAGATTTACACTCTTGTTTTGAGGGTGGCACCCTCCATAATAGTATTTAGTGCCCTTATAAGAAGAGGAAGGGAGAGAGCAGCTAGGAAAGCCACATGAGTATGCATACAGAAGGCAGCCATCTACACACCAGGAAGAGAGCCCTCATCAAGAACCAAATATGTCAGCACCTTGATCTTGAACTTCCCAGCCTCCAGACTGTGAGCAATGAATGTTTATTGTTTAATTCCCCCAGCTCTCGCCCCCACCAGTTTGTGGTATTTGATGTAGCAGCCTGAGCTGAGTAAGACAGAATCAGTCCCTGGAGGACTTGTTAAAAACCAGATGTCTGGGTGCACTGCCAGAGTTTCAGTGGGTCTGGGAGGGGCCTGAGAATGTGCATTTTTGACAAGGTCCTTTTAACTCCGCTAGCTGTGGACCGCATTTTGAGGACCACTGCATTAAAATAAAACTTCCTCTGATTATGACACAGTAAGTTTCTTTACTTTAAAAAGGTTAATATTCTCCACTTGATATTTCTACTCTTGGTCTCCAATTTAAAAGGAACTTAACTGCAGATTTAGAGCTGAATGAAGTAGTATAAAATATACACCTGGTGACCTTGGATGCACTGTTGTCAACAGCACCGAGTAAGGAGTTTTCTCTCTTTCCATCTCATTAAATTAAAAAAAAAATTTTGAGCCTTCCAAATACCCCAGGAGTTTATGGTCAAGCTGGGGAGATCAAATGGATGCTATAAAACACTTTGTGAATAATTACTGAGTAAAATAAACTGTAAATGCTAAACAGCATTGCCTAAAATTCCCAGGTGAGAACACTGTCACACATGCTGTGGAAAGGAGAAAATGAGATTTAAATCCTAAATGCTCAGAAAGTCTATTTTTTTCATCCCACAGCTAGCTGGAGGCAAACCTCTTGACTTCACTTCAACCAGAGATGGGGTAAGATTTTGAGGCACTTCTGCTGGCCCCACTGTCCATCCTGTGTCGTTAGATAAGGTTTAGAAGCACTATTTCTGAGTGTGACCTGGGGGCCATCTGCAGCATAAACCTATTCAATGTAAGCATTAAGAATGACCTACTGAAAAAGATACTTGGGAGCGAGGTGTGGAAACTTCTCATTCAATTAGCTCCTCAGATAAATCTTGAGTTTGTTTAGTTTAAGAGGACCCCTTCCAGGAACATCTCCCCAGCCCCATCCCACGCATCTAACGTTGGGATTCACACATGTCCTTGAGACGGCGTTATGTGGCAGGCACTAGTAAACCTGCAGCTATAAGGAGATGTTTAATTTCAGTCTGAGACGGTTTCTGGGTGCATATAAGGTCCTAGCGGGGACCCGATCCTCCCCTTGATGGGAGCCTTCCCTTTGCACCTGCAAGAAGCACAGAGCTCTGTGATGGACAAATGGGAGGCAAGGGAGGCAAGACTCTGATCCATACATACGAAAAGATACCCATAGGGAGAGAAAAGGACCAGGGTCTGAGGATAATTAGAAGAACCACGTTACTATTGGCTGGGTTCTGGGAGGTTGACCTACTCTATTCTTAGACTTATTTTTGTTTTCTGAAAGAGTTCCATTTCTAAAAAAAGAATTGCTTTTGTCCACCCATGCTGCCTCCAAAAGGTAGAGGATGTGAATATGCGGGCAATAAATGCAGCCCTATGATCCAGTTGTGAGCTTCTGACTGAGGCAAAGTCTTTCTTCTGAACTCCATGAAGCAATCCCTAATGAAGAATTAATACATCTCCGAATGCAGACACATCTAAAAGCAGCAATAAGTGCAAAGAAATCTAATCACACGGAATTAATCTGATGATTCCTGAGTATATAGTGATGAGGGATTTCAGATTATTAAATAAATGGAACCACACGATACATTTGCTACCTGCCTTTTTCACCTGTCTGCATGCAGTTACTGGTTTTTCCCCTTGAAATATATTCTGTGATCTGATTTTTTTTAAATGGCTGTACAGCTTCCCATTGTATTGATATTATGGTTTATATATGCATCATTTGTGATGGGCGGTAGTATCCTTTGATAGCCCCCAACAAGATTTATCCTTATTAGACCGGATGGATTTTCCTAGCTTTTCCCTAACGATCAAGGTATAACATTCTGATTGTAGCAGTTCCATTTCCCCTCCTCTCCAGATCACTTCAGTTCTCACTTTGTCTTTAGGGACTTGCTGAGGGCAAATGCAACAATCTCAACCTCTTGTGTTTCATTCATTCATTCATTTATTCATGAAATACTAAGGAAATGGAGGTGACTGAGATGTAAACCCTGCCTTTCGTGGGTTTGATTCTGGTGGTGCTCGAGGGCAATATACAAGTGAAAAGAAATGCATAACTTAATACCAGGTAGTGAGAAGAACCGCGTATATAGGTCTCATAGGTCTCACTTGTTACTCTTAATTGCAGTGTCGTCTGTTACATTACAAACACTATTGTCAGCAGTCAGTGTAGCAGGATGAAATCATGGTAGGTCAAGGAGGGGAATCAAGGATCCCCTCCCCCTAACATAACCACACGTTTTGCTCCATCCCTAATGCTTTTCCTGGTCCCCCCTTTTATTTACCATATAAAGAGACTATATGATTATTAGCTTAATACATGATCATTTGTTTGTTTTTGAAGTGCCGTCAGTTACAACGTGTTGATTCCAGGCGCACAGCGCAACGTGCTGTCATGCCTCTACACACATGTATTTGTTTTCGTAGTCTTTTTAATTACAGGTTATTACAAGATATTGAATATAGTTCCCTGTGCTATACAAAAGAAACTTGTTTTTGATAATTATTAAATTAAGGGTGGAGAATCCAGGTCTTCTAAAACAGATCATTTTGTTTATAATGGTCTTGCCTTTGGCTTGCTGCCTATTGTTTTTGTGGTTTCGTTGTTGCCTTTCTTTATCTTTTTTTTAAATCAGTGAAGGGTTTAGATTGGTATGGACAGTGTTGGGAGTGTAGTTTCTTGTTTTCAACTTGAACAGAATGCTATTTACTGTGTAATTCTAGGGTCAAGTAAATCAATAAAAGAGGCCAACAAAGCCTGCCCTCCAGAAGGCACCAGCTCACTGAGTGTATGTTGTGGCAAAAGCTAGACTTTTCTATCTGAAAAAAAGAAAAAAGTGGGGGGGGGGGACAGATCCCAAGACTGACTGCTCTGTCAGACAACAGATGAAGAGAAAGCTGTCTAAAAGGTTGTTTCGGTTCCTCATTCAACTTTCAGATGTCTGTTCATAGATGAGCTTCTAATTAACCAAAATCTGGCTCCCATGAGGTCAATACAAACCTGACACCTTTTCAGAAGTAAATTTTAGAGTGACTTTCTGGTCGTTTTCGAGAGCATTGAAGCATAAAAGCATTTTGCTTTCCAATGGAGGTTCTTTTCTGTTGGTGTCAAAGATAAAATCTCCATGATCCCTTTTGTGTTTCTCAGCATCACAGCTGAACAAATCAAAGAATTGTCCCACCATTTTCCTATAATTCAAACCTAAGCAGGCTTAAAGGGAACATGATCTCTAGGATTGGCTTGTGTGGACCCAGATGGCTCTGCGTATTTTCATTGTGCATTTGGTAATCAAAGGAAGTTATTTTGATTCCTACATATCTAGTTCCACAGACAGACAGTCAAGTCAGAATAAAGGGATCCATTAAGTGTTACGAACATATCCATATTGGAGGAAAATATCCCCTTTGAGCTTTATCTTTATGAAAAGAGAATTAGGAAGTAGAAGTTCAAAACTTGGGCAGTCTGACTGCTGTAGAATCTGTTTCCTTAGATTCTTAAATGTGGCATGATTAAATTTTTGTGTTAAAAAGAAAGGGTGATGTGTTAGTTGACTCTGGCTGCCATAACAAGATTCTCACACACTGGGTGGCTTAAATAGTCAGTGATTTTCTCACAGTTCTGGAGGCTGGAAGTCCCAGATCAAGGAGCTGTCCGGGTGGGTTTCTGGTGAAGCCTCTTCCTGGCTGGCAGGTGGTGGGTGACTCCTTGCTGAGTGCTTACATGGCCTTTTCTCCGTGTGTGCATGGAGATCATGCTCTGGTACCTCTTCCTCTTCTTAGAAGGACACCAGTCCTATCAGATTAGGGCCCCACCCCTGTGACCTCATTTAAACTTTATTATCTTCTTGAAGGCTTTGTCTTCAACAATAGCCATGGCGTGGGTTAGGGCTTCAACATATGAATCTGGGGGGATGCAGTTCAGTCTGTAACAGCTGGATCAATTCTGAGGGACTTTGAATAGGATCTTGTTGGAAGAGGTCTTCTCAAGTGTGAAAACCCTTCTCAGGTCTGTCATTGAAAGGGGGTAGGTAGAGGATAGTCTGAAATGAGACCTTTCAGAAGTGGTGACAGAGCCTCACATCTGACCCTCCGTGTTGACACGGAACCGGTGATCCCTGTTAGCAGCTTGTTGATACTTTCCAGTGCAGATGTGTGAGGATGCCCACACTCGAGCCTGGAGAACAGGGTGGTGGGATGCTTCAGTCTCCTGATAGCCTTCTTCAGTAGGTTAAGTAAGAAATATGTTTATTAATAACCAAGCCACCTTTTCCTTTACCTTTAGTGTTAATTCACAACCAAGCTAAACACATGTTTTTGAACTCTGGATTTAATGCGTATCTGATTACCACTTTTGTCAAGGATTTATTTGGCCTTCCTTGTGCTTTTTGAGAAACTTGGGCCCGTCTATTCAGTTTTGCTTTTTTTTTTAACCTGCTTCACTCTACTTTATATATGTCATGCTCTCAGCCTTCGTAAGGGAACAATTGTACTCTCTTTGGACATAAATGCTTTTGTTGTCAGTGAAAGAAGGTCTGTTTGTTCAGTTATAGGACTCTCTGGATGCCTGCAATTGAACATTATGTCTGATCAGTTTTTGGTCCTTTTTACTTCCCAGGTGAAACCAGCATGGCCAGAAGACAAATTTTTTTTTAATTTCCTGATTAAAAAAAAAAAAGATCACGGTTGTTCATTATAGAAAATAGGGAGGGGAAAAAAAAAAGCAAACTGCACATACAAGAAAGCAAGCTCAGAATATTACCATGCAGAAAATGTCACGTGAAGTCAGAGACAGACAGGTAGAACACCACGTGATGGCGGAGGCAGAGATTGGAATTACACAGCTGCAAACCAAGGAACACCAAGGAGTGATGGGGCCACCAGCCAGAGGGAAGAATATGCAGGGGGGATTCTGTCCAGAGTCGCATGGGAAGTATAGCCCTGCTGACACTTTCATTTCAGACTAGCAGCCTTCAGAACTGTGAGAGAGTAAATTTCTGCTCTTGAAAGCCACCCAGTCTGTGGCACTTTGTTACAGCAGCCGAGCAATCTAACACAATGACCACTGCCTGGGGTTGTGTATTTCATTAAAGATTGTGAAATGCTGATTTTTGAATTCTGTCATTTCTTCTGCATTCATTAGCTGGAATTTTTTTAGATAGAGGAACTTTGTTTCCTTCACTAAAGCTGTTTTCATTGCCTTAAGATACATTTACCCTAGAAAGGTGTAGTATATACTGACCTTTTTTTTTTTTTCCTTTTAGTTATTAAGTTTCAGAGTCATGTTTGGTTGTCTAGCAGCCTTCAGTGATGTCCAATAAGTTTACTTCATTCCCCTTTTCCCTTTTGACTATATTATGGACTTATAAAGAGAGCTTATTTAAAGAAAATGTCATTAATAAATTATTCTGAGCCTCTGGGCTTCTCTCAGCTGTAAATGAACTGCAGGATTGATACCTTGCCCTTATGTAAAATGTGCATCAAGAGAAGTGACCTTGTTAGGATATCTAAGAAAATACCTTTTGGTGACCTAGTGGGAGTCCATTTAAGTTCCAGTAGGGTTTGAGTTTGGTTCAGATAATTCTTTGAATACCAGTATAATAGTAGGTATATTTACATTACTACTATTCCAGTTTGATAAACCTTATGGCTCCTTGGAACTGCTACCATTTTATCTGGAAAAAAATTAAACTTAGGTGCACTCTCAGAATTTTTTCCTATCTCAAAATCATTACGAGTTATGAGCAGAACCAGTCTTTTTACGGGGCAGAAGAACATCAGGATAAAGAGTTGCAGGGCAGCGACTGAATGGAGATTGATGTTTGACTGAAAAACATTTGAGTATGAGAATTAATGCATTTGATGGGAAAGGATAGATTACTTAAAACTGGAAATGTCTTGAGAAGTCCAAGTTTATAATCTTAGCTATATCTCATATCTCTTCTACTGCAGGACTGTGTTTAACTTATCCTTCTATTCCCAAACATTCGGTATAATGTTTTCACAGAGTAGGTGCTTCATAAATAAATAAATATAATTAGAATTCAGTGCAATTAATGTTCCTCAAAAGAACAATATACTTTAGATAAATCCAGAGCAATGAACATCATGTGAGAAGATGAAATAGATCCTGTTACCATAAAAAAGATACATTAACCGTCATATACAAATTGATGTGAAAGTACACTGATAAATATGCACACAATATAAAACAACTTGCAGTATAACACAGTATCCCATTTTATAAAGAAAAATAGTAGGTCATATTTCAATATGAATTAAAAGAAGCTTAGAAGAATATATAGGAATATAATGGGCTTTGTCAGCCAGGATGCAATTAAGCAAACAGAAACAGCTAAGAAGTATTTCACCATAAGGGATTTGGTATAAAGAAGCACAAGGTTGGAGAAGTTGGAAGAGCAAGAAGGGCTATTGAGAGAGAGTAACTGTGGGATGCAGCTACCACATACAGGAATGAGAAACAAGATGAAGCTGAATGTTACCAGAACCTCCAAGGAGGGCTCAGACCTCTGAGAAGGGAGCGCTTCCTGGATCTTGCTGGTACGCTTCGAAGGAGGCCATGGGGGTGATGCTGGGAGGGCTGAAAGATGCTGGAGGTTGGAACTGGAAGTAACTGCACTTCTGGGGTCCAGGGACATCCTGGGGTGACACAGATGGGAACAGCAAGTACATGGGACAGTTGCCTCTCTTCCTGCCCACCAAACTCTCTCCTGTGAGAAAGGTGATGTGCAGAGTCCCGGGGAAAGCATCCCTAAGCAGACTGTGGAAAAGTAGGCTTGGAACCCAGAGACAAGAGCTTCATCTCAGTCCTGTGTGGGGAAAGGAATGCAGTCACTTTCACCTTACATGTACCTTTGCATTGTTTGAATTGGGTTTTGGTGATCAAGCCTTACTTATTTTTTATTGAGATACATTTCACTTGCCCTTTTAAAGTATACAGTTCAGTGGGGTTTTTTTTTTTTTTTTAGCATATTCACAGAGTTGTGCAGTTATCACCACTCTGTGATTACAGACCTTATTTTCACCAGCCCCCAAAGAAACCTCGTTCCCTTTAGATGTCACCTCCCATCCCCTACATCCTTCTCCCTCCCTCAGCCCTAGGCAACCACTAACGTGCTTTCTATCTCTGGATTTGCCTCTTCTAAACATTTCATATAAATGGAATCGTACAATATGTGGCCTTTTTTGTTTGACGTCTTTTAGTGAAATATTTTCAAGTTTCCCCCATGTTGTAGTATGTATCAGTACTTCGTTGCTTCTTACAGCTGAGTAATATTCCGTGACATGGATATACCGCGTTTGATTTATCCTTCACCAGTTGATGGATATTTGTCTTGTTGCTACTTTGGGGCTATTACGAATATTGTTGCTATGCACATTGTGGTCCAAGTTTTCGTGTGGCCATATGTTTTCAGTTCTGTTGGGAGTATGCCAAGTAGCTGAATTGCTGAGTCATAGGGTAAGTCTATGTTTAACGTTTTCAGAAACTATTTAACTGTTTTCCATAACAGCTGCACCATTTTACGTTCCCACCAGCAGTGTATGAAGGTTTCCATTCTGTACGTCCTCACCAAGACTTATTAATGTCTGTCTTTTTGATCAAAGCCAGCCTAAAGGTTATAAAGTGATATTTCATTGTGATTTTTTTCTATACAATGAAATTATTTGTAACCCTAGTATTTTTCATATGACCATTTGTATATATTCCTTGGAGAATGTCTCTTCAAGTCTTTTTCTCATTTTTAGTTGGATTGTTTGTCTTTTTGTTGAGTTGTAAGTGGTCTTTATATACTCTGGACATTACTCCCTTATCAGATACATGATTTGCAGATATTTTCTCCCGTTCTGTAGGTTGTCTTTTTTACGTTATGGATAATGTGCTTTGATGCACAAAATTTTTCAATTTTGATGATGTCTAATCTATATTTTGTTGTTGCTCATATTTTTGGTGTCATATCTCAGAATCCATTGCCTAATGTAAGGTCAAAAGATTAATGCAAATTTTCTTTTAAGAGTTTTGTAATGTTAACCCTTATATTTAGGTTTTTGGTCAATTTTGAGTTAATTTTTTGCATGTAGATACCTGACATCATTTGTTGAAAAGAGCTTTTTCCCCCAATGAATTATCTTAGCACCCATGCTGAAAATCAATTGACTACAAATAAATGTATGTGCTTTTTTCTGGACCCTCACTTCTATTCTGTTGATCTATATGCCTGTCCTTATGCTGGTACCAAACTGTCTTAATTAATGTAGCCTTGTAGTAAGTTTTGAAATGAGGAAAAACATTGGTCTGATTTTGCTGAATTGTTTTGGCTATTTGGGCTCCTTTGCATCTCCATATGAATTCCAGGGTCAGTATGGCAGTTACTGCAAGAAAGGCAGCTAGGATTTTCATAGGGATTGCATTGAATGCCATGCCTCGCTTTTAGTGAGAAACATTTCCACTTTGACCAGAAAGTCTGTGGTTTTCAAGGTGCTTGGTAACAGGCAATTCTTGTAAATCACATTAAGTTAGCTCAGAATAAAATAAAGATTTTGTCTCTTTTGTAGAACCTTTCAAGTTGATAATTGTAAATGTATTTGGGCACAATAAATACTTGTGTAACTTTGTGAGGACAAGGACTATGCCTAGTTTTGCTGACCACCATATCCTGAGGCCAAGCCCAGAGCCTAGTAAGTAAAGGCTGCTCAAAGTTGCTGAAAAACACAGGCATTTTCTCTAAGGGGCTAGAGAACAATAGAGAAGGGTATGTGGTCTTTGGGGACCAAGGTGACATCCAAGGCACTAGGATATGTAAAAAGAACTCAGCTTGACCAGACACCAAAGGGCATGCCTTGTATTATTTCATTTATATGGAATGCTCAAAAGTCTGGCGGGTGGAAATATGGATTGATTATAAGAACGTTTATAGATGGATGGGAATGCTCTATAATTAGCTTGTGGTGATGATTGTACAACTGTAATATGACTATAATTCATTTCATGGTACACTTAAAAGTGGGGAACTTTAAGTTATGTAATTTCTGTCACAATGAAACTAAAAGCAAAACAAAACAAAAACAAAAACTCCAGCTTGAGACTGGGGTCTCGATTTCAGTTTTTATCAGGGAGGATGTTGCAGACGAGGCAGGTCAAACGGGCTATATTTCAGTGGCAAAAAGAAAAAGTGGCGATGGAGTGATTGAAAGGAAGAGTGGGTCTGCACTAAGCATTTGGGACTGAAACTCACTGAAAAGGTAATGAGGGATCAAAGGCCAAAATTCCTGTTGGGAATTGGTCTAAAAAAAGGGCCGGTAAATCAAAGCAGAAAACAGACACTAGGTTGAAGGGAAACTGGGGACCGGACGCTTAATCCATCCGCTCCGTTCTCAACAGCGGAGAAACCAAGAAGAAGGTTGTGGCTTGCTTTTTAAGCAGGATGAGGGGAAACACTCCGGGGGCAGGGCTGGTCACCCTGGTGTGAAAAGACGACAGGAGCAGCCCGAGAAACATGGCGTCACGGAAGCCTCCTAGTTAGGAGCCATCGCTTCACCATTCACCCTTGTCAGCCCAGCCGCCGGGATAGCTCAAGGAGGGAGGGAAGATGATGGATGGTGACCGCTGACAGGTGACCAGGGAAGGAGCCGGCGTTTGACAAATGGCCGCAGGTCATGTTGGCCAGGTTGTCTGACTCCCAGCCCTGCCCTTGATCTTGATGCTGGAGAGTTTGTATCGCTCACCATCACGAAGTCTAAAATCACACCCAGAGGCTTTCTGGCTTCGATACTTTTTGATCGCCCCAAGCTAAAATGCACCCTGCCTTCAAAACCTGCCTCAATAATTTACAAGGCCAGCTCTGTTGGCATTACCTAACACGTGTGATGTGCCAAGCAGGCAAGCATTCTCACACCGACCAAGAGAGTTAGGGACTGTTATCCCCATCATGTAGATTAGGAATATAAACTCCAAGACACAGACTCACTTGCTGAAATCACACAACGAGTAAGCAGCAGAAGTAGGGCGTGAACTTGGTGTATCTGATGCCAAAGTCTGTGTTTCTTTTCTCAGACACTGCTGTCCAGTCTTTCCAGCATGACTCTTCAATAGACCATTTGAGTCGTGGGTCTGATGAAAGATGATTTTCCTACTTCTAAAGGGGGACTCCACATACAGCAAACTTTTCCCCTCTAACTGAGCAGGCACTCACCCAGAGCAGCAGACATGCCCGCTAAGAATAAACAAAGACCAGCTATCTTTGCCCCCTGCTCACCTGCCCTCCTGCTCCGTTACAGCAGGGTCTGGGCCAGTGCTGGGAGCAGGGGTGGGGCATTTGTCACCGCAGCCTGCAGCCCTCAGACATACTCTGCTCTGGGTCCAGCTGGTTAGGACCACCTGGCCGGGCCACTCAGCGGGCAACCCCAACACTGACTGCAGCAGCACGGGCCTAGCGGCTCTGCTGGGCTGCCCAGGGGAGGAACCTGGGGGCTTCTCCTTTTTGCAGCTAATTGACCTGGTTTCAACCCTTGCTGGGAGGAGCCAGCAATTCTGGGTCATGAACTCAAGAAATCTACTCAGCTTTCAGGTTATCATCCAATCACATTCATGAAGTTTAAATCTAACACTTGCACCTCAAGTCAAACTAGAATGTTATGATAGAAGCCTACAGGCTTTGCCCAGTCTTGGAGAGACATTGGTGCCCTTCACTTCATAGGGCAACGGTAAGGATTAAACAGAAGTCATTACCCCCATTTTACAGGTAAGAAAGCTGGCTCAGAGGGGTTTCTATCCTGAGGGCGTCTGCCACATAGTTTTATGTTAATAGATATTCCATTTAAAATGTTTCTTCATTGAATAACTGAGTCACCCTACAGTCGGTGGAGGAGAGAAGAAAAGAGAAGTATTATTTATTTAGTTTTAGGTATGATGGTGTCTGCATTCTGCCCAGTTCTCCACGCTGGAGAAGCTTTCCTTTCTACTGCCTGTCGGGGCACTGAATTCCTGCCACCCTCTCGGAGGATGCCTACTCAGGAATAGCCCTGGGATTATCTTGCCACCAGAGACCTGAATGGTGCAGCCAGAGGTCGTGGTACAAATTAATGGTGTTGGAGCCAACAAATGAGAGTGGGAAGTAAACAGTCGTTTCCCCACCCCTTTGCAGAGCCCTACAGGAAAGCAGTGAGGTGGGAAGCCAGGTATGGGCACTGGCTTGGCAGTGACTGATGTTATCATTAGGTCTGAGAGTCCTGTGTCCTTGCTCTCCAGCTGTTTTCCAATGACACTTAAACTTCCCTCGATTTCTTCTCCTTTTCATAAGGAAGCTCATTGTGGAGTGGAACTCATAATCCAGGGTCTAATGTGAACAGAAGTTTGATTATAAATGATATTTGTGTTCTTTAAAATGAATGTTTCTTCACATGTTGTCCCACGTTATAACTGACATATTTACAAGAAGTACATTTTTTTAGAACCTCTCCAGAGCCTTGGAAAATAACTGCATTATGATGTTAGACCACACGAGGGCAGTAGTGTCACGTGTAAAAGATGCCTGCTTTCTGCTTTCTGAACAGATGGCACATTTGTTAGATTTCATTGGATGTATTTTTCCTTTATTGAAGCACAAGGGAATTTCACATTTGCAGGTAGAACGGGGGAAGACAGTTAAAATTTTATACCGTATTTTTATCTCTTTGTTTATGTTGATAAAGGTAACAAAGGCAGTTGATTTATCCTCCTTTTTGCTGTTTTGAGGAATGGGTGTGCTAATAAGTTGGGGTGAGTGCTCATTACCACTGTGACCCTGGCAGAAGATGTTCTGTTGATTTTGCATTTAATTGGAAATGTCACATAGATAATACATAAGCCCATCCTTCCTCCAAACCCTCAACACCCTTAGATAGGACTTAAATCCTGCTGTTGTATCAGGAAAATTTTGCATTTAATGTTTCTCCACACCTATTAAGTAGGCAGAATCCAGCCAGCTTTCTCTGAAGATGGAACCGTGTGACCTTCCTTAACCCCGTGATCATGGAAACTCTGAGGTGTCTCTTTAACAGGAAGGTCTAGACCTGCTGAGTTCCTAATACCCCTGGGCCCCTTTGCATGCAGGCGGTCTTAACTCAGAGCTAATCAGCTGACTCTCCCTAAGGCAGGACAGTGGAGAGGTTGCAAAGGTGGAGAGTTCTAGCACCTGTCCTATGAACATATTTTATTTGTCAGGGTGTATTGGCTTATATGGTGTTTAATACATTTTTTTAAATTAGTTGCCAACACGTAAATACAAAGAGTTCTTGCTAAAGATCCAGGTTTCTTGCTTTTCTTGAAACATGGGACAATTTGGAATGGCTAGCCTGCCCCGTCCCCTGGTGACAGTTGTCAGCCTCCACCTCCTTTGTGGCTGAAAGTAGCCGCTACACACCCAGGTCTCCCCCTTTTGCTTCCCTGACACTAAGGGAGGTGCCGACTGAAATCGCATTGACACTGTTTTGTTACAATAAAAAGGAAAATGAGAATTTAGTATCCATGTCTGTCTCAAAGTAGAGAAATGAAAGATATAGTGAGGGCTCCCCATGTCTCCAGAAAAATGAGCCTAAATGTGGACCTCCGTGCTGCAGCTCTTAGAGACATTTCCTGGTCTGGCCAGCACCTTGAATTACGCACCTGGGAGAGCTCTGTTTTTGAAGGTGTGCAGGCCTTGGATTGACCTTGGGTGGAGCATCCTACTCTTGATTTTTTTTTTAATCCCTTTGGTTAAATGGAGATAATCTCGTTTAATCTTCGCTACAGCCCTGCCAGGTAACCACTACCTTATCAGGGAACACGAGCCCTCCCCGGGCTCGCTCTTGGTTTCGTCTTGGGAGCAGTGGGTGTGCAGGCTGGAGCTCTGCGGCTCTCCAGCACGTTGCAGTTCACTGCCTGGCTGGGCTGGGGAAAGAAAGGGTTAAGGGAGCGGCGGGGCGAGAGACGCAAGCCCTTTCTGACCCGGACTCGGCGTCCAGATGCCTGTCCTGGAGCCTCACGGTGGCAGCTGAGATCCGCGTAGTTAGAGGAACAGACAGGAAATCCATGCTCGCTCTGCAGAGACATGGGCAAAACGCCCAAAGCAAACAGCAGAGGAAGTTTGCTTTCGTGGAGACAAACTCACAACTTTGCTCTTTCAAAGCCTCTGTTTACAAGTGAAAGCCGAGGCTCAGGCGGGCTTTCTCCGCTCTCCCACCCCCAGAGCTGCCGCCCGCGGGCCTGTGGCTCCCGACGCGGGGCGCAGGGAGCAGCTGGGATGACCCGGCGGGGCGGCTTGGGCTGCTCAACCCAGACCTGCCAGGGGCCAGTTAGAGAAACGAGATGAGGAAAAACAAAACAAAACAAAAACAAAAAACAAAAGCCCTTAGGACTGGTGCGCTCTAGAGTTGAGCGTCACCTGTAGGTTTCAGAGTGAGGTGACGCAAAAGAAAACGGTCAGGTGCTGTTCTTAGGTACCGTGTTCAAAGATACAACTGAATTGGGTGTATCTGTTAGCTTGAAATAAAACAACTGTAGTAATAGTGTCTGGAATAAAAATACATTTGCTCAAGGTGGAGTTTGGTGAATTTTTAGAAACAAGAGCACAGATATTATGTAACTTGGTAGTCCAGTAAAACCTTTCCCGTTTGGGAAATGGGGCCAAGGTGATGCTCTCAGCTGACTCCCAGGGAGATGGAGACGCAGAGGTACCAAGGGGGAACCATGGAGACTGACTGGGTGAGTGACTGGCTTTCTTGCCCTTTGAAGGGTGGAAGGAAAGGATCTTGGAGATGGCATAATACCATGGCCGAGGTCGACGGTTGTCGAGGCAGCTATATCTGGTATTGAACCCTGGCTGTGAAGCTTTTTGTGGTGGAATGTTGGGCAAGTCACAATCCTTCTTTAAGCCTTTTTCCCCCCGTCTGCTGGAAGGCGGATGGAGCGAGATGAAGTACCTAACTCAGGGTTACATAGGGGGTGAAATGACAGTGCTGACATCC
This sequence comes from Camelus bactrianus, assembly GCF_048773025.1. Lineage (NCBI taxonomy): Eukaryota > Metazoa > Chordata > Mammalia > Artiodactyla > Camelidae > Camelus > Camelus bactrianus. The sequence continues at coordinate 17,742,326 of NC_133560.1, read as the reverse complement.
AAATGGAAATGTCTGATTTCACAGCTCTGGCACTTTCCGCAGCAAACACTGCCTTTGAGATAAAAACACTTCCCACCTCCCACCCCCCTCCACCTTCCTGATTTAGATTTTGAGCTCTTAGATCCGGCACATTCCATCTCTGCTGTTGATGTTAAGTCCTCAGGACAGGAACCTCCCACTTTCTGTCCATTCCGGCTTTCCAGTTCCTTTGTCATCTGACTTTAATTTTTTTCAGGTGGAACGTTTGACTCTTTCCAACCGTGATTCCTGGTTAGTCTTTGCTCCTCGCCACGCCCCTTTCTCCTGCCATCCCCACTTCCTGTAACACCTTTCCTTCTCCGGAGAAGGCTAGTGGGGTTTGGTTCTCTGCCCCTGCATTTCTCTGAACTATGCGTTTCTAGGGTGTGCCCTGTGGGGCTCAGGAGACAAATAAATTTGGAAAATGGTTGCTCATTTAAATGGAACTTTATTGTAGTGTGCATTGTAATTCTCCCAAAGGGTGCTATCGTGTACAGGGTTCCTCAAAGGATTTGGACCCAAATCAAAACTATTCTTTCCTTCCTTCCTCTCACCCTCTTCCCTCTCTCCTTTCCTTCCTTTCCTTTTCCCTTTTTTCTTTTCTTTTACCCTCTTCTCTTTTAATATTTCATGGGACCAGAATGTCACCGTACATGTTTTGGAGGCCACAGGTCTGACCATGGTGATTGAGGTTATCATGTTCCTAAGTACGGGAAGCCTAAGGCCAGAGAATGGGACCAATTCTATTCCTAAGCAGAATATAATGAGGGTTTCAATCAGCTCTGCTGTTGCTCTTCTGGAAACTCATATTCTGCATCTAGAATTGTACTCTTACCATCGTATCTGGTAATCAAGTCCCTGTCTTATGAGGCATTCCAGTAAGGGCATCCCTGCTTTGATCTCCTGTCCGTCATCCCAATTCCTTTGGCCTTATCGACTTCCCAAGGTCTAGCATACATACTCTGCCCTCATACTTGACTCTACATGGCTAATCTCCACTCATGGCGCATGCTTACATCTCTACCTGTTGTCTTCCAGTATACCTTTGCCTGTGGACCTATCCCGGATTCCTTGTTGGTCCCGTGCCTCGTGATCCATCCTCGCTCTTTGTCAAGTATTTGGTGTGACTTAGTTTTTGAAGACTTCAGGCTCTCAGGTCAAACTGAGTTCAAATTTCAGTTCTACCACCTAAGAACTGGAAACCCTTGGGTAAGGTATTTAACCTTGGACCCCAATTTTCTCATCTGCAGAGTAGGGGCAGCACCCTCATACAGTCCAGGTGAGGGCTGAGTGAGACAGTGCGTGGGAAGTGCTTCTCACACCACCAGGTGCAGAGCAGGGGAGCCCTAACTATCAGCTCTTCTGTCATCCAAGTCCCAGGGGCTGCTTTGATCGATTTAACCCACACTGAGCTCTCTCTGGCTCTAAGTACCTTATCGTTAGTGTCTCAGACTTGACACTTGATTTTGTCTGTGAGTTAGCTATAGCTCCTCAAACTAGATTTGAACTTGGTTTTTAAAATATGGATAATTTCAAACAGACTGTAAGTAGAGAGAATAGTAGCATGGATCCCCCTGGACTTATCCCTGGACTCGGTCTTTCATGATCATTCTTTTCACTTTGTCCTGATGTCAGATCTAACATTGCTCCACACACAGAAGATGTGACATTGCCCTTGACTGAGCAAGAGCGACCCCTGTGGGTGACGCTGTGTAGAAGGATGTTTCCACTCCGCCTCTCTTGGAGGGTGGGGCCACCAAAACAGCTCTCTTTTCTCTATTTTTCTAAGGGCTGGGAAGGTGGAAAAAAAATATCTGTCTACTATATTGCCTCCTGGAGAATATACTTCATTTTCCAAAGCTAACCTCTCCTACCTCCCCTCTTCAGTTCTTCAAGGGCTTGAACTGTATTTAATTCATTCGTATATCCCTATATCCCTAGCCTCTACCTAAGCCTGGTACAAAAGAGTGTTGTTTGAATAAATAACTTCCTTTTTGTTTTTAAATTTTACTAGAATTGCTTTCTAGTGTCAAATTTGAATCGCAGTTCTCGACCTTTGAGGTATAAAGCTGCAGACTGGAAAGGACAGATCTCAGCGTTTAATCTCTCTCTCTCTTTTTTTTTTTTTTTTTGCACTGGGTGATTGACGTCCGGGGACACAGCATATCGACATCTCTCAAGATATTGGACAAAATAAAAACTTTGTGCAGGAGGGAACATGATCCTACATTTATTAATGTGGCACCAGACACTGTCTCTGGAAACAGATGGTTTTTTGCTGCAATTCCTCTTGATGGCACTGGAGCCTTAAATATCATCCTACCTCCGGTCTTTCACATTCTAAACCCCATTATCTAGGTTAGCTCATCTGTATTCAAAAGATCAATGTTGCATTATTACAAAGATCCTTTCAAGTGTAAAAAGGATGGCACTTCATTACAGAAAGTAAAAGAAACTAATCAAACTTTCTTGGTGAAATCATTGACTTTTTTAAGTAAAGGGCAAATTTAAGAATTTGAAAGTCCGAGATGGGAGAGAAGCCGGTGGTTGGGGCTCACTGCAGCGTGCGTCTGGTTGTAGCGTGTGGGTCTTGGATAACCGAGAGAAGAAAAGAGGCTCTCTTGAAAGAGTCTCAGTGCTTGGAGCTATTCTTGTTCTTTCTGTCATTGCTTGGCTGTGTGTCTTGGAAGAAATGACCTGCTGGTGGGAAGACCCAAAGATTTAAGGCAGCGTGCGTGGTATAAGGGCGAGGTGTGCACTGACCTGGTTAATAGGAATTGTTCGAAAACCATTGGTAAATATTATGTGTTCACCCTCTTAACTCTTCTTTCCACGGGCAGTTCTTCTTTCTTACCATCAACAGTGGGGTTCTGGGGCTTGTGTATGTCTATTAAAAAAATGCACAATCTGAAAGTTAAGAGTTATATTCTATTAGGCAGACATTTCTGAGGACTTACGTGTGGGAGGACAGCCTCTCAGATCACGCTGAGGGACTGCTCCGATGAGGTAGCGGAGGAGCCAGGATGTATAGGAGTTTTTGCAACAAAGACCAGGTAGCTGGAACATCAAAAGATTCCTAGGGTGTGGGAGGGTATAGCTCAGTGTAGAGCGCATGCTTAGCATGCACAAGGTCCTGGGTTCGATCCCCAGTACCTCTTCCAAAAAAATAAAAGTGAACAAATAAGTAAACCTAATTACCTCTCCCCCCCAAAAAATGTTAAGTTAAAAAAAGATTCCTGTTAATTAAAGAAAACCAGATACCTCAAGTTAAGGAATTGAGTGCTTTTCTATGTATAGGAAGGAGCAAAGGTCCGGGCTCATTGAAATCATTCCTCTGATGTGCACCTTAACTCTCTAGGGCCAGTATCCTGTGCTTTCCCATCCTGAGTCCCCTCAGGGGGCACCGATGGGTGTGGCCGCAGAGTCTCAGCTGCCCACTTCTTTGAAATGGCAGGCAACATTCTCAGTCAGGGAGTACTTTTAGGATCCACACCTGTGGAAAGAGGGGAAGAGAGCAGGATGAGGTGGAGGGTGAAGTTGGTGCACAAGGCATGCCCAAGGATACACACACAAGGGTGAGGACTTTCAGCCCTGCCCTCCCCAGGAGGAGAGACCTGGCTGATAGTCATATTGTCAGTAAACAACCCTGGAAAAGCTGTTTGACCTTAAGCCAGCCATTGCTCTCTGTCTGGGGCAATCCCAATAGTGAGAGGGTTGCTGAGGGCTGTCTGCAGGCAGCACGCCCCGCTGCCTGAGTAAAATTCCTTTTATTTCTGAAAGGAGGATCTGAGCACTGCGTTACAGTGTCTTACCACTCTTAATATCTTAAAATTAAAGTGTGTGTTGACCACCAGTTACCAGGTCTAAGCCAGGTCCTAGGACTTAACGGTGATGAATAAGGAAGAGTCCTTGCCTTCGAGATATTTCTGATCAGCCTCTCCTTGCCACCAGGTGTTGATTGTTATGTTGGGTCAAGATCAGTTCCAAGCGCTGGACTTGTACTCACGAAGTTACCCAGTAAGCCGGAGGGGATCACGAGAGCTCTTACCCTCATTTTTACAGTCAGGGAAGTTGAGGCAGGCAGGGGTAAAGTTTAGGCAGGCAGGGGTAAAGTTTAGGCAGGCAGGGGTAAAGTTTAGGCAGGCTTTTCTCAGATTCCTGAGAGCTTACTGCTATACTGCCTCCGCAGTGTTGCCATTTCTGGGAGATCAAAGCTGTCATTCGTCTCCTGGTCACTTGCATCTGACCTAACTGTAACATTTGCTTACTGAGAGATATCTGAGCTTCACCGTCCACTAATGGTAGCTACTCGTCACCAAAGTCCCTGGAGGCATTTGAAATGTGGAAAGTCCAAACTGAGATGCTGTTAAGTGTAAAATACATACCAGATTTCAAAAACTTACGTGGAAAAAACATGAAGAAAAATCTCATTAAACGTTTTATATTGATTGCATGTGGAAATGATCATTGTTTAGCTCTATTGTGTTAAACAAGAAATATTTTAAAAAAATTAAGCCCGCCTGTTCTTAGGTTTTAATGTGGGTCCTAGTGAATTTTAAAATGATGTAGTGGCTCATATTGGTGGCTTGCATTTCATTCCTATCTATTGAACAGAGTTGCCTTACAGCATCTGAAATGCTTCTGATGGGGATTGTGTTTTACTATTATATTCAGAGAGATTCTATTTAGTTTGGTACCGGGATCAGGTTCTTTGGATATGCTTCATTTAATTTGTGTTTATTAATAAGGATTCTGTCCGCCGAAATAGCCACTCCTTGCTGGTTGTTAAGCGATTGTTGGAAACCCGTTGGAGGCAGCCTGAGTGAGATGAATTAAAGTTCTATTGTTGTAGGGGAGCAAGGTCGTCAAGTTGAAATTAATCAACGGGTTTCAGATCACCTGGAAGGGATATTTTACCCTCAGCTTTACAGTTTCAGCATGTAAATTGCTGTTTAGAGGCGAGCCCATAAAAATCAATCCAGCCTTTCTCCCGTCAGAAATTAAAAGCAATTTATTTTTATTTTTGGCAAATCCTGGAAAGCACTTGGACATTCAGCTCCTTTGCCCTGACACCACCTGTGTGGCGTGTTTTCTGGACTTTTGAGGAGAGAGGTGGGAAATTCAGTTGTCTCAGTGTCCCACAAGATTCGGAGGAGACCCTTCTAATCCCTGATGGGGCGCCCATCTGTCCCAATCTGATACGTTTTGCTTCCAGTGAGTCAGAAACCCCAAAGCTAAATCTGGCCAAAGCAGCACATATCGTGTGGGCTCCAAACAAAGCCGTATAAATCATCCCCGGATCACACCGAACTTGGCCCCTAAACTGGGCACAGATTTTCCAATCTGGTCCTGGAGTTTGCCAGAAGGCAGGAGGACCGCAGGGATGTGTGGGATGCATCTGGCTTTTAGCCCAACTTCTGTGGTTAGCGAAGCTTGTCGGATCTGGGATTGAATATAAACACCGCTTGTGGATGCAAAAGACACCAAAGTCACCTTGAAAGGGTCATTTGGTCCAAGCCCCTGCAGAAAACACCCCCACGAATAACTGTGTATCCCACCATCCAACCTTCCCCATGCGCCCTGTGACCCCAGGCATGAAGAAAGATCCAGGGGTGGTTTTTAAATATATACAGTAGGCAGTCCAATGGATGGTTTTCTTAGTCCTTTGGAAAGGTTGCTGGCGTTTTTGTCTTAAACTCTGCCTAGGAGCCTCCAAATAACCGCACCTCTACATAAAGAGAGATTCTTCATTCTCAATCTGTTCTCCTTTCTGCTTTTGTAACACAACAGCTTAATAACACGTTTGATAGTCAAATAGGAGCATTAATGGCAACCAAGAAACAGGTATGGCTGGGGCTTCCAGGGAACTCCTCAGTTAAAGTCACTGCTTTCTGTGGCAAGGGTTCTTCAACCTGCCCAGGCAACCGACCAGCTGGGTAAGAGTTGAGGCTTAATGGCTGTGCTTTTGGGCTGTTTACTTAACCTCTCTGTGCCTCCATTTCTTAATCTGTGGAACAGGGATAACGCCTTATCTATTTTTGTGGTGTAAAATAAGAGCATACTCTAAGATGACTAGTGCCTTTTCTGGATTATGGTGAGTTATTAGAGCAGGGACATCATTATCCAAGGTGAGTGAAAGAGGTGTTCATAAAGGACATCTCTTCCTGACTTAAAGTGTTTCCGGAAAGTTCTTAAAATACTAGAAGAGGTTCCTGGTAGCATTTGTGCAATTGGCTTTCGTGAACATCTCACAAATAGAATGCATGTATAATTTCTACGAAATTTGTCTTGTTTAAGCGTAGGGTGAATTAAAGTCAAGGCCATGGAGTTTGATGGCTTCATGAGTCAGTGTTTCCAAAGAGTAGGAACTGAGAGTAGCTAGGCTGCTTTTCGTTCAGACAGATGCCTACAGTTAGTCGTCACCTCTCTGAAGCACACAATAGGAGCCCAGCAACCTGGTCAGGCTTCTGGTTTTTATCTTGGGCTTGTTTTTTTAAGTGAAGTATAGTTGGTGTACAGTATTATATGTTACAGGTGTACAATACAGTGATTCACACTTTTTAAAGGTTATGCTCCATTTATAACTATTATAAAATACTGGCTATATTCGTGTTGTACGATCTATCCTTGTAGCTTATTTTGTACCTGCTAGCTCGTACCTCCTACTCCCCTGCCCCTATGTTGCCCCTCCCCTTCCCTCTCCCCACCGGTCACCGCCAGTTTGTTCTCTTTATCTGTGAGTCTGCATCTTTTTTGTTATATTCACTAGTTTGTTGTATTTTTTAGATTCCACATAGAAGTGGTATCATACAGTATTTGTCTTTCTCTGCCTGATTTATTTCACTTAGCTTAATGCCCTCCAGGTCCATCGGTGTTGCTGTGAATGGCAAAATTTCATTCTTTTTTATGGCTGAGTATTGTTCCATTGTATGTATATACCACATCCTTTTTATCCATTCATCTGTTGATGGACACTTAAGTTGCTTCCATATCTTGGCCATTGTAAATAAAGCTGCTATGAACATTGGAGTTCACATATGTGTTTCGAGTTAGTGTTTTGGGGTTTTTTTTGGCTTTATACCCAGGAGTGGAATTTCTGGGCCATATGATAGTTCTATTTTTAGTTTATTGAGAAACATACACACTGTTTTCCACGGTGGCTGCACCAATTTACATTCCCACCAACAGTGCTCAAGGGGTCCCTTTTCTCCACATCCTCGCCATCATTTGTTATTTGTGGTCTTTTCGACGACAGCCCTTGGGAGGTGATGTCTCATTTTGGTTTTGATTTGCATTTCCCTGATGATGAGCGATGTTGAGCATCTTTTCATGTGCCTGTTTGCCACTTGCTTTTTTCCTCTTTGGAAAGATGTCTGTGCAGTTGAACGTGTCTAGAGAGAATCGTTTCTGACATCATGATGATGCTTTTCCATTCTTGTACCACACTGATCGTTGGATGCTTCTTCTTTCAAGGGACCTGATGTTGGCTCCTTCTCTGTATCATCTGATCTGGGTCCTAGATCTGTCCTTTGGAAGATAAAGCTCTTCTTTAACTCGCGTGCCAGAGTTTCAAATCCTTGAGGACAGTGATTGGCCTTTTTTGAAGTGTTCCCTTCTCCAGGCTAAATACACACTGTTCTTTTAATCAGTCCTCATGTGGCAGGAAAACAGCCCGTGAGCCAGGAACCTCCTGTGTTAGCTCTCCGTTGTTGTGTAACAAGCTTAATGGCTAAAAACCACTTTTTATTATATTAATGCTTACATATGGTATAACATTAAATGGTGATTCTGTTACTGTTCCATCTTATGAATTGGGAGGTTGGCTGAACTCACTTGGCTGGTTCCTGCTTGGATCTCTCAGGGGGTTGCAGTCTACACGTGAGCGGGGCTGGTTTGACTCCGACTGGCAGTCTAGAATGCCTTCATCAGTCTCCCTGGCTCTGGTCTGGGCCAGGATTTGATTGGCTAGATCCTGGAGTATCTTGAGACTGGCTGGGCTTCTATCTTTCCACAAGGGCGTTCCCTGGGCTAGCTTGGGCTTCCTCACGGCGTGGTGGCCTTTGGTTAGATGGTCATTTTATTTGGTGGCTCAGTGCTCCAAGATGGAAGAGGTGGAGGCTGCCAAGCACCTTAATGTCTGGGCCCAGAGACTGTTAAGAGAGTCAGCTACATTCTTTTGATCAGAGAATTCACAGAGTCTAATCAGGTGAGGAGAAGGGACATAGGGTTTACCTTTCAATGGGAGGAGCATTGAAAAATTTGTATCTGAATGTTCCTCCCTTCTCAGCTGTCTTGATGCTAATGTCTAATGCCACCTTTTAAAACACAGATAACAGTGTTCAAAACAGGACATAATGGCCTAGCGTGCTGTCGGAGAGGCCGTGAGATTTTCTTTTTCTTCTTTTATCTTTTTTCCTTAATTTATAATTTCCCAACAACTTTCCCAGTAGCTATATCACTCACGGTAAGCCCCTAATAAATTTTCATTTACTAGATCCTTCGCATCTTTATTTCACAAACTGTTACATGGTCTCCTATTTGCATAAATTCCTTTTTGCCTCCAAAGGCAGAATTGGGTTTTTATTAAGGAAAATCTTGCCCTGTGGAATGGAGCTGGTTCTTACTTTGACGGTAGCTGCCTTTTGTTTGAAGACTGTGTGCGTAGTTCAGATGGGGTTTGTGGTCTTGTTTGCGCTTGCCTAGTCCTGCAGCCATAGGGAACTTCCTATGACACAAATCTAACTGTTGTTCCCCCTGCATAAGATTTGTCAGAGCCCCCAAGATCTTGCCCTCAGGAAAAAGTCTGACTTTTATGGATGAACTATAAGGTTTTCTATACTTACCTCCTGACTACACTCTCATTCTCCATTTTGTTTTTTGCAACAACGTATTTCTGTAGAAGGAGGGAGGAGGTCATGAAGAGGGTGTGACTGCTGGTTGACCCACAAGCTGGACCTGGGCAGTTGGAAGCTCCTCCCCCCTTCTCCTGTCCTTATGTTCTGGCCACCATTCCCACACTAGGAGCTGGTTCAAGGATGTAGCCTTGAGAGAGAGTAAGGTGTTGAGACCATCTGGGTAGTATATGTGACTGAACCCAATGAAGACCGCTATATATAATTTTAGGGTTCTGGTAGCTGGTGGTGGGGATCTGCTCAGTCTTGCAGCCACCAGAGGCTGCCCTCACAAGTAAGCTCCTTTGGTTCTTAAACCTGCCACCTGCCAGTGTGGAGTGGGCCATCTCTTCCTTCCATCTCTCCTTGCCTTCCATGTATGGGAGTCAATTTCAGATTTCACCCGGGAAACGATCGAGTTTTTGAACCACCAGTTTCCTTAAAATTTTTTCTAATTGTTTACTGATGTATTGGAAACAACTTTAAAAGAAACCCATCTTATAGCTAGCAAGCTTCTTATTCTTTTTATTTGTTTTCATAGTTTTCCCATAGAATAATCCAGATTTTCTGTGTTTACAGTGCCATTGCCTATGAATGATAACAGTTAGTTTTTTCCTTTCCAATGTTACACATGTTATTCCTCGCTGCATTGTCTGCCCTCTGGTTCAATGTTGAATAGAAGTAGTGGTTGGACAGCCTCGGCTTGTTTCTGACTTGAAAGGAAACACTTCTGACTTTTCATCATTAACTATTCTGTTTGCTGTAGGTTTTTGTTTGAAGATACTATTTATCAGATTAAGGCAGTGTCTTTCTCCTTCCTAGTTTTGCCACTTTATTTTTAATGCCAGAATGGATTTTGAATTTTAGAAGGTCCTTTTTTGCATTAACTGATGATCACAATTTTTGTTAATTGTTCGCATTAATTCATGACTTTCAGTGATAGGTGCCTATAGTTAAACCCACCTTTCATTCCTTTTTATTGCTGAGTGGCATTCCGTTTATAGATACATCACAGTTTGTTCATCCATTTACTTGCGGATGACACTCAGGTTCTTTGCAGTGTTTGGCTATTACTAAAACTAAGTTGTTATGAAGATTCATGTACACAAATCTTTGTATGGGCATGTGTTTTCATTTGTCTTAGGTGAACACCTAAGAGTAGAATGGCTGGATCACATGGTAGGTGAATGTCTAATTAAAAAAAAAAAAGAAACTGCCAGGCTGTTTTCTAAACTGGACATACTATTTTATATTTTATCAACAATCTATGGGAGTTCCAGTTGCCCTACATTCTGGCCTTTACTTGATGTGATTATCTTTGAAATTTCAGCCATTCCAATCTAGGTGTCAGGATAGCTCATTATGATTTTAATCTGCATTTCCGTGATGACTAATGATGATTTCCAACTTTTCATGTGCTTCTCAGCTATCTGTACCTCTTTTTTTCTGAAGTGTTATGTTCAAATTTTACCCTGTTTTTAAAACTGGGTGGTTTTCTTTTTCTTTTTCTTTTTTTTTAACTTTTCTTTATTGAGTTATAATCATTTTACAATGTTGTGTCAAATGGTTGTTTTGTTATTAATGAGTTATGGTGTTAAGTATATTCTGGCTACAAGCCCTTTACCTTATATATGATTTTGGAATATTTTCTCCTAGTCTGTGGCTTGCTTTTTCATTTTTAAAAAATGATGTCTTTAAAAAACCCAAACCATTTAATTTTGAAGTCTGAATTATCATTTTTCTATGACTTGTGTCTTATGTGTTCTATCTAAATTTTTTTTTACCTACGTCAAGGTTGTAAGGGTTTCCTCTTTTTACCTTCTAGAAGCTTCATAACTTTAAGTTTTATAGGTAATGATCCATTTTGAATTAACATTTTTTTGTGGTGTGATGGAGGGGGTTAATATTCTCTTTTTAAGAACTTCTCTTTTTAAGAACTATTTTTATACCCATGCTCGGGTGAGTTGGCTATGTTTTTTTCTTTGTCATATATTCTTCACCTGTTTCAAGATAAGGTTGTTCTAGTCTCATAAGATGAATTGGAGAGCTTGCTGCTTTTTAAAATTCTTTGGAATAGTTTGTATGAGATTAAAATTTTTTATTTCTTACAATTTGAGAAAATTTACTTTTTAAACAGCCTTGGCTTGCTTGGTTCTGTATGTATAAATAAATATTGACCTAATTTTTAAAATGCTATTATTCTATTTATATTTTCTATGTCTTCTTTAGTCATGTTTAAATTATATTTTAATGGGAACTTGCTTATTTTTATGTCCTAGAAATAGTAACCTAAAGGCATTATGTCTTATATTTTTCTTCATTCTTTTTAAAAAAAATTTTTTTTTATTTGGTGGGGAGGAAGTCATTAGGTTTATTTATTTATTTTTAATGGAAATACTGGGGCTTGAACCCAGGACCTCATGCATGTGAGGCACACATTCTACCACTGAGTTATACCTCCACAGATTTTTTTTTAAAACCAGTCTGACTCATTGCTATTAATTGAGAGCTCATTGAGAGCTGTGACCAAATCTTATTTATCACTGTCGGCTCTGGCACAGGTACCAAATCCTGGGGGTTGAATACATTGGTGAAACTGGAGTTCAGTCCAATAGCAAGTCTGGTCAGCTCTACCTGCAGGATACATCCAACCACTTCTCACCATTTCTCCCGCTATCCTCCTGTCCCTTCTAAGCATCATTCTCTCTTGTCTGGACATCTGCCTCAGACTCCAGATTTCCCTGCTTCACTCTTGCCCCCTTCCTTTGGTCTGTTTCCCAGAAAACACTCAGAAAGATCATTCATAAACTTTCAACGGATCATAGCAGCCTCCCTGCTCAAAGCTCTCCAATGGCTTTTCATCACACTTAGAATAAATTCTGAATGGAGTAGAAATGTGGAATTGACAAAGCATATCTTCAGAATCCCAAAGCTTTCTGTTTAGTATCCCCAGCCATCACTCCTCTAACTTCCCCATAGGTACCAAATGGCTTTGTGTTCCACCTTTGTACTCTAACTCCACCCTCAACCTCAATCCCATACGCCTGTTGGCTAACTAGAATCTTCAAAATTTGGAGGAAGGTTTTCCTTCTCCTTGATGGAAATGTTTGCCACTAAATGAACTGCAACCATTTGCCTAGGATCTTGTAGGGTCGCAAAGCTGGAGACCATCTTGATGAATCTACGTCAGTTAAAAGCTGTACCATAACGCTCTTGCTCACGTCTAAATGCACCCAAGTGGCTAGATGGATTCTGTTTTGTTTTTTAAAATTTATTTTATTAAAAAAATTTTTTTTGTGGGGAGAGGTAGTTAGATTTACTTACTTATTTATCTTTAGAGGAAGTACTGGGGATCGATCCTAAGCATGTGCTCTACCACTTGAGCTACACCGTCTTCCCCAGATTCTGCTTTCATTTGTTCATCTTTTTCTTTTCCAGTTCTTTGGAAGGCAGCATTGGTTGTTTAATAGGAGTTTTTTTTTACAATGCAGGTCCTCCATGTATTTATCTCTACCTGTAATATTTATTTTTATTTTGTCTTAGTTCATACAAAATTTGAGGCAATTTAACTTGCAATAATTATGCCTCAGATAAACCTCATTGGCTATGATACTGCTACTGGACAAAGTTTTGAGTCAACTTAAAAGAAAGTTAACTATGATGAAATATGCAAAAAAGAAAAAGATATCAAGTCCAGAGAAGATAGAAGATATAGATTGAAAATAATCAAGGTATTAACACCTGTGTAATTGGAAGAACTTTTGGTTTCTGAGCTTCCTAGCAGGCAAATTAAGAAAGGAAGTAATGTCAGTTCAATTATTTGTGTAAATCATAAACAAACATAGTATTTCCTTGGAAGAGGAAAGTCTTTTCTCTATACCTAAGTATATATATATTATTTAAATTATGTAATTCCCCTTCCCTCTTATGAGGAGGGTTGAATGATAATTTCTTAAAACAAATGAGTGGCATTCCCTGATGGTCGCATTCCTTAGTGGCCGCAACTCAGTAAAATGGTTTTAGATATAACCCAGACAGATACTGCCTTCTGATGGCCCAGCTTAATTCCATATATAATTTATAATATCTAGCCTAAACATCTGTTCTCAGAAGAATTACTAGGTTCTTTACAAATAACTGTGAGCTCCTAAACTCTATTACACACCTATTACCTCTGAATCTCTGGGGATGGGGCCCAGGAGCTGAGTTAAAAAAATTTTTTTTTGACTTTTAACGTATTTATTGAGGTATAATTTATACACCATTCAAATAAACCATTAAAAGTGTACATTTTACTTTTTTTTCAGTCATTTATGCAGTTTTTGTATCATCACTACAGTCTAAAATAAGGCTGCATTTTTAACAAGGGATTTCCGATGAAAAGGTCTGGGCTCTCAATTTGAGAAACCCTGTTTGACACGATCAGATGGATTGCATGAGCTTCACCCAATTTGCTTTGAACTTCAGTGTTGTTGCATAGGTCTTTGGGCAGGAGGAAGTTCACCGTTGTTCTGTAGAACCTTGACAATGATAGATTTAACGTTTTTGCTTTCAGTATCCTCAGCTGACTGTGTGAGTCTGTGATGTACTAACATTTACTTCGGCTGAAGTACAGCTTTGAACTTTCCTTGCTGAGTCACTGGCTATAGGACTAGTCCCTCAACTAGTGCATGGCTCTACTTAACTCTCCAGCAACTGTATCTCAAAACAGCATCCTTCTGTTTTACCTGTAAGCACAATGGTTACTTGTCTTAGAACAGAAAGACTATGCTTCACACAAAGCTCTGGTTGCATTCCTGAAAATGGAAGCCCTTGAGTGTCATTCATTTCTGGGCAGAAAATAGAAATTTCAGATGCATTTAAAAAGTGTGCAGGTTGAGAGGGGTGGGGTGGGTGATGAAATGTTATAGTGTCTGCATTTGCTGCATAAGGATTCAAGAAGTTTGAGGCATTAGAAATGACAAGGTACCCTTACAGAGAATCTCTGGCATTTCTCAAAATAAGTAAATCAGCATGTTCCTTGATATAATGTAGAGAGTGGGTTTTGTGAATAAATAACTCACAAACCTCTGAAAGGTTAATCCAACTTATTTCTGCAGGATGTTTCAGGGCCCTTGTACATAGTGAATCTTTACTGGGGTCCTGTGTTTTATAGTGGAATTTAAATTTTTCTATAGACTATCTCTGTAGAAATGTAGGACTATTATTATTTTTTCAGTCTCAATATCCAAATTATCTTATTTTGATTGCACAATATTGAGAAAATTATAATTCACAAAGATAAGTAGTTGTAAATGGTGGCAGTGTTTTTAAAGCAGATTGCTTTGCTGTGTCAAGATACTTGTCAATTAAACTGAGCAAAAAGTATAAAAGAGGAGCAGTGGGACATTTTTGTTTAAATTGCCTACATTTCATTGTCTATGCTTAAATCGCTTATGTCTTTTGTTTAAACATGTCTATTTTTTGATGGGTGCCTGATTTAAAGATATTTTGTGCTACTGACTGAGATAAAATCTGTATGCTTTTTAGCAGCGCTACTTAAATTGTGATGTGGGGGCCAGCACTGTTACTGCTCTAGGTCAAGCAAAGAATAGCAAATGAGAAATAGTGGTTAGAAACTTTTATAGCGATTTGTCACTGCTGTGACACCCAGGCAAATGATCGGAGGATTCTCTTTTTTTAATCAGGGTCTGGTCCAGTCGGGTGATGTCAGACCCACATGGTGAATCACATACAGCACAAGCTACTTAACTGTCCTCAGCCTCTGATGGAATGGAAGTTAATAAACAAAGAAGTTAAAAAACAGGCTCGTCCTTCACCACAAACAGTTTGAGAAGTTCTGTATTGGAGGAAAATTAAGCTGTTGGCCATGTGTAATTTGGTACAATATATATATGCTTTTAAAAGAAAGGGCTCAGCGTTATCAACAACTACATTGCTGAAAATGCTTCTATACAACTTTTTGAAACCTTGTTGAGTTTCTAGAATCTTCTACCAGACAGAATCTAATTTTCTTTCCCAGAGCTAGAGGCAGTGCTGTCCTCATTGGGACTTTTCTTATCCCAGGACATCAGGAGCATCCAGAGGGGTTGGTCTGTCTGCATCCAATTAGTTATTCACCCTCTCCTCATTATTTAATATGGTCCCTTGGCGTTTTCTTGATTTATAAATTCTATACGAGTAGAGCTGAATTCCGAACCCCTTTAGATTGCTGCCTCTAGGTCCTGCCTTATAGAAATTCTGGAGCAGCTATGATCTATAGATTTTTGCACTTTAGTGATCTTTTTCTTTCTCTTTCTGGCTAACACTTTCAGACCTAGCACTGCGATTGGTTCCTTATAAGAGCTCAATACACGTATGCTGTTGCTAAAATTATTCTCTGATACCCGTTTGTGGAAAAGATAACTCAAGCATTTTTACAAGGAGAATTGTGGAATTGTCCCTTGTCTGGTAACTTTAGAGGACAATCATAGATGACAATCAGTTAGGCACTATTTGGTGGCTTAGATATAATTGCTGAAGGTATTATACCCAAATGCTCATGTTTTTCATGAGGTACTGATGCATTTTTGAATTTTTTAAAAAATGAAAGCCTCTTACCTTCTTGATTTTTCTGTTTCTTTCTCAGAATTGACCTCTTTCTAAGGACTTACGTTTATTTAAGGATCAGACCTTATCTCTTGTTTTCTAACTTAACTTTTTCCACTGAATGCTATCGCCTGAGCTTTCCATGTTGGTACATTTAGCATAAATCCATGTCCTTTTTTGGATGACAGTTTTTTGTCTTCATGACTATACAGACTAGTCAAGTTCTAGAACATTCACTTGGATAAAATGTTTTCACATTCATGCAAATTACCATGTGCTGAAGGGACTAAAGGAAATCAGCTTGGCCCTAAAGGGAAAAAGGCAGCAATTTCAAAGGCATTTGAACAAACAACGCTAAAATAAAATTAATTAACTTCCCTTTAAACAAATTCTTTTAAGTTTTCATGGCAATTTGTGCTTGTGAAAAAATTCTTGGCATGTCTTCTATGGGGAAGACATTTATTCTCTGTAAACCCAAACGATGGGAGGAAAGGGGGATAACTCCAAGTGGAAAGGGAAGACTCCGTTCACATTAGACAGGGCAGAAAGCTATTTTAGTTGCATGATTGTTTGCTAAAAAGCCCTTTGAAGCAGTCTTGACACTGCAGTGTTAAGTCCATATTAAAACTTCCCCGAGAGTATTAAACTATAGGCTGGATACGAGAGAGTCACTAGTTTGTTTACAGGCACATACATGGTAGGTGCTCAAATCTTTGTGGAGTGGATGTGGTTATAGGGTGAATGACCTAATACAAATCCGGAAACAGAGATGTGGTTGAAGTCTCATGGTGAGCCCACTACTGCTGGAACCACGAGCCCTGAAGAATGTTTGGTGGCTCACTGCACCTTCCTGAAGGACTGGAAAGTGATCCCCTCAATCAGGTGAAGCCTGTGATTTAGGGAATGGGGATAAGAAGAGTACTTGAACCAGGCTCTAACCCGTCGGCAGCTGGGCAGAAGTAAGGAGGGGCTCCTTGTTTTTGCCCCTTCACTACTTTTATGTCTTTGGGCAAGAAACCTAGGCTGACAAGGCTTTATCATCAGAGAGTTGGGAGTAAAAAATAACAGTCCTGCTTATTTTGCAAGGTTGTTGCAAGGATGAAATGAAATAAATGAATATGAAAACATTGTATAAACTACTGTTATATAACTCTAAAGTCTCCTTACTTGCTGAGATTCCCATGTCCTCAAGTTTTAGTGTGCGGGTAAGAATCATTTGTGGGGCTTGCTAAGAATGCAGTTTTGAGAACTTCTATTTCTAGCAATACATAAGGCAAGAGAGCCCAAAAAATCCTCACGCCACAGAGCTCCTAGAAATGTTGGATAAAGTATAGCCAACATGATTATAAATGCATAACTGAGCTTGTGATCAAGAAAGGAAAATTCCTAGGGCCAGAAACTGGGAGGAGGAGCTGTGACTTGGAGAGGTAATTGGGTGCTAATGTCACAGTTGCCTTGAGGGGCAATCATCTAGAGTAATGTATCTGAGGTTAGAGGCAGCCAGGAGACAAGGTCTGAGGCTCACCCGAGGTATGGAGTGAGAACTGAGACCTCCCATCTCTCCTAAAGGACACTCTCCTCATTAAAAATGCAGACTGAAAGACAAATCTACTGTTGGCAAAGGGAAGTGACAAGGAGTCTGACCCTCTTGGTCTGACCTCTAGGAGCGGGTGAGGATGGGCTCTCCCCTGTGGATTATACCACAGGCTAGCCCTTTGGCAACCTCACACGATTGCATGGTCCATGAAGACCCCAGCCCTGAAACTAACTCCCAGCTCCTGAATTGGTGGGACAGAGGCACGGAAGGCAGAGCCAGTGTTTTACCTTGTAGGGATAATCACTCTGCCCCGGTGTCTGGATTCTAGAAATAAAGCCCAATCTAACATTAGCTCCAGTTTCTAAATCCATTTGTAATCAGACCCAGTAGAAGTATAGACTCTCAAGAACTTTAGATATTGGATGTAAGATACAGGACGTAAGTGTGTTTAAAATATTTCAAAAGTGCAGATTCCTGGGTCCCAATGAATCAAGAGCTGCTCTGAGCCCAGAAATCCGCATTTAAAAATTAGCATCCCATGGAAGTAAGATGCAGATTGCTCTCAGAAGACCCACTGGGAAATGTAGCTTTGACAATTTCCCAGTGTTTATTCCATTGCCCACTTTAAATACCAAAGCTAGCCATACTTGTTTCCACCTTCACATTAGTGGGTTAAAAGGATATCATTTAATAAAAAAATTTTCTTTTCTCCTCTATGGCTATTCAGGTTTTACCAGTTTTCTGACTTCAAAGGATAATTAGGTAACCAGAATTTTTCTCTCTTGGCCTGAAAAACAAGCAAACAACAACAAATAATGCTACTGGACCAACATGGAGTGTAAATGGAACTGACATCCTCTTTCCCTCTTCTGTCATCTGCCTCCCTTCCCTCCCAAATGCATTTTTACTGAATCCGTCCAGGCTAGAGATGCCCCCTCACCTTGTTATGACTTACAGAGTTTAAAAGGGTGCATGATGAGCCACTGAGGCAGACGGCAGCTTTCTTTACTGTTTCCGTTCTTTCCATGTTGAAAACTTATAGTAGCCCTGGATGCATTTTTCCCTTCAGTGGAGGGGTGGGGCAGGGATGGAGGCAGGTTTAGGGGAAAGTCTCAAGAGAACAGCCACCAGGAAAACTTTACTCCTGGCTCCCCATTTTCTCATTCTTTGTTGCTTTTTTAATCTATTGAACTCAACATGAGAGGGGTTTACATTTGAAAGCCCTGTGCAAGGAAGAGTTGTTTTTCCTATCTTTGAGCTGTTCAGCCATCTGTCCCAATTTCTTCCTGGTTTCCTGTTATTTTCATTCTGCCTTTTATAAAGATTAACAAGCGGTGCAACCACATATTCTATTAAGCTTGTCTCCTCACTACTTTATCTCATTAACTGCTTGATCACTGTGAATAAAAATAATCTTCCATTAAGTCACAACTTCAAACGTCTCTGAGACTTTAGATCAAGCAAACCTTCAACAGCTTAAAAAAAAAAATCTCTTTAAATCCAAGAGGTTCACTTCAAAGGGAAACCTATGGGTGTTCTCAGCCCAGCTGACAGGTAAATAGTAATTTGTAACTAAAGATATGCAAGTGAGAAAACAGCTTACTCTGGAGCTGGTAGCTGCTCTTAACTTTTTCTCTGGTTAAGGCAACTTGGAACTGGCTGTGGGATGAGATGGGCTTGGAAAACCCAACATCCTACACGTGGAAATGGGATAGTATCAATAAGCAACCAGGTAGTTCTCCATCCTTATTTCATAGTTTATTTTTCTATTTACAAAATTAATACAAAAGAGAAGAGAAAACAAGAAAAAGAAGGGAAGGGGGGTCGGGATAAATATTACCCGAACCAAAAATATCCACTGTTAATATTTTGATAGTCCTAATTTTTTTAAGTGTGTGTGTAAAAGTAGTATAATATCCATGTGCTTTTGTAGCCATTTTTCCCCCACATTCATATATTTTCTTCATGCGTCTTTTGTGTGTGCTGTGTCCTTAGCCTGGGTGCCCCGTCTTTCTCTTGGGAACCACTTGTGATGTCCTTGATCCATCTATTCCCCATTGGAGTCTCTCGTATCTTAGCAGTTTTCTTTTGCTAAGATCACAGGTGTAATTTTTTTATTCCTACGTGGATTTTGATTGTTCTGCCTCTCCCACTAGACTGTGAGCCTCATCAGGGTGGGGGTTTTGTATTCTCAAGGCTCAACCCAGTGACTGACACAACAGTAGATGCTTAGGTTTGGATGAATGAACAAGTTTCACGCCTACGAAATATTCCGGGCATGAATGAAACCACTGTTTGGCCAGCTATATATTTAAGTTTGAAGTTGCTTATTGGCTGTTACAAATGGGAGTATGGGCATCTTTGTATGAAACAGTGGTACCCACATCCGTAGTTGTTTCTTTAGAAAAAATTCCTAGTAGTAGAGTTACTCATTAGAGAGTATGGGACACTTTGTGCCTAAGATACATACTTTTAAATTGTCTTCCAGAAAGATACCAATTATTACACAGCCTTTAGCAGTAGAGGAGATTGCCGGTTTCCCAATATCCTTGCCAACATTGTTATACTTTTAATTTTTTTTTTGCTAATTTGTATTTTTTTCTTGCCAATTGAGTATTCTTAATATTTATCTATCTTTTTACTTGGACATCCTATCTTTCTGTATTTACAACGATTCTGCAAATTAAGATTTTTGGCCATGTGTCACAGGTTCTGTACTGACTTAAACTTTTTTTTTAATCTATTAATTGATACTGTGTTTTATTTGCAGAGAGGCAAAACTCTTCATTTTTTTTCTTTTCTTGCTTTTGTCTTTTATACTTATAAAGCTTTTCCCACACTAGTATTATAGAAATAATAGCTGAGAAAAAAAATCTAAGGGTGCGTACATGAGTATAGAGAGGGAAAAGGCTGAAGTCATCTATAAAGGATTCTGGTGAGTTGACCAGTTACATGGAAGGGAAAATGTTATTCTCATCTAACATTTTACATCAAAATATGCTTCAGATGGATTCAAATCAAATTTTGAAAAGTATAAAAGAACTGGAATAAAATATTGGTGGGAATATGGTTTCACTCGTCAGTCTTACTTGACTGAATACTCAGGTTTGTGAGAGTCTAAGAATTATTTTGGATGAAAAAAAATTCTCATTGTTTAAAGTTTTGGGCAGAAATATTGATCAGAAATTTCCCAAGTAGTTCAGTGTTGAGAGGAAGGCTCTAACTCTTGATATCTGAATCCCAAGTATCTTTTTTCTGAACCTCCAATGACATTTTTTCTAGTTAAATTAAGCCAGGTTAAGTAAATAGGATGATGGAGAAAGGGCCGTGGATCTGGAGTCAGAAGACACCGTTCTCTAGTCTTATCTTCCTCTCATTCCTCATCACATGGAGAGGTCATTTTAGAAGAACTTTCTCTTAGACATTCTCTTTATCTATAAAATGGAATAAAAAAAAATCCCTATGCTGTCTACTTTACAGAGTTGTTGAGGAGTTCAGATCAGACACTGTAAATGAACAGTATTTATTACCGAAAAGTGCTGGCTTATATAACAATGGCACAATATATTTTATATTATTGCTACTTATATTCCTGTCTATCTCTCCTGTAGGACTACTTCTTTGAGAGCAATTTTGTTCCCCTCTGCACTCTGAAAATGCCTACCACAACTGCTTTGCTTAATAGATTATATTTTTGCAGTGATTAAGAGCTCTGACCCTGGAGTCCTACTGAGTTTGGTTTGAATCCAGGTTCTGTCGTTTGTTTTGGTATGACCTTGAGCAAGTTATTTAATCTCTCCAAGTTTCACCTTTCTCACCTTTGAAAAGAGGGTAATAATAGTACCTGTTTGGATAAATTAAGGCTCTTTGGTTGTCACTAATCCAAATTGTGGTTGCAAAGCAAATAAAGGGGGCATGGTAGCTAACTACCTCTGTCTCTATCGCATCCCTGTACTCTCCAGGTGTGGTTAGTTAAGGTATCACCTTGTCACTCTCTTCTGATTTGCTGCTTCTTTTAGCCTTAATGTTTTTTTTTTTTTTGCAAACAGGATTTGTGCACATAACAGAGAAGGAGTTGCCCTATTGACATGTATTAAGTTCTTTGACTTGAAATTTGAACAGTTTACTGATTTTTAAAAAAGTGGTTGGAAAAAAATCCTAAATTCTACTTTGGTCATATCTCCACTCTGAACCCATCCTGTGGTCTGGTGAGGGGTCCCTCTGATTATTCAGAGCTGGTCTGCTTGCCCTCGACTGGCTCTGGTTGTGGGGTGTAGGGCTGGCAGTCCCACCACTGTTGGATGCTTGCAGAATGGGAGGAACAGTTCCCCCAAAGCAATGGGGTCATGGAGGGTGTGTTAACAGACAAAGATAACCAATGTCTACTGCTTCCCTCATACAACTGTTGTGAGAATTAAATGATAAAACACTTTTCTACCATTGGTATGAAGCAAGTGCTCAAGAAAAAAAAAAAGGAAAGGAAAAAAGTTAGCTCTTCCTAGTTTGGTCATTCATTGGAATATTCATTGGAATTAGAATATTTGTTTCTAGGCATCTTCCAGACATCAGTTGCCTTCTGAACTGTAGTTAAATAGCCTGTGAATAAGTTTATTGTAAACATCTAGGAAAGAGTTCTAGGTGGTCACGAGGTAAGAGATGAAAGGGAGCCATGGTTACTCTTCACAGGCATTAGCCAAGAGAAGGACACTGGGGGCTAGATGGGGAGAGATGCGTAATACAGACTCATTTCAGTGGCAGCTGTACAAGAACATTAGCCTTCACTCTTTGCTGCCATTTCCAACCTTTCATCAATGGTCAATCTTAAACACGATTAAAGAGACATAGGACCCTGGTTCCTCTCTGTTTTCTTTCTTTCCTATTCGTCAGTCTGCTACCCCTAAATTTTTTCCCTTTTGTCTCCTCAGGCTGGAATTTATCTTAGTTTTGAGTTTTTCTTTTAGTCTGACTCTGGTCATGCAGAGATAAAGCCTAATATTAATATATAACAAGAAAAATGAAATTTAGTGTAGCTTCTTGGTATGTGCGGCATTGTTGAGACTGGAAAAAAAAAAAAGACTGAACCCTTTGACGCGGAACCATGAGAACACTCTTCTTATTTAAGCACCATCAACTTACAGTTGAGGCTTCCAGCTGGCATAGACCATCACAGCAAGCAGAAAAACCTGTTGAAATAAACCCAATTTTTTTTCCCTTAAAGACAGACATCAGGAGCACATAAAAAAATCACATGCACCAGGTTGTATTTTAGAGGGTCATTTTCCTTGATTATAAACAACATTTGGACGTACTTGTCTCTGGAACATGTATGAGAGAGAGTTCAAGTGAATAAATGGCTTCTGCATTTCATGATATGATTTTAATTCCTCCACCTTGGCTGCTTGAGGATGACAACTTAATCTGATGTCACTGAAAATAAGAAATATCTATATTTCCATGATTACTGAATGTTCAAATTGGATTGTAAACTCAGATAGAACTGACCTGAGGCTTATCAGAGCTGAAGCAATGGAACTGCATGAGAACAGAGAAGATTTAATCAGAAAGAAAATTCTGCTTAAGAAACAGTCTTTGTCCCACCAAAAGACACTTGAGTTTAGGAGGAAGGAGGGCAGGAGATGAGCAACAGAAGAAAGGAATATTTCAAATATTTTTTTGAAAAATAGCACTTTTTTGCCCTGCTAACTTCTCCACTCAGTTAGGTTTAATAGAAAGCAATCCTGCATGTTCCTCAGGTGTCTCCTGGAGATGTTCTTGAAGCAGGTGGAGTCATGGAGATTTCTGCCACACTGGAAAATTGCACTGACCAATAATATTGTATGTTTTTGTTTGCCATGCCTTTTTATAACTGACTTGCCTTCTCCTCTGCTTTATTTATAGATGTGATTTTTATCTTCTTTTTTTTTTTTTTCCTAATGGGGATGTTTGGAGAACCAAGGGAACAGTTTTGAAAGCAACTCGAGGGCATGTAACCAAGCCTGAAGTACTGCAGAGACATCCTGAACTCACAGCCCATTTGGGGGTGGGTGTGTTACGGAGGCTGAAGTGCATGTACACCACCCTGTTCTGATATTATTTAGGGTAGACAGATGTGGGCAGCGGAGCTGTTGCTATTGGAGGATTTTTCTGCTCAGGTGGAATGCTGCACTGTAGCTTACACTTTAATTTTAGCAAGTAGAATGGTTCTTACCTCTAATGCCTCTGATTAAGGTCGGCAGCAGACCTTACTTGGGAAAAATTAATATTGTTTTCATGAGCAAATGACACGGGAAAAAACCATTTTTTGTTTCTGTCTTGAAAATGAGGAAATGACAGAAAGAAATGAATTATGCACAGATTGTATCAGTTATTTGATATGCTGTGATGTGTACCCCCAAAACATAGTAGCTTAAAACAACACCCATTTATTTACTCATACTTTTGCAGTCGGGCAGGGCTCAGCTCGGCTGGCTCATCTCAGCTCCCTGGTGTTGGCTGGACTTGCTCATATGCTTGTTGTCAGCTGGCAGGTTCCCATGGCCTCTCTGACATGCCTAGAAATTGGCTGGGTGGTTTGGTTCTCATTTGCATGGCTCCTCAGCAGAAAAGCCTCAGGCGTCTTACATTGCATTGGTATCGTCCTAGTGACATGCCGTAAACCTCAACATGCTTAAGAAATATTTCATCCCCTTCCCTGGACCATTTCCTGTACTTTCTGAGAATGTGTAGCAGATGTTCTCAGAAAAGACTGTTCCACTGAACTGTCCTGCTCCACCGGCTGCTGCAGTGTTTGCCTGCCCCTCTGTGTATTGCAGCATGGCGGACACGCCATTGTAGCTGTCTCTTACTGTATGCCTTCATCCATGCATTGACCCCCATGTCCCCAGAGCAGTGTGGCTCTCTGGGGGCAAGGTGGGAACCTTGCTCCTTCCCTCTTTGGTCCCCAAGCAGGACTGCTGTGTCCTCATTTTGTTCATCTTTCTACACCTTCTATTGTCCATCATCCGTTTCAGACATGAGTCCATCTTGGACTTGGCTGAGAATGATTGGGTTTAACCAAGGGCACCACACCAAATTAATCTAATGACATTTTATTGGATTAAGCTTATCATACCCCATTCTTTCTATCTTTAGAGTGAATTCTTCCAAGGTCCTGATTTTCTATATCTTCATCTAACTGTCCAGTGAGGACCCCTACTTCACCCGTCACCCCTCTCTCGAACTAGCACCACTATCACATCATAAAATCTTCATAAAATGAGGTTTAGCTCATTTTAGAGGTGAAGAAATTAAGCAAAGGAAATGGGAAATTCAACTGCCTTGACTTAGGCAGCCAGAGCAGGTTAGGCCAAAAAAAAAAAAAAAAGTGAGATTCCAGGGCTCTATTTAGTCCACATCTCAGCTGGCAAATCCTCCTTCTCCTAAGAAACCAAAGACGTCCTGTGGGGGTAGCAGCGAGATACTCCATATGGTGTTCTGCTCTTTCTCACCCTTTTAATTTGGCTCATTGTTCAATCTTAATTTGCAATTGTCACAGCTGTGATTCCATTCCCATGTTCCACCAACTCCCCAAACCCCGGAATCTGAACCCTTGGTGGTTTTAATTTTATTTTTGCTGAGAAAGGTTATGTTGTCACGATGGGTAAAGCTAGCTCCTCAGTGAGGGAAAACACTTTTTCTTTTTGGGAAGAAGATAATTCTAATTCCGTATTAAGCCTCAGAATGGGCTGCAACCGTGGAACCTCAAGTGCAGGGGAGTTGACAACTCAGCCATAATCAAGCTAACTGAATTGGACAGAGCAATGTGAGACATAATTAGCAATTCCGTTCAGCGAGCTGTCTCCTGAAAAACTTAAAATACCTTCCAGGCCTCATGCATATTCAGTGCCTCATTTGCTATTGTTTTTATCCAACAGGTTGAAATTCAAAAGGGAGAAATTCTGACTTGTCTGTCTCGCTTTCATCCTCCGCATTCTCTTCTCTTTCCTGCAGCTCCCCCCGCCCCAAGCCGGTCCCATTTCAATACGGCAGGTCACCGCATTGCCAGCCTTTTTTCCCAATTAGATACACTGGGCAGGTCCATTTGCCCTGGGGAACTATGACCATTTGGTGGCTGTGGGCAGGCTTCTGTTGGGAATTCTTCCCACCACATGGTTACTGGGTCATGAGTCGGTTTGTGCTGAACTGGAGGTTGATTGAGCATCCCACACTTTCCTCCCTGATCTCCATCCACCTTGGAGATCCCGCACTTTCCTGGATATTCTAGGTGGCTGGGTGTTTGCCTGTGGATGTGCAGGGAGATCTTAGAGGCAATGAGGGTGGGGGTGGGGAGTCAGATACATTCCCATCTGTTCACTGCATCCCCTGGTTAGCTGAGCCTAGAAGTTCCCCCATAGAAGGCTGTCTAGTTGACACCCAGAATGTGTTTGGTGTGACTATTCTGGAAGGACACCCCCTGAGGAATGATCGGTTGTTTTGAGAAGCAATATAGTGCAATGAACACAAGAGTCTGAGTTAGATCTAGAGTCAAATCCTAGTTCTATAGTATGTTGTCTCAGCTGTGTGGTCTTGACCCAAGTTACTTTACGTCCCTAATCCTCATGCACATCATCTGTAAAACGAAGGTCCTACAACCCTGTGTACAGCTGCCACTGTGAGGATCACATAAGATAATGTATAAGGGACACTCGCCAAGTGTCTGGCACATGGTTGGTGCTCAGTAATTGTGTGTTTCTTTTTCAAGTACCTCCTTTTTCACATCTTAGTCTTCCTGTTCCTGTTCTTTTCTGTTTTATTGTATTTTCCAACCTGATATTGGGAAATATAAAATAAGCTAATTTTTCGAGGAAATTACTCAGTACATTCAATCTCTTTCCCAACAAACTCTGTAGCAATTAGCAAATGCAGACCTAACTTGCATCTTTTCCCCTCCCCACTTTTTAAAAAAAATTATTTTATTTTTGGGGGGAGAAATAATTAGGTATTTATTTATTTGTAGAGGTACTGGGGATTGAACCCAGGACCTTGTGCATGCTAAGCACATGCTCTACCACTGAGCCATGCCCTCCCCTACTCCCCTCTTAATATCTTGTAAAGGTGACTGGCCAAAGGCATATGTTGAGTTAAATGCGAAATAAATATTTTTCTGATCCTAAATTCCTGGAAGTGTCACTGTATTTCCTCACTTCAAAATAGTCTCTTTTAGATTTTATCTTTTCTGTCTGGGAGCATTAGAATGAGAAAAGTATACTGACAAAATTTCATGTTAAAAATTTTCAGTTTGCTGACCTTACTTGGATGCTGAAGGTTTGATTTTCACATTTTTTTTCAAGGTGGAAAGTGGGGAAGGTTAAGGCATATTTAGGCTTGTAAATATCTTAGAGGAAGCTGAGATACACTCTAAATGGATTCCTGTGTCAAATTTGATGGTAGCTTTGGTAGAAAACTTCAAGGGGAAATAAAAGAAGGAGAAAGGTCACCAGGGTTGTAATTCAGAGGAGGAGAGTTGGGAACTTGTTCCTTTTCAAAGTCACATTTGTAGGTTGACATCTGAATGAGTTCACAGGGTGAGAAGTGAACGCCAGGGCTGGATTAAGTAGAAGCATTTCTTTCCCTCTGCCCCTTCCAGAAAGCTAGTAGATCTTGTTACATGCATCATACCATTTGGCAGGTGATCACCATCACACACTGCCCTCTAATTGTTTTTGAAGTAAAAGTCTTGTATTGTTCAAAATACTGCAAATTCCTTGAGTGGATGAGTCATCTCCCACACTTAGTTGGTGTGGCCTCCCACAGCTCCCAGCCCCATTCCGTACATGCATTATACAAGAAAGGAATCCTTGCAAACTGGGAACAGGATGAGAGAAAATGAAGTCATGAACTTATCTTCCACCTGCGCTGTCCCTCACCTAGTGAGTATGTCAAGGCCAAGGCTGTGACTCACCATGCTTACAGACAGGAAGGATGAAGACATGAAAACCAGGAGAGAAGCCTTTGAAAAGAGTATGGTGAACTCCAACAATGGAGAGAGAGGGAGAACGCAGTGAAGATGGGGGGCATGTGAAGGATGGAAAAAACCATCTTTTGGTGGTCGCTCAGCTGCCGTGGAGAGGATTCAGCTGAGAACGAGTTCCATGTCCTACAGGTGGGGAACAGGATAGAGGACACACTAGAAATCATGACCCCTTTCACTGAATAACCTCAGTTAGGTCTTCAGGACACCCTCTTGTGTCTCTCAGGCAGGAGCTTGATAAGCAGTGCTTAACAGAGAATTGAGGCAGCCAATACCCCAGAGAATGGGGACGAAAGAGTATCTGGACCTTTGAAGCTTAGGGTGAGGTTTGCACACTGTTAGCAGTGAAAAATACCATCCTTTGCCTCCTTGAGCAAAAGTTCCCAGAGTTTTGAAAGGAATTAATCTGGTGTTTCTACTTTAACCCCAACAGAAGCCTAAATCCAGAACTGTCTCTGCAAAAAGTATATTTTGTTGACAGGTTATTGTATAGGGTATAACCTCCTACAAAAATCTTGTCTAAATCCACCAGCATGGTGAAAATGAATGATACTGTATCAAAGTCATGGCTGTATTTGCTGCGTGGCCTTCAATTTTTTTTGCTTCTTTTTCCCTCACACTTATTTTTTTTTCAAAGCAGTGAGTCTATTGAGAAATCTTATTAAAAATCACAAACTGAACAGCAGACCTTTTTTTTTTGAAAACCAGAAACAGATTTTAAATGACAAAAAAAAAACTCCTTTAATCTTTTTGTAACATCTTGACAGTTGTGCCAGAAGATGTCTGCTTCTGCCTTCAAAATATAATTGCTTTTGGTCTGAAATAATTCATTTCCCACTCTTTTTTTCTGCTACTAGAAATCCTTGCCCTTTAAGCTGGATATTTTCCCTTAATTTCGTGGCTAGTTTTTTGGAAGGTAGCGGGAAGGGGTAGGGAGCCGGGAGGCTAAGGACACCAGAGTGAATGTCGTAACACAGCACGATACCTTGTGAAGGTATAACGTGGGATAAAGGGAGCATCTGTGAACCAAGGAACAAAAGACCTGAAATATTTTCTCATAAAAATGAGGTTTACTGTCACAGTGTTGAATATCTAGTGTCATCAAAGATATCTGACCATTTTACATCCGTCAGAGCATCTTTCTATTGTTTTGTTTCCAATAACTCAAGTGAAGTCATATCATAGTTGAAAGCCTTAGCAGTTAGTGTCTTAAAGATCCTAAATTTTACTTGTGTTTTCTCCAAAGAAGCATTTTATGAACACTGGAATAAGAGGGTCATCACATTTCCATAAAACCCATACAATGAACTTTTCAGCACAAAACATTTCTTACCTATAGGTCTTCCCTGAGAAAGAAATGTAATGAGAATGGAGGGTTAACCTAATAGACCACTTACTATCTTTTATTTTCCTTTCTCTAATCTTAGGTTACTTCTCTAAGGATGCCTAGTTGACATATTTTGTACGGTGACATTAAAGAGTGATTATTTCCCCACTTGTTTCCCTGACAAGTTTCTCTTCGTTTCCTTGAGATGAGAAGTCCTAATTTGGCTAATTTCGGTAAGAAGTCTGCAGAACCACAGATGAAGGCATGATGCATTTTGAAAAGTCCGGACGAGTGTTAATAATTCTAAGGGGCTGTAGGGGGTTGAGGGGGAGAGAAAACCCTGATGTCTGTGTTTTGGGTGGAGATGATACTGCTTCTACACACCACAATTTCTTTATCTGTGCTGCCGTCTTGGGGAGACGAGAAATATGAAAGGGCTTGGGGAGGGGTGGAAACTGAGAAATGTAGCTGCAAACCACTGTTTCTTGTCCCAGATCCATTAGCACCATACAGTCAAGTGCTCCAGGATCGTGAGTGTACTTCAGTAGCTTGTAATTGCCCTGTGCTTCAGTCAGGAGATGGGTAATTGCTCCTATGGGCCATGGATTTCCTGCTAGCAGCAGCTGATTGAAACCAGCCATTTATTGTGGTTAAAAACCCCAGACTTAACTGCAGTGTTTACAGATAAACCTGTGCGACAGTCATTTATTCTACCCAGCCATCCATATATTAAAGATATTACACAACACCCTCCTTTTCTCTTGAAGACAGATCAACTGTTCTTTTCAGTTTGATTAATTTTTACTGTGTGGCATTGATGCGGCAACTCCTTTATTTCATAGCTTATGCTTCAAATAAAGTTGCATTTCTTTGGACCTAAATTCTGCTTGGGGGGCATTTGTTAATAGCTGCACGAGTCTAGTGTTAGAGACTTTTGCCAAGTTCCTTACTCCTCTTTCCCCATTCCTCTGATAAGCCAAATACAGATGTTAGCCTGTGTATCTGTTGATGTCCTCAAGAACTGGAAACTAGTAAAGGTAAACCATCTACTCTTTAGCAGTTGTGACTTTTTTGGGTTTTGGAGAAGCTGAAAGGGGATTACGTGTTTTCTAATTTTAATGACACCTGCTTCTGTAACACACACAATGGATGATGTGGCCTCATGTCACAAGGTAGGTGACACTGTGTCCACACTCACTATATGGGGGTTCCCATTTCTCCACCCCTGAAGTTTTATTAAAATTAGGCTTTAGAGGCTAAATGAGCAGTTTGATATCTATATATGATTCAAGTCTGTTCAGTGGCTCTCGAGATTTTGGGTAGTTTTAATGCAGTTTCTCTGTTTATGAATAGTAACATCGATATCATATGCTACATACTCCCTTTATTCTTGCACCACAAATGAAGAATAAGAATGGTTAGGGCTAAGCTGGGAATGCCCTGAACTTGTGAAATCAGAAACTCTGTCATTCTCGCCCTCTTTTTTTAAAATAAAACAAAAAACTTCCCTGCCAAACCTGTACACTCAGTCGGAATGCATGAGTAATTTATCTTATTGTAGGAAAAAATATTTAATACATTTAAAAAAAATTGGGGGGGAAGAGGTAATTAGATTTATTATTAATGTCATATAATATAATTATTAACTTATTATTAGTGTAATATAATATACTTATTAGTTTATTTATTGGTACCTCCATAAACTATTAATGGAGGTACTGGGGATTGAACTCAGGACCTCATACATGCTAGGCATGCACTCTACCACTGAGCTTTACTCCTCCCCCCATTTAATCCAGTTTTTAAAAACTGAGTGACTAAAAGATTTATGTCATCACAGTCAGACCCAGTCAAATAAGCAGAAGAGATGAGAGTTCTCTTGTTTCCTTTAGTTCTGTTGTCTCTCTTTGCTGATCAGTTTATTTATAATGCAGTGGTAAAGAATATATTAATTAGGATTCACAGGGTTATGTCTAAGCATGCATTCCTGGAACCTCGTATAATGATCACTAACTTATCCTCCAAATTCTGAGATTGAGATTAGTGGTTTGAGCAGAAGGAAAATATAGCAGTTGAATTAAAGCAAAGAACTCTTGTCCAGGGTACACAAATACAGACACTTGGTCCCCTGGTAGACAGAAGATGGGGTGTGTATGTCTAGGTGTTTAAGGATGTGGATATAGAACAAGACAACAAAAACTTGACCCCTATAATGGTACAGTTGTATGAAGCATTCTAGCAGATCCAGGTTTAACACAAAGATTAATGGAGTAATAAAGAAGTTCACAAAAATAGTTCTTCATTAAAGGCCAGGGGAAATAATAAACTAATGAACACTTGCTTGTAGGCCCAGGGTCTTTGCTTGTATCTTGTTATTTGCTGTTTAACTTAGGAGGTAGACGCTGTCTTCTTACCTAAAAATGAAGCGGAGGCTCCCAGAAGTTGAATAACTTGGCCCACGTCATAAGGCTGGTAAGAGAGCAGCTGGGATTCTAATTCCGGCAGTCCTGACTCCTAAAACTATGTGCTTCCCATGACTGTCACCCAGTCCTTGAATTTGTCTTATGATTTCTCTGAATGTCAAATTTCCTTACAGTAGTTAAACATGACTTGATTGATCAGTATTTGGTTTTCACTTGGCTTTTTAGGAACTTACTCAATTATTGATTCATTCAGCTAATATTTATTTTTGTATCTCCCATGTGTCAAGCTCTGCTAGGCACTGAGAATACAAGATTAATGAGACGTGGTTCCTGTTCTTGGGAAGCTTTCGTGGGGAGAAAGGCTATGTAAAAGCAATACTTGTGATTCAGTATGAGAGCTGTGTTAGAAGTATGCCCAGGTTTCAGGGGGAGAACAAAAGAATGAGTTATCCCCTTGTTTGGGAGAAGAGGTTGTATATTTGGCAAAGAGTTTTGTTTTGTTTTCTTTTCTTTTAATAAAAAGAGCTTTAACTGGGGTCTTAAGAGGACATGATAATGAAGATGCTAGTGACAACAGCTGATTGTTTTCAAACGCTTAGTGTGTTCTCAAAAGCTACTTGGTTGAAGTCCTACCTCATTTAAACCTTTCAACATCTCTAGGTGTTATTCCTTTTCATATCTTGGTGATGAGGAAACAAAGGCACAGAGAAGTTAGGTAAATACTAGATGGTAGAACCAGGATGCAAATCCAAGTTGGCCAGCTCCAAAGCCAGCTGCACTTTGTGGCTCTGTTTGATTGAAGCAGTGGTGAGTAAAGGTTTGCCTGGAAGATGGTGGAGTTGGGACACAGGGAAGGCTGGGGACTTTGGAAAGGTTTACCTGGCCAGGTGAGCAACATGTGCAAAGACAGAGTGATGAGGAAAAGTGTGGCATAAATTGGGGATTTGTAAGTAGCAGTATCCGTCTGAACGTATCTTGTACACTGCAGGTTCTTGAGGAGGGGACCCCAAGGCTGTGCCCAGATCAGGAAGGACCTATTTAGACATAATAAGGAATTTGGACCTTGGTGTCACTGAAGGATTTTAAGTCGGGGAGTAAAACGATCCTGTCAGTTTTCATCATTAAGGTATAGACAGGTCATTAGGAGAATCTTTAAGTTTCAGGGGTATGCGTGAAAACACTCAAAATATGGTAGTGGCAGGAATTTTGATAACCTCAACTTAAATAACATTTTAATGGTATAAATTATTTATCTCAATATTTAAAGATATGATAACTTCAACTTTTAACTGCCTTGCTCTCGTTTTAATCAAAGCACTCTGAACAATGAAGTCAGACCAGTCTCTGAAACTGAAAACTGGAAATATCATGATCATTTATCTGGGTTTCAGACAGACCAGCATAACCTGAGTCACTCTTTATGTCACCTGAGATCGAGTTTCACTCTGGACCTGAGCTTCGGATCAAATCGCTTTCTCCCCAAGGAAAGGCTCACAGAGAATCTGTGAATCACAGATTTAGCCAAGAGCCCATTCTAATGTTTCACAGACCATAACCCGAACTCCAGGCTTCTGAGCCCACAAATACTCTGACAACCCATTATGGGAGGGAGAGCTGAGGTTGAAAGGGCCACTGGGTTACTGGTTTTGATTGCTGCCTTTCTGGGCACTGCAAATTCAGAGGGGAAGCACCACCTGCAGATTTAAAGCCAATAAGCTGTCTTAATCTCTCCTGATATTTTCTGCCTTAGATTGGATCAAGCATTGCCTGACACTGGCAGCTGTTTTCCCTGACTTGTTTTGCTGTTATATGGTGACCTTTTCTTTGTTTATTGTTTTATTTGAACGTGCTGGGAGTTTATGTAATTGATGGGCTTGTATGCCGTAGTATGTCTGGGAATCTGCTGGTGATTCAGACACCACCGTGTCTGAATGTGCAGTGTTTTCCTTCTTCCCTCCCCTGCTCTCACTCCTGATGTCAGAAAGTCAACATCCCAACTGGTGAACTGATATGGTAATAGAGACTCTTTTTGATCTTGTAAGCAAAGGGTTTGGGTCAATCCGAGTCACCCAAGGTCAGCCTGTGTTGAAAATGTCAACGTTTTGTTGACAGCCTCTTGAGCTCTGCTAAAATACTTGAGTTTTGGGTTTCAATGTATTTCTGCACAGAGAGCCATTTCTGCTTACATTGCCTCAGCTGGACTGGGGTGTTGAAGTGGTCACACTGTGAACTTGTTCATTACTTACGAAAAAATAAGCAGTAGTTGGTTGTTATTAGCAACTTGCCCGCTCATCATTTAAGAGTTTTATCTGATTTTAAAAACTACAGGCATTAGAGAAAGACAAAGAAGATGAAAAAAAGCAAAGTTACAAAACAGTGTATAGGATCCCTTTCTTAAGCAAAATCGTCTGTGATCTTAAGTGAAAAAAAAACTACGGAAGAAAAAGCATCAGAGAGTCAGCAGTGATAACCTCTGGATCACAAGGACTTTCTAAGTCATCCCTCCCTGTATGAGAGAGCTTGGAATTTCTTATATTCAGAAAAGCTTAAATGCACAAGAATTATTTATGCTCCTGGTGTATAACTCAGAAGCCTCTACTGTGAAATAGGGTAGAATGATTAGCAGATGTGATTCAAATATATTGTCTGGTTCAAATAAAGAAGTTAACTGTTCAGCTGACATGGTTAAGCCTTAAGTTTCTGAGCTGTCACTTCAAACTGTGTTTAGGTTTTGCAGGAACAATTGAGTTTCTTATGTTTTGACACTAAGGGATCTGGCTTAGTAAGTCACTACTTTCATATTCTCAGAGCCTTGTTCAAGGCAAGCATTAAAAACACTTCCACTAGTTTTGGGAAATGATATGCAAATAGATGTGATGACACTTGCTCACCTATGCTGTTTTTAGCCTTGGTCTTTTTTATATATATATATATATATACACACACATATATATATATATATATACACACATATATATATGTGTGTGTATATATATATGTGTGTGTATATATATATATATATATATATATATATATATATATATATATATATATATATCTATATCTCAGCACCTTTTTTTTCAGTCGGTCAGCCTGCCCAACATATATTGGAAGCACACAGTGTACCAAACATTGTGATGGGTGTTCAGGATAAAAAAATATATGGTTCCTGTCCTCAGGAAGCTCATGGTTCCTTTGAAAAAGAATTCAGTGTAAACATTGAATTTCACTGCTTAGATATGTTTTCGTTTAGAGAAGAAGATAGTTTTTAAAATTGGTTCTGGTTTGCCATCCCTTTGAGAGGTGTTCTAAAACAAGATACGAACGCCAGGCGATGCAATTGAGTATTTTTATCAAGGGCATATAGTTCATCATTAAATATCTAGTTTGATGCCGACTGAGCAACAGTTCCCCATCAATGTTCAGAGTTGAGATTTCCTTAGAATGGATTTGGGAAGCCTGCAGGCAGGAGCTGAAGGGTATGATTTGGTTCAAGGGCCCGACACGGAGGGACATTTTGGAGTTCCTGCAGGATTGTATGGAATTGGTTCTGTGTCCCCTCTTCATGGAATAATACTGTAAACGAGGAGCTTGGACAGGGAGAAAACCAGCTAATAGGCAGTGAAATGGGCAACAGAAAGGTCAGGCTCAGAGGGTGTTTGTCAAGGTTGATCAGTGTTGTCGTCCATTTGGGCTGCTAGAACAGAGCGCCACAGATCGAGCAGCTTAGAAACAACAGAGATTTATGTCTCACAGTCTGGAGGCTGGGAAGGCCAAGGTTAAGGTACCAGCATGGTCGTAGTCTGGCAAGATCTCTCTTCCCCGTTCACAGCCAGTGCTTCCTTGCTGTGTCCTCACGTGGTGGAAGGCATCGGGGACCTCTCTGGAGCCTCTCTTATGAGGCACTAAATCCTATTTATGAGGGCTCTGTCATCATGGCTTGCGTACCTACAAAACATCCCACCCCCTAATACCATTATCTTTGGGGGTTAGGATTTCAAATATGAATTTGGGGAGACATGAACATTTAGACCATAGACATCAGGCACTCACATGTCCAAATTGATGCCAAGTCATCTTGAAGGGGTGGCTCTTTGTGATCAGGGAAATGAGCAGGGGCTGGGAATTTGTGCTGCACTGGTGTTCAGGGCCGGTCCTTATCTCTCTTGGCAGATGTATCTGGGGTGTGTGTGTGTGTGTGTGTTGATATGTAAGATAACATGACACAAAACTTAAAAAAAGAACTCATGAGAAAAATCTATATCAGAAACCTTTCAAAGGTAGCAAAGGGGGAGGGTATAGCTCAAGCGGTAGAGCGCATGCTTAGCATGCACAAGGTCCTGGGTTCAATCCCCAGTACCTTCATAAAAAAAAAAAATAGTAAACCTTTCAAAGGTAGCAAAAAATGCTTTCTCTTTGTAATACCACTGTTTGGAGAGAAAGTATTCAGATTTTTGAAGGGACTTAATATTTTCTCATGATATGTATATTAACATATGATTTTGACCAATCACCTATTTATGTCTGAATTTGATCTCTATACATACATGAATTTGATCCAGTTGTTATGGCTTTGAAATAGCTCTCTGCTACACTCGCATGTGTTGAAGAGTAAAAGGTAGGGCATGATTTTAACTTAGCATTTTAGTTCACAGGATATAATGAGTAAGTGTTGAATAATTTAGAAGTGGAATGAGTCTTTCTGGGTCAGCCATTTCTTCTGAGACATAAATATATTCTGGAGCTTACCTACATTTTCTCAGGGTCAGAACTGTGTCATTACTCGTGGTTTTGTAAAAATATATTTTTAACTGTTTTTATTTTTTTATTTCACTTTTTGGGGGGAGGTAATTAGGTATTTATTTATTTTTGGTGGAGGTACTGGAGATTGAACCCAGGACCTTGTGCGTGCTAAGCAGGCACTCTACCACTGAGCTATACCTGCCGCCCCCACCCCCTAATTGTGGTTTAATTACAATGTATGGTTTCTGTAAGGGAATTTATTGGGAGATGACATGTTTCGCCTACTCTTTCTCTCTCATTCTTTCTTGCCTTCTCTGAGTCCAAGTTCCAGGAGCACTTCTGCTTTGGACGCCTATTTTATATTTCTTGAAATCATGTTGCAAAATACAATAAAAAAAAAAAGGCTTCACCATTTCCATCTTCATTTTCTGAAACTAATTTCTTCTTCGATAAGATAGGGGCATGGAGGCCTTCCTCTCCTGGTTTGGGGAAGTGGTCTGGCACAGGGCGGCACTCAGATCAGTGTGTGGAACTAAGTGTGGAACACTTGGCTAAAAAGTCAGGTGTTCGACAGACGTTACAGCCCCTTCTTCATCTTTCTGCTGGGGGTACAAAGATGAGTGAAACATAATTTCTGCTTTCAAGGAGCTCGAGTCCAGTGGGAAAGAAGAACAGGTAAGCAGAGCCCATCAGACCTTTTAGTCAAGGTGCTTTGGGACCAAGGAGGCCATGACTAAGGCCCTCTGTGTTCTCTGCCAGCCAGAATGGGTCGCATCAGCCCCGGTATTTGCACGGGGTGTCCCTGAATGTTGACTCAAAAGACGCAAAGTTATTGGCAACCCATAAAAAATGGTATGAGCGGTGAAAACTATTGTTGTATACACTGAGTAGAAAGGGATGTTAACAGTGGGACTGTGTTCGTTTGCTAGGGCTGCTGTGCCCAAGCACCGCAGACTGGGCGGCTTACACAAGAAGGAGTTTATTGTCCCACAGTTCCGAGGCTAGACGTCTGAGATCAGAGTGTCAGCGGGGGTGGTTCCTTCTGAGGGCTGGGAGGAAGAATTCCATGCCTGTCTCCTAGGTCCTGGTGGTTTGCGGGCCGTCTTTGGCATTCCTCGGCTTCTGCTGCATCAGTCAGATCTCTGCCTTCATCTTCACGTGGTGTTCTCCTTGGGGGCCAGTCTCTCTCTTCACATGGTGCTCTTTTCATAAGGATACCAGACACATTGCATTAGCAGCCCATGCAACTCTAGTATGACC
This sequence comes from Camelus bactrianus, assembly GCF_048773025.1. Taxonomy (NCBI): domain Eukaryota; kingdom Metazoa; phylum Chordata; class Mammalia; order Artiodactyla; family Camelidae; genus Camelus; species Camelus bactrianus. The sequence goes on along the minus strand of NC_133560.1, from coordinate 17,705,530 downwards.
TTGTGTTCACTTAACTAATTACATCTACAACACCTCTGTTTCAGATACGGTCACATTGTGAGGTACTGGGGTTGAGGATTTTAATGTACAAATTTCGGGCCGGGGGGACATAATTCAATCCATAACAGGGCCCTTTCAGGTATAAAAAAGTGCCTGTGTGTTTTTCAAGGTACAAACAGGAATGACTGATTAACATTTCTCCCAAATGGCTTGCAGCCGTTTTTATGGTATTTATGATATTTATTTATATATTATCCTGATGGGAAAGAGGGAAGAGCACGTACTGGAAGGGAAGGGGAGGAGTCAGCCTTCACTGGATGCTGTCTACAACTAGACACTCTTGGGTTCTTTGTCAAAGTGATTTCATTTAAAATAATTTAATTCTCATTAAAACATGTTCATAAGCTCACCTCCACTTTGCAGGTGTGGAAACGAAGGCTGAGAAACCTGGAATCCCAGTTTGGAGCCAGAAAAGGGGAGAGCTGGGATTTGACAGCTAGTAGAATGGGTGCCAGAAAATATGTTCTTTCCCTTCTAGTCGGATGTCCTCCCAAGAAAATCTGTGATCGATGATAAACGTCAGACTGTGGAAGCCCAAGTTCCAAGACCACCTTTCTTAGACAGTGTCTATCCCCAGGTGGAATAACCTTATCAGTTACTTTCTGGGTCATATTTTAAACCTTTATCATGGAAGCAGATATCCCAGTGGTCTCTGGTTCTTGCAAAGATCATTTTAATCTATACTTCAATTCAAAACATTGACAACTGTCTACGTTTTCTTACCCCATGCGCCAGCTTGTTGGCCTCTCTGGGAAAGAGCTGAATCCACAGTGGAATCACCAGGAGACACTCCGGTGGTGGTTCACATGGAAACTTTGGGCACTGAAAATCTGACTTTCTTCTGTTTGGCATTCAACAAATCCAATTTCCACCCCCATTCCCCTTTCTCCTTCTCTATTCTTGTCCTCCCCGTATCCATGTCATGAAAGTGGCTACTGAAATAAATTAGTTTAATTTGTGAAATCACATTATGGTTCTCTCTGCTCATGCCAGTTTGCCCAGATTAGCCCAGGCAGATGGCTGTGGAGTTTCATCGCTGGTGAGAAAAGGGGCCCTTTCCAGAGCTGAAGAACAAGTGTGGGAGAAATGTTACGGATGCCAAAAAGCTGTGTGCTTGAGATTCTGGGTGAGCGAAAGCAGTGCTGTGCATCAGGTCGACTCTGTCTTCTGAACCGAGGGCTTTCGGAGAGCTACGAGCAGCTGTTTCTGGAGAAAAGATGGCTTGCAAAGAATCAGAAGCATTATGAGTCTTAAATTATTTAAGTTCCTCCTGTGGCAGCGGACTGTAATTGCTTCCTATTTCTGTAAATATTAGCAGCTGTGAGCCTTTCAAGTAAGGAGCTAAAACGGCGCTCAGTGTATCATACTTAAACTCTGGAATATTGTTAAATATCTGACCTTGGGCTGTCAAAGTACACTCATTACCCACACCAGCCCTGGTGCTGGGGAGCTGTTGACACTCTGAACTGGTACATTATTTTCAGCTTGGTCTGTAATAGCCTCAATAGATGGAGAATTGGCAACGGGAATTGTGAGTCACCGAGTAGCAATGCCGTGATCCATTTCCTCGGGGGAGGTCACCGCCGAGCCTGTGTCTTGTTGTTTTCACACCTGTGACTCCACCTCCCACTGTCATGGCCAGTCCTTTCTCAAACTGGCAGAAACTTGAAATAGGACTAATTTGCGTATCGGCTTTAGTCTCAATTGATCTCTCTGCCTTATGTTCAGTGATTTTGTCATACTCATTTTTTTTTCTTCCAGCCTTCAGACTCATGGTATTCTTATTTGTCTTTTGCACTTGGCCTCTCCTGGGTCTTCTGTCTGGAACTCTGCTTGTCCCATGGCCTCTCCGGGGTATGGCGTCTACTTACTCTGTTAATGACGCCTGCTCTTGGAAGCCTTCCTGACCATCTACACGTGGGCTAGTTATGTCTTCTTTATTATCTCATAGGGGTAGGCACTTTCCCCTAAGAACACACATCATACTGCATTGTAATAACCTATTCAGTGGTCTCCATCTGCCATTGTATAAGGAGCTTTTTGAGGGTAAGATAAGAGTCAGTCCTATTTGTAGTTTTAGTTGCAGGGTGTGTGTAGAGACTGGTAAATAGAAAGCAATTGACAAATGCTCGTTGGGTTGAATTCCTGCTCCCATATCTAGCGTTGCTGGGGTGTAACACTTGCGGGCTCAGTCTTCAGCAGGGCTGCCAAAGCAAGCTGTGTATGCGGCAGAAACGCACAGAAGTCTTCAGAGAGCCACTTCCTTCTTCCTTGCTGTTACATTTGTTTGGGATGGAATGAGCCCAGGTCCAGTAGGGAAAACTATGATTGGCCTAACCTAGCAATCACAATCCCATTCCTTTCTGCCAGTGATTGGTCCAAGGGTGGGCACCTGATCCGCTACCGGCCAATAAGGCATAAGGGGAAGTATGTTGGTGGCTTGGGGAATGATTTTTCTTTCTTTAATAGAGTACTGTGAGAAGGAAGCCATTTCTATCCTTGTCTTTTCTATTTGGATGCTTTCACAGAAGATAAAAAGAAATGCTACAACTATGTGGCAACCATGAGGAAACAGGCACCAAAAGGAAAGCAGCACATGAACGTGGGCAAGTGGAAGGTTCTTAGGTTCTTAGGTCCTTGACGGTGTTGCTGGGACAATTTACCTCTGGATTTTTGTCAAGTAAACAATAAAAAAAAATCTGATTTAGACAGCTTTTTGCTAGCTTTTCTATTGCCTTCAGTGAAAATTGTCCTAACTGCAACAGACGCCAGGAAAAGGAAGGTGTGTGCATGGATTCTGAAGCTCATTTCAAAAACAGAAGAGCCTGTGCCACATGAGAGAAGACAACATACAAAATACATTGGGCTTGGGTTTAAGATGTCTTAGGTCACCTGAATCTTAATTGCACAATCTTGTGCAATTCACTCATCCCTCTTGTTTTCTAGCCAGGCAATCATTTATTTAACAAAAATGAAAATATATATTTGATCGCCAACTGTGTGTTATATACTTATGTTAAGTATTTATTTAGGAAAACAGAGTTGAACTAGATGACTTTTTTTATTGGTAAAACTCTGATTCCCCTGTTATTTTTGTCTTTTAAAAGAGTTTGAGGAACTATGCGTCTATAAAAATCCTGTACAACTTCCTTCCAAAATCTGCCTTGATTCCAATCATGTTTACCATCGGCCTTTCTTCTCATCCAAATTTCTTGCAGATCCTTGTCTGATAGAAAAAAAAATTTTTTTTTTTTAAACAACAAAACCCACAAAGCATCTGTCTCTGGCAAGCATGCTCATGAGTCACCTCTCCTCCTCTGCAAAGCAAAGTCTCATGAAACCAGCTGATTAAAAGGAGTACATAAGAGGAGACAGTCTGTTAAATTTATTTTAGGTCCAGCCCCCTAATTTCCATTCCACATGCACTTATTTATTTAGTCACCAGGTCTTGGCAGTTACAATCTATTTAAGCAACCCTGCCCTGGCATGCCTCTCAAATTTCCTGGCTGGAGGGAAAGGCTCTTCTTGAGCTGTCATCAGGGGTGTTATAGCCGTGGCTGGCCAGGCTCAGTGGAGGATTTCAGAATGGTTCATCATGGTCCCACTTTGATTAGGACAGGGCTCTTGATTCAAGCTGCCATGACCCTGCAAGCTGTCTCTCTGTAGTAACCCCCAGTCTTGGTAGTGGTGGTGAGGACAGTGAAATTTAGGTCGTGCCAGGATATTAGATGGGGGTCATCCCTGCTTGACGGGGGCACTGGGCAATGTCCAGTGAAGAGATAATCATCACTCCAGGTGGGACAGAGGATGGTGAAGAACCAGTTGGTACATTTTAGGATATTGACTTGGCTACTGTGTGTAAGCAGTCTGGGACTTATACAGTGGGTCCAGGATGTGAGGATCCAGCCCCTTCCATGTTGCTGCTCTTCCAGGCTTAGCCTGTGCTTTCTTATTCTTTGTCCAGGATGGGTGTTTTTTGTTCCCACCACTATGTCTGAATTCCAACAAGTAAGAAGAAAGAAAGAACAATGGAATTGCATGTGCCTTATTTTTTAAGGGTTTGACCAGAAATTTGCACAAAGAACTTCTGCTCGTAACTCCCTTTGGCTAGTCACGTGCCCCCTGGGCACATGCCACATCTAGCCTCAAGGAAGGCTGGGAAATGTAGTCTTTAACCTGGCAGCCATATACACAGATAGAACTTCTATTATTATAGAATAATAGATACGGGAAAGGAGACTAGAAATCTCAGGTACAGCAATCCTTGAGGGATGGCAACGTGAGTTTTACGTCGTGGTAAACCTCAGTGTCTCTGCAGCTCTGAATTTTTTATGGAATGGTTCTGGCTGTAGCTCGGCTCTAGTTTCCCTCGTAGATGTTCTTGCTTATGTTCTTGTCTCTTCTCCCAACTGGCTTCTACCTTCTGGGATTGGAAAAGCCTGTTTGATCACAGGATCTTTCTATACTGGGCTTAGGTCAGCGGCATTTTTTAAAACAGTAATTGCACAATTCCTCTATTTTTACAGATTGAAGGAGCAGATTGACATCTAAACATACACCTTCAAAAATAATAAGTCTTCTTTATCTTTATCTTTTCCCCTGATGGGTAACAGAGCCCTTTGCCTCTAATGGAGAGAGCAGAACCCCAGTCCTAGATGGGAGTGCATAGAACAGAGACATTTAGAGGCAGCTTATTTTGACTGGTGAGAGTGGTAAAGGTATGTTCTTTAGAGATGCTTGCACCTAATATTAAAGAAAACCAACCAAACTGCTTTTGGTCTCCGTTTAAGATTTTTAAAACACAGCAGCAGGTAACTTTCTCATTGTATATTCTCCAGATGCTTCTACTGAGAACTAAGGAGAAATGACATATTATCTGTTTCCTGACAACATGATCTAGAAATATTCTTTTGAAGAACAATTCTTGACTTGTACTTTATTTTGTCCTTTTAAGAGATACACTACTGAGGAATTTAAAAGTTGTAACATTTCATACTTCAGGGATTTAGGTTCTTTCTGTCCATTATTTTGGCCATGAACTAGGGACATGTGCTCATTCCCCGATGAATCTCCAGTATGTCCTTATAAAGTTCTATGAGCAGAGAGATCTCCACTTTGGTTTCTACAATGAGCGAAGGGAAATTTTGAGCACCGCCTGTAGTGTTATATATATATAACTACTAGTTTAAAAAGTGAATAGTTTATTTTGGTGACTTACGGTTGTTGAGGAGAAGGAAGCCATTGGTGGGATTTTATTTTCTTATTGCATGGTGAAATTCACAAGACTTTTTCGTGTAGAAACATGAGGAGAACCAGGCGTAAGCTGGCATTGGGTGGGGAACAAACAGTGGGAGAACACCTGGCTCCCATTCCCTTACAGTGTTCTCTTGTTCTTCTAGTTCTGGGCTGGGGATGCCATCTTGGTACCCCATGCCAGCATCCTCTCTTCTTGAAGTGCACCAAGTTTCTCATCTCTGCCATCCTCTTCCATGTGGACAAAACTTGTGTCCTGTGTCTCACATCTTCAGGGGCCAGATCTCTGCTAGGTGAAGGACTGATTGATCTAAGAGGATGCTCTAATTGTGCAAACATCATGCATTTAGGCAGTTATGCCAAGGATATGTTTTAGGGAAGATTTTTTGTTTTGCATGCCTTAGAAGTTCATGCCTGTCTGATTTCAGAACCATGGACTCTCTTGGGATAAAATAAGTCAAAAAATTAAATATTTCCATGTGAATGAAAAACTGAAAGAAACTTGAGGGGAAGGTTCTTGAGGGCATGAAAGTTTTCCACGCCTCCTTTTTGTCTGGTTTTATAAGAATGTTTCTATTTATGTATCTACATATCTATCTATCCAGCTATCTTTCTATATACCAACCATCTATCTATCAGAGGATTCTCTATGTATGTGTACTGCCAAAAAATCTTGCTTTTTGCTATTTAAGTAAAGAGAGACAAACAGGATGAGGGGGTGGAGGAAGGTATTTGACTACTAGAATGGGGTTGATGTCAGAATAGATTTATTGATCCATCTTGTCCTTGTGAGACTTTTGTGATGTTTTGTAGAGTCAAACACTTTTGCAATAGAAATCCAAAGACCATCTTGTCCAGCTGCTTATTTTACACATGGTGGAACTTTGAGGTCCAGAGATAAGTGACTTGCCTAAGGCCACACAAATAAATTGCTCTGTTGCTTTACTTTTTGGACAGTAAACTTGCATTGAAAAATAACATACATTCAGAAAAGTGCAAACATTTTCCCAAAGGAACTAGATTTGTGTAACCAGCTTGTAGACTGGAACATGAACATTACCAAGCACTCCAAAATCTCCCTTATGCCCCCTCCCCAGTCACTACCCTTCCTCCCACTCCCAAAGGTAACTAACTACTAGTCTACTTACAACATAGCTTTATGTTGCCGGCTTTTGAATTTTATGTAAATTTAATCATACAGAATCTGTTCTTTATTTTGGTCTGGCTCTTTCATTCACCATGATGTTTATGAAATTGATCCATTTTTCATGTTGCAATAGTCTGTCCATTTGCATTGCAATGCTTTATTCCAATGTGTGAGTATAACACATTTTACTTACTTATTTTAGTTGCTTTGTTTCTAATGACTAGAGATTCCTAGTGCTGATTTTAATGTCTATCTTAATTATTTTGCTCCTGGACAGGAGTATTTTCTCAAAATCAAGCTATAAGGTAGTTGTTTGAGGTCAAATCTTTAAATGCAGCAACCAGGAAGCAAAAATACGTAGCACTACTGATTATTTGCTACAGCAATTCCTGTTTTTCTTTGGCCTGACTTTCTCTGACTATTGAGACACCAGTCGCACAAGAGTCAAATGACACTCCTTCCCTTCTTTTATATTCTGCATTGTGGCCTTTTGCTATTAAGAACTGACGTACAATTTGGGTTTTGAATGATTCCTGTTAAAATGGTTTGTCTAGAGGAGTGACTTTCCTTGTTCATTTTCCCCAGATCCTCTGGGAGAATCCAGATGGTTCTTGCATTTTAAGTGAATGAACACTTGCCATCTTGCATAATCTAATTGTCTAAAACTGCCCACATGCTTACCATCTTAAGGAGTGCTGTCTGCCAAAGGTGTCAGGTTCTCTTTCACATGGCTTTGAGAAAGAAGGCATTTTAGCCTGAAAGTATACCATCAAAAAGCATCGCTCCTGAGTGGCTAAAACTGACAGTTCTTCAACTCCTGTATTAAAAATACAATTCACCAGGCTGAAAAAGAAAAATCTAATTATTTAACCACCAGCCGCTTTCCCCCTGGTAAAATTAACCTTAAGTGTTTACAATCAAGTTAGCTAGATTTTAACCGATTTACTTATTTAACCAAGTATTAAAAAAAAAAATCCATACCATACCTTGTGAAGTCTTCTAAACTCTTTTTATTTCCATTGATTTTCATTAAACAGGTAATTGGCAGTTGATCAATAGGCACACTTTTGATGAGCTGGTTTGGCTGAACCTTCGGTATAACAGAGCTCTGGGAAGAGGGAGCCCAGAGGTTTGCTGACACTCCAATCTATCTTCAGTGAATGCAAGCTGGCTAATAAATATTTAATGGGCAGTTGTTTGCAGTTTAATAGAATTAGATAATTCTATTAGAATCCTGTTTGGAGACCTACAGGTATCATATATCACAGTTGAAGACATGGTTAATAATTTAAGCTAAGTGACTAGTAATTAGAGAGACAGATCAAGCAGGAACTTTTGGGTTTAAGCCATTTGGGAATATAGGGGTGTGTGTGTGTGTGTGTGTGTGTGTCAGAGACAGAGAGAGAGGAATTGTGTAGGATTTTAGACTCTAAACCCTTACAAGGATTAGCTAATGCAGCAAGTCTGGGCCAACCCTTACACGTGCTAACGTGATAACAAAGCATGAGGCCCCTGGGGTTTATTTAATATCTCATCCTCTCAGTTAATGAGATGGAAAATAGTTCACTGTTTATCTACAGTAGATTGAGCAGATGTTGCCAATTCCATTTTATGGAATGTAATCTCGGTGAGATTGTCTTCTGCCCGTTACCTTTTCATGGCCTTGATCTTACCTGTACTCTTCCTCCTTGGGGGTGGGGTGCAGACACCCTTCTGGCTGAGGACTAGATGAAAAAACCTCCACATTAGGACTTAGTGGCCTTTTTCTGTTCTGAACAATCAGTCACCTCTAATAGGGCAAAGCTGATTGGTTGATATAGAGAATTTTACAGACAAGACAGGGCTTCTAAAATGTGAAGATGGTTGACGCTAAGGACCTCTTCCTCAATAACCGTTTAGGAAACTTGTCAAGTTCATGATTTTATTTGATTTATTTCATTTGCCTCTTTGACATTTCCCTATTCTAGAACCACATGATGTATGAATTGGAGCATTGGGTCTAAAAAGCCTAATATGATTATTACTATTTTTTTCTTTGGAAAACAGTTCATTTTCCAGAATCATCAGGTAATGAGTATTTTCCTAAACTGTGATATCAGAAGAAAGTGGTTAATTTGGGAGCATAAGGTAGTAGAGATTTAGTTAAAGGCAATAAGCCACTTTAGGATTTGCCTTTGTCTGTATCAGGAAGTTGGACTTGTAATAGACATAAACATACAAAGGCTTCTTTTTTTCTCATGTGAAAATGTCTGGGCGTATGTGGCATTTGGTAGAGGATCATTGGGGCAAAGATGTGAGGTCCAAAGTAGTTCTCTTGATTTTTTTTCCTTATGTCCCAATATGGCTGCTGCTGCTTGAACAATCACATTTGCGTTTCAAGCAGGAACTGGCAAACAGGGAGAGTATTTCCCAGAAATTCCCAGAGACATCTGCATAGTTCTCATTGGTCATAAATGTGTCCCCTGGCTCCCCATAGTTGCAGAGGTCCCTGGAAAGGTGGGTTTGTATCTCTTGAGGCTCTGTGGGAGAGGAAGAAAAGGGAAAAGGAATTGGAATAAGTATTGCATGAGCCAACGTATAAAATTTGCCATATTCTTTAAGGAAATTTCCTTTTTTTGTGGTAATACTGACTTAAATCTCTTCTACCAAAGAAAAAGCCTTTCAAGATTTCTTTAGGCCCAGTGTTCTAAATGCTAATTACAAAGCCTTGCACATGGCATATTGGAAGTTCTTGATGAATTATGCTATCTTCTTGGGAGGAGGAAGTAGTAAAGAGAAGAACTAGGGAGAGAGAAGGAAGGCAGGGACCGAATTGATGTTAATATATATGTATAACTAAAATATATATCATATTGCACCATTAGAATGTTCCAGCCTTTATTCCCAATTATTCTAGTTAACTAAAGTTTTAAGTTCAGCTTTATTTACTAAGAGGCTATTATTACTGAAGTGCAATCAAGTAATATTTCCACTTGTTTTTCTTACCCTTTTTTCTTAATGTTTTAAAAATACATACTTTACTCTTACCTCAAAGTAATATACCATCGTTGCAAAAATTTTACAAAATATAGGTTGAAAAAAGAAACATTCAAAGCCTCACTAACTAGAAATAACACATGTTGATGTGTTATTGTATGAAAAGATCTAAGTATGCCCCATAAGGGTATAATTTCAAAGCTGGGCAGTCATAGGAATTATAAAGGGTACTGAAGGGTCACTCGGTTGGTAATTCTAAACCCCAGCACGTTTTGTCAGAATTAGCCTCCAGTAGCTCTTCATTTGCACCGATCACCCTAGATAACTTCTTTTGTGTTGACCTGGATAAATAGAAGATTGTGGTCAA